>NC_138115.1:38288565-41134815 GCF_964146895.1 Miniopterus schreibersii
AGAGTATGACAAATGCACAAGCATGTCAAGCTGTGACAGTCTCGATGGGCTGAGATTTCAAAAATCTTATGAAAGGAAGACTTTGAAGTGCCTCATTCAAAGGCAGCCAGAGCTTTTATCATCAGAGGAGGAGATTCGAATGTGGCCTGATAATTAGCCCAGAGTGGGAGCCCCCACCCCCTCCAAGGAATGTTCCCAGAGCCTAAATGTGGTTGCACAAAGATCCTAGGTCTCATTCCTGAAATTTATAACCATATCAACCATAGTTTTATGAGATACCGCATCATTTTTAAAAAAGGTTTGAACCCTGATAGAGCTATTCAAATAACCCAAATAACCACTGAGCCATTTGAACTGAAACAGGAGTTAGTTCAAAGTGGCAGTTCATAAATTAGAGGCATTGTTGTTTCAAGGAGAGGGCATAAATACCAAGCGAAGAGTCCTGCACGAGTTTACGAAGTTATTGTTATGCTCATGACTTTGGAGAAGTGGGGGTGGGGGCAAACAGGCAGAATATGACTTTTAATTTGACTTTAGAGTGTAATTAGAGGCCATCAGCCATCAGCCATGCAGAAAACACTTCATGTTATTTGCTTATTTATTTATTCATTCAACATCTTTTTTTTTTTTTTTTTTTAAGTTCAAACTTCCCTTAAAGGGTGAAATGAGTAAATAACAAGGTAGGTCTTGAATGAAACAGGAAGTAGGAAAAAGCCAGAGAACCTCAGGTGATTCCTTAGGGTCAGAACCTGATGTTTATGGTGTGGTGTGGCAGAGGGTGGTGCCTGGATCTGGTGGGTACTGAGCATTAAGGACTCTGGCTTTAATCTAAGGACTAACAGCCTCTTGCTTGGGAAGACATTCACATCACCTAAAGAACTGGTGGAAATGCAGATTATTGGGCTATACTCTGACATTCTGATTCAGTACTCCTGGGATGAGATTAAAGAACCTGCATTTTTTTAAAAATACGTTTTTATTGATTTTGGAGGGGGGCGGGGGGAGAGAAACATAGATTGGCTGCCTCCTGCACGCCCCCTACTGGGGATTGAGCTGAACTGGTGACCTCCTGGTGCAGGTAATGAGGCTCGGTCAACTGAGCCACACCAGCTAGGTGGAACCTGCATTTGAAAAGCAGTCATGTTTTGAGAAATACTGCCACAGGAGATGGATAGCCCTGGGAGGTAGTTAAATGGAGGGTGCCCCACATAGCCTATCTCCATGGACAACCATGTGCCTTCCTTTGACTCTATTATTCTTTAGCTTTAGCCCCACTATTGTGAGACTCAAGGAAAGTTGAAGGGTGCTACCGAAATGATCCATTGCTGAGTGTTACAGTAGATATGTGACTCCTTCCAGTTAATCACCTGAGAGCTACTTCACGTTGCCATTTGTACAATTGGTATAGATCCCAAGCAACGCCAAAGTGTAATTGAATCGATTAGTAAGATAAAATATAGTATGCAATGAAGCAAAAAACCCCAGTTTACATACAGAATAAAAATCAGCTGTAAGGGTGTAGCTCTCTTAAACCAGAACCCCCATGCCTCTTGTAGCCTTTGTCGCCTATGAGTCCTACAGCCGGGATCTGGCAAAGCAAGGGGCAAGGGTAAGAGATTTGACTGGCGAGGTGGCTGATGACAGCACTTCCCACAGGAGGCAGAAGAGCAGGAGAACATTGGGTAGAGTGGATGTACACAAAGAGATTGCTAGTAAGCAGCAGACACTGCCCAGACAAGTGTTTCTCAATCTTTTTATCACTATTGCCTCCCTCCCTAAGGAGCCTTTTTAGACACTTTTTTCCTAATTGCTCCCTCATGAAATTTTATCATCTCAGATATACTGTATATCTGGTTATGTACCATATATATATATATATATATATATATATACTTTATATATTAAAAGAGATTTTTTTTTCATCCCATCAAAACTAATTTTCATCCGATGGGGGCAATATTGTTTTCATTGAAAGTGCCTGGCCTAGACTGCGGAACCTAAGAAAACCCTAAAATTCATTGTGTCAAATAACCAACAACCTTATTCGCTGTCTTTACAGAAGGCCTCAAACAATGTGGGTGTGAAGAACACATATAAGATTAACCCGCCAGGCAATGCTCATTGTTGCCTTTATAACAAATAAAATTAATAAGAGAATTCATTGTATAATTGTTCAGTATCTCTCTTACCCAGTGGCAAGCTCTGTAGTGCCAGGAGCATGTCTATTTTAGTCACTGTTGAATTGATTCTGACACAAAATAGGCAATCACTACTTCTTGAACGTAGTAGTAAGGATTTTAATGTCTAACAGGGAAATGAGTTTTTTTAAAAAAGGACATATATTTAGGAGGTTATTTAGAGTCGTTTGTGAGTAGCAAGAGACAGCCAAGGTCATTTTCCTTCACTCAGTAGAGATTTTATCTTTCCCTTGAGGAGCTTTTTGACAAAAGCTTGAGGATAGAACCTTGTCTTGTTCATTGTTAAATGCTACAGAGGTCTTAACACAGTGCCTTCTAAATGGCAGTTGAGTATTGTTTCAATTATGAATTAGTAGTTAAGATAGAATGTAATTCTTGAGAAGAAAGAGAAGTATAAGTCTGCTTACCTTTTTCCTTTAAAGATATATTTAGAATGAGCTAAATTTAGATATTTTAAGAGAAGCTTTTCAAATGAAACATTTTATATTTGAAGAAAAATAATTTTGACGTTAATAGTAAGTTTGTATCGTTATTTTCTCCCTCCAGTTCATCTAAAATATACAATCCTTTTTAAAAATAAAGTAGATTCTAAACACCCAATTATAACCCCCTTCAAAGATAAAAGGACTATTAGGAGATTAAAAAAAAACACAAACAAACAACTAAAACGAGTTGGATATATTTGTTCTCTTTTTTGCTGCATTTTTGTGGCTGCCATGGGAAGACTATAAAAGCTTCAAGTATGATTTTGGTGAATAAATTCCCAACAACCTCCCCCCTCAAGGAGTGATCAGTATTATGGACAAAAGGGAGGTAGTTCTTCAATATGTCCATTTGATTTTATTTTGTGAGGCAACCACCTTTGTAAACCGCACTAACATGTCAGAAATATGAAACTGTCTTCAGTTCACTGCCCTGTAAAAGATGCGTGGCACAAAGTAAAAAAATAAATAAATAAATAAAGCTAAGAATGCCTGAGTAAGTCATTTTATTTTTTATGATTCAAGCCCCAAAAGGTCTTGAACTGTCAGATTTATTGTCTATCCAATTTTATGACTTTTCGTTGTATTTATTCTTTGATGTTTACCATCAACTGTGCCTACGTGCGCCGTGGTCTGTGGGATTTCATATTGCTAAATCATTTTTTAAGCTTTAGTTGTAGCTTCTATTTAGCATCAATCCCCCGAGACATGCCATTAACATGAATCATTTTTGAAAGTGTTTGGTGCAATATGAACTCCTTGTTGAGTCAATCACTCATCGCAGTGGAAAGAAACGATGACCTTCTCAGAAATAGCCATCACGGTTAAATAACCAAGGGCAGGGCTCAATGGTCAGGGACTTCTGATCGGGGTGCTCTCATTGACTGAATCATCACCCCTACAGTGGGAGAGGGGAGGTCAGGGAAATTTAAGAAGGGAAAAAGGAAAAGGGGGACGAGAGGAAGAAACAATGCGACCCCAAACCACAGCTCTTGTATCAGAGGGTTGGTTTATTCCTGATTTCATGAAGGTTATTTTCACAGCAGGAACTTCAGTGGCTATTATCAACACTATTGGAATGCACTTTCCTCTAACCCTCCTTTAAACTTAAGACCATGTTTTCTTTTTCAAGGAAAGTTCAGAGCTTACCTTCTCTGATTTTTCTGCTATGCAACCCCCCACCCCCATATTTTTTCTCAATTTCATCTCTCTACTCAGCTGCTCAGTGGATAGAGATCTGGAGTTCCCATGGCTAACCAAAAAGTTTCTGAACGAATTGTGTATAATTACCACCAGCAAAGCGTTTTTTCCTTGGTTTACACCAAGTGTTTAGATATTTTCAGCCAGTATAATAACTTATAGATTATTCTCATGGGTCACCATTCTTTCTCTGCTTCTGTTTGGTTAAATTTGGCCTCTAAATTCTCCCTGCACCCCAGGTTTCCTAGCTCTTTCCTCAGATGAATAAATATACTATGTACAATGATTAAGGAACAACATAGAAATATATCCTAAGGCAAAGGTCAGAAAAATGCAGCCCAGATATGGCCCGCTGACTGTTTTTATAAATAAAGTTTTATTGGAATGCAGCCACATTTATTTATGTGTTGCCTATGGTGCTTTCACTCCACAGCAATAGTTGAATAGTTGCAACAGAGATTTTATGGCCCTCAAAGACTAAAAGATTTACTCTCTGGCACTTTACAGAAAAATCTGCTGTTCTAAATTATAACTATTCAAGTATAATCCTACTTACTAAATAAGCAACAATAATGGTTTTATCATATTGCCCAGCCGGTGTGGCTCAGCAGTTGAGCGTTGACCCAGGAACCAAGAGGTCACTGGTTCGATTCTTCATCAGGGCACATGCCAGGGTTGCAGGCTCGATCCCCAATATGGGGCATGCAGGAGGCAGCCAACTGATGATGTTTCTCTCTCATCAATGTTTCTCTCTCTCTAAAAGTCAATTAAAAAAAAACCCCAAACAATAAACAAACAAAAATAATGGTTTTATTTACTGGGCTCTAGAAGGCCAAACTGTTGAGGAAAATACCAGCAAATTTTAGGAGAAAACTGAAGGAGATAACTTTCAACTTCACTTTGATTATTTGGCTCTATGCTTTCAGGTATCCTTACAGCTATTTTTCCCCCTACTTAAATAAATTCTCTCTTAATTGCAAAATATGAAATTTTTGTAAGTGTATATATATATATATGTTTATGTAAGTTTTTATATATATATATAACTCTTGGGAACAATCCTTATTTCTAAGTGTTTGTCTAATTAGTCATGTATAAACTGACATTTAATTATTTAATCAAAATTTGACAATTTTCCAGGAAAAAAACATAGTCTGCTTTTTTTTAATCTGAAATTTTTGGGATAAATTTTGAGGTTGAACATTTTTTCCTGTGTTTATTGGCTGCCTGTACTTGTCCTTTGTAAATTCTCTTCACATCCTTCATTTATTTTTTTAAAACAGGTTTTTGGTGAAATTCTTGACAACATTGGCTATGTCCGTTATTTGTGTTGTTCTAATCTTTCTGTTTCAATCAGCATTTACACTCCTCTCAGCCTTTCATGTGAGAGGACACACAATGCCCTGAACATATGGTATACTATGCTCTATGTGTTTTATGATTTTAAAATATAAAGAATCATCTATGACAGCATAAATCACAAAACTATAGTAAGTAAACACTTTTAGGAAAGAAAAACATACATTAAAAATTAGGATTTTATATCTTAAAATAAAGACAAATGTTTCTAATTTACTGAAATTATAGCTAATAAGAAGGCCTCTCAATCAAAGAAGGAATTTAAAGTTGGGGGATGGGTAGAAGGATTGAGGGAAAAAAAAGAGAGAAAGAACTCATGGATACGGCAACAGCATGGCGATTGGGGGTGGGAGGAAGTGAAAGAAGGCATGGGGGAATAAATCGGTGATTTAAAAACATAAAATAAAGAAGAATATCCAAGAGAATGAACTAGACAGGTATTATGATCATCAAGGAACTATAATAAGCAACCAAGAACAAAATAAATGTAAGAAAAAAACAGTAGTTTCTTTATATGTCAGGGGAAAATAAATAGAAAACTGTATTGGGAAAAGAACAATAAATATACATAATTTACAACAAGAAAGCTATGAAAGTTGCTAAGGGACACAGAAAAAATTTAAATAAATGGAAAGGCCCACAATGCCTCTGGAAGACTCAATGTTACAAAAGTATTTATTCTCTCCAAATTAATTTATAAATGTAATGTTTTCCCAACCAAAACACCAACTAGATTTTCCCTGTTTGAGATTCCAACCAAATGACCCAAGAGTTGTTTTGAAAGAATAAAATTGAGATAACCTAGACAATTAATGTACTGGAATGTGAAGTCACAAGGGGCTTGAGCCCTAAGGATGGGTGTAAGAATCAGTTAAACCAAACACGAAATCCAGGAGCAAGTCCACATAACCTAAGAATTTAGTAAAGTGATACAATTTCAAGTGAGTGGGGGAAATTTGTACTTTTCAATAAATAAGGAATTAGGGATCATTAGCCAACTATTTGGAAAAAAAAAATAGCGTCCTACATAATATAATATAGCAAAATAAATTCCTGCTGAAAATTCAATGTAAAAATAAAGTCACAAGAGAATTTGAAGAAAATTTAGATGAGAAAAGTACACCCTAACTGCTTGGGAGGCTAAACTCCTTCAGAGTTATTTCTCAGGCATGTTCCTAACCTGTATCACCTTTTAAAAATCAATAATCACATGTTAGAAAAAAATAAGAGAGACATTTTTGGAAAAAAAAATAAAATTACTTATGGTACTTCCCACTGAGCTTTCTTCTTTTTTCTTAAGCGCAAACATGCTTTAGGGTTCATGTGATTTTTATTTGGCACGATGCAGTATAATTGAATGAGATACTTACTTCCAGATGATAGATGTCTGTGATTGAGAAGAAAGTGCTTTCTTTAAATTGCATTTGACTTATGAAGATAAATGGCTTGTTAGCATAAGTAGTTTTATGTCTAGTCAATTCTAAAGAGACCAAGACTAAAATATCTAGCTATTCTAGAATATTTATGGTGAGTGTGTGTGTGTGTGTGTGTGTGTGTGTGTGTGTGTGTGTGGCTGGGAAAAGGGGAGGGCCATGTGTGTATGCACACACTCATGTGCACACATACCCTAGAGAGAATGCAGTGCTCCAAGATAAAAGTGACCCATTGTGCTGTTAATAAAGAATTTTTAAAAAGAGAGAGAAAGAGTGAGTACATACAACATCTATAAGGAACAAGTGATATGAACTTTCAAGGGGCACAGGAACCAGCTGAAAGAACATCCAATGGCCAGAGCTGGAGCAACTCGGCCAATAACAAGACAGTAATACTGGCTTAGTTCACAAAGTATCAACTCAATATCCATGATCATACTGATATAGATAAATGATTGAATACATTAACAAAAGGAGAAGGAACACGTGCCCATGTGGAACAATTTCAAATAACTTATGTAAAAATTCTGCCCTAAAGGAAGGAGAGAGCATAACTCCCCACTCCTTCAATGTGAGCTGCACGTAACAACTTTTCGCCCAAGTGTGCAGTGGGGAGAGAGGGGAAAAATAAAACTACAGTGGGGAAACCTGACAAACTCTGCTTCAGTCAGGTGATCAAGGTCAAAATCAATGGTCATGAATCATGTTGATATGCTACTAAGAAAATGTCACTGCACAGCTATCTTCCTCCAAAAAGCTCCTAACCCCTGCCTAATGGGACAAAGTCCAATAGAGGGACACCCAAACTCTCAAGGTCATCAAAACAAAGGAAAATCTGAGAAACTGTCAGTCTAGAGGAGCTCAAGTAAGTATGACAAATATATAATACTAGGTATTCTGGATGGAATCCCAGGACAGAAAAAAGACATAGGTAAAAAGTAAGGAATACTGAATAAATTACTTAGTTAATAATAATGTATCAATGTTGGTTCATTAATTGTACCACACTAATGTAAAATGTTAATAACGGGAAACCATGCACAGGGCCACATGGGAGCTCTTTGTACTACGTTCTCAATTTTTCTGGAAATCTAAAACTGTTTCTAAAACATAAAGTCTATTAGAGAAAGCAACGTGTGACAGGGTTACTGGGAGAGGCACATAAGTCAAAAATTTACTCTGGAAATTTTAACATACGTGTTTAGGGAACTTATAGATCAAGCAGACATATTAACCAACACACACATGCACCGTAAAAAGAGAATGTGTTCTTTCTGAGCACACATTGATGATTCATAAAAATGTGGCCATATGCTGGGTCCCAAAGGATGAGTCTCTGAATGCTGGCATAGCTCAGGACTCACCTCCAGGCCCCCTTTCCGTTGTGTGTCTTCTCCGGTGTGACTTCATCTGTTTCTCCTTGTCTTAAATACCAGCCATGTGCCGATGCTGCGCAGCTGGAGCAGCTGGGGGTCTCTCCCCTAAACTCCAGATTTGTACAGCTACAGTAGATTTAATACCTGCACTTATTTTTCTAATAGACATCATGAACTTGGCATGTCCCCAAACCAAACATCCACTTTTCCCATACAAGTCTGTAAATGAGAACACCATCCTTTCAGTTGCTAGGGCAAAAACAAAACAAAATAAAACATAGAAACAAACACCTCTCTGCCTCACCCACACCCTGCAATGCTCTTGGCCCTCACTGCAAATTATCAGGGGTTTATCAAGGTTTGACAACCAAAGTGGATCTTTTTATTAACAACCCCTCATCTGTGTGACAGAATTATTTTCACTAATAATTATGAAGTAAAAAGATAATAATAATCTTGAAGTGAAAACAAAAATAGTGGCCAGAAAAGAAATGCAGACAGTGATTTTTTTCTTTCATTAAACTTTATATATAAAGTTATGCTAGAAAAATATCACAAGTCAAAAAATAAAGAACAAAGTAAAGATTACAAAACAAAAAAGAAAAAAGCAATGGATTAATACTACTTGATTTACTATTTTTATGAAACAAAGAACTTATATCTCTTTGTTTTTTGCATTAAAGAAGTGCTTGATTCTCAACTTCTGCAAACTTGTCAATCAACAGAATTGATTTTCTTGAGATATTTGTACTTAATAGAGTAGAGCCAGATTTGTCCAGCTACCTTCATAGTTGATCGAAGAAAACTTTATACATTTAAATTATATGAGTTAATCAATACAAAGTGGTCACAAAAAGTCTCAAAGAAAAAATTCCCATTTTCACAATAAAACCCAGAAATTTTACAATTTACAGAAATTTTTTTTTTTAAGCCTCGCCCGAGGATATTTTTTCTATTGCTTTCCAGAGAGAGTGGAAGGGAAAGAAGGAGAGAGAGAGAAACATCGATGTGAGAGAGACACATTGATTGGGTGCCTCCTGCGTGTGCCCCGGCCGGGGCCGGGGATGGAGCCTGCAACCGAGGCACATGCCCTTGGGTGGAATCGAACCCGGGACCCTTCAGGCCACAGGCCGATGCTCTAACCACGGAGCCAAACCTGCTAGGGCCCCAGAAGTTATAAACTCGAAAACTTCCAGTGGTCACATCGAATGACAGAAAGGAAGCAATTCAAGCTGTGCTGCTTCATCTTGGCAATCACTGCACTATTGCTTATTTTGAACCTGTTGTTGAATTGCGGGGATAGGGGCTACACTCCCCACCCCCCCGCCACCCCACCGCCTCCCACACCCCACTGGAGGCAGCAAGTCCTCCTACCCCAGCACAGGCGACTCCTGAACACTGTGCAAAGGCTCGCCCAGAACCCGTGCAGCAGCTGAGTCAGTCCACCCGTGTGTGTCAAGGCCCACAGGGTAACAGCTTTCTCTGAACCAACCTCCATCTGGCAAACACTGTTTACTAAAAGATAAGACCGAAACCATGCTACATCGAAGCTCACATGTATACTATTAAAACTCTTCGGGAACTACGGAGATCGTTGGGAACTTAAAATAATAAAGGGTTTTCTTCTCAGCGGAGTATTTTATCACCGGCTCTGTTGGAAATTGCAGGTTCATACAATTTTTAAATCCTCTGCAGACAACTCCCCACCTATTGCGGGGGCCTGGAGCAGATGGTTTCCGCAGCACCACTCTTGGGGTGCCAGTGCAAATGACATCCACAGTCCGACTTTCCTCCGCCCGGCTGCTGCCAGCTCGGGCCAGGAGCCATCCTGTCTTACCCGGGCTCTTGCGGTTGCCTCCTGGCTTTATAAATGGGCTCCTTGCTTCAGCCGGTTCCCTCCCCCCGTCTCTCCTGGACACAGCAGCTGGGTGATCTAAGTGAGAGTTAGATCCCGCACCCCTCCACTCGGACCCTCGGGTGGCAGTCTATTGCACTAAGAGCAAAATCCAGCGAAAAGACAAGCCACAAACTAGGAGAAAAATTTTCAAATCAGATAGAAGACTTGCATCCAGAACGTACGCAGAAGTCTCAGAATTTTGTCGTATAAAAACAAGCCAGTAAAAAAAGAGGCAAGTCCACTAAAGAAGGTATACAAATAAAATTAGCATCTGAAAAGATAGTCAACCTCATTAGTCATTATAGAAATGAGAATGAAAGCTGCCATGTGATGCCACTCAACAGCCATAAGAATCTGGGGGACCAGCCCCGGTGTCGGCAAGGACATGGAGCAACTGGGACCCTCATCCACTGCTGCTGGGGATGGGAATGAGTATCGCCACTTTGGAAAGTAATTTGGAAGCTGCTTAAATACAGGTAAGCATATATCTAACGTTCGACCCAGGCATTCCACTCCCCGTTATTTACCCAAGAGAAATGAAAATGTATGTTCACGCAAAGACTTGTACATGAATGTCCACAGCAGCCTTATTGGTATTAGACAAAATATGGAAGGAACTCAAATGTCTACCAAAAAGCGAAGGATAATAGATTGTAGCTTGTTCATAGGATGGAATGCTACTCAGCAATGAAAAGGAGAAACTATTGAAACATATAACAACATGGGTGAATTGCAAATAATCCTGAGCCAAAAAAGTCACACAAGAAAGAAAACATATTGCTTGATTTCATTGGTATACAAATCTGAAAAATGCAAAGTAATCTATAGTGATGGAAAGGAAATCAATGTTTGTCTGGCTATGGGGCAAGGCTCCCATGCAGACTCTTCTCTCTCCAGGGGTCACCACACCTGCTACAACCACTGCCACTTCTGTGGCTGCCATCACTGCCACCAGTGTGGGTGCAGCTGACCCTTGAGGCACAACAGCACCCCAAATTTCCCCAAGCAAACCACTATGTATGTGCCCTAGCCCTGGGCCTGCGGCTGGACCACCACTGAATGCCTCTGCTGCAGATGGTGGATCTCCTCTGCTCCCATGGTTGCTACATTGCCCTGTCTGACTTCACTGACAAAACACAAGTTCAAAGATAAAATGATGAAGAATTTGAAGATGGCGATAGGAGAGCATTAAGCCGAGTGTGCAGACCTCCTCAACTATAGAAGTTGCACACCCATGAAATCATTCTAGATCTTGCGACATGGAGAAAATACACTCATCATCACTCTTGTGTGACAGTTAACCAGTGCACCCATCCTGGTGTTATTTAGTCAGATATAGGGATTCAACCCAGTAATTGCACCCCATATACACAACCCAGGAGACATTTTCTCCAGTCCCATAAAAGGGCGTGTATGAGGATGCTTACTAAACATTGCACATGGTAGTAGAGGACAGGAAGAACATTAGGCATCCACCACCAAGGAATGAATGAATGAATGAATGAATGAATGAATGAATGCACGAATGGCAGTGGAGGCTTGCTATGAAGCAGTTAGAGGCAATGAAGTAGAGCAGTGGTTCTCATCCTGGCTGCTCACCTTGGGAACTTTAAAAAATTCTTAATGTCTAAACTCTTTTACCTGAATTAATTGGTCTGGGATAGAGGGTAGGAATTAATATTGTTTAAAAACTTTCTAGGTGATTTCAGTGTTGAAAACCATTGAATAAGAAGGCCATCCAGCAATGTGCATACATATTTTAAAAATTAGGATACATCTTAAATATTTTATGTTCTTTAAAAATGTAACTAATATATCTGTGTGTATATAGGAGTGGACAAAAGTAGGTTTACAGCTGTTCATATGGAAAAAGACATGCAGGCTATGATTATTACAATAGCTTTATTAACTCAAAAGAATGTCACAATCTTGTAAGTGCTCAAATTGCCAGCCTTCATTATTTACACATTCTTGTAGTCTGCTTGCTACACTCAAGTACACTTTGGCACGGGTTCTCACCTACTTTTGCCCACCCCATATGTCAAGGACACATACAGATATAAATATATACACACTCACATATATACAACATATATATGGGTGTGTGCTATAGATTTATATTCTCTCTCACACACACATTTTTCTAGGTAATATATACCTAAAAACATATATTAAATAGGGTAGAGTGATTGTCGGAGAGGACTGGGGAATTATAAGGGCGTGTTGAGTATCAGTGAAGGAATAATGAGAAACACTTATCCAAATTGATTATGATGGAGTTTAGTTCTCTGAATCTAGATATCAAATAGGTAATAATCGCTACTAAGAACTGGCTGTGTTCAAGAAATTCCTCTAAGTGCTTTAACTGTGTTATTTCATTTAATCTTCACAGGACTCTGTGAGGTAGGTACTATTATCTCCTTGTTACAGATGAGGAAATGGGAGGCCAGAGGAGTTCAAAGATTCCTGCAAGGTCGCAAGGCTTGGGGGCTGAGCGCGTGCGCTCCCAGGCAGGGGGCGCTAGAGCTCTGCTCTTAACCACGGGGATTTACTGCTTTTCCTAACAAAGATGTGAAAAAGAGAGGAAAGAGACACAGAGTCAGAGACAGACACTGACACAGAGAAAGCAGGGAAGACAGAGAGAGACAGAGAGACACCCCGAGGCTGAGGGTGTGTGCAATGGCTTTTTAAAGAAGCCATTAATCCCAACTTTTAACTGATTGGCACTAACCAGAGGTGATCATCAAAAACACAGTTTCTTATTGTGGAAAAAAACAAACAAACAAAAAAATCCCCACAGTGTTTCTTAATCCATTTCTTTACTATCAAGAACAGACATCTTGGACAAACCTAAGCGAAAATGGTAGCAACTCAAAGGTGAAAGTTGAAAAATGCGTGTTCAAGACAAAAGAAAAAAATGGTGAGAAAATAGCAATTATGTGAGCATAAAATAATGAGTAGAAAGACTAAAAATCAATGAAGAATAAGAAGGCAGAAAGTAGACAGGCCCCTTTGACAAGACCACCGCAGAGACGGCCTGCTCTTCCCAGTGTCTCCGGTGAGGAAATGCATGTGGATAGGTTTTATTGCTGGTGATGTGAACCTTCATTATTGGGATTCAAGTTACTGCTTTCTGCAGGGTTTCTCCACTGTAAAGTTCCTGTTTTCCCCTTTGTCATTAATAAGTATTCTGCGGAAGATATCTTGAGATTATAGAAATGCCCTGTTTCTGCTCAACCGTTCACCTGTTATTTTAGCATCCACCAGTGGATCTTGTCTATTCCAAGGCAAGCTGAGCTGTTTTTCTTTCTTTCTTTCTTTCTTCCTTCCTTTCTTTCTTTCTTTCTTTCTTTCTTTCTTTCTTTCTTTCTTTCTTTCTTTCTTTCTTTCTTTCTTTCTTTCTTTCTTTCTTTCTTTCACATCAGTATGGCCTCATGGATATATATTTTGTTCTATAGGTTATATTGTAATTCTTTTTGTTTGTTTGTTTCAAATTGTTCCAGCTTTGGCCTTTGGGCGGTCTTCCGGCTGTTTCCTGTGCCCTTTCTGCCTGCTGTAGCTTTAATTTCTGGCACCACAAGAAGCACCAGGCTCAGATGGTGTTTTCTGAGCCCCAGACCTGGGATTAATTACATACTAAGGTACATTGGATCCTTTTATTTGGAAATCAGGATCTGGGAGATGAATATGTTCATAACTCCCAAAATGTAGCTGCTTCTAGATCCAGTCGGTGGAAAGAACTAAAATGTGTGCGTGTGTGTTACTGATCTATGAATACACACATCTATATTAATTTCAGTACCTATCTGCATATACATTAACAATAATAAACAAGAATTCATATGTATACTGCCTATTCCAATACAACATCCAGTTTATTTTAGATTTTCCCTGTTCCTAATTTTAATTTCTTTTTCCGACAGTGAGAAACCTACAGTATATTTACTTATTTGTTCAATTCTGATATATTCATAAAGTAGTTTCAGAATTCCCAACACATACCCTTGTCAGAAAGAAAATACTACCTTGAATACAGCAACTGTGTACAGTTCTTTTTGTATTTTACCTTATACCATCTAGTCTGGCTTCTCTCACTTAGCAAAATGTTTTCAAGGCTCATTCAGGTTGTCTCATGTATCAGTAATTTATTACCTTTTATTTCTGGGTATTGCTTATTCATTCTATGGCTCTACCATTCTGCTTATCCATTTATCACTTGAAGGATGTCAGGGTGTTTCTACTGTATGGCAATTATAAACAAACATTCACATATAGAATTTTATGTGGATGCACATTTTTCTTTCTTCTGGGGAAAGACCTAGGAGTGGTCCTTTGGACCGTGTGTTCAGTTTTTAAGAAATTGCCGAATTGTTTTACAAGGTGGCTGTGCCATTTCGCTTTCTCCTCAACAGTGCATCAGAGTTTGAGTTGCTTTACGTACTCACCAGCATTTGGTATTATAACCTTTCAACATTCTAGCTATTTTAATAGATATATATCTCATTGTGATTTTAATTTGCATTTCCCTAGCATGATTAATGCTGCGGAGCATCTGGAAAGAAAATGGCTCTGATTCTCATCTGTGTTCCTGTGTGTATCATACTTGATTTCCCATTGGCTATGTCAAGGTCTCCTATTTATCTTTTGTCTCAGCAGTTTCACTATTCTTCTGACGTGATATTTTTATATATTTATCTTGCTTGTTATTTTCATATCTTTTTTGATCTGTGGCTTAGTGTCAGTAATTCATTCTAGAATATTCTAAGCCATTATTTTAAAAAGTGTTTCTTTTGCCCCATTTTCTCTGCCTCATTCTTGAGGAATTATTAGATTGTTTGATATCATTTCACAGCTCTTGAATACTCTGTCCTGTTTTTATTTTCACGCTGTTTTTTTAATCTTTAATTTGAATTATTTCTAATGACTTGTCTTTCACTTCATGAGCCTGTTGATGTCATTTTTCATTTCATTACTGTGCTTTTCATCTTTAGTATTTCCATTTAATGATTTTTTAAGTAGTTTTGCATCTCTGCAGAAATTTCCCTTCTAATAATGCAAGTTTTCCTCCTATTGCATTAGATACTTTAGCACACTAATCAGAATTACTATTAATCATATTATTGACATATTAATCATAACATATAAATGACCTCTCAGCTCCAACATCAGTGTCATATCTAAGTCTGGTTCTGTTGATTGCTTGTCTCTTGGCAGTGATTTGTTTTATCTGGACTTTTTATGTGTCTCATGATTTTGTTGTTGAAAATGAGACATATTGTGTTGGACAATAGAGACAAAGGTGAATACAAATGGACATGATGTTTTTTCTTCTGCTAGACCCCCCCCCCCCCCCCCCCCCGCATTAGTCCTTTAATGTGCATGTTTAAGTTAATCTAGCCAATAGCTGGAATCTATTCTAGGTTTGTTGTTACTATGGCTACCCTCAGTGCTCCACAGGCTTTAAATTCCTCTGATGATACTTTGTATTTTAGGTGGGGGCTGGTTTGCTGGTACATTTCACTTAATACCTGCTTCATCTTCAGTGTTGGGTCTTCCCTTTGTATTGTGCCTCACATAGTGTCTGTCTGCAAATTCTTTCAATAATTCCAGCAGTACTTTGTTGTTACTTTTTCGATTTGTACTTTTAGCCCATGTTCTGGTTCAGGATTAGTCATAGACAGATGCTGTGTCTGTTGGTCTCCGGGGTAACTTTCCCAATGCTCCTCTTCATGGATCAACTGTAGTTGTAGGTCCAGCATGTATTTCTGGTCTTTCCCCAAGGGTAGAGGATTTTCTTTTCTTTTACCTTCTTAAGACACAGTGGGTTTTCACCATTGCCCTCAGGGTGAGAATGTTGGTTGTCCTTCACCTTCTAGGTTACAGCTTTTATTTGTCATAGGAGAGACAGGGGAGAGGGTTCAGGTTGGACCTGTGCTTCTCTCACAGTGGCTGCTGCTTCCCTGTCCTAGGCCTGCACGCTTTCTTGGGCCTCTCACCAATCATTTTTGTGCGATCATGATTAAGTGTGAGGAGGAAACCTTGAAAAGGGTAGGAACTCCTCTAGATCTGCATCTTTTAAGCTCCACAAACTCTCACCAGCCCCTACTCTGCTTCCACCAATCCATTAAATATTCGAGCTTAATTCTTACCAGTGTTGAGCTGCATCTACCCCAGGTCAGCAAGTACAGTAAGTCCTCACTTAGCATTGTCCATACATCCTGAGACTTTAAGCAAAACGACATATAACAAAACCAGTTTTACCATAGGCTGATTGATATGAACAAGAGTTAAGCTCCCAAGGCAACTCATCAATGTTGTAATGAAGCAATGTTGAATAAAACGATGTAATTCAAGGACCTGCTGTTCTCAAGTCCCATCTCTCCCTACATACATCCGTCTCTCATGAGATTTTGGCTGTTTGGGTTCCAGTGACATCAGCTCTCTGATGTGCTCTAGAATAGTCATGAACTTGTATTTGTTTGTGTGTTTTTTTATTGTTGTTGTTATAAGCTTTGAATCATAGCTCTTCTTATAGTTCTATATGTCAAGTGGAAGCTAGAAGTTTCTTGACTCTTTTGAGATAATTTCTAATGTTAAGTCAGACTAGTTTCGGTAGGACCACTGGGAAGACAGCATTTTCAGCTGTTGGAAAATTAGGTTCTACAAAGCTAAAAGAGTAGGCCACTGCTCTACTTTTAAAAAAAGACAAGATTCTTCCACAGTCAAGTGTCCTTTCTTTGTCCTTCAGATATAAAAGGTTTTAAGATATATCCCATGCACCATTATGAGAAGAGGGAAGAGTAAGACTGACCAACACTTTTGCTTAAACACCATAAAACAGAGAAAAAGTCCTTGAAGAAGTGAATCCCTTTTTTATCTAAAAAGAGGTCAAATGTTGAGATGTCCCTGGGTTTGTCTCATACCCACAATTATTTACATTCTCCTTGGGTGATCCAACCATATCAAAATTATTATCACGTACTGTGAAATTTCATGTTGATTTCATAGGTGAGAAAGAAAGAGAGGGTTTTCATTGCAAACAACAGTTACATTTACATTGCATTGCTTATAGTCTTCACAAATTCCATTGCACAGCTGTCTTTCATGGTCTTTCTTGTTTCCAGCATGTTCTTTAAACGACGCTTAGAATCTTCCCTCTTAGGTTAAACAATTTTGCTCTGCTTCCATATCTGTGAGCCCCACCGACCGCAGTGCTCAACAATCAAAATGTCCCTTAGTTATAAGACCCCCCTTCCCTACTCCTTAGAAGACATTCTGTGGACCCTATATTGCCTCCAGTATGCCTTTTGGGTCTTCTTTCAACCTTAAGTGATTTTACAAAGAATCTTTTCCAAATAGGCACAGTATTTTCTCTGAGAGGAATTTTGGGAAATAATTTTATCCACATTATAACAGATATATGCCAAGACATAGGGATTTTAGAGAGAAGAGAAGTAGCTTTTTTATTATCCCACGGGATCTGGTCTACACAAGCGAAGTGGAGGAAATATTCTCTCTGACGTGGTGTGCATATACTGACAGCTAGCTCAAAATCAAGGTCACCTCTTGGGAACATAGGGCCTGATCTGTGTGTGAGGGTTTTGTGAGTGTCACAGATTTATACATGAAGTGTGGCACCTGACAGATGGAACAGTCTAGTTTAAAATGTGTTCTTATTGTCATCACCATAGGGGATAATTTCCTTTCAAAAACTTTTATAATGATGCCCAGCTGCCTGACGCCCCTCTCCCCCCCATACACACACATCCCACCTTCTCTCAACAGTTTGAAGTATTAGAGGTCCTTTGTACTCTTTTGTACAAAGTCCTTTGGGCTCTCTAGAAGGAAAATGTTACAAATACACAAGATAAAAATAGCTCAGTAAAAGGTAACGATTGACATTCAATGTTTAACAGCCTTTTCTTCCTCTAACATCTTGCAAAAGATATAACACTGCGTCATTGGCCCAATGACATACCCCAAAGCATTTGAATTTTTAAAAGAAGGTCTTGGGATAGAAGAAAGTCATTCTGCATCATCACTTGGGATTGTGGTATTTAAAGGTCATCAGAAAAGCATCTTTCTGACACATAACATTAATGGCAACCCCTTGGTATATGAGCTGATGGTAATGTGTTGTTAAAAGCATTGTGTGACAAATGGAAATAAGAATGTTTGTCATCAAATATTTCCTGCTGCTTGTACAAATAGAAAAGATAAGGTTCATGGTATTTATTCTTCTGTCTCCTAGTATATGTGCACATTCCTATCAGAATTTTATCTCTATAGAGATATCTCCTGTAAAGATATAATAACCTTGAGTGGAGCTTTTAACCACTGGTAAGGTAAATTTTAGTGTTTGTAGCCAATGTCAGAAATAATAATGAAATATACTTCTGGCACTGGAGTGACAAAGAAAAAAATTTTTAATTACAAAAAAATAAATAAAGTAGCTGCATGGGATCACATTTAGTAATTATATGGGCCTTCCTGTGAGCCTCTGGATGATACGGCATTACCTTTTAAAATTATCTGTAAGCAGTTGCATTATTGTGAAAAGATAAATGATAGACATTTTTAGATGATCTTTAAATATGAATCTAGGAATACCAGAAATATATCAAAGGGAAGGGGTAATTGCTATATAAATTAGGATCAGTTAAAAGATAAATAAATTTACTGTCTCTTCCCTGAGCAAAATTTTACATTTTTTAAGTTTTATTTTGCATATAATAGTTTATTTCTCCAGATAAAAATAGGTTGGAATAGGATGGTCATGAGAGCCTGTTCTACAAGGGCTATCTGTCTCATTTAACCTCTCTGTATTGAAAAAGAAAATTGCAATTTGAAGAATTTTGATTTGGTTTTGGTGGTTAAGGACAATTCTAGTTTCAGAAACTTTGCAGTTCAATTATATTTCAACATATTGTTTAATATTTCATTATTTCATATTAAGTATCAAAATATTTGACACTTTTCTTAATATATTATTTTATTTTTATTGTTCATTATTCCATAATTGTAGGTAGTGAAACCGACTAAAATAGTCTAGGTTAGGTGGGAAGATATGTAGACACAAAAAATTTTAATTGAAGAAAGTTAAATAAAGAAATTATTTTAAAAGCTTTGAGCTGAGATAAGGAAACAAAGGCAGGATGATCGAGAACCCTGTGTGAAGCCATTACCACTCAGAAGCACAATGAGGGAGAAGCATTATAGGAACCTGGAAAGAGCTTGGAGCTGTGAAAGAGGCCCTTCCCCCTCCACTAAGAGCTGTAACCTTGCTACTCAGCCACTGCAAGAGCCACGGTAAGGAGGAGATAGGGAAGGAGAGAAATATTCCAATTTTGATTTTAAGAACACTTTCCCTGGGCGAGCCCAACTGAAAGCCACCAAACTAGGAAACATGAGTGATGTAGTACAGAGACAAACCTCCACAGGGTACAGAACAGAGCAGAGGATGGTGGAAAATAGACATGAGAAAGGCAAATGGATTTTTAAATATATTATCCACATATGAATGTCATCGTGAGCGTGTGTGTGTGAGAGAGAGAGAGAGAGAGAAGAGAGAGATCATTCTTTTTAATGTTGACTTATCTCTCTGGACTTTGACATCCACATTTCCAAAGTCCTTTGTTCTATATCATTCAGCCATCACTCCCAGAGCCATAGCCAAGGACTTGTAATCATCAGTGATGTCCCCACTTCTTAGTCCAATTTTAAGCATTTAGTGTTTAACCACCCTCTGTTTACTCTAATGTGCCCACTGCAAGAGTTATCTGACCTGATAAAGACCTAAGGTGACCTCATATGACCTCCTTCCATATTCCCTTCCCTCTTCATCTTGCTTAGATTCCATGCTTCTCATTATAATCTTTTTGTAAACACCCTGAACTCCCTATTCCCTTCTCCCTTTATTGTACTTACTTGGTAAAACCCCAGCCCGAGCTAACATCTAAATGGACTCATCTGAACATTGATGAAAAAAATATAACACAACTCATTTGACTGGTTTCAATTTATGGCAATGACCATAGTCTTCAAATAGACACTCATATAAAAAAATAATAGAAAAACAAAACTATCAGTGCTGTGAAAAAATAAAAAAAAGAGTTGTAGTGCTTTTCTCATATACTAAGAAATCCAGAGGCAAGCAGCTGCAGGCTAATTCCAGACTCAACAATGTCAAGATGCTAGGCTGATGTCTCTTGGTCTTTCCAACGCAGTTTCAAGCACCATGGTTCCACCTCACACAGATTCACAGGCCAGACACAGGAGGTTGTGTTGCAAAAAGCACTTCTCAAGTGACCCCTCTCTTATTATAGAGCAAAATTCATTCTCAGAAGATACCCCCTCAAAACACACTATCCAGAACTGGACTCGTGCCCATTCCTAGATCAGGGCCTGAGCCCACCTTTCCAGGAATCAAGTCTTCTCTGCTTAATTCCTGAATATAAGGAGAGTTTTGTTAACAAAGATGAAGGATATAGAAATGACTTATGTAGAGAAACATGCAATCAGAGCAAATAGCTTCTGATGTAAATATGTCAGCGTCCTTTCCTTGTGGGACATACACACATGTACACCCTCATATTCAGACCCACAGTGCTAAGTTTGGGTAGTAATAACAGCTGTAGCAGGGGGTAAGAATGACTTCTGAGAAACCATGACAGTAAGCACTTAGCATCCACTTTCTGTCTTAGGAGATATGGAGAAAGTCTGATAAGATTTGACTCTCGAGAATCATTTTAAAATATAATCTTATAGTTTATGGATCTAAATATTATGTGAGCATTTTTTTCTTCCTTCAGAATGTGTGAAATTTATTTGCTGATAAATACTGTTGATTTTTAGTGAAGTTTGGCTAGTCCATTTAAAGTAGAAAAGTATAGTTGTACATATAACAGTTCCAAATTGAACCTCCGTGAATGCATTTACTAGTTGTGCCTGTTGTAGTGAGTAGATAACATCTAACTATTTGCTATAATGTACATACTATTTTATCTACCTAGTGTAATATTAAGACTGTAAAATACGTCGTTAAAATTGATGATATATGGGGCAAACAGCAGAAGTTCCTTAAATTTCAGTGCTGAGGATAACTCACCCATGCATAGTGGCAAATAGATTTTCACTGGTACCCGTCTTTGCTCAATATCTCCAATGCTACCACCTGTTATCAAATTAAAGCTAAGTCTAAAGAAAATGATAATTTCCTAAAAGGAACCTCAGGTAAGGGAACAGATCAGGTACAAGTGTGATATCAAAGTGCATTACTTGTTTTGAATTCCCACAATAAGTAAATATCAAATAAATGTTACTTCCTCTCTTGGCAAAGATTTGTAACCCATAATTACATTGATACATGTGCTATGTCAGTGGCAGCAGTGAAATTCATAGTATTTTTATGTGAAATGTACTGTTTTATTGCATTAATTCACATTTAATGTGTACACAGTAATAACCATAAAGTATGATAACCAAAGTTATATATTTTCTTCAGAACATTCATTTAGAGAGCTTTCAAAAGAGTCTGAGGAAATTAAAATATCAGTCAGTTTACCTGCAGGATACAGAACAAGAGCAGCCGTATAATATCTTTTATAAGCCACCGTTCCTCCTCATCTAATGTCCTTACTACTGGCTGATAAAATACAATCGTCATAACTCTGTACATATTTTTTTAACTATGGTACACAAAACAAAGAGCCCCGGAGTGAAGAAAAGCATACCTTCATCAGTAAAACTGAATTACTCACATGATTACGAGCAGGAGGGCTGAAGGTAAGAGAGAGCAGTGAAGGTGGCAGTCCCAGGGCCCCTCTCCGGGTAACGGTCCACAGAAAGATGACGCCCATAAAGGCAGGGAGTCTCCTATAAAAGGCAGCGGAGGCCAAAGGGGTGCTGAGAAATAACAAATGAGCAGGTTCCCGGTAAACAGAACAAGCATGAAAAATCCTGGTCATATCAGGGGCCAAAAAAATAAATAAATAAATAAAACAACACAGCAGGATATATTGTTTTAAAATCTGTGAAAGAGGAAACTGGGTAATGGCCAATTTAAGCTTGCTGGTGATCACAAAATGGTTCTAGAAATATAGGAGGCTTTCTATGCCTTTTGTTCTTTGTCTTCAAGACCCACTTCCTACCCTGTATCCTTCAAGAGGGCTCTCATGACACCTATAACACCTCCGGATTCTTCCCTTAGTTGAGTTCCTATTGCCTTCCTATTATTTGTTCAGTTTGCTCATGAACTCATTCTTTCATTCATTCAACACGTAATGTGCACACTCCATGGCTTTAGTTTACCCATGAATTATATTCTAATTAAGACACGTATATTAGTAATGTATCTACAATGGGATATTTTTGTCATTGCTTAAAGTCATTTTAAAAAATACAAATCTTACACATATAATTTTAAAAATTTAACTAAAAAGGCAGGTTTAACACAAAGAGTAAAGCCTCTTTCCTCACCACAACCCTAGTCCCCTTCACAAAAATAATCCCTGATTATTTTCTTGAGTGTTCATTTAGAAAACAGGATACATTATTGGTATATGCTTTTCTAAGAATATATTTAAAAAATCTAAATAAATAGGATCTATATACATATAACTATACACACATGTAATGTGTGTGTGTACATATATATGTGTGCATATATTTATACACACACACCCATACATACACACCCATGCTGTTCTGTACATTGCATTTTTCTCTTACCTCTCTGTTTTGGAAATTGACGTTAAACCATCATGGCAGATCTTGTGAGTTTATCTTCATAATCCAACCTATCTCCTTTCCTTCCTGGGTTGACAGACAGACTACATTTCCAACACTCCCTAGCAATTAGGTGTGGCCAGATGAGTGGTTCTAGCCAGTGGTATGGGAGTGGAAGTGATACGAGTCACCTCCATATCTGGTCATAAAAATATCCATGCATGATCCTTTCCCCATTTTCTATCTTCCAGCTGGATATTAATTACCAGGGTGGCTATAGAGGTGCTGAAGATGGCAGAGCCTACATCAGCCTGCATGCCTGAAGGACTGCAAGGAACATTCCCTTGACCCCCTCCCCTGCCTCTGACTGGGCCACTTGCACTGGGCTATAACATGAATAAGAAATCAGATTCATATGGTTAAGACACTGGAACTCTGGGGTTGGTGTCAGCAGTTAGTATTAACACAAACCTATACACACAGGTGATATAACTGCTTTTAATGTCTAAGGAGAACATAGTTCATTGCTTGTAAGAACCATTATCCATTTAAGCTATCCCTTGTTGATAGGCATTTAAATTGCTAGTGGTGTATGTTATTAATGATGTCATGAATAATCTTATACATATGTTTTTGTTTCCGAATGTCCATAGGGTAAATAGATTTTATTGTGTGGATTTGCATTTTCAAAATTTTGAGTGAGATTGTGTGTCTTTTCATATGTTCTTGGCCATTTGTATTTCTTTTTCTACAATCTGAATGCTCATACCCTTTGCAGATTTCTCTAAAGGGCTATTTGTCTTTCTCATGTTGATTTATAACAGAACTGTAAGCTGCTTGAGAGAGATCTTGTTGGATATATCTTAGATAACACTCAGCACAGAAGCTTAATATATTTGAGTAGTTTTTGCATAATTACAAATATTTATAGCTTTGCAATTCTTACCACAACAGTATATACAATTATCCTCTGCATTCTATGGAAGAGGGAATAGAGGCTGACGGGAGGTTAAATGTTGCCAAGGTCAAATAGTGGCCAAGTGGTAGAGTTAAGTAAGGACACAGAATCTTCAGCCTAAGATCCTGTGCTCTTTCCAGTACACCACTAACTTTTATGCAGTGGTTTTTCTGTACACATCTGCTAGATTACTAAACCAAAAGCACCCCATGTAATACTAATCATCATTATCCATCATCTGTCATCCATCATCTATTATTAAATATCCATGATGAGTGATGCTGACAACGAAATGAACTGGCTTGCAAAGGGCATTCTTTCCAGGCACCTACAGAAGAAAGAAAAAATTACAACACTTTCTAAGAAGTCCAGCTCTGATATCTAGGAGAATTTCTAGCAGTAGTCACTGGTGGGCTACAGATGTTATGACAATTGGAGATACTAGTGAGTCCTACTTTAATCATTCATAATTCATATGAGATGAGAGCACGTGTTATGTGCTCTTGTTGCCAGGTGCTCAGGATACAAAGAAGTCCTGGAATTATAATATCTAAATATGTGTGGTTATTAGGGGAAGGTTGTTGTGTATGGGGGGGAAAAGTGTGGTTTCAGGTACACACCTGCTTTGGATGAAGATTAGTAGCCAATGCTTTTCCCTTGCTCACTTTACCCCCAGGCCCCCAAAGTTGTTAATGTCAATAATAGTAATAGTAATAATAATAATAATAATTGTCACTGTCAGTTTAGTCAGCAAGGTGGAATTTCAAACAGAGGGAATTTAACAGAAGGAATTGTTTATAAAAGTGTTGAAAGGACCAAGGATTCAAGAAGGGAAAGTATAAGATGTTACTCAGAGATTAGTATCCGAGAGGTACTAACATCTGGGTTAGTGCATCCCTTGAGCTGCAAGGACAGAAGGGACAGTGGTGTTTCGTGGAACCCACATGGGCTGTGCTGCTGAGGGTGCTGGAGTGCTGTTAGCATCTCAGCTGTTATCAAAACCACCACCCCTGTTGCTCCGCAGGAAGCCAGAAGCCTGCACTCCTGCTGACTCTGCAGGAGCCCCGGAGCCCAGTCTTGCTGATGCTGTTGAATTGTTGCTGAGACTTCTGGAGCCCGTCGTTGTTTATTTCAGCTGCTGCAGCTGCCATATCCATGCCCCAAATGCTGCACCTGGCAGTCACCTACAGTCCCTTGCCATTGTCACTGCTGCTGCAGCTGCTGCAATCAGAGTCAATGAGCCCATGCTCTGAGGTTTTTGGCATTCTTGCCGCCACGTCCAGAGACAGATGCAAAGGAAGGAAACATGGCTTATCTCTTCTCCTGCCTTTTACTTTCCCACCAGTGTCTCCCAATTAGCAGAGGCTAATCAGAATCTAGCTGACAAGGAAATCTGGAGAATACTGCTTTGGGGCAGGAAGTTTGGGAATAGAGCTGAGAGTCAAAAGGGAAACAACCAACATCTACAGTTCCTGTGCACTATGTAGATGCCAGACTATATCTACCCTATGTCATTTCATACTCACGACCACCGCTGAAAGTGGGCACAGTTATTGCCCACATTTTATAGATGAGGAAGCAGTCTCAGAGATGTTGAACAGCTTACCTATGGTTACATAGATAGGAAGGAGGCAGGCCATCCAGGATTACTATTCAGGTCAGAGTCATACTAATTCTTGAGCTGTTAACCACTTTGCTTCCTACAGACCTTCAGTGAACTACGCTTTGTGCCTCCCAGCTGCAGGAGGGAGTGCGGCTCTCCTCTGCGTTGGTGATCGCTACTGGTCCTCTCCCTGCCGGACCAAGAAAAGTCCCTTCTGCTTTTTAGGAACAGCTGTTTCACAGGGTAGAGCTGTTATCCTCTGTGACCCAGCAACCCATTTGACCCTTGTCACCTGCAGCAGCAGCACGAGCATCGCTTGGGAGGTGTAAAATGCTGAGTCTCAGTCCCCTTGTCCTTACCCCAGCCTATTCAATCAGAATCTGCATTTGAACAGAGCGCCCATTGATTCTTATGTCCCCTGAGTTTGAGAAAGGCGGCTCTATACCACCTGTCTCTCCTGCCCAGAGCACACCCATCCTTCATGGGAGCGGGGAGAGAGATGGCGGGGTGGGGGTCATTGTCTTAGCCTTGTACCTGGAATTGTCACTTCCTTGTAAATTCTTCCTTGACCCTTAGATTGGTCCACTCTGCCAGAGCTGTTTCTTCATTTTGCTGATTTCCTTTCAGTTATCACTTTGTCTTTGTTGTTGATCTGGCATGTTTGGGGAATCCAGTTCCTTCAGAGGGTCTGATCCCAACTGTACACTAGTTCAAGGTGTCTTCTAAATCCCTAAACCTCATATAGACCTATCCCAGCATCTGAAAATATGCTTCAGCGCTCCTGGACATGCTGTGACAGGAGAGAACCCCACCCTCCAGCCTCCTAGGATAGCAGGAAGCTTATTTTCCGTGGTCACATTAGAACACACAAGCTCCCCCCTTCCCCCCCATAGCCCCCACTCTGGCTGCACCGTGCGTTCCCCGGCGATGGGAAGCCTGTGGTTGGGTGCAGCAAGCGGAGGGAGAGGGAGAACATGCCCTCCCCGGCTCCCATCCTCTTCAGCTTCTTGTTCTGGTGGCCGCACTACGGTCATTCGGGCCCCCGAGCCCTGCTGCCCCTCCCCGTGGGCGATGGCATTAATGATTCTACTCATGTGGTCGCCTGCCCTCGGGTGCTGGGAGCTGCTGCCAGGGTCCAGGCATCTCAGGAGCTTGACATGAAGAGACATTTCAGGGAAACCATCGTCATAGTTTCAAGCAATACATCAGCGTCTATTCAGCTTCTTGCACAGCTCCTTAATTCTTGTGGAGTTTATTAGTCACCCTTGTTCTCTCTTGATTAAATCTGTCTGTAGTATATTGACAGATACTCCTCTGTACAGTTTAATAGCAGCCTTTTTGCACGGTGTGAGCTGGCACCGTAAGACAAGTGGGAAAAGCGGGCGCGCCGCCCTGGGGAGGCCTGCTCACCTGCGCCGCGACTGGGCATCACATGAGTAGGGTGGCGTTTGGTTTCAGTAAGAGGACTATTATTTGTTAATTTATGTTTTCCTATTTTTTAAAGTAAACACAATAAAAGTAAAGATAAAGTTACCTGGAGCAACTGGAAGAGCCGTTATATGCTACGAGTTAATTGTCTTAGGATATATTATGGCTCACAAATTAAGCAATATGTAAGAAAAATGTAAGATTCTTTTAAAATTGTATTACGGTTAAATGTGATTCTCTTTAAATCTGGGTACTTCTGAGGAATAGGAAGCATGTAAGATGTGCAGCTTGAGAAAGTCTGGTCTGTTGAGCAATTCTGATTTAATTTGCACACTGTAGTAGATATATTTACGATGTGCTTAGTACTGGATCATTGGTAATCTTTGCAAGGTTGTAGGAAGGGACACAATCAAGTAACCTTTAGTAGAAACAAAGAAACTTATTTGGCTGTTCCTTGTGGTTGTATAGCTATTATAATTTTGAATTCATTACCTAATAATTCCAACACTTGAGTTAATATTGGGGTTTTCTTTTAAAATTATATTTTCTCTTGAGAATTAGTTGTATTTTCTTGGTTTTGTATATTTTGAGTGTTTGTGGATAATATCTTGACATTTTTATATATTCTTCCTAAGGGTATTGATGTTTTTGTTGTAGAGTTTAATTAACTTGGTTAGAATCAAACTGAAAATACTGTCTTGCTTATGGTAGGTAACAGCTTTAGCCACAATCTGCATTGAGTCTCTCTCACACATATATAGTTTAGGGGTCAACCAGAGACTTGGACAGAATTTATGTTCAGAATTTGTGGGTTCTTCTAGCTAATATTCTCCTTTCTATAATTCCTTCCTCACTTTCCAATAGCGATTGTTCTCCCTGACTCTGTTTGACTCCTTGGGACAGAAAGATGGTAGGATTCCTACTAGAATTTTAATTGCCCCATGCCATAGCTTCACTCTTGTCTCCTCTCCGGCAAAAATCTATAAAAATGGGAAATTTATCCCATGCCAGTTGCTTTTTCCAAGTTTCATTTTCCCTCCAAAATCTGCTTTTTAATTTTTTTTAACTCTCCAGAGGCTGAAGGCAATTGATATAAATTTTGTTCTGACTTTAAAGTTAACTGCAGGAGAATCGATCTCTTAGAAACTTGTCCAAGAGACCGACTCTCCTGATTAACTTTCTTGGCTGAAGTAATTCAAAGAATAAAATATAGAGGCCAGTTGTAACCATGTGTGTGTGTAACTCTAACACCCAAACTTTCTATTTGCTGTATAAAGCAGCCCCATCAGGAAGCTGATCCACTAACAGGGCTCCATAAAGAGTTGCTGAGTAAATAATCTCATTTCTCCCTAAAGTGTTGGAGCAGTCAGGACTGTCTGAGTTATAGCATGATCTTCTGGTAGGTTTTATTGCAAATGGCGTGCTGTCTCGTAGTCTCCTCTCTGGAGCCTCATTTGACATATCTGAGAGGACAGATTCTGTGTTATGTAGAGATTTTAGCAAAGATTAAAGAACAGTTGTTAATAACATATACATAGTCCAAAATTACATGCAAACAAATTTGGATATGGGAAATCTCTCAAAAAAAAAAAAAGAAAAAAAAGAAAAGATTTGCCCCTTAGTATCTCATTGAGCACAAATGACAAAGGTTATAATCCAGGATGAAGTCACAGATGATAGTATTTTATTTAAATCGGTCATTACTAGGCTTTGTGATTACATTTTCTCAGGTTCCTGTTCTCTCAGGGGTGTCAGGATAGTATGTAATAACTGCATCGTTCTTTATATGTGTCTATAGTTTTGGGAAGCACTGGGGACTAATGAACCAACTGCTCATATTTCTTTTATTTCAAGTCTCTTACATTAGGATTTCAACCAAAAGAAAAGTTTGGGAATATTTTTGGGAGGGAGAGATGAACATGGAAGTGGAAGGGGTGGAAGTTCAGCTTTCTTTAGTACATGAGGCCATTAAAGATTATTTAACAGGCATGCCTATGGGAATATATTACATCAGTGCTTCTCAATAACCAATCATTTCAAGCACTCGCCATCTCCTAGGTGCTCACTGTGTTTTAATAGCAATACCTCTGTGCAGAAGGGAAGCCACTGCTTGGTAAATGTAGTAACTTTGCACAGGTAGAGTTTCAAGTACCCTTTGTACCCTTGTGATGGGATTCCTAGTTTTTCTTTTTTCAGTCTCAAAATGCTGCCATGTGACTTGACATCATGGGATTTGTCCATATTGTCTTCAGACTAGAATGAATAAAGAGTGGTATCAGGTAGTGGACATATTCAGATTATCCCTTCAGGGTCTAATAATGACATAGGCACATGTCACATGTTTTTCCCACCTTTGGAAACCTCTTCAAAGAGCATTTGCATTATTTTATTTTAAAATATACAGGGTGGGCAAAAGCAGGTTTATAGTTGTATGTGAAGCACAGAGTTTAGTCTTATATTATTTATTAATTATTGTATGATTTATTTGTATTATAACTGTAAACCTACTTTTGCCCACCCTTTATGTATAATAAGGCAAGATACATTTTGTCTTTCTCGGCGAGTGAGTTTTGTCTACAGAACTTCTGTGTTTGCTTGATCCTAAGAGAAATCGAGCTGATGAAATTCTGGCCCAGCTTCCACTGGTAGGTCCCTGGGATGAGATTCTGGATGGGCTCATCCTAAGACGGGGGGTGGTCAATAGCTGCTGGGTGGAAGATGCTTCACAAGAGTCATGCCTATATTTTCCTGCTCTAAGAGGTATATGCAAGTTAATAGTAAGAGAAATACTTATCAATAAGGGAAAAAAAAGAGAAGTTTCCTACTTTCCAAACACAGGCTGAAAGGCCTAGCATGTTTTGGGAGTAAAAGAATCTGTGGTTGTAGCCTCCCCCTCTTGGCAGCTGTTGGATGTGTCCATGCCAAAAACTAGCTCAAGATTCTGCCTTCTCACCACCCATCTTCCCTGGTTCACTCCTGCCCTTTCTTGCCAATAAAGATATCATCACAGTGGTGGAATGGAAGATTTTATTCCTGTGTCTCTGCGTGTGTCCTGTACTAATTCACATGTGGTGAGAGAACACTTCGCAGACTCAGAAACTCGCCACTACATTTCAGTCTGCCCTAACTCTATGCCAATGTGTTAAACAAAGTGCCTCTGGTGTTGCTACTAAGAGCCTTTCTCTTTATATGTTGCCAAAGTGATAAGCAATAGGTTTTAATATTTAGCCTCACAGATTCAGAGACAAATGCTGAAATTTAAAAAAAGATGAATCATAACTTCTCAACCTTTGCATGAAGAGGTCACACAAACATGCCACACACAGAGATACATACACACATACAATGCTAATTAAAGGCATGTTTCAAAATAAGTTCTGAGGATTCTGACTCAAGTTAAGGACTCTCAGGAGTGGCTTCCAGTGTAAGACCTGCTGATATGAAAAGGAAGAAAACAGTGCTGTTAGTCTCCGAAGCCTGAACGTGGCCGAGGGATGGGTTTCATATTGTTTCTCTACTTTGAGATTGAACTGCAATAATTACATGGTGTTTGGGAGTGGCAGAACATTTATTTGTGCATATCAAAACAATATGTGATGGGCTAGCTTAGTATTTTCATTAAAAATTGTTAAACAGCCCAGCCGGCCTTGGCTCAGTGGTTGAGGGTTGACCTATGAACCAGGAGGTCACCTTGGATTCCTGGTCAGGGCACATGCCCAGGTTTCAGGCTCAATCCCCAGTAGGGGGCGTGCAGGAGGCAGCCCGCCAATGGTTCTCTCATATCATTGATATTTGTTTCTATCTCTCTCTCTCCCTCTCCCTTGCTCTCTCTGAAATCCATAAAAACATACATTTTTTAAAAAAGTTGTTAAACATATATTTCTCAGATTCTTATTTGCTTTCTTATATCTTTCTAAGCTACCATACTTATCATGCTATGCACCTGCTCAAGAATTTCAGAGACTCTGTAAGAGTCTAGAATAGAATATTTAAACTCTAAAACTATGCCAGCCATAAACTGTCTCAGTTTAGCTTTTTACATGTGCTCCACTTCATGAGACCTGCATTAGCGTTTTGCTTTGATCAGCTGTCTCATGTATCTCATCTGGTCATATCATGCCCATTTCTGTTCCTGAGCCCCCATCTAGACTTCTTTGTTATTTTTTCAGCCAACACAAATCTTACAAGCGGCAGATTAATGGAACCTTGAAGTCAAATAGGTTGAGCCTGGTCCTGACTACCACCCCAGCCATTGGACCTTGGGCAAGTTACCTAATTTGGCTGGACCTCAAATTCCTCATCTATAAGATGGAAATAATAATGATAAATAATGCTGAATGAGATCGTGAATATTAAGTAGCCCAGTAAGGAGTCTGGCTTACAGTGCTGAATGAATCTTAATTTGCCTTCTCCGTATACTCCTTTGAATTGAGAATAAATTCCACCTTTGGTGTAAAGACCATTCTCTACCTCTCACCTTGACTTTAGACAATGTTAATTTCTTCACCAATGTTGCCTGAGGGCACTTCTTGTCAGATACATTCATTTCCCTTAATTAAAAAAATAAAAGGTCTTGGGCTCTGTTAAATGACAAAAATCATATAAGTGTTTCACATAAGATGTGACACATAGTAAGCGCGCCATAAATATTTCTATGCCTGCTGCTATTGCAAAGGCAACAGTCACTGGTACCCCTATGGTCGTAGCTCCTCCACTGATGAGTTATTTTTATTCCAAAAAAAAAGAAAAAAGCAGTAGAGTCATGGTTAAGAACATATACCCTCTGGACCCTGCCTACAATCTCCAGCTGTGTGACCTCTGACAGGTCACTTCACCTCTTTTGATTTAGGATACCATAATAGTCATCTACCCATAAAGTTGATTTGAGGATTGAATGAAATAAAATGGAAAATGAATGTAAATAACCTGGCAAATAAAAGTACTTTAGATGCATTAGCTATTGCTGATTTTTTTTAACCGCTCAGGTCTAACACCCCAAATATTTAAAATTCCTGAGAACAGAGATGTATATTTGTATTGATCTTATCATTTCAGGAGGGTAAAATGAAAAACAGATGGCATAGAGTAAGCCTAGTACAATGGCTAGATCACTGTAAAAGCTCTGTCATAGCTACTTTCCTTCCCCTTATCTTACCTACCACATATAGCAAGTAGCTATAGGAATTGCTCTTTGGGCATTCTTTGAAGGCAATAAATGAATATTGATTATTCCTGTATGCCAAAGAACGTCATTAAGTATGGAGCATTACAATCCAAAAGACTGCCTGTTATTCCATGGAAATCTGGTTTGGTGAAATTCTGTCATGTTCATTTTATTACTAACATTATTTATTATATCCTGACTGCCCCAAAGCTACTTGTGTATTTTGTTCTGAAGCCCTGAGTTGTAACATACTATTTAAACGAGATAGCATCTTAATTTTCTTTTAGTATCACCTTAATTTCCCTCCCTGTTTTCTCTTTCCCTTTCCTTCTCTCTTTTGCTTACTTGCATTCATATTTAAACCATTGAACTGTCACTAAAAGGCAAAAGAGCTTTCCTTTACAAAAGGCTAGCTAGAATTGTTCTCAGCTGCTTCCATCTGCAACATTTTCAACATTTCAACATTTCACAGGTCAAGCTGTGAAATCAGCACAAGGCAAAGCAACCATCACTCTTTATGACTTTGATTCTGATGTCATCTCCAGTTAGACAAGTGTAAAGTTAACCCATGAATAAACCTGGAGGGTAATAAAGTATGGGATGACTCGGACACCAATTGTTAGGTTAACTCTGTAATCTTCCCCACACCCAGCATTACTGAGATATCATTGACACATAACATGTAAGTTTAAGGTGTACAGCATGGTGATTTGATATACCTATATTTCAACAAATCACCTCTACAAATCATGAAGTCTACAAATTATGACTAATTCAGGTAGAGATCTTTGCCTCTTAAGGACAGGGTTCAACTTACCAAACCAATTTCCACCAGGACCTTTACTCTCAGGGGAAATAAGCTCAATAAATGATTTTGCCATTAATCTTTCTGTATTTCTGTAATATAGTAATAATCTACTAAAAATGTAAACCTATACTAAAAGGACAGAATGTGGTATTTTAGATATTTTAACTATAAAATTTAAGTCAGAACACCACCCAAAAGGGTTTCAAAAGTATTTGCAATATATTTTACAGGTTGAAGCTAAGAGCTTTAAACAATTCATCTTCCAGATGTAGACACACTAATGAATTTAAGTGTATTAATTTTCCTCCAGCATTTACAATTAATTATTGGCTTGGTTTGGCAATGAAATGTTAAAAGGGGTTCAAAGTCCAAGTGAAATGATTTTTAAGTGCTTTGGGAGTGATGAGTTATATTCATTTTAACAATGCCAAGTTCCTTTAAGGCTCCATGCTATCAATGTTAAAGTTCTTAAATCAGAATTTTCTTTGATAAATACCTCACTGAAGCACAGAAAAGTCTAGGATAGGCATTTAGCAAAAGAGGGAATACATTAGGGTAATAAACTTACAAAAAAGGCAATGTTTTTAACATCTTCACTGATAACCGGGGAAATAAAAAGTAAAATCACAATGAAGTACCATTTGCTGCCCAAGAGATTGGTAAATAATTTTAAAATTTGATAATACCAAATGCTGACAGAAATATGAAACAACAGAAGACTCTTATGCACTTAATTGGGGAACACCATCACTTTGGAGAATGACTGGGCATTTCTTTGGTAAATTTGACTAAATACATACCGTACAATCTTGTAAATCCACTGAAAGTACATACCCTCAGGAAAGTGGTGGATAGTAACATCAGGATACATATGCCCCACTAGTCATAGCAGCATTGTTTGCAATAGGCAAAACCTAGACACAATTTATTATCCACCCAAGCATATGGGTAAGGAAATTGTGTTACATTCATATATTGGAACACTGTATTACAAAGCAACAGAAATAATTGACTGTACTCAAAATGGCACCAGTAAGTCTCACAAACATAATAATAAGTGAAAGAAAGCAGTCTCAAAATAATACGTATTGTATATTTACAATCATGCAAAATGCAAAAGAATTCAATTAAACTACATTGTTTAAGGATGCATGCATAACTGGAACAACTATAGAGAAGAGAGGAAAAAATCGAGTATTGTAGAAGTTAGGAGAGTGATTAATGCCAAGGGGAAGGGGAAGGGGAAGGACTATAACTGGAGAGTGGAATGCTGAGGCTTCTGGGTAGCTGGCTATGTTTTATTTTTTGACCAAAGTGGTGCTTACAGCAGTGTTTGCTTAATAATTCATTGCACTCTACTTTTATATTTTGTATCATATTCTGAAGATAGGTCATCTTGCATAAAAAAATTTCTTTAAATATATCAGGAAGATTCTATATAAATGATTAGGAACAGAGAGAAAAAGAAAAGAATAGATTAAAAAGCATTAAAAATGCATTACAATGCTTTTAGTCTACAAGTAGAATAAAACAATTAAAAATAATTGAGATGATAATTTGTGGTTATCTTTTAAAACAAGAAGTTTGGAAATAGGATGGCTCTAGGTTAGATTAATATAGGGGCCAAAGACTGTCATCCAAGCTTTTTTCATCTTTTCACCGCATTTTTCATATTATACTATCTGGTTGTTATAGGATGGTGGTCACAAAGGCAGAACAAATACTGTATCCCTTTTTTATTAGTTAAGAGAACCCTTTTCCATGCATCTCCCCCATCTCCCCCCAACACACATATACAGACTTTTCCTCTTGACTCATTGGCTGAAATTGCATCCCAGGATCATGTCCCCAATTCAGAAAGGGGCCACTACGGCTGACTTAGACCAATTATGTTTTACCCTCTCACCCCCTCTGAAACGAGGTTGAGGCAAGGAGTGCAGATAACTGAATACAACTGAGCTTCTGTTAGAAGGAAGAAGTCCAAGTGTTGTCTGCTACAAATTTAAGAATATAGAAAGTTTCCCTGAAAATCTTAAGCCTTGGGATCAAAGCGCTCTTAAGGGGACTAATCAACATTACTGAAAATAGCCCATATTCAAACATTTTCTAATGTACTTTTTTAATTTAAAATTTTAAATTACTAGTAGGTAAATATCATATCACCCAAAGAGAAAACTCAATTAGATTATATAAGAATTCAAATGTTAGAAAAGGAGGAACCTCCACAAAATTTCTAGGGCAAATCTTGTTTGTTTCTAACCATAGCTATTCCTGTTATGGTATTGTTTATAGTAAGGAACAAAAACAACAAAAAACTGTCAGAAATGCATAGACTAATGAATGTCACCACCCCAAGAACCTTGTTGGAAAGACATGCCTGAAAGGATGTTCTGGTTTTCTATCTATGAAGGAGCATATCAGATGGAAAAATTTAAGAACTGGGAAAGAGTTGTATGCAAAATAGCACTGAGTAGCAAAACTTAAAATTTATATTCAGCACTATACAGGAACAAGGAGTGACTCCATGAATATTAGTTATTTTAATAATTGTTGTTAATATTGTTTTAAAAATAAACTTTATTTTTGAGAACAGTTTTAGATTTACAAAAAATTATGAAGATAGTACAGAGAGTTCCCAAAGACATGGCACCCATTCCTCCCTATTATTAACGTCCCATATTAGTATGGTACATTTGCTACAATTAATGATCCAGTATTGATGCATTATTATTAACTGAAGTCCATAATTTATTTGGGGTTCCTTAGTTTTTACCTAATGTCTTATTTCTGTTCTATCACAATGCATTTTGTTGTTCTCTTTGTTTCCTGCTGGCTGTGACAGTTACTCAGACTTTCCTTGTTTTCTATAACTTTGACAGTTTTATGGAGTTCTGGTTAGGTATTTTGTAGAATGGCCCTTAATTGAAATTTGATTTTTTTCTCATGATTAAATTGAGTTTTGGGGAAGAAAACCACAGAGGCAAAGTGCTCTCGTTACATCATATTCCATGGTTGGAGCGGGTAATTGAGAGGACATGACCTCCAGGTTGACCTGTGAGCTGGCCCCAGGCATTCAGAGGCTCCTCAACGCCTCCCCTGTCCTTGCCCACAGTAGGAGCTGTTTCAAGGATGTAGCCTTGAAGGAGTAAGGTGCTGAGTCCACCTGGACGATATACAATGTTAACAAATGTACCACTCTGGTGGGGGATTTTAATAGTAGGAGAGGCTATGCATATGCGGGGAAAAGGGCATAAGGGAAGTCTCTGTACCTTTTGCTAAATTTTTCTGTGAACCTAAAACTTCCCTAAAATATAAAGTCTAAGTAAAAGAAAAACCAAAAAAAAAAAGTAGAGAAAAAAACCACCCATACCTATTATCAATCAATCACTCATCACTCATTCCTCACTATCACCAGCCCCTGAAAACCACAAATTTCCTTTGTCTCCATGGATTTGCCTATTCTGGGCTTCCATATAAATTGAACCATGCAGTATAAGCCCCTCGTGTCTTCTTTCTTTAACTTGTAATGTTTTGAAGGTTCATCCATGTTATAGCATGTATCTGTACATTGTTCCCTTTCATGGCTGCACACCCACCAACAATGTATGAGAGCTCCGATTTCTCTGCAGTCCTCACCGACACATACTATCGCCCATTACTTTTGTGCTTCTCTACCATGTGCACATCTTCTTGGAGAAAAGGTCTACTCAAAACTTTCGACAAATTTTAAATTTGGTTATTTGTCTTTTCTTCTGTTGAGCTGTGTTATTTACATCTTCTGGATGCAAGACCTTATCCCTATCAGATCTCTATGATTTGCAAATATTTTCTCCCATTCTATGGGTTGTCTTTTCAATTTCTGATAGTGTCCTTTGATTTTCAAAAGTATTCATTCTTGATCAAGTCCAATTTGTCAATTTATTCTTTTGTCACTTGGGCTTTTAGTGTCATCTAGGAAACCATTGACTAATTCAAAGTAAAATATATTTACTCCTGTGGATACTTCTAACAATCTTATAGTTTTAGCTCTTACATTAAAATCTTTTATCCATGTTGAGTTAATTTTTTATGTGGTATGTGGTAGGTGTCCAAATTCATTCTTTTGCATATGGATATCCAGTTGTCCCAGTACAATTTGTTGAAAAATTTATTCTTTCTCCATGGAATGGTCTTGGCACTCTTGCCAAAAATAAATTGAGCATCAATGTACAGATTTATTTCTGGACTCTATTTTCTAAACCATTAACTTACGTGTTTATCCTTATGCCAGTACTATGTAGGCTTGATTATTACAGCTTTGTAGTAAGTTTTGAAATAGAAAAGTGGGAGCTCCCTTAACTTGGTCTTCTTGTTTAAGATTGTACTGACTATTGCATTTCCATATCAATTTTAGAATTAGCATGTCAATCTGGGAAAAAAAATAAATAAGTGAGAGAATCTGCTTGTTAAACTGTATTGAAGATTATTTAGTACCATAGAAAAATGCCTACAATGTGACTGTGGTCCATGAGTATACTACTGTATTACAATCAATGTGCATAAATTTGAATTAAAAGTAAGGAATTGTTATTAGGAAGATGAGGATTATGCATTGTCTTCCTTTTCTTTCCATAATTTTTTGTTCTGATGTTATTTTACAATAAGGAATATATGCTTCAAATTTTTGAAGAAAAAATTTATTTCTGGACTCCTTAAAGCACCTGTCATATTGTATTGCACATAGTAGGCACTTGGTAAATATTTCTTGGAATGAATTTTGTGCCGTTCATTTGCATATAAAAAAGTGAGTTACTTTATATGGCAGGTAGCTCAAATTGCTCTTTCAAAACAACTATTCAATCAAGCTAAATTCAACAAGTGCACTTATGCAAACAATTTCCATGAGTCCATTGTTTTAGAGACATTGTTCATCCTTCATAATACTTATTTTTCTCTATAGACTCACATTTTCCACATCACTATTATTAATTCCCTGAAAATTGAGCTTTTAAGAAATAATTTGAAATATCAGGAAATAAATTTTTCATGTGGGCAGTGTGAACTAGATCTTACGATTTTTTTTTTCCAAAAAAATTCTATTCTTTGGGAGGTTAGTAACTCAACTCTTTCTGAGATATCAGAGTCTAAGACCCTGATTAGTGATGAAACTTTGGCAAACTATTAAATTATTCTTGGAAAGCTTTTCTTGGAAAATAATATTACACTAATTGACACCCTAAAGATTTGTATCAATCGGGGGACACGGTAATTGTGGGATACTCACAGATAGTGGGTTGATTTTACCATCACTAAGGAAAGCAGGTGAGGATTAGTGGGGGAGTGAGAGGCGAGTGGAAAACAGCCTATCTTTATGGTATTCTAGTAATACCACAAACCACTCCACTTTTACTTCCATGATTGATGACGCCACTGAAAACCCTCCATGGGATGACTGCTCTTTCTTGAATTTCAAACTGTAGACTATTTTATTCATTATGCTATATATTTTCTACCCAGGCCTGATGTTGATGTACGCTGTGTTTAATGAATTATATTTATCACACTCGGTTTCAGCACAAGATGTACTGTGTATCTTATGTTACAGTCACGGTCCAAGTGGGAAATGAAGCCAATGAGGTCTGGAAATAGAAATGGGCTAGAAGGCAGATTAGGGAGCTTCAGAGAGAAAACTTGGGCTGGAATCTCCAGCTGGAACTACGCAAAGCATTCCAAATACTGGTGAAAACCAACAGTGAGTTCCTGCCACCTTCATGGTGGGAAAATGATAACATCTGCAAAAACAGATCCTCCCAGCTTCAGATTATCATCAGAAGCAGTCCAGTGGATGGTCATAACAATTCCCCCAAGCATTGAACCCATGGGTATATAACCAGAGCCACATATTCTAACCCAAATGAAAATGAAATACTTATCTAAATATTTTAAAGGAAATTACAAATGGAAACTAAGGAGAGGAAACCATCCTTTGCATATTTCTAAGCTAGTGCTTTACCTTAAAAGAAAGCAAAACAATTAGACTTAGACATGGTGTTTAACCATGTATAATTATATTATAGCTTTTCCTCTGTCCCTGGCCTGGCTAATATTTCCAACATTTCAGGGCATATGACAGTCAGGCATGATGTGTCCTCAGGCAGTGGACAAGCCTTGCCAGACCAGAGTCATCACAGTAAACACTGGTGTGGAGCCTCCTCTAAGGTAGAGGAAATTACCTGAGGACACATCATAGAAGGCAGACGGGAGAAGTAAACAGTCCCAGTGATTACTGATTTATTGTACAAACTGAAGTGTAAACATGAAACTCTTATATTTCTTTCAAGCCACTGATTCCAAATGGGTATGTGAAATCTCTCTTCCTAACCAGGTAGAAGACCACGTAACAAGACAGATTTCATAACTTCTGGGTCATTTTCAGTTACTCCCTTACCTGTATTAAAAGTTCATCAAGTTTAAGTTTCTAGTTTTATCTCCAGTTCAGAGCTCTCTTCCTGGTCACAGGCCAGTCTTAAGTCTAAGGAGCCTTCAAGTTGGTAGGGGGGCACAGCCTGTGCTTATTTCTCTTATCAAAGCAGCACTAGGATTCCAGGAGAACCGATGTTTGGTTAGGGATATCTTTTTACCTTCTATCTTCAGAGCATAACTCCTTTTTCCTCTGGTCTTAGGGGCTGGGAGGGTAGAAAGGGGAGGGGCAAATTCTCAACACTGTATTTAGCTGCCTTGTGTGGATTGGCACAGCCTCTCTGGCTAAGATGGGCTGATCATTTATACATTTTCATTCCAGACATCAAAATGCTGGCTCTCCCAGGCAACAATGTTATGAAGACACTGCCAAATTAGCCTACAGCTCAGCTCACCTCCCCATCATGACTTGAGCTTGTCCCAGCCCCCCGTTTTGCCCCCACCACCTGACCCCATAGGACATTCTGTAGTGGCTTCCATCCGAGCCTCCCTTTCCCAGTGCTAACCCATCTTGGGTGGGGTTTCAGTCGCTCAGCTCATGCCTATTGTCCGGAATGGGAAACTCACAAATTGAAAAACTAAGTCAGTGCTCCACTCAGATAACCTCAAATCCTTTTTACTATTTTTGTGTGACATCTCACCTCCTCTAAATTTCTGATATCCCATTGCTTTAAAGAGCTGGCAACCTTGACTTTCCTTTGAGGGACTGCCCTCAAGCCACTGGAGCCTTCTGAAGTACCAAGAAGTTATTTCCTCTGGGAAGTGGTTAACTGTCCAGAAAATATATTGTCCAGAAAAGGAATATGAATGCCCAGCTCTCTTAATTCAGTTTGGGACTCTTTAGAGGTTTAACTTAAGCTCCCGAGCTTCCCTGCAGGTGGAGCCTTACTTGACTTCCAGACCCTTAAGTGGCTTTGTCTTCTTCTCTATTCTGCTCTCCAGTTCCCTTTGTGGTTTCCCTCAGGAGCACTTTCTTAATCAATCACCTGCAAGATTTCTTAATAAATCCTCACTTAGGGCCTGTTCCTTGCAGCCTGAACTAAGAAATCTTCCCTTGACGTGGAGTTGGGTAAGAATGGAGCTCTGTCACCATTGCCCTTATGATTCCAAATCTACAAAAAACTAAGAGTTCAAAGCCAGAATCAATTCCTGGAGCTAGCAGTGGAAGCCAAAGAGCCCTCTCCTGTTCTCCCCCTGGCAAACAATCACCAGGTCCTCCAGGATCCATTTAATAAGACCTGAAGCTGTGGAAAGTAGAGTAGAAAAAAGGCCAGGGAGCTCACTACAAATAATGTGGTAAGGCTACGAATGGCTAACATTCATTCGGCTTTCCGTTTAAGCCATGTTGTGACTTAGGAAGTTGAAACAAGAAGCCTGGACAACAGTTGGATAATTAAAATGGCTACATTGGCAGGAGATGGTTCCCCCTCTCTGATACACAGCCTTTATGAATGAAAGTGCTCAGCATCTCAGTGGCTCTCCTTTTGAACTGGCTCATCCATTACCGGGGTAATGATTTTCCGTCTGGGCAACAGCAAAGCCAAAGGCCTATTACACAGGCAACATAAAGTTAAAAAGACATTATGAATAAAACGTTGGCTCGTGCGGGCTTTTGCCAACTCCACAGAAGATTGCCTGGTGCCGACACGTGTTTATTACACTTAATAATGTTTACATAATTCTTCCTTGAGCTCGTTAGAGCTGTCAGATCAGAAGTAAATGTGTTCCCCCCTCTGTTTATCTCTAAAGACTTCGCAGTCAATAAAGCAAGATGAATGACATCCAGGGCGCAGACAACGTACTCCGTACTCTCCGGCTTTGCAAACACAGCCAAGTTAAACCCTCGGCCGGGTGGGCTCCCGGGCTTTAGGATTGCATCTTATCAGCCCCTTAGTTCTTGCGCAAAAGAGCAGTGCTTCTCCAACTTTAACGTACTTGAAACCAGCCCAGGAGCTTGTTAAAATACTCAATGCTAGGCCGCACCCCCGTAGATTCTGATTCAGTTGATCTGGGGTGGAGCTCAGCGTTTTGCACTAAGAGCAAGCTCCGGGTGCTGCTGCTGCTGCTGCAGGTGCATGGGCCACGCTCGTCCAGTTCTAGAGGGCATTCCCCATGCTCTGCTCTGGGGAGGCCCCTGGACAATTCAGGGCACCTCGGCCTACGGGAGGCTCCGGCAGCGGCGGCCGCGCCACGGCAGCGCGGGCAGCAGCGGGAGCAGCTGCAGCCGCCCGCTCGGCGCAGCCCGCGCGGAAGCCCCACTGGGCCAGCTGAGCTCCGCGCCGGTCCGCCGGGGCGGAGGGGCGGGGCCTGCGCCGGGGGCGGGGCCTGCGCCGGGGGGCGGGGTCGGAGAGCCGGCTCCTGCCGTCCGCTCGCGGCTGAGAGGGGCTGAGGGCGCAGCCGGCGGGCGGCGCGGCGGACTCCCAGGCAGCCCTCGGAAAGGTAACGGCGGGAGAGCGCGCCGGCGGGCCTTGCCGCCCGGCAGCTGCTGTCCGAGTCCCCGAGCGTCCCCGGAGCCCTAAGCCGAGTGTGGACGCCCCGGGTATTTGTAGAGCATCCAGGGAACGGCCGCCGAGCCAGGGTTTTGCGTGTCTCGCGGCCGGGCCGGGGCCAGGGGGGTTTGGGGTCTGCGGCGGGAGCCTGCTGCCCTCGTCCCAGGACAGTCGGACTGGAGACAACTTTGCGCAGCGGTCCTGCTCCCAAGTTCCCTTTATTGCTATTGTCTTAACGCCTCCAGTCTGACAGTGTCCCCGGACTCCAGCTTTGTTCTCCTCAGGCCAAGCCCGCGGTCCCTCAGGGCGTGAACTCGGGGGGCGCCGGCGAGGTGCACCTGCCGGCGGGCCCGCCCACGCCCCCTTCGCGCCCCGGCGGGGCCCGGGCGGTCCCGCGCACGCTGGGGCTGGGCGCTTGGAGACCTGGCGCCCCAGGCGGCAGCGGTCCTCGCCCCGTTCCCACGCGTGGTCTGGGATCCGGACCAGGGCGTCAAACCTGCGGGATGCGCGTGATCCGGGGCCGGAGAAATGACGAGAAAAAGTTTGGAACCTCGTCTGGGGTGAGGGAGCCGGCGGCGCCGGGCTGCACGCGGCAGCAGTTGGAGTCGGTGGCAGGGGCTTGGCGCCCCGCAGAGGGACTGGGACAGAGGGACAACCTGGGGGACCGAGGCGCCCAAGCCTGGACTGTCAGCGGAGGTGGGGTGCTCCTTGTGCGCGCGTGTCGGCGCGGAAGGGCTGTGTGTGACTGCGGAGGACACGGGTGGAGAGAGGGAGGGGGGGAGGGACGGAGAGGTTCTGGGGGGGGTGTGAGCGCGGCGCGCGGCGTGCGCTCCCCGCCCCCTCCGAGTCTTGGAAAAGCTATGCGTGGGGAGCGTTCCGGTAGCGAACTCCCCGAGGTGAGGGTGAGGGTAAGGGTGGGGGTGGGGGTGGGGGTGGGGGTGGGGTCGGGGAGGGATAAGTTTTACCCAGCACTGGAGCTGGCTTTGAAAGCGAACAGGTGACTTCTTAGTGTGCGCGCGCGCACGGCGGCTGGGGACGCCGGGCCGCCCAGCCCCCACCCGGCCCCTTCCAGGGGGCGACCGCCCTGCGAGTTTTCCTGCTGCTCCCCGGCCGAGGGGTGGCTGGCGGGCGGGAGCGAAGTGAGGGTCTCAGAGTGCGGCAGACAAAAGGGTGCACTTGCAAGACCCCCTGAAGGCAGGCGGCTGGCGTGTGTCTGTGTGCGTGTGTGTCTGGAGGGGATCCCTTTTCTGCCAGCCAGGGAGAAAACCCTGGTAGCGGGGGGATGAGAGGGAGGGGGAGAAGAGACAGGTGAAGGGGAGCCCATGAGAAGGAACCAGACGGGGGCAAGGAGGGAGCAGAGATTTGAAAGCATCTTGCCTGATTGACTGTCAAATTGTAAGTGAATTTTAAAGAGATGCTGCTGGGGGGGGGGCGGGGGGGAGCGGGACCCTGAAGCTAAAATCTTAGAGGGTGGGGCGCAGTAAGTTTGCTTGATGAGAAGGTCCTTGGGGAGCGATGTTCGAGCAGGCCTGGAGCCTCACTGAAGTTCATTGCTGGTTTCAGATCATCTCCCCGTCGCATCTTTCCAGCACCTACTCCAGAAGTACCTCTCGACTGTCAGAAAGAAGTAAAAGGCATATATACACAAATAAAGTGCAGCTAAAACGAAGTTTAAATGAAGCTTTGAGCAGGATTAAATGGCTTGTGTAACTGCTGAATGTTGCTAAAGTACTGTCAGGGCTATAAAATAGCCAGACAAAAATAAAGGGGGGAAAAATAATTGTAACAAGAAAATGAAGGCTTTACAAGAACTTCAGTAATGAACACATAACAATTGATGGTATGATGCAGTAATTATTTTCGTATTTACGCCATTAACGATTGTAATTTAACGTTAATGTCTTGGTATTTTATTCCTTCTCATTTGCAGACAAAAGCACATCTGAGACACCATCAGGGAGTAATTTGGTAATATAAAGTCATGAATAGAAAACACTAAACCATGCTCAGAACTCTGACAACATAAAGCGTGAAACAAAATAACCTCATTTGCTGTTTATTATCTGTCTTTATAATTCTGTTTACTATCATTTGCATAAATGAATAGCTAAATTGTATAGTATATCCCCTTTAGGAAAAAAAAAATACTTGATGCTTATAGATAACTGAAGGAAATTGGTAGGCAGGTAATCTTTACATTAAGCACAAAAAAGATTTTTTTAAAACTTTGTAGCATTAGAAGCTGTCTGGAAGTAATCAGAACAGATTCAGCCTGCCTAGGTACCCTTATTTTATTTAACTTGGTTGAAGTAGTTTTGGACAATATACATGTAAATAGTCAATAGGCAGACCCTAAATTTCTTTTCTACCTAATCTTAATGAACTCAAACCAAACCAATCCAATGTGATCTATTTTGTTAACCTGAAAAACTCTTTTTTTTTTCCTAGTTAAACTTTCCAAGGGTAAATTTTCTGAAACTGAGAAGGAAGATGTTTATTGGAGGAAGCTCAAAACAAAATTCTTTCAGCAGAGACTTAAGTTATTAACATTTAAGACAAACATCAGTTCACACATTTTAAAACTTATGCATGATTTTAACCTTAGGAACTTTTCTAAAACTGCCTTCCTCATATGATTGAGGGAACGATTAATACCTGTATTAAAAGAGCTCTGAAGTAATATGCCAGCAAAACAGCTGAGCAGAACATGCAGTGGTTGAGAGGAATCAGTCAATCACATGAATGCTTAAAAAATCCATTTGTCTTGCCAGGCACACAAAATATCACAATGATTGAACACACTTTTCCCTTTCGTAACAAATATGCTGGCCTCATGTGGAACAGCACAATGAAATCACTATTACCTGAGAATGGATTCCATGTGGGATTAAGGACCTTGTATGTATTTTAAGTGCAGGGGGGAAAATAAGTGACATGTGAGTGGTTCATTATTGTGGAGACTGGTGATTGTGTAAGATTAGGGCAAGTTCTTTCTGTTTTGCTGGTCACAAACTTCAGAAATGCAACGGTGTGAAGAAAGTACATTTTGAATACAGGTTTAAGTGTTATATTCAGCCTTAACAAAAGCCATGATTTCTCTGTGTTCTCACAATATTCCAAATATTTCTAAGGCTGTCCAATTTTTCTGTATTTCTACTGTTCTTCATACTATGGCACTGTAGAGAAGTTCTGTATTTTTTCTTTGTTTTAAAGGCTAGAATTTGACTTTTGGTTAATTCATTTATTTATTTATTTCTGCACCATACTTATTAAGTGCCCATTATTAACTACCGGATGTCACATTAGGTGCTGGGGATTCAAGGATGAGTTAGACTCAGTCCTTGTACTTAAAAAGTGAGGGAGATTTTATATGGATAAATAAGTGCAATAAACTGTGATAAGTGGCAGTGTATTTTAGGGCTTTGGAAGGAGATAAATTGGGTTCAGATTTTAGCTCTGCCTCTTCCTAGCTGTGAGATCTGGATCACATTTTTTAACCTCTCTGAGCCTCAGTTTTCTCATCTGATAAATGGGGGAAAGTAACATCACTGGATCATGGAGTTGTGAAGATTACATATTAACACATTTTAATATCTTATATATTCAAAGCAAACTCTGGACCCCATTCCTGTCAGCATCCCTTCTGTCATTTCTCTGCTCCAGGCCATTGTCCGATTTCTTGTGAGCCTTGTCTCTATGCATGTTATCTCTGCTCCCTCTCTCCTTTCCTATCCATCTTACTCCACCGTGGCCTCTGGCTTCACCACTTATGGAACAACTTTAGCTGTAATTGTTATTTGGTAAGATCAAGTGAGCTGTGTTCTTACTCAGCTTCTAAATAAAGGGTGAATCTTTCTAACCTTGGGCCTTCATCCTGGGTCCTCTTCTTATATCTTCTCTCCATACCCCTCCTTTAAGTAATATTTTTCATTCTCCTGGTTTTAAATCTTATCTATGTGCTGACTCAGTTTGCATCCCTAGTTTGTACCTGGCCTCTGAGCTCCAGAAACATTTATTCAACTGTCTACTTCTTCATTTGATTATTTCACAAGCACCTATAACTTCTTACGTTAGAAATTAAAGTCTATATTACCGCTATCACCAACACTCTACATTTAGTCTTTCTTTAGTCTTTCTGATTTTGGGAAATGGCACCATCATATACCCAATCATGAAATCCAGAAATTTTACCCCTTTACCGCCTACGTATTTCTTAATTCTTCATCATGTACTGTGTGTTTTGGGTAGGTGTTTACCTGACACATACAGGTCTGCCTACCAGTGTTGATGGCTTATATTTGCATCTGTTCTGATTGGCCAGTGACTTGACCATACTAGCTGATAAATATGTTTTACTATTACTCCTGCTTGTATCTATCCTACCTCTGTCCCATTCTACTGTAATCCCCAGAATCCAAGCCAATTATCACCTCTCATCTGTTATGATTAGTGTCACTATTTAAAACTAAACTGACTTGCTAAATTATACATATTATGTGAAATACATTTCATATAATTTAGTACTAGGAAGTTGGACATCAATAAAGGACATCTACCTTGTAAAACTTCCTACTAATTTAACACTAAGAGGTTGGATACTTTTAAAGAGAAATTTATCTGTGGATGAGGAAATATGCTTGGTTGGCTTCCACACCTAAACAACAGATTATGGAATTTCAGGCTGTCAACTTTTTGCCAAATTTGGAATACTATGTCTGCATTTAACTGGGAAAATGAAGTCAAAGTTTTACCACTAAAGAAAGTTTAATCGTAATCTTGAATGGTCTATTTGTTTCTCTTGTCCAACAGAGTCCATTCAATCAATAAGCTAATCTAGAAATCTAATTAAGAGGTGGTATCAAGAATATTAAATGTTGCTGTACATATATTTTGACAAATAGCAGCAAATAAAAGCAGAATAATTGGGTTAAGCTGTATAATCACTGTCAACTCTAGAATGGCTTGTCACTCCAGTCTTGCCCTCTTTTGCTAGGAGGCCAGTATTCTTGGCAAAACGGATGTCCTCGAGGACACCTCACTTTGTATTCACCTCACTTGTGAGTTATAAGGTTTCCTTCAACAGGATAGCAATAACGTCCATGTAACCATGAAAACAAAGACTCAAGTAATTGCTCAGTGATGTCATTGGCATTTAAAGATCAAGAAAATCCAAACCTTCAGTTTTCTAAAGATAAAGGCATTTTCATTCACAGAAGAGGCCCAGGAATGTAAGAAAAATGTGTTCGATTGTGAATGTGCTTCGTGTTCTCCGTTAGCCTTACGGTGCTAGTCCTGGCGTTTACCTTCGGCCTACGCTGGGCCGCAGACTCAGCCTTTTGTAACCTTCCATTCTCCTTTCCTTTGTCCCTCGCTCTTCTTGCCCCCCCTTTCACTATTTGGTTTCTTCTTTTCTCTTCTTTAATCCTTGCTTTTTCCTTCTTAACTTTCTCTTATTCCTTCCCTTGTTTTCTCCCCTCCTTCCAGCCGTCCTCCCTTTTACTGTCTTTCACCATCATTCTTAGATAGATAAAAACTAAAAGAATGGAAAGATCTACCTGTGCCTTTGCCCTTGGTGGTTCCCCTGTTAGGGGATTTAATCTACCCCGTTGCCCCTGCTTTTTGTATCCGGCACTCAAACTCCACATCCTTCACTTCAAACTTATCTTAAGAACCTTAAAGTTCTTGCCTCAGTTTTCCCCATGTCAACAAATAAACATCTAAGAGGCGGAAGAAAGGAATTGGCTGAATTGCTTGTGGACTCACACTGCCATGCTCTAGAATGACCCTTTTCCAATAAGTAGTCTTTATCACCAGGTGATATAAAGGTAGAAATGCCTGCTTTCTGAGCTCAGTTATCATTTTGGAAGGTGCATGTCCATCTTCACAGTGAACATACCTAGAATAATGGTTTAAACGACGATACTATTTATTGAGTGCTTGCTATGTGTCAGGCTCTGTGCTAAATGCTTGATACGTATTATTTTATTGATCCCTCACTCCTAGTGGGCCCATATTGTAGACAGACTATACTATAAACAGACCAAACAAGGTGAAATTACTTGACCAAAGGTTGCAGAACTAAAAGTGTGGGAGTGGCATCTCAGATTTTCTTAGCTGCTGTGCTCTATACTATAGCAGAGGTACTTCCTCGGTACCCAGGCTCTAAACTTTGAATACATTCATAGTTATAGTGAGCAACAGGATACACTGAAGACATAGTATCTGCTTTAATAGGACACGCCTCAAAGAAATGATGGGTGGGGAGAGTGGCATTCATTGGCCCTATGCACTCAAATTGTATGGGAGGTCGGTTGAGTAAATCATAAAGTTAAGTTCTTCGCAGGAAAGCATGATAAAGCCAACTTAGTACAGACTCTCTCTCCAATGTGGTTACTGGGGAAGCTTGAAAACTAGTGGGATTTTCAGTGCGGGATGACCCAGCATCATAGTCTTTGGGAGAGTCTTAAGTGGCTGCCAGCAAATGCTCTTTTTTTCCTCTTTCAAGGCAGTGAACTTTTAAATTTTGGGACAAACATGCTATAGATAGTTTTTTATGAGAGTGAGTAGAGTAGACATTGGGTTTGAACAGAGGAGAAATAAGATAGCATGGTGTAGGTGAAATGAACCTTGACCTGGAATGAGCAAAACTGAACCCCTTATTCCGTAAACTGAGGCAGTTACAGTCAGTTGGGCTCTTTGATTTTTTGCAGTGTCAACATCCTATGATTCTATGCATGGGGTGGGACTGTGCAAAAGAGACAACAATTTATAATGAATGCTGAGTGTCTTACCACAGCTTCTAAAATTAATCCTGTGTTTTAATAAAATTTATTTCTAGCTTGAATTTCATGAGAGCATGAGCAGTCAGAAACCATGAGTATTCCAACAGCTTCCTGACTATGACCATGTTTTCATCGGTGCTTCACTAGCAAGGTTGGTCTTATTCAAATGGTAGTCACAATATGACACTTACTGTGTCAGAGTCCTCCAGTGGCCACCCATCTCTCACTCTTGCTAAAAGCCTAAGATCTTACAGTGGCCTAGGAGGCTCTTCCTGACTTAGGCCCCTGTTACTCTTCTGATCCCACTTCTTGGCTTTCTTTGTTGAATGAGTGAGTAAGTGAATGAATGAATAATATTGAGTGAATGAGGGAATAGTCAAGGTGCTCAGTAGTGCTTGTTGAATAAATAAAGAAGGGAAGACATTGTTTTAATGAAGACACTGGAGAAATTAAGCTTAGAAACAAAAGGCATAGGAACAATTTGGTGAGTGGATGAATACAATCAAAAGCAGTATAATCAGAACTGCTGGATGCTGACCTTGGGTTTTTATCATTTATGTCTTTATTTAACAAGTATCTATTGAGAATCTACTATATACCAGACACAAATCTAAAGGTTGGATGTCTAACGATCAAAAAGAAGTGAAAGTCACTGGCCCCTGTGGCCAACTTTCTATTAGGAGGCATATACTACAATAAAGTAGACAAAATTATAATTTCAGGTAGTGATATACCCTATGAAAAAAACTTTAGCATAGAGTTGGGAGCACGATAGGTTTAAGTGAAGATTCCATACCTTCGTGGTATTAAACACTGAAATGTATGGTCATCTGTCCCCATCTCTCCTCTGCTAAAAATGGTACATATTTCAGAGATAAGTATAGTTTAAACAGTCTTGTATTGAGAGAATATATTTCTTATATAAGATTCTTGCACTAGTAAAATAAGGCTTCCTTTTAAAATATTACTTGAAAACCAGAGTTTGACAAAAGAAGGTCCTGAATTGATTACTTATGTGAATGCTCTCTGCATTTAATTTTAAAACTGTAGCAAATGTTCTGCTGATACAATGGCAATTTTAGTGTTCTTTTGATAAATAATTTAATAAAGTCAAATTTAGTGTAGAAAGCTTTTTTCCCCCCTTGCCTTACACGTCAATACATTCAACATTATAGTTATAAGAGATCATTGTGAACATTTTAAATCGAAAAGGTTCAGTTTCCATGAGATTTTTACCTTACTTACTTAATTTTCTCAGTACCGATTTTGGCCTCTTTATTTTCTGGTTCGTGTTCATTTGTTATGGCAGTGATAGAAAATGATTACAGGCTCAAAATCAATATGATTGGCTTAGAAACAAAAGTGATTAATGACATAGTCACACCCGCAAAGAAATAATGATTGCTGTGGATGAAGCTTTCTGAGTCTTTCTGATACTACCCTCTGGGGTCACTAGTGACCATGGAGCCTGTGTTAGTACCCCTTTACTGCCTTAACAAGTCAACACAAACTTAGTGGCTTAAACCCTCACAAATGTATTGTGTAGTAGTTTCTGTGGGTGAGAATTCCAGGCAGCTTGATTGGGTACTCTGATTAGGGTCTCACAAGGCTAGACAAGTCAAGCTTGTCTAGCCTTGATCTTTGATCTAGAGATTCTGGGAAATAATTTTCCTTTGATCTCATCCAAGTTGTTGGTAGGATTCAGTTCCATGTGATTGTAGGACTGAGGTCCCCATTTCTTTGATAACTGTCAGCTGAGGATTCTTCTCAAGTTCTAGCGGCATTTCTTGGCTCATGGAACCTTCCATCTTCCAAAACAGCAAAGGTGGATTTGGTCCTTCTCATGCTTCAAATATCTCAGACTTCCCTTTTCCCACATCTCTTCTACCTCTCTAACCAGAGAAAGTTCTTTGCTCTTTAAGGGCTCATTTGATTAGATTGCTCCCAGCCAGATAATTCAGGATAATCTCTCTGTTTAAGGTCAACCAATTAGTAATCTTAATTGTATCAGCAAAGTCCCTTTTGCCAAGGAAGGTAGAGTACTCACAGGAATGATGACAGAGGGGCCAAAATTTTACCTATCCCAGAGCCTGTGAGATCTACCTCTGGGAATATACTTTTCAACTGAGATAGATTAGATAACCTGTCACCTAGATTGATTGGAAAACAATAAACTTTTGGGGAAGTGAAAAATTGTGTTGCTCTAGTACACTCTGTAACAGAGCCATTGCAGATTAAAGAAACCTATAGTATGAAAAAGAAAAACCTTGAGTATTTAATTTTGTAAGACATGACCTCCAAAAAGCAAGCTTAAATCACCAAGGAGACTTTCAGTCCTGGGGTGCAACATTCAAATGCCTTCAGGAGTGAGGACTCAGGAAGGGGGCAGCCTGGATGTGTGGCAATAGTGTAGATTAAGAATGTTAAGGAGGGATCCCTACCTCAGTTCTAGGTACTTGCTCTGCTCTGGAGCAATTTCAGTCCAGTAGTGACAAATGTCTGGCATGAAATGAGCGTTTCAAAATCTGGATTTTTTGTGTGAATCTGGAAATCTGCATGAAATCTCCAGGTTTTCTTTTTTGCCAACAAAATCAAAATTGAAAATAATAGGAATGCCCAGACATATTTGGGGATTAAATTGGGCATGTGGGCTGCCGATTAGCAATTTAAAGTTTTACTGACAGCAAATACTCAACTGAGGAACTGGCATTGACAGAGATATTAAAGTACTCAAATATAGTAAGACTAGGAAGTTTTTGGCTCCAGCTTCCAGATTTAACAGTGCCTTTAGGGGTCTACTTTTGTTAACCTATAGTAAAAATAAAAAACCCCACACAAACAAATGAGGAAAGTAATTAATGCTATAATGCTGTTTCCTGAGTCTTGAAACTCACACAAGTGTCTAGAATATCACTTTTTCTTGGTTTAGACTCTTCAGGTTTACACAGGCTCAAAGGGGTCAGGATAGAGTGTGATAAATTATCCGCTGAATTAGAAAGTGTGTGAACGGATAGTTTGGATAATTCAAGTGTGGATCCCCATTGGTACAACATTACATTTGTCTTTAGAGATAGGGAGACTGTCCTTTAAAAACACATAATGATTTAAAGGAAGAATTTATTTTACAATGTATAAAAAGACAGGAAGGGACTGAAAAAATTTATTGCACAGATTGAATCTGAGGTTCATAAGGGTTTTATAAATATCTCCTACTGGGTAGGAGCAGAGTATCTGATGGTGTAATGGCTGAGAGCACAGCTCTGTGAGTCAAACTAATTAGACCTTGAATTAGGGCTCTACCACTCAGTAGATGTGTGACCTTTGGCAATGTTACTTCACTTCTCTAGGACTCAGTTTTCTCACCTGCAAAATGGAATCATGAACACCTGACTCAGAGGTGGTTGTGAAGATTGAATGGACTGATGCATTTAAAGCACTTGGGTTATTGTTACATGATTCTAGATCTGGGCACCCAGCATTTTATCAGCTGCCATCAATTCTCACGCTGTGGATTTTAAAAAGACATAATGTGTAGCTGCTTAGATAGGACCTTGTTTATCGGTCCCTTATTAGATGAAACAGTGAGGGCATGAAGGAATAGTTTAGGTTTAGTTAGAATCTGAACTCTGGGGTGATGTTTTATCTCTTTGTAGCCTGTTGCTGTCTTATTTGAAGAAGATGGGAGGTTTCCTTTTGCCCAGAAATTCCCAGAATGGAATATTGCTGTGGTTTCATAGCAAAACTTGTGGATTTGGTGCATAAGTACCTAGATGCAAATACTGCTTTTACAACATTCCCGCCAAGCCACATGACTATGGGACATACACCTGAATTCTCTGAGCTTTAGATTCCCTTTGGGTGAAATAGAAAAGCAAGCTTTCTAAATCACAATAAGCTTGAAAGGATTGTTTGAGGCAATGTATATAAATGCTTTTCACAGATTTGGAATCTAAATTGTGTGTACTTGCTACTTCCCCTACTGGGCCATTTTCTCTGGTCTGGCATGAGTAAGAGCAAAGAAAATGGGAAGATGACACTCGGCACAGCCCCTGCTGGATCATTTAATAAATATTTATTGAGAATTTTTCCTCTTTTAGCTATGCTAGGTTCAGGGGCTATAAACTAAATAAACAAACACAAACCAATGACACAGTCCCTAACCTTTTGGAACTCAAGTCCTAGCCAGGAAGATAAACACCATAATACATTGTGATACACACCTTGATTCAATTTCTTGCAAAGTATTCTGGAAATAGGGAGACTGTCCTTTAAAAACACATAAAAAACACACAATGGGGCATTAGTTTGGGGAGAGAATCTAGGAAGACATCCTAAATGAATTATCATTAAAATATATTTTTGCTTGAGATCAGCATCCAAGAGATGTTCTAAAAGACAAAAACAATCAACCACACAAACCAAATATTTCTCTATTAGCTTTCCTGAACTTTAGTTATTGTACACCCAGTTGAACAATTCCAATTTTCCCAATTTTTCACCCTTGGTCAAGTTTCTCAAAGTATTACTTAAGATCTCAAAATACAACTGGAAAAGGAGGAATTTACCTATGACAGCCCCAGTGGTAACATCACTGTGGATTGTGCATGGAAATGCATACACACACCCTGTTTTTCAACCACAGCTCATGGCCATGGCCATGAGAGTCACTGTAACCTTCTCAAGCTGCTGTAGTGAATCAGAAAGTCCCGATTTAATTTAGGATATGCCAGAAGGTATGCTGTTGTGGTTTTGGTAGCTGTAAAATACCATATAGTATTTTGGCAAGTTCTCTAAGAACTAGATTTCAAAGGAGAAATATTAAAGCAAATGTATAACCTCTTACATCAAAACTGAATATTATTGTGTCCATCTCATATTTTATATGAGTAGAAAAATTAGACCAACAGAAGGCAAATAAATTACATGATTCTAATCCTAATGTCTTTCTTTAAAAGTGTCTCTAACATAACAACAAATAACTAATAAAATGATTTACTATTAATGAAATTACTAGCAAATAAATTTCATAATTATGAACAGGAGTCTTATATATTAATAATGGATGTGCAGTAGGTTTAGAAAGTATAAAATATACACATTTTAGAAATTATTATTTAAAATGTATTTATTAATGAATATATTTTGTGACTTTTATCTCCATTATCTTTTATATTATTACATGGAGCTAATAATTAAAGTTATACATGAAAGGACTTATTGAAAACTGCCCCCCTTTTTTAGTTTTAATAATCAGAACACAGAAAATATCTTTCTGGACCTTTGTTTTTAATTGATGGAGTCTATTTTTGCGCTCCAAAGGCCTAATGATGCATTAAGAATTCTTCATTTTCGTTGGTTCGATTTTCTATTGAGTAACATTCGTGAGAGTAATAGAATGAAGTAGAGAGGGAAAAGATTGCGAACTGCCCAAGATGGGCTACAGTTATGGAAATAAGCAAATGAATGCGAAATAATTCAGGTTATTTTCATTTTTCGTTCTTATCAGAGATTCATTGTATTTATATATAAAACATGGAAACTATCCCATTATAAATTCAGAGCTATAGTTCGATCAGCATATTAAAAACTACTTCCAAATGAAATTATTTTATCATTTTGAATTCTTTATTTTCCTTATAGAAAAATAAATGCCAACTGGGCTGCAAATTATAGAGGATTATCTTCTCTCCTTATAGAGTTAGAAATATGAATATTATTTTGTGCGGAATTTGATTTGGGAGCTGAGGGAGTGATCTTATTAGCACCACACTCCCTTGGCCTATAATCTCATGACTACGGGATATATATTAAATCTTTTTCTATTTATATTCTTTGGCAGGCCGTTACTCATTGTTATCGTGGAGATTTTGTTAAGTAATAGTTCTCCTGAGAAATCAGGGGTGCTTTCTCGAGGTCACGATTTCCTCTCGTCAGTTAAGAGCCCACTCTCTACCCATTTTCTTTAACACACACTTTATTTGTAAGATTTCTGACACTCCTTTCTTCTGAGAACTTAAGAGTGATATATTACTCTTTATTTTGTGAAGTCAAATTGATTAGAGGAAATGATAAACATAATTCTTTAAGCATGAAGCACGATATATTTTGAATACTTGGCTGAGCTGCCATGGCGATCGTCATGCGCTCTTTCTCCAGGGACTGCTGGGCTGTGCCAAAGGCCTCCTGGTAAACAGTCCTTACAGTATCTCTTCTTGTGGTGGGAGGAACTTCACCCTTGGCCTTTTATTTTTGTTTTGTTCTGACGTGGCAAAAATCCATCACCTTCCACATACTGATACCTGTTCGTTGCTGTCCAGTCATTGTCAGAAGGGGAAAATCAGCTAATTTGGTGGTGGTGTGTGTGTTTTTTACCACCTAGAGGTTTTAATAGTAGCTGTGTTTTTAAAAATTGGATTAATTAAGCAAAGCTGCTAAGCAGAGAATCACATATTAGAATTTACTGGGTTTTAAGACCCAAGTGAAGGCAACTCCCATTTCTAAATCTATGGCATTTCAAACAGCCTATTTCCAGATAGAAGTCGACCTAAAGGGATAAGAGGACCACTTAGGGGAGTGGCTAAAACAGGGATTTGAAAACATAGAGAGACTTAATTTCAAATCTTTACCTTGACTACTTACTAGCTGTGGGACCACAAACAAGTCACTTCATTGCTCTGAATTTTTTTCTCACCTGTAAAAGAGATGTAACAGCACCTACCTGTGAAAATTTGTTGAATTCAAATAGGCAAAGTACCTGGCAGGTCATAGACTCATTATAAAGATAGCTCCATACGCTCATTTCCTTCATGGGCACAGGTAGATTTGAATCAAATATCTACTTCCTACCTGCCAGCACAACAGCAGAGTAACATATCAGAGCAGCATGAAAATAAGGTGAGCCTCTGACTACTCTAAATGCGGTCCTCAGACCAGCAGCATCAGCATCAACTAGGAGCTTGTTAGAAATGCAGAATCTTGGGTCCAAACCTGGACCTGCTGAATCGTAACCTGCCTTTTCATAAGGTCTCTAGGTGATTGTGTGCACAGCTAAGTTTGAGAGGCACTGAGATGGACCACACCATTTTTTTTTTCCTACAAAGTCTACCCACTGTACTATTGGTTATTCATTCCTTTGCACCATTCACCTGTTGTTTTGGTGATGTCTTGGGGGACAGACGCACTCAAGATATTCTCTCAGCATCTGGACCCTGGGACAGATCCATGCACACGCACCTCCACACACACCAATGGAACATCCCTCAGCATAGGGCCTGGCACAAGTAGAGCCTCAATAAATGTTTATTGAGTGAAATAAAACAGCCAACAGTCAGACAAGCAGACTCTCCCATCTGTTCTGCAGACGCACAGCAGCCCTAGAAGGGCCTGGAGAGAGATGGATGTGCTTAAGGTCTTTGCCAGGAGGCATTACCCATGTCCAATGGGGAGGAGGGGTTTGCTCACTGCTGTTCCTGCCAGGAGAACTGCTGAGGTTCTGAAAGCCTGTCAAATGCGTGCAGCCAGAACAAAGACCAGGGAGCTGCCTTTCTTCTTTCTTTACCCTTCCTGGCGAGGCTGGTGCCACAGTTCTTTTGGTGATAGTCATTCTTGCTTATAAGGGACAAAGGAGTAGGTACAAGGGCACTGTGTCAGGGTCATATTTTCCCACCTCTGTGACTAATTGGGCTAGGTCTCAAAATGTCTCATTGGTTTCAGGGTTTCAAATTTCTTAGTTGCTGGTTCATAGGCTGCCATAGGGTGTTTTCAGGAGGAAGGAACCTGAATGTCTTTGTCTTTGTCTTCCTCTTAGCAAACTTCTCCTTTACTGCAAATTTTTCTTTCCGATCTTCTGTCCAGCAATCAAAACTCTTATTTAGCCAGCATGGCTGACCTCAGGTGGGAGTCAGGAGGAAAATAATCTGGTATTACCCAGAGAAAGATGAAATGGAGAGAGAGCTCACTGTCTTGAGCACTGTGGAAAATGGGAAACTGTAGGTTCTCGAAGGTTTGAGGAATGAATTGTACTGCATGACCTTGGACAAATCAAATATGGGACTTCCCTGATCTGTAAAATTGTGATAAACACATTTGGATCAAGTTTTGTCCACCTATACCCAGAGGGTATTTCACTAAAGTTCACACCAAGGTCCCAGGACCCTTGAGATCTGGAATCTGCCTCCCCAGTGATTTAACCCTCTAACACTCTTCTTTCTCTCTCCTCCCATGACCAGTCTTGGCAAAAATGTCATCAGAAGACTTCTTTTGGAGCCATCCTACCTTACTGTATAGCTGTTTTAGCCTGGAAATCTGATGAACTCAGAATGACAAATGTCTTTGTCTTCCTCTTAGCAAACTTCTCCTTTACTGCAAATTTTTCTTTCCGATCTTCTGTCCAGCAATCAAAACTCTTATTTAGCCAGCATGGCTGACCTCAGGTGGGAGTCAGGAGGAAAATAATCAGATTGGCACACATTTAAGAATAAAATGTCCCCTAATCCTTTTAAGGATATTTTTTTCTTTCTAACGTAGATGGAATCTTTATTCCTGAGAATTTGCAACAATCTGAGTGACATATTTAACTTAGCATACAACAGATTTAGGGATAAAAGGGATGTTGATCAGTATAGTAGTAGTTTGGCTAATACCAGCTGTGGTAACAGACAAATTACTACATCTCAGTGGCTTAAACAATTTAATTTTATATATTAAGTATGTAACAGTGTAATTATAACATACCTGGACTGAAGAGGAGCAGTAGGTCCACACAGTCATTCAGGGTCCCAGGCTGACATGGGCTCTGCCAGCTTCCATGTATGGTTTCCTAGTTACCCTGGGTATTTGCAACCAGTTGGCAGATGTGACGAGAGAGAGAGGGTCACGTATGGGAGGTATTTATGGGGTAGAATTGGAGGAGCGAGCATGACGTCTGCTCACTTCACATTCAGTCAAAAACAGATTCACATAGCCATGCTTAACTACAAAGGAGGCTGGGAAATGCAACCTCGCTGGGCGCCCAGTTGGGTGATCATCCATTCACCATTACTGCTGTGCACAGAGGAACTGCCCTCTTCCTTCTGGCTCTTTCTCCTGCAGCTCCCTAGCAAGGTTTGACATTCCCTCCCCCTCTTGAGAGTCAAGTTTCTGCAGCAGAAAGCCCCCCTCCACCCACCTGAAGAGCAGGAATAGAGTCTCGGCAAGTCACATTCTGAATGACAGTTGCCAACGATTAATCCCAGCTCAATTTCCTGTATTTCACAAGGATGTTGTGAGAATTAAGGAATTATTTTGGGTGATTATCTTCCCTTTGATCACTGACTTCATCCTGTGCTTTTACAGTTTACACGCACAGGCACAGACTTATACAAAACCTCGGGCAGAGGCACAGAGCTTTTCCCTACCCTGCCGACCACAGGAGGAAGCCGAGAGGCTCACCGGTTCAAAGGGACATTCTATCCAGTGCAGCAGGATCCTTCCTGGGTGTGGCACCCTTTCCATTATTACAGGTTTTTTTTCCTAAAAAAGCTATAATTTTATGGAGAGAAAGGATACGACAAGAGTGATGGTTTAACGTCTTTCTTATTTGTGGGCTGGCCCTGGAATTTGCTTGTTGGGTGACTTTGGGCAAGCTAATTAGCCACTCTGTCACAGCCCCCTAATCTGTGAAACATATTAGCAGCTACCTACTGGGTGGTTGTGTGGTGTAAATAAGATAGTAGATGTTAAGTGCTGAAGACACTATCTGGGACGTAACTTGTGCTTCATAGGTATTAGCTATTGCAGTGGTGCCTCGGTTTTCCAACGTCTCTGTTGCTGAACATTTCGGGTTACGAATGCCCTAAACCCGAAAGTCAATGCTTCGGTTCTCAAACACGCCTCAGAAGTCAAACCTGCCACACGGCTTCCGCTGAGGGCAAGATCCTGAGGCCTGGCTGTTGGCTGCTGGTCCCTTGGGTTTGGGATGTTTCCGAACTCGAACGGGCTTCCGGAACGGATCACATTAAAAAACCGAGGCACCACGATACTTTTTTAACTTTTGCAGGAGAATTGGTATCTAGTTCAGGGAACCCAAAGAAGAAATCACGGGGTATGTGGCCTTATGTACTGGCAACACTAATGTGGAGGTAGAAAGTGTGATGGCAGCCTTGCCTGTTTGCAGAAGGGAATGCGCTGCTTTTTAGTAAGACACACGGGGAGGAGTGAAACCTTCCTAGGAACCACAGCCAACAAATGCTGCCCCCCATTCGGAGGCTGCAGGAACCTGCAAAGCAGGGATTCTGAGGCACTGGCTGCACCAGGTGTCCTAAGGAGACCGTGGTGACTTCCCCTGAGTGGCTGCTTCCCTGGAGAGAGCAGACCTATGTCCCTGGAGCCAGTGCACCTGCTCTTCACCATCAGCGATAGAGCTTTCTCTTGTTGCTGCTGAAGGGAAGCTGCTTCATCCATTGGGCCAATGAATCTGCAGAGCTGTGAGAAAATGAGCTTTCTTCATCTTTTGTGGTTAAAATTAAAATATATAAATAAAAGGGAGAGCAGAGCTTGGAATACAGGCTCAGGGGAGATTAAGCAGTTGTATTTATACACAGGATGCAGGTTTAACAACCTCTGACAGTCCCTATGTGCATGCTCCTCCAACTTTACTGTGCAAGCGAGTCACTGGGGCCTTTGGGTAAAATACGGAGTCTGATTCAGTGGGTCTGTGGGGGGCCTGGGAGTCTGCATTCCTAACAAGCTCCCAGGTGATTTGAATGCTGCTGGCCTGGAACCACCTCTGAGTAGCAAAGTACTTCATTGCTTTGTTGTTGGGGCTTGGTTTGTTGGAGAACAGGGCATGGAATAAAGGGAGCCATTTTTCCCAGAATGGAGAAGCTGGGAGCCTTTAGAACAGTTAGTAGTTCACAAAGTGTGATCCCAGCCTCAGCATCAGCATCTTGTGGGAACATGCTAGGAATGCAAAATGTAGTCCCCCCATGCCAGACCTCCTCAATCAGCTAGTCAGAGGGTGAGACCCTGCAGTCTGTGTGTACAAGCCCTGCAGGTGATTCTGACATAACTAAAGGCTAAGAACCATGGCACTGGGGCAGCTGACCCTGGCTTTGAAAGGTCTGGTGATGATGTAACCAATCCCATAGCATGGTTCTGGGCTCCTGGAGCACGTCTCCTGGTCTCTTTCTGTTCAGTTTCAAAATCCTTTGGGCAGTTAATGTCCTGGAGCAAAAGGATTGGGTGTGGAGGAAGATTGTTTGTTAAAGTCTCAGTTTGTCTTATGAATTCTGGCCTTGTTCTGCTTTCCTTATGTGGGGTCTACACAAAACCAAATGTGCCTCCAAAAGCAAGCCTGGGAAATTGTTTCAGGGTGCAACGATCCCTCAGAGGCTGTGAATCTCAATTCTTCCCACTGAGAACGTCCTGCGGCTGTGGTATTGGGATAAATAGGTGACTAACGGTCCGGGTTGCCTTAGGATGAGAGGCTTCCCACAGCCCGGACTTTCAGTTCTCATGCCAGACTCCAGGCGGTTGATCTCCCTCAGTGTAGCCTACTGCTGCTACGGCTTTCAAGTGTGAGTCACCTGGGTGGCTTGTTAAAACACAAGCTCTGATTCAGTGCAATGAAGTGGAAGCTGCATTTCCAACAAGCCCCCAGGTGACGTCCTGCTGCTGGTCTATGGACCACACTTTGAATAGCAAGGCAGTATGTCACCCTTGGGATACAAACTTGGCCAATGTGCAAATACATTGGGTTCCCCATAGCCACTTGCCCTGCATTTGGGCTACTCTGCCCTGGTAAATTCAGAGGGAATTTTAAGGCTATCTCCAAGGCCTCAGGATTGTAGTTTTGCTTTCAAATATATAGTATCAATAAATCTCTGCCCTTCTGGGCTGTAGGTCTCTAACCCATCAAACTCAAAAACTCCGTTTTAAAATTTGTTCTTTACAAGTAGAGGTGATTGCTGTTGGCCCATGACTAGAACATTCTCAAACCTATTGATTTCTCCATTTGGGTCAAGTACTACTTAATGCTTCTTCTTGTTGGGGCTGAGCATCTGCAAATGAACTGGGATGGTGTCTCTGTCACTTTGGGTCTTGCCTCTGCCTCAGGAGTGGTACATGTGTCCTTCAGTGTACAGCCGTGGCTGACCACAGGGTTTTTGCTGCTTGCAGTGCCTCTGCTTTTCAGCATAATGAGTTCTGCTGTATCCATACCCCCTTTACAAATTGCAACACAGCAGCACATTCTATATCCCATCTGTTTCCATGATGGATTGTCTCTTACTTCAGGGTGTCCTCGAGAGTTACTTAAAAAAAAAAAATCCAGCTTTAGTGTGACCGTTAAGATCATCATAAATTGTGTTTGTATCTTGGTATATCGGTCTATGCCTTATGACCACCCAAAGCACAAGAAATAATTGATTTGATGTTGATGATGTGATTTCTCCTTGCTCCCCACTCAGGAAAGGCATGTCCTGAGCTTTGTTGCCTTGTGAGATCTACTTCATCCTGCCTATATCCCCCCAAACCAGTCTTTCTGGCTACATGCCTTACCTGTTCATGGATGAAGTAAGAGTGCATGTGGGAGAGCTGATAATGGCTCTCAAGAAGCTGCTGGTCATAGGACTTTCTGATAATGTGTAAAGTTGATTTGATATACAGTTAATTATCATTGTTCATGATAGTTATGGTCTATAGAGACACCTAGAACCCTAAATTAGTGAATACTGAACAGTTAGCCGTAGGGGACATACAGGGTTAGGTTTTTGGTCTTCTGTTCACAACATTTTTGTCGACTGATCAATACATAGTCTTATTTTATGATTGTTTCTGTTCCAAGATGCCTTATCTAATAGGTATTGTTGAGTCATTATATTGAACTCATGCCAATAGCACTATCACTCATGCTTGAATGAAGCTTATCTAACACCCATACATTTTCTGTAAGGAACATCACAGCCTTCTTGCACTTAAGACCAATAGACAGCTCTTCAGCACTAGGCTTGGGAGCCATCTTAAGCACGGCAATTGGGTATGACATACATAAAACCCTGAGGCCAGTGCATGGACCCCTGTGTTTTAAGGTGCTTACAATCTCCATGGAGGACGTGAGGCTCAAACACAACATGGTAAACATTAAGTGTCTAACAGGTGGTACAGACAATATTTGTTAGAAAATTTTAAAATCACCGAGGATTGGCTGTTTTTTGTCTTTCTTTAGACTGCAAGTTCAGCATCTTTCTTTTTACCAAGGTGTCCCGGTACCTAACATTATAGCAGTGGCTCAAAAAGTATTTATTGAATGAACATGAAAGTATTTGAGCTGATTTCTCAAGGTCTTACTTAGATCAGTTTTTCAAACTCAGTTAGATAAATTCTCATGGGATATTTATCAAGTGGAATTATACTTCACAAATCAATTGATTATGTCTCAGGCATATAGACTTTAGCTTTGGTATACTTTACCTTCCCCCCAACATTTTATTGTGAAATATTTCAAATATACAGAGAGGTTAAAAGAATTTTACAGTGCATATCCACATAGCCACCACCCATATTCTACAATTAACATTTTATTATCCTTGCTTTACCTATCGATAGATACTTATCTCTTTACCTATTCATCAATCCATCTTTTTTTTTTTTTGATGCATTTCAAGGTAAATTGAAGATATCAGGGTATGCATAACATTAACTAGACTTCTGTTTTTATTTTATTATTGATGACAATATTACAGATGTCGCCCATTTCCCTCCCTTTAGCCCCCCTCTACCCTGCTCCCACCCCACTCCAGGCCTTCACCACATTATTTTTTGGTGTGACTTTTTAGTTTGTTTGGGTAACAGTTTCCTTATCTATAAAATTATAGGGTTGAAAAATGCCCGTTATCCCTTGAGCTGAAATTTCTGTGGTTTTGTTAGTCTTTAATCCCTGGTTAGTTTAGACGGGATTAGACTGTGGGACAAGTTAAGAATAACCTATAAATTTTGAACCTTAGACCAGGAAAGTTTTACTAGACCACAGCCACACCCACTTATTTATAAAGTTTCTGAGTACTTTCATGCTATCTCAGTGGAGCTGAGTAGTTGCTAGAGACCATATGGCCTGCAAAGCCCAAAATGTTTAATGTTTATTATCTGGACATTTACAGAATAAATTTGCTGATCCCTGCTCTAACGAAATAAAAATAGACCTGGAGGAATCTGGAAATCAGAAGAAGAAGAATTTTAAAAATATTGCTAGAGTTGGCAGAGGAGGAGGGGACATTCCAATAGAGATTTCAAATGTAAGTGTGCCTCTAAGACTCCTTTCTCTAGGTGTGGTTTGTTTGTTTTTTCTTTAATTGGATAAGGGATAAACTATAGTGATTCAAGGTATATCTCTCAGCTTTTGCTAAAGTATGCTGTAACAAACTGACCTCAAATGTCTGTAGATTTCAACAGCACGTCTACTTTCCCTCCCTAGGTCGCCTTAGATTCTGCCCTGTGTTGTCTGCTCTCTGGACTCAAGCTGACAGTGCCTCCTCCATCTGGGTCATTGCCAGTCTTGTGATGAGAGAGAAAGGCTGGAGGGGGGGGCAAGGCATCAACTGACTCTTAAAACTTCTACTTAAAAATGACCCTTACCACCTTTGCTTATATTTCATTGGACAAAGCAAGTCATATAAGCAAATCTGAGTTTAACAGGATGGGTCTGTTTAATACTCCTGCTGGGAGAGGAAGCAGACAAACGTGAACAATAGTGCACCCTTCCTCACAGGGTGACAAGGTCAGGAGAGTTTTGTTGTTGAAGAGAGTGGCTTTCTTATGTTTGGAGGCAGAGAGAAGAAACCTATGAAGGCAAGAGGAAGTGCTTTCTGAACGATACATGTTCCTGCTCTTATTCCTGGTGAGGGCAGATTTTCAGCTGGGTAATGTGAGGTTCTGGGTCTGGGGGTTAGACATGGAGTCCATACCAGCTCAAGCTGAGGATCTAGCTAAAGTTAAGAATCGCCTGGGCAGATTGTTAAAATCTGATTCTGATCAGTTGGTCAGGGTCGAGGTGTGAAATTCTGTATTTCTAGCAGGTTCCTAGGGGATGCTGATGTTGTTGCCTGTCTGTGGACTATACTTTAAGTAGCAACAATCTACCTCACCACATAGTCTAAAATAAAACAGAGAAACAGGTATTCATTAGCAAAACATCTAGGTCAGCCAGGTAAATATTGAATCCAAAGGGAATAAAGGTACCAGTTCTTAAATGCTGAGCATTTCTAGTCAGTGTTCAGAGAGCATCTCCAAGACAGAAAAGAACAAGTCTTTGAGAGAGCAGGGTGTCCTTTTGAATGACAGTGAACAGATCAGATAGAGTTGGAGTCATGAGTGGTGGTAGGAGAGTGGGTAGAACAAGAGGTATGGACAGAGACGAGTAAGGTACCGATTTTGAGCTGGAGCAGTTGCATCCACTGATATCAGCCACCACCACTCTGCCAGCAGCATATTTGTAATGGAATGTGAGCCAGATGAAACATCAATACTTTTCGATCGCAGACGAGATGCCAGAAACCAGCAATAAATGTGTTTTGAGCACTCAAACATGAACAGCAGTTGTCAGGATTCACATCTTTAGACAGTAGCAAATGACTCAGTACAGTTAATAAAAACCATTCAGCAATTTCATGGCTATGAAGCATGTTTCTTTTGAGTTTTGATTGTCATAAATATCTTGCTAGTTAAATCTTCAATCAAAACTACAACTGTGGGATTTGTCATTTGAAGAGAAAATTTCAAGGTGAAATTATTTTCTAGAACTTCTAAAACTCTTCATTTTGTCAGTACAGTTTCTTCAAAAAAATAATCTGTAGTTTTTTGAAACAGATGAGTTTACTGTTTGTTGATCCCTCTTTTTGATGACATTAACAGAAGTGCCTTGGCCATGATTAATAAGATGAAACCCATGCTTATGTTTCAAATATGTCTTCACTTCTGCATGAATAACTCTTATATTTAGTTTAGTATCACACACATCTGGCATAGAATTCAGATCCTGCCACCTGCTTGCTGGGATTCCAAGGGCAAATGTTTAACCTTTATGAGCCTCATTTCTTTATTTGTAAACTATGGATGATATGTCATTGTGTTTATGATGGGCTAACAATAATATATTTAAAGAACATTACACAAAGTAGGCCCTCGACAAATGTTAGGTGTATTTTTATATTTGTGGTACAAATTTGAAATCACTCTTATTTCAACGTTTAGAGTGAACCATGTATGGCTATAGTAAAAAAGATAAGCAATAACAAGTGTTGGACAGGATGTGGAGAAACCAGGACCCTCATACATTGCTGGTGGAATTATAAGAGGGAACAGCCACTTTGGAAAAACGTTTGGCATTTTTAAAAAATGTTACACATAGATTTACCATATGATCCAGAAATTCTACTTCTAGGAATCTACCCAAAAGATATGAAAATATGTCCACATAAAGGCTTGTACACAAATGTTCATAGCAGCATTATTCATAATAGTTGAAACAAAACAAATGTCCATGAACTGGTGAATGGGTAAACAAATTATAATATAGCTGTTCAATGAATGCTGTTTTGCAATAAAAAGGAATGAAATACTGATGCATGCTATAGCATGGATGAACCTCAAAATAATATGCTAAGTGAAAGAAGCCAGGCACATAGACCACATATTTTATGATTATATTAATATGGAATTTCCATAAAGGCAAATCTATAGAGATAGAGTAGGTTAGTGTTGACCAGGGCTGGTAGTTGTAACTATAAATGAGCTTGAGGTTTCTCTTTGGGATAATGGAAATGCTCTAGGTAGTGGAGATGGCTGAACAACTATGTAAGTTTGCCAAAAATCATTACATTGTACATTCAAATAGGGGAATTCCATGTAAATTATAAATGTATATGTATATATATGCATATATACATGCAAATTTATATGTGTATATATATGCATATATACACATATAAATTTATATCTGTAAACTATAACTCAATAATGCTGTTTTTTGTAAAGAGGGATTCATGTTTCATTTTTTAAGATTTTAATTATTTCTCTGTAGATTTTTATTATTGTAAAATAAAAACAATCAGTGAAATGCTTTTGCACTTTCTGAAATGTGTTGGATTCTCTAGGCTCCTGTGAATGCTTCAGCTTTTTCATTAAGTAGGGAAGGCTTGGGCTTTTTTTAGGACAGCCCTGAAAACTAATCGCCTGCAGGCACAGACTGGGGATACAACATCTGAAAACAATAGAAAGCCCAGTCAGTAAATGCAAATCAATAACCCTGGCTGATGATTCCACATAAGTAAGAAGAGATCTGTAAGATGGAGTGTCTTCACTTTAGCCATTAAACTTCTCATTCGCCAGTTCTTCATTAAATGCCTGTCTTAAACTGGGCAATTGAATCTAAGGTATCAGACATGTTTGAATTATGGAGATCAACTGCTTCATTGTTGGCCTTGGGCACAGGATAAAAGGAACTGAATTTAATATTCCCCCAGAAAATGATGTCGGGAGAGGTAATTGGCAGCACCTGGAAGATACTCTCATAGAACGGCCGGCCCCAGATATAATGGGAGCACAAGTACATTCAAGAAGACACGCAGAGTCCCACTGTGTTAAATGGCTGGGGACCTTGCTTGGCAGGTGGTTGTAGGACCATGTAGTTCCATCATAAATAAATAAAAAAATGCAGAGATTTGCATTTGACTGTTTCTTTGGAGGGATCTTACTGTGAAGATGTAATCTGAGCATTCCCACCCTCCTCCCCTAGGCAGATAGGGGCATCTGGGCTAATCCAGAGAGGAGTTATTTAGCTTCCCTGCCAGGCAGAAATTAAGAAAACCAAATTATGTTCTCCGAATAAAAGACAATTTGGAAGATGAGGATTTATTTTTTGAGGGAAAGCTAGGATTAAAGCCCTCGACATATTTCCTTAAGATGGGCAAGGCAATATAATGAGAAGTATTTCTCAGTAGACCCTAGGACTTATTTTATCACGTAAAAAATGAAGAACCCAAGAAGATCACAAGATGTGTCCTTGTTTTTTTTCAATCTTCATTGGTTTGGATTTTAGCAGAACTCCTATTGAATCTGCTTTCAATTTGCTATCGAGTCAAAGACCTATCATGGTAGATGCACCATTACAATCACTGTCCATCAACTTTGAGAGTTCTTTTGCACAGTAAAGTACCAAGCTCACACCTGAGCCCAGTTAATGCAAAGCTTAGCACAGACAGGCTTTATGCACTCACTTGGTTTCCTCTCAACGATCGCAACTTCAGTGGAGATGTTCCAGGTTGGATCAAGATTTAGCAAAGGAGCTTGGTGTTTCCTCCTCATTGTGAAAAGAAAAAAACACGTCACATCATGGAAAGGAGGTGTCATGAGGCCAGGCAAAGACTCTAAATAATCAAATGTATTTTACATTTATTTTTCTGCATCGTGCTATTTAAGACTGCTAAATGAAGATTATTTTTATTGCAGGGTCCTGACTATCACCGTAAAGAGACTGTCACCCATCCTTCTCATCTAGACACTTGTTCTCAGGACCTACAGACAGGAGGTATGTTCAGATTTACCCCATTTAAGCTCCTAATACTCTTGTTAGCAGCCGTGTTGAGTGATTCCCTTTGTAACTGGCCTTATCTGGGTTTTGGAATATGTATTCCAGTTGGTTTGAACCATGACAATAGTTTCTTGGCAGGAAGAACTCAGAGAAAAGATAATTGATGTTGCCGTCCTATTTCCTATTGAAGTATCTCCTGAAACAAGGTTCTGGGGGTTGGACAGTTTGCCTGTTTGGGGTGGAACGTGAGTTACTACAGATAAAGTGAGGTTGAGTATCGAGGGGTGGAATTTTGTCTTAGAGCCTCGTGGTGTAAGAAAAAGTCTGTCTTTCAACTCTCATACAGTTTTAGTAAATACACATTAGAATGACCTTGCCATGCTGTTATTGTACTCACGTGGAAGTTAAACAGAAAACTCTAAAGCAGCTCTCTCACTTGGGAGGATTTTGGTCTCAAATTGCTGTATTCTGGCAACTCTAAGTGGGATTTAGAATTCTAAATCTTTCTAGGTTAGCATGTCCTACAAAATTCTAAATTCAGCTGATATCAGTGTGCTTTGCTAAATCATTAAGGGTTCCCAGGGTGAAATATGCAAAGATATTAAAATCTAAAACATGTGCTTTATATGCTCTGTGTTGGGGGTGGGGGATTTAGGAGTTTATATCAGATGTTTGAAAACTTTTCCAGAAAGTAAATATCCAGAAAGTAAATACTGTAGGCCATATGGTTTCTGTCACAGTTACTCAATTCTGCCATTATAGAAGTAAAGCTGCCCTCAACAAAATGTAATGAAGTGAGTATGGTGTGCCCACTAAGGCTTTATTTACGGATACTGAAAGCTGAAGTCTACATTTTCAGGTGTCATGATATTTTTCCCCCAGATAAAGGCTGGAATTTAAAAAAAAAAAATTGCTGGATTTGTCCCGCAGGTTGTGGTTTGCTAGCCTCTGAACTGGATCAATAAAAGCAGGCAAGTTGTCCTGTGAATCTCTGCTTAGCTTGTATGCCTTAACACTACAGAGACCTTATGTCTCCCTCACGGTACAGTAATGGTTTCCCAAAGAGAACTGGGCCCAAGTCAAGAGAGTCAGTGCCTCAAGGCTCAGAAAACGTATCTTCAGCTGTGCGTTATGGGAGAAGAAAGGAGTGTGACCTATGGAACACACCAGGGGCATTTTGGGCTTTGATGCTGTGGGACCTAGGAACACACCTCTTGCATCAGGGCCACTCCACCTTCCCAGCCTGTGGCCTTTCACCTGCTTCCATCTTCTCTTAGCCTTCTTTTTGCTCTTTAACAAGTTAGCAGGACTTAAGGGAGTTGGAAGTTTGGCAGCTGCTTTTCAACACGTCATATGGCAAAAGGTTTCTTTATGTTTTGTTTATTGCTTTTCTGTGATTAAAAGGTTTTATTTCAAACACTTGGTAAGGGTTGTTTGGACATAGGTATACATCAATGTAGGCAAGTTCAAGTATAAGAAGTTGTGTTCTAAAGATAGTTGTCAACTGAACGGTTAAAGATGTAAGTGAATGTGTCACAATTAGCACTATTTCACAACTTCGAAAAATACGGCTGAATATAAGAGAAAGGAAAAGAACTGTTTCTGGGGGCTTACATTGCCCATAGGGTTGGGGGTTTTATGTGCATGATTTTTTTGCACTCTGGTTATGGATTTGTATTTATCTATTAATAGGACTCCATCAGTCATCAAGTGTTTATTGAGTGATACTAAAGAGATAACTGATTAAAAAGTATCAGGCAGATAATTACAACTGTATGGCTTTTCATCTTTCACGTGATGAAATGAATGTCCACAGAGATCAGATGCCTTATCCAAGATTACCCAGCTAGGAAGTACTGCACTTGAGATAGAAAACAGATCTCCTTTTTGCATTATATTGTGCCATACCTGTGTTTGCTGCCCTTGAGCAGCTTATGTGTCAAACCAAATATAATTGTGAACTAAAGAGTAGAATGTAAATTCCAAGGGTGGTCATTCAGCTGCATAGACACTCGTGAAAACTGGAGTTACCAGAGAAAAATATTGGACTGCAGTGAAGTTGAGGCAAACTTTGAAGTGCAGAGGGGTTGGGTAGGAACAAAATAACACGGTGGAAGGAAGAACTTGGGGACAGGCACAGAAGCAGGGTAGCCTGAAAGGAGAAGAGCCTGGTGAACATGGAGGGGCCATGGTAAGGGAAAAGGAGGGAGGTTGATTGATGGGGTGATGGCAGCCACACGCTCTCTGAATCAGGGCCTCCTTTTGGGAGAAGGCTCATCTAACTGGAGCTGTGAATAAATGGCTTATAAAGAGAGCCGTCCTAACAGAGCTTTACAAGGGTTCCACCCAAGATTTTGGTCATTTAACTTCATGGATGAACCAACCAAGGGAGCTAACCAGCCACAGATGTTTTGTTTATAACCGAGGAGTTCATGTGAGCTTGGCGATGACATTTCCCTGTCTATAAAATGCTGATAGTTAAACAGTGATGCCGTGTGAAGCACTTGGAAATCTCCATCTTGAGAGGCAGTTCTTAAGTGTAATGGTTTAATGGTCATTTAGCATGATGGGCCTTCAGAGGGTAATATCATTTGCCTGCCAGTTAAAATGAACACTTCTCCGTGGGAAGTCAAAGATCATGTCAGCGTAACGTGGGTTAGGTGAAGGAGAACATCAAGAAGTGGATGCCAAAACAGAGAACAGGGAGTTAAACCTCTTGTATGTCCCGCCCGTCCATAAATGTGGTGTCATTAGAGACCACCACCAATTCCACTAACTGGGGGGAGGGGGGGGTATACTCTGAATTGGTGAAAAGCTTGACTTATTTTTTTAAAGACTGCTGCTGTATTATTTTCTCCACTTTTCTCATGTCCCCAACATAAAACCTTGCTAATCTTATTTGATAGCCTTACCGCTTATTTTGTTGATAAAGTTGAAGTTACCAAAAAATAAAGAAGCTGAACTTCTTGCTCAACCTGAAGCTTCCATGTTCCCCCTCTTCCTGCTGGTGTGGGGGGAAGGGATGTGCCTACTCATGCTTAAGGCTAGTCCCACACCCTAGGCTCTTGGTGCCACCCTTTCCCAATTCCTCGGGGACCTCAACCCTTCAAGTGTCCCCCCTTTCTCCTAGTCTCTTCCATCTGTCTCTGCTCCTGGATTTTATTTTTGTTTTCTCTTACTTAGAAAAGTAGAAATGTTTTATCAACTTCTCCCCTCTCCTCTGACTGCTGCCATTTAAAGGTATTCATTTCACCCAGACACTTAGCTGTGAGTACGTACGCAGTCACCCGTAGTGTCCTGACTGCAGGCAGGATGGCCACTACTCAGTGCTCATAATACTGTAGGGGCCAGAATCGACCACAGTCACATTCTGTCCTGATCCATTAGACAAAAAGTATGGAGCAGATGAATCCCTCGCCAAACATTTCAGCTTTCTAAAATGCATACACATTAATGTGTTCCCTCTTCTAAATTAGAATTATACTGTAAGTAGACAGTTCTCTAAGCAACATGTTTCCTGTCATTAACTATTCTTTGAAATTGTGATTTAAAAAAAAGGTTTGTGTATAGTCTATTATATAGATGTATGGTAGCATATATGACCATTTCTTTTTGTAGACATTAAACTATTTCAAATTGTTGTATTTCATAAGTATACAACAAATAGAATCGTATTTGTGTTTATACTGATTGTTCCTTTAGGATGGCTTTTTAGAGATGGAACCACTAGGTCTCTAAGTCAAAAAGGGAGTTTCATTCATACAGACAAAATACTTTTCAGATAAGGTAGACACATGGACACTGCTCTCAGGGTATAAGAAAGTGACTCGTTTTATGGCTCTGTTGCCAGTATGAAGTCTTATAATTTTTAAAAATGCCATTGGCAAGCCATTATCATGTGTGTCTCTATCTGGTTTCTCTATTTGGTTCCATAGATTTCTCTGTCGATTCATTATTTACTAAAACTTTATAAGCGTTAATAATTCAGTCGGTCTTCCTGATTACTCTTCTTGTCGTCTCCAGCACACTCCTTTTCTCACTTGAAAACTGGAATCAAGTTTGACTTATAGTTATAGTTCAGGGAGAATTGTCATCGCTGCAGTATTGAAATTCCAGTCCAGAATAGATTTGCCTTTTTCATTTTGGGGTTGCCCACCTATTATTTTCTTTTCTTTGAATCTGGTGACTTTACAAAAATATGCTCTAGTGTTGGCTATTTATTCTCTACCCCCCGCCCCCACCCCAACATCCACTATTCCCTTTTCATTTGTTGGTGCAGGCCTCTCTTTATTTCAGAAAAAAATTCTTTGAATATTTGTTTCTGTTCCTCCTTTTATTAAGAATAGACTGTATGCATTTCCTGTATAACCTTGATCTGACTTAGGCATCAGTAATCTTTTTCTCCATTTAAACATCTTAATTTCATTTTGCTCTGTTTTTCAAGTTACTGACCATTTTTTACCATGCTTGTCTGGTTGATTTAGTGTGATTTCATTTCTGTAATAGTTTTGTTTTACACTGCCATTCTTTTTTGAGCTAGTCTAGCTAAATTTTCATCTCTTTCTGTTGCCTTTAAAATCTTGCATCCCTTCCTTGTAATCTTGTTTCGTAAGGGTCATTTATTCTTTAATTGCTTTGAAATAATGAAGAATTTTATCTAAGATTTTCATTCTGCTTTGTAGATTAAATTTTCATAGTTTCTTTTTTCATGGCAATTATAGTCATGAAAGAATAGATATAAAAGATATGGAAGAATGTATATAAGAGATAATAAAATCATGAATAAAATACTTGAAAATAGTAGACAGGATAATAAATATAAATATTTAATGAAAAAATAAATTATAAAATATAAAATAATCAGCAATAAAATAATAAATAGTAAAATAATAAGACCAACAAATACAAGAAAAATCAATAAAGTAATTAAATAGTAAAATACATTAATAAAACAAAACTTCCATATCCCATACCCAGTTTAAGAAGCAGAATGTCATCATTACCTTTGAGACTCCTGTGTACCCTTTTACTTCCTCTGTTTCTTTTCCTAATGCAACCTTAGCCCTCTCCTGAGTTTTGTGTTAATTATTGCCTTGTTCATGATTCTGTCATGTGTATGTATGTTGGAATAATATATTGTGTATGAGTATTCTTGTGGTTTTATATATTCACCATCACTTTGTACCACTAAACTTCTTTATTTTTCCACACTTGCTTGGTGTAATAAAATATCTTGTGATCTCAGTTGGCATTGACCTAATTTATCAGTGTGGTTGTGCTTCTTTTCATGTTCAGTGAACATGTTCTGTCTTTTATGAAACATCTGTGATATTTTTCTGTCGATTTCTAGAAGTTCTTAAATATTCTGGAGACTAATTTCTTATTAATGATGTTTTACAAATATAAACTCCCAAACTGAAGCATATCTTATTATCTTTGTGGTATCTTTAGATGAACACAGCTTATTAATTTTGATGCATTGTAATTTTATTTTATAATCTATCTCAAGGAACTAAAAGTACTCTTATTTTCTTATATATATCTTGGTTTTTCCTTTCACATTATTCATTTGGAATTGATTTCTGTCACAGGTGTGAAATAGGGATCTATTTTTTTTCCCCAATATGAAAACCACCTTCTCCCAACACTTTATTTTATCGTCCGTCTAGCCTTATCTCAATAATAAATATCTTTTCCTCCATATATTTGTGTGTGTCTGTCTTTCTGGACTCTTCTTTCTTGTTTATAAATTTACTCTTTGTCAATACTGTTTTATCTAATTCTTGCTTCTACACTAAGTCTTGATGTTTGTTAGGTTAAGGCTCCTACTTTGTACTTCTTTGAGACTGTTTTGGTTTCCCTTTTACTTTGCTTTTCCTAATAATTTTCAGAAGCAGCTTGTCAAGTTACATGAAAAAGTCTGGAGGGAATTGGGTTGAAGCAGCTTTGTCTTTGTGGATCACTCTACGTGCAGATGTACCGCGTGAATATGCTGCTTCTCTCATTTTTTTGATTTCTTAGCATATTTCAAGAATGTTTATATTCTTCGACATGAAAGTGATATAAATTCTGCTTGGCTTATAATAGATACATTATTTTTATTATTTTTAATAACTGCTTTTTAAAGATCACATCTTATGCTTGTTTATAGTATATAAATATAGTTGACTTTTATATCCAGAAAATTTTAGAAACTTATATTGTGTTAAAAATGTGTTTGTAGCTTCTTTGAGATCCTATTATCTGTGGTTCTTGCTCCCCTTTTTCAATCATTTTGCCCTGTATGTTGGAGCAGGTGGGGGAGGGCGGATGAGGGCATGTTGCTGCACTGATTAAAACCTCTAGTACAATTTTTATAAAAAATATGTTTTCATTGGAGTTTTAGAGAGAGAGGGGGGAAGGAAGAGAGAGAGAGAAAGAGAAACATCAATTGGTTGCCTCTCACATGCACCCCGACCAGGATCAAATCCACAACCTGGGCATGTGCTCTGATTAGGAATTGAACCAACTTTTTTCAAGAGTAAGTGGCATTTAAAAGTTATATTGACCTCTAATAATTACAGCCTTTTATGTGCATCAGTTCTTTGATACCCAAGGGTGAAAAATACACATTTACTTGGACGTGTTTGAAACCAGACTTGCAATAATCATACCTTGGTATTTTTTGAGGCCACAAAAATAATACTTCTAAACTCAAAGGAATGGTGGTCTATGAAGCAAACAAACTTTAAAATACTATAAAGTGAAAGACTTGAGAAAGAGGGCAAAGCAGGAAAACAGTTGCTTTGACATTCTAATTATAAATACATTAGACTTGGCGCAAAAAATCATCAAACCATCAGTCTTGACGATGGTTAAGTTAATTCAGTTTTTGAAGTTCAATAATTCATCTGCGGAGTGTCAGCAGCTGGGTCTTGTTAATGGTAAGCCTTTCATTCCTGTTAAATCAATTGTAAATAATAGAACCCCTCAGAGAAAAATGATGAAATAAGCATTGATTTCCAAATTGGGTGTCAGATATAGAGCATTAATAAAACACATTGCAAGCAAACAAGTACCTAATATACCCTGATCACTGAAATAGTAATCAGAGGGGGGGAAAATCAATGATTTTTGTGTACGTTGCTAGTATTTTTACAATTCATTTGTATCTAGGTATCATATCAAATTTCTCACTTTGGACCCTCTGTGGTTATTTGATTCCCATCACCCTCACCAGCAACACCAGGGCTTCTGTACAATATTAGATTCATTTCTCCCTTCCTCCAAATAGGTGACAAGCATCTGGTCACATGGTTTTTTAGTTGCCTGACACCGATGATTTTGTTTTGTTTAATGCAATACAATCATCATTTACAGCAAGTCACATAAAACACTGCAGAAAAATGTAACAGCTCTAATAAAACTTTCAAAGGAAAATAAAGCTCTCTAGCAGGTGTCCATAAAAGTGCTTTATGCCCACAAACTCTATTAAATGTTAATGCCAGTGTCCTGTGACTGCCATGTGTGAAGTCTGGCTGAAAGTAAAACGTGCCTGTGAAGCCGTGATTCTGCAGCAAGAGGCTGGCAGGGCAATAGCATGGCATCTATTAGACTGAGATGTGAAAGCCATTAGGGCCTTTATTGATCGTGCATTTTATGAAGGACTAGTTTGAGGAAAAGTACACGAATTTCTTTTAAAGCCATCCATGGGACAAGGGTGGAAATACCGAGGGCACAACTTTCAAAAGAGCATCACCAAACTTCTCAAAGATACAGAGCACAATGTCTGTCCAAGGATGTTCTCTAAAGATTAAATAGCTGTGACACAGTGATGGTAGATTTGGGCTTGGTTTTTCTGTTTTAGTGCTGTTTCCTCACATCTCATTAATAATTACATCCTGCCTCTTAGTCTATTGTGGTTTCCTTTCTTCTGTAGATTTTTGTTTTGGTGTTGTAATTTGTTAAACTTAAATTCATTGGGGTGACATTGGTTAATAAGATTATATAGGTTCAGGCGCACAATTCTATGATACATCATCTGTATATGGCTTTATGTGCCTGCCAACAAAAGTCAGATTTCTAGTTTTCTTTACAAAATCTTTTCGTGAAGTTATTCAAATAATGTTTGAACTGTTACCAAGTGGTTAAAAATCCTTGAATGGGATGTAATGTCTTTGACCTCAATAAAAGGCTAACTCTTTGTAGGAACCTCATTTTGAAGAACAGACAAAAATGATCAACATTTCTGCAAGTCAGAAATAGAAGCTACCCCTCATCAGAAAAAAAATACAAGCTGAATACTTGATATGAAGCGACTGACTGTCAAATGTAAAACAATATATTCACACCGTAGGGAACCTGGATCTGATATCTTTTTCCCAAACTCACACAGAGACCAACTACTGTGTATTCAAAAGGAGAAAACAGGATGGTTGCAGAACTTAAATTATGCCACGTAAAGACTTTTTGAAGGCTATGGGAAATTTTAGCTGTGAGTAAAGGATGCTCAGACTCAGGCAGTCGACTAGCTGGTCAAGATCCATTATATTAGGATAGCCATTTAATTCATTTTCCAAAGGGGATGCCTTTGAGAATGAAAGGAAGGTTGTATTAACGATTAGGTTGGCACAACAATTATATACAAGGTCTTCACTGAGCAAACAAGTGGTGTGGTCATCTTAGAGAGGAGTTTGACTGCTGGTCTCAAAGGGTTTAAGTAAGATTAATGAGAGAGAGAGAGACGGGGGGGGGGGGGAAGGGAGAGAGGAAAAGGGAGAGGAATTTGTAAGGAACTCTTAGGTGGCTGAAATGGGATGCCTACCTTTGGGAATTTCCAGTTAGTTTCTCAAATACGATTATGAGGCCACTTAACATGGACATTTTAATGGGGATTTGAGCATCAGAATTATGGTTGGATCAAGTGAGCTTTGCTGTTTTTGCAAATCTTGAGAATCTGTGGTTCTAAATTTTAAACGAAGTCTCATGGAGAGCTGTGCATTCTAAATCAAGGTGTTTTAAGGTACATTCATGGACTTGTACTCTAGAACGGGTGCAGTCCAGCATGTCTGTAGTGAATGCAACTCTAAATCACTGACAGCGGAATGAACCTCAGCGTTGGTCAAGAATGTGCTGGGCAGGAGCTTCAGGATCCTAATTGTGGGCAACAGGACCTAATGTTAGGACAGGTAAACTAGAATTGGGTTAAGACACAAAATTAAGGTATAGATTGGAGACCTTGGGACTTGAAGAAACATTTCCTTTGAAGCAGAGTCTGTAATTCCTAGAGTGCTTTTCTACTGGACTTTTGAGAAGACAGTGTTTCAAAGAGCCCATCAGAAATTCTTTACACCAAAGTTGTATCATATGTGCATTTAATTGAAGCTATTTGAGCTATACAGATATATATTAAATAGTGCTATAAAACTGTCCTCCCTATTTGTATGTATTATATACCACCTACTATTTTATATGTTATTCTGTACTTTATAGAGTGAATTAGGGGATTTTCAAAGGTGGATCTTGACTTTGTGATTATAGTCTCATTTGCTGACATAGATCCGAATCCCTATACTAGGATACCTGTGACTTCTATCTATCCAACAATTCCTTTTTTTCCAGGTCAGCTCAAGCCCCATGTTCTCTGTGAACCCTTCCCTGCCAGACATGGCTAAGGCTGGGCAACCCTATCTTAGCACCCGGTGACACTTTTGTCTGAAAGACAAATTTTGGCATTGCAGTATGTCTGGTTTTATTTCCCTCCATTTGTAGCTTGGGTACCTCTGGCCTCTCCAACTAGACTGCACACCCTTTGCTGGGGGCACTGAGTCACTCCTCTCTGAAGTCCTCCAGGATGAGGTGCCGGGCTCACCTGATCCTTAATTGAGAAGACAGGGTTGCTGGAGCCTTGTGATGCCCAGTCCCCAGGTAAACGTATTTGTAGTACATGAAACTTGCTACTCTTAGGGCAGCCTGGACCACAAGGAAAGGCTAGTCTGTAAAAGGCAATGATACAAAGGAGACATTCTGTTTTAGTTTCAGGCTGCTTTCCTATATCAAGCTTCAGTGTCCATGATGTACTGAGCATGTGCTCAAAAAAGGTTTCTAATTATTCTTTAAATGTTCTCTCGTCCTTTGGGAATTTTGAACACAAAGTGGCTGACTTTATAGTTATGGATTCACATTTGAGATTCACATTTTACATAAGATACTGTATTAATATTTGAAAAGTATTCTCTCCATTAGAACCATAGATTTCTACTTCTCTAATACCTGCTGTTTTGAATTAATGCCACAGAGGCATGAAAATCGGTGCATTCTGATCACCTGCAGATTTAGGTTTCATAAGTAAGGACCATCAATTACAAAATAGTCTGTGCATAGAGGAATTGCAAAAGGATTTAAAGTCAGATGTCTTCTGTTAACTGGTGCACATGAGAAAAAATGATGTATGGTGTAAACTTTCTGGGGGCCAGGTGAAGAGACAAAAGGGTAATTCTAATACAATGGAAACTATTTTTTTTTCAGGCTTTTATCACAATGTTAGATTTATATCTGTGATATATTACAAAGTAAATTTTGGCTGAGGTCCATTTATTATAGCACATTTCTGCAATGTATTAACCCTGGGAAGTTCTTCAGGAAAGTTCACATGGAAGCTCATTTCTTTAAGTCCCCATGCCCCTTAGCATTAGGATTAGTAACTGGACCTTCTTTGAAGCCTAGAACTACTTATGAGAGAATATTGTGTGATATTTATTAAATGGCTGGTAAATGCTTTACTAAGAGACATAGCAGCAAATGAACAATAGATTGTCACTTATTGTAAGGAAAGAATATGACAGGCAGCCCAACTTCTGGAATAATCTAGCACCTTGCACAGTTGTACTTCTAGAAATGATGCTCAGTATTACAGTTGCCTGTACATTAAGATCTCTTAAAGATTATTTTTTCTTTCAATCATTTTTTAATGGCATATTCCTGTTCCTGGCCACTTGGGAGGAAGACACCATTGACCTGTAGCAACTCTGGCAACCTTTAGTTTTGCCATTGGTGGTATGACCTTGGCATTGCACTCTTGGCCAGCAAGAGGAGGAAGCTGACAGCCTCTGGGTAGAGGCAGTGCAGTGGGGATTGAAGCAGCAGAGCCCCAAAGGGTTTTATCTGGATCTTGGCCCATATGTGCTGTGTGACTGGCTGATCCTTCAGCATGGTTTGAGTGCCCATGGCATACATGGTGAATACTGTTATGATTACATGACACTCAGTGACTAAATTACCAAGGGTCTTCATTCTGGGAAAAAGAAACTCACCTTTGTTGCATGGAAATACTGGAATAGCCAGATATGACCCTTTTCATACATCCCGAAACTTGAAAGATGGGCTGTTCTACATAAAATATGAAATCGTTTTTTAAAAGCATAACAATAACAAGGATACAGGTAATAGTAAATACTTGGGTGGCACTTGGTACATGCTAAGCTAAAATATTTCACATATATCAATTTGTTAGACACTCACCATAACCCTATGAGAACTGAGGCTAGAAAAGTACAGCAACTTACACAGGTAATAATGGTGATGGTGGATTTTTAACCCAGGTAATCACAACTTTTTTTTTTTTTTAACAACCATGCATAGAGGTTAAAAGCTAAGGCTCTGTAATCAGCCAAAGCTGGGTTGAAGTGCCAACAATCCTGGTACTTGACACTCAAGCTTTTTTCTTCTTCTTTTCAATCAATCTATAAAATGGGTATAGTAGTAGAACTTAACTCTAACTGTGCCTTGAGGATTATGATATCTCTGGCATATAGTAAATGCTCAGTAAGTATTAGCTTAGTATAATTTTAATGATGGAAATACAAGGGCTATCAATTGATGAGTATAAAACAGCCTGGTGTTTATTTACATGTTTCATGAGCACACATGAAGGGGTAATGGTAGTCAGAGGCGGGATGGTAATCAGAGGGGGGATGGTACCTATATTGTTGTTTTGGAATATTTGGTTTAATCCACTCCCTAGAGTTACTCTAGCAGGAGTGTGTAGAGAAATTTTGCCTCCGGCCTATGCTTCAACTTCCTTCATTTTTAGCAAATTCACCTCACTTTACATCTGAGAGTCCTGGATCTTATTTAACTGGAAAACAGCAACTGTCAGTCTAATTTCCTCTTGATATTATTGTGAATTTCCTTCTCTAATTGGATAATAGAATTATTGAGAATTTTGAAAATAGAAAACGGGACAATCTGCTGAGGGCAGGAAGTGATAGCAATATGCTGAACTATGTAAGCACTCGCTGCAAACAATCCAAGCCACAAAATGTGTGCATTCATCAAAAGCCACAGAAATGTAGTCTGTCTCCCTTTGTTTGTACTTCCTGATGCTAGTGCTGTCACCACAAACCATCATCACCTCTTTTAGTAGTGTTGCTTTCTTTGGGCAGTTGAATTTCACTAATAAGATAGTCAGCTTCGCTCATTCAAATATGGGCTTCTCATTGGTGACTCAAAGGAACAGAGAAAATCTTAACTTTTGCAAAACCATGTTTTCTCAACCTCTAGTTACTGCAGTGTTTACATTATTTATTACCTGCTATTTGTCCAAGGGGTGAAAATTAGCTCAGGAAATACCTGGAGCATATCATAACATTAGTGTTTCCAAAGATATTATTATGTTGATGAAGAAATTATATGTACAAGTTGTTGGCAACTTTGGTGCTCCTGAAATCTTCATGGCAAATGTTTGTTTAGAATATTTTTAAATTTTTAGTTTCTACTGTTAGTGTTTGAGTAGTGTCTCTCTTCCTTCCTTTCCTCTCCAAATCTGTGTAGTTACATACTAATAGAGCATATACACACACACTCACACATACACATTTTTTTTTTCTTTAGTAAGGACACAAATTCTACTTTGTAGAGATTTTTAGGTTTTTTAATATGAGGTCCAAGATAGGAAAGGGTTCTGGAAATAAGAAAAGTTTCCTGTTATTAAAAGTGTTGTTGAGAATGGTTGGCAAACCATTCAAAGAAGTTACCTTCAAGCTAAGAGTAAGAATGTAAAAAAAAACCCCAAAAACCTTAAGTCAAAAGAGTTTCTTGGATTGCCATGAAAGAAAACCTTAATAATGTCAGTGTAGCACTCATTATTGTAATGTGATCAGTAGTACACACAGTCATTACATGTATGACAACTTTCCATTGCCAGGTGAAAATGGTGAAGAATTAGGCTCACCAAGATATGACCATGGTTTACTGCCAAGTGTCTTACCCTGTATGTTCCCTTTCCATTTTTTTCCTGGAGGTTATCATTTTTCTACCATCTAAAAGCACTGATCTTTGACTTTGGCCTTGCTGGTGCTGTCAATAACAGTTCAATAAGAATTGTGGTGACTCTCCTCTCTTCCCCGTTGTCACTGAGCATCAACCTGCATGATCTTTTAACTTGCTAAGTTCCTGACCATGCCTGGGGTTGAAGTTCCTTAGACTAGTCTCTCACAGTTATTGATGGGGTATTCCGGGAAACTCAAGACCCATGTTCATATCAATCAGGTTTTCTGGGAAATTGGACTTGTGTTTCTTGAGCAGCACCATGGAGAAATGTGATTTTGTCGTGTGTCTAATTGATGATAACCTTGAAATGTGGGTTCCCGTAGGATGGAGGGAAACCTGGCTAAACAGACAAATGGGAAGATCTAAGGAATAGCTGGCTGTATACAAATTCACAGGCCACACTTTGAGAACCAGTGCTATAGACTAGAGAAGGCTTATTTATCTAGGTGTTAATGTTTAAAATGGACTCATGGATTACTGTAAGATTTACACTTTTTTTCTATTTTCATATACTAATTATCTCTGTCCCACTTGCTCTCTACAAGTGGGCCTCTTAAGGAGAACTGTGAACACTTTAGGAAGGCTATTGGAAAATACACAGAAAATAACAAGTATTGATGAGGGTGCGGAGAAATTCGAATATTTACACACTGCTGATGGGAATGTATAAGGGTGCATATTGCGTGGAAGACATCATGGTAGATCATAAAAAAAATTAGATGTAGAATTAATGTGTGATCCAGCAATTCAACTCCTAGCTATATTCACCCCCAAATTAAAAGCAGGCATTCAAACAGATACTTGTACACCCACTTTCAACGTAACATTATCACAGTAGCCAAAAGGTGTAAACAAATTAAATGTTGATGGGTGAATGAATGAAGAAACAAATTTTGGTCCATATATAATGGAATATTATTCAGCCCTAAGTAGGAATGCCATTCTGGTACATGCTACAACACAGATGAACCTTAGGACATTATGCTAAGTCAAATAAGCCAGACACTGAAGGACAAATATTACAAGTTTCCAGTTATATGAGGTACCTAGGATAGTCGAATTCATAAAGACAAAGTAAAATAGTAGTTGCTGGGGGGAGGGGAAAATGGGGAGTTATTACTTAATGAGTACAAAGTGTGTTTAAGATAAAGTTCTGGAAATAGGTAGTGGTGATGGTTGTATAACATTGTGAATGTGCTTAATGTCACTGAACTGTACACATAAGTGTTAAAATTGTACATTTTGTAATGCTTATTTTATGACCATAAAAAAGGGGCACACACTCCCTCTTGCTCATCTCAGTCTTTTTCTAAAGCTGGACAGTCTTGCTTGAGTGACTGATGAACCTAAAACGGGAGCAGTATTTACTGCGACAGTGGAAACATGAACCTCTGCTTTAGATATGTCTTATCCCAAAATTTGAGCAGTTATGAAAACTGACCTAGAAAAGTAATGTCCACATTGAACTTGCCCAGATGTTAACTCTTCACATCCAATCTCTGGCCAGGCTTCCAGGCAAATAACATGTCTCAATTTGTCTGAATGGGAAGCCATTGCCTGTAAGCTTAGCGCTTAGGAAATGGCTGGAAGTCAGAGCCTGTCTGATTCGGCATCCCTGGTGTCTGTCTCTGACACTTAGGTCTAAATTAGACGGCTGCTAATTAAATAAACGTGTAAAGCCGGCATCATGCCCTGTCTCTCCTCCTTCATAAAGCCGGGCATTGCCATTTTGGCTAGTTGTCCAAATCCATCATTTCGTAATTTCTAACCTTAGGCATGGCTGTTTAGCTCAATTAAATGTGACCACAGTGAACTTTGTTGAAACACCTAATAGTAAAATAAATATAGGGAGTGAAACGCTCAGGGGTGATTTCTGCAACTCAAGTTAGGGCTATTAATTTCGAGCAGCCTGTGTAGGTCTTGATCAGGCGTTTCTCAAAAGAAATTTCTTCTTTTTGAATTATGCTTTGGTGAAGGGGAAGATTGTTCCTGAATTTAATACCGCACTTTTATTTTAATAAAACTTTTATTACATCAAAGTAACCAAGCTTATTAATCCTTAAAAATGCCATAACTGTATACTATAAAAGTATATTAAACATAGAAAACTATATTTTGAAACTGTAAATGATAAAGTTATTTGTTTAGGTCAAATATTGGGTACAAGATTAATATTTGATAACTTGATGTGGTTGTCATTCTTTTTCTGGGTCTTCCACTTCCTTTACGGTAGTCCCCCCTTATTTGTGGGAGATATATTCTAAGACACCCAGTCGATGCCTAGAACCACAGATAGTACTGAACGCTATATATATTGTGCTTTTCCTGTACTTGCATATCTTTTCACTAAAAAGAAGTGGGTATGCCTTCTCTTTGGCATACCCAAATGACCAGCATTACTACTCTTGTCCTTTGGGGCCATCACTAAATATAAAGGGTTACTTGAACACAGGCACTGTGATACCATGATGGTTGATCTGATAACCAAGACAGCTACTAAGTGACTAATGAGCAGGGATGTGTATACAGTCTGGATACGCTGGATAGAGGGCTGATTCACGTCCCAAGTGGGACGAACCTTGACAGTGTGAGATTTCATCATGCCACTCAGAATGGCCTGTGATTTCAAACTTATGAATTGTTTATTTCTGCAATTTTCTATTTAATATTTTTGGACTGAGGCTGACCATAGGTAACCGAAACTGCAAAAAGCAAATCCATGAATAAGGGGGGCCTATTGTATGTATTCAGTAAAGGCTTAAACTCAGAAGGGACTTTTATCTCCAGAGAACAGAATGTTCTGAGAGGTGTTGAGTTTTTTTCTTTGAAGAAAGTGTTGTTTGGTTAAATAACTTTGACAAATTTTGGTTTAAACCAAACTTTTTAAAATTACAGGACTTCTAACTGGCATTGTAAATTGAGAAGAAGATATGTGTCAAATTTAGTTCTTCTAAAACTTACTGATAATAGAACTTTTTATTTTCCTAGAGGCATCTTTTAGGGGTAGTGGGTAATAAAAAGGACTTGGAGAATGTTAGTCTAGTTCAACTTCCCTTATTGGAAAAATAAAGGTAGTAAAGACTGTAGACCTCATAATTTATTTGATGTTCTATGACCTTGAAAATAGATTTTTTCCCCCTGCTAATTTGGAGTCCAAAGGCATGAGGTTAGGAGTCAGGACCAGAGTTTGTGTCCCTACTCTGTTAGTTAGCTAGCTGGACACCCTCGGGCATTTCTGTAACTCTGATGATTCATCCCTAGATTGGGGCATTGCTCCCTCCCATACCCAACTCAGGATTGTTGGCAGCCAGTGAGATAATGCTAATGGCCATGCACACTGTGAAGCACAGACAATTTCACAGCATTGTTATGCGGATGGTAAGTATGACTGGACAACAGTTTGGGTATTTACTGTTATTGTGATTACATGTTTTTGTATGTAGTGTGATTACATAGCATTATCACAGCAATGTCTAAAAATTAACCCTATGTATAGAACAAACAAGATTGGAAGGCACAATGCCTAAATGTTAGCAATATTTTGTTTTGGTAAGGGTTTTGGGTGAGTACTTTTCAATTTTATATGGTAACTATAGTAGATTGATTTATTTTTCTGATCAGCTCTCTTTCTTAGGAAATTCTCCTTCCGTTACAGGAGAAAACCATAAAGTGGTGGCTGTTTTCAGCTTTCTGCTCCAACATGTCAGCATTTTATGTTTGTCCTCATTGTTGCAAGGTGGCTGCTGTAGCACCAGGTACCACAACTGCATTCTAGGCAAATGGGCAGGGGAAGGGCTTTGCAGACTAAAGAAGGGAGGCGCTTCTCAGTTAAAATTCTATTCACAATTTGTTTGCCCAAATTGTTTCTTGACCACCTCTTACTCGAGGTGGCTTAGAAATCAAGTATTTAGCATTCTGATTTCTAGCACATACTTCTCAAAGTGTAATCCCTTGACCAGCAGCATCAGCATCACCTAGGATCTTGTTAGAAATGCAAATCCTCCTGCTCTACCCTTGACCTTCTGTTAGGACTAGCTATTTAATTTGTGGGGTTCACAAAATGTCAAGTCTCAGTTCCAAAATTATTAAAAATTTCAAGACAGCAGCAGAGCAGTGGTAAAGGTCACAACCATGAAGTGGTCGTATCTTCTGTAACAAAGAGTAACAAATTCTCCAGGTGATTCTGAGGCATTCTCAGGTTTGAGAGCCCCTGAAAGAGAGGATTTGGCAGCCTAGAATAGGTACTTAATTATCCTTCCAGCTCCTTGAGAAACCTGCTGTGCTCCTTGTAGAAAAATTTGGTCACCAATCAGTCATGTGAGAGGCGGAAGGTTGGACAATTTTTATTTATTTTTTTGCCATTGGTGAAAAGCATCTCTTGACATCTGCCTCTCCCTCTCATTGGGGATAAAAGCCCAGTGGGAACTGAGTAGGACCCGGAGGACCTTCTGCCGGCCAACAGCTGAGGCCACGGATGAATTCCAGACTAATAAGCTGGGTAGTGTTGCTCCCCTGATAAATGGTCATTCCAAGGGGTGTAAAAAAAAATTGCAGATGAGCCTTCAATGAAAGCAAAATTAAAGTCATTTATCCCAGATCATTTGGAAATATCAACTCCCTCCTTAAAGAAGGAAAATATAATAAAGCTTCCTCATAAAGATATAAAATATTTAACATGTGACTTCTGCTTTGTACCAGCATCACCTCTTAATAGTCCCATTATTTTGTTACGTTTAACTTCAATGAAAAATTTAGGAGGCAGGTTGGGCAAATGTTTAACCCAAATCCTGAATTTTTTTTTTTTGCCTGAAATCTGTGATTACATCATTGGCACATTTATATTGCAAGACACTTTTACGATATAAGCATTTTTTCATTTGGACAGCAACCATAATAAATTGAAATAAAATTCAGTCTTGATTGATGTTGTACGTGTCACGTCCAGGGCAAGTCCCATCTATTAAGTGTGGTTTGCCGGGGCAGCGATAATAGTAGCATTTGAATGTTTTTCTTATTAAAGAGAAAAATGGTCAGGAACATTGGCTTGGTGGACTCCAAGGACGGTGGTAAATGGAAAATGCCTGCAGCGTGCACGACTCCTTCCCTGGCTGTAGGCCGAAGGTGGTCAGGAGGCTGCGAGAATTGTTTTCCCCCTTTTCAGAATTAGGATAAACTATTACAGTTTGTGGAATGAAAGAGAGAGGCTGATTACAACATAATGGAGTGTACTATATTCATCTCTTTGAAATATGACCTCAGCCAGCCTTTTCCATTTTACAATCGATTCTCTCATTCCCTTAATGAACCTTTGCATTCATGAGTCTTCCTTGGAAGTATGCACATGAAGTATGGCTGGAGCGAAGAGTAATTGTCTGCCAAGTAAGGAAGAACAAAGTGCCTCTCTTGTCGTTCAGCTCAATAACGTTAGAAACTGTTAATGCATCATGTTGGGCGCCGTATTGTTTTGCTTAATAATTATCTAATTTGCCAAAGCCTGCTTTAAGAAATGTTTCCTCAAAGCTAGCACAATAGAGTTGTTGGCCAACTTCTCTAGAGATGGCATGAGGGGGCTGATGTCGCTGTATTTAATGACAATCTTAGTCCTTAAAAATGGTGCCAGGCATGTCTAATCGGAGGCAAGTAACACATTCAGTTTAAGCGGCGATGGCGTGAAAGTGATGGTCTAATAAAATGATAGGGAAAAGTTGGGTGCTTGTAACCGAAGGGAATGTGAAACAATAAATAGCCCTTGGGTTTTTGAATAACTCATTCACGTAGTTGGGAATGCATACAGACAAGGCTCACTGTATGCATCTGAAGACAGGATGATAGGTTTCATGTAACCCAAGGCTTAAAATATGTTCAAGTCTCATCTTTTGATTTAAACGATGCTCTGTTAACTATTCGAGTTAGGTAGATGACTTGGTGTGAACTGGGTAAAGATCTTGGTGTGAACTGATGGCAGATCACATGAAAAAGGCAGGTAGGGGGTTGAGCTATATGATTGGACTTGTCAGCCACAGAACAGTTTCAAAGGCTGTGTCCCTTCCTGGGTAGCCAAGGACTACAATTGACAGTGTGTGATGGGATGTTTCCATTGAGCCCAGGAGTATTAAGGTGGATGGACACAACCAATGAAATAAAAAACAAAATCCTTCAAAAATAAAAAAAAGAGAGAAATAATGGGCTTTATCATGGTGCCCCTATTTGAAAGAAGGAAAAAAGATAAGAGAACAAAATGTAAGCCTTATGGGGATTTTAAAAATAAAAAGGTAGCCCGGCCGGGTGTGGCTCAGCGGTTAAGCGTTGACCTAGGATCCAGGTGACTGGGGTTCGATTCCCAGTCAGGGCACATGCCCGGGTTGAGGGCTCAATCCCCAATGACTCTCTCATCATTGATGTTTCTATCTCTCTCTCCCTCTCCTTTCCTCTCTCTGAAATCAATAGAGATATATAAAAAAAGAAAAAAAAGAAATGTTTTAAAAAAATAAAAAATAAATAAAATAAAAAGGTAGGCACAATGTTACCAAAGACTGTAATGGCCAATTCTTAAAATCATATGTAAATCTCAGCTCCATTCATATCTTATGATGGTGAGTAGGCTCCAAATACTAGGGACTTAAGTTCCAGCATGTCTCTTAGCTCCTCTTTATCTAAATTTTCTTGTGATGCCCAGTTGAGCTTCCTTCAGGGAGCCTTCTCTGAGTGGCCAGAGGAGGCAACATTTCCTCCCTAAGTTTTCACTTCTTTGGAAGTTCTCTTAAATTATACAATCATGAGGCCTTTATGTACACTGTATTTTATTGAGCATTTACTATACCAGGTGCTAAGGGTTCATACATATATCTTCATCTAACCCCTTAACCCCCTTACAAGACTGATGGTATTATTACCTCAGTTTCACTGAGATTGAGGAAGGTGAAGTGACTTGTCCAAGTTCCTGTGGCTGGAAAGGAACAGATCAAGAACCTGACTAGAGATTTATGTACCGAGAAACTAAGAGCACTGTCTCCAAAATACATCTCCTTATTTTTGTTAGGTTTTTATGTTAACCTAACCTCAGGGGGAGGTAAATCACTAGAGCAGAAAGCATACAAATTTCCAGGGAATCACTTTCAGGACCTCTGCGGAAACCATCTCTTCCTTCGCTTTACAAAAGAAACACCTCTTACCCTCCAGGGCTCATTGGTAGAGCTTTGCCATTGAAACATATTCTTTTGAGGACAATCTGACATGCTAAAATGGGTAATTTGCTTTATATTGAGAAATTTCTGAATTTAAATATATTATACAGACAACTGTGTATGATGAGACTATTCAACAACAACCCCCCTTTTTTTTAATTCTCACCAGAGAATATGTTTTTATTGATTTTTGAGAGTGAGAGAGGAAGGGAGGGAGAGACAGAGAGAAATACAGAGAGAGGGAGAGAGAGAGAGAGAGAGAGAGAGAGAAACATTGATATGAGATAGAAGCATTGATACGTTGCCTCTTGTATGTGCCCTGACCGGGGATCGAACCCTCAATCTTTTTGGTGTACTGGTCAACACTAACCAACTGAGCCATGTGGCCAGGGCACCTCCCCTTTTTCTCTCCTGACATCTCAAAGAACACTCGGTCCTTCTCTCTGTTTCTTTGAAATAGAGAATGATTATGGTGATCATAGGAATGTTTGTTGACATTCTTATTTGAGATAAAAACTCAAGTCCTACCTTTTCTCGTAAATGGAACTCTAATTTGGTTGATTAGTTTGACAACAAGGACTGACTTTGCTAATCTGGCTATATCATATTTTACATGAATTACATATACTCTATTTGTGGTTTAAAGGTTTTAGCAAAATTACAGTGCACATAAGATCAAAATATTTTTCTTTATATTGGTAAAGTTGTTTTTAAATTAAAAATACTTCAATTTTTCTAAATCTTGCAAAGTATATTGAAATAAACAAGGTACTTATAAGCAAAAGAGCAAGAGGCATAATTAATAGTCATTTGACAAGTCTTAGAGAAACCATTTGAGGTGCTTCCAAAGTTTACTGAAAAATTTTAAGCTCCATATCACTAAAATCAGTTTCCAATACATTTCTCCTTATGTTTAATAGCTAGAAGACTTTTTCATATTTTTTAAAATAGGATAACTAATAATAATTCAATCCAAAAGACTTTTTATTTTTCATAGTAGGACGACCTTTTGACCATGGGAAATAAAATTAAAATGATACATTGGACAGAGAAGTAGGATGAGACCATAACCATAAAAATATATTACATTAAGGCAAAATTTTATGTGAAGTAGGTCGCAGGAGACAGTTACCCTGGTCTTCTAGTAACTGAGAGCTTCTCTAAAATGCTCAGTGTTCTGTGTAAGTGATGTGTTTCTCTGGAAGCATTGAAATGATTTGACATATACTCTTTGTTTTTGTTCCGAGGTTGGCCTTGGTTTCCACATGTATCTAGTGGAATCAGTCTTTTCCCTTAAAGTGGAGGAAAATCAGAATGTTAATTCCAAAACTAAAGAGTTGGATCTTTACTCTTGCCCTTACTGATTATACAGGGCCTATTGTTGAACAAGTGTTTTAAACTTAACTCATCTCTAAAGTGGGAAAGAAAGCATTGACCTCATAGGACTGTTTTGAGGATTAAATGATGTACCATGTGTGTTAGTCTGAGCCCTCTGAGAGGCAGATGCCAAGACAGGATTAAATGCTCTAGGATATTATTAGGGGGAATGCCTGCAAAAGATGATGAGGAGGTAGCCGGGGAAGACGAGGAGGGCCGGAGACCGAAAGCTTGCAAGTCTGACCCCAAGGCAAGGACAAAGGGAGGAAGGCTGGGAAAGTTTCGGGCCTCAGTGCAGTCTAAGGCAAGCTCAGCACAGCAGCTGGGGCCCTGGGACAGGCGTAGTACCTGTCGCTGGAGGCCTGTGAGTTGCATTCCCGTGGCTGCCACAGTACATGCAGGTGTCGGCACAGAGCAGATACTCTGCTCCAGGTGCGTTGCTTTTTACTCTGTTGCCATCATGGCTCATTTTTCCATGGCTTCAGTCTAGTTTATTTTCTTAAGCTATATTTCCTTTACTCCATTAAAAGAAATTAATCAAAGCCTTTAAGGTGCTAACAGGGGCCGGTCAATCTGTGATTAATTCATTTTGCAGATGGTAGAGTGAAAAGCCATGTCTTCCTTACAGTGGGTGGCTCCTGATTTGGTAGTTTCAGATGTGACTAGAATGGTAGTAAAAATGAGTTTTCTAAAATTCGAATCCAATTATATCTCTTTTATTTCTCATTGTCTTAAGGCAAAATCCAACCTTTGAGCACAACGTGAATATCTCTCTGCCTCCTTTATGCATCTGACCACATCTGTCCTCACTCGGCTCATCTTTCTGCTCCAGTGGTAGTGTTGATGGTGCTCAGCACTGATAGGCTGACTCACGCCAATCCTCAGCCTCCCGCTCTTGCTCTCTGGGGATGGTCAAGCGACAGAGTCCTGCCCAGCACAACATCAGGGGAGACTACTGGGGTGAAACTTTTAGACAACTTTTCTCTTCTGTAATTCAAAAAAATAGAGTTAGAACAGGCAGGCATTTTGTCCTTTGTATCTCCACTCTTTTTCTGCCTGAAACCTGGAGAAGCAGCCGTCATCCTGAGGGAGGCAACAAGATTGAGGAACAGTCCCACGTCACAGGATGGTAATTGTAGACATTTCTAGAGCTCAGATCCTTGAAAGCTTCACTGGGGGTTGCACCAACCAAAGGTGCCTTTTTGACACTTCTTACACGAATTTGATTAATATCTATTTATACTGTCAGGTTTCCTGTAACAAATGCCGTTTTGACTATTTCACCAAGGTCATATTTCACCTCAAAGCACTTAATGCTTGGTGTTTGAATTGCTGGTTTTCCTGTCTAGACTAGACAAGACAGTGAATTCTCTGGTGACTTTTTTCCTTCAGTTTAGTATACTCAAAGCACTGAGCTAAGTCCTAGGATATAGAAGGTAAAACCCCAGCCCCTCTCAGAAAATAAACACAATTCAACAAAAAAAATGAGGCTGAACTATTGAGCTAGCCTGTAAAATGAGGATCTAATCTAGGCAGAGAAGGTGGAATGGATACCTGAGTATAAAAATAGACAGTTGGAGAGTGTGTGACAGTAGTAAGAGTTATGAGCAAAGCCCTGGAAGCCAGAGGATCATGTAGTATTCAAAGAAGTGAAAGGTTAGTGGGTAGAGTTGGGAAAAAACAATGGCAAGTGATGAAGAGGAACAGGAATAAGGGGGCCCTGAAGCCAATGAGAAAGCACTTGGACCTTATTTTTATGGGTAGTGGTAAAACCAGCAATTAAACACTCTTTGGAAATGTTCTCTCTGCAGTTCTAAACCTGACCATGATTTATAGGGGTCACTGGGGAGGGAGGTCTCATATGTTTATCAACCCCCCAGAAAAACTTGGGAATTGGGTGGAATTTCTTAGCTGAATCTAAGATTATACATAAGTCATAAGTACAAAGCATCCTACCTATGCAGTATTACAGCATATTCTAAATCTTAGGATGATGGACAACTTAGAGAAAATAGAACTGATTCTTGTCTAGGTATTTGGTCTCCTGGAAGTATTCTTGGATTTTTATCATGAGAATGATTTTAAAGCATTTGCTCCCTTAAGTTCTTTCTTTAAAAAATTATCTGAAGTTAAAGGTAACCTCCCTGTAACATACAGTACCTATATGATTTAATGTTACTTTTTTTTAAGCGCCTCTTTTCTTTAAAATATGTAGCAGTAAAATCTATACTAGAAGAGATTGTAGTCACCATATGCTCTGTGTATTGAAAGCCAATACACACAGCTTTAGTCAAGGCCAATCCATGAAGCAAGAACTTTAACTGTTTGGATCTTCTCATTGATAAGACTAATGCTTGTATGCAGCTTAGTTCAATGTAATGAACACAGGGCAGCTGCTCTAGCTTGGAAATGCCTCCTTGAAGAGCAGCAATGAGGTCAAATCAAGGCCCCCTTAGTGAGAGGAGGGTAAATTGGCTAGGTAAACATCAAGCCTTTCTAGCTCTAAAAGTCCATAATTCTTGAGAAGTAAGCAGTTCTGTGCTTTTGGCTAACCTGAAAGTTAACTCACATTGTATGGAAAATCTAGGGGGGAAAAATAAAACAGAAAAATGCATTGACCTAGCACTTAATAGACTGAGACTAACCCCATCTTACCTTTCTAGACCTATAAACTATCAACACTAACATACCTAGTTGACTCAGTATTATTTGAGTAAAATATAAATTTATTTTTTCACCAACTTTTGTGTCTTAATTCTTTCTACCTCCCCAGATCTTTCAGCTGTCCATGTGCAATCTCCTGTCATGATGCAGCTGAATCCTAATTTTTCCATAAAGTGTTTTTTGGCTGAGGACTTCAGCAGAAAAGCATACTATTAATAATACTGACAATTATCATTTGTATAATACGTTAGAAATATTGAAGCATTTTTCCAAAAGGTATCCTTTTTACTCTTCATGATAACCCTGGGAAGCAAGGTATTATCATGATGGCCTATTTATGGAGGAAGAAACCAAGTCTCTAAGAGGTTAAATGCCAATAGACTTGAGCTCGAGTCAGGATTTATGCTACAGATTTTATACTTCACCCTTTCCTACCTGGCTGTCTTTTTCCATTTATCCGTTCAATCAATATTTACTGAGCCTCTACTACATCCTGCTATAATGTGTGTTTCTGTAACATGAATTAGCACATACCCGTTGGTAAATAGAAGAGTGATGTTAGTAAACATGGTGTCATCTTGGTTTTCCCTGGAACACTAATGCTGGGCATTAATGAACTAACCCAGCTCAATGCAACGAGCGATGAGGGCATGTGGCCGTGTGCACGGTGCCCGTTTCCTGCTCCCCTCTCCCTGACTCAGTGTGGCGGTGAGTTTTGTCTTGGAAGGGTTAATTTGGCTAGTCTTCATCTTTTTGCGTTCTTACCTTGTCTCGAAGACTCAGGTTTAACCTTTCCTTATACCTACTTCCACTGAGCTATCCCCACCTTTCCTTTTTGTTTGTGAGTTAAAGTTCTTGTGTATACGGCAGTTTTGCTTACCTATCGTGTGTTTTAACTGGGCCTGTATTTTTATGAAGAATGTTATTTTTGCTTGTGTTCTGGTTACAGGGTGCGTACATTCTGAATGGTCTGCCTTGACCTATTTTTGTTCTGTCCCCTCCAATTTTCAATGTGTAATTTTTCAGGGCATAAGGATTTTAATAATGCATATATTGCATGTGCACATAAATGCCTATTTTTACTGAGTAACTGATGAGTATGCATGTGTGTATATGTCTCTGTGTGTGTATTCTCCACAGAAACATGTCTAACTTCCATATATCTTTCCCTAAAATATTTATGTCACAAAAGTAAAAAAAAAAAATGTTGGTTTCAGTTGTTCTAGATAGGATTATGAAAAAGGTACTGTGTGCCAGGTACTTCATCATTTTATTCAATTTCACAGCAAATGTAAATCTGGGTCTTTCTAATCCCCATTTTTGGGAAAGGATTTGAACCTGGGACAGTCTGACTCTATAACTCTTTTTTTAATTCCTCCATATTGCTTCTACCTGTTAAAAAGCTAAATATTGAATTTCATATTTTAAAAAATTGTCTACCTATACCTAGAAACTGGTGTGGGGGGAGCAGCAAAAATATGTAATTATTTGCCTTTCTTTCAGACTTTCAAGTAAATTTTATAGTTTTTCCCTCAGATGCAATACCTCTAACACTAACTCTTTTTACCCCAAAACTTCTAATATTCAAAGGTAAAAAACCTCAAGAAAAATCAAATTGCATGTAAAGTGTAAAGTAAAGAGTAAATGTAGCAAGCCTTGCAATGTCTCAGGACCCAAGGATATCTGTGCTTATAAATGGAAGCTGTGTTACTGAAAATAATACTAGCTGCTGTACAGATACACCTGTGAGCCCCTCGAGTCCCAGAGGCTTCCTTGAAGGAAGGGTTATTTGTTGCTCACAGAATAGTCCAACTTGGGCACCTTTGGTCTAGACCCTCTTTTCCAAGCTTGAACTCAAGGCCTCCATTTCCTTCCATTGGGTAATCCTACAATTTTTCGTGTATGGGCTTCAGTCTGTCCTGAGATTCATCTCTAATACTGCCAACCAGAAGCAAAAAAGACCATGGGGAGTTAAGAGGGAGGACTTCGTGCAGAGACCCCCAGATGGCGTACATGCCTGCTGCTCCATTACCCCAGCTAGCACTCAGCCACGTGGCTACTTCTAGCTCAAGGGAAGTAGTCTGTGAGCCCAAAAGGGAGAGGAACTGCATTTTGTGAACAGCTAGGCAGTTTCTGCCACAGGGTGGACATAAGTTCTTTAACAGCTCAAGCTTTACGTGTAAAACTATGGCTTCTAGCAGAATAAATTTCTCTACGGCAAGCTGTGATAAATGTTATGACTTTAGATTTTATTTTATAGCACCTCTGCTCCATTCCTTCGAAATTGCCTTATTGCGTTTCATTATGGGCGCTAATGATGAATTAAGTTGGACTGCTTAATAATTAAAAGTATCTCTAGGATAAAACCATATTTTCTCTTGGAACAAATCTATTTGGCTTCATTCACAGCTGCAATATTCAGTGGAAGATAATTAGAATTCTTAAGCAATGAACCAGCAGACCTCTCAATAAGTGACATTGACAGCCTTGTTCGGTTTGATTGTAAAAGAAAGGAACTTGTACAAAATGCAAAGAGGAGATTTTTACCAAGATAACACAAAAATGAGTAGTAAGAACTTTTAAGAACAATTTTGGGAATGCTAATTCTTGGATAAGCTGACTTATCTGAAGAAAACTCTAGAAACAACCAATTTCTGCTGCATATTTGGAGAAAAATGGAGGAAAAATAGTCCCATGAATTAGAGTCAAGCCTAAGTGTTACCTACTGTCAAAGAGTTACCTAGGTTTTATTTCTTGTTTGTTTTTGCCTTAAAGTAGTATCACTTAACACTGTAAAAATCTGAATAAATTTTCGCCTTTTGCTTCCTCCGTGGATGGCATCAGAGGATCTATGAATGTTATCAAGTTGAGGGTTACAGTGTGTGTCTTTGGGGTGTATTTTCTTGGGAAAAGAGTCCATGGCTTTCATGAGATTGTCAAAGCATCCTCTGATGGTCCCCTAAAAGGCTTAGACGCTATTGATATAAGAAGACTTGAGTCTTACGATTGGTGAAAATACGGAGCATGTGGTAGCTTGACAGAAATTCAGGTCTCCAGGCCTAGAAGATGACATTCCAGAATGCTAAGGAGCATGAACGTGGTACTCAGAACCATTCTGAGTAACATTTACTCAGGTGCATCATCATCAGGTATTACTCGAGTGCCTTTTTCATGCTGCAACCTGTGCTTAAATATCCCAGTGGATGAAGGGAAACGAGGCAGGGAGGAGACACGGCTCTGTAAGAGTGTCTAGGAGGTCGAGTGTTGGCAAGGCACCAAGGGTTCAAAGCCTACTTCCTCAGTTTATTATCTGCAGTATTGGATGGGTTAGGGAACCTCTCCTGCCTCCGTTTGTTCTTCTATAAAAGGAAGATGAATGTGCCCATTTCTTTGTATTGTTATGAAGAGTAAATTATACACCTAACATATTTAATATGATACACAATACACAGTAAAATCTCAATAGGTGGTAAGTAATATTTGGTGTCTTTACATATTTGTCAAGTATAAGTTGAATTAGTATTACTATAGGTGGCCCTGTGGGGAGAATGGAAGCAGCTACAGGAAGGCACAGTTCAGCTTAACATAGAGAATCTTTTAATAATTATGGAAATGGATGAAAGTAGAACCAGGGCACAGGGCGATGAGCTCTAGCACTGGGAGTATTTAAATAGAAGAAGCCACTAATTTTTCAACTCCAGCAAGAGATTGGAGGATAGTCAAGGAAATTATTCCATTCAGGTATATCATCTTTTAAGAAAGCTTGACCCTGAAGATCTGTGGTGACAATACACACATAAGGTGGTTATTCTTTGCTTAAAATGATGCACAACCTCAGTCTGCTGAACAGTCAATGTAAAACTAAGCCTGTCATGAACACTGGTCTTTATAGGTCATATTTTCAATGTTTTTGGTGAGAGAAGCTTCAGGATTAATCTTAATGATTGGCTCAGTAAGTAGAGATTCATGAATTAGCCTAGAAGCAACATGAGGGAATAGTGGATGTCTAGTCTAAACCAGTTCTCCAGCACTACCCACTGACATTCTGGGTTATTCACTATGTCTTAGAAACAGAATAATTTATTTTGGAAATTAAGTCAGCTTTTTGTAAAGCTAGCTTCTCTGTTTTATGCAATGGAGATAGGTACAAATCAACCGTACATGGAAGGTAGCTACAGCCAAAGGGAGGTAGATGGGCATGTTCAAGACAATGCCAACCATACAGGGAATTGTGTAGTTCATTACACTGGTTACACAATGTCATTAGAAAGAGAAGGGATCTGAGATACCATCATCCCAAATCTTATATCACTCCACCCTCTAAAACTCCCAACATATTATAGCTAAAGGATCTGAGGCACAGAATTCCTAAATGATCTAACATCACTTAGAGGCACACGAAGGACCCATTCAGGCTCTGGTGTCTTGACCGGTAATATTTTCCAGAGCTTTCCTGTGGCATCTCAGTGATGAGCAGAGTCTTGGATTACTGGAATATTGCCACTCACTGAAGCTTCAAAGCTTTTGAAGGTGGGAGATGATGCTGCTGCATTATTGGATGCAGGGCAGGAGGGGTATCGTGCCTTCTCAGATGGGCCTCACCCTGCTCATGGGACGAGGCAACTAAACTCTCTGGGTTTGGCACATGGAACACCTTATGCCAATTATATTTTAAATATAATTGGCCAGAATGATGTGGTGATCTCAGTACTAACAGAGATACTACTAGCCTGTCCTAAGAACATGCATGTTACAAGTATACTTTACTGCCATCAGTTTCTATAACACTGTAGATTTGTCACTCTGTCTATTAAAGTGGATCTAATAGTATGGCTTTGCATGGAAGACCTAGCTATCATGTGTAGCACTGTGGAGATCCATATTGCTTGGCTTTTAAAGCTGGTTGAAAGGTAGAAGTGGCCTTTTAAACCTCTGCACTTAGTGGAGGGGAAAGAACTTTCTCTAAGAGGCGTATCTGAAGCACTTATTCCCTTGGCTTTGATTGACACATGCTAAAGTTAAAGTAAACAAGAACAAACCATTTTGAAAGAAAGAGTCCATTAAAATGCTCTAGACCGTGCTGTCCAATAGAAATGTGATACAAGTCACATACGTGATTTTAAATTTTCTAATAGTCACATTGAGAAGAGTTTAGACACGGGTGAAATTTATTTTTAAAGATTTTATTTAACTTAGTATATCCAAAAATATTTTAACATGCAATCAATATTAAAAAAATGACTGGCGCTTTTTATCTTTTTGGTGCTGTCTTTAATATCCAGTGTGCACTTTACACTTACAACACATCTCAGCTCTGAGGACCTGCATCTCCACTGCTCAAAAGCCAATGTGGCTGTCATAACTAAAGGACATATTCCTAGCTTGCTGAGAAATCATGCCTGATCCATGGGAGCCGTTTCAGACTAGAGAGTAAATGTCCCAATTTTGTTTCACGAGAGAGCTTCTTAAGCCACTCAGAATGGGAGGGACGTTTTCAGGTGCTGTATTTGCCATACAGCATTGTCTGTGTGATATGTGACTTTGGATCTGCTCCAACTGACAAGTAAGATAAGATGAGTTTCTCAGCCATGGCGAGCTCCCAAAACAGCATTCTTCTGGAAACGTAATCAGTTGACCTGGGTCTGTATGAACGCAGGTGAGGAAGAAGAGCATTAAACTGAGTGATCAATCTGTAGACACAGCATCAGTGGAAGGAATGGGATTTCTGAAGCCAAGAAATGAAGTGTTGATTACAAAGCTGGCAAGGAAAGCCCTCGTGCCTCAAGGGAGAGTCTGAACTTCTAGAAGCTGGGCTCAGAGAAGGAGTCGGGGTGGGCGGGGGGCAAGGCAGAGCAGAGCCTTACAGCACTTCAGAACTAGAAAGTGTTCAGAAGATTTAAGGAGGTTTGCTGATTTTAGTGGACATGGAGAATTAATAGAAAATCAGCCTGTCAATATCAGTTTACTTCTGTGCAACGAGAACACAAACAGAGGTGTTTGTTTTTATGTCTGAGCTAAAGAAAAAATAGTTTCACAGAAAGCAGTAGACAGAGTGAACAGGAGGGCCCTCTTTAGGATTCAGAGGGTAGCACAGCATTCACCTCCACTCCAGCTCATGGGTGCAGAAAAGAGAAAGTTGGAAAGAATCATAGGGACCATCAACCTTGGCTCTCTTCTGTTGCTAATGTATTGAAGGCCCCATAGAAAGGCAGTAGGAGAGTAGGACTAATACGATCTGTGTCTCTTGATCAGTGATTTTTATTCAGCTTGTTGTGCTGAATCTTAGTGTCCCTTGCAACACCCGAGGAGAAAGTCCTGGTCCCCTATGTGTAAAATGGATGCCTGCATCAGTTAAATTACCCACTCCCTCTAGACATGTTATAGAATAATTCTTTTACCTTCTGTGGCACCCACGGTGTCTGATGTGAGTAACATACATTCCAGGAGAGTGGTGTTTCCCAGAAAGTATGTTGGTGGTGACGTGTACAACTGGGAGTTTCTTGTGTTGCTGATAGGGGTGTAAAATGGCACAACCACTTGGGTAAAAAGCCTTGCACTTTCTCAGAATATTAAATACACATCTATGTTATGACCCACCAGTCTCATTTCTGTTTACTGTCCAAAAAAACTTTACAAGGAGGCAGATAGAAGGGTGTTTCTACTACTACTCTAAACTGAGAAATAGCCCTCATGTCTGTCACAAGGAGAATGCATTAACAAAGTACATTCATACAATGAAATACTGTTCAGCAGCAGCAGATGCATAAATGTCAGTCATACTTTGAGTGAGAGAAGCATTACGCAAGAGTTCATACAAAGAGTACATACTATATAATTCCATTTGTATGAAGTTAAAGAAGAGGCAGAATCAATTTAGGTTAAAAAAATTAGAGCAATAGTTGGTGGAGTGGGGGGAAATGACTGGGAAAGGTCATGAGAAAAATTTGGGGGTGATAAATCTTTTAAATCTTGATAGGATATTGGCAAAAACTGTGTGTGAATTTTTCAAAGTGTGAAGAAAAGTATGTGAATTTTTCAAATGTATAACTAAAATTTGTTCATTTCACTGTATGCAAATTTTACCTTGAAAATAAAATAGAATTGAAACCATTTTGAACTCTAATAAGATAGATTGAAATTTACTTTAAAATGCATCAAAAAGTTAGACGAACTAATAGATGGCTGGGTATGTGGATAGGTATGTGATAAAGTGAATGCATCGAATGTTAACAATTACAGAGTTTAAGTGATAGATCTATGGGTATTCACTGTATAATTTTTCAGCTTTTCTGTGTTTTGAAAAATTTCATAAAGTCTTGCAAGGAGAGGAAAATGAAATTATTTGTAAACTCTGATACTTTAGTGGAAACAAATTTCTCTAGATTCTTACCCCATGCCATATGTAAAAATTAATTCAAAATGGATCACAACCCTAAATATAAGAGTTAACACTGTAAAACTTGTAGAAAGGTAAACTCTTAATGATCTTGGGTTAACCAGAGGTTTTAGATATGACACCAAAAGTATTCACAGAAAACAAAGACTGTTAAATTTATTAATTGTTGAATTAGTAAATTCAACACAATTTTAACCATTTATGCATCAAAAAATTAAGAAAGTGAATCACAGATTAGGAGAATATATTACCTTACGACTCAATAATAAAACAACCCAATGAAATATGGGCAAAAGATTTGAAGAGTCTCTTTGCTGATGAAGTCCACAAAACAATGTTCCATGTCATTAGTCTTCAGGGAAAACCAAAATCCACTTTATACCCACTAGAACTGTTATGATAAAAAAGACAAGGCAAGTGTTGGTGAGTATATAGAGAATCTGGAACCTTCATACATTGCTGGTAGAAATGTTAAGGGGTGCAGCTACTTTGGAAAACAGTTTGGCATTTTTCTAAAAAGCTAATTTATCTTGGCCATGCAATCCAGCAAGTCTAGACATGGGATGTGATGCAAGAGAAATGAAACCATAGGTCCACGTAAGGACTTTGAAAGGGGATGTTCAGAGTAGCATTAGTCATAAGAGCAAAAACTAGAAACAATCCTAATGTCCAAAAGGTGAAGGGATAGACAAATGTGGTATGTCCATACAATGAAATACGATTCAGCAATGAAATGGAATAAACTAATACATGCTATGACCTTGATGAGCCCGATGAGCCTCAAAACCACTGCTGAGTGAAGGAGGCCAGATACCCAAAGACTTCATATTGTAAATTTTGATTTATATGAAATATCTAGAAAAGGCTAATCTAGAGAGATAGAAAATAGGTAAATGGCTGCCCAGAGGGGAATAGAGGTTGATTGTAAATGACCAAGAGGGGTCCTCTGGGAGGGATGAAAATGTCTGAAAGCTGAGTTGTGGTATGCTTATATTCAAAGCCGTGAAGAATAGCATATGAAACGTAGACTTACTGTAGTCTCTCTAAAATGTTACGATAGTAGAGTTTTCAAATAATGAAAATGGAATGATGAGAATGGAATCTGGTATATGATTTTCTTCATCTTATTGTCCGAATTCTACAAGTTAACCTCTCTGGGATTTACTTTGCTCCTTTATAAAATAGGAATAACAGTAGTATCTACCCCATATTAATGCTATAAAAATTAAATTGGATACACAGTACTTTAGCACAGTGTTTAGCACAGCGCTGAGAGCTTAATAAATGTCCACTCTTATTACGATCATAATGATGATTTAGGGGAATTGACCGTGAACTCACTGTTTCTTTTTGACTCAAAGACCTTAATCTCAAATAATATTTGCCCCTAAGATTTGGTTTGGGGTTTTGTAGAGCTTCCTGAGAGAGCCCAGGATGGTATACTTTTCTAGTTCGTTATCTTCTAATTTTATTCCATCTCCCTCTTGGCCGAGGTGCCTTTAATTTCTTCTCATCAGACTTTTTAGTGCTCTCTCTAGCAGCATCCTGTTCCTCCTCATTTGCAGCGTCCTGTGGTGCTGCTGAACTCTGTGATCAGCCTTGATACAACTGTATATGAAAGTCCAGAAGAGCTAAATGAGGGCCTGAGGTCTTTGTCTACAAAGTCAAATGCTTGGGGTTTTAAAGGCTCATTTCATGATGACTTTGTTCGACACTCATCTGCTTATCTTTTGTAATGTAATTTTTGGTTGACATCAGTTGAGAGAGAAGCCTCAGATGAGACAAATAACAGGGTATTGTTCAATTTTGTTAGGGGTCCGTGGGTGTGGTGAGAGGATAAGAGTTAAATTTCTGTTCCCAGAACTTGGGAGAATGCCAGTCATACAAACTGAGGAGACTGAATTTAAGATTATTTGAAAATAAGAAGCAATTTTATTACTTTTCAAGAACACTAACAATGTGAACTAGCTGTTAACCAAGTGTTTTCATGAAGAGGTCCTGCTGGGACTTCTTTTAATTTGGCAATTAGCAGCGCCATTTACATACAAATAATGAATGTGCTGAAGTCCTTAAACAGTCCATTCACACCTCGAATTAAGGTTAACATCCAAAAGAAATCTCATTAATCCTATTAATTTGTGGAGCAAATATTTCCTAAATATATAATATAATGATAGACTTACAACCAGCTCTAAAAGGATATTCACAGATTTAAAATTGGAAAACATTGAATCAACACATGTAAATATTGTATTAAAAATGGTAGTCTTTCCCATACCCATTGTCACCTCTGACTTTCCAGGTCTCTCTTAAACATTTCAGCTTCAGCTGTTAGTTTCCATGATCTTATAAAATTAAATTAAAATAGGGGGATTAAAAGAATCTATTTCAATTTTCTCATTTTCCAGATAAAGAACTAAGGAGAGGGTGATACGACTTTGGGCAAGGTCACAACAGTAGTTGGCAGCTGCACCAGTCAGGAACTCTTCTTTCCTGACTCCCAATTCCGTTTTCTGTCCACTGCATTGTGTTGAGTTCTATATCTGGTTATACCATAACCCCTTTCCACTCTGTGTTTAGCTCCGTGGGTCATAAACTCCTCCAGAGATCCAACTTTCACCCGTGGCCCAGCTTTTTTCAGTCACCATTAGTCTTGCTCACCACTGGCAATTGTTTAACTGGGTGCTGCACTTATAACACATCCCCAAGAAGCAGAATGAGAGAGTCAGTCCTGCTTAGGTGAAAGGGTTTGAGGGACAAATCAGTGTCCCCTTCACTCCTAATTATCAGCTCCCTTAAGCCATCTATAGCATTACTGCCCCTCCTGAGGCCTCTAATTCCCACTGTTATAGCCATAGCCATGCCCTTAGGTGAGACGCCTACAAAACCCCAGCAGGTGAAAATGGGTCAAGGTGACAACTGTCTCTTCTGTTGGGAGCAGTTAGGACTCAGCTCCAGCTAAGTACTCTAAGTGTTGCCAGATTGCTCTAGTTTTTTGTTTTTTTTTATGGTAAATCCAGGTTTCTGTATAAAGTCTCCCAATTAGTAAATGCTGGAAGATTATTCCTAATTTTTTAAACACTGAGTAATCAATATAGCCAAAGCCAATATAGCCCAATGAGATTATCAGTTTGTGACTTCTGCATTAGGTTCATTAGGTTCATAGAGCTAATGAAAAATAATGCTGACTTCCCCAGTATAATAAACTCTGCACCCCTCTGCTCCCTCAAGCTAAGGGTTACTGGAAGTCCATACCACCCTTCCCTCTTTTCTTTCAACTTCACATAACTTCAGCCCTGAGCCAGACGCTGGAGCACATTTTGTCTTTGGTTGGATGAAAATGAAGCATCCCTGTGACCAGCATTCCTGTGACCTTGCATCAACACAGCCACCTCTGGTCCAGCTGACCATGTGCCAGAAGAATAAATGTGTTTACCAATGAGCTTCCTACCTTCCCCTTCAGTTCAGCCTTTGTTGCTCTGTCTTCTTTATCCCAGTACTCAAATCGGTGAGAAGGTCCCTGCAGCTCTCTCATTCAAACCCCTGGAGCCACTCATCCCCTCTGCCCTCCCCTCCCACATGGTCTAGTGCAAATTGTATCATTCCTCCCCAGAGAGCTACACTAGTTCTCTTGCCTTCAATAGTGCCAACTGCCATCTCCCCAATTTATCTTCACACTCTACCAGTCTGATCTCTCTAAGATACGCTACCACAGATTTTTTTAAAAAGAATTTAGAGTGGGCCGTTAGAGTTGGAGTTTTGTTTTAACTGACTTTGTCTTTCCTGTTGCTGAGACTTACTGAAATATTTCTGAACCTAGACCAAGAAGTAAATATAGCAGGAACAGAATTAATTCGTATAGAATAACTGCTATTAGTGACCCAATGCAGCAATTCTTAGATAATGCCACAATTATAAGAAATGATACATTTCAGATGTCCTGATTCTGGTATTGACTCATGCATTTGCTGACTTGGAGATTTCAGATTCGATGCAGCCTTCTGTTCCTGGCCCTACATTGCTTCTCTCCTCTCAGATCTCAGCAGACATTCCTATCCTGTGGTATGTATCTCTGGGTTCAGGAGTTGCAGTTGAATCTCTACTCTTGAATGTTATGATCCTGTGAGCTAAGGCAAGTTAATTTTACTAAGGTGCCATTTCCTCATGTAAAATGAGGATACCACTACCTTCTTTGATACTGGAAAGTGTTTTATAAAAGAACTTCTGTGTCAAATATTAAGAACATAGGCTCTAGAGTTTAACAACCATGTTTCAAACCCTGGTTCTTCCACCCCTGTCTCTGTCAGCCCATGAAATGAAGATGCATATGGTTCAATGAAAGAGTTTGCTAAGTGGTTAGCACAGCGCCTGGCACATAGGACTCTATATTGGGGGAGATGATGTGGATGATGTTGGCAGTATTTGGTTTTGCTGCTCATTGTATCCATTGTTTGCAGGGAACAGATTATAATGAAAGCTAAGTTGTGTTGAGCGCTTATATTTTTCTAGGTACTGCATCAAACATTATTAAATCGTTCAGTCCTCACATCAAGCCTATGCAATAGATGTTTATAGGAGGTATTCACTATCCCCATTTCACAGATGAGGAAACTGAGTTTGAAAGAAGTTAAGTATTTTATTCAGTCACACATACAGTGTTGGAGAACCAGAATATATAAACAGGGAGTCTACCTCTAAATCTACTCTCTTAACCACTGCATTAAGCTGCCTCATGGATGGTACAAAGAAAAAATGTATAGAAACTGGGTCAAATTTGAGCCTGAAATACAGAGCCTTGCATTCAGAATGGAAAGACTAAATGCTCATTGCTACAGCTGGCTGCTTCCAGCTCTGCTGAGAATATCCTGCTGAAAGGGAATGGGGAGGAGGGTGTCCTGGGTATAAACCCCCAGGGTCTCCATGGTCAGCATGGCCAGGAATAATGAAATCCTGGGACAACAAGAGAAGAATAAATGTATCAGAAAAATAACTGAGTAATTATAAATTTTAAAAAAGTAACTGACAAAGAGACTATATTTTTCTTTGTTCTCAGATTTTTTATTTATATCCTGCTGTCTTCCAAAATGATGACTTGTGACAGGTTGCAACAAAAGATACACAAACAATAGAAATGTTCCGACAAGGGTAAAAGGTCAAGAGACTGAGTTTTTAGCTACTCATGTAGCACATTGTCTTCCCAGATGGGAAATCTACTGCAAAACTGAACTAAGATCAGAAAGGGGCTTCATAAATATATAGGTTAATTCTAGCAATATATTTGAAGTGCTAAGATAGCAAACCTCTCCTTATTTCACTATAATGGCCCAGCTTAATTTGTCACCTCCTCCCCCCCCCCTCCTTTTAAAGCATTGCTGAGACTTTAAGATACTCATTGTGAATTAATTTGGGATTTGGCATAATAACACTAATCATGCTAAAAGAATTCATTTGACAGTAATGCAGTATAATTAGTGATGTACTAAATCCATTGAGATCTACCAATAATTATAGAATCGTTATTTTAAAACCTTATATAGGCATTCCTTTTTCTTTCTTCTTCTTCTTCTTTTTTTTTTTTTTTTCTATTCTGAATCTGCAGCATGTAGAGGCAAAGTCTCAGCTCTGCCAATTGGCTTTTTAAAATACTGAGCAAAGGTATCAAGATTAAACTCTAGTACACCAAGCACTAACTTTAGATGTCCGTTGATTAGGGCAAGGTGTAAGAATTAACTTAAAGAAGACTATATAATTCTAGAGATAGCTGGCCAAATTACATGGAATTGTTGGGATGGCTTCAGGAAATAATGTGGGACTGAACAGACCTAAGTTTAATAGCTTCTGCAGCTTAAAGGCTGTCAAAGGGTGAGGGAATACCTAGAAATTCTTATTCCTAGATTGTGGTAAATGTTTAATCTTTCTTAAAAGTACCAACAGTCAACTTGGAGTGGGAATAGGTAAATAGGGTGGTTTCTTTGGTTGTGGATTAAAAAAAAAAAAATCAACAGAATGAGATCTTAGAAACCCACAGGTCAAATTGCACCTTTCATATAATAAATGAGGCCCATTAAGATTGTATGGCTTGTTCAAGTACAAAATCTGGTGACTCGGTCAGGTCTGTACTCCAGCAGTCTGTACTCCAGTAACCATAGTCTTCTAATCATAGGCATTTGATTTCTGTTGGAGTTTAGAACCAGCCCTTCTCAACAGGAGGTACTAGAGAGAAGTAAGCCCCAATGTCCTGAAGCACCCTTTGCATCTAGAATGGTAGAACCAAGCACTATCTTTGAGAAAATTGTAAAAATAGTCATTCACAGGATTTACTGCATTTTTTGGTTCATCCGAGGAACCATGGTTGAGGAAGCCTTAGATTCTAGAACAGTCTAATAGAACTTTCTGTGATAATGGAAATCTTCTATATATGCAATGACCATATACGGCTACTGAACATTAGAAATGTAGCTAGCACGACTCAGGAAGTGAATTTTGAACTTAAATTCATTTTAATTCGAGATAGATATGATTGATTGCAACCATACTGGGCAGCAAAGCTCTGAATATTTTTGCTCAGTCAGTATATAAAGTCACATGAGAACTGTGTGTTGTGTAGGATAGTATAGTATTGCATTTGAATATATCAGTATTTTAGTCCCACTTCTGTATTTTGGGAGGAACGTAGCATTGTACTCTATAGGACATGATTTACTGGGCCTGGGTTCAAAATCTAGCTCTAGCAGCTGGGTACAACTGAGGCCAGTGTCTTAACTTACTTCTTGCAGAATAATATATCCTTACCCTCAGGAATTAGGTGAACTACTTAGCACAATGCCTGGCACATGCAAAATGCTGATGACAGTGAACATTACTCTTTGATTTCTGTAACTCAGATATGGCTTTCCAAGCCTTTAAAAAAATCATAACATTTAATTGCACAGATGATTGATGTACTGAGGAGAGGGGACAGACAGTGGCAGCGTTTGGCCCAGTGGCAAGGAGTGTTTTATCACCGAAATTGTTCAGACTTGCTGAAGCATTTGAGATCATCAAATGCAGATAGGCTTTTATTCAGTATTTTAAAAAATTATTTAAATTATCTACAGACAATGTAACCCCTTATCATCAGTTCCTGGACTGAACACGCCACTGTCCCCGTTTCCCTGACCCAATATCCTCTTGGCACAGATGAGTACTAGTAACAAGGTCGAATCTTGTCATTTTCACCTTTCCCCAGCCCTCTGATATGCGTTAATTAGTGAAAAAAAATTATATCCCTGCAACCTTATAGTCTACCTAACATACCCAAAGCACTCAAATATTTACTAAATGCAAGAATATATCATCCTCATTTTATCATTTCTAATTTGATGTTAGTTGTAAAATACTAGTAACCATATGAAAACACAGAAAACATGACAGACTCCACTTGCCCACAAAGGGTGATAGATTGTTAATATTTTGCCATATTTGTTTTAGACGGCTCCTTTTAAAGGAAATCTCATGATGGTATATAGGTTTGAAGGCCCCCCTACTCTTTTGGGAATGTAGCAGGTTGTCAATAAAAAGATATATCTTGGCATTTTCATGTACTGTGGGATTCCTATAATGTTGAGTCTTTGAATGAAGTGCATGAGGCAAAAGCAGGAGACATTAGAGTATTAGAAACTAGGTGGAGAGAAGGATCTTGTCATGTGGAGCCAGGTTGCAGTGAAGAGATATGAAACTGAAGACTATGTGGGGGTAAAGGTTACCCTAGCTGGTGGGAATCAAAGCGTGTTTCACAGCAACTAACTGATTCTCCATGACTGGCTTTGAATGCAAATGACAAAGTCCTTGCCTGCAAGTACAGGTTCAGCTAGAGTGAGAATACTGACCCCCAAATATATCTGAATTGAGAAATGGAGCAATTACCTGTGCGGTGGCGCTAAAATATCACTGGAAATGTGAGCAAGTCGCCAGGACTTGGTGACTTATGATATAGCTGTTAAACGAGAGGGATGAGTTAGTAGTGATGGCTTCAGAGTGTTTGAGCCTGATTGAGACAATGGGGTTGCCAAGGAAAGACGGGAAGATTAAGGGCTATTTTTGTGGTAAGAATGAGGAGTTTGGTTTTAAATATATCAGGATGGATAAGACAACAGGGAGAGCATAGTAGATACATAGCGTGCTCTTGAAAAAAATCAAAGCCCCTGGGTGCTTTTTCTAGGCTGCTGTAAGAACAAATTATACTGTTCAAATAGTTGTATCTTTAGATCAGAATAAATTACCCAAATGAAGCTTAATATGATACTCCCATCACTACTCTATTCTCAAACCAAATGTGCTTGGCTTAAGAAATTAAGTGAAAAGGCCAGTCTTAATATTTTCTTGCCATAATTCAGCTGAATTTCTAAACAAGAGCCATCGAAGGTTGATTTTATTAATTTACAGAGTACACACAAGACCCTTAAAGATGAGAATGGACTCCAGCCTTATTTTCATTACTACCGTAACAGGGTAGATTGATCCAATAATGTCATTACCCTAGCCGCCCTCATCCTTAAATTACATTTTTCTTGCAGAATCATTTTCATTCTTATAATACCAAATCAAATACTTCATCCAATGTCTATGTGTTTTACTAGACTCTTGGATCTGTACAGAAAATTTAAAACATGGTAATTTCCCTGAGGAAACTTAATTATCATTAAATTTATTTTTATTTATATAGGAATCACTTGTTCTTAGTCCCTCAATTGAGTCCTTGAGTAAGTACGGGGTGGGACAAAAGTAGGTTGACCATTGTTCATATGGAAAAGAATACAGTAATTAATAAATAATAATACAACAGTAAACTCTGTGTTTTGTGTCCTCACAACTGTAAACCTATTTTTTCCCAACCCTTTATATACTCCATTGACCCTAAAGGGAAAAATTTTTAAATGCCTATAGTATCCCTGTTTTTATATGAGGCAATCCTGCAGCCCACTTGGCTCTATGTGACCATGGGATGCAGTGACCATGCTCTTTGTCTTTGGTTAGGGTTGTATTGGGTTGATGGCTCTATGTAGTACCTGCTTATTTATCAGGTCTTAAACACTTGAGTGTCCGCAGCAGTTCTGGTAAGAGGCTGAAGATGTATAGTCAGAACACAGAAACATGCAAAGAAACCTGTAGTTTTGTTCATCTTGACTGAGAAAAGAAAAACAATTTACAAAAGCAAAACTCACCTCCTGGTGGTATTTTGAGGTTCACGTGGGTCTATGCTATTGGAAGTCAGTGGATAAAAAAGAGTCAGTGTCAATTGTTGATATTTCCATTGTGTGCACTGTGTCATAAATGAAGGGGTTAATGTACTTCTTACATTATCCCTGGTCTCAGTGGGCAGCAATTGAAAAATCAAATGCCCAGGGGTTATGCATATGAGCATGTAAGTTCTTAAGTTTATCTCTCCCCGCCCACTCCCCCACCCCCGCCTTCCCTCTGAGATCCCTCAGTCTGTTCCATATTTCTGTGTCTGTGGAGCTATTTTGTTCATCAGGTTTTTTTGTTTATTAGATTCCACATATATGTGAGATCATATGGTACTTGTCTTTCTCTGTCTGGCTAATTTCTCTTAGCATCATACTGTCCAGTTCCATCCATACTGTCCCAAAGGGTAAAAGATCCTTCTTTTTTACAGCTGCATAGTATCCCATGGTGTAAATGTCCACAGCTTTTTTACCCACTCATCTAACAATGGGCACTTGGGCACAGACATTGGTATGAGGAAGGCCTGGGGGTGGGGCGGATGCAGGGTGGAAGGGATCAATGGGGGGAAAAGGGAGACATCTGTAATACTAAAGGTTAAATAAATAAATATATAAATATAAATAAAAAGAAAGATCAAATGCTTTTTGTACCAAAAGTTTGATCCATCTATTACATGCCAAAGGTGTAATCCGTATTTGTACTAAAGCCCAACCCATCTGTTAACTGACTGCACCTTAACGTTCAGTGTACCATTAAATATAAAGATGCAAGGACCTAGGGCAACAGATAGTTCTTACCTCTTGAGATGTTTATGTACTTAAAATAATATATATTTTTCAATTTTAAAGAACTTTTCTTTTAGTTAAGTAATTGTTTCCTTTTTTCTATAGTCTTAACCATTTTTAACTTAGATTCAATCTCTAAAAATTCTTGTGGTTCTGATTCTTCAGAGCTAAGATGATTTCTCAACAAGAAGTATCATCTCACTGTCTGCTTATGCTTTTCAAGGTTGTTTAGAAACCAAGTGGGGTTTCCTGTCCCTCCACAGATAGATACATGTGGCTCATTCACATTCCCAGCCCCCGAGTCCTCACTCACACTTTCTCCAATTATAGGAACATCTTTCTTCTTTACAGATTCTCTCTTTTTTGATTTCGTAGATCACGTGTAGCAATTCTAAATAATCTGGTATAACAAACCATGCTTAGTTTGTATTAGTAATTCCTAGAAACTGGGTTGGTTTTAGAAACCAGCTACGTACTCAGGTAACAACACACCTTGAAACAGAAAAAAGAATCTTACCACCCAGAAATGATCACTATTAGTATGTTGATCAGGTTATCTCTTGGTCTTTATTGTATACATTGAAATGCCTATTTTGTTTAGAAAAAGGGCTTTTGAAACAACATGATGTAAAAGCAACATGAATATTTTTTCAACTACTATACTGCCAAATTAACAATATTCTTTGAAAATAGGATTTAATTTAATTAGCAAACACATGTAGAAATAGAAAGTATTTTCAAATATTTCAAGGGAAAACAGAGTGAGGACAATGGATGACTAATGGGATCCTCTAAGAGGTGAACCCGGGTACTAGCCTTACTTAATATTTTAATAAATGATTTGGAAGTTAGAGTGCATGGTGAAATCTCTGCGTTTGCACATTACCTGAGCTATTCTTATGGATAAATTATAGGCAGATCTCACCATGTTCTGAGAGTAAGCAGAAACATGACTGATGATCTTCAATAAAAATGCATTTTGGGGGAAATATGTCCTGAGCTGTAGCTTGTAATATGATGGTTTGGAACTATCACTTACGAAAGAGCACAGAAGAGCAATTTTATTCTGCTGTTAGGAATATGACTTTAGGCAAAAAAGCCAACAAATCATGGGTCATCATTCATTCATTAAACAAATAATTCTTTAATCTCTTTACATAATTATAAACACCATGGTAGATTCTGAAAATGTAGGGTTAAAACACACAATAATTTATGGCTCATATCTAACAGCTACATTGCTAAACTATTTCCTTTCTGTCTCCTTTTTATGCAGTTTCTAACATCTGCTTCTTAGCACTTCTAGAGGAAACTGAGCTTCCAAACTCTATGTGATGTTAATACCTATGTTGTCAATATGGCCCACCTAGAATACCTGGGCAGTGCTGCTACATGGACCAGTACTTCTTCTTTGGATTGATTTCTTGAGAAACATTTTCTAAATAATTATAAAAAATAATAATTATGAAGAAGTAATTATGAAGAATGCTTCTTAATTATGAAAACAATGTCTATCTCATTCTACCTATTTTAATATGCTGTTCTTATGTCTTTCTTTTCTTTCTCATTGTTAATGATAATCTGGTACACAATATGATAGCTCAAGCAGTTACAATTCTAGATATTTTTAGAAAGGACTATTGACAGCATTCTGGAATCTATCTCAAGATAGAATATTTAAATTTGGATGGAAAATAACAATGATGAGGTGTTTTCTCTTTTTTATAGGTCATAGTGTCAAAGAACATTCTAATGCACTGAGAACAGAAACAGGTCTATTAAAATAGAATTAATGGCAAGAGGAAGTATAAAGTAAAATTATAACACAACAGCTGTTTGAATTTAGGCGGAGTGCAGAGAACTCTCCTTGGAGGGCCATGTGCTAGGGGTCTTACCCTTTTATGGTTCTGAAGGAAAGGGAAATGGGTAAGAGGTGGGATGCATCCAGAGCTGGAAGCTTTACCACCGTTAACTTTGTATCTATGAGTCCTGCTGGAATTGAAAAATATGATTGTACTTACAGTCTTAAGATTCTCAACAAAATTCCCCAAACCAAAGTCATTTTAATTCACTATCATTAAAGAAAACCAAAAGCCATTTGATAGGGCCTTAGATGTTGCTTTGATGTAAATTCTGTCAGAGCAGGTGGCTCCTTGTCTTTTTATTCTTACATTGCCAAGTCTGGTAGTTTATGGGAGTTCAGTTAATACTTGTTCATCTACCACACATTTGCATAGTGCCTACTATGTGCCAGACACTGTTCTAATTGCTTTTCAAATAGTAACTACTTAATTCTTGAAGCAACTCTGGGAGATATGCACCCCGGTAAAGGCAAGGAAACTTACATACCAAAAAAGTTAATTTGCTTGAGATCACACAACTTGTAAGTAGTGGATCTGGGATTCAAACCCAGGCAGTCTGGCTGCACAGTCATGCTTTTAACTACTTGGCTGTGCCTCCATAAAAAGAATTTAGAGAAAGCCACTGATTCATATGATTAATGCCTCCATTCTCCATTCACATATTTTTAAGCATATACCCAATTATTTCTCTCTCCTGCCAGAAAATTGCCCCACCTTCCAACCACATAAGCTTGTACTTATTGGCATGTCACTTAAGTGTTTTCTTAATTTGACCTTGTTTACTTTCCACCTTATTTCTCTTTTGTTACCCTATGGCTAGAGTACAAGAATCATAAAATATCCCAATGGCCTTCGATAGGTCGTTTGATTTTATACCTCAGTCATCTTGTATATTGAGATATATTTGCCAACCCCAGTTCTACAGAACTGTCAACACCAGATTAAATGTCACCAGTTCTATGAAGTTTGCAGGGAGTTGTCTAATTTGTATACGTGACCCAGTTTCTAGCACTGTGTCTGGTATAAAGGGAGTGATGGGTACAGACTCAAAAGTGTGCACTGATAGCTTCTCTAGACATTACACGTGTCAGTGCAGTCATTTTCACACATACCTTGACACACATCTGTCTATGGCATTCCCATAGTCTAGGACATGAATGGTGCCTCCTGGACTTGGGCAGTGCAGACTGGCTCAACAAGACAGGGCAACACTGCTGGGAAACAGTACGGGCTCAATAAGCTTTCATAGAATAAGTTGGGCACTTACTTACTTCACAAGGCCCCTAGAGTGTGGCGCTGTCTTCCTAGCCGTTAATTGGGAAGTATTGAGCATGCAGTTTGTAGACTTATGTGTCTAAACTCATACCTCTTTCCACAAAATTTTACTTGGTAGAACAATTGAGGTAATCCCAACAGAATGCCAAGCTATATCTTTAGGTACCTTTGAATTCCACAATAAACAAATTCCTAAATTTTGGAGACTGTGTGAAAGAAAGGAAAAAGTTTTGGATCTTTTCACCTATGCCAAGTACCATATGCTCTGATGAGAAAGAAATGATGGTCTGTCAACCCAGGATGGTTGAAGCCATTTCCCTGATAGACAATACAGAGAAAAGGGGAAGGAAGGCAGTAATTCCCAGCAGTGTCCCAAAGTCATAAATCTAAAATTGAGCTGGGCCTCCCTCCCACTTTTGGAGCCCCAGCTTTAATTGAAGTTATTTCCCTGTATATGAATCTATTAAAAGAAAAGCAATGGAAAAATATAAAAACACTGCAAAACATTTCTTTCATCTAATCCTCTGCATCTTTTCAGTCTTATAAAGGAGAATTGTTAACTTTTGGTTTGAGGAAAAAGACCAAGAACAACAGTATTTCGCTATAAATTTTCTGCACAGATCTTCATGAAAATACTGTTTAAAACATTCATCTATTAGGAGAGAATATTGTACATCTTTTACATTATTTTTCTAAGCCTATTTCAAAACTTGTCCTAAAGGTAATTTTTGAACACTGATAAAGAATTTTTCAAGAAGCCATGTAAATAAAACTGAGTTTTCAAACTTGTTAGTTTTGTTAGGCTCTTTAGTGACCCTCACCTTTCACAGCCTTGACTCTGAGCAGGATTTTAACTGCTCAAAGCAGGACCTCTTCCAGCCGGGAGAGGCAGTGTGGTCTGATGGTTATTGCAAATCAGGACTCCACACCTAGCATGCGCATGCACAGCCAAGCTCATCAATAGCAGAAATGATTAGAACACTCAGAGAGCCCTGGCTGGGTGCTTCAGTTGTTTGGAGCATCTTCTCATACACCAAAAGGTTGCGAGTTCAATCCCTAGTCAGGGTGCATATGGGAGGCAACCCATCAGTGTTTCTCTCTCAAATTGATAGTTCTCTCTCTCTCTCTAAAGTCAATTAAAACAAACAAACAAACAAAAAACACTCAGGGAAACAAATGCCCTAGAAGGCCAAAACCCTTATTCTTTATAAAATGGCCACTTTAACAATTTTAAAACAATTTATGTAAGAAATAACACAATACGAAACATTTTTATGATCACTTTTCCATTGTCCCTTTTGTAGTATGTGATAACATGTAACATAGTAAGAGTATCACACAAATACTAAGAAACAAAACATATCAACATTATCAACTCAAGTACATACAAAAACATGTACATTTACTTTGTATTTTCCAGTAAGGTAATAAACTGCACACATCCTAATGAGAGAACAGAAACTTTTCTTAGTATCTGTGGAAACTTCAGAGAAGGACGTTTTTGTTTGGTTTTGTTGAGCCGACTTCCCAGCTTCTCAGTGAAGTTCCCTTTGAAGAGCATAATGATAAATAATGGAGTGATTTCAATTGTTATCTTGCGAAAAGGTATTGTCTGAGTTTTTGTGTTCATCGTGACTTGTGAAATTCAGCTGTGTCTTGGGCCCTAGCAGGCCAGAGGAGGAGAAAAGCAAAGCCACCCCTGTGTGGCCCTCTAGAGAGAAAAGTCAAAAGCCAAGTGTTAATGGTGTTAAGCTGGCAACTCTTTGCCTTACCATCCTGGCTGGGGTGGAAAAATTAGCTGCACATTTCAGCCTGAATTCATGTAACACAGAGGTAATCTGGCAGATCTTTCTGGTAAGAATAGCTCTTTTTAATGTATTGTTTGGCTGACTTTGAAGATTTAAATTGCCTTTATCTTTCTTACTTACACATCTGGTAAAGGATCATACCACTATGAATTTTTTACTTTTATTAAGTTGAGTTTGGTCTTGCTCTGTAAATTGTATATAAATAAACCTGAAATCTCCATTGGTAGAAACTTCTGTCCTTTTGTAGTCTAGTGCATGAAACTAATAATTTCACACCTCCTCTGCTACAGCTGTACTTAGTTTCAGTAAGTGTTTTGGTTGCTTTCATCATCAAAATAGGAATAAATTTTCCTGTCATAAATATATCAATTTTAATGTCAAAGAAGATAATGCTTGGTTGTATTTCTGCGTTGTTAGGACCAAATACCATTTCATTTCCAAGTTTTTTATTGATGAATTCGCTGCACTGGAAAAAGTTTTTGAGTGAGCTATCATAAAACATAAATGAATTTAGGGCTTATGAATGACAAATAAGATTTATCAAGCAGCAAAAAGCAAATTGGTACATTTAAAAGTTAATGGTATTTTGGAGTACCAAATTACAGTGGGGAGATGACAGAAATATTTCGCAATTTCGAAAAGCACCCTAAAGACTTGAAGTGTTTAACGAACCATATCATGCGGTATTATAATATTGGTTTACATTCCTTTTGGACTCTGATTGCATTAGCTTATGTTTTCCAGAGGTGGGTGTTTTTTGAAAGGCAGCTGTTTATTAATGTTTTGTCATTTTCTTCATAAAGCTGAGTAATGGGCTGTAGCTGGCTAATTTAATCTATAAGGCACTTTCATACTCTGTTGCAGGTTTTAAACAGAAGTCAAATTGCTTTGTTACATTTAGGTATAGAACAAAGGCATTATGTCTTTCTCTATGTATACATCCCACTGAGCTCCCATAGGTAAGAAAAAAAGGGAAGAAAATAGTACTTAATTCCTTTTCTTCTCTGGTGAGCAGTTGGTATATGACCTCCAAAGCCAACAAACAGAAATAACCATGCCTTTAAAAAAAAAAAGCAAAAGCTGTGACAGTAGATGAAAGCCTGGTAACCCATTCTATTCAAAATGTTACTTTCTCTCTGGGGCTGCTGCTGCTTTTTTTTAATCACTTCAACCCTTGCTTGGATCGTAGTCTGTTCTGATTTCACAGAAGTGAAATTAATTTTAAAATCTGTTAGCATTCTGAAACGCTCACACCCCTAATTCTGTAGGCAGATATTTGAAAATTAGGTTTCTGCTGATTTCTACAACCCTCGGGCCGCGGAATATGCTGCCATATGTTAGGGTAAGACGACTTGTGATGGCAAATTGGTGGAGTGTTTTCAAGCAGGCCTGTCAGGATGAGGGAATCTTGTTTAGATTCAAAAATTGGATTGTTTGTTTTTACTTTCTTACATGATTACTCTAATATGGCATAATCACAACTGAATTGCCACAACATGGCCGTCTGTTGGCTTATTTTTACTGCAGGCCCTGTCGGAAGAGAGCTCTGCCTGATTGTTCATTGTTTTTACTCGTTTTTTAAGCTTTCCTTGATTCCACCACCAACGAATTGGCATGAAGTAGATGAATTTTGTTTCATGATATTTTAGGAGAATGTATATAAAATGGAAAATTAATTTGAGGGAAACTGGATGTTGTTCAGAACTTAACTCTGGAAACAATGTAGTTGCTGAAGAGCCAAAATGTGCCTTAAAAAAATATCCTCTGTGGTCTCAAAATCATATTCTAGAGACAGTCCTCTCAATTAGTTTTCATAATGTGAATGGTATCGCCCTGCTCCTGTTTGTATGGAACATGACATAGATGCAAATGTTCACAGACAGCATTAGGATTTTGAGGTGTGTGATGGTGATTGGGGTTTTAGAATTTTTCCTGAGGTGCTATTTGTATTAAAAATTAACACATTAAGTAAAGAAGTTGCTTTTTTAAAATTTTGTGTAGTGACTCAATAAAAAGATTCCAAGACTATAATCTGTAACATAATTTTATACATTCTCAGGATACCCAACTTCAGATAATCTTCGTTAAAAAGTCATGAAGTAATATAGGGGATTAAAAGCCAGAAAGGCATTTTCCACACCAGCTTAACCAAGAGTCTTACCCACGGCAGCTAACAATCGGCCCAAATGACTAATTTGATTTTCTACCTCTCTTCCTTTCCCTAATCAGACTTCTGATAGAGGGATTAATTAGCAATAAAGCAACACGAGGAAGAGGGAAAGAAAATGAGGGCATAGATAATCCACAAACTATATATAATCATCCCTGCATAATCAAAAGTTAACTGTCATTAACATGACATTTGCTTTTAAAGCCAGGCAGAAAATTATGATTTTTGGCACTAACCTAATCTTTAATTATAGTGCAGTACCGTTTTTTCCCCCTTGTGTTCGTTCAGATAGCTATAAATTATATTAGTCTGGGGCTTTTGTGTCATTTCCTTTCCTTTTCCATGATTTATATAGTCAGAATACTGACCTATAATTAAGTGTACTTGAGAATGCTCTCCAGTTAATTAAATGCTGTGGAGTGTGTAGGGTGTACTTTGCCAAAATTCCAAAGGAAAAGGCCATCCCTGGGTTAAATATCTATGAGGAGCCTGGATAAGTCTTCAGTGCTAGTCTGTTCTGCTGAAGCTGTCATGAGAAGTAAAAATGAGTCTTTCTTGACTATTGTCTATAAAAGAATGCAAGATTCATCTTCTTGTATAATTTAAGGATATCACTTGAAAAAGTAATTGTTTCACTTGCAGGCATGCCCTGGGCTCCTCTTTTGCCCAGAAAATACTAATTGGGTCAGGAAAAAGGCAAATTCTTCCTAGATACTCTAATCAAAAAGAGTTTCATCAAATTTTGATCAACACTATTATTTCTCTTTTTCAAGCCCGTATGCAGCACTTTTTGGTCTCTTATGAACTATTCTTATCATGTAAGATTTACTATTGTAAAATTTAAATTCCTCTATGGAAACTACCACAGTTGATGAGCCTGTTCTTTGTAAAACTAAGAAAGTTAAATCCTCTGAGCTCCCATTCATTTAATACCGGAAGTTAGTTTGTTAGCACATTACAACACATACTACACAAATGCCTTCATGTAATCACACATGAAGAAGTGTGTTTTGAGAATGATACTAATACATGTGCATACACACTGGGGAATAATTTATACACTACAACCCACACACACAAGTAATAGTTCAGGCCATGCTTTCCCTTAATAAGCAAATGTCACTTGTTTTAAATAAATTTCACGATCCTCATCAAAACAATTCTCACTCATTTAGGCACACTTTAATTTTGTTATGTAAATGAGCTCTGGGGATGGCTGTGTAGCGTGAAAGTGAGCTCTGAAACTGCTCACTGTTGACTTCTGTAGAAAAGAAATGTCACTGTTGGCAGTAATCTCTACATGTCTCCTTTAAATGGTGGCGGTGGTCTGCATCTGCAGTCAAAGGTGTGGCGCATCGTTTCATCTGTTCATAGTACAAAAGGAGTTCATTTGACAATTTCATACCAAATAGTCCTTTCTAGTCAGCCATGGAAATAATGGGAGCAGCTCAGTGGGTGGGAGTTTCTTTACTGGCTCAAAAAAAGTCTCAGGACTGAGATACAGGTCTGTGATGTTGACAGCGTGGAGGAGATCCAACCTGGCAGAGAAGGAGCCATGTCTTTTGTTTAAAGACCTAAATTAATTACATTTCCTGTTACTTTTTACAATAGGATAAGAGAATAGAAAGGACTGCAAGCCATTTTAGTTTTCAAAATAATTATTCAAGTGAACTACCTGGCTGAGCAACAACTCAGATTTCCTCTCTAATTCCTTTCCTCTGTTTGCCCTTGTCTTGCATCTCCATGGCAATACCCCACGGGCACTGTCCTTTAGCTGGACCACCCGAGCTCCTGTCACCTGCTCCCTCAGCCTAGCCAGCCACTCAAACTCCACACACGTGGGGACAGGCAAGGGCCGGAGGATCCCACTCTGCCAGGCTGCGGCGATGGCACTTGGGGAAGCCTGGGCTCTGGTTACAAGACTCTGCGCTTGGGGTCCCATTCTGTTCCTTACTGATGCTGTCAACTTGATTAAGTCGGTTAACTTCTTAGTGCATTAAGTTTCCTCATTCAGTACAGTACAGAGATTTGGGAGAAAATGAGGATTGGGACCCAGGGAGAGAAGGAAGTCAGTGAAGAATTATCCAAAACGGAGTTGCCCAAGGGACTTTTAAAAGCAAGTCCAGGAGGCATTAAATTTTGAATTGTTTATAATTATACGCTGTAATGGAACCCCCTTCTCTTACTAATAGCTTGTAAAAAATGTATTGCCAATACTTTAGAGTGAGGATGAGTTAAAGGGGGTTCTGCTTCTGTATTAATAGAGCTGCAAAGAAAGAACAGTCATAGGTGAAGATTACAGGGTTGATCAAAAACAGAAAACGAAGGCAAATGATTATTAGGGGAAATGGGGCCTTCCTGAGCATCCTTGGAGATGTTGGACTAACTTTGGATTGCCCTGTTTTCTTATATCAAAGAGTATTTTTTTAAAGATTTTTAAAAAAATATATCTTTATTGATTTCAGAGAGGAAGGGAGAGGGAGAGAGAGAGAGAAACATCAATGATGAGAGTCATTGATCAGCTGCCTCCTGCATGCCCCCGACTGGGGATCGAGCCTGCAATCCAGGCATGTGCCCCGCCCGGGAATCGGACCTTGGTCTCCTAGATCCTAGGTTGACGCTCAACTGCCGAGCCACACCCGGCTGGGCACAAAGAGTATTTTTTTTAAAAATCATTCTTTCTTAAAATAAAGCGTATTTTAAGGCAAAAGTAAGAAATAAACAACCATAGAATAAATGAAAGACCTTTAAACCGAATTAAAAGAACTTCAAGGAATTCACTGTGTTGTCCTTAAATGTGCCTCAGTTTCCCAGCAGCTGTTGAACTCTTCGTGCCTGGGCCAGCGTTTGAGAATCTTAAGTTGAGATTCCAGTTCCTTCTTTTAAAGTGAAGGAGACTATAATTTACATAAAGTGCCTTGCCCAGTTCACATGGTTGGGAGGCTGAAAACCTAGGGGTAATTCCAAGTTTTAGATTTGTGGTTCTCTTTGTGTCTCATCAAACTTTCCCATGAGAGAAAAGTGTGACTAATCAGGAACCCAAGCTGAAGGATTTAAGGTTTTTTTTCCCCCCCCAAAGAGAAGATAAATGTTCCACAGCACAGGAATGATTTGGCCATGTTGATGTGGAAGCTTTCTCAGATTGTGTTTTGGTCTGAGCTCCTCTTTTACAGATGTTTTAACTTAAGTTCAGAAGAGTTAAGTGATCTGGTCAAGGTCTCACAGCCATTTTGGGGTAAAAAAAAAAAAATGAGACTGAAATTGAACTCATGTTTCACCATTCCCGGGTCATCTAGACATTCAACTACTTTAGCACCTCTTAGGTGCCATAACTGTGCTAAGTGCTGAGTAATAAAAATAAAACAAACTTTCTGGAACTATGGTTAGTTCAAGAGACATCCAGAAAGCAATCATTATAAATGTACCAAACCTTACAGTTAAAATGAACCTTAGGATTTATTTCCTCTAATTCATATCTGAGAGAGTAAGACACTACTCTAATGTGCTAACTTGGGATGAACAGACAGATTTGAGAAAACTTGGTGTTAAGAGCCAACAAGACCTGATGGTGAATTAACCATAGGCTGAAATTAGAGAAGTCAAAGATACACAGACAGAATTAAGAATTTGGGAGCAGAATAGTATGGCAAGTTAAAAGCATAGACTTTGGAGCTCTCTGCCATTACTACCTGAGAGACCTTAGATCATGGGACCTTAGTTTATTCATTTGTGAAATCAAGTTAATCTCAACTTCAGGGGTTTTGTAAGGACCAAGGGCTTTATTTGTTACATCTGCACTACATTGCCTGGCACACAGTAAGTACACATCAAGTGTTATTACCAAGAGCATTAGTGGTATTGACTTGTGAGAAAAAATGAGCTGTATTGGTTTAGGGAATTTCTTTCTCCATTAACTTAAGGATTCAGTTTTTAATTTGTGAAGTCTCTAGAACTTAGCTTTATCAATTAATGTTTTTATGTCTTGTATCCTCCGTCTATATCAAAGTTTTTTAATTAAGAAAATTTAGGGAAACGAGGCTTAGATTTGGGCTTCCAACTTTTGGAAAGGCCAACATTTGGAACAAGGATTCAATAAAAGATGAATTAGGAAGCTTCTAGTGCAATGCAGGCAAAGATTAGTCACTGTGGATTCCACAGTGTTGACTATGAATGTAGTGAATAATTCCAAGAGCATTTCTGGACCTAAACACCTACATCAGACCACGCAAGGGAGACTTCTGTTGGGGTGATCTTAGCGGTTAGCACAAGTTTGTAAAATACTTCTAAGTTTACCAGGAGAAATAGTAACCAAAAGCCTCACATAAAACAAACTTCTATTTCCTTTTATTGCACTTGGTGAAGGTTATTAAGAATGTAATTCTTTCTGCTTGCTATGTGATTAGCAGCCAAACCTTTTGGGGGTAAATTTCCATTGCTACGCTCTTGTTATCGCAAATGGAATTTGCATGCCTAATTCTCACCCCTCCATATTGAATCCATACCCCTTTAGGTCTAACGGCATGCTAAAAATGATTCCAAATCTCCAATGTTGATTGTGGGCCATATGTTAGCACTAATTATATAAATGAGACTTGGTGGAAATGTGACATGCTAAGCATTTGGAGCTTAAGGAATTATCTAAATGAATTCTAGCTTGAGTTAGTGCTAGCAGAGGCAAGGAAATGAGGGTGCAGGTTTTGAGCAGATGTTAACAGGTCTGCATGGCTCTTCATTGTCTTTATTTTTCTAACTATAAGGACTGCTGATGGAACATTGTGTCAGAGTATTTTAAGGTGCCATTTTCCTGAAAATTGCATTTTGCACCTACAGATGGATCCATTTTCTGAATAAGCAGAGTGGAATGACAGAATATCAGAGGCTAGAATCTGCAGTCTGGCTGTGAGTTTGAAAACTTAACATCTCTTGGGGTCAATTGCCATGGTTATTATGGTATTGAGGCTGGAGACTTTTAAAAGGATATTTTGTTTCAATATCAAACATTCTTGACTTTTAATTTTCAAGTGAAAATGAATGGAGAAAAGAAAAATGGTTCTGATTCAAAACATAAGGGAATAACAATATCGTGCGTATCTAACAGTGTCTCTGTGTGTATAACAATTAAGGAAGATAGCACCATGGCATGTACATTAATTGATATAGTCAAGGGAGCTTTGGGTCCCTATATTGTGTCAAGATCGAACTCCAGAGTGCCCCCTTTACCTGGACATGCTGAAGCCTTGGATGTGTTGATGATAGCCTGTTTCAGAGCCCATGGTAAACCTAACTTACATCCTTGCTTCCCTCAGAGGCGTCTTGAGATTGGATTGGACTGTTATTTAAAAGTGACAAAAACACACACAACTGATTGGTAACCAATCTCAAATCAATAAGCGTATTTTGAGCATCTCCTCTCACATGGCACTTATACCCCACTGTCCTGTTTTCTCATATGTTTTCCCACACATTCACCTCCTGAAGGATGTAAACTCTGCCTTTTCTTTCTGGGTCCCCAGCCCAAAGATCAGCACTTGACACAGAGCAAACATTTGCTGAATGAACATTGCTGAAATCATAGAAATAGCTGGTATTTATTGAGGGCTCACTATGTTTCAACTATTTGACTATCATTGTTTCATTTCATCTACACTGATGTGTGCTCCATTTGTCATTTTGCAAATGTGGAAGCTGAGCCTATGGGACGTTACATAGCTTGCCTACAATCACAGAAATAAACGTGATGCAGACAGAATTTCAGCCTAAGAATGTCTGACCCTGTTGTTCTGGGTGTGGATTCTGTCTTTTAGATACTCTGTGCTAAGCTGATTGTTTTCAAATTTGGGTCTCTGAGAATATTCTTGAGGGTTGGTGAGTTTCTTTTGGGTGAGTTGTTCTGTTTGTTTGCATTGCATTTGTAATCTAAGTAGAATGGATCTGAGTGTATTTTTGATCATCTGGATGACCATATTGTGGTGGTGTTTACTATCCTGCTAGTGCCAACTAGTATTACTTTAATTGCAGACCATTATTCAGGGGAGAACAGAGGCAGACTAAACATGGAGATAAAAATGTTTGTGCCAATGAAGGTTCAGTAACACTAAGGGTTTTTGAGTGGCTTAAATAGAGGACTGAAGTGGGAAAATTAATTTCCACAGAGCACAAAGCAATGGTGTTGTGACAACAGCATAGGAATTGGGCCGTTACAGTGAGGCCACAGTCACATGGGGAACCGTGACACAGTTTCAGCAATCTCATATCATCCGTTATGTTGAAGATATGTGATTGGTGTCATTTCTTTCACAATCTTAGGTGTCTGGTTTTCTTTAACTTCTCCTGGTTTTATGGCTGTAGAGCACTTCAGACATAAAGAGCTGACCATTTCATGTTTGTGCGTATTTACGTAATACGCTGCATCTTTCAAGAATGGGGAGGGACCTGTGATTCTTTATTCTCTTTTTCTTTCAAAAGGATCTCTATAGTCTTTGAGGTGATAGTGCCTACGTCACCCTTCGGGCATCATATGTTACCCAGGAGTTGAACTGAAACTAGATCAGGATAACAGGTGTGTGTGCATGTGCATGCACGCATACACACATGCACACATCCAGTGAAACACAAGTGGTGCACTGGACATTTGAGGGAAATGGTTGACTAGCATTTCCCAGGGCCCAGCTAGTTTAGGTCATGATAGAGGCAAAAATTCATGAAACATCTTACCTCTCCCATATGGTTCTTTTTCTCAGTGCCTTGTCTATTCCATTCCTATTTTCCCAAAGAAAGGTGGCTTCTTTGAATGAGTATATTTCCAGAATCTTACTCTTGGTGACCGTCCTTTGCCCAGAATTAAAAGGGAATTCCCTTGGTGTACTTGGTCATTGAAATGTCTTTATATGCTGGCCTCCAGCCAGCAGGCCACAGACTTGAACAACGATGTATTTCTTGTTCCTGACACCTGGTGCAATTCCCTGCAGCATTACTTCTCTCTGAAGTCAGTGAGGCGTCCATGGGGCTTAGGGATGGTGAGCAATGAGACCAGCTCACAGTAGTTAATATTCTGCTTTCAAACGGACACTAATTTATCCTGGGAAGTTTATCTGCCACTGTTCTTTTTGGAACTCACAGACTCCAACGTCTCAAGCCATCCTGAGAACCCCATAATATATTACTTAAGCATGATTGTAATTCAAGTGGCTGTATAGTTAGTGGACAATATTTTTCCAGAGTTGAATGTTATTTTTACTAAAATGCAGCCAGTTCTGAATTATGATTACATAACCAAATCTATTGCTTTTAGAAACTAAGGGGTGTGTGTGTGCAGTTTGGAACAGTCAGCACATAGTGAAGAGTATTATGCTTTCTCTGCAGAATGTGTTGCAAATAAGGTTACCTACTGAGCTAACTCTCACACAGACACTTTTGCTTTAATACAGTGCATACAATCTTGGGAAAACCTGGAGTGCTGAAAAACGATACATTAATAATGGCAGAATAGCCCACTCAAAAGAGATGCTATTTTGTCATCTCAATATGAATAAACCTAATTTAAAATGACTGGTGCCATAGTAATTTGAAACATGCTTAATTCCTCCTAAAAAAGTGCTTTATATATATATGTAATTTACCCTTAGAAAAGTGAAAGTGACTTGATGGTAAGGTTATTGCCAAGTTATGGAGCTCAGATTGGATGGACAGAACCATATGATTAGCCTTTCCAAGACAAAGCATGTGGCCAAATTGAGCTAAGAAGAGGAACATGAGTGAATTGTGTACAGTACATTTTCCCATAGCTTTCTGTACTAGAAGGTCTTGTGTTCAACTACTATTATTGACTAAAAATATTCATGTAGTGGGAAGAGTCATATATGAACCTATGTAATTTCTTCCTTAAGGTGATATCATTCCTCTACTTACCAATCCCATAGTGCTAATAGGGTTACAGGTGCACATTTTGTAGCAAACCAGACTGTGAGTTTATTGGGTTATTGGAAGGGTAATTTACCTGATTGAATCTCGGACATTTTATGTTTGAGGAAAAGTGTTGCTTCATTTTGAGAAATAGAACATGTGTAAATCATGAAGTCGGACTAAAGGGAGCTTCAGGCTATAAGCTGACATCTCCTCCACTACATGGAAACATGCACATTTTTATTTATGATATTTTTGTGGCAGCAAAGAAGGCTCACATATGCAGGTAACCTTCAATGAGAGTGGCTTGTGCCAAAGACTGTCCATCTATCTAATCTCGCAGGATTAGAGCAGCATAGTAGGTTTCATTACCCTAATAAATGGTCCTTAACCATAGCAGTAAGGTTACATATTATTTTTTCAAAACGTGGCTATATAAGTAACACATGTAAGGCTCCTTAGCACTACGCTTTGCTCCATCTAGAATGACAAGTACACAATTGATGATATCTTTACCATAGTCTAACTAAAACCCATGTGTCTCTTTCATATCATGACTCAAGACGCCGTTCTCAGACCAGCCTGGCATGAGGCATTATGCCAGATTACTCAAGATGCTTGAAAGGGTCTTTGAGAAGGAAGCACTGGCACCCTATGGGACTTAGTCTCAATGTGCCCATTGGAATGGCACCAGTTATAGAAGCAGACTCCTCTGCCCACAGTGATGGAAAGTCCAGGCAGAGGGGATGCAGCTATGACCAAAATTCTGGGTTCAAACCCTCACTGCTCCTTTTCTAGCTGGGTGACATTGCTTTCTCCATTTGCAAGTTATAAAAACTCAGCATGCAGGGTGTGGATGAACAGGAGCAGAAAAGATATTTGATTATGCCCAGCCTTTCCACTCGGTCCCTTTTTTTAGGCTAGGAAACCTCTAGGGCTTTTTTTTTTTTTTTTTTAAATTTGCTTTTCTAAGGCTGAAAGAAAATTTAAGAGGCAAAAATGCTCTCATGCTGTGATTCAGTGTTACTTAATGTCCCATTCATATAACTCCTATAATTGTTTCCCCTACCTGCTCTTGGTTTCAAAAACATTACCTTAGTTGTCATCTCTTTGTAAAGCAAGGCCAAGAGATATACCCAGATTGGGACCTTCCCAGCCCTGGTTACCTCGTGACCCACTTCACCAGCTGCCTACCAACACAGGAAACCTCACTGCCCATCCTTCTTGTCTCTTAGAACCATAGTTTTCCAATGTCAAAGCAGCAGAATAACTCCCACCCTAGAAGGAGAGTGAAGCTACTCCCTGCTGATGACCTCAGGTGGCAGATGGTTAGCTCCCTGAGAGGGGACAGCCATGATTGTCCCAAAGCTATGTTGCAAATGGTGCCAGTGAAAGAAAACAGTGTCACAGAATACAAACTTTCCCTCGTCACAGCTGATGCGGTCACCCCAAGCACCTTCTCTAGGATATGTAAAAAGTATATAATTCTCCTTTTCCCCCTGGAGAAAATCATGCAAATAGGTGGACCCCCCCCCCAATTCACCGTGTTGGAAAATGGTGACTAGTGAAACTGAAAATCAAATTGGTTGAAAGGCAAATTGTCAACGTAACGAACATTATGGCAATTTAGAGTTTGTAAAGTGATTTTACATGTTTTCTTGTTGCTCTCTCTGAAGACGTGTTACATTAAAAATTGAAAACAAATGTCGCTATTAAATTTTAAAATGAGAATATCTACTCCTTGAATCTTTTGGTTTGATCTAAAATTTATTTCAGTCTTTGATTGTAAGCATCCCTGGGATTTCCTCCATGCAGGACATTACTCTGGAATCTGAGCTAGAATGAAGTCCTCTTCGGTTTCAAAAGCTAGTTTTTAAATTTGACGTTTTCTGAATGGATGCAGGACACATTTGATTTGTCCCTTTAATTTTTTCTCCAATATCCAGCCACTGGGTAGAAAATGCTAGTCTAGGTTTGGCACAGGTGTAAGAAACTAATGCAAGATTCACCAGCCAACCATATTTCCGTGCCTTTGGAACACACCCAAGATCAGAGGGAAGAGGGAAGAGGCGGATTGCAGCACCCGCAACAGTGTGTAACAAAAATATTGTGCCATTGAGATGCTAATGCGAGTGAGCATCCTGTTGTAAAATTCGCATTGTTAGGAGGCAAGCCTAACCATTTGAATCACATAGACTGATTTTTATGGGAGACCTCTTATTTTATTCTTTGGATATTTCATTTTCATCCTGTGTTTTCTTTGGAATTAATAGAGCCTCTTAGAAACTGCTGTCTATAAATTTTCTCCCCTACATATGTCTCGAAACAGTTTCATTTCTTCATTTAAAACATTACAGCCATTTCCAAATGCCCTATTTTGTATTTAATTTCACCATCTCATATAAAATACATGTTCTTCCCATAATTATGTAAAAATGGGTTTGCAAATGCCCTAGAGATCCATATGATGGGCACATTATAGGATTCTAAGTAATAATAATCTCCTGTTTACATGAGACCTGATTTTCATGCCAGTTTTTACACTTTAATATATCCAGAACACGGCTTTGCTTGAATATGCTAGTTTATTCTGGTCCATGAAGTGCATTTGAAATATCACAGATTACTTTGCCTGGCAGAACGTGCAGCTCCATGTGGTATTTGAGAGGTGAACAGAGTGGAGCTGGAGATGGGAGCCATTGTTGTCCTGTCTGCTGTGAGCAGAGCTACACAGCCCAGCAGGGCTACTGGAAGGCCTAAGGCACAGGAGAGAAAGAAGCTGAAAAAAAGAAAAACAAATGGAAAAAAAGTAGAAGATTAGGCAAAAGGAAGCAAAAGAAAAGGGATGCTGTTTCATAAATGAGAGCTTGAGCAAGTAATACAAAGAAAGCAGAGTGGAGAGCAGTGGTTTTCAAGTGTGTTCCAGGGCTGGCAGTGCCAGCATCACCTGAAACTAACTAGAAATGCAGATGGTTCAGCCCTTACCCCCATCCCCACACTGAATCAGAAGTGATGGGGATGGGGCCCAAGAACCTGTCCTAACAAGCCCTCTAGATTATTCTGATGTGCCCTCCTTTACAACTGCCCTCTGCTGGTAGGTTCCAGCCACGTGAATACAGTGTGCTGAGTGTTTGAGATGCTGTGCGTGTGTGTAGGAGGGACACCAAGCCCTGCGGCAGGAGGGGGCGAGTCAGAGACCTGAAGGACACGCAGATGAAGAGCAGGACACAGCTAGTAGAGATATGTGGGAGGAGTTATTCCCCTGGAGGAAGAGCTTTGAAAGCAGCATTTTTTCAGTGACATCTAAGGTAACAGATGTCATGACAGGGTTAAGACAGGTACAGGAACCATGTGAAAAGCATGGAGAGAATCTTGTCCAGGGCTGAGGTTATGTGCTTACTCTCCCTACTCAGCGATGGTCATTCCTGTCTCCTACTGTGTCATTGCCCAGGTTCAAGTTCACCTCTAGAAGGGACAGCTGAAGGGAGAATCCAGATAGAACACACAGCCCATGCAGATGGGGGAAACATGGTGCCCTGGTGGGCAGGGCAGGAGTCAGTGCATGTAACACGTGAAAGGGTGAAGGGGCTGTGGCCAGGGACAGGGCCCTGTGTGCAAGGTTTAGGGCTCATTGGACTTCCCAAGGAAGAGAATGATGATTTAGGTCTTGTGAGAATTAAATGTGTGAAATAAAATGATTGTGGAAGTTTTGTGAGATTAATGTTCCCAGTGATGAAATTTTGGGCCTCATGGTAAATCGGTCGATAATTTCTTACAATCTCCTACTAGGCGCCTATTGTGGTGCTGTGGGGCCCATCTCTGGTGCACTCGCTCTGGAGCAACTGACTTTAATACAGTCCCAAAAGACTTGTCTATAGATATTTGAGAGAACGGAGCTCATCTAGTCAGTAGAAAACCAAAACCAGCACCCCCCTCCCCCCAAAGAAGTAGAAGATGCAGGAGGAGAGACGCTGCTCCTTAGGACGTTCCGTCCTTTTTTGCACATGCACGTATACATTCAGGGTAAACAGTTTATCAATTAACATTACAGGTAAAGTGAAGAGGGATTTGACTCATGTTTGCTTTCTTGTGAGGAATGCATAATTTCTGCAATTTGGAAACGGAAAATGTGGTAATACACTTTTCCTTTTTGTAAAATACACATCGCGATTAACTCTTTATTTGGGGCAGTTATCAAAATATTTTACCATTTAGCTGGACAGAAATAACAAATTCAGCCTTGCCCATAACTTTCCTTTTGAAAAAGTAGCATTTGCTTCTCTCGTGGTTTAAATTTAAACGACGATTAGGAAAATGTTTTGTAAATAATATTTGTATTATGAATCAATGGAATGAGTTCTCCCCCAAGTTTGTAGATCAAAGGTATACACATTTCCTGAGATTTTGTAAAACTTTGCTCCTCTCTAGAATTCTTTTCCAGGTTTTCCTTTCCTAAAATGCATCCTGTTCTCTACCACCTCCCAGTCCTAAGCACTACTTCACCCTTCCTTATGTTCAAATAGCCTCCTCTCTAAGTCCAATAAAGGCAAGGATGGATGGGCTTGGCCCGCCCTCAGCCTCCCAGCCTCTACCACAGTGCCTGGAATAGTAGGTGCTCAATAAACATTTATTAAACCAATTAATTACTAGGAAGACTGCTCTATGTACCTGCTTTTGGAAGCTGTTTTCTCTCCCATTAGCTCTTCCTTCTCTCTTCCCCACCTTGCCCTGACGGATTCATTACAAAGACATTAAACCCAGTCCTTAATTTCTCTAAATTGTTTATGCAACTCATTGAAGTATGTTAAAAGGTAACAAAGCCCCAAAGTGAAACTATTTTTTTTTTTGCATTAGAAGCTGTATAATTTAGGGATATAATATAGTTTACAGTGCACATTAATTATGAAAGGATATATAGTATATCCCATTGAAACTACTCATTGTGGCAAAAAAAAAAAGGCCCCCACAAAAACACACACAATCCTTTCTGATTATTTAGTGTCATATGAACTCCCTTTAGTTATAGCCCCTTCCAGGGAGAGGCTAATAGAGTGAGCTGGGGTTTGGGGGCATGTAGATGCATGAAGATAAAAGAGTTCATGGGCAGGGTTTCATGCAATTTGAATGTGAAGTGGTATTATGCATCTCTTTCATTTAAATAACCTAAAATGAGTAATTCACTCCCTAGAACATTTGATAAAAATCCTTGGAAGTTTGCCAGCAGGCACAGTGGGGGAAAGAAATGCATATTCAAAAGTAGGTGAGGAGGGGGAAAAAAGAGAAGATTGGGAAGCAAAAACCTGAAAAAGCAATCTATACCTGATTTATTTTCTAAAATAATTGGAGCATCTTGGTTAAAATTGCTTTAAAGGGCCGGGGCCTCCCTTCACACTGCTAAGCATTGCAGTCTTCTGGGAACACCACCTTTGTAACGCCAGTGCATTTAAGAAAGAACCCCCACAAACACTTTCTTTGCATTGTGTTCACCTCAGGTGACAGATCCCATGAACTAGAAGCTTGGTTCTGGAGTGTCAAAACACCTCCATGCAAAGGGATCGTTGCCATAGAGATAACCGGATGATAGATAGCTAGATGATAGATAGACGCTGAATAGATAGTAGATAAATGATTTCATGTGTCAGAAGAGGCCTTTGTGCCTAGGAAATTACAGATTTTTTTTCTCCAAAACAATTCTTCTGTCAAAATCAAAAATAGAACTCTCTTTGCTTTACTCCCACTCTGTATGCATTCCCTGACTCTTCCAAAGCTTTTCTCTTATTATCACATTTATGAAGTGTTCCGCCCATTCAATTCCTACTTGACTCCTTGTCTCGGAGATTAACTTTCTTCAGAGGGTTGAATGTGCTACTTGTGCTAGGGGACAAGAGGGTAGTCAGCTGACCACTAAAGTTTCTTTATTTTACAATAAATAAGGGCTTCATTTGTTCTTATTTTGTTCTTTTTTGTACTCAGACCAGCCTCCCCCCCGCCCCTTTTCCTAGTTCCTTGCTTTTTACTTATTTGTTTCTCTCCTTTTCTTTCTTTACCCTTATTTTCTGATTCCTCTCTCACCCTCTTTTTCCCATCTCTGTGTCTCCCTGATTTTCCTGCCTTAGTGTTTTCTGTGCTTGCTCTTTTTACAGGTACCTCTGTATATTTTTTCCAGTTTCAGATGTTCTAACACATTGTGATTCCACCTGATTCTTAAAATGACAATGGGCAGTTTCAGCCGGTAGAGCTATACATTTTATTAAGTGATAGTGAGCTATAGGACCTTGCAAAGCTATCTTAAAATTTGGCATGTGCCCACTGGTCTGAATCCTCGAAAGGACTCTGCAGAATAAATAGGTAAGAATGTGAGCTCAGTCCTATTATTTTCTCTGCAGTGTAACCTCTGACAGCCTGAAAAAGCAGACCCCATTTTATGGGCCATTAAATAGCAACTGAGTCCTGAATTGTGCTTGAAGCCGTGGGCAATCATGAAGAAATCAGAAGTCAAGGTGTGCTCCTTTGGGGAGCTTTAGAAAAACATAGAACAAATCCAACTCCTTCATTTTACAGATAAAGAAAAACTGGGGTACAGAGAGCTTTTAATTTGCTCAAAGGTTTATAACTGAGAATTCCAAGAATCTAGAACCTGGGTATTTCAGTCCCCCACATTACAGAAAGTTGAGAGCCTAGAGGAGAGACCATCGTTACTGCTAATGCAGTAGAATTTTGAGCCGAAGTTGGGGAAAGTGGAGAAAGGAAATATATATTAAAATTTTTTTTTTAAATAGATTTTTAGAGAGAGAGGAAGGGAGAGGGGGAGAGAGAGAGAAACATCAAGGTGAGAGCGATACATCAATCAGCTATCTCCTGCTCGCCCCCTACTGGGGATCAAGCCAGAAACCCAGGCATGTGCCCTGACAGAGAATCAAAGCAGCAACATTTTGGTGCACGGGACAACACCCAACCAATCTGAGACACACTGGCCAGGGCAAGAAAAAAAATATTTTTAAGAAAAGAGAGACACTCATGTTGATTCCGAGGAGGGTGAGAGAAGAGGGGAGACAATGAAAATAATAGTTATATATCTCAGTTTTATCATTTGTCAAACATAGATAACAATGTTTTCATTGTAAGTTGTCATGATCAAAGGAGGAGAACTTAAAGGGTTTAAATATAGAAAGCACTGGACAAATAGTAACTATTAGTAGCTATTGTTTGGGGTTTGGGACAGCTTTCTTTTTAACCAGCCTCACGGAAGAATAGTTAACGCTTATGCCTTAATGGTCTGGAGGCGCTGAGGCTGGTTTCCAATATGTTGAAGGTTATTGAAGGGCAAACTAATTCCACCCAGCTCTGAAATGCAGAATCTGAAACCTGGTCCCAAGCCCTTTGCCTTCTGTCCTAATCCCAGCTACCACTGGTGGCTTGCAGCTGTACCCAGGGAACATAACATACAGACAGGGCAACCATTTGTCAAACATGATTAACTGGTGCCACATGCATGGAAATATCTATAACTTGATCTCAATACTGATGAAGGCTGATATAGTGAATCTTCTTAACATTGTAGTGACTGATCATGGTCATAGGTCATACAAAGATTTAAGAAGTGGATTTAGTCAGCTTCCCCAGGAAACAGCAACCTTTCAGCTGGATATTGGCACACAGGAAGGCTCTTGGAAAGTTCCCTTGGGATCTATACCTGTGAGAAAATGAGGAAGACTGGATCAGGTGGAAGGAGAAATTCAATACAGTTGCAACAGTTCCTAAGGTTCTCAGCCAATCCCTTGCTGAGTTATGGAGCTGGGATGGTCCTTTAGAATTATCCAGAATTGAGGCAAAGGGGCTGGATCTTTGTGTTCCATTCAATCCACCATTAGATGCTACTGCCCCTGTAGAGGAAGAGTGACATTGAACAAGGTGTCTCTCTTCTGCTGAGAGAAATTGCCAGAAAGGACAACAGCCGACATTGCAGGCAGCAGAGGTAATGAGTGCTTCCCTTCTGAAGCGGGATCTGGACAGAACACTCCAGAACCCAACACACAAGGCCAAGCTGTTTTCTAAATAGATTGGAACGGCTAGAAGAGTGTTGGCTTGCATTTCTCAGGGTACCTCGACTTCTCAGAAAGAGACTAAGAGCCCTGGGAACCCAAAGAAAAAATATTATTTCTTCCTCTTTAAGGAGTCTAAAATCAGACCTCTTTCAAGTTTGAAGAAAAGTGGTTATTTTATAAACATCATTGAGGAAGCTAATGGGAACATTTGGCTGAACATGGGCCCATCAGAGTTGTTAGTCTGTGGCACTGGAGAGAATGCACTAAATGTGCTCCCAGTTTGCTTTAGCTTTCTATTGGGACAGTGACGAAATGGCAAAGGACAAGGTCCTGTGCGCACAACCGGAATTGTGAGGAAGAAGAACGGAAATGACTGGTTCTGTGTAAAGCTGTGATTACGCATGGAATTTAAGGAAACAAAATTCTTATCCAGATGCTAGGAGACTTATAGCTAATCTCTTACCTTGATTATTTGGAGGTTTCAAACAAAGTCATTTGCAAATTGTTAGACTTTTCCAGACGATTTATTTAAATTGGGCCTCATGTGATGTACATGGATTTAAGACCACAGCTCTAGTATTCTCGCTGCAAACTAAGCCATAGTCTTCTCACATATTCACCAAGAGTTTATATCCCCCTAAGACGGTTTTTGTGTTAACTCTAGTTTCCATTTTTGTGTGTGGCAATTTTCCCATCAGTTTTACTGAGTTAGTCCAACTTGTTCATCCATTGCACGAACAGAGTGAAATGAACGTAAAGCCTTTGGTATGGAGGAGTCAAAGCGTGTACAACTAATGTGTTGATTTCCAAAGGCAATTTGAGTAATTCAACCCCAGCCCTGCTTTTGAGACCAAATACTTTTGCCAGAAATATTATTAATAACATTTTTTTTCTCTCTATGGGATTGATTTGCCTAATAGCCACTCTTTTAGAAAACTAAACTGAATATGACTGAAATGACTAAGCTCCTCTCCTCCCTCCTCCCTGGCCCTTCATCTGCTCCTGCCTGTGCCTAGCAGTAAATACTTGCTGGAACCATTAATACATTCCATTTCTCAGATAACAGCAATGTCCTTGACTCAGTTACCAAAGGCAAAAATGTGGGGATCATATGAAACTTACTCTTCTCATGTACCTTGTATATTTCATATGTCACCAAATTCTGCCTGTTCTGTCTTCTAAATACCTCATCTAGAAGTAATTCGTTGTTTCCTTTTAACACCCCAGGATAAATTTTAGATCTCTGTGAATGTCAAAGAAGGCTCTTCACGACCTCACCCCTATCTGCTTCATTAGAGTTCCCCACTCTCATGGATTCCTGCTCCATTTACCCCAAACTATTTTTCCTCTCATCCCATGACATCTTCCACAGCGAGGCATGACCTTCATTCACAGGCCGAAAACTATTCTTTGTCCAAGACTCAGCTTACGCATCGCCTTCATGGTTACCTGTTCCTCTGATATCCCCAGCCCATGTCCCTTTCCTGTCAGATTGCTTGCCCCTCTGTGCTTTCATATATCTGTCAAGACATTCAGATTGTTTAAGAAATTTGGTCTATACACATGTCTTTATCTCCAATCAGAAGGGAGAAGGGCAGAATTATGTATTCCTCACTATTTACAGTGTCTAGAGCAGGGTTTGGCGCTTAGTACATGTCCGGAAAGTGTTATCAGTTTAGCCATTTACTGAATGAACATGCTATACATAATGCTCTTAGATTCTGAAAGACAGAGAAATTTGACTTATAATTATAAAACAATACTAATTTCTTAGTCAAATGAACATAAGGCAAAATTGTTTTCTGATTAGGTTAATTAATTGCTTTGGAGTTCTCAGAGCTGTGGATGAAAGTATTTTTTTTCTTCTATGTTCTACAGAAAGAAGAATCTATCAAAAGACATCCCTGCTTGGTTCATTCTAGAATTTAATATATAATTTTACAAAGTACTCTCTGGATGATTTTAGTAGGTCTGGGGATTTGGGGGTTTCTTTTTGTTTTTGTTCGCCTGCCTTTTTGTAGTCAGTGCTTCAGTTTGTGTCTGGTTGCATGAAAAGAAAAGCCCCTCGAGGTAACTCACATAAAGGGCATTTAATCCTAGGAGTATATGTGGGGAAGTGGGGGAGACAGGGCCCCAGAATAAGAGCCACTGTGCACTACAGGCTCAGGGAGTAAGAGGGCAGCTCTGGACCCAAGGCAGCTTTGGGAATCTCTCAGGCTGTATCATTAGTATGACTCAGGCCAGTAGCCAGGCAGCGGATTGGCTGCTCTTGGGTCACATGCCTGCCTGAAGTCCAATCAGCTGTCTGTGGGAGGGTCCAGTCACAGATACACGAAATGTGCCTGCCTGTGTAACACTTGAGTGGGCAGAGTAGATACCCTTAGAAAAGAGTGGGTAGGTGGGCAAAAAAGATTTGTGCCTCCAGCATAATTTCAGGAGTCTTTATTCCATCATATATGTTCACACCATGTAGATAAAATAGGTATAAATAAACTCAAGATAACAGTGCAATGTAACCAAAAGATTAGCAAATGAGTTTTGAAAAGCTATTACCTTTATGTTACTATAATTTGATTGGAGGTTTATATAATATAACTTTTTATTGGTGCTTATGTTTAACATTAACAACCTGCTCACCAAAATCCCCGAAAACTCAACATTTGGCTGTCATGAGCCAGAGCAAGCCAGCTTCAGGACACCACCTGCCAGGCCCAGGGAGCTCTCACTCAGTAGTTTAGGGACTCAGATATTTTAAACTCTGGTGTTCACGGTGAAGGGGGTGAGGCATCGGATGTGTTAAAAACACCACAGACTGTGAAGAGTACTTGTGCCTTCCCCAGCCAGGCAGAGATTTCCTCAACCATCAGAAAGCACCCAGCCAATTGGAGAATTAATAGTTTACTCAAACCTCTGTCTCCTTCTATGCCCTCTAATAAAGCAAAGAGAAAACTGCTCTTTCTGTTCTTAATTAGTCATTTGGTTCCTAGACGTCTGCCAAAGCGACCATAAAGGCAATTTAATTAAACAATAAACAAAGAGCCATTCAAATTCTCTCACACCCTGATTTTTAGAAATGCATGCAGCTCTCTTGGGGATTTCTTTTTCTTTTTTTCTTTTTCATGGGTCGGAAGTTTCCCTGTGGTTTCTTCTAGAACTACCACAGACAGGGCTAGATGCATTACACCATGAGGGGTAAACTTCACTGAGATGCCACTCTGTGAGCAGCAAGGACACCGAGCATGTGTTCATTTAAGAGGATTTATAGACTCCTGGAGTTCATGAAATTGAGATTTGCTAATTCGATGTTTCTTGAAGTCTGGTGGTCTTTGTACTAAGAATGTTTTGGCCATGAATGACCATATAGTCACTCTCTTGGGATTCGTACTTGAGATTTCTTTAGGAGTATTTTAAGTCAAAATGGTGGCGAGGCTTAAAAAACAAACAAAACAAAAATAAAATTGAATACTTTGACAGTGAGTTGTTTCATTTATTCTCATTAATAAAAGGGAGGTTAGAGTCAAGGAACAAGGGAAATGAGGAAGAGAGGAGAATGCACCTATTATGTTCCAAGCCCCCTATTTTTAGTCATTTTATTTCATCCCCACCACAACCCTATAAAATCAGCATTATTATCTTTACTTTTACAGTTGAAAAAAATGGGTACTCAGTGAAGTTAGGAGACATCTTCAAGATCTGGCACTTGATAATTAGATTTAGGGATTTGGGTCCCAGTCTATCCATAGAACTCAAGACAGTGGCTAGTCCTCAAAAAAAAAAAAAAAAAAAAAGGTATACAAACACCCAAACACTGAATGATCAATAAATCACAGCAAGAGAAAGGATGGTGCTGAGCATGTGGACATCGTTTTCTCTAATTTATCATCCACTATTTTTCTTTCAGGAGCTTCTAACCCTGAACACTTCCTGATAGTTATAATGGCATTATAGATAGCCTACTATTTTGAGGGTGGAAAACTCATCCAATACTTAAATTGAAGTTTTAGTGCATGGATCTTTGAATATCAGAAGACTGCATTTAAAATGTGTTTAGATGCATCTTATGAAATTAATCTATTCTAGGAATTTATCAGTAGTACAGTCTGCCAAAGTAAGTTGTACATCACAATGGCTTTTATAAATGTTGAGATGTGTTCCTGGGAAAAATAGTTTACTGCCCCCACCCCCAAATTTTTCTCACTGAAAAAGTTTTCTCCATATCTATGATGAGTTCATTCTTTCTTTTTAATTGACCAGACATCCTGTTAATTTGTGTGTGTGTGTGAATGTGAGCCCACATGCTTTTTATATGTGTACTTGTGCTCCGGGGCAGAGCAAGTCAGATGGGGTAGACCGGGTGTTGGCAGGAGCCCATATGGGAAATGGGAAACTGTGGCAGCCTTCCAGGCATGCTAAATTTGAATATGCAACCTATTGCTCCTGATTAAAACAAACCCAAAGTAAAATGCTGTGGATGAAATAATTTAATTTCTTATAGTGTAGCTACAACCATGGGCTGTATTTTAAATAATGGAAAATTGCCACTTTCAGTTGAGAATTAGGCTTTTGGATTTTTTTTTTTTCCATTTAGGAGTGTCATATAACACTCCTCATTTCTACATATTTGGAAGTTAATAGTAGAAAATTTTTATCAACCCAACCCTATCTTCCTCTTTTTAAATAAAACTTGGAATAAAATATGCGATTATTAGGACAGTATCTCCTGACATAAACATAAAATATGTGTGGTGGAACTGAGGACAGTGCAAGATGGGAAAGAGCAGGTTTCAAAATCTTGACAGTGACTAGCGGTGGTGGGGCAGAGGATTTAACTTCTCTTAGGTCTTTTTCCTTATTTGTCCAATTTAGTTAATGCAGCCTGTCCTGTTAAAACTATTACATGAGAGGAGAAATAAGAAAGCATTTTTGAAAACTGCAAAGCACTATCTGTGTGAGCTACGTTGCCATTGTAAATATTAATGATAAATAGGAACCTAAGGTTTGCTGTTCAGTAAATAAATATTTATTGAGCATCTACTATGCAAGGCACCCTGCTAGGGTAGTTATATAAGAGCTCTAATTTTCCTCCTCTTTTCCAGACCAGAAACAAATATTGTGTAATGAATAACTGGAAATAACATAATCACGTTCTCATTGAAATCTTAACAGACTAATGGCTTCATCACTCAGCTTTGTGGGTATTAACTGATGATGAAATTGATAAATCACAATACAATTGGCCATTTGCTGTATCTGAGAGAATTTGTAAAACGGGAATTAATATTTTTAGATCAAGCAGTCTGCTACTAATAAAGATAATAACTCATGATTTCTGTGGGAACAAATCATCTGCGACCCCACAGGTCATTTGGAGAGATGAATTGAGAGAAGCTCACCACACTGTGGGAGGAGTGTGGGGCAAGTGGTTCTGATGATGGTCAGCGTGTTTGAGTGTTAGACATGAAAGGCCAACTCAAAACAAGGGATGGCTTGGATAGTCTAGTCGGGAAACTGGGACTCCGAGAGGCCATTTGGCCACCAGCAAAGCATTTGACTACATTGGATTGTGTTATCTAGGGTGGAGAATATCCACTGTGCACTTAATGCCTATAAGAACAAAGTATTTTGTTTTCCAAAAGTGTGTGTGTATGAGAGAGATGGAGAGACATCTCTGTAACAGATCCTGTTTTATTAGGAGCATCTTTAAAAATATATGCTTAGATCAGGGTTTCCTAACTTTGGCACTGTTGACAATTTGGGCAAAATATTATTTATTGTTGGGGGCTATCCTGTGCATTTTTAGGATATTTAGCAACATTCCTGGCCTCTCTCTACCCACTAGGTGCCAATAGCAACCCCAGTCATGATCAAAAAATGTCTCTAAACATTGCCAATATTGCCTGGGCACAAAATCACCCGTGGTTAAAAATCACAGCCGTAGGTGGTCGCTAAGTGATGACTGTCATGTGCCGGGCACTCTAAGGTTTTTATATGTGTTAATTCATTGAATGTCATAGCTACTTTATAAAGTCTATTCTGTTGTCATCCCCATTTACAGATGAGGAACTGACACACAGAAAGGTTAACTTGCAGAGATCACCAATTATAATTTAATCCCTTCAGTCTGGCTATAGCACTCTACAATCTTAACCATTTATTCTTTTTTTGTTCTACCTAAGTGATTTGTGCCTACTAGTGAACCATGCATTTTAACACCCTGTGAACATCTCTTAGATACTATGAAATCTGCTGTTGATGTTGTTTCTATTTTTTAAAACAAAGGGATGGTGGGTCTCTCCTTGGCCTCTTGCCTGTTTGAAATGGGGTAAGCTCTGGGCAAGTTTCTTTGCAACATCAAGCAAAGGAATAAGTTCATATAAATGCCAGTGAATTAATTAAAGAGGCTCTCACAGGGGCCAGCCACTGGTAGCTCATCTATTTTTGTCCTTGGTCAGCTGTGCTGCATCTGAAGCATTAGCGCCTAATGGCTTCCCCTCCTTGTTGTCACGCTCCTGGCTTCTTGATCTAGTTTGCCTTCTCGTGCTTGCATTGGCCTGACGTTAGCCTTCTCTGAGAATGAGATTATTTTCCATTACATTATGACTATTATTTGCTTAATGAACCAAATTCAGGAAGCAGAATAACTTTTAGAACTAAACCCTCCAAATCCTGAAAACCGTAGCAGTGCTGGAGATTTCAAGTCACACAGCCAAGAACCGTTTTCTAAGCAGTAAGAGGAGAGGAACCCGGTGGCCTGGGCAGGGGGTCTCCACCAGAGCACGGTTCACAGTTCAGGCTCTCAGTCCTAGGAGTGCCCCGGGAGAAAATGTCTAAGAAAGTTAGGAAACTAGAATAAACGACTCTCTTCTCTTTAGAAAACAACTTATTTAGGTTCAATCAATATTTAATTAATCTTTGAAAGAAACTTCAGGGACAAGTCTAACTGCAATTTGGAGGGGGCAGAGTGGTAACCTCTACTTTCTCTTTAAAAAGTCTTTTCCAGAATTCTAGGAAATTGCCTTGTATACAAACTTGACCAGCAGAGGGCTTCCATACCTGACAAATGATGCTTGAACAGAACAAAAGGGACTGAGAACATTTCTTAATGTTGAGTTTTTACTCAACTACAAAACATTGAATTTTTTCTGCGTATATTGTATAGGGTACAATCAGGCTCCGTTTGTAAAAAGTAAGGTTGGCATGGTAGAAATGTTTTTTTGCTTATTTTATTAGAAAAAGCTGTGCCTAGAGTGATTGATATTTTCTAGGCATTTATAAATCAAATAGCTTCAAGAGAATCTGTTCACTGCTCACCCTCATTAAGAGAAATATCCCGTTTCTTCTACGTATATCACATGCAGCATTAGCTTTGTTAGTATTTGCCTCTGGCAACTGTTCTTGAAGCTTCCTTTCAGTACCTGGCAACCAAAGAAAATTTGTATCAGACCACTGCTTTCTGCTCCCCGTTTTATATTTAATCATTTTTAACATTCAGAAAACTTCAGATCCTGAAAAGACACTCAAGATTGTTAAGGGCTGATGCATGATTATTCTGAACATGTAAAGGAGAGTAGATTTGGATGGAGTGCAAGTATGTTGATCCCCCAAGTTGGTGCCCACCAGCCAGTGCAGTTGAAGTCACCATTAGCTAGTAGGATGAATTCTTCAGCACAAATGCAGAGATATGTAGAGGGGGACATCCTAGCAATCTTCTCTCTGCCAGGCATCCTGCACATTGTCATCAAAGTCCTCCAAAGGGCATGCCCTCCCTTGGTGTTCTCCCTTAAGGCACATCTCTAAGTCTCTAATAGCAAGTGCTTTGTGCAGGTTCCCTAGTTACCATCTCATAGGCAGGTGCTCATGTGTACTGGTCTCTTTTATGAGCTGTTTGTAGTGACAGGAAACGTTGACAAGTAAAAATGTGAAGGTGAATTGCTTTGATTCTAAAGACAGAACTGAAACTAAATTCTGGATTTAGAGAAACTATGTCTTTAGTTATATAATGAATTATCCATTTTTGGGGTTTTTTTCATGTTGGCTCACAGCCACATTTACTGGACTCATCTCAAGTAAGGGTATAGGATCTCATGACATCAACATGTGCATTCTCATTTTTTCCACTTTTTTGTATTGAATATATTTTTACCAGGTACTTTGTATATTTTGAGCGCCCAGGAGAGTATAAAAATAAATACAGAAATCCCAAATACTGGAGTAGAATGGTCCTGTCAAATGATTACAACAAAATCAAAATATTTGAGTCCAGAAATATTTTCACTGGAGTCTTTTGGGGAAGGCTGATGACATATTGTGTCTTAATAGAGGGAAAAAGTAGTTGACTTTGTCTTTCAGGTTCAGGAGTGGAACAGAATTTTTAAAATAGATTTTTGAATCAGGAAACCAGAGTTTGCCTTATGAAGAGGCAATGTTTTTGGTCATGAAGAGCATGGGCTCTGGGCCTGTTGGTTAATTTGAATTTTAGCATCATCCCAAAGGTCACTGGATGACATTGACCAAGTTACTTTACTTCTTTGTACCTCAGTTTTGTCACCTGTGAAGTACAGTAGAATTTATTACCTGCCCCATCAGGTTGTAAGGTTTAATTGAAAAATAATTCATGTAAAATGCTTAGAAAGGTGCCTGCTATATAGTAAAATCTCAATAAATCCTTTTTGTTACTATGACAGTTATCTGGTTCTGTCGCTTTTATTGGTATTGTCATTATAACTGAGTCCCAGTGAAGGGCACGTACCTGGGTTGCAGGTTCAATCCCTGGCCCTGTTTGGGGCACATTCGGGAGGCAACCAATCGATGTGTCTCCCTCACATCAGTGTTTCTTTCTTTCTCTCTTTCTTCCCCACCCTCCCTCCCTTCCACTCTCTAAAACAAAAAGAAAAGAAAAATCAATGGGAAAAATAGCCTCAAGTGAGGATTAACAACAATAACAACAAAATACAGCAGAAGCGACACCTTTATCTTTGAATACTTTGTTATTTTAGATTGTCATTAAATTATTTCTCTTTAGCACTGACTTTTGGCATTTTTAATACTTAATTGCAAAGACATTCCAAAGCAGAGAGTAGACATGTGTCTGCGATTGAATTTGAGGACATCAGAAGGAAAGAGAGAGACAGACTATGTTCGGTCAGCCAGGCATAAGATTGAAGGTGACTGAGGTGGGGAGTGGTATCTAATCGCTTAGGAGAAACAGTTCTAGAAAATGAAAGGAGATGCGTGTTGGGTTAAGGCTTGAGGATTTCTATTCATATTTGTCTCTATCACTTGTGCAATATCAGCAGGTGGCTTGCATTTCTAACCAACTCGCTCTCTCATTTCCTTAGTGATATTTTATGGTTTCCACACCTCTGTGTGTTTTTCTTAGCACACTCCTTGGTCTGATTAAGTACAGGAATGTCAAGGGTCATGTTAGCATTATCTGTGTCTGACCTTGGTTTACACTACGCTCGTCTCTCCTCTCTCTGAAGTCACTAACAAGAAGCAGAGCGGTGCAGATATTGGGCAGATGTTTAGCAGGCCAGGGATGGCTAAAGTAATGGATAACTCACTTTACAGAACAACAACAACAAAATTCAGGCTCAGCTTTTACCTTTTTTATTATAAATGCTTAAAATATTCCATAGATAACCTTAATATAGTTCAGGTGGTCCTTACATATGCTAATTAATAACACCCTGTGCCCTCCAGCTATTTTGATGCACACTCTTCCCTGAATTCACTGTACATTTTCATTCCTCTACTCTTTGCTCATCCCAGGATGCTTTCTATCATGAAAGTCACAGACCAGCTGTCTCAATTCCAAAGTAAATCCATTGATGTGGTTCTTTTGCTTTGTGTGTGTTTTTTTAATCGAGTTGCACATACTTCAGAAGTAAATGATTTCACATACACTTACAGATTTCCATTTTATCTTGAAAAATCAGAAGATCTGGCAACTGGCCCATGATCCTCCTTAGCAGTGGCCAGAACTCTGTGGTGGCTGTCACCTCTGACAGAGTACAAAGTCTCTAGTTGGTCATGGTTGCCCACCACTCCCATTTGTTTTTCTTTCCCTTGGCAGGATTCAGTCCCTTAAAGTATCTGTCTCATTCCTGTATGGTTTGCGTTTATGACCTTGGAGTAGAAGCCAGATCATCTCTCAATACTTCCTGGGTTTGCTCAACCCTCTATGTTGCCCTTAGCAAGTTGTTAGAGTGGGGTTTAATCCCTTCCTTTCTTTGATTTGTAAGGAGTTGCCTTGTAAATTTGTTTCATCAATTCACATGGTCATCCTTTCGGGGCAGAATCGAATCTCTTCACACTTTTTCTCTGATAGCAGCAGTTTCTCCCCCACACATGTGTCTTTCGGCATATTTTCCTGGATACAGAAGGAACTGGTTGAATGATAGGAGAGCCTCAGAATGAGTTATTACCCTATCACTGGCCTTTATGAGCTCCTCTGCAGTCATGTAATTAAGAAGGCATTCACAGTTTGCTTTATAGCGCTATCAAAGTTTCCAAAATGAATAAAATAGCTTCATCATTAATAATTTGGGTTCGTCATCTTTGACCCAAAGGCATCCCACACTAGAGACTACAAATATTATTTTAAGCAGTTTAATGGATTACCCGGAGAATAACTAATGGATTAACAGGTCAAATAAATTAATGGTTAAATTGATGTGAACATGTGGTTGAATGACTTTCCAATTGTAATTGTAACTGTAAAAGGCAGACACCCCGAGGGGGGATTAAGCAGTAGCAACAAACACTATTATCATTAGAGTTTCCTCCGGAAGCAAGCATAACAGACAGGATGTTTTCTAATGAAACAGTAAAACAATTATAATAGCCCTTTGGAGATTTGGTGGCTTTTTTTTTGGTTGGTTGGTTGGTCTTTTTTTTTCTCCTAGTGTATCCAAAGGAAAAAGCTGTGTTTGGAGTGCCAGCCAGTTAAAGTATCACAATTATTATAAATAACCATCTATTCAAGGGGCATAAGATGGACAGCGAAGTAGGCAATTAAACATGTGCTCCATAAATATGCATAAATCCAATACCATCTGCCACGTTGTCCAATTTGACTAGTTGTCTTTATATACCTACTACATAAATCAGTTTAAAAGGGTTCCCCTGAAGCAATGTTTCCTATAATGACTGGGTAAAAGATCTTCATTCTTTTGCTAAGACTATATTTCTCATGTTTCCCATGACAAAGATAATATCCTTTCCTTTTGAGGCTAGAGAATCAGTTAACTTTGCCATGTAATAAACCACCTTAGAACTTAATGGCTTAAAATAACAACCATTTATTTAGCTCCTGATTCTGCTGCAAGTTCTCCTGGGCTGGGTGAGGTTTCGTTGATTTTATCTGGGCTACCTCCTGCTTCTATAGTTAACTGACAGGTCAGCTGGGAGCTGGCTAGTCCGCTGTGGCCTCACTCATATGTCTACTGATTGGTTGGCTTTTGGCTAGGTTACCTATCTTTCATTCCCCAGCAGGCTAGGCTGGGTTTGTTCATACGGTGTTTATGGGGCTCTCAGAGCAGTAGGAGAAGGCAAACCCATTTGATTTAATTTTATTTTTAAAAAAATATTTATTGGTTTTAGAGAGAGGAAGGGAGAGATAGAAACATCAATGATGAGAGAGTCATTGATCGGCTGCCTCCTGCACGCCCCCTACTGGGGATCGAGCCCACAACCCAGGCATGTGCCCTCACCGGCAGTCGAACCTCAATCTCCTGGATCCTAGGTCTATGCTCAACTACTGAGCCGTGCCCGGCCAGGTGCAGGCCTATTTTAAGTTCTGCCTCACAATTGCTACTGAAACATTGGCCAAAGCTAGTCACATGGCCAAGCCCAGAGTCAGTGTGGAAGTGAACTACCCAATGACACGGATGCAGGGAGGCAAGAACCAATGAAGGGCCATTAAGCTGACGAGCTACTATAAGTATTCTTTTAAATTCATGCCAATTCACTTTTATTGCATGTGAATTACCTTGTATGTGCTAAGCAAGTTTCTGGGTAATTTTAAATATATTTGGCCATCCTTTTTAAAATGCACTTCCTATAATCAATGAATTACCTGTGTAGGCACAGGAAGGGGAAAAACTGATTTGTAATTCTGATACATTATTCACTCTGAATAATTTATAAAAACATATAAATGACAAGTGTTTTGAAGTTGTATAAATCTATGTATGTAAATGTTATATAATATGAAAATATTTGTCACATTTTTATGCATGTTTATTTCCTTCTCATTCCCAGTTTTCTCATCTGTAAAAAAGAATACCACAGAAGTGACTTTCCCAGAGAGCTGTTATGAAGACAAAATTAAAAGCTTAGCACAGCCCCCAACACGTAATGAACACTCTAAATGTTATCTGTGAGGGGCAATATGGAACAACAGTGATGCCTAGTTCTGCTGTTGTTATTATTGCTAAATAGTAGTAATAATGTCAGTTACAGCATCTTTCCAAGAAGTGAGATTTTGATTATACAAAAGCCACAAGTCTATTTAGACCAGCCATTGTTTTTCTATAACACGCCTGTCTTTCGGACATGAGGCTCAATCTTGGCATAATTGAGCGTAAGTTTTTCCTGGCCCTCAGTTATTTATGTGCCATTTCATTTCACCATACCAGAGCATAGATACTCATTATGTCTGTCTCAGTACATCACATTTTCAACTAATTTTGTTTTAAGAAGAGAGAGATAGAAAGTGGGTTGAATTTCAATTACTGCTTCCTCTCTAAGCCCTCTGTGTAATTCCCAATGACTGTGATGAGGCACAGAGTTCTGCTTCAAAGCTTTGGATAATAGGAGTTGTGGTGAAGATGTTTCCTCAGAGAGTGGCATGTCCATTTAGAGCATTACAGTTTCATTGTTAAATATAGTTTTAGCTATGCATTTCCTTCCCAGCCAAACCTTATATGTAGCTGAAGAGCCCTGTCTACTACACAATGTTCAAATCTTTCAGTAAATCTTTTATTGGACAGGACCTTATATACTATGACCTCATGTCACATAAAAGGAAAAAATAAAACTATTACCCACAATAGGAGTCAGCAAACTTTTTCTGCAAAGGGCCAGATAGTAAATATTCTAGGTTTTGTGGGCTATCAGGTCTCTGCTGCAAATCTGCTTTCGAAGCAAAAGCAGCCACAGACAATAGGTAAATGGGCGTAGCTATGTTCCAATAAAGCTTTATCAAAACAACAGTGAGTCAGATGATCAAAACAACAATGGCCATGGTTAATCCACCCTTGACCTAGAAGGAATTCTAAATCTTTTAAGCAGTCAACAGAGAGAAAAGAGCATGGCTAAGAAATTTTTCAACTCTAAGTATAATTGTTTTTGATGGTAAGAACTAAAACTACCACCAATGTCCCTGCTTTCTTCCTGAGTGTGGTGTCATTCATAAACATTTAAAATAACCAACAAGAAGGTGATTCAGTTTTAAGATTATTCCATTTTGGGGGGTCATCTCTGTGTGTCTTTCGCATTTGGAGATGGGTATTGATCATGGTCTATTTAAGTGAATTTCATAGACCTGTAAATTTAAATTGTAAAATAAGTGTTGGACAAATCCAGTTTTTGATTAAAATAAATTGTAGTTAAGTCATTTAAACACACACATGCACACCCTCTCTGCCAGTATCTACTCTAACACCTTTAAAAAGACATATGATCTAGTGCTCAAAGCAGAGAGGGCACACAAGGTAGTCCCTTCAGTTGGAAAAAGAGTATTCATACAATACTGTCTATATTTTCCTTTGTCATGGAGCCATTCTGGTGCATAAACTTGTATTTCAGACTGTTCCATCAAGACTGCTCTATTTCACCTACTCTATTTCCAAGTCAGAATAGGAAGTTTGCTCGGAGCTTTGTGACTTTAGTGTAGCTGAAAAACTTTCCATTGAATGCCCAAACCATTTTCAGTGAGGCCCCTCCTTGCTTATAGACATGCACAAGAATTATCTTTACAACTAACTGCTGGTTTGTCTCTTGAGGATTCTGATTGGATCTCCTTAAAAATCCTGTGAGCTTGGCATTCATTAAAGTAATTGATACAGGAGGAAACTGAGGCTCAGAGCATCTGAGCAATTTGCCTAATTTCATGAAATTTATTAATCTAAGCTGGGGCTCAAACCTACACCTCTGGTGCCAAGTGTATTTCTTTGGCTACTGCTGTTTCTGTTCCACAGCTGTGATGTGACCCTCAATACTGTGATTCAGCTCAGAGCTGGACACTTTCTGTTGCTTACTTTGGGCACTGTCAGTTTCTTACGTTGGATGTTATCGGTATCCATTGTCCTAATGCTCTGCTGAACTCTATTACCTGGTTGTACCAGTGCAGGAGACCTACATATTGCTTCAAAGATGGCAGCAATACTCAGAACCTAACAGATAAGATCATATAAATGACTTCCTACCAACATCTGTTGAAGGCTGATGATGTGTTGGGGACCAGGCCAGTTATCCTCATGCATTATGTCATTTACTTGTCACAACAAGTCTCTGAAGTAGATGTGATTATTATTATTACTCAATAGATGAGGAAACTGAAGTGAAGAGGTTAATCATTTAATCTTTAACTATTCATTTTTCCCTTGGGCTTATTGTTTGGACTTTAGCTTGCCGTTATCTAAAGATAAATGTGAGAAGCCAAATCTTGAACATAAATTATATTTTGGATGTTAATCACCCTTAGTTTCTGAACCACATTTAAAACTCTACTAATAGATTTAGAATAACAGTAGTGTTTTAAATAAGAAATATACCAATTCTAGTAATTTCATATGCATCTAATATTGTGAAATATCTTGTAAATGAAGCTGCTAGATAATTACAGCTTACTCTTTAAGTGCTGAAATTTAAATTAAAAAAATGAAGTTCTGTTTTCGGAAGCTGTCTCATTAAAATAGGTAGCACACACCTATCTACGAAAGTATTGATGAAGGAGATGAGCTTCAGGTCCGGGCAGTGGCTTCAACAGGTGGAGAAGTAGGGATATTACTCCTCTGGCTTTAATAACGTTTCAAAAATAGCATAACTTGGGCTTGGTGTGCTTTGGCTATTTGGTGCACAGATACATTATTTTATCCTATAACCTTCTGTATCCAGAGGGTCCGAAAATTTGGTGATTTCATGTGAAGCATGGAAGTATTTCCAATATCATGAATAAATATGAAAGTGTAGAAGACCTGCCTTTGAAAAGAAGCCCGCGTGGGGAGTAAGAGTTCAGCACAGTAGCTGTTTCATTCACCGTTTTCACTTCTCCTTGGCGCCAGCCTTACGGCCATCACAATGTCCTATGGAATGATCTGACCTGACTCAGCTTAGGCCTCTGAAGGGCAGGGGAAGAAAATCTCCTTATTTTATCCACTGTCACTTCAATCATCCCTATAAAAGAATGGGCTTCCCTTACAGCAAGGCTGAGTATGAGTTATTAGGATCCCGATAGAGGCGAGTTAACCAATATATGCATAGACAAATGTGCGCTATCCCTAAGTCTTACTATAGAAATACAAAAGAGACTGAAAATGGGTATCGGCAAATGTCAAACGTAAAGCTTTTTCTCAGTCGCTGCTCCACTAAAAGGAACACTCTCAACCATCAATATTTTGAAGGGGAGGAAAGCTTTGGAGAGGCCTTTAAAGAAGGCTAAAAGCTGTGTTTACACTCTACTTAGCACTGTCTAAGAGACTTTTTTTGCACTGATGGAAATGTTCTATAATGTTTGTTTAGTTTCTGGGGCTAAACTGGGGGAGCCGTAAGTCACATACGGCTATTGAATGGCCACTTTAATGTAGTCAGTGTGACTAAGGAAGTGACATTTAAATCTTACTTAATTTTAATTAATCAATTTAATTTAAATGAATTCCTGAAATGAATCAAGGATCCATTTGTCCTTCATTTATAGTGAATAGCATAAGGATTTGGGGCTAAAATCTGATGACTATCAGTTGAATTATTAAGGTTAAAACTTTGCTTTCATGGTGAGAGATAACATGGGTTAATAACTCCAATGATATACCCTTAATGTTGCTCAATAAATGATAGTTGTTGTTATTATAATTATTAGTATTGTTATTACTAAATGAATATTCAAGAAAAGGTTTTTGAGCACCTACTACATGCCAGGCACTGTTCTTGGTGCTAGGGATGTAACAGAGAAGAAATCAGATAAAATTCCTGACTTCTTGAAGCTTACAGTCTTGTTTATTATTATTATTGAATTAAATTCTAATTAGCTGATTCAATGAAGTGCAAATTTGCTCATGCTACACCAAGATGTGCAAAGAAAATGCTTGTTTAATTTTCCTACCATTTGATCTTATATTTCCCCTATCTTACAGGATGTGAGAAAGAAAATTTTAAATACTTAATTTGGTTCTATCCAGCAATTTTGTCTGAGACCAATGCAATAATATAAAGTTTTGATGGGTTTGAGGGTGAGGAGGTATCTTAAACTGAGCTTCGTTAGGTAAATATGCAGAGAGTCTTGTATTTTTTCCTTTTGCTCCTAAATTCTCTTAGATGGTGTCTGTGCAGCTGGATGAGTAGTAGTTTGGCTAGTGGGACTTTTGGACAGTGGGGAGAGGAAGGGATTCTTGGCTGGGCCCTCAGCATCCTGTGCTGTTCTCTGGGCCCTGGCAGACCTCTGCGGCAGAGGTATCTCCTGCCTGCCTAGTCACTGTGTGCCCTGCTGGTGTGTGCGGTCAGATGATATCTGCAGCTGGTGGCCTGGTGGCCTGTGCTCTCTCTCAGCTTGGTCAGGGCCCAGCTGTTCTTCTTGCTGACTTGGCACCACCTCTGCTTTCCCTGGCTCTGCAACCTCTCTGAGATTGGCTGTGCCTCTGACGTAGGTCACTCCTTCTAGCCTGATACTTATCCCTGATCTTGGCTAATTTCTACGTCCTCTCTCAGAGCATGTGAAAGTTTCAGGCTCCCTTCCAGGCCACAGAGGGGCTGATTTATGAAAGCTAAGCTCGGGCTCTCCTGCCTGCACACCCTGAGCTCCTCAGTGGGCTCCGATGCAGCCATTTTCCACGTGGGGTTGGGATGGGAGTGGTCTGGGGCGCCATCTCCTTTCAGAGTCCTGGGTCTGCTGGTTCCCTGCACCCTTGGCTTTCTTTTCTTATTTATGTAATCCTTTCTTCTCTGGGTATAAGAGACTGTAAGAGACATCAGAGTTTAAATCTCTGAGCCTTCTCCCTTTTATGCTCTTTCCATAATTCTCTGAAGTTGTTGGTGTTTTTTGGTTTTTATTAACTTTCCCTCTTTGGCCAGCTCCAACTTCCTCTCTGCCAGCAGCTCTTAATAATAATAATCCCCCAAGGCGGGGATTTTAGGTATGTGTTGGAGTGTTTTGTGGTTGGGGTATCATCATGATTGGGGGACTCTATGGACATTTGAGGGACATCCCTCAAATCACTAGATTCCTATCCAGCAATGCATACATCCTGTGTCTGCATGACCTTCAAATGTCCTTTGAGAAATTGGTATAGATAAGAAGCCTATTTAAAATTATCTGAGCCTATATTATAATTTCTTCTTACACATAAGCACACATGTATTAAATACATACATTAAGTTTTCCAAGAATCTAACAACCAAATAAATGGAAAGAGGATCTTGCTTTCTTTTGTTTGTAAATTTGCATACATCACTGATACAGTACCACTTCTGGTATTTCAGTTGCCAGTAAAACACACACGTGCTCATCAGCATTTGTACCTATACATCCCTGATGATATTGCATATGGGTGTATACATCTGCCAACCTCATTATGTCTTCTATTGGAATTGTACCTGAGCACTTCCGTACAAAATTATGCATTACATCATTATCATATACTTTTTGTTCATCCTTTATCCTGCTGTTAGAAACTATTAGTTTTTTAGAACAATATCTGTAGATAGGTTTTATTTTCTATGAATTACATTTCAGGATATTTTATAAATGTTTAAAAAGGGGGTACCTTCTGTCTGTCCTACCTCTCCTCCATGACCCCAGCCATGGCTAAATCATACTGTGTGGAAGAAAGTGATTAGCTTATAAAATATGGGGAGGGGGGAGGTCTTCACCTAAGTTTTAAAATAAGACACTAAAGAACATTAAACATTCAGAACAGGGTAAGTACAATTCCAAAAAAAAAAAAAAAGACATGTAGCAATAGACAATGCAATAAAATAAACCAAATGAAAAGCATAGGCAATTTCTGATTAATTCTATCTAGTTTTCATTTTTCATGATTCTCACTAATTCCACTTTAGCTGTGATGGAGCCGTTCTGCCACTACTCTGTTAGTATCATTATAGATTAATAAAATCATTTCGGAAAGCAATTTGGCTATATAATCCAGAGTCATTATAATGTGCATTACTATTGATTTGGTAATTCTTTTCTGAAAATTTAAGCTAAGTCGAGCAAAGGGGAAGAAATAAACCATACAAATGAAGGTATTCACTATAGTGTAAAAATAAGTTAAATAGCAAAGAACAGGTGGAAATATTAATAAATATATATTATATATTAATATTAATAAGTATAAAGTAATAACAACATGGAAGCAAGCATAAAACAATTATATAAGCTATGGAAAATAAGTTTTTGATCACTTACTCATTTGGTCCTTTATCATTTAACTAATATTTATTCAGTCCATACTGGTGAGAAACATTATGTTAGATTCTGGGATTATTAGAAGGGAAAGATAGGAGAAAGGAAGGGGCATGTTTTACAATTCACATAACATCTTTAGCTCAGTGAAATATAAATTCAAAAAGCAATAACCTATAACCTGCTCCTGATATGATCTCTACTGCTAACCTCTGAGTGTCCCTGGGCAAATCACGTCTCCCTTCCGAAGCTCAGTTTTCTTACCTGTAAAGTGGGGAGTTTGACTTACAGAATTCAAAGGGATCATCTCATTCATTGATTCTGCAAATATTTTAAATAAATATTTGATTTTTTTTTCCTCCATCGTATCGTAAACTGTCATATCCAGTTAATCATCAGTACTGCTTGCTAGTGTGGAAACGGTAAAGATTCTTTTCAAAAGAGTATCAGTTAATATGTTTTTCAATTCATAGACTTTTACTTGTTTATATTCTAACTTAGTAGCTATCAAACATCGCATGTTGGAATAGATCATAAGAATTTCCCTTCCTCACCATGAAATTTAATGGGGCATTGAGATTGCACATGAACATCTCACAGCCTTAGCAACAGCAATTGGACTTACGCTGTTTCCATCACTGCCACGACATTTTGCTCGTGGTTATTTTTGATGAGAATATTTCCCAACTGAACAATATTATATTTGAGTTAAAATAAGGAGACAGTTTATGTGACTTCCCCGCGAAACCTGAAGGGGATAAACAAACAACCAACACAGAAAAACCTTTGGTACGATAGCTTAGTTAATGGGTAATTTTACACAAAGCAATTTCACCTTACAAGTTTTCCTTATGGGAAAAATTGAAACAAGGATCATGATCCAAGAAACACAAAGTATATGTCAAGGGCTCTTTGGTTGGAACCTCTAGATGAGCAAAAGCAAAACGTAAAGAATTCATGTGTGGCTCTTGGAGAAAGGGGAGACGTGAGTCTTTTGTTTCCAGAAATTTTGTTCATTTTTTTCCGTTTTACGAGCCATGCCTTTTCCAGGGCAGTTCCACTTTTTTGTACTTCACACAGTAGCTACAACAGCTGTGTTAATTAAATAGATATGTCACGGCGCTGAGGCCAGTGCCTGCTGCCACGTTGGCAGCCAGGAGCCTCCATGCATGGCAGGCAGTACCCCGCTGCCGTCACAGTCACAGGCTCGGAAAGGACAGGGCAGGCGGCGAGAGGAAAAATAATAAACTAGGAGCAGAGACTTAGCGCTCAGCTGTGTCCATATTAAATATACCATAAAATATTTATGGGATTAAATATGGACGCACTTTTCTCCCCGGCCTTGGGATATTTGAATATAATTCTAAGAACCATGGGTAAGATCACCTAGAGTGGTGACAAGATGGCTCTAAGTGCTCAACAATAAATTGTTCGATTATGAACACTATGCTGTATTGTTCATTGACTCGGGAAATATTTATTGAATGTCTGTGTGTTTCTGCCCTGTGTTGAGGCTGGAAATATAGAGGTGGATAAGGCAGAACTTTAAGATTATACAGAACATGTTCAGTTCTAATCAATATTTCCAGTGTGGTAAAAATGCTAAATATATTGTGTGCGGGGGTAATCATTCAACATTACTAACAATATGCCCCACTTCTCTCCTACTTACTTCAAGAGAAAATCTGTATCGTGCAGATAAAGATCCAAGATCCAGAATATGAAAGTTATTTTAGAAATTTTATATATATATAAAATTCCCCATTCCGCAGTTGATTCTTGCCAGAGTTTTACTTTTCCAAAATTAGTCTTGGCTGTTTGTTGATTACTTTGGGATTAATGTCCAAATGGGTTTTGTGGTTTTAGTTAAAGAAATATTAATAGTAGTTAATGTTGTGTTGCTGAAATTTAATTTGTCTTCTCTGGATTCTGCTTGCATAATGCTATTTTTTGTTCTAATTGATTCATAAAGATCATTAAACAAGAGAATGAAAACAATTTGTAGTTAATTTCTGGGAGATTGCAGCATGCGTGTTTTATGGCTCAAATAACAGATGTTATTTCGGAGAAGCTGAGCGGTGCTGTAACTCGGTGGAGAGCAGCCTGGCGAGTCGCAGGGCGCACTGCCCTGTGCTCCTGGTAGCCGTGTGGTGAACTCCCGCCCTGGGCCGGGCGGACAAGCAACGTCAGCAGCTTCACCCCTCCGCAGGCCTCATGCCCCGGTTCGGCTGGAGAACCCCAGAGGAGCCTGGCGAAACCACATGACTTGAGAACGTTCAGAGCATCCAACTTTGGTCATCTTTCCATTTTTAGAAAGCTGATACTTAGAAAAATATAGGCTTGAAAATGCAATGCCTTTCTCCCAAGAAAATTCGGATTTAATAGGCCAGCTTTTAGTGCTGGGTCTGCCATTAGCCTTCAGGAAGGTACTTGACTCAATCTTTGGGCAGTGAGTGGAACATGCAGTCACAGTGCAAAGTGCAGAAGAACTTTCTAAGGAGAAGAAACCGGTAGCCGCCTGCTGTTTCTGCTGTGTCCCAACCTATATCTCAAAATCATCACCTGGCCCATGGGTCCCCCTCCACCATTTTTTATTAAAACATTTCAAGGTAAAGACTCATAGCCACTAAAACACCCAAGGGTCCTTAGGATGGAAGTCTAACTGGAAAGCCCTTTAGCGGCTGTGATCAGGAGACCAGCAAAGAAAAAAGGCCTCAGATGGAGAAATGATGCAGGGTGAGAAATGATGACCCGGAGGGGCAGATGGAATCTTTATCTTAAATACACACTGCAAGGGGGCGAGAAGCAGGAGAGAGTTCCTCTGATGGAAACTGTTATGCTATGAACTTGCTTCGGGGCAACGTAAGAAATATATTCCATTTTTAAGACAAGAGACATATTCCTCCTGAGGGAATGTACTGGACGGCGAAAGGCCAGGTTTTGAGAGAAAAATATATGTGGAGATTATTTAGGTCTAAATCCTGATGGAAAATGGAAAAGATTTCCAAATTTAACTCCACATACTTTTAAATGGGCAAGTTGAAAATAAGGTAATAGATTTGAGTTTTAGCTACGCAGCTCGCTCACTTCAAGCTCCTTATCTGTGCCCTCCTGCGCACCCCCATACACAAAGATCTCAAGCACACACGTGTGTTCACCCACATGCACACACATATACATGCATACACACAAAACCAGAACAAAATATAGCAACAAAAAATACAGCCCTTGACGTCTCTCCTTTTAACACTAATTTTAAGAACTCCATTTTTTCAGTAAATATTAGAGAACTTGAGAAGTTGTCTATACTTTGGAATGAACTCGGTTGAGATGCTGGATATAGTTGTTCCATATGAAACCCTTAATGATGTAGAGGCCCTGAAATGGATCTCTCTTTCATTCAAAGTAGCAAATGCATGTGCACCATGCTTTCTAAATTATAAAATATTTCAAATACAGGAAAAAACATGAAGACACTTAACATCATGCTCCTTTCTCTCGGACTTAATAAGCTTTAAAACACTAAATTTAACATCCACGTGTAGCTGAAGATGTGTCACATCCCATTTCTTTGCTTTGCTCCGTGGGGAGATAATGACACCCTGAGGTTGGAGAGTATACTCTAGCACACATGCTCCTGTGTTTGTACTTGGGTAACATTAGCTCATTTCCTTAAACAATATGTAGTTTGGATTCTTCTGTTTGGACATTTTACCTTAATACTATCACATTGCTCTTTCCCTTTACAACTTTATTTTTAAAAATTTGGTATTGTGTACTTGATAACATCACATTATTGGTAGATGTAGATTTAATTCTTCAGTGTATCTGCCATACAATAGTGACCTATTACGAGACTGTCCTGCAATTTTTCCACTCCCCTATGGATGGCCATTTATATTGTTCCCTTATTTTGATGATTTCGCAGTGCACTTTTTTGTATTTATCTCTTGGACACATGTTACTGCAGTGATAGTCAAACTACTTAAAAATCTGTACAGCATGAGTGCCAGCCCATCATAGTGGGGTACTGAACAATAGGAGTGGATGCCAGCCATAAAAATTGTCTCAGCTGTAATTAGGTGTGCCAGCTGAAGAGCCTGGTGTTCCGGAATACTTCTCAGGTAAATGGTTAGAAGCAGAAATTGTTGTCATAGGGAGGCACTCAACTACTCCATTAAGCTACCTTTCATCATTGTAGTATCCATTTACTCCTGCCAGGAACATATTAGAGTCCTCACTTTTCTACATCTTCAGTTATTGATACTGCAAGATATTTTAGTGTTTACCTGCTGATGGGTTTGAAATATAATCTCTTGATGTTTAATACATATTTTTCTGATTATCAGTGAAGGCAACTTTTCATTGCTCATAGCCCATGTCCAATGGACATTGGGGTATGGGGCAGATCCAGTTAAGGAATCAAAGCCTATAGATGGGTACTTTTGCGCATGTCTGCTTAAAATCAGTAGTTCATGACATCAAATTGTCAGACACAGGCGGAGAAGAAAGAAACATGGGTTTTTCTTGGACTGTAGTGTGTAAGCTAAGGACCAACAAGAAAATGGCAAAGTGAGAATGCTAGTACCCAAGACTCTTCTGGTTGTATTCATTAGCAATGCAACTTAGGCTTGCTTAAGCACAGAGGACTCTATTAGCCCTTGTAGTTAATCTCTCTAAGGGATAGAGTGAACTTTAGCGATGGCAGTATATGCCTCTTTCTCACTCCATCTCTTAACTCCCTTGTGTGAACTTTAGTTTCAGGGACATTCTCTCCACATGTAGCAAAGATGGCCCTAGACAGTTCCAGAATTACTTCTTTGTAGCCTTTGATGCAAGAAAAAGAGATGGGGGAGAGACAGGGAGTCAGACCCATTTTTCCCCCAACAGCCACATTAATCCAAGAAAATGTTTTGACTAGCTCTGCTTGAATCTTGAACTCACTCCTGAGATCTGTAACTAGGGGGAAGGGGTCACACAACCAGTTCAGTGGCAATGGAGATCAGACTTCAAACACTGGAATGACAGACAGACAATTTACACAAGGGAAAAAGAGGTGTTATATTTCCAAAAGAGAGACAGGATACTGAGAAGTCAAAACAACAGATGTCAACTACAAAATGTCTACTTTTACATGGGTGCAATGATTTAGGGATCCTGGTAGTTTCAAAAATTTAATGTACTGGTGCTTTACTTATTTCTAGAATGTAAGTTTTAACTGGCCCCATCTAATCTCAATACAAAGTAAGACAACTATTTCATAGGCCTTGCAAATTCGGGGGGAGGGGGGAGAGCAGGTGCAATAATATCATGGGCACTATCCAGGTACCTTTATGTACTCAATTAATTATCAACCACTGTTATTTTGGCTCATGTATTTTATTTAAAGAGAGACATCTTCTTTTTTGTGGCTTCTTTTATCTGGTTTTAGTTTTCCCCCCCATGGAAATCTTAAGTACTGCCTTGACCTGCAGGTCTGATTTTTAAAAATTAAATTACCTCTAGTTTGTTTTTTTAAAAAAAAAATTAAAAAACCAAAAAAAACTTTTGTTTTTGATTTTTAACTAGTAAATGTAATTTTTTCTATTCACCTGGATGTCATTAAAATTAAAAATGTCTGCTCCATGAAAGGCAATGTCAAGAGAATGAGAAGATAAGCCAGAGGCTAGAAGAAAATATTTGCAAAAGTCTTGCCTGATACAGGACTGTTATTCAAAATTTACAAAGAACACTTAAAATTCAACAATAAGAGAATAAACAACTCAATTAAAAAATGGGCTAACGATCTTAGCAGGCACCTTGCTAAAGTGGCAAACAAGCACATAAAAAGAATGTTGTACATTCTATGTCATCAGGAAATGCAAATACAAACAATAGTGAGATACCGCTGCACAGAATGGCCAAATCCAGGAGACTGACACCACCAAGTGCTGGCAAGAATGTGGAGCAATGGGAACTCTCAGTTATTGCTGGTGGGAATGCAAAACAGTAGAGCCACTTTGAACAAATTTGGCAGCTTTTTACAAAACTAAATATATTCTTACCCCATGATCCAGCAGCTGTGTTCCTTGTTATCTGCCCAAAAGAGTTGAAAACTTATGTCCATTCAGAATCCTAAACATATACGTTTATAGCAGCTTTATTCGTAATTGCCAAAAGTTGGAGGCAGCCGAAATGTCTGTCAGTAGGTGAATGGATAAATAAATTGTGGCACATCCAGACAATGGAAAATTATTCAGCACTTAAAAAAGTGAGCTATCAAGCATGATAAGACAGGAAGAAACAGATGCATACCAATAAGAAGCCAGTCTGAAAGTGCTATAAACATATAAACTATATGTCATTTTGGAAGAGGCAAAACTATGAAGACAGGAAAAACATCAGTGGTTGCTGGGTGGTGGGAGTGGGCTGGGATGAATCAGAGGAGCACTGAGGATTTCTAGGACAGTGAAAATACTCTGTATGATTTCCTAATGCTGAGCACATGTGATTATATATTTATCCAAATGTATAGAATGCACAACCCCAGGAGTGAATGGCAAGGTAAACTATAGACTTTGGGTAATTATGGTGTCTCCATGCTGGTTCATCAGCTGTAACCAATGCAGTGCTGTGGTTGGGAATGCTAGTAGTAGGGAAGGCTATAAAAGTGTAGGGGCAAGAGGTATATTGCAGATTACTGCATGTTTTTCTCAATTTTTTGTGAATCAAAAACTGCTCAAAAAAAGTCTTTTGAAAAAATGATGAGACAGAAATAAATAATCATAAAAAAAGATTCAGTGTTGATTACTTCTGGTTTAACGAAGGGTTGTTACAAAAAACCTTATACATTAATCTCAGGCAGTGAGGTTAAAAAAATAATAATAATAGGTTTGGAACATGGATTTTCATTCCTCTCTCTGTTCCTCTTGTTGAGACCATTCTCACTCCCGAGGCAGGCGTTACACCTTGGAGTTCTATTTTGAGTTTTGCTGTTTGAAGCACTTGTTTGATTTATAAATTCCCTAAATAGTCAGAACTTTTTCCCAACAACACAAATGTTTTTATGTACACAAGCTCCTTATGTGGAAGGGGATGGTTAGCGGTCTAATGTCCTCTGGTGTGATATTTAGTAAGAATCCATAGTACTCACCTACACCTCTTTATTTTCCCTGTCTTCTGAGTAAGAGTGAGTGTGAATATTACACGGAATCCTGAAAGGAACTGTGACTTTCAGCCCGGAATTTGATTTATACTTTAAACTTTTAGCATCTGCCAAGCTCAAAAGATAGAGCATAAGTGCAATGGTACTTAAGAAACCAGCAATAAAGTGAAAGGGCATGGGCCTGGATCTTCTGATGACTCCAAATAGGAAGGCAAAGGAAATTGCAACATTTGCCCTTTGATCTTACCCAAGTCAGCGGAAGTCACTGAGGGGTAACTAATGAATAAAGGATGCTCTTCGAAATGGGGGGCTCAAGGCTAGTGACCAAAACTACACTGGGATTTTTCTGAAAGCAGTTCATGCATTTGTTAGAACATAAAAATAGGGGAGAAAAGACAAGAAAACTTTAAAAAGTTCTAATAAGTGCTGGTTTAGTAAGCCTCAAGTGCCCACTGTGCAAAAAATATAATTCTCCAAAGTCACATTTTGTCTTTGGTTTCAGCTCAAAGATGTTTTGTCTTTGTTTCTGGATCTCCCACTTTAAGCTCTGTGATGCTATGCAATCTGTGTTGTTATCTTGGTGGTAGAGAGTGGTCTGCAATTGGGGTCAGGTGATCATAGCTTGATTCCCAGCCCTGCCACACACCCAGATGTTACCTTGGGCACATTACAGAACCTGGGCGATTATACCATGCTGACCATCCTGTGTATTACTCACAAGATTTTCATGGGTTTGTTAAAATAAAAAATATGTGTAAGGCCTTCACACAGCTTTCGGCAACTAAAATGCTCTTTCCTGTCATTTTAGCTGAATCTTAAAACTTGTATCTGTAGCTCTTATAATAGTAAATTATACACAGATACCTTCCCACAAGCTGAAACATGGCTCATAGAAGTGATTTGTTTGGCTAATACAGCTTTTAAGAAGTAGGAATTTGAATGTCTTTGCTTGGGCCATGCACACCACACCGTAGCAGTTTGCAGCAAACCCTATCACCCCCTGTAATTTTGTTGCTTTTGCATAGAAACCCACTTGGTGTACCCCTGACCCTACCCATTCCTCCGACCTGCAGATCACCACTGCTCTGAGCTGTATCACCATAGGTTCCTTTTGCCTACTTTGCCTCAGGAGCTTGGCCCCACAGGTCCTAGCTGTCTTAGCAGCTCTGAACTTAGGTTTGATCTTGTGAGATTGTGAAAGCTCTCCTCAGATTGCGTCTCTGCCTTCTCATCTTTGAAGCTTCTCGGGTCACTGCTTAAGTCTTTGAATGCCTTGAGTGGGAAATTTATGTCAAATATTGGGCTTGCCTCAATGGGGTTCCTTCTTGGTCCCCCAAGTCCTGGAGGCCTTGGTACTTCTCGAATGCCTTGGAACAGATGATGATGACCGTCTTCATCACAATTTTATCCATCTTTTTGAGACCTTGTCGGCAAAAAGTTTGGTTCACTGTAAGTGCACCATTTCAGAAGCAGACATTTTATCTCTTTAACCCTGTCTGACTCATACATATATTACCAACCTGACTCTAAGCATTTGATATGGCTACTCCCAATTTAATGCAGACAGTGGCAGTTTGGTCATGTGAATAATGCCCTTCCTCCTTTGTATGCTTTCCAAATTCTTATTTATCAATTCCAGGTTTTCATTATATGGAACTTTTACTAGTAAAAGATAATATTAAAGTCAAATCCTAATTGTAGTAAGTAGTATCCTCTTCAATGGTTTTCTCAAGATCTGATATTTCTAGTAATCTTGAATTTGCTTCAGAGTTAAAAACAATGAAACGAAATCTTCTTGCCCAAAGAAACCTGTTAAGAAGTTACCGATGATAGGGATCAGGAAACCAGATGTACGTTTTGCCACATCTGGTGTCTTTGAGCAACTAACTTAACTTTGGGTGTATCTGGCTAACACAGAATAAAATCTCTAAAATTTTATGACTTTAAGACAAGGACCATGGGTGTATGGGTGAGGGACAGAAAGACTGACAGAATATACTTATCTTCTTGGCTCCATAATTTCATAACTGAGTTTCATGGAGCAGTTTTCTCTTTTAAAATAATTATAAATTTCATTTTTTCATATTGCAAATATTCCGAAATTTTACCACATTCCACAGCTGAGTCTCCATGGGGTCCCCACCCCGGCCCCACCACAGCTGACCTCTCTTCACCAGGTCTCTCTTGCCATTTTCTGGGGTTGTGAGTTGGGATCAGCCTTGTTCCAGAAGGCTTCGGAGGGGGCTGGGAAATGTGCATGTTTGCCTTGTTCTGTCTGGTAAAGGTCAGAGTGGAATGACTGCGGTGTCAGGGTTAGGGGAAGCAGTGGAGGGGAGACAAGCAGGAAGGAAGGATAATTTAACTGAACCCAGTTTGAACCTTTAAGCAGTTCAGTTCAGGGACAGCACTGACGTCAAAGCTGTTTCTTATTTTATAAAAGCCAGGCTGTCTGATTCTAGGAGCCCCTCTTACCTTCTGCCTGTCCAAAGGGCTGGGTCATGACCCTTTGGCGGATTGTGTTTTATAACCTTAATTCAGGTAAAGGTTTTCTTAGGGTTACTTACCCCTTCTTTCTCCTGTGAGACAGGGTTCCAATATTGAGGGCCAGAGGACAGAGGCATGAAGAAAACCTAATGGGCTTTACTCCCTTACTCCATCAGACTCCGTATCTTAAACAACAGCCTCCCCTACAGTCTCCCATGCCTTCCTCAAACTGAACCTAAACATTCCTTTCTCTGCCTTGTATAACTAACACAGTCACAAATTTTTAAAGTTAATTAGATCACATTTTAAAGCATTGACATGACAGTCAATTTTATTGCTGTGTGTGCACAAGATTTGAAAAAACTACTTGCGTAATTTTAACATACAATGGACCTGATATGTATGTCTGACTTAGAGAGTATAATCTTTTACTTTGAATAGAGACTTTTAATCATATAACACAATATTTCCACTGTTTTAAAATCTATATCCACCATGATATTGGACACCATTTTTTTTAGGAGCAACAAATTATTGTAGGGATTCAGGTTCGACAGCCGTTGGAGAATCTTCCCTCTGGTTGCACCTGAGGTGGGCGTTTTCATTTAACCCTAAGGGTATCTCTGTAAGGGAAGTTTATGGTGTTCTGTTTTTTCTAGAAAACCAAAATGGTGCTCAGGGAGGTTTTGTGATTTGCCCAGAGTCACAATTCTTCTAGGGCCTACTCCCAGGACACCCCTCACAGCCTTCCCCAGTCCCCCTCTGGTCAGAATCAAATCACTCCTTCCTTTAATCTCACGCAGAATGCTGTCTGTGGCTCTGCTTGATATTTATGCAACTCTGCCTCTGATTATTGTCTTCTGACCATGCCTGTCTCTCCAAACTTCTCTCTTTCTCAATGTGGGACCATCAAGAGCAAGGCTTTGTGTCTGTTTTGCACCCTCCCAACGCCCAGCACGCGTCACACCTGCCTAAATGTGACTCTGTTTAGGTTTCTTGAATTGAATCGAGTTCATCTATAGCTATACCATTACTTTTTGGTGATTTCCTCACTCCACAGTTACCTGTTGAATACTGACAATGTATCTGGCTAGGTGCAAGGAATATAGAAGTGAAAAAAACAGACAGAAATCCCCGTCTTCATAGAATTTACATTCAAATGAAGAAAAATAAGCAGTAAGCAGAATACACAGGGAAATTGTGTAGTATCAGGTGGTGATAGGTCAGGAAGAAAAATAAAGAAGGTGAGAGGAAAGTTGGGCAGGGGTTGCACTTTTAAATGGAGGGGTCAGAGAAGATCTCACTGAGAAGGTAACATTTGAACAGAACCTGAAGGTGAGGGAGTGAGCTGTGTATATATACCAGTGCCATTTTATTTGTGTGAATTTAAAACATATTTTTTAAAGTAAAGCCAAACATTGGAGGATTTTTCCTTCCAGTTTTAGCTATATTAGACTACAAAGGACCTTAGGAATTACCTTGGCCTTTCTCATCTTTCTGCATTTTATAGGTAAGGAACCTGAGGCCTGAAGAGGTCAAGGGCACAAGTTTCTCTACTTGGCCTTAGATTGACCAATGAGATGTTAGCAGCTTGCTAATAATCCAACTGAGCATTAAGAGCTAGGTTATTCTTCCATCCGTCCATTCATCCACTATTCAGCAAGCTCTTATCTTAAAAACAACTTCACAGAAACCAGTGTGTCCTTAGTGGACCTTATTTATGATCTATACAGACCAGTCTCATACCTAGGATTCAAGTCTATCTAAGGCAAAATATAAGCAACACTGTGAATTCAAGTAATGAAAATCACTAAGGCTTGGGGTTGGTCAAAGCATTGATTCTTGATCCAGTACCTAGAGAAAAGAGACATTATTTTAGGGAGAGAGAAAGTCATTCGTTCCAAGTAAAGAACACAGGAGACTACAATGCTAATAGGGCAGGGAAGACTGACATCACTGAAGTTGGACTGGAAATCCCACACTGAGAAGCAGTGACAAACAGTTCCATCATAGCATATAAATTTAATGTCAGAGGAGAAAATAATAATTAAGCTTCATCTACTTTCTGACTTGGACTGAGTAAATGTCTGCATGTTTCTGGATTAAATTGGAGGAGCTAAACACTAAACAGGAAATCGAAGGCACTTCAAAAGCGTCGTGATGCATATGTTTAATATTTCATGCTGATATTAACATTCTAAAATATTATCTAAATGTGGGAAATTCACTTTGATTTTTAAAGCAGTTTGTTTCTGATAAAAAAGTGGTTCATACATCTAACAAGCTGAATCACCTGGGAAGTGTTTTAAAAAAATTCCTGCCTGGCCAGGCATGGCTCAGAAGTTGAGCATTGACCTAGGATCCAGGAGATCACAGTTCAATTCCTGGTCAGGGCACATGCCCGGGTTGTGGGCTCGATCCCTGGTCAGGGGCGTGCAGGAGGCAGCCGATCAATGACTCTCTCATCATTGATGTTTCTATCTCTCTCTTTCTCTCCCTTCCTCTCTCTGAAATCAATAAAGATATATTAAAACACACACACACACAAAACGATTCCTTGGTCCCACACCCAAGTGTTTGATTCAGAAGGTCTTGTGTAGGGCAACAGAATGAGTATTTTTAACAAGATCCACATGAGTTCAGATAATTAGCCAGCCTCAGAAATGCCCTGTAACAGAGGACTTCTCCTTGCCCAGGACTATTAGCTGCTCACATCAACATATTAAAAACTTGAATGATATGCTGATTTCAATTTTAACTGCCTTATTACACATAAAAGGCCTGAAAAGGAAAATGCCCTGTATCATCGCTTCTGCGGTTGGCATATTTTGACTTTCTAATGAGTGAGCTTATAAATGTTGTTTGAGGTGATTTAGAGTTCTTTCTCTTTAGGTAGGAGGGAAAATTAGACACTTTATCTTATTTCTAGGGGAAAAGTAATCTACACAAATAGTGATGTACAAAGTCTGTGGTCATATAATGGAATAATTTGATTATTTCAGGCTTTATTGCACATAAACAATATGATGGATACATCTGAAAAATGAAAATAATAAGGTCGATTCCATAGATCAAATAAGAAATTGATTGTAAGATATCTGGTACAGTTTCTGGTACATAGTTAGGATTTCTAAATAACACTATTTTATCCCCTTATCAACTCAAGCAGAAACAGAGCACTTTTTTTCTGGTTGTTGTGTAACTTAGGTCTTTATATGGCACCCTCCCCCCACCCCCAAAATGGCCTCTGATTCCACATACTCTTTTGCAAGATAACATTGTCTCTACTTCCATTAAGAGATGGAGTCCATTTCCCCACCCCTGGAGACAGGGCTGGTCTTTTTACTTGTTTGGACCAATAGAATGTGACAGAGTTGTGCTGTGTCAGTTCTGGGCCCATTTCTCAAGAGTCTTGGAAACGTCTGCTTTCACTCATCTTCTCCCTTGAACCTCCATGTAAGGAAATTAAGGCTATCCCTGTCGAAAGAGGGGCCACCTGGTGGGAGAGGACCTGGAGGGAGAAAGCATGTGAACAGAATGCTCTCAGGGAAGAGAACTTCGTTTCCCAAGCTGACAGCCAGTGCTAAGACCCCAGTTATGCAAGGGAATCTGCTTTAGGCCTTCCAGTTGAGCCCAGATGCCAAGGTGCAGCTAAGTGAGTAAGTCCAGCCAATGTCACACGAAGTGGAGATGGTCTAACCCCACTGAGCCCTGCCCAAATTCCTGACCCACAGACTTGTGAGCAATAAAATAGTTACCATTATAGCCCAGCCAGGCATGACTCAGCGGTTGAGCGTCGACCTAGGATCCAGGGGATTGCGGTTCGATTCCCGGTCAGGGCACATGCCTGGGTTGTGGGCTTGATCCCTGGTTGGGGGCGAGCAGGAGGCAGTCTATCAATGACAAATCTCTCATCATTGACGTTTCTATCTCTCTCTCCCTCTCCCTTCCTCTCTCTGAAATCAATAAAGATATATTTTTTAAAAATTAAAATAAATAAAATAGTTACCATTATAAGCCACTAAGTTGTGGGATAGTTTGTTATTTTAATGTTTACTCTTAGCAACTTTTAAATACACAGTACAGTATTATTACTCATAATCACCTTGTGGTAAGTGGCATCCACATTACTTTTAAAAAAAATAATGTTTCATTTTTCAATTACAATTGGCTTGCAATATTTTATTAGTTTCAGGTATACACATGACTTATTTATTTTATAATTGGAAGTTTGAACCTTTTGACTCCCCTCACCCATTTATCTCACTTTCTACTCTTTTTTCCTGTAGCAGCCACCAGTCTATTCTGTGTGTCTGTGATCTTGGCTTTTTTTGTTGGTTTCATTTGGTTTGGATTGGATTTGTTTGCTTTTGTTTCTATTCCATATATAAGTGAAATCATACATTATTTGTCTTTCTCTGTCTGACTTATTTCACTTATCTTAGTACCGTCAAGGTCCATTCCATGTTGTTGCAAATGGTAAGAGTCTAGTCTTTTTATGGCTGAGTAATGTTATGTTGCATATGTATGTACCACTTATCCATTCATTCACGCATGGGCACTTAGGTTGTTTTCATGGCATGGCTGTTCTTCAGTGAACATGGAGCTGCATATATCTTTTCAAGTTAGTATTTTTGTTTAATTTGATGAATACCCAGAAGTGGAATTACTGGATCTTACAATAGTTCTATTTATAAATTTTTGAGGAACCTCCAGACTGTGTTACATAGTGGCTGCAGCAATATTCACTCATACTGGCAGTATTCAGGGGCTCCCTACTCTCTAGTCCTTACCAGCACTTGGTACTGTCTTTTTATGATAGTCATTCTGGTGGAGGTGAGGTGATATCTCATTGTGGTTTGGATTGGCATTTCTCTGATGATTAGTGATGTTGAGCATCTTTTTGTATGCCTGTTGGCGATCTGTCTATATGTTATCTTTGAGGAAAAAATGTCTACTTAGGTCCTTTGCCATTTTAAAAATTAGGTTTTGTTTTTCTTGCTATTGAGTTGCATGAGTTCTTCATGTAGTTTGGATATTAACCCCTTATCAGGTATATGATTTGCAAATATTTTCTTCTGTTCAATAAGTTGCTTTTCATTTTATTTATGATTTTCTTTGCTATGCAGAAGCTTTTTAGTTTTAAATAGTCTGACTTCTTTGGTTTTGTTTTTGTTGCAAACAACAACAACAACAACAAAAACAACAACAACAAAAGGCTTTTGAAGTCAGATCCAAAAAAATCATACCAAGACTGATGACAAAGAGCTTACTGCCTGTTTTCTGTTAGGAATTTTATGGTCTCAGGTCTTACATTCAAGTCTTTAATTGATTTTTGAGTGAAATTGGATATTATTAGATTTGTTTTATTAAGTTGAATATTTTCATAGGAATAATTACTCAGGCAAAACCCTCACCTCCCCCCACCTTTGATTATATTTCCCTAACTTTGTCCCTGTTACTGTTTCTATATGTCTTTATGGAGCTTCTAAAAAGTAAAATCATCTCTACTTCCTTTTTTCATTTCTCTATGAGTGTGAGACATTCAGGGAAAGAGCCCTGTTTATATACAAACAAATTTGAAATGCTTACAATCAGAACTTTTTCACAATTTGTGTTTTGTTGTCTTGAAAAGTCGGACTTTGAGAGTATGGCTAGAAGCAAATTACTTTCTATACATAGCATGTTGAAAAGTCAAAATTCTGCAGCAAAAAAAATAAAGCATATGATGATGTGACTTCACCTCAAAAATACCCATTAATACTGACCACAGTAACTTATGTTAAATCAAAAAGCACAGGAGGGAATGAAACATGCTTATAGGTTGAGATCTCTTAAACACAAAGTATTTAAAATTCATGTTTTGTTTTTAGCTCATTCTAAATTTCTTATTATTGCAGTGTGTTTCGTGGAGAGGTGTGAGAAATACTTTATACTTTCCAGAAATAGAATCTTTCATGAGAGAGCATATTGTCTTTACAACTTGTTAAAACAACTGTGAAAAAAGTTGAATCTGTTAAACGTCGTCAGAGTGGAAGGGGTGGGTGACACTCTCCCTCATTTATGTTTGAGATATTTTTTTTCCTGAACAAGGCATCATGGGAAACTTCTTAATAGAATCTGTTGATAATTCCAAACTGGTATGAAGAATTCACTTATTGTAATGTTTAGACATTGCCAACAAAATGGGCCTGATTCCCATAGCCTTCCTCTTGATGCAGTCTAAAATTGCTAAAAGCCATTTATTTATTCCCCTACATGCTGTTAGTTATTCCAAGAAGGGGGCAATATTTTCTCTTTCTGGCCTTAGATGAAATAGATTTAGTGCATTTAGACTAAGTGCACATAAATATAAACTGCAAGCCATTTTTAAGAAATCAGTGGACCAGCACATAGAGTGAGAACATACAACAGTGTGAATATTACAAATGTTGACAGGCTTGATGCATGTTGACTTCCATAAATTAATCTAACCATATCATGTTGATTCTTCCCACCATAGCTTAAGTGGCCCCAATGGTTTTTGCCCCCAGATTTTTCTTTAAATCTATTTACAGAAAAGCATTCTATAAAAATTTGGAATATATTAATTTCTTCATTGATCTCATAGGATCTTCAGGTCTTTGGTAGAAAAATAGGTGCATGTGATTTGTTGGTTGAATGAATAAGTGGAGAGATTGGAGTTGAACAAGGATACAAACGGTCTTGATGAGACAGGAGTCACCTACCTGTAGTTTTGCATAACTTTGGGGAAGTGCTAGTATTGCTGAGTAATACATAGGGCGCACTGGATTTACAGATTTGAATAAGGAAGAAATGAAGTAGGAATCTGGGATTGAGATACTTTTATTTGTGCACATAAGTCTTCCTTACACTAACTCATGTCCAAGGAAAGCTATTGTGGGGAATTAGTTGCTAAGGTTTCTCAGCCTCAGTGGTATTGACATCTTAGACTGGATAATTCTTTGTTCTGGGAGGCTGCCCTGTGGATTGTAAGATGTTTAACAGCATCTCTGACCTTTTACCCAATAGATGTCAATAGCACCCTCTTCCCCCAGTTGCAACGACCAATAAATAACGTCCTTGGGCATTGACCAATTTCTGCTGGAGCAAAGTGGGAGAAAGGAATCATCTCAGGTTGAGTGCTATAGGTTTGGAACAGTCATGGATACCACACTTGTGGTTTTCAATCACATGTCATGAAATGCTCTGTAATTAAAACATCAATGATAATCATCATTTTTCCTACAAGGCTGGGCTCCAGAGAAAGTTAGTGCAGTGGGAACAATCATCTGACCACAGACTTAGGTGTGTCAAAAATATAGCTTTACTTTGGGGAAATTTTACTTAATTTCTAATGTGATACACCCTCCAGGCCCATTCCACTATGACAGCAGAAATTTAATCATGGTCAAAATAGTAATTGTTTTTTTCAGAGTATGTCAAGCCTTAGAGTCATAGTGCCCAGGAATCGAGGATGAGTTCCAACATCATTTGCCTATTCTAGTATCCTTTGCAATGCCCATCATTCCATCTGGACCTCAGCCATTGGTCTATGTTGGTCAGTATTAAATCAATTATCTCCCCTGTGTTGAAGTCTCTTCAAGATTTGGTTGCTCTCAGCTACTTTTGTGCTGTTCTTCGATATAGGGAAGTCTTTCTGCTGCTCCTACACCATCCTGAGAGGTGGGAAATTCCACAGGCTGTCTAAATAATTGGGATGGTTGGAATAAAGGTGAATGTTATCTTAAGACAATCACAATTAGGGGCCATTTTCATCTTTCAAGAACCTTTTGGTTAAACTATGGACTAGCACCATACTGTATGTGATTTTCTTGGTCAATATTGGGTTATGGGTTGTTTTCACTTTGTAATCAGTTTCCATAACAAATTTCTTCAGTAAGTTACTATCTCTACTTTCTCTTGACTGGTACCTAATTTAATTATCCTTAAATTGATCCATATGAATTCTTGTGTCCCAGTCTTTTCCTCCCCTTCCCCCTTCCTTTTCCCCCCTCCCCCACCCTCTCCCTTTCTTTCTCTCCCCCCTCCCTTTTCTCCTTCCCCTCTCTTCTGCTATTTCTTCTTCTCCCCCCCTTTCCTCATTCCTCCCTACCTTTTGACGTTGTCTGTATCCTAAATTGCCTGCGTTAGAACTCTTCTGTTCCACCCCCAGTCTTCCTGATGGCACTTCTAGAGCAATAAATATTGGTAATGGCTAACCAGTCACTAGCATTTTATTTACATTGCCTAATTAGATGCTCTAATGTCTCTGGGTTCTGAGAAAGAGCATTCATCTCAGAAGACCAAGGCAGAAGTTGCAAGGATTCTCTGACCTAGCCTTACAAGCTTCACACAGCATCATTTTCACTGTATTGGATTGATTAGAAGTGAGTCACTAAAGCCATCCCAGGTTCAAGAAGAGGAGAGTTAGACTCCAAGTCTTACTGGGGAGAGGTAGGGTCCCATTACAGAAGAGCTCATGGGATGAGAGAGATTGCTGCTGCCAGCATTGGAATATACACTTTGCCACATCTATGTTTGGATGCTGGCCCCGTTATTTACCAGTTGACTGGGTTTTTTGCCCCCTTTCTGGGCCTATGCTCCCAGATCTCTAAAGTGAGAGTTCAACTCAATTACAGTATAACTAATTTCTCTTCTGGCTATTAATAAAAAGCCTTTGTTTCCACATAGACTCCACATAACCGAGGTTATATCTTCCCAAAGTTTAAACAAGTCATTCATCATATAAAAAAAGGGGGGGAAAGAAAGAAAAATTCTGCCATTTTGATGAATCTATCAACATCATTTCAAATATAAAATTTAAAAAGAAACTGAAGGTCACATTTCCCCTAGAGCATTGGCTTGTCTGGAGCATTTCCCCTATAATGTTCTAAGAAAGCATTGCACATAATAACTATCTTGACTTCAGCTATTTGATTGATCAGATACCTTTTTGTTTAAAGATGAATATCTATATGACAGGAGATAAGAAAGCAACAGGAAGACAGCTTGTTAATACTGTGTCAAGTATAGTTCTTTATCTTTTAAGGTAGATAAAAGGCACTTTTAATAAGTACTACTAAACTTAGTGCCTCTGAATCAGAGCCAATCACTTCCTTTTTAAATGCAAGATCACAAAGAATCATCTCAACCTTAATATGTAGGTAGATTTGAAGTTTTAGAAGGCCTGTTTTTCAGTGTTTAACTGGGTGGATGGCATAATTACAACAGGCACAGATGGTTGCAGTAGAACAAACATATTGAGCACAGAGCATAACAAATACAGTCAAATCATATTTCCTGCAACTGTAGGCCATCGTAGATAAGTAGGTAAGTGCATTGTTATAAAAAATAGGAAATATAATAATTCTTCTCAATCTGGTCTCTCAATAGCTGGAATTCCAGTTGTTGAACTGGTTAGCATAGGTTGGAATCAATTATGGCAGTGGATGGGAAGAAAGTCAGTTTAGAAAGATTATTTTAGGAAATTGTCAAGCATTTTAGTATCTTGACAACATGCCTCAAAGTCTTAATAATTGAAAGATATCTCCTTTATCACAACTGATTCTCTCTTTGAAGGCTGTCACTAATAATAGGTAGTTGTTAAAAGACATTGACTCCTGTATCTTGAATCCTACGAAATACGAACAAGTCACATTGATTTAAAAAGTTAAGATGATGCTGTTCCATGCACCTAGAAGAGCCTTGTGTGTGAAGTCAGAACATTTTAAAAGTCTGACTCTAAGTCTGGGCGTCACTCACCTTGGGTAAGCACTATGCTGCCCAGGCTGAAGTTTGCTAATATGTAAAACTCAAGAATTCCTTTCATTTCTTAAGCTTTAGTTCCATTAAACTGTCCTAAAATAGCAAGTTTTCTTGGTGATTGATGTTATAAAAAACTTACCAGCACTAGCACTGGGAGCACATATGTTTAAACTAATTTCAGTCGTTTAGTCATTTTCCCCCTTACCATCCTCGTTCAAGAGTTGATGCTACAAACTCGTTTAACAAAGCTAAAGACTTCAATTAAACATGTTCCCACTTATGATTGGCATAAAAGTACAGCTTGTGTAAACCATGAATAGAAGGAAAAACAGAACTTGCTCAAGTACTGAGCTAGTTTTCAAGTTAAATGGCTTCAGCTGAGAGAGGACTCATGGGAAATCACCTTTTCAATATAGCTGTGGAGTTCCCATGTCATACCTCATTTGAACATTTCACTAGCAGCCACTGAGCTGTACTGGGCAGAGAGAATTTTATGCCTAGTATTGTTGAATGATTGTTATTTTTGAAAATGCCCTAAAAATGTTGAAACAAATTTAGAACTATATTTGAGTGTAATAGAAACTCAAGAAATAAAAGTAAGGCAAAAAAGCCAGCATTATTGTTAGAGAAGTCCAAGAAAAAGTAAAGGAAACAGAGAGTATGATATAGTATGGAAGGATAGGACAGAGGGAAATGAGATTATGGCTGGGGCTGGGTAAGGATTGGCATATGAAATCTGTTTTGTATAAAGGAGGGTGCCAGTGATTGCCAGATTCCCTTTTTCTTCATAGGTTTATAACCTTCTAAAAATAATTCTTTGTAGCTCAAGGTTCAGAAAGCTTAATTTGCATTAGTATATAATGTGTGATGAATGCAAATATGAGAGCTTTTTATCTGTGCCTCTGAGAGGGAAGCACAGACAATAGCCAGGCCTTGTAAGTAGCTCAAAAGACAGGCGGGCGTTCATTTCCACTCCCTTTGGCTGCAGGGGAAGGGTGGAGGGGGCCGAGGCTTAGCATGATGATTCCCTTGTTCTTTAGGAAGATAGCAAGCAAGGCACTCAGGGGCAATGACGGCATTTTGGCATGCTTGTTATCCAGCTGGGCTGACCCACGCTGCGTGGTCTGAGTTTCAGTTGGCTCTAAATTGTGAAATCTTCCATGGGGAACCTTGCTTCATAGGCAGCAGGGCAGAACTGAGAATTAGGACTTGGACATTAAAGAGACTCCAGGTCACTGTAGATTCTGAGAAAGTTGCCCAGAGGAGATATCCACCCATCTCGTAGCTCACGTCTCACACTCTGAACCCTGGGGAACATCATGTTTTTATTTACCTGCCCCATGGTGGCTTTTTCCAACCGCCACAGAACATGTAACCTTTTATACGTGACTCAATATAGAGGGGATTTTACCCCAAATTAGTTTTTAAAATAAAAGGCACAGATTTACATACTCAAGTCTTTATAAAGCATCTCATGTATGAGATGGTCTCATAGTCACTTTATACTGAACAACCAAGAGTCCTGTTTGGAGAAAACAGATTAGCCTAATACATTCTCCATTAATGCTGGTTTTGAATACCTGTAGGGGCCATGGGAAAAGAATCGCTTTTTCAAAAAGAGACAAATTTAACATGGTGTTGGATTTCACTGGCTGAAAGGCCTTTGAAGATCACTTTCAAATGCAACAGAGCAAGTGCCTGTGTTGTGATCACAAACACTTACAGGATGAATAAATAAGTAATGAATCCTAAGGTTTTACAAATGAGTGCTTAAGGCTTGACTCCAGTGGCATCATTTTACATGGACTCAAAAAGTCAGATCTCAAACGGAAATAAAATGACTCTGGAAATTCTTAGATGATTAAGGTATGGTTCTTTTGATGGCGGAGACATTTAAAAATGCATTTGGAGTTTCAATACTATAGTTTGAAATGATGAGGAGTATTACTTCTGAAAGTAATATATTACTAGTGTAATAGAATTTTACATCCTAAAGTAAGAAATATCCTAAATCTGTATTTAATCATTTAATCCCTAAATGATTCTATGTTCAAAACAGTCTAGCAATTTTTTTCTAGTGTTTCAAGCCTGACAAAGTAGAAGATTGACTTATTTATAGTCTTGTCATTTGGAAGCCATAGTTTATTACCTATTCCTTCAGTTAGATGCAAAGTGCCCTAAGGTGTCTCCTTGTAAGTTAAGAACCTGACAAACAAGCTGTAAACTCACAGAAACAACCAGAAGTTAATGGGATCTGGGCCCAAGAGGTGATGAGCAGTGGACATGGAGTCTGGCAGGATTGAGGAATGGGCTTAAATACTTAGGTATATATTTCTTCTAACCAAGATGGGTAGAATAAAATGGGTTGTTTATCTTGGTGTTTTTGTTCACTTGAGGGTATTGTATACCAGAAAGATACTTAATCCAACTTAATGTGCATTCAGTCTTCCACTCATTCAACAAAAGGAGGCACAAAAAATTGAGGACCTGTAATGTTCCAAATACTGTACTGAGTGCCTGAGAAATAGAGGTCAGCCCAAGAGACACAAGACACTGCTTCCCTCAGCCAAATATGTGCTGCTCTTACAAGAAGAGTTCTGGGACATAGGTCTTTGGCTCCTCAGTTTTACACTTTGGATTACTGAAGGTGGGTTGTATAACCAAATAATCAGAAATTTATACCAAATGTGAAAATGTGCACTCCTGCATTTATTCTTTTTAATTTATCAAATACTTGGTAAATAATGAGTTAGGTGCTAGAGAGTAATGACCTTATGGTCAAGTCTTTAAAGGGCAACAGAGGCATTGATCAAGCAATGACACAAATCAAGGTAAAAGTCTGAGAGACAGATGCTACAAAGAATAAGTATTTGTTATCTCCAGAACCTAAATAAAGTTCTAGAAAAATTTTATTGAAGTGTAATATACACATAGAAAAGTAAACAAATCATAGATGTCCAGCTTGATGAATTTTCATAAAGAAACAGAGCATCACAAGCATCTCAGAAGCCTCACATTGTCACCACTCACCCCAATACTGACCAATATCCTGACATCTAAATCCACAGCATATTGCTTCTATTTGTGAACTTTATATATTAAAAATCACATTGCTTGTATTTCTTATATCAACTTTTTTGCTCAACATTACCTTGTGAGATTCATCTGTATTATTGTGTATAAGTTGTACAGTATTCCATTCCATGTGTACACTTGAGTTTGTCTTTTCTGGTATGAATGGACAATGGCAGTTTCTCATTTTTGTCAATTATAAATAGTGTTCCTATGAACATTCTAGTTTATATGTTTTAGTAAAAGCAAGTAAATATTTTTGGTAGATATATGGGATTGACAAGAATGGAATTACTGGATCAAGGAGTGTGTATATTCATCACAAGTAGACATTGCCAAAGTGGTTCTCCAAAGTGGCTGAGCCGTTTGCATTTTCTAATAGCAATGTACAAGAGTTTCAGTTCCTCCATCTGCTCCCTAGCCCATGGTATTGTCCGTCTTTGTCATTTTAACCACTCCATAGTGGTATCACATTGTCATTTTAATTGCATTTCCAAAGAGGGAGCTCAGGAAAGGCTCCTGGGTTACTGAAAATTGAGCCGAGCGTGCAATGGTGAGGTACAGTGAACTAGAGGAGGAGGGGAACAAAGCATTCCATGGAAAGGGAACAGCACTGTGCAAGGATCTGGTGGCAGGGGCCAGCATGAGGAAGAAGAGCTGGCGAGGGGGCAGGTGTGGCTGGAGCAGGAGGAGGGGTAATCAGATGTGACGAGGTGGATATATAAGTAGTAGCCCAATAGACCAGAACCGTGGAGGTTCATCTTTATACTCAGGGCAACGTAAAATCATCATAAGACTCTAAGAAAATAAGAGCCCATCAGATTGGCTCTGATCGCTCTAGCTGCCTCACAAAATACAAATTAGAAGGGTGGGTGGGTAGAAAGGAGGGAGATGCATATGGAGCGGTTGCTACCATAGTAGCCCGGAAGGACAGCTTCAGGTCTTGAGAAAAAGGCTTCTTTCTGTGGCTGCATGGCTTGAGTGGGCCTAGAAGTCCATAGTAGGCCTAGAAGTCCATAGTAGGCCTAGAAGTCCATAGTAGACCTAAGTTTTGAACCTGATGTCACCATAACCTGAGGACCTTTTATAATATGTAACCTATTCCGCAAAACTGGGGTGGGGGGCTAATTATACTTCACAGTAATGTGAAATAAGTCTGGCCACAATCTTAGCACTGATCTGATTAACCAAGAACCTATTTTATGATTTCGAAGCACTTGAATAGGAGGTTGATTGACAAATGCAGTAAAAACGATGAACTCCATAGTCTTTTCTTCATTTACTAACATTGAGACGAAAGCTGGCTTTGCCTTTATATTGACTAAGTGATGAGACTGCGTGTTCAGTATGTGTTCCTGAGCACTCAGAGTATATACCGATGTAGCTGAGGTTTCCTCCAACATAAAGGAAATGTAGGTGGCCTGGCCTTATGACAAAGGGAGCATATCCTTCTTGCAGACTGATCAAAACCAGAGTCTGAGTTTGTGGTCTCTGGGTCACTATTACTAGGGACTTGAGATGGATTTTTGTCTCTGTGATGAGACATGAGCATATGAAATATGTAAATGTGCTGCATTGATGTTTACATACAATACAGAGTGAAAGGACATTGTGGACGTTCATGCTAGCTTACCTAGTGAAACCTCAGTTGATCAGAACAGCTATTTAAATGGGCATTAACTTGACAACATAATGATCTTGAGAAATTAATTTAGAGTAAATTAAAAAGTAATATTCAGAAATCTCTCTAGATGTGGATGTTTTGGGGATAGAGGATATCTGTGAGTATGACTCCGTGTGTGTGTGTGTGTGTGTGTGTGTGTGTGTGTGTGTGTGTGTGTGTGATGTTATTATGGACTGAAGTTTACCATTAACTCTGTGTTGTTGAACAGTTCATTGCCTCTCTCCAGACGTTGGTTTCTATGCCTTGAAGTAAAGGAATTGGCCTGAGATAATCCTTAAGGACTATCAAGCTCTAATGTCTGAGACTTCCATTATTAATCAGCCATGATAACATGCTCTCCAATGAGCCTTCCATAACAGCCTAATCCCTTACTCTCAAATTAGAAAATTAAGATAATTAAATCATGCAGAAAAAATAAGATTTTTGTGGATTTTTCTTTGCAGCCCCTAGAAAACCAAAGTAGTTCTATCTCTTTAATTTTTGAAGTGATTATGTGATTAGTAGATAAAGCCAAAATGCAATGATTTGGTTGATATTATTTATTGACTCTTAGTCAATAAAACTATCTGAGGATACTTTGGAAATATTTGAGTGTGTGTTACCCTAACTATGAGAATTTGGAGATACATTGTGTTGTACTTTTTAATCCATAGAAGCTGACATGATAAAAAGTAATAACATTTTAGAGTAATTATAGACTGTCATAAACATTAATTAAGCAACAAATTGAGCCTTTGAGGTCAATTTCTATTTTTCATCTTTGCAGATAATAAAAGGGGCCTAAGAAAAGTTTCTTATCAATAAAACAAACTGAAATAGTCCCTAAATATTAGGAGAAATAACCTAACAAGCTAGAAAGCCATTAGACAGTGATTTCAGCTGCAGCAAGATAAGAAATTAAATGAAATCCTCAAATTAAAAAAATTGGTTAGAGAAAACCATATCTGCCAATAAAAGATCTAAGCAGTCATATGAGTAAAGACTTGATATTCCTCCTTTGATGTTGTCCTTCTGAAATATAGTAATTATGACATTTTTATCTACATAGCACTTCCAAGATGAACTTTAAGTGTCATTTAATTGTATTCAGATGATAGCAAATGCTCATGGGAGTTGTGAGCAAATTAGTTCATTACTAACTGAGACCAGTTGGTTTGGGGTCTCAGAGCCTTTCTCCTTTTGACTTGTCTGCAGATATGAAGTAAAGTTTATATCATGTTGAACTTAACCGTATAGGGTTGTGCTAAGTTCTCAATAACCTCCCTTTCTGGGCTTGCACTCTTAACTCTGGGTGATTCATTATCTAATTTTGTATATATTCAACTGATTGATGAGATTCAACACAGGCAAGGTAGTAGAAAGTTAAAGGAGGAAATATATATTTCACAGTTACCAACACAGATATGCTTAAGGCCAGGCAGAAATTACAAATGAGTAACATGGCCTGCTTAAGGGACAGGGAAAATCGGGAGAGTGTGTCCCATTGTGAAGGATGAACTGCCAAGTGGGGCATGAGCACAGTGTTGCCTGATCTCCCACGTTTCAAACAAACCCAGAATGTCAAAGTCCTTAGGGCACTTAACTCAATTTTTAAATGTTGGGCTGATTAAAATTGCAAATAAACATGTTGTGGAACAAACAATATTTGTGACTCATGACTCTCATCCCTAATCTTCAGTTTGCTAAAGCCATTGTAAGAATAAGAAATCTAGGGGTGGTGAACACACAATACAATACTCAGATGATGTATTATAGAATTGTATACCTAAAACCTATCTAATTTTATTAACCAACATCACCTTCATAAAATTTTTTTAAAAAGAATAAGAAATCTAAAGAGGATCCAAGCTACATAGTCAAATTCCATTAAATTGAACCTGAAGACTTTGCCATTTTTATAGCCAAAAAAAAAAAAGTCAGCTATCAGCAATTTCTTATGATTGAACCTAGTAGTTTGCAATTCCAAATATTGAGAACGATAATCTGTGCTTTCAGAAACAATGTGCAAGTAAGAGAAATAGAAAATAAAGTGAATTTTAACTTCTTATTGGTAACCACCTTCTCTGATAAGTTTGTTTAAAGCTTTGGACCTTCTTAGATACCTGCACTTTTGCATAAAGTTGTGGGATACGGGGGAGGGGACTGCTAAAACATTGAAGTCAAGGATTTCAAGTGAAGGACCTGTGTGTGAGAAGGTCCAAATATAGTGGTGTATTCGTTTGCTAGGGTTTCCATAACTAAGCACTAGTTATGGATGGGCTTAAAGAACAGAAATTTATTTTCTCCCAGTTTTGGAAGCTGCAAGTCCAAGATCAAGGTGTTGGTTTCTTCTGAGGCCTCTCTCCTTAGCTTGCAGATGGCTGCCTTTTTTCTCTGTCTTCACATGTCCTCTTTTCTGTGTTTGCATACACTCAGGGTCCTTTTATGTGTCCAAATTTCCTCTTATATAGTCACCCTGTGAGGTACTGAGAATTAGGGTTTCAATAAGTGAATTTGGAGGATGGGGGGCAGAGCACAATTCAGCCCATAACAAATGGTGTGCTGGTAGATTGTAAACGAACGGCTCTCTGGCATTTGCCAATTTCTGTGGTGTAAGTACTCCCATCATCTCTGATTTCAGATTGCAGACATGACATCATTGAACACAGACTTGGGGCAATATGTTCCATAGCAATTTCACTATCCTCATTCAGTAGACAAAAATAACCTCAAGAGCACAGATAATAGTAAAGTGTAGTAAAATAATTAGGAGGAGATGAGTATTTTAGTCTTTATTATTTTGTTATTAATATCATTCATGTTTGTAAGCTGATATAATTTAATTTTTACTAGTGACTGTGTTGGTTTAACCATCAGCTAGCAAAATTCTTGAAAATTTAACAATGGTTACTCAAGAGCCAGTACAAACCCGCTCCAGCACACCACTGAGTCAGGTAAGTAGAATTCTGTCATTAGGAATGGAAAAATAGGGCAGCTTCCTGTTAAATTATCAAGAGAGGATCTATGGGACATGTGGACAGACAGAATATGGGCAAAAATCAACAGGAGCAATTCAAAGTGAATGAATGAGACCAGAAATGGAGTTTGGCAGGGAGAACTAGTTTTAGACGGGGCAGTGAATTAGTGGGGCATGATGGGAAGACAGAGCCCTGGAGTCAGGTGACCTGAATTCCTATCCTTATCTCACCCAACAAGCTGGGTAATTTGAGCAAGAGCAGCCTCTCTGAGCCTCAGTTTCCCACTCTCTAAAACGCATCCCCCTCTGGATGATTTCTCTGGAGCCTCTCGGCTCTGAAATTCTGGGATCCTATCACTTACTCTATAATTGCCAAGTCCTTTTCATTTCTGTCTCTATAAGCTAGTTTTCAAAAACAATCTAAAGGTCAGGTGTGTGCCTGTCCCTTACATATTCTATAGTCACCTGAGAAGATACATTCAATGGAAAGAAAAAACCCCACAATTCTATTGTCTCTAAAAGTATGCAAGATTTTTATTAAGAAAGTTTTTTTTTCAAAGCACTTAGTTCTTTCTGTGTTGGTTTTTGTTTGTTTGTTTTTTGTACAAGCCTTGGAAGCAATTACAAGTAACCCATTTACATGTGCACCTGGCTTAGAAGGACAGGTATGTGTGGGAACTATTTCAGAAATAGGGCGACCCCAGAGGAATTTTGCTTTCAGTTCATAGTTAAGCCTGAGTGTGTGCATGCTTTATGTTTTGACCGCATCACAGTAGGGAGCCTCCTGGCTGTAGTCTTGAAAAGGTTCTTTTAAGAGAAAAATGACAGTTTCCTGCACTTAAGACCCTCTCTGAAAAAAACCAGAGGTCTTTATTGGCTCATGGATTTTTTACTCTCCTACAAATATGCCTTCATAACCATTAGAAAACTGTTTTGTACATAACTACTTGTTGACTAGAAATGAAAATAACCAGCTTACAAAGTGTTGATCACCCCACCTACTTTATTTTGTGACATGACCCTTATCCCAGTACTTTTCAAAATATGTTCCCTGGTCCAGCTGCATTAATCACCGGGCAATTTGTTAGGCATGCAAATTCGCAGACCCACCCTCAGACCTGATAGGGGAGAACTTTGAGAGTGGAGTCCAGTGTTTGAGGGTTTTTTGTTGTTTTTGTTTTGCTAAAGCCCTTTACTTTTTCCCCAAGCCCTCAACACCCTTCCCTCTGACAGCTGTCAGCTTGTTCTCTGTATCTATGATTCTGTTTCTATTTTTTTTGTTAATTTATTTTTTTCATTAGATTCCACATATAAGTGAAATCATGGGGTATTTGTCTTTCTCTGATTGGCTTATTTCACTTAGCGTAATACTCTTCAGTTCCATCCATGCTGTTTGCAAAAGGTAAGAGTTTCTTCTTTTTCACAGCTGAGTAGTATTCCATTCTGTAAAAAAGGGTAAAGGACCTGAATAGACACTTCTCCAAAGAGGACATACTGTTGGCCAATAGACATATGAATAGATGCTCAACATCACTAATCATCCCTGATCATCAGAGAGATGCAAATTAAAACCACAATGAGATATCAGATCATACCTGTCAGAATGGCTGCCATCAATAAATCAACAAACAAGTGTAGGTGAGGATGTGGGGAAAAGGGAACCCTGCTGCAGCATTTGTGTTTTGATAATCCCTCAGAGTGACTACTGCAGGCTAATTGATGGGACATTCTATAGAAAATTTCAGGAAGTCATGCTTTCTCTCATTTGTTCATCACACTTTTCACCTTTTTAGGCCAGTGGTTCTTAAAGTGCAGTCCCTGAACTAGCAGTCTCAGCATCACTCGGGGACTTGCTAGGGATGCAGCAAATTACTGGACCTCACTCAGACCCGATCCATTGAGAATTTGGGAGACTAGCCAGTGTGGCTCCATGTTTGCGCATCAACCTATGAACCAGGAGATCACGGTTCCAGTCAGGGCACATGCCCAGGTTTCGTGCTCGATCCCTAGTAGGGGTCATGGATGGGGCAGCCCATCAATGACTCCCTCATCATTGATGTTTCTATCTCTTTCTCCCTCTCCCTTCCTCTCTCTGAAATCAATTAAAAAAAAAAAAGAGTTTGATAGATTGTGGGGTTCAACGAGAGAGAGAGAGTTATGGCCAAAGTATAATGTAAAATAATGGACTTGGGCAGCTCTGTTGGGATTGGAGAAAGGAGAATATTAGCCCGGCAAAAATACATACATTTTGGAGGAAGAGCAGGTTGAGAAGAAAAAGGAGGAGCAGTGAGAAAGAATGATTCTGTGGTTTCCAGAATATTAGGATAAAGGACAGTTGGGAGAGAGGAAACCTAGTTTAAGAGGAATCGACCTCGTGTAGGTGGAAGTAGAAGGTTAGGCTGTCCTTCCCCTTCCTGACCATACCACCCCCAGTCCACCCTGCCCTCGCCCGTCTTCCAGCTCTAGCCCACTGCATGTCACCAGCACAGAGGAGCCCTGCTTTGCCCTCAACACCATCCTAGGGGCAGGGAGTTCTCCAAAGTAAAGCACAGAAGTGCACATTCTTGTATTCTCGGACAGATCTCCTTGTAGAATCCTAACCACCATGCAGCATAGTCTAACTTTAACTTTAGGACCTTTTTTTAATCGGATAAAGCTTGTTTGGGGCACTGACAGATTCTATACTTATAAAAAGTGCATTTTACAGAGTAGGAAAATATCCTGGGGAAGACCCACTCATAATCTGAAAGCCCAGGACTTTTTCCCACCACTATCCTTCTGATTCTTATAAAAATATAGGTCAGTGTTGAAGAACCAAGGACTAGCATGACTGATATGTTTCCTCTTCTTAGTAAGCAGAAGCCCCCAGCAAATACATAAAAAAAATACATACACAAATAAAAACATAAATAAAACTCCAAGGCTAAGAAATAAATTAAACGAATTTGTCTTGAGTTTGGCCCAACTCTGATTTGCATAACTGCTTCAAAACTAGTGACCTAGGGATAAATTCCAAGTGGAAAGTATTTCCAAATTCCCTTTATGGATAAATGGCCCATGGGAGCCTTTTCCTTGGTCTTCACTGATGAGCCCTCTTAGCTTTTTAAAATGTGTGGCCAGTGGGGAGTTTCCTTTTCTCCATGTGATTCTGACCCATTTCTCAACCACTTCCCCGACACCCTGAAGCACCATTTAGCACTCCCGGAGACCTTGTGTATTAAAGATAATCCTTTGAGAGATCAGGGTCCATAAACCAGTGAATAAGTCACGTATGGCACAGCAGTGCTGCTTTTCATCTCAGGAATGGGCAATAAGGGTCATGCTACTATTTCATCCAAATGGGAAGAGGAAATTAACATGGGACACAGTAGAAGGCGGAAATCCTTTAGTTGCATTTAGCTGCCATAGAACAGTAGGTCCAAGAAACCATACCCAGAGTGAAAATATCTGCTTGATGATGTATGAGGCAGGGCTACTGAATTTGGGGACTCTTGGAATATGGTGTCAGGCAAGACAAATCACATCCTTCACTTATAGTGCAGCTGGAGAGCCCTGTATTCCTTTGAGAGACAGATATCTCATGCCATCAAATTGAGCTTTCAGTGCTAAGAATGGAGTCCTGCAGGGTGATCAAGTAGATTGCATTGCTGGTCAATACCTTTTCTATTATTATGTTACTGGAAAATAATTATTATCTTCTGCTGGAGCCTGTGGGAGATTGAGGAAGATCGGAGAGAGGAAAAATACTGCATTGTTCAACTTGAATTTTGTGTTCTGCCCCTACTAATGTTACAGCCAGCAGTGCTAGCTGAAGATTACTTTGTATTATTTTTTAAATCATCACCCTAGAGTAATTTCTTCTGCCTTTTTTCTATGATCATTTAGCTAGGTTGGGAATGCGATTCTGAAATTTATAATCACAGAAAGAGTATTGAACATATTAACATTTAATTCCATATTCTTCCACAGATTTGGTTTTGGTTAGAAACTTGATATCTTTGAGCTTTTTAATCACAATAATTCCAAAGCTGTTTCACAGAGCTTTTGAGTGAGAAAAACAGTCTTGAGGTTTAATTTAGTAAACTTTTATAATCTGTGTTATATTATCTTATTTCCCCTCCTTGCAGCTATCAAAATAAATAAATTGGGGCCTAGCGAAGTTCCAGGTTTTGGCAGTAGAGGTACCTAAGGTAACGTGATGTTCTGTCACATAGCTTTTAGACTTTCTGCAGCTTTCTGGAAAAGCTGTGGAGATGTCAGGCCTTGCTGAGAGCTGGTTGTTACTTGTCATGTTCTGGAGCTCTCTTGAATTTACTAGATGTGTCTGTCTGTTTCCTATAATCCTAAATGTAACTTCTTCAAGAGCTAGGGCCCTGCGGTATTTTTTCTAGTTTGTCCTCAGTGAATTTTAGATACTAAAATATAGGTTAGTTAGCTTTGAAACAAGCAAACAAAAATCCCTCTTCCCCCTTCAACAGGGATATGCAGCAGAAAGTCTCTGAATATTCTCGTTGCAAGATTTTATTCTGGTGGCTTCTTCCCAGTCACCTTCTGTCATAATTAGAGTAACCCTTTGTTGTGATGGGCTGTAGCAGGGTTTCTTGATCCAGCACTACCAACATTTAGGGCATGATAATTTCTGTTGTTCAGGGCTGTCTTGCTTATTATAGGATGTTTAGCTGCAGCAATCCTGGCCCTTACTCACCAGGTGCCAGTAGCACCCTCTTCCACTAAGTTGGGGCAACCAAAATGTGCCCAGACATTGCTCAATGTCTCCTAGGGGCCAGAATTTCTTCCCTCCACCCCTCATGTGAAGAACCACTAGGTTATCACAATGCTGCTTAACACACACAGGTCAGTGCTCACACTGAGAAACTCTTAGGAAACAGAGACACCTGGGACAGGCCCTGAGCAAGTTCTATTGTTCTCTTCCATCAGCTTTTCCTACAAGTGCCCAAGGGAAGAGAGCTGGTTGTTTTAATGAAAATATATGTTATAAGCCCCCCTGCTTGATAATAAAAACATTTTGCAGATATCTGGGGTAGGGAATTTGGGGAGGAGGTAGGGAGAATATACTATGGCAAAGAGAATGCAGTAGAGACTAAATAGGTTCATTGGTGTCCCCCTGCTCTGTTCACCTCCTGCTTTCTCTTACCTGATGAACACTCCCCCACCTGCCTTCACTGTGTAGCAAGCACTTGGGGTAGTGACTCAGAAGGGAACTGTCCCCGTACATCCTTGTTTTCATTAGTCACACCTGAAAATATCAGCCTTTTAGTCTTACCATGGTATGAAGTAAGAACTACCAAAAGGGGTAGCTGCAAATAATTCCGTGTCTTTATATACTTGTTCTAAACTCTTACTCCAATTTTAGGGGGTTAATATCAATGCTAATAAAACTAAAAATAAACCAAGCAATGTAAGGTTGGCCTGGATAGAATCCACATCAGAAAATATACAGTAAGAAAATTAATAAATTTGACTTTTCTAATCATTCTATTGTTATGGTTAATAATTTATTATTCTTGGGAGATTTTTGTCCTGATTAAAGCCATTAGAAAGATTGTTTTCCTCTAAACATCCACACCCATCTCCTAACCTGGTAATCAAGGCAGAGAATCAGTTAAACTAAAATTATTTTGTTTCCCCAAAACACTATTAATGGGTCCATAATTCACAAACTTGACAATTGTTTTTCTCTGCTACTAGCACTAGCCAGTGTTGGTGGCAGTAGCCAGTGTTGAATTGCATTGTAAAAGACTTATCAGCAATCAGTGAACTGTCTTATTTATCTTAATTAACCCATAGTCTGCATAATGCAGCCTGCTTTCTACACCTTCCCTTTACCTAATAGGAGTACTGGTAAAACAAAGACAGTAAAAGCTAATGTCCCTATGGGCTATGATAATTAGCAGCAACACTTTTTCTCAGAGCCAGTTCCAGTCATTAGTTGAAGTGCTACTTAAATGCTAAGCATCCCTTGTTGGTTTCTAAAGTTAATCCCATCTGAGGATGAGACTGGTTTATTGATTGATGATGTGGATCTGAAGTGAAAGAAAGGTGAGAACTTCAGGCACTACTGAGTATTCAAAAGCAATGCTCACTTTAAACACCATTGATATGCCATAGTCCCCATCAGATTGGCAGAGGTAGAAAAGTTATATAGCATTGGTCAGGATGTGTGGGAAACAGGCACTCGTATACACTGCTGGTGGAAGTATAGGTTGGTACATCATAAAAGGAGGGTGTTTCAGCAGGAGGGAAGGGACATGGGATACCAGATGCAGGAATCACAAATGAACCCACCCTTCGTTCCAGCAACTCAATTTCTGAGAATTTGTCCTACAAATCTTCTCACAAAATTTCACAAAGATGAAAGTACAAGGTTATGTTGTGGTTGCACTGTTTACAGTCATACAGAACAAAACAACTCAGTTGTCAACCATGAATGAATTACCTTGTGCCATGAATACAGTATTTTGCAACCAGACACTCAAAGAAGCCTGTGAAGTTGAACTGGAAAGTCACATATCACATCTCAGCTTAAGTCATTCTTTGAATTCATTTAATCAAATCATTAGTAAATGTCTTAGGGTTGCAGGTATTCACCTAGGTTTTTGCTACTGATAAAATTTGTGCTTTTGTTTTTAAAATAGAGAGATGATCTAATGGTACAGATCATAGTAATTGTATTTCTTTTAGTCAGTCAATATTTATTGACCAAAAAACATTATAAGGCTCTGGAGCCTTAAGAAGAAACAAAGGAGTCCTGGCTCCCCAGAAACTTGCAGACAGTTGGGCAGAGACAAAGCAGTGATCACTTACTATTGTAAAAGGATTCAGTCAGGGAAGCAGAGCCCACAGTGAGTCTCGGGATAGGGGATTTTATCACAGGAATTAGATCTTACTCAGTTGTGGGAGGAGCTGGGAAGTAAACCACATTAAACACAAAGCCTTCCCAAAGTAATGGCTGCCGCTTCGTCTCTGCCTTCCAGATCCCAAATTGTTCTCGACCAACTATAACTAGAGCCCATACAGAGAAGTGGGTTCTGGGAAACAAATTTCAGCTTAGCCAAGTTGGCTCAATACAAAATACCACAATATGTATTTGTTTGCTTAAGCCTTCTATCCCGCATTGCTGAAAAATGTATGTCCAACAAAAGTACATGGAGGTTTCTTCTCGACCTCATCTCGTGAGTGACTGAAGACTAGACAGTTTATACTTGCTAACTCTGTGTCTCTAGGTTATTGATTCTTATCATCGTTAAGTAATGCTGAGGCTGTGGGATCAGCCACCTTCAGCAGAACTCGTGTTGCTCTGAGTGTGTGTTTGAGCCTCTCATCCCTTGCTCACCACGGACCCAGCCTAGGGGTGGATGGTTTGGATATAGCTCAGGGCTCTCAGGTGTAGAGCGTTGTGCTTTGGAGGGTGTTTTGCACCATAGCTTAGAAATGCAGCCTCTTTCCCGGACAAGGTGCAGAATAAATGCTTGCATGGGTGTGAGCAAATGAAAACATGTATAGACTGCCATTTCTCTAGGCAGCAGAAGACGGATACAAGTGTTTGTTCAATATCACAGAAATACATGTGCAAAGATAAAACGGCACCAAAACAGATTATTTTATGGCCAAACAAAGGTGTTCTAGGTCCACGCCACCATCTGCCATCTTCCATGCCCGGTACAGAGAGTCCTCCCCCTTTCCTCTTTCCTCTCTTTCTTTCTCTCGGGCCAACATCAGTAACAAAAACAGGAATGAGACTACATGGATTGTTTTTGGCTCATAGAGTGATTTTAAACATTTTTCATCCATTACCAGCATTTAAAAATGGGAGGTTTTACATAAATATCCAAATGGCCGGTGTCTCTGGGAAATCCAGTGGAAACTGCTCCTGTCAGACCAAGTGCCCTCCTGATTGTCATGGCCCCCACCACTTTGAATTGTCACTTGGCACACAGGCTTCATATCCTTTGCCATTTATCATTCCACATGTGACATAATATGTCTTATAAGTAAGGAAATATTGATAGTTGATAGTAGTAATGCTGCCACAATTTCTTTAACCTTTTGCCATGTGCAAGGTGCTGTGCTAAGTGCTTTAACCTAATTTTTTATCTAATTCTCTCAGACTTACAAGGTAGCTGTTATTTCTATCTTATGGATGAAAAGCTGAGATTAAGGGAGTTAAGGACCTCCCCCTGCCCCCCCCCCCCCCGAGTCAAATCAAAGGAAATGATGCAGTCAGAAGTTGGTACAGAAAAGTAGAATCTAATTCAAGAGCCCAGGCTCATAAACAGTCAGCAGACTTTTTCTCTAAAGGACCAAGTAGTTAATAATTTAATTCTGCTTTCGTAGCTCTACAGTTTCTGTTGCAGCAACTCAGTTCCACCCTTGTAGAGTGAAAGTAGCCACAGACAATGCCTAAGGGAACAGGTGTGGCTGTGTTCCAGTAAAATTTTATTTACCAAAGCCGGCAGTGGCTGGATTTGGCCGATAGGCTATAGTTTGTGAACCCCTTGCCTACACCCAGAGCCTGTGAGCCTCAGTGGCTGCGACAACCAAGGCAGGTATACATTCAGAAACTGAATGAACTGCCAAGGAGGACAGTGGATGTCCTAACATGGTCCTTCACGTGATCCTCATAGGGGATATAATCGTGTGAAATTGCTGTTTGCAAATATTGGAAAGTTCATTGAGTTCAACCTAAGTGCTACTCCAGCCTGTGGATGAAAACTGGCTAGCATTTACTTTTAAGGTCTTTATTATTTCTGGTTCTAAATTGGAATTGTTTCTGGCTCCTTTTGTCTTTTAAACACTTGGCATGCCCCCATGGAAGCAAAAAGAAAAGTATGAACAGCGAAGGCTACTATGAAACAAGAACAGCCTCATTGCATGAGATATTGTTAGTTCCCTGGACTTTGGAGGGAACTGAGGTTCAGAAACACGTAGCACATCACACTGCTCACCAGTCCACAAGGTAGGATTTGAATCACATGTCTGTAGCCCCAAACCCCAAGCTGTCTCCATTTTACTGTGTACGCATCTAGAGTTCCTATTCTGATTCACCTATATCCCTGGAAAGAAAGTCCTAGACTATAGGTCAACTTTTCCTTTAAATATGCAATTTCAACATTATTTATTAGCGGCCTACTGTGTGCCAGGCACTGGGAACATGATGCTGGAAACAGTAGATACACAAGCCTGGAGGTTACATTTCAGTGGGGAGAGACAGCGAATGTCTCTAAGGGAAAAACAGTGCCAGCCAGCCTCCTGGACCTCAGGCTCTCTGCTCACCCTGTACCTGAGTGCGGCGCCCACGGCATGAACTCTTTGTGTGGGGGGCTGCTTTGGAAAGAGAGCAGGGGATTGCTAGGATGTCAAAAAGGCATCAAGACAAGTCATGCAGCCAACTGATTCCCAAGTGTGTGTGTTTGTATCCAGGGGATCTGGCCAGATTCTTTGGGTTTCTTTGGCGTTTTGTCCAAGAACTGCATTTTTTCTGTCTTATAAAACTGAGTATTGTCTTCAAACCTTTCAAGGTCATATATGCTAGGTGTCAGGTGTGCTCCGTGAAAATGGGGATTTACAAAAGTTGGTGTGTGTCATGGTTTTATTTCCCCCCTTTCAAAATTACTGCTGGCTCTAAAAGAGTCAAGAACTCAAACTTGCATGAACTCTTCAACACCTCTCCAAATTCAACAAAACTGACATTTATAGCTCCGTTGAAGCGGAGACATGGCATTTGGCTTCGGATTGTTTGGACTGTAGAGTGTCAGTATAAATAGCTTTGATTGACTTTTGTATCGTGCACATCTGGAAGCAATTTATGGCATTCCAGCTAGATTAAAGCGCATTTTAAAGGAATTTCACCAGCTCTTTTTTTTTTTTTTTCCTGTTGGCCATGGTGAATAAAGTTTCAAAGAAGGTTTAGCTGCTGTTCTTAATGTAGACTGCGGTGAAGTCAAATTCAGGGCAAATGTGGGGTGGGGGGTGGGGGTGGGGGCAGGGAGGGAAGGAAGAGGGAGGTTTGTTTTGCCAAAAGAGCTAAACACAGAAGTGACTTTTCCTCAATTGTTTTGTTCACACTGAAACGAGAGGGAAGACGTCAGGCACCGGGAAGCTGCTATCACTGCCCAGAAACCAGGAACTGAGTCATTTCTAAAGGCAGGAGCGAACTGCTCTAGGAGAGGCCGGAGGGGCTGAGTATGTGTCTCTTGGCTCCACAACCAGAAAGGCTGAGAACAGACATGAGCACTGACTTTTAGTTACTGGGTATGTGCCTACTGTGGCATTCATTCAGCAAGCATTTATGGGGCACCTACTATGTGCTGGGCACAAGAGAGAGCATGCAAGAAGGAGCAGAGGTAAGGATGGACTTGCTGCCTTCATGGAGCTTGTACTCTAGTGCAAGAAGGAGCAGAGGTAAGGATGGACTTGCTGCCTTCGTGGAGCTTGTACTCTAGTGGAGCAGAAAGACATTACCAGTAAGGCCCCTGCCCATCCCCACACATGATTTCATCGCCTTTGCGACCTAACTACAGGGAGAAGTGCAAGGTACCCTGAGCGCCTGTGGAGCTAACTTAGCTGCAAGACCAGGGAAGGCTTCCTGCAGAGATGTAAAATTTGACCTAAGACAAAGGGTGGCACTTCCCTGGGAAAGCCAGTCGAGGGAGAGGAAAGAAATAAGATTCCAGGCAAGGGGGTAGTTCCTGTTTTCATACCCAACGGTGGGGTATGGAACAACCCAGCATCATAGGTATCTTCCCATTTAGACCTGGGAAAAAGAAGCCCAAACTGATAAGAAACCTCTTCAGTGTCACTCAGCTGGTCACTGTTCTCCCCACCTTAAAGCATAATCTACCTTCCTGCCATTTCAACCATTAGCACCCATGCTCCGCATGGGTGGGGCAAGTCACACTACTTCCCTGTGCCTCAGTTTCTCCCTTTTTTGATGAGGGAATTTGATAGATGTTCTGTGAACTGACCCTCCCCCCTCCCCCGGGGAAGTCGAGGCATCTATGTAAAAACGAAGTTACGTGTAACATATAAATCATAATCGATAACGAAGGCAATGGAAACGCTGCTCTTCCCGACCTTAAGAGATAACAGTTTTCTGGTGGATAGGCTGGGAGGAGCAGTAACATCCTTAGGGGAAGTGAGAATGTACCCCCAAATTTCCCTAACTTAGATAGGAAAATGAAGTGTCCGTTATTAAGTCAGGCTCCTGGGCTTGGAGAGCCCGACCCCCACACATTGTTAGCACCGTAATATATAGGTCATTGTGGCCCTGCTTTCTCTTTCTGGTGCTGAAGGGAAGTGATGAAGTGGTGCCAAGAAAGTGGCAAATTGCCCTAAAAATCACATAAAAGTGCAATTTAGTGCACACAGTGCTGCCGAAGAAAACCACCTTTGTTTCATTATTAGCTTCCCAGGGATTTCTTTCCTTGGTTGGCATTTAAGTGTGGAAACTTGTCCTTTTTTTCCTTAACATAATGAGCCAGTTCTTATGTTTTAAGAACAATAGCAAAAAGCATGAAGAGTGATAGATACATTACTGGAGATTTATTAACTACCAACTGGAGCCTTATTGCCCACCTCTGGGTATGATTTGGAAAGACAAGGAGGCATAAACCTCTGTTGTTTTAAGTAAAAATAGAAAGAAGTCTAATCTATGAGACCACAGGATGAAAAATGTTCTATTAGGGATTTGCTTTGCTTCCCCCCCCCCCCCCCCCCCAATTCAGGTTTGGGCTTTGACCTATAGACAAAAGAGGAGTTACTTTGCTTAAAAGGCTTAGAACTAATAGGAAGGTAAACTCTGAAGTTATTTGTTGACACAATTTCTGGCAGTATTTTCCCAGCTTCTGTTTCAATTCTCTTTCCACTTGTCTGTACAGGCTTGACAAAAATACAGCAAAATAGAGCTGTGCTAATGTGGTCACATATCATATTTCCTGCGCCCTGTATTTGATATGAGACAAAGCAGGGTGAGGCAGGGGAGAAGGGGAGCCTAAGAATGTTGAGTCCTGTTGTAGTAGCAGGAAATGGTTGGAGCTGAGACCAAACCTCAATGGAAAATGGGCTATGAATTAAATAAGACAGTGGTGGGCCAGAGCAGTAAAGCCTTTTTAGTCTGTTGATTAAAAAAATATGCTTTTCTGTGGTAAACCCGGTCAAAGGGAGTTTATAGTTCAAATGATGCATTTTCTAATTTCTTAATTGTTTTAATTCAACAAATACTTATGAAGCACCTCCAATGTGGCAAGATTTATATCAGAGAATGGGGACACAGTGGCGAGGAGACAGATTGATCTTGGAGCTCACATTCTAGGTGGACATGGACATTAACTAAGCACACACTGGATTATGTTGTTATCATTATTTTGTGCATTATTGAAAGTTATGGAAACCTAAGAAACCATCTGGAGATGAGAGCTGAGACCTAAAGGTTAAGAAGCTGTTTTCTTTGCTTCCTTTATTATGGTTATTTTACAGAGAGAATTTGGGGCACTGTAGATGATTTTGGCTTCCTGAGTCTCATCCCTGTTAGAAGTTCCCCAGTCTGAAGACGTGTCAAGTAATGACGTAGGGATGTCTTTGGAGAAATGTAGGGAAAGTGGAGAATCATTGCAAACTTTTTTGCAGAAAATTGAATGTGGCTGCCGGGTGAGTTCATTATACATCATTTTTGCTGGATGGAAGACAAAACAGTCCTGTAGATTGGAATAGAAAGTGGAGACGCAACTGCTCACACGAGGGTTTCACTTGGCTCATAACAGAGAAATAGATGTTAACTGGAGAGAGTCAACTTAATGATGACATTCTCCTGATGTCCTGAGGGTAAAGCCTAGAGGCCAAGCCAGGGGCATTTATGGTAATGTGGGTTGCATGCTTATTTTTGTTTTCTGGTCTGAAGTGTTGTGGAAGCAGTGAAAAAAATTCTGTCAACAGAGACAAAATGAAATGGAAAATGTGGAGCTCTTTGGGGAGCAAATTATTCAGTTAGGATGTTTCTGTGGTGATGGAATCGAGACCTGATATTCAGGTCTCTGCTTGGCCTTTTTATATATATATATAGTCAGTGGAGGCACCATTCTTTCAACAGACTTGCATCAAATCGGGTTAAGATGAAGCCAATGGAAATATTTTATAGCTCATAGGAAAATAGGATCTATGACTATGGTTTCTTTTACATCCTGACTGGCCAAATGTGCTGGATCAGTCATTGACATGTTAAGAGTTTGCGACAAAAGTTTGCATAGCACTTTGATGTTACAAAGAACTTTTTCCTAGCCATTGTCTCAGGAGATAGTGACCATAGTCCCAGGTGGTAAATGGGCTGTGGGTCTGAGGTCTGTCTAGTGTCCTGGAAGGTGGGGTGGGTTCAGAGACAGTACATTGTTGGAATGTGAGCTCCTCGAGGGCAGGCGTGTTTGACTGTTTAGTTCATGCTGTATCACCAGCACCCAGAACAGTGCCTGGCATAGAGACAGAACTAAATAAGTGTTTGTTGAATCTATTAAATAATTAAAATTTTACTATTGCCCATTAGAAGTTAAAAAATGATGGGGTGGTGGCAGTGGGATTATCGGATGGTCTGTATTGTTATTTGATGTTTAAAAACAAAAAATATCTGGAGATGCTTAAACCTGAGATTGAGTTCTGTCTATTACTGATTGTCTCCAAGTCTGAGAAATGTCACTTACCCTGTTCTAAGTTCCCCACCTGTAAAATATTAAGTATCTCTTCCAGCTCTAACATTCCATGCTGAATTAATTTTTCTGCTGATACATTTTCTACCCAAATATTTTTTCAAGATTGCTATTTAAATATTTAAATCATTTGACATTATCATTAAAAGCTTGCATTTAGAAAGTTTGCAGAGCCAAGTTCATGGATTTGGCTCTGAAATGTATATTCTGTTCTTTGTCCCCTAGCCCAAATAACTTGCCTCCCATCCTTAAAGAGGAGGGGGAAAGAGAGAAAACATAGATAAGAGGGAGGACGTGACAAAATAGAAGGTCTTTACACTTGTCCTCCTACAAAATGTAGATCAGAATTAATGGTCTGACACAGGGCTCTTCAGCTAAGAATTTTCCAAATCCCTGCTACTCTCCTCTACTCTAGATTTCTCTTTCAGATTATGGAGCTCTTGAGGACAGAGACTGTGCCTTATTCACCTATTTGCCCACCCTAACCCCCAATTAGTATGAAATAATAGGTATCTATTGAATTAATAGATTCATAAGTAGCTAAAGGTACAGTTGGAACTGCAGCAGGAATGCATGGATTAATGAATATAGGTGTTCAGGAAAGTAGAGGAAGGCAAAATACTGAAGAGCCCGGACTGTCTGAATTAATGATGCAATGGAAGCTTGACGTTTGCAAAGCAGCTGCCTCCAAAGGCAGGCATGTAAAGTCAGTGACTGAAGTCTGCCTCCCCCATCCCCAAGGTGTAATAACATCAGAAGAGGAAGAGGCTATGGTAAAGTGGAAGGCACCCCCCCCCCCCCATTTTAAAGGGAAGCTGAATGCCACTGTGCACCTGCCAATGCCTGGGAATCTGAGAATATTGCCAGACCTTCCTTTTTAAAAAAAGAAAAGAAAAGAAAAGAAAAAGTTGGATATGTAGTTGCTTATGTCAAATTTGATTTGAATTTTAAGCTTTGGCAGTGATTTACAATAATTTTAAAGCATTGCATGGCCAAAGAAACCCTTCCAGGCCCTACTCATTTGCCAACAGATCTACTAATTAAAGAGAAATGACAGGACGATATTTAATGAAGACATTGGGAATGTAAATTAAGTACCAAAGCTGTGTTCAGACTAAGACTAAGCTCTATAGTCCTTTGCTTTGCAGAATGCCATAGTGTCTGCTCTTGACTCTCTCCTTGGCCAATTAATTTGAGCCCTTCTCTATTATTTGAAGGTGCCACTTTATGCTCAGCCTAGAGAAATGACATCAAATTAGCATCCAGACTTCTGATTTGATGAGACATCTTTATATGGAAATGTCACTTCGAAGAACTCTGGTTTGTGTCCCTTGACAGACACCAAATAATACTTAATGTAATTATAATAATATAATGCACTATATGATTAGTTGTTAAATACCCACACCCACCTAGCATGTGAGCTCCAAGATTATATCTATCTCCTCTCTACCTTGTCCCCATCACCTGATACCTTTTCTCAATTCTGATGTTGTGTTGCTTGTGTGGCAAGTTTCAACTGTCCCTCATCCAATACCTGTCTTCACAGATGAAAATGCTGAAAACATAAAAGCAGTTTTATCAATTGGATGTGCCTTCATAAGAAAGCAATGTGAGGGTAGGGGCGTGGCCATCAGAGGCCAGTGGGGTAGGAGGTTCTTGTGCTAAGCTTAAGCTTCCACATTTTTCTTTCTACAGCCTGATCATTTTCTCATGTCCTTTTTTTTATGGCCTTAACTCACCAAAACCATGTTTTGACAAATACTCATTCTAACGTTACTCGAATTCATTTCTTTTTTTAATGTTGAATTCACAAGCTATACTTGTATGACATAATTATTTAGCAGTCACATAAAATGTGTATCTGGTCATTCTTAACAGGCTCATTTATACATGGGCCACATAAAATTTGCATTCTTACACCAGCGACTCATTTATTAATGGTAATAAATACGCCCGGCAACAGTCCAAGCACACTTCAGAGGCTTGTAACCTGAGAATGGTCACAGTAGATGTAAAAGGTAATGTGTTTTTTTAATAACATTTAAAAAAAATGCTTTCAACAGGACTTGGAAATGAATCAGAAATAAAGAGAAGGGGGAGGGAGGAAGAGAAGGGGAAGGAAGGAAGGAAGGAAGGAAGGAAGGAAGGAAGGAAGGAAGGGAGGGAGGGAGGGAGGGAGGGAGGGAGGGAGGGAGGGAGGGAGGGAGGGAGGGAAGGAGGGAGGGAGGAGGGAAAGAAGGAAGGAGAAAGGGAGGAAGGAAGGGAGGAAGGAAGGGAGAAAGGAAGGAAAGAAGAAAGGGGAAACTTGGCGTTATGTATTAATAGATTCAAAAGAATGTCTTTCTCCAGAAAGAAAGCTTATTCCTATTCTTGAGTTCAGGGAGAGGGAAGGAAAAGTAAATGTTACAGAGTTTTTTCCTGAAAGAAATAAAAAGACATTTTATAATTACCTCAAGATGATTTCTATCTGAATACCGTAGTAGGCTTTGTAACTGCAGGCAGCCTTGAATGTTTTTATGACCACTCAGCATGCTCCCAAAGATGCAAAGAGGTTTGCCCGTGGGTCAGAAAGTATAGGAAACCTCAAGACCATGGTAGGAAGTTAGACATATTCAATAAAAGGCAATCATTTCATGAATATTGGTGAGAATTAATAGCACTTTATTTTGTGGCTCACTGAGGAAACGTGTGGTTGATGCTGTTCAGAAGTACTTCTCCATGGTTTTAATAGAAGCCATGTGCCTGAGTAAGGAACTGGAGCGCAAGTCATCCCAGATGGGAAGCTGATGCTCTGCAGACCTCTCAGGCTCTCCCTTTACTTTGTTTTACTTAGAATTTCAGTCCAATGAGATCCTCTCAAGTTAATGAAAATGAATCAACAGAAGGTAAATGAGTTCAGGGAAGAATCTGAAACAACAAACCCCTTTCAATCAGTTATTAGTAAATACTTCCCTTTCCTTTGACCCACTTCTGCTGAATGCTTCACAGCCCTCCCTCCCTCGCCTTCAAGGACTAATCACAATTATGATCTCCCTTATATGTGAAATCTAAAGTAGTCAAACTCATAGAACCAGAGAGTGGAACAGTGGTTGGTTGCCAGGGTAAGAGGCAGGGCAATGGGGAATATTGGTCAATGGGTCTAAACTTTTTCTAATGAGTAAGTTCTAGGGCCCTAATGTATAGCATGGTGACTATAGTTAATAATACTATATTGTATACTATGAAATTTGCTAAGGAAGTAGATCTTTAAAAAATGGTAACTATGTAAGGTAATGGAGTAACTTAATTGTGATAATCATTTCACAGTGTATATGTATATTAAATCATCACTTTATGCACCTTTTAAGAAAATCACATTATATAATCTAAATATATGCAATTTTTTTTTGTCAGTTACACTTCAGTAAAGCTGAGGGAGAGGGGGAAGATGTACCAAGGACAAATGATAGTTGCAGTTTTAGATGTTTGTGTGATTCTCACATTAACATCTTTTCCAATTGGGAAAAACATGAAGAAATTGGGTGTGTGTCCACTTGTCTAAGAGTCAAACAGATACTACTGGGTCTCCCCACTGTAGTATCCTCAGTGCCCAGTGTTCCACGAAACACACATAGACCCTTTATTAATATATGTTAGAATGATGGAAGGAAGAAAGGTTATTTTTATAGATTCTAAGGCTCCAAATAACCCCTCAGTCCACCCCTATCAGGCCCTACAATAGTAATCAGAGCCTAGAATTGGTACACCAAGGTTTCATGTGCAGAGTTCATGGTGTGTGGTCAGCACATGCCTGGCTTATACTCGAAATATATTGGGGAAGTGTATAAATTATGTCTCTCTGGTTCCTTGTAAATAGTGTCTGGAAAATAGTAGGTAGTCAACTTTTTGCAAAATGAATGAATAGTAAATTAAAGTAACTATCTTTCTAATATTACTGAAATATTCTACAACTATGTAAAACTTCTTACTAGTCATGATGGGATCTGGAGCAAGTGATAGTCAACGAAAAATCTAAGGCAGTCCTGGAATCTTTGAACCATGCCTTCCCACACAGCAGTCCTATTCCTCTTTATTCATCCCCTTTAGTCTCAGTGAATTCCCTTTTTACATGACAGTTCATAGTTTGAAGGGGAGTCACCAACCTGATCATCAAAATCTTCCTACCATTTTTGTTATATTTGGAGGAATGGACTATAACCAATGATTTCTGAAAGACATAGTTCAAAAATCCATAAAGTATAGTTTGGTGGTTACCAAGAGGTTTGAGGAGAGAGGAAGAAAGATGTCAGGTCTGTTTCTAGGACATCTCTGGTCTAAAAGTTGAGATAAGCCCAGGTAGAGTGCCTCCTTGCAAAAGCAACTTGCCCAGCTATTGGATGGAGAAAAGAGAGCCTTACGTTTCCAAGGTGGGAAGAGAGAATGCGGAGCGGTACATTTATAGATGTGCCAGTAAGCTTCCTGGCTTTCTTCTCTTCTTGCCTCCCCTAATCAACAGAGTGGAGAAAGATTAGGGGTCCAGGATGGAGCAGGAGAATGTTGATCAGGAGGCCCTTCCAAGAGAGAAAGTGAAGTAACTGTTGGTATCTGAGAGGTTAAAGTAATGGACAGCCTGTTGGCTCCCCTCCACACATTCCAAGCCAGAGCTGCCTCCCTCCAGGGCAGTGTACTGTTGCTGTGCATTCATTGTTTGGGGTCTCTGTTTGTGTCCCACTGTCCAAATGGCTTCAGTCTTGCTGCGTCTACTATAGCGTGTTATTTGGTTTATGTACCAGAAGAACCAGACTTGACTGAACCATTTTTCAGATTAAGTTTTTATAACACCAATGAAGCTTTTTAAAAATGTGAGCTGGGATTCTCTGGAATATAAAATTCATTGTCATGGACTTGAATCAATAATTACTTCAGTAAATTACAAGCATATTACTAGGTTCAGCTGCCCTAGTGAAGCTTCAGAAGTTCTTTAGGTTCAATATTTTTATCAGTTCTAAAATAAAATTTAATGTAGCCTTTTTATAAAAATGTTTTAATGAATATGAACTATAGCAGACAGTTCTAAATGCAGTTGAATTTATGAACATGACTTAGTATTTTGTTAAACATTGCAAAATGACTTGATCAGATTTAACATTGATTAGACCTAGCTGTTCAACAGCTTGGCTAAATATGGGTTGCTTTTTAGTAGAAACCCATCATACCCAGGGCCTAGGCCAGCATGTTGGCTTTGTAAATCATGTAGTCTCCCCAACCCTTTAGACTCCAGGCCAGAAAGAGGCTTTCATAAACCCACCATTGCTGGGGCTGGATGGGAAGTTAGAGAAAGAAGAGTCTGGAAAGGCATGAGGAGAAGACTTGTGTCTTTTGGTTTCTCAGCATCCCCGAGAAAATATCCTGGGGGTAGACTGATGTGTTCACAGGCTTTTATGATTTTCTTGCACATCCCTTTAAAAATGAAACAAAGGACTCAAACTGGGCAGTGTCCTAATCTATTCCCTAAGTGAATAGACACTGAGAGACTACAGGTCAATCATAGACAAATATTAGAACATATTGGAGACTTTGGTGTTCTAGAATGAAACATTGTCCAAAACAGGGTACATTAGGCTTCCACTGGGATATGGAAAATATTATAACTTCTACTGATATTTATGTTTTATCAAAATATAATATGCTTTTACTGATAGTTAATATATGGGTCAACCATAGCAGATGCATATAATTTATAAATAAATACACATATATCTGGGATGCTTGCTAATTTTTTTAACATATGAGATGTGCACTCAACCACTGTTGCTCTGCCTCAATCAAGAACACTCCAGCAGGGAGAACCTGCCTCATTAACTTACCTCATGCCCAAAGTCTTACAATTGTTTTCCGAATTTATTCGTGGTGTACCATTATACCACCCATATCACCAAGAACCCCAGTGCCTCGTGTGATGAAAGAGAACATTATTCTAAGTTCTCTCCTCTTTTCAAAGACTCCTGGAGAAATTTCAGCCTCGAGCTTTACAGATTACTTACTGAAAAGAGCCCGGGAGTTATTGCTATCCATTGGGTAATTAGGCAGTTCCAAGGAAAATAATAAAACTATTTTGTGCCTGGGAGATTAGAATGGCACACGGTGACTCATATTAGTCAGCTGAGTAATTATGTAATTACAAAAGAAGGGGAAGAAAACCCTTCAGATTGTTTTTCCTAAGAGGCCCTTTTGGAAGTGTTCCAGCCCATCAGGTACTTATGTAATTAGGTCAGGGGCGCAATCCATAAAGGAAAGTCTGGGGGGGGGGGTGGATTTATTTATCTTTTTAATGTTTATGTAAAAGAACCCAGTGGATGAAGAAAAGGGAGCTTTTAAAAGACTCACCCAGTCTGCACACATACTATGTAAGATGCCATAGCTAACATTAAGGATCGTGGTGTTCCATCGCAACTTGAGGCTATGTGTAGATGGGTGAAAGACACTGAGGAGCTGTGTAATTTTGGAGTAATCAACACTATTTATTAAGTCTATGCTAGGCGCTCTCTTCTAATAGCTCAATATAGTGGCTCTTGCTGTGGTTGTACTATTTCTACAGCTAAGTAAACTGAGAGGCTGGAAGGATTTGAACCTAGGCCCTTTGGGTCTCAACACCTCCTCTTCCCACTGCACCATGTATTTCTGGACTGAATTATGCGGTTGTTCTGCTTGTATACATTAGCAGGATCATTATCCATTTCATCTCTTCACTTTGTATAAATATTGTCTACACAGTGAAAAACACAAGATTGAAAAATAGTTAACTTGGTGATTTGGGCAGGTTAAATGATCAGTCTGAATTTCCTACATTGTTGGTGTGAATAGCTATATTTTGCAGAATACTTTGTACAAAGTAGCTCCACCTCCCCTCACCCAATATATAATATCCCACTTAAATGCATTCAACTATTTCAGGTTAACACATGTCAGTAAAATCAGAATGTTGATATTTTGATGGAATGTATTGTTATGATGTCAAAGGGCCTATTTCATTGCACAAGTTTTACTTAAACATATTCACTCAAGTTGTTAAAAAGTGTTTATAATTGTGTCTATGTATCTGAGACATTCTGTATGTGTTGATTAATCTTTGTGGCAGAAAACTGGCAGATTAGCTGGCCAAAGACTCTTAATCTCAGATTTCTTTACTCTTTATCTGATGGATGTGTTTCATCCAGCTATGCTTTTTTAGTTTCAGGGGATAAAAAATATACAACTTGAGAGAAAGAAATGAAGGTCATTTCTCTTCCCCTTAGCTAAGATATAATTGTGTGGTATGAGACTACAACCAGGCATAATTTTCAGCTGATTTGGAGAAGTCTTGTGGTGGAAGCCAGGTTGAAGTAGCCTCAGATGAACAGTGGGACTCCTTATGGGTGCCTGTGGAAGAACTGAGATACCAGAAACTGGGAGAAAGGAAATAGGTTTGGAAAAGCAAGCAAACGGTCATCAAGAAACATGTCCTTATGCCAATTCTAGACAAATGTGTCTTCTACCACAGACTCTAGCATTCGTGTCATTTGACTCAGAGTTGTCCAAGGTCTACCAAATATTGATTTAGAGTTTCAAGAATTTCAGCATTGAATTTGGTGGAATATGGACAATTTGGACTGGCCATCTGTCCTTGTTAATTTCTACCACTCAACCTTCTTTTTCCTTAAGATGCTTGCTACGAAAAGTTAGGAGACTTTCTGGGACAGGCTGAGAGATCCATAAAAGCAAGAGTGGATACTGTGAACATTTTAGCTCTGTTGATGTATTTGCCTGTATAACATGCCTCTTCTGTAGTGTTAAGAATTGAAACATTTTGTTTTAGCTCAGCATCTTCACATTGGTTGGACTTGCTGATGGTGGGCTGTGGATAATTTTCTGTGAAGTTGATGAACATTTCAGGTATTTTAAAGGAGCTGCCTATTTTCCTAAATCTATTTATCTGATAAATATTTTTGACACCGAATAGAAAATAAATAAAATACAGTTCTTTCTCTCAAAGTCTGTAATTGGTTATGAGTGGTGTCACGAGTACTTTAATCAAGTGGACATGAAGAGAACATCATTTACTGTTCCAGGAGGGAAAGTTCCATAGAAGAAGGAGCATTTAGTCCAGATATCAAAGACTGAGTAAGCAAGTGCCGTGGGTTTCTAGATTCACAGAATTTCATTCACAGAATAACACTTAGGTGGTGTATTGGCGTGACTGGAAGAACCAAGCCTAGGAAACTTTACCCCTCCTCCCCCCATTCCCAGGCTGTGACTGTGGATGGGGCCTAGCAGGTGGCACGCTCACTACCACAGGGTTAGCCTTCTTTGAGCACACGAGACACATTTCATGACCTTCACAACTGAAGTCATATTAAATGATTAATATGTTATACAAGGTTTAATCCTGAAGATGAGACCCACAAACTAATACCTTTAAAATAATTATTTACTTCCCAAAAGCTCATGATTTCAGAAAAGCTACGTTATGTTCGGTCACACTCGAGTAAAGTGGTTTTGTTTTCGAGGAGATGTTTCACAAGCATTGAGGTCAAGAAGGGAGGGGGTTCAACATGACTTAGAACAAAGCACAGCAATTCTGTGCACTACCATTTCCCAGCAGTTATTCCTGCTCCCTCGAGGCAATGCTTTTCAACCTTTCAGCAGTTGATTCTATTCTAATATTTCTAATTTACTTATCCATACTTTCTTGGGGGGGGGGGAGTGTTCAATTGTAGAAATTATTTACTGGCATCCAATTGTAGAAGACAAAGATATAACTTTCATATTATATTCATGGGCTCAGTTCCCATGAATATAGTTAAAATCTCGGTTCCAATATAGTTAAATCACAATTTTAACTTAATCAATATTCGATATCACACATGATTGTGCAAATATCACTTATAGATGAATATGCCATTTACTGTGATTACACTTCCTTCCATCACATAATTTGGCTTGGTTCTTGTTGACCGCCCACATCTCTTTGACACAACTCACAATTTAATGCTTTAATTCTCTCTGGTCTGATAAATTTTCCATATGCTTTCCAGCTACTAAAATTTTGTTGACATCTATCATCTGCTGTTGTCTCCTCTCCCATCTTCTTTAGCTTTGTGGATTCATGCTTTGGGGGCTGAGGTAGAGATAAATGTGTTTCTTTGATATGCCTTGTTTAACAAAAATAGAATAGAGTTTTGCATGTGGGGCCCCAGAAAAGGAAGGAGTCGGATTTTAAGTGAAGTGTTTCATCATCTCAGAGGAAAAGCAGGTGTTGAGGCAGAGCAGAGTTTAAACTGCCTGTCAGAGATAGTAAGTAACACAGATAAAGTACACGAATGGAGGAGGAATGAAAAGGTGTAATTGTCCTTGTGAACGTTCTGTTTGTAAATATAGGAGAGGAGTGTTTGCAATAAAAAGACAAGTCTTGTTCTGAGGGTTTTAAAGAAAGAAAAAAAGGAAGCTTGCAAATACTTTCGAAAGGTTGTCTAAAGGGGCTTCATGCCTAACAGAGTCAATTCCAGCCTCTTTGAATCTCAAGTGCATGGAAATACTAGAAGCAAGAGAGGAAGACAGAGGTACTTGCAAAAATTGACTTGTAAATCTTTGGAGTAGGACACTAGGCTGGAGCTACCCTTTGGGAAGAGCAATCAGGCAGCTATAGGTAAAATATATTTAGAACAGGATCGTACCGGAGGTAGGGTGAGAAGGCGGGATCCTGTGATAGCAGGAGTAGAAAGAAGACAAAGGAAAATGTAAAGCAGCTTATTGACAGTGGGTATGGGAAGATGGGGCAAACGTGAAGAAAGGGATAGAAAACCACACTCCACAAATTGCCAAATATTAAAACAGTCACGGATGTCAAGTACAGCATAGGAAATATAGTAAATAATGTTGTAATTGTGTATGGTGTCAGATGGGTATTGGATTTATCAGGGTAATCACTTCGTAAGTTATATAAATGTCTAATCACTATGTTGTACACCTGAAACTAATATAATATTGTGTTTTCACTGTAACTGGAAATATTTTAAAACACACACACTCTAGGAAAGTTGGAAGGGGGAACAGGGGGAGTCAAAGGTCAGTCATTCAAATTTGGATAACTGCATTAGTGATGGTTCCATTCACAGAAGTGGAGAAGTTATTAGAAGCAGAAACTAGAGAGGAAATGAGTTGTTTGTGGATATAATAAATTTGAGTTCTCAAACCATAGGAAAATATCCAAGAGAATATTGGAAATGTGGATTTAATTTAAGAAAGAACATCAGGGTTAAAGAAGAGAGAGGGTCTGCAATGAAACTAAGGAGCACCAGTAAATCACTAAGCCCCTTGTTTAACTCAACTGACCCCATCCCACCCCCCAAATTAAAACTACGTCAATGAAAAAGGTGATGTGTTGGTTTACATTGTGATTATTGCTCCTTGTCTCAATATCGCCTATCCCTTTTAGTAGCTCAGATACCATTACCAAACCTTTATAATGGAGGCTATCAATTAATAGAAGTAAGCCACTTGGTTTCCTTGGGCCTAGCTCCTCACGGATAAAATGAGGATGGTAAGAGCACCTCTTCCAAAGGGTTTTGTAATAATTAGATGAGTTAATATTTGTAAAGTGCTTAGAACTACATCTGACTGTGGTGAGTCCAAGTGTTGTGGTTCTTGTGTGGTTTTGTTTTGCTGTTGTCATTGATGAGGTGATGTATCCGATTACTTATTTCTGTGTTCCTCACAGTATTATCAAATTTGGCAGTAAATGCTCTCTATAGTGATTATTAGGATGACAGAGAATCATCAAGGCCATTTTTCTACTGATGTTGGGACCTGTGCAGCACTTTGCCAGACATCACAACATGAGTAAGTAGAAAGTTAAAATTTAAATGTAGGTCTTGTGATTTCAGAGTCAATCTCCTTTCTCACAAAAGCTAGGTTATTATATAAATTTCTCTAGTTTGGTCCCCCAGAATGTACTTGTCATTCATGCTACCTGCCCATTGTAAGGCATCCTGCTTATTGTACTTACTCAGGACCGGATGAATGGAGACTCCACCTCAGTATATGCCTCCATGAGCACTAAGGGAGGAAAAGGGGGAGGGACTTCCATACCCATTTCATTGGCCAAAGCCAATTGGCCACACCTAACTTAAACTTGACAGAGGACATGAATTTGTACCTTATATCCTGAGGAGAGGAGTGCCAGAGTATTTGTAAGGAGCGCTAGTTACTGTCACACTATGGAAAAAACACAGGATGCAAACTATTTTATGTATGATTCCAGAACTTCCACTCTGGATCATCATATAAAACTGCCTCCCCAGTTCTGTTATAGGCTCATTGAAACTCAATTTTGAGATGTGAAGTACAGTTGCCAGATTTAGCAAACAGAACACCAAGGTAAATTTGAATTTCAGATAAATATTTTTTTAGTGTAAAAATATCCCATGCAATCAGTGAGACACATTTATACCCAGTTACTTCTTATTTATCTGGAATTCAGATTTAGCTGGATGTTCTTCCATGTTTTGTGGCAACCCTACGGAAGACCTTTACAGATCTAAAATCTGGTAGGAAATATCTAAACTCTTTTGGATGGACAACCATACAATCATAGAGAGAAGTTGGTTAGATTCTAATTGCAAGTATGTTCCTGAAGGTTAGCAGGAAGTTCCTTCAGGGAAAAATAGTGAAAATGATTGAAACGTAACAATTACACCTCTTTCCTAAAGTATCTTTCCCTCATACCAAAGGCAGTTCCATGCTCTCCTGTAGAAAACAGCAGAAATCAGTGGCTTCTTGGGTATAACAAGAAAAAGAAGCCAGGCCTAGTAAGGGTGGGACAGCAAGTAAGATGTGAAACAGTCTGTTTCGGTTTTTGTTTTGATTTTTTTGTTTTGTTTTTTAAGAAAAAGAGAAAAGATTGTAGGACTTGGAGATGCTCAGGGAGAAGACTAGGCAGAAGCAACCAGAGATTGACCTCCCTCTGGGTTGCCTGCACTCAGCTTTTATTAGCTTGTTTACTGTTTTAGTTTGGGGCATTCCTACTTGATTAGACTGTGAGTTCAGAGTAGAACATCAAAAGTAATTAAAACTGGGAAGTATCCCTAATAAGAAAAGGCCAAAAGAGCTGAAATAGGCCAAAAGGAGAGATTATAGTCTTTAAGCAAATGAAGGCACATCTAATTTAGAAACAACACCACCCCTGTGCCACATGGGAGTGTGGCTTATGACAGGATATGATGGTGATTAATTTATTGGGTAAATATTATAGATACCCCCCTACATATACAGACTCACATAATTAAGAACGTGAGGACCAGGTCAGATAACACACTTTTGGGCCTGGTTCCTGGACATTCCATTGGTTACATGGAAGGAGACCAGACACTTATCAAAACTTTTCCCAACTCTTTGAATATACAGTAGGTTATGAAATTAAACTCAATCCCTTTACACTATCACATCAAGCATCTTGTTCTTAAAAAAAAACACTCTACAACTCCCCTTGTTTCAAACATAATTACTTACCTGTCTTTTCCCCAAGATTGCAAGCTTCCTGGGGGTAAGGATTTTGTTTATATTTACCTTGTTCCTAATCCAAATGCAGCTTCCCTTGCTTAGCAGTTCCACAGTAGATGCTCCTAAATTGAGTTGAATCCTTGGCAGCAGTCCCTAAGATCCAGATGCAGAGCATTTTGCTGCCTTCCAGCTGGGAGCCAGCTTCAGAAAAGTCAGATGGCCTTTCCTCTAGGAACCTGTGATCTATGTGGGGAAATGCTTATGACAGTCTCGAACATGACTTGCAAACAGATGAAAAGAAATCCAGTGCTGATAAATACAGCCCATGTGTTCCGTAAATGTTGATGGAGTGCTGATAGGTGAGTTTGGAAAGCACTTCGCTTTGGACGTTGGATAAAAACTTTCAAAGCTTCTGTGGAGTTCCTCAATCAAGTAGGACACAGGGGCAAGGTTAGAGTTTGTGGGTAAGGCTTCTGTCGCTCTCCCTCGATGACATTACCATGTGGCCTCTAACACAGTCATCCATGAAACACCCTGCCGGTGATCATCTTTTGAAATGTAAACTTTGAGACGGAAAATTGCAGAAATCCCAGAGTGCCATGATCCTCTTCACTCAACAGAAATGACTTAAGCTCCTGCTCTGGGCCTGGCACACAACACTGTCATTGTCCTGAGGAGTTGCAATCTAGTGGGGGCAGGGAGGGGACCACATGAACACAGTACCAGCACTTAATCGGGGCTGGAATCTATGGATATAGACATGCTCTGAGGTGAGTTGGTGAAACTTGTGTTGGAGGAACTAAAGTAGTTTCATGTGACTAAAACCTAGACAAGCCTCTCTTAACCTTAATGCCCATTCATTAATCCATCCATTGGTTTATTTATTCATGCAGACTTTTTCGGACAAGCAAAACAACTAAGCACTACATGAAATATATGAATGAATGGCTTGTCATTTGTGACCTTGAGAAGCTGATTGTTTAGTAGGGGAGAAAGTCATGTGAATGCTTCCTTTTTTTCATATATTTTTATTGATTTCAGAGAGAGGAAGGGAGAGGAAGAGAGAGAAAAACATCAATGATGAGAGAGTCATTGATCGGCTGCCTCCTGCACGCCCCTACTGGGGATCAAGCCTGCAACCCGGGCATGTGCCCTGACCTGGAATCGAACCTTGACCTCCTGAGCCATGCCAGCCAGGCTGAATACTTCTATCTAAATCAGCATAAAGAGGTAAAGGAGTGTGCGAGAGATACAAAGGCGTCCAGGGGGCAGCTGTGTGCTCTTCTACCTGGGGAGATCTGCAGAGGCTCTGTAGAGATGGTGGTCTTTGATGGGAACCCGGATCTCACTTCGTGGTGCACCTGGATGTGTAGGCAGGAAGCTACTTCAGGCAGAGGGCACAGGATGAGCAAAGGCTAGGAATCTCAGGTGTGTGAATAACTGTCTCCTATCACTTGTCCCTGGGGAAAGAAGGGGACAGGGGTGATAACAGCATGAGAAACCTGACAAGCAGGGAGACTGTGGATGCTGAAGAGGCCATGGCAAAAGGTCTGGGAGCATGCAGAGCAAACTGTGTCAACTCAGCCATTTTGCCAAAGGCCAGCTCCGCGTAGGAATCTGAAAAGAAAACAGATTATTTATGTGCTACCACGAGCAATATATCTGAGGCCAAGAGGAGCCGAGAGTTATTGAGCTAGTTCAAAGCAATCTCGATTATTGAAAATGAATGAAATTGAATTCCACTTCCTACAGAGTCATTTATTGAGAGACAAAAGCAATTAATATTGAAAATAAAATAATTGTGAACTTCTGAACTAAATTACCATGCAAATATAATGTACTGTCTCATCAGTCTTTAAATACTTCATGTATTAGAAAATTGTAACCCAGTGTTTGAACCAGCATCCTCTATAGCATTAGCATTTATTTATTCTGCTTTTGCCAGAAGGGGACTCTCAAGAGGAACAAATGAGAAACCAAAGTTTCAGAAATATAATTCAAAATTTAAAATTTATAACCATGACGTTTGGGATTTCAACTTGTAAATTAATTCTTTCATTGTGTAAAATATTTTAAAAAGCTGAACTGGTAGTGTGTCCCACAGTTCATTGATAGCAACAGGAATTTTTGCATTTTATTGAAAAGTTGACATTGTCATGGAATACCTGTTGCCAGGTGCCATGCATGCGTTTGATGAATGAATCTACTGTCAACGTCAAGCATCCTTTTGTAACTGATGTTTGTACTGAGAGATGTACATATAGTGTAACTCACACAAGTCTAAAAATTGCGTCACTTTGTTCTATGGAAACACCACAAGGTCTCTAGAAGGGTTGGTCACCCACTGTAATTATTTCTTCCCACTTTGGGAAATGAGCTGTCTTTAAGTAGGGGACCTATGCAAAGCTTATGATGAGGATTGGGAGAAAATAATTAGAAATAGTTGGGAGGCTGAAAGTGGAAAGAAAAGGGACGGTATCAAGAAAAGTACCCTGGAGAGTAACTTAGGTCCTCTCATGCTGGAGAGCTCTGGGCAATACCCAGAGTCATTGCAACCAGGAGTGAAGGAGCTGGTGTACTTATTCCTCTGATGTCTGATGATTCACCCACGAAGAATCACAGTTTGGCTATTGGGAGTGAAAGCATGTGGGGAGCTGATGTGTGGGAAGACAGGAAAGAGATCTGAGGGATTGTGGACAGTGCCCTGGAAGCTTCTGCCACATCAGCCATGTCAGATATTCTGTGATTATCGTTAAATGTGGGGAGAGAGTTTAATCTTACCAGTCCATGGGGATAGTAAAGAATTTACTATCATCTTCCTGGGAAACATACCCAGTTCTTGGCAGTTTTCTCAATTCAGAGCTTAACATGCAGGGAGAGGTTTCAAGGGGGCTAAGAGGTCGATTTCCTGCTGGTCACAGGCTGGTGGCAGAGGACCGACACATAGTAGGTAATCTACTAAGTTAGGAAAACAAACTAGGAAAGGTATGGTAGATATGTCATTGTGACAAAGCTTTCAAATAGCTGGGCTTAAGGCAGCAAGGAACAGGGGAGCCTCTGAAGAGCCAGAGATACACCCATCTTAAAGAGTACTGGCTCAAGAATACATTTGAGTGCACAATTTGGCCTGTAGCCCACCAGTTTGCAACATTGAATGTCTAAAATGAATGAGCTTCATATGTACATAAATATGGTTTGGACATTGATTGAAAACTTTCCAGAATATAGAAAGGGAGAGGAATGTTGAACCCACTAGATTCCTGCCATCTATTTAATAGTTGGGACTCTGCCTCAGAGAAATAGATGCTCTTAGTAGCAGGTTCCATTGTAGAGAAATCTTCAGTATATAGCCAATGCCTCTTGATTTCTTTAATACTTGTGTGTATCCAGGGAAGATAAATTAAACCCTTATTTTGGCTGAGAGTTTTGCCATCAGCATTTTGGGAAAAAGGAATTCTTTTAACTATTCAATTAAATGTAATGATGTTTGTCTTTAAATATGAAATAAAATACTGTTTCAGTGCAATCCTTCCTTTGCCCTTCCTCAGAGTCATTGGGGGAAAAGATCTCTTTAATGACCAATGCCCCACTAACGTCCATGTACACTGATTGAATGTAGCACTAATTCGTAAGCCTTGAAGTAAACCTTACATTAGTGTATGAGCCTTCATTGTTAGATCTTCACAGAGTTGTATTTTATAGTGGCGCTTGCCTGTATTGATCCCATGTACCACGCCATCTTTGGGGTTTTCACAGTGATTCACCATCGATGATCAGGCAGATCATTGAAATGCTAGCGTCTAATCTTTGGGCTGAGTATAAATGGTCCCACTGCTACATTTAATCATTATTAATGTTTCTTCTGGAAACTTCCATGCTTTTTGCATTCAACATGCAAACCAGGTCCTATTGGCAGTTACAAACCAGTAGGGAATAGACATTTTAGGAATCTTTTGCAGTAAGCACTCTTGTGTAGTACTGATTATGACTTAAGATGTTCCATTGTTAAGAAACTTATGGTTAGCTCCATAATTTTTCTAGTTATATTTGAGAATGGGAGTTGGGTTTTGATATCCTAGTTATTTTCCCCCCTCTTAAAGTTTAAAACAAAAATACTTACCTAGAGACCAAATTTTAAACACTTAATCTCTTAGAAAAATTATAGGCAAAAATAGGTACGAAAATAGAGCTTCAATTAATCTAGCCCTGGCTGAATTTGCCAGGTAGCTGAGTAACTTCCCACTACACTTTTTGTTTTGAAGACTTGGTGCAGGAAGGGCTTTACTCATTCTTAGCCCCAGTGGGATGAGAGCAGCTTCAAAGGAAATATGAAGACTTCTTTTGACCTTGGAATTATATTTGTACTTGCTTCTATATTTTAAGAAGATGATGACCTTTTGTTCACTCAGACTCACTAGAGGAAGACTAGTCCAAATGATGGAGAAAGCTAAACTGTCAATTATTTTAAAAGAAATAGAATATTTTTTACTACAAACAGTATTTTACTACAGACAATGTTTTTACTATGGAGCTTGACCATTAAAGTCTTTTTAGAAGGCTCTTAGAAAAATTGAGTGATTGCTTAGATAAGAATGATTTATAAAGGGTTGTTTAAAAAACGTGTTTCTTATGCTATTAATTTGCTTTGGAAGCCTGTCTTTATCGGTGATACAAAGATACACTTCTGAATAATTAGCATTATAGTTATATGTATTTTTTCTGAGTTAAACTATTTCTCCTTGACACCATCCAAACCAATGTTTAATTATGCATCTCCACTTTACTCAGGTTGTAAAAAATGTCTTTAAGGCATGAACTTTCTGCCCATTAACATTCACCTAAATGACACTGGGGTGCCATTTGGTTAATTACATTTGGAGTTCAAAATTTTGATTATAGCTGATTTATCAGAGGTAATCTTTTAAAGGCATAAAATTAAAATATGGGCAATGCAGGTAAAAAAGATTAATTTTCCCTAAATCATCAAGATTGGTTGTCTGGTTTTTCATAAATATACTGGATGTTGACATAGTATACTTGGCCTTTGTCTTGGTTAGGTTTTGTAAGCTCCAAGTGGTTAAATTTAGGGAATATTTTTCCAACCTTGGGTCATTTTAGGTTATAGGAACAGTGACCATCTAATGACTTGGCTTTAAGATGTTATAAAACTTAAGTAGTCCATTGAACTATTTAATGTGATCTATGCTAAATGAAGCAAAAAGATAAAACTCCTGCCCTCAAGGAGTTTACAATTGAGTGGATGGCAAATCTAAACCAAATAAAAAGTTAATGAATGCAGTTATTTCAATTTGTAAGAGAAGAAGAAAGAAAGCTTGAAAATTAAAGACCTAGTGTCCTAAGACAGAGGACGAGAGGGTGTGAAGCGATAGATGGTATTATTATTCTTTTCTTTATTGCTCATTATCATTAATTTTAATTTTCTTCAATACAAATAAAAAATGAGCAATTGATTATGCAATTACTTACTTAGATTCAGTTAAAATTATATACTTACTGAATCATTGAAATGATTGATTCCATAAGGGTCTGGTTATATGGGTAGGCATAATCTAGATATTTAAGTTATTTTTAGAACTATAATTTACTGCTCCTAAATAATTTTCATGATCATATAATATGTGACCAATGCAGAAAACTTGAAAATTACCAAAAGATCCACCTATAATTTTTTCACCAAAAGGGAACCAATATTAACATTTTGGCAAGTATCGCCCACTTTCTGACAAACGTATAAGTATTTCTACATATGCGTTTTTACGAGAAATAAAATCTTACTGTACACCTTTTTATACAGTCATTTTCTGCTTTTTAGAATGAACATTTTCCCCGTGACATTTTATATTGTTTTACATTATACTTTTAATGGCTGCATATAATCACATTGTTGCATCTTAACCAAGCCACTATTTGCATACATTTCAAGTGTTTCCAGTCTTTCACTTTTATAAAGAGTGGGATGCCTATCCATTTTCTTATTTTTAATTATTTCCTCTGGGAACACTCCTAAAAGTGGAATTGCTTGGTTTAACTCCCGAGGCCTTGAATTTAGAATACTACCCCTCCAAAAAAGCCGTGCTGATGTATACTTTCACCAGCTAGAGACATGTCCCTTCTCTCCACATGTCACTTTTACTAAGTTCTTCTTTTAACTTTTGTCATTTCAGTAGTCACGAAATGACTACAAAAAGAATTCTGTGTTTTTTATTTTGTGTGAAATTTGAATATATATTTAATAGTTGTTTAAGGTTTGTAATTTTGCTTTTAAAATAAAACTAGGAACAAAATCAAATTTAGAGGAGTTGGGAACTTCTAGGACATGAGCATTATGAAGACAAAATTGAAGGTTATGCTTTTTACGAAAGCAAGTCAACAAGGTACAAATGAGAACATAAGCAATAGAATGGGAACCAAAAAAAAGTATTGTTTAGAGAAAACGAACTTGGGCTCAGGGTCAGGAATCTTTGTCCCCAAGAATCAGTTTGCTGGAATTTCTGATGAGCAATTTATTTTTGGATTGAATTATGGAAATATGGTTAGAATTCCTATGATTACTCTTGAAAGAGATTGTAGTGAACCAATGGGAAAAGCAGGTTGTCTGTGAAGACTGCATTCCAATAGAAAGGACAAATAGAAAATCTTAAGTTGTATGTTCCTCTGCAAACATCTTTCCCTGTGACTGGTAGTTATCAAAATTAAATAATACTAAGAAAATCAAATGGCTGTATTAAATACAGTGACAGAATGTTAGAATTAAAAGGAACTGGAAAGGTCGTCTAACACAGCTCCTCATTTTACAGGTCAAATAGAGTAATGCAGCGATGAAGTGATTTGCCCAAGGACCCATACCTGGTGAGTAAAGAGAGAAGAAATACACACACTTGAACAATAAACATAATGAATATCTGGGGTATAGATAGAAAAGAGTTGGGTTTGAGTTTCCATTATAGCTGTGGGGACAAATGCAGCATTTTTGTACTTGCAAAAATAAAGCCCTTGAGCAAGGAAAAATTGACCAAATTTACTGTTATCTCAACAAGACAGACTTATATCTTATAGATCCCCTTAAAGGTCATATTTTCATATTGTTTGCAAAGATTGGGTAGATATGACTATACCAAAATGTTCCTGAGAAAAGATTAACAGGCTTGGCATGGAACTTTTGCAATAAAGGAAACACTGTAGTTTAATTCATAGTGATTTAAGAAGATGGGAAGTTTTTTGAGATAGGAAATCTAATTATAGTAAAAATAAAATTTCATTTACCCATCATTTCCTCCATTAGTCATTATATTTTTTATTGGGAAGATAAGTATGTACAGAGAATAGCAGGAAAAAAAATACATTAAAGTGTACTAGGGAAAAATAAGGAATTAATGTAGTGCTGCTTAACTATAAATTTCTCATATTATAATCATATGTTAATTTAATCTTCAAGGGAACGTATCAGGTAAGTTCAATTGGTTATTTTAAAACAGAATTCCTATAGCAGTTCCAAAGAACTGTATTGCTTTCTCTAATTCACTTGGAATTTAATGTATTTTTTTAATGACTTGATAACTTTATTTTCTTCTCTACTTGGTGTGGTTATACACTCAGTTGAATATTTTAAGATTTGAACACAGCTTCCTTCTGTTTTGTTGTTGCTGCTTTTTCTTAATTAGGACCTAGCTTTTCATCCAACTTTAAATGTAAACTGAAATACCCCATTAACTTATTGTTGTAGTTTAACACCAATGTATTGATTCATTTAATTTTATATTCCCGAAATCAAAGCATTCCATACTAATTAAATGTTGTTGTTAATGATGATGGCATATAATTTAGGGGGAAAAGTTAAGTGATTCAAGTTGTTTTGTTCATTTGTGAGAGTAAGTATGTGAATAGAGTTGAGACATTTTTTGAGAATGAAGAACTTGTCCAATCTGATATGCAGTGTATATTTTAATAAAGCTTAAGTAATTAAAAAATTTTGGCACTGGCTTAGGAATAAAGAGATCAGTGGAACAGAATAGGGTCTAGAAAGAAATTTAAATAGAGGGATTTAATATGGAATAAAAGTGCCATTTCAACTGAACAGGAAAATAATGGTACAGTCAAGAAGTAGTAAAGAGAAAAAAAGACATAAAAATGTAAAATGTCTTTATGGCAAAAGAGAAAATTAAAGGATTTTTGTCAACAAATATGGAACACGTACATGTAGACACATTCATAAGAATAGTATAAATAATTTAGGAGAAATAGGCAAATGATATGAATGGGATACTCTTAAAAGAAATACCATTGGCTGGTCAATAAAATTTAAAAATTGTTCAAGTGTACTAATACTAAAATACATGTAAAAATATATATAGTGTGTCTGAGAATTGATAACATTGAGCAATGGTGAGTCCATAGGGACATCGGCACTCTCATTTTAGGTGGAGCAAAATTGGCCAATTTCTATTAAAATTTCAATTATAGACATTGTATGACGACCCAATTGCCTAACTTCTCAGAAAATATTCTATGAGATTATTCAAGTTCATAGGATATATGTTCAGGAAGTTCATTGTACTTTGTTACAGAAAAAATATATATATAAAATAGAAGACTGGTTAAATAAATCATGGTACCTCAATATAAGGAAAATCTATTGTTTTTATTAAAATGCAGTCAATCTATGTCAGATGATGTGGAAATATGTCAATGGTGATTGAGAAATGCAAGGTATAATTTTTTGCTAAAAGTAACACTATAGTTTTAGACAATACTTGCCTCTGGGTTTGGAATTGGAAGAGCGGGTAGGTTATCTCTTTTATCCCATATTATTTTTAATGTGTTCTGATTATAAAGTGCTTTCTACTTTTTTATTTGATTTTGAAATATATAGTTAGCATATAAACATGGAAAATAACAGAAAAGTGAAAGTAGAACAGTACAAATAGTAGACACAGGATCTATTTTATTCTTGTACTACCTGACTGCAAAATTATGTTTTGATATATAACTTAGAAATGAAATATTCATCAAAAATGCATATCTTCAAGAAATTATAGTCCTAGGTGTATACCCAAGAAAAAATCAAAAGAGGCGTCTGCACAGAACTTGTATACATACTTTCATAGCAGCATTATTCGTAATATCCAAAGTGTGGAAACCACCCAGATTTTTACCAACTGATGAATGGATAAATAAAATGTGGTATATCCATAAAATGAAATATTATTGTAGTAAAAAGAAATGATGTACCAGTGCATACTTTAACCTGGCTAAACCTTGAAAACACTATGTTAAATGAAAGTAGCCATTCCCAAAGAACACGTTATTTAATTTACATAAAAGGTTTAAGGTATGTACATATAGAGACAGGAAGTAGATTATTGATTGCCTAGGACTGCGTCTGGGAAGGGGAGATAAAAAATTATTGCTAATGGGAATGGGATTTCTTTTGGGGAGATGAAAATGTTCTAAAATTAGGCCATGCTGATGGTTACACAACTCTGTGCATATACTACAACCATTGAATTGTACTTTAAATAAGTGAACTTTATGGCTTATGAATTATATCTCAATAAAATTTTTTTAAAATACACACTTTTAACACTTGAAATGAGGAGACTTAGGACATTCAACTCATAGAGTCCATGGAACTTTCCTTTGGCTTTTTAGACAACAAGACAAGAGCAGTGTAAATTAAGGCAATTTCTGAGATGGCTTCTTAGAAATAGGGAGTAATAAAGATTATCAGTGCTTCAGTAGTCAAGAGTTGAGACTGAAAATGTAGCACACCCTTTTAATGGTTACAGAAGTTTTCTCAGCAAATGGGATCTATACCAGTGGTGGTACCAGTGATTATTTAAATCATATTAAATCCTATAGTGAGGAAAATATTTTATTCCCCTTTCAATTGTCCTCCAAACCTTTAGATTCTCTTGGTAAGAGAAGCTACTTGATGGTGTTCCATCTTCTGTAGTTTTTGTTTGTTTTTTGCTTGCTTGTTTGTTTTTTACAAAAAGAGACCAGTCCTAAGACTCAGAGCTATCCTTAGGCCACCCCATCTAACCAGGACTCAATTACATTGTTTTGGTTTCACCTCTTTATTTTTACAATTTATCATTTACTTGAGTTAAGTGAAGCTGATTTATCACTTTTAGAGCATTATAACTTGTCCCTCGTAAACATTTATTCAAGTAAAACACACAAAAAGTGTGCTGACCTCAATGAAAATAATAAGAATGATGGCTGTTTGCCTTGTTAGGCAAAATTCATGCTGGTGGGATCTGAATAACTGAAATTTAAAGAACTTAAAGACTATAGCAGTCGTACAATCTTGGTACTACGGGACCTGTAGACCATTTGGTTCAAGACATTTGTTTGACAAATGAGATAACAAGGACCCTGGAATGCTGACATCTTGCAAGGAGTCACATTTTCACACCCAGGTTCAAGAGAAGAAAAGCACTGGTAACTCCTCTTACCTCACATCACTAGGAAGAAGTCGCAGGAGGTGTGGTTTAGCTCAGCTGCACCAGAATTATTTCCTCTGTGATTTAGCGAGACTTAATAAGGGAAGACTGTGATTACCAAATGCCAAATTACAATCTCTCCATTTCTGGTTGCAGTTGGGTGTTCTTGAACTTTTGTTGTCGGGGCAGACAGAGAGCAGAAAGATGGGATTCTGAAAAGGCAGGAAGGGGAGGAAGGGAAGACCTATCATGCCTTTTTGTAAAATGCCAAAGCTAATTTCAATGATTGCTTTAGCGATATAATGATAACCAAGATTAAAGCAAGCAGGCACCCACTTTAGGATATGAGAACTGGAATTTTAGATTTCATTATAAGATTGCCATTTCAACAAAATAGTAATATAATGGCAATGGATTTTCATTTTTTTCCTCCGTTCTGTTGAAACATTCTCATAAATATACTTAGATACAAAGGAGATCTCTCAATTCCATAAAAGCTCGGGAGCTCTGTTTTATTCTTATGCTGACTTATCTCCAGAATATCTTTTTGATGTACAGCTTCAATATTCTTGCCAATGTCCATGACATCAGCAATCGAAAACGGCATTATTTTTAGGAGTTTTTTTTAACGTATAGTTGCAGATTATCAAAAAATAGGGTGAGCTTCTGCTTAGTGCTCACTGAAACATCCTTGTACTGTTACTAAGGGATGTTTATGGCTCATGTAGCTAATTGTTCCAGGAGGGGGAAAATAACATCCATGAAAGGAGGCAGCTTTACCCAGTGCTACTCTAAAATGAACATAAGGCACAGAGAAGGAAACTAATACTTTTATATATTATTATTTCTTGTACTAGAAGAAAATGTTTTTCCAAATTATGTTTTAGAAAACTGATGTTCTGAGATCACAGAGCTAGAAAGTGACAGAGCTCTGTATCTCTTGAACCCAGTACACTCCCAGGTCCCCAAAGTGAACTCCAGACCATGTTCACATGGATCAGCCTTCCAAGGTCTCAGAAATGAAATGTTTTACCCACTGAGCCTATTAGCCTCAAAGGTAGTAATCAAATGTCATGATCAATGAGGTTCCTTTAGTTGAAGAGCATAGGAAAGCATAAATTAGTTAGGTATACTTGATCTTAACTACTCTCCTACAACTTTTCTTTTTTCCCCATTTCTGGAATTTAATTTTACATTAACTGTGAAGTCTCTTTTAGTTATTATTTTAGTTATTAAAAGCCCTTGCAAAGAATCTGAGATTCACCTGGTTTGCATATAATTTCTTCCTACATCAAATAGGGCTTTAGTGAAACTTTAACTGAAATGTTGGCATTAAAGAACTAGTTATTGGCTTACTAATTATACTTTTTCTCTAGACAGTCCTTTTGAAAAGAAATCTGAATATATTTTTACATTCAAAGAATGATGTTAAACTAATGTAATAAAATAAGTGAATCTCTGACATACACAAGCAGCACTAGCTATAAAGAGTGTTGATGGTGTTATGCTGACTCAAGCATTATAGAAGTTATTTTCACTAGATGTGCCACATCTAGTGAAGTTTTCTGTTGCTATACTCATGATCAAGTCACAACCATGACCAAGGTATGGACATGAGTATTCCCAGAAGTGGCTGCTTTCCTTACCACAGTGGGCAGAGACTAAAAGTCCCTTAAATAAATGCATAGTTATCAAACTCTGTAGATGTTATTAGGTACCATATCTGAGAATCTAGGATGTACACGCCTTACATAACCCAGCCAAACCTATGAAGAATAGTGTCATTGGGCTTCTTCCTGGATGGAATGTGTTGGCTACCTCACTGCTGGAGAGGGAGAAACTCACGGTTACCAGGCACACCTCATGATTTTAACACTTTGATAGCCCTTGAGATAGGTCTGTAGAGTCACTCTTTTACCATTAAAGGAAGAATTTGGTACTGCCTTCCTCTGTGATCCATTAACTAGGGCAGAAATGTGCCCTACCCCATCCCCAACAGGATTCAAGGATCGGGATATCAGTGCCTGCGTGTAGGATAATCAGGTTTCTTCTGAATGACCCATGCTTCCCATATTACTGCAGTGTCTAAAGAAGCTGCTGCCTTTTCATTTTAATGTGAGAGATGTAATTTCCCTGTTGTTTTCCAAGGCTGTCAGATAATAGACAAATTGCCTTTGATAAAGCATGCTTTCAATTTCTCCAATGTAATATTCAATTTTCATTTTCATAAGGGGTTGTTTACTTTAATGGCTTGAATTGGTTGACTAGGATGTCAGTGTCTAGCACTCATCAGTAAAGATTATAGTCTGAGTTATAATTCAGAAGGGCATATGTTACTATCAAATTTATTATCTCCAAGTACTTTTCTGTGCTCATTCTTGAAAATCTGGAGTGACAGGCCATTTGAGTAAATAATTTCTCTTTGCTCTATTGTTCCCTAAAAGTCACTTAGAAACAAAACCGATTTGGGCACTGTTTATTGAAGAATTTAAGCAATACTGTTTATTGAAGAAAAGTCTGCTCTAACTCCCGGAATTCCAGCTCACAAAATTCCTGCTAGTAGTTTCTGTTCCCCTTTTTCATTTCACTACCCTGCCTGTGTGTGTGTGTGTGTGTGTGTACATACACAGACCTTTCTCTCTCTTGCCCTATCAATACATAAAGCAGACCTCAAAAAACTTTAATTTTTTTAAATCCCCAATTATAAAAGTAGTATATATCCAGTGTAGAAAATTATGATAATATAGGAAAACAGAAAAAAATTAATCTGTTAAATCCCATGTATACTTCTTTTTCATCATCTCATTTAAACCACTCATAATTAAGAGATTATCATCTGAAAAGTAGTTCTCTTAGCTATTTTAGCTCAGCTGTTTGGCCATGTATTCACCTTGCCAAGGCAGAGTGACCAGCACCCCCTGTGGGATGCTGCTGCACATGCTCCCCGCAAGCCCTGCCCCAATGCCGGTCAACAGCTGAGCAGATGGTGAACCCCTACCACATGCCAGACGCCATGCTAAGCTGAGGACACAGAGCTGAATAATGTACAGGCCCTAAGTGGCACATACAGACAGACGCAAACTCATTGAGTAAGTGCCCCAGCAAGGCTGTGGTTAACCATGAATGGGCCCCTGGGAGAGGCAGGAGCTCCTCATGGGCTGCATAGGAAGAAGTCTGCCTGCAGACAAAATGTAAATGTTCTTAGTTTATTAAAGGTCATTGAAGCCAGAGGTTGAATGGCATCGCCTAAGAGAGTATGGAGAAGAAAAGTAAGCACAGGGCAGAACCTTGGAGAAATCACATTTAATGGTTGGCAAAAGGACATGAGCTTGCAAAGGTGTTTGAGAAGAAACAGAGGAGTTGTTGAAAAACCAAAGTATGTGATATGTAGTGAGCACAAGAAGGGAATGTTTCAAGTTGGAGGAAGTTGTCCATTGGGTCAAATGCTATTTGTTAACAATAAGATCTGAAAGATACTCATTGGTTTTAGCACCACAAATGTTATTGATGACACTGATGAGGGCTGTTTTAGGATGTGATGTAGGTAAGAACACCAGACAGAAGTGGATGCAGAGGTATTGGCAAAGTGTCTAAATGCCTATATCACATTTTAACATTTGATGTGCAGCTCTGATGTTTCCATTATTTAAAATGTAAGTTCCTCGTGTGCATTGACTATGCCTTAATTGGATAACCCTAGTCATAGTACCATACCTATTCTATACAAAGTGCTCAATAAATATTTGAATGATGAATAAATCTTCTGTCCTAAACCTACTTCTATATATCCTCTGCCCTATAGGTCCTTCTGGTCTTTGATTCCTTCCTTCTGAATTTCCGCATTTGATAGGCTGTCAGGTGATATCAATTCTTCTGCAACATCTTTCTGTGTGACAATTTTTGGCTAGGGACAAATGAACTCTCCCTTCTCCAGGAAATTAAATGTTAGTTAAGAATTAAAGTTTAACATATGTAAAATCCCTCCTTCTGCCCCTCCCTCTGTGTGAGTGCGTGTCCCTAGCCTGCCCCTCCGCCTGCCCTGCCCTCCCCTCTGAACTCCGCTCCCTCCCTCTCCACATCTCAGCCTGTTCCTACGAATCCCAGCGCCACTTTGAACCAGGACAGACAAGTTATAGAAGTACAAAAAAGTCACTAATCGCCGTACTTCTCTGGTGAAGATATTTGAAAGATAGCTTGAAGAGAGGGAGGAAAAAATAGATTGACATGAAAACTAAGGACAAGTATTAAAGAGGTAAATTTTGAGAAATACTTGAGATGCAACACAAAGGCTCAGCTGACTGGATGATGAAGAGTCTGCGGGTCTGCCAACTTCTCTTGTGATTAATGACATCAAGGGCAAATTTACAGAAGTTGGGAAATGGGGAATTAGCTGTTGCTTCCTTCGTTTTGTCTACGAAGACGTTTTAATCCTTAGGTAGCCCTGAGCTAAAAGGACTCCACTGAGTGCCGATGGCCTGCGGTGCAGGCCTGAGCTCGGAGCCCTGGGGCTGCAGAAGGACCAGCGGTTGGGCGGCGAGCGCCGCCTGTAGCAGGCCCGTCTTGAGGCCCTGCGCCCTCCCCTCGCCTCCTGCGATGCGCAGGGCAGGAGCCCTTATCTTCGGGATGGCCAATTCTTTACGGTTAGTATCAGAAATGAGCCTATCCATCAGCCACATGAGACTTCTAAAGGGGCACCAGGGCCATAAACTTTATGAAAAGGGCTAGAGATTGGATTCAGCCTCAAGCAGATACACAATTACCCTAAACCCAGTTCAGGGCAGGGAGACTAAATCTCCTTTAAAAACAAAAAACAAAAAGTGAAGACTTCCACACTCATCGTGACTTTTAGAGGCTAAGAGACAGGAGAGAGCAGTTGCCAGACAAATCCTTCCTCCTGTAACTATGCAAGGAAAAGAGTACTTAGGAGGGCAAGGAAGGGGAAAGAAATGGGCGGGAAGGAAAAGAAAAGCAGTTGGCTGGAATGGAAAGGAGAAAAGAAAGAAGACTGGAGAGAGGTTTTTTTGGAGTCTGTAAACACTTTCCTGCTTATGAGATAAACTCATTGATATTAAAGGATCTTGAAAAATCCCACTGATTATTCTCCGTAGGCAGAAGTTAGAGAAAATCTCATTTTCATGAGCTTTCCTTCCTATCACTCTGGTCCCTGGTGACACAGAAAGTAAACCTTTTCTAAGGGCTTTCCAAGACAGTTTGACATTTTGTTGAATTAACTGGCCTATACTGTACCAAATTTATCTGCTGCATCTTTCCATCCAAGCAAGGAATGATTTTATATTGAATAGAGTTCTTAGGCACCAAGAGAACTCTGGAAACTTCCCAGAGTAATCTTGCATTTGAAGTCTGCCTGTCTGCCTCAAATACCCCCACGGCTCACTGCCTACATGCTGGATATAAAACGGTGAGGACATTCTAAATCTAGTGGGATTTTTGTGACACCCTGCAAAAATCCCCTGAGGCTCCCTGTGTATATTCTGTTATAATATTTTACCTGGCTGACTTCAAGAACATCTGAAATATTGAGGAAAAGCTGTAAGAAGGGAACGTTAGATGAACAATAAGGCATCATTTGGGAACAACTGAGTCTGTTTTGACCCTCTAGAGGCAAATATTTCATGCATAAGTGTTGAGTCACAAAATGAATAAAACATTTTGTGATGTGGCCTCCATTTAGGAAGCTCGTGTCCTCAATTCCTGATAATGACTCAGTGAGGCATAGTTGTGACCAGTTTCCTAGGGCTTCTGGAACAAAGTTTTACAAAGTAGGTGGCTTAAAACAACAGAAATGTTTCATCTCACAGTTTTGGAGGCTAGAAGTCTAAAATCAAGGTGTCAGTGGGACCATGCTGAGACCTGTAGAGGCTAATCCTTCCTTGGACTCTTCCAACCTTTTGATTGTTTGTTGGCAATATTTGACCTGCAGCCACATAACACCAGTCTCTGCCTTGACCATTACATACTGTTCTTTATATCTCTCTGTTTCACATGAATGTCTTCATATAAAACATCAGTCATTTTGGATTAGGGGCCTACCCTACTCCACTGTGATCTCAGCTTAACTAATTGCATCTGCAATGACTTTAGTTCCAAATAAGGTCATATTTTGGGATTAGGACTTTGAGATACCTCTTTTTTTTTTTTTTTTTGAAGGGTGGAAAAACATTTAAACTCGTGACAATGACTGCAAGAGATGTTTGTCTAAAATCTTAATTGAATAGTCTTAAAGAAATATTTCTAATTCAATACAATATACACTTAACTAGAAATCATTGGTATTAAAGACTGCTAGATGCTGTCTGAGTTGTGATGATCAGAATAACACCTCCCTCCCCACCAAACTTCCAGGAACCTCCATGTACCTGAGTACAGCAGTATCCCATGATCAAAGATCTTTCAGATAAAGATATAATTATATAAACATGTTAACTTAAACAATATACAGGACACAGAGGATATAGTAGTGATTAATAATAATTGTAGCTAACATTCAGTAGCATAAAAATATTTGTCAGCGCAATTCTAAGTGCTTTACATTTATTTAACCCTCACAACAATCCTACATGGTAAATACAAGGAAGGTCAAGCCCTTTTCTTGTAGAACTTACGTTCTCGAGGTTTGTTTTTTAGTCCCTGTGGTCCTGAGTCATTTCATCTATAGACTGAGATAAAGATGAACTCCATGGTTGTTTCCTACTCTAACATGTGCAATGTCCTAGAATCTCTGTTTCCATTGCCTTGTTGCTGTAGTTTTGGGAAGAGGGAGGTAGTGGAGGGTTTTAGCATTTAAAACATAGCTGAAATGGATTTCACTGAAGGTCTTCTTTGCCCTGGCTGCTGAGTTGACATTTACCAGACTAAGTCCACCAAGTTTGTTCAAAATCTTGTGTGCCATTGACAAAAATGAGTACAAAGCTGAGTCACTAAAATAAAAGAATTATGACCATTCAAAAGTAAGCTCCACACCAGCTAGAATTTTTATCTGTTCACTGCTATTTCTTTAGTACCCAAAAGAGTAGCTGGCCCATTAGGAGATAAGAAATAGTTGTAGAATGAATGGATGAGAGCAATTAGCAGGCAATTCCAACTCAGGGAAAACAGAGGGTGTTACTGGCTTTTGGTTGTTATAAACACTTTGTTTTGGCTATAAAATTTAAAATACATATCATGTTACTTTGGATATACTGATCTGAGAGACTTTACTGAAGCAAAGCCAACAGAGAAAGTCAAGCAATACACCCTTTCTTCTACACCCGGACCAACAGTAATCTAAATGCCTCATCTGACCTAAGTGGTTGGTGCGTGTGTGGCATTTCTGGTTTAAACTCCTTTGTGCCTAAGGAGGAAAACATAAACAGGAAGCTGCTTCTTTGCAACTCAGTTATTTTACTTTCCTTTCAGGACTTAAGGTTACATCCTTTTGGTGACAATATAACCAGTGGACTTAGAGGGAAGATAATAATGAATTATGAAACACTTATGTGCGACATGACTTTAAAAAGGTAAAAGTTTCAAATGAGAAAATATTTAGAGAAGAAACTCTAATCTTACAGTACATGGAGAGACATTGCTGAAATTTACTTTTTAGCCTAAAGTGATGAAAAATAAAGTAAATGGTGGGACATTTTGGTTAAAAATTTTTTTTCTAAAGATGCTTGGGTGCCATCAACATGATGTCTCAAATGCTTCTGGAATCTGCTATTTTTGAGACGAGTCATGCTATGAGTGACATATACCATTTGGAGAATACGAGTGGAACATAGACAGGACAGGCTGTCTTTCTGCCATCTGGGCCCTGTAGATGCTCTCCTCTTGAAAAACCCTGGTTTCTGTGTTGATTATTTTAGTAGAAGGCTATATTATGGTTTTGTGCCAAATGTCCCTTGTGGTTTTCTGATCTTTCCCAATGCCTCCACTGCCTCAAAAGTTTGCAAACTAAAATATGTTTAATTATAAAATCTAGAAAAATAATTTATTTTCCAAAACTAAGACACTTTAAATCATGCAACTGACCAGTTTAGCATATCACCTCAGAAGAATAAGCATGATATTTTTGAACAAGAGGAAATAAGGACCCATTCTGGAGAGCCAGGAGCTTCCTTATGAAGGCTTCATACTGTGAAGACCCAGTGCTGTTTGCTGGTAAATGATAGAGTTCAGCCTGGAGCCCCATAGACCAGCAGGGCAGCCAATCATTGGAGTGTGAGCCTAAAAAGATCTGAAATATGAAATAAGGAATGATCCCATTCAGAAGTGAGGATCCATTTCTGTAGATAGTGATAATGTTTTATAACATCCTAAGATTCCTGTATTATTTTAAGAGAATTATGGATTTGCAAATGCAAAGAATGGGGCAAGTTTCTTTCTTTTCTTTCCTTCCTTCCTTCCTCCCTTCCTTCCTTCCTTCCTTCCTTCCTTCCTTCCTTCCTTCCTTCCTTCCTTCCTTCCTTCCTTCCTTCCTTCCTTTCCTTTCCTTTCCTTTCCTTTCCTTCCTTTCCTTTCTTTCCTTTCTTTCCTTTCTTTCCTTTCTTTCTTGAAGTTCAGCAGGTACAGAAATTATTTCTAATAGCTAAAAGGGGGGATTCATCTTTTTTATTAAATTTATTGGGGTGAGTTGGTTAATAAGATTATAGAGACTTCAAGTGTACAATTCTATGATACATTCTCTGTATATTGCATTGTGTGCCCACCACCCAAAGTCAAATCTTCTGTCATCATATATTTAACCCCCTTTACCCTTTACTATCCCCTGCTCCCATTCCCTCTGGTAACTACCATACTGTTTTCTGTATATATAAGGTTCAGTACTATCCTAGGTGTTAGCAATCTACTGGGGGTCTTGGAACATATCCCCCAAGGATAAGGGGACTACTATAATCACCTGTCTTTTTCCTGCCTTTTGAATACTGCCATTCCTATCTCCTAAAAGAGTGGTAGAACAACTAAATAATTAAGATACCCCAGGACAAGAATTCCAAAGCCACATATCTATAGGAACCAGGCAAATGATGTACATATCCAAAATTATCTGGGAGCAAGAGAAAGAGAATGCCAGAGCCATAAGGAAGCAGAGAAAGTGTGCACATTGTAAAGGGGTAGCAGGACTGATGCTAGGTGAGAATGTGGGAACCATTGTCGACAGAATGTGCTGACATTTCTCTTCCCACTCTCAGTGTGTGTGATCACTCAAGTTTAGCACGCCATTCAACTCATCAGTTTTTAATCTTTATCTTAGGATATTGTTCCAAGGATCCAATTCAGAACACTTGTTCTGAAAGAGAGCAAAAACCATTCAAAATAGGTTCCATGGTCAGGATGGTTTAAAAAACACCAGGTTAAACAGAGGTCATTGGGTTTCTTTACTGCAATGCTTGTCAGAACTTCAAATGTGTTATTTACAAAGTGAATCTCCAAGAGAAAGCTTAGGGTAGGAAGCATTTCCCAAACTCATCTGACCCCTTTCTGTGGATACCTCATCAAAGTACTTTGGAAGACCACGTAGTAATTCACTTTGCAGTGAATAATGTGAGTGTAATTCCTGTAAGTGAAAATCCAAGGGGAACAGATGTTGAAAACAAACAAGTAGCCTGGCTAAAATAAGAATGCCTGTAAGTGACCTTGACAAGTTAGAAACTAGGATTTCAGTGTATGAAGTAGAAGTAGGAAGCAGTTGTGATTTTTTTTCATCAACTACCTTGCAAATTAGACTTTCTTATCATTCATAGAGTGTTTGGATTTTTGAGTTTTAAATTGAGAGCATGACTAGAGGGTGGGAAGGGAAGCCTACTCTATAAAATAATTTATTCCTTAGTACATGACAAAAACTTGACTTCTCATATTCGTTCAACAAATATTTCTTACACACCTACTGTGTGCCAGGCAATATGTCAGGTACAGAATAGAATCTGGAACTAAATTACTGGTATAGCTAATGCCAGTTTTAATCTAAAGCCAGGGATCAAATTAAAATGTACATTTTTAGTTCATAACTTAGCAGAATGGAAAACTGCTAACAAAAAAAGAATGAGAATGGTGTTTTCTTTTTAAATAAATAGTTTGATGCACAACCATTTTCCAAGTCATATTAAGACCTGACTTGGCTTGTAGTTACATAGGTAGCTACAAACAGCATTTGCTTCCTCATCAGATGCTGAAAATCAGACTGACAAGAGTGTGTTCATTTTAGCCAGGACAGTCGCTACTGAGAATTAAGAATACCACTCCTCTTTCCTGTTAATCTCTAGAAAATCTCCACCTCTCTGTCTACTGCTTTGTTCTTCCTCGGTGTCATTCCGAACCTCCAAATATTTATAAATATTAAAGCTCCAATGACATGCCATATCTCTATAAAATCATCTTAACCCTTCCAACCGAAACCCTTCACCCTTTGAAGCCCACCACTCATACCTGTAATTTTTTTATGGTTGTTACTACTTTCTCTCTTATTAAAAAAATTAATACATTAATTTATTCAGTAAGTGTATATGAAGAGCCTATTATATCTACTGTACTACTGACAATTGGCAATGAAGTAGACAGCAAGGTAAATATGATGACTGCCAACCTGACTCTTATAACCTAGTATATATTTGAACATGTTTTTCCTCTGCCTGATTTAAGCTGTAAGATCATTGAGTCCAGGATCCCACCTCATATACATGGAGTGCAGTGCCTTGTGCATATCTGCCAACTAGTTTACTAAATACGGGCTTGATTTCCCCCACATTCCTCAATCATAGTTTCAGTCCTATGGTCTGATAATGCTTCAACAAACAAGGTTCATTTTCCTGAAAATATTGTCCATTCTGTTTCAAAACACTGTTGACTCCCTCTCTTTATTGCTCTCATTTCAATTCCATTTATAGGTATAAACCTCCTCTGTTCTTAACCATCAGGGACAAAAAAAATGTATTGCACAGTCTAAGATGCAGATGTGGGGTCCTTCCAAGGAGTTAGCAAGTGCCTGCCACTTGACAAGAAAATTACAGCTCAATTAGAGTGCGTCAACTCATGTTCTGTCCTCTAGTTTGCTAAGCTTGTTTGTTCTCCCACGAAGGTCCAGCTCTCCTCTCCTATACCCCATCTTTCTCTGTTAATGAAAATCGTCCTTCAATCTCTGTTTATCCTATAGCCAACAAACTAGTTTCAGTGGCAGTATTATGGCTACAGCCCACAGAAACCTTTTCTGTGCAGTAATTTAGCTGTCAGTCTGGGAGTGGTAAAGCAGCAGAAAGATGGATGCTGAGCCTGGGGCATGCCTGAGCATATACCCTGCATATCCCTGCTTGGATGTGCACTCATTAAAACAGATAGGAAAAATGTTTGCCCCAATTTCTCTTGACCACTACTGCATTATAGTGAGGGGGAAATATTTTTACTGGAATTCTGCTAATTGCTGAGAGCCCTCTTATAATCGGTGTTGAGCATGGGAATAAAGGGTGGAGATTATTTAGTGAGAGAATTGACCTCAAATAAAAACAACTAGAAAATAGAATCACAATGACATTTGTTGCAGAATCCCCTGATACAGTATTTTATCAACTCACTGTTTTGGAATTATTTGACAGGAAAGAACGTATGAACTTGGGAGCTAGCGCACAAAATAATAATAATTCCAGGTCCATTCATTGGCTGGTGTCCATGAGCAATCAACAAGTTGATAAATTACCTCTCTTACTTTGGTTTATAGACCAACACGTTATTTGATTGTGCTCTTAGATGTCTGAAAGAGGGTGCTGGAAAACCCACAGTGAGCATCTGGTCATCAAAGTCAATTTTTAAAAATTAATTCAGGTATAGCTTATTGCTTTGTATTCTCATCAAACTTGATTAGGATAAATCAATACTCTATTCAGGGGTTTAAGTCCTCGGTTAAATGAACAAGCCCATAAATTGAACACTCAGTAGTATCTACAGAAGAAGTTAATTTTTAAATTTGGGAGCATTGCATATGACTTATATGTGTAATACCAATTACTAGAGTGGTGTGTCTTTTTTTGACCTGAATTTGCTCACATTTAGTTTTCTTCCCTGTAGGCCTCAAGTGCACGCCAAACTTGACTCTGTCCTAAAATGTCCCAAGTGTGCTTTCTATGAAACAACTCATTGCTGACATTTTTAGTGAATAAATGACTCTATGTTCAAGTAACTTTGAAAGGTTCTCTCACTATGTTCCCATTTTTGAGGAGTCATCCTGAACATTTTCATATTAATTTTGTGGTCTTACAATAAATTAAATATCTTAAGTTTTTTCTTTAATTACACAAAGTATTTCCAAAACCTGTCAAGTCATTGAAGTCTTTGTTCAAATCAAACTAATTAATATGTGGGAGAGCAAGAGACCCTCAGTCTACCTTGAGAAATGGACTTACCTTAAGGACTGTGGTGTTTCTCATGAGGCAGAGGTTCTGAGGGTGGGGTTTCCAAACCAAATCTAAGATGATGGGAACTATAAATGGACATCATGGTAACCAAGGGCATCATATCTCTTCTTTGCTTTTCTGAGTCTTTTAGATCTTTGTGTAGAAAAAGAGCAATGTCTATTGGTCACTTACTGTGTGTCATCTACAACGAGCCAACTCTGATTTAGGCGTAAAAAGAATTATTGGTCTTCCCTCTATGCTCAAATGAAATATTGATAATTAATATGCTCCTCAAATGGAATGTTTTTCTGTTTTCTTAAACGATTTCCTATAAACCAAATACATTGAAGAAACATTTTTATACTTCTATTTATCATGCTGCAATGTACACATAGTAAAATGCGCAGGCCTTACATAGAGAATTCAGTGAGTTCGGACTCATGCATACGTGAATGCAAACAATGTTCCTCTCAAGATATATTTTTCTCATCCCAGAAAGTTCTTTCACTTTGGTAAATTTCTTTCCCTCCCCGTTCCAAGCCAACCACTGTTCTAGTTTCATTATCATAAGGTAATTTTGTTCTAAAACTTTATATAAATGAATCTTTCACTTTGTCTCTACCTTGGTGTAATGTTTTGTAGACTTCTCTATGATGTAATGTGTTCCAGTAGTTTGTTCTTTTTTACTGCTGAGGAGTGTACCATTGTATGAATATACCACAATTTGACCATATATGAGTGGGTTTATTTTGTGGACTCTCTATTTTGTTCTTCTGATCTATGTGTCTGTTTTTCTGTCAATACTACTGTACACTGTTTTAATTACTATAGCTTCGTAACAGTTTGAAATCAGGAAATGCGATGGCTCCAAATTCGTACTTCTTTCTCCAGAGTGCTTTAACTATTTGGGGTCTTTTGTGATTCTATATAAATCTTTAGGATTGTTTGTCCTATTTCTGTGAAAAATGCCATTGGAATTTTGATGGAGATAGCATGGAATTAATAGATTGCTTAGGGTAGTAAGTATGGACATTTTAACAATGTTAATTCTTCTAATCTATGAGCATGGAATATCCTTCCATTTTTTGTGTCTTTTTAAGTTTCATCAACATATTATAGTCTTTAGTGTATGTCTTTCATCTCCTGGGAAAATTTTATTCCTAAGTATTTTATTCTTTTCAATGCAATTTAAATGGGATATTAAAAAATTTTTTTTCAATAATTTATTGGTGTCAGAAATGCCACTTTTTTTTATATTGCTATGTATCTTGACACTTTACTGAATTTGTTTATTCTAAGTTTTTGGTACTCTTTAGAGTTTTCTATATGTAATATATCACCTGCAAGTAGACACAGCTGTACTTTTTTCCCATTTGGATGCCTTGTATTTATTTATTTTCATGTCTAATTGCTCTAGTTAGGATGACAAGAATTTTGTTGAATGAAAGTGTTGAGAGTGGGCATCCTTGTATTGTTCTTGATCTTAGGGAAGATTTCAGTTTTTCACTGTTGAGCATGCTGTAGGCTTGCTGTAGACTTGACATATATCACCTTTCCATTTTCATTTGTCTCAAGATATTTTTTTCTTTTAATTTCTTTTTGACCCATTGATTATTCAGCAGCATGTTGAATCTACACTTATTCTTGGTTTCTCCAGTTTACTTCTTATAATTGATTTCTAGTTTCATACCAGTGTGGTCAGAAAAGATGATTTTAATCTTCTTGCTTTTATTAAGACTTGTCTTGTGGCCTAACATAAAATATGTCCTGGGGAGTGTTTCATGTGTGCTAGAGAAGAATGTGAATTCTGTTGTTTTTGGATGAAATGTCCTGTAAATGTCTGTTAAGTTCATCTGAACTAACATGTCATTTAAATCCAATGTTTCATTATTGATTTTCTGTCTGAATGATCTATCCATTGTTGAAAGTGGGATATTAAAGTACCCTGCAATTATTGTACGGCTGTCTATTTTTTCTTTTAGATCTGTTAATATTTGCTTTATATATTTAGGTGCTTCTCTGTGGGTGCATAAATATTCAGTGTTATAGCCTCTTTTGGGTTGACCCCTTTATCATTATATATAGTGACCCTCTTCGTTTCATAGTACAGTCTTTTCTTAAAGTCAACTTTGCCTAATGTAAGTATGGCTACTTCAGCTTTCTTTCTGTTTCCATTTGCGTGAGGTATCTTTTCTCATCCCTCCATTTTCAGCCTCCCTGTGCTCTTAAAGCTGAAGCAAATCTCCTGTAGACATAAATAGTTAGGTCTTGATTTTTATACATTCAGCCACTCTGTCTTTTAGAGAATCTAGTCCATTTACATGTAACTATTAATAGGTAAGGATTTACTGCCATTTTGGTAATTGGGCTTTTTGAGGAGTGTCTGTTTAATAATTTGTTTCTTTCTTCATGTCTTGCTCTCTTCCTTTGTAATTTGATGGCTTTCTCTAGTGGTATGCTTAAATTCATTTTTCTTTATCTTTTCTGTATCTACTACAGGTGTTTGCTTTGTGGTACCACGAAGCTCAACAGGACACAGCTTATATTTATAGAAGTCTATTTTATGTTGATAACAGTTTAAGTTCAAACACATTCTAAAGCTCTGCATTTTTACTCTATCTACCCATGCTTTATATTTTTAATATCACAAGTTATCTTTTATCATGTGTATTCACTAAAATATTACTGTACTTACAGGTGTTTTTACTACTCCTGTCTTTTAACCTTCATATTAGATTTATAAGTGATTAACCTATCATCATTAGAACATAGATTATTCTGAATTCAACAATATATTCTTTACCAATGAGATTTATACTTTCATGTTTTCCTGTTAATAATTAGCACTCTTTTGTTTCAGCTTAAACAAGTTCATTTAACATTTTTTTAAAGCTGGTCTAGTGGTTTTGAATTTCTTCAGCTTTTTCTTATTTGGAAAAGTCTTTATCTCTTCTTCAATTCTGAAGGACAACTTTGCTGAGTAGAATATTTTTGGTTGGCAGGGCTTTTTTCCCCCATCATTTTTAGTGTATGGTGTCACTTCTTTCTGGCCTGCAAAGTTTCTGCTAAGAAAAACAATTTTGCCAATTCTAACACCTGTTTCATGTTTGTATTTCTGCATTTTGTTTTATTTCTCATGGTTATTTATTTCCCTGCTTCTGTTATCATCTATTAATTACTGAATATATGCTAGATATGATGACTGCTGTGTTGAACATCTCGGTTATATTATCACCCTATAGAGATGGCTGGGTTGGGGCCTGGCAGGTGTGGCTCAGTGGTTGAGCACCAGCCTGTGAACCAAGAGGTCACAAGTTTGATTCCCAGTCAAGGCTTGAGGCAACCTATCAATCTCTCCTTCCCTCCCCCTTCCTTTCTCTCTAAAATCAATAAAAACATTTTTTAAAATGGCTGAGTGTGTTCTAGTGGACTCTTAAGTAGCTGGAGTTTGGTTTTAGGTTTTATTGGGACAAATCTAAAGTAGAGCATATTATAGACTAGAGTTGCCATTTTTCTAAGGCATGACCTTTATAAAGTTTCACCTGGATGATCTTGCTACGCAACAAAGTCTATCCACTTTGAACAAAATTGAAAAATTTTAAAGTTCTATGTGACCTTTGAAATTTTCATTTATCTCCCCACTGCCAGTAAGTATTCTCTGCCAGACCTCGTGAGTTTCACCCTTTGGATAAAAATAGAATTTGGCTAATGATTAAATAATTAATCTTTCTATATAGAACAAACTATTCTCAGATTTTTTTATGACTAGAAAAATTATTGGAATTTGTGGAGGAGCATGTGAAATACTACTTAAAATGGGATGTATAAGCTGTTCTTTTAGAATTCATCAGAAAATGAAAGGGGATATATTTTCTATTATTTCTTTGACTTTAATTATATTACTCTTGTATTTTTCCCCTTTTAACATTCCACCTATTTGGGGTTTTGAACATTTGTTTCAAATTCTTTAAATTTTATTTCTATTTGTAAAATGTATATTTATTTTAATCTAAATTATTAATTGGATTTTGAAGTCAATTTATTTTGAATACTTTTTTAAAAGAGCATTTGCTAACTTGTATTTGCCACCATAAATCAGTTTAATTTCCTAAATATCAGCATTTATGCTACCACTTCGCGGAATGCTACAATACATTTTTATGTAAGAATCATAACAAATCAGAAATAACTTGTGTACTGTCCTTTCATTATAAAATTGTAAGTCAGAATTTACCGCCCTTTCAGTTGAACCTCCAGATTAAGAGGTTCCATTATTTTGAAAATGGCATAAAGTATGCCTCATTTCAGAAGTAGACTACCAAGAGACAATGACTACAGCTGTGCCACTTGATATTCAAAAATACTGGATTACTGTATCAATTGGGATTTATTCTTTAGCAAGCAACAGTGTCATCTATTTGAAGTATGAAAATAAAGCAGAATTTCTTTAAGAAATGTGGTACAAGCCAAAAAACAAAAAATCAGAAACAAAAATAAAAAACAGAATGATTAGACACCTTATCAAGGAGTATGAGGTAATCATTCTCAGGTTACCTTGTTTTCAGGTTTTCTTCTTTTTGTAATAATGGATCTATTTTTAGCAATCATATCATTGATGGAAAAAAATTGAATAAATTGTTTATGGAGGACTTTCTAGATTTTGGTAAGAACTGTTTGGTGGGATTATTGCTTTAATTTTGTTTAACAATTTTCTCATTTCTCTTGCTTGTTCTAGCCTCTTACCTGGCCCCTGCCAATATTTTTTACCCTCTTACCCATTGAATTTATTTTCTTTCTTATTTTCAGAGGACAAAACCAAAGATAAACACTTCCAATTGGAAAAATTTAATTTCTTAGTCTTGATTAGGGCCCACTTCCATGAAATTCTTGGCTTCATTATCTTTTTTCTATCTTACTTGTTCCTGACTCAGCCGCTCCATAATTATTCATATTTGTCCCCAAATCATTTTCATGATCTTAATTCTGACTAATAAAATAATCTAAACTTAAAGTATAGCAAATTTATTTGCATTCTTATTATATTAATCAGGGTAGTCTTAACAGCTGTAACAAATAGACCAAACTACATAAAGCTTAAAGCAGATGGGATTTTATTTCTTGTTTATATAACAATCCACCATGGGTATTTAGGTTGGAGGTAGCTCTCCTCCATACAATGATTCAGGGACCCAGGCTTTTTTCATCTTTGGTCCTTAATAAGTCAGCATGGTCAACACAGGTTGACCCATCCATGTCTCTTAGTAGAAGAGAAAAGAACATAACAGAGGGTCACTCACCTCTTAATGGTCTGGACCCAGAAGTGGCCCACATCATACCCACTCATATTTCACTTTGACTGTGTGAGTGATGAATTCTAATTAGGCCTGAATCATATGCCTACTACTTGTCCATTTCCTACCAGAAGAAGATGGAATGAGCTATCTACATGAAAGAGCAGTTCTGTTATTAAGACAAAGGGAGCAATAATGAGCAAGATAATTGCAGATGTTTTATATATCTTAAAATATTTCCCTTCTATATTTGTATACTCTATAATTTTGTTTCATTCTCACAAGTTGCTAAGGTAAGAAGATGATTGGGGCAAATATGAATATCTTTTCTCAGGAAAATTGTTTGACTTGTGAAGATTTTGAATCACTTTGAGTGATTTGAGGAAGATTTTTTTATTTTACTTTATCCCAAATGTAAGATTAGTTGTAGTGGTTAAGATCATGCACTCAAGAAATCATACTTCCTGCTTCAAAGCCAGGATCCACCATGTCTTACTTGTGTAACTTCTGAACCATGCAATTTCAGGCAAGTTAGCCTCTTTATGCATTACGTTCTTCTACCATGAAATTCAGAGGATAATAGTAAAAACTTCATAGGTTTTTTTCTGATAAATAAATAATACACATAAAATGCTCAATAAAAGTTATAATAGTAATGGTGATTGTTATTAGAATTATTTTTTATTCTCTCACCAAGTACATACATGCTTTACAGATGTAAACAATTTCTGGTTCTAAACGAGAAAGCTATTGAAAAATGTTGGATTTTCAGGATTAAAAAAATACCCTAGAAAACTATAGCATTGTTTATTTAATTTCATGCCTTCTGCGTTTGCTTTGCTTCCTGATGTTATTTCTATTTGTTTTCACAAAAGTCAATATTTTCCTGTTTCTCCTTTTAAAATAGATTTTTATGTGAGGCATGTAAACAGTATCTGAAACAAGTGAAATTAAATCTTTCAAAGTATAGAATCAAAATAAAAAGGAAGGTAAGAGCCTGAAGCCATGGTTCATGGGAAGGTTGAAATTTTGCTAGCAGAGGAACCAAAAGTAAGTAGGGAGGGAGGGACAGAGTGTGTTTGACAGAGATTTCACAATAAGGATCTAAAGCAAGGGGTCAAATTTATATGGATAAAAACATTATTTGGCTAAACTTTTGGTGATCAAGGAAGAGCTTCATTTAGTTTTATATTAGGTTATTCACATTTCTCTTTGCTGTTTTCTCAATCAATCCTCCCGTGACTTGATACACCATGTCTAATTCTTCATAAATCAGCTAAACTTTAGAGTGATATTGACAGTGGCTTTGCCGACTCCATTGTTTTCCGTCAGGAGTTTTATTCGGCTTCAAAACAATTTGCCATGAACGCCCTTGTTTGCTTGCCACACTGGTCTTTGTTTCGGCTGAAAACTTTGATTTATAACTGTATGTAATTGATGGCTGTGGGGTAGGGGGACTATAGCTCATGCTCCTCCTCTTTTAATCTAGCTTCGCCTAGAAATCCATGTAGTGGAGCATTCTCAAGGGAACTGGGCTGGGAAATTTTCCATATACCCAATGGGAGGCCATTAATCATGGTGAGGAGCGTGTTTGTGAAAGTAAAGAAAACAAAAGTCAGACCACCTCAAGATGGCTTATCAAAAGAATAGATGTTAAAGCTAATGTATTCATTGTGAGACATTTATTAAAAAAAAAAAAAAAAAAAAAAGCTGAGCTACTTGGTGAACCAGATATATTTGCTACTGCAAAAGCAAAATTTGACATTAGTACTTCAAATTATTAATATTGAAAAGCTGCTCCAGAGTCTCTGACAAGTTGCTCAGTCGCTGACTGGGGAGCAGTTGAAAGCTCTTTTTAAATAGCACGTCTTTTTCCCCCCTAATAATGAAAAAAGAAAGAAAATACATTTGGGGGGGAAGAGCCAGCTTCATAACAATGTAGCTTGTGGTACCTGTCATGCTAGTATTTGCTGAATTTAAGGCCATGCTCTCTCCTCATCCTGCCCCCTTTAGATGTTCCTAGTTCAAAAAGAGTCAGTGACATTTTCTCGGTTGTGCATTTCTTTAGGATGCAAAGATTGATAGTAAGGTTCTGAAAGTAATTAGAGATTTTTCTCAAGTGTTGGAAAGAATACAGTGAGCCAATTATTTTTTTAAAATATTCATTGTGAAGATATCAGACTTTATAATTCATTTTTAGTTTATTTTGGTTTTCTTCCCTAAAAATTATCCTGCCAGCTAAAGATATTTTGTGATAGTTCATAGCTTATTCAGAAGAAAAAAATTAAATATATATATATTTGCAAATAAATTATAATGCCAAATTAGAGTAATGTATCACTGAATAGAGTTGATTTTAGGTGGTTTATTTACACAAAGTATTTTGGTGATTGAGAATGTTGATCCAGCAGGGATAAATAAAGGAAGTAACAAAGAAAATCAAAGGGAGTTGTAAGCACTGGTGGGGACTGGAAAATATCCCGCAAAAACATCTCAAATTATGACAAGAGCTATGTTGAAATACTGCTTAATATCAGTTAACTGTATTTGCTAAGTAAACAGCTCTTACCATTGAAGTGGGACTTAAAGTGGTCTGAGGCAAGCATGCTGTAGTTCATTTTTTTATTTGCATATTGATGTAGGCATTATTTAAAGTTATTTGCTTTTTTTTTGCATTGTTTTATCGCGGTGAGATTCAGCAATAGCAAGCCTCTCCTTGGAAGAGAAGCCAAGAACATTTTCAATTCATTTCCTCCTCTTTAAAGGGGTTCAAACTGATAAATAGTTCCCATGTGAATGATGCTGAAGTCAGAATGGAAAGAGTACTTTTCGCAGATTGTACTCCTTGTTAAATCAGAATCTTTTGAAATTAGAAGAACGACAGTTCCCAGATGTCGGTACATTAGCACTCAGCGTGGCCACTTAATGACACAGGAATCAATGGACCTTGGAGAACAGTCCCTTAGCATTGACCTAATGTGGGCTGTAACTTCAATGCAGGTTTCCTGATGTGACTTATCAGAAAAATATTCATTAACCAAATGACAGGAAGCAGTAATTAAAATCCATAGTTAATCTGAATGAAAGCACAAAATAACAGACGTGGAACAACTCTGAAGAATTAAAAATCCATTTCCTTGAAAGAGGTGAGAGGCAAACTCTGATCTCACTTTTCATCGGAAAGAACTTGGCACCTTCGCATGTCAACAGGGGGAACTTCATTCAAAATAAACCTTATAGAGATGAAAAGTGTGCACTTCAGTGGGCTTTAGTTCTTTGCTGGGAAGCATAGTGATTGGAGGGAAGATTCTAATATGTGTAGGATATCTTTAAGCCCCTCCAACCTTCTGATATTTGTTCTTAATTCTAACAGTGTTGTATTTCAAAACCAGTATTTGACTTATTTTGCAGAAATGTTCTGATCTTAAAAACTATTTCACTACCTATGTTCAGTGTGTAACTTCCCTCTCCTTAAAAAAAAAAAAAAAAAAATCCCATCACTTTACTCAATCCTGTGCTCTTAAGAAACTGAAGCTTTGGAACAGAGTGTCATTCTGGAAGTTTTCCATTGAGCCACCTTCCTATTGTCTGATGCTGTCATATAAATGTGGATGTTTTGGCTTTGGGGGACAAGATTTCTTATTATACTTTTGGGATACAGTCCTTTAATATAGAGTCAATAAATCTCCTTTCACTTCCTGTATAAACAGTACAGATTAGGCAAAAATAAAATATTCATGGTACTTAGGAGACAAAAATGCTCCCCCCCAAAAATAAAGTAGAACATTTGAATCGTAAGCAGAGAAAAATTTCAGAAACAGCCAATATGTACTGAAATGAGTAATTGCCGTGCAGTGTATCATCACCAGCATCGCCTGTTCAAGCTCACACTCCATTTTTCATGGAGGGAAAGAGATGGTTTCCTTCACGAAATGTTTAAAATAATCCACGATCTCCAAAGTACTACGTACGTATTATTAAAATAAAATATGAAGGCTGTTGGCAGTGTTCCAGAAAAACTGAACTAGGTTAAATGACATAATGAACCATACTAGCTTTGCGTGCAATTCTTTAATTGGGGAATAGATTTTTCTATCACTGTCCCTGGAAGTAGCAGCCATTTGATCCCGAGGCTTGGATTAAACATTTCATCAGTAGTGCCTATTTAAGGATCTTTACGGAACAACAAGTCAGTCCCCTGGGCAAGCCCATGTCAACTGCAATAAAGGGATCCACACAAGTGAGTGAAAGGTTTTTGGGGGGTTTTGCAAGATGTACGGAGAATCGACCATGTGCAGTGTGCAATCCGGACTGCTTTCTGAGGTTTGAGGGAGCACTGTCTCCCAATGGCAAAGGTTGGAAGCTGAGCTCAGCCTGTCCCTGGGATTTTGTGACTTCTTTAGGAAAAGGAATTCTCAAGCTACTGCCCTCTTTCAAAGCACAGGTGAGTCCTTGGCAAAGAGGAGAATTGTGCAGACTCTGTGACTTGCCTTTCTTTTCCAGAAAAGAGCTGCTTCCAGACCAAATCTTAAACTGGACAGTTCATTGCTTTATGCCTTTGACAAAATCCACCATCTGTTTCACATGGGCTAGATGCAAATTTTATAGACTTCACAATTATCTCTTAGTTTGCTTTCAGTTTGGTTAGGTTTTCCCCACTTATTCTCTGAGTGGTCGTAGACATAAATGCACGCAGCTAAGTATGACTGGAATATTTGTGGAGTGGGCACTAAAATGCATTTGTCACATTAAAACAGTTGGATGCATTTAAAACCATTCTGGAAATTGAAATCTGAACATCTGTATAAAAAAAAAGGCAAACAATAAAATCTGTTGTTGCTACTATCAATAGCCATGTAAAAAGGTTTAATTTGGGGTTTATCTTCTCCTCTGTGATGCTGGGATCATATTGCTATGGTCTTAGTATTCTGCAAGCTATCTCAAAATTGATACAAACACATCCTGCAACGTGGCTGAACCAAAAGATGTTGTATGGAGATTTATTTTCAGGGTCTGGGGATGTGTTTGGGCATGCTGTTTCACTCAAATTAAGAAACCAATTGCAGCGCAGTGTTCTTTTATAGACTTTTAGTATTTGAATAATTGAATGGCTATGCTCTGCCTCACTATAGCTTAAGAGGCATCTTTTCAAGAGATTGGGGAAAAGTGGAAACAAGTGCTTTTACAGCCAGGCTCCAGGAATCTGCTGACGAGGCGCTTCGGAGGGAGAAGGCGGTCCTGTCGGCTGCTTAGAAAAGTTCACAAAGTCTCCATCCCATCTGTTAAGCGATGGAAAAAAGTATCCAACCAAAAAGGTTGCAAACTATTGTGATGTTTGAGCTTTTTTGAGAACAAGATGGCTAAGCAAATCCTCCAAATGCCTTGTTTTCTCTTAGCTGCACTTAGCACTCTTTGTTCATTTGTTTGCCCGAGATCTTTAAAAAAAAGGAAGCTCTGTTCCGGAATAAAGTGTCTCTATTCTGCTACTTTGCAGGCAGGCATTCCTCCAGGATTCAGAGAAAATGGAAGTAAAAATGGGTTGTCTCGTGTCCCTTTCATGTTTGCCGTTCTTTCGAAGGCCACCTTTCCCGGTGTGTCAGAAGGGTCGCAATCCCTGTCCTTTCCTGCCCCTGTCCCCTGCCGCCCCTGAATGGAGGCTGTTACCTGGAAATTGTCATCTTGACTCCAATTACATGCTTGCTCCTTTTGTTCCAGAAAAAAAGTAAGATCGCATTGCCAATTGTGCGGAAGCTTTATAAATACCTCATTTGTAAAAAAACATGTCTCTGCGAAGTATGTTGCTGTGCCATGGAACTGCTATTGGCTACGGGGACATTTTTCCCGAGTGGATTCCCAGATAGCAATGTCACCTGAACCTGAGTTCTAGGTGTTGCGGGAAGATATTTGAGACAAAGATCATTTTCCCCTATGCCCTATTCAGCCTCTAATGTTAATTTAGGGGCAGGAAGAGGGGGCTGTGCCTGCAGCTCAGAACAACTCCAGAACGTTCTTTATAGCATTACAGAGATGAGGGAAAGGGGACTTTAAGTTACAATATTCCAATTGCTGTGTTCAGTTAAGTGGCATTCCCTCCTCACTTAGAGTACAGGGTGGCTCAGAGTGGTACTGACTTTGGGTCAGTCCCCTGTCATGGTCATCCCTTGCTCTAAACAGGTGGTAAATTAGAATCCCCTCGCTCACAGTGAACATGTTCTTCTGCATGAATTTTTGGCTACTTTCTTCACTGGAAGATTAGGTTTTATTTGTTTCAGTTTTAGTTCTGTGATTTAGCACTACTGATAGCTCTGACTTTTCTCCTTTTATGCAAGCATCTGGACTGGAGTAGATTTTTGTTTTATTTTTACTTTAATTTTTGTCAGTGAAAGGAAGGAATGATGTTTCTCAGGACCTCCTGCGAGCATGGAGATTGTAAATCACCACCACAGTGTTATATAGACTAGAATATAGGACTCTTCCTGTGACCAGCACTGTGCTGGAGTTGCAGTATCTTTAGAGCACCTTCCTTTCTTGCTAAGGCACAATGAATCATTCATACTCTCGTTGGTTAATCAAATGCCTACTGTGTGCCTCTGGTGGGTGTATAGAGAGGTTTAGGACAGCTCTTTTCAAACTCTAACATGTGTTCATATCACCTGGGGGTCTTGGTAAAGTTCAGATCCTGGTGCAGGAAGTCTAGGGAGGGGCCTGATGCTCTTTGGTCCTGAAAACACCCAGGTGATGTCTATGGGTATGATCTATGGGCAGCAAGGGTACAGGACACCCTCTGTGAACTTACGGCATATCAGGCTATATGTGAACTTGTACATATGCCAGAGGGCAAACTGTGGGGAGGGAGATATTTAGCTAACATTGATCTCCTATTACATGTGAGTCACATGGTATGCTAAATGCTTATGGGATCATCTCTGATCTGTATGATACCCTCTAGCTGGTTTGAGAGACAGGCATATAAACCATTAATTGCCTTGGAGTGTGACAGATGAGGCTCAGCTCCAACATGGCAGTTGCACCAAGGGGAGGAGGCAGTTTTGCGTGTGTGGGGCAAGGAGCCATCACAGAAGTGAGTGACCTTGTTCATCTGGGTCTTACAGGGTGAGAGGTTTCCAAACTGACGAGGTAGAAAAGCACCTGTTCAAAGGCAAACAGGCACAGAGGTAGCATAGAATGACTGAGGGAGCCCACAATTCCTGGGTCAGAGAAATATATAATATGCCAGGCATTTCACATTTGTTAGTTCTAGTTTTACAACAAACCTGAAAGGAGGTAGTATTTTCCCCCATTTTGCAGATAAATAAACTGAGGTTCAGCGAGATTATGGAACTCTTTGTTAGGTACACAGCTTGTCAGAGGCTGGGCTGAATTTCAAGCCTAAATCTTGGCCACACCAAACTTGTATCTGTTGCCCTTCTGCCAAGCTTGGGAAGATCAGCAGAAGCCCGAGCACAAGGGACCTTATAAACTTCTCTAAGCAAGTTAAACTGGACCCTGTGCTCCGTGTGAAACCTTGGAAGACTTTTAAGTCGAGAGATGGAATTTGAATTTTTAAAAAATTATTCTGGAAGCTGTGTGGAGGGTAAACTAAAAGGGGGCATTGTGAAAAATGAGTTGAGAAATTGATGATTATCAAGCACCCAGAATTCTCAACCCATGGGTGTGCTAAGAAAATATGAACCTGGCCTGGCCGGGCGTGGCTCAGTGGTTGAGCATCAACCTAGGATCCAGGAGATCACAGTTCAGTTCCAGGTCAGTGCACATGCCCAGGTTGCGGGCTTGATCCCAGGTCGGGGGCGTGCAGGAGGCAGCCAATCAATGATGACTCTCTCCTCATTGATGTTTCTGTCTCTCTCTCTCTCCCTTCCTCTCTCTGAAATCAATAAAAATAAAAAAATAAAAAATATGAATCTTATGAAATTCAAGGAATTTGCTGACTCGTCCAGGAGAAAGAAATATCAGATATAAAATCTGAAGGTACCCCCGAATTCAGACTAACCACCAGTAAATACATACAGTGTCAAAGGATCAAACCAGCTTGTAAATGGGTATTGTCCAGACACAGGAGAAAAGGGTGGTAAAACTCTGTAATTCTAAGGACCCTGCTGCTTTAACACCCAGCAATAGAGTTGCTTAAACGGAGCTACATCTTTGGTCCCCACAACTGTCTATTGTTTGCTTATGGGAGATCTATTTGATAATGTTTTCTAGCCTTTCCATTGTTAATTTCACTAACCTCTCTTTGAACTATTTCCCAAGGGGATGCCTTCTCCATATGAAGGAATGATGACATATAGTATATCGTTCATCAACTATACCGTAATAGTCATCTCTTGAGCGTCCACTATGTCTCGGGCAAATAGCAAAATTTCTCTGGAGGAACCCCATGGGGAAGACAACAAACATGGAAGAGGAAACTGCAATGCAGAGTAATTAAAGTAACTTGCTCAGGTCACAGAGCTGCTCAGAATCAGGGTGCTGACCCAGGTCTTCTGAGGTCAAAGCCTTTGCATCTTACTCTGGACAATACTGCCTCCCTAGGCATGTGCTATATCTCTAGGCCGCTCCTAATTTTCAAAACCATTGTACTTGTTTTATGTTCTTTTCTTGCTATTGATTCTTGAGAGGAAAATGAAGGGATAGTCCTCTTGTTTGGCAGATTAGAAAAGAGAGACGAGGGAAATGAAATGATTGTCCCAAGGTCACAATTAGTAAAAGCTGTTCTTCCTTCTTCTGGCCGCTAGTCAGTTGCTCTTTCCCATTGTCTCTAGGTCCAGTGGTTCCCAAACTCTGCTGTATGTTGCAATAACAGGGAGACCTTTGAAAAGTACTGATTCCTGGCTCTGAAAAAAATGTGGATGCTTCCATCGATATGCTGATTTACTTGGTATAAAATGCATTGGAATTTCCCAAGCTCTCCAGGTGGTTTTGAGATGCAGCGGAGTTTGGGAACCACTGCCATAGCTTTTGAGATTGTAGGTTTGGGATTGGTTGATAGCCGTGGTTCTTACAGTGTGGGCTCTGGACCAGCCACATCAGTACTTAAGTGAACTTACTAGAAATGCAACTTTTTGGATTCCACACCAGACCTATATATCAGAAACTCTAGGGGTGGAGTCCAGAAATCTGTGTTTTAACAAGCTTTCCAAGTCATTCTGATGCAAGCCAACCCCCTTGGCCATACTTCCTCCCAACATGTTTATGGTGTGGAACATGGTGACCAGCTGTCTGCTATTTTTACTGAGGCCAGAGCTCAGGGGAAATATATTTAAACCCAAATGACAGTACAAGGCATTCAGCTTTGTATTAAAGATGGATTTCCTGGTAGTGTAGGTTGCCAACTGCAGGGATAAAAAACCGAGGGAGGATTTTGGAATCTTTCTGGGGGTGGCCAGAGTACCGCACCATCAAAAAGCAAAAAAAGGAAAAGGAAGAAATCGGCCTCTGGAGAAAAAGAAAAGCAATAGTATTGTCATCTGACTTTACTTTAGTCATTTATGGTCCTTCCTTCCTGTGCTTTGAAGTTAATAGTGATGTCTTCTTAACCCGCACCTTTTGTTTTCTCCTGAAGAGCTCCATGCGGTTGAAATCTGCATCTTCCAAATAGTTCCATGTTTATGGCAGAAAGCAGGCGCTCACTGCCTGAGAAGTGAAGGCCTGGGTTACAGATGGCAAAGGGACTTCTCCTCTGCCTCATTCCCATTACTGGGCTACCTAATTGCCATCATTTCCCTGCCACTGTAATTATTTTATTCAACATTATAATTTTAAGTAAATCAGTATATTAGCCAATTTCCATAATGCCCTTCGTTGCATGTTCATTCAATGTGGCTGGTTCTTGTCATAATTTCCAAGTATTCTCCACTGGTCTTGACTCACTAGATGCTTGGGTTAGGAGTATTACTTCTTTGACAGTGGTTTGTGAAATAATTAAGAGTCCAGCATATTGGGGTGGGAGAGGCATTAATGGCATATAATTATTAAAACTGAGAACTTGTATGAAGAGTGGGGACAGGGAAGGAAAATATTGATGCAAGGCTGGATACCATTGGAAAGTTTATAGGAGGAGTTGGGGGAAATTGTATCTAAATTTATTGTATAAATTCCAAAGAGCCAGCTAATGTTTGACATTAGTCATTACTCACCAATTCTAAGATGCTTTATAATATATGCAAAATATTTCCCTATCATTTAGTAAATTATTATTTTTAGTTGTACCATTTTCAACATGTGTTTTATATATTATACATATTGTTCTGCAAAGCTCCTGTTTTACTTAGAGATTTATCTTGGAGACCTTTCCATGTTGTTACATAATGGTCCAGCTCATTTACATTTTTTCAGTTTACCAAAACACAGGTATAAAAAGTTCATACTAATACTATTCCTAACAGCTCAAAACGAGAAAATACCCCAAACCCTCTCAGTATTAAAATAGATAAATAAATTGGGATATATCCCCAACAGTGGAATAACACACATCACTGAGAATGAACGAAGCACAACCACATACAACAATATGGATGAGACTCACTTTTATGATAGTACAAAGCGTTTGATTCCAGCGGGTAGATACACATATGCAAAACTAATCTCCAGTGTTAGAAGTTGGGGGGAGGGGAATTTCCTGGAAAAGTGGGGGTAATAACTGCAAGGGGAGCTTCTGCTTATTGGTCATCTTCTAGTTCTTAATCTGAATGGTGGTCACATGAGTGTTTGGTGAAAATTCATTCAGCTGTACATTTAGAATTTGTGAACTTTTCCATAAGCATATATAGTTTAATAAAAAGTTAAGTCCAGCTGATGTGCTCAGTTGGTTGAGCATCGTCTCATGCACCAAGAGGTCACCAGTTCAATTCCTGGTCAGGGCTCATGCCCGGGTTGTGAGCTTGATCCCTAGTAGGGGGCGTGCAGGAGGCAGCCAATCGGTATTTCTCTCTCTCCCTCTCCCTCTCTCTCAAAATCTATTTTAAAAACTTATTGAAAAGAAATAAAAAGTTAAAATATTTTGAAAGTTCTTAATGATGAAGAAAAAGTTAGTTGAATTCAAGGGTTTTACCCTAATGGTGAAATGTTTTCATAACTGCACAGTTTTCAGTGTCAGAGAATTTTTATTTGGCTCCCTGCGGTTTATACCACATGCACACATCCTGAGTCCCCGCGGAGAACCTGCGCACGACTACAAGTTATTCCTCCCGACCTAATGAGCTTCAGGATGCGCAGCCAGGCTTCTGAGACCTACTGTAAAAGGGAAAAAAAGAAAAAGAAAAAGACAGTAAAAAGACAGTAAAACAAGTGCTTTGATAGCACTTTTAAAAAATTCATAACAGGTATAAAAAGAAGGGACAGCTGTTTAGTGGATACATGTGCAAAACAACAACAACAAAAAGATTTATGGTGCTATAAAAAGCATCAGTCATATTTTTTTGCCAAGTAAGACTGTACTGCTTCTTCTAAAATAACAATCTTAGTTCTTTCCTTGGCCTTTTTCTTGTGAGTAATGGAATTGGCTGTTTATAGGCCTCAGTGCATTGGGAGAGAGTGGTTGGAAGAAAATGATCACCAAATTTGCATTCTCCTGAAATTCCCCTAGTATGTAGGGGGAAGAGTCTTCTAATACCTGCCTTGCAGTTGGGGTTGTCTCCATTCCCGGTGTTTTGACTTGTCAGGCTCCTTTTTCCATAGGCTGACTGGTCTGAATTATAAATGCACATTGGGTGATATAAAGCACATCATACCTACTTTCTCAAGTCAGTGTCATGAGCAGATATCTTCTTTTCTACACATTATCAATTTTAACATAAAAGAAAAATTAAAGCACACATTTCCCAAGTAAAGATATCAAATGTAATCTAAATGCAACCCCCAGGTAGTTTACATAGTAATATTAGTGTGACTGTTACTAATCCCAGCAGGAAAGCAGCGCAGATGAGTTGCACAGTTGACAGTATATGCCCCAAAATGACGAAGTGGAAAGGTAACTAACATCCAGAATGGGAGCCTCGGCAACAACTTATGAGGAAGAGCTCTTGTGATTCACATCAGTAGAAGTAGAAGAGGTTGCTTGTTCCAGGAAATGGGAATCCATTAAAAAGTGGAGACTGTTTCTGAGATTCTGCATTTTATCAAATGTAAATCCCATCGGAGTCTCCAGCAGGATTTATAGTTGTGATGTTTCAAAGGATGGTTTCTCAGATAAACAAATGCACAGTAATGCACCAGCATTTAGGAATTTGCCGTTTCATGTAAGTACATTTTCCAGCTAACTAAAGCATATTCCTTAGGCAGCAGGATTTTTTTAATGTTGACCATGTCAGCTGGAAAATATTCATAGGCATATTGTAACACTTTTCTGCTTTCTTAAACAGAGCTTAGGGAACATGACTTAACTTTTTGATAACGTAGTCATTATTACAGATGTCAACTATCAAAAGGAGCAATTATCCTGTGGATAGAGCCATGGCCCTGCACCAAGTGGCCCCAGATTGCATTTTTTTCTTACATGGTTCATGTGTTCCTTTGCCATCAAGCTATCAGCTGTCAGTTCATGCTGCTATCAGTGATCTTACTAACAGATAAATCTTTCTCTTTGTTTTCTAGTTTTCTCCCCCTAGTTGAATTTGAACTGTAAGACCATCTAACTAGGCTCATTTATGCCATGTGCAAAGTATAGAGAGCTTCTGAGGGATGGCCTGGAAAGGTCTTTCGAAGGCAGTTATAGGTGTTATGATGAGACCAGTTTCTAACACTATAGTAAGAGCTTAATAGATATTAGCTGACATTATTATTTTTAGTATTATTAGTGTAATTACTAAAAATCACATGTATATTCATTGAGGATAAATTAAGCAGTGGAAACAAATACACTCAAACATGAATGGCCCAGTCATAATGGAAATTCATTTCTCACGTATAGAAAAGCCCGGGATAGGGGTGGAGATCACTAGGTAGTTATTGTCCATGACATAAAACATCTATCCAGGCATCCTCCAACTTGAGCTTCTTCTATCTCCTAGGTTCTTGATATCACCTGTATCTACACAAAGGGAGAGAAAAAAGATGAAGGCTTGAGGTTTTAAGGCCCGATAAGGAAGTACCATATATCAGTCCACTCACAATACTATTGGCAAGGACTGTCATGTGGCCACACCTAACTGCAAGGGAGCCTGAGTAATGTAGTCTAACTCACTGCCCAGGAAGAGAGGTAGAATGGATTTTTATGGATGGATCTCAGTCTCTGCTACAATATTTTTTTAATACAGAAATTTTTAATATAGGGACATATCTTTATGATTATTTTTATGGTAGCTGCTGCTGTTGTTACCTAAATAAGGTAAAACTAACATAGCATTCTATAGTTTTTCAAAGGGCATTTGTATCTTTTATCTTATTTAGTGCTTTCTTCCCATCTCTGAGGAACTTGACAAATAAGGAAACCCAACCTCTAAGATGATTGAAATCACTGTGTTAGTAAGTAGAAGAGCCACGGGCTCAAATTCAGATATTTTAATTCAATACTCTTCCCTCTATACTATAAAGCTACCCTTTGAAAATGTTTTAAAAGCACCAATTGCTTCATTTAAAGCAAATTTTGTTTTAAATATTAAGACTTCTTAAGCCGAGAGAATGAAATGCCAGTTGACATTGTAAAGCAGAAAGACAATGCAATAAATTGGCTTAGTTTAGTCATGTAGCTGCAGCCTCAGAAGGCCGTAATTATGTCTTATTCTGGAAGAGGAATAATTGTTGGCTTTTCCCATTTTTAAAGATATTAAATTTCTAAATCTCAGGAAGAAGGAATATCTTGTATGTTGTAACAGTTTAAGCTGATCAAGCATTAGTAGTAAGAATCTGTTCTTAATTACCCAAATCAAATGGAATAACCTCAGCATTGCCCCAGGTATCAAAATATCCCATCCTTATTTCTCAGGGAAACAATGAGCTGCATTATGTGAAAGACACATAAAGCTCCAAATTTAAGTTTACTTTGACATAAATAGAGTATATTTTTACAAATGGGTAGGTATTATGTACATTTTTATGAGTTTGACAGAAAGGGGAACAGTGGGAATGGAGAGATATTTCTAACATCTTGGCTCTCCTTCCAGCCTCTCGAGTCTTTCTAAAACTTGGCAGGATTATTTTCATACCAGCTAAACACTTATATGGCCATGGCAGCAAGGAAGTCTAGAATTCAGAACAAATCCATCTTGTTTTTTCAGATGCAAGTAATCAGTCCTAATACTGTTTGGATTTCATTTACTGAGAGATATATTTTTATAAAGCTTTTGGAGGAAAAGTTAGTGGCATAATTTTAGGAAGTGCTTCAATTATATTTGAGAGTCAAATGATACTTAATTTTACTTGTAAATTACCAGCAGCTATTAAGTTCTCTACCATCTTTTTAAAAAATAACAATTGTATATACTTAAGGTATATAGCTTGATGATTTGATATACATATATATAGTGAAATGATTACTATAGTCAGGCTAATTAACATCATCTTCGCATAGTTGTGTGTGTTGTGAGCACCTGAAATCTATTCTTATGAAATTTCCAATATTCAGTTAGTATTATTAACTACCCATCATGCTGTACATTGGATCTCTAGACTTAATTCTACATAACTATAACTTTGTACCCTTTGACCAACATCTCTCCATTTCCCACATCTTCCCACCTTGGTAACCACCATTCCACCCTCTGCCTCTATGTATTTAACTTTTTTCGATTCCACATATAAGTGATATCATACAGGTATTTTTTTCTGTCTGTGTTTGCTTGTTTCACTTAGCACAATGTTCTACAGGTTCATCCATGTTGTTGCAAATGGCAGGATCTCGTTTTTAAGGCTGAATAATATTCCATTGTGTGTATGTGTATATTATATATAATATATGTCATGATATTTAGCCATTTATCTGTCAACAGACAAGCTGTTTTTATATCTTAGCTATTGTGAATAATGCCAATGAACATGGATCACAAATATCTGCTCCAGGTACCAGTTTCATTTCCTTTGAATATATACCCAGTGGAAGGATTGTGGATCACGTGGTAGTTCTACTTTTAAGTTTTTGAGGATCCTCCATCCATATTGTTTTTCATAATGTCTATACCAATTTACATTCCTACCAACAGCATGCGAGAGTTCCCTTTTCCCCAAATCCTTGGCAATGCTTATTATCTTTTTTATTTTTATTTTTTTATAATAGCCATGCTAACAGGTGTGAGGTGATATCTCTCTGTGGTTTTGATCTGCATTTCCCTGATCACTATTAGTATCTGTTTTAATCACCAAGAATGCTGTTGACAGCTGTAACCATTATTTCTTGTGCTGTGAAAATGCTCTCTCCCCTGCAGCCTAATTCACTTTTTTCATCATTTCTGACATGTCATGCCCTCTCATAAGGATTGTCCCAAAGAAAACTGACAGCTCTATAATATATGTTACAATTTAAGTTTCCTAAACTAAGACATCTCAATTTCCACCAAATTTTATCTTTTATCTTTTTTTTTTTTTACTCTGAAAACAAATGAAACATTTGATTTAGTTGTGATTTGAAGACATGCATTTGCTTTCATGTAGCGATTGTTCTTTGCAAGGTCACATACACATCATGCACACGTGTTTTTGTATTAGATTATAAACTTCTAGGGGGTAGGCGTCTGTATTTCTCTGTATAACCTAACCTGCCAATCCACAGATATTAGGCAACTGTTCAGTGTTTTAATTATGGTAATGCTTTTAAATAAAAGAGAGATCAGGCTCTTACAGAAGTTAACAGTTATTTGGAGATAGGTGATCTAAACCAAAATCCCTAACTGACCCCAGACATGATTCTGAGCTAGAAGTTGATCACCCTTTGGGTTCCACACATCACTAGGGAAAGACCCATCAATACTAGAGGCCACATGGTGAGCCTTGCTACTCAAGTCATTGCCCACAGAACTGCAGCCTCAGCATCACCTAAAAGCTTGTTAAAATGCAGATTCTCAGGCCTCATTTTAGACCTATTGAATCAGACTCTTCATTTACATGAACTCCAGTTGGTTTGTATACACTACAAAATCTGAGAAGCACTGATATCAGAGATATATTGACCTAGAAGCATTTTAATATTTATGGTTTCCTAATATTAGCGAGAACTAACCTTTCTATTTGAAAACATAATCCATGTTTTTAAACACCTACAAAATAAAGAAGAATCCACTTAAACTATTATGTACTAACAAAATTTCTCAAAATCTTATAACTTAAATCTGCATTTAAAATTTGATGTAAAAATTAAAAAGAGACATTTTCTTGCATTACATGCTAGTTTTCCTAACTATATTAGGGTGTATTAAAAATAAAAATTTTAAATGAAAGCTAAGATATTTTTCTATCCTGGGTATATAGGAAATTGATTTTGAATATGCTACTTTTTATGCAGAGACATGTTGGTCTGATGGTATAAAATTTATGGGACTGTAAAGTCTTCCTTGCACTTTCTTAGATTCATCTTCAAATTTTTTTCTGAATATTAAGATATTTTTCTTTTTATCTAGTAAATATCTATTTTTATATGGTTCTCGATATTCAGCATCACTGAGAGCCAGTTTTTTTATATGCTTTTGTCCTGACTTGCCATTTATTTTAAAACACAGCATAGTATAAGGTGATCTGCCACTTTGTTTATTTTTATTCTGATCTTTTTTTTCTTATTTCTCTTTCTCACTGAGAATTTCCTTGCTTTTGCCCCTTCATATTTGTATTATCTAAACTGACGTGGTCTGGTACCAATTGTTACAATTAGCAGTTAGCTTATATTCTGCATTCTCTTCAGGATTTCTTCTTAGACTTGGGCACATTCTGTTCAAAGTTTCTCTTGGAAGAGATGGAGAAGGAAATTAAATTACCTCTGGGTATGTTTCAGCATCACTGTAAATTTCCTAAAAGTCTAAATTTTCATAGTCCGTATATTTTGATAACCCTAAGAGCTAATTTAGTAATAAAATGTACAGTGTAAATATTTTGGGTTTATTTGTTTTCTTATTTGAAGAATAAAGTGCAAGAGCAAGACAAAGATAATTTTTTATTTCATAGAAAGGGAATAACTTACATTATTATTCCTTTTTGTACAACTTTCTGCTAATAATTGAGCTGCCACTTGATTTCCCATGCATTACCTTCACCAAATCCTGCTAATCTCCTTGGAACCTTCTCAGCTAGAGACTGACCCGGTCTTGTCACCCAGCAGGAACGTAGACAGTGGACTTAGGAAGGAATTTGGAATTAAAGGTGATAAGTGGAACACTGGCCAGAAATTTTCCCGGCAACAAGCAGTGGCCACCGAGGCAGGAAGAAAAGACACGGAGTGGAGAACAGGAAAGTTTGCTTGTGTTGGCAGCACCCCTTCTCCCCAGAAGGCAGAGGCCAAGTGTACGTGTATAAGGGGCCTCTCAGGATAGAAAGGTCTGCCCTGCTCCCCTAGAATGTATTGGTATCATTCCTAGACTTTATGTTTGAAGGAACTTGTGGATCAACCCAAAAAGCTTGAGAGATTCAAAGGTGGTGTATAAACAATCTTTTGTCAACCTTCACACCTACTTAACCGGTTTGTTTCTCGAATGTTTCAAATGACTGCAACTTGCATGAACTTTCTTTTTGTAAGGGGGGGGGCGGGAGAGGTAGGGCGATGAGATGTTTAAGCCAGTCGTGTGTCAAGTCTACTCTGTCCTGTCTGCCCTGTCTCTGTGTATCTGGAGAAGTGGAACTGTCGCCCTTTGGGAAACTTCTGCCTCCTCAAGATCAAGACAGCTTTCGGTGAAATTCCTTTTACTAAAGAAGATACATATGCACAAACCAGTTAGTTGGGATAGTTGTTCTGTGTTCATTATTTTACCACTAAGCTACTCTACTTGCAAGTAGCTGAGAAATTTAACTAGTTTGGGGATGCTCTAAAAGTATCCTTGAGTAAAAATGTGCTTTTCACAGAAGTGTAAATGAGCAAGCCTGTATCACCAGGGTTTTACTTCGTGTTTGTCTCTAACACTATTTTATTGCTTCCAAGATATAGTCTTCCCTAATGCATGCACATTCCATTCTCTCTAAAAGCAGGATGTAGTTTACAGTTTATGGCATCTCACAAGTGTCGTTGGCAGCAGCTGTGACATAATTGCCATTTCACATGCGTGAACATGGTTGTTATTTCTAGTCGCATGACTAGACAACCATGCCTTCTTGACATGTATGACAGCCATTTAAGGACCATTTGAGGAAGGAAGACTAGGTTATTGTCTGACCATGTTCTGTTGACACCTTCTGGTAAGATCGAGAAAGCTCTAGCATGAAAACTTGCCAAATGATGGTTGGCAGCTTAAAGAATAGTGGAGTAATCTTCTAAGAAAGGCATAATTATCAAAGATTGAATTAAAAAGTGATTTGCAAGGGTTGGACTCTGAGTGTAAAGATGGTTTCCCAGTACCTTAACCAATATATTAATCCAGCTTTCCCTTTTTATACATAAGAACGATAAATGCTAAAAATTAGTCCAAATCAAAAGAGCTATTTCAAGGAGTATAAAATAAAAAGAATACATGGTAAGAAAGCCTGTGTCACCATTTAATTGGCAGTATTATTTGTTGGTTGTTTTGTTTTGTAGTAGTGCATTTAAAAAGTATGCTTTACTGCTGATTGCATTTCAAGTCTATAAAATTCAGTAGTTAGAGGGGCAGGTAATACTTTGGTGAGTGTGTGTACATGTGTATGCGTAAAAGACGATTACTTAATTGAGCTGAATCTTTATGCAGAAGAAGTCAACATTTCTAATTATTCTTAGTATTCTTCACTTTTTCATTTTTGAAAGTTGTTTTTATTTCTATTTAAGGAGCCCCCTGATTCTCTCCCACGGAGATATCTCAAGACGTTATCCTCTTTACTTTCTCTGTGACATCCCGTACCTCAGATTGCCTGTGTGTGTCCTATCTTAAGGACTGAGTTTACCTGCTCTACTAGTTCAGATTCTCTTGGTTTCAAGTAACAGAGGTCACTGTAGAAGAGCACAGGGCATGTCTTAGAACACAGGCCAGAGATGCAGCCGAGTCTGAGAAATCGAGCTCTCTAGCCACCCTCTCCATTCACACGTAATTGCGTGTTAACTGGTTTGGAAATGTCCTATAGGCATCCTTGAAGTAGAATATTTATTTTGGCCAAAGTAAGAGTAATCGTTTTCTCTGAATTTTGTGGAACTCATGACCCACATGATTGCCACGTATCGAACAGTAACATCTCATAAGAATTTATGAATGAGCAAGAGTCAAGAGTGAAAGAAGTAAAGGGAGAAAAACCCAGTACCTATTGGTCCATCCTAAATCTACCTACATACATTCAACCCAAGAGTAGAATTTTGTGATATTGTCTTTCCTTGTAGTAGGTGCAGAAAAGGTAACAGCATAATTCATTTTAGTGAGAAGGTAGAAACTAGTGATGCCATGAGTAGGTGGCACCGTACTGGCTGCACGAGGGGAAAGTGAGATTGCCAGTGACTTTGGCAGGTCAGTGATATTTCTAAATTACTTGGTAGTTACCTCTCTTCTCTGTTTTTTCTCACACAGTCAACCAACCCCACCTTGAAGTCTAAATAACAGAGTATCCCTTGATAAGTGGAAAGATCTCTGAAGATTAGCTTTGTCTTTCATGGCTGCATTACCCTGGGCGATTGTGGCAGTTGAATAAGGGAATCAACCTAGAGGTGATGTGCTTGTGTGAATTCTCCTCTATTTTAAGGTGAAAATACTAGAAGATAGGAAAAGAGTAAGCAAAGGTAATGAAACTGTTTTACATAAAAATAAGCAGGAGCAACTTTGCAGGTTTTTTTCATTAAATTTGTGAATCCACTAAAGATATCCTTGGCCAGAAATCTTGTATTTTGCCCTTCCTAATTTCTGGTGCTTTAATGGTGATTTATCTTATTCTGTAACTCACTGAACCAGTATTTATTATGTTCCCATAATGTTCCAGGTGCCGAGGTGAAAGCAGTGAACACAAGTGTGTCCCTTTGCTAGAGTATAGCAGGGAAAACAGACTAGCCACTCATTATCTTCAAATAAATACAATAATCTGTACTTCCGAAATAATAACTGCTCCTGGCAGCACATACCTGAAATGTGTAATCAAATCTAAGATGCCAGAACACCTGCCCAAAAAAGGGAACATTTAAATTGAGAGGTGAGTAAAAGTGAGCCAGGAACATTGAATAGGACTATTCCAGGGAAAGGGAACAACAGCATGTTCAGATGTTCAAAAGAGGGAGAAAGCATTGTACTTTTGAGGAAGAAAAAGCTGTTCTATGAGTTAGATTAAAAAGTGCTCGTTCCAGATTTTCCAGGGATTTCATGGGTCTTCTAGGGAATTTGGACCCTATCGTAAAGCCAAAGGAAGGCCGATGTAGGGTTTCCAGCACAGCTGAAGTTCAGAGAATAGTTCGCATAGGAAAACAGCTTAAACACGAGGAAGTAAGACGAGTTAAGTCATTGCAGAGGCGCGGGAGAGAGATGCCGTTGGCCTAGGCGAGGTAGTGGCACTGGATGAATCTGCAGCAGCATGAACTGTGGGCGTCGGGGGGAGAGAGGAGTCAAGCGTGACTGTCAGGGTGTTTGCGGTAGTAACCGGGTCATTAGTGCAGCCAGTCACTGGGGCAACAAAACACCAAAGGAAATAATTGCTTATTCCTACCCTTCTTTGTTCAGAAACTCTTTCTAAAACGTGCGACTAAAATCTGATCAGTACAACACAATAAAATAAATAGATGAAGGAAAGAGATGATGCTTGACGCGTGAGACAGAGTCAGGAATTGGAGCAACACATGATTGAAGCCTGACCCCCTCTGTAGAGAAGGGCCCCACGTTTGACACTGAGTGCTTCAGCAGCCCAAGAGAGGAGGCAAACATGATTCACAGTGTTCATAAGTGAGATGAAGCCCAGTGCTCGCAGAAGCCACATCCTGCCTGATATTGAGACCAAAGCAAAATTTCTCCAATAAGTCTTTCTAGAAAGACACTGGATAATGTCACGAATGACATCCTCATTGAAAACGCGGTGATAACCTTCATCAACTCTCTGCTATACACTCTCTCAATATGGACCAGTGCATCTGCTATGGCAAAATTAATTGAAAATCAATTCTGTGAATGAAGGACTGTTTCCATCAGGTTCCACCTTATGTAGCCCCGATTGTCACTTTGTGATGGTCTGCCATCAATCCCCAGATGGACTGTGGCATATCTTTTTCTGACCTTGTGTCTGTGGGTATAAGTACATTCTGTGTATTTTATTGGATGTCAAAATGGGAAAGAACTTAATTTCTTCACTGTTTTTGAGGAATAGAAGTAGCTTTGGGGGAATCCTCCATAAGTACATCTTCTCTCTACCAAGTTTTTTAAAGATATTGCTGGATCAGTAACAAGTTTAAGGCTATATTCTTGGAGAAATTTATGAAGGACAGCTGCCCTGTGTTTGCCAAGAAATGCTAAGCCGTGTGCTTTTCCAGCCAAGCTAGGGGTAGAATTAATACCCTCCAATGGAATTTGAGGTGTTTAACTATGAGATATGCCTCAGTAGAAGTGGTTTTGCTTAGAACTGAGTAGTCCCAGGTAACCCAAGATCCTCCCTAGAAAGTCGTTTTAAGTCCATTATAACACAGTCAGATGGGAAATGAAGGTCCCAGAGTTCCCTGTTTTAAGGTACAACTTTAATCTTTATCTCAGGAAAATTTTAAAGCAGCTGTAACTAAATGCCCACTTTGGTCATTAAAAAAAAAATCTCAATAAATAGAGTATCCAGAGAACATCAAGTTTTAAGTAGTGTCATTTACAGTGTGGACTGAAAAAATATATATAGTAAAATTTTTAAAGTTTCCATTAAAATTTTTATCAATATCCCAGGTTCTTTAGGCCCAAGTATAGTAAATCTGTATTAACTTTTTCATTACTAAACAAGAATATGAATAGTTCTGGAATGCAGTATTGTTACATTTAGATTTTAGTATAAAAGGTGAATTAGTAGATTTCTAGCAATGCCTTGGAAGCCAGAAAGGGTTTTGCTCACCTCCCTTTCAGCTCTCATAATATGTAGGTCCATATTTAAATTTATTGAAATAGCTCCATTGACTCACTTTAATAGTTGAAAATAACACAGCTAATTGACATGTGAACTACCCAGTAAAGATGGACAATAAATATAGTTCCTAAGAAAAATGTCTAAGCACAATATAATATTTTTTTCTCAAATATTGATGTTGAAAACAATGGATATTTGATTTTTTGGCTTAACAAGATTTTAGACTCCAATCTGTGAAAGGAATGTGGATTTGTTTTTCCTAAGAATACTTTGCAAAGAATATATTCCATGTATGCATTTTATATTTATTTTAATATCCTGTAGTAATGTATGCATAGTAAGTGCTTAGTAAATACTTACTGAATGAATAAATAACCTATTCAGATTCATTTCATTCCTGCCCATTCTTCAAGATTTATCTATTGAACATTCCAGAGTCATCATTTGATAAGAGGACAAGGGAAGATAACACTAGAGGTATTTGGAGGCCTTTTGGAGGTTCACTGTGCTCTTTGGAGGCTTACACCCAAGACAATGCTGGTCACCTTCTTCCATGTCCTTCCTCATTCATTTCAGTTCGTTCCTAAAGAAGGCAGTAGTGTGCCAGGTAAACCCACGCCTTGTTCTAATTCATGTCATTCAGCTCACTTCCTGTGGTTTTCTCTGTAACTCACCAAAAGCCAATAACAAACATTTTCTCATATCTTCCTGGCCACAATATTGCAGTCTCGGACCAATCAGAACCAAGGATAACTTTTGAAAAATCAGATGCACCTCTTTAGTAGAGGTAAACCCTTCAAACTATGTAACCAGTGTTCAAGCAGGGAGGAGCGGGACAAATGTTAAGCACCTAAGTCCTTTACAGCGTCCACTACAAATGAGACTTGACAGAGCTGAAAGAGTCCCAGCACAGTCAGTGTTATGAGCTGAATGGCCTTTCAAAGTCTTTCCCAGCCTCAGACTACTGATTATTTAGAAAAGAAATTTGTGGAAAGCCAGAGAACACAAATAACTACAATTAAGCTTTCCTTTTTATCTTGAATGCATTCAGTGCCCCCCTTTTAAAATCAATACACTGAGCTCCTTCCAGTAATCTTGGCAGACAAATATATTAAACAGATGAACAGAAGACAAACTTTATTTGGCTATCCATTTTATTGCGATCAGTTTATCAGTGCCCCCCGTGATGTTAGCAATGGTGGGTGATGTCTTTTATTTCTCTAGTTCCTAAAGTTTCATTTATATCTTTATTACTTTATAATGGAAAAGTACATTTAGCAAATTAATAGGTATTTGATTCTGGACCAGGCATGGAATGGAATGTGCGCGAGAGTCCCTCTTTATAACCTTTACAGGCATAATGGATCTGGGCATTCAAATGAACCGTTAGAGAACTTTTTTTCCTTTGAAGCAAAATCGACTGTTTCAGAAATGTTTCTAAATATTTCCCCCAACTTCTCTGTGCGGCTCCCTGTGAGCCTGTTAAACATGTCCACTGAAATGCATCTTCGTTGGAGGTTTTGGCCTGGAGACGTGTTGAGATGGAGGCATTTGCTTACTCTTTCAATTAGATTCATGTTTCTTATCTGCGGGCCGTTGGTTTTATTAGCCTTCTATTTGTTGTCAGACTGGCTGCAGCTGTCCTGTGGTCCATGTACAAACCAGGACCCATTCCACTGGGTCGCCTCTAAGTTCCTTACGTATTTTCTAAATAGATCAGTCTTTTCGATTTTTTCTTTGAGTTATACCACTCATGTGGCTAATTTAGTAAAAGACAAATGATTTTCCTGGGAATTTTGGTACTAATTACTAGCACGTTGGACTTAATTGTTCAGCTCTTAATCACTGATAAAAATCTTTGGTGAGGATCACCTAGTTTTTTACTGACTTCCATATAGATTTAAATGAGAAAATCAGAAATTAAAGCCATAAAAAGTTTCTAATATCCCATGATTGTTGAATGATTGGAGAGCTGAGATTTAGATTCAGAGGCCTTAAAAATGTGCATTATCTTCTAGACAAATGCACTTTACCCAGAAACACATAGCACCGTTAAGTGAGTAAGTAGACAAATAAGAAACTTAAAGAAAAGTGAATTTTAATCAGGGCATCTGAAATGAGGAGGTAGTTGGTAGAGTAGAAAAGAGATTTGGACAGTCAGACACCTTCGTGTACTCATTCTGCAAATATTTACTGTTTGCCTGAAAGAGTGCCCCACTAGGTTGCTTGTATTCACTGGAGAGCAAATCAGACCAGCCCCTGTTCCCATGAGAAGTAGTCTAAGGGGAAGACAGAGCAAAAACAAAGACACACAAACTACAGTTAGAGCTTGTGTAAGTGCTGTGAAAGAACTAGATTAGATAAGAGAACAGCAGGAGCAAAAATTGATGTTCGATTGGGTGCACAGGAAAGATCTCTCTGAGGAAGGGACGTTTAAGCAGTATTGCTAGGTTCAGATCTTTAACAAGAGGAAGAGAAGACAATAAATTTAATACTCTAAAAGTGGGATTAAATCTCCATAGTTGTGAGCATTCTAAGTTTTAAGGAAAGTTCACTTCTTTTGTCTTTGAAATTGTCAATGTAAAAACTTCTCAATCAGCAACTTTCAGTAGCTCGTATGCACATAATTCAAAAAACGCCTAAGTGTTATAGGTGTTCAATAAATGCTTGTTGACTTGAATTGAACTTTGATTCTCTCCAAACTTTGATTAATAACCCCTGTGCAAGAGAAACAGAGGTATCAGCAGCACAGCTCTGGAAAACATCTTGATTTAGTTTTTAAACAGATGGCTTTTGCGTACAGTTTTTAGTGACTTCTCCAAGAAGGAAACCCAGATTTGGAGGGAAGTGCGCTTCTCAGTGAGGTCCCCCTGAACTCAAGTGAGCAATGAGCTATATATAAATGGCCCCATTCTCAGTAAATTCACTGCCTGTTGAAAATGTAGTTGAGTACATAGGTTTTTATTATAATTTTTTGCTGCTCTTGTGTGTGTGATATATTGAGGAGTTAGCTCCTTTGCCTTTTTTTCATTAAAAACATCATAAAACATTTAGGGGTCTGTGCAGAAATTGCTATGACCTCTATTTATAATTGAAGAAAGCAATGTTTTCTTTAAAATATTACCAGAGAGCAGTATTTCTGACCATAAGAGCCTGAAGTCTGCTAACCAGATTGTGCAGATTTCCATCCCCTTGGGTGCAATTACTAAAATGACAGGAAAGTAAGACTATTGGAAAGGGAAAGAAACCTGGTAAGGAGGCTTGAAGCAAGCTTACAAGAGCTAGCTTTAATGTTTTGTCTTATGGTGTTGTTCCATTAAAAGTAACCTCTATTTTTTAAGGTTACTAAATGAGCAAGGTGCCTCTGTATATTTCTTAAAGAATGAGGCCTCCAAGTAGTCAGAACCTCTCTTTGTCGCAGCATCTCCAACCTTAGTGAGCGTAGGAATCCCCTGGAGATGTTGTTACAAAGCGATTCTGATTCAGCAGGTCCGGAATGGGGACTGAGACTGTGCATCTCCCACCAGGTAATTTAGTGCCACTGTCCCAGACCACACTTTAAGTAGCCAAGGCTCTAAGTGATAGCTGTTATCTCCAGAACAGTAAACTCCATCATCGGTCATTCAAACACTAGCTTTGTGTTTACAATCTGACTAGTTTTCTCCATGTCCATGCCTTTTGGATAACTTGCCAGAATCACTCAGTTGAGTTATCAGCAGTTGCTTCCTTCATCTGAGAATTAGTCTTGAAGGCAACTAAAAGGCGAGACAAACCTTTAGTCGTCTTTGGTCATTCCTTCTCCTTCACACACCATATTCAATGCATCAGCAAGTCCTATCATTTGTCCCTTTATAATACACCCTCTGTCCAACCTGTTCTCTCCATCTCCACCCTCCCATCCCAGTCAGGTCCATTCACGTCTCTCACCTGGGCTCTGAAAGAGCCCCCTAATCATCTCCCTGCTTCCATTCTTGCCCTATAGCAGCTAGGTGATCTTTGAAGAGTATAAATCAAAATAGGTCACTCCCTGCTTAAAATCCTCCAACAGCCTCCCCTGTATTTAGAGTAAAACCCAAGCCCATGACCATGGCATAAAAACGCTACCTGACTGGACCCTCCAAATCTCCCTCACCTTGTCCCAGGGCCCTCTCCCCACTGAGCCTTACTTTAGCCCACAGCTTTCTATTTGCTGAACACAACTCACCGATCTTTTTCCCACCTCTGAGCTTTGCCCTGGCACTTTTTCCTGTCTGAGAGGCGTTTCCTGGTGCCTTCAGATTCTTCAGGTCACTTCCTCTGAGTAGCAGTCCCTCAAGGCCCTTTTAACTCACTGTGCCCCATTTCTCTGTGTTTCATCTGCCTGCTTTATTTCAGTTTTAGCCCCTATCATTGTCTGAAAGTCTCATTTTTGTATCTCTGTTTTTGTTTATTTTCTGGCTACCACCACCACACTAGAATATAAGTTTCTTGAGGACATTGCATTTAGTAGATGATAGAGTGGTGTGGAGAGGGATGGAGGAAGGAGGGAGGCAGGGAAGGAGGGAAGGAGGGAAGGAAGGAGGGAGGGAGGGAGGGAGGGAGGGAGGGAGGGAGGGAGGGAGGGAGGGAGGGAGGGAGGGAGGGAGGGAGGGAGGGAAGCAATCCTAACACCTTGGGTCAAAACATTCCCCTTTTTTCAGTTTGATACTGAGTACTATTAGAAATTATCCTTCTTTCTTATTCTAGGGAAGAGAAACCAAAATTACTATGTATAGTTTCTAGATTTAAAAATGTTTTCTTATCAAGAATAGTTCATTTCTGTGTTGAGTTTTAGTAACATCATTAACTTTTATTTCCACAAACACAAATGGATTGAAAAAGGCACCATTTGGGGATATTTGCATAAGAATGACACTCCTAATAAAGTTTCTCCGCTGTGGATAATGCATTCGTGCTGCGTGGGGATACAGAGGAAACAATGGCTAGGTGGTCAGCTAAGGCTCGCACGGTCCGTGGTCCGGGAAGGATGACGTGCTCTGGCTCACTTGTGTCTGTTCCCTGCCCTTGGCCTCCTTAGTGGGGTGTTGTAGCCTGCTGCCAACCCAAGACCCAGAGAGCCAGAATCATCCACCTCAGAGTGATCACTCCATGGCAGGTGGGACAAAGAATGTGCACTGTGGAGTCTATCAAGTCACATTCAAATCTCGGCTCGTCGCTCCTGAGTCACATGACTTTGAGAGTGTCCCTGAACTGTTCTGAGCCTCCTCGTTGTCAAGTGTAACATGAAAATGAGCATCTGTCACGGTGAGGCTTTGAAGTCTTTTAGATAAAGTACCCAGGCTTATATTCCTGGGGACACTGGGGACTACGCAGTTCTAAGAGGCAGCCCTTATTTTGCAGTCCATGTAAAGGAATCATCACTTCGGTTTACCTGTGTCCATGGTTTCCAGGAGCACCACACTCAGAGATGTAATTTTACATGGACCGCAACACGAATGGGGGCCCTGGGCTTGCACAGGGAGCCAGGCCTGTGAACCTGACAACCAGGAGGCCTCCCATTGAAAGCAACTAACTATGCTGGGGCAGCTCGAAGTCAGTCCCTGAACAAACAATAAGGAACTGGGGGAAATTTAAGAGATTTAGGGGAAAAAAGAAGAAGAAAAATTACAATAGTTAAAAATGAAAACAATGAATGAGATAATCAGCAGATTAGAACCTGCTGAAAGGAAAAGCAGTTAATGAGAAGCTAGAGCTGAAGAAATGACATGATTAGCTGAGGAAGGCAAAATGATAGAACATGAAACAGAAATTAAAAGGCAGGGAGGAGAGGCTGAGAAGGTCCAACATAGGATCTGATGAGGAAGAGGCAATGTATTGAAAAATATATAGTGTTTAACCCACCAGTGAATTAGAATTTGATGTTTTGGTAAATTTTTTTCCCCTTTTAGTGTTGCACTAGATTTATTTCACGCTGTTTTACTGGTTGTAGGCGATAAACTATTAAAGCAGCAGATAAGTTTGGTGCAAAAGGATTATACCAATCATTCCACATTTTTAATCAGTGTTTTTCCTGTGTATAAATATTAGAACCCTTGATTTCTATTTTTGAGTTTTCATACAAAGATGGACTTACCTTTTATCATCCTCGACAGATATTTTAAAGTTTCAGTTGAGTGTGTCTTTTTGTGGAGAAAGGGTTTCAGGTTTCCCGAGCTTCCATTTGTTTATATCAAAGTCTGGAATATAAATATATAACAGGAACATTTAGACTCAGATTCTGTAGGTTCTATTTATATTAAAATAACTAACCTCAGTTAGTCTCAGTCTCTGCATTTAAACTCATTCTCACTTTATTTGTCTCTAGACAAATTCTCAATTTGTCTAGATGATAGGTTAGAAAATATTTAATTCTAAATAAAAGACAGCTATTACTAATTCTCAGCATATAGGTAATATTTAATACATACTTGTTGAGTGATCGAATTAATGACTACTATAAGTTGATTTCAAATCTTCAGAAAATTAATTAAAAGAAAAAAATTAAATTAAAGGATGCTTTTACATCTGGTTGGATTTGCTGTCTTCCTAAATGTTAGAGTGATCATTTTTGGTGTTAAGTTACCTACTCTCTTGGTACAGAATCATAGAGGAAGAAAGTGATTAGAATTGTTTAGTAGTATTTCCTGACTATTAAAAGTTGATTTTGCCTGGCCGGGCGTGGCTTAGCGGTTGAGCTTCGACCTGGGATCCAGGTGATCGGGGTTCGATTCCCGGTCAGGGTACATGCCCAGGTTGTGGGCTCGATCAATGACTCTCTCATCATTGATGTTTATATCTCTCTCTCTCCCTCTTCTTTCCTCTCTCTGAAATCAATAAAGATATATTTTAAAAATAAATAAATAAAAGTTGATTTTTACATGATTGTATTTCAGAAGCTCCCCTTCATGTGGCCTTTTCTTCACCGAACCCTCTACAGTCCCCTTAGTCACAGTTTGGAACTTGAAAACCCAGGTTGGAACATCTGCAGGAAAACCCTATTAAAGGCGTTGTTGAGACTTGACTACCCCAGTATGGGACACTATAGACAAAATGTTCTTCCCATCCATGATGTGACCATGAGAGAACACAGACAGACACATGACAGGCCTTTTGGGTGTCTGGTCTGTTTTTTTCTTTTCCAGGTAGGAGGACAGAACAGCTGTGCCTTTAGTGGCACCAGTCACTGCTGAGTCCTTTTACCGCCTTGGAATGCCCTTCACCCAGGAGAGCCTGTCAAACCCTCCTAGTCTTTCAAGGCTCATCTAAAGTGCCACCTACAATGTGGAGACTTCTCCTAACGTTCTCAGCTGAACTCTTATTAAAATGTGCTGTCAGGTGGATAACACCTTCTATGACTAACTCGGACAATCAGAGGTTAGTGGCTTGTTCGAAGGTGCTGTGTTCCAGCACTTTTCCAGCAAGACTGACCATGTTGTGGTCTTTTTTTAATAAAATAGTGGCCAGATTAGTAATGTCTCACCTTGTATTTATTCTTTTTCTTTCCTGCCTCACTGATTTTTTTTTTCTCTCTCACTCTTGCTGTCCTGGGATTACACTGCCTATTAAGTATTAAAAGGGGGGGGAGGGGCATTTGCTTTTCTAGTTAAAAATCAAGAATGAATATCGTCACCTCTTGTAGTTACTGTTACAAATGTCCTGACTTTCCTGCAGTAATTCTAAGAGGCCAGAATTCTGTCTCACTCATCTCATCTCCCGCTGTCCCATCTTTGCATATAGAAAATGCATGACCTGGAAATTTTGAGTGAACAAATTGTTCATCTCTGCTTCCATCTCATACAGCATATCAATGTGTCCCAGCAGACACATCGGAAATCTTTATCACGAATTCTTCCAAAACTCTGTCTTTATTTCTGTGAAATGAACTTCTTTGTCTTCAGGAAAGCCAGCCTGAAGGGAAAGTCCTTTGAGATCTTAGGACACGCCCAGAAATTAATCCCAAAAGCTATGCAAGGTGAGGTGTACGCAAATGAAGCCAAGTTTTGAGCTAAGTTCATAAGCTTAGAGCCAAGGACAAGAAAAGCCAATGAAGGCCCGTGCCTTCCCCCTGAGCTTGTAATCATTTTGTGTTTAGCCTGAGTTCTTCACTCTTAAACATCAAGTTCTTCAGTGACTTGGCTCCTTCTGCCGATGTTGCACTAAAAATAAAGGACTTTGGAAAATAATCTTGGCACAGCCTAGTTTCTTTTTAAACATTTTTGATCAGATGTAGGGTTTTATGGTCTTATTGTTTGTGAAATGCCTTTTCTGTACATTTTTATCATGGCAGTGTTTATGTTGCATGTCTAATTAGCTTCAACATACCAGATGAATTGTTTAAACCCGTCTGGCATGCTATAATTTTTCAGTTTCTCATCTGCTAAGAAAAATATATTTGTAAAGGTTTTAGATTTCAGGAATCAAAAGTCTATGATGGATCCTGTTCACCATAGGAAATATTTTTAAGGGAGTGGGAGTGGGAATAGAGGGTAGAATCGTCTGCCAGGCTAGCTAGTGGGAGAGAAGACAGGGCCCAAAACACGTTTACAATTCTAATTTGAGAAACAGTGCCAAAATCGACATTTCTTCCCCTTCCCATTCCCCATCCCCCGCACCAAATTAAGGGAAACAAAATACTGAGCTGAGAAGTTTCTCACCATTACCAGCCCTAGAAAGACAGAGGAAATTGTGCGCTCATGGGAGAAAGGAGAGAAAATGGGATTAAGGCTACAAAAGCTGGTGAGGTTGGAGAAGAGGAGGGATTGAAGCCAAGAAAATAAAAAACAAGAGTCTTAAGACTGTGGCTCCATCAAGAGTCAAGTACTTGGCTGCTACACATTTCTCAGTCTTGACAATTTTCTCCATCTTGACACATTACACTGTCTCAGTGCAATAAACCTTATTGATACTCGATTTCAAAAAATCTTACAAGTGGAAGGAATCTTAGGGATGACCTAATATCAGTTCCTCCTCTTCTACTCCCCAGAAAAGGTTTCAATCTCTTCCTTCTTTCAATCTCTGCTTGAACCCAGGCAGTAAATCCTTTCTGTACCAAGGGCCTCATAACCGTGGGAGGCAGGATCGCTGTTTTTAATATACCACTAATCACTACTATAATCATAAACTATTATAGCATATTTGTTATAGCAGTTTACCATTTTGTGCTTTCATAAATATTATTGTTTGAATATCACAACAGCCCTATGAGATCACACAGGAAATTTTAGACTCAACTTGACAAGAAAACTCAGCATTCAAGACTTTTGTGACTTGCCCATATTAACACATACAGCAACAGTAGGAGCTCGCGTGTATAGAGGCCTTGCTGTGTGCTGGGCAGTGTGCTAAGGTGCTTTCCCTGCATTATTCCTTGTAATCCTCCCTGACGTACTAGGACAAGTACTTTTAGGTCCTCATTGAAAAGACAATGAAATTAAAAATCACAGATGCAAAGTAACTCATCAAAGGACTCGCAGGTAAGAGCAAGACAGTCAAGGACTTATTCCAGGTTCAACTAACTGATGCTCTGAGCTACTGTGTTATGGTATTTTGTTAAATCTAAGAGGGTATCCCTATAAGACACACCATTATTAGATGTACCAATGAGAAAAAAAGCTACTAGCAGTTAAACTGTGGCAATATGCTGTCTTATCACTTAGAATTTTTATCTTTATTGAAATAATTCTTTTAGACTTAATTTAGACAGATTCTTGTCATCTATCACTCTTAACCATATATAAAAGGGGAAGTATGAGTGAAATGCATGGTTTAAGATGTTTCTAGACTTCTGACATTTAGAGACTGACTCTTCTCAATTGTTTTTTTTAACTCAGAAGCACAGTCTTTCTAAGAGTATCACACTTTATGTCATCAAGAAAGAACATTGGCGATGCACATATATTAAAAGAAGGCTTCAGAATTTTTGCCAAGCCTCTGGTACCCACTGTGAAAGTTGTGAGATCCACACGTAGTCAGTAACGGCTACATCACAGCAGCATCCTTGAGGACAGGAACTGTCAGCAGAAATATTAAAGGGGGAACAGTTATGTGGTTTAGGATCAATGGCATGTGGTTTACTGCCTCTTTGGTTTAAAGCAGAGCTGAGAATAAATCCCAAGTATCTATCATGTCTCTTAAGTTATCCAAAAGTCAGCCTTTCTTTTTCAACGTATACCCATTTTTTTTAAAGATTTTTGTGTTCTGTAACCACACATAATCCACATGATTTTTATTTTGCCTACACAGCATCTTTTTAAGGATTCAAAGAGAGGCATCATGAAGATATGATAAACAGAGTTGTTGGTAAAGAAGCACACACACACACACATACATATTTCCAAGTAGAAAAGTTGATCAGCACTGATAAAAAATAAAAAAGTGTTTATGAATTGGGGAGAGGGATGAGGAATCATTGGGAGAACGATCATTTCCACTGAAACATTTAAGAAAAATGAGTATAAAATATCATCAGTATGTTGATCCAGCTGTGAAGTTAATTAAATATTACAGTCCTGGTTGAACAAAAACATAAACTGAGATTTCCTGGAAAGTACTGCTTTTGGGGTTTTTTTGTGTGTGTGTTTTTAAAGAGCCACTTTGCCATTATTTCAAAGAGCATTTCTTTCATTTTTCTTGCAGCAATCCCTGTCAGACCTGCTTTTTACTCTTGATATTTTCTGTCTACTTGCAAAGGCAGAGAAGTAAACCAATTGCCTAACGTTTTTTTCACCAAACTTCTTTGGTCTCCGGTACCTTACAAATCACTAGTTTAGTGAAACCCTTGCTTATAATGAAAATCAAGAGATCTGGAAACATCTGAACTGTTTTCTGAGCCAACAAAGAAATATTAAATGATATTTAGTAGAATTTTGGAACTCTATATTATGAAATCTTTTAACTGGTCAAAAACTGAATACAGGTACCCTCCTGACAGGTTTGTTGTAAGAATTAAATGAGCTACTACATGTAAAGTGCTGATACATAGTAATCAAAGGTATTAGCTAGTATGATAATTTGATAATATATGTAGATACTCACTGTCAACTAAAATATTTTATTTCCCCCAAAACTGGATTCTACATTCTACCCAATAACAAAATAGTCTATGTTAGGGACAAAAACAAAAAGATTATAAGATCCACATTGGATTAAAATTGAGTGATTTTTTTAAAACTGGACTTATGCTTGTTTCCAGTTAATATACCCATCATAGAAGAACTGGACCGTAAATAGGGATGGATTCAACCTTGACCATCACTGCCTCTCCCTGATTCTGAATCATAAAGCCAGCATTACATCTAAAGCTTTCTTGCTGTTACATAGACTTTTCCCCATAGTGGATTTTTACTCTATGAACTTTAAAAATATTAATATATACGAAGATTAAACTCTATGTTGCCTAAACATAAGGTAGTGAGAATTTGGGACAGGCAGACCCTTTGGAGCCCATCATCTCTTTCCTTTTAATAGTCTAGGTTTAATATGCCTAGAAACATGTTTTCCCTAGCCTCTAAAGCATCACTGTACAGCAAAACTTTCTGTGACTTTACAAATGTTTTTGGCACCATCTGACATAGTAGCCACTAACCATATGCGGCTGTTGAGCACTCAAAATATAGCCAGTCCAATGAGGTAACTGATTTTTAAATTTTAATTAATTTTATTTACATGTGGCTCTTGGCTATCCTATTGAACATTCTAAACATTCTACTTCATATTATTTCTGTTGTCTTGGAAATTGTAGAAACGATCCCTCTTACCCATCATCTACATTTTAGGAAATGTAAACATAATTCACTAGCTGAACAAACAGGTAAGTAGGAAAAGCCTGGAATGACAAATATTAATTAGCCTATGTTACAGATGATTCTTGGTGATGTCAGAGTGTTGTACTCAACACTTTGAGGATAGGTTGAGCTGCACTGGGACTCGCACCTAAACAATTGGGCATAAAATCAGACAGCCAGGAAAGGCAGAAACACATTGATTTCAGTGAGAAGATAAAGCTAAATGGTAGGAAAAAAGAGAGCAAAGACTTTTTTTAAAAGCAAGTACTGTATTAAGTCACTTTTTTGAGACAGGCAGTGTATGAAGCACAAATAATATAGGAAATAAAATAGAAATAGTAGACAGTAGAACCATAAGGACATATCAATCTGGGGCCATTATTTACCTAGGGGAAAAACTCCATTTAGGGCAAACTTCAGAGGTGGTCCCAGTATCATGGACAGTGTTCATAGTGTTAAAACTAATTCATCAAGAAAAAGCTTAAGTTATCTTTGAAAAATTCCTATTGTGGAGGCAGTAAAATATAAAATTGTAACTGTTTTATTAAAAAAGAAAATTGTTGAAGGAAAGTCTTGGCATTTGGAAGGATAAGCAGCATTCATATGTAGAACTACTCCTTTGTGACCCAACCTTCTTCAATTCAGCAAACTTAATTTCTGACTCTTCTGAGACTATGAGTAATGTAGTGTCTAAAACTCCAGAATACTAAGTATTTTAGGCCCACTGGTCCCTCAGCATGCCAGAACAGACTGAAACCTTGGCAGGCATATGTCATAACCAGAAGTTTTATCCTAAGGGCTCATTGAAGGCTCTATTGAAGATGGTAGGTGCTGGTTGTACTGCATGATCAGTACTTAGCAAAGCCAAGGCCAGGACACCTGTGGATAAGCTGGTTTCTTTATTTATGCTTATATATAAATATAAAGAAATTCCTTTCAAATTAAGAGATGATTGTATAAAAATTCATATGCGGTCCCTGTTTGAATAGGTTTATAGCATATTGTGAAAACTTCCCTTAGTTTTTAACCTTAAGTAGAACATCTATTTTGTGTTTTGGTTAATATAATCCATAGAGCACATTGGATTAATTTGTTTCATAAATAGCTGCATATCTAGATTATTAGATTATTGCATTAAAATATAGTGCATGACTAATTAAGTAGCCATAGAAGACTGCAATGGAAGCAGCAGCACAAAGCTGAATATAGCATATGCCTCATGTCCCCAGTTAACAGTACATACAACGGGCAGTGTGCTGAAATGAGAAAAGAAGATGGGTTAATAGATGTGGTGGGACTGGATTTCAGTACCGAAGGATGGAGAGAGGGCCTTGGGAGGACCATCACTGGCTTTCAAGTTGGGTTCAGGGCATGTTGTGGGAAGGATTAGGGCTGTTTTTATTGGATAGTTCAAGGAGGAAATAGAGTGATACATGTTCAGCAAGTGAGGATGGGCTGAGATTGCTAATGGACTGAATACCAAGCCGATCTGCTGAAAGCACAAAAGAGCCAGTCATCTCATTGCGCCTACGTTGTTGAAAAAGAACAAAGTGTCGCTCCCATCCTGTTATTCATAACTAGGTTAATTACAATGGTATCATAATCACTGAGGGGCTCAAACCCTGCTTTCAGAAGAAGGTACATCAGTCCCAGGATTTGTAATGTAGGCTGAAAGCTTTATTATTTTCTTCAAACACTGAATATTTTTACCATTTTAAAAGATATTTTACTGTAACTGAGTAGTGTTTAAAAGAATGGGCTTACAAAGCCAAAGAAAATAAGCTGTAAGCACTAAAATTCAAAGAATGCTTATAATTTCTTATTTCTTACACAGGCTGTAGGTTGGTATTGTATGTTTTCTGTTTCAGTAGCAAAATGAGTCAAGATTGTGATTTCTGTCTCCTCCTTACCTTTATAAAGCTTGGTAATGTTGAAATTCAGGAATACTGGGTCATGTATACAGTGTGTTTTGGTTTTGTTTGTTTGTTTATTGATGTGTTACAGTGGTTTACAGAAAACCCATTGAAATCGATTAGGTCAGATATAAAGAAAGCAAAAAGTTTTCAGTAGAAAATTTTATTTTCCATGTAGATGTTCAAGTTTGAAGAGCTTTCATGTTATAAGCACATTGGTGTTGAGCTTGACTGTGTTCCTGTATTTCTAGCAGAAATTAATACCTTACAGTAAGATTTACCAGACCTATGAGTGCCTCTTAGCTTTGTTTATTGCCACTTAAATGACTGTGTAATAAGAAGCCATGCAGTCCTGTTAAGGTCCCACTGACATTTTTAAAAGAATTTTGGCCAAAGAGTCCTTCCTTCCTTCTAATCCCAGTTATCCCTGTCTTCTCACCCTCAGCGGGACTGAGAGGCAGAACCATTTTGTAAGAACAAAAGGCAAGGGTTAGTTGAGTTTAAAAGAAGCGTTTGAATGACTGGAGCTCTCTAAAACAGCCATTGTCACAGGAGTAAAGGTGCTCAAAACATCCTTCTTACCTAAGATCAGACCTGAGATCTCATTCCGGGGAAGCATGGCCAGGCAACTGAAGAGATAAAGGACTCTAGCAGAACAAGTCAAGAAGGCTTTGTTTTGATTTCAGAGGCTATACCTTAGGGTTACAGGGAATTCCAGTCTTCAGGGAGCTACAAGCCTGTCTTTCAAGCTATTCCCCAGCATCTGGCATGGCCAAGAGTCAGGAGGCGTTTGGAGACTGTTGGGGAATGCTCAGATTACAGTTGTGCATAGATGAAAGCAAACATATCCCTGAAGGAGTTACTAAAAGTTAGCTATTTATATCTTTCCCTCAGGCTATGATGCCCTTTAAAAGGCAGCACCATCTTTGATGGGGTTTTTGTTGTTGTTGTTGGGTTTTTTAAAGAAAATTCTTCCAGTTTCTAAATTAAACACTGGTCCAAATAGGACCACTCATTCAGTTCCTGCTCCTGGTTTGTTACACCAAGGTGTACAGGATAATGCAAAACAGACAGTTAACTTGCGTATTTGTCTTACTGTTTCTGTTTAGGATTTCAGCCCAGGGTTCTGATTAACAATGTGAGTCCTCATTCTTGATGGATTTAACATGAGGGGACATTTAAAAACAATATTAGTTTCTAAGAAAAGAAAATCAAGGTGGCTGTTCAAGATTAGTTTATGTTATTACAGTGATTATCAATTATCTGGAGGAACTGTCAGCATAGATAATGTTTCTACATAAATCACTACAGTATTTTTAACTGAGGCCATGTATAAGCAAAAAAAAAAGAAAAAAGCCTATTAGTTTCAACCTTGAAGAAATTAAGTATTAGAATTTCTAATTAATAAGAGTTCTGTATTCAAAAAGTTTGTCTCTTTCATCATGTGATTCTGTAGAGCATATGGTTCTTTGAGAGAGAGTTCAAAAACACTGTAAACCAAAATCCACAGTATCAGGCAGGAAACTGATAAATTTCCTCAAAGATATTTGCCTTTCCCTAGATAACTGTTCACACTAGCAAATACACATCCTGAATTTACTATAGTAGATGTGTAAAGATGGTACAAATAGAATCAATTCTACGGTCTTTTGGCTTGATTTTAGCCTGATTTGTATCTCTAGTGATTTTTTTAAAAGCACCCAGCCTATTTGTTTGGACCTGTTCATTTACTTCCCAGGTGGGCACTCACAGGTAGAAAGATCTGCCAATTTTAGACTCTTATCCATTGAAATCTGCTTCCCATTGTCTAGAAGTAGCTAAAAAGCCTTAGGACAGATTTAGCCATTCAAATAGAGTCAAAGGGCTATCATTTCAATCTTGTGGTGTTTTTTCCCTCCATGTCCCAATTTAGATGTTTACCAGTTTAAATCATGAATGGTTTCCCATACTTTTATATTCAAAGTAGAACTTTTAAAAATAATTATTTTCCTAGTAGGGGAGCTTTCTACTTCTAGGAATCCCAAAGTTAGCTCTTTTCTAAGAGGTATAAATCAATTGGATAAATCCAGGTTTTTATAAAATTAACTTACCCTTATAATAAATGAAAGGTCTCCCAAACTTTCTACAGGTAGCATAGTGACATGAAAGTCAGGTGAGTGGGGTATACACATGTGACATATTGGGGGGTGTTAAGATTGGGTATTGGCAATACTAATACTTCTGATGAGGTCCGCACATAAAATTCTTAGCCTTAAGGCGAGCGTAGTCTGAGGACCAGCAATATCGGCCTCACCTGTGAGCTTGTTTAAAATGCAGAATCTCTGGCCCCAGAACTCCTGGATCAGAATGTGCATTTTAACAAGATCTCCAAGTGGCTGGAATGCATATTGAAGTTTGAGAAGTCCTGCCTTATAGCTTTATAAACTATGCCCAACACCAGCTCATTTATCTCTCACAGTAACACTATGAGGCAAAGCTACGATCTCTATGCCCTACCCTCTCTCACTCCAATCCCCTTCCAATGCAAGAAATCACTTTTTTAAATAGCCCATCAATGGCATGTCTGAGTTACATGGCCATTTGCCATCTGCGTTAGCTTTAAAAAAGGTAACTTTGGGTTAACAGGCAGATGGTGTTTCTGCCTTCTTAAGGGGGAATCCTACTTCTGAGAGAGCCTACAGGAACCAAGAGCAGAGCACAACAGTCAGCAAACAGGCTGTAATCCATAGCTGGCCACTTTGTGCTTTATCTCATGACCTGTGGTCAAGATGAGGGAGAAAATGGGACCACAGAGGAATTGTAGCTGCTTAGTAAACAACTCCAGACTATCTCCTTGGCTAGGCCTTTGCAGCATGAGTAGATCCAGCCTCAGAGATAATGATATCTACCTGAAATATACTTTTTTAAAAAAATATCCTATCAGTGATATGAATCTTCTAGACTGTTTCTGAAAGGGGGATTGAATGCTGGGGCAGGCAGAGAAGTTGAGCGTTTAGCTGGGGGGCATTTACTCTGAATGGAAGTTAGCCTGGAGTATCCACTGATATTAAGTAAATAGCCTCTTGCCAATGAATCCTTTGCTCACTCTGCCATTCTGGAATCTGTACTTACACGTGCTCTCCCAGCTCACCTAGCAGTCCGTTAGAGGTTCTAATTTAGCTAGCAGCTGCTAACACATTGAAGCAAATTCAAAGAGGCAGCTACTAAGCTTCTCTGACAGTGAGGGGCGATGAGGAAAGGTGCATTACTGAGGCACTTTAAAAATTATATTTCCTATGGAAAGCCCAACAAGATTAACCATTTCTATGACCTTTTTTATTTTTCCCTCAACATTTCTAACACCCCTCTGGTACATGACTTAGCTAAGCCATGCAATTTAGTTTGGCCTAGTATTTAGATAAATGTCAGTGCCCCCTGATCCAATCCACAATAATGCAGCCTAGATGGGGAGGTTCCCAAAGGTGTGTGCCACACCAGCTCAGGTGAGAGTTGGGGCACCTGGGCATCCTAACCAGGCCACTGTGCTCTTGGGCCTGTCTCCTTAACCCAGAAATGCCCACAGAATGCCTTGCTAGCCTCTGTAGGTCTTGAATGCATCCTTGGAAGACAGGGCATCCTCTGCTTTGCTTCTTTACCTTTCTGGGGCTTTATGGTTCTGTGAGAAATGGCAGCCCGAGCCTTGGGAGATCCCCTTACAATCTAGGGTATTCAGATTGACCAAATCTAAGACCTTAGTGCTGATGTTACCAAATCTGAACGTTCTAGATTGTAACATCAGCACTAAGGTCTTAGGTCCTTGGTTATTATCTGTACTCATGGCCTCACTTGGAGATCATTCAGAATGATAGCTTCTCCCCTGGAATGTAGAGGAGAGGTTGCCACCCTCTGGGTGAAGAGAGACTAACAGTCCTTTCCTGGAATCCTGAGAGAGAAAAGCATTGTGGAAGAGGGTTTGGAGTGGGACTAGGGATGGGTACTATAAGGAGAACTGTTCCCAAAGTGTAGCGGGGTAAGGGGGGGAGAAGGTGGTCAGCCTAGAATCAGACGCCAAAGTTCTCTGGTTAAAGAATTCAGATCAAATCTACATTACACATTTTAAGAACAGGAGGGGTGCAATGTAATATAGCAAGACCAAAAATGGAAAAGTTTCACTGACTAAGATGACTCTTCAGATAATATCTGAGTATCTGTCATGGCGCCAGATGCTAAATAGGCTTATCTCAGCTGAGGTAAATATCAAGTAGACCTGGTGCAGCTCTCCCATTGGTAACACCATTGTCAGCCCTACCCACAGCCTGACTTTGTATATTAAATATCTGGTATGCATTGCCAGCAAATAAAGCTAGAATGTGGTTCCTGGCAAACACGAGCATGGGGTCAGGCATCTCAAGGCTATATAGGTCAATCAACAATAAATTAAACCAATGGAGGAATTTTAGTGGGGTAGTAGGACTCAGGACTCTGCTCACCCTTCATTTACCTTGTCTGATTAGCACTTTGGCATACAGTATGCCTAACTTAGGGATATACAGTTTTGATTTAAAATTAATTAGTCCTTTTGTGGCTTTTGTCCTTGCACCTAAGATGATGTAAATTCTACTATTAGTGGTAGATGATCCAGAAGCTACCCCCAAGGCCCTTTTGTGGGCTAGATTATCTCAGCGTATAATTTATATGTTTTAATTGCTTTATTGGCTCCCTGTAAAGCAAAATATCAATGATAAAATTGCTATTTTTGTCTTACCAGCCACCGAGTGGTCTTTATTCCTCTTCGTTTAATGGCCGCATGCTCTCCTCTTCCCACTGCTTTGCTGTTCCCCTGACAAACAGCCACAGCCAACAAGGATTCCAGAATAATGTCTAATCTTTACCAGCAAACTGTCTATCCTGCTGACCGGGTGGAAAACTAGGAACATATTGAATATATCATTGAACAAATTAAGGGTGTGAGGCTTAATGCAGCCAAGGAAGTGATCATAATGCCATTATGTCTGGGAGCCGTGAATGATTCTTAGAGCTACAGCTCACAGAGTTACTCATATTGAGCATTGTAAATTTTAAAAAGAAAAAGAAATTGTACAGTTCAGCACTCACCATTTTTTAAGCTTGATCAGAGAATGAATCCTTTTCGGTCTGATTGCTCCAGTGGACACTAAGCACAAGGGAAAGACAAGTGGCAACTTAGATTGTTCAGACATCTGTCCTCCTGACTCACCATTGCTCCTCTTACACCTTGTCACAGAAGTCATGCCTAAGAGACATACTAATTAAATTAAAAAGGGACATTCTGAGGTCTGGAGTCGAACAGCCTGCATTTAAGTTCTGATCTTGTCTCTTGCTAGCTCTGTCACCCTAGATAAGTTTCTGAACATCTCAGGTCTTCCATTTTCCTGTTAGTAAAAGGAATAAAGAGTTAATAGATACAAGCACTCAGAACCATGCATCCTTTATAAGCAGAGCTTATTGTTATTATTTTAATTTGTTCACTACTCTCAGTCCAGATGTTCAGTGAGTTCAGGGGTTGGTAAGCTTTTTCTGGAAGGTGCCAGCTAGTAAATATTTTGGGCTTTGTGGGCCATATGTGATGTCTGTTGCAGCTGTTCAGCTCTAGGGTAGAGCAGAAAGCAGCTATAGAAAATGTATAAAGAAATGGGCATGGCTATGTTCCAATAAAGCTTTATTTATGAAACAGGCAGAACATGAGATTGGACATAGTTGGGATCCTGAATTAATTCCTTTGGCTGATTCAGCTCTTTCTCTAAGCAGTCGTACTTGCATATGGACTTCTATGCCAGAGTCTGCCTGTGTCACAGCCACACAGTAGAATTGCCAGAGATTTTTTTTTTTAAATACTAATGCTGGGCTGTGTGCTCTGATATTGTGGTTAAGGGTGAGGCTTCAGTCATTGGTGTTTTATACAAGTTCTCCAGGTAATTCTAATGAGCGGTTAGGGTTGAGAGCCACTGATGATAAAGTTTTTTGGGACAGTTGTTAAAAAAAGAAAATAAAATAGGTGTCCAGACCTCTGCCTGCAAATCCTGATTCAATTCTGTGTTTGGACCCAGGAATCTGTATTTTTAACAAGCACTCCAAGTGATTCTTATAGTTAGGCAAGTTTCCCAACCTTATTTCTTATTCTCTCCATTAAGTAGTTCTTGGCTTCTAGATTCTTCCAGCACCTAGACTGGGAGATCCATGCCCGGGCAGCCCATTGTTCTAAGGGGCTACGACCACATTTCTAGGGAAGCCACATACGGGGCAAAGGAGATACTCCAGAGTAAAGTAGGAATGTTGAAGTTTGTTCCAGTCTGGAGAGTATGGCCACCATGTGATACAGATTTTCCTGGGTGATTGGGTTGAAGTGATGTGTCTTATTTCCAGGATAAGAGTCCCAGTTTTATATTAAAGCAAAATGGTTACCATAGGAAGGGGGAGACAGTTTGGGGCTAGAAAGGCTTACCCTTTTTTTCTTAGGTATGGAGGGTAAATAGAAATAAATATAAGACCTGACGTTGGTTAATAAGTGATAGTAACTGTAAATGTGTGTGAAGATGACCCAGGCAGTCTATGAGTGGCAAAGGAAGTCATTGGAAATAACTGTTAGTGTGAATATAGTTATCTCTTGCCTCTCATCCAAAGTTTTAAAATAATAATAATAAGAGGGACTATCAGAGAGACTTATATCAGGCTTTGGAAATTTTTCTACAGTACAAATAAAGAGAGTAATGTGTATGTTGAAATCTGATATTACAAAATAACATCGTAATGTTAACAGCCTGAAACAAAATCCTCTTTTCTCATCAGCACATCAGAGAGGCACATGCTGCCCATTGCCAAGGGCCATATCAACCATCTTCTCCCACTAAACTTTCTTTGCTTCCACTAAAGAGGTTAGAAAACCATGCACTTTCCCAGTTTCCTCTGTGGCATGGGCTGGTCACTTGACATAGTTCTGGCCATAGAGACTTAAGCAGAAGTCTGCAGAGTTCTTTTTTTTTAAAGTATGTTTTTATTGATGTTTCAGAGAAAGGGAGAGAGAAATAGTAACATCAATGATGAGAGAGAGTCATTGATCAGCTGCCTCCTACACGCCCCCTACTGAGGATCAAGCCTGCAACCCAGGCATGTGCCCTGACCAGGAATCGAACCATGATCTCCTTGTTCATAGGTCGAAGCTCAACCGCTGAGCCATGCCAGCCGGGCTGCAGAGTCCTTTGGAGAAAGCGTTGGTTGTCCTGGTAAAAGGTGTACATATCCTTTTACACTCTCTCACGCCTTCCTGCATTGACTGTGGCAACCATCTGTTACCATGAGGCAGAAAGCCAACTTGCTAACAAGCTAGAAAGAAGATAAGGGGACCTGGGGTCATCGATGAGTTCTTTGAACTGTACTCCTTTTCTGATTTGCCTTGTCTCCAGACTGCTGTTTATGTCACATACTCAAACACTTTTATTGCTTAAACCACTCAGAAATTCTGTTACATGCAGCTAAAAGAATTCCTAACTGAGGTATGTAAGCTACATCTTTATTAAAGAGGGTGCAATGGTCAAGAGACATTTACACCCTGAAATGCTGATGTAACCTTCTCAGTGAGCCAGCCAGGAAGGCCATTTTCTGACAGGCTTTAAAAGCGAAAATTGTTCTATCTGCTGGCCAGAGGCAGGATTGCTTTCATTAATTGTGGGCAGAATTTTTTTGTTAAATGTAATTGTTAAATGAGATGGCAACTGCTTTACAAAAATATTGTTTAAATGCTCTTACAAATGACAACCTTGATGTGTTACAAAATCACTGGGTCAGTAGATGTCATTGAATCAGCGAGGTTGGATCAGTGAGAGAGGACCTTCCAAAGGTTTTGATGGCTCCCTGGACTGGATCAACTGTTAGTTTGACTTGCAACAGCCATTTCTACAATATTTAATGAGATGATCACTGATTACTAAGTAATAGGTATGGCTGCTCTTTATTGGAAGCAGTTGATGCAATGGAAAATGCAAGGTCAGACCCTGCTTAAAATTTTTCTAAGTTTGTGAATTTGAGCAGGTTATCTAATTTCTCTTTGTCTCAGTTTCCTCATGTGTAAAGTATGGATAATAATTCTGTGGCTCTTAGCATTACTGAAAGGTTTGAACCAAATTATTATATGCAAAACTACCAGTCATAGAGCCTTTTACCTAGTAAGTAGTTGCCCAATGTTTCCTTTCCTTCTGAAAGCCATGGCTTAGGTGTCCACCCTTGGACAGTTTAGTCAGTTTCAGGCAGCCCCTGAAAGTGAGGGGCTGTGAGCTGCGTCCTCTGCTTTCTTTTCCATTTAATTATCTTCATCATCTTAGCTCACATCAAATGTTCCTCTCTGTGTTGGGTCTATGTTCACAGCCCCTGAGTGGTAGAAAGGCACAAGATAGAAGAATTCATTTTATTTCAAAAGCTATAGATACGGACTGTAACCATCTAGTGACATGGCCATCCCACTACCTTTTTTTGAACTTCATCCAGAAATAACACTCTTGAACAGGGAAGAAAAATTAATTACTACCTGTGTGCATTTGGGAGAGAGGAGTGAAATGGGGGGAGGAGGGTGCATAGAGAGGATGATTTCATCTGTAGGAAATATTTATATAGCGGCATTATAGTGAAACTTCCACAAGATTCGGTTATAAAATCCTTGAAAAATGCCTCTATTGACAATTGAGTATTGTCAAAATTACCCTAGAAAATCAAATCACTCATAAAGAGGACCATTCATGTGCAGTTTGGCATCTACAGTCCTTTACAGTAATGTCTATATATAGATGTATAACCTATAGAATAATATATAGTATATAATAAAGAACGCATATGCTGACCACAGTTTTACCAGAAAATGTGATTGCGGACAAGTTACTTCTCTGAACTACTTTCATTATCTCCTAAGTGGGTTGATGTTATACACACACCATGAGAGCTGCTAGGAAAATAGGCCAACTAAAGATACGTACCATGGCTCCTGTTTCATGCTGGGACTGAAACACAAGCTCAAAAGGAGGAAAGATGATCACCATCTAGTATTAAATTGATTGTTTCTGTCTCCCACTTACCTCCCACATCCACAGTCCGTGTAGTTTAACTGTGCATGAATTAATGCATGTACAATGCTCTCTCTCTCTCTTAAATGAAAAAAGCCTCCATTTATATATCATTCTTTACCAACAATTCTGTTACACGCCTCAAACAGGTCAGCACAAGAATGCTGTTTATAAAGTTAACGAAACTTTAACACCCTTGACTGCATTCATTAGCATCAGAACATCATGAGCATCAGAATCTTAGACTTTAGACCTAAACAATCAAGTGCCCCACAAAGAGGCTGAATCATGTGACAGGCAGAGGTGCCAGTCTGGAGCTGGTTTCAGGAAGCAGGGGGCCCCCAGGGAAGAACAGCCTGAATTTGTAGCAGCTGCCCTCTAGTGCCAACTCCTAGAGCCTCAAGCCTGGGCCTGGCACCACTCAGCCTTCTCTGGTCACTCAAGACCATGGAAATGGCCAATTCTTGGGTTTCTCTTGGTTCAGATGCTTTAGGTAGGAAGTGGAATGAAGTACAGACTCCTAGGCATTCAGAAAGGCAGATGGAAAAAATATCGCTTCCATTCTGAGGCGTGGAAAACTCCAGACAAGGAAGAACTTTCCTCCTTCACCCTTCTGAGATATCCAGCCCAGTTGTGTGGTGGTGGTTGTTGTTGTTGTTGTTGTTTTTACATATCCACAGAGCAAAGCCATTTGAGAGAACAGTCACAGGTTATAGGTCAGTGCACTAGCTGTGTGTTCAAAATGATCTTTTCGAAAAGGATTACACAAGACCAGGAAAGAAATTCTTTGACTTTCAAGGGAGTAGAACAGTGTGCTGCAAAAAGAATCAGAACTGCTTAAAGAATCAAGGCTTCTAGTAGTTTAGGAATAGCTAACACAAGAGCCAGGACCTCAGTTAGGCCTCTGAGAAAGATGCCTAGACAGCTGTTTACATGGGAGCAAGTAACATACGAAGCGAACATCCACTAACCAAAAGGAGCTTCCTTTTTTATTTCTTTAAGGCAGGCTTGCGGGAGGTGTTGGATGGGGGAGCGAGGCCGACCTAGATAATATTTTTCCATGTACGGGCTTTGGGCAGTTGGCTCAGAGGCTCTCTGTATATTCTCAGAGCCCTCCCGGCTGGGTTGGCCTGGAACAGCCATTCTGTGTGCTGTCGTTTATGGAGGTACAGCTGGTCCACCTCCCGTTTCTCCCCTTGGCTTCCAATTTGGCAGACACCGCGCGCAGGTGCCGCATGTCATCCGGAGCGCTGCGCTCGCCTGGAGGGGGGGTGGCACCTCCTGGAAATGTTTAGCGTTACAGTTTGGGGGAGTGTCTCTGTCCTGCCCAATTACTTTGTACTGACTTCCTTTACGTTTTCCTAAGGCAAATGACCCGCGCATCTTTCGTAGCGAGCCAGCTTTGGAAACTGTTTGTCTACCTTTCCTTGAGTAGCTCGCAATGGAGAAAGCGCCGCTGTCGGGCAGGGAAGGGGAAAGACATTATGCGTCACTTGACCAGTAAGAGATCCTCCAACATCTTGGAATACTTTTCCTTTTAGAGCCTCATTTCTTCGTCTCCAGCTGCTTTCATCTCTTTGATACATAAGGGTACACTAAGTTGAATCTATAAACAGAACCCACTCACTAATTAAGAGTAATTGCTTCGGAGATTGGCCCAGACGATTCAACATCATATGCGTGTTCTTCTCAGATATCCATTAGCTGCTAATAAGATACTACAGATGTGCCCGTCTGTTTCCTGTTTCCGTCTATTGTACCTTTATTGCCATATATGGACCAATCGGATGGGCGGAACAATAAGTGGATGTCCTTTTGCTCCCTGAACATGTCTCAAAGGAATGTTTGTTATTAGATTGCTTTTTCTGTTTAGTTTCACATCAGTATGTTAATAAAGAAAACATAACACGGAGAAAGTTTTTGTTGCTCTTCTCTTCCTCACTTCTGCCACCTAACTGGTTTATTGTTTAATTAAATCCCTTCATTTAGGTTGTTGTTTTTTTTAAGTACGTAATGGGAATATGCCTGGGCAACGTGAGCAGGGGGAAAATGACATTCTTCCTCCCGCTCTCTTGAAAAGAAAGTTTCCAGCTAAATGTTTTAAGTACTTAGAAATTCAGCATGAATATCGTGTTGCTATATTTGACTGATTTACACTTGACACTTGGTAAAAAGCCTATGAATTATTCATTCCCAAGTGATTCTATAAGCCAGAACACCAGAAATCACATCCCCCGTTGGAGTTTCTAAAGTGAAATAGTTTAAATACTCCCTAGACATGTGGATATCTATAGAGTCAGTTTTCCTTGTGATTTCAAATCGCAGTGCTTTCCACTTACATGTCTTTTTACTTTAGAATAACTTAGCTAAAGATCTTACCCTTTTCTACAGGGCAATATATTTTTATTGGTACAAAATATTATGCTATAAAGTAGATTCATAATTGGTACCTTCTTTTCTCTTAGGTCCAAAGGAATCTTATTTTGGTACAAGAATAAAAAAAAACTGGGGGGAAATAATTATTGATGACTTCTTTTACTTGCATGGAACTAAACTGCAATTTATTAGATAGATTTAAACACTGTACCTAGGGAGGAAAAGAAATACATGATTCCATGAAAACTGTATAGTTATATGGTGCATGTACACACACACACACACAAACACACACACAGAAACAGTAATATCAACCAGCCTGGTACATTAAAACTACTTGTAATATTAAAACATTCTACATAGTCCCTATATCCTGGAGTCCACAAATGCGAGTCTTGGCAGCTAACTTTTTGTGGAAATACATTAAAAATCATTTAAAATGCTCCTTATAGCAGTAATGCTTTGGCCTATGTGCTTATCAGAATTCATAATCTGAACAAGGTCAGGTGCTGCCACGAGCTGGATGAGACTTCCCAAGAACATTCAAAGCCTCTAAAAACATGTGGGCCGCAGTAGTAGATAGGAGCTGTCTCTCCACGTTATTTTGAGTGGAACCATGACAAACGTTTGAGGGGAGATGAGACGTGAAATTCCTCAGGGAAAAAGTACAGAAGAGTTTTGAATCTATGGATGGGTGCCGCTCATTACAATGCTCATGTGTTTTCAGGAGACGAGAGGTGTCCCGAATTATCCTTCACCAGGAAATGTGTGTAGCAGTCACACACACACAACATAGTGAAGTGTTTTGTTTTGTACACATCATTCTCAGCCTCTTAATGAGAAATTTCCAAATTAGGTTAGTCATCAAAATTCCACCGGTAAACTCTCTGTCTGCCAAAATGTGGCTCAACATTTTATCCCCTACTGAGAACATGCAGAGATAATTTCTTCATTGAGTTAGCAATACAAAGTACCCTGACTCAAATTTTGTAAAATTTTAAAATTTGTAAAATCTTTTTGTAAAATTTTTGCTGTTAGCAAGGGACTGATCAGGAGGTGACAATTTGATGAAGTTAAGGTTGGGAAGTCATGCCTTGAATTTTTGTGGGCATTGAGCTATATATATATATATATAGCTATAATTGAGGAATGTCATTGTCTTCTAACTTGTTCTTATAAATGGTGGCTACTGTAGTTGTTAAGAATCCTCTGTTTTCAACACTCAGGCAAATTAAATACCACTATGGTCTGGGCACAGCCCAGGGCACTCAGGATGCAGTAGATCATCTGCTGGAAAGAATTTCTGTCCCCAGTAGAGGAGTCAGCAAACTCCAACTTTGTTTGCTCAAAATATTTTTGTTGGGTTCTGAAAGGCATAGACCTGTTGGGGGATGGAGGGAAATAATAGTGTTAATGAAAGTCAAAATACATACTTATGTTAAGTTGGAAATTACCCTTAGAGGAAGTGATATGTAAACCTGAGCTAATAAATAATAATCATCTTTCTCTTGCTAATTCACTGTAGAGCATTTGCTGAAAAGGAGAGCTCTCATTGTAACTATTGGTTAAACTGTTTTGAGGAGCCAGCTCTGTTCATGAGAGGGATGAATAATAATTCAGATACTGGAGTAATTTAGGAGGGGAAATCACTTTAGGGCTTTGATAATCCCTGCCTGGTTGTCTGCCTCCTGTGAATTACAGATAACTTTTCCTGAGCCAGGATTGAGATATGAGGCATGTAGGGTGCTCACCTCAGGTATACACTATGCAGGGGCACCAAAAAACTCGGCAATCAAGCTAATATTTTAACTCAATTTTTAAAAAAATAGAAATTAATGCAAAAAAATCCATGATGCAAAAATACCAAAAATTGAACAAGGACCAGCTCAGTTTTATCCCCCATTGTTTACTTTGACTTTGTCCTGTCCCCACCTACCTCTAAACTCCCGAAGCACTTAGTTCATTCCTCATCTGCAAGAAGGCTTCACTGTGTGTTACGGTCATTTGCATGCTTGTCCTGTCAACGGCATGGATAACATCTGACTGTCAGGGACAAAGCCAGGTCTGTTTTGATATTCCTCAATTTACCCAGGATTGAATATTGTATGTAACAGCTACTCACTAAGTGCTTATTAAATCAGAGAGCTGGGCAAATTAGAGTTCAGACCCTGTTGACATTTACTGTGTCTTCGGAAAGCTCTTATCTCTAAAGAGATATATAAAAGAATTCAGAGACCCTCCACTAATGGAAGCTTTTTGCATTTGAGGTTTTATCTTTATATGCTTTTCACTTTTATTATATTCATTCTGAATTACTCTGTTCTGTAATCATGCTGATTTTTAAGGAGCCTGCTATGTTGGGGTGCATAATTAGAGATATCTTGTTTTTCCTTCTTCTGCAACATTTTGACTTATTTTAACATCAGTTTGGGCTAATGAACATCTCTGCTAGTGTGCTCCTCAGGCACTTCACATTCACTCATCCGAAACTGCGTTCATCATGAGACCTGTTGCTCCTGAAGGGCACCACCCTTCATTTAGTTCCTGAAACCTCAGTTCTGGAGTAAGTCTTGATTCTTTACTCTCCTTTAATGCCCTGTGTCCAGTGCATGTCTTATTCTATCCCTAATACCCCATTAATATCCTTTGGGTTCATAATGACCTCAGACCAAGGACCAGCTCAATAGTCTCTCCTCCCGTTTTCCAGCCTCCAGTCTTTGCCACACAATTGCAAAAGTGGCCTTTGTAAAACGCAAATCTGATAACATCACTCTGCTACTTGAAACTCATTAATGACTCACTGGCTGTTACCTTCAGGAAAACAGTCCACTCTTCATAACAATGCCTCCTCCATCTAGTTCCTTCCTTGCCCGTCTCAATCTCACACTATTCCTTGGCCCATATCCTGCATTTTCTCTATTCTGTGTAGAAATCCCTTCCCTCAGTTCTGTTGTCCCACTTCCCCCACCAGCCCTCGGTTGGCTTAGGTACCCATCCTCTGTGCTCTCATAATATTGAGCACAAAAGTCCATTTGAGCATGGAGCAACCCTAATGGGTTGTTTTTCCCCCACTAGGCTGTGAGCTACTGGGGAAGGGGGCAGTGGCATGAGTATGTCTTTTGTTTTGTATCCCAGCATCCAGAGTAGATCCAGCAATCATGTGTTTATGAAACTTGCCCAATTCATTCAATCACTTGTTAAACTCATTATGTTATCTTCACTTCCATTCTCCTATCCATTCTCGTTGTGATCTAGTTTAGATTCTTATCACTTCATTCTCTATATATGTTTTATATTCCATCTAAATTGGACTAGTGCTAGTCCCAAAATATATCTGTAATCCGTCATCTCTATTTGGAGAATTCCTTTTTGTCTATTTCAATATTCATCTTCCACGTACTCTGCTCCATCAAGTTTTTCCTGCTTTCCTACATGTGCAAGTAATCCCTGCCCTCTTTGAACAGTTCTATCTCCTCCTACCGCACCCCCAGCACACATACACTTTATTTGCACCAGATTGCTATACATCGTGAGCGATGACCATTCTCTTGTTAAACTGTGGGTAGGGATTGTTCCTCCTTCTTTCGGTTCCCCCATGGGTCTTGCTCAGTGCTTTGGTCATACAAGGGGCTCAGAATTGAATTGGAACTGAACTGAATTGAATAAACTATCCATTTATGAAATAATTTGCTTTAGAGTTGCCAGAATTAAATGGCCACTCCAGTGACAATATTACTCTAACTCACTAATATCATTTGATCCACGGAGGAGCTAGTTAATTAAGTAGGTGGATTAAAAAATATAATCTGCTAGAGGAAGAATGTTTTGGCAGGCACCCATGCATTTTTTTTTTTTTTTCTGAAAAGCATTATGATCTCTCAGCTATAATTCCTCTTGCTTTCCACCCAAAATAGCAATAGGACTCTTTGCACATGACTGTTGATGGCTGGCTTAGGAATCCAGGCCATACACCTGTGTGCCAGATGTGTGCTGCAGCCTGTGTGCTCTCCCAGTCCATCTGCAAAGCATACCCCATGCTGGCTCCTTTCTATAGGAAAGAGGGCATTGGTCCCCAGCCTTTTTACATGATAGGTTCCCTGGTGCTTGCCTGTTTTCCTTAACTTAAAGCCCCCTCATTGAATTTCAATGTCTTGGATGACCTTTGCCAACACAGGAGGCCTTAGTCCATTTGCTTATCCATGAGTCTGCTTTTTCTCTGCGTGTCTGATTTTTGCCTGGTGATTTTCTGACTTGTATCACCAGTTGTGAGAATGTGGTTTGGTCTTCTGTTTACTGAACCAGCCACATCAGCATCAGCTGTAGTTAATAGCTGATCAAGTCCTCAGGATTTCCATGTGGAGGAGCCTAAAGAGGGTCATCTGATATTGAATGTAGCTTTAGCTGGAATGAATGGGGTTCGATAACGAATGGGCCCGCATTGATGGGCACTGGGGACAGGATAGCTTTGTGATCTTCTTTGTTTCTGTAAGAATGCCTCTGCAACAGAATCTGACCCATTTCTATGCCAATGTGCTAATAGTTGTGGAATTTCATTCATCTCCACAGAGGCCAGTTAGCCCTGGAACCCCATCTGTTTGAATGGATGCAGTAAAATGTCATGGAAATGTGGCCATCCATTCACATCACCAGTGAGAGCTTTCTCGCTGTTAATTTCTCTGCATTTTAAGTGAATCCAATTGCACAGATTCTTGAACCAATAATAATAATAGTAATAAAAGGTGGTGTTTCGAGTTTTCACTTAATTTTTTATTTTGATGTTTAAGTGTCGACAAAGAGAATTAAACAGTTATAAAAATAGGCACAGAATCTAAAAGAAGATGCTCTCCTCCCTACAACAGATTGAAAACAACGCCTCAGCCAGATTTTTTGAGTCTCTCTTAGCATAAGATGCCCAAGGCTGTGTTTTGGCCCAGAGGAATTCTTAGGCTGAATTTTTTTTTCCTCCTGAAAATAGAGTTTAAGCAATAGAGAAACAGGGTGAGTCTTAACGAGAGCAGGGGTAAAAGAGGTGCTGCCTCTTACAGATTACTGGAGTGACATATAGTTCAAAATGTAGCAGGCCTTCCAGTTAAACTCAGGGCTAGCTGGCCGGCAGAAAAACTGGGGCCAGTCAGGCTAGAGAGTGTGGTAGGCGCTTGTAAGATCACAGTAAGTAGGAAATAATGACCATTTCCATACATTTGTGTTTTCCTTAAGAAATTTCCTAAAATGATTTTTAAGTCAAGAATTTTGACTTTTAAAAAAGAATATATATGTTGCATTTGTGTGTACTTAAACATCTGATATAAATGGATAAATAATATAGGAGACAATAGGTTATTTGTCAAAAATAAGTATGGAGTAAAAGTATTTTTTTCCAGGCACCCGTGGGTATGAACTGGCTTGATCAATCTATTGAATATGCTTAAAATAATCAGGCACATTCATGGGCTCGACAACAGGGGGAATAACTGGCTGGCTGTTTCTAGGTACCAGGCCCAGCTCTAAGTACTTTGCAAACGTTCACTCGTTTGATCCCTGTCACAAACTGGTGAGGGAAGTACTGTTGTTATAGAATCCCATTTTACAAATCAGGCAACTGAGGCTTATTAAAATGAAGATTTTACCCTTTGCATCTCATAATAGCTTTATTGAAATCACTTGTTTCCTAGACTAAGCGTTGCCTCTTCATTTGCAAGGTATGAATTCACAAAGCAATGGGCCTGGCAGTTTTAACCCAACATATCAGAACTAATGCAGCAGACTGTTGTTTATCCAGGACGTCTATCATCTGACACATTCTGAATTAATAACTTTTCCAAAATGTGGGTCTCTTGACTTTGAAAGAATGCAACACTTGATAAATGGCATTTTAGTCCATAATATATTTCTACAATTGATGTTAAACACTTCAACTATAATTTCCTGCCCAAACACAGATACAAATAAGAAACATTGCAGCTCATGCATTACCAGCCAAACTGTCAAGATACTGCTGCTATATTTTCTTACGAATTTCCTTTCTCCTATTTTTATTCTGGGAACTGGGCTACCGTAATTTGACCTGGTGATCACATCATCACTTTACACCATACATAGAACCAAACCACACCACAATATTAGAATGTTAATTAGTGGTAATTATTTTTAAATATTATTTTTTAATCAATGGCTTGAATTTTTACTATGTTACAGTCCCTGATCAACTCAGTTATGTATTTAAGTGAGTGCTATTGGTTTCAAAGATGACCTTGGAGAAGCTATTTCGGTGGTGCTACCAATGCTTAAAATTTCTTTGGAATTCTTTTTAATTGCCTTTGTAGCAAGCATTAGTTTATTTTGGAAGGTGACCACTCTTCCTGCTAAGTATAGATTTGCTTTGAAAATATAATTTTACTTGGAAGTTTAGTCAGTAGGACAGAGGAGATTTGGGAATGAAAAATGGAACTACAAATATAGTCATGAATTCATTATTTTTATATGATCAATGGCTTTGTTAGCCAGGCTAACTAGAATATACACTTCCAAATTTCAGTTACTTAATTCAGTACCAATTTATTTCTCACTAATGTCACAATCCAATTCAGGTCAATAGTCTGCTCCATACAGCCATTCAGGGACCTAGGCTCCTTCTACATGGTGGCTTTGCTGTATCCTAGGTCATCAGAGCTCTATATTAGACCCTGTGCATCCAGCTAGCAATTGAGGGAAAGAGAGAACATGAAGAATTCCACAGCAAGTTTGGGGAACCAGGCCTAGAGGTGGCACATATCCGATCCACCCACATGCCACTGGACAGGGCTCAGTCGTGCCCCTACCTAATTGCAGGGGATGTGACTGGAAGGAAAAGGAAATGGGATTTGGTGAGAACATAGCCATGTCTCTGCCACATTACCTCTAGTGATGTTCTCTTCCAAAAAGGTGTTCCTAAAATGTCTTCAGTCATTGTAGCATAATCTGAATAAACTCTTATCACTGCCTTGAAGTAAAAATATCACTTGGAAGTACATTCTGGTAGATTTCTTATATTGGTTTTACATTTTATCCATGTCCCATATGTGTTTCCATTTAGATGAGGTAGACAAAGCAGTTTTGAGATTTGTCATCATTGATCTGTCACATCTTTTAGGGGTGGTCTCTTTGACAAACAGAGGGACAGACAGCAGGTCCTGTGATGGGACTAGGGACCACACAACAAAACTGCCAAGGGAGAAAAAAGCACTGAGATAACTTAAAAAGGAAATACCCCATTCCCTCAGGCAGAAGACCAAACTTAATGTTCAAGTGAGGTTAAGTGTTCCATTTTTCTTCTAGGCCTTGTCTTTTTTTCCTCTCTAACAGAATAAGAGAAGGTATTTCAGAAAAGTCCTTCTTTGTGGGAAAGAGGTTACTACTTTTCATTCTTCTACTCCCAAGTCTCTGGAAAACTACAGATATGATCATTAAGACAGTGAAGGAAATCCTTCAGCAAAAAAGAATAAAACAGCCCTGGCTGGTGTGGCTCAGTTGGTTGAGAGTCATCCTGTGCACCAAAAGGGCACCAGTTGGTAGCCAATTAATATTTCTCTCTCACAACAATATATTTTTCTCTCTCCCCTCTTCTCTCTCTCTAAAATTAATAAAAAACATTTCTTTAAAAGAAGTAAAAAAACAAGGAAACCCATGAAAGTTGCTATTTTTGTTTCAGTCTCTCTTTATAAACACACACATGCACTCACAAATCCTCTCATTCTTTTCTTTAACTGCCTCTGTCGCATCCGCTTCAGGTTAAACAGCTCTATCACCTATGTCCAGACTCTGGCCATTTTCAGGGAAGCTTTGAGGCTGCAGATAAATAAATGACCTTGTACAATTTTCACATGACATAGCAGAAAGGCAAAAATTGTCAAATAAACATTTTAAGCATTCGTTCAGGAATGGTTGCACATTACCAGCAAAGATACCACACTCTTGCCTCTTCTCTTGGCATGACTCTGACCCCTGACCTCTTTTTAAACCCACATCTCTACACCTGACATCACTGGGCTTCATCCCTGCTTTGGTTTTGTAGAACGTTTTAATAGACAGTGGTGAGCATCTTCAAGTTTCTCTCCCTGACCCATAATACCACACACTGGGATTTTTCCCTTGGGGGAGGTAAGTTCTATTTTGGCAAAACTGGCTCTTGGCTCAGGATGAGTAATATGGCAGTGCTTGCGGTTCGTTTTCTTAACTAGATCCTTCAAGATTTAGAGTGCGCTGGTGTATTAGTTCCCCATCGCTGCTGTAACAAATGACCACAAACTTAGTTGTTTAAAACCACATAAATTTATTGTCTTACAGCTCTGGAGGTCAGAAGCCCAAAATCAGCTGCACTGAGCTAAAGTTAAGGTGTCAGCCAAATTGGTTGTTTCTGGTTCTGAGGAGAGAATCTGTTTCCTGTCCTTTTCAAGCTTCTGGGGCTGACTGTATTCTTTGGCTCTCTACCCCTTCCTCTCCCTTTAAAGTGCATTACTCTAAGTTCTGCTTCCTTCGTCATATCACCTTCTCTTCTTCTGTAATCAAATCTCCCTTTGCCTCCCCTTTACAAGGATCTCTGTTATGATATTGGGCTCCCTGGATGATCTCCCCATTTCAATATCCTTAACTTTAATCACACTTGCAAAGTCCCTTTTCCCATATAAGGTAATATTCTCAGGTTCATGGAATTAGGATATGGACCCTTTATTCAGTTTACCACAGTTGGTTTAGGGGAGCTTTACACAGAGAACTAATCCTATGTATGCTATGGTCTGGTTGGTTTTGTACCCCCTCCACAACCAATACATGTTGACATCCCAAACCCAAGGCGATGGTATTAGGAGGTGAGGCCTCTAGCAGGTTATTAAGTCATGAAGGCAGAGCCCTCACTATTGGGATTAGTGCTTAGTGCTCTTATAAAGGAGACCCCAGAGAAATAGCTTGTCCCTCCCACAATGTGAGGACACAGCAAGAAGTCACCAGCTATGAACCAGAAAGAGGGCTCCCACCAGAACGTGACCATGCTGGACCTTGATCTTGGCTTTCCAGCCTCCAGAACTGTGAGAAATAAATTCTACTGTTTATAAGCTACCCAGCTTTTGGCATTTTGTTATAGCAGCCCCAGCAGACTAAGATAATGTCCTTTTCAGCTTAATGTAGGACTGTCATTCAGAAACACCTCCAGACTTAATTTATGGTCTCAATGGGCTCAGACATGTACAATTCTCATCATTCTCTTCTGTCCTTTTGCCTCCCCACTCTTCTTAGAGATACAATTTGGTAGTTTGTTGTAGGAAAGAGAAAAATAGGGGAAAATGTAAAATAATTAAACAGTTAAAGATTCAGGCCTCACCAAATTCCCAGTGCTGTTCTTGACACCATAGCCAACTTTAGAAGTGCAATTCCAGCTATTGTGACTTGTTTTATCTACTTTTGCAAATACCTTGGTTCTATTGTCCTCACTGTCTCATGTCTCTTGCTCAGTCATGGTTTCTCTAGCCTCTTGGCTTCTGCCAGCTTCTCCATATCTTTACAGGTGTATGCCAGTCTCCTTTCTATGTCTTCCTTGGTGTGTTAGGCATTCAAAACCAATTAATAGTAAGACTCTGATGGGATAGATGGGTCACCATCCAGTATGGAGATTCCTGGAAGACTACTTCTTCTAGGCTGCATCACAAGCCACTCACCAGCATATAGGTGGTTGACTTACCCTTGAAAACCAAACTCTAGTCCAGTCATTTTGCTTGGCTTGGTGGGATTCCATGATACAAAGCATGGAAGCCATTGTACAAGGGGTTGCCTGCTGCTACTATCCTTAAAAACAAACAATGGTACCATCAGATATTTGTTCCAACACTACTCCATAGATTATGTTTTGGAATCTACACAAAAAGACCCTAGGTATCTGACTTTTCAGGAGGTGCATGCCATGCTAGCATATATACCAACCAACTTTGGGTTGAATGTTGATTCCCTAAGAACCCATATTTACATTGCTTCTCACATAACTTTTTCAGTTAAATCTTAGAGTTCTGTACATTTTCCTGGATGTATATTTCTGCTAGTTATTTTCTGAAAGTCATATTTTCACTTTGTGTGTCTTTAGCAGATGGAATCTTATAAAAATGGCCTAAAAAGGAATACAGGGACATTTTGTATATGCTTTTAAAAATAGGTCTTTAATGTGCCAAATGACTTCCTCCTGATGCCGAGGCAGTGATTTGGATTTCACTCTCTGCTCATTTGGTGGTCTAAGGGATTCCTCGGACTGTGTTATTTCCTCTAAATAACTCTGTTCTATCTCATTCATTCCCAAATTAAATTAATAGGAGGTAAGAGATATCTCTTTTTGGTCAAATTTAAGTTACATATTGTGGTTTCCCTGGGCTTAAGTTGAACATAATTTTATCAGTAATATTTACGATGAAGATGGTGGATATAAGAAAGGCTGCAAAACTACCAGGCATGCAAAACTGACCTCCTTACAGCCATGTTTCTTTTCTATTAAGAATAGCAGTGAAAGCAACTGACACAATTTGTGCTGAGTTTGGAATTTTTGCTGAAAACAGGTATTTGGCTGAATGCATCTGAGAAATTCTAAGTGGCATTACCTGGAACCAATGCCTTAAATAAATAGGGAGGTCTGAGCTGAAAGAAACTGCAAAAAGAGGACAATGCAGGTAGTGTCTGTTGAAGCAAAGGTTTCCCCACAGCAAATTCTAAATCAGCTCACGAAACCCAGGAGAGTTTTCTGAGCTCCATCACAAGAAATTTAAAAATCTATCTTTTGTTCACTTCTGCCTGTTTTTTATGTTAGCCACAACAGTCAGTGCTGCCATTAAATTTTAGTAGGAGGAAATGGATACAATGTTTTCTCCAAAAATCTTGTCTGTTTTGTTGCTTGGACGACACTTGAAGCCACCACAGTAAAACTAACACTTCTTGCCATGTGAGAGTGTTTGGTTCCTGTGTCTCAAAGCAAACTCTAACGAGAGTCCTCTCTCCAAGTTGGAGTCTTCAAGAAAGCACATACAAAGTCATCTACGAATTAAATGGCATTTCTAATTATCCAGTATGCCTGCAGGTGCATGACTGAGGCAGATCAAATCCCACCTTTATTTGTTTATTGGTAGAAGGTGTTTGACAAAGCCCACAGCACGTTCGCGATGGCAGGTCAAATCTCAGTTTGTTGTTTAGTTTCAGATTGGGACCAGTACTGTCTTTCTTTTGCCATACACGGATAACAATTTAGACATGCTGAATTAACCTTATCTCAGCTGGGGACTGGAGCGAACCCCTTCCTCTTAGATTATTCTTTAATTCCCTTTTCATAGAAGGAATTTAGAGCTGAACAGCATTAAGGGATCATTCAGTCTAGGTTTCCCAAATTTATTGGCTCACAAGTCACTTTTTTAAATTTAGCGACTCTCCAGTGAAATATGATAGATGAACAACATGCACTTTCCCTTATTCCCTCCCAAATATTTACTAAAAGGATAGGAAGGAGATGGAAAAAGAAGAAACCACTGAAGTTAACAAGAACACCAGTGATGCTCACTGCAGACAGGAAATGGCAACATTTTTTGAAGATGGAAAGTGGATGGGCAGTAGTAATGAATACATTAGCAAAGTGCAGAATGCTAAGTGCCTAAAAAAGTTGATGCAAGAAAGACACAAGGAGATGCAAGCTGTAGGATTTGGGACAGTCCCAGAGAGCATAGGCACTGGGAGAGGGGAGTGATGATTGAGATGGAAGATTAAGTTAGAAACAGGGAGAAGATATAGCTGCTCTTCCAACTGTTACATTCTGGTGGTCACTGCAACCCAACCCCAGTGGGAAAGGTAAGTCTATTCTTTGAGGATATTGAACTAGAGAAGTTACTGAGTTCTGGACACCCAGTACCCATGTGGAGTGGGGAGGTGGTACTGGATGAAAACAGGAGGAAGAAGTGAAAGGCGACGTATTTAATAGTAAGCCCACCACAGCCCCAGGCTTACTCCCCCATTCAAATACCAGATGTATTCTCAGTAAGCCTCTTTCTTTCCTCCCCATCCTGGGCAGAACGTTAGAGGATTTCTCAATGAAGTTGCCAAAGAACCTGTGGGGGAGGAAAATAATCCCCCCTCTACCATTCTGAGTTCTTGGATGAAAGACAGATTAACAAGAGAAAAACAGGCAAAGTTTATTAACATATACACCTCATGTTTATGTTGAAGTAAACCAGAGGTAAATGAGTCCTTCCAGAGATGGCTTAGAATTCAGGATTAAATATCTTCTTAATAGGGAAAGGGGTGGGGATATGGAGCCTCTTAGAGCGCAGCAAATGACTTTTAGGAAAGATGAGTGGGCTCTTACCTGAATAGGTGGGAGGAGTGATAGTTTGTGACAGAGTTTGTGTGGGTATGATGTTGACTAGATTCTCCTCTCCGGTGATAAGTGACAGTCCGTGGTGGTTGATGAAACTTCCGAGGAGGAAATTTATGGTAACTGGATTCTTTTTGGAAGTTCTGTCTTTAGGCAGATTAGGAGAGTTCAGAAAAAGTCTCTTCCTGCTTTTACTGTTGTTGTTTTTGTGTGTGTGTTTTTCAAATGCCTACTTCTCAAAATAATTAATATACTAAAGCAACATATTTTGGGGGTGGCATATTCTCCCTTCCAACCCCCAAATGAAAAGCCTAAAACTCACATTTGGGGAATCCCACAATGAAATGTCCAAGTTAGATTACTTTTTCATGAAACTCACCCTTTTGACAAGGTTTGCTCATGAAAACAGAGCTTGCCATAGGTTTTCCCTTTCAGATATAAATGAACAAAACTAGAACTGCACAAATACAATTGAGAAATGCATATAGTATTAAAGGAAATAAAGCAACAGAAAAAAGTGAAAAGAAACAGAGTCAATGTAGAGAGCAGAATAAGATAAAAACTATTCTTAATGTCCTAAAGGTATTCAGGAAAGATAAGGCATTCATGACAAAAAGCAGAACCATAAATAGAGAAAAAAAATGGTAAAAACTCTTGTATGTTACAAATATGGTAGCATAAATATAAAAATTCAATAGAGTAAAGCTCTGGCAGGGTAGTTCAGTTGGTTGGAGCGTCATCCCAACATGTCAAGTTTGCAGGTCCATCTCTAGTCAGGGCACATATAAGAAGCAACCAATAAATGCATAAATAAGTGGAACAAATCAATATCTCTCTCTGCCTCTCTGCCTCTCTCCTTTTCCTTGCTCTAAAATCAATAAATAAACAATTTAAAAAATAAAAAATAAAACTCAATACAGTAATTGGAAGTTAAAGGTGGGGATATCTTGCAGAAAATAGAACAAATGGATGAAGAAGTAGAAGATGAGAAAAAACCTAATAAAATTAGAGACTCAATTTAGAAGGTCTATTATCTAATAAGACTTCCAAAAGGAGAAAACAAAATAAATAGTAAAAAAGATATTATCAAAGAAAGCATAAAATAAAATTCTCCCTAACAGAAGAACATGAGTTACCAAATTGAAGACCCCTCCCAAATGTCTTCATACAATGTAGGAAAAGATCCACAGAGGAGAAAGAGAAGATTGTAAAGACTTCCAGAAAAAGAAAATTATCACACACAAAGGATCTGAAATCACAATAATATTAGAAATTTCCAGAGTGATGTAGAAAGCTTGAAAAGTGGTGCAATGTACTTCAATTTTAACCTAGCCAACCCATCAGGTGTGTGGTGTAGCATAAATTTTTTAGTACATGCAAAGTCTCAAAATACTTTTTCCTCCCATGCACCACTTCTCAGAAAGCTTTTAGGAAAAAAGCCACCAAGATGAAGGAGTCAACCAAGAAAACGAAAGACATGAGATCTACAAGATAGAGTTCCAAAAAACCAGAAAAGCAATAATAGAAAGTTGTAGTTTGACAGCTATGCATGAGACTAGGAAAGCAGCCAGTCAGCCCTGGGGTGGGAGGAATGTCCCCAATTGTAGAACTCGTATATCATATGACATGTCTGGCAAAATTGTCAGAGAGTTGGGAAAGAATTATTCATAGATACAAAAAATAAATAAAAATTATATAAACAAAGCAATTATTAACTCCAGGAAAAAACAAAAATTTTATAAGAAAAGAAATGTAAATATAGGGCTGTGTGGCTCAGCTGTAACAATATTTATCGAGTCAGAATTATATAAGCATAATAATATAAATGATTGAATGATTTTTATTTTTTAAATTGTGATAAAATTATGTTGGGAGGAAGAGAGGAGGAAGAGTTTTGTATGTGTGGGCAATAGCCTGAAAGAGCTAAATCATGTTTACAGTAAAAAACCAATAGGTAGTAAAGAAAATTTTACAAAATTATGAAAAAAATTGTTTAAGTATATGACCTATAAATATAAACAACAGGAAAAAAAGTCCAGCTAAAATATTTTCAAGTAGTTGCTTGTAGGGAAGAGAGCTTAAGGATGGGGAAGGTCGATTGCTGTTTTTCTTTATGAACCTTAAGCAGGGTCAGAAAGCCATGGTTCATGGGCCAAATTTGGCAGGCTGCCGGTTCTGTAAATAATGTTTTATTGGAGTACAGCCATGCCTACTCGTTTATGGATTGCCTGTGGTTGCTTTTGTGCCCGAAGAAGTTGATACAAAAGCAGAGTTGAGTGGTTGTGACAGAGGCAGTATGGCCTGCCATCCAAAATATTTGCTTTCCTTGCGGGAGAAATTTGCCAATCTCATGTCTAGAGCAGTGGTTCTCTGCTTTTAGCTGAATCAGAACCATCTGGAGGGCTTGTTAGAACACAGATTGCTGGGCTCTCCTAGAATTTCTGATTCTGTAGCTCTCGGGTGGGGCCTGAGGGATCTGTGTTTCCAATAAGTTTCCAGGTGATGCTGATGCTTCTGGCTCAGGGGCTCTGCTTTGAGAACCACTGGGCTAAAGGAACTGTGTGGCTTTTAAAAAACTCATATGTAAGGGTCATGTTTATAAAATAAATATTTAGAAGTATAAGCTTGGAAGCATGCATGAAAATTTACTCTGAAAGGACTACAAAAACAACCCCCAGTGGATTAAATGTGACTTGAAATGATTAAAGTATAATTTTTTAAACCTTATATGGGAACAAAAACCTTAACAAATTGAACTGGAGAAAACATACTGTGCTTTATGGATAATGTGATCTCACGCATACAGGCATAGATGTTCACAAGTTCTGTGGCCTCCGCCACCGCCCTGGCACGTATCCTCCCAGCCACTGGAGAGCAGGCCTATGGCTCTGCCTCCTGTCATTCTACTGCTCGTCAAAGGCAGGCTGCTATATAACAACATCAACTATGCGAACAGTTATCTAGAAATCTTTTCTGTTTCCTGCTCTAAAATACTATTTTCAGCATTTTTAAAATTTCTTATCTCCTTATAAGACAGTTGTCTTCTGAACAACACGGTTTAAGAAACTTGATTTAAAACCTAATCGTCTTCTCTTGACCCTTTTCACAGACGAAGAAACTGACACCCAGAGATGATGGGTAGTAGAGCCAAGACCTCCTGACCCAGTCCCTGCTTCCTTCCCCTCCTGCACCCCAGCTCCTGTTTGTTTTGCCTCAGGTGGTGAAGAAAGAACCCTGAATGAGCCCAAACTCAAATCGGGCATGAAAAAAAAAGCACTGCTAATACCAGTGATCATCGTTTTTTCTAAAAGCCCGAAACAAAGAAAATTCTCTGCTTCCAGGAATAGCCTTAATCAGTCACATATGTGAACACAGACCCGGTGACTGTTCAGATGGTTTTCCACCAACATAACAGGATTTTCCCGACACATTGATTTTTTTTTTTCTTTTGCCCATTATCAGTATCAGTAATTTTTTTTTTAAGATCCTAGGCATGATACCAGACCTTTCAACCAGGCAGGCAGGATGCCAAAGATCTGAAGTGTTTGAAAGCAAAGAGAAATAAAGGCTATTGAGGGTAGAAATAGTCCCTGGTTGATAAAAACAAACAAACAAACAGCTTTAAAAATCTAAGAATTGCGCCCTGCGGGGGTGGGTTTGCTGAACTGTCAGCTCTACCAGTTAATGAGGCAGTTTGTCTAATGGAGATAGAAAAGACCACTTATAACAATGCTGAGCTTTGTGTGTGTGATTTAAAAATCAAATTGAGTGGAAATGCAGCAAACACTAAATGGTATTGTTTATTTTCTAATTAATTTGCTACAAACTACAAAATTCAAGTGCTAAATATGTTAGATGGTGTGTGATTTTTAGGAGAGAAAGCACCGAAACATTCACCTCTCATAGTCCATTTGCTTTCTTTTCATTAGAGAAACAAGCCATGGTTTGAAAGTTTGAAAAGGACATTGATATTTCGGATGGGACAACCCTTTTGAGTGTTACATAAGCCAACCAGGAATTTAGTCTCCTTTGTAAGGTTTCGAGCAGTTGCAGGGAGCCTGGGACCATATGGCCTGACTGTTGATGATGCTCATTTTTAATATTAATAGGCCAGGGATTCAAGGCCTGCGGAGAATGTCATCTAAGTGAGGACAACCACTTACATCACAACTGCTCACGTACTGTTTTTGTTGTGGGGTACAACCAGGGCAATGCAGGCCCTCAGAATAAATATAAGCACAGCATTTTTGAGGGGAAAGGGCAACGATGGTGCAACCAGGCAGATCTAGGTGCAAATTCTGGCTTAGCCACAGGCTGACTCTGTGGCATTGGGGGCAAGTCATTCAAACCCACTGAGACTTGGTTTTTTCCTCTGGAAAATAGGGATAGAAATAACTTCCTATGGGACTATTCCTAGAGCTACACAGCTTAGAGCCCATAAGTGAAGCACCTGACATGTGGTAAACAAATCAATTGAAGTTGTTACATATAAGAACATTTTAGGATTAGTAATAATCAAACTGGCTAACTCCACAAACTGAGGAATCCGTAAGCTTTTATGAGTCTTTGTTCTTAAATTTACCTAGATCCTACCTCTTCTTCTTTACTGTGATGACAAATGTTTTAGTCCTAACACCCTTCTCTTAGGACTACTGTAATGTGTTCTCTTCCCTGCCCTTGTCCATTCCAACAGGCTTGTCCTCAGGAGCATATCATTTAATGGGACAATACATGTGTTTATAGCAAGCTTTTGCCTAGTGTTTACTATTTACCTACTCTTTACTCCGCACCAGGTACTGTTCTTCTTTTGATATTACCTCATTTAATCCTCATAACATGCCTCTGAAGTAAATTCTATTACTATCTCAATTTTAAAATAAAAACGGACATATTGAGAGGTAGATAATTGCCCAAGGGGCAGAGCCATGATTTGAACCTAGGTAGTCTGAGTCTAGAATCAGGTTCTTAACTACTGGTCCTTATGCTGACCTTGACACATGGCTTACATCCAGGGCTTGCCATTCAGTGAGCTCCAGAATTTGAGATTTTTACAGAATATTGGTCATCAGGGTCAAGGTAAACCTCTGAAGTTCATAGCCAGCCCACCCTAGAATCTGTTTCAGTCTTCTTCCATTCCCAGTCTTGAGGAATTCTAAATGCTGAGCATCCTTAAAATGTCCTTTGCAAGGACAGGACAGGTTCCTCCTCCTGAACAACATGACCTCGATCAGGAGCTGTTAAAACTAGAAACTCCATGAGAACAGAAACCAGATTAGTTTACTCCACTCTGTTATCTTTGGCACCTACGGAAGCACCTGGCACATAAGAGTAAGTTGTGATTTGACTGACTGATGGGTGATTGAATGGATGGACACATGGATGATGGCTGTATGGATCAAATGATGGAGAGATGGATGGGTAGATGGTGTTCTTATAAGAAAAGTGTATATTGTTGACAGTAAGGAATTGACATAAAATATTTCTCTGATCCTTGATGACTGTATCTTGTACTTACCTTTCATTAGATTATAGCTTTCTCTCACAATTATATTTATCTTGTTGGGCATGTCCTTCCCAATGGCTGCATTAAAATCCAAAGTTCTTCTTATGAAACATGTAAGATCTTGGAAGCACAAAGGTTACGACAGCATTAATCCACTTTTCTAAAAGAAGCCAGAACATCATTTTTTCATTCATTTATTCAATAAATATTTATTGAGCATCTGTTGCCTGTCTGGTACTCTTATAGGAGCTTAAAACATAGCTGTTAACAAAACAGAAAAACTTTGCCCTCCTGGAGAGCACATTCTAATAGGGCAGACAGACAAAAACAAACACTCCCACTGTGTAATAGATCAAGTTAAGTGTCATGGAGAAAATTAAGCAGGGTGAGGACTGTAGGAATGATGGTGGGTGGAGATCGCTATTTAATAACAGGTGGAGTTATTTTGAAATTGTGTATAAGTTTCATTTTATATTAGAATGTGAACATTTAAGAAAATTAAAGTAGAGAGTGTAGGGGAACAACTGGGACAGATTAAAAGACAGATTAATATTATAGATTTTTCACATAACTTGATTAAGAGGATAATATTTTTGACTTGTGAAATATATACATGCATACATGTTTTTCTTACAGGATTAGCAGGTCTGGAGTTTTAAAGTGATAACATTTGCCAGCCTCAAACTGAAAAGAAAATAAAGAAAACAGACATCCATAATCACCGTGGCAAAATGAGAGGTGGGTGAACTGTGCTGGGAAGAAGCAAGGTCATCTGTTGAACTGTCTTGCCTTTGGTCCAGAACACAGCTCAGACTCAAGTCTTGCCCTGAACTTACCTCTCCAACTTTGGTTCAAGGCCTGGAGTGATGTGTTCCCATCCCAGAGCACCTTCCATTCTGTGAAGCCTGAAACATGACCACCAGTAGCCACGCATGTCCCGTCCCGGCAGTGAATGGACACATGACTCACTACCCAGCCGCACCCTACCCCTTACTCTTTCCGCCGGTCATCGGAGGACTTTCCCTGCCTCCCCTCCATGGCCTTCACGGGCACCCTCCTCCAAGTGGATGCAGCACCCCGTCACCTGCAAGTAAGTACCACTGGAATTTGCTCTTTTTTCTCTTGATTGGCTTAATGGACCTGAGAGAACAGGATAGTTCATATCCAGAGTGAGTTTTTATTCCATTGGACGTAGATTTCTCTTGGTCTAGAGTTTAGTGCCATTGGAAGAAATATGAACCCAGATAAATGGTGAATTTTAGAATTTGGGTAATTCAAAACCATGCTAATGTTTTGCTTGATTTTATAAAATGTAAACACAGAAAGTAATCAGCATATGTGACCAATATACCTGAAGAAATTGGCCACTTAATGATGTGAACAGTGAATTAGTATTTGGCGCCATAAAAATCACTAATGCTAATCCTGGATTGAAAATTGATTTGGGTTGTAAAGTTCCCTTTGAATCTCTTACTCATTTCCCAGTCACTGATAATATCCATAATTGTTCTTAACTTCCCAGGGACCTTTGCTACCAATTCATATCACATAAGCTTTTTAAATGTCCTTGACCACTTTTGACTCTACTAAGCTGTTTCCTACTTCCTATCTTCTCTAAAATGTTGGGTATAAAGTACAATAGAATAAAAATAGAGTTAGAATTCTTCAAGACTGATATGACTTACTCATAGAAAGCATCCATGTCATGTGATTTTAAAAAATATTTTGCTTCTTTGAGGACAAACTATGGTAGCCAGTGAGCTCTCCCACCTTTTCAAAGGTTGCCTGGTTTGGTATCTGGAGGCAAAAAGATATGTTGATTCCACTGTGCTGCGTCAGGAATCCACAGCACATATCCTAGATTCTTGCTGGTTCATAGCTCGACAGGAGCACTTCAGAGGTCTTCCTGGTGATTATTTTGCTTTTTGCAGCTTTTTAAAGAATTCCTCCAAATATTTGCTTGGTGCTTAGAAGCTTTTATTTTGAAGAACTGCCTTAATTTTTTCTGTATTGTGTTCTTTGTATCTTCTCTCTCCTACTACATTTTTAGCTCACCGGGAGCAGGGGGCCATCCCTCCTAACTAGGATCCCTTAGCTCCTGGTACAATAGTAGGGGATGTTTCAATGTCTGCATGTCTGGATGCATGGATGGACAGATGAGCGGATGGATGGACAGGTTTTCACTGCAGTGATGTTGGTGGCAATCACAGTATTGTCATGCCTGATAAACATAGACTTGTTTTCCTTCTTGGAATCACCTGACTATAACTCTTCTGTGTTTTAGATTTCTGATCAGAGCATGTGATCTATAATTATTTTTTAAGTGCTTAATAGCATCCTCCCATGCTTCTCAAGTTCAAATTGAGAGTAGACATAGTCAAAGTAACTTCTTGGGTATCAGGAGAGATAGAAAAAGTTCCTGTATTCAAAATATTGTTCAACTATTGTAAATGATATAATTAAGTTGCTTTCAGCTAACACATAAAGGGAGTCTAACTAAATGATTGTTAAAGCTGTTAAAATTTCACCCAAGAGCCTCTGTATCTAATTCTATAACTCAGCCAGCCTGATGGACAACATGTCTAATGCATTTCTTTCCCAAGATCAGAAGTATGTTTTGTAGATATAGCCAAGGAGTTAAGCAAGACATAAATATTCTTCCCAGCCTGTACCCTAAAGGAACTGGGCTGTATCATATCTAAATACCTCTAAATACAAGACTGTTCTTTTCATTTCACAATTACTAATAAAGCACACGATGCTATCACTCCTGGGTTAAACCACAAGACAATTGCTATTTTTCTATACCAAAATAAGTCAAACTGTGGCATTTTTATACAATTCAACCTTTAGAAGGAGAGGGTTTGCAGTTCAAAAAAGGGGGGTACCTAATTGATGACAGTTTTTTCTGAGGGCCTTAGGGTGCTAGGTAGCTGCACCTTGAAGGTGGCTGGGGAAGGAGCAGAAAGAGAACTGAGGGACAGAAAGTTCAGGCTGGAAACCGTAATGTTGGCTTACTTCAAACCCTGGCTAATATGTTTTATTCCTTGTAGCTACAGACAAAGCACATGAAAGCCACTCAGATGAAAATTATTGAAAGAAGTTACTGTTACTATGCCGTCAGTTGGCCCTTGGGTAGGGAGTTGTCCTTGTTAGAGCTTGTGGTGTGGAAAGACCGGGGAACAACGATAAGGTCTTAAAAGTTACACGCAGACTTTTTCTTGGCTAAAAATAAACTGAGAGTTTTATTCATGTCCTGAGGTTAATTAGGGCGGTAGCCAAATTCTATAAAGTCTCAATAACTAGCAAAACCCATGCTTGGGTGGAAAAGCCGGCTAATCTGGGATGTAAAGGGAACAGACATTTATGGGGTCATGTCATTGAACTATGGGATTTGCTGGCGTTTCTTTCAAAATCAGTACCTGTCCAGATTCTCCTGCCCTGTAACAAGGTTCTTTTAAGTATCTCGTATTATAAAAGCTCAAGAACTTTCCACCTCAAAAGGGAGTGAGAGCAATTTCCATATGGCTGCCGATGTCACACCCACTCCTTACTCCTCCGTCAATTCACTTCTGATTCTCTGGTCACCTGTCCTCGTGGATTAGAACCTGAACTCTGTATATTTAATCACTCTTTCCTATAGTACACATGTCTCCATTCCCACATATAAAGACGTCCTTGACCCTGCGTATCAGCTATATAACCTCTTGGAATTTCTCTCCCATCAAGTATAAAATATTTTTTATTTAAAGAATAGTCTTCTTTAATTACCATGTTCAAATATTTTAAGGATGAAGGAGGGTATAAATTAGAAAGAAAAGTTGTACTATAAAGGGATGAAATCAGATCATCTCCAAGTCCTTTTCAACTCTAGCAGGAGATGTATAGTCAGATTTTTTCTCCTGGCCCCCAAGCCATTTGCAGGCAAACAACCCATATTTATTTGGTTGGTGCCAGTAGTGGCAGCATGAAATTCTTAGCTGTTGGTGTAACCATTTGTCACCATTCACAATTCAGAGGGAAAGATGTGGCCACTTTTCAGATACTGTGTTCTCCAGAACCTTCTAACCCTCAGGAGAGGGGGGGAGAAAAAATGGTTTTCAGGAGAGAGGTGAACTTAAAGCATCTTCTACGTTTACACATTCTTGTCTTTGAGTTCTGACTTAATTCATGTATCATGGAGTCTCTACAAGCTTAGAAATCAGGAAACATATAAGAAAAGAGGGAGTTAAAATAAGTAATAAAAAACTGCTGTGTATCAAGCAACTCCTGGATAATCCACTGAGCATAGTATATAATGTATATCATTCTTAATTTTTTATAATAGCCTCCTAACATTGCTCCCAGGCCATGAGAGGCAGTCCCATTTTATAGATGAAGACCATGAAGCTTAGAGAAAGTAAAGAGCTTACACAGATAGTTAATGTTGGAGCCAAATTCCAAGCTCAAACCTTAGATCCACAATGAGCAATTAAAGGATATCTCTTTCTCGTGATGCTTCATGAAGTCCTTGGAGATGAAGGACATTGAAAGGATCTCACAGCCTCTTTAGTTTCACCAACTGCTGTGGAAGCAGCTATCATTTTTCATGAAAATGAAAATGGGGAGATGAGGGTTGACCCTATAGTCAAGGAGTCAATTTAGGGCATATGCCTCTGCTTAGCTCTATCCTATGAGCAGAGAGCCTGTCACCTCCAGGCAAGCGTGACGTCCAACAAGAGGGAAACTGATATGCCATGCCAGGGAACACTCAAAATTTCATGTTCCTGAGCTCTGTGAGAGTTGGACAACTGTCTGTCTGTCTCTTTATGTTCATTTCATGCTGCTTTTTCTGTTTTACTGCCACACATGTGCTTTTTTTATAGGTTGTTGTAAGCTGGAAATATTGTTAAAAGTTTTGGCTGTAGAGCTGCCCTCAAAATGATCTCAGTTTAACTTCAGCATCTTAAAATGAGAATTCTTTCCCCTGCTCCTTTAATGATCAGAAAGTGCTCCCTGTCAAAATTACAAAATGGGGAATTCGCTTAAAAAAAGCCCAACATTCTGGAGAGACAGACTGTGAGTCTCACAATTACCGACAGGACATAAAATGAGTCTTATTTCTATAACTTGTCTTAAACTAAGGGGAGCCTTGTTACTCAACTTGTCTAAAGCAGCATGTGTGGCCAGATTAAACTTTCTTACTGCATGTTGAGGACAATTGGCCCAAAGATGTTGATTCTGTTTCAGATACATGCAGATCAATGGTTACTGAAACCAATGCATTAATTCCTAATATCCATCACTCTTGCTCTGTGGTCTTGTCTTCTTCCTACTGTGAGTTATAATTGTCCTTAAACATACACAATGACCCCACTGAACAAGGATAACATCTAATTTTAAGATGTCTAGTATATCGTTGGTATTTAGTGAATACCAAATATGTATATATATGTATACATACTTAGGTCATATATATGTATCCTTCCCATTTTTAAGCCAAATAAAAATAAGGTAAAAGAAAGTGAAAGAAAATTGTTATAACAGTTTGGCCCATTTCATCTGCCTTTGGTCATTGGGTACTTTGAAGTTCTGAGACTGAGAGAGGTAAATGCTTTTACCTGAATGTTTTAGAAATAGAGTTTACATTTTTGGGATGATTGAATCGTTCTAGTGGTCTTGCATAGGCCTAGAGCCACATGTGTATTATATGAGTTAATTTCTTAAAGGTGGACAGGTAGTGATTGTTTGTGTACAGTGCCTCTCTTGCCCTAAGATAAAGGAATTTTTGTGTCTTCTTAATATCTCTACAATTTCCCCAGACTCTCTGGTTGAGTACAGTGTGTAATTCTCTGAATAGTTCTAATGAGAAGCTGGGCTCATTCTGTTTGTTGAACTTTACTCCAAAGGGATCAAGAGTATGTGAACATGAATTAGAAACAAAAAGATTATTGTTCAATTTTATCAAATTAACTACAATGCCCAAAGGAGAATCTCAACTCTGGAAGTGTGTTCTTCAATATAAATAGGCTTTCAGCCCACAGAGGATATTATAAAAACAGTAATGGATTTATCTCTAAGTTTCCTGCCAATGATTACTCCTAAGGAGAGCATGTTTGGAAAAATATACAAAAAAAGAGAAGGAAATGGAAAATGGAGAAAAGAGAGTGATGGTTCAGAAGTTATATTAGAATACCTTTTGCTGTTGTACTTATTAGTTAAATTAAACAGAGACATTAAAAAATTTTTCTGACCTTATGAAAATTGAACCTGTAAAATTTGGAATTGCCAAAACAGTTGACTATGATATATGAGAACTTGGATGTGATCCAAATTTCTGTCTTGATGAATTCATCAATTTACAGCTCCTATATATTTCATATGGTCTATTTTTCCCCTAATGAAGAAAAACCCATTGAGATGAACTTGAGTGATGGGAGATTAACCTCTGTACAGGTGGATGGACATGGGGACAGGTAGAATCGCCACCAGGTGGCCACCCTCTGGACCTTCTTCAGGGCGTATGTCAGGCAGTCCAGCAGAAGCTCTAGAGATTTATGCTGTGTCATTAAAATGATGTCATTCCATATTCCATCTTTGCTTCTCTGTTTTTCTACTTTTGCTCCTTCTGATATTTGAATGATTCTTGGTAATTTAAACTGGAAACAGAGAAGAGGAGAAAGAGGGAGGAGGCAAGGAAGGAGGAAGGGAAAGAGAAAGAGATTGACAGACAAGAAAAGACAGAGGGAGGCTAATGAATTCTGTTCTTTGAGCTCTAGGCCACCTCCAAGAACTTGAGGCCACCAGGCCAACCAATTGCCAGGTGGTACCATCAATTCTCTTGCTTTTTTTTTTCTTTGTCATGAGAATCAGTATTAAAAGTAGTTACCATTTATTTAGTGTACTACATGTAGTTATCTCTGTCTGCCAACTGGAAAAGAGAAATAGACCCAGGTAACCAACTTTCATAAGGTTGCTCAGACAAAAATGGTGAGACTGGGTTTGAAATCTTCTTGCTCTGACCGAAATCAGTCTTCTTTTAACAATTCCACATTGGCCCAGGTGGAGTGGCTCAGTTGGTTGAGCAGTGTCCTGTGCACCAAAAGGTTGCAGATTCTGTTCCCAGTTGGGGCACATACCTGGGTTGTGGTTAGGTCTCCAGGGTTGGGGCATATACAGAAAGCAACCAATCAGTGTTTATCTTTCACATCAATCAGTCTCTCTCTCTCTTTCTCTCTCTTTCCCCCTCTCCCTCCCTCTCTCCCTCCCTCCCTCTCCCCTCCTCTCTCTAAACATGTCTTCTGGTAAGGATCATCCCCCCCCCCCCCCGGACACACACACACACACACACACAAAAGCTGCATGTTGGCTGTGAATATCAAGGCATTAAAAATATTTTTAAAACACTGTATCTGTCTTCAAGGATGTTGCACTCCTACTGGGAAGTCGTAATTACCTAAAACCATTTAGATCTAAAACCATGATTGCTCTTTGCCTTCTAATGCCTTGATTTTGTAAAGCCTGTAACATCCCCTCCCACTTACACACCCACTATGCATGCTTTGATTTATAATACATGTTCTATTCTGCTGTCTTTAGTTGTTTTCATAACGTTTCCTCCTCTGCTGCTCTGTTAACCTGATGCCTGACACATGTGGAGGTATGTAGAGTGACTGACTCAATGGTTCTCACTGGTCGAGGATTTGGGAAATTTGGGGATGTGCTTTAGGATGTCACAATGAGGGAGCTCTATAGGCATTTAGTGGGCAAGGGCCAGGAGGCTGAGTGTCCTGCACTGTGCACAACAGTTGCAAATAATATAAAGAATTATCTCACATGCTTGTGACTTCTCAATGTCTCACTAGACAGTTGTGTTAAGAGCTCCCCAGGAATAAATTATGATTACCTAAAACCTAAACCATAACTCCATTTTATATATAAATGTAACATATTGTGTGCTTTTATTATACCCTGAATTATTTAGGACTGCAATTGCCATGTAAATCAAGCCTCGGCTGATCTTTTATTTGAACATTTCTGAGAGTCATCTACCATTTCAGAAAATCACATCACTGATTATTGCTATTCTTGGTATTTGAGTCACCAATACCATACGTTCTTTTTGATCTGCATTTGTAGCTAAAATATTCCTATAATTATGCACATAGGGGCAGGTATCTTATACTTCTTTATGTCTAGCCGTTACATATTGAAATAACTATTATTTTATCACAAATTACTTTGTTTGAATTCATCCTTGATATTGTAGTTAGGGAATTATATTAACCACTTTGAAATTATATGTGTAGGTGGACTTTATTATCTATAACTTTCAGTTTGAAATAGGAAAGTGGGTGTTATAAAATATATTACTAAAAAGAAGCACGGATTCCAAAATGTTAAAGATTACTGGAATGGGTGAATAGATGGATAAATACATGAATGAATCAGTGGAAAATAACTAAAAGTGTCAAGTAAACTGCTTCAAGAGTAAATTATCTACCAGTTGAGAGGAGAAGAAGAAAGTTTATAAGAGAAATGCATAGGGAGGGGTTTGCAAAATCAAAAATCCATTAATTATGCCAGATGTGGGACAATGGGCATGGCCCTGGAAAAAGCCATATTCAGAAGACCCATAGAAAGTAGGAAAATGTTTTAGGTTTCCCATCTTGGATGGCATGTAAGGTTGGCAAGGAACCCCCAGCCCTTGCCTCCATTTCTTGGTGTGTTACCAGTGACCCCAAGGTAGACAAAAGGGCATAAGTGTACTGTTGTTCATGAATTCACTCTTCCAATATTTATTTAACACTTATGTGTTAGGTACTGCAGTCGGTACCTCAGAGTCTGTCCTATGATTTGCTGGGTAAATCCATCAGAGTGATTGGTTCTCACTTGTGCATCATGTCATAGTCTACCTCTAAGGAGATGTCGTTTTAGGATTTACCAGGAAATACTTATGGGGCTATTGTGGGTTGAATTGTGTCTCCTCAAAAGATATTGATGTCCTAATCCCCAGTATCTGTGGATGTAACTTGACATAGATATAGGGTCTTCTCGGATGATCAAGTGAAGATGAGGTCAAAAGGGGATATTTGGATGTGGGAGAATGCCAGTGTAAAGATTGGAGTTACTCTGCTACCAGACAAAGAGTGCCCCCCGAGATTGCCAGCAGACCACCCAAAGCTAGGGGAGAGCTGTGGAATGGATTCTCCCCTGAGCCCTCAGAAGGGACCAACCCTGCCAGCACCTTGATTTTGAACCTTTAGCCTCCAGAACTGTCTGTGGTTCTTCGTTATAGCAGCCATGGGAAACTAATAGGAACTATACCTTCCTGTCACCGAAGAAGAAAAAACTATTTGATCTTTGGCCCCTCTGAAAGTATCTGGATATTCACCTCTCTGGTTATTTGCATAATTGTATCCTCATAGTGACTTTGTTTTTCTGTTATGTGGCTCCCTTGGCATGTGATGCTTATAGTAAGGTACATTTCTCAAACATTATGGTTTTGCTTCTGTTAATACCAAAGTACTCTAATGTTAATTGCTTAATGGTTGCAAAGTGGGCCAATCCACAAAAAGACACCTAAAGAAAAAAACATTAATAATGACATTTCATACAAGCAAATAGCACTTTGGTGAGGACTGCATGGTTACAAGGAAAGCTACCCTTCAGCATATTTAGTAAACCTTTTTTATCAGAATGGCCTGAGGGAATATTCGACAAAATAGGGATTTCCTTGAGTTCTGATGAAAATCTCCGAGATATGAAATGACCTTTACACCATCCTGGACTCCTGCCCTGATTTCCTGTAGGTAATTTCAGGATTTCTTTTTTCTTCTGCAAGAAATCTTATTCTAGAACTAAAGCCAATATAACAAATCAAAGGATGCATATGCCACTATCGATACTATTTTTTGGTTCAATTCTGAATTCCCTAATAGGTTTAAGTATATACACATTGCTGCAAAGGTTAACGTCATCTTTAGTACTTTCCACAGTCTTCTGATCTCCACTTTGAGAACAGAGAAGAGGCCTTATGTCCAGTATTGGGAAGTGCTTTGGAATAATGGAAAAAGACAAGGCTTGACTCCAGAAATTCAGCACTCACATTGCCAACACAATGAACAAAGACAGAATATATAAAGGATATGTAAAGAGATTTTACAAATCAGAAGGAAAAGACAAATAATTCAAGCCAAAAATAGACAATAGACTTCATTTTACTAAAAAAGAATTCAAATATCCCGTATCAATCTCGCATTGGTATTTAAGGAAATGCTAATCAAGATCACCACGCAATGCCATTTTGTATCAAAGTTGCACCAATTAAGAAGTGTGGTGACAATACCAAGCACTGGAGAGAATATTGATCAACAGATACTCAGAGAGAGATTGCCCCTGAGAGTGTAAATTACTACAATCACCTTGAAAATGTCTTAGCACTATCCTGTCAAATTGAATATGCAGATTGCCTATGACCAAGCAATTTGTCTTCTAGTTTCTATTAGAGAAACTCTTTACTATGAATACCAGGATCCATGTTTAAGAATGTTCACAGAGTACTGTTTGCAAATTGTTAAAAAAATAAGATACCATCCCAATATCTATGAGCAGATGAATATAAGGTTAAATCATGGCATAGTCACTAAATTCAATAATGCATCAGTGAAAATGAAGTTACAGGCAACAACATGGATAGATGATAGAAACATAATATTGAGAAAAACAAATTATTTAAGGCTACATATAGGATGCTAACATTTTTATAAATCTAAAAGAAGCATTGTTGAGAAAAATAGACTTTAAGAAATCAAAATATACTTTAAAAATATTCTTGGATGATGCTCCATTTAATTTCAGTGATGTTTATAGTAAGGTACATTTATTATTCAAGAGAATAATAAAGGCCAAATTCTAGATAATAGATATCTCCTAGGAGTTAAAGGGGATAGGTAAGTGGATGAGATAGGGGAGGAGCACACGGGAGAGGGGAATGCAGCAGAAGTGTTAGAGTGCCGATTCTTAAATGTTCCTTTTACTTATGTACTTCGTACCATATGCATATATATGTTACATTTAATTTTTGTAGTTATAAGTACATAAAAAGATAAGAAAAAGTATGACTACATATATCCTTCATGTGTTAGCAATAGACAAGAGAAAGGAAAAGTAGAGAAAAGAATGACAATAGCCTGGAACAGAAAATTTGCATATTAAAAAAAAGACAAAAGGCCAATAAAAAAATGTTAGCCTTAAAAGTAATTATACAAATGCAAATTTTAAAATGAAATGCAAATTAAGATTTTATTTCTTGTTCATGAGAAGACAGAGATTTAAATGAAAGTTGCCATTGTTTTCCAGGCTATAGAGAAATAAATACTCATATACAGCCTTGATGGTGAGAATGAAAATTGATAAATCCTTTCTATGGAATAATTTTGCAGTAAATGACAAAAGCCTGAAAATATTCAAAATGATGGCTTTGCATTTTTGCTCCAATTAATTTGTTCCTAAGAAGTAAATGTTTTGGTGTGCTTGGGAGAACACAGATATTAGCGCAGACTTGTTTATAATTAAAAAAAAAAAAAAAAAAAAAAAAAAAAAGCTGGAAACAACCTTCCTGCCTAATAAAAAGGGATTGAATAAAATATAGATATAATGAACATACTAAGCAGTTCTTTAAAATTTTGATGGAGGAGTAAATATATTGACATGAAAATGTTCAATGGGAAAAACTAGTTATAGAACTAATAGAATTTAGTTTTAAGTATTAAGAATACTTATTCTTTTTTAACAGATATAATATGTTATATGTTCATGGGTGTTAATTTGGGTGTAGGACAAAGTCTGGGGAGCGTATTAATAGTATTTGTTTCTAGGTCACAGAATTATCCATGATGTTTTCTTTATCTTTATTCAGTGATCATGATTGTCTTGCTCACTGTGGTATCCTTGCTCTTAGGTGCTTAGCACATAGTAGGTGCTCACTAAATGTTTGTTGTATGAATTAATGCATTAAATAACTTGTGTAATTAATTAAAAGAAGGGAGACCTTTTAGTGAGTTAATTCAGTTGTATTCAACTGAAACTAGTGTCTTACCTAAATCAGAATTCTTACTTTTCAAGAGCTAAGTAGCATATTAAAGGTATTCATGTCTGATTCCATTTCCAAGGAATTAACCCTTCCAAGGGACATTTGCATTTTGAAATGGTAACTTTTAAGTTAAGGTGCTGACTGCAGTGGTAGAATTTCCAAATTATTCTATCAGCTTTTTCAAAGACTTTACCATATGATAGCCATGTAATCCATCTATGCCCAAGTCCCCTTCTGCTTAAATAGACTCCAGCTAGATTACAATTATTATTAACATTACTGCCTATAAAAATTATAATTACCTCCTATATGAGAAAGTATATCCATCATCTCATTTTTTTCTGCAACAAATATGTGAGGTATTTTTAAAAATTAACTTATGTATATCCTATTTTATTTGAGAATAAAGACCTTATAACAACTTATACAAATTACATGTGCAATTTTTTAAAATCACAAAGGAGTACCTTTGGGGATAGAGAAAATAAGTATGGGGAAAATTGGTTGAAACCAATTTGAGGCAGGTGCATTAAAATATATCCTATGAGGTAGATAATAGTGTTGCTCAGATGACCTAAAAAAAAAGCCTATCCCAAGAAGAGAATTCACATGCTTATATAGTATAGGGTTCATAACATGAAGTCACTCAGCCACCCAGACAGGCATAGCCTAATAATATTGTAAATCCAACTCTGTTTATGTATGTTTGTGTTTTTAATAACATCCCTCAATGTAGATCCAATTAATCATTCTAAAGCTCAGTCAGTGAAAGCAGGTCCCTGTGGGGATCCCAAACAATGTCTCTAGGTACATAGCTCTCTCACAATCTGAACTTAATCCAAAAATAAATATTAGAGTGTCAAGATAAATAAATGGTCTTCATAGCCTTCAGGCACTTCTCCATAAAAACCATTTTCCTCAGCCAGGGATTTTTGTGAGCGCTGAGAACCCATGAATTTGAGGTTATACTCCCTTAACAAGGACCCAAGGAGCTGAAGGCCTGTCCCACCCCTAGAAACAGGGATTTCCCTTACAAAATAACGTTGAATCAGCTCCAACAAACACCAGGCCATGGAAAATATTGAGCAGCATGTTTATTTATTTATTTTTCCTTTTTTAAAAAATTTTTATTGAATTTATTGGGGTAACATTGGTTAATAAAAGTATATAAGTTTCAAGTGTGCAGTTCTACAATACATCTGTATATTGTGTTGTGTGCTCACCACCCAAAGTCAGTCTCCCTCCATCACCATTTATCCCCCTTTACCCTCTCCTATCTGCCCCCACCCTCCTTTCCCTCTGCTAATCACCACACTGTTGTCTGTGTCTATGAGTTTTTTGGGGTTTTTGCATAATCCCTTTACATTTTTCACCTAGCACCTCCAAACCCCCTTCCCTCTGAGAGCTGTCAGTCTGTTCTTTGTATCTATTAGTGTTTCTATTTTGTTTGATTATTTTGTTCAGTAGATTCCACATATAAGTGAGATCACATGGTACTTGTCTTTCTCTGACTGGCTTATTTCTCTTAGCATAACACTTTCCAGGTCCTTCCATGTCGTCTCAAAAGATAAGATTTCCTTCTCTTTTACAGTCAAGTAGTATTCCATTGTGTGTATGTCCCACAGCTTTTCTAACCACTCATCTACCGATGGGCACTTGGGCTGCCTCAGATCTTGGCTATTGTAAATAACCTGCAATGAACATAGGGGTGCATACAGTATTTCCAACTAATATTTTGTGTTTCTTCAGATATATTCCCAGGAATGGAATTGCTGGGGCATAAGGCAGTTTTGTTTTTAATTCTTTGAGGACCCTCCATACTGCTTTCCACAGTGGCTGCACCAGCCTGCATTCCCACCAACAGTGCACGAGGGTCCCCTTTCTCCACACCCTCGCCAACACTTGTTTGTTGATCTACTGATGATAGCCATCCTGACAGGTGTGAGGTGATTTTTCACTGTGGGTTTTTTTAAAAATCTTTATTGTTGAAAGTTTTACAGATGTCCCCTTTTCCCTGCCATTGACCCCTTCCACCCTCCTCCCACCCACTCCCCAGGTTTTCACCACACTATTGTCTGTATCCATCGGTTATGCATATATGCATATAAATTCTTTGGTTAATCTCTTCCCAGCTCCCCCTCCCCCCATTTGTATTTCTCTGATGATTAGTGACTTTGAGCATTTTTCTATATATCTATTGGCCTTCTGTATGTCCTTTTTGGAGAAGTAGCTATTCAGGCTCTTTGCCCATTTTTAAATTTGATTGCTTGTTTTTTTTGGTGTGGAGTTGTATAAGTTTTTTATACATTTTTGATATTAACCCCTTATCAGATGTATCATTGGAGAATATGTTCTCCCATTCAGTAGGTTATCTTTTCGTTTTGTGATGGTTTCCTTTGCTGTGCAAAAACTTTTCAGTTTGGTGTAGTTCCATTTGTTTATTTTTCTTTTGTTTCCCTTGCCTGAGGAGATATATCAGAAAAAATATTGCTACAAGAAATGTCTGAGATTTTACTGCCTATGTTTTCTTCTAGGACTTTTACAGTTTTGAGTCTTACATTTATGTCTGTAATCATTTTGAGTTTATTCTTGTGTATGGTGTAAGAAAGTAGTCTAGTTTCATTTTTTTGCATGTACCTGTCCAATTTTCCCAACATCATTTATTGAATAGACTATCTTTACCCCATTGTATGTTCTTGCCTCCTTTGTCAAATATTAATTGACTGTAAAGGTGTGGTTCATTTCTGGGCTGTCTATTCTGTTCCATTGATCTATATGTCTGTTTTTATGCCAGTACCATGCTGTTTGGATTATTAGAGCCTTATAGTATAGACTGATATCAAGTAGCATGATTTCTCTAACTTTGTTCTTTTTTCTCAATATTACTATGACTATTCATGGTCTTTTGTGGTTCCATATGCATTTTTGGAATATTTATTCTAGTTCTGTGAAATACACCATTGGTATCTTGATAGGAATTGCATTGAATCTATAGATTGCTTTGGGTAGTATGTACATTTTAATGATGTCAGTTCTTTCTATTTGTGAACATGGTGTATGCTCTCACTTATTTATATCTTCTTCAATTTCTTTCTTCAGTGTCTTATAATTTTCTGAGCACAGGTCTTTTGCATTCTTGGTTAAATTTATTTCTAAGGCTTGTTTTTTTATTTTGTTTTGTTTTATGCAATTGTAAATAGGACTGTTTTCTTAGTTTCCCTTTCTGATAGTTCATCATTGGTGTATAAAAGTGCACCTGATTTCTGGATATTTATTTTGTATCCTGCTACTTTACAGAATTTATTTATCAGATCTAGTAGTTTTTTTGGTGGAATTTTTTAAGGCATAGACTTGGGGGTCAGAAGCACCTCCATTGTCACTCAGTTGTGTGACAATTAGACAAATTACCTCAACTCTCACTGTCCTCTTGGCACTGCCATACCCAAATTTTATCTGCCTGAAGTAGGTCAGTGTGAGGACTGAATGAAAGTATGCTTGGGGAGGACTTTGCATAGAGCCTCACTTAGGCCTAATTTATCCCTTTACGTGGGATTAAATTTTATTTTTTAATAGGGAGACAAGGAGTTGGGGAAAATGGAAAATAATATCCAGAAGTAAGACTCTTTCTCATGGAAAGAAATGGATTCAAGGGTGCATTTTCTCCAATCAGGTTATTTCTATGGACACTGGAAGAAATTGTCAATGAATGTACTCCATGACCCCCTTGCCTCTCTCGGCCCCATCCCCAGAAACACACACTCAATAAAAACACTCATGGGAGGAGATGATTTATGTTTCCAAAGGATGATGCCTTGTTTTTGTGTGGTCGTTAAGGTATAGATACATGTGACAATATGTTGTTGGTTTTTTAACTTGGGGGAAATATGAAGTATTTCCTAATCTTATGGATCTTGCATTACAAAGCACAGCAGAGATGCTTAACTGGCAAGTTCCCTCTGAGGTCTCTATGTGCCACATTTTTTCATGGAAAGCTTCAACTGCTCAACTAAAGAATACTTTTCTATAACAGGCAAATGAAAAAGAAACTGTCTGGTGATTCCTTGAGGTATGCTTAGTTAATTCCCACCTATTAATGATGGTAATTTTCTAGTTTCAAATGATAAATGGCAGCATTTTCTAAAAGGCATCTCAAAGAGAAAGGATCTTCCTCCCACCCCCACCCCCCGATGTTTTTTTTTTCCTTCTTTGTCCTTGGCTACTTCTGTCCATTGCTGCTCAGAATGAGCTCACATCAGTAACAGTCATAAATGATTTACAAAAGTAATTCCTGTCTAATCACTTGGGACCTGGAGTTTTTATGATGTTGCCAGATGTGCCATCAAAAAATATCATCCGGTTCAGAAACTTGTGATAGATGGAGTCAGAGTCCCTTAATCCCCTGAAGACAACTGGTTGGTTTGCATGGGTTTGTGTTGGGGGCCTCGCCCATCTTGTTGCTATTCTCCATCCATGTGAAGAAGACAAAAAGAATTTTGTAAACTCAGAGTTACTGGAAGGTTGTCCATGTGTATTAAAGACCCTAGCATAATTTCTGTGTTTTTCTCATGTGCTAAAAGGACATTTTAGTCCAATGAAAGAGATAGGAGGAGACAGTGTGAAGAACCCCAGACAATCATATTTCTCATATAGCCTGTCACTCACAGTGCTGGCGTTAGCATCGCATAAATAACGTAGACGTTGCCTGTGGGATAATATTTTCCCCTTTTGGATAAAAGTTCCCTTCAGAATTCATGTTTACTTCCTCTGGACCCTCACCACATGAGTTCTATGTCTGTAAGAAATAATGCTGCTTATTTCACCTTATAATGTGGTCAGTGGTTTAAACCCATGAAATGCTCATCTAGCTGAGGGTAAGTCCCACATTATGTCTGACTTCACTTAGGATGATACCTTTCACCAGGGAGATTCTCACTAATTTTGTTGAATGAAAGAAAAATATCCAAAAAATGAATAACTATGAATTTTTGTTCCAAAACATGTGGGGGAATAAGTGGAGAGATCCTACTGAGCTTTTAAACCACTTTTCTGGGTTGTGTTACAGTCACTGAGTTGAGCAGTCATGAAGCAACTTGCGTGAGGGGGAGACCTGAACTTGGTTTATATCATCTGAGCAAGGACTTGAAATGGTACCTTCCCGAAGCAGGAATTCTACATTCCTAAATCACAGCCTCTCAGTGGAGATTAAATTATCTATAATCCAGTGTAACAAGGCACAGTAGTGTGCTTTGATGACAAATTAAATCTTTGGGAGAAAAAATTTTTCATGTCTCTGATTACATAGTCAGGGCATCCTGTGAATTTGCTGATGTGTACGTTTTCCTTTAATATAAGCAGGCAAGAATGTGGGGAGGGGGCATGGAGAAGAGGAAGGGGTAGAGGTGGGAACATGGAGTCTCTTAGGGGAAGAGACCGAGTGTTGACATGATACAGAGTCACAGCAGTTACTCTGCAAGGGCTTATTTAAACAGCTTTGCAGAAGTGCAACAATGACAGATGTTTGAATGCTCAAAATCTAGTATTTACGTAATTCTTTTTCTTTGGATCTTACAGGACATAAAGGTAGTATTATTGCCCAAAGACTTTGTAAATATCAGAATAGGAATCAGAAATCTTTTTGATTGCTTTATGTACAACTAAATAATGTCTCATAGTTAAATAATTTATAGATCAAATAGAATGAAACCCTGTAGCCCCTTGGGGTCTCTCATAAGCTAATTATTCTCCAGATTTCCTGCTACCCTTTTAAAAGATTTTGATTGGTAGACATCAATGTAATTATTTCAAAACTATTGGTCGGTCATTTTTGCGGAGTTAAGTACGTTTTCAAGAATGATACAATAAAGATAGATATTAGCCACTACAGCTTAGATTATTTTCTCGTGTTTATTATTACATACTATAGCCTGCAGTTTATTTCAACACGTGCGTTTATTGAATAGGATAAATGCCCCAATATTGAGTCATTAGAATGTAATTTGTCTAAAATATTACCCTAGAAAATTAAACTATATTTTCCTTGCTTTTATTTTGGGCTTGGTTCATAGGCATACACAATTTTATGTCGTTGTAGCCATGAAGCAAAGACAGTTGTTCCTCATGGTTTCCGCTTCTCTTTCTGTTACCGAGGCACACTGCCGCTTGTTGCTCTGCTGCATGTTGCTGCGGATATGGCCTGCTGTATATCCACAGTTCTCTTTATGAGCCCTTATAGGGGAAAGATCTTTTCTGATTTCTGCAGCACAAATCATCATATTTCTGGTGAGCGAAAAAACCAAAACCTTTTTTATCTTATAACCACAGAGACCCACTCGATGACGACTTTTCCCTTTTTGCATTGCTCCCTAGAAGGCTTAGTCACCTTTGTGGTCTGCTTTACATTCAGGACTTACGAGCAATGTTTTCCATACTTGCCTCCCTTCGCGCATCACATTTTCTTTCCCTCCTCCAATTCTACTTTTTCAACCAATTTTCTGTGTGTTTTTTTAATTTTGTTTTATGTTACATAAGGCACTTACATAATCCTTTATACAAGAAACTCTTTCTTTTATTATTATTATATACGCTTCAGAATTATTTTAATTTCTGAATGACATTTTATAGAGTAGAGGTAAACTGTTATATGCATCTTTAGTACTTATATGGTTTCTAACTTTTCTACTGTTGCAAAAAATTGTAACTTTCACAGCCAAGTGTTTTCTTTTCCCCATTTAAAAAAATTTAGTTTGGATAAGTTTTTAAGAATGAAATGACTGGTTTAAAAAGTTGAATGCTGACAACTAATATCAATTTTGGCCTTTTTTTGAAGGTAGAAAGGAAGATAAATCCATGGTACACCTGTATTTACAGGTTTACTAAGGGGTATAATTATTACTGGAAATTTAGTTGTCACAGGAAGTCACTGGACCTTCATGTTCCAGTCTGCGCAGTGAATATATCACTTCTATGTAGAGTTGGGCCGAAGTGAATCTGGGCCTTAAAAGTCTGAACACAATGTAAATATTCTTCTTGATCAGTGAAAGAAAAATTACTGAAATTAAGATACATCTACTCAATAAAATAACAGACACTAAAAGTGAACTTTTAATATACATGTAATAAGAATTAAAACCTTTTTATAAAAGCATTTGGAAATACGGAGGAATTTTTTGGTTTGTCATTTACAGCTAAGGGCTGTCACTGGCAACTAATGGATACCAGCCAATGATGTTCAGCATCTGTATTGTACCAAACAATCTTGTGCCACAAGAAAGAAAGAAAGAAAGAGAGAGAGGGAGGGAGGGAGGGAGGGAGGGAGGGAGGGAGGAAGGAAGGAAGGAAGGAAGGAAGGAAGGAAGGAAGGAAGGAAGGAAGGAAGGAAGGAAGGAAGGAGGAGGAGGAGGAGGGAGGGAGGGAGGGAGGGAGGGAGGGAGGGAGGGAGGGAGGAAGGAAGGAAGGAAGGAAGGAAGGAAGGAAGGAAGGAAGGAAGGAAGGAAGGAAGGAAGGAAGGAAGGAAGGAATTGCTCTGCTCAGAATGCCAGTAGCCTGCATCTGTGTTGAGAAACACAAGTGTCTGTGGGAGCAGGTGATTGACTTGGAGCCTGGTCCATTGTAGACAAACACTGAGCACCTACTGTGTGTCTGGCACTCTTCTAGGCACTTTGAATACACATACATCTGGGAATGAAACAAAGGGTCAGCCCCTCATGAAACTTACGTTCAAGAAAGAGGTTCTTAATCAATGCTACTGCAGGCCGTGTAAGTGGAAAAAGCAGTATGTAAAACTTCATTCACTATTGAGCCAGATAAATAAGCAAAAGGAAACTTTGAGTTACAGGGATGGAGGCCTCAAGTAGTAGCTATTTCCCTTATTCCAGACAATGGAAAAGCATTATATCACTCACTCCATTAACCCCTCCACTTTTGATCTTGACCATTTGGGCTTAGTTGTGTGTCTCCCTTTTCCACTGATCCCAATTTCTCCCAAACCCTCAATTTTACATTCTGCCTAATCCAAAGAAAATTAATTTCCCATGGAATGGAATCCAACATCCCACTGGTATTTAGATACCTCAAAGATTGTTCCAACGTAGAAAGAAGTCTTTTAAAAATTAACTTTCAAGCAAAAAACAAATCTGTTTGCATGGGAGTAAAAATATAAGAACATTAAGACCCTAAAAAGTTCAGGAATCACTTCTCTGTTCCATCAAACTGCAATCTGATTGTGCTTTTTATTGTTTTATATGTCTCAATTAACTCAATTGTAATTGCTTGTCAGCATTTTATTCTAAGCAATAAATTTGTCATAAAAAAGAGTAGAAATAATCAAATTTCATTGTTCATCATTTTAGTGTTTATTTCCCTTATCTGTTCATGCAACTTTGGAATATATTCTCTTGGTAGCAGCTGTTGTGATGTGTTTTGTAGGGAGACATTTTAACAATTTCCTTTCTAATTTTCTTTCAGTTTTATATGTAGATTATTGCTTTTTAGAGTAAGAAAGAAAATGATCAGATGGGAAAGGAAGATGGGAAATGGAGGAGACTATATAAAGCATGTGCTGTGATCATTTATATGTTTATATGACTTATTTTCATAACACATACTTATACTCGGTTTTTAAATATATAGCAAAAATATTTAAAATTACATATGTGATTAACCAGTTAGGAAAATTATTATTTAGCTATTCAGTTTAGACGGACACATTTGTGTATTAAGATAAGACTGTTCGATATTGTTGATATCTGTGAACCACAGTAGCAAAAAGTGACGACAGTTGTTCTGGGCTGAACCTCTTCGAAACTCAGTGGTGCTCTCTTCTCCTGACTCCCTCTCTTTAAGGCATGCTCAAAGGATACAAATTTATACTCAAGGACAAATGACTAATAGGGCCTACTATCATACACTACCCATGTGTTTTTGTTTTAACAAAAACACAAGTTTTAACCAAAAATATTAGAATGTGACTCTAAAAGTGCATGTTTGACATCAGCCAGTCTTTGAAAGACTAGAGATATTTCTCGGTACAAAAGGTCTTTATGGTACCACTAAAATCACACCACACAAACTGGTGCCTGTTCTCTCTGTAGGTCTTGAGATGAGAATTTCTTTTTCAAACAGTTTCACCTGCAGATATTTATTTCTTGAGAGCCTACTAATTCCTCATCAATGCAGGCCTTATTCTTGAAATAAAATCACTTAAAAATATGCAGTGTTTTATATACGCAATTTCTGATGCTGTAATTGATAAAAAGCTTTTTATAGTTATTTATGGCAAAGGAAATAGATTTTTAACATCATTGGATTTGGTTGGTAGGTTTTAGTAGTAACATGCTAAAGTAGTATTTCTTAATATGATTCAGACATTCAAAAAAAGTACTTGTGGCATTAGCTCAGTTATTCGTAATATCATGTTCAGTTTCTGAATTTATTCCAGATAAATTTATCAAATTTCACTTCTATTACTCCTCTTTCCATTCTTTACTGAACTCTCAAGCATTTTCTTAGCACCTTATAAAGTTCAGTGAGTTCAAAATGCTTTTAATGGAACAAAAGCACATTAGAAATTGAACTTGATAGTGAATTTCAGTGCAATGGATTATATTTTACCATTGACTTATTGTGAAATTATAGCTTCATTCTCAGGATAAAAAAAAGGGGGAGTATTAAGTCTAATTAAAATTATTTGTAGAAATTTTATGGATCTAATCACATATTTAAAGGAAAAACCATGGCTTGATAAAACATTTGCAGTGATACATCAAAATATAAACAACTTCCATAAAATATCCAAAACTGTACATATCTGAAGTATGTGCAGTCTGTTAATTTTCTAGAACCAGTGACTCTATTTAAATCAATTCTGTGTTTAATGAGTTCTTGCATACAAGGTTGCTGGGGAGTTTTGTCATTATATTTGCTTTGTTCTCCTGTTTCCTTTGAGCCGTTAAAAAACTCTTTATCATGGTCTGCTTCTACCTGCAAAGTAGGTCACCAGGTGTACCAGTAATAGAATTTTTATTAAATTTTCAAAATCTCTTATATATGTAGATGAAATTTTCTCCATAGCACTTGACTTTTAAGCAGGACATTCTTATGCCTTACTATTATTATATCTCTCAAGGGGAGCTATTACAGGCCAGAAAAACTAAAGCATACCAGAGGCCTCTGTCAGTTTCTTAGTTTGGGTTCCCTTAGAAACAGACTGTGAGACAAAGATATGAGGGCAAGTAGTTATATTAGGAGGTGCAGGCAAATGAGGGGTGTGGGGAGTTAAAACAGGTAGGAGAAGGAAGCCAGTGAAGTATGCATTATCATACAAATTACCATGGGGCAGAACATGCATTTTTCAGTTACCCCACCCGAGGGGTAAGCAGCTTGGTTATTTACCCACCATCTCACTAACTGAGATTTTGGGGAAAGATGCTCAGTGCCCAGTACATCCAGCTACCACACCCACAGCAGAAGTGGGCTCAGGTAGCAGAGAAAGCCCTCTCACAAAGGGATGCAGGTGCTGGCAGTGGGGATGCTGTGAAACGATCAGTGTCGACATGGGCCTGCCTCTTCTAGGGAGGGCATCTGCATCAGTTACTAATTTGTGGCCACCTAGCCTTTTGATCATCAGAGAAATAGTCCACTGCCATTTTCCTGTAAAATGAACACTCAACTCACCACAAATAATTTTAAAGCAGGATAGATACTACCTACCCTCAGGTGCCTTTTCCGGTTTACCTAATTGCCCAAATGCCTATATACTACAGATGCTAATACAGCTTAGTGTTTGCCCAACTCCACTTACCGGCAGTGGCCATATTTCATCTTGGATGGTCCCCATCCCTGGTTCTGTTTGCCCATGCAGTGTAAGGCTGCCTCTAGAATTTAGTTGCTGGTATCCTGTCTTTATTTGCTATTTTAAGTCTTGTCCAAGTGAAATTTCTCATTCTAAAGAGGAAATCTCTATTGCTTACTCAAGTTTTTACTCCTAAATCATTCAGGTCACATTTTAACTTTCAGGTAAAAATGCATAAATCGCTGATGCTTTCCAGTGGAAATTTTGCTGGTCGTCAGGGAGTAATGAGGTCATTTGCCTGGGGATATAGTGCCAGCTCAGGTCTCCAGAATATGTTTTTATTTTGAGCCTTAACTGAAGAACTCCCTCAGAGTCATCCCCCGTGCCCATCTTATGCAATCCAGACAACCCTTCTTTCTAGCTTCAAGTGTGCTTGAGGAACCATTTAAAGAGAAGTAGATTGCCAAATTAATAGTGTTTGGATGCAGCACAGTAGCAGAACAAGACACATAAAATTTATATTGGGATTCATTTTGCAGATTGAACTTGTTCAGTTCTTCCTGAAAAAATAGATTAGGGTGAGTACTGCCACAGTGCGAGTGTGCTATGGAGCCCCTAACTTCCAAGAGATGCCCTAAACCCTGGCTCTACTTTTCCTCACCCATGTTTACAACTTACCTAGACTGACAGCTACCCTGAGTGTTGGAATCTATTTTTAGGAATTTTGCGGTCACCCATCCCAAGCTTGTGGCTCGGGACAGTTCTTGCACTCATAAGCCACTCAGTCACGGGAGAGTGAGCAACAGTGAGTTTCATAACGGACGGGATTTTGCCCCCGGCACCTTTCTTTTCATGGTTGTTTAATTCTCTCTGATGAAAGTAATGATTCCTTCTTAGAATCACCGAGTCATGATCAAGTTCAATGCCCTTAGGCTCATGATGAGGGCATGAGATTGAGAAAGGTCATAGGCTTTGCCCAAGGAACACAGCCGATCTGGGCCGTGCTCTCACATCTCCTTTCCTCTTTTCTAGTTTAATGTTTTGCCTACATACTCAGCATAGCACTAAGCAAAGCACATATCAAACACATACAACAAGCAATCCTTCTCTTTTGACAGGTAGTAATAACTAGTAAAATTGCAAAACAAAGATCAATTAAAATGCCAATATTCCTCTTCCCTCCTATTTCATTCTCTCTGTGCTTAGACCTCTCTGTGCACCAGCGCATCTGCTTATCTTGTCTTTCTTTTTCTACTAGACTGAAAACTCTGAAGGAGTAAAGACATTTGCCTGTTTCATTCACTGAGGTCCTGCAAGCACTTAGAACAGCCTCAAGGAGCTCAGTAAATATTTGTCGAATGAATGGATGAATGTAATCCCGACTCTTCATAGAGGTAGCATATTTTATAGGGGTTTTTATTAAACCTGAAGGATCCAAAGATCCCTGTTTCTATCAGAGGAAGCTAATTATAGAATAGGAGGAAGCTCCTGTTCTAATATTCTGAAAATTTGAATTCAGGATATCAGAATAAATTCTGTTTGAAGATCTTGATTCATCAAAAGGCTCACCCACATATTGACAGTTAGGAACTGATTGCTCAGCTTTATTCCAAGGATTCAGTAGGATTTCTACTGCTGACTTTTCAGGCAAGTCATGTGCTATCATTTTACATTTCTTTTTTTTTAAATTTAAAACTTATACAAATGCATTTATCTAGATATAGATAGATAGAACATCTTCTTTATCCATTCACCCGCTGATAGACAGTTTGTTTCCATGTCTTAGCTATTGTAAATAATGTTTCAGTGAACATGGGGGTTCAGATGTCTTTTTGTGATTTTGTTTCACTTGAATGAATATCGAGAAGTGGAATTGCTGGATCTTATGGTTCGTTTTTTGATTTTTAGGAACCTCCATACTGTTTTCCAAAATGGCTGTACCAATTTACATTCCTACCAATGGTGCATAAGGGTTCCCTTTTCTTCACATCACTGCTAGCACTTGTCTCTTGTCCTTTTGATGATAGCCATTCTAATAGATTTGCATTTCCCTGACGATTAGTGAGGTTGAGCATCTTTAGATCAGTCTGTTGGCCATCCGTATGTCCTTTTTGGAGAAATGTCTATTCAGACCATCTGCCCATTTTTTAAGCAATTTTTAAATTTATATTCTTGGATATGAACCCCTTATCACATAGATGATTTGCAAATATTATCTCCCATTCCTCAGGTTGCCTTTTCATTTTGTTGACGATTCCTTTGCTGTCTGTATAGCATCATTCTGTCTTTAAAAAATAGCATTATTTCCTACCATTTTTGAATTTATTTCAGTCTTCTTTTTCTTACAAAAGAGACAGAATATCCCCTGCACAGTGCATTTGATCCAGCCTCTGACATGCCACTTTTGTCTCTTCTTCCACACTTGTGTTACAGAAGAACTGCTTTTCCTCTCTTAAACAATGTCGTGGGATCACACTGAGCCCCTCAGATTTGGCTGCCAGTTCCCAAGCTGCTGAACTTGTACCTTCTCTTAACCATCAAGGGAAGGTGACCTGGACACAGGGCCAGTCGTCCTCCTAGGAAGCTGCTCACTCTTTCATTATCCTTGCAGGTCATGAAAAGGTCTTTCCTCTTATCAAGGAGCTCTTCACTTAATCAAGTGGGCCCACAGAATGCGTAAGCAGTCAAGTGCCCGAGCTCCGTCTGACGCTAGAAAACAAACATGAATCACGGCTCCCTGTGTTGAGACAAGGGCTTTAAGTTAAAAGGAAGCAGAAGGCTGAGGACGTGCCACCTATTCTCACTGTCATTGTGACAAGTGACCACAAATATATGAGTCCACAGGCCAGCTGAGTCTATACTCTGCTGCTGTGTGTCCCAACCGCTGGACCCCCTCATCAGTCAACTGGAGCTCCATGTGCAGGTGGCAGAGTCAGTTTAGTTAGGCAAAGATCACTGGAGACCAAAGGAAGTTATTGACTCCTCCCTTTGTTTTTCCTGGCTTACTGTTACTTCATTTACGTCTTCTGTTTGGAAGCACGAGCACCCTCTTAGGTGTACAGTCATTCCTTGGGTGGGTGTTGAAGATACCTTGACCTTTCTTCCTAACAGGCACATATATAGATGCGATGAGGACCTGTAATCATATAGGGTAGGATGAAATTATACTTCTTGTCCATGCACTCATAATTAACACAAAGATTTGCCCAAGTTGCTTTTTTATAAGACAGTTGATAAACCATGGGGTGTCTTTATGAGACCCAAGAAAGGAAAAATCCTGGAGGGAGGGAGACCCCATGGATGCATGGCTGGGACAGTGCACTTCAGCCCCGCCACAGCCCCTTAGCTGGACCTGCTTCTGCTGGGAGCAACATACACAATTGTACAGCATGGACATTCCTAGCTCTCCTGTTCCCCACCACATCACTTTAGAAATCAAAAACCACTTGGGCCCAGCCGGGTGTGGCTCAGCGGTTGAGCATCGACCTAGGATCCAGGAGATCGAGGTTTGATTCCTGGTCAGGGCACATGCCCCGGTTGTGGGCTCGCTGTCCAGTCGGGGCATGCAGGAGGCAGCCGATCAATGACAACTGTCTCATCATCAGTGTTTCTATCTCTCTCTCTCTCTCCTTTCCTCTCTCTGAAATCAATAAAGATATATTTTTAAAAAAACAAAATACAAAAAAAACTGACTTGGTTCTCTAACTTACAATGCAATCCTATTTAAAAATAAACTAAAGAGTCAGTGAAAACATCTCCCTCCCTTTTGCTGGAAGGTTAGCTCATCTTCAGAATGAATTTTAGACCTTGTGCTCCTATCCGCCCTGTGGTATAACTGAAAATACTACCGGAAAGCTTTCACCTGCCATCTTCCTACATTTAACTTTGACCTTGAAGTTAAAAAACAGAAATTCTGTAGTAAAAAGTAACTTTGACTATCCCATTTATGACATATTATTGTAGAAAACATGGCCCTGAAATTAACCCACAGGGCTCTCTTGGGTATCTTTCACCAACATTTGCCTCCAGGGCTGGTTCTGCTTTCTGGAGATGAGGCTTCTGGACAGGCTCCCTAACTCTCAGGTTATCAGTTTCGGCCAGATAGTAATAGAATTAGATACTAGCTAGCAGATAAGATTTGTGAAGCCAGACAACTGAGGATGGATTTTCAATGACAGTCTACACTGTATTAGTTGAATCTAGAGAGAATATTCCTCATTCCCATCCAACATACCCAGCACAGTTCTAGGCACATAGGATAGTAAGATCTGTAGGTTAATAGGAATATCTAGACCAAGGATTGGCAAATTACACCTGTGGGCCAGATCTAGTCTGCAGCCTGCTTTTGTAAACAAGATTTTCTTGGGACACAGCTGTGTCCATTGCCTTGTGTATTGTCTATGGGTGCTTTCTCGATACAAAGTCAGAATCTGCGAAGAGAACTCATCTGACACTCAAAGCCTAAAATATTTTCTCCCTGACCCTTTATAGAAGAAAATTGGCAGACTCATGCTTTAGATCTACTGTTCAATAAATATTATTTTTTAAATATCAGTATGAATTTAGTTTCTGGTCCAGACCCTGATTAACTGTAAAGCTTTGGCAAATTACCTTTCTGCACTATAGTTTCCTCATCTTGTCAAAAAGGAGATAACCATACCTACCTGATATAATTGTGAGGATTAATTTAGTTAATAAGTGTAAAGCACTCAGACCCATGCCTGGGACATATTAAACACTCAGCAAATTGCAAAAGTAATGGAAGGCGTAATGCCCTGCATGTAGTATATTTTGCAATATATTGCAAGAGCTATTATGGTCTAACGAAAATTTATTAATAAACATCAATAACATAGAAAAAGATATATGGAATTTTTTTCTATACCCTGAGAGCATCAAGGGATAGAACAGCTGCCTATTTCATCTCCCCATGGTTCAAATCTAAAATTTGAAATCTAAATGTAAATTTTGTCATTTAAACCAGGGGTTGGAAAACTTTTTCTGTTTATGTATCATTCAGCCATTAGTGGACAGACATTTAGATTATGTCACTACCTTGGCTACTGTGAATAGTGCTGCTATGAATATGGGGGTGCAGACATCTCTTAAGATACTGATTTCATTTCTAAAGGAATGAGTATGTTGTTAAATGAGACAGTGTGCTATCCAGATCATTGTTACTAAATCTTCATATCATTTATCAAATTATGTCCCAGTCTGGTGCTTTTTTAATGATTGTGCCAATTACTTTTTTATGAATGTGAAGAAGAAAAAAACAGCTTTAAAACCTCTGATTATGAGCTTGAAGTCCATATCTGCATGAACTGAAAAAATAAAGCAATTCCACCAAGGAAATTCTAGGTAAAGCTATGTATAGTAAAATCTTAATTATCAGAGATTATTTACTTGGGAACCCAAACTAGGGCACAGAAAGGAAGTAAGGGATGTCCCTGAGCATCATGACAACTAAAGCTTTTGTTCTTGGCTCAGAAACCAACCTCTCAGGCTTTCCTCAGAGTTCACATAGTCTTAATTCAAATAGATTTTTCTCTGTGTGTTTTTCTTGCTCATTACAGCTCTTTATTTTCAACATTTTAGGGAAGCATACCACACATATAGGAAAATATACATTATATATAAACAGTTTAATGAATTCACAGTTTCCGGGTCAGAAACCAGATTCTCAGCATTCTGGAGCCCCTTCCCTCTCTCATCACTGCCCCCCAAGAGTCTCACTGTCCTGATTCCGGCAGGATAGGTTTGTGCGGCTTGTTTTTGTGCTCTGTGTACTGCGGTCACACAGTCTGGGCTCTTTTGTGTTGGCTCCTTTGACTCAATGTTATGTTTGTGAGATCATCCATATTGTTGCAGGTCCCTATTGTTTCTTCTGTTTCACTTTCTTAAGGTTTTCCATTGCAAGAGTATATAGAGTTTTACTTATCTATTCTGTTATCGATGGGACTTTGAGAAGTTTTCCATTTTGGACTATTGCAGATATGGCTTCTATGAGCTTGCAGGACTTGTCTTTTGGTTTCCATATATGCACATGACCACTGACTATACACCTGCAAGTGTAACTGCTGAGCCACAGGGTGTGAATATGCTCAGCTTTAATAGTTTCTATCGAACAGTTTTCTGATGCTCACAGCAATTTTTAAACAACACATTAGAAATGAGTCCTGCTAACGGCAGGCATGCAGATGGCAAGTGATGAGAACTGGAGTAACATTTAGGAGTGCTTAGAACAGTGTTTACCATAGGAGCATTGCTGTGCTTTGGCAGAGCAGCAATAACTGATCTTAACTATGTTGACCTTGACTGAGCAAAAATGTCAAACCATGGTCAATCACTGCTGTTTAAAATCGCAAGGAAGAACACCTTTGAAAGGCAGCCGTCATTTTTAAAGTCTCCACCCTTACATTGATAAATTTATCTTTTAAAAAAAGTCATTTTTGAAATCCTTCATTTTCCACTATGCCTCACTCTTTTTTGGTGAATAAACTAATGAATTCTGTGGTATGTTCCTAGACTGTTGGCTTATCAGAGCATGGAAGTACTAGTAAAAATATGACTTTAATAATCCAGAGGAGCCAACTCACCAAAAATATGCATACAGAGCATTTTAGATATTTCTTTGAAGCTGCAACATTTCTATTATAATTTTATAATCAGGATAGAGGACTTTGATATATGGAAGTTCTGAGGTCAAATGTAATGTGTGAGGTCTCCCAACATAACAGAAGTTCAGAAGTTTGGAACTCAGGCCTGAAAGCACATGCATGTAGGAGGAAGCTCTCCATGGGGCCCTGTCCTTGGCTTTGCTGATTTCTTTCTCTTTGTTCTGGAAGAACTTGTGTTGACTTCAAAAGGAGAGCTTCTGGCCTGGTAAAAGAAGCATTCCGGAGGGAGTGAGATGAGCCAATGGGTTGTGTGGGAGCATTTCCCACCAGTAAGGGCTCTTGCTAATGGAGAGCACTTTGCTAACTTTGAGGAGTGCTAGTTATAGGTATTTCAGCCACACACAGGGGGACTTCATCTGAGCTAATAGAGTTCAGTGGCTTTTTGCCATTTAAAATAATACAAATAGATATCAATTTAAATATAAATATGTGATATACATATTTGTGTTTAAGTCTTACATATTTTTCACATTGGGTTCATGTGACTGCAGAAGAATTTCAATACTGTAAGTATCCTGAGCACAAATTTGACAGGTATCAGAAAATGTATCTGAAAGGACTTCAGGGATTGAGTGGTTCTGGCACAAGTTACAGGCTTCCCAACGGAATTATAAGATTCAAAGTTCCCATGTTCTATGCTCTGACTATGGGCCAGTATCATTTTCTATCTTCACAGTAACCCTGAAAGGGTTACTTTATTGCTCCCATTTTACATATGCAAAGGCAGAGGCTAAGAGGGGCTAAGCCACCTTCCCAAGGTCATGTAGTTAGCAAGGAATAGAGCTGTGACCTTTACCGATTCCCTTCCCATTATCACACTCTTACCTCGGGGAGGATTTGCAGAGGCCCTTTCTGAGGGTGCATGTAAACCACACACAGCGATAGTCAGAATGGCTAGGGAAGGAGCGAATGGTGGTTGGAACATAGGTACAGTGACTACGAAATGGGAAATATGCAAAGAAATAAACACCTGTCAGATGGGGCTGATTGATTTCACCCAAGCTTGTGAAGATCCCAGCCAGTGGCTGTCAATCGCAGCTGCACACAGAGTCACCTGGGGCCCAGGCTCCAGGACCCGAGTTTCTGTCTCATTTGGTTCAGGATGAAGCCCTGGCAGCCCTGGATTTGAAACGCTTCCCAGGTGATTCTCTGCAGCCAGGGTTGAGAAGCGCAGATTGAGATGAAATGCCTTTGTAGACTAAGCAATTAAATCTAAATCATGAATGTGATTTTTAAAAAAAAGCTTGAAAATGAAATGAAAGCATCAGTGTGAGAGGGTTTGACAAAGTGCAAACTGTTATACATAAGGCATGTTAGTGAAGAGACAAATGAAGAACATAATTTATGAAAGTAATTGGACACCTGGTGGGGGGGGAGACGGGCATGTTGAAGGCTACCAAGGAGAGTTTTGTTTATGGGATGATTTGAAGCCAGCGTCTCCCGTGACTGGCCCATCACAGTCCCTCTGGCCTTCAGGCCTTGGAAAGGAAACTTGGAGTGAAGAGAGACCAGTGGTACATAAAGGTGGAAAATAAGAGGCCGCTGGGTCTCAGAGTCAGCAGAATCAGCGGCTTTCCCTGGACTGTTCTACCAAAGGAGTTGCTCTGTGATTTAAGAAAGTAATTCCTGATGTATTTTGGTAGGGGTCTCTAGTATTTGTTAAACCAAACTGGAACTAATGGTTTATAAAGAAGAAAGAACCTTGAATTTTCATTTTAAATAAGCTAGGTTTTTAAAAGGATTCTCCCCAGAAATGCACTTTATACTCTAGGCCATTACCTAACTCTTTTAGACCTCAGAGCCCTACACTACTACTTGAAAAGATGTGCTTGCAGCAAGTCAGAGAGGAGCAATCACACACACACACACACACACACACACACAGCCGTATATTTAAAAAACACCTATTATTGTTCAAGTAACAGATGCACAGCTTACTTACTAAAATGGACACCCTTATAACCACCACCCATGGAAGAACCTACACTTTGCTGAGTACCCCGGGAGCCCTCCAGCTGCCTTCTCCCAAACACAGCCCTCCCACCACCCCCAAGAGGAACCACTATCCTGACTTTATGCTAATCAACTTTTTACTTTTTTTCATAGTTTTATTATCCAAATGTACATCCCCAAACACTAGAGTTAGCATTGCTTGTTCTCATTTTTCAGTATCATTTAGCTGTCATTTAGTCGATAGTTTTGCCCCATCATTTCTCTTTTACCTCATTGCAATTAATCTGTTGAAGAAACCAGGTCATCTCTTCTGTACAGTTTGCCTCACCTCAGTTTTGCTGGTTGCATCCCCACGCTGTGGTTCAACATCTGTCTTTGGCCTCTGTATTTCCTGCAAGTTGGTAGTTGAATCTAGAGGCTTAACCATATTCAGGTTTGATTGTTTGGAGGAAGACATGTTCTTAGGTGTTGTGTTCTTTATCAAGAGTCTGATCCTTTTTTTGTCTTGGAAACAGCCACTGACTTACCCTTCACTCATTATGGGGTAAGGGTTGATATTCCAATTCTATCATTCTTTCTTCTTTTATTTATCAAAATATCCCTGTGAGGAAAAATGTCCCCTCATCTACTATTTGATTACCTAGTGGTTCAGTTTTCTCTCTAGCATTCTCCCAAAAAGGTGGCGAATTGATTTTTGGTATCCTTAGGAATTCCTAAATAAGACGTTTTATTTGTTTTAATCTATCACAGTTGTGATTTATCATCTCTTCTGGAAGAATGCTTTCATGGCTACACAATGTGCAAAACTATGCTTCCACTATCCTTGCAACAGTCGTGAGGAAGACTAAGGCAACACTTCTATCCCCATGTTATGAAACAGAAGACTGAGACTCAGCGAGGTGACTCGGGGTCACAGAGCTGCTAGAGCCGGGCTAGCACTCAGCTGTCCCTCCTCCCCATCCAGTGGTCTCTGTGCCCCCCACCCTGGGTCTCTACTTATCTCGGGCAGTGTGAGTTTCTAGCCTTGCCCCTGGTGAGATGGCTCCTGGCCCCTGCACTCGAACTCCCAGTTGATACAGACGCTTGAATCTGATCTTTCCTTTCAGTCTACCCATCAGGCAAGGGTCCATTTATTCACCTATAAGTATTTATTCAACACCTACTATGTGTCAAGCACTATGTCCCTGGTAGTAGGGAACCAAGTACCCTCAAGGTGCTTATAGTCAAGTAGAAGAATGATCATATATGTATGTATATATAATTATATATTATTATATATAGTAATTGATATATTAAATATAGTAATTGATATATAATTATATATTATTATATATAGTAATTGATATATTAAATATAGTAATTGATATATAATTATATATTATTATATATAGTAATTGATATATTAAATATAGTAATTGATATATAATTATATATTATTATATATAGTAATTGAAGACCCCTATGAAAACCAACTTTTAATGATCTGCTTTCTTAAAAGGAAATTAATTAAAAAATTGCCTCGAGGCCAATCAATCAATGCATATCCACACATCACCTTGTATTAAGAGTAAGGATCTCTGAAGCCGCTTTCTTCTCATTTTCTGGCTGCTTTGGTGAAAAAAAAAAAAAAAGAGTGTGCACATTCACACGAAGTTGGAGAGTAAGCATGTAACACATTTAACAGCTCTGAGTTGTTCTTGGGCCTGAGCCATTTTGTCTTTACAATTTGAAGCGACACTAATGTGTTGTTTGTGACCCACAATCAACAATTTGCTTTCCAGAACCTAGTGGTTCTTGGTGCCAGGACAGGATCTGCAGGGGTCTGTCCCTTGCTGTTATATCACACGGGCCAAGGGGCTGCACGCTGCCCTCCTCCCTCCCCACGCCCAAACCCTGTTTTATCAGAATCTTTGGATAAAACACGTGCTCGCTGTTTTTGTTTCAATACATGGCATTTTCTGGACACTCGTGTTGGCTCGTGAACCACAGCGTGAGGCCTCAGGAAGTCCCCGCCGTTTGTCCAGGACTGACTCGCCCCTGGCGTGGCTGAGCACGCAGGCGGCTGCACACTCGCCCGCCGGCCTCGTAGCGGCGTGTGGGCTCACGCAGAGGCTGGGGTGCGAGCCCTGAAATGGAAAGAATGTCCTGCGATCGGAAACAGGAGTAAATCTGTATAATGTGGCGCACACACCTCATTTAAAAACTAGTATCACTCTGCTCAGAGTAACACGTTTGAGAAAAATATGTTGATTTGAATTCTTTTTTTCTATAGACAGTTATTAAATAGGGTTACAGAATGATCTCAAAGAACGTGTCTGTATCATCTTACATAAAAATCAGCCGTTTAACATGTTTCACAAAGCCCTCATGTGCAACCATTGATTAAGTGTCGTAACTGAACTGCCTTTGGGCTCCTTCGCCGTGACTCTGGCTCAGTCACTCCGACAGCTGTGTCTCCCTAACCGCGTGGTTCAGCAGACACCAGCCAATAGACCGTTTGTTTCTCTTTAGAAAAACAGAGCAACCATTTTTCTATATATGAGAATTCATCCTGCACTAGCTTAGCTCTTACATTTCTAACCAGTATTTAACAGTTATCAAAACTCTCTTGATTAGTGCTGTGATTCTTTTGGAGAAAGCCCTCTAGAAGAGAAAGAGAACTGACTGATCTTGAGGTTACAAGACCCAGGTTCAAAAGCTAACTCAGCCTCTTATTCCTGATGTGATATTCGACAGTCATGTATTAAGTGCAGATGGCCATTCATGGTCTTGGCTGTCTAATGGGGTCACGGATGCAGGTCAAGTGAGATGAATAAATAGCACTTGCAGAAGTGTAAAGCGATAAGTAGTGTGAGACATTCTTTAGGTTTTGTTTTTACACAGAGAGACACACAAACACTCAACAGCTTTGCAGATCTGCTCCTGTTTTAGTTGTAGCTTATGCTCCACTTCCAAAAATTTTTTTTGAAGCGTCTTATGATGCAGGACACAGATATAATAGAATCAGTTGAACAAGGATGCATGAGCAGCAACCAGATAATGGAGGCAAGAGAAATCAGAAAGAACTACCATCAAGGAAAATAAAATTTCCTAAGCTTCCGAGCAGTTGAGACAACAGGGAAAACACACATTTTGCATAGCCTTTCCAGTCTGATTGAGAGACCCCTTGTCCTTTCACTATATCTTATTTAAAATACGACCTGTGTTCTTCATGTACTTCATTTGGTAAAGTGTTGTTGCTGCACATAAAACTGATTAATTTTTTGTGACTCAGTCTTGCTCAAACCTATTTTAGAATATTGTTAAATAAAAGCCACCTTTCTACTGATATGTCCACATGTTGAACGTATGGAAAACACCCTTGTAAGAATTTAGGTTGTGCATTTTCATAACATCTTTATATCATATGAGGGGCACACATATGCCTGGCATGTCTGCATTTGTATACTCCAGAAATGACCTGAGCAATGAGTTATATTCATAGCTCTCTATTTTTTTTACTGATTCCTAGTGTGATATCTGGACCTTAGAGGGGATACTAAGAAATTTAAAAAATGAATTAGATTATTACCAAATTCAACCATATACCTGGGTTCAAGTTGAGGAGGAAAGTTAACCTTATAGACCCATGAAGTCTTAAAGGCTGCATCCTTCATTGGAGAGATTCTGGTTTTACAGCCACATAGACAGGAGTTTATATCCAAGCTTTGGAATTTACTGGGTGGCCTTAAGAAGGTCACTTAGTATATGTGATCTTTAGTTTCCCCACCCGCACAATGGGACCACCAAATCCTACTTGTTGTTGAGTTGCTCTTTGAGAGGTACAGTGCCTGCCATCAGTACATAACAGTCATTACAGTTCCACTTCCCTTCTCTACGATTATATATGTCCAGTATTCAGAAATATTTTTTATAACTCACTTGACAGCAAAATCTGACCTATAACTCAAGTATAACCTAAACCTGAACTGATGAGTGTCTTTATGGTCTTTTGACTATTAAGTGGAATTTTAAAACAAAAGCAGAAATATTTTTAAATTAGATTTATGGGGATAACATTGTTTAGGCAAGTAATAAATGGTACTGTTTATTATTAATAGTTTCATGAATAGCCCTCCTCTTCCTCATTATTATTATGTTTTTATTGCTTTCCCGATAATGGTACTATCAAAATTCTGCACAAGTCTGGCATTGGTGGGTTTATTTTTATGTCAAATCTATATGAAAGAAATCTGTCATTGTGAAGAGAACCTGTGTAATAAATAGGTTCTGCCAGTCTTGAAGGGAAGTCACTCTGTTTCTCCCCCCGCCCCTTTGAACCAAATGCAGCTTCCAAGACAACTTGATTGACACAAGCACTCAAATCTATATCTTTCAGGCTCCTATTTAGAGATCCACAGTAGAAATGTGTTTGTTTTTCCAGCCCCAAAACCAAGTAGATTCCAGAGTATCTTGCCTCTCATCTTGAGACTGTGTGTCCTATGTGAATGTTTCCAAGTGTGCAGAGCAGAGCCATAAATTATATTTTTATCAGTGCCAAAAACTTGGTGCCAAAGAACATCTTGACATTACTATTAGCGTATGTTGTATCCTGTAATTAAGCAGAGTCGGCTTGTAGATGAGCTCTTCTGAAGACAGAGCCCTCCTTTCATGGGAGCGTAATCGGAATGAGCTATTGCTCTCATTAAGTTACTTGGCAATACATCACCAGTGTGACCTGTCATTCTAATGATGCATTAGTGTAATTCATCAACAGAGCGAATCCCACTAATAAGGTGTTATTCCAGAGGCAGGGCCATCCAGTGCAGAAAGCCTCCGGGGGCAGATTCGGCATGATACAGCCTAAGGCCCAAGAGGCTCTGTATAATGGATTTCCCCACCCTTCTTCTTACCCTATGAAGTTTAGCTATTTTTAAACTATTCAGATCAATGCCCATCTGTCCTCAGACTCTTCTGATTTTTCTATTCTGACTAATCTCAGGTTTCTTTACTGGTCTAGAGATACCCAACTTTCATTCCTTTGGGTGTAGGAATGAGCCATTGGGTCTTTCCTGAAGAGTTACACTTTGAGAATATTTAGTTTCAGAGCTGTCATCATTGAAGCACCTCTGGAATTCTGTCTGATTCCTACCCTACATGATTCTAAAGTGGATCCAAATTTTTTTTTTAAAAAAGAAACCCATACAATGATGCCACTCCAATAAAAAGAAGGTAGGAGATAATGATACTAAAAATCAAGGCCTTGCCACTAGTAGGTAGTAAGTCCTGGAGACCTAATACATAGCACAGGGATTGCAGTCAATAAAACTGTAGTATAAACATTACACTTACTAAGAGACTACTTCAAAGGATGATTTTTTTCATTGAGTTTATTAGGTTGACGTTGATTCACAAAATCATGCAAGTTTCAAGTGTACAACTCAAAAAAACATCTGCACACTGGGTCGTGTGCTCATCCCCCCAAGCAGTCTCTTACCCTCCCTATCCCCTCTTTTCCCGCCTCCGCCTGCTCCCCCATCCCTTCCCTCTGGCTAACACCACACTGTCTGTGTCTATGAGTTGTATACACGGGGTTTTTTTGCTCAGTCCCATCACCCTTCACTCAGCCTCCAAGCCCTCTCCCCTCTGACACCTATCAGTCTATTCCATGTATCCATGCTTGTTTCTATTTTGTTCATCAGTTTATATTGTTCATTAGATTCCACATATAAGTGAGATCATATGGTATTTGTCTTTCTCTGACTGGATTTTTTCACTTAGCATAATACTCTCCAGGTCCATCCATGCTGTCCCAAAAGGTAAGATTTCTTTCTTTCTTTTTTTTTTTTTTTTACAGCCAAGTAGTATTCCAATGTGTAAATGTACCACAGCCTTTTTTTAAAATTCATCTACTGATAGGCACTTGGGCTGTTTCCAGGTTTCGGCTATTGTAAATAACCCTGCAATGAACATAGGGGTGCACACGTTCTTTCACATTAGTGTTTGGAGCTTCTTCGGATATATTACAAGAAGTGGGATCGCTGGGTCGAAAGGCAGGTCCATTTTTAATTTTTTGAGGAAACTCCTTACTGCTTTCCACAGTGGCTGCACCAGTCTGCATTCCCACGAGCAGTGTCCTAGGCTTCCCCTTTCTCCACACCCTCGCCAGCACTTGTTGTTTGTTGATTTGTTGATGATAACCATTCTGACAGGTGTGAGGTGATATCGAATTGTGGTTTTAATTTGCATAAGAGGCTATATCTTAATTGTTCCTATTACTAGAAGAAATGATTATGTGACACAATAAGGATGTAAGCTAATACTACAATGGCAATCATGTTGCAATATGAATCTATGAAATCAATATGTAGTACAACTTATATTTATACAATGTTGTATGTCAGTTACATCACACACAAAAATAAAAGATTCTCTTTTAAAAAAAGAAATCAAGGCTAATATGGCTGGTATTATATTTACCTCTGAGCTTCCTGACAGCAAAATCAAAAAGGCATAATGGATTGAAAGGATAAAAACCAATTTTTTTTGAAAACTTACTTTTTAATAGTCTAAGAATGTTTATTTAGATGCATATCTTAGGAAACAAAAAATTTACTGGCTTTCCCTTCAATGGTAATATCATTGAAAATGCAGTAGTATTCTTCATAATGATGTCTCACTCTCATTTTTTGATAAAGTCAAGGATATATTTTAACTAAAACATGTTCATTTATGTGGAAAGCAAAACTAATATGATTCAGCTATATAATTTATTTTTGGAATAGAGTTAGAAACCCTGTAGGAATGAATGGAACCATTTCTTTCTACTATTTTTTCTAATATCACTTCTCTCCTCTGAAATTTTTTTGGAGGTAAATAACAATTTATGATTTTTTTAGCTTTATCGAGGTATAATTTACAATCAATAAAATTTACCCTTTGTAAGTACACGTTTTGATGAATTTCAGTCACTGTATGCAGTCATGTGACCACCACCACAGTCAAGATGTTGAACAATGCCATCACGCTAAAAAGTTCCCTCATGCTCCTTGGCTGTGGATCCCATCCCCAAACACCCAGCTCTAGGCAATCACCGATCTCCTTTCTGCCACTGTAATGTTGCCTTTCCTAGAACTCCATATAAATGAAATACACATGTAGTCTTTTGTGTTTGACTTCTTTTATGTTGCCTCTAGGTTGTTGTATATATTCATGGGTTGTTGTTTTTTTGTTCTTTGTTTTTTCATTTTTATTGAGGAGTAGTATTTCATTAAGATTTATTTTTACAAGAAAAAAGTTTAAAGGATATTAAAAATATTAGCTAGAAAGAATACCCACGTAAATTTAATAACAGGCATAGAGGTGGCAATATGTATTCTTGTTTAGAAAACGAATGCCTCTATTCCAGTATATGTAACACTTTACAGTGGCAGTCTTGAAAGCTAAGTGATGGCAAGAACCATGTTCTCTCGCTTTGCTGTTAATCTGCAGTATCTACCCAGTGCCTGCTTTTACTAGGTACTTTACAAATCATTGTTAAATGAGTGAATGAAGACATTAATAGACGCTCATCATCCATGCACAACAGCCATGTGAAAAGAGCAGTCCCTCAAGAGAAGGAATAGTAAAATATAAAAATTACATTCGTTACCACTTATTGAGCACTTAGCATAAAAGTGCTTGCAAAGTGACTTGGTGCTCTGTACATATTTCAAGTTCTTTACAGGCCTATTTTTAGCTCTATCACCTGTGCATTTTTAAAACCTTTTTGTTCCAGTGTATTTTATCCTGAACTGCCAGCTTTAAGATAATCAGCTCAGGACATTTATTATGCCCTGTCCTTTTCTTTGCCTTAAAAGTATTTCTAAATATTTAGTAATTTTCTGAATCATGCATTCTCTTCACTCTTAAGAGTTTTTCTAAACATATAAAAGTATAACCAAAGGATGCTACACTTGGAAACAGAACACCGTAGAATACTAACACTTAAAGGTGGTTTAGTCTAATGTCCTCATTTTAACAGAACAGGAAGCTGAACTCTCAAAAATGAGTTGCCACAATTCACACAATATTTGCTGGTGAGTTTTGTGAAATCAAAGATAATTTTTTTAATGGGCTATTCATCCCAATAAGCAAGCAGTTATTTTGCAGAACTGAACCAAAAACAAAGGGGATCTCTTAGTTTGCTTACTAGTTCATATTCAAACTTGACTCAGGAGAAGGGGGAGTGTGCAGTCTATTATATTGATTGGTATTTTAGAATAAGTCGAGAAAAAATAGCTTTCACAAGAAGCTACATACCTTGAACTAGAATCTGTGCCAAGGCAAGTAAAATAGATAAAAGAAGGCCAAATTCTATACTGAAACAGGCTAAACCTCAACTCAACTGGATGTCTCAGTAGGTGTCAACATTTATTAATTATATGTCTTAAACTAAACCTTTGCTTGGCCTTTAAGATGTATTCTCTTTACCAAATCACTAAATATTCCAGAAATTTCAAGTGGAATGCATTGCACCTGAAATCTTAATAGGCTAATTTCAGCTCTTGTCATACACTCTGTCTATACAACATAACATTCACAAGGATTTGAATTCAGCTGATACAACTTATTCAGATTTAGGTCTCTTCAATACTATAGATTTCATAGATGTGGTAAATCGCTAAGATACAACTGATCTGTGTTGGTTTTACAAATTCAGTAAGATTATGCCCAAATCAGTGCTTTAGTGTTCCCTTGCCACTAGATAAAACTCTGGCTCGCTCCATCCATCCATCAACTCAAAAATTACTTATTAAATATTAAGTGCTTGAGTGCTGTAACACAGGAAGGAGTAATGTTCTCTAGTAGTGTTTTTCTCTGGAAAAAAACAAAGGGTTGCAATGTGGGAAGGGAATTAAGGAAGACTTCAAGAGAAGGCAGCATGTGAGCTGGGCCTTGTACGAGGTGATGCATTTTATTAGGTTAACATCGTGAAGGTGTTCCTGAGGATGCAAAGGAACTCTATGCAAAGGGCAATAGCAGGCGTCTCCTCCCTGGATCCATTTTGGAGATGCATAAATGCTTTCAAAGGGAGTTATACATCATATTTGGTCAGATTTAAATACCAAGCAGATGAGACTCCCATACTTTCTGGAATCCTTAAATTTCTAATAATTAATTTACCATAACAAAAATGTTGAAGTCTCTCAAAATGAGATATTGATAGAACAGAATATCATGATTTGGCTTTAAAAAAAAAGAGAAAAAAGCATTACCTGGAGCTTTCTGTTATAATGTTCAATTAAAAATAAGAAATAATTTCATATGCAACATGACAACTAGATATAGATGATATGGACACGTATACACACACACGCACACACACGCACACTTGAATGGAGATAACCACACCAATATTGACAATAGTAATTTCTGATCAATAGGTTATTTTCATTTGCTTCAATAGGATATCTTTGATTGGACTTTAAAAAAAGAAAAGTTGGCCCTGGCTGGTTTGCTCAGTGGTTAGACCGTCGGCCTGTGTGCCGAAGGACCCCGAGTATGATTCCAGCCCAGGGCATGTACCGCGGCTGCAGGCTCAGCCTCTGGTTGGGGGTGTGCGGGAGGCAACCAATTGATTGGGGGGAGGGTCTCTCTTTCCCTTCCACTCTCTCTGAAAAGCAATGGAAAAATATCCTCGGGTAAGGATTAAAAAAATAATAATAATAAAAGAAAAAGGAAAAAAGAAAAGCTAGATTTGAACATCCTAGCACCCATTACAGATTTATGTGCTGCGGAGTTCTTTGGTCACCTTCCAAATAAGGATGCATTTATTACCCCTGAAACCAGAAAATAGATAAAGCAATTTTATCTATATAATAAAGTAATTTTTGAGTCCCTGGTTGTTTTAAATGTCCATGGATAGCTATAATTGATCAAGAAAACTGTAGCCTTTTCAGGCAAACTGCCCACATGAACATTCAGTTTTATATGATGCGTCAGGGAAGGAGGAGGTCCACTTTTCTAAATTATTTGCCTTTGGGTTTTTTAATGTTGTGTTTTCCTTGTTCATTTAGAGAATCCATAGAGTTATAAATATCCTCGATTAAATTTCATGGTTACTCTATAAAATTAGGCACTTCTATTATATTATTGAAGTTTTTTTTTAATTATTAATTTATTTAGAGAGAGAGAGGAAAGGAAAGAGAGAGAGAAAGAGAGAGAGACATCGATTTGTTGTTCCATTTATTCATGCTCTCATTGATTGATTCTTATATGTGTCCTGACCGGGGATGGAACCTGCAACCCCGGTGCATCTGTATGACGCTCCAACCAAGCCACCGGCCAGGGAATTATCGAAGTTTATTTTAGTAGGTAGTACAAGAGCCTTTATTAAACAAACAATGGAGCTAGGTTACAATTACTCTAAAAGCAGTGAACTTGCTCTGACTTCAGGATCATCTAGTTTTGTCCCCAAATAGCTCCATTGCACTATTTCTCTTAGGAAAAAGGTATTATGACCCCATCTCTTTTGAAAGGGAACTTAAAATCAGCTTTATGATTAATTTTACCAGCACTTTATGGAGCTCTCTATACAAGTTTTCCTGTTTTCTCTGAATAAAACCTGCACACCTGCCAATTCTTATGTCTTAATATAATCTCTGCTACATCTATGACAGGTGAACAAGTACAGCATCTGCTGAGGGACATGAATTTGATTTTATATTCTACTTGTCTTCGAGCACGTTGGCTGCTGTATGAATTGCCAGCGGGAACTCAATCAAAAATAATGTCTCTCTTCACTTTTCTGGCAGATTCTTCCAGCCTCCATGTCTCACCTCAGCAGACCGCTCTGCGCTCAAACACAGGGAGACACACTAGAAACGGATCAGGATGTGACAGGTTCAGAAAGGCCGAAGGCAGGGACTTTGGGAGGGCTTACAGTTATCCACAGTGTCACCCCAGGAAGACTGAACTCCATGATCTTCCTACTGATTCAGAAGATGTCAGAAGAGACCGATTATACCATAGCCCACAACATTTAAACTTAGCATAATTATTGTTGATTGACTTGATTAGGTGCTTTGCTTTCCTTGATGAGCCCAGTTACTTTCAAACTCTAGGGTGTGGTTTTTATTCCAGAAGCTGGCAGTTGGACACTCTGACTATTTTGTTTACAGAGATCCCCAGTACTGGGACAGCACATGTCCAGTTTAAAAGATGGCCATTTGATAGGTTTCTGAGCTCACTGGCAGGTAAATAGTTCTCCCGAAACTACATTTAGAAAATATAGAAACTAGAGAGAAATATAAGTCTGAGTATTTTACCTTGAGTGAAATAAAGGAAATATTTCCAGCAGAATAAGTTGTGCAATGAAACCGCTCAAATCATCAACTTGGCATTTTGATGAAGTGTGGAAGGTACAATATTTATCCATTCAAAGGGGGATTTCGTTTGATATTAATTATAAAAGTGCTGCAGAAATTTCATACTGGTCATAAGTTCTACTTAAAAGATCTTTATTTTACCAGTCCTACCCTTCCCCCTCAAAGTTCACAATTAGACTCATATACTCTGTGCCTGGTTTTTTTCACTTCTCATAACACAAGTACAGTCCATGCTGACACACAGAGGTACCTTTAGAGGTAATCTTTACATCTGGCTATGGAAGGCAAAGAAAGTGGCTCAGTTACATTTACTCCCATTGAAAAGTGACTGAAATCTGCATAGGGTATAGTAGTTTTGTTTTTCTTTTAATAACCAGTAGGCATTGCTTCATTGTCTTCTGGGACTTAGTGTGGCTGGGGCAAGTCTGAGGCCAGCCTGATCTTTCTATCTTGTCACTGATATAATACTTTTTGTCTCCGTATCCTCAGATTTCTTTCTCTATCCTTGCAGTTCAAAAACTGCCTCAAAATATATTGTTACTAATTATTCTGTAACTATTTTTTTAATGAAAAACAGCCGTGCCGTTTGGATCTACAGATACAGAACTTCCGTTTTCTCAGGAAATTTTTCTTCTATTAGGGCTGTGAGGGTTTTTGGATTTTGTTTGGTTGGTTGGTTACTCACTTGCCAGTTTCTTATTTTAAGGATACTTCGGTCTCTGTCTGCCATACCTGATATAAATAACTTTTAATGATTTTTTGTTTTCCTTTGCATTTATGCTGTTTCCCTGTGCTGTCCTCCATGGCATGGCCTCTATTTTTAGCAGAATCCATTCCCCTTCCGGCTGTTCTGATGTGGTTTTCTCTTCTTTAGTAATTGTTTTATTGCTTTCTTTCATTTCTTTCCTAACCATGGCCAGATTGCTTTACATCTTTTTAATTACCTCATCTCTTCTCTCATCTCCTATATTGATTCTTTGATATTCCTCCCACCTATCAAGGATTCCATGTTTCTTTCCATTTTTTAAAAAAGTATAGAGGAGTATTTGTCTGTAGTCTTCTTTATTTCCACTCTGCTGAAATTTATGGATTGCTTTTTATGTATCTTTTTAACTTTTTATTTTTTTGTAGATGGGAGACAAGGACATGTAATGGCAACCACGTGCAGGTGTCATGCTGGATCTTTGTTGAGTACCTGTCATCTGTGTGTGACTTTCTGTTCTGTCACCACTAGCATAAGCCAAAGCATGCATATGGGGAGTAGGCTGAGACTAACAAGGACACTCTCACTAGTGGACCTTCTGCTCTCAAAGACTCTTTCTCCCCTGGGGAAGCAAATCACTGAGGTGGAGGTTAGGTGACTCATAGTGAGGTTTCCTCACCAAGTTCCAGTTCGTTTCTCTTCATTTTTCCTCATTTCTTCTCCGTTCATCTCACCTCTAGTAACTTATCTCAACATTACAAGGAACTAGACGTCTGCAGGGACATTTTTTGTCCTTGATATCCCATCTACTAATTCAGTCCTCGGTCTTCCAAGGGAGAGACTATTACCTGGTCTCTCAGGACTCACTAACTCACCGTTAGGACAGTTTGTAGCCTGCTAAAGAGGTTTGCAAGGATTTATTGGCATTTTTAAAATCACAATTTGGAACCAATGTCACTGTCTTGGGTAAACTATCTTCACAGTCCTGATCTATGGTTATATTCTAATTTAATTATGAATTCTATTTTCTACCCTATTTTTAATTCCTTTTGTTCATTTCCATGAACTTTAGGAAAGAAGATACATATACTTGTACTTTGTAATCTCTGTATGAGTTTCCTGTGACTTCTTGAAAGTGTACAAATATAAAGATTCCTAAATTTTATTTGATGAATATAAAAAAAGATTTAAAGTCCTCTCTCAAATCACTGCTATACAATCATGATTCTCCATCAATTACCATCATTTGCAATGACCTTTACAAATTGGTATCTTGTATCTGTTCACCTTAATCTGTAAATAAGCATTCTGCCCCCATAATCATGGGCTATAATGGTGTAATGGTAAAGAGATGTGTGGGTCTTTTGCTACTATTTCTCTGTTAAAGACAAAGTGATAGACATATACATCAGTAAAATTTAGTTTTGTGTTTTAAATAGGTGACTTTAAAAAAAAAAAAAAAGGCAACTGACTCCCCCACCCTACCTCCCCACCCCCAGTAGTCATTGTTAGAAAGCATTAAATTGAGCATTTAAGATTAATTCCCTGGCAGGTCAAAAGGAGAACAGCATGTAGCCAATCCTACCTTAGTGTTCCTTCTTAATGGTTCCAGCACAGTGTGAAAAAGTAAACAGTTGTGACAAGAGCTGTAATGGATGAGCTGGGTGTAGCAGGTCACCCAACTGAAGCTCATCCTCCCTCCAAGGATACTTGGTTATGAAGTGTACTCTAGTCTTTCAGACCACCAAAGACTTACGTCGCAAACCATATTTCTGGAGTGAGGAAGGATCTTCAGTAAATACATTATGAATGATGGTGCCTAGTGACACCAAAGGACTGAAAACAAATAATGAATAAAGTACGCTTATCCTGAAGTTTTAGCCTAGGAATCTCTGGTATACATAAGATCTCCCTTCTTTCTTCTACATTCCTACTGCCCTTCTCTCTTACATGCAAACACACTGTATTCCAAATGCTTTCATTTCTTCATAGTTATTTGGAGAAGAGTGATTTTATAATTATTATGGACAATATAATAGCTATAAACTTATAGTTATTTTTTTCCAAAACTCAACATATATCAAGCCTCTTCACACACTGGGAACACAGAGATACATAGAAAATGAAGTGAGATAGTGGTCAAGATTTCCCTCCCCACTTCATGAAATTATAAATAAAAGTGAAACATTTCCCCCTTCCCCACTAATCTCCAAATCTCAGGAAGAAATCAAAATAATGCCCTATTCACCCACATAAATTATGCCTCCAAACTGGAGTAGATTCTTTCAAAGACAAGCTACATTCTTCAGTTGAATTATACTTGCCCAGTTGTCAATTTCTAACAATAATTATCATTATAGTTAAAATTTATTTAGTACTTATTTCATGTCAGGCATGCCAATAGGCATTTTATACATACCACCTAGTTTCATCTTCCCAGATAGGAAGCACTCTTTCTTCAGTTTACCAAAAGCTGAGGTTAGCCCAGAATTATAGGATGGAAACCACAGTCTTTGTCTCTAGACTATACTATTGCAGTGCTGTCCTATAGGCGGTAGCCACTAGAATGTGTACCTATAGAGTACTTGAAATGTGGCTAAGGCGAGGAGAAGCTGAATCATTTATTTCATTAAAATTTAAATAACCATATAGCACTATCATATTAAATACCACAGATCTAGCTGGTCTTCTATAAGATTAATTTTTTTTCTGTTATACAATACTAGATAGCCAATGACTGAACAAGAACTGTGATATCTCTAAAATTCCTCTATTGAAAATCTTATGAAAATAAGAAAATCTTACCAAAATACAGAACTTGCCTTACAAGTTTGTTTTATTGGCTCTCAACTTTTGGGAAATAGCCCCCTTCTTAAAACAAACAAACAAATATTTAATACCCAGTATCTAAGAACAAACTTACACTTTGCTGTTAAATTTGAAGGGTTATTCCAGAGAGACATTTGAAAGTAAGAACTCAGTAGTTCTGGAAAGTTTAACTAAAAGACTGTTCGTTAGTAAACAGCGCAGCAAGGAAGTGCCTGCTCTTCTCAGAAAACAGAAGAGCTGTACCTTCTTATTTGACTCTCCCACAGCAGTTCTCCTTCTGAAGCCACAAAAGCAAGGTCCCTTTGATTACTGGGTCTGCTCCAGCTCATCTGCAGTCAAACCCAGAAATGCTTGTCATCCACACATCTTCTTTGAGGGATTCTGGCTAAGGCCCTGTAAATTGCATTGACAAAAGACAGAATAAGAAAGAAAATCATACAAACTTATTTATTATAGGTTATATATAATGGGAGCCTTCACAAGGAAATGAATACCTGAAGAAATGGTTAGACTTGAGCCTTTTTAGACTAGGCTTGAGGAAGAGTGGAAAGACATGGGGAAATGGGGTAGAACAAAATGGGGGGAGCTAAGGAGAGAACCGGGGAAACTCAGCAAGGCCTGTTCCCTTGGGCTCCTGTCTGCAGCCTCCATCGTTGGGGATGAGGGGCTCTGTAGGGGGCCACCGCTCGCCACAGGGTCTTGTGAATTGCTTCAGGGGAGAAGGGCGAGTTCGGAGAGTCCTTCCTGCACCTGTCGTTCCTCCAGTTCCTGCAGCTTGAGAGTCGGTGCACCTAGGTGCATCCTTTGGGGCAGCACACTCTGAATCCTGTCATTTACGTTTGTTCCATGCGTGCATATCTGGGGGGTGACCTTGGGACCCGTATCAGCTCATAATACAGAATTCATACTGGAAATGAGCCATTCCAGTTTTTAATAACAATTCCTGTTGGTAAATGGGGCATTGCTTTGATTTCTACCTGTCAGTCCATCTTCCTGAGATGTGGGGATTAGTGGGAGAAGAGGAAGGGTCCCATTTTTATTTATAATTCCATGAAGTGGGGAAGGACAGCGTGACCACTGTCTCCCGTCACTTCCTCTGCTTCCTCTGCGTTCTCGGTCCTCTCCTCGCTGGGATGTTTCCATATTCTCTAGTTCCAGCAAGACCCCTTCTCTGTCCAGAAAGATGGGTTTCTCCCCTTAGACTCTTGCACGTTTCTGAACTGCCACATTCACCACTGGGGGAAGGAAGAAGAAAAGGGGTGAAGGAAATAAGTAACAGAGGTTTCCCCATGCTCTCCAGACTTCAGGGACCACCTTTTCTGGTTCCTGTGGCCGGAGAGGCAAGTGTTCCTCTTGGAGTTTTGTATACCCAAGTCCTGCCCCTACCACCCTCATGACTGGGACTGTCCTCAGAGCAGTGCTGGGTGAGGGGGAGAAAGCTCTGGTATTCCTCCTATGACTTCTGGCTCACAGGAACCCCTTTTTCTGGTCCTCTGGCCAGAAAGAGGGGGTGTTCTCAGTTGTTACTGCATAAGCCCGTTGCATAGCTCTGCGGCTCAGGCCTTCAGGTTGCCCTCAGTGAACCAGAAACTTCAATGGCCTGGTCATGCTTCAAGTCTTGACTTTCCTCACTCTCTGCCTACAACTGAATACTTACTTTCCACAGTCCTCAGGGAGTTGCCTTTTGTATCCTCTCTGAACTTTTTGGCTGTAATATGCAGAGAGAGAATTTCTTACAGACTTATTCTGTCTTGGCAAGTAATGCACATTTTTGCCATCAAATATTATAAGCAAAATTCGACTCAGAAGACCAGAAAAAAAAATTCTTCTGGAAGTGGAGCTTAGAATGACAGTCAATTGAAAGGTTGACAGACCTTTGAGGTGAGTTAGCATCTTTCTTGTCACCAAAAGGAGATTGGGTTTAGGTTCAGAGTCTCAGAAAAGGTGGAGGGTGTTCACTCTTCACTGTGGTTGCAGTTCAGCTGCCTTTTCCTGTGTGCCTGTGATAGTCATCATGCTTTTTACTCACTCAAATCACAGACACAACATTCCGAAGATGTAATAAGCAAATCGCCTGTTTCATGTGGCTAACCACTCTTCTATTACTTATTACAGCCCCCAGTGAGGTTACGAGGTTACAGGGCAGACAGAGAAACACATGCAGATGCACACATGGGGGAGAAATGCTTTGTTACAAAAGTCCTTCTTTGACTAGTACTCACTTTTTTATTTGTGCATTAAAATAGAAATAGAAATCTCAAGATTTTCCTCATGGTGCTTGTATCTGTGGTGCCAAAAAGTACTGCAATACTTATTCAGATACAAGAGACTTTGCTCACTTCTGTTTTTTACATTAAAATCAACTCTGGGGTCATATAAATCAAAGATCTCCAGATACCCTATAAGATCGTCAACCCCAAGTCTACATAGCCTGAGAAAAGAGAACATGGGAATTGTTTCAGGGGATCTTAGCTTTAATTTCATCTTCTTTGGCCTTTTTGTGTATCCCCCAGACATAGTCACAGTTCTGTTGAGGTCATGATGTGGTTATCTCATTATATAAACGGATGGCCTTATAAATATAGCTGTATGTCTCGCTACATTCATTCGACAGATAGTAATTGTGCCAAGAACAATATTGATTATTAGAATTAAACAGTAAGTAAAGACATTAATGTGGTGGAGGGGTGATGGGGAGTATAAGATAGAAGGAAGGAAGAAAAGGAGGGAGGGAGGGAGGGAGGGAGGGAGGGAGGGAGGGAGGGAGGGAGGGAGGGAGGGAGGGAGGGAGGGGAGAAGGGTGGAGGAAAGGAAAGGAAGGAGTATTATTTTTTCCCCTCACTATGCACTTTAAGAACTATGAAGGAGCTAGTGCTTCAAGCTATAACATGAATACATACATGTGTCATAGAGAGAATAAATGCTAAAGTTTGCATCAACACTCTTCTATTGTTTCAATGATCTAGCATTTTATATTGAATTTTGTATTTGGTAGAGGGTATTAGAGAAATAGATCAGAACTCTTCCTCATATAATATTTTTTTATAAAGAGTAGTAGGACCATTTTTTAATTTAGACATTATGATTTATCTGGAAGATCTCACATCAATGCTTATATGGTTAATGTACTTCTTTAATATTATAATATTCTTTAATATTGTCATTTTCATTTAAAACCTCAGGGATTATGAAAATAACATGATTCTGATATTTGTCTGTGCTATTATTCTATTTCTTTACCTAACTCTAAATACAGGTTAATAAGTTTCCAGTACCCAACTAATCAGACTGTGCCCTTTCCACATTTGATAGTTTTTCTGTACTTTTGGTCTTGCTTAAAAGCAGATATCTTATGCTATTATCATAATTGCCATCTTTCCATTTATTAAAATTCTCTTTTTATCTGAAAAGATTTCCTTTAACAGTTAAAAGCTTTCTTGCATTAATACCTCACAACAGAAGAATTCTATATAGAACAATATTCAGTATACTTTGGGCAATCCATTTAGAGAATTTGGTTACTAAAGAGCTAAAATGATCTTAAAATAAGTTGGTGCCCTTTATTAGACAATCTTTCAGGATGGCTTCCCAAGACAGCATTAATAAATGATCTGAAAGTAACCAGAATATTATTTTAATAAATATTCTGTTTCTTTTCCCTTTTGTCATTTATTTTCCTCTTTCAACTTAAACATTTCAAATACTGTCTGGCATTTTACTATATCTTACGGAGAGGGAGAGATGTATACTATAAATAGTCCTTTGTTTTACATAGGCAGGTAATTTTTGTTTAAAAAGCAAATCCAAAAATATGATAATGTATAAGCTTTTCCTCAGTAACTCAGATATACTCTTTTAAAAAAATAGCTTTATTAAGATATAAATCACATATCATAAAGCTCACTATTTTAAAGTAAACAATATAGTGGATTTTAGTATATTCACAAAATTGTGTAACCATCACCACTATCTAATTCCAGAACTTTTTTATCACCCCAAGAAGAAACCCCATACCCATTAGCAGTCACTCTTCATTCCACCTCCCCTTGATCTTGGCAACTACTATTCTATTTCTGTCGCTATGGATTTGCCTATTCTGGGCTTTTAATACAAAAGGGCTTATACAATATGTGGTCTTTTGTGACTGACTTCTTTTACTTATAATAAATGTATTCAATGTGTTGTAGCATCTATCAGTGCTTCATACGTTTTCATGACCAAATACTATCTATTGTGCAGATACAGGGTTTTGCTTATCCATTCTTGAGTTAATGGATGTTTGGGTTTGTCCTACTTGTTTCCTGTTATGAATAATGCTGCTATAAATATTTATGTACAACTTTTTGTGTGGACATATATTTTCAGTTCTCTTGGATATATACCTAGGAGTAGAATTTCTGAGTCGTTTGCTACCTCTGTATCTGTCTGTTTGAGGGACAAACTTTCTCAAAGCAGCTGCACAATTTTGCATTCCCACTAGCAATGTGTGAGGGTTCCATCTTCTCCACCTTCCCGCCCGCATTCGTGCTTGTCTATCTGTGGTTGTAGCCATCCTAGCAAGCCTGCCATGCATCTTGTTGTGGTTTTGACTTGCTTTTCCCTCCTGACTAATGATTCTGAGCATCTTTTCATGTGCTTATTTAGCTATTTTAATATCTTCTTTGGAGATGTCGATTAAAATACTTTGCCCATTTTTAATTGGGTTATTTGTCTTTTTGTTGTTGCATCATAAGAGGTCTTCATATATCCTGAATAAAAATCACTTATCGGTTCTATGATTTTTTCAAATACTTCCTCCCATTCTTTGAGTTTCCTTCTCACTTTTTTGATGGTATCATTTGAAGCACAAAAGTTTTTAATTTTAATAAAGTCCAATTTATCTTCCCCCCCTTTTTTGCTTATGATTTTGGTGTCATATCTTAGAAATCATTGCTTAATCTAAGGTCACAAAAATGTACACTTATGCTTCCTTCTAACAGTTTTCTAGTTTTAGCTCTTACATGTAGGTTTCTGATCCATTTTCAATTAATTTTTGTATATGGTGTGAGGTATGGTCCAAACTCATTCCATTGAATGTGGCTATCCAGTTGTCCCATCATCCATTTCATAATGGATGAACTTAACCTATCCAGACCAAACACCCTAAGACAAGAGTGTAAACGTGTTACTAAAATAGTGTATTCTAAGGAAGATATGGTAAAATGATCTGAAATAAAATGTCAACCTGTTGGTTCGCATGATATCAAGAGACATGTAATGACTCACAGAAAAAAAGAAAGGAAATATAACATTAAAAATTTGTCAGTATTTCCTGAGCATAAATTAGGTCAAGGAGAAAGATGTAGCTGATACAGGTCATCAGAGAAAAGATATGCATTTATTGTGGAATGGACATAGCTTTCCAGCCTTTCTGCAGCCTGGATGATAGACTTCAGGAATATTTCCTCTGTTCTTTGATTTCTCTGGTACCTTTACTGCTGAGAAGCAGTTCTCTGGAGAACAAGATTTATATCTGTGGGCATAGGTAGCTTCTTAACTTAGTAAATGAGTATCTGTGTTAGTATGCAGTTTTTTTGCAAGTTTGGTGATTATTAGTTAATGACCTATGGCCTGATCATCTCTGAATGAGCTAATGACATCACACTTCTGCTTTTGCAAAGCTAAGAAACTGATGGATGTCACACCAAGACAATGCCATTATTGAGGGCCTCCTCTAGCAGCCAATTGGTTCTTTTCTTCCCTTACAGCTTTCCTTACATGCATGACCTAAAAAGAAGGCATTGAAAACATGCTTGAAATATTTAATGTCAAGGCATGGCCTTGGGGTATATGTGTAGGAGACAGGGAGGGTGCTGGATAATTTGGGTGGGAGGGAACCACCTCACAAAAGTACTTGGAACTGAATCTGGGCAAAAGGAGGGAGAGTACAAGATTGAGGTAGGATGAAGCTGAAGACAGTGTAATGATATTCAAAGAGATTCTAGGCTCTGCCACTAACTGACTTCGTAACACTGGCAACTTCCGTGTTTCTAGGATGTTTGGTGATCTTGTCTATAAATTGGATATATTAATGATTACTGAATTAGTTGACGTGGAACAGCACTATTCCTGATACCTAGTGCATTCTCCACCAAAATTCATTTTTATGGTTCTCTCTCAGTCTAACCTTGGAGCTGCCCTCAATATTGGTTAAGAGGTCAACTTTGCTGATTGATTTAAATTTGGTTTTAGTTTTGGGTTAACGCCTACTCATTTCTGTCACCTAGAATGAGAATAAAGTGAGTGCCTGATGAGTTCTCTCAAAAAAACACCACCACCTTACCCCCATCTTCACAGACAAATGGGAATTTCCTCTGGGGATCAGGACTTTGATGTTTAATTTGTTGTTGGAACACAAGGTGGGTCCTTAGACCTACAACTCTCTAACTAGTGGGGGTGATTAGAGATCATTCTTTGTGAAAAAACAATTTCTTTCCCTCACATGTTGAACATCATTATAAATTCTTCATAGACTATGTTATTATCTGCTTTGTGTCGCTTTTGTGAATTTCCTCCTCTGCCTTTCCCATCCCTCAGAAAGGGTGCAATTACAAATTCACAAAACAATTGAACTTCAAGTTGGAAGCAGCATTTCACCCTTGGCAACAAGAATTCTTAATCATTATGCACCTTGTAAGTGAAAAAATAAGAGCTAATATTTTACCCTCATGAATAAGTGCCATATAGGTCTCTTACAGAGCTGATAATATGCATGGAAAAAACACACATAATTTTAGATTCTGGTTTCAGTGAGATTTTACATCAGATTAGAGTGGTTTATGCAGTATAGTTCTATTTTTTAGTTGAGCTGATAAAGTCCAAAGACAACCAGAACCTGACCTTTTAAATGTACAACTTTTTAAAAAAAATAAAGTGATTATTTTTATAACTTTGGGCTTAGCAAGTAAAGGCCACTGTGGGTATAGGGGTGTGTGTGTGTGTGTGTGTGTGTGTGTGTGTGAATTCATAACATTTATTTCATATAGGTTTGCTGACTTTTCATTGAGATTTCTTTTTTTAAAAATTGGAGTCTAATTGACATAACATTAGTTTCAGGTATACAACATAGAGATTTATTAAAAGTGAATTTCTACTAAATTTTGACTTATTTGTGACTATTTCTTGATCAATCATGTAAATGTCTCTATGTTTATAAATATTTATATGAGGAATAGTGTTACGGTTATATTGGACTAATCTCCAAGACCTTAATTGCTTCAACCAGTAAGTAAAGTATGTGTGCATCTAAACATTAAACCATGTTGTTGTTGAAGTTGTGGTTAGTTTATCAAAAATATTCACAGAGCCCCTATTGTGAGCTTAACACTCCAGTGTGATAGAAGCAAAAGGACCAATATGCCATAGAAAAGATGTGGTCCCTTCCTGCCATCAAGAAAATGCCAGTCTACTTAAGAATTATGAACTGCATATACATACATGAAGAACCCACAGAATATGCTGTTATGTTTACGTAGCTGTCTTTCCTCATATTGCTCTCTCAGTCTAGAAAATCCATTTCCCTGTGTTGTACCACCCTTGTTGACATAATCTCCTAGACTGGAAGAGTGACAATGAGGGAAACTTGTCTAATCATTAAGGAGGAATTAAAGGAATTGATGAAAGAGGTAGACCCTCCAAGGATAACCCTGTATTTCTGAAATTTATACCAAAAAACCCCCCCAAAAACCACAAAACACTATATTGGCAAGTGGCTCATAATCAGACATATAACCATAACTTCATACTTTTTAAATATTTGAGCAAACTTTAGTAGAAATTTATGAACAATGACTCAGAAGACAGCCTTCTCACAAAGGATAGGACAGTGTCAGAAATGAAATTCCGACTCTCTAGTCCAGGGAGTAGAAAAGATAAAGAAAATTCAAGAAACTAATTTGGCTGCTTCTGTAGTTCTCTCACGAACCCAGATATGAAAATGAAAGATCTTAAAATATGGGAGAAAGTGAGAATATCCAAGGTTGAAGATAAAAAGTGGCACAGACAGCCTGTGTTTGAGGGGTCTTAGGTGGCAGCTTCTGCAGCTCTGTCTTAGCCTTGTCTCATTACCAAGAACTTAGAGGAGGACATTGGCTTTGTGTGTATCATGCTTGTCCAAGACATCATAAAAGTCGAAGTACTTTCCTAAAAGCTCTTGACAGCCTGGAAAAATAGACCAAATCTTTTACCAAGGGAAATGTAAATGGATCAATATAAAATTACACTCTCACATTCAAAAACCATCTGCCCCTAAATGGAATAGGGAATGAGCTTACCAGCAGCACTCCTGATGATTGACAGGAAGTTCAGCGTGATTAGTAACGCGGTATGTCTGCTCGGTGACTTCATTTGATGCTCGAATGCAGATCAAAGATTGTGCTGGTGAACCACACTTGGAATAGCATGCTCCATCTGGGTACCACGTTTGAAGGGAAATGTTGCCTGACTTGAATACGTCCAGCATAGAGGACTGTGATAAGAAAGAATAGGGGATTAAAACCACCCTCACAGAAAACACATGAAGAGGGCATTTAGCCTAGAAAAGAGAAGATACTCATGGAGTCATAACAACTGTCTTCAGATTCTTAAAGGGCTGATCTGTGGAAAAGAAATTATGCTCAATCTACACGTCTAGAAGAGTAGAATCAGGGCAAAAGTGTAGGAGCTATGGTGAGACAGATTTGGGCTGAATATTGAGAAGGCCTTCACAACATCTAAAGTTGTCCAAATATAGCCCAGCCGGGCGTGGCTCAGCAGTTGAGCATCGACTATGTTCCAGAAGATCACGGTTCGATTCCTGGTCAGGGCACACGCCCGGGTTGTGGGCTCGATCCCCAGTAGGGGGCCTGCAGGAGGCAGCCGATCAATGACTCTCTCATCATTGATGTCTCTCTCTTTCTCCCTCTCCCTTCCTCTCTCTGAAATAAATGAAGATATAATAAAAATAATAATAATAATAAAAATAAATAAAATTGTTCAGATATAAAGTTAGTTTCATCACAACGTCTGTATCATTAGAGATTTTTAAGCTGAAGACCCTGTTTCTAAGTCCCTTCAAGCCCAACAGTGTGCTTGCTGCCTCCACTCCTTCTTGGGCTCTGTATGCTCTCTGTTTCATAGGAGTTCTCCCAGACCTTCCCTTTCTATCCAACTTCTGTTCACCTACCTTGTTCCCCTTCTATCTTTTCCAGGCCCCTTATTCTTTCATTTTTAGACCCCTTCCCTCCACCAGGCCCTTATAACACCTGTAGTCCTTCAAGCCCATTCCTATGATACCCCTCCTACCACCCTACCTTTTCAATTCTGGAAAATTCAACCTTTTCCATCAAAGTACAACTCAGTGTCTACTCTTGAAGCTCATTTAGTCCACCCCTTATTTGTATTCCACAGCAATCCCTTCCTGCCTTAGCTATGGCATTTACCTACTTATATTGTAAATATCTGTGTACATAGTGATCTTCCTTATTAAATTATGAAGTCAGTAACTGGTGTTCATCACTCCATTGTCCTCAGCTTCAAGGAAGTGCCTCAGGACATATGCTGTTGATTAATAAAGGTTGAAGGATTGCTGGCAGAGGCATGATAGAAAGGGTTGAGCATTAGGTAGAACATTGGACTAAGGAACCTCTGAGGTTCCCTCAAGTACAAAGAACATTTAAAAGAAAATTAAGACATTTATCTTAATTAATCTGTACAACTCCAAATAAATGCTTCAATTAGGATGACTTCTACATATAAAAATAGAGCTGTTAAAGCATTTCTGATTTTTTAAAACAAAACTTATTTTATTTTATTCATGAACCGAAGCCATCTCTTTTCTCCATAGAGTCAGAGCTCTTGGTCTCTGACACTATTTTCCAAATAAGACAAGAGATTGGAGCTCATTTCCTGGGCTAATCTAGGGAAGATTTTCTCAGGCTTTGTCTCTCACATTCATGTTGGGGGCCAGTCAGTGTGGAGCCAGCCTTTCAGCCTGCCTTTTTCTCTCCTCATTTTGTTTTTGGAACTTTTTTCCCCTTTCTCCTTCCCCCATGGTGTGAGTTCGTGTGTGGCTCGTTTTCTTGGGCACAAAGCCCAGCTGAATATCAGCTTTGTTTGTTGTTTGTACTGTCTCTGCTCTGAGATCAGCCTCTGATACCCAGTGCTCAGAGTTCCCTCGAATAGGGGACCCCGTTTGCATTCCTTTAAGTCCAGCTGGAAGACAGCAAATGCAAGAACCAGGGCTTTGCAAGACTTTATTCACAGAGAAGAAAGCTGCGGTATTTTGTGTAGCATGAGAAAAACAGATATGGGTTTTTAGATATGTGTTTTCATGTTCTGATTTTTTAGATATGGGTTTTCATGTTCTGATTTAAGCCAGTAGAGAATTCCTAATCTAAAGGAGAAATGTCCCAGATATTGGCCAACCATTTGGTTATACATGAACCAAATGACCAAAAAGTTCACTTAATTGGGGTTTGTTCACATTCCTTGATATGGGGGGGAGGGGGGAAAATAACAAAACTCCAAAGGGTAGGACAGAATGTTCCATAATCCAGCAGGAGACAGAGACCCACCAGGCTCTCAATCAGGAGTCAGAGCACCCATACCCAAGGGATAATATCAAGTCAGAATTGAATCAAGTCTTACGTAACAGACACCCACCCCCAACCCAGCTCAGTTCTTAGGTGGACTGGATCAGCTTTTCATCTTATCTGCCAGATAAGAGGAAAGAGGGACCCTGTGTCTTAAACAGAAGAGAGGGGGGGACCTGTGTCTTGTGAGAGATGTCATCTGGAACTTCCTCCTTCCAGTTATAATGGTGTTAATTTCAGTATGCAGGCTGGTTCATTCAGCCTGATCTCACCTGTCCAGGCCTTTCCCTGGAGCTGGCTGACCTTGGACAAGTTACTTAATTTTGTTATTCCTTGGCTACATTATCTGTTTCATTAGGATGGCAGAACCTACTCATTAGCTACTGTATGGCAAAAATTAAATGAGATAGGGCATGGCCAGCAGAACTTAAGGTTAATAAAGTAGCCTCTAGAGAGTCTTGATTCGTTGCTTACTGAGTAATTTTGGGCAAGTCACTTAACCTCTCTGTTTCTATTTCTTCATCTGTAAAATGGGGCTAGTAATAGTTTCTACCTCATAGGGTTGTTATAGGAATTAAATGAGTTAAAACTTATAAAGCACTTGGAGTAGTTTCTGATAGGAAGTGTGGGATATGCATTGGTTAAATAAAGCACAGTACTTGTCTCATAGTGAATGATCAGGAAGTGTTAGTTGCTATTGTCATTGTTATTACAATTATAGGATGGCAATGATCATGGCCACCATCACCTGTTACTATTTTTCTGAACCATGCTACAGTTGACCCAGTGTTCCCTTTCCTTATTCTTAAAACTATTTCCTTGGCTCCTGGGACGCCACCCTTGCTAGTTTTCTGTGTTTGCTGTGACAGATTACCACAACTGCAGTGTTTTAAAACAACACAAATTTATTATCCTACAGTTCTGTTGGTCTAAAGTCTACTATGGGTCTCACTGGACTAAAATCAGAGTTTCTGCAGGGCTTGTCTCTTTCCTTAGGCTTTGAATTGGATCTGTTTCCTTTCCTTTTTCAGGCTCCCCAAGCCACCTACATTCCTTGGCACATGGTCCCCTTCCTCTAGCTTCAGTTCCAGTGATGGCTGGTTAAGTCCTTCTCACGTTGCATCCTTTCTACTCTTCCGCTTCCCTCTCCCACTTTTAAGCATCCTTCTGTTTACATTGGACCCACCCACAAAATTCAGGATAATTTCCCTATTTCAAGGTCAGCTGTTTAGCATCCTTAATTCCTCTTCGACAGGTAGATAGCATACTCATAGTTTCTGGGGGTTAAGACATGAACATCTTTGGACAGGCTATTATTCTGCCTACCACGATGTCCTTTCCATGTTCCCATAAAACTCTATTATCTCTATCATAATAAATATCATCATAGTATTTGTTCCTGTTTTTTTAAAATTGAGATGTAATTGACATATAATGTTGTGCAAGTTTGAGGTGATTTGATACATTTGTTGATTTGATACATTTGTATATTACTTCAACATTCCTGTATCTGTCTGTCTCCCTGACTTAACTTTGACCTTCTTATGGTCTTACTCATTTTTTAATTCCTGTATTAAGAACAAATAGTAGACCCTCAATAAATGTTTTTAAAATAATACAGATAATTCAAATACCTAGACATAACCTAAAATCTCCTTAAGGACCAGCACAGAAGAGGGATTAACCTGTGCTCAGTAATTACAGTTATTCATGTTAATAATTCCATTTCTATGAAAATTGGTCAACGAATATGTGATATTAATAATATAAGTTGCATTACTCTTATTACCATAGCTAACATTTATTTTTTTATTACATGTAAGACATTGTCCTTTGTGCTTTTCATGTGTTAATTCGTTTAGTTTTTATAACAGTGTTCTGGTATAGGCACAATTATTATTGCCAATATTATGAATGTGGAAACTGAGGCACAAAAGAGTAAATAACTTGCCTGGTGTCAGCCCACATGGTATACAGTTAACTCTGAGTTAACCACTTTATTCTGCCAACCCAAACAATCCCTCCTGTGACCAGTCTACATGAATAGGAGGTCACTGTAGTTAATTTGAAATTTTGTTTATTTCTCATGAAACTCAATAGCCTGTAGCCTCATGGGTTTAAGGAAAGAACTGAGTGAATTAGCTGGCTCCATTTGGCATTTTTCAGCCGGCCAACTTCTAAGACACTTAGGATCTGGGCCTCAAGTGTAAAAATGAGCTGTGTATTATCTTTCAAAGCCACCTTGGTCTTCGGGAAAATCCTTGGGCCTAACCATGAGTCCACACATGATCATTTTGTCAGTTTAATGAGAGTCAGTCCCAGGGGAAGGCCAGCGTGCAGGGAGGGAAGGCGGAGGGAAGAAACGCATTAAATCTGTGGTTGCTTACAGCATCTGCCTTTGATGCTGTCTCTGGGGGACACACTGATCGCTTCCTCATAGTCAACAAATTCTGTGTCTTCTCAGCAGTTCTGAAGGGGGAGAGGCCTTTAAGGCATTTTGTACTGACAAGCTTATTTCTCTTAGGGCTCTAGAATGTAATAGAAGCCATCAAAGGGAAGGGATATTAGGAGGTTGCTTGGCGCGACAGCCACAGAATTCATATGTTTTCAGGCGACTTCCTCACTTTTTTGGTAGTTCAATTAGCGGCAGGGTAAACTAATAAAATATATGTTAGTTTGGGTACTTTTGTTTTTTTAGGGGTTGATTCTGTTTTGTTGCAGACAACTTTGTATATAAAGCTGACACTGTTTTTCACTGAAGTCAAAGCTCTTGCTAAATTGTAACCTGGTCAATCTGTGACCTGAGGAAATGGGGAAGAAAGTGTAAAGGACTCAAGGGGTACCATCACCCCAGAACACCTTGGAGAACCCTGAGGCAAAGGGGTGCTTTTTTCCTTCATTTTACAGGTAGGGTGGGCAGAAGCCACTATTTTGTTTTCTAATGTGAGAGAAAGGCTAAGATATGACTTCTCGCAAAAAGCTTGAACAGTGCCATGAAAAGTCCACATTTCTCCGGTTATGTGGGTATGTGTGTGTGTGTTTATTGGCTTAGAGAGAGAGAAAGGGAGAGGGAGAGAGAGAAACATCCAAGCGACACATCGATTCGCTGCCTCCTGCATGACCCCCACCAGTGATAGAGCCATCAACCCAGGCACGTGCCCTGACCGGGAATTGAACCAGTAACCTTTCGGTGCACAGGACGACGCCCAACCACTCAACCACGCTTGCCAGGCCTCTCCTGGGTTTTTGTTGCTGGCATCTTCCAAAAGTCTGAGAGAACTAATTGAACAGCTTATTAGCAATTAACTTACTCTTAATTACTTTAGAGACAGAATTACATATTGCTTTATTTTATTTACTTTTAATTACTTTGGAGCCAAGTTTACATATTGCTTTATTTTATTTTAGTGCAATCCAATGAAAATGTCTTCCATAAAATAGAAAATTAACATGTTTATGAATTTTTATAAACTCGAAACATCACAAATACTGGTAGAAGCTGACATTCTCCTCTGCTCCCACCTCGAGATGGAGGAAGGGTTTGACTCTCAGTATTTATTAAGCACCTGCATTTTCTTCAGACTTTAATTATAGATTATATAATATTAATTTTGAGCAGCTATAATATAGTAGGCATTGTAGGGAAACGGTGGCAACACAGCCTTATGTGATTGTTCACATGGCAAAGGGCTCTCTTTAGCGACCAGGTTGCGGTCATCAGCCCCACGGTGGCCTTTAGCGAGCCTTGTGTCCACCTCACGCTGCTGCTGCGAATCCTCTTCCCAGATGATTTCATCGTCTTTATTTTTAGTCTCTCTCTGTCTCCAAGTTTACACTCCAGGTTTTCCTAACTCTTCCACCTGCTTCTTTGATCTGTCTTCAACTTGCCACCTCTGGTTCAGGATCTTCTGGTTTGTAAGAAGGAAATTCCATGCTCAACAGCGGTGATTGGGAGCTACCACCCTACAGAAACCTTCCTTTCCCACACTTGACTGGGGGTGTTTTTATTCCACAGCAAATACGACAGGCTATTTTTGCAAAGAGATTTTTAATGTTTGGGTATTATTCTGAAATACAGTCATTTAAGTTGCTCAAATTTGGGAGTTATCTAGGTGGGAGTTCATTTTATTTGAGCTGAAGGGCTATAATTTGTGGTTACTCCAGTATTTGGTTAAGTATATAGTAAAAATCAGGCCATTATATGTAATAATGGCATAGAATTAAGTACTCTTATTTTCCAGTGTTTATAGATCGAGATATTCAGAATTAACTCTGGAAATCCAATATGGAATATTGGCAGAGGTATACACATACTACTGAAACTAATATACTTTCTTAATTTTGATAATTTCTCAAAGGTTTTGTCAAATGCTAGAAGAGGTATATATTTTTTTTTGAATTATCTGTGGTTTCCAGTGTTAAATTTCTTGGAACATATAGTTGAATGGTAAAACTTTTTCAACAAAATTTTACCCAAAAATAAAAATAAAAAATCTGTACTTGGACTCAGACAAACCCTCACACATGAATCCCCTTCTTTTAATCTTTTAACAAATCTCAACTATAGGTTTCTTTTTCTTTCTCCATTTGAGAGGTTTTGGTGACCATCATTGGTTTTTTGAAAGAGCAAATGCATCCAGCATTGAAGGGCTTATCATTTGATATAGAAGAAATAACTCAACTTCCATTTGGGAGTGTGCATGTGCAGGTAAACACATACAGTATCTTTAATCCAGAGAAAAAAGTTTTTCTTTCATAACACTTCTGAATCATGGTTGCATAGAAAATAGAAAAATAATCCAGATTCTATATGCTCTACGAAAGCGAATTTATGTTTTCCATGTTATTTCCCCATATATTAGATATGGTGTATTTCAATACTGGCCCCCATCTGGTCCGTGACTTTTGATAAATTTCATTGTTACCATAGAGAATTCAAGGAACAGCAGGGTTAATATATTTCAACCTCCTTTTCACTCTATTCCACTCACCCTGGCTTCCTTGCTGTTGCACAAACCTTCCAGGGAGGTTCTTGCCTCAGGGCCTTTGCACCAGCTGTTTACTTTGTCTGAGATGCCCTTTACCAATGTTCATTTCCTCATTTTGGTCTGGTCTCTCTGAAACATCATCTCATCGTAGAAGCCTTCCCTGACAGCCCTGTCAGTCCCTCCCTGCACCTTAGAAACTCTCTCTTCTCTTACCTGCTCTACTCTTCTTCCTACTCCCCACCATTACTGGATAATGAAATATTTATGCAATCGCATGTTCAGTGCCTGTCATATCTCCCTTCACCACCCATTAGAGCAAGGCTTTTTATCTTTTTATCTGTTTGTATGCCTGGAACCTGGAATAGTACCTCGCACATGAGTCAGTCAATAAAGATTTGTGGAATACATGGAAAAGGTTTAATGTCTCTTCCAGTATATAAGAATGCTCAATACCAAACACAATTATGACTTAGCTTTTCCGTCTAGTAAACTGTCAAGCCAAGACAGTATGGTGTTTAAAAAAAAAAAAAAAAAAAAAAGACAGTATGGTGTTGAGGATATAACTTTTCAGGTATGTTCCAAAATATATCTCATCTTTGGGATATTAAATAATAGCGAATGATAGCCATATTGCTGGATCACTTCAGAAGAACATAGAGTAGTCATAGAAATGAGTCCATGAATCTCCTTAAGTATTCTGAAATGAGAGATCATGAGCAATAACCTATTATTTATTGTTCCTCTAACATGCATGTCCCATAAGGTTCGTCAGCGGATCATTGAGCAGCATCCATCACTGAGAAATAGTAATGTGCAGTGGTTGAGAACAAGGGCTTTAGTCTGACTGCCTGAGTTCAAATCCCACTATTTCCACTTAATAGCTGCATGGGGCTTGGACAAGTTACTTAGCTTTGTGAAGTCTGTTTCCTTAACTATGAAATAGGAATACTAACAAAACTTGCTTCACAGAGCAGGTGTGAAGATCCAACAAGTCCAAGGACATTATAACTTTGCTGGTAGATCCTAAAAAAGTATTTTTTAACAAAATGTGTATACACTCATTGGCATGAAGAATGCCATGGTTAAATGGTCAAAGGACTTGAATAAAATTTTCTCCAAAGAACATATACAAATAGCAACAAGCATATGTGAAGATGTTTAACATCACTAGTAAGTAGGGAAATGCAAACCAAAACCAAAATGAGAATCCACCTCATGCCCATTATGGTGATTATTAAAACAAAAACAAACAAAAGACAGAAAATAAGTGTGTGTGAGAGCATGTAGAAAAATTGGGATGTTTGTGTATTGCTGGTAGGAAAACTGTGGCATTACTCTAAAAATTAAAAATAGAATTACCAAATGATCCAGCAATTCCATTTCTGAGTATAAACCCAAAGAATTGAAAACAGAGACTGAAACAGATATCCATACACACACATTCATAGTATCACTAGTCACAATGGCCAAAAGGCAGAAACAACCCAAAATGTCCATTGACAGATGAATGGATAAACAAAATTGGTATATTCATACAATTCAATATTATTTAACCTTAAAAATAATGAAAATCTGGTTCATGCTACAACATGGATAAAACTTGAAGACATTACACGATGCAGTAGGGATGCCAACTCCCCCACCCAACACCATAATTGAAAGTCTGCGTATAACTTGACCCCCCTGAAATGTAACTAAAAGCCCACTGTTGACTGGAAGCTTTACTGATAATAGTCGATTAACACATATTTTGTACGTTATATGTATAACATACTGTATTTTTACAGTAAAGTAAGCTAGAGAAAATCATAAGGAAAAAATACATTTATAGTACTGTACATATTTATGGAAAAAATATGTAAGTGGACCCATGAACCATCAATCCCATGTTGTTCAAGGGTCAACTGTATATTAAGTTAAATAAGTCAGACACAAAAGGACAAATATTTATATAATTCTACTTATAATGAGGTACCTAGATGAGTCAAATTCATAAAGACAAAAAAGTAGGATGGTGGTTGCCAGAGGTTAGAGCGGGGGAAGGGAGGGAGGAATGGGACCTTTTGTTTAGCGGGCAATGGGTTTCAGTTTGGAAAGATGAAAAACTTCTGGAGATGGTTGCACAACACTGTGAGTGTACTTGATGCTCTTGCACTGTACACTTTTAAAAGTTAAATATTAAATTGCATGTTCTGTATATTTTACCACAAAATTTTTCTTTTAAAGAATGTTATGTTTGAAGCAAATGGAATGTGTACATACTGGCTCATGTCCACCATAAACCCAAAAAAGAAAGGTTATATACAGGACTTACTGGGAGAGGAATTGGCTGTGTTATCCCACACTGATAATTCACACCTGGATAAAACCTTCAGTTTACAAAACATGAGAACACACATCACCTCGCGTTCTCACAGCCCCTTGAAGTAATATTGTTCCTACACCTATTGTGTAGCTAAGGAAAATGGATCTCAGAAAAGCTAAGTCCCCGAGGTTACATTACTGGTAAGTTTGGGGTCAGGATTTGAACCTCAGCCTGAGGCACCCACAGCCATGCTGTCTTCTAAACCATCCCTTGACCAGATCTTCTTTCATTCCAGGAACGAATCGCCTATTCCTCCTTTCAGTGAAATACAAAACATACTCATACCCCCGCTGACAAAGAATCAGGGGTCTCTCATAACCTCTGGTTCTACAGTAGTAAAGTGAGGTTGGTCAGTTATTAAAACCACCAAGTATGATGGGATATGGCTTAAATTTACAATTCCTCACTTTTTATTCGTGTCAATCAAGAAACACTGTCAAATATTTAAGAATGAGATAAAATACCAAGATAGAGATGGCAGCAGGTTTGTGTTTCCATCAACATGATGTGGTTTTTCATATGAAAAATAAGGTGCTAACCAAAAATAACTTAACCGTTGGAGTGTCATATAGGATAAGCATTCCAACGTCCCAAAAATCTCATTGCAAATGCAGGGCCTGAAAGAATGTCTGTTTCTTGGACTGAAAGAAGTGATCAGAAAAGTTTAGTCATGTTCCTTGGCCAAGGGCCTCTGTATTAAGAGAATTTGTTGCTTTCTGTGCTCCTGAAAGAATAAGTTGACATTGGCATTCAAATAACTTGCTTTTGGAAGAGTTTCCACGGAAAGGTTGTCATTAGCTCCATCATTCCTGCAACATAACTCTTAAGCATCTAAGAGCAAGGCAGTTGCTATGAGACCCTCGCCATTCCTAAAACTTGTTCTCATTATAGACTTTAATATTCCAAGTCAGGAATTTTCTCACTCGACTCACTAAGCTTGCTTACAAAGGAAAACCAAATGCTCAAATGGCCTTCTAAAAATTAATGTTACCTGTGCCTTTATTGTCACAGGCCACTGTCTGCTAAGGTTGTTTGTTTGTTTGTTTGTTTGTTTGTTTGTTTAATGTCCAGTCCCTCTGAGCAAGTGAATGACATGCACGTAGAATGAAAGGACAACAATGTAGTTTAAGATTAAAATGCTTATTCTTGTCATCTACAAATTCTATATCACTTAAAACAATCCTAAGACCTTTTTTTTCATTGTTCAATACAGTGGTCACTAACCATGTGTGGCTATTTAAATTTAAGTATAAAATAATTAAAATAAAGTGAGTTAAAATTCAGCTTCTTAATTATACTTGCAACATTACTCAGTAGCCATGTGGCTGGTGGCAGCTGTATTAGTGCAGATATAGAACATTTTCATCATTGAGGAAAGTTCTGTGTACAGTTCTACGCTTGCTTTAAAAACTTGTTTAACTTAGATTATGTATCACACTGGTGACATGGGGTTGGGGTGGGAAAATCTACCATTGCCCCACTAAGCACAAAGCTGGCATCAGCTGGTGGGCTGGTAGATATGCCATGATCTCCTACTATGTGCACCAGTAAGGTGACTTTGCAACTCAGCCAGTATCTAACAAAAAAGTTTTAAGGTCAAGATAATATTGCTGGTATGAGCTCCACCTTCTCTATAGCAGAGGCCTCTAGATGGATGTGGACATGACAGTCATCTCAGGCAGGTGATGCCCTGCCTTTGAAGGCTGGGTCTCCAGGATCGCTCAGGTAGCCCATTGGGCAGTAATTCTCAACTACAAATTAGAACCACCAGTAGAGCTTTTAAAAAATGAACATGCTTAAGGTCCATCCCAGAGAGTCTGAATTAATTGCTCTGGTTTATAACCAGGATTTTTAAAAAATTCCTCCAGGTATTCTGGTATGCAGCCAAGGTTGAGAACTACTACCCTAAGACCTGTTCCAAGCATCTCAAGTAGTTCTGTTCTAGGACATCTCAGCCCCTGGGTCAACCACAGGTAGCAAGTTAAACAAGAACACTGAAGAGGGACACAGGAGACTCAGGCTTCATTTCCAGCCCTCCTACTGACTTGTGGACCTTGGATGTCACTATCCCTCCTGGGCCTCAGTGTCTTCCCCTGTTCAGTGAGAGGGTTTATCTTCACTCATACCCAAATTCTATCAGTCTGTGGAACACCAGTTCCTACTTAATCTGATCAAATAGAACTCTTCATAATAATTATGGATAGAAATCTTTTATCTTTTGATATCCTAGCTACTTCATATGCATTTTATATTCATCATAAGATGATGCTATGCAAGCCAACTAGCACCCTGTGTTTACCCAAATAGCACAGCTGTCTCAGCATGCTGGGGGGGAATGGGGTGACCAATACTAAGTGGTTTCATCTACTGTGTTTAGATTCCAGCTGACTATTTAGCGTCTTCTATGTGGATCCACATGTTGCATTGAGTGTAGCATCATCACGGATGTTTGCATATCTAACAAAGGGCTCTAACCAGCCTCAGTTATTGTGCATGATCAGCTAATGTTTCTTTTTATATCCCAAGTCTTTCCAGCTGCTCATTTGTACAATCATTCCATTTCCTTCTCCAGGAGTGTTTACAACTGGCCTTTAAAATCATCACCTAATGGGCACTGAGGTGGAAGTCATGTTTACATGACATTCTAATCTGGTTATGCCTTCAGTTTCTTTCCTCTTGCCTCTTACCAAAGCAGGCTGGCTCTCTTAGAAACGGCCTAATACTTCTCCAAATGGGCCCATAGCTCATGGTGCTGTTAGAAGTGACATCTCCCTGCTCAGCCCGTCAGAGACGGTGATGGGATAACACCTTTCAAGGTGACAATGTGTGTGACAGCAGGCAGAGGGGCAAGTGTGCTCACTGGCAAAGATAAGGAATGTGATATCATTTGGTCTGTGTGTTTCATCACCATAACTGCTTATAGTTTCAAATTGCCCATGAATCAAGCTGTAAGTGCCTTAGAATAGGAGAGCGGTTGCTAGCCTGCACTTGGCTCCACTATTACAAATATTTCACGTCCTTAGTATCTTCCAGTCTCCTCTGTAGTCCACCACCAAATGTCTGTGCCGTGCACTGGCATCCTGCTTTTAGAAAGATCCTTCCCAAGCACTTCCAGGATACAGCTGCCACCTTAAACATGGTGATCAGGTCTCAGTATCCTGCCTCCGGGAGTCCTCCTGGCCTGCCACTGCCCGCACTGCTTGCCTTGTGTGCCCCAACCAAGCTCCATGTAGTTACCCGCCCCCACCCTGGGATAGTTCTTACTCTGGACTTTGCTTGTGTTGTCTCCCTGGCCTGAAAAGCCCTGTAGGCCAGAGCTGCCCCGTAGACATATGCTCTGAGCCACCTATGAATTTGTAAACTTTCTTATTACACATTAAAAAAAAAAAAAAAGTAAGAAGCAGGTGAAATTAATTTCCATAATATATTTTATTTAACCGGGCACATTCAAAATACTGTCTCAACAAGTAGCCAATATAAAAATTAATGAAATAGTTTACATTCCCTTTTTCATACTAAGTCTTGAAAATCCAGTGTGTATTTTATACTTATAGGACATCTCGGTTTGGACAAGATACATTTCAAAGTGCTCCGATGTGGTTGGTGGCTATAGACTGCCCTACTGGACAGTGCAGTTCTAGCCCTGCCCCACCCTCATCTTGTAAGACTCAGATCAGGCATTGCACTTAGGAAAACATCTCGGACCTCAGCTCCCAACACACCCATTGTTCAGGGGTTCTCAGCTTTTGCTACACATGAGAACCACCCCAGACGCTTTTTTAAAGCCTGCAGACCAAGCCTCTCTACAGATCAGTTTGATCAGAATGTTAGTGGGACCCAGGCTGCAGTTTGGGGTGAGGGGGTATTAAATTCCCCCAAGTGATTCCAGTGTGCAGCCATGACTCGGAACCACTCTAGACTGAGTCACTCAGTTGCACAACAAAGTATATATTAGCCGAGCAATTCCCAGTAGAATAGAGGATTGAAGAGGAGGCAGGAAGTAAATAAATACAGCATGTGTAAAATGGTTTTCTATAGCAGTGATTTTCAACCCTTTTCATCTCATGGCGCACGTAAATTAATTACTAAAATTCAGCAGCACACCAAAAAGTGCGTTATATTTTTTGCCAATCTGAAGGGAAAAAAAGTATAATTTTTATTTATTCACACCAGACAGCTATTGCTGTGTTGGCTGTTGTCTTTTTTTTTTTTTTTTTGACAATCTAAGGGAAAAGAGGTCAGTGCCTCTGGCCAAATAGTCAGGTATTGGACATTTTAAAAATTCTTTCAGTATACCGGTTGAAAATCACTGTTCTATAGTGTAAGGAAAAATAAAGCAGGAGAAAAAACAAAGAGTAACTGAGATGGGGGGATGGAGAGGGACTGCCCCTTTATACCAGATGACCGGGGAACAGTGGGCCTGCTGAGACAGTGATGAAACTGGTGAAAACGGAGCCCGGCTGTCTGGAAATGGGGCGCAAGGCACATCTGTGTGTATTTGCTGTAATAAGGCTGTGAAACATACCCCAAATCCCCAGGGTTTGTAACAGCAGGCATCTTTTGGCTGTAGGTCAGCTCGGCTCTACAGGGCCTTGCAGGGCTTGGTGAGAGTGAGGGCTGCGCCCAGGCTCCTCCTGTCTCCTTACTCTGTGACCAGCCTCTGCCTCTTACATATTCTTCCCACAATGCTGCCGAAGTATGAGAGGGGTAACAGGAAACACTTAAAGCATCTGAAGACTTGAGCTTGGGACTGGCCCACTGTCACTCTTATACACAGTCCATTGGCCAAGTCAATGAGCAAGACTGACAGCAATGGCATGGGGAAGGCCCTGGGCCCACAGAGACCATGGCAGGACAAAGAGGGAAGGAAACGGTGTGAGACTGTAATCAACTCCATATTCCATCTAAGGATAACTAGCTGGTCAACTTTTGCTTAGAAGCTTAGAGATGTTGTCTTTTAAAAAAAGTAACTTCTGAAGTGTCTCTCTGCCCCATGCTCTCAGGTGCTCCTCCCCTGTGCTCTCAGCGACCTGCACGCCTCTCAATCATAGCGGTTACAACATTGTACTCACAGGCTCTCCATGCAGCTCCCTTAAGAACTCAGAGCCCTAAGTCATTAGGTTCTGGATTTTTCAGCACCTGACTCATTGCCTGAAACATCCTAAAGCTGCCGCCTTATACTGTCAACCACAGGAGGACTCTGCTCTGCCCTTTGTGACAAAATGCACTACGCTCAGAATCGTGCATGTTCAATATTTGTACACCCTATAGCCTAGGAGCCCATGAGGGCAGTAACTGGGCCCACTTTGTTCATGGGTGAATCTCCAATGCCAAGTTCAATGGCTGGAACACCATGGGTTCCTAGTAAGTGTTTGTTCAGTTGAATGAGATTATCCTAAAATGAGCAGCAAGGCCCTAGCTGATTTGGCTCAGTGGTTAGAGCATCAGCCCTCAGACTGAAGGGTCTCAGGTTCGATTCCAGCCAAGGGCAAGTACCTCGGACGCAGGCTCGATCCCCCATGTGAGGGAGGCAACAAATCGATGTATCTCTCTCACGTCAATGTTTCTCTCTCTCTCCCTTCCATTCTCATTGAAAAGTAATGGGAAAAATATCGTTGGCTGAGGATTTAAAAAATATATAAAATAAAATGAGTGGCAAGGTTAGAGCCATATAGATGGCCTCATGAAACCAAAATATCCCTGGGTTGCTCGGTTTCCTATTCTGTAAAATGAGGTTTATAAAATATAAAATTTACATCGTGGGGATGATGTAAGGATTACATGAGATAATTCATGTAAAAGCCTTAAAATATATGTGTAGAGCAAAATCCTAACAAATAAATAGATAAATAGGTCTCAGTGGAATGGGAATATAGAAAACCAAGTGAAGTGAAACATATAGAAGGAATTTTATTAGACTCGTTCCACATCTTATTTTCCTCTCTCAATAACTAGAGAGTGAGTCTTAGTAATCTCAGACTATTTATTAGCTACTTATAAAGTTTCTGGAAAAAGAGAGCATGTCAAGATGTGCCCCTCTACTTTCAGAGAGTGATCATAGAAATGATGGGGGACACTTAGCCTGGGAAAGGCCTTGGGACAAACAAGGCCGGCATTTCCTTTTCTACTCTGTGTTATAAGCCCCCTCTGGATGATTTTGCCCCAAACTTCAGTAAAATTATGTTACACATCCTGTGTCAGTGGTAGGCTAAAAAATAAAGGAGGAGGGGTTAGGCCAGCCTTTAGGTTGAAGAGGGAAGATCAGAAGGTCAAGTGTCCCAGGGGGCAGGACAGGAAGTGGAGGTGGAGGGCTGAGTCAAGAGAAGAATGCTGAGTGGAAATAACCTGGACCTAAGCCTCCTCAGAAATACTTTGACATGTTGGAAAGGTCACTAGGCTTTCTGCAGAACATAGGAGATTGGGGGTCAAATCATATTAAGGGGATATTGAAAAAAGGGGTGATCCCAGAAAACTGAAAGACTTAAAGACAGTGGTTACACCAATATTTACTGAATTATTCAAATTAGGATACAAATACCTCAATCTTTGAAAAGTTTGCAGAGTTTTATTTTGCTGTTACCCATTGTTCTTCATCTACTGAAAAATGACTCACTCTAACATTCTTTGCCCCCCCCCCTTGCTTGCCTGCTCACATGACAAACCAAGGCGACATGCAAAGCCAGAATCCTATCGGTGTGGATTCTACCCCACCCTGGGTCTCAGAGTCAGGTATGTGTTTAAGGGAGAGAAAAAGCAGGGTCACAAAGAGAAGGAAGATCACTTACCAGCTTAAGGACAAACTTGTTTACTCTTCAATATATCTTTTTTTCCAGAGTCAGCAAAAGCTAGAGTCATCCTGCCTATGCAACTGCATTTGCATTTATAGTATAAATAAGAAAAATGAATGTTAGCTAGAGCATGTCCTTAAGGAGATTATAAATCCACTCTCTTGACTGGCATGCTGGGCAGTACTTTGATTGGTATATGAGGATGTGTGTTGCACTTGAAAGTTAAGGGAAGCGAGAAATTTGGGAAGGAGCCAGGGGGGACATATTACCATGAAAACAATTTAGTCACAGACAGCCATCTCTGCTATTGAAAACTGCTTCTACCTGGCTAACTCTGTAGACATTTATTCCGCAATGAAGCTTGGCTTATGGTGGGTTAATAATTAGATACTCTTTGTGTATAGTTCAAGTGAAGGCCACTAGCTATGACTTCACTTTGGCTGGGGTTTCCCTGTAATCCATTTAGCAAATTAAAGAGATTACTTTGATTGGTGCCATTATCTCCTATTCTCTTGCGGGTGAACCACTTAACCTGTGCTTAATTGAAAGAGATAGAGAGTGTACAGTAACAAATACAATCAAAAGGAAGGGGCAATAGGATCTGTAGGCCAAACAAATGATCGGCACTGGGCTAACAATAGCAGATTAGAGGTGAGATCAATTAATTAGAAGCTATTGTAGGCGTTGGGTGGTTGCCAAGGTTTCTAATAGCCTAAGCCATCCTGCCAGCTCTGTTTAGGAGGATTTTAATGACTGGGAGTTGATGTGGTTATTTCAATAATTACTTACTTTTATAATTACTTCATTAGAATACTAAATGGATTACTTCAGTAAGGAAGATCTTTATCCCCCCACGTACCCAGCCCTGTTGGAGGCTCCATCTTCCCATAGAGCAGCCTCCTGTTTGGAAGAGGCAGTGGTTTGGATATGACTATGCTTGTGTTGTCAATCATTTTATATCACGTTCCCACTCTGTAAGGCCTGGGCTAGCTGTTTGGAGTACAGAGATGAATGAGGCACTGTGTTCGGGGTGGGTGGGTGCAGACCCAAAGCATAATTTCAATGCAGTCTGATAAAGGCCAGGATAAAATTGTGCAGAGGGTATGTCAATCACAGGTTAGTAGAGGAGAGATCATCTTAGTTGTTTCAAGCAGAAGGGGATTTAATATAGGGAAATAGGTATCAGATCTGGGCTTCTGGTACCTGACTGACCTCATCTCCTGTCCTCTCCCGCCCTTCCCTGCCCTGCTTCAACCTCACTGGACTCCTCCCTGTTCTTTGAATTCCCCAGGCACACTCCCACTGACTGTTCCCTTAGGAATGTTCTCTCCTCAGAGACCATGGCCAACTCCCCTTCCTTCAAATCTTTCCTCAGATGTCCTTTGCAGCGAGGCCTACCCAGCTGCCCTCTTTAAAATTGCTACTCACTTTCACTTTCAGTACTTCTGATGCCTTAGACCATTTTATTTATTTTTTTTGTTTTTCGCATCGCTTAACTTTTAAAATACAAAATATTTACTTAATACGTTTATTCCCACATACATAGTAGAATGTCAGGTCTGCACATACGATTCTGTATCCCTTACTCACTGATGCGCCCCAAGGGCTCAGATCCATGCCTGGACTGTAGATGGTGTTAGATAAATATTTACTGAGTGAATTAGTTGCTTATAGCATCACTGGAAGACCTAGTGGAGAGGAAGCCAGGAAGCTACCGCTAGAATTACAGGTTCAAGGTCCCAGCACCCGGAGACTATGCCAATGTCCTGCAAGTGTGCCACTGGGACAGCCTGCCACTCACGTCTTTGGGAGCTTCCTCATCAGCCTTCACAGCCAGAGGACGGTGGCTTCTGCTTCGCTCCCCCCTTTCCAAACCTCAAGGAAGACAATTGGACAAGTGCGGTATCTATATTTAACGTCTCGAAATAGAAGGCGGTATAATGAGGTCCAGGGAAGCCAATCCCACCATCTGCCGTAGGACCTTATGGGCACGTGAAGGAGGGCCACTGTCACCCTTTCGGATGGGCAGGCTGAGGCTCAGGGTTGCATAATATTGCACAAGTCATTCGCTAGGTCAGGCTCACCATCCGGCCTCCGCATTCTGAAGCCCTTGTTTCCCTCCACATCATCTCTTTTGGTTGCTCACAGCATAGTCTTAATAAAGCCACAGTCAAGAGCCTAAGTCCCCAGGAAGGCTTTGTTCTCTGCTAGAATTACCACAGTGACCCTAACTCTTACCAGTGTGGACCAGACCAGAAAGCAGGGCTGGGCTTGTGGAAATGAATCTGAACCCTGAGAATAGCAACTGACAGCGTGAACCTTTTCCATGGCAGGTTCCTTGCTAACACCCAGTCTATTCAGGTCGAAGAACATTCAATGACCTCCCTCTCTATTTTGGGCCTGACCCCCAATGGAAATGCTCCGGTTCCTCTGTATCTAAGCGCTGGTGTCACATCAGTCTGACAGGAGGCCACATAATTGCTGAAATTAGTGCGTAATACCTGACACCTCAGAGGTGTCTCCCTAGAGTGTATGAATATTTATTTAATGGAAATGGAGTGAGCATGACCTTGCTGGGTCAAACTGACTGTTTCTCTCCCTGACACACCTTGTGAAGAAACAGAGAAAGTTTAAGCTGTGAATCAATAAGGTCATGTGCTGTGGGGCTGCCATACCAAGCAGGATTATTCCATTATCAAGAGAATTCACACACATTTCTAAGGGGCCAGTGTGTGGATGGCACTGGGTTAGGTGCCCAGGCAAACAGGATTAGGGTAGGGGCTCTAAGGAATTCCACCTTGGGCATTTGTATGAGCAGGGCAGGCAGCCTTCTAAAATGACTCCCAATGATCCCTCCTCCTGCCATTCACTCCCTGTATAATCCTCTCCCTTTGTGTGTGCGGAGTGGACCTAGTGATTTTCTAATAAATAGCTATGGCAAGAATGATGGGGTCCTTTCCAACATTAGGTGATAATAGACTGACTTGTGTCCTGCTGAAGCTCTTCTCTGTCTCTGTCCTTTCTCTCTCTGTCTGTGTCTCCCCCTTGTTTTGATGGAGCCAGCTGCCATGTTGGAGAGGTCTACATGGCAATTAGTCTTCAGCCAATATCCATTGTGGAACTAAGGCCATCAGTCTAACAGCTCCTGAGGAACTAAATCCTGCAAAGATACACATGAACTTGAAAGTTGATTCTTCCCCAGTCAGGCCTTAAGATGACCACAGCCCAGTCAGACCTTGATTGCAGCCAGTAGGGAAACCTAGGTAAGCCATTCCCAGATTCCTAACCAAAAGAAACTGAGAGATTATAAACGTTGTTGCTTTAAGCCTTAGCTTTGCGTAATTTTTTTATGCAGCAATAGTAAATATAATGAGGGAGGCAGCATTCTAATATATGGGTACTCAGTGCTCTATAAATTCCTATAAGATGAAAAATAGAAGAGGGTCTCAAGATACTTAGTAAAACCACTTGGATGTGCATTCAGGAATATTCAGACTTATTAATCAAAATCTTGACTCGTGTTTGAATGGTAGTTGCATTTACCAAGTGTCCTTAGAGAAGCTCTGTGAGATAAGTGCCCCAATAGTCATTCATACATGTGTTTATTCATTTATTTACTCATTTCTTTACCTGCGTATCTCCAGGTAGTGTGGGGCCCTTGTGGAGCTTCCAGTTTTACAGGTGAGAGCAGCATTGCCTCAATGATCACAATAGTGAATGCATAATTAAAACCTGAGATGAGTTTTTCAAAGTATGTGAATAGTCCTGATAAAGGAGACTGAGCCACATGTGTGATCAGAGACTGCTTCGCTGAAGAAGCTCAGTTAATGCCAATAAGGGAATGAATTAACTAGGTGAAGAAGGAAAGGGGCAGCTTTCCACTCAAAGGAAATAGTATATACAAAAGCCATGTGTTGGGAGACCCCTTGTTTGATGCAATCACAAGAGAGGAAAAGAGATACATGGGCACGTGGTAGTGAGATGATCAGAATTATATTTTGGAAAGATCACTCTGGCTGCAGTGTGGAAAACCAGTCAGAGGGAAACTGGAGCTGCCCCTGCAGCTCTCACCCTGATGCCAGACAGTTCAGTTCCTCCCCATATGTCCTTGGTGCCTTTCGGCTCCTGCGTCAACACTGGAGCTCAGAGTGAGTGAGTCCAAGTACGTCCATGTGCAGGCCCTTTAAGAGGAATGCCTGGGATGCCAGCAGCCCCCCATCTGACTCAACCATAATCCCTGCTGTTTTTGTGTGGGGTTTTGCCCGTTCATTTTCAAATTATAAGAGAAAGTTTATTTAGAAAGTTACAGAGGTAGTAGAAGTGAGTCATCTGGGCTGGATAGGCTCCAGAAACAAATTTCAGAAGCAACAGAACACCCCCTGAAGCTTAGGAGAGGAAAAGGCAGAGGTAACACGCCTGGGGGGTACAGAAGAGGGTGATGGGAAAGGCGCAGGCCTGCTCCCACTGGTTTTTACAGCCAGAAGTTACAGGGACTTCTCTTCCTGGCACTGGAACCCCGGGCTGGGGGACATGGTATGGGGCTGGGATTCCTCACTCCTCAGGGGTTGCCTCTGCAGCTGAGATATTCCTCCCAATTTTTACCTGCCACATGTGGGTGTGGAACCAGCCCTCTCCCCATCTCCGCCCCTCCTGTCAGGTTAGCATTTTCACATTTCACAGAGGAGTAGATCAAGGCTCAAGGGGTTAGACCCCCACAGTGAGTGGCACCCATACTAATTCTCTTTCAATACTCCTCTTTAAATACACCTGTGTTTTTACTTAACTATATTTAAAACTTTATATATCATGGCCCTATCCCCTATGAGACTAGAGAGGTGGTTAAGACTCATTGCAACTATAAAGACATTCTCTGGACTACAATTAAATGCAATGAAAGAAGCTATTTGTTTCTCACTGTGTGACTCAATTTTGTCATTTGTGTTTGTGTGCCACATAAATTAACTCAAATCCTACCATTGATGCAGGTTTTGTGTCTTGTGGAAAAAAATGCATTGATGAAATGCACGCCAGCCTGAACAAAGTTAACCATCCTAGTGCTCTTGTATAGATCCTGGTGTTCTCTCTCTGCAGGCAACGATTATACCACTCTCTCCACCTGAAATTCATTTCTGACTTGGCGTTGTTTCTCTCATGTACTCTTTATTCCAAGCCACATTTTCTCCCTATGTTTCTACTTATAAGAAAGAGAAAGAAGCTAAATTTTTGGAATAAGCAGTTTCTCTACAGAGAGTCCCAAGGCTGCACTCATATCAAAGCTAAATAACCTCTCATTCTAAGGGATGTTGGTCCCGCCGGCCAGAACTGAGGTCATTAGCAGGGCAGAAGGAGGAAGTGTGGATGGTAAATGCTCCCATCCATCCTGGTCCACACATAGACAGACACCCTCAGCCTCCCTTAGTATCGGGCCAGCAGCCTTCTCCAGCATCAGGAATCACCTCGAAAATTCCAGCTCCTTCTGTATGAGTTGAAAAATTTTAAAGGAACTTCTGCTTTGTCAACTGATGAAATGCATGGAAAAATCTTTTGTAAATTACAGAATGTTCTGTGTTGATATAATATCTTGTGTATTTCATATTTTTCCCTATTTAGTTTCTTTTGAAAACTAAATCCAGGAAGGATGCAAATAGACATCTTGAGAAATAATTGTAGCTTGTGATAGGAACATTTCTCTTCCATTCGTTGTCAGTCATATTCATTAGAGCTTGATAAAAGCAGATGTGCATGTAGGGGAACAAACTGAGACATTCGATGGGCATTAAAAAGCCAGGAGGGGAAAGAAAGTTTTCACCATTAAATTTTTTAAAATAAAATTTATGCTTAATAAAAATAAAATATTTTTTCCATTCATACAGTTAAAAATATTACATTTAGTATTAAAAGCAAATGGCCAATATAGCAAAACATTGTCAAAGAAATTCAAGCTGCAAATACTATAAAGCATTTACAGGAAATTGTCCACTGTGGTTTACAGGCAATACTGCATTTAGCAATCAATTCTGTTTGTGCTGTAGTCCAGGCTTGGGGGGGGGGGGGGATGGCTAAGATGCCCTGGAATATAAAGAATAAATAAACACAGAGCCACAAAATAAATGATGTAGGGAGACTTTGGAACTGAGTTCAAAAGCAGATTATAAAGCAGTTGATCACTTCTTCCCCAGCTAATCATGCCAGGCTGGTGGTGGGAGTTACTGCAAGATTTGGAGCTAATTGAGGCAGAGAGGACACAGACAATGTGCTAATTTCTTTGGTCCAAATCTTTGGTGCAGAATAGTCTCAGTATTTTTTGCTGCCCCTTGAAATCAAATACCAGCTGTGCATTCATTTAAATACCCCATGAGCGCAGGACTTGACTCCGGCCAATTTGCATGTATGAGGAACTCTACCCCAGGTGGTATCCATTTGGTAAATGATTACCTGGCCACAGACTGTCTTTGCCCTGGAAATGCTTCCACTCCTGATCACCAGCAGAACGCCCTACAGCAGAAACAATGAAAGAGAGCCAAGTAAAATCATCCCAGAGCTGCCACCTTCCAAGAGAATGTGTCATCCTCTCTTCCTTTTCTCATCTCTTAAGGACTGAAATTTCTGTTTTTAACTGCCCCTGCAGAAACTTGAAACACTGATCTTTCCCCACCTGTCCCCTTTTCTATAACCCTCCCTTTTATGCAAATTCCCATCCATTGGTCATTTTCCAACAGTCCAAGGATCAGAAACCTCCATTATCCCTCACCCTTCCTCCTTCACCTGTATTTGGAGGCCTTATGTTTGGGAATAATAATCCCATGAGCCAAAGATGATGCTAATTCAGTTTACTGTTGCACCATTGAGGCAAGGCTTTATGCCGTCCAAATGCACACCATGGCCGAGAGCAGCAAAGAATCCTTTTCAGATGGGTCATGTGTTGGGTTAGAGCCCAGGTTTAGAGCCAAAGAAGTTGAATTCAGATATCAGCTCTGCCTCCCACATGCTGCAGTACCCTGGTCAAGTTTCCTACTGTATCTGACCCTATTTCCTCATTTGCCAAAACGATAAATAAGGCATCTCTCCCAGGGATGCTCGGAAGTTGACATGAGAGACGTGTGTAAACACTGAGCATGATAGTGGACACTTTGCCAATGCTCAATGAAAACAGCTTTACGAACTATAGGCTATCAAAGAGACAACCATATTCCTCATTACTCCCATCTCTCAAGCACAAAGTTCCCTTTCCAAAAGGCCAGGCCTGTCCACAGATGTCTTTATCATGTATTCATGTATGAAGTTTGACAAAACTGAACTACAGGGAGGTTTAGATCAACAGAATGGCATGTTATCATTTATTAAACTTTGGCAAAACACACACACACACACACACACAAAAACCCTAAATGATTCTGTTCTCTATAACTCCCAACCACTTGAGATAATCTCACTTGACTTCATTAAGCTTGAAGAATTGCACTTTCCCTTCACCCCTTTCTTCCTCGTACTTACTTAGCCTCTACAACTCAAAAGATAATTGCTCTATTAACAAATGTTTATAGCATAATAAAAGAGTGGGAGGGAGGAGAAAGATTTTTTTTTTCCCCCCTGTCTGGGCCATTCCCTTGTTTCTTGGAAGTACTAGAGAGAAATGGAATAAGCCATAAATTATTTTTGGAATTAAACCAAAGGATTCATTTTTCAGCCACTAGCAAGCAGTTCTTAGCCAAAAGACTCCAAGATTCCTGAGGCTACCAGGAATTCTGAGGGGCTGAAAGGATGTCACCACAACTCTGAGCTGTGAAGAAATCCTGGCTTTACTGGAAGTTAGAAGAAGGCTTTGGCTGGTATTGGTAGGGGCTGTGGAAATCCCCCTATGGGGCTTGGAGTTGGGGGTTTAGGAGAGCCTTCTAGAGAATTTTCCTTTCTTTGGGCTGATGAAGTGCTCCACTATTCCAATAGACATCTCTTATAACTATGTGTTATGGTCCGAGTCGTGTCTCCCTAAAAACTCATCTGTTAAATTCCTATCCCCAGGACCTAAGAATGAGACTCTATTTGGAGATAAAGCCTTTAAAGAGATAATTAAGGTTAAATAAAGCCACTAGGATAGGCCTTAATCCAATCTAACTGGTGTCCTTATGAGAAGAGATTAGGACTTAGACACACAGAGGGAACCGGTCATGTGAAGACACCCAAAGAAGACAGCCATCTACAAGCCAAGAAGAGAGGTCTGGGAAGAAATAACCCAATCAATACTCAATCTTTGACTTCTAGCTACCAGGCTGTGTTTAAGCCACCCAGTCCATGGCATTTTGTTATGGCAGCCCTAGCAAACTCATACACTGTGTGTTAAGGGACTCATGCAACATACCCTCTTGGCTGGGGAAGAAGATTCCTTCATGGTCTCCCCCAAAATATCCAAGAGGCTTCATGAGGAGTAGCCCTGACACAAGGAAGCTCTAACGGGGTGCATGGTAAAAAGGTTCAGGAATCAGAAGTGACCCTACCCATGCAGGTCACCTCCTTGAAGAGACTGTGCTTTCTTGGTTGATAACCGGCCCCTGGCTGTCTTGACCTCTTTCCAGGACATTGTTGCCTTTCTAAGGACCTTTGACAGTGAGGAATGCACTCAGCTTTCTGCTCACTCACTCCCCTGCCTCTACCCTTCTCCCCCTCTCCCCCAGAACATCAGCTTTGGTTTGTGTCTGACCCATGGTAATGTTTTCCTTGAGAATTATATGTAAAATTACCCCATCATCAATGTCTAAGCCCTCTCCTCACCTCTGACCCTGGAATTTTCTATGGCTTACTCATGAGGTAGGGGATGTGGCAAGAGCATTGTTAAAGGGACAGTCTCTGCCATACTGCGTATCATCTATGTCACCCTGGGACATTCCCTCTTTTCTGTAAGACCTCAGTTTTAACTTCTGAAAAATAGAGGGTCAGGGTCAAATTATCTTTAAGATCCCTCCAGCATTGACATGCAATGATTCACATCCATCTGCTCAACAAAAATACAGACACATGCATCTCTCCCCTCAGGTCATGAAGGCACAGCCTGTGCTTGAGGATCACTTTGAATTCAAACTCCGAATGCTGTGTCGTCTGTAAAATTATTTAAGCAATAAGCTTCACTTGCAGAAACCAATCATTAATTGTCCCAAATAGAACAATTAACTTTGCTTTGTACTCATGTTTGTAAGGGCTGTAAAAAAGCTTGCCCAAAGTCTTGCATATAAGTCATCATTTAAGAGAGATGTGTGAAAATGCTTGAGCCAGATGTTTGATTTTTTTTTTTTTTTAAACACACACAGCTTGTTTGCACACGGCCTTTTACCCAGCTCCGCGGTTTGGCCTCTGAGGATAACTAAGAAAAACCTCTGAGATTGTTAGAGGGGAGCTTCACCTGCCAGTCTGGGCTGCAGGATCTCTATAGCAACCAAACATAAATCAAGGAAATGGCCCCTTTTGTAAGTTGGTTAATAGGCACAACATGCTTCTTTAGAAAATCCAACCATTCTTTCAATAGACTTTGATTGAAAGTCAGCCTTTTCTTCAGACACATTCACATTCACATCTAGTAGCAGCTTGTATGGCTGTCCACGGGCTAATTTATTACCCTTTAAAGATCTGGCTAAGAAAAAATGGCTCTCAGAACAATGTTTACATTCAGAGGCATAAGCACAGAGCCACAAAAGAGCATCCTTTTGTTCTGAACTTGGAATATTAATCTTTAACCAAGACTTTAACCACCCAACCCCCCCGGGGGTCCGACAGAACCTCTCCTCTCATTAAAATTTTTACCAATTTAATAGGACTTTGTTTTTAATACGTGGGAAGGGGGAGTAAGCCTTCCTCCCATTGTTTTGCCAAACCCTGATAGAGATGAATTGTTTCTAGGCCTCCCCGCCCTTGCTTGGAGAATACTCTGTTTCAGGGACTGCTGCTGAGGGAAGTTGGCTCTCTGGTCCCCAACAGGAGAATTGGGCTAATTAACAAAAAGACAAGGGATGCTCCTCGCTCCTCTTATGAAGAGAAGGGCCATCAGATGGTATCTTGGCCCCCTCACACCCCCATCCCACCAAAATGTAATTTGGAAATGAACCCAAGACATGCCCTGCATGGAGCCAGTCCTCCCCAGTGTCCTAGAGTATAAACACAAAGTGGGACACACTGAGGGCTTCCTTTCATGTGGGCAGGGTCACATTGCTAAATAAATGGTGCGCTTTCTCTTGGGGTGGGGGGAGGCGGCAAGCGCTGGGCCCTGTCTTCTTGGAGGCAGGGAGAGGAGATGGGGAAAAGCCTACAGAAACAAACCTTTGTAGTTTTTTTTAAAAAGTAGATTATGAGATGAAAAGGTACTTCTAAAACAAGAGGGAGCTTGCGTTGCTCTGTGTAGCTTCATATCACAGATGCAGTTGGGCAAGAAAAGATTTATATTAATGCCTCCCTCTTTAGCTTTCTTAAGTCCTCAGAAATCAGACGCTTCAGGAGTTCCCTTCCCTTTGATATGGTCAGCTGTCCCCATCGGCAAGAGGGAAATAAAGGCCCGGTTTCAAAATGTGCCTGTGTGAACTTGCCCGTTATTTTAGTCGGAGCTCTGTGTTAAGAGAAAAACTTATCTCATGCTATTCAGGGCTGGCCACTCAGAAATAGCTTGTGTCGTAGCATTAGCCTGCAGGCAACTTTGGGGGTCTGTGAAACTGAAGAGCCCCCTAAAAATGTAAGCAGAATAAGTACAGTGTGTTAGAGATCCCCTCGAGAGCAGAAAAAGATCCTAGACATTCAGTAAAGGGAGTCAGGTTTTGTTTTCTGTGGCCGGGGGCCACGTGGAGCCCCAAGGTTAGCTATGCGAGTTACTTACAGCCTGGCCGTGTGGTCACACCACCAGATTACATACTTCGTGCCTGATGTTTCACCACATGCCTATATCTGTGCTCTGATGCACCTTGGAGAGGCTGTACAGGGCAATCGTCAAAATTGTGGGCAAAGTCACTGAATTGTCAGTGTTCGAATCCTAGCTCTGCCTCTTACTGATTTCGTCACTTCTGGAAAGTGATGCCACCTCCCTGCACTCAGTTTCCTCATTTGTAAGATAAAGTTATAATAGTACCTACCTCACAGAGCTGTTAAGAGTATTCATCATGTTATAATAAATCACTTAGCCTGGCCCATCATTAGCCCTCCAATGTTAGTTCCTATGAACATGTTTAATGTTTTCGTTGTAGTTGATGCTGTTGTATTGTTGACATTGCTCACTACAGGAAGGATGCACATGACATTACCCAACATACAACACAACATTTTCCAAGTTCAGGTGACATTTTGCAGAACACTGGACAAAAAGAAAGTAATTTCCCAAGGCTGGAGTCACTCACTAAGAAAATGCAGAGCTAGGAATCAGCTTGAGTCTATGGCAACAACTCATCCAGTTTGCTAAAACCATCACAACCTGGTATCCCCATCCCTTTCTATAATCCTGTTTGATGGAAACACCTCAGGCTCTGGGGTTCTGGCTGTGTGTGTGTGTGTGTGTGTGTGTGTGTGTGTCTAGCTGTGTTTCCTGCCTCCTGTCTGTTCTCTGCCACCAAAATAAAGAGCTGGCTCTCCGCACCTACCCTTGCCAGTCTCACAGGGTCACAGCCTAGTTGCATTTTCACAGTCTAAGCAGAGAACGCTGTCCCCTAATTTCACATGTCATAGCCAGGGGTAGCTACTCAGGACCCATTCGCCCTTACCCTGCTGGTTTGTTTGAAGGGCTTTGTTCCCTTCAGTCAGCCTCCTCGGCTTCAGCCCAAGTATCAAGGAGACAATAACTTCCCAGGAGGTAAGAAGGGATGCTCACCAAAGGATTCACCAAGGAAAATGCAGCCTGCTTCCCAGGAAAGGACCCCACATTTATAAGAATTTTGTGAACAAATCAGAACTTGCCAAAAAGATCAAAGGAAATGAAAAAATGAAGAAGACTAAGGGTTTTTTAAAATATGTATATTTTGTCATCAGTTAAGAAGTGAATTTTCATCTTTGGGTACTCGCTGGAGCAGCATGTTCTAACTGGAAAGGTTTAGGTCTTGTAGAAAGCCATGTGAACCCCAAGAACTTCAGTACTTATTGTGTGGCCTTAGTCAAGTCTCAGTCTTGAATTCATCCCAGCTGTCCATCAGTCAGCATTTAGTAAGAAAAATAAACACCATTTCAGCTATTGCTAACAGAAGGAATTTAACATAGGAAACTGATTGATGGAAGAGCTGAAAGAAGAACTTTGGAAGTTGGAACAACCCAGATGTTAGCTTCAGCAGGAAACTGCTGAGGCTGAAGGGACGGTAGGAAGAGATGGTGCAACCTGAGCCTAAGAGCGGGGCAGATGGTGGGAGCTAGAACTCCAGAGGAGATCCTGTCACATAGGGAAGCCACCTAAGGCAGAGGGAGAGAGGGAGTGATGTCCTGGCTTCTTCCCTCTGCTGCACCCCACCCATTTGTGGGAACTCCTGGAAGCCAGTCCTCAACTTATTAATGTTTTCCCAGTCTTTTCCCCTCCTGCTCCTATAAAAGTAAAAGAAAAAAATCACAAGTTTTGCTGATTTGCTCTCAAATCCATTCCCTGTCTTTCCCCCGCTCTGCCCCTTATCACAGGACACCAAGGCATATAAGTAGATAACAATGGCCCAGTTAACCCTTCACTCTGTGATCAGTCCTCTACCCTAACCTCATGGGATACCAGAAAGTATTTCTATATGTTTTTCTGTAAAGACAGTCTTAATCTGTTCATTTTCCCAAAGGACCATATATAACCCTAAGTGGTAGACTTACATGTTACCATTTACCCTGTAACTCTCTTATGCTAGAGAAGCAGTATCGTGTCAAGGTTAAGAACAAGACTGCTTAGCATTTGGGCTCAAATCCTGGCCATGTCTGCTGTGTGATGTTGAGCCATTTAGCTTCTCTTTTCCTCGGTTTCCTCGTCTGTAAAGTAAGATTAAAAATAGTCCCAACCTGATGGCAGTTTTAAAAATCTGCCTAATGGTGAGGACTGTGTTCTAAGTATTAACTGAAAATTTTCTGAGGCCCCTCCTAAAGTCGTGGCCTGTCCATGTCCTGCTTTAATTGATGTGATAGGCCGATGAAATGGAATTTTTAAGGTACCAAAATACTAGGTATTAGATACCAGCCTAAGCGTGAGGCAGGCCATCAGAAGCAGAAAGGAACATGTTGAGAACAAGCTCCATGACTCTTCAACCCCCTCACCACCAGCAGCCACAGGGGAATGAAGGGGAATTAAGGTCCAGAATTCCCACCTGCAGAATAATCTGACCGATAACTAAAACATAGACTATTAGAGAAAGGAGCTTATCATCAACTCATTTAAACCTGCAGGCCCCCCCTTCCTACCCTGACATTACAGGTAAAAAAAACTGCGGCTCCCGAAGCCACTTTTCTTTTTTCCAACTTATCATTTACTTTTCCTTTTATTTTGGATTTAGACCGGTCAAAGGCTTTCCTGCCTTCTCTACCAAGATGTAATACAATATGAACTCATAAGAATCATGGTTTGTTTGTTTTCTTGTAATCTGAAACAGCTTTTATCAGAAACCCAATTCATGAGAAGGTAATCATGCAGGAAAAAGCAGATCCTTGTGGGTGTTTTTTGTTTTTTTTTCTTTCCTTTAAGATATCAGAACTATAAAGTATTATATTTTTTTCCTTTGTTTTCTCCCCTATTAAAAGCAAGAGTCGATCCAATTTTCCCCCCTCATCCTTCTGTCTAGTGTCACGCATGGGATTAATTAGACAAGACGAATCACTGAAGGAACATTTATCTTTATCCAGGAGATTGTTTTCATAATTTTTTGATGTTGTCCTAGCATTTCCACTTTTTTTAGTGGCTTTTTGTAATGACGGATGGGCTCAACTGCACTTAATGCCTGGTGAGGCAAGCATTCTCTTATGTGTGTGTATGTACATATGAGAAACATTAATTTTTAATTTACTCTGTTTACCTTGAGAAACTGCCAGTGGATGATTCAGATATTCCCCAGAAAAGGGCTTTTCTTTTGTATTATAGGACAAAGGACAGCTAAGCGTGTGTTCTTTCTTCAAAGAAGAGGTTCTGAGGGAGGGGGCAGTCGTATTTATTTGTGCAGCTTACAAAAGGACCATTTTGACTATGTAAACACTCATATAATTTTATTAAGAGTTGCTACCAGATCTTTTCATCTAGTATAGTTTAAAAATTCGGCTTAGATACAGTGATAAAGAACCAGCACAGGCTGCTCTAAAGTTCCCTTAATTCAACAACTTATTGTGTGTCTGTGTCTCAGGAACGTGTAGTGGGGAGTTTAGGCTGATCTCTGATGTCCTGTCCCAGGTGCTCTGATCACACCAACATTGGGAATGCGCCCAGTTTCATCACCTGTCCTGGATTCGAGTGCTGCAGGAGGCAGGATGCATGGGGCCTGCTGATTCTAAGGAAGAGCAAAACTTCCCAGCCTCCCTGGGAGGGCTTGGGAATGAAAACTGCAGAATTCCAAAGGCTTTCCAATAACTGCTGTATACAACCTGATTCTGGCGGTAGGAGGCCTCTTCAACTCTCCCCAGATTGTCCCAGGACTATTAGGGCTTTACTCAGGCGAAGAGAGTCAGTCCTGATTCCATGGGCCGGGAGAGAACTGGAGAGACTGAGTGAGTCACTGCTGGTGCAGCCGGGAGGGGCCTCGTGCCAAGGCTGCCATGTTTGATGTGTCAGTGTTCACGGCACATCTAAGGGGACACCCTTCACATCGTAGATATCAAGGACTTGTGCAGTTATTAAAACAGTTTTCTGGCAGATGGCATTAAGGTGACTTGTTCTAAAAAAAAATAAAAAAATCAGTATATTAGCTCAGTTTTAGGTAATATGAAAACAGTTAGTAGTAGTCCAGCTTTTATTTTTATGAGAAATTACATTTAGTGAGCTTGTGCTGGAGAATGGTGGTTCATTGCTTTTGGCCTCTCCCTTCAGGACAGGCTTCTTAACATAAATTCGGAAGATCAGTCAACTTTGATAGGAAAAAAGGATTGTATCTTCATTATCAATCACTCCTAATTGAAATTGAAATTGTTGCAATATCTCAAAATATTATTCATGCAAAGTCACTATTTCAAAGTTATGCTAATTGTTAAAAGCTACCAGTAATATATTATTTAATGAGTTAATAAAGAGGAACATATCACACATTTTTAAAAAATATTTTAACTGTCTTTTAATAAAAGTGGTATCCTTTACAATCCTATATATTTTATCTGATGAAACATTATTCTGAAGGGGGGTTCATGGTCCTCACCAGGCTACTAAAAGGTCTGTAGCACCAAAAAAAGAGAAAGATTTTGATAAAGTTAAAGACTAGGAAATATTAATTCCTTTGTCTCTCCTTTTGAGAATCATTTGCCCTCCTCGGCTGACTGTGGAAAAGTCATCATAATTGTGTGAATCCACCTGAACAGTTTGCCTTTAAGTCTAATTGCCATTCAGTATAATTACAACTACCCATGGCGTTAAACATATATCAAATTGATTTTTAGTTCATTTGATTCGATTTCAACACCGAACTGTTCATTTCAGCAGTCTTTATAGTTTCATAGTCCATGCCTTAGTAAGATATGGTGCAGGAGGAGATATCATGCGAAATCACTTGAGAATCACGACTCTGAATTTAACCTGTGCTGCCATTACCGCTGCTGCAGTCTATGATAAACACTCTCCTCTGTGACAAAAGATGACACTATTTTCTACAAAATATCCTTGCATTGTAATTTGTTCAGCACAAACAAAGCTTCTTGATGTGGAAAACTGATTAAAACCCTGCAAAGTGTGGCACAACTTCTAGATTGTGCTTTGTCGAACATGTGCCTGAAATACTCTGATTTTTCACAGCACGTAAGACGTTCTCTCGTGCAAAACACAGTGTCTGCGTAGTTTCTCAACCCACGTGGTCTCTTGGATGGACCATTAGCAGAGACAGCCTAGTCTCTGAATCATTCATTCCAAATTCTAGAAGAGAGAATGTGACTGTCCAAGTCTGATGTGCTCCTGGGTCCATGAGGGAGGCCAAGGGGACAAGGTCCTGCAATACAAGCAACCCTGCAGGGACCCCTCTAGGTGGGCAGTCCTCTGAGAGGAATGGAGGGAGCCTGGGCGGGATAGATCCCTGCCTATGAAGGCTGACAGTACATCCCCTTGGGGGGCCAGACTGATACAGAGACTTTAGCAGGAGGAGCAGGCTCACAGTTCTTTCCATGTTCAGGTATATACTCAGGGAACATAAGAGGGCCTTTTACATGAGTGACTCTGTGTTAGGTCATTTTTATGTACATCGTCCATTGAATCCTCAGATTTCTCCAGGCTGCACCTGCTGGTATTTATCTGATGGAATTTCTTTATGGGATTCTAGTCCTTCCCTTTAATGCTGACTATTTCCAGGAGTCCCGGCCTCATGCACAAAACAATTTCCTGGCACCCCCTGTGGGTGTCTGACATCCGCCTGCCAACCTCCCCCACGTGGGCCATGTTCCTTCTGCGTGGCCTCTTAAATGATGGCGATGGCTGGGCCTCCTCTGTTTCAGAGGCTGCTGGAGGGTGTTTCTCTGTCACCATGACCCCAGTGCTGATGAAATGTTCTGGAATTAGACAGTGGTATGGTTACACAACTTTGTGACTCCTTACAAGCACTGAATGTGCACTTTAAATGGGTGCATTTTGCCCTGGCTGGCGTGGCTCAGTGGTCAGAGCATCAGCCTGCAGACCGAAGGGTGGAGATTTGATTCCAGTCCAGGGCACATAAGTGGGTTGCGGGTTTATTCCCCTCCCTGTCTGGTCGCATTTGGGAGGCAACCAATCAGTGTGTCTCTCTCCCATGGATGTTTCTCTCCCTCTCCCCCCACCTCCCTCCCTTACACTGTCTCTAAAAAAAATCAATGGAAAAAATATCCTTGAGTGAGGATTAACAAAATAAAATAGAATAAAAAATAAAAGGGTAAATTTTATGCTGTGTGAATTCTATCTCAGCTGTTAGAAGAAAACAGTGAGTTCCCACCAAAGCGGGGCTGAGCCCCGTGGCGATCAGACTGGGTCCTGGGAGAGTAGCTCCTCTTATCCTGCACTTTTATGGTTTGGGTGTTAGAATGCTGTTCTCCATGGCACACAATCTGTGTACATGTGAGAGAGAGACAGAGAGAGACATAGAGACAGAGAGAGAGAGACAGAGAGACAGAGAGACAGAGAGACAGAGAGAGAGAGCTTTTCCAGTATTTTTCTTTACATCCACATTTCCCTGGTGTTAAAGGGGCTGGTCTAGAAGAGACTCTGCATGCAGGCTCCCTGCTTTCCTTCGATTGACTCTGCCCATCGACGGCCGGCAGCCTGACTTCATCCCCTTGAGTCCCCCCCCAGGAGGCTCCTTGGCCCTTTCCACAAGCAGCCACATGGCAGGCGCGGCGGGCCCGGCCCGAAGCCCAGCAGCCTCGGCAGAACGTTGCGAGGTCTTATGACCTCCGTGTGCAGCTGAGAAAACCCGAGCTCAGAGGGACTGTGACCCAAGAAGCCAAGAAAACTGACACTGGGTTTTATCCTCAAGTTTGCCGAGCCCCTTTCATCTGATTCAAGTGCGTTTAACAATGAGCCCCTGTTGGCGAACTTTGTCCTATGGCTTTCTCTTCGGTAATCACCCCAATTAAGCTAGAACATAATATTTGACAACAGTAGCAACGCTGAGCTTCAGCTGGTATTTTTGAGCTAGCCCAAAGAATATGTAAAACAGAAGGCCACGGCTGGATGAAAGCCAGCACGAAGACCCCCGTCCTGTCTGTATTTGGTTTTTCTCTCTAATCCCCCACGATCTGTAGCTGGGCGGGCACCAGCAGGCACCCACCACAGCGCAGAAACCTCTCCAAGTGAAAGTGATTTCTTCTCTGCCTGGCGGTTGGTGTTCAGCATCCCTCTTCCCTCGATAAAGGGCTTGTTTAGATGCTCAGGTTTCCTTCTCTGTGAAACTCTGATACAAGAACAAGTTGCCACACTCACTGGCGGAATTTCAATAGAGCTACTTTTTGAACCCAGTCGAGCCACCGCCAGCCTGGCAGCGTGTTTGCATTTTATTTTATTTTGTTTGGTCTTGGTGTGTTTTTTTCTTAATTGCAGATTACAGAGTCCAGGGTTCAAGGATGCAGTGGGACTGTGGGTGGCCCGCTTGTTTAACAAGGCTTGGGAATGCTGCCAGGGCATAGCCAGTACTATCCTGAGGCTTAGTGGTACCTGGTATGAAAAAGAACACAGAACAGCTACACAGTTCCAGAGAAACAAAACGTGGAAGCCCCTCCTGGGTCCATCTCACCTCTGCCACAGGCACATGGAGACGTGGGGGAAGACACACTGAACCGCCTTGTCCTCAGTAACACGGGCGCATGCACGCCATTCCACTGCTGATCTTAAAAATATCCTTAAAATAAGCAAAATAAACTTGAGTGATTCTTAAACTTTGCTGTACATTTGACTCAGAGCAGAAGAGCTGAACAATCTTGCTGCCCAGGCCTCATCCCACATCACTGAAATCAGCACCTGTGGGGCACTTATTTCTAAAACTCCCCAGGTGATTCCAGTGTGCAGCCAAGACTGTGAACTAGTGCTTGGCCCAAAGTGACATCTTTAAGATTTACATTCCCATATCCAAGGCAAAAATTGAGAATAGAAAAAATTTACTCTCAAAAAATCCTTTAAGTTGCTCATGAACTAGCATATAAGTGGCTCTACATCTGTAGCCCTGAAGGGTTAATGTAAATGTAGGTGCTTAGTGCACCCAGAAATGCAGTGCATATAGTAAATGGTGCATGTGCAAAATGTAATTACATAACCAGAAGCACACATTGTGTTGAATTTAGGTTAGTAAAATGCACAAAAGATGTGTTCCACTGTCCAAACTTGGAGTCAAAGCAGTATTCATGTAAAGGAATGATCTTTAAATTTTAGATGACCCAATGGGAATTTTAAGGTCTGAGTGTTTTCATAACATATCTCTGGTCATATATTTACAGCAATCCAGGGGTTCATAGAATAAAGTGGCCTCTAACATGATGCACAGACCATGGCTGAACCTAGAAGCCAGTGCCCAGACGCCCAGCCTGTTACTAGACGGGAGTACGTCTGGCAGGTAGTCGAGGCCTTTCAAACCCTGGCTACACCTGACTCCTTTGGCCTTATTTTTATTGTTTCTGAGCAAAACTTCTCAATTCAATTCTGCGAGTCTCCTCCTTGCTTGACATTAAATGTTTATTCCATTCCCACACCTTTGCTCAAGTTTTTCCTTCTGATTTGAATGTCCTTTAAGTCCCCACCCCTTGGCCAGGATCTCAAACCTGTCCACCTCTTTGCTCCAGGCATCAGAACCTACAGTGCTCTAGTACTATCTCCTTAGGCCACCCAGAATGGCCTGTTTCTTCATTATTCAGCTGGCCTCTCATCTTCACTCCTTTGGACTTTTTTTTATTGACCTTGATCAATTCCATTTGCTCCATCCACCTCTGGAATAATCTTTGGCTCTGTCCTTCTCTTCATTCCCCAAATCTAGTCCTGCCACAAGTCTATGGGCTACATCCTGAAAGCCATCCAGAGTCTAACCACTGCTTACCACTGCCACAAGCCCAAGGCTCCATTTGATCCCACCTGAGTTACTGTAATAATCCCCCAATAATTCTCCCCTAATGGACTGGCTTCCACATTATCAGCCAGAGTGATCCTTTAGATTGTAACTCCAATCGTGCCATTCCCCTACTCAGAGCTTTCCAAGGCTGTCACCACCCATAGGATGAAATCCCAAATCCGCCAAGTTCTGCCAAGCCACCCTAACAAGTCAGACTTTCTCCACTGAGTTTTACTATTCACATTAATAATAATAGCTAGTATTTAATGAGTGTTTACTGTTCTAAGCCTTTTACATGTTTTACATGATTGGAAACTGAGGCATGAAGAGGTTAGGAAACTTTCCACAAAGTACAAAGCCAGTAAGTGGTGAGCTGGGATTTAAACCTAGTCCATGGGCTTGACCACTGCCCCACCCTCCCTCTAGACAGAGGATACACTAAACTGTGGCAAAGCCATACTGTTAGACCCTCATTTTAATTTTAGATGTTTCTGTAAGGAGTCCAGCACTCTATTTGTTGTTTTATGTTTGCAAATGTATCAGTGTGTGACTTAAACTGTTGGAGGAAAGGTTTTAAGGAACGGGGGGGGGGGGGGGGGGGGGAGAAAGTCTGGAGCCAGAATTAATTAGGGAAGCCCAAGTTGCTCAGACAGCAATATCCCAGAGCCAAGCTGGAAGCCAAGAAATTTGTTTTAAAAATATGATCTCCCCCAAGCTGAAGATTACGTCAAATATATGGTGATATACCACCCAAAAGGCAAAACCACAGTTTGCTTGTTTAAAGGCTGTTTTAGGTTGGCTTGGCGGCTGCTCAGAGCTGCATCACAAGCAGTGGGCTGCAGGTCCTGGACAAGAGTTGAAAAGTTGTCTAGAAAAAAGGAACCGTGGTCCTCCCAGCCCTGACTTTCTGCCTTTGGAAGACCATCCTTGGCTTGCAAACATCAGGCTTTCGTTATTGCCACACCTGAGGGATAGTGTCCTCCACACTCTCTACCTTGTGAGGAGGGAGAAGTCCATTTGTTGAGTGGCAGGCTTGGGCTTCCACTAGAATTCCCCAAGAAAGAGTATACTATCTCCCAGTGGAATAATAAACAATGACAGACGCCCTAGCCGGTTTTGCTCAGTGGTTAGAGCGTTGGCCCTCGGACTGAAGGGTCCCAGGTTCGATTCTGGCCAAGGGCACGTACCTTGATTGCAGGCTCAACGATCCCAAGCACTGGTTGGGGCACATGCAGGATGCAACCAATCAATGTGACACGTCAATGTTTCTCTCTCTCCCCACGCCCATTCTCTCTGAAAAGCAATGGAAAAAATATCGAGTGAGGATTAAAAAAAAAATTAAATTAAAAAACAATGACAGAGAAGGGTCTTTGGATATCCTGGTAGAGGTGTCACTCAAGTGTGAGGAGTAAAAAGCAAGTAAGTGATTGGTTGTTGAAAACATTCAAACAGGCGAGTGATTCTACCTGTCTGGGGCCCACCTTGTCCTGAGCGTCCCAACTCTTTCTGTCGTTCCTGTACTTAAGCAACACTCAGGTGGCCCAACTGGAGCCTTGTAAGTATCTGGAAGAAAGAGTTTCCAAGGCTTAGCCTGGCCCCTCCTCGACTCTATTATAAACAGTTCTTATCTGAAACAATTGAGAACATGGGAAGAAAAGGCCAATTACACACCGGGAAGTCCAGCGCCCCATTTTCGGCGAAGGGGAGTGAGAGAGCATTGGGTTTCATTGATTGGGTCTCCGTGGCGGGCCGGCTGCCCCCCAGGAAGGCCTGGTATTCCTGTCCTCTCCGTGAACCTGCCTGAAAGGGATCCAGGAGTTATTGGGTAATCAGGACTTGTCAGCACCTCGGTTATGCAGGATGGTTCAATCCGATAATGTGAATGGAACCTGTAATAGTGCTGATGAAAAGCGCTCCAGTTTCAAAAGGGCCTTGAATGATTTTTTGTTCATTTTCTGTTTACATGTAATGTGTTATTGATGTCATTACCTTATAATACAGCGGCTTGTTTCATAGAAAAACCAGGAATTATTCATTCTTTGAAAAAAAAAAAAAAAAGACTCAGAAGGAAAAGAAAGGAGGAAAGAAAGAAACCCTGTTACGTGAGGAAAATTGCATTCGAATGCGGCAACTGAAACATATTGATTTTCTGGCACCAGACTTTTTAGATTAAAAATGCCAATACTAAATCCTTTCATGACCTATAGTTCATATGAAGTTCGCATGTCATTTACTATTATTCTGAGGGAAGAAAAAAGCTGAATCTTTAATGAAAACATAGTTGGAAGGAATGCCTGCCGTTTCTCCAATTTGCATGCCATTAGAATAATGCCTGAGGATGAGCTAAACATTGCTGATAGCAGGGTGGGTTGCACGCTTTTCTTAGTTTAAATCAAAAGCCATTAAACTGTTTTAATTGCCTGCTTGCCTTGGCGTCACCCTTGGCGAGAGGCATGGATGTACAAACTTCAACTGTCCCGGCCTGTTGAGGTTGGCGTGTTAAGCTGACCATGCTAAGGCCCATTCCTTCATGTTCTCCTAGGCTCGGAGACCTACGTCTGGTCTTCCTGTGGTCCAGAAATCGCCGATGGCCCCTATTCGTTGTTCCTCCAAGTTAGTTAAGAACTATAATATAGCCGCATACGTTCCTGGCCTAGTCCTGATTTTATTACACAGTTACTGCCCATCTCTAAAGTCCTTCGGCCAACAGGCAAGGCCTCGATGGTATCTCTGGTTTTTGTTTTCTTAAGATGTGCCATGAGCCAGGTTTGAAAGTCAAGCAAAACTATCTCTCCTCAAATCCCATTTTCTTTTACTATACTCTCCTGTGTTCTCAAGCCATTATCACAAATATCAGTGCTTTCTACAGAGCTCTCTCTACCTCTTGCTAAGCCAGGGACTATTAAGTTTCCTTGTCTTCAGACAGAGAGCAGTAGATCCTCTGACGTTTTTGTTTCAGTGTCTTTATTACTAGAAGGAAGGTGAGGCACTCAGAGAGTGTCAGTTTCTTGGACAAGCAGCTTCTCTAGCTAGAATCCTCCTCTGTGTCCCCAGCAAATTATGATTCATGAACCAAATCCACCTTGATACCTACTTTTATAAATAAAGTATTATTGGAACACAGCCGCTCCATTTGTTGACATATTGTCTGTGGCTGTTTTTGCACTACAACACCAGGGTTGATAGTTGCAATAGAGACTATATGGCCAGCAGAGCCTAAAATATTTACTGTCTGGCCCTTGGCAAACCCCTGCCATAGAGTATTGTGTTTCTTCAAAATCTTCTCCTACGTCACGGTGGCCCAGGGTAGCTGCTACTACTGTTCAGAGCTGCGTCCTGAGAAGTAAGTGTAAGAGTAGGTTAAATCATGAATTTAAAACCATGGATTTTTGAATGAGTGTTTACTTTCTTTATTCCTTTTATGGTAGAGTAGCAAGTCCTTTATCTGCCCAGTCACATTCCTCTGGATGTATTAATCCATCACCAGGTACTAATGCAATATTCCAATTGTAGTTCTACCAGTATGGAACTAGGTAACATCATTACTACCATCATTCTAGCAGTTACATTTCTGTTACTGTAAACTAAAATTTAGTTTGCTTTTGGGAGACCACATCTCACTGTTGATTCAGACTATGCATGAAATCAGCTGTCTTGGTCAGCTCTGGCATGGTGACCAGCAGCATTGAAGACGGTAGCTATTTATCAGTCTGGCTCTCAAAATATGCTGGCATGGAACAGTCTCCTGATAAGTCAGGATGGACATAGAACCTGAGTGAGAAATGATTGGTTTTATAAGTGCCTGTATTTGGGGGTTGTTTTTGCAATATAGCCTAGTCTGTCTGACTGCTAATCACATTTCCCAGGCACTCATTCATTCAACATTGGGCAACTCTTTGTCTGTTGCCTACTATATAATAAGTACTTGGCCTAGCACAGTAAACCAAACAACAGTCTCTACCCTTGTAGAAATAGATGGTTTGATCATTTAGACTTGGGCTCCTCCAAATACAATGTGGCAGACAAAATGTCACATGTTCAGCCTGAATGTCTTCAGGTGTGTGGCTATCAGGGAGTACATGAGAGAGGATCCCAGCTGGGGACAGAAGTGCCAGGGCCTTTAAGTGCTAGCTTTGCCATTTATCTACTGTATGACTTTGGGCTGACCGCTCCATCTGTCTAGGCCACTGTTTCCTTTACCCCTTTTCAGTCATGCTTAAATCCACTCTATACCATTTATACCAATGATGCCCAGACTCTGCTTGAATGTTTTCAGAAACGGTGTGCTCACTGCTTCCCGAGGAAGTGTTACATCCCTGAGCACCTTTATCTGCTTGAATGTTTTTTCTCCAAAGCTCCCAAGCCTTGGAAGCCAGGAAATGTAAGCAATTACACTTTGTGGTGAAACCCCCAATGTCAGAATTTGCATGTGAATCAATTTTTTGACTGAGCTCCTATTCTGTGCAAGTCCCCCCTTGGACTAGACACTCTGGAGATTAGAGAAGTATACACAATGGCCTGAAACTTAAAATTCAATTAGGCAGATGAGACTGACAGTTAGGTACCAGGACACGACACAAGGTGTGACATTGTGGGTCAGAGTCAGGGAAAGGGAGGTGTAGTGGGGATGAGGGTGAGGTGATCGAGGAAGGCTTCATGGAGGGTGTTGGACTTGTGCCCAGCTTGGAAGGACTGTAGATTCTAGGTAGGTGGGGGACATCAGGGAGGGCCATGTCAGACAAGAGGAAAAGCAGAGAGGGTGAACGTGGTGTATTGTGAAGCGGAACAATGTCGCACCCTGCAGGATCAGAGACTGGGAGTGAGCACCAGATTCTGACCAGCCCTGTGTGGACAATTATTGGAAGAGTCCACTGATACAAATTTTGAAAGATAAAATACCAGCCAGCCATACTATCTAGGTCTGTAGTGAGAGATATCTTCATTAATCAAAAAGTCTTACCATAGCTGAAAAAAAGAGTTTTGCCTATCTGGGCCTTTTCCTTTTATCACAGATTCTCTGTTTATTTACAGTTTTTATTTAATTAACAATAGCTACAGTATCCAGTTATAGATGTACCTCCCTGGACATGCCTTGCATTGGTGGCAGATATTGCCGTGTCAGTATAAATGGGGCCATCGAGGGCTCCCACTGGGAAGCTGGGGGAGAGGCCGAAGCCAGTCACTGCGCTGCAGCGAAACATTTGGAGAAGGGAACTGCGGAAGGAATACCTTTGCCAAATGGGGTCTGTTCTTCATGTAAGCGATGGGTTTATTTTGCCTTTCAGTGACAATGGCTTTCCCCAGGGCACATATGGCACGTAGACAGTTCAGGCTCGTGACACAAACTCTGAAAACAAAACTCATTACTGCTGTACTTGGTTAAATAAAAAAAAGAAAGAAAGAAGAAAGAAAAACAGAGATACGTGAAAAAATAAATGCTGTGTCCAAAATGTGAGTTGGGACAGATGAGTTGTTTCCTGCGGTGTAAGGGGAAGTATTTAATGAACTTAGTGAATTTAACGCAATCATTTCTGAAATGCCAAAGAGGATGGCGGTAGAAGCAGAGACAGAGGGAAAATTATTGTGGTATTTTCTATAAATGGAAGGGGGGAATTTTGGCTAATTAGCTTTTGGAAAATTAAGGTTATTATTAAAATGATATACTGACTTTTCTGTAGATCATGATGGTTTTGAAAACATTCAGATCCGTTTTTCTGTTTGACTTCCGTCACAAGCCTGGAAGGTAGGTCGAGTTCTGTGGGGAGGGGTTAGTCTTCATTATACAGATAAGAAGCTAATATGAGAAGTTGTAGGACTCACTCAAGATCATGCAGCTAAAAAGTAGGAAAGCCAGAACTAAAAACAGTTATTCTAACTCTGGTCTGGACAAGTATAGAGGAAAAGCAAAGCCTGGAAGTTAACAGTGGGTGTATAAAATGCTGTCCACTTAAGAGAGGACGTGTGGCAATGTAATTCAGTGGGCAAGGGCTCACCCTGGAGAAGAAAATGCAAATAGAAGCCTAAGGTCCTAATCTAGTAGCAGATGAGCTTGCACAATTATGGCCCAAACGATATTTGTGAAGTTCTTAACATTTTTTAACAACATTTAAAAATCAGGACAGTTCACAGTAAAATCAAGATTTTTATTCTGTTTCTTAAAAATCACCGTATCTGTCTCACAGACCAGTATTCCCCCATGGCCACAATCAGCAAGAGCCTAGGAACAGCTGTCCCTTTCTGTCGCCATGAGCGCTCTAGTTTGCCACAGTCCCTACCGCTCTCTGTTATCCCCAGTCCTGGAGACCAAGGATTAGTTGAGATTGCTCATCTCACCTGTGCTGTCATTTTGCCCCTGCTCATCTGCATCACCCCCTGGATTCTGGAGGCGTTTGAATTTGTGTCCCCAGGTCTGGAGGCAGCCTCCTAGCTCTACCGATTTCTAGCCATGTGAACGTGGGCAGATTGCTCTCACTCTTTAAGCTTTTGTTTTTATTTCAATTTATAGTGGATATTTGGGATTTTTTTTTTCTTTCAACATTATTTCTTTCTTCCCCATCTTATGAAGATAAGGAAACCCATGTGTTTTCTAAGCCTCCCTGGTATCAAGGACACAAGTGAGTGACCCTGGCTCCTCTGATCAAATGGAGATGAACCAGAACTTAGATGTGACACCTAATGACTCAAAGGAACATGCATGAGTGTGGTTCATCTCACAAGAGCTGCACTGCACCTCTGGCGACAGCTATGGCAGATGTGTCAGTGGTGCCACTCAATAACCCCCGTCAGCATTTGGCAGTGCGGGCTGGGATGTGTGGCAGGATAGGAAGCAGCTGGGCTTTTTCCGGTTCCTGGTGTGAGGTCAGCTATTACCTCTGGTTGTATAACTTCCAAGTCCGTTCTCTACCCCCACAAAGAAACTGTGAGCTCCTTAAGATCCTGTAGTCCTGTCTTCTGCCCATTGGCTCTCAGATTCATTCCCATCCTTCCCCTATTCTACTGTGTCACACAAAGCAACTGCTGTAAAGTATATTTCCCAGGCTCCTGCCTCAGCAGCTGTGTATGCAATTTGGGGACCTTCTCATATAAGAATAATTCAGAATTATGAACACAGGGTTATGTACAAAAGGGAGGATTTTAATGAGGAAAAAAATTACAGCAAATCACAAATTTTTAAAATTTACTTAGAATGAGAAAAAAATAGAACAAATGGAAAATTAAGGTCATATTTTTATTAGTTAACTACTGAATTATGTCTCTCATAATTTTTTCCCTAGAACTTTTGACTTTATACTCTTTTGTTTGTTTCTTCCTATGACAATAATTGCTACAGGAAAAAAAGCATAAATATAATTCAATGAGCTGACTGGAATAACTTTTATTTTAACGTGGCAAAGTTTTTCTTCTCAATTCACTATTAATGTGGTTCTATAAACTTTGGGGATCATTGTTAATTATGGGCAAACCTCTACCAAGTTGCTATCAAAGAAGAGCTGTAAAATTTTAAGTCAGTTTAAGTTTCTTATGCTGCTGGTTGTCAGGAGTGTGCTCAACTTAAGACATCTGAGCTGAAAACCTGGTGAAATGGCACAGTGCACAGGTGTGTTTCACTGCAGGCCATTCTGACACCGTGCAAAACCTTTTCCACCCGTCTGAATGTCCGATGGGACATTTCAATTCATGCAAGAAGTAGGAAAATCCTTAGGAGTGTGGGACCGTCTGGCGTCAGCAGGCTGTCCAGCCTCTCCAGCCTCTACATACTTAGTGGTACTACTAACCCACAACTCTTGTGGCAACCACAACCAGACTCAGCTCTACACAGAAATAAATGTGAGCCACATACAGAGATCCCACCAGACACCAACTAAAATCAACCACCCTAGCCAGCCCCTAAATGTGCCCTGGCAACTCTAATACCACCTAACTTGAGAGAAAGTCTGATGATAGGGGTGTCAGAGTACAAAGAGAAAGCAGTTGTAACCAGTTAAAATAGCATCGTTTTCAAACTGTATACATATGACCGTGTACATATGTATACAAATTGCTAGTATACAATTGCTAGTATAGGCCTTGTATAAAGGGCCTACATAGTGAGAGTCCCTTAAGCCTCGGCCTCACTAACTCCCCTCTCAACCTGCTGCTCCCAGATGGGTTTGGCCTTTGTAAGCACCTTCTCTTCGACTTATCCCTCCACCCTTAGGACAGGTAGTGGCTTCCTACCTATGTTAGTCTCCATCACCTTCCCCTTCAGTTTTTAGCTCTTACAAAACAGCTTAGACTAGTTACTATATTCAGTTCATTCCACTGGATCACATGGAATGGGATTGTTTTCCTAACTGGTCTCCAGTCTGTACTCTATTTCTGCTTAAAAGAATATGCTTAAAAATTTTTGTATTATTTCCAGATGTGACCTAAAGATTTTGTATAGGGAGATGCCTAATGTCTCCAATAAACATTTTATATGTGGCACCTAGTTGAGCTCACAGGTTAATCTGAGGGCCATTACATCATGTGTCCTTTTTATATATTTATATCATTTCTATTCTATTTATTTATTGAGAGATGGGAGTGTCATTTTTCTCCATAATTGACAGACACACAAAAGGTGACATATTGTATTAGAAAAAAACCTTAATTCTGGTTGAACACAGTTCAGAACCCCTTGAAAGCACCAGATATATTACATGTAATAGGGCCAAATTATAAAAAATGATACAAAGTGGTATTTATAAATATTTTAAGCCAAGGAATCTAGTGGATTAGAACTGGAACAGAAAATGAAATTTTATTTCATTTGGAAAAGCATGCCCGGGGGAAATATATATAATTCAGACATATCAGTAGAAGGGGAAAACCCAGGGTGGTGTTGATGCCGAAAGAGGGTTAAAATAGTGACAATGAATTTGGTGTTAGCACTATAATCAGATGATAACAATTTTTAACAGCATAACCTAGACTGCAAATGGATGAGAGAACAGCAAATCTGATGCTAGTAGTAAATGGTAAAAAGAAAAGACAAAGCAGTTCAGATTGCATTGCCGAGGACCAGCAAATATGACAATGATGAAATTGTGTACTTCTTTTTTTGTCGTGTGTGTGAGAGACATTTTCATTAAAGGACAGCAAAAGTTATGCAATCCTAGAACTTGAAAAGGGATCCTAGAAACTACCTGGTTAACCCCCTTATGGTACAGATGAAGAATAAATAATTCCTATCAGGTCAGTTAATCAAACAAGGTTCTCTCTTTCCCCTGAGAATTTTACGTTATGTGTGGACTTACAATTCTATAAATGTTGACTGAGGAAAAGTTCGTACCTAACCATACTCTTTTGATAATTACAAATGGTGTGAAAAACCACATGTTTGAATAGGTTAAAAATAAGATAATCGTCAAAGGTAGAACAGGTCTCCAAATAATACCTTTCTGTTATAACATTGATGAGAGGCCGTGGAAACCTAAGTCTTGTTTATGTCAGTTAGCCTGTGGTGAAATTCGTTTTGTTATATGTCATTTTGCTTAAAGTCACAGACCCTCCCCACCATGTTAAGTGAGGTTAAATAAGCTTGCACAGTTATGGCCCCTTAGCGTATCTTGTTACAAAGGGAGCTGCTGTGTCTGGTTCTTCATTGTATCCTTAGTGCCTACTTTGTGTCTGGCACAGAGAAGGCATCATAGATGTTGTATATTTATTAGCTGGATCACTGGTTGATTATTAGATGGTTGGGTGAAAGGAAGGAAGGGAAGGAGGGAGGAGGAGAGGGTAAGAGGGTGGGTCGAAGGACATGTGAGTGACCTTCAAGGGGGAAATTTAATCTGGGCTCTAATTTCAAGGAAGAACTGACCTTGGCGATTCTGGGCCATGTTCTCAGATTGAATACAGCAGTGAACACACTTTTTAACAATCCTAAGCAGCAAGTACTTGGTATCAGGTAATACAATAAAACCAGTCTAATTTTTATGGTCACTAGACTTGAGATTGCCAAGAGAGGTGCCCAAGAGTGTCAATAGCATGGATAAGTAATCACTTGCATAAATTACAAACAAGACCTCAGTATTTATGACTAAGTGGAGAGATACAAAATTAGTGGAGAATGGGAAGTATAGAACACAATCTTATGGCTTTTAGATACCTACAAGAAAATGGAGTAGCCCAATAAAATTTTATCTAGAAGAGATCATTGGGAAACTCTTTTCATCAGTTGATAAGACTGTGTAACTAGCATCTCAGTTAGAAGTGAAAGGATGCCTTCTACAAACTAAGGATGCTTTTAGACAGTTATCTGGTACCGAAATCTTCTCCTGGGACTTCATTTGCACTATTAATTAGATGTGCAAACCCTTTTCTTCACACCACCTGGCCTCTGGCTGAATTTTCACAAGTTTGGAATTAGTGGATTTAGTCTAATTTGATGAACTTTCCAGGACTCCACTATTGTTGGAAACAATAGACATCCTGTTGAATGGTTAACTAGAGATCTTGAACATATGTTACTCAGAAAAAGTTTCATTTGAGCATGCCTTCCCCGGGTGAATTTTGTCTGTCTCACTCACTAATTGTGTAATTATTCATCTTATACATTTTCAAAACTAATGAAGAGAAAATTAGAGGAAAGTGCCATTTCCTTCTCTCTCTGTGTGTAGCTAAGTTCAGTCACCATCAGCACTAAATTCCATTCAGAGTTCAGAACCATCACGACAGCTAGTGCAGTTTTAGGTTAAGCATATTTTATCCATAAATTGCTATATTTGGTTCTTGAGTTATTATTGCAGTTCCTTGGGGTACATTTAAATCCACCTTATTGTAATAGATTATGGAATATAGTGGCTAATGTGTCTAATGTAAAATAAATAACTATAATGATTTATGATGCGACACTTCAATTTTATTGAACATAAGGATCATTGTACTAAAATGGATGGTGTATTGCTGGTTTAGCATAAAATACTGAGTAACATATTCAAGAAAATGAATGGCTCGGCCAGTTCATAATATTCTGCCCCTTCAGCTGAGAGGTCTTTAATAAGCAAGAGTGTCATTACACTTGAAAATGTATGTATAGGTAATCTATTATCTAGAACAGTGACAGGGATCTGCTCCAGTCCTTATTAAAGGAGAGACTCTTTAGGGAGGAAAAATGCAGAGTTCTCTGGTCTTCCCAAAAGAATGATATCCACCCAACCATGTGGCCACTATAACCGTTCTTAGAAAAATTGTAAGGGGCCCCCACATTTTAAAATTATCATCTTGAGACTCTCTCATGACCTGCAAGACAAAGGGAATTTCAGGAAGGTTTTGATTACTTTCAGCATTGTCCTTAGGCCATATCCTTAATGTCCTTTTCTCTCTGTGTCCATTTGCAAACCTTTTACTTTAACTCTTGCGGTGCCCAACATTTGTGGTAATTCATGCTGCATCTTTACCCTGAGCTCCATGTTTGAGCTGGATTACTGAATGATAGGTAGTTTTATGAAGACCTGATTTAGCTGTTAATTCTTAGTAACTACAATATCAAAGGTGGTTTTTAATGATATATTGGGCCAATATATTTGTGTTCTTGGGCCAGGGAGATGAAAGGAAATTCTTTTATGACTGAAGACAGGTTTAAATGAATGGTACCGTTTTATCTTCCAAAAAGTGGGGGCATATGAGGAATAATGAAATTTACATAAATGTTTTCAGACCCTCCCATCCATGGGATCCTATGTTTCTGCCATCACAGTTCCATGACCCTCCTGGGATACAGTTTGATGACATAGGCAATTCTCACCCAATTACTAAATCTTCAAAGAATTACCTTAGTAGTATTTATCTCGTTCATGGGAAGGAATACTAGTTTTTTTTTCCCTCTTGTGGAGTGGCCATGCTGTTCCCAGGGGTGAGAGAACTTGAGTATTTTGAACCCAACTGCTGCATTATGGGTAGGATGCTCATGAACTCCTTACCCATACTACCCCCATCGCTTTCTGAATTTATACCCATGGCTCAGCCCAGACAAGCTCCTCTGCCAGCCATCACTGAGGAGTCGTCAACCACCATGCAGGCCAACGAGTGAGGGGCCTTCCCCCGCAGGCCTGGGAACTCACTTCAGCAGAATGCCATGCAAATGTGGCAGTTTTAGGTTCCTTCTCTTCGACAGCAGAGTTCAGTGCCTGAAAAGGCACGGTCATGGTGAGAATGCAATCTGAGGATGAAGTGAACACTGTGTTTGTGGAGTTAAGGAGTTTTACATTCCATAACAGAAAAAAATAATGTTGACAGTGGATTCGGCACTGTGTGGATTTCAGACATTTATTTATTCAGGATACACTCTCAGGCCATTTTTTTATTATTATTGTTTTGAAAAGGTGACATAGCCTCGAACTATTCAGTGCAGAAAGTAACTGGAGATATCTCGATAACCTTACTTAATTTGGGAGGTCAAAGTCTTGTTGTACATCAGTCTATTTCTGGAATAGTGTGGATATTTTCTCTGGAATGAGCAACTAAACATGAAAGTGATAAGGACCATCTTTTTACTAATGAATATGTTGCTTTTGGATCTCTTGATGCATCAATCTAGAAAAGAGCAAGGCAAGAGGTGCCAAGATACTTCTGACCCCAAAAAGCTCCCAACCTTAGAACTCGCTGATCCCCAGGTCCTAAACTTTAAGGTTCCTTTACACACACACACACACACACACACACACACACACACACACACACACACAATCTACGCAGTCATCAGAGATTGCCAAGATGTTTCTGTAAAGAATATTAGGGTGTTTTCTTTTTTCCTCACACCTTCACTAGTTTTCCTCAAAATATTGTAGTAAATTTAAATGGTTCATAAGGCCTGACCGCTGCCGCATAAGACCTTGTTTTCTCTGCTCTGTTCTCTCACACCAGCTTCAGTTTGAATTTCTGTCTGATCACCTTTGGGAACTGACCCACTGTATTATGACTCAGGAAAAGAAGCTCATCAGGGCCAAAGCACACAATCTAAAGACTCGCCATTGAGGGGCCTTCTTGCCCTGACTTCATCCCAATTGACCATCCCACCTGCCCAGTGTCTCCCACATCTTTTCTCCTCTGCCATTTCCTTGTACTGTGCCACCCCCATATCACTGGGTTTTAAATTGTTCCTCACGTCAAATATCTACTTTATTGCTTCTAAATTCTTATGTCTTCCTTGTAGTGCCAAAGTACCATTTAGAATTAAGGTTTTCATTTATGTGGGTCCATGGGTGGAATTACTGATGTTAACATGTCTCTCAAAAAAGTACTAAAGGGCCTTTTGCTGAAATCTAGGATTTACATACATATTTGCACCAGAGGGATTATTTGGCTTCTTTCCCAGTAAATTAATCCAACTATTTCTTTCTTCATTCTCAAAGCACATCGTAAGATCCCAGGTAAAGCCCCGCTGTTCATCATTTAATCCCTTCAACACACTTTGATTTATAGAACAGAGGCTTGTACCCGGGAAATTTTGAGGTATCCACACAACACTGATATTTAAAAGTGTTTTTTTTTCTTTATATTCTCCTTTTAATTGTGAGCTGTATAAGCCCGTCAAAGGAACTTTAGGCTTCTCTTTAGGAGCGCTGTTTGCTAAGTGTTACAGTGCCTGTGTGCAGATCTGCCTCACTGTAACAGGCGGACCTTTTAGTACTGGGCACAGTAAGTTTGAAAACCATCAAGGCTGTCAAATGCAATTATCTCTGAGCTAAACAGGACAGATGACTCATTAAAAGTTATGTGTGGCACATTTCAACTTTGAGAACTTGACTGAAATGCCTTTGAAACATATGGGGGAAAGCCATGGGTGTTTACTTGGATAGAGCAGTAATGTATCTGCTTCTTTCAAGCCGGAGCTAACTAAATATTTGTATTGTAAACTGTCTTTTTTTCCTTTTTCTTTTTTTACCAAAAAAGTTTAAATATCTGGAGATAAACTTAACAGAGATCAAATGAAAAATTTTAAATTGTGTCATCAGCCATTGTGGTTCTTGGATACATGCAGATAGGTCTTGTTCTTGGTAAGAGGGCTCAGTGTTATAAAGTTGTAATTCTCCCCGGAATGAATTTTGAGCCCAGTGTGATGCCTTCCAAACTATGAAAGATGTTTGAGGAACTTGTAGACACAGGCAGCTGGAAGATGGATACACAATTGATGCAATGATTCTTAAGTTTATCTTGGAGAATTAAAAAGATGTTAATAGTTAAAGGGGAAAAAAGTTTGTAAAAAGAGACAAAGAAGAGAGTTATTTAATGATAAGCAACCAATGAACTTATATGCATATATGAATAGTCCATGGGCAGACAATAGTGAGGGAAAGACCCGGGGAGGGAGCAGAAAAAGGGTGGAGGGGACTAATGGGGGGGGAAAAGGGAAGCTATCAGTAATACTTTCAATGATAAAGATAAATTAAAACAAAACAGCAAAAACCACTAAATTACTGGTACAGGAACAGCAAGATGAGTAGAACAACATTGACTCTAGAGGAAACCCCAATACATATGAAAAATCAGTATATTAGGTGGCCATTTAAATGAGTGGTAAAAGGATATACTATTTAATGTTGGGAGAGAAAATAAAGCAAGCTTCCTACTTCATTCCTCCCACCAAAATAAACTTCAGCTAAACCATATAAAATAAACTTCAGATAAACCATAAAGGGATAAAAAATTGTTTTGGAGGAAAAGTAGAAAGTGCAAAATTCTAAAAGAAATCATGGATACAATTTATGCTAAAGGAAGGAGGACTTTTCTAGGAGTGACATGAAATGCAGGAGCTATAAAGTAAAATATTGGTACATTTGACCACAAAACAAAATTAGGCTCTCATCAAGAGTCAGAAAACAACAAACTAATACAACATATTTGCAATACATAGTTCAAAGATCTGGTTTTCTTACTGAGCCAAGTAATTCATTTATATATGAGTATACATGTACACACAGAGCCATTTTAATTTCTCCCAATAGATTCTTAATATTTATATACTCTGGAAGGATATCCACCAAGATTTGTACCATGCCTTGGAGACAATCTTTTATTCAATTTTGTAACCTCGTTTTAATAATAGTACAGACATATTATTTTGATAAACAAAAACTAAAACCTGTGTCGATACCCTATTTAACTTTGAATGACCCATACATCAATGGCGTGCAGTCTTTTTGGAGAGAAGACTCTTTAAGAATCAGGTGAAAGCTGTGGACTCCATCCTGTGAAAAGTACACATAGGTACAGACACCCAAAATGCTTCGTGAGTCACGAACCCCTGCTCTGACTGGTTCTTCTAAAGTGAGTTAGTCACAGTTTTCATTGCTGCATGACCACCCCCAAACTGAGTGGCTTAAAACCTGAACCATTTTATTGCTCATGATTTTGTGGGTCAGAAATTCGGGCAGGACTCAGCAAGTACAGCTTGTCTCTGTTTCAGGTGAGGTTGTCTGAACATCACTGAGGTTGGAAGATCCAAGGAGGCCTTACTTCCATGTTGGGGCCATGGTCCTGTCTCTGGGCGGGGGTGCCTCGTAATCTTCCATGTGACCTCTGTTCAACAGCGTGCACTGGATTTAGCTACTTGGAGGCTTAGAGCAAACACAGAAGCCATGTAATCTCTGAAGACCTGACCCTGGCAGTCACACAGTGTCATTTTTATCACATTCTGTGGGTCAAAGCAACTTCAAGGGCCAGCCCAGATTTGAGGTGAGGTGAAATAGACTCACGGTGGGAGGGCTGGCATAGTCATACTGCAAAAAGGCACCTGGGATGTGGTGGGGATTGCTATGGCCATTTTTTAAAACAATCTTCCACAGTACGACTCTGAAAATGTGCCACATTTCCCCGAAAGATAACCTTGTCCATTTGTGCCCCAGTATTTATCCTCAACAGAAATAATCTGGGAGTGACCATAATCTTTAATAGTAGCCTACTCAATTTAAATACCCAACTTTTATTCAAAATCCCCCAAAATAAGAACTATGACAGAATGAATGGAATAAGGAAGTAGATGCCATAACTTGGGCTGATATATTACATTTCATTCATTTTGATACAAAGTATTTTGCCCATGACTTGGAAAGCTCTGGTTTGGAAACTCTTCAGAATCCCTTAGCTGTCCTGAATAATGAAGGATCACATTTTTATGCCGGACCTCTTATGCCCACACCAAGAGGAACAGCTGGGAGAAAAAAACACAAACCTCGGCCTTTAAAATGGATTAATGTGGTGATAAGATTTAAAAATTAAAGTGAATTTATGATCTCAAAGTCCAAGAGACCTTCCAGTTAAACGTGATAAATTTTAACCACAAGTTTATCTTTCTTCCAAAACCCCCCTCAGACTCTAGTACCTCACTCTTGAATGACAAGAGACAGTCAAGAATCACCGAGCATTTAAGGAAAGCTTCTGGTGTGAAATAGCATAAACAAACAAAAGAGGAACCTGAAAGAAACAGAGATGATAAAGGCAATGGAAGAAAATCGTGAAAATGACTAGTTTGTAGGCTCAGATTATTTTGAAGATATTGTTTGTTAATAAAGTGCAAGAAACTGAAAGAATAAAAACACGTTGGAAATAAAAATACAATTGCTAAAGTGAAACAGGACATTAAATGAGAATTTTCTTATGGCCTCAGTTTTAGCTAAATCCAAGATCAACAGATTCCAGATCACCTAGTTAGCCCACATAAGAGAATATAAGGCAGTTTTGCATCACTCACCTTAAGCATGTGTGAGAGGTGAGTAGATTTACGGTGAGAATGTCTTTAGAGTGAGTTACCAGTGTGTTCTTCATTGCTCCTTTCCTTCTGGGGAGAGGAAATTAGCTTACACAGAAACACTCCACGCTGTTGCCATATGTCTCCCTAAAATTGTTTTGGGGGACAGAGTAATTGGTTCCTAGCTGCCCCAACTGTAGAATCAACAGAAAGGCTGTAGTGAGAGTAGCCTGCATGCCGCTGGGTGTTGAACAAAGCTTTGTGCCTTCCACAGGTCACAGGTGGGAACTATGGAAAGGAGCAGAAATTGAGTCATCCTGAAGGGGCCCTTAGGCACGATGTCCCCAATTGTCTATGAAGACAATTGTCTGATTGAGACTATTTTTAATACCTGGAAATGGCCCAAATTTCTTTCAAAGGCAGGAAGAAAATATCAAAAATAATGTCATTGACAGACTATGGTATTTAAAAAATTAATTAATTAATTTCCCAATTTCAGCCTTCTAAGTCCAACTTTTTTTTTCAATAAACTAGCTACCTTGTGGTTTCATCAGCCTCCAGCATCTCCTTAATGGATCTGTAAGTTCTGTTGTCAGCCCCTGGAGTCTCTCTTGAAACTTGGAGACAACCTGTAAAGTCACAATTAACATTCTTTAATAGAAATTAGAATAATTAATAGGTAGGCTAAATTAAAATATCGTGAAGCTCTCCATAAATTGTAGAGTAAATACCATAAAGGGTTTGTATGAGAGGGAAAAAAAAAAGATTTAAATCAACCCAGAAGGTTTAACGTTTGACTGTTAATAATTCCAGAAAGAAAGAAAATGGATGAGAAGAATTTTTTTTAAAGGGGGAAAGTTTCCAAGATCTGGAGGACATGAAGTTCCAGACTAAAAGGTCACAATAAATGCTTAGGTAAAGTGATATAAAAATCAACAAATAAAAAGATACACACCAACGTACATCACTGGGATATTTTAAAATAACAAATATAAGAAGATCCAAAGTATTCAAAAAAAGGGGGGGGGGGAGTCGTACTCAAAGTAATTGGAATCAGAAAGGCATCAGACTTCCTATTAGCCACATTAGAAGAGAGGAAAACATAAAAGCAATATTTTTATAATTCAGAGAGGAAAGAGTTTCACTCTAGAATTCCACGCCTGCCTAAACTTTTAATACAGAGTAAACATGGAATAAATACATCTTCAGATATGCAGGGTTTCAGAATATTTATCTCTCTTGCCTGCTTTTCTAATCTGATCCATGAGGTTTAGCTTTAGCTAAATGAGGCAGTTAACTAAAACAAAGGATCAATGAAATAGGGTATCCAACATAGGGAATCAAAAATGTAAAACAATATCCAGATGATGGGAAAGCTTAAGTTGCAGGTGACAAACTGAACCATGAGTCTAGAAAGAAAGGAGTTCAAGAGAACAAGAGAACAAAGTGCTCTGGGAAGGACTTCTCCAAAGGTGGGTGAGGAGGGAGCTAAAGAAAATCGATGTATTATCTGGTCTATTTGACTATTAGAAAATAATACTAATAATGGGGCATTTAAAAGAAAATTAAAGATGGATATATAGAAAACAAAGCAAATTTTAAGAGAGAAGCAATTACGAACAGATTTGTATTAGAAATGAAAAATAATCATAGTACACTCCTTGGCTCTGCAGGAAATAACACACGGTTCTTAAAACACTGTTGATTTAACAAAACATTATTAGGAATTATAAAATATTCTTAATTTATTATTAGAAATACATATATTTAAAAATAGGGTGAGGATAATAGTATAAAAGCTAGAGTCTCATGTCTCATAAAGGATATCAGTATACAATGTATAAAACGGATACACTAAGGAATATCAACATAAGCCACTTGGCCATCTGGAGACCAGAATAAATCTCCAAAGGAGATTGAAAGGAAAGAGATGGGAGTATAGGGAGGGAGGTGGAGTTTAATCGCTCTATTTCTTTTGTCACTGTTTTTTTAAACTATGTATATGTATTACTTTGACAAAGAAATTAAAAGGACACAAAAAGAAGGATCTCCAGCATGGCTTAATTCGGTTCAAGCCAACATTATTTTTGGTCACTTTCCTGTTTTCAAATCAATGTGAGTTGTGAAGGATGTGATGATAAGACACAACCATGTTCCTTTTGGGGGTCACTTCAGGAGGGAGAAAGATTAGAATCGTGAAGAGCATGGGCCCTGGCTAACCTCTCTGTGCCTCTGTTTTCTCATCTGTAATATGGGAATGGAACTAAAACAAGCATATTGTGTAGGTTTGTTGGGAAGATTAAAAGAGTGGATACATATCTGGGGAGTGCTTCAGCTCCTAACATATATAAAATGCTCCGTAAGCAGTAGTTATCACTATATTTCAGTTAATAACACACATCATAAAATGTTAAGTGCATGCTAGAAAGCCATCCACAATGCTTAGGAAGCAAAGCCCATGGACTTTTTAAAAAACAATTTGCTGATAAAAATAATTGTTAGTTACAGGGCCCTGATTATGAACTGAAAAGCTCTGCAAAAGCAATCCACTGTTGGGCAGACCTCCTGAGCCAGCATGTGGATGCGTATGTGCTTGGCTTCGGCCTCCTGCATTTTGCACGTCAGGCCAGGTTTGTCACTTCATTACCTTCTCTTGGCTCCACTGGCTCCACTGGTGCCGTCGCCTCCGAAGGATTCTGCCCCGGCATCGCTGCTAACAGCAATCACCCCATCTTTTGGCTGTCAACTGAAAGGCCACCGAGAGTTGACTTCCTGAGAGGAGCCCTGCTGGAGAACAGATAACCCAGCCAAATAGGCAGATCCCACATGTTTACTTTTTGCAAGGGCAGACAAGCAAACACCCAGCTTCTGCCTCTAAAGACCTTGTCTCTGTGCTCCGGGCTGAATTCTTTTCTTGATATTTTCTCACCTATGTGACCAGGGAAAGCAGAGTAGTCTGTATGAAGCATGCAAAGCCAAGAAATTTTGCTGGAGTATGCAGTAATAAATACAGCCGTAGGACAACTTTCAAAGTCTAATTAATAAAGCTTTTATTTGATTACTACTTAGCCAATAAACAGAGGTTTTAAAAACATGTGAAACATGCTACGATCTTAAGAGGAAAATAGGAAATAAAATTATGTATTCCATCTGATCTTATCTATGTAAGGAGAAAAAACACACGCAACTGGAAGGAAATAAGCCAAAATGCTAAAAGAGGTCATTCTGGGTTCAAAGATTATGAATAGTTTTTATTTCCTTCCTTACTCCCTTTCTTTTCTTTGTGTTTTTATTTAGAACGACTGTTATTTCATCATGAGAAAAATCTATGTGATTAAAAAATAAGTAGTAATAACCTCTAGATAAATAACACAATTAAATTTAATTCCGCAAATACTTAAGTACTTGTTTTCTAATACCCTGTTGGACACGTTTAGGATTCAGTGCACTTTGGTAATGAAATTTACTTTATTCATTTAGCATTTAGTTTAATAGCATCTTATTAGTACTGTTACCTCAGTAGATTTTAAACCTCCTGCAGGCAAGAACCAGGGGTTGTCTTCTCTGTGACACAGATGCCTGGCCCCATTTTCTTCTGATGTTCAGTGCTTGTAAATCCCCAGCTTTGGAGAGGGAGGGCGTGGGGTGTTCTCTCTGCCCACCAGCTTAGGATACTTGGAGCCAGTTCTCAACAATGGCAGGAACTATTTGGACCAAGGGGGCCACCTCTCTCATTACCCGGAACTCCACTGAACTGTTCCTAACTTTAGTGCCAATTACCTAGAGGTTAATGTGGCTGAGCAATACCAGGGGGATTGGGGTTTTTCCAAGAAATGGCCTGTAGCACATTATGTTCAGGATGAGAGGGTGTGATTGGCACCGGAGAACTGCTCGCTGGCGAGACCCAGAGTGTCCTGTGGGGTTCCTCTCAGAGTCGTGTCCTAGTGTGTGAGGCTTAAGGGAGGAAACGGAAATGACAAGGAAGTAGGTGAAGCTGGGCAGAGTGTGGACATGCATTCAGAATCTATTTTCAAGTCCCCATGGATACAGTGATAAACAAACCTGCCCTCACGGAAACTACATTCTAGTGGGGAAACTTCATAGATCCCAGTCTTTTGGAAGGAGATGCTGTGCAACAGTGAGAGTGTGTGAAAAGGGGGAGTGGGGGCTCTTCAGTAAATCAGAAGAGGCAGGAATCAGAAGTGCATGCTTTGCTCTATCTTGTGTTTAGTTCTGAGTCTTGATATGTCAACAACTAGCACCACCATACTCACCTCTCTTCCCTCACAGGAAAAACAAAGGGAAAATTAGAGCATGTTCACTATTGAATCATATGGGAAATCATTCTAGGTAACAACAGTAATAAAGAAATTTTTTTAGGAATATCATTCTCCAATTCAGTAGCCTGATCCCCACATTTGTAGCTGAGGAAACGTTTGGTTCTTCAGAGAGGACTTAACGGCATTTATTTGAAAAGTCTCCTCAGTCTGATGGAAGGCAGGAGCTTGAGCGGCTATAGCAAGAGCAACATTTCCCCTCATGTCCTACACTGGCACTTGTTCAGTCCACTCCAGACACTGTGACTTGAATGCACCAGGCTCATTCCCACCTCAAGGCTTTTGCTTTTAGTCCCATCTATGCTTGGAACGCTTTCCAGCCAAGTAGCTACAGGTCTCCCTCCCTCAAATTGCCCAGTTCCTTGTTCAGAGGTCATCTCTTTACAAAGGGCTTCCCTGACTGCCCCAGCTAAGGTATCTCCACTCTCTGGCTTAATTTGCTTTAGAGAACTTACTATTACCTGATCATTGTAAGATATGTATTTGCTTATTATTTATCTATTTTCTCTCTAGAATAACTTTCATAAGTATAGATTTATTGTTTGCTCTTCCCTCCTATATCCCCAGAGCCTAAAAGAGTAGATAATGCAGTGGATACTCAATAAATATTGGTTGAGTGAATAAATGAATTAATTGGGTTGAATTGAGTTTACCTATGGAGAATAGTTGAAAGCTCAAGAAAATTAGATCAAAAAATTGTAAAAGTTCATTCTACAAATAATTAACGCTGTATCTTTCATTGAGTCATAGGCTTTAGAATGAAATCACCATTACTGAGCGCCCTAACACACACACACACACACACACACACATACACCCCTAAACGGAGTGCCAAAACAAAGACATTTTCTTGAGCCCATGTGCTATATTTTGGTCACACAGATGATATAACCCATAATTTCCAAACCCACCCAACTGTGAGTTTCAGCCTCTGGTGCAGCAGGCATCCCATGGGAGAGCTGGAGATAGCATCTAGAGTCTGTTTACCAAGGGAATGCTCTGGTCTGAAGGTCCCTGGCTATTGTTACACCGTTTGTTGTTTCGTGATTGGAATGTGTGACACTATTTGAGGGTGGGCTAGTGTCTAAATTGAATGGGTGAAGAGAAACAGGGAGACATTCTCTTTGCCACCTTTGTAGAAAGGCGGCTGGGGAATATATGTACTGAATTACCCGCCGTCAATTATTGATAGCTTTGGCTGGAATCATTTAACCTCTCTAGTTACTTTGACATAGGGCCAAAAGGCAGCTGCTAGCCTACTTGGCTCTTCACAACCTTTCATCCATAGAAAAGTTCCTAAGAGAAGCTTTGACAAACTGAACTGACCCTTAGAAGCTTCTATGGTTTTCTAGAGGTCTCTGGACAACTTAATTATTCATAAAAGCAAAAGTCACTCATCCATTCATTTAATTTCACCCAGGAAACTAAGGCTGGTGTTCAGCCATTTACACCAATATAGCTGTACTTGGTTATTAAAATACTGAAGTACTTGTGTCCACTTGGCAAGTATTCTCCATCCTGAGCCCCCTCCTACAGGGTCACCTGGGTTTCCCCCAACAGAGTCCCTCACCAGACCTTCCCAAAATCACCACTAAAATATTGTTGCCTGGCATAGCAGGGAGCCTTCTGTGAAAGACTAGCTGAGGTCCATTCTGAGTAGCAGGGCCCATTACCTTCCACGTGATAAATATTTGAGTGTCACCCTGCCTGAGATGTAATGGCAATGAGACTTTCATTTGAAAGTTTTATGTCCCTTACTTCATAATAAATCCAAGAGTAGCTTAACAGAGATGGAACTCACATAATCTGAAAATATTGAACTGTTTTGAGACATCCTAAAAGAGAAGTCATCCAAGATATGTTTCTGTGGCCTTGCCCTACCCGAACAAACCTCACACACTTTGCCAAATTTGAGAGCAATTCTAAAGAAAGGACATTCTGCTTTCAACACGTACACCCACAAATGCAGTGGGATCTCCTCCTCCGTTGCTGAATTGCCTCTGCAGCTGGGATATATGAGCCCAATGTATTGCATTCCCAGGCACCACAGACTTGTGCTTCCAGAGAAGGTCTGAGGACTGGGTCCAACTAATAATATATATTGCAATGCTTGGCAACCTGTTCATTTTCTGGAAAAGAACTTTGTCCTCAGCAGTTTCCATGTAACACCGCTTGAATCTCTCATAACTCTGGCCATAGTTTCTATGCTGTGATTTACATGATTTCTCCGAAATAAATGAATCAGAGCCCCACTGTGGAGATGAGCAGGAGCTTAAGGTAAGCAGGAGATCTTGAACTGGTTGAAAGGTCCTTGCATGGACATCTGAATACAAAGACCTACTAAATGGTTCGTATTCAGCCTACTAAACCATTGGAAAGGAACATGTAAAGCAAGGGGGAACACTTGGGACAAATGTCATTCATTGACATTCAAGTCCAAAGACCTGCTGATATTTTTCTTCCTCTGAGAAAGTGAGGTGTGTGGGTGCTGACCTCACTCGTCACACTGCGCTGACTCCACAAAATTCTGAATGGCCAATGGAAGGAAAGGGGGCTCTATTGTACCGCTGTGCTTACCTCATTGCACCATTTTAGTGATCTTCTTTTCTTTAGGAGCTTCCTTGATGAGTTGCTTTCACCTCCATCAGATAAAAGTTCAATCTCCCAATTATTTGAATTCCAATTGTACCTATCTCTCCATTTTGAGCCCTGTTTTCTTTAAAATTTCAATTTTATTCTTCAGTACACACGAGATGAGCCACCACCATCAAGCTCCCTTTTGTAGAAAAAGGGAATAGAAATGTGTATTCTTGTCAGTCTTTATGCCTCTGGTTTTATTTTATGAACTGCTTGGATGTGTGAATCCGTGTGTGGTTCTGATCAAAAGAAAACATTAATTAGAAAGCAAAAGAGTACTTTCTAAATGTTTCACTTCAAGTATCTGGCCCCACAAGGCAGGAAAGAAGTATTTTGCCTCCCTTTAGCTTTCCTGTCCTTGGCAGTTGACTTGGCCAGGCAGGCGATGAACAAGAGAGCTTTGGGGGGAAGGTCTGTCTTGGGGAGAAAGGATAAGAAGGAAGTATGTCAGAAGCCTAGCAAGGAATTTTTGGAGAGGTCTCACTTTGGGAAGGTATCCATAGAGCTTGAAGCCAATGAAAACCAAGTCTTAATTGATTCAGCAAATAATTATGAAGAATCATGCCTAGTGGAATTGCCAGTTCAGCTGCAGGTTGTCTGAGTGAGTTGCAGAATCACTGTCATTAATCATTTAATATCAGAGCTATCAATCAAATCTGCTAATATTCTCTTTATAATGTCATAGGTGCTGAATCATGAGCTAAATAGGCTTTGCTCTGGCCTCTCAATCTGTTTTCATTCAAAAGGACATACAGGTATCAGAATACTGATTGAACACTAAAGGTTTGTCTCTACAACTCAGTATTGCACCTGAATGAAACAAGAGAATAAATTCATGGAGACCACAGGTCTTTCCTTATTTATATTTATACTATAACATCTAGGACAGTGCCTGGTGTGGAAACAGGCGCTCAATGCCTGTCTGTGGAGTGGTCAAAGGAACAGGAGTAAGTACACAGGTTGTCCATGAAGTCCAGAAACATAGACAAATAAACATAATCTCATCAAAGACATCCTCAGCCTGTGAAAGGTGAAATAACATTGTGTTTCCAGACTTCATACTTTGTAGCTTGTGAAACAGTAAGTAGAAGAAAAGGCCATAACATTTACTATTTATTCAGGGTGCGGACCACAGGGAATTTAGCACCTGTTTTCTAGTTATTCGACAAACACTTTTAGAAGAAGTGATTTTTAAAGCTCTTTGAATAAAGCAAGAGGGTTTTAAAAATTTACCAAAGGAAGAGGTTTAGGTGAAAGATGAACTCTCTGAATTGTTGACCTCTCCCTCTTGGTGTAATAGAGTCTCCTAGTCATCTTTCAAGGCTTTGTTTAAGTCAGTGATTCTGAACTGGGGACAGTTTTGCCTCCAGGGAGTATCTGTCAACGTCTAGAGCTATTTTGGGTTGTCACAACTGGGAGAGGCGAGCTCTTGGCATCTAGTGGGTAGAGGCCAGAGAGGCTGCTGAACCCCCTACAATGCACAGGGCAGCCCATCACAACAAAGACTTATCCAACCCAGAACGTCAGCGGTACAGGGGCTTAGAAACCCTGGTTTCAGTGTACCTTACAGAAGGATTCCCTGACACACCTCAGACTGTACTAACTCCCCACAAATCCTCATCTCATTTTATACTTCCCCTTCATAGGATTTATCACAATTATAATTAAATACATTATTTTGTTCCTTTCATTAAAAACGAAGCCTCCTGTAAAAAGAAATTATAATTCATTCACCACTGTATCCTAGCACCTATCAGAATGCCAGCACCTATCACTATAGTAGAACTCCAATAAATCTTTGTTGAATGGATGAATCAACAAATGACCAATATTATAAAATGAGCAGAACATACTCAGGTTGTTAAGTAGAGCTGTAGTTTTAGTCATCACCTGAAGTGTGTCAGATAGTTTTGGATCATTCCTCTATTTCAGTTTAAGAAAGTGATGAGTTCATGGTGTGAAGGGGAAGTAAAACTAATATTCAAACACCTCTGTGTATAAAGTTTTAATTTATAGACTTATTGAGTATTTCAGCATTTTAGTGGTCTACCAGTAAAAGAACTTGGATATCAACCACCACAACAAAAAAATCTTTGGAAGTTGAACCAGGAATGACCTTGTGGCAAAGACTTACTGGCTCCCATAATACCTATCCAGGTTCATTTTCTTATGCTCTCTCCCTCCCACAGCCATGTGACACGCTCTGGTCAATGGGCTAAAACCAAGGTCTGCTAAGATAAGAGTTCTGGAAAAGCTTTTGCTTTCCTCATGAAAGGGAGAGGCAAACAGGCACCAACCTTCTTTCTCCTGGCTGGACCAACATCAGCAAAATGATTACGTCTGGGCTGATGGTTCAGTGAGGAAACTCACCCATTTTGCTTCAGCCTCTACAGTCAGAGTTTTCTCTTACCTCCAACTGAACACAGTCCTACCTGATGATACAGTCTTCTGCCTTGGCAGCTAATCTTCCTCCGTGATCATTTTAATGATGCAAGGGTAGAAACGGAGATGGTAGCTAGCATGACTTGGTCTGGGCTTAAATCTTATCTAAAGCACAAAGTTAAAAAAAAAAAAAAAAAGAATCTGAGGCAATAGAGGTTGTGGCGTTGAAATGGGGGAATCCAGTCTCCACTGTGGTGAGTACAATAGGGAGATACCAGAGCTCGAGGTGTAAGTGGGAAAAGTCAAATACTAGGGATACAAAGTGTACCTGGCTAGCTGCCCATTTACATTTTGCAGGCCCCCTTTTTTGGGTAGTGAGTGGGTGTTAGAAAATGAGAATTTCAGATGCAGGTTTAAAGGTTCTGCAGGGAGGGAAAGACCTTAGCATGAAGCAGCTGCTCTACAGATTTGCTGGATGCGGGCTTCAAAGTGCACCTCCTTCTGCGGCTCTATTTTCTCCACTAGACTGTGAGCTTCTGGGAGACAAGGGCCGTGTCTTCTTGCTGTCGTCTCGGTTCCAGGGAGTGCCATGTCTATAGGACATTTTCAGTCAGTATTTTCTTAGTTGAACACTATGGTTTTTTCCCTTTAGTCTTTTAAGTGCGTAATTGTGAAGGGACACCATTCTTTAGTTTAGGAAATACTGGCTTTAGCAGTTACTGCCTTTGAGATGCTAGTGTGTACTGTGCCTTTCTAAGAGGTATATGGTTTGCTGCTCTTCAAAACCCTATTTACTTGGGAAACCCGAAAAGGGTCCCAGGACGAAAAAATAAATTAAAAAATCATGGATTAATGATTACCAAACCATTTCTCCCTCGTGGCAGAGTCTGGGAGCTGCTGTCATGCACCATCAGGCCTGTAATGAGGAGACAAGGGGCTACAGGAAGAAGGACTGAAAGGATAGAAGAAGGCAATTCTAGAATAAAATGGAAAATTCAAGCCGACAGAAAGACACAGAAGTTCTAAGAGGAAAGTTTGAGTTCTGTGCCTGCTCTGACAGTCTCTAAATGTGTGGCTCAGTGTGGAGCCCAAAGAAAGCATTTGGCAGAAGTTTTAAGCTAAGCATGAAGAGCCTGGTGGTGTGTTCCAGAAACTTCCTCTAATGACTTAGCCACGTCTCTAACCCGGTTGCCTCAGGGGTAAGGGGATAATTGAGCCCCTTGTGCCTTCTTTCACATACTTGTATTTGAAATGAGTTAGAAGCTCATGTTTGTGGAGAACTTTAGAGTTATTTTAAGAAGAGCCAGATAACGTATGTGTCAAGAAATGGTACTTTGTGAAAAAACAGTTGTGTTGATTAATTTTTGTCTAAGGTCCTGGGATCTTGGGCAAGTTTTCACATTAACAAATCAAGAACAATTAATTTCTGAGTAATGTTTATGTCAGAGAGACTTGCCAGTGGTTGGGTCAATTAACAAAGAAATGAAATGACTTAGGAAAATGCATCCGCTGCACGCTAGTGTGGAAGGGGAAATGATCACTGTGTCAAAGTGGTAAACTGAGTCAGGATCGGGCCTAGAATTCATGTTTCAAAAGTATTGTGTTTGATACCTGGTGACAAATTTTAAAGTTCAAATAAACAAACACATGATTTTTCCTGTTGACTGAATTTGAAAGCTCTAAAATGAGTACCCTAAAGCCATAAACATTTACACAGCTAGGCGAGCTCCTCATTTATGTAAATACTTTGTGAAAACAACTTCGCTCCATAAAGTATTAATGCTATTTGATAAAAATCAGTTTTTGTTTGGTGTGTCTTTTGAAGCTAGTGTAACTCCCTGTCATTCTATATGACTATAAAAGCTTTTTGGAATCAAATCCTAATCCCAACATGTTTTTCTTGTTCATTTCAACCTTTTATATACTTGTGGGAGCCAGGGAGAGTAGAAAGCTTTTAGGGCTTAAGCTGAACTTGTTTGTCCTCACGCATGCTGGCTGAAAAGTATTCGGCATGTTTGTGTTGGTAAGTTAAAGTATACATTTGTGTTCTTAAGCATTTTCTTTCTTTTTCCCTGCCTGCTTGTTTGGTTTACAAATAGAGACCATCTTGATATGGGAGGGCAGACATGTTGAGGTTTGGATTGTTTGATTTACCACCTTATAAAAAATAAATGTGGGTGTTGATTTGCTAGGTTAGTCCCTGACTCAAGCTTCCAAAAAAGAAAGAGTGTTTTTAATTTTGTTTCAAAAAGAAGCAACTGAGACTACCGAGCAGGTATTCATAGTACTTTATTTTCCCCCTCTGGATATTATGTCTAATGGCCATATATTATGTCCATCACAGAAAAGGGTTAAGCTACATGAAGTTTATGAAAGGACTAAATTTAAATGGACTCTGGAAAAGCTTAAAAAGATTTTAAAGTGTGTTGAAGCTGCAGATGGAAGCAAATAAGTATTTGTTTCTCAAAAGGTGATTATGTGAAATGAACTATATTAGTTAGCTTTTGCTGTATACGGAACATCTGCAAAACGTGTAGCTTAAATCAAGCAATTTAATAAGCTCCTGATTCCGCAAGTCTGCCCTTTGGGGTGGGCTAAAATGAGTGGTTCTTCTGATCTGGGCTGGGGCTGCCTGATCTCAGTTGGGTTTGTGCATGAATCTGTAGTCAGCTGCTGTTAGTTGTGGGCTATCTGGTCTACAATGGCCAAAGCAAGGACAGCTGAGGCCTCTCTCCCTGTGCTCTCTCAGCCTGGTCTTTATTCAGATAAAACTTCCATTTATTTTTAATCTGTCCCTGTCTCTAAATTCCTTCTGTAAGTTCTTCAATCTGTGCCATATTAGAACATCCCCAAGCGTAACACCCTTGAACCTGGTTGCCTGGATTTTCTTTGAGACAGGGTAGGGAGAGAGCCAACATTTCGTGTGACTTATTTTTAATAACTTTTGGGGATGATTCTATTTGTGTCTTTTATGGCCATTGGCCCCAAATGCTTTCAGGAAGGAGCCACAGTCTAAACAAAACTAATTGACTGATTAATTAGATGGTCAAATGATTAAAAATTGATGGCGAAATGAATTAGCATCTTTATTGAATTTCGTGCTTTTTATTTCTCCTTCCCATTTCCTGTATGTCTCAGAGAAGCTCACCAGCCCCTGGCAATTTTGCCCTTAGAAACTTTATTCCATGGCTAACATGGGACCCCACTTATAAACTCTGCAGCCACTGCAGAATGTGCCCTAGGTTTCCCTCACCAATTAATCAGGAAACTTGAAGTGACTGATTGCAGCCTCCATCAGCACAGGATGTTGTGACACAGCTGTTTAGACAAGAATGTCTGAGGCCCCCTATAAGGCCCGCTGGCATTTGGGAGAGGGACTCGGCCCAAAGGTCAGGGTTTGAAATCAGCCGCTCCTCTCTCATGCAGCAGTAAATATTCAGATACACACTGGAGCATCTACCCTGTGCTAGACCCTGAAAAGGAGAGGATGGGGGGCACAGCAGATGCCAGCTGCCCTCATGAAGTTCTAGCCGAGCTGACGAGAGCATTGTTACTAGTAATCTTCCAAATAGGTCAATACAAGCTGCAATGAGTGCTGTGAAGAGAAAGCACTGGAAATACAGGTTTGAGGACAGGGAAGGAGGGTCAATATTGTGGTTGTTGGGAATGAAGGAGCAAGTTAACCAGGAAAACATACCCGAGTGTGAGATGGTACAACTGATGCCATGAAGCTAGCGTGAGTTTTCTTCTGCAGGGCTCAGCTGCCCCAGTGCAGAGCCTAAGAAAAGAGATAACTGGGTATATCCAGGGTCAGGGTCATGCAAGTTGGATTCTGAGGAAGTTGCCAGGGTCCAAGGTAATTTAAAGCATGGGCAAGAGAGTTCTGAGATGATGAAATGTGAAATGCAAGCTCAATCATGTAAGTGAAAAATGCGTGAGGCATCCCACCCCAATGGCACTCGACCAGTGATCTTGAGCCTGTGAAGAGAAGTACAGAGTGTCATGTTCAGTGGAGTCGCCCATCTAATGGAGCCGTTGCCCCTCGGCTGAAAATGACACTTGATGATGTTATAAAAAATGATCAGTGATCGGTAATAAAGAATATTGTCTTTAAGTACGCTTAGATTTTTAAGTGAAGTTTTATCTTCTCTATCTTATTTATTATCACGTTTACATAAAGTTCGCTTCGTTCGAATTTATTTTTCCAAACACAGTGACAAGGGAGTCTAAGTTAGCAGTCCAAAAGCAGAGGGAAGATATGGTAGTAACAAACTTTAGGTGTGTTTAGATGTTTTGTAAAATCAGCAAAAAACGTGAAAGCCCAAGCTGGTTAAACCCATGGCAATTTTCAGGATTTGTGTTTTATGAAGAAAGAAATCTGTGGTGTTAGGAAAAGTACAACTGCAGCCAATCATACATGTGCATTCACTGCCTGCAAGACAGGGTGAATCCTATTAACCAGCCCTGGTGATATTGTAGGAGAGACTCTTCTCAGGACATTTCTACCTTCTCTGGCCTTACTGTCAACTTGTCCAAAGTCTTTGTAGATTCACTGCTGGCCCTGTATCCCCAGAATTCATTCCAGCTCTCTGATTAACACAAGTCTCCAGCCTGGTTCCAATCTTCTGTGGCCCACCTATATCTTCTATCATGATCTTCCTGAGAGTCATGGGCTAAAAGGCCTCATTTAGGCAGGCAGGCCCCTGACTGGGATCCAATAGATGTTCCACAGTTTAAATCTTTCCCTTGGATTATTTTTAAATTGAGATATAATTGATATATAACATTATTTAGTTTCAGATGTACACCATATTGGTTCAGTATTTGTATATATTGGAAAATGATCAGCACATAAGTCCTGTTAACATCGATTGTCACACATAGTTACATTTTTATGTGTGTGATGAGAACTTTTAAGTTCTACTCTGTTAGCAACTTTCAAATATATAATGCAGTGAGTTTTAACTATAGACACCATTCTGTACATTACATCCCTAGGACTTATTTATTTTATAAGTGGAAGTTTGTACCTTTTAATGAATTTCCCCCCATTTAACCCACCTCTCCCACCCTAGCCCCCAACTCCAACAACCACCAATCTCGTCTCTGTATCTGAGTTTATTTTTTTTAGATTCATAAACAAGTGAAATTATATACTCTTTATCTTTGTCTGTCTGACTTATTTCACCTAACATAATGCCCTCAAGGTCCATTTCCCTTAGATTTTTGATAAATTTATGTAAGCTCTGTGAGCTCAGTTTCCTTACCTGTCAAATGGGGTTGATCAAGTACTGATTTGAAATAGGTAAAAGCTAAATCTCATTCTTATATATAAACTATCCTAAATCCTACACATGATTGTTTTTATGTAGCAATATCCACTAATTTTATGGCATTGATTCTGTGAACTTTAACCATCTTTCATATTTTATGTTTATATACTACAAAAAGGTACCCAAGTGCCACCATTTCCAAATTGTTTCTGATTATTGTATCTGATATCTTCCACTTGCCTTGGATAAAAAATGTACGTTAGCTGTACAGTCTCGAGAATTTATTGTGCATATCTGCACACTTGCTACCGAGAAATTCAATTTAAAAGACCATGATGGAGTATATCAGTATATCCTATCAATAAAAGGTATTTGAGAATCAGTTCCCAAGATATGTATAGAATATATAAAAATGTACTTCTGTGCTAATATATTTTATATTATCAAACCATATAAAATAGATATATTAGGAGATGATACAAGGTGAAATAAATAATATCTTAAATATTTTAAATTTTATTATATTGCATAAAATTTTATTTTGGTCCTCACTAAAATATTTTCAATAATATTTATGGGAAGGGGATAACATTGTGGCTTGTAAAAGTGTGAGCAGATTGTAGGAGTTGATTCTGCCCATTTTCTTATTTGCTCCAGCTTGGCAGTTTCTTTGCAGGAATCCTTTAAGACACTTGACCATTTGAGACAGGTAAATGAGCTTAAAACTAGGTACTATCATTTGCAAATACACCAGTGGGCGTAACTAAAGAGTAATGTTTTAAAAGAAGCTAAAGATGAATGAACAAGTCGGCATAATAATCTTAAATCCTTTGGGCTGTGGAAACTTCATATCACATGACACAAGACTTCAGAATCAGATGAGAATAGGAAAGTTAACTGCATTTAAATGTTAGGAAAGCTTACTGTTTTTCCTTTTAAAATGAAAAATAAATATAAGAAGATGTTCTAATTTTTCTTCCTGAGTGGCAATACATTAGTGGTTCCCAAACTTGAGTGTGCATCAAAGTGAACTGGAAGGCTGGTTAGAATACAGATTGCTGGGCCCTGCTCCCAGAGTTTCTGATTCAGTCAGTCTTAGGTAAGGCCCAGGAATTTGCATTTCTGATAAGTTCCCAGGTGATGCTAACACTGCTGGTCTCAGGACCATACTTTGAGAACCAGTCAGTCTATCATCTTAAAGACCCCTGTGGGTTGTTTCCTGTCCCAGAATTTTGATGCATATGACACAAATATAGTTAAGATCAATGCCATCAAGAAGTGATGTTCCCACTATATTCTGGTTTACATTATCCATTTGTGCCCTAAATGGATAATTTACCACCCTTCCCACATCACCCATTGCCCTTCCCCCACAATGGAGGCGGAAAGGGCCCAGAGGACAAGGGAAGGATGGCGCATCCTCTCTGTGAATACAGCTGACAGTTTGCACTACCTGGCGAATTCATAACCTCAGCATGTTTCCCCAGAGTGAATTAATTACTCTGCTTTTCCTTTTCCTTTGCATAAAGCCAGGCAGATTTGTCCCCTGTTTAGACAAGACTTTCTTGCCAGCACTTTCCGAGGATGGCCAGAAAGTGGCTGCTGTAGGAGGTTGATAGTGTTGTCAGGAATTCCAGGGCGGGGTGCTGTCACTTGAGTTGGGAAATGCTAACTGAGGTCAATTCTAGTTCAGCTTCCTACCTACAAAATTATGGCAGGACGTAAGTTTGGCCCGCATGAGAGGAATAGGTCAGCAGAAATGTATTCTTGTCTTCCTAATAGCAGACGTCCCTATCTCTAAGCCTTAAGTCATATTTTCCCCCCTATTTGAGATCCAGCAATTCATGTCCTCAAATGAGGTATTTTAAAATGAAACACATAGACAACAAAACCAAAAAAAAATCAAAACCAGAAAAAGGGTTTTTTCCAAGGGAAAACGGTGCATAAAAAGTTATTATGTTTAGCATCTGAAATTAAAATTCATTGCTTTGGTTTACTAATAACAAAAAGGCCCCCAAATTTAATGGCTTAATCTAACTATCATTTTCTTTGTTTTGCTCATGTTTCTGCAATGTGTACAGTGCTCCCTAGAACAGCTTGCCTCTGCTCCAGGTGCGGTCAGCTGGGTGCTCGACTGGGGCAAGACAGCCGACGCCAAGTTGGCTTCACTCACCTCCATTGATGAGTTGGTGCCGGGGCTGTTGACTGGCGCCTGGGTTTTCCTCTTTGTGGTCTCACCATATGGCTAGTTTGGGCTCACAGCAGGATGGCCTCAGGGTAGTAGAACTTGTTATAAGGTGCAGTGTGCAAAAGCAGAAACTACCAGCCCTCCTTAATAACTGAGCCTGCCCTGGTCAGTGTGACTCAGTTCGTTGGACGTCATCCTGTGCACCGAAAGGTTGCTGGTTCAATTCCCTGTCAGGGCACATGCTTGGGTTGTAGGCTTGATTCCTGGTAAGGGGCATGCAGGAGACAGCCGATCAATGTTCGCTCTCACATGGCTGTTTCTCTCCCTTCCTCTCTCTCTCTAAAAATCAATAAAAAAAATATTTTAAAAATCAAGTTTATAAAGAATTGAGCCTGGAACTGGCATAACATTGCTTCCATCACATCCTTTTGGTTAAAAGAAGTACTGGGTCAACCCAAACTCAAGAGGACAGTCTATACAGGGCATGAACTCCAAGAAGGGTGGGTCATTGGGGCCACCAAAGTGACAGCATCTTCTACTCCCTGCTGCTTGGGAGCTTTGCATTCCATTCCATTGTCAGGCACTTCTGCACAAACAGGGGCAGAGAATCAGTCTCGAGATGGACATCAGTGCCTCCTAAAGAGGGAAACATAGCTTTGACTTTATCTGAGAATTTTCAGAGTGCAAGGACCTGTATCTGCTGAACAGGCATCTCTGTTTAACTTCCCACTGAAACATTCCTCCAGTAACTCTCTCTGCCGTATCTTGCTGCCTTTTTTTTTTTTCTTCCTTCACAGCACTCACCACCACCTAACACTTCACTAAGTACTTGTTTACTTGGTTATTGTCTGTCTCCTCTCAGTGTAAATGGAAAACTCCCAGGGGAAGGCACTCAGTTTCTTTTGCTCTCTGCTGGATGCCCAGCCCCGACAACAGAGCCTGGCACATACAAGTCTCTGCAAAAATATCTGTTGAATAAATGAATACAGAAATGTCCTGTTTAAGAATATGCCTACGAGGCAGACAAGACAATTCCGAAGTTTGTTGTCCTGATGCAGGGCCATGGCTGGGGTTTGCGTCTTCTCCATCGGGCTTGGGCTGCGCCCCTTGTTGTGTATGGTGTGCACCTTCTGCCGGTTCCCAGGGTGTCATTGTTCAGAGGTGTCAGTGGGCATCAATCATGGGTTTAGAGGGTTTTCTATGCAGCCTCCAGCTCCTTTATTTGGCCAATTAGGCTTTGTGCTCCTGTTTCCAAATACAGAGGTGAGAGAAACATGAACCTGGCTTTATCTAATGCCTTCGTTTTAAGGAGCAGCCTCTGGTGCAGTGCTATATTATTTCCAATTAAACCTTGGGTAGCCCCCTCCTTGCTAAAACTGGTTAGTGGGCATTAGCTATTCATTCCTAAAAAGAGGCTTAACCACATAGCTTTTTTTCATTATGCTCTGCCTTTCACTGGGCTGTGGGGAGGGGGTTGCTTTCTTTCTCCCCCCCTCTCTCTCTTTTTTGCTTCCTACCAATTTTGTTTTCTTTCTGTGCTGCTTTCCTATAGCATTCCCTTGAAATCTGGTGTTTTGGGTTTGAGTCTCTGTTTCTGCTCAGTCCTCCTGTCCATTTGTTCTTTTGATTGTTTATCGATCGCAGAAAAACAGATCAGATTTGCTTAATGAATTTTACGTGCCTGCTTCTGATTTGGTTACAGGTCACCTATATCTGTCACTTGGGAGGCCTCTCATTTGAATGCCCAGCCTATTTATTATCTTTTAAGGAGTTTCTTTATCTGAAACCCATTCATCCTGGCTCCGTGCAAAGCAGCCCTCAGTGCTGCGGTTTTCAACCATTTCACCAGCCCAGAAGGCATCTGTGTGTGTTTTCAAACAAGGTTAAGTAATTGCTTTGAAAAAGCATTTTAAATGTTTCTCTTGGATTGCGTCCTGGTTGTTTTCCTCCACGTCTTTTTGTTTTCCCATGTTCCAGCCCCCACCGCGTGCCCATTCCCAGCTCTGCTTGTGTTACTGGAGTGTGACAACTTCATCCACAGGCTCAGAAGCACTAATGCGAGTGTTGTTTGTGATCATGATGACCTTAACCAGCTATAGCCGCGCATCAGAGTTTTCTGAGACATCTCAGACCCTATGCCTAGAGATGCTAGAACACAACGTGTGTTTTAGATCCGAGTAAGAGACCCTCATGGCCTGTGGAGTGTGCACCCCGTATGCAAACACCACTCCACTCCACTTAACCCAGAAACAGCTTTGAGTCTGTGTGTGAATCTGGGATTCTGCATTGAAATAGTTCAGTTGAGCTCCTGAAAGCAAACCGAGACCTGGCCATGGGTGTGGCAGAACCTCAACAAGAATGTGAACCTCTATCCCCTTTGGAATCACCCCAGATTCCTTTCTCCCTCTCTCTCTCCGTCTGAATCCCCATCTTTCCTGATGTGAACATGCCCCTTGGCTCTTCAGAACTAGGACAAGAAAACAGTCCCAAATTCTCTTGGGTTTGGCAACGGCCTTGAAGCCTCTGATAACAGAAGCGTCCCAGAAGCTAGATTAAAACACCCTGTTATTTATTTCACCTTTGGCAAGCAAGTCTCTTTTGAGTTGCTCGTGTCTGATTTCTGCAGGTTTAACCTGTCCCAGTTTTTAAGGAACATAATTTTGTTTGTTTGTTTTTTATAGTTTATTGGTTTTTAGAGAGAGAAAAAGGGAGAGGGAGAGGGAGAGGGAGAGCGTGTGAGAGTGTAACTTTGATCAAATGCCTCCTGCATGACCCTCAGTGGGGATCAAGCCCTCATCCAGGGCATGTGCCCTGATCAGTAATCAAACTGGCAACCCTTAGTGCCCAGGACAATGCCCAACCAACTGAGCCACACTGGCCAGGGCAGTAATGTTTTTTATTTATTGTCTTTTTCTTTCTCTCCTTCTGTCTGGTTCCATTTCAGTCACTAATTAGATTATTGCTCATTTCTGTCAAAACTGGCCCATTTAATGTCAGCGGCACAGAATTATGGGCAGCTCTGAACAGGATCAAGTCCAGCTTTATAACTCTCATCTTCCATGATTTACTGCATCCATTTCAGGGGGGTATAAAAAAATCACTCCTTATTTCCCACCATCCTGTTGGCCTGTGCGTACCAGGAGCTGAAAGTCTTGAGTTCTAGTCATGGATGTGCAGTGTGTGATGGTACCTTTGGGCATCCCCTTACCTTCTTTAAGACTGAGTTTTTCTCATCTGTATGAAAGGAACAATCATGATTACCCTGCTGCTGTGGAGTCGTTGAACAGCCAAGTGAGAAGTAAGAGCTTTCATCTACTCAGCAAGCACTAATGGTGCATTTATTATGTACCAAGTAATATCAGGCTCTTAGAATTCAGAGATAGAGGAAAGGTCCTTCCTGCCCTTCAGAGGGGTCAACGTCAGCAGCAGCAGCACACAGCTGCCTTCACTTTAATGTTCAGACCCATGAGAGCATGGGGCTCACAGTTTAGCTTTTGGTCTCATTTACCTTTTCCACTGATCAGTGATGATGCAGTTGACATCAACAGTCAGGAAACCTGGCTCTGAATCCCCACAGTACTTTATTGTCACCCCTGGACAAGATCTGTTGAATCAATTGAGTATCACCACACCATAGAATCTGCCACATAGTAGAGTCTCAATGGAAAGTTGCTTAAAGGGATTTATGAATAAATCATAAATGAGTGACTGAATGAGGAAATTTTATCCTGGACAATTTCAATTTGCTTCCTGTGCTTGGAAGTATCAATGAGGATTTCTGGGAAGGTCTTATTGCCCTTTTTTAGCTGATTCCAGTTAGTTTTCACTGGAAACTGATTCTCTCTTAACTTGTTCAACTTAACTGTAAGGTTGAACTTCTCTGGGGGAAAACTACTGCTGAGATTATTTTGTCTTACCCAAGTAGATTCAGTAATGTGTGTGAAAAATACAATTGAAACCAAAACTCAGATTATTCTTTGCCTCTCTGATAACAACGTTGGACGTGGCCGACCATCGCTGGGTGTTTTCATACTTCTTACCCATAGATTTTTCTCCTTTGGCCCCGTGATTATGGGGAGACCAGACAGTTGCAGTCTTTGACCCAGTTGCAACAGTAAGTCCAACCTTCAAGTAGTTCTATACGATCATCTTAAACCATCTATGGAATTCCATTAGGACCTAAATATATCACATGGTTCCTAAGGACAGGGAGTTCATGGGTTTGTGAGCCCCGTGGAATAGAATGCAGTATATTATGACTACATGCCCATGCATTTTTCTAGGGAGTGCATTGATGCTCCCCAGCTTTCCTCAGATTCTCACAGGGATCCGTCACCCTCCCCACTCCCACCACCAAAAAGAAAATGTGAAAAATGATTGATGGAGGGATTCTGGGCCACTTGGAGAATAGGAGTTCATATTTTCCTTTTCCCAGAACTGCTATGTAGCAGTAATAAAAATGTAACCCTCAAAACTGCCTGGTGGTAGGCTTCAAACCAGACAAGTCTGTCCTGTGACTCATGGAACTTTCTCATGCTTTTACTTTCAATAATCAGGAAAATCCCATGTAACTTTTTCATGCTTCTGAAGACAGTAATCAGGAAAATCCTTGAGGAGACTGTGGTTTTAAAGGATGCTAAATCAGGTTAGGATCATGTGTACCCTGATGTTATGTTTTTCCTCCCTGAAATTTCTTCTTGGGGGTGGTCTGTTGCATTTCTAAAACTCGTATCAACATCCTCTTAGACCCTGAAATGTAAGCTACCAATTTATTTCATTTTATGTTATTTTGTACAATGGAGAAAAGGAACTATCATAAGCCATGGAAAACCTGCCCGTGGTGTAAGCGAACCAGGTCATTAGGCCTCATAACGTGTAGAGCTGGAAGCGGAACTCACTGGCCTCCCCTCAACGCCTCTCTCAGCCACTCAGTGTAAACTAAACTGTGCATCCCTGTTTTCTATTCCGCGTTAAATGCCCCAGTTATTTTGTTATTGCCCTTGTTGCATTTGATGAATTGGTAAAAGAGTTTTACACACTTAGGGGACCGAAGGTACTAATATTACAAAACAACCTATGCTTTGCTGCAGCTCAGTGGTTAAAGGATGCAGCATGCTCACTGGGAGTTTCATAAAGTGGGAAAAGGAGAAGTTTGGAATCCCATAAATTCACTTGCATTGTCTTTTACCCATTTCCTCCAGCACAGGCTAGTCAGTGACCACGAGCACACACTCTGGATCCAGAATGTCTGGGTTTGAAAACCCCGGCTCTGCCACTTACTAGTTGTGCAACTTTGGGCAAGTTATAGGACCTCTCTGTGTCTACAGTCCTCATCTAAGGAATAGAGATACTAATACTGCTTACCTCATGGGGTTTATAGGAAAATTAAATATTTGCTAAGCTCTTAGAATACTGTTTGACATGCACAAAGTGCTATATATGTATATTTAAAAATAAGTCAGACTGTAGAGAGTAATATGGGTGTTTATATGGATACATCCATCCAGGATCAAGCCCGAGAAGCCTGTTATCACCATTGGGCTGGTTGGTAGTAGTGGGGGTTTTTTGGGTTTTCTGTCTTTTGGTGTTTTGTTTTGTTTTTAATCTTTTCCATTCAACTCTATTGAGGGCAAGGTTTTCCTTGGCTGGCCTCCACTTGCTCCAAGGGCTTTCAGATCTGAGACAATCTGATGGAATCCCTGTGTTTTAACCCCTTTGTCATACAATGAGGCACTTCAATCAAAGTCTCACTTAGCCTCTTCTTGACAGGAATTTCTTTAGCCACAGGGTGTTTTTTGTTTGTTTATTTGTTGGTCTTCCCCTCTCCACCTGTGGTTGACTTCCCCTCCTAACCACTGAGCCTGATCTGACCTTTTTACTTTAATTATCATTAGTCTAAAGAGAGTCCCTAAAGTAGTTTTGAGAAGAGCCATTTGCAAGTCACCATGATGTTCATGATTAAATATAACCCTCTGTTAGCAGACTTGAACAAAAAAGAAAGCAAGACATTGTGAACACAATACTTTTCAAAACCTCATAATTAGCTAAAATAGTTTTAATGGAAGAATCACAAGATTCAGTTTAGTCATGCAAATTGTAGCCTAGAGTCTCATGAAATACTCTTAGGCCAGAACACAGAGAATAGTTTTGTTTGCCTTGTGATGGGTCTCTTATTGTTTTATGAGATGGATCTATAATATACTTCACTATCATTAATTTTTAAAAAATAGTAAACAGAAACTTGGGAAAATGACTCTTTCATTCTTCCAAAGAAAATGCTCAGTGTCATTCTTGGAAACTCTCTTGTATTTAAAAGAATATTCTTTATTTGCAAGTTAGTAGAAAAGAGCTGTAGCGAAGATTACTGAATGCAAGATCTATTTCTTACTGTTGTTGATTCTGATCGCATGTTGTTTAAAGCAGAATAAATGATGCATCTCCAGCAACTTGAGTGATTTAACAGACCCATTCTGCATTTTTCAGAAGAAGTGTTTGTAAAATTTTAGATCCTTCTAGCCCAGTTTCTTTATCTTTTGGATGAGAAACTTGAGACCCACAGAGCTCATTGCACCCAGCTAAGTGTAAGCAGAGTACAAAAGCTAATTTTCAGGGAAACTATAAGAGGAGAATTTTTTTTTTTAAGTTCATTTTTTCCTTTTGGACATTTTTTTTCTTGTTTCATTTACAATAAATATTCGTAGTGTTTTAAAAGTAGTCTATTTTAAAGAGAAAATTGGCTTGAGAAGAATGGAGTCACATTAGAGAGAAAATGGATTTTATGGCAAGTCTTGATGAATAAGAAGAAAAATCTAAATTATTACTTTCAATCCATCGACAAGTCTTGGCAATTGACATATGAAAGTCTCATGGAGAGGAGCTTAAATCAATATTTTTTTTGGAGGCAGAACAAGGGATTCAGAGTTGGATACGACACAACTCTGAGGACTTTCTTTCCCTGTAAGGAGAGTGAGAAAAGTATTTAGAAAACTATAGTACTAAGAAAAATGAAAGAATGTTCACCAGGAAAGTACATCAAAATGTTTCAGAGGATCGGAGAGGGGATGGAGGCTGTTGGGAATGGCTGTCCTTAATAGCTACAATAGATGACTCCCAAATATTTGTCCCCAGCCGAAACTTTCCCTGGAACTCCTGACACATAAAGCTGCCAGCCTGACATCTCCACCTGGATATCTAATGCAGATGCCAAAGCGGAATTCCCAACCTCACCCCGAAACCTGCGCCGTACAGTCTTCCCCATCCTAACTGATGGCCAACATCCTTCTAATTGATCAGGCCACAGACCTTGGCGTCGTCCTTGGCTCCTTTCTTTCTCTCTCACACCACATCTGATCTATGAGGAAATCCTATTGACTCTCCCTTTAGTGCCCTTTATCCAGACTCGGACAACTTCTCCACTCCTGTCATCCTGGGCCAAGCCACCACTGTTTCTCATCTAGATTATTCTTAAAGTAACCTACTAGCTGCTCTTTTTGCCTCCACCCTTTCCATTTCTTGTTGCTTTTTCTCAGCACAACACAGATCAGATCCCATCATCTATTTTTCTGAATTCTCCTAGGCTCTGTTTCTCTCGAAGCTCTACGTGATCAGCAGTGCTTCTCGCTCTCTTCTCCCACTACTCGCACCTTCCCTGACTTTGCTTCAGCTACATTGGCCTCCTTGCTGTTCGTCTTACATACCAGACAGACTCTCACCTCAGGGCCTTTGCACTAGTTTTCCCCACAATCTGAAATGCTTTTCTCTCAGATATTCCTATGGATCACTCCTTTACCACCTTCAACTCTTTGCTCAAATGGCATTTTCTTAATAGTGCCCATCCTAACCATTCTGTTTAAAATAGGAATGCTCCCACCTCCAACTTCTGATTCTCCTTATAGGCTATTTTTTCCACAGAACTTACCTTTTAGCTTACTATATAATTTTTTGTTTATTATGTTTTTGTCTACATTCTTCTGCTAGAATATCAGTTCCAAAAGGGTAGGATCCTTATTTGTTTTGTTCACTGCTGTATCCTAAGTGCCTGGCATATAGCAGGTGCTCAAGAAATATTTGTGATAAATGAATAGGGTGACTCATGAGGGAATTAGAGTTATTTAAAAAAAAAAAAAAAAGAGGTAGTGAGTACTATTTAAACAACTGGATCACAGCCCCCTTTGTAAGTCTGGTAAATCTTATGTACCTCCTTCCCAGAATGATATGCATATGCAAATTTATGCAAAAAATTTGCATGCACTTCCAGGAGGCTCACACACACCCTGAGACTCATCCATGAACCCAAGATTAAGGACCTATGTCCTAGGCAGAAAGAACAAAGGCTCAGTGGAGGGAATGTGTGGCTTGTGTTAGAGACTCAGCAGGACCCATTTGGCTTGAATATGTAATAAAGGAGAATACTAGAAGGCAAGTTTGGGCTGTATTGTATAGGGCCTGGAGTGCCAGGGCAAGGCCATTTCTATTGAACATGGAAGGTGATAGGGAGCTATGAGGAGCTGCTAATTCTGCCCTGTACTCATCTCTAATTCAGTGTGAAACTTTGCACAACTTGTTTGTCTTCAATTTCAGAAATTAATAGAATTTCTGAAAGACAAGCTCCCTCTTGCAAAAGGCGTGGCTGCATACTTCATCACTATGACAATTAACATGCGCCCATAGCCCATGAAAACTATTCTAGTTTATCAGCATACTCCCATTACACTTGGGAGAGCATGTCTCAGTTGTATCATTCCACTAGTATCTGATTATTATTATGGCTGCCATTTGATTCAATGAGAACTAAGTTTTCAATTTGATATTGTCCATCTTGTGCTGTGTTTTGATTGTTATTTGGGGGATATCTGGAAGAATTGCCCCATCACCTGAAAGCCCTAAAAACCCCTCCGAACATGAGAATACATGAAGTGAGACCACCTGGGCTCCTAGCTTCTCTCCCGGAATGTCCTGTGTACCTTAAGAGAAATGAACCATCTGTGTTTTCTGTCCCCCAAATTAAAAATATGTTCCATGTTCCAGTTACAATTGCTGTGTAACAAACTTCAAAATCTGGTGCCGTAAAGCGACCATTCTGTTCTGCTCACAGATTCCAACTGAAGAATTTGGGCAGGGCATATCTCTGTTCTACAATATCTAGTCTCAGCCGAAAACACCTGCGACAAACAGGCTGGAGACTGCGATCACGTGGAGGATTACTCATGTGCGACGCCTGGCTGGGGGGCTCAAAGGCTGGGATTGTGGACTGAAGCGTCTAACTTCCCATGTGATTTGTGCTTCCTCACAGCATGGAGGCCTTGGGGTAATCAAATTTATGTGGTGGCTACATTGCAACTGTTCTAATGAACAAAGTGGAAACAGCATAACTTTTTATGACCTAACATTCACAATCACATGGCAACACTTCTGTTCTACTGAAGTAGTCACACTGTGCCTCCATTCAAGGAGAGGAGCAAAGACCCACCTCTCTGTGGGAAGAGAGTCAAAGAACAGTATGGCTCTTTGTTTCTTTTAACACCACACTCTTACAAATATAAGCAGCATCTTTATGGAGAGCGTAGGACATATTACCTATTACAGACTTTTCCCTATAGGTGTGAATCTCAACTATACTCACCATTTATTCAGTGCCTGCACAAAATTGCAACTAAGTCCTAACTGTGTGAGATAAATAATCAGATTAACAGAAACAACCTCTGTTTTGAGGGGCTGTAGAATCTATGTGCATAGCACTAAGATTCCTAGAAAATTTAAGGAGCCAGATCTCTGAAAACTGGGGTGGGTTTGGGAGGGACATGAGTTGGACAATTACAAATAAATAATTTCTAGACACAATCAAATTATTTATAGCTCATGGTTTCTAAACAGCCATCAACTACTCTTGCCAAAAGTGTACCTTCGTGAGGGCAACTTGCTCTTATTAATCTATATTAAGAGTTGTTATATTGTCTGCATATGTTGGGTCTCTGTGAGTGTGAATGAACTCTCTGTGGGACAGAGAACATGGGTCTTGAGTGAGGGCATTTCCTAAATATTATCTATACACACAGAATGGTTCATGGGCCTCACTTTACCTTACGAGGTAAGCAGATCACTCCCAGAGTGGCGAACATACGGACAGGCCCATATTTAGCCATTTTTGCCTTTCCTGCTGCAGATCCTTGGGATTATAGCAACAGACAGATGTCCTAAAGAAATTTGGATTGAGAGAGGGGAAGGAGAGAATGACTCTTAAACTGGCAGCCTCTCTCATACCCTCTTTAAACCAGACAAGAGTCCATACTCCCTCGTTTCCTTCCTGTTAACCTAAATGTGTAAAACTAGAGTTCTAAAAAGGTTGGAATACCCACCAGGAAAAGCAAAAGATGGACATGCTTATTAAAGTTTACTTGAAAATTGGGTTTTCAGCATTGGCATAGAGCTTTCTTTGACACCCGGAATAATGACATCAGTCACACTTTGTCATCAGAATTTTCTTTCCACTCTCTGGTTTTTGCCAGGAACTCCTCCCCCTGAAATGGCAAAAGCGAGCACAGGAATGAACACGTCTTAACTTACAAGCTAGCATTTCTGCCTTTGTAGCCTTTGGCGAAGCACCTACCTCAGGGCTGAGCGCGTAGTAGGGCCTCTGTAAATGCTGGTGGAATTGCATCAACCTTCTCGCCTAACTGTGGCTGTATTGGATTTCATAGAAGAAACTCAGGAGAGCCCAGGGTGTATTGAAGCAGCCAGGCTGGAGAGGTGGTTTCTCAGCACTGTGCCTGTGCTGGGGCTTGTGGGCGATCAGGTTGACAGGGCTCCTCTGTGAAACAAAAACATATAAGGAAATCTTTCTGTAAACCTAAATTTTTTATAACCTTACATTTCTTCAAACTAAAAGACTTCCCTTTATTCTGAAAATGTCCTTCTGAGCTTTTTGGGTGGTGGAGGGCATAAAAATCTTTCCTTTTATGAAATGGTGATGGCAGTAAATGATAGTTGAATTTCTTTTTGAATGTCTTCCTTTGGCGAAATGAAAAGTTGGCCACTCTAGCAGACCCCGAAGATCTGAGAACTTGTAGATCAGGCAATTGAGAATTTTTGCCATGCCGTTTTAGAGAAAGCAAAGAATTCTTTAAATAGTACGCTTGGCAACGAAGTTGATAAGTAGCTATAGCACCTTACTTGGGAAAAATAGTATTTATCCTTTATATATGCTATAATTCGGATGTATACAGCACCTATACACAAGCAGACAAGTTCAAAGATATTCATTATCATATGTTATTTAAATACGCACACACTCTCATAAAGCTAAATACCAAAAATATATCTACAAGTACAAGAGGTGACAATCTGCTTACAAGGGCTCGTTATGTGTTTTCATTGAAAACCTCCCCCATCACAAGGCATTCCTGGCCCTGCCGTCCAGGCTGCTGACACACGGGCCTGGCCTTGCTGGATGAGCTCCTTGCCCCTTTCTGGCTGCGAGCACATTTCCATGTGTGCTCCTTACATTCTAAACAAAATCTGCCTCATTTTATGTGGTGCTAGCCCAGGGATCAGCCGGTGGGATCCATTGCTCCTCTTGTCTTACCACCCATGTCTATTTCTTACCTGTAAATTCTAACCGAGGATCTGGACGGACCCTGCTCACTGCAATCAGCTGTCCACATGCACCACGGTAGGAACACAGGGGAGGAAGCTGAGCCACATCATAGTTACATGCTCTTGAAAAAGCCCTACTTATGTATTTTTAATTACATATTTCAAATGCTGGTGGCATTTTATGAGTGGATTCTGAAATCTCCAATTATAATTGTTTTCAGTTGGGCAGAGGAGTAAGTCAGGAACATAGCTTCTATTTTTTTAACTACGTAGCAATCTCTTTTGCTTATGCTGATTTTGATTAGCCCCTAGAAGGAATCTTAGAGAACTGAAAAACAGGGTACAGTTTTATACAAATACTTTGTTATTAATAAATATTAATTCTTAAAATATAGTAGCATAAAAATTAGCACTATAGTAAAGGTGGGTACTCCAAGCTGTGGAGACTCCATAGGGGAGTAATTGGTATAATAAGGGTAGAAAGATGCTGAAGAAAAAGTGAGAAACCAGAAAAATATAAATTGGGCCTTGAAATATGAGTAAGAGTTTTCTGGCTTACCTAGAGTGGGAAGGGGTAGACGAGCAGGGCCGGCAAAAGGACCAGCTGAATAAGCATAAAAGAAGAGGGAACATAAATAATCCCATCTGCCTCAAGCATGGCTTGTGTGCCTGGGAAAAGGTGTGGCATGTGGAAAGCAGTGACAGAACCTGGAGATGAGACTGGAAAAACAGGTAGAGGCCGAAGCCAGGAGAGCCTTGAGTGACATGCTGAAGAACTAGATGTGTATTGTTAAGGTACTTAGGTTAGTTTCCTGTGGCTGCAAAGGAGATTACCAGAAACTTGGTGGCTTAAAACAAGAGCAATTTTTTCTCTCACAGTTCTGAAGACCAGAAATTTGAAATCCAGCAGGACCATGCTTTCTCCAGGAGCCCTAGGGGAGAATCCTTCCTTGCTTCTAGCTTTTGATGGCACCAGGCGTTTCTTGGCTAGTAGCTCCATAGTTCCAGTCTCTGCCTCTACCTTCACATGGCCTCTTCTCTTCTGTTTGTAGGTCTCTTAAGAAATGCTAGTCATTGGATTTAGGGCCCACCTAGATAATCCAGGAGGATTTCATCTAGAAATTATTAACTTATACATCTGTAAAGACCCTTTTCCCAAATAAGGTCAAATTCATAGGTTGGAATTAGGATGTGGACAAGTCCTATTGGGCTGGGGGAGAGAGCAGAGCAGGGGGACACCCCAACCCATTACAGGGCTGATGGGGCAAATCGTAAGCAGAGAAGTAATATTATCAGATTTCATTTCTTGGAAGCTGGTACAAGCAAGCCAAGCCTGAGTGTTTCTCAAGGACTGGAGATGTTTTTGTCATTGTTAAGAGCAAAGCACCTTCCATGGTTTCTAACATGCTGATTATTAAAATACTGAACAAATGAATGAGTTTGCAAGCAAACCAGTAAAGGAAAGATTGTAAACATTTAGAGATGAGAAGAGTATTTGCCCTGTGGAAGGTGCTCATTAAGTGTTTTTGAACAAATGCTGGTCCTGGAGCAAAACTTATTCTTGCATGTAGGTGTTCCTTATTAGGCCGCTCAAAAACACACAAAGCCAGTGAAGTCTTACTGTACAAACATAAAGTTAATTCATTCAACAAATATTTACAGAGCATTTACTGTGGCGTTCTAAATAAAGGGTGAGAATGTTCTCAGCTCTCATGAGCTAACAAGCAATACATAAACAATACGCAAACCAGAAAAATATAGCAGAGTAACAAATGCTAAGAGAAAATAATATATGACAGTGTGAGACTGGGTGGTCAGGAAAGGCCTTGCTAACCTTTCCTGGAGGTGGCATGTGACAGTGAACCCTGGGAAAATCTGGGTGATGGACATTTCAGGCTCACAGCTACTATCAGTAACTTGAGGGACAAGCATAGCCTGTCTGAGGGACAGTGAGAATGGGAAAAAGGAGTATGTGATGAGGGATCACGTCATTTAATGCCTTGGAGGTCATAATAAAAAGTATGGATTTTAAATACAAGCTGAAGCCATTGGTGGATTTTAAAGAGGAGCATGACATGATATTATTTCCACTTGAATATGGTTCCTCAACCTTGACACTATGGACATTTGAGGCCAGACAATTTTTTGTTTGGGGGGCTTTCCTACACAAAGTAGGAAAGCTGCCTTCTACCCACTACATGCCAGTAAAACCCACTTTCCCTACCTATGACAACCAAAAATATCTCCAGATGAGAACCATTGATTTAATAAATCACTCTCTCGCTACCATGCAGAGAAATATTTGTAGGGGAGGTAATAGTGGAAGCCAAAAGACCAATTAGGAGGCTGTATTATGCCCCAGCAAGAGAAAATAGTGGTTTCTAATTGCAGGGAGAGAAAGAAACAAGTAAATTTGGAATACGTGCTGGAGGTAGAGTCTCAGGATTTCCTGGTGGATTAGAAGTGTGGGTGGAAGAGAAAGAGAAGACTCAAAGAAGGTCTGTGGCATGGGCAATGGGGTGAATAGCGTATCTATTACTGACATGAGGAAGAATGACAGAGGACCGAGGTTGGGTGGAGGGCACAGTGTGGGAAGGAAAGTCCACGTTCTGATTTCTGAAAGTCACGTGTTTGCTTGCAGCACCTATTAGACACCCAAGGGAGAAAGTAAGTCAAGTAGGCTACTAGCTATCCAAGTCTAGAGTTCAGGAGAGAGGTCTAGCTAGCAGTATAACTTTAGGAGTTTGGGGCATGTAAATTATCTTTAAGGCCATGGTCAAGATGAGATTTCAGCGAGGGAGGGGAGAGAGGAAAGAGAAGGATGACTGGAAGAGAGGAGAGAGTGTAGGCGTAGGGTGGAGGAAAGGGGGTTACCGGACTGAGCTTGGGGTCTCCCACTCTTGAAGTTGTGTTAGAGGAGAAGCCAAAATAAGAAATCAAGAAACAGGGCCCAGTGAGTAAAGGTGGTTCTGAAAAACAACGGAGGATCTTCTAAGGCTCATGGAAGACCTTACACTTTTTAGCTGCTGCTTTTGTTGAACCAGAAAGACAAGGAGAGGTAAGCATTTCCCAAAAGTCAGAACGAAAAACCTTAGTAGCATTGAGAGATCCAAAATGTTTCTTCTCTCCGAATCACTTCAGCTAAAAAGTCTAGTCTGTAGATGAGATGCCCGATGTTCTAAAGAACTATTCTCTTCAGATTCTTAAGACCTGCGTTTTCAAGTATTATCCTTTTCTGGTCATTGAAAGGGGTCTTAGACTCCCTTCTACGGTCATAGCAAGGGATAGACCATGTAAATTCTCACAAAGCCTTCTAACTCTGTGAATCAGTGCTAATACCCATTAGTCACCCAAACTATGTCAAAACAGAGAAGCCATTTTTCTATGTCTTGGTTTGATGTTCAGCCCCAGGTGATGGAAGACAAATAGACAGGAAAAGAATGAACCAGAAATCAGAATAGCTCACAGATGAGAAGCCAGAATAATACCTGGACGGATATGATGAGGAAATCATTGTATATTAATTTTTTTCAAAAGTGAAGGAGACTCATGATTGCATTAAGTCCTCAGGTATGTTTTAATATTTCAAGCCACTAGCAAACAAAGTCAAGCTCACATTGGAATCATACTAAGCCTTGAAAGGCCCAAGCACAGGCAGGCAGGAGCACGGTGACCGGCCAGAGTGGGAAGGCTGGGTGGACAGAGCTGGATGTGGAAGTCAGGGACTGGGGCCAGCATCAAAATAGCATAGTCAGACATGAAGATACATTTATACACTATGCTCACGCTGTGCACAAAGTAGTGGGAAACAGGAACGGGGTCCAAGGATCGAGAACAGATGAGCAAGTCTCAGGACCAGTGATCCCAGAACAGCATTTTGCATCAGGTAAGTTCCCAGTAGGAAACAGGTTGGCTAGTTGAGGAGAATCTGAAGGTGTGGGAAGGGTTCAGAGAGATCAACAGAGATGAAGAAGCATCCTGGTGCTAGCAGTATCAGGGCTTCATTATTATGTGGGGTGTGAGAAGGAAACACTTATCAGATTGTGGGGAGGGCACACCCCACAGGAGCCCCGGCCTTCTGAATTGAATGCAGCCAACCTGCTGCCCCCATCTGGGAGGGATCTGGGGAGTAAGCATCTCAACCTCAGTCTCCTGATACCTGCCAGTCAGCCAGAAGCCGGAGTAAATGTTAGCTTCTTGGGACACAAAGAAGAGTGGGGAATATAGACATAGAGGGAAAACGGAAGACTTCCCCCACAGGCTCCCTCTGGTATGAGTGGATTCGGCCTAACATGTATGTTCTGCTCTTCGGAGTGAGTAGGGTGTCTCTCTTCAGATGCTAATGATTTTAGCAGAAATTTAACCTCACTAAGCAATTCTAACCTGGACTTTGCCTAGGAAAGAACTACAGGACCACATGCAGGAAAACTCCACGGGGAAAATTCTAAGATTATTTTGTCTCTCCTTTTTTTCCTGAATATCTTTTCTGAAACCCAAACTATTTATTTATTGCAGGAAGCAGTGATTATCTCCCAGGCTGAGAATAGCCTTTTCCTGATAACTTAAAGCAGAGAGAAATAAACCAGGATGTCAAAAAACAACGAGAAATCATTACTCCAAGGTGGTAGTCACCAAAACTGTTAAGGGATATTTGCCAGGGAGAAAATAAAGCCTGGAAAATTATCCTCCATCAGCATATCTCACCCGTGAAAAATCATTAGCTTCAAACAAGGCAATAAAATAGGACCCTACGCATAGTAGGTGAGCCAGGGCCCTCTCGATGATAATGGTGTATTTCTACCACTGTGTCATTGGAGCTGAATTACCTCATAATGATGATCTATTTCATGTCTAGAAAACCATGGTGTTGTAGTCAACATCACAACCATCAACCCTCAATCGTTAAGTTTCCTGTACTAAGTGCTATTGTTGTTTTAATACCAGTGGTTACCGCCTTACTAAGGAGCTCTGCAAAGATATGATGACAGAGTCAGGGAAGGTGATTTTTTTTTTGGGGGGGGGGTGGTCCTTTGGCTTTTATGATTAATTGTTAGGATTGAATAAGTACCATTTCACACTTTTGATGGATAAAGGGACTAAATGGGGCTATTACATATCGGTTAAATAATGAATACATTTGTCTCAGGCAAACTTGGATCCTTTTGTGATCCTTCAGTTTATAAATGGACACCACCTGTTAGATGAAAGAACCTGTACAAATCCCTCTGACTACCATAAACATACAGACGGATGCTGGGGCCCATGTGCCACGGTCAACGTTGCGGTTCTCTCTGTGATAAGCTACAAGCGTTTAGCAACACCGTTTTTCTTTTAGTGAGAATGATGAAGAACATGGACTCCAAAGCCAGACTTCCAGGACTCAAGTTTCCACCCACCACTTACTAGCTATGTGTCCTTGAGGGGCATTACTGAGCCCCCTGTGGTCCAATTTCCTCATCATTGAGATGGGGCTAAAATTACATCTCCCTCTTCAGGATGAAGGAAGAGTAAATGAGCTAATCCATGTAAAGCTCTTACAACCGTGGCCGACTCACAGGGGTACCCTGTCACTGCTAGCTCTTAGAGTATTATTTTATTGCAGGTCTAATGCATTGCCCTGTTTATTAAGAAAACCTCGAAGACAAGCTGTGAGTATTGTGTAGAACCCACTACATAAAATGGCATTGTTCTCACTCCACCTTGGATATCTTACCATGCCTCTACCACCACAACACTACCTCCCTATAGGCCCATTATGAACCACCCCAGAAAAGTGCCTGATGTGTGACACAGAGTAGGGACTCCATTAATGTTTGTGGGATGTCTGTAGTCCAATAAGACATGATTCCAATTAGTTTCAAAAGGTTATCTTTTGTTAGTGCAGAGAACACTGAAAGAAAAAGAAATTTTTGTCTCTGTCAGTAATTATAGTCCTGTGGCCCCAGATACAGCCGTGTCTTTATGTCTTTTTATGTCACCTTGTAATCCATGCTTGTTCTAAAATGGAAGTCCTCCTGGGCAGGTCAACAGAACACATGCTGTTCCTGAGTAGTAGGTTTTTAAATTTGGAAACAGTCTTTGCTGACAGATGTGTAAAAATGCAAGCTACCTGTATAATTCCCTCTTACCTTGGCAGCTGTGGGTAGCAGGAAAATACACCATTTCTTTCTATTTAACACTCACAGACCCTGGAACCTCTCTCCCCAAGTCTCCCTGTTTCTGATGGTATCAGTCTGATCCAAGCATTGTTCAGCTCAGTGCATTCGTTGGGTGTCCCACGCCCCTAGTGAAGCAATTCCAACAAATATTGAAGACGTGCAGACATGAACTTCTTTTTCCTTCTGGAGGAAATGAGAACTCCACCGGGGTGTCCCTCCTTAGGCGCTGGTCCCACTTCCAGCCCTGCGTGGCCCCCAGAGCCTACCTGGTACACCACGTGTAAGACATGGACCTAGTGGGACCTGGGTGGGCTCATTTCCCAATAATGAAAAATGCCTTGTGTTTCTTCTGTGTAATCTTCTTTCAATCCATTATGTTAGCCCTTTTTTTTTCTTTTCGGTGTTGCTTGAGAAATACTGAGTAAGTGATTAATAACCCCTCTTGGTTTTGCTCTTGCTCTCACTGGCTTGTAGAGAAATAATGTGAACTGCGAATGTTTGGACAAATAGTACATTGTGTTAATGACAGATTCCGCTCAGACATGCCCCACGCAATTGAGCTTATCAGTGCTGAAAGAACAGGTATTCCTGGATTTTGTCTAATTGTCCTTTCTTTGCTTTTCTTGTTAAACTAAATACCAACCATATTGAAAGGGGACTGAACAAAACAGTGTTCAGAGCGGTGTGTTGCTTTTGTCCTGTGCAGGGCAGACAGAGGGGAAATGTGCAGATAGGCAGATGTGGACGTCACATAAACAGTCCTAACAGAATACGAACATTCTTAAGTGCTAGGCATGGCATTGCATAGGTCAGATATTTCTTCAAGTAAAAATAAAAAATAAAAAAATAATTTATCTAAAGTATGGTAGTAGGAAAGAGGGCCTCATAAGCAGATAAAAATCACCAGGCAGAGTTAATTAAGTCATCTTTTATAGTACTGTATGTAGTTTCATTTAAAATAAGTGATTAATGATAACTGAAACTCTCTGTGCTGGTTTATATATAAGGTTTAGCTGGGATTTTAGAGTAAAGGAAAGGAGAGGAGACATAAGTTACCAACTGAGTCATGTTCCCTAGATAAGAAAATTCACACGGCTTAGAGTTACCCAAGAGAGGCATGTGGTTAACATTTAGAACTCAGCTCTTTCTGTAAGTGGCCTGAGGTCCCCCCTGAAAATGGGTCACTATTCACTTGACCTAGAAACCCCCCACAAAAAACATGCAAATCAAGAGGTTCAAATCTTCGTGTTCACTTTAAGAACACTCATGAAACTGCCCAGGCCTTCAAGGGTATGCATATCCGAAAGCCATCAAGAATGTGAAGGATGTCACTTTACAGAAGCAATGTGTACCATCCGTCATTAAAATGGTGGAGTTGGTAGGTGTGCCCAGGCCAAACAGTGGTGCTGGGCACAGGGTCATTGGTCCAAAAAGAGTGCTGAGTTTTTGTGCACGTACTTACAGTTGCAGGGAGTAGTGCTGAAGCGAAGGGTTTAGATGTAGATTCTCTGGTAGTTGAGCACATCCAGGTGAACAGAGCTCCCCGGGTGCAGCGCAGAACTCATACAGCTCATGGGCGGCTCAGCCCCTACATGAGCTTCCCTGCCACGCGGAGATGATCCTACTGAAAAAGAGCAGATTGTTCCTAACCCAGGAGAGGCGGTTGCACCAAAAAAAAAAAGAAAAGAAAAACTAAAAGCAAAAAGCAAAAAAAATATATCACAGAACACAGAAGAAACTAAAGAAACAAATCTTATGGCCCGGGAGTAAATTTAGCATAAAATATATGCTGATGAAAGTTTAAAAAAAATTAGAACCCAAATTTTAGAGCTGGCAAAAATCTGAGTACCTTCATCCAACATGCCCATTTTACAAATGGGGAAAGGGGCACAAGAGGGTTTGGCCACACTGCCAGGGTCGTGTGGCTCATCGGTAGCCTAGCAAAACCCAGAACGCACTTTTTTTTTTTTTTTTTATCTGAGAGTCATATTTTTTCCACATTGCTGCCTACTGCCTCTTCCTAGTCACAGTTTTTTTAATTTAAAAATATTTGTTAAGCCCATAGTACACACAGGAGCGGAAGTGTGGCACAAAGATGGGGAAATAGAACGTGAGGGTTCATCACGTCAGCATCAAACTTATGTTTTTCATCTGCAAAAGAGAGACAGCTGCAAAGCATTTGATCTTAACAATGGCAATGAAAACAGACGCTATTTGAAGCTGCACAATCACCACATTGCATTAGCGCAAGACTCCGGCATGTGTGCGCGAGAGCACCTCGCAGATGTCTTTCAGGGGCTCCGTGCACGCAGGCACTCGAGGGAACATATGGAGCCTGGGGCCTCCGTGGCGAGTGGATTTATAGCACCCCCGGCACGGGCCAGAGCGGCCCCTTCTACCTGAGGGAGCAGCTGAGGCGATGCGATGCCTCTGGTCTGTGACTCAATGGCACACAAGCCCCTTAAGGAGATTTTGTCCACAGCGGTACCTTTGGCTTCATCCTGTACCCCCGCAATGCATCATGAATGGGCGCTTGATGTCATTTAAAGATCCATTTTGTTTAACTTTATGAAGATAACTAAGCATCACCCAGAAGGCTAGGTGGTTAAGACAGAAGCTCACATTAGTCTAAATGTTCTCTGCTTTTATCGTCAACCCAACACAGTTTTCTTTTTCTTCCAACTTTTGTATTTAGTATGTATGCTACATACTCTCTTCCCCTGATTTCTCTCTCCCCCAAAAGCACTTGAGATTAGAGAATGAAAGGAAAATACTTGTGAAGCTGAGTTTCATGAAGACTCTGCTAATAAGTAACTTCAGGGTCTTTAGTCTATAAAATACTAGTAACAATGTGTCTTGGTTCCTTATAGCATTTCAGCATCTCATAAAGAGGCTATCAGAAAAGATAGCTGGTTTGGAGAGAAAAAAACCCCCCACACAATATCAAACAAAAAAAAGATCAATGAAATGAATGCCAAAGCTATTATCGAGAATGTAAAATATCCTCTGTATGATGGCGTCTTCCTAATTATTTAAGATCGCTTGTAAAATTGATTTTATGTAAACACAAAAACACTCAGCAACAGCCAGCTCCTTGCAGGCAACATAAGTTCTTGGGAATTTATTGACCTGTCGTTCACATGTGTTACTTTACTACCACTTAATGGTCTGTTTAGATAGTCTCGGTGTGTACAAACTCCCTGCCATCAGCTCCAAGCACCACACATTGACAGGTAGCTGCCACAGAGATAAAATAAGGGACCCCAGCAGGGACATGAAACCTTCCTTTTTTCCAACCAACTGCAGGGTTTTTCTCAGCAGCTGGAATGTATACTATTTCTTGGATGTAGAAAGCACAGGAAAAGGCCAGACTCAGACCTGGCTTTAGATCTTTGTTTCAACTCGTATCGGTGCTGTGATGTGGGTACATCAGATCGTGTCTCCGAGCCTCAGGCTGGTCAGCTGTAAAACAGGGAAAATTCAGTTCCTGCCTAGTTCCTAAGTGTCCTGGGAAAATGTAAGGGCAAGACGGGAATAACATGCTCTACAAATGCATATTCAAACACACACATTCAAACTCTCCTCTCCCTCTCAATTCAAAGTTGTTAGCAAGATAGCTTGGGAAATACAAACAGCTATTTTCTGCCTTGGGGGTGGCTTAAGAGTCATGAGACTAAGGCACAGCCAATATGTGCAAAGAGCTTACAGTCCAGTAGAGGAGATGCCACATCCCTCGTTTATTTAACATTGTAACCTCTCTGAAATTGAGCATACCTGATAACCGCTAGTGTATCATGGTCGAATAAGCAGACTTTTTATTTTCTTGGTGGCACATGAAATAAATGATGCCTCTTCCTTATACTCAGTAGTGCCTTAGAGTCAATGAAACGTAGTCACATGGCCTCACAGATGACTCTTCTTGGATTGAGGGAGCGGAGGGAAGAGGGCAATGGAACCCTGGAGGGAAGATGCTAAAAGACTTTGCAGGAAAAGAGACTTTGTCAGCTCCATGGCTGGAAAATTAACTTTTGAGCTGGGTAGGAACTAGTTTGTGGAGGAAGGTGATAAATTTTGCGAGCATTCCATTGTAAAATTCAACAGTTTCCTATGACATCAAGAGAGAAGTGTAGATAAAAGGATCTGGCAGGTAAGGGGAAGGAGGCAGACTGAAAGGTGGACGCTGCCTCCCTGCCACCCACCTTCCTTTGCCCCACTGAGTGGAGCGGTTCATTCCTAGAGACGTTCCAGAGCGATCAGGTGCCCCATGCGGGACGCAGGCCCTTAGACCAGAGCTGACATCACCCATACTCTTCTCCGCGCTGTACCCCTTGCGTGAACCCGGCTCTTAATCTAAAACAGAACGTTCAGAGGCTCAGGCCCTGTGACCGGCCTCCGAGGCGACCCCAATTCAATCCCAGGGCAGAGCAAACAGCCTAACTGCAGGTTTAGTTTTCTGCAGGCCTTTGCTTTCAGGAATGCAGTTATGTGGCCATTTCCCTGACCCGGCCCTTGTCATAATGAATCCTTCCTTCCCGTTGAATTATTTCCCCCTTTTCCTCTAAAAGATTTATCCTGCATGCCAACCTTTAGTGCAACTTCTTTAGCTCAAGAAAAAATAAACAAGCAACCAAGACTCCAGTGGCCAGAGTTGGGATAAAATCGAATGGCGTTTCCTGTCTTTTAAAAGCTTGCAAAATATTTTAACGATGAAAAAGAATGTTGATATAGCTTAAATGCCCGATTATAACAACTGGAGTTCAAAACCCAATTAATGGCATCGGTTGTCTCCCTCCCCCTCTGAGTTTCCCCTCCTTCTGTTTCCTGCATTCTCCCCTCTTGACTGGTGTTACTTGGAGATTTTATATTTCTGTTTTCTCAGTGTGACATCGACCCAGAGTTTAACTTTTCTATCATGCATGTTTAGTTTTTGGGATTTTTTTCTTCTATAGAATCCTTATTTCCCACGTTTTATCTATCTCGACCTTTCCATCTGGTTATTTTTACCCTTCTTCCTATTGCTTTATTATTTTCTCTTTCCTGTTTACTATTTCTCTTCCTTCGCTCAGGTTTCCGTTTTTCTATTTGTCGAGCAGTTCCACATCCCTCGTAAAGTAACTATTGAATCAAAGATACTCCCAAAACGTCAGCGTGTAGGTAAATGAGAAGCTGTGCTCTGTTATGGTTAGTGGGTATTAAAAATAAACTGGGCCAAGACCACCATCCTGCAGCCTTGAGGCTGCTAGCACTGCATTTAGGAGACCCTCCCAAGGAGTACCCCCTTAAAGGAATGTTGTCATTTACCCAGGGAAGAAGACAAGAGGAGGTGGGAGGGCGAGGCAGTGTCATATGATGGCCGAGGCCCCCAGGGCCAGGCTTCCTGTGTCTAAACCCCAGCTCTACTTCTCACTTTAGCTGTGTAACCTTAGGAAAGTTACTTCTCCAAGCCACATTTGCCAAATAGAGATGGCAATATAATGCCTGTCTTAAATTAAATGAGTCGATACATTTAAGCACTTAGGACCATGCCTATAACACTATAAATCTATATAGAATTAACTATTATCATTTGTCTAAGTTACTTAAATTGGTCTCAAACCTAAGAAAATATACACTTTGGGAAACATATTTCATCTCGCATACGTCCACCTGAGATCAAGTTTGAGAAGGCTGAAAAAGTAGTGGTTCTCAAAGTTTAGTCCTTGGAATGCAAACTCTCAAGCCCTACCCCTGACCCACACCCTGGCCAACTGGATCAGAAACTTCAAGACTAGAGACAGGAAATTCGAGTTTTAACAAGCTCTTCAAGTGATTCTGATGATGCTGAAGTTTGAGAACCATGCCCGATGGTAGATATCCTCTCTGCTCTAAAAGTGTGTCCAAATACAAAATTTAGCCATACCCACCTCTCCCCAACCACCACCAGCAGCATGGTGAGCCTTTGTATGGTCCGTGGCATGCTCTTTGGAGCAACTTGAGTAGCGAGCAAGCTGTGGGTGTGAGGTAGCAATATTCTAACTGTATGGTGTCATCTCCTCTCACAGTAAAGAACCTGTCTCTTTGGGTCTAAGAATAGAGCTCCTAAGTGTTCGGTAGCTGAAGACAGATCAAAACAAAGAGATGGCCTTCGTTCTCAAAATAGGCAACTCATAGTCCGGACATAGGCTTCAGCATTGGCCTTTCACCTCTCAAAGTAATCAGGTCACCTGGCAGTGAATGATCAGATCACCTCTCTTTCATGTTCTAAGTTGTCCACTTTGGTTTATGTTTGGGACCTGTTGAGGTTGATACTTTTTAGGGCAAATCATTGTGTTCTCCTTAGGAAGCTCCTTGGTGGTTGGAGACGGTCCTCTTTCAGGGACATTGACTAGGTAGCCCCATCCATAGATGTGACCCGTGTGGCATTGCCTATGTCCTGATAAGCACCAGGTGATCCACCAGCACTTGTGAAACTATCTGTTGAATGTGGGGGAGGGTCACATACATCTCTCTTATTAATTGCATTAAAAAAACACAGCTGACACCTGCTGCTAGAAACACCCCCAAACACAGGCAGACTTCCCAGAAATCCTCAGAGAAGAAACAAAGTGAGAACATCTAGGCTAGAAGGCTCGGCGTGCACATTTTAGTCTTAGAGCAATAATTCCTGAATGCAGGTCATGGTGCAGCTACAAATCCATGACCTCTGAATCCCAGCCCAGGGCATTTTCCCTTCCACTACATGGCTCCTCTCTGCCAGCCCACAGCACGGAATGCCCTGCAGGTCTTCAGCATGAAAGGAGCATTGCTGCTCCAGAGGGAGGCCCCTTTTTGATTCTAAGAAATGAGAAAGTAATTTCCTTCCTAGATTTGGCAGCCTACGTATTGATAGCCTCTGCTAGCCTCCCAAACTTCAACCTGGTAGAAAGAGGGGCTGTAGAGGATGGCCACATTAGTATGTAGGCGTGAAAGCCAATAGAACTTTTGCTGCTATGGAAATGTTCTGTATCTGTGCAATCCAATATGGCAGCCATAGATGAGGAATTACATTTTTAATTTTATTTCATGTTAATTAAAATAGACCACACAGGTCTATAAGGTCATTTTTCAGTTGGGTGTTAGGATGGGTTCTACTTGGAAGAAGAAAAACACAAAAACATAATTTAACTGCTGTCCCGTCAACCTCTCAAAACAAATAAACAAAATCCACTTTCTCCCAAATATCCAGCATGTCTATTTAGAATGACCTGGGGTCCATGTGCCCCCAGAAGAGCCCCCATTGCTGCATGGCACTTGTTAAATTGTCTGGTTGTTATCTGAATAGCCAGACAGTAGCGCTCTCTCTCCCTTTCTCTCTCTCTCTAGCTTATTTATTGTTGTTATTTCCTATTAACCAACAGGGTGGGGCGAGAGTCATTGTACAGACTAACAGGGAAAGACTTGTCCTCTGTGTTGGGCAGAGGCCTCGCATTAAGAACTATAAACTGGACTCTTGAATCCTGCCTTTAAAAGTGAAAAGGCATCAGTGGTGAAGGTCATGCATAGCCATTGGGTGACAGCATGTTAGAAATTAGGGCAGGGACCAGCCCCTCAGCCTTGTCCTCTTTAAAGCGTCGGAGCCCGGGCCCAGTGGTCACACCCGCACACAGGACTGGCTCCCCTTCCTCCGGAATCCTCACCTGAGACTGATCTTTTCTCAGCTAGGAGCTTGCAGTGGCAAGAGGGGGGCTGATGTGTGACATGTTCGGCAGCAGTGAGCTGTTTATTTCAGCTCCAAAAAAGAGCAGTTTCAGACAGTCCAGCCTTCTGTATGCTTTTAAGAGTAGAAGACCAGCCAGCCAATTCTTAAAGGGTTGGGGGGGAGAAATTAGAGTGCTGATAGTAAAAAATTGTGAGGTGCACCAAATTATTACATTGCACAGCATTTACAATCTGTTCTGTCTTAATGCTTCATAAACGTTTATCTTTGGGGTCATATATTGAGTAGTACTGTGGCCCTAACAGATACCTTTAGGCAAAATAAAACACACACCTTTCCCTCCAGGCTGCTCCCGTTTCCCCTCATAGCTTGTGGCTTGCCATGCACTCCACATATGTGATACTCCAGACACACACATCCACGGGGCATCTACAGCAGACTCAGACTCTTCCCTTTGTCTTGAATGCCTTTTCCTGACCTCCACTTGCCAAAGTTTTGAAGAAAGAGAACTGGACTCCATACATCTACTCACTTATTCAATTCACATTTAGGGAGCATCTGTATTGTCAGTCGCTGAACAAGACACAGACAATGAAAAGGTGACAGACCAGTTACCTGTGTCCAGATCAGGCCCTGTCACCATCTACCTGGAGAACTTTGGGGCACTCGAGTTACTAAACCTCTTTGTGGAAAATCCTAGGAAGGCTGCCTCCCTCTCGGATGTGTAGGGGAGGGCGGTGACAGCCCGCAGCTTGGTTGAATGGCTGGCACGAAGTAAATACTCAAAGTTGCTTCTTTCTCCTTTAAAGTTCTGCTTAAATCCCACCTATTCCAAGGACACCTCCTAAGTTTACTTGATTGGAATTCATCTCTCCCTCCCCATCATACCAATAGCTTGTTGCCTGGACTAAAGGAGAGCATATTTCTTCCTTTTTCGTACCAGTTATTTTCATGAAATTCAGTCTACTCAACTTATTTCGAGTTTTTAGAGGAAGTGGTTTGAGTGTCTGCTCTCTCTGTAATGCCCGAATCACTTACATTAAATGCAACATGTAATTTTTGAGTGCATTCTGTGTGCCAAGCACTGTTAGACAGGCCTATGGAAACAGGTCAGTATTCCATATTTCCTGCCTGCACAAAAGTTAGGCCATAAGCAGGGAGAATGTAATGGGCATCATCATTTTTGCCTGTTTGGACCTATTTCATCTTTGGAGATTATATCACCCTTCCTTTGAAAAATTCTTCCTGTAATTGGAATCATTGGTCCCCAGTCTTCACCCCCTCCTGTATCCATGCCTTTTGCCTTGGGACTGTGCAGTCCCTCCCACGGAGGGGACAGTACCTTTCCCCAGCCCTTGGCGTGGTGCTCAGCTATGTGAGTTGATTTAGCCTGTAGAACACAGTGTGCCCTTTCGGAGCCTGGTCCTTAAGATCCACTGCAGGCTTTCACTTCCTCCCTTGTTGCCCTTGTTACTGCCTTAAGAACTTCTCCTTCAGCCTGGGCACCAGAATGAGGCTTGTTAATGGAAAAGGCCTGAGTTTGACCCACCACAAGGAGCCCAGCTCAGCCAGACCTGCAGCTTGAAGCAGAGTCCCCTGGTCTATACTGGCCAACACCCGGCCAACCTGCAACTGCATGAAAAATCAGTGCTTATTGTACTTTCCCACTGAGATCTTGTGGTTGCTGGTTTTGCAACTATAGGTGATCCTATGCTGACCCCACCCTTGCCCTGTCCTCCTAGGTGCTTCTTCCCTCTACCCAAGAGCTTGAAATGTGGTCCAAATGGAATTACCATCGCCTGACATCCTTCCTGAGTCAGAGTCACAGTTTTTGGTCCAGAGCAAGTATGAGGCCCAAAGAGGAACAATCAGACTTTCCCTAAGACCTTTCATATTAGAGCCAAGAAAAATGTGAGCTTAGGCCCCTGGCAGACTTGATTCCATCCCTCTGATAAGAGTGAACATGTTGTTGACAGAGGGAGGGGTGAGAGACAGACAGACAGAGGCAGGGAGCAGGAACAGACTGACACACCCAGGCCAGTCTTCAGGGCCCTGGTGCAGAATCTGGAAGGGACCCTAATTTCTGTTTTCCTCAAGCTTGATTGTTCAGCATTTCCTTCGGCTCTGTAAGCAAACCCAGTCCAATAAATTTCCTTTGTAGTTTAAGCTGATTCGAGTTGAGTTTCTGTCCCTTGCAACCTTGAAAAATCAAGAGACAAAAAACAACAAAAGAGTAAACAATACAGTCTGACAGAGCTGTCCCAGGACCGCAAAGGAGGCTACCTGACCCAACTTATAGAGTCAGAGACGGCTTCTGGAGGAAATGAGCGATTAAGCTGACACCTGAAGGATGAATAGGAATTGGCCAGAGAGAGGAGAAAGAGGGAACAGTCTCGAATGCCTGGAGGCTTATGGTGAGAAATGGGTTTGGGAAGGTTAACGGGACTAGTGTGGGAGGGCCTTGTACATCAAGCTAAAGAAGTGGGACTTCTCCTGATGGCAGGCCAGGGCCCTTGAAGGACTTCAAGCAGGGGAGTAATAGCCTTTTAGAAGGCTTCTTTTCTGGCTGCACAGTGGAGATTGAAGTCAGGATACCCACTGGGAGGCCGTTAAAAGCATCCAGGCATGAGATGAAGGTCTCCTGGATTCTGGCCAGCCTTAGGCATTCAAGTAGGGCTTCCTCTGAGTTTGTGTGCATGTGGTATTTGTCAGCTGCATTGAAAAGAGGGGAATCAAAGCCACTTTCTCAAAGCTCCCTTTGAGGGGAGCTGTGCCTTCCACTAAAGATTATGAGAAATCTTCATGCTTTGACAAGGGGACAATTGTTTGGCCACTTGTTCCATATTTCTCCTCCTGGGAGACTCTTCCGAACATGTATAACCTGGGTGTCACCACCCTCGGGCCACCAGCTCCTTCCCATTGTTCAAGATGTGCAGTGTTGCATTTACCCAGAATAAAATGATCCTCATTTACTTACCTAGCAGCTGTCAGAGCCTGAAATTTCATTCTGTGGGCGTAAGCAATTTTTCCCCCATCAGTGTGGCTTCATCTCCAGTTTGTTATCTGCCAGCAACAGTGAACAGAGGTGCTACAGTCTCCCTTCCTCTCTCCTACGAGCAACAATTACAGACCAATTCTGCCCGAGCACAAATGCATCTGTTAGCGATTGTCACTCTTGAGTCATGTGCTCGAGAGTTTTAATAGTTTTTCCGGAAGACCTTCAGTTGAAGAAATGGCTTGGTGATATACAACGGAAACCCAAGAGGAGAAAACAGGGGCTTAACTCCTTTTGGAGCTAGCAGGGAAGTATAAGCCTGTTTCCTGGGCAGACCAGAGAACACTGGCTCTGGGAGAACTCAGGATTCAGTTCCTTATTGAGGAAGATGGATTCGAAAGGAAGACATAAGGGAAAGTGCTTAGATGAGCAAAAATGAGTTCACCCAGGATGGCCTTATCCCTCTAGCACCTGTGGAGCAAAGCACATTGGCGGGATCGAATCCAGAGGCCTGAAGTGAGGAAGAGGTAAAGCAGGAAGGGAGAAACAATTGGTTTCTGGATTGTGCAGGCAATCATTCTGGTTTTCATAGAATCTGTGGTATCGCATTAGCATTTCCCTGCAGGCCCAAGTGTAAACAGGAACAAGATCTGGATACCTCCCAGCCAGTCTTGGGGACACAGGAGGGCCTTGGCTTTGAAACCCGCACGCAGCAGGCCTCTGTGGGTGTAAAGTAGCTCACCATCAGGTCTTCTTCCCCGACTCTTTAGGGCTTTTGACCACACACATAATGAGGTCGCACTTCAGCAATGCCTTTGTTCAACCCCAAATGATGTTCCCACCCTTCTGACAAAGCAGCTTTTGTGTCTTATGTCAAAATAATCACTCGCCCAAAATGATGGGCTAGACTCAGAAATATCTCTGCTTTATCCCTGGGGAATAGGGTGGGGGGGAAAGAGTGTTAAATGTTTAACCTGGATTGATGAGGTTTGCTGAAACTATTGGATAAAATAAAACTTTCCTAGAGGCATAAATCACTGGGGAGATTTTTTCCCCCCCTCTCATTGACTTTTGGCTTCGGTTAATGATCCCAGCACTGAGAACATAAGGCTGGGTGGAAGTTAAAGAAATGGAAAGGCCGCATTAACCTCTAAATTTTACCTATGTGTTGGTTTTTGACAGTGAAATACTATAATTAACCCAGACTCCTTTCCCAAGATTTAATTTTTTGCTGATGTTCAAAAGTATGGCAGAAGACCTGATTCCTAATTATTCCATACAGCATTGCATAAATTTCTTCCTAATTAAAAAGCCTCTAAATTCTAAATAATCAATTTACGAAGACTTGGTTTTGAAAAATTAGGCATTTAATTTCTAAAGATTTATTAGTAATTTGTGCCTTTAGCTAATTAATTATGGTTATAATACTATTGCAGTCATAGCAGAGATTGATGTAATGATACGATTGCAAATTTATTTTGATATGTCTTCTTTAATATCAGAGGATTACAATATACTTAGTTTCCAGTCCCTTCTTAATTATGCTTGAAAGCATTAGTTTAATGAAAGATAAGAGGGCTTGATAAGTGTACCATCAGAATTTATTTGAAAAACTATTTTCAACATGAAACAAACATTGATTTTTGCCCTGGCAAAACGAAATTTGCAGTTGGTAATAAATTAGCAGGCAGCAATGCCTTAAAATTAAATCGTATTTGATACAGAATGTCCCATTAACCATTGTGACAATTCACAGAGAGCATGGCATGAGAAGGTAGTTAAACTGTACAAAGGAAGCCTGCTGACAAAAATGAACAGAACTGAACGTAAACAATGCCGGCGTTGTAAATATTCACAGACGCATGGGCTAGGTGGGGAAGATTTTTTTCCTATTTCCTTTGCCATGTGACTTTCTAGGCATTAGAAAAAAAGAATCTAGAAACTGTTTTGGATATTAACTGTTTTTCTTTGAACTTGTCAGAGGAGAGAGATCTTTTGATTTAGTGGTAGAAAATCCACTGATCTGTTTCATTGAATAGAAAAGCATGAGCCCTTTGAATAAACTAGGCGACAGAAATGTGCTGGTTGCAGGAGAAAGGAAAGGGAAGAGGGTAGAAGCAGTTTCACAGGATGTGTGGAGCCAGCTGTGCTCAGAGAGCAGCGTGCCAGATTCAAGTTAGCTAAAGGGCACATTTCCACATGGAGGGAATCTGGAAGGGCTTCTTGGGGGAGGCAGCAAAAATTCTTAAGCTGGAGATCTTTCTGACCAAATTCCAGGTATGAGAATTGACTGGGTGGCCTATCAGTTCTCTGGCTGCCCTGCCCTTCCTGTTTTACACAGTAATAAGCTGGGAGTTGTTGTTCTATGGCTTCTTTATGGAAATCCTGGGTTTGGATGGCTTTTGTTACTGCTGTGGCTTTTACCGGGCAAGGTCCATTTGTTTCACGGTTCTAGTTTTTCCACAGCACACCATTCTGAATAGCTGTTTAAGTTTGAGAAAATCATTAAACATCCCTCAAGTCTGTTTGCTCTTCAGTAAAAAGGTGCCAGTAAGAGAATCAGCTCCATTGGGTTGCAGTGGGGATGAAATGTGGTCGTGCATCTAGCCATTGCTCTGCAGCACATAGGAAGCTAACTAACGTAGCCTGTAGAGAGGCCCAGTGAAGAGAACTGGGTGTCTAGTCTGTGGGAGGGCTTGCCATTTTTCATTTATTCATCTTACCAGTAGTCACTGTCCATCCAGTCTGTTCTCAGCAGGGCTTATTTACTGTGGACACAGAAATAAATAGACTGTGTGGCTATCTGCCCCCTCAGAATTCACAATCCAATAGAAAATAAAATTGTGTAGAGAAATAATTGAAATACTAGTGGTTAGGTTTGGGTTGCATGGGGCACAGAGAAGAGCCTTAGAGCTTGAAAAGGCCTAAAAGAGAAGATGATAGGCATCTGAGACTTGAATGAAGGCGCGCCAGGTGGGAAGAGCACTAAGGCAGGGGTCCAGCAAGACTAAAGGTCTACACAGATGAGCAGCAGCTGTAAGAAATGTGACTGGGCTGTGGCTGGAGAGGCACCGTGAGGCTGGTGAGAGATGGGGCTGAAGGCCTGGCCAGGGCCGGGCTTATTTATCGGGTAAGAGGCAGCCTGTGGGACGTAAAGCGCCAGATGTACCTGGGTATTAGTAGACACATTCATTTTTCCTCTTCAAAAAATAGCACGGGTTTTTTAATATGTAGTAGAATAACCAAATACATAGTCTGTCATCTTTATCAAGTTTGAGCATCACAATAATAAAAGCCACCATCAAAGGAAAAAGTAATGTAGCTTTAAAAATTACTCTGTTGGGGATATTTTATCTTGTGCACAATAAACTTTTAACACCCTTCCTTCAGTCAACAAATGTTTATTCAGCTCTTATTCTATGCTGGGCATTCTGCTAAGCCCTATAGGACTATTATATTAGTTTTACTTTTCCTAGTACTTTCAGTAAAACATGAATAATTTTGATTAAAATTTTTGTATTAGGTTAGCTCTGTCCTTTGCATTTAAAAATCCTAAATATTGAATTTATTTTAAAAGTATTTATTGAGTATCCATTCTGCCCCAACTATACATATATATTTTCCCAGTGGTCAAATTCCACATTATTATAATGTTTTCTATATCCATGATCAGGGATTAGAACTATTACTTTAGGTAGTTCATGCAACCACAGTTGGCCTCAATTTCCTCATCTGTGAAGTAATTCCATTATTACAGGGTTTTTTCCATCTCAATAACTGTGTGATTTTTTAAAAATAGGTGGGCTCTTTTCATTAGGAAAAAATATGCTTCCTTGTATAAGTCTCAAGAGCTTATATATACAAACTTTAACTGAAAATTATCGCATTTCATATACTCTTTCATGAAAATTCAGACTGATACAAAGGTAAATCTTTTGGGTGAAACTTCCCCTAATTTTAGATTTTGGGTGCCATACAATTTTACATGAAATTTATTATCATTCCATCTCACATAATTTATGTGTCCATTCACTAGTTTCCGCCAAAATAAAAAGGCAGAAAAAGCTCCAAGTTTGGGGGACTGGCTAAAAGAGATATGGGCAGGCACCTTTCATTCCCCTCTGAGGGTTTAGGTAATTGAGACAGGCTCCTGAACTCCAGGTGGTGGTTTCAAGGCTGGTCCATCACCATTAACTACAGGAGCCACATAACCACCCCGTATGCCCCAGCATAACTCCCATTATTATCGATAAAAGTTACACTACTATACCGAGGGGAGAAAAAGGCCACAATAAGGCTTTTAAAAAGCTATTTAATATATCAGCTTTCACAAAGATAGACGACATCACTAAGACACAACGAGAAAAGATGTGCCAACTTTACAAGGTATTGGCACTGTTAATCATATTTTGAAATATTGCTGGCATATATCTTGGAAAACACAGCACAGTTGCCATATTTCCAATGAGAGGGATGACAGTTTTAATGTTCAGATACACTGATAATTTCCAGCCCTTTCCCCCCATTATATGGGATGAGCTAAAGAAGTAAATTAGGCAACCAGGTGGGTTCCAGGAGCTGAAGTAATTATTAAAACTGAGCATTGCAAAATCCACTACATTCCACTACGAAGAATCACAACATGTTATTAAACAAGAAACTGTATGCATATGTGTATGTATGCTGTAATGTTATAAAATTACTACATTCATATATTTTTATATACAAAAGTTAAAATGTTATAAATGTATATATATTTTTAGATGAACTTATAAAAAGGTTTTTAAAATAATTAGCTGGGTTCCATTTATACTCTTCCATTTTTAGTTTTTAAATATGTCATAAGAAATAAGTAAAATGCAAAGGTCAGTAGATTTCAAAGCTTTCCGTGTTCATTATGGTGACCCGCCCAATTCTGTGAAGTGGGCAGGACCCATGTATTGGTGCCCATCTTACCGATAAGGCATGCGAAGTTCATATCTCGCCCAAGGCCCCCAGATTATATGTGGCAGCATGTGATCCCCATTCTTCTGCTGCTGCTGAGTTCAGGGCTCTTCTCGCTGTACCATCATGGCTTTAGGACATGAGGTCATTCGCGGATGGGGACATGCCCAGACATGACCCAGGAGGCTGTGGATTTCTTCCTCTAGCTCCGTGTATCACTGCGGTGCGCACTGAGGACTATGGTCTACTGCACCTGCTTCTTTCTGATGAACTTGTCTCCTCTAACTTCAATTAAGACTTTAATAACTGTGGCAGATCCTTTGGGTTGCTACTGTCCTTTCTTCCTTATGAAAAGAACCTGGCTTTTCTTCCGTATAGAATCTACCCATTTAAAATATTCCACCTCTGGTGTCCTTTGTAACGAGGTGCAGCGTGTCTGACCTAGTCCTGGCCAACTAGATGGAAAGGAAGTCCCTTAATGGGGCCTCGGAGAAAGCTATTGAAATGGGAACCCAATGGTTGGCTTGACGTTTTATCTTCTCCCCTCAATCATTTTCCTTCTTACCTGACCTGCAGACAGAAGGCTGGAGAGGTAGCAACCAGCTTGCAAGTGTGATGATGAAAGTTGCATATGAACCTAACAGAGCAGAAAGGTGGAAAGAGCTTGGGTCCCCCAGGGCGTTAGGGAGCCACTGGATGAGACCTGACTCCCTACCTCCAGAATCCTCCTTCTGCGACAAACATAAGCCCCTAGCTCATGAAGCCATTGTAGCTGCTGTGACTGAGCTCAGGCCTGATCGACAGAGTAAAACAAACTAGAAAGGAAAGGAAAAAATGTTAGATGGAACCAGAAGAAAATTCAAGGTTTGTCACTCAGGCAGAGAATATATATAGTCAGCAAGTCTCCCATCAGCTATCCACCCCTGGCTGAGCCCCATCGCCAGGATTGCCTTGAGTTAGGATGAGGGACCATGGCCAGGAATGCCTTGGGTTAGGGCCTCAGCCGATGTTTCCAGAGAGCTGAGCCTTATGGCTGGGTTTTGTAATTTGCCGCTTTATATCTCTGTTTCTTTATTTGCAAAATAGGGATGTCAATAGAGCCTACCTCTTAGAATTGCTTTAAAGATTTAATAACATAATACATAATGTGCTTAGAATACTGCCAGGCATCCTGGAAGCACATAATAAATACTACCCATTATTACTATGACCTGGGAAAAGAAAGGCCAAGCATTAACAATTCTGCATAGGCAAAAAGAACTGACCCTTAGCAACACAATCCGTGCAGTTCTCCCCTTTCCACAGACAGGATCCCCATAAAAATCGCCACTTCCTTCTCCCCATTCTTTCCCGCACAAAAGATACTAAGGGTGTGGGAGTTTGCCTTAGGAGCGATCATGATGAAAAAAAGAAAAATGCCAAAAAATCTATATTGGGTGGATTTGGAGGTTTCGGCATAAGTATCAAACGTAGTTCTTGTCTTCAAGAGAACTCGCAATCTGGTGGGTGAGGGAGCAGGGAACAGCGTGTTAAACAGCTCGCACATTGTGACATGCTGTTCTACAAGGTGCTAATAATAAGTAACAAGGTGTCAGAGAAAGAGGATCTTCATATTTGCCCGAATCTCTCAGCAAAGGTTTATTGGGGGTCCTGGACTAAGTATTAAAATGAGCAAAAAAGAGAATCAGTATGGAATGGAATCAAGGACACCCTAGAAGAGGCCTGATAGGATGTGAGCGCCCCTGGGGTAAAATATCATCTTACTCACTTTGAAACTCCAGTACCAGTATACTAGAGTGAAGTTTCCCAGTTGGGTTTTTGATAGTTTTCTGCCTCTGGGATTTTGCTTTTGCAAAAACCACAGTTATTCAACACTTCTACTTCTGGCTCTGATGAAGTAGCTTGTAGCAGACTGATGATCTCAAGAAAAAAAAGAGGCCAGAGAAAATTAAAATAAAATTCTGTCTGAAGGCATCAGATCTGCCAAGGCATCCAGGACTTGAGGGGACAAACCTGCTGAGGAAGAAAGGCCCCGGACTTTTTCCCTTTTAGTCATTTTTTATTTTTCATTCTCAATTGTATAAGGCAAGAGGTTAAAAAGCCGAGTAAAAGAAAAGCTGTTAAAAAGCAGTGTGGGTTTTCAGAATCTCATGGTACTGGAAAGATAAAAATTCAAATTCAGGAGGAGAGGCTCATATAATATCTCAGGCTCCTCATGGGACCCCTAAAAGGCAACACCATAGGAGTAGGTGAACCCAAAGATGACCAGGTCTAAGAAAGGTAAAACTCTCTCTGGTCAACTGAGTCTTTAGGGAAACTAGGTTTACCTAAATATCTAGATTTACTTTTTACCTTCAGAGAGGGTAAATATTCTCTAAAGAAAGAAGACATCATCCAGAGCCTCTAAGATTTTTCATACTCAGTATCCCTCATTCTATCAAAACTTACCAAATATACTATGAAACAGGACCAAGAAGAAATAGATAATAGAAACAGACCCATAGGTGATGAAGATATTGTACTTATCTTTAAAATAAATGTGATTAGTATATGCAAGAAATACATGGTAGTATGGAAAATTTAACCAGCAAACTAGACTTTATTTTAAAAGAATCAAGAAGAAATTCTGGAATAAAAAATATTAATGGAAATGAAGATCTCAGGAGATAAGTTTAATTGCCCATTGGACACAGCAAAAGATAAGAGACCTGTAAGATAGATTAGGGAAAAATATTCAGAGTGAAGCATGGAATAAAGCTAAATAGATAGAAATATAGAAAAGTAACATAGGAAACAGTGAAAATTTTATATAAATTTGGATTCCCAGAAGGAAAAAAGAGAGAGAATGGGACAGAAGAAATTTTAAGGAGAAAAAGGCCATGAATTTTCCAAAATTGATGGAAAACATCACTACCGGTTAAAGAATATAATCTGAAACCCCCAAGCTACATAAAACCCAATTACTCAAAGCCAGTTTCATCCAACACTATTGATTTGTTCGCAGTTTAGAAGGAAAACCATGTGAAGCTTCATTGAGTTCATGGTTCATGTGATTTTGGCTGGAGAATGAGGTACTAGAGTTAAATTTGACCTCAGCTTTGCCTTTAAACCTGAGTAAACCTAGGAAAATCAGGTTAAAATAAAGTTACCCTGGCTTACCTTTAGAATCAGAACAAAAATGAAAGTTTTAGCTCTGTGATTTTATTTTTTTTGTATTTTCTCTCATGTGAGAAGGGGCTATGTCCCAAACTGTACTGCCATCCTAATAACTTTTTCAGCTTTTTTGATCAGTTCTGATATTTTCCTGCAAAATCTTTTCTTCTTTGACATTTAAGTGCTAGTATTTTAGCACTTTATTTCAAATTATTTTTCTTTTAAGAAATCAGCTATCGTCTTTATTTTTTTAAGATGCCAGGTTTCACAAGCTGTGAATTCCATTTTATAGAAATATTTTTAAACTAGATTCCCGCCCCCCCCCCACCACCACCACCACCAAGAAGCCAATAGTTGAAAGGCAAAGCTTCCCTAATTACTTTTTAGTGAATTTCTTTTTTTCCTGGACAGGATCAGAAGCCTTTCAGAGGCTGCTGATAAGGCAAGGAAAAGCTTAATCTTGGACTATGAAAACTCTATTTAAAAAATTGCTCAGCCTTTCACTGCTTGATTCTGATTTGAGGAAAGCGGGGAGGAGTGAGATTTGTCGAAATGTCAATGGATTCTCAGGTTGTTTTACACTTTCTTCAGCAATATTTGTTACTTCATTTTTTCCAGAAGTCTATTCTCACTGATGAGTAGTCTTGGCAAAGTCTTGATGGTTTCCTTCCATGAGCACAAGGTGTTGGCTGCACTCCATCTCACATACCAGCAGAGTTAGCTTAGCCGGCCTGGAGTGTTGTGTAGCCAACAGTAACATACTCCTTGGTAGAAAGTTGACTTGCTAATGCTTGTCCCCCTTTAACTCACTGGAGCCACTGTTTTTTTCTAAGAGTTATTGCTTACTAGGGCAAAAGAAGACAGGATGGCTGACTTCCTCTCTTCCATTGTTATAAGGGATATGGTTCTAGGGAATGGAGACTTGGCCCAGTGTAGAGAAGGTAAGCAGAAATATTTCTCAGCATTCTCTCCTTTTCATTCTCTAACAGACATTTTGATCAGTAATTATTGGCAAGGTCCCACAGTGGAGGGTAAAGATGGGATGGGGAGAGGGGACCACAATGAATTAGGCAGGGCCCCTGTAGTTGAAGGATTGCCTACAACGAGAAAGATCCTCATGGATAATACATTAATGTTAGTTACAGTCACATAAAACGAGTGAAGTTTTTCAGCATTTCTGTCCTGGAAAACACCCCCCCCACACACACATACACTCTTCTTTCACACCCATCCTTCCTTTGTTGATTGCTTCTCAAAGAACATAATTTTCTTACTATGTTTTGTCAAGGATCTCAACAGGCCTCATGCCCAGTTCCTATTTATTGTAAATATTTTTCAATCCATGGGAAATAAAAGTGATTCTATAGGACCAGAGAAAAAAATACAAGGAGTATAATCCTAAGTCCCTTAAGGCAAACTGCAAATCTGGCTAAATGACATTTACAGATCTGAGAGGTGGGCTTAGCTTTATTTCTCTGCTTACTCCATGTTGCAAAAAACTGTCAGAGTCTCATGCATATACTGTCCCCCTGGCCTCGGTACACCAAAGGGGCAGCTTATGTGAACACCTGCAGTTCCCTGTCTCCCTGTCTGAAGGCATTCTTTCCTGGCCATGAGAGCGTTCTTCACTCTCAAGCAGCCCAGCTGGAAGACTCGGAAAATTAAACAGCCCTCAACAAGGGCAGATGGGAAGTTGATGGATAAATCTCCAAGCCTTTCTGTCCTTTTGGGGGGATAACTCTCAAGTGTATTCTACCTTCTCTGCCAAGATCCCAGCAGGATTGAATCCCAATTGCCCACAATGGCAGTTTCTCAACAACAATGTCCCTTCACCATGGAATTCTCCTGCATTAACTATATACACTCAAAGCCTTCTCTCAATGTCTGTTTCTGGGGGAACCCAACTAAGACAGTAACCTAACATGTGCCGTCTTTCATCAACTACACAGAACAGGCTTAGTCTCTCACTTCTTAACTCAGCAGTAACACCCAACATAATGGACTGCGGACAACTGGTGCTCACTCCAGACAATTGTCACGAGGAAGTTGGGAGCTATGGTTCATGTAGTGTCTCCAGCACCACCAGAGTCCTTTTTCCATTACAGATTGTTAAAGGGAGACGCGCCTAGCTCCACAAAGCAGGCAAAGCAAGTAGTGCCATGGTAGATGCCGCCATGGCTTATGAAACAGAACAAGAAAGGCTGGGATGCTATAAAATGCTTAAGACTGAGTGTGCCAAGGCAGCAGGTTCTTTGCGATTCTCTCTGATGACCTAGGACCCTCTGGCCACAGTGGCCTAAGCCCACGACTATAGACTTTCTCCATTCCTGTTACCGGAAGAAAATGCATAGCTCATGAATATCTTCTACTGACACAACACAATTTTTTTTTCACATTTACTTTCTTGTTGTTTTTCCCAAGAGACTGTACGACTGACTTTGCTCTTGTCATTGAGCATCTGCTAGTGAAGGCTCTGCGAACCTTCTTTCCCCCCCGGGTCGCACGCCATATGCCGCTATCTGCTGGGCTTGTGCATTTTCCTGGTGGACAGTCACCGTAAACTTGGGCATGTCTGGAACACATTTATCATAAACTCAAGGCCTTGTTCAAAATTGTATTACCTCTACAGGGCCATGGGGTGTAACAACCTTCTGGAATCAACTTGAATATTTGGGATTTATAGAGAAGGCAAACAAAATCCCAGAATTTGATTGGCCATTAGAATATCTAAAATGGGACTGTGCTTGAAATTTCTCAAGATTTGAAAGCACTAAAGAGGTACACAGAGTATAAACTGTACAAAATGTTGCTTTCTTTATTACAAAGGACTTGGTGGTGGGGTCCCCTTTAATCATATGCAGAATTTAAATTAGCCAATCAAATGTAGGGTTCATGTCCAAACCAGCTGAGCAGTTCCCCCATGTTCACCCACCAGAAATGTTACTGTTCAAGTCCCCATAAGGACAGAAAGCACTTTCATGCCTTGTACACAATGGGGTCTTACTTCCCTGTCACAAGAATTCTTCTAGCAGGGAGTTGGAGAAACAACAGAAATATTTCTGATTTGGACCCCGGACAGGTTCTAAATCAGACATGTATTTGCGTTAGACAGTTTCTCATTGCTATAGCTCTAGATCCCTTTTTCACGTTCAGGCACCATTCTCTTAGTCCATAATCCATCCATCATTCTCTCGTGCTGAGATTTTGTACTCTGGCCAAAACACACTGTGCTGATCCCTCCGTCCTAAAAAGTGACTGGTAACGAAACAACTGAGTGTGAGCTATGTTGCCACTCACACTAGATTGCTGTTCCTTTCATTTAGTGCACATTCACAAGCTAAGGGACAACCAAGTACGCCTGGTCTGCCACTCATGAATCCCCATTACCTGGCTAATTAAATGGTGCTTTTCCAGGTCCTGTCCTTAATAGTTTCACAAGTCTAAACAGTTTCACAAATCTGTCTCCAGTGTTTTCTCTCAAAGTGGCAGCAGAATAAATGCTGAGAACATATTGCCATGTCCTCTAGCTCTCATCTGAACAAGGCAGTTCTTTTATCCTGGAATTTCAACTGATATCAGCTGACTTGATAAAGAATTATTTAATTCATGCTTGTCTTCACTGCCTTTGAATCTTGGATCAGTGAACTATCTGAGCCTAGAGGCATGTGTTACCCATATATGGTGGTGACTTGTTGAGTTTTTTTATTTTTTTATTTATGTTTAATTTGTTTCATGGTCCCCTGAACCCTGTTAGAGAAAATCTAACTTATTCTAAAGTCCTGTTGGAAAAAAATAGAGTGGTGTCAGGGCAGAAATTTGATAACTAATGGGTCCTCAGGTCCCCTTACCTGTATAAGTTCATAAGAGCTAATATTTGGTGTATCTACCCAACTCTATGTCCAGTGATGTCATGTTAAATGATTCTTAAAATTGGCCATGATCAAAGTATTTACACCATAGAAATCAGCATGCACTGCAAATCTGCACTTCTCCCCCAAAGAGAGCCAGTCGTTAAATATTTACCAGCACACCATTGGGCAAAGGTCAGTCTGTATTTGGCATAAAAAGTAAAGATCTTACAAAAGCCTTTGGAAATTTTTCAAAGGAATTGGAGCTATTTTTCTATACCAGTGGATCCCAGCCCTTTGATACCTAGTATCTCCTTTGTATACTAAATATTTTACAAAACATCCCCTATATTATATAACCTATGGCTACAAACCTTTTTTTTTTTTTTAAATCAGCATCATATCCTAATGATAATATAAATAAAAATGAAAAGAAAGTTAAGTATAATAGATTCATTTATATTTTGATATGTAAATGTTTGGGCATGACTACACTAGAAGATAAGGTGCCAAATATTTATACCTTTTAGAACCAGTATGAAAGCAGAATGCCGACTGGCAGAGGTGAGGTTGGGTAATCAATATGATTTTCTGGAATGATAAACAACTCTTGGTAAAATTCCGCTCCAGACAAAATACACTCTTCCTTCAATCCACAAGGTAGATACATCTTGAAAGAACAAGTACATATTAAAACCATGCAAAAATAGTTTGTGTTTATGTACATAGGAAGGAATTTGTGCCCGGCCAGAGTGGCTGAATTGATTGGAGTGTCATCCCACGCATCAAAAGGTTGCTGGTTTGACTCGATCAGGGCACGTACCTGGGTTGTGGGTTTGATCCCAGGTCAGGGCACATATGGAAGGCAACCAATCAGTGTTTCTCTCTCTCTCTGTTTCTCTCTCTCTCCCCTTCCTCCCTCCCTCTCTCCCTCCTCTCTCTAAACATGTCCTCCAGTGTGGATTTAAAAAAAAAATTTTTTAAAGAAGGAATTTGTTTCTAGGCTCAGGTAAGTAATACTTACATTCTAAAGTCCTGTGGGACGTGGGTAGCTGTACTTCATTCTACAGAACAACTGACATCTCCAGCACCTCCCACTAAATGCCAGTAGTTCCCCAGTTAAAGAGGCAACCAAAATATCTTTCAAAGCAGCCTAAGAATAGCACTGCCCTGGGTGAGAACCATACTCCAAATCAAGGCCAAAGATTTGCCCTGGAGGGCCTGGCCTTGTATGTACCCCCTTTAACTTGACGAGCTTGTATCAAAAAGGAATTTCTTGGCTGAGAGTGATACCTAGGCATCCAGAGAGGAGGTCTCAAGCTACCCAAACTCGCAGCAAGGCCAGAGGATGCGGAGATAATGGGGAGAGACAACAGGGAGCTCTAGGGAAAGGGACAGTGCAGAAAGGCTCCTTTCCAGCAGGTCGGTGCAGCAGGAGCCTGGGAGCTGGGCGGCTGTGTGAGAAAGAGGGCAGAAGCAGCGACACTGGGGAAATGGCAATCAAGTGGAATCACCAGCCCTGCTTAAAAAATTGTCCGTCATCCAGGAATTGTAGGTGGCATGAGGAACAATCATTAAGGGGCATTACAGAGCCAGGGACTCCCTGGAAATGACTCTAAATTATCCAATCATTCTTGGCTTCTTTTAATACATTGTGGTTAAGGTGCTTCTTGGTGGGGAATTGATAGCAAACAATTACCTAGAGGAAAATGCATATCTTATTTTCCTGTTGTCCTCATTTTATTTTTTCCCCTGAATCTGATTTCTTAGATATTTATTTTAAAGATAAAAATTATATCCTGATATGCTGAGGCTTTGGTGTTTCCTTATTAGATGTTGCTATTAAACCAAGGAACCTGGTTATATCGATGCTGACATGAGGTTCCATCAAAATGCTCTTTGTACTTTAGAGTTAAATATTCAAAGCTAGTTCTGCAGTGACTTCTAAGCTCCCCAGCCCTCCTTCCCCCAACTGTTTGATGTGCTTATGGTAAGAGCTCCTCACCCTCTCAAGATTGTTGACAGGAGCAGTTGTTCTAAAACTTTTTCAATCCAAGGACCAATTGAGAGGAGTTAAAAATAAATCTGAGAGTCATCAGTCTCATCCACTCTTTATTTTTTAAGTAAACACTTTTATTGAAATATACATAGAAAGAAGTGCACAAATTGTAAGTTCACAGTTTGGAATTTTTTTTAACAACTGAACATACACATTTAACCAGCACCCAGATCAAGAAACAGAAAACCAAGAGCCCCTTTGTTTCTTCTTCTAGTCACTAATCCTGACCCAAGGGTAACAGGGATCCTGACTTCCAAAGGCATACATTAATTAGACCTATTTTTGAACTCTATATAAATAGGAGCATAGAATTATACTTTTTTGTGTGTTTCTGGATTCTTTCATTCAACATCATGTTTGTGGCATTTATCCATGCTATTGCATGTGGTTGAAGTTCATTTGTTCTTATGGCGGGATAGTATTTTAAAGAATGAATATATCATTTTATTTATTTATTCTCTGATTAATGGATATTTGGGTAGTTTTCTGGTTTTTGCTATTATGATTAGTGCTGCTATGGCCAGTTTTTTGTACATGGTTTTTATATGAACATATGTATTCATTTCTACTGGGTATATATACAGGAATGGAGGTGTGTCAGATTTCAGTAGAAATTGAAAAATGGTTTTCCAAGAAGTTGTACAAATTTCAATTCCACTGGCAGTATATGAAAATTCAGATTTCTCCACATCTTCGCGTATCCTTGGTATCACTGTTCATTGGTTTGTTCTCAGCTTAGCTGTGCTGGTGGGTGTGCAGTGCTATTGTAGATCAGGTCATTATGTTATACACCTGAAACTAATGTAACATTATATGTCAATTATATCTCAATTAAAAATTGTAATAATGAACAGATCCACCACCTTCCCCAGAAGTTTCTCTATGTGCTTTTGTAATCTTGTCCTCCTGTCCATCTCTGTTCCCCCAAATCCTGTCTTTAGACAACCACTGATCAGCTATCTGCTACAATATATTAAATTTCCTAGAATTTCCTTATATAAATGGAACCATACATTAAATATTATTTTGTGTCTGTCTTCTTTCACTCAGCATAATTATTAGGAGATTCATCTACATCACAGTACATATCAGTTCATTCCTTTTTATTGCCAAGAGTCTTCCATTGTATGTTTATCAATTCACCTCTTGATGGACAGTTGGATTGTTTCCAGTGTTTGGCTATTACAAATAAAATTTCTATGAACATTCATGTTATTCACTAAATACATACTTTAATGTTTCTTGAGTAAATACCGAGGAGTGGGACGGCTGGATTATCTGGTAGGTGCATGTTTAACTTTTCAAGAAATTTCCAAACTCCTCTCAAAGTCTTGGAGTGGTTTTAGACTTCTCGTAGTAGCGTGTGAGAGTTTCAGTTCCTCCACATCCCCAGCAACACTCGGGGGGGGTGGTCTTTATAATCACAGTGATACGCAGTCAGTGGTATTTTATTGTGGTTTTAATTTGCATCTCCGTAATAACTAATGATGTCAAGCATCTTTTGAGATGTTTGTTGTGATTGCATTTTGTCTTCAATGACATTTCTGTTCAAATCATTTGCCCACTGGGGGTGAAGGTGAGATGCTTTAATTATTATTATTAAATTTTGAAATTTCTTTATGTATTGTGGATACAAATTCATTTTCAGATTAAGGGGAAAACCTTAATCTGTTATTTGTGTTCTCATTTTTTTAGCAGAGTTTTTCAAAGGAAAGACATTTTTAATTGTGATAAAATCCAGATCATCAATTTGTTTTTTATGTGTTGTACTTTAGTGTCATATCTAAGAAACTTGTGCCCAACCCCAAGGTCACAAAATTTTCTTCTATTTTTCTTCTAAAAATTGATAGCTTTATGTTTTAATTTTTAGGTCCATAACCCATGTTGAGTTAATTTTTGTACTTGGAGTGAGCTGCAGATCATTTGTTTATTTGTTTGTTTTTTGCAATGGATATGCAATTGTTCCAGGGCTGTTTTTTGAAATGACCATCCTTTCTCCTGGTCTGCATATAGGTTAACTTCCTTATCAGTGAATTGAAAGTATAAGGCTTATGCCATAGATTTTATTTTTTAAATGATGTCTTTTAACAATTAGTCCTAATTTTATTTTACTTTCAGTGAGGCCATTCTAATTGCCTTGATACACTAGATTGTAGTTTCTGCCAATTTCAAATTTCTATCAAGTTGTCCATGGCTTTATTAATCACTGTCTTCTAAGAATGACATTTGTTTACTCACTCATTATTTATTTATTCAATATATTTATTGAATGATTATTATGTCATTATTATTTATTATTGGGGCCACCACAGTGAACTGGATAAGGTTGCTGCCCTCAAGGAGATAACTTTCTCTTATCAGAGACACACAATAAAGAATAAATGTATGCCAGGTAGTAATAATGACTATAAATTTTGAACTGTAGAACCAAGGAACAGATAGCGATGAACATGACCTAGAGTCCTATTTTAAGTAGGATCATTAGTGTTTCAAGTAAGGCAGCCTATTCATAAAGAAACAGAAGAAAGGGGTTTAAGAACTCATGTTGATATCTAAGCAAAGAGTATTCCTGGCAGAGCAAAAGGACACTCAAAGATGCTGAAGGAGTATGTTTGGCACATCTGAAAAACGGCTGCAGAGGGTTCTTGGGGCATTTTAGATCTTTGAATTGAGAATTTTAGATCTTGAAGAAACCTTCCATAGCATCCAGTTCGGGGACTGCTGGTCGAGTTCACCTTCAAAGCCAATTCAGATGGATTGGTAGTGAATGCCCACAGAGGTGGGGTAAGCAATTCTTTAAAATAAAGGTGCAGGTCATAGATATTTTCAGCTTTGTGGGAAACACCGTTTCTGTTGCAACCACTCGACACTGTTGTTTGTTGAAAGCTGTCATGGACAATCAGTAAACAAATAAATGCACACCTGTCCTCCAATAAAACTGTTTCACCACAACAGGTGGTAGGCTGGGTTTGGCCTTGGAATCTGCCAACTTCTGGGCTAGCCTGGTGCTGGGCAGCCTTACCCAGGCCTTTCAGATACACATTAGTAATTCTGGCGTGGGCTTGGAGGAGGTACTCCAGCCATGTATTTGCCACCATGAGTCACAACAGCTCCTCATGTTACTGATCACACCAGACAAGTTCTCACAAGCTGTGTGTGTTAAGATAGACCTCTGGCCTCCCAACTCAGTTCTGGTACACTAGCCTGTCCTTACCCCTCCAGATCTACCACAAATTACATATATGACCAAAATAGAGCTTTGAGGGCGGCCTCCCTCTTCAAGGGCAGCCCACACGGGCTAGAACGAGCCGAGGCCTGGATGGGAGCCCTTGCTATGAAGCTCCTGGTAATATTTAGAGTTGTGACACATTCTGTAATGCCACACAGAGAAACTCTGTCATTTTTTCTTTGAATCTAGAACATGGAGTGGATATCAGCTGTGGTCTCTAACCACTGACCAGTCCTCCCAGCAAGGAAGACGAGACCTTGGGCCAACTAGGGAAGAAAAACAGGGCTTTAACCTTTAGACCTCACAGGGGTTGGGCAGTTGCATGCGGAATATTAATATCATCTTTTTTCTTATTTTAAATTTTAAACACATCAAAGGAAATTTGATTAATTGGAATATAGAGACCCCTCCCCCCCAAAAAAACCTATGATGGCATAAGTAAAGTAGAAGTATATTTCTCTTGGTGTAATTGTCTAGAGATAAATCGTCCAGGCTGGCAGGGTAGCTCTTCTCCACAGGGACTCAGGTGCCTTCCATCTTTTTGCTTTGTCTTCCAGGTCCCACAGCATTCCAGCTGGCAGGGAAGGGAAAAGATAGCAAGTTAAACACGGGAAATCGCTTTTTAAGGAATGATGATCATATTTTGTCAATAAGAACATAGGCACATAGCCACTACCTAGCTGCAAAGGAATCTGGGAAACATCTCTATCTGGGTAGCCATGTGCTCAGCTAAAAATCGATTGTGGATTTTTAAAGAGGATTATGAATTATGAGGGAGGCTGGAGTTGACAGTTTGCCACAGAGTTTATAAAAAGTGGTGAAAATATTTTTCTGTCTGTTTTTACCTAAAGTGTGAATAGTAATGTCTAACATTACATGATACTTTAGAGATTTATAAAGTTTTTTCTCACACATTATTTCATTTCATTCTTCAACATTATCTTCCTTTGAGGTAGGTAGACATTATCATTTGAAGTAGACATCGTCTTCATTTATTAGATGACAAAGTAAGGCTCAGAAGGATTGTGAGAATGCCCAAAGCCACACAGCCACTAAGTACAAAGCCAGGGCTTCCCTCCAGGCTCAGAGCTCTGCCATTTCCATGCCTAGCAATTCCTTTTTCTTCACACGGGTCCCTCTAAAGGCCTGTGTCTTGACATTCACCAAGTGGACCGTCCCAGCAGAGCGGAGGGTCTAACACTTTAGTGTGCAGAGGAAATACCTGAGGACCTTGATTAAAATGCAGACTACTTCACCCCAACCCTAGTAATTTTCATGATGTAGCTCTGGGCGGGAAGCCCTCGAACTGCAATGCTTTGGGAATCATTGCAGTGATCTTATATTTTATCATGGCACTTGACTTAAACAGAGAGGGAGATGTTTCATAGTTCTCTTAGTTCACTTTCTTGCCCTCCCTTAAATTTGTTACCTTAAATTTTAAAACTGTTGCCTTCTGAAAAACCTTTGCTGCTCTCTTTAGGAGCACCTCTAACTCAAAACAAAAAAAAGCAAACAATGACAAAATGTCAAAAACTAATTTTGGAAGCCACAGTGGTACTGTTTGAAATAGAAGTTGCCAAAGCCCTTGGTTGAAGTAGATGTTGAGGGGTGGCTTTATACCCTGCTGTTTGAAAAGAGAGAGAAAATGACATTTTTTCATAAAAATATTTATGTCGTATTCCTATCGTGTGCATGCGCGTGCGATGTATGCATAGACATATCATTGTTTCCCCGACAGAAATTTCAGAGAAGTTCCTATCTGGCTTTTTGTTCCCCTCACAAGTCCCCGCGGTCACACTGGGCGTTTTCATTTTCCTTTTACCCTGTCAGACACCAGGGTGAATTTAAACTCCAGTCCCTCTCAAATGGCTTCTCCGAGGCATTTGTGACTTTTTCCATCCCTTTTGCTAGTAGAAGCCGATGGAAATTCCTCCAGGGCCTTCAGCTTCCCTGCGGAGTCAGAAACTTTTGTGTTGCTAATAGAACTCGGCCTCATTAGCATTTCAAATCCGGGGCTGCTGTTAGGGATCAGCGTTAGATCTGGGGGGTGCCCAGCCACAACCGCATCATCAAACCTGTTTAACTGAAACCTCCAGGGGCCAGTGCCTTTGACCTTATTTCTGCCAGCACATCTCACCAGGAAATCCTTTTCAAGGATTCTGGAGAAAGACACGTGCGTAATCTGAGGAGCTTTACTTTGTGCCTCTCCCTAACTCTGCGCATGGCCTGCCAAAAAGCCACGCTCTCTTTATCGGCACCGATCAGAGCTTGGGGTAATGGGCAGCTGGCTGAGTAAGGGGGCAGGTGCACAAGTGGGTGGGTGCGTAGCTAGAAGGGTAGAGGGTACCTGGGTGGAGGGCAGGCGGGTAGGTGTCAGGCGGATGAATGAGCAGGTGGATGGGGTTGATGGATGGAGGGACGAGTGGGGCGATGGGTGGAGGGAAGGAAAGATAAGGTGGGATAGGACAGAAAACACAAGCCTTCCATATTGTACAATACCTTTGCCATTTTAGTAGCTGTTATTGGGCTGATGTCGCTGAGGCTAAATACCACTTCTGCAGAAAACACCAAGTCATGTGATGTATTTCCTGCCTCCGGCTGGAGCAGCAGGGTGGGGCTGGTCACATAGCTCCCTGCCATTCTGACTCAGTGTCTGCTTTGTAAAAGAAAAGAAAGCACCCTCCTTTAGACTACCCATGCGTGCACTCACGCACGCTTCAGGGCAGTGGTAGGTAGCCTCTCTTGGAGAACTCGCCCTAGTTGCACGCGCCTGAGCCCCACAGCCTGGAAGTCGCGGCCTGGTGGAGAGTGACCGCCTGGCGGGAGACTGTATGGTGGCACTAGTATTTGAGCTATGGGTTCCTGACTCCATTTTCTCCTTGCAGACCTTCCGCTAACATTTTTAAAAATTTATTTTTATTGTTGAAAGTATTACAGATGTCCCCTTTTTCCCCCATTGATCCCCTCCACCCCACATCTGTCCCCTCCCTATCCCCCACAGGCCTTCTCCACACAACATTTTTGAATCGCTTATATCTCAGGCAATGCTCTAAGTACATTTATCTTGTGTTGCCTCACTTCATCTTTTCTACAGCCCTGTAACATAGGTACCATTCGTGTTTCCATTTTGCTGGCGAGAGAATTAGGCATATAGAGATTAACTTGCTTGCCGAGGGTCACACGAGTAGAGGGGAGCCTGGGATTCGGGCACAGTCAGTTGATGTCCTGACTCCATGGTCCTGCCCACCATGCTACCCTGCCTCTCTGCTCACTGAGCTGGCCTTTGAGAGCACTGTGGTCCAACAGAACTTTCTGCTGTGGTGAAAATGCTCTATATCTGTGCTGTTAAAATGGTAGCCACCAGCCACATGTGGCTTTTGAGCACTTGAAATGTAGCCAGTGTGACTGAGGAACTAAGTTTTTAATTGTATTGAATTTTAATTAATTTAAACAGCAGTTTCAGAGCCAACTTATCGCCTCTGTTCATACATAGGATCTTCAAAAAATGAAGTGTTGAGCTAGGAATTAAGTTAGGCATCTCAGCTGTAGACATTATCTTTTATTAATAATATTAACATGAAATAATTGCAAAGCACTCTTAGGATCCTTTCTGCTTCTTCCCACCCTTGAAAGAGTCTCGCTGTTCCTCTCAGCCCTCTGCCAACCGGGTGGCACATCTAATCTTAGCTCAGTGGGGGATGTATTGAGATGAGACGTTAAAACAGTTCAGGCAGAATAACGCAGGGACGTCGTGGGCATGTTGTAGCATGGTGGGGCCGCTGACATGTACTCTCAGGAATCGCTGTCAAATCTTCCATCTCCCCAATGCTGCCGTCATCTGTTGAGGGGAGAGAGGGGCTGAGGAAAAGCATAGGCTTCAAAGCAAGGGTTGGGGGTGGAGAAAAGGAAATACGGGGGCACCTGGGCTCGTCCGAAGGCAGAAATGGAATCTTACCTTTCCTTACAGAAGGGAGGTAAGACAGTGAAGTAGGATGCGGGAAAGTAGGGGCCAAGACAGAAGGAGAGGTGATTCTAGATGAAGGAATATAATAAAGACCCAGTTATTCATGTGGTACACACGCTGAAACTGGGTGAAGTTTTTAAAGGAGAAGGCAGATTAAAGTGTTAACAAAACCCCAATGTATATAAGTAGGTTTTATAGGGATAGAGACAAGGCAATGCAGAATTGGGTGAAATGTTGATTTAGAGCAGAGGTGGACAAGCTGCAGCTTCAGCCCACTGCTAATTCTTATAAAGTTTCCTTGAACCCACTCATTCCCCTTCATTTACATATATATGTACCACTATATATCACTATAAATATGTACATGTACATATATATACCGCTATATATATATATACACCACTATATATATGTATATATATGTATACACACACACACACATATATATGTAGTCTACAGCTCTTCCTTTATACTACAGTAGCAGAGTTGAGCAGTTGTAGCAGAAACTTTACAATCTGCAAAGCCTAACATATTTCCTGTGGCCCTATATAGACAAGTTTACTGACCCATATTTTAGAAAAAAAGGGGAATACATATTATATTAGCACCACCATCCCGGAGTACAGTTTTGTGGGACCATCGAATTTAAAAATGCATATCATCTTTGACCTGGCAATATTGCTCCTAGAATTTTATCCAGCAGATGTTTTAGTACACATATGCACAGTACTTCTTAGAATACTGAAAAGCTGGAAACAACCTAAATGTCCAGTAGCTGGACACTGGTTAAATGAATTAGAGCACATTAATGCAGAGACTCTGTTTAGTTTTTTGTTTTTTTTAATTCCTCACCCAAGGATATTATTTTCCATTGCTTTTCGGAGAGAGTGAAAGAGGGGGAGAGAGAGAGACATCCATGTGAGAGAGATACATCGATTGGTTGCTTCCAGGCCAGGGATCGAGCCTGCAACCAAGGTACATGCTCTTGACTGGAATTGAACCCAAGGCCCTTCAGTCTGCAGGCCCATGCTCTAACTACTGAGCCAAACTGGCTAGGGCAAGTTTTTAAAAGAGATCTCTATGTACTTGTTTCTTAAATGAGAAAGTCCTGTTTATCATGAAAAGATGTTCAGGAAATATTGTTAAATAAAAAAAATGTTGCAGAACAATATGTATTATTTGATTATATTTGTGTAAAAGCAAAAACCAATCCTCCCTAAGAGATATACAAGTATGTGCCCAACACCTATCACAGTGACTGGCACATAGTAGGTGTTCAACATTTGATGAGTGAATACATAAAGGATATATATATCCCTTTATATCTTCCAGACTAGATAGACTCTCTGAGTTTTTATGAAATATGTCTTACTTTTTTAAAAATCTAAATTAAAGAAGAGGGGAAGTAAATAAGAGGAAATAGCCAAAAATAGGTCTCTGCCAAATTGATCATTGAGGTGATGCCACCAGCAGTGGCCGTCAGCTGAGACACGGCCGGCAGCTTATTGCTCAGCACTGAGGCATTCAGGAGGGGATGTATTTAAGTTTCAAGCTGGCACCCACAGAAACTGTTGGGCTTGAAGAGGTATCTTTATGAGTCATGCACAGCAAAAGCCGAGAGGTACTAAAGAAAACAACTCAGAAGTTGGGGAAGAGAGAAGTATGCCCCTTGTCTTGGGGAAAATGATGTTTTTAAGTAACCAGGAGGAAACTGGGAAAAGCAGGAAGCTGGAGAGAAAGGAGCCAAATAAAAGAAAGACACAGTGGCCAACACTCAAAGTGGAGAGAAGTGTTTGAGGAAAACCAAATGCTTCTTGGGGCCCTAAGAGGGCCCAGTCTGCAGTGATGCGGACAGCCACCTTGCAGGTTCACGTTTGGAAAGTGCTTCGGTGTCTTCTGGTGTAAGATCCACGGACACCAACAGTCCTGGTACGTTAGCAGGTGCTCCGACTGCAGGGCCTGGAGCAGGGTCTGTGTGTGACGATGTTAGAACTTCTCCCAGCAGCTCTGCTGGTGCTATGGAGGCCCTGGGAGCAGCCTCAGCACTTGGCTTGTGCTGGCAACACATCTCTGCCTTGGCCCCCCTGTGAAACACGCACATCACTCAGTGCTAGCCATTTGTTCTTCTGGCAGCATTGTGGCAAGAGCGGTTTATATGAGATTAAGGGCAAAAATAAATAAATACTTTTTTTTTTTTAAACTTGAAAGAGGCAGGTGTGTCTTTTTAAAACAGTCAGTGTCCACCTCCCTCCACAGCCCCCTCCCGTGAGCTCCTGCACTTTGCATGACTTGTGCCTGGGTTGGATGTGTCTGCGCCTGTAAGAGTCACTTTATTTAGACATCACACAAAGCATTCGACCAATTTTGAACACGGCCGGCTGCAATACTGTTGCACAGAGACGCCTGTTCTTTCTTCACAAAACTGCCCAGTTCCAACATGTTTGCAAAGCATGATTCATGGTGTTTCCTTCTGGATTGTCCAGTGGGTAATTGCTGTGCGAAAACCAGAGAAACAGATGTAGACCCTGAACCCTGGCTATAAATTTTTGTTTTATGATTATGGGTTTCAAATGTGCTGTGTCACACTGACAAATACACAGTTACTCCGAAACAAAATGGCTTTTGGTCTCAAACTTTTGCCTTTTTTGTTTGTTTGGGTTGGAAATACGTTTATTAGAGTTTCTTTTATCATGGATCAAACACAAAGGAAATACAGGTCCTCGAATAACATCATTTCGTTCAATGTGATTTCGTTATGATGTTGATGAAATGTATTAGAAACAACTTGTTTATATCAATTAGCCTATGGTAAAATTGGTTTTGTTATACATTGTTTTGCTTACAGTCGCAGAACCTTTTGACAACATTAAGTGAGGATTTACTGCAGAGGAGATGACATGTATCCAAATCTTATTTTATTCTGTATACCAAGGGGATATTTGGGAAAGGTTTCTTCCAACTGATTAATGTTTAAAAGAGGTGTCAATAATTTAAACTTCATTATCAAGAAATAACTAGGCCATTTTTCACCTTCTACCTATTCATTAATCTTTCTAATGCATGGATATGTATTTAAAGAATTGTGGTTTATTTGTGTGTCTTTCCTTAAGATGAAAATTTGGAGTAAGAATCAAGTTTTGAAGAAGTATAAGAATTAGATTTACTGATGAAGAAATGATAAGGAACATGTGGCTAAATTGTGGGGCTGCTTTATAAATTAATACTTGGCTTAAATAATAGTTCTCATAATTGCTTTCAGCATAATTAATTCATGATGAGAAATGATGAATAGACTGAACGCTGCTGCAGTATAAGAAACCCATAGTATTCTGTTCACAGGGATTTAAATACCGATCGTTCATTTCAAGGCCCAAGTTTATTTCTCTACAGTCAAGAAAACCCTAAGGTGATTATAAATTTTAAATTTTCCTTGTGCAAAGAAATCTCCAAATCTCCCAGCCCCTACTACACACACACTTTGTTACTGTTTTTGTGCTATGACATAGTTTTGAGGGAAGAAATTTGGGAGCAGGTGTGTCCCTTTTGAGATGAGGCTGATTCTCTAGCTTCAGAAATGAGAGTGAACAGAATTCGGGGGACACTAACCCCATCTTCATTTCCCTGTGACCAGTGCACCTTACCCTGTGGAAGGATATTGAGTAAGAAGTGCCACGGCCTCTCCTGGTAGCAGATACCTGTACACACACACCTGGCAGTGCTGCCCTGTCTCATCTCTTAGTTTCTGCTGTACTTTAAATAGAGATGCTTCCTCCAATCTCCCTCAACAACTTTTCACCCACTTCCAGTATCAGTTATAAAATGAGCCCAGTTTCCAAGGAACTCTGAGGACCTTACATAAACATTTAGAGCTATAAGTCCCATGGACCACAGAGAAATTGCCACATAATGTTGTGCTTTGTGTATCTTTACAACTATCTTAACGACAGTGTGTTAAATGTTTTGTAAATTCTTCTGAACTCCTTGTTTAAAATGTGTGTTTTCTTTGTAACTAAAGGGTTTCTTAAAAGAGAGAGAGAGAACATAAACACACAGATGCAGCAAAATCTCACCCCTTTATCACTCTGGACTTTTCAAAAGCAAGAACTGAGATTGCTGGGCTGAAAATTGTTTTAATGTACTTTCATAAAGGGATCTTGAACTTGGTACGTGTGTGCAATGCATACTTTTCATGTTACACCCCAAGTGCCACTTAGCAACCCCACTAGACAGAGCAGCGTTTCAGTGTGGGGCGGGGTGCCCCCCAATGGGCTTTGTAAAAGCCTGGATGCCAGTGCACATCCCAGCACTGTCCACGGAAAGGAGATGGGAGCAGCATTCTTCCTCACCAGGGCCAAGGAGGCTGTCCACTTGCCTACCCTGTTTTCTGGGAGAATTCTAAGTAAATCTTGGAGAGGCGGTGGAAGAGGTAGGGTGTTTTAATTCCTCCCCAGAGCTCCCTTTCTTTGAAGGACAGACAGTTGCTCTCTTTAAGCAAGTTATGCAAAATGGCTGCAGGGTGGACTGGCTGTCCCCTTTAAAGCCCTCTGTCTGCCTGAGTTTATTTGTAAATACTGCATCTGTCCCTCTCAAGGTTTTAAGACTTGGTTCAAAAGCTTCTCCTTCCTCTAGGTAGGGTCAGTGTAGGAAGTCCAAAAATAATTCTTTTCTCTTCAAGCTCTTCTAAATAAGTAGCCAGATTGGGGACAGGGGCTAGTGTTGGTGAAAATTGGCCCTTGGAAATACAAAACCCTCACACTTAACCAGTTTTCAAAACATGTATTTAATTTGGTGGTGGTGGTGATTGTGTGATGAGAGAGGCCACCAGTGTGCTACCGGGGTGCAAGGCTGTGGGAACAGCAAAGTAACTTCTGCATTACACTGCGATTCCAGAGAGCTGGGCTCTAGTTGTCATTCTGAGCTGTATGACCTCAGGCAGGTCTCAGCTTCCCTGGGCTCTTATTTCCCTGGTTGAAAAATAAGAGGGTGAGGCCCTGGCCAAGTTCAGTTGGTTGGAGTGTCGTCTGGATATGCCAAGGTTGCGGGTTCAATCCCCAGTCAGGGCATGTACAAGAAGCAACCAACGAATGCATAAATAAGGGGAACAGCACATCAACGTTTTCCTCTCTCTCTAAAAAGTCAATAAATAAACTTAAAAAAAAAAATAAGAGGATGACTCACAGCTAATGTTTATTCCAGGATATGTCCTAAGTGTCATAAAAGCACTATTTCTTTTTGTCCTCACAGCACCCCACTGAGGCGGGTGGTAGTATATCCCTATTTTACAGATGAGAAAACTGAGGCCGGGAGGTTAAATTCATGTCCCAGATCCCACAGCTGGTAAGTGACAGAACAGGCACTGGACTTGGGAATCTAGTTCCGTCTGACTCCCACACCCAGGCTCCTGACCACTGTATGCGATGTTGGCTCAGGTCGGGGCCTGAAATCCCGCCTGTCATTGTTTGCGTGTTTGGGGCGGGAGTCGCTAATTCCTGACCACTCCCTATGCTTGCCCATAGACTTGAGAGTTTTTACAAAGTCACCGAATCCAGAAAGCTGGCTTTTTCACTCCAGCGCCAGTGCAACGCCTTCGGCCAGGGCTTGCAAAGGGGCATAAGAAGAAAAACACTATGAAATGGAAAGTTTCTCATCGCAAGGCTTCCCCGAGGGGTGGCTGTTCCCTATTCTACAGCTCAGGGCTTGCCTGCGCTTTTCCCGGAGTGGAAAAATACATGTTACAAGGCATTTAACAGACAGAGAGGCGCACAGAGGAATTTAAAGGGTGGGCTGGGGGCTGGGGGCTGGGGGCTGGGGGGAGAGGGGAGAGGGGAGGGCGAGGGGGAGCGGGCGCGGGCGAGCTCGGCGGCTGCAAATAAAAAGGCGAAAAGGGGGAGAAGCCGGCGCCCAGCGTGAGCCGGGAGCGCCCTGCTGGCTCCTCCCCCGCTCGCTTTAAAAGCTCTTCTTGCATTGTTTTTAAGGTGAGAAATGGGAGAGAAAGAGGCGGCGGGCGGGCGCGGGGCGCGGGCGCGGCGCGGGGCGCGGGGCGCCGCCGGCTGCTGCGTCTGCGGGCTGCGGGGAGGGTCTAAGCGCTGTGAGAATCCTGGGAGTTGGTGATGTCAGACTCGTTGGGTCATTTGAAGGTTAGCAGCCCGGGAAGGGTTCACCGAAAGTTCACTCGCATATATTAGGCAATTCAATCTTTCATTCCGTGTGACAGAAGTAGTAGGAAGTGAGCTGTTCAGAGGCAGGAGGGTCTATTCTCTGCCCGAGGGGGGACCGGCACTCCCCCACGCGCGCCGTTCAGGACTGGGATGCGGAGGACGCGAGCGAGCCGCGCGGGGCCGGCCTGGGCGCCGTCGGGGTAGGACCCGGACTGCATTCGGAAGGCTTTTTGCAAGCACTGGCTTGGAAGGAGAACTTGGGATCTTTCTGGGAACCCCCCGCCCCGGCTGGATTGGCCGAGCAAGCCTGGAAAATGGTAAATGATCATTTGGATCAATTACAGGCTTTTAGCTGGCTTGTCTGTCATAATTCATGATTCGGGGCTGGGAAAAAGACCAACAGCCTACGTGCCAAAAAAGGGGCAGAGTTTGATGGAGTTGGGTGGACTTTTCTATGCCATTTGCCTCCACACCTAGAGGATAAGCACTTTTGCAGACATTCGGTGCAGGGGAGATCATGTTTGACTGTATGGATGTTCTGTCAGTGAGTCCTGGGCAAATCCTGGATTTCTACACTGCGAGCCCGTCTTCCTGCATGCTCCAGGAGAAAGCTCTCAAAGCATGCTTCAGTGGATTGACCCAAACCGAATGGCAACATCGGCACACTGCTCAATGTAGGTTTATTTTTTCCCTTCTTCTACCAAGAAAAAAAAAATTAATTGTCTCTCTTGCATGCAATAAAGACATTGGAAACAAACTGCACTGGTAGCAAGACAAAGGATTTAATGATTTAATGCTGAAAGGGTGTGATATGCTGGCGTGTGCATATTGATCCCCTCTGCTGAAAATTTCCTGTTAGATGTTTTCTTCCCAAACAACCCCTCCGGACCCCTGCTCCCCTCCTTGCCAACCTTACAATCTCTTGAAAACAGTTTTAAAAATCTGCATGGAGGGGGGGAAAAAAGTAGAGGGTGACCACAGGACTTTGAAACATTCTTCAAGTGAGGCAGTTTGACACATTGTGCAGTTTTTACTGAGATGTATGCAGAGGGGAATTTAACTTTGCTGTTCTTTGGATTAGCTACCAGTTGTATATATCCCCCCACCCCTCCCCGTGTGTTTCAACAGTCCAAAGTAATTAAAATATGACATCTTCCTTGCAAGGAACTTAGCCTGATTAAGATGGCTTGCAGCTCCTGAAGTTCGTAAACCACCAGTTAAAGCTGCAGCCTCCAATGTTTTCCTTGCTAAGGAAAAGCAATATTTCTTAGCATTGACCCTGCTGCCACCTTTCCGAGTCACTTTGTTGCTCTAAGAAGTTGCTGTTTTGCTAGAAAACTACTGGCAATGATCACCCCTTGGGCTGAGCCATCCATTATTTTCCATATCTTGCAATTCAGTCAGGAACCTGGACATCGGTTATAGGAAAGGGAATAAAAGTGGGGTAGCCCAGCTTTTTAAAAAAATACTGACTATTTGGTTATCTGATGCTGACACGGTGCCGAGGCACGCATCTGGTCAACAGTAGCCTGGCTGCAGGCTTGAGAAATGACCAGAAGTCCCAGAAAATCCCACCTTCGGTGGCTGTAGTGGGAGCCTGCAGGATGCATCTTAGTCCTGACAGTGATTTAGATAAATGGCTCAGCTATCTATCAAAATGTTTTTAGTACTTTATTTGACAATTCATTGGAGCATTAGCCTGAAAATGACATTTTAAATCTTTGTTTTCAAAGAGGTCAAAGTTTAACTGGGAGAAATTGAGTTTTCCTAATAACATGGTGGCTTATCTAAAGAGAGAAGAAAGAGGAGAGGGGACAATGACAAGATTTAAATTGCCCTCTCTGAAACTTTTCTTAAGGATAAAGACTTGCTTCTTGGGCCAGGAAATCAACAGGTTTGCAGCTGAAAAATCAATAACCATTTGATGCCAACAGTCTGGCTGGCTGACTTAATATTTCGTAGAGCCATAACCAGGGCAAAAAAGAATATTTTCAGAAGGCGTCTTAATCTTCAGCTGCTCCCCAAATGCCTTTTCTTTCCTGCTCCCTAGTTTCTTTGCAGAAACTTAGTGTTACAAAATAATTTTCCAACTCACTGATGGATCTTTTAGACCCGTCCTCTCTAGCAATTAAAACTGTGAACAATCTCACTTGGGATCTCAGGGAACTGGGGCTCTCTCAAACTTTTTCTTATAGGAGAAAGTTCCAATGAAACATTTTTTAAGAAGGGGGAAAAATGCTGAAGACCCTGGCATAAAGCTATTAGACCTAATAGAGCTTTTACAAGCAGGCATTCTCCCTTTTGTAATTAAGCCTCCAAACATGCCCATTAAGTTGTAGGAGTAGGGGAAAAAGCTTTGTTTGTTCTTGAGCAAGTTAAACAAGGGATTTGCCTTATCTAGGAAGAGGAGCGGTAAATGTGTCATTCGCCTAGGGCCAGTCGATAAGCAAGAAGTGTTGATAACAGCAAAGTTCAGCTAATCAAAGAAACTTGCATTAGGAAAAGTAAATAAAGACATTTGACAAAGGGATTTCAGAAATTCCAGTGTCTCATTTTTGTAAGCAGGGCAATTAGTGCTCATTGTGGTCAATTTCACAAGCGTTTGGATCCCACACCCTAACTTTAGGTTAAATGAATACAATATAAATATTGCTTATGCCCCATTCAGAGCTGCTTTCTCTCTCCCATAAACCTCTCTAAGACTGGTCAGTTTAGGTGTTCAAGTGATTAACTTTTTAAGCATAAATAAAAATTCTACCAAATGTCTGCCACGGGGTGTTTGGTCCAGAGGACGTAGCTAGTTAGGGCTTTTGAAATAAAAGCATATTAGGGCTACGTTTGTGTAAGTAAGAACATAAAAGCCACAACCTTTCCATTTTACTTAATGACTGTTTTGACGAGAAGCAGATCTGTTTGTGCTCTTAAGGCAGAGGAAACAGTGGGCAAGAAGGAAAAAAAAATTTGTACTAAATTCCAACCAAAACTATTTTCTGTTTTGAGATCCTACTGATTTTTTAATGGTGTGTGTGTGTGTGTGTGTGTGTGTGTGTGTGTGTGTGTGTAGGAATTAGAGTAACCCTTTGAACACAAAAATACCAGAAGCTTTCTTTGAAAAGTGTTAGAATATTCTTTTTCTTAATTTTTAATTTTAAAGACAGAAAAATGATATGCCAACCAGCTGCTGTTGGAGTAGGGCCTGTGAATTGCTGGTTATAAAAATGCGAAGTCAGGATTAGTGGGCTACTAAGGGAATGTACTTTAAATAATACGATTTAAGACTGCCCCTGGAAGGTATGGAGTCTCTAAGTTTCTGTTCAGATGTCTCCTGGATTATCTTGGTTTTAGGCTGCTCCAGATGTTTTCAGCATTAATTGCTCAGTGGGCATAGGATAAATCCTAATATTTGTGGTCTAAATATAGTTGCTTTCAGTGAAATGAGTGTGACAATTTCTTGGCCCTTTTCCCTGTCTTCTCCCTACTCAACACATCAAAAGAAAAATGGGGAAAAAATTCTTTTTGAAACAGTATTTTGCCCATTAATGAGAAGAAATAAACTGGGGGTTTTTGTTTGTTTGTTTTTTTTTTAAAACCCACAAAACTGTGGCTATGTGTGATTAAGGAACGAAAAAAAATCCCCTTCTCAGAGCCCTGGGACCTGAATTTTAAGTATTAAACAGTATCTAAACCCTCTCCTAGTGAGATATAAATTGGGGTCAAAGTGGCAAAATCAAAGATACCCTCTGAAAGAGAGACTAAATAAAGACTGACAGCCACCTTACGAATTGAATGGGGTTTTGAATAAATATTTCGGTGAAAAGGCTCAATTGTTTTTCTAAAGTAGGACATAATTTTCTGCTGCTCGGCCACATGACGGTGGTAAGTAATACCATCAGAACAGAAGAAAAGGGACTTTTGCTTAAATCTCAGAATGTGCAGGACAGGATCGGTTGAAAACAAGTGGAAGAGTCACAAAATTTTCTTCCCTGTATTAAAAAGGACATTTACTAAAATAAGTATTGTCAGTATCCAGATAACTTGGTGCTTTGGGTAGGGAGGTATTGATGGGCAACTTAGAAGAAAAAGTGCATGAGTTCAAATTTTATCACCAGTAAAGTATAGTTTCCAAAAGTAAAACAAAACAGTAGGAGCGGTAGATAAACTTCGCCTATGGAATTGATTTGAAAGCTCTAGTCAGTCTCCAGCCCAAATGCAAAGCCCTCGAATTGGAACAGGCCTTTTTTTTTTTTTTTTTTTTTTGTAGATAAATGATCAGGAAGAGAATTTCTGATAAGTTAGCTGTCCTGAATCAGTTTTCTTCTCATTTCTAGAAGCCTGGCTTTGGCCATATATCACCAATCAGTATTGTCATGAACTTTTCTTTACAGCATAAAAGTAAAAGAAAGTTCTTCTGGATATCAGATGTTTATAATTTACTTTCAGCATGTTAAGCCCCCGAGTTGGCTGAAAAGAAAAGGAAACCTTACGATTTTCTCCTTTATATAGTCCACAAGCATCAATAAAGGATTTCAGAAGGGAAATACATGATAAATGATAAAGATGATAAATTCTGCTCTCGAGGAATTTATTATCTTTAAAGCAAAACAATTTTTTAAGGGCTTGAAATTTTTCGTTAGAAAGTAACTCTCTGGGAGGCAGATGGAGATGTAAAACCAAGATGCAAAATATAAAACTTTTTTCAACTCGCACAGGACTTACTAGAAACAATACGTGCAGTGTTCAATTTAGAACATCTTATAAAGAATCTTCTATAGAGTTTGAGTTACATGTAACTGCCAATAAATTTATCCTTAAATGACATTTTTATACTTTGAATGTTCTAATATAAATTCAGTTAACTATCAATTAAATAGACCATTTCGGAAATGGGAGTTTTGATGAAGGTTAATCAGAAAAATCTTGGCTAAAAACCTTTCCAAAAGATATTAATGTGGAATCTTGCCTTTCAAATTATAGGGTAGTTATGGCAATCATATATCTCTGGCTCTCTAGAATAACCCACTTTCAAATATACTGCCACAGTTCCCACATAAATCATTGAAATATGCCAGATATTTCAATATTACGACATCTCCTAGGCTGCCCCTTGATCCCAGGAGTGGCACAGAAAGTCTTTGTTTGGATTCTATGGTCAATATAACTAGAGTGCTCACAGCTTAATTTTTACATTATTACTGAAGATCTCCTTGTGCTTCTGGGTCATTCTTCTGAACGTGAATTCTTTTGGGGCAATTCCTTTTGTGTAAATAGAAGACATCCCTTGCAAAATGCATTTATGGATTGTGATCGTGGTTCTGACTCCAGCGCCCGCGCGCGTGTACTCGCGAGTGTGTGTGTGTGTTGGGAGTCAGGGAGGGGGTAGAATTATTAAATTGAATTACCGTGAACAAATCTGTATCAGTTTTTCTTCAGCTTCATCTTAAAAAGTTGGAATTGGGGGTGATGGAAAGAGGAGAGCAGAGTAAACTCGGGTTTCAGATTTATCAGTATTCTGTCTGTAAGTGTCTTGGCCTAAGTACCTCATGTTAAATAGGAGATGAGATAACCTGCCCCATCTGTAAGATCTAATAACACAACCTCATCAGTCAATATGTTGCCCTGAATTCTCCTCTTCCTTCCCAGCTTCCTTACTTCATAATCAAGAAGCATGATTCCTGTCCCATCCCATCCCCCTAAACCCTTTTAAATGAATTTCTTTTTTTTAAGTTGCAGAAGTTCTCTGTACCTAGGAAGCAATAGAGGGTGACTCTGCAGGCATTATGTTATTTATCCTGAGCTTTGGAGCTTCTTAGATGGGAATTCGAACAGGCGATGGAACTGCTGACTTGATTTTTCTTTGGCCTTGCAGGGTGGGGAGCTCAAAGGGGGCCATTCACTAAGATAAGACCCTTGGTCCCCAGCATGATAAGGCGGGGATAACAGGAGCTGACGTCAGCCAAGCAACTCAGGCTGGCCAAGCCTTTCCTTTCTGCAGGGCACAGGGACCCCAGGAGCCCCCAGGCCTCCCACAGCAGCTGCTGAAGTGAACCAGCTCAGACTGGGAGAAGAAAGTTCATTTGAACAGGGGTGATCGTGGGTGACAGTGTCCCTCATTCCCAAAAGGAGATTGCTCTAAACGGAACAAAGAATTATTTGGGCGGAAAGGAGTGATTTTAATAAAAACACTAAAGATTATAATGGCAGTTGGTATTTGTTTCGTGGCTGTCAACAGTTACCCTCCGATGTCTCATGAGACAGCCTATCCAGCAGCCACCAAATATTATCACCCATGAATCATGCCAGGTCTCCATATAGAGCAAAATGGGAGGGAGTTCACATTGTCAGAGTTAATCCCTGGGACTCCTGTTTACTTTTCTAAGTACCAAGCACCCACCCCCATCCGCATCATATGACAGCGTCGTCAAAGCCGTTTCATTAGGCACCAGCCCAGAAAACACTGGGCAGATTCTCCTCCCCTCTTTCCACCTTCCTTTTCTCTTAAGCTCCTTTCTTAAGCTCTTTTTTTTTTTTTTTTTTTTTTTTACTTTCGTAAGCATATCCAATTGGTGGTTTGGAGAAGGAGAAATTAGAATAGAAGTGTCCTATTTTATTTTTTCAAGTTCATAGGTTGTCTTCAGTCTACTCCTTTCGTAAAGACTCTTTTTTTTTTTTTTTAAGTTTTAGTTTTGAATAGGAGTTAGTCTCCTAATTTGATAAGACTCAGTGAAATGTTTGTTGTTGTTTTTCATCAATTACTGTTCGCCAGGAGGATGAACATCTTACCAAGTCAGGAAAAAAAAATAGCTGAATTCAAAATACTACGATAGAAGTAAGGCAGATAGGACCAGTGCATCCGTTTACTGGGACGTGGTAGGGATCACATTTATCACAATTTTTCTCTGATTTACAGAGCAAATGAAGACCTCATAGAATAAATTCCTGTTCTCACAAATATTAAAGCTTTCAGGGCTACAGTACCTTTGTCTTGTCATCAAAGTCCATAATTATGAAAAGGCCGATGATCTCAAGGTCATTTCAGCTTCAAAAGATTTTTTAGGGTCTGGTCTATTGGAAAGCTTGGGGGTATAATTAACTAAAATGGAAATGGAGGCAAGCGAAATTTAGTTCCTGATGTTTTAATTTAGCTCAGTACTGCCATGTGTTATTGAAGAGAATTCTTAAAGGCAAACATAATTATTTCATTATGGGCCTCAGAATGCTTTCATTGGCTTTAATGACAAGAAGCTGTATAAAAAGGCATACATTTTAATTAGTTCTCCTTATATTTACATCAGATAAATAACAAATAATTGATGAAAAACAAGTCTTTGGAATGGATGATTTCACATAGTGCGCTGGTTACAGTTTAATGATGAAACATTTCTCTATTGCTTTGCATTTTAATTATCCAGACATTGCAGTGGTGGGGCCAGTGAGCTAAAATACCGTTGTTGCCATTTTATTACAAAAAAAAAATCATGATTAATGCCTATGAATAGGAAGCTGAAAAAGGTAGCTAGAACCACATCTCAGAGGAAGTAAATTGCCAGTCCCATTAATTTCACTACATTTGTTAGCGCTTATTTGGATCACTTTTTATCTTTCACGCTTCATCTTTTAGGATTAAGACTGTCAAGGGTTTCACGTGCGTTTTTATGGCCACATCTCCTCCTAAGTACCTTTCTTTCTCTCTTGCTGCCCATCTTGAAGACTTGCCTAAAAGGACTTTGCCAAGTGTGCCCTGGAAATGCAGGGAGCCTTTCTCCATGGTTATAGGCCCACTTCCCCTTTGATTTTATATGAAAACCCATTTCACATGATTCATCCGTTTTGGTGTACAGAACACTAATTGTTATTATTGATTTTAAATTCCGTGACCATTACAAGTAACCCAGATGACTGGCAGATAAAGGGTAATAATCCATGGAATTCTGGAACTGTTTCATGTTTGTCTGGAGTACTTTATGTGATCAATATTAACTGCCCCATTGAAACTAACTGCTGTATCAAATAACAGTCAATCAAATGAATGTACTTAGAGATTATTTATTGAAAGCTTTAATTGTTCACTGGGGCCCTGCTTATCAGAGGAAACAATAGGAACTCGAGATAGGATGAACAGGTTTGGCTTCTGGAGAGTTGGAAGATGCTGAGGAACAGGCATCTCTCTGCTAATTGAGCGAGAGTTTCCAGAAACCCATGTTGGGCTTCCAGTAGGCAGACGTTGCAAATACTGTCACAGAGGTTGTCCTGTCACCTGTCCGCCGAGAGCTCTCTAGAGAAAGGGTAATGATTTCCTCGCCCTGTGAAAAGTTGTCACTCTCTGAGAGTTTTCCTGCCTCTCCCCTGCACTCCCACTCACATCCGTCACCCTCCCCTGCACCTCTCCACCTGTAGCCCCCTCCCTGCCTGATGGTCTGAGATAATGGAAATAGTCCAACTTGACACAGGATCGATTTCTACAGCTATGAAATGGGAATAATAATGTCTACATCGCAGGATTTGTGGAAAGATGAGAGATAAAGTAAATGAGGTTCCATTCTTGTCCTGAAAACACACATGCGCCATCACTGAGTAGCCCCTCTGCTCAGATTCCATAACACCTGTAGCTTATGTGCCTTGGCTAATAGTGAACAGGTTTTTTTCAGTTGGTCTCCCTCTTCCTCTGTGCAATGGTTCCTCTCTCTGCGGCTCATAACTTAGGTGATAGTCCTTCCCGTTTGTCACAGTTTGGATAGCACTGTGGTCCTGATTCAGCGCCATCCGTTCAGCCAAGCCCCCAGATTTAGTACAAATAGATTGACTTTTACAAGTGAGCATTGTCACCTTCGAAGTTGTCACAATACACATCGCCCAAGGATGCTGTCAGGGGCGCAGTACGTTTTTATTACTCGCTGATGGATTAGATCTTGCAGCGTTCCATTCAACAAAGGGCTCTTGGGTGTCTGCCATGTTCCAGGCTCCCTAATACGTTCTGTGGGGGACACCAGGATGAATGGCTCTCTCCCTGCTCTCCCAGGACTCCCAATGTATGGGACAAACTTGTGCATACAGTCCTTGTGATACAGCCCCTTTATTGCACAAACACAAGAATCTCCTCAGAGCTTTGAACCTGAGTTTCATTTTGGTAAGAATTAAAAACCACTGAGAACCACAGCTGGTGCGTAAGGTGAGGGATCAAGTGGGTGACACATTTTTGTCGCAAGGAGCAGGCTTGAAGTTTTCCGGTGTGTAGGCCTCATAGGTGATTTCTAAATGTAATTCACAGAGCAGAATTTTGGGCTTATCTTGAGCAACAGAATAAGTGCATACCTTCCAAACATGCTTCCTAAAGACTCTCATATGAATGTTTCTGGAGTGTTTGTTAAATAATGTTCTTTTGGGGTTGAGCCTGATTAGGTGAGGTTTTAAAACATCTCTTATTTCCTTATGATTGTTTCTGTGACATTTTGCTGTGTAACAAACTTCCCCAAAGCTTAGTGGCCTAACATCATTGTCTCATGATTCTGTGGATGGACCGGGCTCAGCTGGGCAGATCCTCTGTTCCACGTGCTGTCAGCTGAGGCTGCATCAGCCAGGCCTCAACTGGACGGGAAGCCCCAGAATGTCCCCTCCCCTGGCTGGCAGCCGATGTTGGTGCAGAGCTCAGCTGGGGCCGTCCACTGGAGTGGCTGCGTGTGTCTTGCTTCTCGCAGCATGGCACAGATCTTCCCAGAGGGAGCGTTCCTGGAGGGAGGAAGCGGAGCTCCCAGTCCTCTGAGCTGGCACAGAGTCCCTTTCATCATATTCTGTTGCTAAGCAGCCACGGGGCCAGGCCAGTTTCGGTGAGTCTAGGTCTCAGTGGGGGAGGGACAGAGAATGTGCAGCATCTTCAGTCCACCATCACAGTCATCACATATATGCCCCAGGGTAACAGAAATTACTGTTTTCTGACAATAGAGACTAAGTTGAGGCACAGTGGGATTTTAGTTTGGGGTGTGTTTTTTTTTGGCTGGTCAAATACTTAAAAAAATTCTACTCTCATGACTGTATATACATTATTGTCAGTTAATCTTCACAAACAATTCTGTGAGGACAGAATGGTTAACCTCGTTTTACAGAAGAGGAAAATGAAGCTCAGAGAAGGTGAGCGACGTGACCGAAGTCACACAGCTCTGGAGCTGGGTTAAATCCCAGGAAGCTCTCCACGCTCCACGTGCAGTTACTCACCGAGGGGTCATCAGCTTCCGCTGTCATCTCTGTCAGCTGAGTGAAGAATTCCTGAAACACTTTTTATGCCCTAATAATGCCAAGAAAGGACCACAGTGTGTTTTGATTTGGGGGCAATGCAGAAAGGAGAGAGAGAAAGAACTGTAACTCCCATAATTCCCTCTGACCTTATCTCTCTAATAGAAGCTCCAGCCTTTTAAATTGTACAAGAACCTCTGAAGCTGTTTGGCTTTGTTGTCCTTATTTTTGCCTCCTGTTTGTCGCTGAAGTCTGTGCTGGCCTAGCCCTAGGGCTCACTGGCGTTGGGTCAGGGTTAGTGTTGTATTCATCAGGAAATCAGGAAAGTGAGAGATGAGAAATAAAGGGTTCATGTTACCCTGGCTCACTCGTAACCCTCATCTAGAAATGGGTACCAGTGGTTCCTACTAGCTGGTGTCTCTTAGTTAAGCAGCACAATTGTGTCTTCTACCACTTTAAAAAAGGGGAGGGAACTTCCTAAGAGGCGATGGAGTTGAATCAATATTTTAGTATTTGCCTCCTATTTTAAGTGTCTGTTTTGTTTAGAGTGCCCCAAATCCAAGAAAACTATTACTATTTCATGAAGTTTACATTAATAATAATGAAGTTAGCCTCTTGCATAATGCTTTTATTTTGGTGATTTTAAATATATTTTAAATGCATATATTGTTTGGGATTTTTATGTGCCATATTCTACCTGTTCCTTTTGTTTTTGTTTGAAATCTAATTTTGAATTCTGTATTTTGAGGAAGTAGAGAGACAGACGACTTGAAGTGACTTACTAAAGGTCATGTAGTGGGTTGTAGATGGAAGTAGATCTAAATCTAGAAGGTGCTGCTATGTGCTACAGTGTGTCCAGCATGGTGGCCTGCAGTGGGATACAGTGGAGCTGGGCGCTCTTCATGCTGTGCCTCTGCTGTGGGAGCTGGAGCTCTGAGTTGCCTCAGTGTTTTCATCCATAGAATGGATCCATAATGCTTGCCTCGCAAGCTTATCATAGACTTAAATAAGAAAAGATGTATTTAAAGGACCTGATATATAAGACTCAGTAAGAGATTTTTCCCCCCAATACTTTATTATGAAAAACTTTTTAAATGCAAAAAAGTTGAAAGAATCCTATAGGGAACCCCAGATACTCTCACCATCTATCATTAAAGTTAACAGGTTTGTTTTCTACCCATTTCTCCGTGTGTGTGTCGGGGGGGGCTGTTTTATTGGTTGGGGTCCCTTACTCACCTGGGAAGTCTTTGAGGTTAGATCATGTGCCCTTTACTTCTGCTTTTCCGAGGCAAGTGGAGTATTTGTACCTACCTGGTCAGTACTCAGTTTACTCTGGTTGAGTCATGGGCATGTTCAAGCATATCACCACTTACTCTGCTGGGTATTAGCACTGTCCAGTTGAACTTTCTAGAGTGATGGAAATGCTCTGTAATTCTGGGTTGTCCAATACGGTAGTTGCTGGCCACGTGTGGTTCTTGAGCACTTGAGATGTGGCCAAATGTCTGAGGAACTAAATTTTTAATTTTATTTCATTTCAGTCTGTTTAGCTATAGGTAGCCACATGTGGCTAGTGGCTACCATATGGAACAATGCAGCCCTATCTACGTCAGCTGTTAATATTTTTTAAATAGTTGTTCATTCTCTAGTTCCCTTTTCCTCCATTCTTCTTTCCTGTTGCCATTACGGAGGCCTAATTATCTCTTTATGTAGCTGGTAAATAGACTGGGGGAGAATGTAAACAGAAAGCTGCGGGATGGTGATTTCAGTCATTGTTTAACTTGCTTTCCTTCTGGGTGGAACTGTTTTTCCTGGGGCCTGGCAAATACTTAGCACATATTTTGCTAGCACTTGCTTTGCCAACACTTATTTTGCGGAACTGAACCAAGATTTGCACAGGATCCCAGTGGGCTGGGCTTAATCCTGTTCTTTGTAGCAATCCTATCAGGGTGGCATACCTTTTCTAGCCCTGTGCTCCACTCCTGCTTGGTTTTCAAATAGACACAGAGTATCTTCCAACATTTTTTCAGCTGCTTTCAACTTAAACTTCAGAGAAGCAGACAAAAACAAGCTGTACTCTATGGAAGCCTCAGTGTGCATTCTAGAAAATTCCATGCTCTTTCTCCCACGGTGCCCTCTCCTGCTCATACATATGTGCTCTGCTTTGTAACCGAGTGCCTGGCACACAGTAGGTGTTCAAGAAAGATACTGAAAGTAATTCAGTGACAACAAACTTAAAATTGAGAACATAACAAGTGGTGTCAGTTTTTGTTTATTTGCGAATTTGTGGATGACTCAAAACACCTAAAGCAAACTTGAGGGCGCTATCAAAACTTAGGAGGTTCGAGTTGGCAGTTTTGGAAGCTCTTATAAATGTATTAGCTGGAAAATGGGCCTGAAGATACAAGAGTGGAATATTTCCCTGAGCTTCTGGCACTTACTTTGATTCCCTAGGAGTAGATTTTTTAATTGTGTTTCAATTAACCAACATATTGCTGCTCCTCCCTACCCCACCCCACTGTTTTTTTTCTGCCCATCCGTAGAAATGGTGTGAAGAAAGTAAATAGAAATAGTACCAAATTAAGAGGAACTGTAAAAATATATATTTTCACTGATTTTCAGAGAGAGAGGAAGGGACAGGGAGAGAGAGAAACATTGGCTGCCTCCCGCACGCCCCCCCCCAACCCCCACGCATGTGCCCTGACCGGAATCGAACCAACAACCCTTCGGTGCACTGGACGGTGCCCAACCACACTGGCTAGAGCAACAGGAACTTTTGATTTTGTGTTTTCCCCCCTGAATGTTTGCAAGCTGTAATTTTTAAAAAATGAAATAGTCACTGTCATCCTCATAATTAATATTAAACGCTTATTATCTGCCAAGTGCACAAAATGGCTTATGTCATCTAAACGTCACAGCCCCCTGAAGAGGAGGCGCAGTTATTTCTCAACTCTGCCGATGAGAATTCCCAGGCACAGAGCGGGTCAGGTACCCACTTCAGATCTCTTGAATAGGAGAAAGTGAGGTGGAAGCTCCCCGCCCAGCTTTGCATAATGTGGGTTCCCATCCCTCTGCCAACTATGCAAAGTACCCTCCTGTTTTCTTTGTGGGGAGGGGGAATGAGGAAGGTTGGAAGCCTCAGAACCCACAGAATAATAAAAGGGTTTCCAAGTGAAAGCTGGAAACAATACATTTTTTTAACAAAATGGGCAGTTACTCTAATTGCTTTGCCCCTACTGTTCAATTCCTTTTTATGTCCTAATTCATTAAATTATGTGCACACACAGGCTTATTATTTACAGATGTATGCACTTTTAACTGGCTCATATGAAACAGATGTTTCACGAAAGGTAACAGAGAGCAAGTGATCTAAACCCTCCTTAGTGGGTATCAAGTGAGTATTATGGCTCATTACCTGCAGGTCTTTTGCTATTATTTTGAGTTGCAATGTCCAGTGTGGGGAGGCTAATTCAATCTGTCCCCTGGAGGAACAAATAAAAAACAACGACTCTATAAGGAGACAGCTGCATTTCAAAATAAAATGTGTGCAGGTGATAGGCAGGTGGTGTTCACATGTGGGCTCAGGTGGATATGAGTGAGTTTTAGAAGCAATTTGAGAAAAAAATACCATTGGATTACAGTTGATATTTTTATTTTTTAAGGGCCTTGTTCCATGATGTTTTAATCATTACAGCCTTTGAATTTATAGCCAAGCAATTATCATGCTCTTTTTTTATTTATCTAGAATGTCTTAATTCTTGATTTTTTGATGGAATTATCCCATTGCTCTTGTATCTGGCAGGGATGCATGTTAAGCTTGGACAGTGCATGTGGTGTCAAACCAGGTTCTGGAAGAGTTGAGGTGGGCCCTCACCACAGGTTCTTCATGGCTCCACAATAAATAATCTTAAGTTAATAATAACTATAGAATTAATTTCAGTTATCTATTGCTACCTAATAGACCAACCCGGTACTTAGTGGCTTAAAACTTTCAAGGTTCCATCTCTCTTGAGGTCTTTCATGCGGCTGCAGTGAGATGGTGCTGGGGCTTTACTCACCTGAGAGACTGACTAGGCTGGATGCTCAACATGGGTCTCCATTCACATGTCTAGTTCCTCAGCTGAGATCCATGGAACAGCTGGACACTGCCTGAGCATCTCTGTCTCCACATGGCCTCCTCTTGTGATGTGGGCTTCCTTACAGCATGGTGGTCCCAGGGCCCTTTACATGGCTTTTCCCCCAGAATAAGCATTACAGAGAAACCCAGATGGAAGCTGTAGGGCTCCTTATGGTCTAGCCTCATGTGTAACACAGAGTTGCCCTCGCCACATTCTGTTAATCAAAAGGAAATCACAGTAGCAGCTCAGTTTCGAGGGTAAAGGCCCACACGATGGTGTGGATTCCTAGAGGTATGGTTCATTGAGCAGGCTGTCTTCAGAGCCCAGATACCATGCTAACAAGCTATAGAAATAAATGCACTCAAAACAAGGTAACATGGCCTAATAAAAATAAACAAGGACCAATTCAGATTGCCCACTGGGTGGCATATGTCAGTGGACAATTACGTCATTACTTTTTCAGAAAATTGGGGAGCATTCGTAATCACCCCTCAAAGTCATAGTGAGATTTATTATTTTTGAATTCTCAGGAGTTCTCTAACCAAACAAACAAAAGTTGGAGAAAAAAGATGGTTGAAATTGTGTCATTTTGCACATTGAAAGCTGGAAACCATCACACTGAAATATAAAGTGGGATGTGAAATATTAAGTGGCATATCAGGTTTATTGCATGTATGACCATGAGAGTGCATTTTATTTTGTCTTATGGAGCTCTAAAAAATCCATGTAATGGATTAAAGGTATTAAAACCCCCATATTCTGCCTGGCTCTAGGCCAGGGAACAAGGCGTGATAAATAATCTCAATAGACAGAATATGTAGGGAGGACTTTTAAAATGAACTTATGATAAGACATATTGACCTCCCTAACTAATAAAAATGTATGCATGAGGTTGGTTTTGAGGGAAAGGTGCAGACCTTACACATTTATGGTGTATATAAATATTATATACACTGTAGTGTGGGCATCCTAAAATATTTCCCACATCTCTGACATATGGCTATCATACTGTCTTTACCCTGGAAGCAAAGAAAAGCATGGATTTTATAGTAACATGTGCAGTTACTATATGAAGAAATAGTTTTAATATCTTAGCCCTGGCCCAGAAGCTCAGTTGGTTGGAGCATCATCTTGATAACCAAGGTTGCAGGTTCAATCCCCAGTCAGGGCACATACAAAGAATCAACCAATGAATGCATAAATGGGTGGAACAGCAAATTGACCTCTCTCTCTCCTCAATCTCTAAAAATCAATTAAAAAAAAAATTCTTTATCTTAAAGCAGAGGTTAGAAAACTGAACCAAATCTAACCTGCAGCCCGTTTTTATAAAGTTTTATTGGAACATGCCATACGTGTTCATTTAAATCTTGCCTGTAATTGCTTTCCCCTGACAATGCCAGACCTGAGTGGCTGTGACAGAAACCAGCTATATGGCTCACAAAGCCTAAAGTACTCAGTATCTAGCCTTTTACAGAAAAAATTTGCCGACCTTGTCTTAAGACATTAAAAAATTCATAGGACGGCTTAGAATATAAATGAGTGCTTTGTTTCTCATTCATAATCATCTTGTCTGTGGATTCAGGAGGCCAGTTCTGGATCAAACCACTTCCTAACTGTGTGACCTTGGCCAAGTCACTTACCTTCTCTAAGCTTCAGTTTCTTCCTGCGATAACAGAGATTTAAAAACTGGTCATGATAATAGTCCCTGCTCTTCTTTACACTTCTATCATGAGGGAGCAAGTGGGGTGATGTGAGCGAAAACACCTCAAGTCACCCACCCCCACATAATGTGTGCCGTTGGCAGATTCTGCTGAATTGGCCAAAACTGCTATTATTCCTTTGATATCTATGCAGATTGCATTCTTTTCGCTCATTAATTTTTTTCAACCAACATTTATCATGCTCACGCTCTGTACCGAGCACTCTTTTAAGCCCTGGGTGTTTAAAGGCAAGGCAGCCGAAGCCTCTGTGTGTGTAATATGCCAGGTCATGGCAGCCTCAGGCACCCTTCAGGTCCTTCTTCCAGGTTGGGCCGTTTTTACCATCTGGTATTTTTAGTTGTCCATTTGCGTGGGCCAAGAACAGTGTCTTCTAACTTCCCTATAACCCAGCCTTTAGCACGGTGTCTGGACCTGCCAGGTGCTCGATAAAGATTTGTCAGCAGCTGGATGTTGTTGGTTGGTAGTCAGTGCCCCGTGCTGCCCAGCCTCCCCATTCGGCCCATCCAAAGGTCTGCCACTTGGGGTTTACAGCAACTATGGAAGGCTCTCCAATGACAAATTTCTATGGTAAGGAGTTGTTTAAAGAAGCTGTTTCTGAGGCTTCTAGGCATGTGGGTTGGGGATGGGCCAGGAAAACCAAGAGGAAATGGTCATTGCAATACTTTAGATTAATGCCCGAGAGGCTGGGGAGGGACAGTTGAGAGTGTAAGGAGGCAAAGATGATTCAACCTGCTGTATTCATATTAGCTTGTACAGAATCTCTTAGACACATCAGGAGGGACTACTATTCTGATAGGGAAATGGAAGTGAAGGTCAGGCAATCATGATATTAGGTTGATGGGCAGGAGAAAGAAGGGAAGGTAACATTGAGATTCATCAATCCTTGATACAGTAACAGTGATAACTGCATAACATTGCTACATGACAGGCATTGTGTCAAGTGCTTTACAGTGCTTTATTATTTAATGCTTCCAATGATCTGAGGAGGGATATACTGTCATTTTATATAAGGAAAAATTGACTCTCAGAGAGGTTAAGTAACCTGCCCAAAGTCACACAACTAGTAAGTAGGAGAGTTGGAATTGAAGCCAGGCAGGCTGGCTCCAGAGTTCACATTTCCAATGACATGCCTCAATTTTTCTGCAAAGATAGAAAGTTTCCTAGAGGAAGAAATATCCCAAAACACTTGAGCCTTGGGGCCTGCTCATAGTTGGGAGATTAGTGAAAATGTCTTTGATTTTTTCAAGTTTTCCTTAGCAATTTCTTCTTTAAGAAGTAAAAGTAAAGCACTTTGAAATCTTCATTCTTCTCACATCAAGAAGTCTTGAGAAATCACTGTTATGAAAGAAAAATAATGAGTGGTATAGCGTTTCTCTAATATGAACAATTCCATATCGAAACTTAAGAATCTTTTAAAACAAAATATCCCCAAGTGTATCCTTTTGAACTGATGTGTTCTGCTCCACTCCAGCACTACCAAAAATCTTCATATTGGTCAAGGAGAAGGTTTGGTAAGGATGTTTATTTACTATCTTTCTGCTTCTAGTCACTCCCACACCCCCTGGGTCTCAGGGAAGAGAGTAGCTCAGCCCCCCATGGGGACATTCCAAATCTGCAGGCAGCGACAGTTCTCCACGCTCGTTTCATTCTTGTGCCAAATACGCGCTGGCTGAAGGAGTGCGTGTGGCCCATGGAAGAGACGAGAAGCAGCTTAGGGGCAGGGGCGGGCGGTGGTGGCGTTTTAGAGTCCCCCACCCCCCCAGAGCCCGAGGCAGCTGGCCGTAGGCTGACCACATTTGGCCCGAGTTGCTGCTCCTCGCAGCGTGGAGTCACCCGCCCTTGGACCGCAGCCAAAGGCCTTTGGAACCTGGGTCTTAGCTGCTGCCATTCTGCCTGCTGGGGTTGGTTTCTCAGCGGGGAAGATGCCGGAGGGGTTAGAGGGGGTGTGTGTGTGTGTGTGTGTGTGTGTGCACTCATTCCTGTGTTTGCGTCTGGGGACTTTCCTACTTGATTGCTCTGACTGGAAAGAAAAAAAAAGGGCTTTATTTCTGTCCCCTTAGGTTCTTTTTAGCATTCCAGTTTAACTGTTGGTCCTCACCGTGGGGTAACCGTGTGTCTTTGACTTGGACATAGTCTATATGTTCTCAAACTTGCTGCCAGATCTTGCCAACCTCTTGCGAGAAAGTCCTGTGTAGTCCTAAGAGAGAATGTCATTGTCTTCTCCCAACACCTGGTTCACACCCATTCTCTTGAATCCAAGACCAGTTGCCTTCAAATCCCTGCTCAAAGTTTCTGTCTGCATGGCCTTCAGCAAGATGCTGTGTCTCCAGTTCTTTCTAGTAAAAAAGAGAAACTAAGAGTAGCTATCTCAGGATCATTTGCGGGTCAACTGAATGAATACGTGTAAAATGCTCACAGCAGAATGGGGGGTGGCTACCCCACAGTGCACGCTCGCTCCGTAACTGTTATTAGTATTGTAAGTTATTATTGCACTAGGCTCTGGAGATGTTTCTGTCGTCTTCTAAGGTCATAATATCAGTCAGATTAAGATATGACTTACCCACCTTTTGAAGTACTCTAATAACGAAGTGCTAACGATTATTTTTATGTGTTTTTACGGTTTTGTAGTTTACAAAATGTAAACCCTGAAGTGTGGTATGAGTACTTGTCATCTCCGCCTTTCAGATTAGGCAACTGAGGCTCAGGCAGGTGAAGCGACTGCCTAGAGGCAGAGTTAGGAGCTGAGCATATGCATTCTGTCTTTTTAAAAACTTTTTATACTCACCCGAGGATACGTTCATTGATTTTAGAGAGAGAGGAAGGGAGTGAGAGAGAAACATGGATGTGAGAGAGGAACATCAATCAGTTGCCTCCTGTATGTGTCCCCACCGAGGATAGAACCCACAGCCTAGGTTTGTGCCCTGACCCGGAATCAAACCCACAATCTTTTGGTGTATGGTGTATGGGAAGATGCTCCAACCAACTGAGCCACCTGGCCAGGGCTCGTTCTGTCTTCTTGGCTGTGGCAGTTCCCACTTCCCTGGTGCTACAGGAAATGATTTTATTTACTGTCCCACTCATTTGTCCTAAAATCTCCCCACAAGTAGCATCCTTACCCTAGATCAGGGCTTTTCAACCTCTGCACTATTTATAATGTGGGCCAGATAATTCATTGTTGCTTTTTGGAGGGGGACTCTCCTGTGCATTGTGAAATGTATGGTAACATCCCTGGCCTGTACCCACTAAAAGCCAGTGGAGGCCCCCAATTATGATAGCCAAAATGTCCTCAGACACTGCAAAATGTCTCTTGGGGGGGCAAAATCTGTGTTGGTTAAGAACAGCTGCCCTGGATTAAGGAAGTAGAAGAGAAATGTGTGTGTGTGTGGGGGGGGGGAGTGGGGGAGTCAGGGTTGGCTATCACTTATTAAGCACTTACTGTATGTATGGTGTCAGGCAAGTTGCAAATACTGTCTGCCTTTCACCAATTCACCAACAGGAATTTTAGGAGTGTCAGCATGTTCAGGAAGGAGACACTAGGGCCCAGAGAAGTAAAGTGACAGAAGAGGGACTCAGATTCAGGCCCATCTGGCAGTAAAACCTGTGCCCTTCCCATCGCTTCTTGCAACACAGTTTTCTGCAGGTTCATGGTGTTTCAGTTCTTTTTTGGAACTAAGAAAACCCACACAGTGAGGATTAAATTTGTTTTGAGACCACTAAGATGAATGTATACCTATAAAAAACAAAACAGAAAAGATCCTTTGCAGCAAACATCACCGAGTAAACAGAGCATTATTTCGTTAACAGGGGTTTGGCTGAATTCTGGTGTAACTGCACTTCAACTTTCTCAGACCTCAGAAGAGTGGCAAGGATTCCCATGTGACAAAGCAAAATTTCATTTGCATCTTCCTTAAGCATTCCAAAAAGTACCTCCCCCATTGCTTTTCTGTAAGGCTGCCCCAACGTGGTTTAAAAATATATTTACAGTACAGAAGCCACGAATTGTGTATCTGAGATGATATACATTTTAATGCTTTCCTATTTTAATCTACTTTGTGTGCAGGAAATTTGAACAGATAATAGAATGTCATTTATTAGTGCAATAATAGCTTTTTAGAAATGATGAGATTCCTGATTAGAATATGGAACTGAATCGCTTGGTATGGAGATAAACTCTTCAGGGGGACCTTAATATTGCGATGCAATTAGCTTCATGCACACACGACTCCCGAGGCCCGTTCCAGCATTTGTTCAGTTAATACAGTTCCATTTCTGATGCCCCTCAGTTCAGATCATTAATAAGTACTTAGACGGGTCTGCCTGTTAAGTGATTTTAAGGGAGAATTTATTTGAACCCTGTCAAAGCTACCTTAGTATGCCCTAGAAAATAGTGATATAAGGCATCGTCTGTTAAAAACGTCACCCAAAACAACCTGTGAGATAATTTTCGACTATATTCCTTGAAGCAAGAAAGCACATTATAAAAATGAAATGTAGGTGTTGAACGTGTCATGGTCCCTTATGAAAATATGACAGCACTTCCCATGCTAGAAGTCAGTCCCAGAAATAATTTCTGCTGCTGGCCGGGAGCCCAGGCAGGTGTAGCTACAATACAGTGATTAGTGGATGCTGAGCCTCACTCTCTCTTTTAAAGGCCCAAACGATCTTGTTAGATATAATCATGTCTGGGATCAAATCGGTGTTTGGAAAATTATAACCGTGAATTAAAGGAAAGGAAGGGATGCAATTCTGCAGTTCTCAAATTTGGGTAAATAAGACCATACCCAGTAATGTTTCTAGCAAAGGAAATAAATGAGGGAGATGGAAAATGAGAAGTTAAAGAGCTGTGGGCTCTTGTGAAATAATAGTAGTATGTAGGAAGCCGTTTAAATCTCTCCTGTAAAGGCTGAGAGAGGTGCTGTCTTTTTAAATTTCCTAATTCTCAGGTGCAGAGTTCCTGGTCGTCCCCCCCCCCCCCCCCCCCCCCGTGTGGTTTTGGGAGGAGTAAATGAGTGAAGGGTATTAAGCACTTAGCACAGCCCCAGGCACACAGTAAGGGCTCAGTAAATAGTAGATACTATTAGTTCAGGCTCTTCCCGTGCAACTTTGAACCCCCTGCCAACTCAAATCCACTGCCAAAATTCCGTGGGACAGGACGAAGGCTTCTGGTTTCTGGTGAGCATAAACACACACCCAGCTTGGAGATCTTAATATATTAAGTACTTAACAAGGTGGGGCATTTAGCGAGGACCTGTGCAAAAGGGAAGCTGACTGAGTTCCCATGCCAGATTGACTCAGCACAGTGCTTGGGATTCTGGGGAGGCGAGGGCAGTAACAAGACAATTTTATAAGTCAGGGTGTCTCAGATGTTGTTCATGCTCCTGGGAATTAATTGAGGATTTTCTTAGGATGCCTGTTTTGATGGACAGGCGTTCCTGGGTGGAGCTGAGAGCCCCATTTTCACCAGTTGCCAGGTGATGGTATTGCTGCCCGCCCTGGACCATATTTTGCAAAACAAGGCTTTCTTTAATGGAGTGAGAAATCAAAGTCTCCCCCCTGGCCCTGCTTTTGTCCCCTGTCAGGGTTCCGCACCTGTTGCATGTGTGGTCAGAATAGCAGGGATTCTCATAAGCCAGCTCCAGCGCTCCGCCAGGATCCCGGGTGACCCGGGCAAACACACACTCCTGCAGGGTCACGGGCAGGTTACTGAGTCAGGGCTGCCAAAGCCCCACAATGATGTTTTCCTTTTCCCAACACCCCCTCCTTCCCCTGCCTGCCCCAAACCCGGCACTAATCTTGGAGCTGCTTAATAATAACAAAGCCAGCAGCGGTGTGCGGCAAGGCCATTTTAAAGCCGAGTTTTCCTTGCTTGGCAATTCCCTGATTTCAGAATGCAGTTCCCAGGCTTGCAGAACCCGTGCGGGTGGAAACAAACGCTTCTCCTGAAAGTTGATTAAAAGCAGAGCCCCTCACGAAGAGGCGACAGGAAAATTAAGTGAGCGACGGGATGGAGTTCTTTTGCCGCCACCCTAACATTTGGAGGCATGTAAATTATATTTTAATAAAATATCTATACGCGCCGCGCACACGCATGCGCACACGCATGCAGAGGACAATCTGGTTCTAATTACTTGTACTTTAGTTGAACTTTGGCGTTTCCTTTGACTTTCTCCCTAATGTATGTGAGCTGTGGGCCTTGCAATCCTGCAGTGAATCCACAGAAAAAGAGGGGAAAAAATCCAGACCGGCTCTCTTTGGTGCCAACAAAAATGAAGCCCAACTGAATGTTTTGACCAAATGCAACACTTTGCTCGTCTCCCTTAATTAGCTGAAATTACTCCCTCCCACAGGGTCTGGAGCTCTGGGCTAGAATTCCCTGGGGGCTGTGCAGGAAATGCCTTTTGCTTTACAACTCTTTTTTTTTTCTTTTAAGGCTCAGCTGCCCAGAGAGTGCATTAAAAGACTGTCTTAATCATGGAAGGTTCTAGTAAAAAGGCAGGGTTTTCATAATGCGAGATGCCTGCCTCTAATCAGGCCCAACATAAAATCCTGAAATCTGTCAACATGGTTTAGGCAGCAGTAAATTAGTTCTCACAAAGAAAAAGAAAAAAAACCTGTATACTGAGCTCTCTCTTAAAAATGGTATCTGCTACTTAGTCTAACCTTTAGAAAAATGCCAAGCATGTTAGGAATTGTGAAGGGAGCTATTGTTGGAGACTTTCTGTGTGTTTAAATGACACTCAGGTGTGTTGTAACAACAAGGACATTTATGCTGTGTTTTCTCAGGTGAGTTAAGTTTGTAAGTGCCAAGTCCTCTTAACAGGCAGCAGCATTAAATTTGTGGTTTTCTTTTGAATTTCGGGAATGAATTAACCCCCAGAACTGTGGCCCTGTTTCAAGAAGCTGTGTCACTGGCAGTGCAGGCATTCTACCTCGCACCATCTCTGTGGGTGGAGATTTTGTTTAGTTTGGTTTTGTTTTGCCTGCAAACAACCTGAGTTTGAAGTCCTTCAGAGCAGTGCTTCTAAAATGCCATCTTCGGACCGGTGTCCTTTCCTAAACTGCCTGTGGCCAGTCCATAGTAAGTGCAGAAACTGAGAGCAAGTGTTTAGAAAATTTTACTGTAATTGGACAGAGTGATCTTATGTCTACTAACATTTTTTTCTAAGTTGGAGCTTGTGTGTTGTTGTTGTTTTTTAACACCTTAATTCCTTTTTTCTAGAGATCCATTTTATATATTTTTTTTCCTAGGGATTTGTTTTCACTGAATTTTATCAATCCATGATGGATTTAGGGTGGGAGGGGGTAAGAAATGGTCTTTTACCATAGATAGAGTGAACATTACTAATTTAAAGCACCCCCCTCACCCCAGGAATTCTCTTGCTGGTTGCTGGTCTGGAGCACACCTTGACGAGCATTGATTTAGAGACAAACAAGACCTATAATGAATTTTTATACAAGGAAAGTGATTCGAGCTTCATTTTTTTAGTGACAGCCATCTCTGTGTTGCAGGGATGGAGGGGTTTAAAATATGGGCTGGAAGCTTGTGTCTGTCTGTGCAGGTTGGTGCAGCTTGCTGTCTCCTTCTGCATGTGTGCAGCCCAGAGAAGCCCCCTCAGCACCTCTGGTGCTGACTCTGCTCTGGGCAGGACCCACGGAGTCAAGCAGAAGTTTCTCGGTCTTGACCATTCCCTGACGAAGCAAGGCAGCCCATCTGGTGAGCAGTTTAGATGCCACATCGGAGGCTGCTGCTTGTCTGGGATGCAATCACCAAAGAGCACTGAATAGGACTATAAGTAAGCAAGGAGATAAATAAAAAAGCAAGAGGCAAAACGCAGATCCAAATCATTCCTCAAAGGCTGCTTCCCCAAACTGAAATCACATCGGGATGGCCGGAGTGCAATTGTTTGATTGAATGACACAAGCCTCCTTTTTCCCCCCTGGGAAGTCTAAAAACTGCTTTTTTGGCCTGCCCGAGATAGCTGAATGAGCTAATACAGGACGCGTTGTCTGCTGAGCCTGCAGAGTTTTCCAGCAAAAATTTTATCATTCCATAGACTGTGATTGCGCTTGCCTGGATAAGGAACGGAATGTTTGAGGCCTCTCAAGGGCATTTGATGAATCTAACTCTAATTTAAAGGGACTAATAGATTATTGATTTAAGCGGGATGACAGTGAACAAATCAATGGCCAAGCACTCTGTAGCTACCTTAAACACCAAAATGACTAGTGAAAGGGGAGTCATTAGGCGCCCTGCCTCCCGTTTCCCGCTGCCTTTACTGGTGCTGGTGGTGGGAGGGGGCGGAAGGGAAAGAGGAGCACTAATAAACTTTGCCAGAGTATTTTGCTACATTATCAAAAAGGCCAGAGGTTGCATTCAAGTAGGAATCTGCTTTTATATTGAGGCCGTATCCTGCCCCTGATTCTAGAACTTGCTGTGGAGAGTTTGTTTGAGACTAGCTTTGGCAGTCTGACTAGACCACTGAGACTTTTTCTTTATTTCTTGTTTAGTTTTGCATTATGCTCAGTGTTGTAGGCCACACAGGAAATAAAGGACCAGGGATTACCAGTTTAGAGGCTGATATTGGAGCATATGAAATCACAAATATTTAATTCTTTATTACCGGTAGGGAATTTTTTCTAAAGATGATTATTTCTTGTCATATGTAAAACGTCTCTGTTTATGTTTGTGTGGGATTCGTCTATGGCATTCTTAGGATTCAAATTCAAACCACAATAAAAGGAATCAATTTATCCTTCAAAACACAGCCTGGTCATCTCCTCCGGGAAGCCTCCCTTGATTTGTCCTGGGCAGAATAAAGCTTGCAACCACCTTTATTATTATACCAGTGGTTCCCAAACTGCTGCAATTTGGATTCACCTGGGAGTGTATTTTTTAAAACACATATTCATGCCTAGCTTCCACTCCCAGACATTCTGTCATAATAGATCTGGGATATAACCTGTGCGCTAGGATGGTTGAAAACTCCCCAGGTAGTTCTAATAGATAGCCACGTTTGGGAACAATTGTTATAGTCTAATCATTGATTTACCCTCTGTTAGGCCAAACTTGTCAAGGCTAAGGGATTATACCATGCACTGCCCATGGCATATGACACAGTGCTTGGTATGTTATAGTCACTCAGCAAAAATAAACGATCGAAGATGTGAGCATCCGTTGTCCAGATATGGGAAAGTTCGTACCATTGCAGGTGGAATCCCCACAGCTTTAATAAAAGTCCAGAGCCCTCACAATTGACTGCTTACAATAGAACATTTCCAGTCATGGCAGTCATTCAGGAAAAGCCTTCTAGAGTCATTCATTTGTTATCAATGGCTCTCATCCATAGAAAAAAATCTTTGTCCAACCTTTGTAAAATGTTTTGGGATTTTTGAGGTCTCCCTCTTTTTTGTGTACTTTGCCCGGAGTTTCTTGGGTATTAAATTGCCTGCAGTTCTGTTCCTCTCTTTGGGAGGGTGAAATGCTGGACTCCCTTGAGTACATGTATTTGAAGTGGCATATTTATGGAAATTACCACCCACTTTTGAAATTCAGGGCATAGCTCTGACAGCTGAATCCAGCCCTAACAATTCTATTTACAACTTCCCTAGTCAAGCCAGATTAGCTGTTCTACATGAGTGAGTAGGACATTAACTCCCCCTGCCATTGCTTCTGTAGAGAACACAATGCAGGATTGAGTGGTGGTGAGGACAGGGCTCTGTCAGAGTTGGGGGAGCACTTGGGTAGAAATAGAGGCACACAAGTAGAACCAATCTAAAAGTTTTGAGAAGTATCTAGGGAGGGACTCATTTATTGATTTTAGGAGTGTTAATGGACACAGCCTTTCTAGAAGTCAATTTACCCACATGAATTAAAAACTAACAAAATATTTTTAAATAACCATACCATTTGAATGAATAATTCCACTTCTGAGACTTTATCCTAAGGAAATAGTCAGAGATGTGCTGAGATTAGCTGAAAAGATCTCCATCCTAATGGAATGTTTTTTGGGGAAATATTTTTTTTTTTACAAGGAAGTAAACTCCAGACCGAAAAAGTTAAACAGACTAATTCCCAAATAGACTCTACAGTATAATTCCATTTTAGTAAACAAACAAACAAACAAACAAAAAATACTTATATGCATAGAAAAATGGGCTGGAAGGTGTATGCCAAAATGATAACAGTGATTTTTCTCTGAGTGAGAGGATTGTGGGTGATTCTGTGTGTGTGTGTTTGTTATTTTTGTTTTGGTTTTAACAAAGTAGTATATTATTTTGTACATTTTGTTGTTGTTAATGCTCACCGAAGGATATTTTTTCCATTGATTTTTTAGAGAGAGTGGCAGGGAGGGGGGGGGAGAGAGAGAGAAACATGAATGTGAGAAAGAGGCATTGATTTGAGAAAGAGGCATCGATTGGTTGCCTCATGAATCCGCCCTGACCAGAGCCAGGGAACAAACCTGCAACCCAGGTACATGCCCTTGACCAGAATCGAACCCGTGACCCTTTGGGCCGCAGGCTGACGCTCTAACCACTGAGCCACGCCGGCCTTGGCTTATTTTGTACTTTTAACAAGTACTGCTTTCTTCTTGATGTCATTAGTACTCTTTTGTTTTCAGTGACGTTGATTACTATGAGGAATGCTTTTGCCTTCACAGCCTAATAAGTGATCTGATAAGCTTTAGGGACACCTCAGATGCCAACCCATCTGTAGGACACTTGACATAATTGTGCCAAGCTATGCAGAGTAAGGGCTTTCTTCGTCCCAGATACCGAGGTTCTAACCAGTGAAGACTCAAATAGGTTTATCTACTACTAGACCTGTGCTACTCTAATGAATTCATTCCAAGATTTTTCTGAATTATGTAAATTCTATAATAGTTGGTTCTATTCCAAAGGGATAATTAATTTTTTAAGTAAGTAAAGGAGTGTATGAAAGCTATTCGATTTCCAGTTTTATAATTTCATGACTTAAAGGGGCACTTAGTGTTTGTAATGAAGAAGAAAATGTTTATGTATTAATTCAACAAATATTTATTGATTACTTACCTGTTATGGACCAGGACCTCCTCTAGGCCTGGGGCACAGTTGTAAACAATGTAGATAATTCCTTTAGCCTCATTAAGCCCATACTTGAGGGTGTGCCAGAGGCATAATATAAAATTATATACAAACTTTCTAAAGGTAGAATTTGTTAGAGAGTTTTACAGAAAATAAGATAAAATAATGGGATAAAATGACCAGGAGTGAGGAATGGGGTAGGGCATTTTACTTAGAGAAGTCATCTTTGAGAAAGTGACATTTGTTCTAAGAACTAAGAGATGAAAAGGAACCAGGGATGTGAAGGTCTGAGAATTTCCAGGTAGGGGTAATGGTTAGTATTTAGTTGCCTTAAGTTGGTATAAGAACTTGGCCTATTTAAGAGAGAGGATAGAAGCCAAATGTTTAGAGGTCAATAAGTTAGGAGAATCATTGATGTCGCTAATGGGCCACATCATGTACAGCTTCATAGAACATAGTAAGGAGTTGGGCTTTGATCTAACTGGTGACTACCAGAGAGCTTTAGACAGGTAAGTGAGAGCGAATGAATTAAAATTTTTGAACAGTTATCTTACTGCTTGTTTGAAAACTGGACTCCAGTGTAGAGGAGTAGGTACAGTGAAGAGGCTATTGCAGTAGTTGAGGCGGATTCCTAGCCTGCTGTAGCAGCAGGATTTCGAGATGAGGCTTAACAGTATGTCTAGTGGGACAGTTGACTTGACTTGCTGAAAGTTTGGCTATAGGAAAATTCAGTCAGCAGAATATCCAATCTGGGAGCCTAGGGGCAGTAGAACAACTGGAAATGTTATACCTGGGAAATCTGTATGTTGTCAAGTGGTTTGGAGATTGGAAGATTCTGGAACATTTTTTGATCACTTTCAATCACTCCTTTCCCCATATCCATCATACTTTGTGAGCATTTTTGCCTGTGATTGGAGTAGGCTGGGCTTTGCTTTGACTTTGTACATAAAATCTGGAGAGTAGGGATTGGAGAATACTTGGATCTTAAGTTCTACAAATTCCTATTTCCCCTGGAATTTGAGTGATTAAACAGTGAAATGGGGGAATTATGTATTTTTAAATCTAGACTAAAGAGCAACATGAATCAGTGCCATGGTCAGTGCAAAACAGTGCTCCTCAAACATTAATTGTACATTTGGTGTCCTGGGGGTTTTGTTAAAATGCAGATTCTGATTCCATAGGCTTAAGATGGGGCCTGATACTATGTTTTCTACTAAGTTCTGAAGTGACGCTCATGCTGCGGGTCCAGGGAGCCGTCTTTGAGTAGCAAAGGTCTTGCCAATATTATTATTGATGAAGATTGGTTATGGACACATGCCAGAGGCCCTCCTCATATACTTGCTGAATGGCAACTTGGGGCATTTTCTTCATTTGTCCTCAGGAAATTTGCTTTTGGTTAAATGAGCAACAGGGTCAAGCAAGTTATTTCTGAGCCTCTAACTAAATCAGAAGCTAGTGGAAACAAAAGGGTAGAAAGAACCTGGGGTCTGCAGTATGAAGATCTGACTGTATCTAGGCTCTACCACTGCCCTATTGATCTTGGACAAGTCACTGTGTGCCTCAGACTCTCAGTTTCTCTTAAGGGTAAATGGTGATAAAAGCATCTCCCTCGCAATGAGAGAGACATATGGATCGCTTCATAAACTGTCGGGCACCCCATCAATGTGAGTCAGTATCCCCACTGCTGTGCCTACTGTGATGACTGCTTTTGTGGACCCATCTTTGCTAGCGTTATTGCTGAGTTTGGGACAGAGTCCTATGAATTCACTGGTAAAACAGAAATGAACTGAAATCCATTTTCTCTGTTTCTCCCCTGCCCATCTCCCTTGTAGCGATTGAAACACAGAGCACCAGCTCTGAGGAACTCGTCCCGAGCCCTCCGTCTCCGCTTCCTCCCCCTCGTGTGTACAAACCCTGCTTCGTCTGCCAGGACAAATCATCGGGGTACCACTATGGGGTCAGCGCCTGCGAGGGCTGTAAGGTGAGTGCCACGGCTCTGTGCCTGATGCGCCCATTCTCCACGTGCTCGGCCAGGGTGACCTCCCGGCTCCGGAAATGGGCTGCTTTGACATCTGTCACATCACCTTCCATTAGTGTGGTGGCCTCAGTTGCATTTCATGATTTCACTTGTTATATCTCATTAGTTAAAAATTCAGAAACTTCCACAAATGACTGATGGGGGCCAAATGTTCTAGGGCCCTTAAAATAACACAGAACAGTCCTTTTCAGGTAACAAGAGCCTTTTGAAGGAGTTCTGAAAAGCATCATCCTGTTTCTCTTTAAAACGTGCCGTCTGGCGTCTCTGTAGTTTTATTTTATTTTTAAATATGACTGACAGGCCACTGAATCAACTTGCAGAGAATCCAGGGTTGAAATTGGGATTTATCTTCTGGCTGCTTCCTCAGCCCTGTGGCCTTTGAATTATAGTTTGATTTTCAGCCTGTAGGGACTTGCTACTGTGTGTGTGTCATAAATTCAGGGGGACTGGATTTAAAATTCCAGCCTTCAGAGTAGTGGAGGCTGAACATGTGTCAGGGAGGCTATGGCTGCTTTGAATCAAGCTGGACAATTGTTATCGAGTCCAGCAGGCTTAATTGAGTGAAAGAGCTTTTTTTTTTTTTTTTTTTTTTTTAAGAGAGAAAAGAAACAAAGAATGACTTCACAGGCAAATCTAAGTCATCCATAGACAATTTTTCAAAGGAACTATGGCTGTCTTGAGCCAGCCCTTCTCTAGATATACAGCATCTTTATGTCTTCTCCAATGGGTGTTCAGGTCTGCTGTTTATATACCTAAATTGCATGATTCATTTGTAATCGTAAACATGTTGGAGTAATCTTACAGGTGCTTTATGGCATTTTGCATTTGGTTCATCGGAGTTAGCACTTGTTCCTGTGTGTATTGGTTAGGCACTATTGTGTAACAAACCATCCTAAAACTGAGTGGCTTAACACAATAACTTTTTATTTAGCCTACAGTTCTCTGGGTCAGCACTTCAGGCCAGGCTCCTCTGGGTGCTTCCTCTGCTCCTAGCGGTGCTCCACTGTGTATCTCTGGTCAGCTGCAGATTAGCTAGTTGGCTCTGCTTCTGAGGGTAGTACTTCCTGTTGGCTGGGGACCCTCAGCTCAGCTTTCTTCCATGTGGTCTCTCATTCCCCTTGGGCCTGGCTGTTCCCATAGGCAGAGTTCCAGAAGAGAGGACAGGGGCACACAGGTCTCTGAAGGCCTAGGCTCGGAAGTGGCACACTGTCATTCTGACATGTTCCATTGGCCAAAGCAAGTCATAAGGCCAGTCCATACTCAAGAGGTAGGAACATAAACTCAACTTCTTTATTCAAGGAGCTGCAAAGTCACATTGTAAGAGGTAGGAATACCGGGGGAGGGAAATTGGGGTTGTTTTGACATTCACTCTACTATACTGCACGTCTAGCTGCCTATGAACACACAGTAGATAGGACTCGAGCTCTGTTGCCCAGCACCTCACACACAATCTCTCATGCAGGGGGTGCTTAAAGATGCAGGTCGAACAAACACATAAATGTCACTCAGCCCCTCAACGAAACTATGTGTGCTTTCCCTTCTTTCAAATCGTTTGAGTAAACATGTATTACTTTACAGGGTAAGGCCAGTTTGAGGACATTCATTAAAGACGTAGGATCATCTCTCTGCCTCTGGGACTGTGTTGGTTGTTTTAAAGGAATTCCCTTTCCTTCAGTAGCTTCAGGAAAGTTAACACGGCAACCAGTTGGTAGCTGAATAGAAAGCAAACATTTGTGCCTCTCATTATCGCTCTATTATTGGTAACCTCTAGCTGAATCTAGATGTATCCTGAGATTTGGCAAGACTTCAGAGTACCAGTTCACTTTGTCCAATATGTAAATAATTTGTTGTGCAATATTAACATTCTTTTCTAATACTCATTTGAAAGTTAAATGAAAAGACACTCCTTTATTTCAAAAACTTTTAAGTCATCTCATGTCCAGAAATCTTAATGAGGTTGGTTATAACTCAGCTTACCTGCTCCCATTATGCTGGGAAAGAAATTTCCCAGCCCGACTCTTCTCGTGCCAGACCCCAGGCCCTGCATGTCGAGCTGTTTCACAATCTGCATGGTACAAACTGTTGTAATCAGCCTTTAGCTAATTCCATGAATCTCTTGTTTTAATTTAGGATTCTGACTCTTTTTAGGAAAACCCCCAATGAAAACAAAACCCATATCAACACAAGCAACTTTGATAAACTTGGTTAAGCTCTTCCAAGTCATGTTGTAATAAATCTTTTAGCAGAGCTACAAGCCCGGTAAGGTCAGATGAGCTCACCAGCCAGCTAGTTGTCAAATTTGAGGATTTCTGCCTTATAGGCGGGTCTCGGAAAATGGGGACTGCCTTTTGCCTTTGGTAAAGACTGGTCAGCATTTTGTCTTGCTGGGAAAATGCAGTGACACAATTCACAGAACTGAAAAACGAGAATGTGAAAGTATAATGTAACACCCAAAGAAAAAAAATAACTTTTATTATCATTTTTTATAATTACCAATACAGTGCAGAATTTATTATATAAAAAACTACAAAACCAAAACAACCATAGTTCCACCCTGGGAGAGAACCCCCCCGACCCTGTTTTTCTATGTGTATATTTTTTTGTTTTTTACAAAAATAGAATTTTACCTTGCACATTGGTTTTTAACCTGGTTTAATCTTTCAGGACCAAAATTTAAGCTGCATAGTTTTTATGGTTATACCATTAATGTAGTGGTTTATGGTTATATCATAATTTATTTAATTAATCACCTATCGTACAATTAGGGTCTTTCCAGTGTTTCTTTGTTATAACTCATGCTTTAATGTATAGACTTTAAGTATGTATGTGGTAATTTCCTTGGGATAAATTAGTACAAGTAGAATTTCTAGGTCATTGGCTTTATACAGTTTTAAGACTTTTGATACAAATTACCAAAAGACCCTCTAGAAAAGGTATATAAATTTAAGCTGTTAATCTGTAACGACTAATCTTATTGGAAACTCTCTATTAGGAATTTCTCCCTTGTGATAGTAAGGTAATGAGTCAAGAAACAACTTCTATTCTGGAATTCTGCCTACATTTAATGTGGTTGTTCATATTGGGCCCCATGCTTGGTACCATGTTGGGATACCAGCATCCGGGCCCCTGGTGGACCTGTAAGAGCTGCCCATCCTTTGGCTGGAGATCAGAGGTCACTCCTCTGGGCAGAGCCTCTGCTCTAAAGCAGGGCTCCCAAACAGAACCCACTTGATAATTGTAAGAAGTAATGGCCTTCTTAAAGAAGTGGCTTCTACCTGTCATTACCAGGATGACCATATTGATTACTGTTTGGGGAAGAGAACCTTCTGTCTCTAGGAACCAGGTGGCAGTCTCAACCCCAGAGAATAATAGGTTGTAGTCCGCCCATGGGAATGGCCAGTGGCTGCTGTGTTGACACAGCATCACCCCGGCAACATAACCACTGGATGCGCTGCCATAGGGATGCCCCCTTGAGGGGATTTCCAGCTGAGCAGTGACAATTTTTTGCAGAAGACAAAGCGTACATAAAATGAACATGTGGTGTGGTTAGCCAACAAGGTTTAATAATATAAAGTAATAAAGCTGATTTTCATGTAAGAAACGGTCTCATTGTTCATGGCTAGAATTTATGCACAGTTTTGGCATTCTTCATATTTTACATTTCCATTTTTGTGGCTTTCAAAAGAGTTTGGAGTCTGGGGTGAGACTACCAGGGTCCGAATCTTGGCTAGCACTTGCTAGCTTCGTGACTCTGGGAAATCATTTTTAATTCTCAGTGTCTCTCTTTTCTCACTTGGAAAAATGGAAATGATAATACCGTGAAGATAAAATGAATAACTATGAAGCATATAGAATAATATCTGGAACATACTATGAGGTATACGTGCTTAGTTATTGTCATTAACTTACACTGACTTTTGCACACACTGATGTAACATTGGTTATCATCTTAGTATTCTTTCTTATCATGTTCTTCCAACAGTTCCCATTTCTTTACACCAAAATGAACACTGCCTCTTTCCTTCAAGACTCAGCTTAAGACCCAATGACTCCATGGACCCTCCCCTGATTACTAGGGCAAACTGTTTCCATAAAGAGCCAGATAGTAAACTCTTCAGGCTCTGAAGGCCATATGGCCTCTGTTGCAACTACTCAACTCTGCCACTGCAGCATGAAAGGAGCCATAGACAATATGTAACGGAATGGGCATGGCTGTGTTCCAATAAAACTCTACAGAAACAAGCAGTCGGTCACCTTTGGCCCTTGGGCCTAGTTCCCTGGCCTCTGCTAAAGTATACGGTGGTGTGTCATTTCTTACAGTTTCTGAAACTCAGAACTCATAGTCCAAAGCACTCATGCCAAAGGCGGCAGGCCAGCCGGTTCTGGTGGACTGCAGGCTTGGGACTGCTGCTCCTCCTCTCCACTGGCTTCAGGAAAGTTGCCTAACAAGAGCTGGTATCCGCTTGCCCAGGGCTCTGTGGCGGGAGCTTCAAGACCACTGTCCCTGTCTGGTGTTCCTCTACCTCTTTTTTCTCACTCAGCTCCCTCTTATCTCCCAAAGTCAGAAAAATTCATAATTTTCTTATAAGTCAGAAAGTAGCTTTTGCTACTATCTAAAGCACCTGGTATCTTACTTTGGAGTGGTTTGGGAATGTATTAGATCTTCCTGCTTAAGAAATAATCCAAATGCTTGTTGGCTTAAAACAATACATTTACTTGCTCTAATTCTGTGTAGGTTTTTTGGTCTGGCTGGCTTGGCTTGGGCCAGGCGGTCTAGGATGGCCTCGCTCCCATGACTGAGGCTTTGGCAGGATGACTGCATCTTCTTCCCGTGTTGTCGTTCCTCATGCATTAGCCTAGCCTGGACTTGTTCACATGGCGGTGGATGGGTTCTCATCAGTAAGAGAAAACATCACCAATGTACAAACCCCTGGTTGCATCACACTTGCTAATGTCCCCTTGGCCAAACCAGTTACGCGTTCAAGCCTGCATCACGGGTGGCGAAATAAGCAGCATCCCTTAAGCGGAAAAGTGGCAAAGTCACTTTACAACAGGCTGAGTATACCCGAGGTGGCATTGATTGTGTGCTCTCTTCTGTTTCCCCCGGTTTCATGAGTAAGTCTCTTCAGACAGCTATATTCACCATTTCGTCATCAGATCTTTATTGAAGACCCCCCAAGTTTCAGGTCCTGGGCCAGGTGCTGGAGATACAACAGTGAACCCCACAGACAAGTTCCTTCTTGTACAGGAAGGCAGATGATAAACAGTTCACAGGGGGAAGGAAATGAACAGAACCGTGGGGTAAAGAATAATGGAAGGGTACCTGATTTGATAGGGGTCAGGTGAGATCTCATGGCTGAGCAGGAACAAGATGTGTGAGTAATAGGGGAAGGCATCTTAGCTCAGAAACTGAACACTGGATCGAGGGCCATTTCTTCCCCTCTGGGCTGTGTCCATGGACTTGTCTGGGCCTCAGCAAATCTGCAAAACGAAAGCAAATCCACGAGTTTGAACCCAGTGCTATGCCAAATACGAACACTAAAAACAGTGAACCCCCAAATTGAACTGATTTCTTGTTAGGGATGGCTCACGGGGCATGGGAGTCCCTGGGGTGGGGGGAGCAGGGAAATGCCCGTGTTAGATACCTACTCTAACCCAGGCATTTGGGCATTTTATGCCCATATTTTATTTAATTCTCACAGCAGCCCTGCCAGGGGGTAGGCTTTATAATTTTACAGAGGCGGAAACTGACGTTCAGAGAAGTTAAGAAACTTGACTGAGGTCACACAGCCTGCCTTTGTAAGGGCTAGGATTGAAATCCTGTGCCTGTTGGAAAACACCCCATTGCTTCAGCCACTTGGAAACAGAAGGTAGGAAGCAGTGGTGTGGTATGGCCTGGGTTGGGGGTTTCATGGGGCAACAGAGTAAAAACAACAACAGGTGGGGGCATCCTTAAAAGAAAAACAACCCTATTGTTTTGATCATTTCATAAAAGAAACGGCATCTTTACAACAAAACATAAAAAAGGAAGAGCTCACAAGTCAGCCTTTTTCTAAGAAGGGACAGTTAACAGACAGACCCACCCACGGGCACCCTCCCAACTGGTGCTTGTCCTGTTCCCTCTGCTTGGCCACTGATGGGTGGAAACTTCCCATCCACAAGCAGCACTTGGGAGCCACTGTCCCCCACATGCGGAGCCCCTGGGGTGAGGCCGGGTGCAGCCCCGGTGGCGCGCCCGCTCCGCTAGGGCGCAGAGGAAATGCTTGCTCAAGGTCACATTGGCCGCCTTCTATTTAAAGCAGCCTTTAGGAGATTAAACTCCACCAGCCCCCTGGGTCCCTCCGGGCTAATTTTGTCCATTTTCTCATCTGCCTTTGTTTTCCTTGCCTCTGAATGGGGGAGCCCTCATCTCCATGACGGTGTTCGGCTGCTGGGCTGTTTTTTTCCTGGCAGACAGCAAGTAGTGTGGTCAGGCACAGAAAGTTTTGCAATCAGGAAGATGGATGTCTGTGCTTAATTTTAGAACTTCTATTAAATACTATAAATGTGCTTAGTGATTTTATTTGACCAAGGCCCTTTCAGAGGACATTGTTTTTTTAATTTTAATTGGCGTGGGTAAACATGAACATTCTGCTCTGCTTGGAACATTTTTTACTTTGTGCACCCCAATAGTTGCTTCTGTTTAGTTGTTCATCACAGTATTGGGCCCCCAAAACAATATAACACACTAAAGGCAATAATGAAAACAGGACAGCGTCTGCATGCTGTAGTAGCTAAAACTGAATTATGAAGCCTGCCATCAAGTTCATTATTCTGGTCCCTGAACCAGGGTAGTAGATCCCCTTATAGACCCAAAGAGCTGTTCTCCTTATTAAAATCGACCGACAGAGAATTTATTTATTCTCTCATTCATCAGACATTTATTAAACATCTTCTGTGAGACAGACTCTAGGTATAGGAATTAAAGATGTGTGTGTGTGTTTAAGACATGGGGATGTTTTATTGCGTAAGTTTTAAATTTCTTAATTTAAAGAAAACTTTCTGAGCTGTGACCCATGGTCACATCTGAGTGGACTGTGCTTTGGTTTGTCCTCATGGCCAAGTCTCATGGGGGCAGCTTCTTATGGATCAAAATACGTAGTGAACTTTTATATTGCATTTTAATTTGTGGCTGCATTAACTTATACAAGAAATAGGCAATAAAAACACCTTAGATCACATTGTCTTGAGCTCAAATAACGTATTTAAAGGCCTTGAATTGACCTGTTCCTTTATCTTTACAATATCACTCTTAGATAGGAGATCTGAAGTTTAATCTCCATTCTACAAAAATGAAATCAAAATTAAAACAGAATTAAATCATATACACACAAATCCAAAGGTTTTTATGTATTTTGTTCCCAGCATTGTGTCCCATTGTTTTTAGAAAGTACATAGAACAGTGCCTGTTAAATAATAGGCGCATAGTAAATATTTATTGAATGTAGGGATAAGTGAATGGGCAAGGATGTAAACACGCATGTGCCATGTGCTGTGATTCTTGTCGTGAGGGGGCCTGATGGGCTCAGAGGAGCCTCAGATCCCTCTGACGCCTTCAGGGAAGGCTTTATGGAAGAGACAGTTAAAAGGGGTGTGAGCATTTTTCAGATGAGGAAGGGGAGAGGCTGTTTTAGGGAGAAGTTGTAGATGAACAGGAAAACAAGGGAACTTGAAATAACCTATAAAAAATTTTGTGGAAAAATGCCCTGGCTGGTGTGGCTCAGTGGGTTGAGCATCGACCTGTGCACTGAAAGGTTGCCGGTTCAGTTCCCAGGCAGGGCACATGCCTTGGTTGGGGGCTCGATCCCCAGTAGGGTGTGCAGGAGGCAGCCGATCCATGTTTCACTCTCATATCAATGTTTCTATCTCCCCTCTCCCTTCCTCTCTCTCTAAAAAAAAAATCAATAAAAATTCTTTTGAAAAAATATTGTGGAAAAATGGAAACTCACCCACACTGTTAACATGAATTTTGCATAGATCTGTGCGAGCAACTGTGAATCAGCCAGGCATTTGCTCAGATGGGGCTCATTACATATCATTTCTTCAGAGGTGCCTTCTCTAGAACCCCCAGGATAGGTCCCCCCTTTTTTTACCTTTTCTGTTGTTCTACCTTGTAGCACTTAACTGTGGTTAACTTATTATTTATGGACTCATTTGCTTGATACCATCCCCTTCTGTCAGACTATAAACTCCAGGAGGGCTGGAGCTGGTCCTTCATCACAGACTTACTACCCATGCCTAGCATAGTGCTCTACAAATAGTAGGGCCTCAATGCATTAGTGTTTTTATCAGAAATTACATCTGAATATATAGTAATTAATATAGTTATAAGTGATGCATAATAAAGCAGATATAATTATATGATAATGCACATAATAGTATAAGTTTATATATTCTAATTGTGTAATGAATTGCATCTCATATAGGGTTTGTGATGATATATACATGTAAACTTTTGTGAAATTTTCCAAACTGGACAAGGCCTTTGGTGGCCAAAGCCCAGGTCATTTTCTCAGTAATTTCTGCCTCCCACCTCTGAGTTAACCCTTCACTGCAAAAGATCTGTTCTCTTTGAGGTGTCTTTAAGCAAACTGTTAAGGACTAGCAACTGGAATGATGTACTCAAGAATGCTGTGGGATCTTAGTAATATAAAGAAAATAAAAATCTCAACATCTAGAATATACCTCCAGATCTGGTCACATCAGAACTGCTGAGATGGTGGTCTAGTAATAGTTCCTACAGGAAAAGAAAACTTTTTTTCTTCAGGATAAATGTTGTTCTAAATTGAGAAATCATTTTGGGTTGGAAAGACAGGAAAATCTGTCTTTTTTTTTTTTCCTTCTGGTGCATAAATAAACAGGAAGTGGAAAGTGAATTCTGAATTAGCCCACAACCCTGAATTTGTGTGTGCGTTGGCCGGGTGATAATAGTTTGTTTAAATTGTTGGTTTTAAGTGGTTTATAAATCTTTTAATAGTTAAAAGTTTATAAATGCTTATTTAAATGCTTTGTTGTTTTAAAATATCAAGAACACTTTCATTTGCTATTTTTGGTGAATCAAGCAAGCTAAAAGTCTGCAAGTTTTGGTAAAGATTTTACCTTTGATGTGCAGTAGAAAAATAATTTCCAATATTTGTAGTTAACCTGTCGATTGAGGTCTCAAGCCTGTTTCATGAAGTTTTGGTCAACTTTTAAAAAATATCACCAGAAATCAACACTGTTTTCTGATTTACATCAAATGAAGAGTAAAATAAGTTACTTTTACAAAATTCCTAGGGACTGACCATCATCTAAAAATGAATTATGGCAATGCATCGCGATTACACCAAACAAAACCAAAAATGTGTTTTCATCAGAGAAATAGACGTATACTTTGGGGGTTTCCTGAGAGTGTTTATAAATTATGACTGAAAATCATTCCTGTTTAAATAAAATGTACACCATCATAGGTAACGATTTAGTTACTTTTGAGAGAGGGGTATTTCAGCCTTCCCTCTTCCTAAACCTTTTACTAGAGAGGTTAAATAGAAAGCTTTCAGTTCTGTGTTTCTTTTCCTGGGGGAGCTCTAGGAAAGAAGTAGTAAGAAGTGAAATGTTCTGGGAAGCTCTTCCTGTTGTATCAGCTCCTGTATTTCTCTTCATGAGGACACGGCTCTTTGCCCCCCGTCTTCCCACTCTGCATGGTTGCCTCTATCCCCACCTGCACAACTATAAAACCATAGAAACAATAAAAATATCTTACATTTCTATTGCTTCTTAGTGTTTCTAAAGTACTTTCACATATGGGATTAAATTGGGCTGAGCTTAGCCATGGTACAAAATAGGAACCTCCAAAATGTGCAGTATCTCATACAGAATTCCTTTCTATCTCATGCAACAGTTCGAGGCGTGTATTCCTGGTTGGTTTTCCACGCAGAGATTAGGCGGCCAGGCTCCTTCCAGTGGGACAGCTTGGCGTCCACTAGGTCCTTAGCGTGGCCTGCAATAGGAAGGAGAGCGTGGAGGAGGCAGTGTACCTGCTTCCTAGGGCCCAGGGCCCAGAGTGCAGATGTCACTGGCTGCAGCTGCTCACAGGACCAAAACCAACTGCAAGAGATGTCATCTAGCCACGTGCCCAGGCACAGAGCTATTATTACAGAAAGAAAGAATGAATTCAGTGAAGAGCTAACAGTTTCTGCCTTGGGTTTAGTATTTGACCCTCATAACAATTAGAGAAGTAGGTGGAATTAGTTTCCCAGATGAAGAAGCTAAAATAGAGTTCATGGGACTAAAATTTACCCTCTGAGCCCTTGATTTATAATCTGATTCTGTCGCTGAAATGGCTGTTGTGGAAACAAACATGGATTCATTTCTGCACTTAATTTTTCCTGAATCTTATCAAATTATCTTTTTTTTGGATGATTCTAAACATCTTCATATTCCTCATATGTTCTGTTTGACATTTTGAGAGGCTGGGAAAGCCTTACCCAGGAGAATGCGACCTTTATCGGGTTTGATTCCAGTGACATCTCACAAGGCAAACATCGCATGTAGTCGGAATGACCCCAGAAAATCCCTTTGGTAAGCAGACAGTTGGAGACTGACATATGTCTCTTATTAAGCCCTGCAAAGCCAGTTCTTCCTCCAGCTTTGGAAACAGATTGGGGTTCGTGCTGCGGAGCCCCAGATGAAATAGTTGTTTTCTATTGTACCAAAAATATCTGCCCTCATGCACAGGCATCAGACTAGCACAACACAGTGCTCATGTCACGAAAACCACTCATCCTTCTAGATATTTCCTTGTCACTGAGCTTCTCTTACCATAATAGTTTCTCTGGGATTGGAATTTCTCTTGATCCTTTTACGAGCTGTGTCTTTTTGATGATGTTCGGTATTTTTCCGCTTCAGGAAGGCAGCTAGATGTGTCATGCGGGTAAGCAGTGCCAGGATGGGGAAGATTTTGTCCTGCGGATCCTAGAACTCATCCCTGAAAAGAACCTAGAGAGGGCAATGAAAATCTGCGTGCATCTCCAGCCGGCACAATGCTGGCATTGTCCGGGGCGAAGGGGAAAAGCTGGGGTCCTGGCAGGCCTGCCCCATTAGAGTCTTGTTGCTTGTTCCATGCTGAAAGGATGGCATTCCTTTGCTAGCAATGTCCTGCCCGGATTTCTGGCACCAGTTCTGTGGCCAGCGCTGTCGCCTGGGGCATTTTTGTTTGCGTTGGATTTGTTTTACTTCAAAGCGGCAAAGTGCAGGCTGCTTAAGTGTACAAGGTAGGACTGTTTTTATAAAGTTGGCCATGCAACTTGTCAGGACAGTCAAGGTGGCCCGTCTGCCAGGGCGCCTGCTTCCTGTTCGCCGGTGTCCAAGTGTGAGAAGCATACACAGTAAATTTAACTCATTAACTTGTTCGCAAGTGTCCCAGAAGCGGCTCGTGGATTTTAACATGGGCACCCACCCCCCTTTCGGGATTTCACGTGATGCTTCATTTATAACAGAGATTGCTGGATTTGCAAAGTAAATATTCCAATAAAAAAAAAAGGCAAAATCTTGAGTGACCCCTTGAGTTCTGCATCTGTCGAGGCTTTTTCTGTGCCTGGAAAGTCCTTTATATTGGTTGCAGCTCTGAACTAGGGCATGTCAGATGCAGTTCCCAGGTTCTTGTGAGCCTGAATATAATGAGCTGTAGAAAACGCTAAGGTAGGTCAGTGAGGGGGAGAAGACTTTAAAGGATTGTCATGGTTCATCAAATTTGGAGAAACTGGAATGATTAAGCTGTGTGAGTTCTCTTCTGTGCTTCTGAATCTGAAAATAGCAGCATGCTAAGTACACAACACCACCATTCATGTGGGCCTGGAAAGTCCCCCAAATCAGGAAAGTTGTCCTTGTAAGTCCAGCCCAGCAGGGATCATCAGACTGCTCCTCAGGGAAACGAGAATTTCAGTTTGGATCTTATTTCTGTATGTTGTACTCAAATTGTAGATGAGCTGCTCTATATCTGGGGACTTTGAGCGTGTGGCCATACTCTTAGCCCAGAAATACTTTTGAAAGCTGATGATGTAATTTATATTACTCCTTATTAACATAAAGAATTAGTTACTGGATAATAAAATTTGGTGGGGAGACTTGTTTTTTTTAAAATATTCATCAGTTTCCAGAGTCGTGTCCTGCTGTGTAAGATGCTCCTTTAACGTTGGACCCTAAATTAGCAAATGTATAGATGCAGTACTTCATTATATCCTTTGATGGCATCTTTTCCAGTTGAATGTATAATATACTATGTTTAAGATTCCATCAAAAACATTACACTAAAATGCTTGAATAGCTTTCAGTATATTTGTTGTGTTGAATTGTGATAGAAAAAGTCTGAAAGTTATCAGTCCAATGCCAGATATTATGGAAGAGGACATAAGAGTTCGAGTCCACTAATTCTGCTTATTTCTCTGAAATAGAATTAAATGTAAAATTTCTCATCCAATATTGTATTTTGGTCTCAAATGACTACTTCCTGCTTTAAGAGTGAGGTGGGAAATAATGCTCTATTTAGATGATTATTTGGTGCTAATCCTTGCCTGTTGACCAAAAACATATAAAGATAATGAATTTATTTATGTAAATATTTATGGCAGAGAGCATCTGCACAAAATTATAAATTGCATAACAAAGCCTAAATGAGTGTAATTATCACCACCTAATGTAGTTGGTTTTAAACCCAGACTCATAATGAAGCCATTTCTTTTGCTATCCATATGATGGGATGTTTGCTGTGAGAGAGTTCACAGGATTGATACCATGGAAATGGTAGTATAAGAAACCTAAAAGAGTATTTTGATTTAGTGAGTCTAGATCAGATATTCCTTTATTATTTGATTCTACTTCATCCATCTTATCTTTTATGAGCTCTGGGCCTCAGAAGTAGCATTGCCGTTCTCAACTGTGTACACTAATAGCAGTAAGAGCATTGGACGAGAGGGGACAATAGTGACCTCCAAGAACTATTCTTTGCATGTATTATGTCAAGGTTGGTGGGCAACTGTCAGTTGCTCTAGGCTTACGGTGGAAACTGAAGATGTGTTTAAGTATTTTAGTGTTTAGTATTTTAATAACTTATTTTAAAATAAAAAAGCTGAAATCCCTACAAGGACATGTAAAACAAATTGGATAGAGAACATGATTTAGAGAGTTTTTGGAAACTCTCTAAAAGGATCTAGAAGGAGAATGGGTCTAGAAGGAGAATGGACAATGTTGATGAAACATCTCTAACGTTGAACCTGCTCTGCTCCGAGAATCACGGCGGATTGTTTCTTTCCCATATTCATGTGACTGCCAGTGCCGTAGTCTCATACATATGAACATATGACTGCATTCACATGCTGTGGAAGGAGAATTCTCTCCCCATCGGCATCAAACTCTGTTGGTTTATGGAAAGCCGCTCGGGTAAAAACACTCTTAATTGCCTGTGCCTTCTATTTGCTACACCATTCTTCTCTGCCAATTTTTTTTTTTTTACAGGTTCCTTAAGCATAGTTCACAGGATAGATTCAGGAAAAACTGTTATGTTCCACCCAAAATTTCCTCTCTCTGAACTGAGTTTGATCATAACATATCTCTAATTTTGTTTTTTAATAATTTTCCCTACCTCTCTAGGGAACACCCCAAGAAGTTCAAGGACAGTTTCTAGCCCTCTCTTTGTGTGAGAGCCCCAGCTAGGACCACAAGCTGTCCTGTTCTGTATAATCACCATTTATCCAAAGTGGCCTGTTGCATCTTCATTAAAATAAAAGTGCTGATGGCCGTCCTTCGTGCCAGGGTTCCCGTAGTGTTCCTTCCTGTGTAGTATTTCCTGCTGTTTGAAATTATGTGATTGACTGCTTTGCGTTCACTGTTTTTCTCCCCCTCCCACTAGTATGTAAGCACCATGAGAATAGGGGACTTGTAAGTCTTATTCTGTTCTGTATTTTCAGCCCCTACCACAAAGCTTGGCATGACGCAGACACTCAGTAAATGTTTGTTGGAAGGAATCTGTAATAGATAATATGTGGAAGAGGTAGGGGAAAACCAAACAGGATTAGAGCGCATTCGCGCCCAATGATTGTTAGGTCCAAGCTGTCACAGGGAGAGGCGAGGGGACAGATAGAGACGTGGTTAGAACAATGTTGCTGAGAATGGATTAGACAGGAAAGACGTGAAGAATGACAATTTCAGGAGGCATCATTATTCACCCATTTTTATTTTTAGGACGCACGTTCTCTGAGCACTCAGAAGTGTGCAGGGGGTTCACTCCATCTGTCTTGCTGTCTTTTCCCCGCTACCCATTGCCACACTGCTCTTGGGTGTGGAATAGATGACCAAGAACGACATTTGGGCTCTGTTTGCTACCTGATGAGATGGCTTGCTGGTGTCTGCCAAGGGTGACTTTTCTTATCAATTATTAAGGTCACTTCTTAGCCTCAAGTTGAACTGGTTTTGAATTTCAAATATTGGTCTTTCCCCATTTGTCATATACACCAGTGAAATACAGATGCCTTTTCATTATGAAATGATAAATCTTACAGGGTATACTGCAGCTTACTTCTTGCTTTTTATAACTCTGTTATATAGGTAGGACAGAGAGAGGGGATGCCTTCTTCCTTTGGATTTAATTTCTAATGTAAGTGTATGAGATAAAAATTATAGAGATAAAATGACCCTTGATAGTGTGTTCCAGTTATCATTACCACATAACAAACCATTGCAAATCTCAGAGACATAAAATAACTGTCTGGGAGGTGGAATCATTTGGAGGTGTCTTAAGTTAGGCATCCGGTAGTTGATCTTGCCTATTGACCAGAGCACCTCCATGTAGCTTCTCGATGTGGCTTGGGCTTCCTCACAAAATGGCAGAATCAGAGCATCAAACCTATTACGTGGCAGTTCAGAGGTCCAAAAGCTAAGGCTGTAGAAGACAAGGTGGAAGCCGCATGGCCTTTTATTTCCTTGGAAGTCCCATAGTGTCCCTTCTGTCAAATTCTATTATTAAAGGAGTCATAAAGTCACCTAGATTCAAGGGGAAGGGACATAGACTCTTTTCTCATTGGGATAGAGCCAGAGTCACTCTAGAAGAGAATCTATAAGTGAGAGATACCGTGGTGGTCATCTTTGGAAAATCCAGTCTGCTTCAAACTGGGTTTGGTTTTGCACCAGAGGCTCTTTCTCCAGGTAGCTGCCAGATGCAGTGAGTGGCTTGTCCGTAGGAGTCTATTGTAGGAAAAAATATGCATCTGTAAGTAGTAGGAAGACACATAGCTCACTTTGTAAAAGAGGTGGGAACCTAAAGGGACTGAGAGAACCGTGGCTTCCTGCCACCAGCCACCAGTCTTGCCCTGTTCGGGTGTGTGCTCACTGAGTTAAATGGTGGGGAGCATCTGGCTACCACCCACCTTTAAAGCTGCTCTGAGTGGGTTCCTGCTTCACAGGTAACTTAAAACATGAAATACACTTAGTGTGTACATAATGCCTGTGACAACAGAGAAGGAAAGAGTAAACCAGAAGGCCCAGGTTGAATCCAGCTCTGCCAGCTTTACTGAACCAGACTGCCGGCTGATCTCCCAGGGAGCCAGCCTCAAGTTCATGCCCCCTGCCCTCCCCTGGCTTGTGTCAGATCATATGATTATCATCTTATTGATTCTGGGCCACTGAGTGGATTTTTAGTTTCACGAAATGTGGGTTCTAATGTGAGATACTCTCTTTCCTGTGCTTCCCTGAGCTCCCAGCCGAGAGTTATTTATTCCTTTTTGGGCACGCTATTCCTGTGCATGGTCAGGGTGCTGAACTCCCATTGACTTGGACCGAAATTCTCTTTGGCCTCAGTTTGGAAGTTGTCTATGGGCCCTTAATTACACCCTCTGGCAAAGGAGAAAGAACACTTGAAACACGCATAAATTTTGTACATATTTCCAAGGCTGGGCTGTGTAAAAAATGCTGTCTGTCTTTCTTCTTCTTTTTCTCTTTGAACTCGGACATGAATTTTTATAAAGTACAGCATGTCAGGGTAAGGGCAGTGAGAAAATATGCAGGGGTATTTACTTGAAAATTACTCAGTGAATCCATCATGGTATGTTCATTGGTTTTACTGTGGTAGACTGGATTATTAAATGAGAGATGTTTTATTGTATTTTAGATGGCTGCTTTTATAAATCTCAACCTTGCACCCTGGCCGGTGTGGCTCAGTTGGTTGGAGTGTGGTCCCATACACCAAAAGGAGGCGGGTTCGATTCTCAGTCAGGGCACATACCCAGGTTGAGGGTTTGAACCTTGGTCCGGGCATGTATGGGAGGCAACCAATCAATGTTTCTCTCTCACATAGATGTTTCTCTCTCCCCCTCTCTCCCTTCCCCTCTCCCCCCCCTTCCTCCCTTCTTCTTGCTAAGATAAAAAACAAAAAGAATCTCAGCCTTGCTGTGCAATTCATGCCCTCTCTGACCATATATTTTATTTTCCTTTTTTTACATTTCAAACTAGATTAGAAGCCCACAACCTATTACTTAATTAATTTTTAATTGAATTTATTGAGGTGGCATTGGTTAATAAAATGATGTAGGTTTCAGGTATACAATTCTACAGTACAACTTATGTACATTGTATTGTGTGTTTACCATCCCAAGTCAAGTCTCCTTCCATCACCATTTATCCCCCCATACCCTCTTCTATCTGCCCCCTAACCCCCTTTCTCTCTGGTGATCCATCACCATGCTTTGTCTGTGTCTATTAATTTTTTTTTTTTGCCTAAGTGCTTCACCTTTTTTACCCAGCTGTGTATTAATTTGCTCCTATTTAAAATTTAAACACAAAACCAAGTAAAACGTGCTCAATTTTGTTTTTCTAAATAAATACTTGCAGCAGTGACTTTAAAGTATTAAATTTTGTGGGTTTTAAGGTGATCTATAGAATGATGGAAGTGTTTTGGGGTGACTTTTAATTGTTACTTGGTTAGGCAGAGTTGAGGGAGCTCAGACGTCTTCAGATCTATTACTGGTCTCAAACGTTTCATTGGATTACCACCTACCTAGCCTCCACTCTCTGTTATAAAAGAGGCTGGATTATCACTGGTCACAGAGTCCACAGGTCATGTTGCTCCCACCGGATGTTTTGCGTTACAGCCAAATGGAGTGAAATAGACTGATTTGACTTCTCTCCCTTCCCCTGTTCACGCATTACCTGCCAGGCGATGACCAGAAAGCGGGGGGAAATTTTGAATGGCCCACAAACTGAACATTATCTCAGAATAACAAAAGATGGGTTGTATTTTTTTAGAAAAGAGAGGTTTGTATACGTCACAGTGGGCTCAATCTTGGTGAGATGGAACATTGCAGTGGTGTGGTTCCTGCTTGTCCTATTGCTGGTTGGCGCCCCCTCAGCCTGAGCTCATGATTTTCATTGGACTGGGAACTGGGTTCAAATCCTGCCTCCTCTCCTTTCTTGGACAAGCCACTGAAACCCAGCTTTGTTTCAAAGAATGGGGAGAGTAACTCATCTGAGAGTTAGATTTTGCGAAAGAAACACTGTAGTGTAAGCCCAGTGTTTCTTTAGTGAGAAAAGCACTGATCTAACACTTACTATGTGCCAGACACATATTTTAACTCGGTTCATCCTCACTACAGCTCTGTGAGGAAGCTACTGTTGCTGCTCCATTTCGCAGGAGGTGTAAGACCTGGGCCAAGTCAGTGGGCCCCAGCTCACTTCGCTTTCTCTTTTCCTTTAGGGACATGATTCGGCACCTGTCAGGTAAGCCAGGAGAGTTTCAAATAATTACTAAGGTTACTTACTTTCATCTTTGACATCCTCTGATTCATTACTTCTTGAAAGGAGGGCAAGAATGCATTTCGGTTATGTTTCATGTAATTCGGAATGTAAAAGGCACTCCATATTTCATTCCATTGAAATTGAGTTCAGGGTAAAAGAATACCTGATCATTTTCTGCAAAAATTAGCCCCATCGAGCAGTTGTATTTACTTTTACTGTTTGGAGTTGAGAATTTGGGTTCCTTATCAGGAGGACCAGGAGGTAAGCTAATTTGGCACAATAGAGAGTGGTGGGGAGTGTGACAGAGACAGCAGCTATCTCCTCATTGATTGCTACTGTGTATTAATGGAGTTCAAGCTTCAGCATGGGCCCCACTCACCAGGATGGCTTGTTAAACTATAGATTGCTGCACCACCACCCCCAGGAGGTCTGGGATAGAGCCTGAGAATTTGCATTTCCAATGAGCTCCCAGGTAATGTGGGGTGCTGGTCTGGGGACCCCATTTTGAGAGCCACTGCCCTATGGGAAACGGGGACGAGCCTTCCCAGGGTTTCCAATACTTTAAGTGATTCACTCTATGACTTGGGGACTGTGGTTTATTCAAGATCTTGTCTGGTTCTCTTAAGACATTTCACTCCTGGAAAACCCTCTGACCATACAATGATTAATCAAGATAATATTAAGCAGAAACATTAAGCCAACCTCTTTTGTAATTGAAATCTCCTACTTTTTAAATGCTGGCAACACATTTTAAAGTTTTTAAAAGACTGTGCGGGCCTCCACCGCCTGAGCCAAAATAAACATGTCTTTTGGCTTGCAGATCAGCAGTTTGCACTTTCTGCTTTGGATGCTAAGAAGATATCACTGATGGGAGTGAGAGAACGAAGCTTTTTGAATTTCTTCCCTGCGATTAAAAATATGAAAAATTTTACATTAAGGGAAAAAAGCTAGTCCAGAAACCCACAGCATGTACTTTCCTTTTAACCTGAAATGCAAATTACGAATTGTTAAAATTAAGGTATTTCCCTGGGTTGGCATGTGCAACCTGTGAGTCATGGTCAGTGAAAAGCTCAGCGAGGGACAGGCATGCTCGTGTGAAGGAGCCTAGCAGGACAGTGTTTCTTTTCACCCTCGCCTTCCTGTACCTTTGGTACCTCCCAGACTTTTCCCCCCTCTTCTCACCTCCTACATCTAGCTTTCTTTTTTTCGTGGTCTCATCTTACTTTTGGTTTCAGCTTCACTCGCACCTTCTGCCACTTCCATTTGCCTCGTGTAAGCTGCTGTCTACCTTTAAAGGTGGACAAGCAATAATAATAGCTAATGTTTTTGAGTATTTATGTTTTTTAGACTCTTAATCTGTTAGCTCCTTTCATCTTCATAACAACCTCATGAGATAGAAAATATTACTTTACCCATTTTAAAGACGAGGAAACAAGGCACAGAGAGGTTAAGTGACTTGTCCAACATCACACAGTGAATATCAGGCAGAGGTGAGATTTGAACCCAGGCAGTCCAGCAGCAGGAGCCAAGCCCACAACCACTAGACTGCCTCTACAGTAAGGGTTTTAACCCCTGAAAATAGGACCTGGACGGGTGAGCAGGCTGAGCACACTGCAGCCCATAGAATGATTTCTACTTTCCCTCTATCTCCAAGTAAACATCTGGTTCATTGAACCTTTATTGCAATAAAAATATGATTATGCATAGCCTGCAGGCTGAGACCAGGCTTACTGCTCTTTGAAATGCCTGGAGTTGCCCGATGGGACTCATGAAGGATTTATTTGATCAAAAGCTTTACTTGATTTGGCCTCTTAGTGATAATCATTTTGGTCAATAACAGAGCATGAACTCAAAAAATTTCAGGCATCATTCCATTTAGGACCCACTACACCAGCACTGTCCAATAAAAATATAATGTTAGCCACAAATGTGACTTAGATATGTAACTTAAAATTTTCCAGTAGCCACATTTTTAAAAAAGTAAAAAGAAACAAGTTAATTTCAATAATGTATGTCATCTAACTCAATAGCCAAAATATTACCATGTCAACAATGAGTTCGTATCAAACTATTGAGAGATTTACATTATTTTTCTTACTTGGTCTTCAGAATCGGAAGTTACTTTCACACTTATAACACATCTCAGTTTGGACCAAAGAGATGTGGGAATTACACACAGAGCCAAGCAGCCCAGTGAGAAAACCCTGAAATGTCAAGTGCGGGGGGGGGGGGGGGGGGGGAGCACAAGGCAGAAAGGGATCAACAAAGCATCTGGATGCAATTGTTTTAAAGAAGTGGTTTTGGAAGGAGATAATGGGAAACTTTGGGGAAATTTTGCTAATTGGTGCAGTGAAAAAAATACATATATGTGTGTGTTTATTCTTTACTGATTTATTTGGTCAAGTTAATTTTTGTTTGGAGCTAGGAAAAAATTGCACAAACCACAGTCGAGGATGTCAGATCATAATGAGAGAGAACTTCGGAAGGAATTATTTGAGGACCAGAGTTATTCCATTTGAGTGACTTAAGCTTCTTGACCTCTAGACCCCTTTCAGTTTTTTTAGATCAGAGGAGCATAATACATTTTAAAATCATATTTCTTTTTTTTTTTCCCCCTACTGGTGAAAGAATGTGCACCCTTAGCTCTTACAGAGCTTCAGCTTCAGGTGGTACAAATAAAACCGTGGTGGTGTCCTGGGCTCTTTTTTTTTTTTTTTGGTAGTATGGAAAAATAAAAATAAAAACAGAGATAAGAGCCAGGGAGACTGGAGAATGTGATTAGGAGTAAAACTTCTCTGGATGCATAATGTCAGCAGCACAAACTGTTTCATTCTCCGTGTTAGTGAATGGCTAATGTAGACTGTTCTGCCATCCGCTGATAGAGCACAGTTTAAAATATTTTATCATTAATGTGACAGGGAGTTGGGTAAAGAAAATGAAGCGTGATTATCAAATGCTAATTATCGTTCTCAAGTGCATATTGGGCACTCACGAATATTTGCAGCATAATTTGCTTTATTTATTATTTCAGTTTGGTTATAAATGTTAATTCGATTGCAGATGGTATGTTGGCAATTTACAGAGCTATAAAGTTATTTGGAAATCCTAATATTTTCTTCCAAAATGTTCCATGAGTGATGGATGAACCAAATGAAAAAGGCCCTGCTCTTTAGAGTTAAATACATTAATTGGCAAGTAGGCTGCAGGGATTTGCAGATCTGAGCTGGCTGCCTTAACTCCTTCAAGGAAGCGAGGACCTGGTTTCTGATTTAGAGTGGGAATTTTCTCCATGAGCAAGGAGGTCTTTCCTTCCATCACCCTCATAACGCGTCTTCAGGGCAGATTTCCTTCATGTTCTGGTTCACAGCACTAAAGAGACACGCTTGAAGCCACATTCTTTCTGTACTACATCAGCGGTGCCAGAGACCATGATGTTGGTAATTAGGGTGTATTTGTGTTTAACTGTGAATGCGTGTGTGTGTGAGAAAAAGAAACAGAGAGACAGACAGAGATCCTGTTTTCTCAGACCTCACTGACTACTTAAAAATACACATATGCTTTAGACCAGAGGTTGCCAAACTACAGCCCACAGGCCAAACCTGGTCCACCACCTGTTTTTGTACAGCTGAAAGCAATGCATATCTTTTTGCATTTTAAAAGTTTGAAAAAAAAATCTTAAATAGACTATTTTATGACACGTGCCAGTGGGGTGAAACCAGATTCGGTGTTTATGAGTAGTGGTCTCAGAACACGGCCAGGCCCGTCCATTCGGAATTGCCCGGGGCCGCTGTCCCCGTGCGGAGCTGAGGGTTTGCGGCAGAGACTATGTGGTCCACAGCCCGAAAGGCTTACAGCGGCCAAGCCCTGGCTTAAACCCCCTGGGTGTAGTTTACAAAATAGAAGCCTTAGCCTTTTAAAACAACTTGATTACTAAATGTATAGAATCATAAGAACTTTGGGGGAGCAAAGAGGTTCAAAACACAGCTCTTCGTTTTTGAAAGCTGAGGAGGAAAGGTAAGTAGGAGCCCTGGCTCCCTTCTTTTGTGGCAATATCAATAATGAAAAGAAGTGCCAGTGTCCCAGTGATGCCAGTAACTTTGTGCTTCTACCCACAGTGTACTCAGAACGTTCTCTTTGCCCCCAAAAGTAAGGATGCGAGTAAAGACTGTTTTCTTGTCAAATTAAAAACATAAACTAAGCCCCATTCCTGGGATGCTCTATTGGTGTTAACAATTAAGGATTGTCCACAGCAGCTCAGTAATGTCAGGAAATACAGCTACCTTATGTAACTCGTTTGGAAAAATGTCATTCTTTCTAAGAAATACTGTGCTTAATTAATTCTTGCTCCTAGGAGGTCAACTTGGGGCACTCATTATGGCCTTAATTGGTGGTATAAATCCTGAGACCCGAGAGGAAAACACATGGCGTGGTTAGTGGTCTTTGGCCCTTTGGGTGAGCGAGCACCAGAGCCGGCCCCATTTTGGAGGGGGATCGCTTCTGGTTTTGATGGCTTCGGGTCTGGCCACACTGATATTGGGTTTAAAGGCCAATCTGCAATAAGAAAAGAAACGCAATGATTTGTCCCGGTGTTTTGCATTAAACAGTGTGAGACAACCCACTACCTCCTGACTTGGAAAAATGTGTTCCTTTGAACTCTGGTTTTTCGTATTAAATTATATTCATTATACAGCCCATCTGGAATCTCCTGCCAGGCCAGAAATCATCTTACAGACATTAGCAAAAGGAAGTTAAATGTAATTTTTTTTAATTGTATACTTTTCATTTCCATCTATTTTTTTCCTTTTTATTGGAGAAACCAGATGGAAAGGAAGGCAGGAGCCTCTCCCTCGCTCTGGTGCCCTTCGGGAGCAGAGGCAGAACATTCCTGGCTGCCTCGTCTCTCGCACGCTGGCTGGAGGTGATGAGGGGCTGTCTAGATTCCGGGGATAATTGCCGGCGAGGTCAGGAGTTCAGTCTGAAGCTCACAGTGGATTGGGGTGCTGAGGTTTGGAGAGTAAGAACAGCGTGGTGACTAACTTTTGGCTTTCACTGAAGTGGGTTGCCACAAATTATATTTGACAGTGTGGAAATGAAACTCACACATGTCACATGGGGTGCAGTTCATTTTCTGTGGCCCGGTATTGATTTGGTTATTTTGCTGGGAGTTGTCTGTCTGCTGGATTTTGACTCGGTGCGAAAAGCACCCATATTTGGGCTCTCTCCGCCTCCTTGCGTTTACCGAGCCAGACACATCACAAAAGGTACAGACCTGAGGCTCACACTGGGGACATGAGAATGGTCGTCTCCTTGTCCAGACGCGTAGAAATCTCAGGTGTCAGCGCTGGAAGGCGTGTAGAGATCGTTCCAAATGTGTGAAATGGAATCGCAAGAGGAGTTCAAGTTTGCCTGGGGCCCCAGAGCCAGTTAAAGGCAGAGCGTAAAACCAGCTCCCGGCCCTTGGGACTTCCACTCGGGTACTTTTTTCCTTTGGCCACCCCACCACCCTGCAGAGGAAGTTTGGGGACCTGAGTCACTCCCCGTGCAGCCTCCCACCCATTCATATGCACAAATATTTCCCAAAAGCCAGATAAGTTACCGGATTTGGTGCTGAGGATACAAAAGAGTTATGACGAGTCTTCAACTTAATAAAACTACATCAGAAAAAGCTCCAGCCGCTGTCTGTATACACTCTACCGCTCATCTGTCAACGAGCCAAAAGGAATTCACGAGTTGCTGTGCTTGGAAGGGGTATTTTAAATTCAGATAATGGTGACATACGTTGGGCAACATGCTGATGTGCCCCGTACCTGTGGGCACTTCTTGCTGCTAGTTTTCGGGGGTCAAAAGGGACGGGAGCGATCAGGGCTCCGTTTGAACTCCCAGTACCGCATCCTTGCATCCTATGTATAATTTTATCGCAATCAGTGATTAGTAACTTTATTATCTAAATCTCTTTCCATTGTGCTAAAGATTTCCTTCAGGTTAGGACAGGGTCTTCACCCACACCTGGAGAGGATCTCATCCGATTTATGATTTCGTGCTTTACAGCACGCCTGAGATTAGAGGGCAGACGGGGGAGGGCGATTCCCCTTCTCACCCACACACGATGGCTGCCTTTGTGCCTGGGCGGTGACACGAAGGGGCTGCTGTCACCGGCTTCCTCAGCTAAGAGCTTCTTTAGGGAACCCGGCTCCGTGTTAGCTTCATTCTTACGTGGCCCAGTAATAGATGCATCACAAACGTAAAGAGCAACCGCACATTCCCCTTCCTTTGGCGCGTGTTAGAGGCACGTCCACTAAGTGGGCGACTTTGGCTTTAAATGATAGACCCCATAGCTTCTCGGCTTCCCGGCGTGAGCGGTGGTTTCACATACCACTCTCCACTTTCCACAGAGCAGATAAGGTAGCAACACAATTAAAAGTGAAAAATAATCTGTCTGCTTCGCCGGTAGTGAATGCTTACAGTACACACACTGATACAATAGATTTTAAATAATTTACGCCCGGCACTTTTTTTTCTTTTGCCATCTGTAAATGAGGACACCTAATGCGGAATGGGTGGCGTGACACCCTACCCTTCCCCCATTAAGATAACAAGATGAGGGGCAATGATTCAGATCGGGATATTTTTGGAGCACAGCGCGTGGATAAAAATTAAAAATTAAAGGGGATGATGCTCTGAAATGCTTTGGATAAGCAAGCTCCTAAAAGCCATTTGGAAACCTGAAATTACAAATTAATTCAGACCCTCCTTGTGAGGGGCCCCTAAAAGCCCTTTCCGTTTTCTTGGCAGGATGAAAGCATGATTTTGTGGCACCGCCTGGTGTTTTCACAAGGTCTGTTCTAATGCTCGCTAAGGTGTGATGCTCAGTCCTAATGTGTCTCTCGCAGCCGTCTTTGGTCTGAACCGAGTAAACTTCAGGTGATGTTAAAAACAAATAGGAATTAATAAGTGATGCCTTTTACCTTCCCCCATAGACAGGCTAAATCTCACATTAGCAGGACGATGTGATTCACAACTTATTTTCCAGTCCTGAGCGGGTGGTTGATCCAGCCCTGAAGGATTCTTCCAGCTGCTGGTGGCAGTAAAGGAAATTGCCCCACAAATCCCCGAAGTCTAGGGACAGAGCTGTCTCACAGAAACAAAACTGCTAAGCTGTTTACAAAAAGCCTTTCAGTCCTTCGGTGGTTAAATGTAGCTTGGTGAGGATTTCTGGGGGCCCAACTCTTTTCCCTACACCTGCCTCTGGACATCTTTTAATTATCCATTGGAGAAAACTCTGGGTAAAAATATGAATCCTGAACGTGTGTGTTCCAAGGATGAAGGCCAAACACATCCAAGGAAATTTCTAGTCCTGTTTGATCTGAGAGGCATAATTCCCCAGTTCCATACACAGGCGGATGCTTAAGAGAGACTGAAGTGCTTTTAGATGAGTTCAAAATAAACACGCCCGCCAAAGTTATTTTGTTTGTCTTTCTGGAGAAAATTCGGAGGGTAAGTGCAGTTTCATGGAATGACCATCTGAAAAGAGCAGAAATAGGACAAAACACCCTCAGAGCTCCCTGGCGAGGCTTCCCGGCCAGGGAGCAGGGGAGGAGGGTCTGCTGGGCCGTTTGCTGGAGCAGGTGGCACATCAGGCACGGCCACCCCTTAACAAGCCCGACCTGGGCCGCAGGAAGCGTTGGGAAGTAGCCACCAAGGAGAAAAATGTAATTTTGATACAGGAAATACAAGAGAAACGTACCGCTTTCACTCAAGATATATGTTTCTTCTGTCTAAAGCCAGCAATTTTGGAAAATGAAGCTGAGTTTAAAAATAAGGGCTCTGTCAGGGAAAATAAAACAGGTCCCCCTACATCCATTAGGCTGCCTTTAATTGAAAACTGAAGTACAATCTAACTAATTGGCAGGTACCTCTTTTATTACGAGGACCATCTTTCCCCCTTCTCTCTGGTGGAATCAAGAGGCTGCCATTCTCTTTAGCATCTAAAGTCAGGTATGAAATGGAAAAGCGGAGAAGAAACACTTAAAAACTTAATTGCGTGTATTCTGCCCGATTTTCTCTTATAAGATCAGTATAGAAAGGAGAAAAGTCAAGTTCCCTCAAAACAGCAATAGCTGCTGGCGTGTATTTTTATACACATGGTACTTAGGTAAAAGCTCTAATGTGCTAATTGTGAGCAAGTTCATGTTGTTTAAAAGAGCTTTACCTTTTACTTTGGGGACCTATTTAATTTCAAGTCTTGGCACCGTGCTGACATAATATAGCAACTTGAATTTTAAAGATCAAGAAATAGGAGCTATGGGTGAAATTTGAGCCTATTTCTTGCTAATTTGGAATCAGAAAGAAGGGAGGTTGGGATAAATCATGAAGTTAGTATTTCTGTCTGAATTTATGATACTAGAATTTCACTGTTGAAAATATAACTTCCCTTTTCCCTTTTCCTTACATTTAAGGAATTTGGTTGGTGGTTATATTTATTGAATTTAGGTTTCTATGTTGACCTTTCATTTCCTCCCTTCCCTTCTACACGGAATCTCCATATGATATTTAAAAGGCAAGATAACTTGTGACGTGTTATTTTTAAATTATAAACCTTGCTCATGTTCCATCACAAAGATGATTAAGATACATCCCTCCCTGCAAAGGACTCCTGTTGGAGGAAAAATTAGGCACAAAAATCAGTCATTGCAATGTTGTAGAATGAATGTTGCAACAGGATATACTAGGATGGCAGGTCGGCATTCACAGGTGCCTGACCCCTCTTGGGGGCTATATCTTGGAGCATCAGCAGGTGGAAACCAAAGGATAAAGCAGGGAAAGGACTTTTGAGTTACAGGCAATAGCATGGCACAGAGGAGAGAGAGAACACTCTAGGTTTGGGGTCCTGGATAACTATGACTGGGCAAAGGGCATGTGCAACTTTGAGGGCAGGCAGACTCTAAACCATTCTGTGGATTTGGGATAATTCACTGGATCAGGTCTTAGCCCGGAGTCACCATGGCTTTTCCATACAAGGACAGAATCCATTTTGAAAGCTGGAGCTTAAGCAATATTTTCTCCATAAACTGTTAGTGAGATCTTTGCACTGTCAGAGCAGAGAAACAGAAGGCGACATCCAGTAAATGCCCATGATTTTAGTTGTCTGGCTCGTGAAGACTTCAGTGTAAATGCCCGACTGGCTTCCCTTCTACTCATACCTCCTCTGATTTCTTTTCACTTCAGATTCAGGATGTAACCACTTTTAAAATGAGTGAGAAAAAGCTTGAGTGAGAAGATCTCAGAATGACATTGAAAATTAAATTAACTTGGAAAAAGGACCACAAATTGTGGACAAGCATCTCTCTTTTTTCTAATTTAGGTCCCTTTTAACATCATGAAACAATGCAAGTACATCATAATTATTGGTGCCTGTGAAAGGCCTTTGAATTATGTGATATGTGGTTGCCGTGGTGATGGACATTGTCATCAATCTGCAGTTATGACAGAGCTAAGTCCTGGCTTTGTTGATGGCAAAATGTTGCATACCAAACTTCTAAAAGAGATTTTAAAAGTCATGCTCTTCTGCAGAGTTTAAATAGATTTGAGCACGTTTTGGCTCTGTTTTCTTCTGCCTACCTTTTTTTCCCCTCTTCAGTCCAGATGAGAATCTTTAATTTGGGGCCAGATGAGATTTAGTAATTAATGTGCAAAGCAGCTGGGGTCTGCTAACTTCTGGGCTGTAGCTTAGGAGCTATTTTGGTGCATTTTCTCAGTAAAATAATTGAGAATTAAAAAACTTAAAATGCATTGGCTTTTTGCCCTGTTATATTTAGAGTAATCCTGATAATAAATCGGTAACTATGGGTTTCGCCATGGAAGGGCACAAAATAACTGACCCAAGTAATCTAGAAAACAGATGTCTTTAGTTGGTTTAAATTCTCAAGCCCAGATTTAAAGAAAGCTACATGGAGCCCAGTGAAATCATCCATTTTAGTTTTTTCCTGTCTTAAGTTTTTTTTCTGCCACATCTCAACTCAGATCCTTGAGAACAGGGGAAGTGGCCCCCAAGCTGTATTTATAATATTTAACCTGCTGTACAGAAATTCTTTGGATAACAGATTAACTTCTCAAACCCCCAATCTTCCCCCTATTTCTAATTCACTCTTTATTTAGATGGCTCCCAAGTGGGGGTCAGAGGCAGCTAAAAGGTCTATGAATGAGCTGCTGAGCACCCTCCCGAAATTGCACCTAAATATATATGCTATTAGGGAGGAAATTTTATCCAGTTCTGAAAAAGTTCTTTGTATTCTCCCTGTTCCTCCCAGTCCCCTCCAAAGGCCATTATGCATGTGGGAAATAAAGTCCAGTAGTAGAACATAAAATACCTCCTGAATGGCTTTTCTTTCCGGTTCTTGCTGGGGTCATGGAATTGCTCTGAAGCTTCCAGGGGGGTCCTGAGGGGACAGTGTGCTTGCGGTAGACTTGCTTAATTCTGTCTGATCTACAATCTTAAAACTAGCATTAAGGTCAACCAGAGGCGAAGAGAGGCTATCCAAGACTTCCGTATCCTCACGAAGGAAAAAGGCTGGAAACCTTTGCTATAGATGGTATTCTAGAGCCAGGACTGCTTCTTAATTTGCAAGAAGCAATGCAAAATGAAAATGCTTGCCTCTTGTTTCAAAGATTCAGAATTTCAAGACATTGACTACAGAGCAATAAACCATACATGAGGTGCTTCTAAGTACGGGGCCCTTAGTGACAATACAGGCTGCACACTCCCGAAGCTGGCCCTGCCTGTCACTGGTCCCTTTTTTAAAAGAGCTGGTTTAACTAAAAGCGTTTCCTTGCCTTAGGAAACTTTCTACCCCAAAATTTTGTTTGGAGATTACTGACCATAAAACCTGATGGATTAGTTGCCTGCCAATTAACGGTTATAATAATCAGACCTATAGGATAGCCGGTCACTTTAATATATGATTATTTTAAACAAGGTCATGTGTTGGAAATACAAAAAAGACTTTCTTTTTTAACCTAAATCAAAAAATACTTTAGCGAACTGATTAACTGGCTTTGCTGCTGGTTTTCAGTTTATATTACCTAGTAGCATTTCTTCCCTGGATTGTGTTCCTCTAAAGTAAAGAACATCATGACCTGAATGCATTGGCTCACTGCCCTTCCTGGGCCATCTAAACTTTGGCATTTTAGGCCTTGATCTCTGATGTTGTGAGTTCAGGTTCTCAGTTAAGAACTTGGGCCGCCTTTTCATCAGTATTCCCAGGGAGTTTTAATTAATTGGGGATTAAAAGGATTGAGAGCATTGGCCTTTGGGTCTAGCAGAGGTTGAGCTCTCAGGGCTTCACCTGACAAAGTCCAGGAAAATGCTGTGATCACACTCTTCCGGAAAGATTAGTTCTCACGGAGACGATGTTTTGGCTAATTCTGTAGTCATTGCCTTCTTTAGAACCATCTGTCCGGGCATCTCCCAAAATAAAGGCTCGTTTTTCTAACCTAGGCAAGAGTGAACGTGCTAAGGAAACTTCTGGTCCGAGGAAGTTGAAAGGAGGCAGTGTAGGCCTAAAATACATGGTCAGGTTCAAAAGGAAAGGACAGAAGAGATGTTTTCCCAGTTAGCAGGCAAGAGGCGCTGCAGAATAAAAGTAGGGAAATCACTTGTTCTGATTATAGGAGCCATGGCTGTTAGACACCAGAGCACTCAATCTTCACTATTGTCATCCATTCATCTTCACTAAATTCTTAACAGTGAGGCCTTGTCCTGGTGCACATTTTTTTTTTTTTTTTTTAACAAAAAGTAAACAATTCTAAGCCTCTATCCCTTGGGAGAACTCAGCTTCTCAACTTTCTTGTTTGGAGTAAGAATCTTACCTTGTTTTCTTTTTTGTGGCTCAGAGTGCGGCCCCTCCCTAACTGGGTTGATTCAGTGTCCTTTGTGGTACATTCATGCCCACCCTCCAGGCTCAGGAGGAAACTCTAGGTCTCTCATCAGAATAGGAGGCTGTTTTTCTACTTTCTCCCTCCCTCTTACCCATTGTCTTTCAATGGGGTGAAAAGGTCTTTACTTTTCTCTTTCTCCCTCCCAAATCTTGCTATTAATAACTTTTTAGACGTTGTCACGCATAGACTTCCACTCACTCCGGAGGGTGTTTTTTGTTTGTTTAAGGCAACGTGTTTCCTGGTCTGAAAACTGTTTCCCAAAGTGGCTGTGATGGGATTATTCCATACTCACCTCCTACTGGCGGCCGCTTTGCGTCTGGTTGGAAATGGGAATCGCAGCTCCGTGCAGGCCTGGGGTCGCACCGCACTGCGCTCCAGCCTGTGGCCGGGGTGAAGGGCTATTTGGGGCAGCCACCTGGTTACTTTTTGGTTGAGATGGGATTGAAATCTTTTTCTTCTAATGACCAAGACAGAACAACTGATTTCCCTACTTTCTTTTCTCTTCTTTCCCTCTGGCAGGAGAAATTACCCTTTTGAACTTTACATGGAATAGAAATTAACTCTGCAAAAGCCCAACTCAGACAGATGTGCCTCCCACACTATTTTTGGGGCGAATCTCTTCTGAGCCAATGCTTTTTATGACTAATATAGTGCCAAGTTGCCTTTATTTTTAAAAAAAGAAATAGTTTTTACTCTGTCCCTTTCTTCAGATGATCGTGACGCATTCTGCACATGTGAAACCTGTTGTCAGTGGTTTTGATGCTAAAAAGCAACTTCCATTCAAAACACCGCGGTATGAATTCTCACAACGTTATAATTCAAAATGCATCAGCAGATTGCAATGTTATTTCAGAAATCAAGGCATCTTGGTCTACATTTCTGCCCAGATTTGAGGGCAGGCTTGGGGTTTCAGGTGTTTGTATTGATACCCAGAGTTCACTATCTACTTTATTATGTGTAAAAAAATAGCATGAGGAAAGCAGTGATTCACAGCTTTCTGAATAATCTTGGCAGAATATAATTCTGACCCTAGCTTTCTCCTGCACGGAAAAGGAAATGCCTCTCCAGTAAATGCCTTGTGTAGTCTTCATGATCTTACTCAGTCTGAACATCAGTCCAGTCTTCCAGCTGTCTGTCTGTCTCTCTTGCTCGCTCTCTCACACACACACACACACACACACTCCATTCACATCTCTGCTAAACTGGACCGCTGGCCCTTTCCTGTGCTTTCTCACCCCCTAAGTCCTTCGGATTCTGATGGTCTTTATGGGTGCCTACTCTATGCACCCAGGCACTATCCTGGGCACTTTTTCACTTTGTGCTTCCATTAAAATTATCACAGTGCTTGGTGTCGCATCTGCTACATTGTGTTCACTTGACTGCCACTCCTGGTGGACTGAGAAAGGGCAGAAACCATGCCTATACAGTTGACCCTTGAACAATATGGGGGTTAGGGGCACCAGCCCACCCATGCAGTGGAAAATTTGAGTATAACTTTTGACTCCTCCAAAACTTAACTTCGAATAGCCTACTGTTGACTGGAAGCCTACTGATAATATAAACAATCGATTAACATATATTTTTTAGGTTATATGTTTTATATACTGTATTCTTAAAGTAAGCTAGAGAAAAGAAAATATTAAGAAAATTGTAAGAGAGAAAATATATCTACAATACTGTGCATATTTGTTGGGGGGAAAAATCCGTGTGTCAGTGGGCCCATGCAGTTCAAAGCCATGTTGTTCAAGGGTCAGCCGTGCATCTTGGTGTGTCCAAGAGGCCCAGTTAATGGGCACTGGAGGGAAGAAGGAGCGAGCAGAGATCGAGATGGCCTTTGGAATCATGAAGCTGTCTACCCACGACAGCCTGTACTGTCCAGAGATCCAGCAGAGTGTTCTATCCTACTCGGGAATCTTGGTTTTAAACATAAAGTACATTGAAAATTACTCAGAAGAAAGCTTTGAAAAAAGAGGTTTTGTCAATAACCATAGATCCCATTCCTGGGCACTTGCTACGTGTTGGGCATTGTGCTAACACTTCACATGCATTCCCTAACTGGGTACACTCCGTCATCCCATGAGGTAGGGTTTTGTTTTGTTTTTTTAAATATATCTTGATTGATTTCAGAGAGAGGAAAGGAGAGGGAGAGAGAGAGAGAAACATCAATGGTGAGAGAGTCGTCATTGACCGGCTGCCTCCTGCACACCCCCGACTGGGGATCAAGCCCACAATCTGGGCATGTGCCCTGACAGGGAATCAAACCACGATCTCCTGGATCCTAGGTCGATGCTCAGCCACTGAGCCATGCCCGGCAGGGCAAGGCAGATATTTTTATTGTCCTTATTTTACAGAATAGAAAACTGAGGCCTTAGTGTAACTCACTCAACATCACACAGGTAGTAAGTGACAGAGTCAGAGTTTAAGTACACATGTGCCTGAACTAAAGCCTAATTCTTAATCACTAGGCCATATCTAAACTGATAAAACTCACCCTCTGTGGGAGAAGGTGGAAAATGTGATGTGTGATAACATCTGAAAACCAGAAGGTGAGACAGTCTCCATGAATGGGGGGAAAAAGACATTATAAGACCTAGAGCAGTGATCTGAGAGTATTAGCAGAGAAAAGGTGGCCCGACTTCATCTCATATCAGAATAAGGAGTGACATAGACCACTTTTAGTTTCTCCATGGTCTCTATAGATTTGGGCTTTGAGACTAGTTCATCAGGGAATTATGAATTTTAGATTTTTAGGTATAGAATATTTTGTTTTAAAAGAGACTATCTTTCCTTCTGATTTAGAATTGTTTCTGCCCTGTAGAAAGTCGTGATTGATTAACAAGAGTCATGATTAACCAACAGAAGTTCTGATTGGCTAACCTGATTACAACTCAAATCAGTGGATCTTCTATTAACCTCAGAGATATCTGGTTGCTTTTTTTCTTGTTTTCCCTGTGTCCCATATATTCGTTTTTCCAAAGGCAACATTTGCAAAACCGTAGTAAAATAGCATTGGTTGCTTGTTTTCTTAGGTACAGATAATATCACCCTCAAGGAATACGTTTCTATTGAAGAATTTTTATGGAATTAAGATATAATACATCCAGGACTGTCCATCTGGCTTTGGTTATGGCCGAGGAGTTCATTCATACATTCAACCAACGTTTATTTATTGATATCTACTGTATGCCAGCATCTGTCCCACTCTTGGGGATATGTACCAATACAACTTTATTAGGTGTTGAAGTATTGAAATACTTTCCTACCAGTTGTTTAGTAGCCGTTGCCTTGAGTCTCTCCCTCCCCTTAACCATGCCCACTGTCTTGATTCCAGAGAAACCATATAAGCAGTGCCCCGAGACCATATTGGAGCCCACTAAACTGTCCACCTTAGTTCTGGGCCCCATGACTTTTCTTCCCCTCTGTCAAGGAGGCCTGGATCCCAGCAAGGAAGATATCACACTTGGTGGTGGTACCATGGCATCTTAATGTGAAAATATATGATCCCATTTAGCTCCCTGAGGCTGTGACCACTGGCCACAGGCTGGCATTCCCCTATGTTGCCCATGGAACCTCAGAAGTAGATATTTCTATTGTTTAATATCTTCAATATCATACTTAAATAGTTGTAATAGAGAAGGGAAAGCAAAATACCAAGGTTGCTTAGAGGAAGAAGCATTCATGTGTGCTCAGATCTATCAGAGAGAGCATTGTGGAGGAGGTAATGTACATCTTGAAGACCTGATAGTAGTTTTCTGGGTTTACTCAGAAAAAGATGTCCCAGGAAAGTGAAAGAGTGAAATTGTGGTGTCAGCAACCCTAGACTTGGTGTCAAAACCAAACCTGAACACTCTCTGAAGACTGACAGCCATGAGCTTATGGGCCATTTAGTGAAGTGTTCCAGCTTCCATCTAGCCACCTGTATCTGCCTGAGGTCCCGCACAGAGGTGTTGTGAAGACTCAGTTCCAAGATAAAGGTAAAAACCATATGAAAGCACTCATATGGGTGTCTGTTAAGCCCCAGGTTAGTCCCAGGAAATTGCCATTTTGCCCACACGGGTGGAGGGTCTTTCCTTCTTTAGTCTTCCAATACCTCCTCCTCCTTGGCCTTTATCTCTGTCCACAGGAACTCCCTCATTCTCAACTCCGAGGCGATCCCAACTTGTCACTCCCTGGTGTGATTCCACATGGGAAACCCAGAAATTTATTGCTGGGAAGGATCTTAGAAATAAGCCACCCAGCTCCCTTTTCAGCAAGGAGTGAGGAGACTTGAGGCTCTAAGCCCTTAGCAGATCCAGTGTCCATTGAAAGTAAAATAACATCTGATTATTGTTTGGTGTGACTTCCATTTTATTTATGAGTGCCTTCTAATATCAACAGTTGGGGTTGGTCTTCCAATTAAGCTAGAGTTTAAAAGTTTCCATTTTAAATAATGTTAACTATAAAAAGAGTCAACCTAAACAAAAATATTAAGTAAGTAAAACTTAGCATGTGTGCACACACATACACTCACTAGGTCTTCAAGCCAGAGGTCTGAGAGGAAGCCAGTTTTATGTAACAGTTCACAATATCTACTAGAGACAAGGAGGATTCATACAACGGAAACCACTTTTTGGCCTTACAGGGCATTTCTGTTTGCCTGACCCAGGTATAAAACTACCTCACAGCGTATAGTTTCGTCAGCAAGTATTCTACCTTGGTGGAAATGATTTACTGAAACTTAGACCTTCTCCTGAAATCCAGCCAAAAATCTGATTTGGAAAACCAAGAAGTCCTATTTAGTTTCTGCTGTCATTGTTACTGAACCACATTGACTGGATAATTAGTGACATATAAAGTTCTGTCTTCTTCTTTCATCCCAGCATCGTGAGGTTGTTTTTCTCTCCTCCACGGTCACTCACTGAGAATTTGCTGAGCTGAATATTCAGTGTTTAAACGGAGGTCAGCTCTGTCCATAGCTCACTTGCTTCTCACATGCGGGAAAGACTGGGTCTTCCATTGGGTGGGTGGTTTTTGGCAGGAGAGCAAGAAGTTTTTGTAAAGTGAGTGTGTGCATGTGGCAGCCAAAAGGGTCCTGTAGGGGTTTTTTGCACAAAAAAATGTGTTTGGAGATGACCACTCTGCACAGATTCAGTGAGGGTTTCCGAGTATTTGCAACCTGTTATTTTCAATTCTGGGCATATTTGTAGCTCCCGAGGTATAAAAATAAACTGTGTTTTCTTGGAAAATGTATGTGTCTGGGATGTGACAGGAGCAGTAACCTTAAATAAGATTTCCAGGCGTTTACAGTTGAAGCATGCCAGTAAAAATATGTTTATTTAGACATTAAGATCCTAGGGTGCCCACGTAAATATCCTAAACAATGTGCTACATGAGCTTTCTTCGCTAATGTGCTTTAGCTTTGAATGTGTTTAGTTCTGGCTCCTGGAGTGTTAATGTACTACAGGGAAAGTTGAACTCAGATGGCGAGTCTTATTTGCCGTTCAACACATTTAGATGGTTGTTTCTTCCATTCAAGAGAATTGTTTCTCGTGTAGGTAAAAGTTACATGGCAATTGAGAGTGTAAAACTCCTTGCTTTTAATACTCACAGTGACATAGAGGTTTTTGTTGGGCAATAGAAGAGAGGAAAGGCAGCGGGTACACCCTCACTCCCTGTTCGTCCGTCTGCGTGTTTCACCAGCATCGCTAGGTTATCTGTTGTCTGCAAGGCTGTATCTAGAAGTGGGGAAGACAAAGAGAAGGCCAGAACCTGTGCTCATGGAGCCCAAGCCTGCTGTATTTCATCAGTGCTTCACAAAAATCAGCAAACATCTCTTCTGTTGTCAAAATATAATTTTCAAAGAGTTAAAAAACAGTAATTCATCCAAATATGCAGTAAGCACGCATTGAAGACTTATTTAACTCATTAATGAGGGAACCAGTGACTAAACTGGTCCTAGGTAGGTGGATAGGTAGGGTGGGTGGATGGATGGATGGATGGATGGACAGACGGATGGAATAAAAGGAAAAAAGAATGCTGGCATAAGATTGCAAAGTTAGATATAAAACTCGTTAATGCCCTACATGGCAATAAAACAGTAATTTGGGGGGATATATTTCAACCAAGCAGAAATCCTTTGCACCTACACTAGACAAGTATTATCTGTAATTTCCCAGTCTTCTACAGTCCTTGCAGAGTTTGGGTCTAATCAGTAGTAAATAGGAAATCAAACAAAGTAACATTTCTCAAGAGCATTAGATGACTCGGGTAAGCTTGTCAGTCAATGATGTAGTAAGTGCTGCCCAGTAGTACTTTCTGCAATTATGAAAATACTGTGTATATGTGCTGTGCAGTGTGGTGTGGTAGCCACTGGCCATTGAGCATTTGAAATGTAGCCAGTGAAAATGAGGAGTTGGAATTTTAATTTTATTTAATTTCCACTAATTTTGATTTAAACAGTCACATGTGATTGGTGGCTATTATATTGGAAAGACCAACTCTAATATGCCATTAAACAGGCAGTCATTTTGCTGTTTTATTTTCTGGATAATTTTTTTCTAAACATTTTATAAATTATATCCTGTTTTAAATATAACAGGAGTTAAATATGTAAAAGAACTCAGAGAAGACTCCTTTGAAAAGATCTAATTCTGTCCCTAATCAAATCATTTCTTTTGCAAATCTGGTGCCTCTTATATTGGGTTTCTTGATAGCGGACTCATCTGAAATCATTCTGGCCGGCAAGGGAACCACTTACGAAGTTAGCCTGTTTGGAGGGAACCCAACTCTGCATTATGTTTTCCAAGTGAATCAGCTTGGTATTAATTTCCTTTAGCAAGATAATAACAGTCAGGTCTAGTTTTGATTAAAAGGGGCTCTCTGGTTTGCAAAAAAGGGAGAACCGACTATTAATATTTCACAAGGACTTTCAGGCTTAACTAAGTTAACATTTCTGCTGCCGTCACTTCATTACTCAGAATGAGCCATTAACGCATCGATAAGGTTGCCTTTGATTTCTCACGAAGCTCCGTAGTTTCACTCAGTTTTCTCTTGCTTGCTGACTTGCAGGGGTTCTTCCGCAGAAGTATCCAGAAGAACATGATTTACACTTGTCACCGAGATAAGAACTGTGTTATTAATAAAGTCACCAGGAATCGATGCCAGTACTGTCGACTCCAGAAGTGCTTTGAAGTGGGAATGTCCAAAGAATGTAAGTGGATCTCAAAACCTTTTTTCCCGTTTGCCTTATCTATAAATATGATTTGCTCCGCTTCCCAAATTGAGTCATGGGGGCATCAGCATGTGGAATTCAGACGTGACACTAATGATATATTGCCAAGGGCAGGTGTAAACAGAGATGGCATGAAAATAGAATGACTGTGGGGATTTTTTAGATAAAACTTGAGTGGCAGTTGGTGAAAACATAGGAGTTGGGTGTCGTGGACGGCAGATTTGTATTCCAGAGCAGTTACTCACTGGGTATTTCAGAGCCAATAGTATCTCCGACATACCACACAGCTTCTTGGAGACCCCATTTCCCCATCTTGACAATGGGAATAAAGAGTTTTGCTTGTACTGGTGAGTATAAAATGAGGCATGAATATTGACAGTAGCGATAATTTGCCCTAATTTTTTAGAGGGGAGAAAGCGTAAAATTTTTGTTGTGGAAGAAGCATGGAGAAATTTGGCATGTTGACATTTTTCCAAACTTGATGTAGATTTCTTTTCTCCCAGCCACCCACTCTTCCAAACAATTATACAGTTTATTAATGCAAAAAAAGAACACTTTAGTAGATTAAAAATTAGTGGTCTATAAACATCATATAATAGGGGTTTGAATTAGACGTGCTTTAATGTAGACAGAGTACACAATACTTCACTCTCACACTCTCTCTGATGCTTTCAAATGCAGGGAATAAGAAATTGGTGGGCAAATGGCTTGGTTCAGGCAGCCCTAAGGAAGACGCTGGGATGTGTGCCGGTGAAGCACCTAATGGGATTGCTTTCGTCTCATTCATCCCATCACGGGTATTTGGCAAAGGCAGACTGTGACTTGGGCACTGGGCTAGGTCTGTGAGGGGACTCTGGAGATGACTGAGACATGATCACTGCCCTCTAAGAGTGTGGGACTAAAAGCCAGGTGTCTTAGCCACAATCCCACAGTGGGGTTTGAAGACTTATGTTACCAGTTAAGGGCTCTTGGATTTGGGCACTGGGAAGTGAGGCCACAGAGGAGGACTCTTACTGGGGAGGCAACGCCCCATAACCACGCAGCATGGCTCTGAGGGTGCTCACCTAGCAGACGGGCTCTCTGCTGGGATCTACTGCCTGGGGATGTTTCTTGGTGTCCTGCCCAGCATCCTAACTGTACCCAGAGTTTAATTTGCTTTTCTACCTCTTAGATTTCTACACTTCAGGGTTGGGAACAACTCAGTTGAATCAAACCAATTAGCACTTTCTATGTCCCAGACACAGTGATTGGTTCATGCTGTGAACATGTAACCTAGTCTAGTCCAATGGGAATGAATTTAAAACTCATGCTCATGATCCATAAAAGAAAAAAATGATAAATTAGACTTCGTCAAAATTAAAAATGTCTGCTCTCCAGAGGACACTGTGAAATTCATGAAAAGACAAGCCACAGACTAGGAGAAAATATTTGCAGACATCTGATAAAGGCCTTGTATCTAGAATATATAAAACTCAATAATAAAAAAGCAAATAGCTCCATTACAAAAAATAGCCAGTCCCCTTAAAAAAAAAAAGTCAAGATTATGAAAGACAAAGACTGAGGAACTCTTCCAGATTTAAAGAGACATGACAACTAAATGCAATGCATAATCCATATTGGATCCGAGATCAGAGGTAAAATAGCTATAAAGGACATTATTATGATAGTGAAGTTTGAATATGGACTATAGATTAGAATAAGCATTGTATCAACTTTAAATTTCCTGACTTTGACCACTGGGTTATTGTCATGAAAGAGAATGTTTTTGTTCCCATTTCTGCCCCTAACTCTCCATAGTTCAAGGGTTGTGTGTGGGTGTGGGGGGGTGTATGGATGGGTGTGTAGCAAAGAAAGAAAAAGAGAAAGAAAATGTGGCAAAATATTAAGAAATGTGAATCTGGAAGAAGGGTATACAGGAATTCTTTGTACTATTCTTGCAACTTTTCAGCAAATTTGAAATTTTATCAAAATAAAATTGCCAAAACAAAACAAAAGACCTCATGCCTAGAATATTGAGACAGACCTGCCCTCCCTTCCAGTGCACATGAACAAGGAGGCAAGTAGCCACGAGTAGCTGTTCTCCACCCCAAGGGAAGTTCACTGTGGGGCAAAGCAGGCAGTGTGGATGGGAGAGCAGAAAGAGAGAGAGAAATCACACCCTGAATGGCATCATTGAATTGCTCAACAAACCAACCCTGAAACCTCTGCCTCCAGATCATTTTGTTATATTTGCCAAGAAGTAGCCATGAAGGCAGTTGAGGTTGGGGTCTTGTGCATATTTTGGGTCCTGATAAAAAAGAATGGACTGGGTCATCAGATAGGAAAGCATCCTACATGTGTCATCCCATTTGAGAGAGTCTTTTTCCTCTGGACGGTTCTCTCTAGATGATGGATTAGTTGACCACATTTAAGCCAGCTCCTTTTGATCCCTCCAAACTTTAGAGCTATTGAATTACTTAAAATCAGTGAATGTGAAGATATGAAGCTAATATTCACTTAGCTCAGGCCCCACATCCTATCATTCAAGAGAAAAGCATGATATTATCTGAAATAGCCATATTATTTATAGGTGCAAGTGGGACTCACAGGATGATCACCTAATGCTCCATTTTTGGTCTGACATTCGGTGTGACACTTGGCGTAACATGGGTGTCACACTGTGGCTCTGTGGGAGACTTTCAGTTCAAGATGAAATTATAAATGAGTAAGCCAGATGTGGACTCAAGGAAAATCAGTACTTTTGCATTTATTTTGTGTGGGTTGGAGACCCATTTCCTGCTTACATTACTTAAAACCCATATCCTGCTGCTCTGTAAAAACTGGCAACTTGGTTAGCAATTAAAAAAAAAAAATGTTTACACCCACAGGAAAACTCTAATTTCAACTCTCAAGGAATGTATCACCTTAATTAGATTTAAAAATATAGAAATGGAAAGAAAATGGGATCATTATGCCCAAGTACACAAAAATAAATATATTTTCTGTAGAAGGCAATTGAAGGGAAAGAAATAAACACTTGGAGTATAGGGACAGAGGCTCTAATAGAATATTTTAAAAGTTGAAACAGGAGGAAGCAGGAAAATGTGAGAATCGGTAACCATTTATACCACAACATACGTAACTGAAAGGAACCCAAGAATAATAGAGACTCGTGGAATGTTAGAACTGAAAAGAGATCTCAGAGATTGATTTTCACTCACCTCTCTCATTTGACATACAAGTACACTAGGACCCAGAAAGGTGAAACGGGTTTCCCAGCGATCCCCAGCTGGCTAAGACACACCAAGATTGCAGGTCACGCCTGCCACCCCTCCTTGCCATGCTTCCTTTGCAATACCAAGATTAGCAAGATCCGCATTCAGTTGTAGTCACAGGGCAGGGCAGTTAGTTAGTTATGTGTCAGAACTCTTTGACTGTAAGTAACAGAAAACCCAGCTAAACTGGCATAAGCTAAAAAAAATAAAAAATAAATCGGCACGTGTAACTTAACAGTTCAGGGTAACACAGCTGGATCCAAGGGCTCGTGTTCCTTTTCGGGACGATGTTCTTCGTCTGTCACAGCTGTTTTTTGCCATGTTGGTTTCACTTCCAGGACGATTCTTCCTGGGGCCCGTCAAGATAACTACCAGCAGCTCCAGGCCTGTAGTCTAGCGGGCAGCTAGGGGGACTTCACCAGTGCCCAGGGACACTTAGGCCATGTGCCCCTCTAGGAGCAGATTGCCCTGGGCTGGGCTGGGAGAGGGCTGCTGTGATTACCAGGTCTGGGTGATGCGCCAGCCCCTGGAGACAGGGTTGAGTGCCACCTCGCCCAGACCAGGCCCGGCGTGGGGAGGCCTGAGAGGCAGGAGGCAGGAACTAGGTTGCGTCCACCAGGATGGTCACACAGTGCTGTCGCCAGGATATCCTTATTCTTTATGCTGATGCGAGGGGGAGGGGCAGGGAGGGGAGGGGAGGGGAGGGGAGGGGAGGGGAGGGGAGGGGAGGGGAGGGGAGGGGAGGGGAGGGGAGGGGAGGGGAGGGGAGGAAAGCAGGAGGGGGAGTGGGATGGGGAGAGAGAAAGAAAGAAACCTAAGAATCATATTATAGTAATAGCTAAGAGAAGGTGTTTCCTATGTGCCAGGAACTGGGTTCACCTCTTCAAATACTTTGTCCCATTTGCCACTCACAACAGCCCTATAAGTTAAAATCTTCCCACCCCCCCCTTTTTTTTGGCAGATGAGGAAGCTGAGGCACAGAGAGGTTAATTAACTTACTCAGGGTAACACAGTAAGGGGATTTGGACCCAGGTAGTAATATACACTGCATGCTATAGAAAGCAGCTTTTAAAACTCTGAGTTGCCTTTTCGACTCCACCTTATTGCCAGTGGTTATTAATAAAACAATAATCACCCTCCTTGCTCTATATTAGAGATAAACCCCTGGAAAATTATGTGCAAGTTTAATTTTTATAGATCCAATTTGGTTTTAAATGTATAGGGGGATTTACTAGGAAAAGAAATCCTTTAGTGTGGCCCATCAGAAAAGCATGAATATTTTTTCATTCTTCTGTAAATGCAAGTTGGTATACCTTATATTTTCCAAGGGGTTTGTAAGGCTGGGGGAGCCTTTTTACAGAGGAATAGCTATTTGTCAGAGCATGGAATTTGAAAGCGGTAACAGCAAGTGAAAAAAATCGATTTTCAGCAGCATTCTAAAAGTGGTACAAAAATTTATGAAGGACTTGGGAAGGAGGCAAAGGAAGCAAAATGCCTCAGCGTTGAGTGATGAGCTTCTGCTGGTGGGGCGGGAGGCTTATACCAGTGTCAGCACAGGCAAGTATGTGGCTAAGCCCTAAAATAAAAACAACAAATGAAAAAGAGAAACAGTACATGAAGACAAAATTTGGGATTGAGAATGAGATGTCTGGATAAGCTTATGATGCAGATAAACAGCTAATTGTCCGAGATGGGGAAGGAGAAGTTTTAAGACGATGCTGCTTAGAGACTGTAGGAGGATTGAAAGTCTGATGAAGGCATTTGAGTCAGTTACAGAAATTCAAATAAACAGTTCAAACCTTTAAGCCAGGGATCAGGAAATGTTTTTTAAAGGGCCTAATAGAAAATATTTTGGGCTTTGTGGGCCCTATGATCTCCCTCAATCACTCAACTCTGCCATAGCACAAAAGCAGCCATAGAAAATAGATAACAAATGGGCGTGGTTGTGTTCCAATAAAACTTTATTTACAAAAGCAGGGGAAGGGCTGGTTTAGACCGAAGGCTATAGTTTGCCTACTTCTGCTCTAAGTAGCTCACCCAAAGGCCGGGATGCCACTTATGGCTGCTGTGTGATCTCCTCTCCAGTTCCCACTCTCATCTACTCATCTCCTACCAATGGCCACTGCAGCTTCCAGCCCCCCGGAACCCTGGGACCCACGAGCCTCATACCTCCATATTTTCGCAGAGGCTGTTCCCTGAGCCCCAAGGCTGCTGTAATGTCCCTTCCTCTTTGACACCTCCATTGGACCCCACCCCACCCCGCGCTCTAGGCAGTTATTCATTCTTCCCCGTGTCCCTGTAGTGCTTTGAACACACCTCTGTGAACCACCTTTATTACAGTGTGATTGTGCACACACCAGGGAGGCGCCCTGGCTTGATTTAAACCCCTAAAAGGCAAGGATCAGTCTTCCTCATTCTGTAGTCCCAGGTAGCTTGGTGCTTTGCTCAGTGACAGGTTGGTCACGTGGTTCAATGTGGCCCTTTGAAGACAGCCAAATCCAGCATCTCCCTGGCTTTACTTTCTGAAAAGCTGTCAGACTCAGAACAATTCTGGGTGTGCATCTGTTCAGCTCTCAGCCATTCTCTTCTTTGATCCAGGCCCAGAACAAGTAATTCAGCTTCTTTGGGTTTGTGTTTTCTCCCAGGATCAGAGGAACATCAGGGTTGACTGAGAGCACGGGCATGATGTGAGAATCGATGCTTTTAATCCTGTTTAGACAACAGCGTTTCTATGATCTGCCTCCCCTCGCCAGCTCCCTCCGCTAGAAGACACTGCAGCCTCTCGCGCGTTTGCTGTTGAAAACGCTTGACCGGAGCAACTCTGCGTGGCAGGGGCCCCGTTCAGGTCGACAGGCGGCAGTGGACAATGGTGGGGTTGGGGCTCGCTCACTTTCGCTACTCCTTGGCTACCGAGTTGCTCATTGACAAAAGGAGAGGACCCAGGGACAGGATAGGACAGTCATCGGGGTCAGGAGGCCAGTGGGACAAACGGAAGATAAGAATTAGGCCATGCGCTGTGATGAAGGGGAAAGTAGTGGGCCCTGGATACTTCTAGCGTTTGACCAGTTCCCATGGTCCTCTGCCCTTCAAGATGGGGTGTCCCCCACCCCGTGTCTGTAACAGAGAAACTTTGCAAGGTATTGTGGCTGCCACCCCCATTCTATTTCTTTTCTTCCTGAAGACCACTGGCCATTGATTCACAAAGGAACTTCAGGTTGCTCTTTGAGCTTAGGTGTGCGTGACCCCTGCCTTTGAGTGGCGGGCAAAGCATGTCTTTGATTTTGTTTGAGAATACCGTTTAGCGTTTATTTCACAGCATTTTTTCCTATGACAGTTTCATAAGTGTACTTGTAGAATAGAGCAATTGAATAATCTCTGAATTTAAGAGTCCCTAAGCACTCATTGACACCTTCTCATTTGGGGCGTATTGAGCTTAAAAACCGCTTTTTATAAAGTCTCTAAATTCCGATTTATACTTTAGACAGGAATGTCCCCATGGGTCGATGGGATGGAATGAATGAGCTTTGTACGGATGCTTAGATACTTCCATGAGAGGTTTCTGTTGTTGTGTGTGTCTCTCATTTCCCCGTTAATGTTAAACTTACATTAAAACAAACCTTTTGGATTAAAGGCACTTAACCTCAGTTAAAATCACTTTGTTGGTGCACAAATTATATTGATGTGCGCATTGGTCCTACGGCTGGATTTTACTGGCTTAATAATGAGGAAATTCATATTGTAGGTTGCCCTGTGTACTTGGGAAATTACATAAAAATCATCATCAGGGCACTTAATGTCTTTCTAATTTTAGTTTATTTCTTCATTTGTTCCCTAGTTACATCCTAGCCTGTTACTGCGTTTCCAGGGCTCACTGTGATCATTTTGTTCTGCTCACCAGAGATGCAGCATTAACCCCCCACCTTCTCCTTTCCCCAAAGAGCCCCCACAAAAGTAAATGAAAGGCTGGAAACTTTATATTTTTATATTTTAAAATGTCATTGGAGCTTGAAACTAAAAATCTGCTGCCCCTTTCCACTTGCCAAATGTTAATGTTTTCCTGCATCTGTCCAGGAGATTAAAAAAAAACCCACAAATTCCGTTTGGGCACCGACAGCCCAGTGATGTCACTGCCACCGTGGGACTTGAAGCCCATTAACACTCAGACTGCAAAGGAAGTATTAAAATTCCTTCAGCTTTACTAACACATTTCTCCCTGCAGCCTGTATCCTGGAAAGGGGATGCTCAGCACATTCTCACCTTAGAAAAAGAAGTTTTCATTACACAGTGGGACAGAGCAGAGGAGGGAACCAAGGGCTTTGGGGTTAGCCTGAGCTGGGTTCAAATCTGACCGCACCCTGTAGCTGTCTCATCTTGGGCAAGATGTGTAATTTTGCTTCAAGTAGGACAAGCTAACCCACAACATGGGGCTTATGGAAACTTTGCAGGATTATGTTGTGCATTGAACTTCATGAGGGTAATGCATTTAACACCATGCTTGGCACCCAGTAGGTGCTAAATAAATGATAGCTGTTCTCTTGGGCTCTTCCTCTAGTGGTGACACAGGCCGTGTTCCCTGCTCTGGCTGCTGCTGCCACAGCTGTGGGGTTTTTTGGTATTTCGGGGGGGCGGGGTTATGTCAGGAGAAAAGTGATGTGTGGAGACTCTATTCACTCTGAATGGTTTATAATGCCACAGTGTAGGTGTACAGCCCCAATATCAAGTCACAGCATTAAAAATAAAACTTGAAGGCATCGTTTCCAACATAAATATCCACCTTCCTCGGCTACTGGAAACTGGGAGGCAGATGGTTCATTTGCCTGGAGATGCTGAAACGTGTGTAATCAGAGAATGGGACAGGATCCTGGTATCGTGGAACCCAACGCCAAGGGGAAAACCGAACTGGGGTGTTAGAAAGGACGCCTGGCCCCCTTCCTGCATCAGTTAGCTCAGGCTGAGGCCATCGGGGTCTCCCAGGCAGTGCCAAACCCACACCCAATCACCAAGGAGGCAAAGTCTCCCTCCCTTGCAGTATCTCCCTTTGTCACCCATTTGGAAGGAAGGCTGGGGAGGACATTGGTGATAACAGGATAGCTGATGGTCACAAAGTGTTTTACCATCAGCACAGTCTCCCAAGACTTCAGGTCATCCAATGTGGCAGGTGGGACAGGCATAGTATTATGATCCTCAGTGTCCTGAGATTCAGAGAGGCCAAGAAACCTGTCTAAAGCCACAATGCTGGCTCTAACCTACGGGTCCTACCCAAATCCAGTCCCAGTATTTACAAGTAGAGTTCTTGTGTGCTTTTAGTGCTAAAAACTTTTCAGAATCTTCACCCATCTTTGCTCCCAAATCACGTATTCTGATTTACATACATGATTTGATTTATGTACTAGTTTAATGCAGTGTTTTCCCAAGTGCAAACTCTGCACACGGTGATATGAGACATAATTTTAGGGAGTATTGAATTTAGCACGGACTAATATCAAATCATGTAGTGATAAAGTTATTCCCTTTTCAGTATTCAGTCTTTTATTGCCAGTAAGAAAATCTCAGTTTGATGCCAGAACAGTCTTAATTATTAGCTCTTGAACTTTTATACTAATCCCCCTTTTATACAGAGAGAGGACAGGTAGCCATACCTAGTCAACACTAAATTGTATTTATTTCAGAGGCCTGTACACTGTTGCTTCAGCAGCCAGATAGCACGTATTTTAGGCTCTGCGGGCCATTCAGTGTTTGTTGCAACTACTTGACTCGCTCTGCTATTGCATCATGAAAGCTTCATGAATGAATATGGCTTTGTTCCAATAAAACTTTATTTACAAAATCAGGCACTGGACCTGAAAACCCTGTTGACTTTTTACCTTCCTCTTTATGGAGAGTAAACGATTTTTTTATAGTAGTAATATAAAATTCTCTAAATTTTATTTGAGCAAAAAAAATCAATTTAGACAGAAGCCATAAGAGTATAGTGGAAGTGGAAAGGCCATGTGAGTGTGTGGAAATGGTCAAGATCGTACTGGAAGTACTGAAGTTCGATGAAATCTGTTTTTATATGTTAGCTGGTCAAGTGTTCTTGTATCCTAACAGGAATAGAGCAGAGTCTGGGGGAGTCTCAGCCCCTCAGAGCCCCCTGTAATGCCTCAGCTGTTTTTGGGATCCACTGAGCCACCCCTCAACCCTTCCCCTATCCTGAGCTGTACACAACTCGAGGATGGGCAGCTGGGTCTTGCTTTTCTTGGATCCTCAGGCTTTAGTCCTGTTCTGTACAATGAAGGGTCGATGAATGGGTGGAACTGGTAGTGTGGGATTCAAGCATTTAGGTGAACTGATGTGGGGAATATGAGGAACCAGGGAGACCTCAAGACCTTCTGAAATCCGGTAGGGTAGTGTTGTGGCATAAAGCACAGACTTGAGGGGCAGCTGGATTTGAACCCAGCACACCCCTTAGCTCTGTGTGATTTGGGGCAGGTTATTGAGCATCTTTGTGCCTCTGGTTCCCTCTCTAATAATAGGACCTACCTCATGTGGCTGCTGGGAGGAATACATGAATGAATTTCTGGTAGGAACTAAAGACATGCCAGCTCTGAGCCAGATGATCCTGTGCTAGGATTCCTGGCCCTTCATCTCTTTACAGAATCATCTTCAAGTGTGTCAGAGTGGGCAGAGCCCTGCGTAGCTGCTCAGCCTGCCCCAGCCCACCCAGGACCCTGTCAGCTCCCCAAAACGCCCCCCATACCAGCCGCTGCCTCGCCCTCGGCATCCTGTCACGGGGTGCAGCCTCCAGGTGTGCGTGCTGTTCTGTCTGCCTGGGTGCACAGCCCCTACCCTTCCCCCTCATCCTTCCGCCACCTCTCTCCTAAACACGCAAACACACAGCTCCGACGGGGCGGGTGTGACCTACTCTCACCTCTCCACAGTGTGACATGTCAGTGGCACCTCCATTGGGTGACTTTGAAAGTCACACCTATTTTTGAGTCCAGGAGGTAGGCAGGTATGTAAGTAGGGGTGTGTGTGTGTGTGTGTGTGTATGTGTGTGTGTGTGTGTGTGTGAGAGAGAGAGAGAGAGAGAGAGAGAGAGAGGGAGAGGGAACGTGCACAAGTGTTCTCTGCACTGGCTGTGAGCGTCTTAAGGGTAGGCTCAGTCTCATTCTATTCCCATTTGGTTCCTCAACTGTAAGTCCAACACCTTGTACTTAAAAGACATTTCTGGAATGGATTGGAAACAGTGCGCTTGAGGAGTAGAGATGCTAAATCAGGAACTTTTGTCTGATCTTCCCAAGAGTTAGAGAGTTGATTATGTCCCACTGATACAACGAGCCAGTCTTTGCCTTTTCCACTTTGCCGCCTCCTCTAATTTGCACCATATGGATACTAGCATTTTACCCCTTTGATGACATGAAGTCTTGACCTGGTGTGTTCCATGGGGGACATGATCAGACAGGGCTTGTAAATATGTCCTAATAGAGAAGATTCGCTTCCTCTCAAAGCTGAAACACCTACACACCATATTTCATCAAATGTAGAATTTGTTAGGTGCACTGATTTTTAAGTACCACTAAAAAGCGAACAGCAGCAATGAAACTGAGACACACTGAAGGTTGTAAGACAGATCGGGAGCGAGGGAGAAACCAAACATCAGCCCTGTGAGAAAAGGAAGCATCTCACACTCTAGGCTGGAGATAGCCTATGTTTTCATCTTGAGCTGTTTTTTCATTCTGCTTGAAACAGACTTTGGTAAAACCTCAGAGCCCAAAGACAATCCCCAGCACAGAGAGCGGGCTGAATAAACATGCAAGCGCTTCTAAAATAGCTGGCAGAGAGCCCTTGGTTTGGAAGCAGATGTCTCCGTGAAAACAGGAACCCGAAATTCTCTCGCAGTCCCTGTGTTCCAGGCGACGAACATGGCCTTTAAGTACCGTCTCCCAGTGACAGCAATTCTCTGGCGGGTGGCTACCTAAATTGCTCAGTAAATCCATGCGTCGAGTACAGTCTGGAATTTGCTCTTCTTGGAGTGGTATTGAGCACTTACCACCCGTCTCCTTTCCCTCTGCCCTCACAAAATATTAACTGCCACAGTTATTTCTCTTACTCATCTCCCTTTAAAACTGGAAAACAATGATTTGATCAGTTATTCGATGAGCTAGATTAGTGGAGACAGGCATCATTTTAGTACTGGGACCAAGGAGAGTGAACACCCAATTTCCTCAAGAGAAGGAATGTTTTTGTCCCAAAGACACACCTAATTGTCCCAACATTTCATTGCATCGACTTTTTAAAACTTTCGGATTGCTTTATGTTCAAAATGATTTTAGGACAGAAGTGTTGTTTTGATGTTGGAGAATGCAAATCCCCCACTTTTCTTTGTTTCTGGGGGGCATTTTATAACATCACTCGGTCAGGCCTGTAAACAGTATTTTGATTCAGCAACATTGTTTAAATATTAAAATAGAACTAAGGGATTTCACTGGAGCTTCTAAACGGGCCCCCTTTGAAGCCAGTCATGATCGGCCCTCCCAAAGAGAGTGGTAAATGTTGTTCCTTGTAAAGTCTGTCGGCTCAGGAGATTTAATGAGGACAGGAAGAGAGTCAAGTGTGAAATGTAATGAGTGAAGGATTCCCACTTTGTGTGCCGAAAGTGTCCGGACAAAATGCTTGAGCAGTTGTAAACTGAACGGAAACTTGGCCGTGGTGCTCTTGGACTTTGAGCTCTCAGAAATGTGAAAATAGGCAGGCTGAGAATGTACCCCCAACCCCACACAGGGGTGCGGCCCAGCGCGTGATTTCAGGATGAGAGACACCAGGACTTCCTCGTGCTGGGCCCTGGGGCTGCGCCGTCCCTGGCTCCCCAGGGTGACGATGGCATCCAGTTCTCAGAAGGCAAAGCCCTGTTCTCCAAAGAGTGCCTTGTGCCTGGCTTTGTGTTCCTGAATAATAATCATGTCCAGCAAATTGAAATGCGGTGCTGACGTTAAAAACACCGACAGTACCAAGTGTTGGCAGGATGTGAAGCAACTAGCACACATGGGTGGCTGGTGGGAGTGTAAACTGAGCCAAAAGTATCTGTGTGACTCAGTAATTCCCCTCTTGGGAACATCCTCAAGAGAAGTGAGTGCAGAGGCCACCAAAAGATATATACAAGAATGTTCACAGGAGCTCGGTTCTGAATAGCCCAGAGCTGGAAACAACCCACATGTCATCAGCAGTAAAATGCGTAAATAAGTTGTGACAGATTCAAATAACGGATATGCGCAGCAATAAAGAGGGAACTAACTACTGGTAAGTGTGACAGCATGGAGGAATCTCAGACACGTAATGTTGAATAAAAGAACTCAGAATAAAACAGAGCATTCTGTGTATTTCCATTTGTATAAATGAGCAAAACTAATCCACATGATAGAGTTGAGCATGGTGGTTGCCTTGGCCCCAGGAGCCTTGTGGGCATATACACAATTATGTATGTCATGTAAGTTTTATCTCAATCAAAAAGAAAAGAAAAGATTGGAACGTGGAAGTGGTGTTGGAGAGGGCCATGGGTGGCCATTCCCTCCTGTGGGTAGAGAAATCATGTTATCACAGATGAGAGCTATAACATCCTCTCTTTGGAAGAATCTTCCCTTTTAACACATTAACATTTGTTCAGGAGGTGTTTGGACCTCTCTGTCTTTTGCCTTTTCATCTGATCTGGACCTTTATCACAGGCGGCTTGGAAGGCAGCAATGGGATGTTATCCCCGATTCACTCTGAGTTCTCTGAGGATGGTTATGTAATACCTGTAATTGCATCAACCTACCTAACGAGCTTTTCCCTTCAGTGCCATGCCCTGCAAATTAATAGCCATGGATCCATTTACAGCATGTTGTGTTTTGGAAAACTATTTCAGCCATCAAATAATAAACAGCTTTAAAAAAAGATAACATAAGAATTGTTATTTTTAAATGATGAATTGCCAGTAGTGTCAGTAAATTCCTCTCAGATATGTAACATAGTCAAAGTAGGATTTAAGAAGCTGTGTAGAATCTAGTTTAATAATTAGTTGACTATTCCACTTTTCCATAATTAAGAAGAATCCCAATAAGATGTCTTTTCATGTTGACTCAATCATTAAAGCCAGTGAGACTTTAAACTAGTAAGTGTTCAAATGGAGACTGGCTTAGCAATGTTAACAAGAAAGTCTGGTAGAATAGACAACCTACGTTTTTTTACAGCCACCAAAAGAATTTCTCTGGGAGACTGTTCACATTTAAAGACAAAGCTCTGCATTTACAGAAACTCATCTTAATTTTTTAAAAACAGCCAAAGGATTTTTTTAAAAATGTTAGACTAATTGACTTAAGGGAACACAGGAGAATTAACCTTGGAGTCCGATCCGAGCACCGAGTGAGTATATGTTGGACAAGGGCATCCATTTGGTTCTGATGTTCCTGGTAGAGCAAAGTCCCAGGCAGGATTCTCTGTGTCCACAAGATGAAAACAGCCTCAGTGTTCAGGAGAATCACAGGTTTTCCAGATACTGATGTTGGGGATGAATGTCTCCTGGGGTCCTTATAAAGCGAGAACTGGGAGATGTTCTTTAGGATGTCCTTGACATTTTCATTGCTTTTCTTTAGGAAACCCCTCCACATCGTTAAATCTCGTGTTTTCCAAATTGGAATATAAAGGGCATAGAAAACCATGGTGCTAAATTAGAAAATATAAAACAAAACTCTGCACAGTTTGATCTCATTTATAAAAACACAGGTTTGAACGATACAGCTCAAAATACCTTGTTATATTCTTCCTTGGGCTTACCTGTATTTTTATTTTATTGTTTCAATTCCGTGCACATTTGTTAGTTGTATGATAAAGAAAAGAAGAAACGCTATTTTTTAAAAATCGGGTTTGCCCCTTAGGTTGAGGCAGAACTTCTGTTTTTCTATTTATCTAGCACTTTAGGCTAAGGAACATTGGGTGCTGACAATGCTTTAGATAGAAACAGCCGAGAAAATAGACGCCGCTACTGTTTTGCATTTGTCTGTTTCCCCCGGGGAGCAAATCCGTTCCTGTACATTCACACATCTTGATGCCTGAGGATAACGTCCATATTTACCTCAATTTAATAGACCATAAAGCAGGGGTCAGTCTGTGAGCCAAACCTGGCCGACTGCCTGCTTTTATCAATAAAATTTTATTGGAACACAGCCTCGTACATTCATTTACATATTATCTACGGCTGCTTCCCTGCTTTAACTGCAGAGTTGCGTAGTTTCGACAGAGGCCATAGAGCCCACAAAGCCGAAAATGCTTAGTATCTGGCCTTTTACAGAGGAGTTTGCCAACCCCTGCCATAATCCATTCACTCTTTAAATTTTCCATTTTAATTCAAACAATGGTTATGAGAGTTTAGTTCAATGGCAAACATATGTGCAGTTTGTAGCCATACCTTCATTTCTGTCCCAATTCCTATGACCTGCTCAGTGGTTACGTGCCTTGCAGACATGTCTTGATAATTCAATAGGGACCACATCTAATTTCAATTTGGGATTGAAAATTCACAAACAAATCATCTCCCAGCACCCCTCCCCCCCCAAATCCTTTCATGTTAGGTGCAGGAAAAATGAAAGGATTTTGTTCTGGATAGAAATGCAGCTAACCATAAAGTCATGTAACTTTTTTAAACACACACAGGTGAAGAAAACTTAAACATCCAACCAGTAGCTCTTTTGGGGGTGAAATAAGTAGAAACTGTGAATAAATGAGCTTGATTTTCTTGCCTAGAAATTGGCTGTGAAAGCTGTTCTAGACGAAGAGAGGAAATTGTTGTGCGCAGGGGCACCAGGGTTGGAACAGGTAGTGTTTCAGGATGACATCTTTTTGTCTAAATGGTCACGTTATGTTAAACCCCATACGTTATATATAGTGAAATGCTTTAACATTTACATCAACTCATGGCAAATGTATTACTCTTCACTGATGCCTTTTATAAACTACCAAAGAGAAAATTAAAACAAGCATGCTTCAATGGGCTAGCATGGTGTCCTGGCCCATTTTAAAGATGGCAGTTACAAGTTTTGTAACTTGTAATATCAAGATACACATTCCTACCCTTTTCACATCTAAGGGAGTTTGTGAGAACAAAAGTTTGGAAAAGTGAAAGTCCTTTGCCAGATGACAGTGCTGGAGAAACAGAAGATAGAATTGTGATTAATTTTACTGATCCAAGGCTGCAGAAGAATCTCTGTCTGGGGACACCCCCCCCCCCCCATCAGACAAAGGACAAGGCACTACTTTTCTCCTGCAATCCCAAGACTTCCCATCTGCGCAATGCAGAGCCCATCTCCAGTGGAGCAATGTACTCTCTGCATATTCTTGTCCCAGAAGAACTTTCCCGACCTACTTAGCTTTCAAACTTTGCTCATCTAAAAGACACAGTCATCTCCCTGAGAATTTCTTCCTAGAGTCTAATTATACAGAACCAGGGGTGCTCCAAACATTGCCTCACATCCGGTCTCATCACAGAGGGACCTGCTTCAAGGGTAAATCAACATGTGTTCTTTGCTGCTGCAGGAGCTGACAGCGTCTCTAAGATATTCCTGGTGCCTCCAACAGTTTCTGGGATGTTTGAAAAAAAGGATCCACTGGGGCTTTGGTTCTGCTGGACTGTAATTCATTGATAAATGGAGAAGAGATCCGTGCAATAGTCATGAATACACCCTCTGTGGTTTAATGTAATAGCGGCCTGTTAAAAAGCACCTCACTGAGCATCCCCAAGGTGAGACCTAGAGGCTAGCTGGGTGACCATGTACAAGTCAGTTAACCTCTCTGGGTACTACACATCTGTAAAACAAGAGCTTCAAGGCAACAATTGGTAGGCTCCCTTCCAGGCATCGCACAATCCGAAACAATAAACTGTAACATCCCTTTAATTAGAGTTGGTAAGACCTCTTCATTGAAAATCACATTTGCTTCCAGGACACAACTGCAGCGAAGCCTAATTCATCCTAGGCTCTGCCCCTCATAAAATTTTCGAACATAATGATGTACCAGGGTTGACTTTTCTCACTGCTTTTTCTTCATATGTCAGTTTTTAATGCGGGGAGTCTCTGAACGTCCCGTCATGGCCAGCTATAACAGAGTATGATCGTTTTAGAGGTGAAATACCTGAGACACAAAGAGGTTAATTACCTTGCCCAAGAAGAGAAAGAAAATCCTTCAAGCGGAATGGTCAGGAGGAGGAGCTCTATGCCTCGATGGACAGTCAGAGAAGGACAGTTGTAATTTTACACTCTCCGATTCACAGGGATCTAGTGGGAATGTATAGATTTTAAAATAATGAGAAGACTTGCACTTCTTTGTCCCTAGACTGCCCCTAGACTGTAATTGGGAAGGGAGAAACTAAGGAAATGGATGTCAACAACCCCTCGGTAGTCACAGGGAGCTGGGCATATCTAGGATTAGGTGACAGTTTACACCCATCCCCAGCCCCCTGGTCCCAGGCGAAGCCCGCCCATCGCCGGCTTCCCCCCTGGAAGCATTCTTCATTCCGCAGGCGGGTTCTCTGTATGGTCCCTGAAGAGGGAAGCTGTCCCGGGAGAGGTGGCAGGTCACTTTGGGGGACTTCAGAGGAAGTCAGTGTTGGCTCCGTCGCATCAGTGCACGTGGAGAAAGAGGAAGGAAGGAGAGTCTGAGGGGCTTCGGGAAGGCCTGGAGAACGCAGGCAAGGCCTGGCCTGGAGGCAGCTCTGGCCTGGAAGCTTGGTCCAGGGGAAGCGAGAGGTCCGGGGGCCTTCTCAGAGCCTCCCCAGCATCTCCACTCCTGAGGTGGCCCTGTCCTGCCCCCCTCGCCATGTCTGTAATAGACTCTGAGATATGTTTGGGGATCATGGTTATGGCCCCGGATTCTTGGCTCAGGGCTCTGTACATAGAGCAGGAGACACAGGCTGGCTGGTCCCCAAGTTCCCGTCCAGGGCATGGCCCCCATGGGCGCTGCATGAGGGACGAATGTACACACGCTTCTGGTCAGAATCCAGCTTCTGGTCTACACGGTTATGGTGTCATATTTAACACAGAGAAATGTTTCGATGGGTGACAACTTTTCTCAGAAACCCACTGCCCAACACACAGTGGTGTCATAATAAACAAGTGCCTGAATGCACTGAGAATATCACTGGTTTCCAGCAAGTTCTGCCAAGGTAACCAGAAGCATTCTCTCTTTATGTATGAGAAGCTGAGAGATGTCTGCCTAGCGGGATGGCTCTCTGCCCTTGTACTCGCTTGACTTCTGGCCCCTTGCAGGATAAATCAAGTCCTCAGAAATGGGGAGGGTTTTTTTTAGGTATAGGGCGGGGTGGGGCAAGTTTTTCGTAAAGTGAGGGATCCTTTTATAACAGGAGCAGTCACCTTCAGGTAACTGGATGTTGGCAAGTATCATGTGAAGCATGCAAGGGAGATACTGTTTTCAAATCCTATTTAAAGACCTAGGAGTATAAGATTTACAGAACCAAAGTGACTTGGCTGCTGTCAGTGGCGCGCGGTGGCTGTGCCAGGAATGGGACCTGGGAGCCCTGACTCCGAGGGGAGCGTGTCTTCATTTATTGCCGTCGCGTCCTGCTCTCGGGAGTGCATGTTCACCAGCTGCTCTGAGTAAACTACAAATTGGAAGCATCTAGAAGTCGGGGGCCACGTTTGCCCCATGTGCTTGATGCAGTGCCCTCAAAAATAAATAAACAAACGCTTAACAAATGCCTTTTAAACATGATGGGAAGATAGCTTGCTTGCCACGTTCCTATCTGAAAAAAGAATCAGCCCTTACTCACACTTTTCAGGATTGAAAAGGAGAGAGAACGACCATAAAACTTTCACAGCGATTCTTACGAACTCCTTTTCACCTGCACAGGACCTATTAGTAGCACGGCATAATTTTTAAAATGGGCCATTTTTAGTAACAGAAGTAAGGGGTGGGTGGATCTCTCCATCCCATTCCCATAGAAAATACAATTTGAAAACTGCTTCTTAAAAAGCTATAGCTTTATATCCTATGGGCAATGCCCAAGGCTGATGCATTTAATTTTCTGTGGGGTTTCGCTGCTGTGTCCTCAATACAGTATAGGAGACTCCTTGCAGCCAGGAGGGAATTCGTTTAAAAAGTGAAGGGATTTCTGAAGGTTGCCCAAGAAGCGTTTTGAAGGCAGAGCTAAATGGGGCGCTGCCTTTTCGCGGGCCAATGCTCGCTTTCCTTCCCGAGGAGTGCCAGCCCGGGCCCTTACCCACCTGCCAGTTCTGATGGAGTCAGAAAGACGAGCAGCCAAATCAGGGTGACCTACTTCTGTTACCACGGCACCCAGCATAAATGTTCTAACTCCTTGAAAAGTCAGAATGCACAACAACAAGGAAAGAGAGGTAAAGTGCATTAGTGCTTTTAAGGTCTCTTTAGTCAAGGTGTTGGCCAGAACAAAAAGATCAAAGGAGAATTTAATCAGAACCTTTCCCCAGGAGAAATTAGGGTTAAGTCGTCAGCAGCCTCACTGCTATCACCATTCCCTCCGTCTTGATTGGAATAAAGGTGAGGCTCCTAAGTAATTTTGCACAAGTCTTTTTCATCTCATAAAGGTAAGAATTAAAACCTCAGATGAACACACCGCCTTCAAAAGGAGTTCTTGTCTTCGCCCGCTCTCCATTTTGAGAAGGTTTGCTTTTATGGCGCTGGGGTGCAATCAGAAATTATACTTGATGTGGAACATTTTCAGTGTTCAGCCCCATGAAGTGAACCGACAAAGCTCTTCAAAGAGCCTGCAAGCTTGTGGTGGTAAATGGATGGGGGAAAACACTTAAAAATCTCTCTATCATGAAAATAAAACTCCAAGGGTGCTGGGGTGTGCTGGTGTGGGAGGAGTAGAGAGGGGCTGGATGCAGACAAGGTGGACATTTATGTGACTCCAAATTGCCCCTGTCTCCTGTCCTTAATAGCGAACCCCTTGAAGTCAGAAATTTTGCCTTCATTGTCTTTACAGATGCGTCAGAAAATCGTTTCTGGCTCATGCTTCCATGAGTTCACTTAATTATGCACATAATTCCTGAGTATTTGCCATTTTGTCTTTCAACAAAAAATACGTATTCTGTGTCTGTTATATGCCAGATACTGTTTTAGGTGCAGAGAGTCAACATTGAAGCAAGTCTCTGATGTCATGGAGCTTCTCTTTGGGGCAGGGGAGAGGGTAGACAGATATTAATAATAAGCAATTTGATGTAATACATCAGGTGGTCATCACAGTTTAGAACTGTGTTGTGCAATATGGTAGCCAGTACTTATGGCTACTGAACATTTGAACTATAAAGAAAAATATAAAGCAGAGCATTATGGGGCTGAAGGGGGCTATTTGATAAAAGATGGTCAGAGCACATCTATCTGGCACGGTAACATTTGGGCAAGGACATAAAGGAAGCAAGGGAGTGGGCCATGTAGATATGAGGGTAAGGGTTCCAGGCAGAGGAACAGCAGGTGCAAAGCTCTGTGCTTTATGCTGAGGGTCAAGTGGTAAAGGAAACAGATATAATCATGGACATGGTCTTGGACCTTTCATTTTACAAGTCAGGTAGACATTAAACTAGGAATATACATATATAGTAAAAGTACATACATAGTTCAGCATCACGCTGTGATAGGCAATAAGTGGGAGAAAGGATTCAGGGTTGCCGATGAGAGGAGACCTCAGTGAGGAGGTGTAAAGTCAGGAAAGGAGTTGATGCAATAGAGGGGTGAGGTCTTTAGAGGCAGTGGAACAGCATGAGAGAAGGTCTTGCTGCAGGGATAAGTCGTGTCTTGTGGGAGCCCAAATGAAAGATGACCAGTGGGGCTGCGCACAGTGAGTGAGGGGAGGAAGCCAGAGGGTAGGTTGGCAGGCTCTTGTAGCCCGCTGGAGGAGTTTGGCTTTATTCTCAGTGTAAAGCAGCGCACCATTGATAAGTGATAAACATCGAGCAACAGGATCACATTTGCAGTTTTAAAATATTGACTGCCCAGTGTGGGGGATGGGTTAGGGAAGGGGCCAGCAATGAGAATGGGGGGACCAGTTAAGAAGTCCAAGCAGGAGAGGATGATGGCTTGGACTGAGACGGTGGCAGTGAAAAATAGAGTTTGAAAATAAAGAGAAGTGGGTAGATTTCGATAAATAAATTGGAGATAGAACCAACATTACATTGCACGTAAAAGGCACATGGGGAATGTTGGACTGGATGGGTGGGTGGGTGGATGGATGGATGGATGGATGGATAGCTACTAGTTCTCTGGCCTTCAATACAATTCTGGCAGGCCAATCTCAACCTTTAAAGAGAATTGGGTGATACACCTTTAAATAGGGTGCTAGTGCCCAGTGATGTTCCCCTTCCTCAAATGGGTCCCTAGATTCCCATGATTCGTGACTCATGATTATAGTGATGGAGTTCTGCTGGTGAAGGTATATTGTTTTCCACTGATCTTGCCAGAAACCTGATTTGTGGTTAAGGAAGCAACTAGCTGCATGCATGTGTGCGTGCTTTCACCTGAGAGCAGGGTATGTGGAGAACCAGCTTTTGTGGAGGCTTGTATTGGACCAGGCACGTGGTGACTGTTTATCACAGGCTGCTTCAGGGCTGCCCAATGAGGTCGACACCATCCAGCCCCTTGTATAGGTGAAGAACCTGAAGCTTAGAGAAGGCAGAGCATTTGCTTGAGGTCACATCAGGTCAGTGGCAGGAATGGCTCTCTCTCTGACCCAAATTGGAACCTTCAAAGTCTACTCTATCCAACCCTCCAAATTTCCTTTTTCTGTGTAATTAAGTGACCAAAATCTTGCACCTCAGCATAAGCATCCACTGTTCTAGCGTCGTTCCTCAGACAAAGGCTCCAGGGATTCCTTGTGATGTCAACCTAGTGGTGGCCCTTTGTGACTCCGTTTCCTCTGTGGGGAGACCTAGCTGGGAGACCCTCCATTGAGAAGCACTGAAAATGGTAGTGAAAAGTAATTGTATGTTTCAAGTACACCAATTCCTTGTAGCATAGAGGTCAAGGAGACCGGGCTTTGAAGCAGCTTAGCTGTGAGTTCGATTCCAAACAACCCCAAGCTGTCAGTGAACTGGAGTTCCCGTGAGTGCAGAATGGGGCTAAGCCTACCTCAGTGGTACGTTGTGAGAGGATCTGCTTGTATAGTTAGTCCAGATCCTTTCAAGCACAGGGTAAGTGGAACAAAGGACAGTTATCATCTGCTTATGTTTTGAGGCAAGGAGGGGTTTTTGGAGGGTGACTGGATGTTCTTGGCATTGCTCTAACAAACCTACATGTGATTATTTCTCCTTGAGTGGATAAAAATTAGCTGTAGGTAATTATCTTTGCCTCTGCAGAACTTAAGAGAAAAAGCAAACAAACAGTTCACTCTGTAAACCTCAGAAGAAAAGCTCTTTCCCCCCAGATTTCTCACTGTTTGTTTCTGTACCCCAGTCTCTCCTATTCAAAGCATAATGGGCCCTGCGTTTGCTCCCGCGACAAGGCCCCTCACAGAGCCAGCGGGAGGCCTGCAGAGGAGGGAAGCTGAGCCAGGGCCTTAGGAAAACGCTTGCCAGGCACTGATGTTCGACTAATCGGTAATGTCTGGGGAGTTGGCACCAGGAGAAAGGAAACTAAAGAGGCTGGTGGACTTTGAGGAAGGAAGACAGACTCAAAGCCAGGCATCGAGATCCAGGAGAAAGAGCCTGGCCAACATGGAGTCCAAGGGAGTTTGTCAAACAGTTTTGAAATGGTCAATTAAACCGCTGAAGGACAGCGTGCCTGGAGGGGCCCAGCATTAATTACTCCTAGCAGAGCTGGACTGTGGACTGCCTAGCAGAGCGGGGCAGGGACTGGAGCCGAGTCTCAGGTGCGCCCTCTGGAGGCCAGATGACTCCGTGCACCGGCGGCCTGAGATCCTGTTAGGCAGCATTTTAGGGGCACTGAACTGGGGTGGGGGGCCAGGGGCAATTCCAGCACCAGCCACACACTATGCCTGGAGCCAGCCCTCCCCTGGTGTTGAGCTGAGGTAACGCACACGCCCAGATGTTTCCCTCTTTCAAGCTTAGTTTCATCTGGAGAAGGAATGGGGGAGGGCTCGCTTTCTACCATGTGATCCCATGTGGTGGGAAGGCCAGGGAGCTGGGGAAGAGCAGACGGCAATAAAGAGGGTGTTACAAGGTATTTACCCATGTGCAGGTGGAACTTAACCTGGGAACCATGAGGGGCAGCGGGAAATATGAGCCTCGGTTATTTCCCAAGAAGCATTAATTTTTGGTTGAGGTGCGGCTCTTAGGGGAATTTATTTCCCAGTCCCTGTGGACCACTTGCACTCCAGGGCCAAAGAAAGCCCTCAAGCAACGAAATGCAAGTGTTGGCAGTTGGCAGTCAGGCCAGAATGGGGTACGTACATATATATGCAGAGCACCAGCAATGTCTGTTACACTTGCGTTGGAATTTTGGAAATCTGAACGTAGTAGAACAGCGATTTACAACCAGTGTGCCACAAGACTTTGTAAAACATCCAATACCTAACTATTTAGTTAGGGGCACTGACCTCTTTTCCCTTGGATTGTCAAATAAAAAAATGACAACCAGCAACACAACAGTAGCTGTTCGGTGCAAATGAATCAAAATTATGCCGTGTGTGTGTGTGTGTGTGTGTGTGTGTGTGTGTGTGTGTGTGTGTGTGTGATAGGCAAAAAAATAGACTTTGGTGTGCCCTAGAATTTTAGTAATTAGTTTATGTGTGCCATGAGATGAAGGAGGTTGAAAATCGTTGTAGTAGAATCATGGTGCCGAGTGACTAAATGGGTTCCTTTAAGGAGAGTTCAGGAGCTTTCCAACTTGTATTCTGAAGGATTCTGTAGAGAAGTCCCGGGCTCCTAGCAGGAAAGTCCCTAACCCATCCCTCCTTCAGCCGAAGGCACTCACTTTTCTCTTTTTTATGTTGATAGATTTTATCTGAGAAAAAGAAAAGATACAGACACTTAAAGGAAGAAAAAAAAAGAAAGAAAGAAAAACACTTTCTTGGTCTACAAGTTATAAAAATTGTGTGTCAGGACTCTTTCCTGCCAGGTAGGAATTTGAGGGAGGCAAAGAAGAGCTCAGTTTAATTTCCCTCGGGGTCTTTGCTGAAGGGACAAGAACAGAAATCTGGATTTAGTTTTGTTGGTAAAAATAATCTTTCCACCCCCAAAATGTGAAAAGTTCCATCATTCAGAATCTTTGGACTTCATTTCAACACAGGCTGGGAGGGAGGAGTGGGGAAGGGAGATTTCAAGCTGTTTAGTTTTAATGAAATGTTTAAGGCTGGAATAATGGTCCTATGTAGCTTTTGACATAATTTATTCTACTGTGTGTCAATTTGCCTGAAGAGTGTAGTGTTGTGGGGTGTTAGAGCTTTAAAGGGCTCTTGCCGAGTCATGGATGATAATTTACATGTAGAAAGTCTACATATTCCATAATTATGGTGTGCTATGAATTAGTAGAGTAATATTGAATATCTCCAAACCCCTTATTATGGCTTCTCTCTTGAAATATGTGTTCAATATACATTTATTCAGCAGTGCTTAAACATGGCAAGTCATAAACACACGCTTTTTAAATCATGTGACTGCATTTTCTTCCTGCTTAAATGTAAGATGAGATGTTGTTAACTGGGGAGGGGGAGGGATGAGAGAGGAGCTGTTAAAAAACAAATAGCATTTTTTATTTTAGAAGAAATCTCTCCTATTTATGATACTGTTTTTCCCAAAGCGAGAGAGGAAACTACTTAGAGACTTTGGGTAGTTTCTCTGGAGACCATTTATTTTCTTTTTGAAGCCCTTTCCTTCCCAAGAGTAATATTATGTTTGAAACCTGCCATATATTACATGAATATGCTTGACCAACTGATTTGGTTAGCAAATGCTCTCTGGCGAAGATCCAGGTAGAAGAGTTAAAGATCCAGCTCTCAGATAATTAAGAGCATGGTCCAAATGGCTGGAGCCTTGACGAGGCTTCCTATAACTGTCTCTAAAGTGAGAATTTAACTTCGTTCTTAGTGGAGAGTAGCCCAGGCACTGAACCACCAGATGAGGGGATTCTTCCCAGGGAATGCAATTAAGTAATTTGGAAAGAGGCACTGCTCTCCAGAACATTTAAAGTTCATTTTAGAGGCTAGCCTCTCCGATTCCAGCGCTCCCGAACCTGCTTGAGCCCTATGCTTGCAATTTCAGCATGGTGACACCTGGTGGCAGGCAGTGCCTAGGTCATGCCAGATGTCCTATTATACACAGCTAGGGCTGACTTGAAAGGTCTTGAGGAACCAAAAGAGAATTATTTATGAAAGAATAACACTCCCTAAAAATACTACAGAGGCCTCCTCCACTTTTAGATCCAATGGATTCATTGTAAAGGCTATGTCAGTGCATACCAACAAAAATCATTGAAAAGAATTCTAATGTGGTTTTATAGGGGGGACATTATTGTGTTCATGGAAATGTACTGTGCTCTGTACAAGATGTAACAAGTTCTGGATATATGGTGGTGGTTTACTAATTTTGAATAAGAAATCCCAGAGATAAAATAAATATATTGGTATCAGGAAATAATAGAATGTAGCAAGGTTACAATAGTACTAACGTAAGTAAATCTAAAACATTAAGATAATGGGTCACACTTAACGTCTAATGAGTTGCCTGGCTTGTGGTTTGTTATTTCACAAGAAGGTAGAATTGTTTATAATTTTACAACTTGGATTTTTGGTTTCCATGGGCAGTACAGACACACAGAATGGAGGATAATGTTTTGATATGTTTTATTGGTGGGAAAGGAGAGGGCAGATTGCATTTTATATGCCAGCAAATAAAATAAGAACTTACTTTGCAAATGATATATCTAAGTTTCTACTTTGCTGCTTTGATATGCTCAATTATTGGCAGAAATCATAAAGTGATCCGAAGGAGCAAAAAGTAACTCAGAACTCTCAAGTAGACAGTGCTAAATGAACGAAGAAAATCAGTTATAAAGTTTAAGGTAAAGCAGGGACTGTCTGTAATAAAAAGTTATTAAGTTATATAAGTGAGAGCATGATTTAAAGAAAACTGAACTCCTGGGCAAAATCAAAATGTTTTACTATTTAACACTAACATTTTTGAATTAATCTTAAATTAAACCCTGGTTCTCTCCCTTGCGGTAGTGACATTGACTCCTGCTGAACCTCCAGTGCTCTTCTGGGGCTTCTCGGAGTTCCTTTAGAGAAGCCAAGACCATTCCTTCCTCATCTTTTCCATGTATCCCAACTTAAGAAATGCTTTTACCATGTGCCCCTTGAAGAAACCCCCAGATTATGTTTCAATCAACTCAGCCCTAACTTCTTCCAGTATTAAGGGTTAGATTGATTCTTTCATAGACAGTGAATGGAAATCCCAAGGAGTATAGACTTTGGAATCAATCCATTGAGTTGGAAACCCCTCCTCACCACTTCCTGGCCATGAAATCTTGAGCAAATAACCAAGAATATTTGTAAAATTAGAGTAAAAATGGTACCTACCTCAAAGGTAGAGAAGGTTGGATGGGAACTTACGTGCTTAGGTTCTGTGTACCTGTACCTGGTACATGCTAAGTACTCAACTCAGTAAATGTTGGTTATTTTTATTACTTTACCATTATGTTATTTTTATTACTATTATTATCATTATCATTAATTTTAGGTGTTCAATGACCTTTTTTGAATCTGAGGAATACTCAGGGTTCTCAAACTTGATTTTCTACTTTAGGTAAAAGCAGAGAGCGGTCCCTGCTTCATAAATCCTGTGGGAATATCGCCCGTGCTTTTCCCACTCTCCCCTTTCCATTAAGCATCTGGTGTAAGCACACAACCAGTGTCCTGGGCCCCTGTGGCACAGTGTTTGCTGAACACTCCTGTTTGGATGCAGCCTTTTTCTTGTCAGAGGCCATATTTCTTTTCAGAAAAATGTTATAAATGCAGTCGTGTGTCGCTTAACGACGGGAATAGACTGAGAAATGCACCAGTAGGCGATTTCATCGTTGTGCGAACATCATAGGTAGAGGGCACTTACACAGACCTAGATGGTAGAGCCTATGACACACCCAGGCTGTGTGGCAGAGCCTGTTGCTCCTGGGCTACAAGCCTGGACAGCATGTTACTGTACAAAACCACACAAGACTGAGTCAGGCACAAGAGAAAATGGTGAAATCAAGAGATGAGGTAGACACGAGATGTATGGTGTGACGTGGCATCCTGTTTTATAGCAGACTTTTTTTATTAAGTGGAAACATTACACTCTAAAATAACAATAAAAATTATAGTATAGTAAATACATGAACCAGTAACATAGTCATTTTTATCATTACCGAGTGCTATGTACCATACGTAATTGTGTGTGCTGTGCTTTCACATGACTGGCAGCTCAGTAGGTTTGTTTGCACCAGCATCAGCACAGCCACGTGTGTGGCGTGGTGCCCTGGGACAGCTGTGATGTCACTGGGACTTTTTCAGCTCCGTTACAGTCTTATAGGATCAGAATCATACATGCAGCTCATCATTGACCAAAACGACCTTGTGCGGTGCATGACTGTAAACACATCCAAGCGTGTTTCAGATTTGCATTTTGATTTGTGTAGAGTCCTTTGAGATCTTTCTAAAAGAACAGAAAAAAGGCAGCACAGCCAGTGCACTGAAAACTGGAGCAATTCCTGCCTCTGCTGCTGGGGTGGAGTCAGGGCTGCATTGGTCCCTCCAAGGCCTCCCCCTTAGGAGGGCAGGAGCATGACCATGAACCAAGAACCAGAGGAGCCCTAGAAAAAGAAAGTTGGGGAGTTTTCCCATGAAACTTTGGCTTGAGAAAGGGGAAAAAACCCTACATTTTGCCAAACAAGATGGCAGACCGGATTCAGAGAAATTGAGTAAGAGACTCAATTCCAAGAATCATGAGGAAAGACTCATCCAAGACGTCCCTGAGGAGCACCCGGATCAAAACGCTGGCTCGGGGGATCTCTGCAGGTTGCCGAGGGAGGGCCTGCTGCAGTTAGAGGCGGGAGGTGGTGACTTGGACCTGAGCCAAGGAAAGACCCCAAATCCACAGGGACTGAGGGAGTTGAAAATGTGGTTTGGCCTAGTGGGAAAGAAGGGAGGTTGGTGAAGAGAGGCCTGCTAACAGAAAAGTGGCTGAAAACGAGAAGCATCTGGAAAGGGCCATTTGCTGCTTTAAACTCATGCCAAGCTAATTGAGTAATGTGAGCTGTGCTCTTGTAAATTATTGCAACTGTGTATGGAGCTTTCCCTGAGGTTGCCTTACCCTGCAGGTCAGGATTGGTTGTGTTTGAATAGGCTCTGTGTGGGCTGTAACTCTGCGTGTGCGGGTGTGCGTGTGCGTGTGCACACACATGGTTTATTGATAATAGTCTCTATTCCCAGTACTGCGCACTGACTGATTCAGTTTTCACAATTCATTATTTAACGTGGCAGATACTATAATTCCCATATTGCCGGTGTAAGGGCTGTTTGGCTGCTGCACTTAATTCCTAACCCCACTTTGCCATATCCTTAAAATGCTTCTGGAATGAGAGGAATGCATGTCCCAGCGTGTATTTCTGAACTGTTTTATCAGGAGGATCTCTTCTATTGGCCCAACCTTGAATGGAGATATCATTTGACTTAGGAACTCCCTGAAAGCTGGGGACAGACCCCTGCAGTTCACAAAGCAGAGGATGGAAATTTTCATTAGAATCAAAATAAGGAATCTTGCTGATCACCTAGGACCTTGCCCCAGCCCTGATCTCCTACCTTTGCTCTCCTCACAGACAGCTCCCAAGATCTCAGCCTGCCTGTGCTGTTTCTGCATGGAAGTCAGAAAATCTAGGTCAGGTTATCCATGTAGAAAGTGTTATTTTATTGAGTTAACTGTGCAAACTGTGCCTTGATGCTTTAGAAAAACAGAGTCCCTAGTGTCCAGGGCCTTTTCTTTGGAAGTTTGCAGAGGCCTCCAAGTAATCACTTAGATTTAAAATCAACAATGAAAACCCTTCTTTCTTTTTTTTTTTTTTTAGAAATACTGTTTCCCGGTAACAAGTGTCTATCTTTTTAACGGTTTTGTCAGACTCTAAATCAGTTCAGCCTTTTCGATTGTGAAAGGACTTTAAGTGAAATTGCCAAGGCCAGTACATCAGTGTCCAGGGAGATCGCCATGCGTCTGACAGAATGGGAGGCTGGGATCCATTTCATAATTATGGACTTTTCCTTCTTATTCCTGTAATTTGACCCAGTAAATATCATTAAACTCACACTGGTTATCAAAAGAGAAGGGGGGCCTTTTGGTTGCTACATATTATTTTGAGTTATATTATCTTCTCATTTGTGTTTTAGATTCTGTCTTACAATTGTGATTTTTTTAATGTTTTCACATTCCAGTAATGCTGTTGTGTAATAATGCTTCTCAACATTTTAGAGTCAAGCAACTCAAGATGGGGTCCGTGGACCAAAGCTGGTCCCGAAACTATTACCAGACCCGATGACGTAGGTACAGAAGTCGAGAGTAGACATTTAGAAACTTTCAGCAACTTATTATTGCTTCAACATCCAAGCAGCATTTCATTTTTCTAGCGATTCCTTTTTATTGTATTTTGTAAAAGTATTTGTTATGGATTAGAAACAGGCAAAAAAAGATCCCGGTCCTTCCCCACAGGTAGTTGAGGAAAGCTGTGGTTACAGCATCCCTCATCTCACCTGATGCTGCGAGTGTCACGAGGGAGGTGGGGATCTCATTGTAAGGCCCATTTTACAGATAGATAAACCTGGGCTCAGAGAGGTAAGAAAAGCTAGCCTGTCACATGTGTGGTGTCACCTTCTAGCTCTACTCTAAAGGAAGCTCATCTGCAAATATTCTTACCTAAGCTTTGTGAAGGAGGTCTCTGTGTACAGTTGACCTTGAATGGCCTGTGAACAAATAACATTTGCGTTCTAATTCATAAAACCATTGAGACCCCAACAGACTGGCTAATTTCCTAAAGCAGTTAAAAGATTGTAACTGCTTAAATGCTCAAGGTTTGGAAGAGACCCTTGAGGTCCATGCGGCCCCTTGGCATTGATTTGTCCAGCGGACAGTCCATGTGCTGTGGAGAAATGTGCCACGGTACACAGCATTCAGTAGGGACAGTTAAAGTCCTTCCTTGTGTCGTGCCCACCCCTACCTCTCTAACTTCTACTTTTGGCCCTAGATCTACCTCTTCAAGATACTGAGAATAAGTCCCAGTACTTGGTCTTGGGCACGTGCCCCTCCCGAATCTCCATCCTTGCCCCAAGCCGAATATCTCTGGTTTTTTAATGGTTCCTCGTGTGGTGTGGATTCGGTGCTCCATCCCCAGTCTCACCCTCTAGCCACACTACATTCTCTGTAGTCGGTGTCCATCCTAAAACGGGAGAGTCCTCCCAAAGTGAAACTGGCGTTCCCAAGGTGGCCTGTCCAGAATATAGGAAACCGACCATCTCCCTCAGTCCACATGCTGTATTTCTTATGATGCAACTTAAAACTGTTCCCTATTTTGCAGCCACATCATCTTGCTGTCTCATAATAAGATAAAAAATGCTGTCTCTTTTATACGAGCATCTTCATTGGGCGAGTTTTTCCATTTATTGACCCACTAATTTATTAATCGATTCATTCCTCCCTTTGCCCACCATCCAGCCCAGCATCCAGCCAGCCAACCAACCAGTGGAATTCTACAATATCTGCTTCAGAATTTTAATCCTATAATTTATTTTGAGAAAAAGTCATGCCCAGTGGAAGGAAAGCAGTTCCATCCTTTTAATCTTCCCAGTTAATTTGATCTGGAGCCTCAGTGTCTGGGTGGGCACCTGCTCTTTGGTCCACACCTCAGGGTATGGTGAGCCAATTAACAAAATCCCAGCTAGCTGCTGAACTCTCCAGAACATGAGTTGATCAGCAAGCCCCCAAGGTGGACATGCCATTGGTTTTGGCTGCCTCCCTCATCACCCTTCCCTTGGAGAACTGCTGATCAGGGAGGTCTCTTTGCTGTGACTTCGTGACATCTGTTTCCATAACATGCAGATTGCGCATCTGATTATACCCAGCACCCCAGCCTCTGATGGCATGGTCCCTGTGGCCTAGGACCAGACCACACAGTTTATGTGGTTTGCCTCAGGGGGCCAGGGATGGAGGAGGAGTGGGCAGGAGACCATTAACATCGTTTCACATGTTATAATAAGCATGTATGACTCTTGTAATTAAGGAAAGTAATAATAGAAAAGATTAAAGGGAAAAGAAAGAACTCACCCCTCCTTGCTGGTTGACTAGAGTTCAGTTCATAGTGGAACCCTCCTTGGGGGCTGCCTGACTTACTCTGACCCACTCATTTCCTAACTCCCTACATGGGGCCTCTACCCTAACCACACTAGAGGGGGGGGAAAAACACTTTCCCAAGCCTGCTAATGACCTAATTCAGAGGTCACCAAACCACAGTCCATGGGCCAAAGCCAGTGGGTCACCTGTTTTTGTAAATAAAGTTTTATTGGAACACAGCCATGCCCATTTGTTGACCCTAATTGTCTGTGGCTGCTTTCCCAATACAACCACAGAATTGAGTAGCTGTGACAGAGACTGGATGGCCCCCAAAGCCTGAAATATGTACTATCTTGTCCTTTACAAAAGTCATTTTGCTGACCTCTGTTCTGTTACTAAATCCATTGATCTAGCCTCTCACTCGCTTCAGCCTCTCGGCTGCCTTTGGTTCTCCTGACCACTATTCTTGACAGTGTCTTTTTTTTTTCTCCACTGTGACAGTGAATCCTTATCTCTCTGACCACTCTTTTTCTGTCTTCCATTTTGACCCTTACTTCAACTGGAAACATACACGAAGGCACAGATTTTTGTCTCTTTGTACACTTCTGTCTCCCCGGTGCCTAGAACAGTTCTGGGCACATATGTGTGGGAAATGGATGAGTGAATCTAGCTCTGTCTGGAGGCAAGCTTGGCCAGAGCTATTCCTTTCACATCACCTTGTATAAAAGTCACATTTGGACTTCACAGGTGATTTTGTCCCCCAGACACATTGGCAGGATCTGGAGACATTTTTGGTTGTTACAGTTGGAGTGACTTATGGTGGGTAGAGGCCAGGAACGCTGCTAAACATCCTGTCATGCACAGGATGCATGGACAGGCCCCATGACAGAATTATCTGGCCCCAAATGTCAGTTGAGCCAACGTTGAGAAACCCTGATGTATATACATATGGATGCGTGGTTTGTGACCTCATAAAGTGCTCATAGTGTTCGGGGGTCTGAACGTGCACATGAATTAGCTCTTAGAAGATGAAACTCACTGTGAGTAGAAATCAGCTGTTAATATTTTCTTAACTGTGAGTTGTCGGGAAGAAATCTTGCTCCAAGACCCTCCAGCTTCTACTCTCTCTTGACACACATCTTTCAAAACGGACAAAGGTCAGTGGGTCTGCTCAGGCAGTGAGACTGATTAAAACCCTCGGTTTCAGGATGGGCCCTCCGTGAGCACCTCAATAGCTCTGTGTGGAGAGGCAGCCTGGCAAATCCACTCCCTCTGGGTGGCGGCTGTTTGCAAAGCAAGGCTGAGGTTGGCCGAAGGGGTCACCGTTGTCCTGTAATCAGATTATGTTGCTATATCCGCTCATTGGCCATCTGTGGCCCAATGGGGAACTATTAAGCCAGCAGCACTGACCTAAGTGAGATGGACGATAGCAATGTTCTTTGGAACAGTGGATTGACTAAAAATATTGTGTAATAGTCCTGCTAACAGGGGTTAGCAGATGGGCCGTTCTGACAGGAGTGGAACTTGTCTACTCCCCACAAAGGTAAGTGAGATTGGAAATGCAAAAGTAACCTCCATCCACAGAAGGTATCCCATGCTCTGCAAAGAAAAGCAAGAACCAAGCTTATGGCAGATAAATGCCCACTGGACACTAGAAACTGCCTGTATTTGGCCCTGTATTTCAAAGGTCTTTACACTCCCCCTTCCTGGAAGCTATTTTAACAAAATAGCAATGTATGCAATGATAATATACAAAGATGTTCATTGCAGTATTATGTATATTAGCAAAAAATATGGATATGAATATCTTTATATAGGCATGTGCCTGTTGGAAGATGCAGCTCACATGTGTGGCCCAGTGGGATTCTTAAACTTCACCCCCAAATCATATAAGCTTACCTGCCCTGTCACAGGCCATGTTGCTACCTGAAAGCCGCCTCCTACAGCAGGGCCTGCTTCTGGGAGCTTCCACATCATGGAGAGCAGGCCCGTGTGCCCTTTCCTGCAAGGCAGGCAGATAGAAAGAAGGCCTGGAAGGACTTGAACCCAGAACACTAAGTGTCTTCCCTTAGGCTCACCAAGACAAGTCATCCCCCCCCCCCCCCGGGGAAATGAGAAAGTGAGGTGGGGAGGAAGGTTAAGAGTGTCACTCTACTGAAGCAACTGCACAAAGAAACCCAAGGCTAAGGACACAGAGGTGCCCTCCTACCACTGAGGATGTAATGGGTAATGAATGTCAAGTTCTTGGTCATGGGAAATGTTCAATAAAAGTCATCTTCCGCCTTCCCCTGCCATTTCCAGGAAAATACCAAAATTCCATAAAGGAAATATTCACATGTGCGAATCTAAGGGACCAAGTCGAGTTAATGGACAGTTGTTCCTATTTGTGCCAACCTAGTGAGCTCTCTGCATGTAGGATGAGTTCAGTAACTTTTCTTTGGTCATAATTTCATTAGCCATCCTTCTGACCTTGTATACATTCAGATATACTCAAGAGAAAAAAGAGCTCCAGGCTGACCAGTCTTTTGAAACTCAGTTGGAGTTCAATAATGGTTATTGATGGATGAAAGGATGGATGGATAGATGGGTGAATGGATAGATGGGTGGGTGGATGCATGCATGCATGGATGGATGGATGGATGGATGGGTGGATGGAAGAAAGGAAGGGAAGGAGGGAGGGAGAAAAGTTCAGGATGGATGATAGGAAGGGTAAATTAACAGTCATTGTACTGTTTCTTTTTCTATAAAGATGGCGAGGGGAATAGTGTTTTTATATAAGCCAATCTCTTTTCCTCTTTTTTCCTCATATGAAATAACAACCCAATATGAAAATCCCTCATTTCTGTTGCAGGAAAGTCAGGGGAGCCACATTATGATCTAAGTAGCATATTTTGTCTGTCTGAGCTGGGGGGTGGGGAGAAAGATGAGTGATTTTCTAACTTGAGTGACATAAATCTGTATCCCCCCCCAATAAAATATATTATTATTGCTGTGATTCATTTGGCTTTTTTTAAAGTGGACCATGGTTTGTGTGCAATGGATGAAGTAATTGGATTGAGTGCTTCTCCCTAGAGACAGAATCAATCACCGTTGTAGAAGATGGTGACATTTTAGAAAGAAACTCTGAGGAAAATGTCATGCTTAAAAAATTAGATTTAAACCCACTGGCTCCAGATTGATTTTTATTACACTCAAATGGATACCCTGATTGATTATCAGTCTTACAAATGTTTAGCACATTTCTCACTTCTCTAATAATCAGAATAATCTAATTTTCAATGTCATTTAATGTACTCTATTCAAGGTTATAATAGATCATATTTCTCATAAAACACAGCAATTATATAATGAATAATACAGGAGGGCCGACATTCGGGTTCCCTTGATTTTTAAGGCACTGCCAAGGGAAAGTCTTAGGTAAGCCCATTCCTTGAAATGTGAAGTACCTTCTAAGCCTTTGACTGCATTATATAGGGTGTTTTTTCCTGCTCGTGATCTGAATGGAACTTTGCCAGACCTGACCCCCACCAAAAAAAATTCTCGGGAGGAAGCAGCAGGATTTGAATCCTTTAATATATGATATTGGTGCACCTGGAGAAGACTGACAGGCTGCCAGGTTATTTATTGAGTTTCTCTAGTAATTGCTGCTTTCTCCCCATTTTTGATATACATCCCCTGGAGAAATACCATATTTTAGTTCTAAATATTTTTCCAATATCCATTGTAGCAGCAGCTGACATTACGGATGTTTCAGGGAAAGCCACAGGATATCTAATTTTGAGGCGGTTTGACTATATTTAGAGCCTAATACTTACCTGATTGTGCTTCTTGGTTTTTTCTAAGAGGCCTGACTCACCTGGGGAAGTAACTTGTGCTTTTTATAATTGTGGCTTCTAACCAATTCCAGTCATGTCGAAATCTAGGTTAGTAATGATGGGATCCCCTATTGTGGCTGAGTTGGATGATCTGGCATGTATGAAATGATATCAAAACCCGGTCACCCAACAAGCAATAGCACTTCGGAGTTGTCCCTTTTATGAGCTCCAGTGGGAGCACCTAGGGGCAGCAGGCAGAATGAAGGAGGCTGAAGAGCTTTCAAGTCTCAGGACATTTAGAGACTCAAAAGGCTTCTCCTACAACTGGTCCCAGATATGAACCAGGCGGAATGAGAAGTTCTAAAGAACCAAAGCTTCCAGAAGGTCTAAACAGAAGCAAACGATGGGCTGGTACACACAAGATGCCATTTATTAGAGGCGAACACTGAGTCTTGATTCAGAGTCAGCCAGATCAGGAGCAGAAGGACCGGCTGGGGAAGACCAGAGCTGATGATCTGAGGGCCACAGGCTTGCTCTGAACCAGCTCAGCATAGTAACATGTCCTCCCTCTTAAGATCCTTGGTTAATCAGATCACAGAAGACTACCATAGTTCTCCATATTTGTGGCTGGTCAGAGCACATTTTGAAATATTTTTGTTGTTTGTTCCAAGCACCTCATTTGAAAAAGGAAGTTACCTAGAACCGAGAGCATGATCCAAAGCAGGGTGACCACGATGGCGTGAAATCAACACGCTGTCTGCTATGAGATAGAACTGAACTCGCTGAAAATACATAGGGTGGAGGAAATCAGATATAGGGAGAAGATCATTGCTCTAAACTGCTTGAGGGGCTCTGAGCAGAAGAGGAAAGTTTGCCATCATTTATTGAATGCTAGATCTTTGTAACCCCTCTCTTAGATTATTACCATTTCTTAATGGTTATTGCCATTACCATGGCAACTAACACTGAGAGGGACCAGGTCCGTTGCCCAAATTTACTCAACTACTGAGCCATCAAGTCAAGATTTAAACCCAGGTTTCTCTCACCCAGCCCTTGTGATCTATGCCATAACCAGGACTCTCCATAGACTGATTCTAAATGATCACGAAGGCCCCTTCCAACTGTAAAATTCAGTAGGTCTCCACTCAGGATACATATGCACAGTCATTTCTTGATATTCAGAAATGGTCCCAGCATAAGGAGGGAGTACTCTCTCATCGCACCCAAGTAAAATGTTAGAATGAGAACACTTGCTGCTTAAATAAGTGTGGCTTGAGAGAGAGAGGACCCGTTGCACTTAGGTACTTGGCAGTAAAAGCCAAGTCAGGTCACCCTGCTTTGGATCATGCTTTCGGTTCTAGATAACTTCCTTTTTCAAATGAGGTGCCTGGAACAAAAAACAATTTTTCAAACTGTTTTTCTGACCAGCCACAAATATGGAGAGTTGTGGTGGTCTTTCATGATCTGATTAACCAAGGATCTGAACCATTGAAAATGGCAGTTTCTGAGGCTGGCTTACCATCCTGCAATTTCTTAGAACCTTAAGGAAAGGGACTGTGTGTGTGTGTGTGTGTGTGTGTGTGTGTGTGTGTGTGTGTGTGTGTCTTAGGGGTTAAGAAGGAGATGGCTTATAATATTAATGAGAAAAATCATTGTGGACTTTAGGGACAGAGTTTTAGCAGATAGTACTTAGGTGGGAAGGAGAGGACTTTAATTGATGGCCTGTGGTAAGGACCCAAGGGTATCAGAGAGGTTCACAGGATTTTTTTATTTTTTTTTTTGGTGCCCAGAAGAGAACAGATGAGGACATCTGTGGAACCAGGCAGCCTGTAACAGGACTACTTTTACTTTTTATGGTATTACATTGTATTTTGCTACCTTTTCAGATGAGCTGGTGTCTGCAAAGCAGTAGTGGGTAGGCAAAGTGGACCTTGTTGGGATACATAGGACAAGGGACAGAGGAGGATGACCCTGCCTCTCTCACGGGGACATGGGCCCCTGGATGGGTTACGGTTCCAGTCACTGAGATGACAGCACCAAGGAGGAGTCATGTAAGGACAGCTGAGTGCCCCTTTTTGGAGAGGATCGATGTGAGGGGCTGAGATGTCTAGTGGGCAGTCGGAGACACACACCTGATGCTTAGGAGAAAGGTCTGGGCTGGAGATGGGGGATTCGAGCCTTCTGGACACACGTGCTTGATAGTGGGGTTCCCTATAAACATCTCAAGAAAATGAATGAATGAACAAGTACATTAACAAACTGCTACTGGAGCTCATATCTTTAATTCATGAAAAGCACTTTCCCCCCTAGTCTCTGAGGCACCTTCTGCCGCCAGATATCCACAGTACGTGCTTCTTCCCTCCCTCATCTCTTCTCAAACGTCTCCACAGAGGCCTCTTCTGCCCACACTTCATAACCCGACCTCCCCATCCATCTCTCCCCGCATGACTTTTCTCCATAACACTTATCATCGTCTGACACTATATTGTATATGTATTTGTTTATTGTCTGCCTTCCCCAAGGAGAAAATAAACTCCTAGAAGTCAGGAGCATTGCTTGATTCACTGTTACATCCCCAGCGCCTGGAACAGTGCCTGGAACATAGTGGGCGCTCAGTAAATATTTATAAATTAATGATCGCATCTAGAATCAATTGCATGCAGTTCAGGACTTCATTGTGTGTCCCCTCGTTGTTTCTTTGGGTGTGAGCTGCCGTTGCACTAGATCTGAACTTACGTCCCCAAGGTAGGATTGCTAATAAATAGGAGGCCACGGGGAGGCTGGAGCTCTCCACCGCCTCCTGTTCTAGGCACTGCCTTCCTCTCCGGAGTCCTGAGGCTCCCTCTCCCCCAGAAGGCGTTAGCAGATGTCTTTTTGATTAAAAGGAGAGAAAAGCATGTTGTGGATGTGGGTGTGGGTGTCAGAGGAAGGGAAAAGGAAGGGCAGAGGGAAGTGAGTTGTGCAGGTCTGGCAGGAACGCTGCGTTATCTCTTGAACCTCTGTGTTTTTTTGACTCCTTAGCAGAAGCATTCCCGGGAATAGAAACTCATTTCTCCGTTCATGTCAAACATCCAAGTATGTGGCTGGGAGCTATGCAGAGAATGGTGAAGATGGCTTTATTTCTTTCCCCAATGACTCCCCAGAGAAATAAATACCTGAGAATTAAAGTTCTGTAGGCCAGAAAGAGTATTTTTTGCGAACTAAATAGGATTTTAGCAATCCTTCGCCGATGAGGGCAGTTTGGGATGATCTATTTATATTGAGAAACTGATAAGTTCACTCGGGGGAAAGCTAAGTTGGCTCCAATTCTGGCCAACACTTCACATGCTGAGATTGACTTGGAGGCTGTGGCTTATTTCTGCTGTTTCATTTGTAACATTTCCTTTCAGTCACACGTGTGGCCTGAGAGTGACCCCTTGATGCCATTCAGGGCAGCCAAGACCAAGGAGGAAATTTCCTTAATTACAGTTCTCGTGCATTCTTGTTATAAACACTAATCTTTTTTTAAAAAAGCAAACCATTGTAAGAATCATTTTATGAGCAGTATATCATTGGGAGTTAGAACCGGGTTCGAATTCTGACCCTTTCAGTGACTGGCTAGGTGACATCTAAGGTCCCTTAGCCTCTGTTTTCTGGGGCAGGAGTAATAGTACCACCTGCGTCGGGTTGCTGTGAGAATTAAATGAGGTAATTTGTGTAGACCACTTAGCACGGCACTGAGAAGCCCTCCTGCTGAAGGGATGGGGCTGGCCGTGGGGGTGACATTTCCTATTATCACCAAACCGTCCTTCTGGCTGAGCCCTGGTCTGAGACAGTGAGAGATTCTGAGCTTACCACCTATGTTTACTTCTGGTAGTTTTATCGTTTCAGATCTTAAATTCAAGTCTTTAAACCATTTCAAGTTGATTTTTGTGTGTGGTGTAAGAGAGTGGTCCAGTTTCACTCTTTTGCATGCGGCTGTCCAGTTTTGTTTTGTTTGTTTTTTAACACCATTTACTGAAGAGACTGTCCTTTCCCCATTGTATCTTCTTGGCTCTTTTTTGTAAATTAATTGACCATATATGCATGGGTTTATTTCTGGGCTCTGTGTTCTAGCCCATTGATCTATGTGTCTGTTTTTATGTTAGTGCCATTAGGCTTTCATTACTGTAGTTTAAAATCACGGGGTGTGGTGCCTCCAGCTTTGTTCTTCTTTCTCAAGATCTCTTTGGCGACTCGGAGTCTTTCATGGTTCCATACAAATTTGAGGATTATTTGTTCTGTTTGTGTGAAAATGTCATCGGAACTTTGATAGGGATTGTATTGAGTGACTCTCTAATTTCTTTGGGTAGTATAGACATTTTAACAATATTATTTCTTCTGATCCATGAGCACAGAATATCAAGTTTGAATTTCCATGATGGGTCAGTTTCTTCCCTCTTGGCATTTCAAAGCCAAGGGTGAAGACTAGTCAGTGTTTTCTCATAGACAGTTTCTGATATCCAAGGTAGACCGATAATGATATGGATTCACCCTATGAATTTGAATAAGGCACTTCTCATTTGGGGGTTTGTAGACTACACTTTAAAGAAGTTTCCCTTTGGGTGCTTTGCTCCTCCGTGGTATTGCACACACACTCACACCATGCTATTTCCATGAAAGCAGGGACTTTAGATTTCCTGCTGCAGCCCAGTGCCTGACACACAGAGCTGATAATTACAGCTAAGGAATTATCAGTAGAATGAATAAATAAATGTCGAGTTCCAAACTGCTGAGTTAACTTCTCATTAAGTCAGAATCCAGAAGACAAGAGCTGGAAGAAACCAAACCCAGAGGGACTGAGCGGTTTGCCTTCACTTTCCATGGCTACCGTCCCCATCATAAGTGGATTTTCCCTGGGACTGTCTCCAGCCAGTCACTGTCCTGAGCCCGAGTCCCTGATAGCCAGCTGCGTACCACACACACCAGACACCACCACTTGGACGCCACACGGACACCTGGAAGTTAGTACATCCTTTCCTCCCCCGTGTCCCCTCACCATTGTCCAATCCAGAAAGCAGCTTGTCACCCTTGACCCTCCCCACCACCTGGCACCCCGTCCCTCCCCCACAGTCCCTCCCCAGCTCAGACATCCCTCTTTTCTTACTTGGGACTTCCAGCAACCACCTCAGTGATCTCTCCAACCGCCTCCCCCCCCCCAACCATTTCTTCACCATGAACAGAGTGAACCTTCTAAAATGCAACTCTGATCATGCCACTGCCACTGTGTCCCCAAATGAACCTAACACCCCAGTCTCCTTGGCACGCTTCACAAGATCGCATGAGCTGTGGCCCAGCCTCAACTCCGAATCGGGGGCTGGTCCTGCTCTTCGCAGAGCCCCGAAGCTGCCCCGTCGCTCGCGTGAGTGCCTTCAGACCTGCTCCGTCTCTGCCTGGAAGCCCTGCCACCGTCTGGCCTTCGGTTAGCCGGCCGAAGCCTGCCCGCGTAGACAGTTCCTACGCGAGCGCGTCTCTAAGGCCCTGCTCCGTGCTCACCTTCCACTGAGCCCTTACAAATGAAGCCACATTCCCTGGGACCGTCACACAGCCTCCTGGTGTCTGTAAACACGGGTGCTTCCGCTGACCTCTCGTGCAGGTTTGATTACAGAAAAGCAAGTTTTCCAGGACCTGGACCCTGGCTTATGTCCGAGGTTGACCTTGAAGGTCTCTCTCTGGCCTCCTCTTAACCTCCCCAGCCTGCAGCCTGGCTTCCATTCTCACTGCTCTGCTCTCAATGTTCTAGAAGAGTCACCGCTGTCTCCATGGCTGAAACCCACGAGCGTTGCTCCCTTCTTCATTCTTTCTGACTGTCGGCTGCATGGGCCTCTTGGCCGGGCTGCTGCCGCGAAATTCTATTTTTTACTGGTTTCTGTGATTTTTTATTATCCTGCCCACCATTCATCCTCTTCCCTCACTGAATTCTCTTCTCCACCAACTACTGGCAACCCCCAAGGATCAGTTTCTCTTTTTTTTTCTTTCCTCTCATCATGAGATTGTTCATCCCTCTCATGACTTCAGCAGTCATCGCTAAGGTTTTGGTTCTTAAATAATCTAACCTCAGACCTGTTCCCTCACCAAGCCCACAGTGCCGTCTCCCTAACAACCTCTGAGATTGCTGTCTGGATTTCTGACTCCCTTCCCCTCAAGCCAAGCTCATTTTTCTGCCCCAAACTGGATTCCCTATTTCCCACCAGCCTCCCCAATTTCCTTCTCTGTTGTGATCCCATCAGTCCCAGGACCGGTGTTAAAATCTGACTGTTGCCTCTGAGTCTTCCCTTTTGTTCCCCACGTTCATTACCGAGTCCAGCAGATTTCTCACTGCAGTGCCTCTCTCAGATCCTTCCTTTCCCTCCTCAATGCACCGACCTTATCTTTTCTCCCCGCCAATCCTTGTCTTCACTTCTTTTTCCAAGATGCTTCCCAGACCTCCAGGGCCCATTCCTTTAAGAGAGATTTGTTGAGCATCCCTTATGGAAAAGACACTGTCCTGTGCATGGAGGACACCTGAAGGAGTGAGACCTAGCACAGTCCTGTAGAGCATTCAGCTCAAGATTCCTCTCTCCTGCGATGCTTTTTATGACTCCCACAGACTGAGCTATCAGCTCCCTCGTCTGTGGGTCTGAGTACCATCTCATAACCTACTCCTTAGTTTTTGCATTCCTGTTGCTTAAATTAGTAAATGAATATCTCCTTCCTGATATCGCATTCACTGCATGATAGTTATTTGTTAAGGTGACTGTATCTTTTCTGGAATGGGAGTCTTTTGAATAATACCTTCTCATTCTTGGTTCTTTAACATTCATCGCAGCATCAGGTGCATTGTAAGTACTCAATAACTGTTTGAACACATGGAGAAATAAACAAATGGATGGATGGGTAGACAGATGGATGAATGGACAGGTGGATGGATGGACATTTGGATGCACAGAAAAATTGATGAGACAGATGGACAAATGGATAGATAGGTGGATGGACCAATCAATGGAGGAAAAAATGAGATGGATGGATGGATGGATGATGGATGGGTAGTTGAACAGAGCGACAGACAGCTGAATGGAAGGGCAAATGGATAGATGAAAGAATGGATAGATGGAAGATGAATGAATAGCTGGACAGATGGATGGTATAAATAAACAAATAAATGAATGGATAGATGGATGAATAGATGAATGGATAGACAGACAGATGATGAAAAGAAAAGCCTGCAGTTAAGAGAGACCTTAGTGGTTATCTCCCACCCATCATAAGAGTTCCATTTAAAATAACCTTGAGAGTTAAGTCAGCCTTCAAAAACAGTAACAGTAAACTTAAATTTATCCATAATTAATAGGAAAGGAGGTTATGGTTAATTGACTAGCCATATCCAATAGCTGGCTAGTATATATCTCATACATGGATTGCCAATTCTCTAAAAATTAAAATTAATAGAATGTATTTAGAACAAAAGCTATACTGAACAATATTCTTACTTGATGATTCTGAAAACCCTTAGGAACATTAGTGTTTCAAGGACCCCCGTGAGAATCACTGAGGGGTATAGAGGCTGACATAACCCTTTTAAATGTCTTAAAGTGAGATTTTTTCATTTAAACTAAGTGTGTACACACATTTATTTGACAATGTGCAGGAGCTTCTCTACATTAATATCTAAGTTGGGTATTTGGCAAGCATTGGGCAGACTTGCAGAACATTTGTCTGTCTCTCAGATGCCTCACTGATAAATGCATGGATGACTCAGGCAGAGAGTCATCAGATGTGTCAAGTAGTATCTGAAAAAGCTGGATCCCAAGGAGGTGAACATGGTCATATCTGTTAACTAAGCCAAGTTTACATGCAAAATCCTACCATAAAAAATGAACCCATTGAAAGTTGTAAAATTGTCCAGTTTTCCTCTAGGCTTGGAAATGGTACAACATTACTACCACTGCAGTTTAGCTGTTAACGTGAGTCATGGCCATCCAGGTACAAGGGTGTAGAAGAGTCTCCATCTATCGTTGGGAGAAGCTGCAAAATCACAATGCAAAGAGCTGCATACAGGGAGACCGGGAGGATTAGGGTCATCTTTGCAGTTGAGCCACCATGCAGGCACAGTCCCCATTTCCTGCCACTCTCAGCCTGTCCCTCTGGTTCTGCACAGTTTGCCAAGGGTTTTAGCCCCCAAGGGGAATCACAGAGGCTGCTTCTCAGAAATTTCTCCAAGCTAAGAGAAGTACCTCATTTCTATTTTTAAAAACATGTTAAGAGGGAAAATATAGGAATGTCAAGGAGAACTGCAGTTCATTTTCTGAAAATTAATTGGGTTTAGAGGAAAGGAGGCATGGGACAATTTGGTCATTAGAATTCATCATGACAGAGATTGTTGTTAAATATTTGAAAGCTCATAACTTGCTGTGAAGAATATATATTACACAGGGAAGGTTGTAGGTTTACCTGGAACAGTCTTCTGCTGGGAAGTTTGTTTTTGTCGTTTCCTCCCCTGCCCCCCTCTGTCTCCAAAAATCAATAAATTTAAAAAAAAAATGCAAAGATTGTTTTGAAAGTCTGATTAGTATAATTTACCACTTTAACTAGAAAGAAGTGTTTGGCACTTGCACATCCTGATATTCAGGCATTTTCTATAAGTGCTTTGAATAACTAAAAGCTGAGTTGGGCCGGTAGATCCCTGTTCAACTCTCCGAATGCTACGTCCAGATTATTTCCCCTAAGACTTGCATATTTAATATGCAGTAAAAATGCTACCTGTGCTCTGTACTCGGCCGCTGGCACTGTGAACGCTAAGCCGTCCCTTACACTCGGCACTGTGCGGGCCATCACTTGCCTTCTGAAGTCCTTGCACACATGCGGCCACGCAGCAGGGTTACAGCAGTCCTCCGAGGATGCTATTTTGACCTCTGTTTCCCAAACCCTGCAATCGAGGTCCAGTCACAGGACTGTATTCATATAACAGACACTCGGGACCATGCCTTCAGCTTGTTCCCAAAGGCATGCGTCTCCTCAGTGACAGAGAGACAGAGAAAACTTAGCCGTCTAAGCTTTCCAACCTCCTCTCTCTCTGTATTTGTTCAAATTTCTACTAGCTTTAATAAGGCAAGTACTCCATTAAGAGATAGACAGTCTCCACCTTCAAGGGGATTCTGATCTTGGAGTATTAACTCACCCAACTCTACCCAACTCTACAGTGGGAACCTGGTATATCAAATGCTTGAGCACCAGCCCCCAAATCCTGGAATTATGGGATAATTATGTCTGTATCATAGGTCCACCTGGCTTCAAATCCATGGGTAGCCATTTGCATAATAAATTTTTAAAATTATTTTTAAGCTCAGATTAAAATATTTTTGTGTTTTTCTTTTAAGCCTATCTGTATGTTAGTGGCAGGCCCTCTCCCACGGATGGCAGCCAGATGGCTCTAATCCCCAACCGTGGCCCGTGATTCGTACAGTTAGCAAGGAGGCCAAGAGTCAAGATGAACAAATTCCAGACTTTGATATTCAAGTGAGAATAAATAGACCATTGTGCCTCCTTTGCTAAACAAGATATAGAAAATTTTATGGACAAAAGCACTGTCGATTGTATTTTCCTTCCTTTTTCTTTTGCCATGAAGAAATTTTTCATAAAGCGTTGTTTTCTGAATCCAAGTGAAATCCACATCTCTTGCATGTTTCCTGCATTGCTTTTTTATTGTGCGCATGGAAATCAATATTCCAGGTACATGCACAAGTGCACACATTAAAATGAACATGACTTCATTTATTTTCATGATTAGACATTGAAATAAAAGTGCTGGGGTGTCTGTTTTCATATTCATAGGTCGAGATCCGTACATCAGAGGTATTTGTATAAGTGACACTTTTATTGCATTCATTTCATTTGCAATATGATAGTGGATCATAAATACGTTACTTTTATGCCACCAAATCTGATTTGTAGCACTTAGCCCTCACAAGGAGAATACTTGATATTTTATGGAGCACCTTTCGTCCAGGAAGCGCTTGGCCGACATCGGCAGGCTTCTCCCAAGTGTGTAAATCATGCACTCGACCCTTTGGATGCCCCACCTGCTTTATCAACCTCCTGACTCCTACCTTAGGGTGGAGAGTGGGGAGTGAGACCTCTGCAGGCCCCGAGGGGATGGTGTGAGCTCCGTGTTGTCACACAGAGGCCCTGACAGCTGACAGAATCCCACATTTGGTCACCTGCTCATCTTCACAGAACTGGTTTTAAGCCCCCATTGTGGGTTTGACGCTGTATTAAGCCCTGAGGACACAGGTGCTAGTAAAATCTGGCCCTTGCCTTCCAGATGTCCACAGATGAGGAGGGAAAGGCTGTGTGGACAGTAATTGCCCCACTCACCTTGTGATGTGCCCCTCCCCTGCCTCCCATGCCCTCCCAGTGACATACTGCCCCTGAAAGCAGTTTGTTAGAGCCCTTGATTTGTCTCAGGGGTATTGGTGCATGTGCCAGCCGGTTGCAACCAGAGTGAAAGAAGGGCCCAACCATCTAGCATCGCAGGCAGCGTTTGGGGCTGAGCATCAGTTTCAGAGCCCAGCTCCCCGCCCACCATCCCATCCTTCCCATCATTAATTCACCCCTCCCCTTACCCAATATCAGCCCCCTGAACCTGGACCGTCCCTCCACCCCCTACACACACCTGTGATACAAATGCGGAGCTCCTGAAGCATCCTTCATAGCACTTGCCACACTGTAGAGTCATGTATGTGTGTGACAGACCCAGCGGAGCACAATGGTTAAGAGTGGGGGCCCTGGGCCAGGTTTTCTGAGTTCAGATCCTGGCTCTGTCATTCACAGAAGGCATGGCCGTACGCAGGTCACTTACTTTTCTGTGCCTCCGTTTTCTCATCTGCAAAGTGGGCGTAATAATGAAATTTCCTGTCAGGTTTGTGAGGATCGAATGACCTAATACAGGGTTTCAGCAAGTGCCCCGGAGCGGCTATGTAGTTGTAATGAACATTTGCAGGAGTGTGATGACGGATTCTCCATCTGAGTCACAGAACGTGTGACAATAGTGACGTCAACATTACGCTCATTATTTTGTTACCATCACTGTTATTACAGGATTAATGTCTCCTACCCTAGCGAGCTCCATGGCAGGAGCAGCCATCTGTGGGCTCATCATTTTATCCCCACAGCAGATGGCACGTAGTAGAGGCTCAAATAATAGTTTGAATGAATGAATGAATGAATGAATGAATGAATGAATGGGCAAAGCAATGAGGAATGAATGAGTCCTCCCGCTCACTTGCTGTTGCTGTCAGACGGCTTCTTCAAAAGCAGCATGGCCACGCACAGCACGGGCCCACAGCAATGCCCACGAGTCCTCCGCGTCTGGGTTCCCCCATTTCCACAGTCAGGGGCCCTTACCCCCCTCTCCCTGTGTGACGGACCTCCGTTAGCCTTTACAGCAGCCCCCCTTTCCCACCTAGCGCGCGTCTGGGAGGGTGCTCCCATCCAAGGAGCGAGGCTCTGACTCCTGCGATGGAAAGCAGTGGAGCTGCTGCTTGTGCCAGGTGCCCTGCCCCCGCCTGGGTTACCTGTGTCACCCCCTGCCTGGTCCCAGCAGCTGCTGACCGTGAAGCCTGGAGGCTGGACACAGCCACGGTGCTCAGGCCCGCCTGGTGTTCCGGGCACCGCATCATCTCCTTGGTTCTGCGGGCTCTTGGCAGCCGTCCCTCACTTGGCCCAGATGCCATGTCTGCATTCCACAGCAGTCTGAAGCCACTGAGCAAAGCAGCTGCTGAGGCCACGTGCGGAGAACATGTGTCCATTAACTTAGGAACCTTTGCACAATTGGGGCCTAGTCATGAGGTGTCGCTGCATTTTGCAGTTGTGGGGAGTTCCTGAGAGTCCCAGGAGTCCTTTAGTCGCAGAGACAGTGGGGTCGTGGGGAGGCACTCTGCCTTGGGAGAGCAGGAGCCTTCTGGAAAGGAGCATGAGGCTATACACTGGTCCCCTGGCCACTGGTCAACTGCTAAGAGTTCCCCAAATTTGGGCCCCAAATCACAGAGGATGGAGCTTTGGCTTTGCAGCTATTATATTGCAAATGGTGGGAGCTGTTACTGCACAACCCAATGCAGTGCCCCCCCCCACATCCTTGCCACAGCTCCCTGAGTTCCCCTTCCCCCTGACCTTGCCTTTCACTTTCTGGCTTGGTGTACATGCTCAGTGGTGGTAACTCAGAGTGTCCCTCCTTCCATCCCTCTCTCCCAGGTAACCCTCCAAAGCTGTGGTGGCTCATCTGAGTTGTCCAGGGGGCCCTGGTGGCTCGGGAACAGTGAGGCAGAAAGCTTAGGAATGCAGACACAGGCCCGCAGACCTGCCTGGGGGTCGGATGACTGGCAGTTTGGGCTGTCATTCCTCTCTCTGCTTTTCTGTACATTCCCCTGAAATCCCGACTTGATTACTTACAAACAGGGTGATCTTGGGCCTCAGATTCCTAGAGTATAGAAACGGAGTTGGAATGTTCTCCTTACCTGGTTCACTGTGGAATTTAGTGAGCTCGATTTCTTTAGTTGCTTAAAGCCATGACTCGCCCTTGCTAAGCAGTCAATAACTGGCATGACTGTGACTGCTGGGTGAGGTGGTCCTAGGTGCCATTGGCTTCTGATTCTAGTCTGAGCAGTTTCTGGTGTCCAGTGACCTGTGGCCTCCCCCGGGGCTCTGGGTTTTGTTGTTGTTTAAAGGTATAATTCAAACAGTATAACATTCATCATTTTAAAGAATTCAGTGATTTGTTGTATACTCACAAGGTTGTACAACTCTTACAACTATCTAATTCCAGAACATTTCATCTCCCCAAAAAGAAACCCCATACCCATTAGCATCACTTCCCATCCGCCCCCACCCCAGCCCCAGGCAACCACCGATCTGCTGTCTGGGAATCTGCGTATTCTGAGCATCTTATATAAATACAGCCAATCAACATGCGACCTTTTGTGACTGTCTTCTTCACTGAGCACAGCGTTTTCAAGGTTCATCCATGTTGTCGCATGAATCAGTATTTCATTCCTTTTTCTGGCTGAGTAATATTCCTTTGTATTCCTTTGCATTACCTTTCTCCATTCATCAGTTGAGGGACACGTGGGTTGCTTGTACTTTTTGGCTGTTATGAACAGTGCTGCTCTGAGCATTTGTGTACAGGTTTTGCATGGACATATATTTCCTGTTTTCCTGGGTATGTATCTAAACGTGGAGTTTCTGGGTCCCTTGGTAACTACATGGTTAACTTTTTGAGGCGCTGCAAACTGTCTTCCTCAGGGCTCTGTTTTGGAAGGACTGTCGTTACTCTGATGTGACTTTTGTGTTGGCTAAAGAGGACGGTCATTGGCAGGACCCAGGAGAGGAGGAGGTCTTCTAACCTGCACCGAGAGCCACTGTGCCCACACACAAACCTTCAGGCCTCGGCCTCCGCTCACAAACCCAGACTCCGTCCCCGTAGAGACACAGGGGCGTCCCTGCCGCCACGAGCTGCCTGCTTCCTCCCTGATTGTCTTTCCTTTGCTGACTGTTGTGTTCTCCCTGCTGTAAACCACGCCACCCTCAGCCTTCACCCTGTGTCCTGAACCTCGGGGGACAGTCTGGGGATGTGGAAAAGACTGCCTCTGAGGCTGGGGTACCTCCCACTGCCTTTGCCCACTCATTCTAGATCAGGAAATGTTCTGAGCCAAAGAGCAGTGTCATTTCAGAGCCCCAGGGGAGGACAGTCACTTTGGAGGTTTTGTTTTCTCCTCGGACATCCACTTCCTTAGGAATAAGTGAGTGTGAGGGAGGGAAGAACTTGTCAGCTGCGTAAACGTGGGCACTTTAGCCCCTCTGAGGCTCAGTCTCTTTATCTGTAAAATGGGTGTAAAGTTGCCTCCCTGATAAGGGGGTTAAGTGAGAGACACTGCAGACGTTCTTATGCTCAAGATACTCAAGAAATGTGGGGTTTTTCCCCAGCCACCCTGCTTTCAGGTCAGACATGAGCGGCTTATATACACACTGGTATTTTTCAGTCCCCTTCATTCCCTCCCCCTTTTTTCTCTCTCCCCCGCCCTCCCCATTCCCATCTCTTCCCTTTCCTGTTTTCTCCTCTCCCATGCCTTCCTTTTATTCTGCCTTCAGCTCCAGCTCCAAGCAGGGCCTCGGATCCCCTCCCCCGTGTAGACCCAGGGAACTGCCAGTTCTCAGCTCGCCCGGATGCTCTCAAGAGGCAGCCCAGGCCCCATCCTCTTAGGGCGATTGGATTGTGCCCTGGGTCGGTTGGCAGCACAGATTCCCAGGTCACAGTGGTGGCACACACAGCTGGTCAGTGTCCAGCCTGGCCACCCCTGGGTCCCCAGGGAATGTGGATGCCCAGAGGGGGGCACCTGGGCTAGTTTTACCTGTTGGCATCCCGGGTTTCAGTTTCCTTCCCCAAGAGAGCCAGGCCAGAGGCCAGAGCTTTGAGTTACACCGGATTTGAAGTCACCTGAGAGGCCTGTGCTGTGCGAGGAAGCACCAGCTTCCACAGCCCCAGGATCCTGGGCCTCAGCTCTGCCCAGTACTGAGCTCGGTGACGCCTGCAGAGCCCAAGGCACATACCAGCTGAGGGTCTGGGCGTCAGACAAGACATGGAGCCGAGCGTCTGTGGATGAATAAGCGAATGAATGAATGGTTTTCCAGGTCCAGGGTTCAAAGTGCATAGATTATTATTTTTTAAATAACTTTATAAATAATAAAACATGATTAATACAGAAAATTCTGGAGGCAGAAAAGCATGAAGGGACAAAAACCATAATCCCATTACCTTTAAGATGAATTTCTTCGGACGTGCCAGTTAGTGCATTGAAAAACTAAAAAGCAAAATAGCAAACCACAAAGCTTAGCTTGGAATCACCGAGTATGATGCCACCAGGGCTCTGTTTGGGGATATGTCTCCCAGGCAGAAGCGGTTCCTTTGCGATGCCTCTCCAGCCATCCCCCCTGGAGTTGGGGGAACATGCTTGGGGAAATTCTGTCCATAAGGACCAGTCCACGTAGAAAGCTCTCCCCACACACAGGGACTCTCGGCCTTCTGGGCGCGCCCAGGCTCTCCTTCAGAGGCAGTTGGCACATGCACACACAGCAAGACCAATCTCGGCTCTGCCTGGCCCTCCCGGCCGCCGAGCCTCTTCCTTGGGAGATGTGTTTACAGCACCTTTCCCCGCTGTTCCTGTTCCCAGTGCCAAATGAACCCAAGGCGTGGGGAGCTGGAGCCTCCCGCTCAGGCAGCTCAGGCCCAGCCGCCAGTGACCCCTGATGTGCCCTGTCTCTCATTTCCAGCTGTCAGGAATGACAGAAACAAGAAAAAGAAGGAGCCTTCGAAGCAGGAATGCACGGAGAGCTATGAAATGACAGCCGAGCTGGACGATCTCACGGAGAAGATCCGAAAAGCGCACCAGGAAACCTTCCCCTCGCTCTGCCAGCTGGGTAAATACACCACGGTAAGAGATGTTTCCCCCTCCCTGGGCTGCCGGGGGGATGGGCTCAGGCCCTTGTGCACACATGCATGCATGCACATGCATGCGCACATACACACACACACACACACGCACCATCTGCCCTGGGTCTGGAGGGGACCTCCACCCAAACTCGGCCCAGGACGTGCGTGCTGGCTCTGGGGCCTTGCAGTCGCCACCTTCTTCCTCCTTGGAGTAGCCTTTGGACACTCTCTGAGCAGGCTGGTGTTTTGTCCGACTCAGTCACTCGTGCATGCATTCACTTAAGAAACACTAATTGAGCACCTGCTGTATGCCAGGCCGTGTGGGAGGCACTGGCGACATGAACCAATAAGGTAAGGTTGCTGCTTGCAGGGACTCAGGGTCTGGGAAGGAGACAAGTGAAACTAGTGAGGTGTTACTTGGATCAGAACAGACACCTGTACAGAGCCCAGTGGGAACCCAGAGGGGTAAGGGCTCAATCTTTTAAAAACATTGACCCAACTGTAAGATCCACCAGAGGTTATTGGGGTCCTCCCCTGGGCCAGGGTCTGGCGTGAGAAAGGGTTTGTATTCAACCCCTAAGCCAAGGCCTGGAAAAGTGCAAAATAGGTGTGGCCCTTCCCCAGGTAGGCGGGTGGTCCCACTTTGTTCCCAGGGTTCTGCTGGGAATGGCTTTCACTGGGGTTAGAAATAAAGAGAAGGTGGAGGGAGAGAAAGTGGGATCAGAGGAGGCATGTTTCCTGGTCTGGGGTGAGCCGGTAGAGACGCCATGAAGTGCTTTACTTTTTTAAAGTGTTTTTTGCATGTATTATGTTCCTTGATGTATAGTCCTAGTTTGTGGCACTCAATGAATATTTGTTGAGGGAATGAATGAATAAATATAACTAGAATGGTGTTCTGGCCTAGATGTTAGTAAACGTACTTTTTTAAAAATGCAAATATTGCCGCATTTGCTGGTTCGGTGACTGGTGTGCTAGGAAAGGACAGGTGAAAGGTCACAGACATAAGATGAAACGGTGTTGCTGGATAAAAACAAACAGTGAGTGCAGGGGGTGGGAAGCAGTTCTTGGGGCACATGCAGTCATGCATTTGGGTGTGGGTGCTACAATTTTATCTGTGAATGAGGCCAGGAGCAGGCCCAGAGGGTTTGCTGTGGAAATTGTTGCTAGAACGTGCCAGGGCAGCTTCTCAGGTGAGCATGAGACTGTGCAGTTGGGTGGCACCAGCTTCCGAAGGGCTGGCAGTAGTCCTAGACAAGTCCGCTGGCCAAACCAACCACTGGCTTAGGAAACAGAGGAAGGACCTAGAGCCCAAACCTCAGCGTGCTTATGAAGCACCTGGCATTCTTATTAAAAGGGAGGTTCTGATCAGCAGGTCTGGGTGGGACATTTCTAATGAGCTCCCAGGTCGAGCTGATCCCGCTTGTATACAGACCACACTCTGAACAGCAAAGGCCATGAACCTACTCTGAGTAGCAAGACCCAGGATGACCTTCAGGGACACACCCAGACCCTTGGTGTCAAGGAGGAGAGACCCTGGGGTGCCCTACTCTCTAATCTGTGAGGCTGTGGACCTACCTGCCAGGCCGAGGGAGGTGCTGGACTCAGTGGACAAGCCCTCATTGAGCTTGGGGAGCACTGTCCTAGCCCAAAGCAGACACAGAGCTGGACAAGGCTGAACACCATACGGGCACTTTCAGTTTAATTCGGGAGATAAAGCAGGCCCATGAACCAAGAGGGGGTGGAGGATAATGCCCCCTCTCTCCCTCCAGGCTTCTGGGATCTCCTCCCAAATAAGATGTTCGCATTCAAATCCCAATCTCACGGTCTGCTTCTGCAGGTGGGTCCCTGAGGACCTCCAGGGCTCCTTCCCATTCACTCCTCTTTGGGGACAAGACACCATCAGTCCCCAGTCGGTACCTGTTGTTCTAAGCACTTTGCAGGGACTTTGTGCACCTCTTGACCCAGCAGGGAAAATGGAAACACAATTTCGATCTTCAGAGGCTGATCCCCCAGCACAGGGCAGCCCGACCTCCCTCCAGGTGCACACGGCCTGTTTGCAGGAGCAGCAGAGGTGCTCCAATAGTGTCTCCTCCGGATGTCTCTTGATTTCTACTCTCTGCACACAGTCCTAGCTCTGTTTTTATTGTAAGCAACTTCAAATCCTTTCTGGAAGTAGGTGGCGATATAAATAAATAACAGCAGCCATAACACATTCTCTGCAAGCTCCTAGTTCCGAGGCGAGCATTTTTTTATAGAGAGCTTTTTTTAGCTAGGTGGTGGTTTCCACTGCCAGGAAACTTCCTGCCATGTTCACCAGCCTGGCATCCCTGTCGGATGCCTTGGGAATAAGTAGGCAGAGAGGAATTAAAACGGCAGCTAGCCGCCCCCCTACAGGTCTTTGATAGAGTACTTCCTTTTTCTTCCCTAATTTGGGTAGACTTGAGAGCAAGGATCAGGCCCAGGAGGCCACAGGAATGGGTAGGGGAGGCAGAAACATATGCCCTCCACCTTTTGTGTCCAGGCCTGGGCAGGGTGCCTCAGAGCTAGTCACTTTGGGAAGATTTCTAACCAGTGATCCCTCCAAAAACAAAGGGGAGGAGGGGGACTCCATGTAGAAAGGCGGTGGCAGGATCCTGGCTGTCTATACTGAACTCTGCAAACGGGATGAGAGTGAGAACAAGAGGAAGCATCCGGCTCCGAGGGTGTTTGCTCTGCTTTCTTGAGACAAACCCTAGTGACTGTCACTTAGGCTTTGGGGCCCCTTAGACCCAGGTTCAAATCTTGCCTGTGCTACTTAAGAGTTTCATGACCTTGGAGCATCCTTGGAGCCCCAGCTCCCTCATCTCTATAGTGGGGTTTAAATAGTAACTACCCGATGGGGTTGCTGGGATGGTTAAATGAGATAAATATTCCAGAGCGCCTCGTGCAGTTTCTGGCACAGGAATGTGCAGGATGAGCAAAGCTCCTCCTCGTGGCCCTGCTGTGAACATCTTGTCATTTTTCAGAGCCACGTGCCCAGGTTTTGGAAAAGTAAAGGGGAGGGCGGGAAAGCGAGGGGTCCAGGCGTCCCGGCCCCAGCCTGGCCCGTGGCTCAGAGCTGCATCTGCTCCGTGTCCCACTGCAGGGCCGTGTACAGCCCTCCATCACCTTGCAGAGCTTGTGGGACATAAGCTGCCCTCCGAGGGGCTCGTGAGCTTGAGCTATGGAGATTTAAGGAGCCTTGAATCTACTCAATAAAAATGACCGCCAACAGAATCATTAAACCTCCCAAAGACTTTCCAGGAGATGAGTGCTTTAGAAAAGGAAGGATGTTGCGAGAAGTTCCAGCCATGTGTGGACTTGGCTTTCATCTTAGCAACTCACACTGTGATCAGCCGAGAATCAGAATCTAGCATCTCCTGAGCGTCCAGCACTCATCTCCACCCTGCATCCTGCAGCTGGGCCGTTGCGAAGGCCACCCCCCTGCGCTCCATGAGGTCTCTGAACCCTGGGGTACCAGGAGTGGAGGGGCTGCAGCTGTCCAGAGGGGCCCCTCCCGGCTCCTGTGCCAGCCCAGGAATCTTAGACAGAGGGGGTCCAGAACCACTCCTAAAGCATCACCTTCAGGGAGGTCCTGCAGCATCCCCTTGCTTTTAGCCAGACCTCCAGGAAACATTTGGAGGTCCTTCGAGGTCCTCGCTACCTGCCCCTTCCCGGGGCCCAGAGCCCTCTCCACCCTGGGCTGCGCTGCGCCTTTAAGACGTCGCCTGTCTTTCCACTCACAGTCGCAGGGTGGCTGCCAAGCCGCCTGTGTCCCCACCTGTTGGAAGCAGCCGGTTCCGAGGAGAGTGTTACATATGCCCACTGATGGACACACCCAGCTGGAACATTCCAGAGGCCACGTTGTCATAGTGCCCGGATGTGTTTGTTGACCACAAAGAGGTGCTGGCCTGGCACGTAACATTTCCTTCACAGCGATGCTGGGTGTCTTTTCGCCACCGCCTGGAGGCCAGAGTTGCAGCCAGGAGGGAGGTCACAAATCAGCACGCTGCAGGAGCCCGGGAGGCAGGCTGCACTCCGCCCCAAGCCCGGGAGGGGAGCCCGATGCCGCAGCCCGGTGCTTGGTGCGGATCCTGCGCCCTCCACCTAACCGCTGGGGCGTCTTGTACCAGTTGCTTAGCCTCTCTGGGCCTCAGCCTCCGGGGATGGCAATGGTACCTGCCTCATGCAGGTGCTGTGGGCGGGAAAGGGGCTCCTTGTGAGGCACCTAAGGAGCCTGGCTGGGGCCAGCCCAAGGAAGGGGTGGCTCCCTGAGAAACATGAAGGGGGGAAGGCGGCCACCTCGGCGGCCGTGCCCAGCGTCCCCAGGGAGCCTTGGCTCTTTGAAGAAACCGAGGGTCCTCTTTAGCTAAAAAGGAGCAGGTGGCAGCCCTGCCCAAGCCCCAGGGGCTGGCCCAGCCGGGGGGTGGAGACACTGCCGAGTCCTCCGGCACCGACGGTCTTGTTCTGAGCGTGAGGCCAGTCGGAACAGCGGCACGTGGCTGCACAGAACCAGGAGAGGCATTCGGCTGCAGGGCAAGAAACGGCCATTTAATTGGCTTCAGAGTGGGGTTAGGCTCTTCTGCTGCTGAAGATGGCCCTGGGGGGCCTCGGGAGGTGCCGCCCGTCTGGGCCCCTGGGAAGGCGCCCGGGCGCCTGCCTGGAGGAGGCTCCCCTCCAGGTTGAAGGCAGCAGAGGCAGGGTGGTGAGTTTGGGGAAGGCCTGCCTCGCCTCCTCCCGCTTTGCCTCTGCTTCTCATTAGCTGCCAACAGCCCCCCCCCCCCCCCGTGCCCCATTTCTCCCGCCCCTCTCCTCCCCCGCCCTGGCCTCAGAACGGCTGCAGGAAACCCAGGCGTCCTCCGAGCCCCCTGCAACCGCCTTCCTCCGACCACACCAGGCGGCGCTGCCCACTTGCCGCAGCCGGGAGATCACATATAAGCCATTTTCAGCCCGTGCCCATGAATCCAGCAGCCAGTCTAATAAAACACCAGGTTATTTTGTGTTTTATTAACTGGCTCTTGCCTTCAGTTTGCATAATAGTGAGAGATTTACATGCCGTAGAGACGGGCGCGTTATTTTTAACAGCAGGTGCGCAGGCCGCGCCCGCTCAGCCGGTGGTGGAGTAGCCGCGTGGGGTGCTGATGGGGACCCCGCTCACGCGGGCCGCGTCGGGGCGATGCCTCGCTTCCAGATGGGTACCCCACTGTAAAGTGATTCCCCGCGGTGGGCTCGCCTCTCTGCCCCCTCAGCCGCGTCTTCCTCCGAACCGGATAAACTGCCTATTAAATTTAATTACAGCCCGAGTGGCGCACATTTTGATCTCCGCTCCCTCGAGTGCACTGCGTTCCGCCAAGGTCCTTGCGGAGGGAGCACAATAAATCTGCAGGGCGCGGGCCTGCTTTCCCGAAGAAAGCTGCAGAAGGCAGTGCTGGCTCCAGCGTTTTAGGGCGTGGATGTATCCCTTATGCAAACGTTTCTTTCGGGCTTTCCTCGCCTGCATTCAGAACAAGAGCTGGCCCAGCTGGCCGGCTCCCTGGTTGAGCGCTGACCCACGAACCAAGAGGTCATCTGTTCGTTCCCGTCAGGGCACATGCCTGGGTGGCGGGCTCCTTCCCCAGGAGGGGGCCTGCAGGAGGCAGCCAGTCGATGTTTCTCATCATTGATGTTTCTATCTCTCTTTCCCTCTCCCTTACTCTCTCTCTAAAATCAATAAAAATGTATTTAAACAAACAAACAAAAAAACCCCCAAGAGCTAGTTTTACTGACTCTGGAAACTGATTTCCACTGAGGTGAGGCACTAAAGACATTGATTGGGATGCATGGTACCCTCAGCTGAACTACTGACGTTGGGTAGAGGCCCCAGTGCCCGGCTGGGAGCCTTGCCTGTCACTGGATGGCTCAGTTCTGCCTTCAGAGGCACCTGAGGCCTTGGGGAAGCCCAGGCCACAGTCCAGGACAACTATGGTGTTTTCTCTCCCTCTTAGAATTCCAGTGCTGACCATCGAGTCCGACTGGACCTGGGCCTCTGGGACAAATTCAGTGAACTGGCCACCAAGTGCATTATTAAGATCGTGGAGTTTGCTAAACGTCTGCCGGGCTTCACCAGCTTGACCATCGCAGACCAGATCACCCTGCTGAAGGCCGCCTGCCTGGACATCCTGGTAGGTGCCCTTCTGAACTCCTACTCAGGGGCTTGGGGTGCGGGGAACTGGGGACCGAGTTGCCTTGAAGACCTCCAGAGGCTTTGGTTTCCCAGCCTCTCTTCCTGCCACCGCCTTGGCCCATGAGTCCCGTCCTCCCTGCCAGCACTTCAGCTCAGTTGCCAAAAGCTCAGAGACCCTCTGGAGTTGGAGAGCCCTTCCAACCCTCTCTACCCAGTGTGCGAACCCCCTCTACGTGACTTTGGGAACAGGCCCAGCCAGTCTTGGTCACAGGCCTTTGGTGACAGCTTGCTCACCCCCAGTCCCTTCCATGGGACAGCCTGTGGGTCTTTGAAAAGCCTCCAGGCTAAACCGACTGGAGGTGGCACATAGCAGCCTTGTCCCACCCCCTGATCTCACACCACTGCCGTTGGTGGCCTTGAAAGTCTTTTTCTTCCGTGGGCCTCAGTTTCCAAACGGCAGAGGGGATCCCTGATGCCCGTCCACGTCCTGCTAGTCTCGCATTGTGGCTCCTAGGGCCCTCGGATGGGTCAGGGCACTGTCACACCAGGCCCTCTGCTGGCTGGATGGCCGCCTCTCCCTGTTGGGGGCTTCAGGGGTGGGGCGGCCAGTGCTGCCTGGAGTGGTTTTCTTACACAGGGAAGCAGCTCCCAGGCTGGCCCCAGGGAGGCATCAGAAATCTGGAAAGGAAAATGAGCTTTTGAGATACTTTAAAAGGGTAGATTTTTCTTTTTATTACATCTTTGGGTGTGAACAATTCTGCAAAGCAAAGAGTTACTTACTATAATTAAACACACACGCAGCCCTGCTTAGGAGGAGAAAGGACCCTGGGCAGGGCAGTTGTGCAGGAAGCGTGAATGTTTACGGGTCTTTCTGCTCGCAGGTTGGATCTGAGGGGGAGTGGTAATGATTACTCGGTAACCTACAGGCGCCAGGGATCCTGAGAGTGTATGTGGTATTTTTTTCTTCTCCTAAAATCAGAGGGTTTGGGATGAACCTAGGAATGTTCAGAAAAAAAAACAAAAAACATCAGAGCAGCATCAGTCTGTCACCTACCCACACCCTGGAGAGTTTGCAGATCTCAGCTCGTTTGTGCCTCACACAACTCAGTGAGCCCGGGCATAGACATGCAGCCCATTTTACAGATAAGGAGCTAGAGGCCATGTGAGTGACCCAACTCGGGTGAGTGCTGGAGCCAAAAGTCAAGCCCCAAACCTTTGGACTCCAAAGCCATGAGAAGTGCAGACACAGGAGGATTAGACGCATAAACAGGACATGATGTGGGAGGTGTCGGCCTCGTAGGGAGAACCAGCCAGACCACCAGAGATTATACAAGAGGCAACTTGGGCAAATCAATAATGATGTTAATAATGATCTTGTAGAATAATTACCTTTTTAATGCTTGGTTTACAAATGCTTCAGATGTATTGCTCAGTAGAATTTCCCCTAAGCCTCAGAACACCCCCCAGATATTAGTGGAGACTGGAGCGATTGCCACATGATTAGAGAGAGGTGCCCCAGACCCCTAGAGCGGCTGAGAGATGGGTGAGGTGACACACAGCTAGTCAGTGTCTGCACCAGGGAAGGCTGTGGGATTCTGAGTCCCCTGTATCACGTGGCCACCCAGCGGGGCTCGGAACCTTCTGGATGCTCAGGCCCCTACTTTGGCCCTCAGCTCATTTCTTAGTTCCCCGTTTGTCTAGCTGCCAGGTGGTGACAACCTGTGAGTCCCTCGACTCCAGCCCTTTGGGAAAGATGGAATGAGAGGGATGCTTTGAGATCGTCCAGGGAATTACCGTTTCTACAATGCCACCTGCCTCGTGGTCAGATCCCCTCTTAAAATCCTATCCAACTTCCAGCAGCCATCTCCCCATGTCTCTTGTTTACACTGAACCCTATGGTGCTCCCCAGGTTTGCTCATGGATCTCAGGCTCAGCCCTTAGCTGCTTGGTGAAGAGAGAAAAGGGACTAATACTGTGACGTTCATCAAGTTATTTAACCTCTCTAAGCCTCAGTTTACCCATATGTAAAATAGGAATACAAATCAATAGGGCATTAACTAAGGTAATTCCTTAAATGGGCTTAATCGCGGTCATGGGTATAATGGGGCATATAGTAGGTCCCATCAGTGGTTTTGAAAACGGGCAAAACTGGCACAAGCCCAGGGAAGGGCAGAGACCTGCAGTCATGTGACACAAGGCAGAAGGAATACTTATTTGGCCCCAGAAAAGAACTTATTTCCAAGAATTTGTAGCAAAGGCAACTCATCCAAGATCCTGAAAATGTACAACTTCAAAGAGCATCTGTTGGTTGAGAATGTCAACTGGCTGAGCTGTTTAGAAGAATCTTCTCATCTAAACCATTGATGTACAGATAGAGTGAGACAGACCAGAAGGATGGACGGGCGGACACAGGCTGAGGTGATTCTCAGCCCCCGGAAGGGAAAGTAGAAGTTGTGCCGAAAGTCACTAGCCGTGACCCATTCTCGGCCACCAGTGCGTCGTGCATTGTGTGTGGCTGGTCTCGATGGTCGCCTGAGGCCCTGGCAGGAGAGTTGATTTATAATCATGAGGTGGGAGGCCCTCAGGAAACAGGTCCAAGGGGAAGGACAGCCTTCCTCCCTCTTCTACAAACACTCACTGAGGACCTGCTGTGCGCCAGGCGCCGTTCTAGGCTCTGACAACAGAGCAGCCAACAAGACAGACCCTAATCCCTGCCCTCGTGGGGCTGACCTCCTGCTGTGGGGAGACGGGTGTCAGGCAATGTCTTAAGTGCTACAAAGGAAAATAGAAGCAGGATCCGGAAAGAGAGCATGACTGGGGGGCAGGAGCTGGTTCTACAGTGTGGTTAGGGAGAGGTGACCTTTGGAGAGACCTGAATGAGGGGACAGGAAGAGCTGGAACTAGTAAAATCACTCGTTTGAGAGGGGTACAAGTAGAAGGGGGGCCTGGAGAAAGTGGAGTTCAAGGGCCGCAGGGCAGGGGAGGCCCTGGGAGGTTGATGAACAGTGAGGAGGTGAGTGTGCCTGGAGGGGAGTGAGTGAGGGGGCAGGAGGGCCTTCATCCGAGAGGAAAGGGGGCCAGAGATCGCAAGTAGATGATCAGTGTCACAAGGAGTCACTGGGGTTTGATCAGAGGTGAGCTGTGGTCTGGCTTTTGTTTTACATGTTCATTTGTCTTGTCATACAGCATGAGTGAGTGTAGGTTGAAGGAAGAAACTCCACACGTATTTAATGAGCACTTACTATGTGCCAGGCACTGGGGATGGGATGGTAGAGAGGAGAGTTGAGTCTTGCCCCCCACGAATTTGCAGCCCAGCCCTTGAACTGGCCCTACACCTGCTCCTACTTTTACCATAGAGCGTGTCCCTGCCACCCTCCCTTCCCCAGCATGGCTGCACATGTGTCCAAGCTCCCTTCAGCTTGTTCCAGCCGTTGGTCGTAGTTGTGAGTGTGAGCCCTGACGCCAGCTCGCCTGGGTTCAAAATCGGGCTCTGCTGCTTACAGCTGTGTGGCCTTGGGAAAACTACTTCTCTCTGAGCTTCAGTCTCCTCACACTGAAAACGAGGGTGCTAATGGGCGCTTCCTTCAGGGCCTGGGGAGAATGAACCGAGCACACAGGGGCTTGGCAGTGCTGGGAGCCTGTAGGCCTCAGCTACCTTACATAGTATTGAGCCTCACTGCACCGTCCCGGGGATTCTGTTACCATCCCCGATTGCAGACAAGCCGTCAAGGCCCAACGGGAAGCTAAAGGCCCCCAGGGCTCCCCCGAGGATTCCCTGATCTAGAATACCCTCCCTCTGCCCCCCTCAGCCCCCCACTTTTTTTTTCTGGCCAACTCCTCATTTCAGCTTAGATGCCACCTCTTCAGAAAAGCCTCTCCTGACCAGCCCCTCGATTCTTAACCCTCCCCGCTGGTCTCTCTCGTTGCACGCAAGACATGTCCTGTCGCTGGGAACGTGTTTGCTGGGTCTGCACTGGCCCGCTGCTCAGTGAGGGCAGGGCCACGCGGGTTTGGTCACTGGCAGAATCCCAGGCACCAAAGAGGCATTTGCTGGATACGTGTGAATGAATGGATGGATGGACGGATGCGTGAGCAAAGGAATTTAGGATCAGAATCGGAATTGCAGAGCATGGACTGCTGTCCGAGGACTGCGTCCACAGACGCCTCAAGTGTGAGGTCTTTCCCGATGGGACCCGGGGCTTCCCTGGGTCCTGCCACCTGCTGCCTTCACTCCCCCCAGGAAAACGTTCCCATGCCCGTCACAGTGGCACCTTGCTTCCGGTGACGCAAAGTGACTGCCCTGCCTGACTTCAAAACATGATTTGGGGCTCCTGGGGCCCTGGGGACCAGTGACTGTGCAGCGATGAAGGGCCATTCCCACGGGGACCCGGCCTCCTCGCCTTCCCAGGGACTCAGTGGAGGCGCGAACTCTGCACTCGGGCCCCGCAGCCTGAGTTCAGGCTTCAGCATCGCCTCCAGCGCCGGGCCGCTGGGAGGAGGTCCCGTGTCTCTGAGTCTCCACTTTCTCGCCTGCAGTGTGGAGCAGTCACCCTGCAGTCACCCGAAGTCACTGTGAGGCCGTGCTCACACACGTGTGCACACGCACACACGCACGCACACACACACGCGTGACCTGTGCTCTCCAGCACGTTAGCCACGGGCCACCTGTGTCTGTTGAGCATCTGAAGTGCTGTAATTATAAAAATACACACTTGATTTCAAAGACTTAAGTGTTTAAAAATGTAAAATATCTTTTTAATGATTTTTGTATTGATTAGATGTTGAAACAAAAATACTTTGGATCTATTCAGTTAAATAAAATATTCTATTAAATTTAATTCCACATAATTCTCTTAGCATTTTAAAATAACGGCTCCTGGAGCGCTGGTCTGGAAGCAGTAACAGTAGGACGAGACTGCTGCTCCGAGCTCGGTTCCTTCTCAGGAACGGCAGGCTGGTGGCAGGTCCCTCTGGGAAACAGTTTGTTCCCAGGAGCTCATACAGTAGGTGCCATGTGCTGCCAGGGAGGGCGGCTGTGCCAGCTCTGTGCGTAATTGTTACTATTATCATGACTTCAACATTCCCACAAGCACTGGGGGGTAAACGGTCAAATCAGATCAGGATCTGCCCACCGGTTGCCAAACACAATTAGTGCTCCGAATGATCTGGGTGAGCCATTTCAGCTTCCTCCTTTGCCTAAGAACAGAAATCCCCGGATGCCCCTGCAGGGCATTACAAGGTGGGAGAGATTCTGATGGGGCACCCAGTTCCTTTATTCCACAAATCGTCACGGGCCGTCTGCTGTGGGGGTGACACTGCCCTACTTGCTAAAGAGGCGGCAGGGAGCAAGGCAACAGCTCTGTCTCCTTCGAGCTCATCGTCCCGGGGGCGATGGGTCGGTGCGCTCAGAGGGGAACGGCGCTGTGGAGAAAAGGAAGCAGGGCGGTGGGCCATGCTGTGGAATACTACACGGCGATGAAAAAGCGCCGCTGTTACGTGCACTACCTGGGGAATCTCGCGGATGTGATGTGGCGTAAAAGCCAGACACAGGAGAGACTGCTGTGTGATTCCATCTGTCTAAAGTTCAAGAACAGGCAGAACTAACCTGCAGGAAGAGAAGTCAAAGTTGTGGTTACTTTGGGGGAGGGGTTTGATCGGGAGGCGCCCAGGGAGCTGACAGGGGCCAGAACCATGAGTGTTTTGATCTGCGTGGTGGTTACCCAGGCGTACTCTTAGGGAAAGGAGTCAGCTGCACTTGAGATGTGTGCACAGCTCAAGACCAGTATGTGGCAGTTATCTGTTGCTGCAAAACTAGTTGCCACAAAACTTAGCAGCTTAAAACGATAATTGTTATTAGCTCACACAGTCCCTGGAGGTCAGGACCTGACTTAGCTGGGAAATCCTGGCTCAGTGTCTCTCGTGAGGTTGCAGTCAAGCCGTGGCCTGGGGCTGCGTCAGCTGAAGGCTTGACGGGCTGGTAGGGTAGGGCTGCTTCCAAGGTCGCTTATTATGTTTGCCTAGTGAGTTAGTGCCTGTTGGCAATGGAAGAGCTCAATTCCTTGCCACATGGCCCTCTTCATGGGGCTGCCTGAGTGTCCCTGTGACAGGTCAGCCAGCTCCCCCTGAAACTAGAGCAAGAAGGGAGCCATGATGACTTTCGTGGCCTCACCTCCGAAGTCACGCCCATCACTTCCCCCGTATTCTTTCAATAGACTCGAGTGACTGGGTCCATCCCACACTCAAGGGGAGGGGAATGAAGCTTCACTCTTTAGAAGGACTCTTGGCAATGGATTTGTGGGTGTATTTTATGATAGAAGGTCATGGGTGTTAGGAAGTGGTGTTCCTGTGCTTTCCGAGGGGGTGACGCAAGCTGAGCTCTGGTGGGAAGAGTCAGCCACGTGAAGATCGGGATAAAAGCGTCAAAGGCAGAGCCAGCAGCAGGTGCAAATGGCCTGCGGCAGCAACGAGTTGTTGGAGATTCAGAAAGGGCCCTCCTTGGGTGAGCCAGCCTTGCCTGGGCTCTTTTGCACCCATCTCGTGGCGTTTACATCTTCTCTCCAGATGCAATGCCCTCCTTTCAAACAAAGGGTGTTTTAATCCTGGGGAAGCACTGGGTATTTGCCACTGGCATTTGAGGTTAGTGTGACAAAATCAAAGTCCTTGGTTTCCCTCCAGCGGCAGCCTGGCCAGAGCCGAGAGGGGGCGCTGCCCAGTGGGCCTGGCGAGGGCAGGGCGTGGGCACAGGCTCCCTAGCAAAAGAAGACACTGACCGTCCTTCCATCTGAGGCCACGCACCTTCCTCTCTGGATGGCCCGTTTGCCCTTGGTTTGGGTTTTGGACTTTCTAGGGAGGAAAGCAGCTGGGCCTAGTTTAAATGCTTCGTCAGAACCCAGATTCGAGAGCGTGTGACGGCGGTGTTTGTGCCCTGCAGTTTGGACCTGGATTCTTCCGAGCCACTGGCAGCTTGTAGATGGCGGATTCCCAGCCGCCTGTCCCTTTCCAGCGAGTCCCGGCCTCTTCCCTTCTTGCAGGGACAGAGCTCATGCATTCACATCTTGGCAGCCTGCTGACACTACACAGACTTAATTCCAGATCAGACCCGTGTCTAGAGACTTTGAGCCATGGACACTGAGCGTACTGACTGCCCATCACGTGGTCGCTCCCTGTGTGGGAAGCGCTTCCTCCTGTTTCTCCAGGAGGTTGAAGGAGCTGGACTGGGCATTAGGAGTCCCGTGTTTGCCCTGGCACCGTTATTGTGTGATCCCGAGCACCGTACTTCACCTCCCAGGGCTTGCAGGGGGAGGAAAGGCTGATACACAATGACCTCTGGGCTCCTTTGCCGCTCTGACCTTGGAAAGGCTTCATCCCCATCAGCCGCCAGCATGAAGCGCCACAGCTCAGCCAGTCGGGCTCAGAGGCCCCTGGGCAGGTACCTGAGAGCTGAGGATGAGCCCCAGCCAGTGAAGAGGAAGGAACCTTCGTGATGTTTCATAACCATTTCATTCAAGTGCCACGTGACCATACAATAGGAACATCAAGAGGTGTGAGAACATGTCTCAATTTAGAAACAAAGTGAAGTTTGTAGAATTTTCTATCTCGAGGCCACAGGCCATAGGCTCCCATGAGCAGGGAGCTGCACAAGGCCCCCAGCCGAGGGGACAAACGGGGCTGATCTCCAAATCAGGGCCGGCCACCGCAGCGCAGAGGTTAGGAGCACAGGCACTGGAGACAGACAGCAGGTCACGCCACCAAGGACAAGCTGACTGGGCTTGTTTCCCCATCTGTAAAACGGGTAACAGTAATACCGGCTCCTGGGCCGATGAGAGAATTGGGTAACATAAAAGTGCAGCACAGTAGCTGGCGTGTACCCGCGACCAGTCAGACGTTAGCTTCCGTCCTGTGTTGGGGGCTGAGTGCTAATCCCTCACCCTTCCCCGAGGAGATGTCGTCTTCCACCCAAGAAGACACCCAGTCAGACTTCTTGATCACCTGAGCACCAGCATCCGGGGAACACCCCGAGCTCCCCGCACCTGCTGGGTTTGTCGCTTCTGTCCAGGCGGGTTCATTTCTGTCTGTGCTCCAAGCAGCTCCGAGCCTTTTCCAAGGGAAATTCAAGCGCAGGACCCTGGTTGGCAGGTTCACAGTTGGCGCAGGAGCGTGCCCTGGTGGGTGAGTGCCCTGGGCCGCACGGAGCTCGGTGCCGCAGTTAGGACCCATAGGGCAGTGGAGCACGAGCCGGGGTTGTCCGTCCGTCTGTTTACAGAGCGAGACCCAGAGGCGCAGTGCAGCGAGCAGGTGGCTCCTGGGGAGCAAGTGTCCTAGGGTGGCCCAGGGCCGTGCATGTACCGGGGGCCAGTCTGGTGGGACTGGGAGCCTGCGGCAGGGAGACCGGGCTTCTTGCCTTAGAAATCCCACCATACGCCTTTCTCTTCATAAGTCCGCTCCGCTCCCTCCTGGCTGTGTCTGAACTTGCCTCCTCCTGAGCTCCCTGGCTCCCTGCTGGGTCCGCTTCTCCCCTTGTTGTCTGCGGAACTGTGTGACCAGAGGCAGTGGAAGAGGGAGCCTAACGGGTGTGAATCCAGTTCAGTCACATGTTGACTGTGTGACACTGGGCAAAATGGCTTAACATTTCTGAGCTTCAGCCCCTCATCGGTAAAATATGAATAATAATTCACTTCACCGAGTCATTTGAAAGTTTTAATTAGGGCATGTGTATCACTTGATATACACTCTGCACTTAATAAATGATAGATATTGCCCCCCCCTTTTTGTAGGCTGTAAGCTCTTTAAAAAAACAGACTCATTCATTTTTCTCTCCTCAGCACCTGGCATAGTGCCTAGGATTGTAACTAGGTACTTGGTAAATGTTTATTTGACTCAAATAGATTACTTTTAGATATTTCTTGTGTCCTATTTATTATTCCTAAAATAACTTTATCCCGTGTTGTGACTTCTATACTCCAGAAAGAGCTGGAGGAGACGTTCAGCATCCGAAAGGGGGGCAGGAGGCAGGAGCACCTTGGAAATCCTCGTGCCATCTCCTGCCCAGGTCTGAGTGATGCTCAGGACAGGCTGGCTTTCACGATCCATCAAATCTGGCTTTTTTTTTTCTTCCAGATTCTTAGAATTTGCACCAGGTATACCCCAGAACAAGACACCATGACTTTTTCAGATGGCCTTACCCTAAATCGAACTCAGATGCACAATGCTGGATTTGGTCCCCTGACTGACCTTGTGTTCACCTTTGCCAACCAGCTCCTGCCTTTGGAAATGGATGACACAGAAACAGGCCTTCTCAGTGCCATCTGCTTAATCTGTGGAGGTACCGACTACCTAGAAAACCCTCTCAAGGTTCCAAGAATAACACACTTGTCATTTATGGGGGAAACTTCATCTCCATTTTGGAGTTATTTTACTTGGAAAAAGACGTGAATAAAGCCAGGCATGCATGCTTGGGGTTTGTTGCATTTTTCCATATTGTTATAAATTAAATAAAGGTACGTGGGGTCCTTCAGCTCTAAAATATTAAAATGCTATTTCTCCCATTGCCACAGGTTTGTTTTGTTTTTTAAGGTAGGATTGGACTATGGGATAAACTGCCTAGGGACATTTTAGTGATGATCCAAGGGACCTGCATGTGCTGTTTGCCAACTTAGTGGCCGGGAATACAAGTCACTGGGTTGGCCCCGTACCAACCCTGAGATGACTGGTATAAAATAAAAGCTTTCTTCTTTGTATTGACCCCTACTGGCCTCCAGGAGGCTGAATCATAGTGGCTAAAACGTAATGGTTTTAATGAGGGGGCCGACTTACCTCGCGTTCATAACCGTCCTGCTCAAGGTTTGCTTTAATTCAGTTCAGTAGTGACACCTCCTGGTCATGAGAAGTAACTCCCTGGGACAAAAGCAACCAGCCATCAAAATGTGCCTTCCACCAGCAAGGGGGACAATCATTTCCAAGTATCACTGCCTAAAGCAGTTGCATATATCTTCAAATTCGTATATGTGATTGAATCATCAAGTTAATAAAGACATAACATCGTTGGAACCAGGGAGAACCCTCTAGCCTGGGAAGGGCAAAACTCAGTCTTGATACTAATTGTTTAATACTTTATTTCTGGTGTCTAGACCGCCAGGACCTTGAGGAACCAACAAAAGTAGATAAGCTACAAGAACCACTGCTGGAAGCCCTAAAAATTTATATCAGAAAGAGACGACCCAGCAAGCCTCACATGTTCCCAAAGATCTTAATGAAAATCACGGATCTCCGCAGCATCAGCGCTAAAGGTATGTGTTCAGTCTGCGCTGTCCTCCTGACCGGGAGCTTGCAGTCCTGACCAGGTCGTATTGCTTTTCTAAACCCTGTGTTTTCATTCAGGATGTTTGATAATAGCTGCTTTTGTGTTGTTTGTTTTAGAATTTATTTCTCATTGTAATCAAAAGGAATTAAATAGTACCCACTCTTAAAAAGAAAATAGGAAATTTTACCCGACTCAATCTTAGATTATAAGAGCTTTAAAATCCGATGACTAAGAACTGGAGAAGCTGTTTTAAGAGAACGTATGTACTAGCCATAGGGTGCGTCTCGGTTGGTTGGAGCTTCGTCCTGCTCACCAAAAGGTTGCCAGTTCGATTCTGGTCAGGGCACATGCCTAGGTCGCGTGTTCGATCCCGGGTTGGGGCCCATATGGGAGGCAACCGTCGATGTTTCTCTCTCTCTCTCTCCTTTCCCTTCTCTCTAAAGTCAGAATATATCCTCGGGTGAGGTTAAAAAGGGCACGTACCCTATGACAAGCTTTTAAATGTGCTAGTTTTATGCATCTCATTCCAGCTTTCCACACACGCTCTGGTTTATGTAAACTCGCCTCGTTTTTCTGAACATCCAAACGTCCAGAAAAGTGACTCGTGCTTAGTGTCGTCATTGGTTACGTTTCTCTGTCAGCCAGTAGCCCTGCTCTCGTGTGTGGACGCAGATTTACTTCTGCGCGCTTCTCAGCAAAGGAATTCTTGCTTCCCTGAGAGGCATGTGCCTGGCCTAGTGATTTTCAGCATCTGTGGCAATCCGAGCAGTGACAGAAGTGCCTGGAGCCCTGTCACAGTTGCGTGAGTGCAGGGTTTTTCCAGGTAGAGAACACGGCGGCCATCCCTAGCGCCAGATCCTGCCTTCTCCTTCCCATTAGCATCCTCTGTCCCCGATGACCTTGGTGGGCCAAGGAACAAGCTCCACATTTCAGAAAGCGCGTCGAGGCCCCGTGAACTTGCTTGACAGAGTCTCATTCCCTGATCTCCTAAGAGGTGTCTTCAGTGAGGTGATGAGTTCGTCCCTAGCATGGGATTAAAAGCAGGGCAAACAGTAGATACCGGTGCTTGGCCACTGTAATTACGACGTCTCGAACTTTAAAGCAGGGCGGCTATTTGACGTAACATGGTCGTTTCCTGTATCTAGCTAGACCAGTGCGAATAGAATTTATGTGATTATGGAAATATCCTGTAATCTGCATTGTCCTATATGGTAGCCACTAGCCACCTGTGGCTCTCGAGCACTTGAAATGTGGCCAGTGCAACTGCGGCACTGTCCTCTTAATTGCATTTAACAATTCAAATATACAGCGCCACACTGAACAGTGCAGTGCTACATCACATTCACCATCGCCACACTTTCATCACTCAGATCGCTCCCTCCCTCCGTTTGTTGGTTACTGGTGTCCTTCCTACGGTCTCATTTTCAAGATACATACTCATTCTGGTCTTTTATCAGGAACTTCTTTGTAAATTATGTCAAGTAAATACATACTAATACTGTTTCCTGAAACCCACTTGAGGCATGGAATTACCAAATTTAAACACGTCGCCCTATCTACAGATCAGAGTAAACCTATTTTAATGTAAAATCAACAGAGGTTCTGGGAGGCACTGGTGACACCATTTTCAATCTTGTTCAATTAGATGAAGGTTGATCCCTAGTTACTCACTTAGCTTCACTCCTTATCTCTACCGGGTTCCTATTATCTCTCTTTAAAAGGTGCAGAACGTGTAATTACCTTGAAAATGGAAATTCCCGGATCAATGCCACCTCTTATTCAGGAAATGCTGGAGAATTCCGAAGGACATGAGCCCTTGACCCCAAGTTCAAGTGGGAACACAGCAGAGCACAGTCCCAGCATCTCGCCCAGCTCAGTGGAAAACAGCGGTGTCAGTCAGTCACCGCTGGTGCAATAAGACACTTCCCAGCTACTTCCAACATTCCCAGTACCTTCAGTTCCGGGATTTGAAATGCAAGAAAAACAAACATTTTTACTGCTGCTTAGTTTTTGGACTGAAAATATATTAAAACTCAAGAAGGACCAAGACGTTTTCGTATGTATCCATATATACTATACTCCTCACTGTCTAACTTACCTAGAAATACAAACTTTTTAAATTCTAAAAATCGGCCATTTCATGCAACCAGAAACTAGTTAAAAGCTTCTATTTTCCTCTTTGAACACTCAAGATTGCATGGCAAAGACCCAGTCAGAATGATTACGCCCTGGTTAAGTTTCTGAAGACTTTGTACATACAGAAATATGGCTCTGTTCTTTCTATCCTGTATGTTTGGTGCTTCCCTTTTGTCTTGCATACTCAAAATAGCCAAGACACCAAGGTCATGAAACAGACTACTGTACACGTCCAGCTGAGAGGTTCCGCAAGGTAACTGTTGCCTTCGCAGGAAACCAGGACATCAAGGTAAGGCAACGGGACTGGCGTACAGTATGAACAGATAAGGCTAACGGCATTCTAATTTAGTTAGTGTGGAAGCTTGTCCTTGCTCTTTCTGATGCTCTCAGACTGCATCTTTTATTTCATGTTGCCCAGTAAAAGTATACAAAGTCACTGTACTAGCAGAAGAGAATTCTGTATCAGTGTAACTGCCAGTTCAGTTAATCAAATGTCATTGTTCAATTGTTAATGTCACTTTAAATTAAAAGTGGTTTATTACTTGTTTAATGACATAACTACACGATTTTTTAAAAAAGATACATTTTTACAGTAATGATAGCCTCCAAGGCAAAACACTTTTCAGTGTTAATAAGTTTTTGTTTACCTATTCACAAGCCATTAGGGAAATTTCTTGGTATAATTAACAGGCTGGTCTACGGCCTGTCCCATGTAACTAGTGTCCTTCCTGACTCATGCCTGACACTGGGGGTTTTCCCAGCCTTCCTGATGTCCAGGGGCTAACCCTAACTCCCAGGGGCATGGGCGGAGAATATGCATTCTTTGACCTTGTTCAATCACTATGAAGCAGAGTGAAAGCTGTGGTAGAGTGGTTAACAGATACAAGTGTCAGTTTCTTAGTTTTCATTTAAGCACTAGTGGATTTCTTTTGGATATTTTAGCAAGTCTGTGATGTACTTTCACTGGCTCTGTTTGTACATTGAGATTGTTTAACAATGCTTTCTATGTTCATATACTGTTTACCTTTTTCCATGGAGTCTCCTGGCAAAGAATAAAATATATTTATTTTAAAGGTGTGTGGGAGCCTTCATTACACTTTCATTTTCAGTAAAGAGACAGAAGAAACAGTTCCATTTTTAATGTTTAAATTTCATTTCAAAAAGCAGGTCTGTAGTCTGCAATCATGACAGTTAAAATCTGTGCTAATGCACGGCAATCTATAACAATACTACAAGCCAATCAGACAGTACATGACATTTCAATGAGTAAAAAAGAGCATAAAACTGTATGTGTAAGAACAAAATGTTAAAAGGCCTACCACAATAATAAAAAACCATCAATTACATCATCACATTAAAATAAGCCAGATGTACAAAAGTCTGAGACAGAAAAGACAAAAAGACAACACAAGTTATCTGCTGAAAAATGTTTGTGCTCTTTGGGCACTTAATTAAACATTGCAAAGTCAACATCTTCTTCTTCATCAGACTCTACAAAATATTTTACTTCTTTCCTAGCTCGACCGGTCCGTGGCAGAGAAGGTGGTTCAGAAGTGAAGTCTGAGGGGAAGATGTCCACATCTGAATCCTGATCAAAAGATGTTTTCTTCAGTTTCTAAAACAGTAGATTCAAAACCCCAAAGTTGAGAAAATAAAAGACAAGACTACTAGACTACTGTTAAAAAGAACTCTCATTCCTTACACTTCACTTACATTTGGGAATTATAAATAATGATGCTTTTAAAATTAGAACTGTAATAACTTAAGGATTTACCTAATCATCTTTATGAAAGGAAAAAAGGATTGAGTATAATAATTTGCCACCTCAGTAATCTTGTATTATCACCATTACTTATTTCTTTCAGAATTTATATATCACTCAGCAAATATGCACAATGACCAGATTAGTAAAAATTCAAATTGTCTAATTTGTAAGTACCTATGAGTTCATGAGAGGAAAACAAGACTTATGCACAGTAAGTCCTGCACACTATGTTTATAAAAATGCAGAGAAAAGTCACCAAGACGGACCAGAGGTGTAGAAGACTGGATGGAAGAGGTCAGTGTGGAAAGCAACATAAAGCTAAAATCACTTATGTTGTTAAGTTTTAATGGACAAAAGGAAAAAGGGGGGGATAGTTGATGTTTTTCATTTACCTAAAAGAGATAGTTACTTCTGGAGAAGGGTCAGACTAATTGGGAAAATTAGCCACAGTCAAATAAATTTAAGTTAAAAAATTAAATTAGCGCTGATCAAATAAAGAAACAGCCTTTATTTGGTCTAAGAAAGTAATATTCCAGACAAGTAATATACAATTTTTACTGCTCATTGGATGAGATACTCTTAAGTAGGCTAATTTATACCACACTTTTATCCAAGAAATAGTCCTGATTATATAGATCTAGACTTGGATGATTCTTTAACCATACACAAGCCCCCTAAGGATAAAGATGCTAGGTTTAAAGTTATTACAAGACATTATAGTAATAAGAAAACGAAGCCAGTTATAGATCATCTTAAACAAAATCAAGCATTACACAGATGCTCCTGGTTACCTTGCTTGGTGGTCTGGCTGTTTTCCTGCCAGGGTTATAATCGCCTTCATTTTCAGAGCCAGATGCTTTTCTTTTCCTTGCCCCTCGGCCTTTACCTTAAAATGATACAAAGGGGTTTTTTCCCCCAAGGTTAAGTACAATATAGAAAGACAAAAACATTACTTCTTTGGCATCCCTGATCTCTTGATATGAATGGTGTAGAAACAATTTGGCAGCATCATTTCAGTTCTGGAGTTGACATGATGAAAGAGTATTTTACAAATACATTTAAGGTCCTCATGACAAATTTTAATGACCAAGCCCCTAATGCATAAAACATTTGTATTTTGCACTTGTCATCCTTGGGCCTTAAAAGAAAAATGTCTTAAAAGAGTGCTTTTTAAATTGTATGTGATGAGAAACAAATTTAGTTTCTAATTTGTCACAGACCAAAATTTTTAAAACTATAATATGAATTACTAGAAAGTAATACATACTTTAACACAAAGTATAAAGGTTTAAATCCTTACTCTAAATTTTACTTATCACACACTAGTAACAACCAATTGCAGATCCCACTTTAAGTGGCACAATCTTAGAATAAACCCAAGTTAACAAGGAAATAATCTGTCAAATCTATATCCCTTCTCAGACCTAGAATTACCACATGTAGCCTATTGCTTTCATCTATCCAACTTCTTACTCTCATCATTGGAGAAGGGGAAGAGGTATTTAAATGTTCTCTATTCTAATGATTCCAGTGAGTGCAAGAAAATGGAACCAAAATGCAATTCTAAATTTGTAAAATTTCCTTAACAGCTGTGACCAACTAGATTGTACTAGTAAGGAAAGATAGCCTAGATGACCTTGGGATGTCCTTGGGATTCATGTTTGATGAACTGAATCAATGAAATGGCATTTTTGTATTTATGGACCTGGTTTGAAACCTTGTTCAGCAGTGACGCCCCAATCACAAGGTTCCTTTTCCACCCTGCTCTTCTCCCTGCTTTTCCTGTAGGTCTACCTCTCCTTATCCCAGCTGCCACTTTAAGAAATAAAATTAACACAGTTGGATAAAAGGCTTAACAGCTACCCTTAGAGAAAGTCATGTCTTAATATTTTTGAAAGATCTGTAAGTACTTTCTAAATATTGAAGGCAAAGAGGGGTACCAGGGAGAACAGGTGCTGGTGCCCCTGAGCACAGCTACTTCATTTCCTAGATCAGCAAAAGGCTCCGGTCCAGGAGTCCTAGCCCCCCCCTACCCCTCTGGCTGTTACACTCTCACCTACCATTTTAGTAACTGCTTCCAGTGCGCCCGCCGCATGGGGTCTTTGAACCTTACCTAGATATGCAGATTGCTTGCTTACCTCTTTGAGTCTCCATTTCTTGATTTGTAAAACAAAGTGACTAAATTGCTACATTTCCCTTTGGATTGATTCAGCACTGATTCTTAGATACACTGCTTATTGAGGAGTAAAGCAATTTAAAATAAAATAGGTACCTAGTCTTTCTAAATTCAATGAGTACAAAAGACTAGATATTTTCCACACGGCACGTTTGAGGGTTATACAAAGATAATCCTCACCTTTTGGTGTTGTAGTCTTCTTTGGAATGCCAAATTCTGAATCTGAGTCAGAGTTTATAGTCTCCACTTTCTTCTGTTTGGGGGTTCTCTTGGGCTTAGGGGCTGTATCTGAAGATGGTTTTCCTATTAAGCAAATTTCCATTGCTTAGATCAATGTAATGTACTTACCAACAAACCAAGCTGAAGTGAGTCCTAAAACAATGGAATTTCTTACAGCTGACATGAAATTGAATAGCCTTAAGTAATAAAATGGTTCTCTTCACTTGGTGCCAATGTAAAGGCAAACAATTTCTCATAGATGATAAAATGCTTTTTATTTAATTATGCATTTTCATTTGCTTTTGATAATTCAAGTGAATGTTTTAAATAAGGGCCATTAAAAAATGAATTAAGCAGTAACTTAAAAGGTGGTAAAAATGCAGTATACTCAAGACAATAAACTATTTGACATATTAATTATAACCCAAGTATAACCATATATTAAGTTCTAACTTCTAAAATATTTTAGAGGAATAAAATCATTTTTATGTGACCCTCAAATACCAAGAACAGAAACCAATTCACTTCCACTAAGTTGAAATTCAGACTTGGCACTTTTATGTGGAAAAAAATATGAAAATTCTAGAAAAGTAGGCAACAGACCCAAAGACATTTGTTTTGGTGAATTTTGTTTTAAAAATACATCTTGCTTTGAGCTTCATTTACAGTCAATGTGAAAATTATCACTGATCACTTGTGTGATTAGTAAAACCTAATTTGAAAAAAATTTTTTGAATTAACCACAGACTTCTATTTAAAAACAAACACGCTAATTCTGTGGAAAATGTATTTCCAGTGCCAATTTGAGATGCTAGAGCTAAAGCCCCTTTTTAAAACAATAGGAGGAACCCATACTCTTGTGGCTTTTCCCCTTCTGAGTCCTCATGCTGAAATCTACCACAAAAGCCACATAGCAGCTCCTAGCAGAAGTATGGCCTTGGCATAGCAGGGTGTTCTAGGGACCACCTTTTTTCTTCAGAAGGGTTTCCAGGCTTATAGTGTTAGGTGGCACTTTCAACTGTACTGGGCAAATATTAAATCATACATCAGAGTACTATGAACAGCCTTTTTCTGTAAACTTACTGGAGCTACAGAATTTAACTTGTATATTTATGTGTCTGGAGTTAGCATACATGATCCCTCAGAGGGACATAATGCACCCTCTCCTTAGTATTTTGTGGGAACTGTATTTTTGGAGGAAGGTTGAGGGCTTGCTGGGTCCCTGCAGTCACACCACACAGGTGTCACTCAGTCAACTGACATAAGGCTAGTTCAGCTCCTGGTAAAACAACCAATGATATACATCCTTTTAGTTAATGCTAAACTCTAACTCTTTAGGTTAAATAGGAGTGAATAGCTTGAAGGAAACAGGTTGATATGTTGAAAGAACTGATAAGGCTCCCAAGTTGTCAGGGTTGTTAAAAGATGCTAATATGAAGATTGAAAAAAAAAAAAAGTGCTAAAAGGGAAATAAAATAATAGGGCGTCTGGATTTGAGTTCCCCAGAAGCAGACCCCATTTGATCATAGGACAAAGACTCAATCAAGTACTTATTTGGAAGGTAAAGGAAAACGAGTACAAAAATGAGACGATGAAGAGACGGCAGCCAGTGATTGGTACGTTCTGTCAAGACTGTCATTGATCTGGGAGCCTAATCCCATGAGGAATCTCTTGGAGCCAATGTAAAACCTATCCCAGAGGGTCAAGACCAGCTTTCCTCAATCACTGGTAGAGGGTGGCTGGGTGGGGAAATGTTAATATTCCAGCATTGCAATAAAGAGCAAGTCCTGAGGCAAAGAAATACAGACATTGGCCCATGTGCGCTGAAGTAAGGGCAAGGGGATATGGGCAGGGCACGCAGTATGTTGGCTAGAGAGGCCCCTGTAGCCAACCAATTCTCACCACGTTCCTAGTGCATTCAGAATAAGTAGGGACTTTTATTATTGTTCTGCTACATCTAATACATTTGTTTCTACAATAGTGTTGTCTATTGTGCATTTTTAAGGTCCTGAAGGGACAGTCCATACTGTTTGTTTACTTGCTGTGTAAGTAGCAATTATCTTTTAAACACAAAACACTTAATACTTAACTTCTTCAAAAACACCAAGGTATGTACCTTGGTACTAGTAACAGATTCATGAATCAACTTAGTGTTTCATAGACTATCTAAGGCTATGGAAAAGAAAGACGCCCTATGACTCAAAAGAGGAACCCAACTGAACTGACCAGTCATTCCACACGAGAAGTTAAGGCATGACCCACATAGATAACACAATCAGGCTACAAGCAAGACAAAATTTTAATCTACTTTACAACCTAACAACTACAGGAGAGCTTTACTATCTGTACTATCTTAGTATCAATGCACGGGATTATCCTATAATTACAGCTTTAAAACAAGGTCTTAAAATCATTTTAAATTACCTCACATGGTTAGAAAACAAGAGGACTTCTCCTTATACACATTTATACTTTATATTCTATTGAAGTCCTAGTGCAACTAGTTTCAAATTATATTAAATTTCCTTTAATATCAACTATCTCTACATGGTTTATGCAATGCTTACAAAAATCAAATATAAGTACATACCCTTTTTAGCAGCTACTGTTTTACTTGGAACTTTATCTATTTGTTTCAGACCAAATGATGGTGAAAAAACAGAAGCAGAATCTTCTTCATTACTGTCAAATTTAGCTGAATCTAAAAATTACAAAGCTTTTTTTCAGTAAAGAGATTCTGTAAGGATCACATAAAGTTAAACTTTGATTCTTTTACTGATGACTTCTCTTTAGCTAGATAATTGATCTTATAAGTTTCTATTTTGTGATCTTATAATCCACAATATACAAACAGCTGAAAATAAAAAATATAACAATGTTATATTTCAAAAATGCTAACTCTGTTTTAAAACAGTATAGAAATGCATAGAGTAATGAATTTTTAATAGTCTTAAAAGCTAATCATTTAAAGTTAACTGACCAATTAAAAAATAAATACTGATGATTTATTTAAAAATGAAATATGAAAAAGCTCTCACTGTGGTTATTTTAGTATCTACACATCTAATGCTATTAACCATTTCAGGAATTAAAGTAATAACGGTCAAATCTAAGAGAGTGGTAATTATTCTTTTTAAATCAATTTTAAATCATTGAAGATTAATTTAAAAGGCATGTAGGCTTGTATTCAGTTTACTTTCACATTCAAATTAATTCCTCCTTCTATTATCCCCATAGGGATTCTTAAAATGGCTACTTTTATATAACTATTTTGACATGCTGTCAAAATGCATAACTATCTATACATATAGAACATGTACCAGATCTATGTATATCTGTCTATATGTATGTGTGTATTAAAAAATTCAAGACAGTAAGTCAATTCAGTCTAACCAGATTGTTTTGACCTTAAAAATTCCACACACATAAATACAGGAAATAAAAAATACACACCCTGATTAAATTTGCTTCTATGAAAGGTTTAGTCTTTCAGCTACTAGGGTTTAGTAAAACAAATCTGCATATTGGTACCCATGTAGCTTTAAAATATATTGTCATATATACATTCATGTTGCTATGAAAATCAGATTTCAATCTTCCAGAATTTCTTTCTATATTTTTTCTCTAATTAAAACACTACCCCCACACCCATACTCCCTACACACACACTGATTAGCATCTGCCTATCCACCTAAGTGCTTCCATGATGCCTATTTTTACCAAACTTTTCCTGTGATTGGGAAATCACCTCAAGAAAAGTAAATAAACCTTATTACATTGAGGAAAATGTAAAAAGAATGTAAGTTATCTAGTCAAAAAACATCCTGAAATTAAATCATGACCTAATGATTTACCTACTGTTTTCTTCCCCACTAAGTCATAGCAATAATATAAGTGACCAGTGAAAAGATGAAATGAGCATACCATCTTCTGACTTCTGAGAGTATGAAGGAAATGAGAAGAGATTCCCAAAATCCTGAGTTTTTTTGTCATGTGAAGATTTTCTATTAGAAAGAAAAATTAAACACCACAATATAATTTAAATATCTGGTTTCAACCTTGGTAAATTATATATAATATATACTGCAGGATTATAATCATAGAACAGAATTTTGTTTTTCTCTCTGTTAAAGATACAGCAACCAAACTTTTTCTCTAATACGCACAGATGCGCGTACACATACAGACACCAGACAAACCAATGATTTAATGTAAGAGACTGGAAACTGAGTAAAGGCTTAGTTATTAAAAAATGTCACTAAATTAAATTTTATGGTTGGTAAAATCATTCCAGAATTTAACATCAGTAAATTATTGGCAAAAATCCACAAAGAAAGTCAGAATCTCCATCAGAGTAGACAATAATGCTATTTTTGATCCTAGATTGCATGTGGTAAAATACTTCCTTAAAAAATCTTAACTAGCTCACACACTTCACATCCTTCATGCAAGAAAAATCAATCAAGGCCAAAGCTAGGAAAGAAAACTAAACTTCCCATTTCTAAAGATTTATTAACTTTTCTCTGAACCAGAGGGTTGTCAAACTATGTCCCATAAGCCTGCTGCCTATTTTTGTAAATAAAGTTTTACTGGAACAAAGCTACATTAGTTCTTTTACATATTGTTTATGGCTGTTTTCTTGCTGCAACAGCAGCACTGAGTAGTTGTGGCATTGACCATATGGCCAGCAAAGCCTAAAATATTTATTATTGAGCCCTTTATGGAACAAATTTTGCCAACCTATGTTCTATAACTATAGCAACAGTTATGTAAACAGCTGCAATACTAACCAAATGTACTGCTTCATGAGGAGGACCTTACCTAGAATAGTAACAGTTTCTTAGAGAGAGGTTAACTAACTGCTCCATATAACTGAAAAGCTTCATTACTTACTCTGGAATAGCTTTTGATTTGCCTGGTGAAAATGTATATTCATCTTTATCTAGGCCATCTGAAGGAACAAATTCATCTTCCCCATCATTCGTTATGGGAGATGCTTTAACTTTTAATTCCTCTAAGTCATTATTGTCATCATCATCATCAGCATCATCATCCTCCTCTTCTGAGAAGTCGAATGTGTACTTAGGCCTCTCGGCTAGAAGAGTGAAAAGTAATGTAAAAACCAAATCCAGCTTTACCCACATGAAATGTTATGATGAGTAATGCATTTTAAAAATATTCCAGCTATCTCTGAAAACACTCAAGAAGAAAAAAGAGACAAGCATTTAGAGAATAAACACCAATAACTTTATTTTAATAGTGTTGACATCTATCTTGTACTTCTCAGGAGGCTATAGGGTAATAAGGCTGTGTATGTTAGGAGAGCATAAACTGATGAGATTAATTATGAGGATGTTGCTTGTCATAGTTAAATGTTACTCAAAAACAGGGAAGTAGTCCTTATGGCCACTGTAAAAGTGACTATGAATATAAGATTTCCCATTTCTAAAATTACAAAACACAAATTTTACAGGTGTTTAAAAAAATGCTAATCTTTCTCTTAACCTTTTGCACAAAAACTTCTATCTTATATATATGATAGTTTTACTACAAAATAACAGAGATCGTAATTTTTCAGAAGAAAAAGTAGAGGTAAGACCTCAATATGAAAAACAATAATTTAATATAATATATTTAAAAAGGTACCAGCTGTGGGGAAAGACACATTGGTATAATACAAATAAGTTTTATCACAGTTTCTAGCATATGCTATGACATAAAATTTAAAAAATCATTTGGATGCTATGTAAGTTTTTACTTCATTCTAGATATATGGAAAAAGCATAAATATAATTTTGAAGAATATAATTTAATAAATAAATTTTCATGTAACTTAAGTTACACATGTTAAAAATTCACACATATTGCACTACCTGTGCACATTAGGAAAAGAAATTCAATCACTTTGTGATTAGAGAACCAAAAAAGTGTAAGGCCTGAGATATAATTTAAAAAGTATCTCCCAGAGGTAAAAAAACCATAATGCCCTATTATTCATTTTAAGTAAATTAGGACTTAAAATTTGAGAAGAAGTATAAAATAGGACACTCATCAGTTTTTAATTATTGGAAGACTTCAAGTTAATATTCAGACATGATCAAATCACATGCTTAACAGCAATATATAATAACAAAATGGGAATCTGCAGCCTAACTCTAGGCTCCTAAAGTAGGAAACTAAACAAAAACAAAACTATGAAGTACTTCTATTGACCTGCCACACTTGGTATACTACCAAAATACATCTTTTACCAAAAATCTTCAAACCATGGAGGAAATATAACCCAAACTTTATAATAAATATCAATAAGAAAACAATGTGACTTTGGGTGGTGGGCACACAATGCAATATACAGATCATGTATCATAGAAATGTACATGTGAACCTGGGAAAATTTGTTTTATGTCCAACTTTGCTAGAAAAGATTCTATAAAGCAATTTTTGTCTTCATAAACTATAACTTCTGAAATACTAATAGTTTAGTACTTTAATAACATAAATACTAAGGATACCAATTTATGTGAGTAATATTTTGTCAAACTACAATATACAATAAAATAAATATAAAATGTATCACAATACCAGCTGCTCTCCTAAGCAAAGAATCTCTTGGAATAACCACAGGTTCTGTTTCTTCCAAGTCACTTTCTGACTTGGACTCATCATCTGACCAAGGATTCCGCTTCTTCACTTTCTTTGTACTGGTTTTGCCAGATGATGTAGATGCTTTTCTTTTTCTCACCCTGGTACCTAAGACCAAAAGAACAATAATATATGTAACAACACATACAAATGCCATTAACAAAAATAAAACTGTTCTAATGAAAAGTCCATTATAAAATAACAAATGTTCATGAACATTGGAGATAGTACATATTAGAAAAAAGCATAATAAAAAGAATCTAGTAATCTGTATATATAGATTTTCTCTCTCTCTCTCTCTCTCTCTCTCTCTCTCTCTCACACACACACACACACAACACACACAACACACACACACACACACACACACACACACACACAAAACTTGAACAAATCCTCACCAGGCTCCTTCTTCTCCCTTTTGGGTTTGGGACCTTTATTTATAGGCACTGACTGGATCAATGCTTCTTCTCCTGTACCTTCTACTGGTGTTCCACTGAATTCTTCATCAAATTCCACTTTTACTGCTGAGGTATCAAGATCACCCTACACATTAAAAACAAAATAAACCATGAATAAAAATGAAAGTTAAATTAATACCATGTATTTTAGAGATACATTTTCAGCCAATATATTGCTTCTTCATATTAAATGAGAATAGTAAAATGTAATTCTATTGAGGTCTTAACAGATAACTTTGATCAGACCATATTTTACTTCATTTATCTGTAGTAAATGGTATTGCTTACCACTCTAATCTTCTGGTAAGCACTATGAGATGACAGCTACTTAAAAGCAACCATAAAAAATAAGAAAGCCACTTTTGATTATCAATGGGACTTTAAGACCAATGGCTAACTACACCATAAGTTACCTGCAAAATAAGTTGCTATAGCTCTGGTCTTTATATATTAGAAAAAGGAAAATAAGCCACACAAACACAGCCATGCACTGCTAGCCAGGCATTACAGGACAGAGTCCTCTGCCTCTAAGATGAGAGAGAGGGAGAGAGGAGAGAGCAAAAGAGAGAGGAGAGAGAGGTGGGGAGGGAGAGAGAGAGAGAGAACAAGTCATTACAATACATAACAGTGACCCATGGGTAGAAGTGAGCAACTCTGCCTAGGGCAGGGTGACAGAAGACTACATCAAGGGGCCTTTATGATTGGGTTTTGAAGTAATCACATTTGTCCGGTAAGGAGAAGGAAGGAAGAAAGAGCATCCTGGGCAAAAGACACAGTGGAATGAATTGCTACATTGTTCAGAGAATTACAAATAGTCTGCTAGGATTCAAAGTAAGGTGAGAGGAAAGATTAGTCATACAGAAACACAGGGAGGCAGGCAGGGGCTAAATCACTGTGTACAGGAGTCTGTGTGTAGTCAGCAGAGAATCACTGAAAGCCTTCAAGCACTTGTATAATAATCAGACTTACTTTTTGGAAATATCACTCTGGTAGTAAGAGAGAAGACTGAGAGGAATGAAGTGGAAAAAGGTAGAATTCATGATTAGATGACTAGAGACAGGAAGACTAGTTAAGAGGACCACTTTAAATTATCTCAGAGAAAACAGAATCCTAAGGCAGTGTCGATGGGAACCGAGATAAGGAGGTGGATTTTGGAATTGCTTCATAGGCAGTCAGTATGATTTAGTTACTGATTAAATGGGAAAATTCCCAGGTTTTTGGCTTATGTTAGTGATGGCTGATAGTGCCAGTAACTGGGATAAAGCAGAGAGGCGAAAATCATGGTTTTGGAATTAGGATAGTAAGTCCAGTTTCAGAAATGCTGAATTTGAGGGGCTCTGGGCATTGAAATGGCTGTAGTAGCCTGGCACTCCTGAAAAGCTTAGGGACATAGATGTAAGAGTCATTGTATCAGTGGGAAAAGCTCTGGGCATAGATAACGTTACTCAAGGGAACTATGTGAGGTGAAGAAAACAGCGCTAAGCTCTGAACCTGAGAAACACCAACTGAAGAGAAGGCATTTTCCCAAGGAGAAAGCAAGTCCATGTTTAAATTAACCTGTGTGGTGGGGAGCCAGGTAAGAGAGAAGTAGTATAGATTTCAGGTTATTAGAACAGTAGAAGAGAAGTGATCTCTCTGATATCACAATGCTCCTGTGCTTCAAATATTAGGTCTGTACAGAACATTCTCCAATCTCACTCCAGCTCTTAGGCTCATTTCCCAAGCTCTAATTAGACTGTTGGACCTACCTATCTGTATATCCCCTGGGTTCTAAAATCAACATGCCCAGAAAAATTAGCCTCTTTCAGAACATCAGGCCTCCTGTTTCCTCAGCTCTGAACAGTATCCTCAATGTTTCCTTCCTCTGGCTAACTCTTGCCCATATGCTGGAGGGTAGGTAAGTCTCATACTTTTAAATCCTCAATGCCAATGGCATAGGATGTGCTTAATGATTTTTTAACTAATAGTAAAAACAAATAAATAATAAAACATGGTACCTTATTTTAACAACCAAACAAACCCTTTTCCGCTGTTAAGACTTTCTTAATTGGTCATGACATAGTACTAAAGTTTATAAAGTTTATATACATCTTTTGTTGTTGTTCCATGATTTTAATTTAGAATGCTGCTGAGTAGAGTACTTCTATCTCTCATTTTAAAAAATGGAATCAAGCAGGTAGCTCTTTACATATATGTGGGTCCTTGACTAATGTTTTCCTTCTATGGATCAACTGCTCTTATACAGCAAATGCTTTCCCATTACAAGTGAATATATTAGAAACAAAATAAAGCATTATTTAAGCAAATAGTAAAGCTAAAATACATATATACATCCTTATGGAGGTGGTTTTTACTAATGAGCTAAGAGATACGTCATACCTTTTTCTTCTTCAGCAACTTTTTGCTGGCATCTGCCTTCATAGCAGTAATTTCGGGAACTATTCTCCTCCCATAAGGTGAGGGCATTGTCTCTTCCAATTGAAGTTTCTTCACCTTAGGTTTGCCAACTTTACCTTTTATTGCTTTTCCAGCCATTCCAGCCATTAAATCTTCTCGTTCTTGCGCTTCCACTTTCTAAAATACAATTATAAAGGAAGTGGGGCGAGAACAGGTGCATAAATAACTCATTAGAAAAGATAATACTACTACATAAAAAAAGAAAACTAATTTTATTCACTCAGTAAGGAATAAAGCTTTCCTTTCAAGTGATCTAAGATAAGTAAAGGGAAAAAATAACAATAATTCTAAGACCTGGGTTGTAGTCCCAATTCTGTCTAACTAGCTTCTCATTTGTAATACAAGAGTAGTAACTAAATGACTTATATGGTCCCCTCCAATTCTAGGATCCTATGTTGTATTATGGAATCAAAACTTCTGATGATATGGTATCACCAGAATCCTAGCAAATCATCCAAAAAAGGCAGTTCTGTTAAGCATGAAGCTATTCTTTACTATTGCTTTAGCAGTAACAGAAAATATGGAAAAAAAATTGTTCATAAACAAAGTCATAAAGTATGAAAATTAAAAGGGCCAATATAGTTAGATCGAACTAAGGAGGTCCTATGTAATAATAAATGAGGATATATAATCATGATTAATGTTTAAAATTCTTTATTTTACAAGATTATCCCTTCAAATAATTAGCAAACTTTGAAAGGTACTAGGGAAAATGCCATCTTAATCTCTTGAAAAGTTATTTAAGAAAACCTTATAGTATGATAGCTTAACAGAAATAAGCTTTGAAACCAGATCTGGATTCCAATCTTAGCACTTCCACTATTAGTTATAAATCCTTGGGAAATTACATTTACAATTCATATGTGCTAGGCATTAAAAATCATGTGATCCCCATTTTATGGATGGGGAAGCTGGGACTCTTGAGAGGATAAGTAATTACTCTTAATCATAATGATATAATTCCTCTTTAAGTCAGTTACTTAACCTCTCTAAGCTTCAGGATCTTCATTTGTGCACCTGTTCTCACCCCACCTCCTTCATAATTATATTTCAGGTTAATAATAAATAACCTCTCTCATTTTGGGTGGTGGTGGGAGTGAGTCACTCTAAGGATTATAAAGAATGCAGTGCCAACAGACAATAGAGATTCAATTAATTGCATCATTAGACTTTAAATGACATGGATAAACATGAAATTTAGGTCTAAATATTTTTAATGTAAAAAAAAACATATCCAGAATAAATTAGTTCTTTGGATCTACTTTGCTAACTATCAAATAATAAAATAAGTTGAGGAATTTAAAAAATAGTGTTTTATTCACTGGGATTATTTTGAGTGATGCCTTTTCAATAATAAGGAAATTTATAGGCATAACCACAAAAAATTTCTATGGCTCATGTTAGTAGCCAGAGATCAAATCTACACTGGTGGAATGGGTCATTGAGGAGATAAAGGGACATTTGTAATATTTTAAATAAAAATAAAATAAAGCAATATTAGAATGTCATTAGTATTAATCAGGAACAATACTTTCCCTTTGAATAAATATATGATTGTTTCATATTTAAAGGATATTTTTAAATGTATGTCAGCAGATTAAAAGGGTCTCAAATTTTTAAAAATGTAATTCATTGACAATATAAGAAAAGCATGAGTCAAGGCAAACTCATGTTTGTGGCACCTGGAAGATCACTAAGAGAACCCAGAACAATAGCATTAAAATATTCCAGAAATTTTATTAGGCAACTAACATACCACACTCATTGTTAATAGTTCTGATTCTGACTTAGGCCATGAAAATAAAACTAGAGTATGTGAAACAATAACAAATTTTTAAAAATTAGTATCATATGAGTAATAATAAATATTAATTACCTTGTGCTACTCAAAATCAAATGACCATATTACTACATTAATTTAATTCTATAAGTTTAAGTGAGTTAATTGCTTAAAAACAAACTGGCCAATTTTAGAAAATGTTTACATTTTATATCTTTCTCTACTTTTTTAATTTTTTTTAAAATTAGAATTCTACCTGGAGAAAAATAAGTTACAACAAAAAATATTAAAATTGTTCTGTTATAAACCTAAAGAGACTATCATTCTACTTTCTGAAAATCAAAGTACCTATATTCTATCATATATACATGATAATTGCTCTTTGGGGGAAAAACATTAAACTGAAATCATCATTAAGCTAATTTGAAGTCAGTTAAGAAATTTTAACTAATGAAATCTTAACTAATGGAAATTATTAGTATTTAATTTAGTCTAAATTTCAACTCAATAGCTTTATATATTCATTCATACCAGACATAACTTTTCTTTGTAACTTCATAGAAGCTTAATTCTAATGCAGCTTATACACACATTAACCTCAGAGAGTTAAAGGAAACAAATAATTAAAAAGAATTTTCATTCTGGTTTCATGAATATTACTTTTCTAAATATGTCTTAATGGAGACTTAACCTACATCCAGTTCTTCAACAAATGCTGCTAAGTCTTCTTTCCAAAGATCCGAAGGAGATTTTCTTTTAAGATCATTAACCTCTCGCCCCTATGATAAAAAAAGTAGTATGATTTAAACATCCAATAATTGAAAAAATGTATAAATGGTAAATCAAAATACTTATTTTTGAAAAAAGTAAAAGATATGGCTAACACTGAAATAGTTTCAATTTATTTAACCCACAAAGGTTCATACTTTTGTATCTCTCTGCTTAATCAGTTCTTCAACTTTTTCTTTAGTAAGACACCACAGAGACATATTTAAAATATAATTAAAATCAGGGCCTGAAGGAGTTCCTGAATCAGAGGAACTATCATCATGCTGGTTTTGTGTTTCTTCCTCTTCTGTTGCCTGTAAAAAAATAATAAACTTTATATTAAAGTCCTGTATAGCATAAAATCATCGTTGAATTTTATTGAATACGGATTTTAAAATTCCACTAATGCTATACTCTTAATGCTACATCTTCAGTTAGTGGAGTTATTTTACATTATCTTCAAAATTACCTAAAAAATATATTTCCTATAAAAAGTTTAAATTTTCTAAAAATATATAATAAAGTCTTCAAAAGGAGTGGTATATTCAGTCCCTATTTATCCAGGAATGTGATAAAATATTAACTGCTTTGCCCAGGCACTATAATTCACAAAATGAGAAGACACGACATTTTAAAATTAATAGAGTGGAACTAATGTTTTATCACTGCATCTTGTCAGATTTTTATATTAGAGTGAATGAACAATTTGTAACCCAAAATAAATATCCCTTATGAAAAATGTTTTACAATTATACTAAATATGTTGAGGTACAGTCAGTCTAAGGATGAATTCTTAATAAAAATTCTCTAAAGCAAGACTAGTCATGTAAGGACCAAGAGAAAATTCACTTAAGAACTTAAGAGCTGGTAAATAAGAGTATGAGATATGAGGGCTATTCTAAAGTTTGACTCATAAGGTCTTTTTCATAGAAAGGATTACAATAAAAATCCTCATGCTAATATTAAATTTCAAAATCAAGTGAATTTAATAGAAACTGTAGGTGATATCACCTTTAATTTTTTTAAAATAACAGCCATTACATAAAATTGCACCTAAATTACTTAAGGCACGTAGATAATTAAAAATGACTGAGTTAACCATGACACTCCATAAAACAAAAAGTTCACGTTTGATAACCAAAAAAAAAAAAAAAAGCTTTACAATTTAACTTAAAATGTTCAGTAAAATAATATATATAAATGAAGTCAAGTTTAAGTAAGTATACTCTAGAAGCAAAGGGATAAAAATTACAAAGCAAGATGCCTCATTATATAAACAAAACTATAAATTAAATTAAGCAACAGTAGCCAAATAAGGAATACTGTTGTTGAGCTGATAGATGATTAATAAGTACCTAGATAACTCATGGTAAATTAATAAATTCTACAATTTTAAAAAATTCATTATGAAACTGTGTTGCTATGGAATATTTAGATTGTTACACTACTATTAAAATATTATTAGAGTGTCATAAAATCCTGTTTAGAAATCTATGCTCTAGGTTTTGATGACACCAGAGTATTGTTTGTTAGTGAGCACTCTAAAAGATGTGTATCTATCATTGTTAACTTGAAGGTGACTAAGGATACTTTCAGAAATAAAAAAATAAATAAAACTTTTCAAGTTCCAATGATCAAATTCTATGTTTTTGAAAAAAACTATAATCTTCTCCAACTCTACACAATAGGACATGCTTGTCAGGGCAGCTCCTTTTGTTACTCAAACCCACAAAATGAACCCATGACCAAGATGCAGAGAACATTTTGATGGTGGCAATAAAATCATTAAAACCAAGTCCTAGATTTTACCCATCAAGTCTATTTCCACCAGAAGGGAATTCTCAGACTCTAAACACATATCTTTTAAAACTAAGCATTAAGTTCATTAGCTCACTAGTTAATTTTTTTAATATACAGTTTAAACCAACAGTGACACAGAAGGGCAAGTAGTCTATAAACTATAATTTGGGGTTTAAGAATGCAATAAAACACATTGAAAGGAAAGCAAATGCTTAGGTCATCTTAATTCTGAATGCTCCCCATGTTTTCCTACCCTTTTTTCCTCAAATGATGAATAAGTCTATTAATATGATTTGCAAAATATATAATTTACTCAAATTTTACTCACTCTAATGTATAGCATTGTATTCAGTGTTCAAAATTGAAAAAAGCTATAAGAGTGTAAATGAACAGCATTTCAATGTAGTTTGATGAAAAATCTGAAAAACATTATGGTTGAGAACTCATAAATGTAGGGAAGTTTAAAGTTTCAGGTCAAGTTATGTCACATAATCATAACTGTATTTTAAAGACTCTAACATTATCAGTATCATTTGTATTAATATCCTAATTAAGTATCAAAAAATGAATCATTTACCATTTTCTTCCTTTTGTACATTTGTGTTCTCAGTCATAATGTTGTACTGCCTTTGTAAAATTTTCTTTTAATTATACATGACGGCAAGAAACTAATTCTCGAGAGGAATGTTAAAGTTTCAATATTCCATTCACTGAACTAATATTAGTACTTTATGATCTGAAATGGACAACTTAATTAAAACATCAGACTTTTAATCTGGAGTTCCAGGCTTTAAATCTCCAGCCAAAGATCTAAGCCCGGGACAGAATACAGAAGAGATGGTGCTTGATAATTACTATAATATTGAACATTTTGCCTCTACGCTTCCCAGAAAAAAATGAAACCAGATCAAGTGAATGTGACTGGATACCATGTTGTGACCCGAGACTGACCAGTGTGAAATGACTTATGTATACCAGTGTAGTTCCCAGAAAATATACATGCACCTCACAAAAACCACCACCATAACTGTCACCCTTTAATGGCAGGCTCAGAAAAAAGGCCAAGGAGACTGAGCTACCTTCTCACACCTGGAGCCATTTCTCCAGGCCCCGGCTGAGTCACACTGGCAAAGTGCTTTGTGGTGGGTGTGCACTGCAAATTCCTGTACTGTATCTGTTCTGTGGATAAACAGAAGACTTCAGTCTCCAAACAGACAACTCAGCACCTTAAGCAGTACCAAATTTAAATTTTAGGGGTTGGGTTTTTTGTTTCGGAAGTTGCTTTTAAAAGCTTCTCTGAATGTCTTGTTCTGCAAATGATTACCTTTTCTTGTGCTTCTTTCCAGGCTTTCACTGGGTCAGATTCATAACCTCTCTGGACTAACATTTGAATCAAATCTTTCTTTGACCTATTCTCTATGTGAGGGAAAAATAAAGTTAGGATCAAGAAAAGAGATTCAATTTGTATTTGTTTATATTCTACTGATAAAAATGTCTTCTATTTAATAAAGATTTTTTTCCATTTTAACTAATGTTCAAATTTTTAAAAGTTGTGTCTTACCTATAGTAATTTTCCCTTGTATCTTCTCTAAAATGAAACGAGCTTGATTGTTAAGCTTTGTAGATTCTGCACCCAACATCCCTACAAGCCACTCCTTACGTAAACCATAATAACTTAATCGCAAATCAAAGAATTCTTTCAAAATGTCTTGTACAGTTTCATACTTCTTCAGACATCCCATATGATCAAAGAGTACCTAAGCAAAACACAAAGTTTTTGAAGATTACATAAATCTGTACCAGTATTTTTAACTTATGTGACATCTACAGTACTTAAAATCTTAATACACTTATGTAACACACACTACCCCTAAAAGCCATTAAACAAAACCAAAACTATTAACATTTCTGTAAGTGTTTCTTTCATGAATCCAAGAAACTGATGAACTGAATTCTCAAAACTGTGAAAATATTTAAAATAGAATTAATTTTGAAAGGTAAAAATAGGTTCTTACAAGAAGGTTCTTATTTAATGTGGCTATAAAACCACCTATGAAAAAAGATTTTTCAAACTAAAAATAAACACATTCTAAGTTTAAAATTGTTAAATTTAAAGTCCTCTCTCCCATATACTCAATGGATGTGCATTTTCCTCTTTCTCTTTGTTTTTATGACTGTGCTATAATTCACCCAAACTTTCTCAATTTTTTTTAGAAATTTTACTTCTCTATCGTTTTTCTTCTTTTTCTGTCAGGTTTTCTTGACATTTTTTATGGCACTTTTTCTCAGACACTGTACTATTGCTGGACTTTTTCTTTTCTTTAAATCTAAAAGCTAATTGGGAATGGATGGGAATGGAGGGGAATCAAACATACTAATTTTCTACCTTCCTCCACAATTATATATAAACACAAATACACAAGTTTTAATATCACAGGTTAGAGTTAGGAGGAGGTAAGTACTTTGTAATTAAAGTGCTAATGGAGACAGACATAAGGCAAATGAAAAGCCTGCAACAATCACTCTCATAACTTTTAGTCAGTGTGTGTATCCTGTGTGTGCAAGCCCAGATGCACAAATGCAGAGTTGGGATTAAGAGTAGTGGATAATAGTAGAGGAAAAGGCATAAATGTACTTCTGGATTCTACAGCAAATGTATGGGGGATGCGTTCAGAGTTACTATAGCCACTCCCATCATGAAACCAGTTACAAAAATACAACTTACGGCATGCAAGAAAGGTTAAGTTAATAGTAAATCTAAATAGTTACCATGGAATTACAAGTAAGAGTAGTTTGAAGTTTAAAAACTTTGTGCAGTCCAGCAGCTTCTGCTTGTGCTAGTTTCTCTTCAGTCATTTTCACGACAAATTTCACAGTTGTATCAGTGTGATATTCTTTATAATCAGAAATTAATGCTGGTGTTTTATCTGTTCCATTTAGCATAGGTTCTAAAACCTGCTCTTTGTATACCTATAAAAGATTTAAAAATAAGTAATGTTTTTCATGACACACTCATGTTCTCATACCACAAGTCATGCAATTTTTTAAAATTCTCAGCTCCTGGCGGGGGGAGGGGAGAACCACCATCACTATCATCTCCTGTCCAGTCACCATAGAAGACAGCCACTATGGGGACCTCAATAGTGAAAGAAAATATATAAGATAATGGTTCTGATTGCTCATACTCCAAAGGGTAAGGGAAAGGCTGAGCATATAAAAAACGATGACATCAACTAGAACTGACAAAAGATGACATGCATACCTTTAGATTTGTAACAGCTGATACTGACATGAATTTATTGGCCATATTTATAAGGGTTTAAAACTATTTCTTACATATATTCTACTAATTTCAAGATAAACAAAGATAACAGTCTCTTCAAAAGCTAGCTTAAGTTATTCTACATTTAGAGAAGTTAGAAAAACTTTAAAATTACTATTTGAATCTTCAAAGCACAAGTTCAATGGAATGGGTCAAAAATGTATATAGGAATTTTTAAACACTATACAGACTCAGGGCAAACAAAGATGGAATCATACATATTCTTCCCAGAAAGAACTGCTTAATGCAGTCCCTCTTCACAGACAGCTCACATACTTATACTAACCTGTGTCCAAGTCCTAACTGGAAGCTCTGTAATCTCCACTGTGTTTCTATCCACCACAAAAATTTCACCACTGACTGCATATTGGTTCTGACCAAGTTCTTGGATTGTTCCTTTAAAGTTTTTGTAGTTTGGAAGCTGCAAAGAAAAAGAAAAATAACTAAGGCTCTGACTCCTGTCCTGAGTTCCAATAGCACATCTGAATGCCTCTTAGTCTATGGTCTACTGCTACTGCCAGATGAACATAACTGAAACTCAATTCCTCATCCTCCATAGTCCCTCTCCAAAAAAAATCACTCATTCTTGAATTCACAGCTTCTATTAAAATAATCTGAATATCCCCCATCTCAAAACCTTAGCATCATCTTTCCTAGTCTTCCTAGAATATTACCTTTGTTCCCAGCCTATAGTCTCCATACCTCCTTCTCTGCTAGACTAATAACCCTTTCAATTCAAACTGCTTGGACATTGCTTTGAAAGCCTTCCACAGCCTTTATCCAATCTAACATTCTACCTCTTCTCCAGTGATTTGCCTTCCAGACCACTACTCTTCTTCCATATTTTGCTATTCTCACTTTCACTCTATCCAGAAGCCCTGACACATATTTAGCTCTCCACACCCAATTCATTTATAGAAATCTTACTCATTTTTCTCAGCCTAATTACAAGTGCTCTCATCCTCTTCTAAAATTCATATTTGTTATATCACTAAGAAGTTGGGCATATAGCACAGGACACACTAAGCAATGATCTTTTGTTCCTATAAACTTCATGCCCTGATGTCTTGTCTTGTTAACAGATTATCATTTTGAAGACAGAGATCACAGTTTTTTATCTCACCACTTAGCACAGTGTCTCAAAGATAGATAAATTGATAGATGATAGATACAGATCAAGATAAGTAGATAAATCAGGCATACAAAAAGTATGGAATGGTTAATTACATGGACTTAAATACTCTAAAATATATCTGAAAGAATTAAACACTATAATCATAAAGTAGTTTGATGGCTTCTGTTAGAAATATTTTTAGATACTTTGAACTATTTAAGAGGGAAAACAAATTTTAAATCATATAACCTAATTTTTGTTTTCTTTTAAAATACAAAAATAAAACTTGTAGAGAAATACATTAAAATATTAAGATTGTTTCTATATGGTAGGTTTATGAAGTATATTTCCTCTTTGCTTATTTATATTTTCTACAATGAGCATTACCATTTTTGCAATAAAAATACACTTATTTAAGTGTATCATGATAAAAAGAAAATTTCCAGATGATTTTAAATCATGTGGAAGAGGGATGGACACTTTTTTGAGAGGTTTTTCTTGGAGGGAGTTTTTTGGGGAAGAACTGAGCACAGTGAGTGATGTAATAAAAGGGCAAATATAAAAAGTATGGGATACATTAAAATATATACAATGCGTTTTTAAGCATCCTCACAACTCTAATATAACTCAGTAGTTTGAGAACATATCCCAAAGTTACATAATTTTGTCATAAAAACATTATTCTCTATATACTTTAGACATATAAAAGCCTGAAATACTGAGTATTTTTAAATTTCAATAGTGTCTCCCCATAAACCTTGTCTCCAGGTCTAGGCTTTTTCCAAAGTTTATATCTTTTACAATAAGTACATATCAAATTACACACTAATAAAGTGGTTATTGTTTATAATATGTTCTAAAATAAAAACGGTTCCATTACTTTACTAAAATAACTGGGCTTTGTAGTTTACACATTACTGTTTGTTAAATAAACAATATAAGCATAAAATCTAAATAATTACCATGGGATGGGGATCCAAGCCATCCAGCATTCGCCTGACATTGTTCACAATTTCCCTAGCATCATAGTTGGGTAATTTACAAGCCCATCCAGTACCAATGCCCTCAGCACCATTTATTAAAACCATGGGAATTATGGGAATATACCACTCAGGCTCTACTCGTTGATTGTCATCGTAAAGGAATTTAAGCAGGTTGTCATCCACAACAGGAAAAAGCCGTCTTGCTAAAGAGCTAATGAAAGGGGGAAAAAGGGGGAAAATGTCATGGTTTTTGGAAACAAAATTTTATACATAATTAAAGACTATATTTCAAAACAATCTTTTTAAAAGAACGCATTTTAAAAATTTTGATTACATGTGCTTCATAGTAAATATTACCTAGCCTAATTACTAGATATATTTTTCTCAGACATAAAGCCAGAATAAAATAACTCAATTTTACTTCAGTACTTATCTACCTAAATTCTTAGTACTGATAAATAACTTTTTTTTAAAAATATATCTTTATTGATCTCAGAGAGAGGAAAGGAGAGGGGGAGAGAGAGATAGAAACATCAATGATGAGAGAGTCATTGATCGGCTAGCCCGCAACCCAGGCATGTGCCCTGACCGGGAATCGAACCCTCATTGCCTGGATCCCAGGTGGACGCTCAACTGCTGAGCCACGCCCGGCCAGGCGATAAATAACTTTTTAAGAATTTCCTCTTACTCTGACTAAATCATAAAACCCATCTTCAGCCTAAAGAGTAAAGTTGGGTCAGAAAAGATCCTTACATTCATTACGACTGGTTTCACCAATAATGCATAAAACTTTAGATCAACAAACTTCATTTTATTTACTATCAAATAATTTAAAATATTCATCCTCAGTATCCCCAATCATACTTCTCCATACTTACAATTCTATTAAATATTTAGTTCCAATAAACTTTAAACAAAACCTTATACTATGACATTAGCAAACTGTTACCTTAACATTGTGAAAATGTAACGAGGGCTTGCAGCATCTTTGCCACCATGAAGCCGAGTTCCAAACTGACCAATAGGTTGAAGCAAGTTAATGTTGTTACTTCCCACAAAGTTCTGAGCCAAATTCACAATAGTCATCATCAATGCTTGCTGTAGAATTGAAACAGAATATAACATTAATATTCTGAATTTAATTTTCTATATGTATTCCCTAATTTTTATTAAAATCCAAACTCTCAATTCTTTTACATTTTCAAAGACCTTATAAAAGGAAAAATACTTTATGCTTCATTATCATTTTTTATGCCTATAAGCATAATTCTCAATTGACTCCAAACTTAATGCTTACTTCTCCATGATGATAAGCAGACATCTCAGCAACAGATCCAGCCAGCTGGGCAACTTTAACTTCGCGTTTGTCATTCCTTTTGAAACAGGTAAATAAAACTTTTCGTTGGCCTGGTTTAAAACCTATTTTTAAAAAGAACAATCCTCTTTTAAAAATATTACTTAAAATATAGTTGTAATGTTTCTTTTACAACTATATATTCAAGAAAGAAAAAGAGTTTGCTTTTGAAAAATAACTAAAAATAATTGAGATTCTCTAATAAAGTGAGTACAAACTAACATGTTTTGTTATCATTTCAATCTATTCCAAAAGTGAAGTACTAATTGAAAGACCACCTTCTGATCTTAAAGAACTGCTCAGTGGCACCAAACTTCTTTCATAGGAGAGTTCAAACACTCACATGTCCCAAAATGTCAGTTGTAATTAAAGAAGCAACAAACCATCAATGACTCTGAAACTTTTATTAGAATATCCCAAATCAGGATAACCTTTACAAATAAGAAATGTATGTGGAAGTTAATAATGCAGGGTTTAGAATCTTACTAATCTGGATACTCTTCTCAGCTAGGCTATTTATCATGTGCCTTTGCACAAATTACTAAACCAGTAAGTCTCGATTTCTTCATCAGTTTAATAGAAATAATTACCTTCCTAATAGGGTGATCATAAGGATTACATGAGATAATACAAGGAGAGCACTCCGGTTCCTTATCATTTTTCTTGCTCTAGACCAATGAGCATAGTAATACATTTTTCAGTATATGCTAGCTATAGTCATCATCATCATGGGCCCAGAGCAATGTAGAAACAAGAGGATAATAACATGGCCCCTTTCCTTGAGAATTTTATAATCTACTTGAGAAGGCAAAATTAACACAAATAAAATAACAGGCACACAGTTATTGGCACAGAAGTTTAGGCATCTGAGACCAAGTTAGACTGAAATTGTTAGGAAAGACTTCATTGAAGGGATATAACTTAAAGCTAAAACTTGATGGGCAAGTAGAATCATTTGCTATTAGCTGAAAAACCAAGGAACACAATGATCAACTTACTTGCTAAAAGTTATAAAATAAAAATTAAAAAGTGCTAGATAGAAGACCAAAATCTGCTCTAATCACAAGGTAGCAGTTTCTAAATTTTCATTTTGTCAAATAAAATAAAGTATTGAAGTATAAAGGTGTTTTTAAAATTTAGTTTCTAATAAATATTTTAGAACTTATCAAAATCCCATTTTACTATTTATTTTAGGAAGTCTACAATCAACTTGAGTCAAGAGCGTTTAAATTTTGCCTTAAAGTTAATTTTCCTGAAAAATTCAAAAATGGTTTTAAAAGATTCAAATAAAGAAATATAAAAGATTTCAGTCCTACATAGTATCTCTAAAGCAACTTCTAGATTTTAAAATTTATTATAGGGATGACTTAAAGTACATGAAATTAAATTACACTCAATAATATACAAAAATGAGAAAAAAATTTAAATGACAGCTACTTACCATCAACAAGAGATGGTATAGATCTTTCATTGTCTGAGTTTGAGAAGAGAATCAATTCCTTATTGATGAAATCATTGTATGTCAAATGCTTTGTTGCTGTACCATATAAAAATTGCTAAGAGAAAAGTTATATAGCAATATTATCATTATTACTTTATCAGTTTTATCTCTTTCTTTCTCCCCCCAGATCACCACTCCATATGACTAACCTCTGGTAATCCATGTAACCTACGCTGTCTCCGATCTTCCATAAAATTTGTTAACCATTCTTTTCTGTCATCAATCTTCTTTTTACTGAATGCCTGAAAGATTTCAGGAAATTATTTCACATATTAAAAATAAATTTCATTATAAAATTAAAATTTATAAAGGCAAATAACTAATTAATTTCTTGGAAATTTGGTTTTTCCAATATACTTTTATCAAAAATACATTTGAACAGAGGTATTTCAGTTAAAGACTATGAAAACAGGGCATAATCAGGGAAAAACACTAAAATTAACTAGTTTGGGCATTAGAATTCAAAAGAGACTTACTATAAAAAACCCAAACTGGGAAGAAACATATAGAAGGTAGGGAGATGGATATGAGGAGAGACTTTTTAAAATTAGCTTTATTACCAGCGTAATGGCAGCATCGTCTTCAGGACCAGCATATCTGAACAAGATGCGGTGCCTTTCCATATCAGCAAAATATTCCTTTGCTTCTTTAGCTGTACTGGTACCCAACCCTGCACAGTTTAAAAAATAAAAATGAAAATAGCCAGACAGAGAAAGACAAATACTGTATGATCTCACTTATATGTGGAAACTAAAAAAGTTGAACTCAGAGAGTAGAATGGTGGTTGCCAGGGGCTGGGGAAGGGGCAGGGGAAGTGAGATGTCTGTCAGAGTACAAACTCTGAGTTATAAGATGTTAAGTTTTGGGGATATAATGAATATCATGGTGCCTATTGTTAATAGTACTATATACTGTATACTTGAAATATGCTGAGAGTGGATGTTAAATGTTCTCCCCACATACACAAAAAAAAGGGTAACTATGTGAGGTGATGGATATGTACATGTCTATCAACGAATCATGTTGTATACCTTAAATGTATACAATTTTATCTGTCAGTTATATCTCAATAAAGCTGAAAAAATTTTTAAATAAATCATGAACATCAATGGTTGTTTAAAACCATTATGTGAAAAGCTGATGGCTCAAGCTGGCAACAGTTGTACCAACTGATTAATTTTAGTGGACAAAGAAGGACAAACCATATATTACATGCCCCCTGACATAAGTATACAACACAACTTATTAAATGTTTTTGCCACATAAATCTAATCCACACCTGATCAAGTCTCCAATGTAACTACCAGCTATCAGAGAATAAGGGCAGAGGAATGTAATGACACTACAGGGACACTCAGCAAAATCAAGAACGTGAAAAATGATACAGGACAATCAATCTAACTTTTTGAACAAATAAATTACAAGAAAAATATGAAAAGAGAAACAATATACTAAGATTTAAGAAACTTATCAACCAAATGCAATGTGTGAACCTTGTTTGGACCCTGACTCAACATAAATAAACAAAACAAAACATTATAAACATTTTTTTAATACAAGCAGGAGAATTTTAACGGTGACTATTTTAGATTATTAAAGAAAGATATGAAAATGGTATTATGGACTTTTTAAAAAACATTAAGCAATACATATAAAAGTATTATAGAAATAATATAATATCTGGAAATTACTCCAAATTAAAAGGGTGGCAATAAGAAGAGTTTAGTGAAACAAGATTGGCCATGAAATGGTGACTGTTTAAGTACATGGGAAGTCCATTATACTACTCTCTGTACTTTATAAACTATTCCATAATAACTATTTTAAAATTAGCAATAGCTACTTTTAAAGTCTAAAAGAGACAAACCTTCAAAATATTTTATAATGCTCTAATAAAAATAAATTTATGTCAGTAGTAACTTCACAAAAATTAAATATTTTAAAATACAAACCTTTGTAGTATTTTATTTTCCAGGCTTTCTGGTTTTCTATATGTTTTTTCCACTCATCAAATTCAGGAATACTGTAGAAGGAAAGTTCCTGCTTATTTTTGCTTGCCTTAAATTAATAAAATAAAAAAAAAATTAGTTTTCCTACTAACCTTAGGACAACAGTATAAAAATATATTAATGTAAATAGTACCTTTACAATTGGAGTAATGAACTCTTCAAGAAAACCATGCTTCAAAAGTGATGGCCAATTGTGGTGGATGAAATTAATAAGCAGGCCTTTTATGTGAGAACCATCTTGATCCTAAATAAATGTTAGTAAAGAGAGCTATAATAATTTTATGAAATATAATTACTTATATAATCAAATTTTAAAATGTATTAATGCAGCAGAGGCAAAATTCCATTCAAATTTTACAACAGCATGTTACAAAACAGTAGTTGTTATTCTTTAGATTATCACAGTCATGAATTTTTCTTAAAATTCAAATAAAAAATATAGCTAATAATAGATTGAATCTTCCTATGATTACAAAATATATTATCATTATATCTGTTTTATGGTTTACCCAGATTCCCCTAAGCCATACAGAAAACATGGTTATAATGCAACTTCACTGGGCAATGGGAGGCAAAATCATCCATGGAGAACAGGTATTCACAAGCCGCCTTTTGACATAAAAACTGCTATATTTCTGCTTAACACTGTAAGCAGCTTTTTCAGTTGAAAATTTTTCTCTACAAATGCTTTTAATTAGAGTACATAAAAGAAAAGCAGTTGGATGCATATAAAATTCTTCCTTTTCAATTTTCTAGTTCTTTCCTAGTTACTGTCATTTTACTGTTCAAGTCCTTCTAGTTTTTGTGGATACGAAATTATGCCATCATATAAAAATATTAACCAGTATCCTATTGATTAATCTTTCTTACTTATAAATTTCATCATTTCCTTCCTACTTATAGGTAGGCTTCAACCTTTTAGTAGTACAATATGTTCTACTCTTCTCATATTTGTCATATTTTAAAACATTTTTATAATAAATAACCAAAAAAATGGTTACCCAATAAATTAGACAATGTAAAATGTGCTTCACACAAACAGTGCCATTAAACAATGTTTTCTTCCCCACTGATGTACAATTACTTTCACTTGTACTATATCTTGGAGCAAGTCTCATTAAACAAATATTGAGAGGACAATCTGAAAAAGATATTAATTTTAAATATTTAACAATTTTTAAACCAACCTGATCAGTCATAATCATAATCTTTCCATAGCGCAAAGTTTTCAGAGATTCTGCATCATCATAACTTTTCTTGTATTGTAGACCAACTATTTTAATAATATTGTTTATTTCTGCATTTTCCATGATCTGTATATAAAAGAATGGAAAGTATTTTAAAGTATTGAAATATGCAAAAAATGAGTCACAATTTACATTAAAAAATTCAACAATTTCAGTGAAGTATGAAAATGTCATACTTTATATAACGTGTGAATACACAAATATATACCTGTTTATGAGAAGCTTCCCGTACATTAAGAATTTTTCCCCTGAGTGGAAAGACTCCATATCTGTCTCGCCCAATCACACCTAATCCAGACACCGCCAGCGATTTGGCAGAGTCTCCCTCTGTTAATATCAGTGTACAATCCAAGGAATGTTTGCCACCTGAGAGAAATTTAAAAAGACATATACTCCACATTCCTCAATTTTACCAATGAGAAAACTTAATAATCACAATAATGATAGTGAAAGACTGTAAGAGTCATCTTACATTACGCTCAGTATAGTTTAAATATTATATATTTTATTGAATTCCTATCCCCTGAAAATCAGTAAGATGTGGTACATGTAGCAATTTTAATTAAGTGAAATCAGACTATAGGGTTTTATGTTCATAGTATAAATGTATGTGGAAAATGAAAATTTTCTATAACTGGATAAATAAAAACTTAAATATTTTTTTAAAAATCTAAATCTTACCAGCATCATTTGCATCATCCAGTTTAGGAATACCTTTGATTTTACTATACTTTACTGATGAACACTTCTTGTTTAGCTGAGTCTGAGCCTTAAATTTCACCCAGTTCAGGATACTTTCTACAATGCCACAATTAGAGGCCTAAAAATCAAAGAATAATGATATACAAACAAGCCAGAAGTTCATACACTTACCTAAAATTAATGTAATACTTGCTATCTGTGCAGTTATAGGGCAAAACAATAATGATGATAACAATGGTACGTGCTAGTAAATTTTATTCTAACTATAGTAAAACTAATTCTAGCAGTAACTATACTGAAATATAAACACATGAAGAAAGGGTGACTTTACTAGATATGAAAAAATTCATTTATAATAAACTCCATGGAAAATATACATAGCTTTTCTTACAAGCTAATTTTGCTAAAATTAACACAGGTAAAGCTGATCCACCCTTGAATTTACCAGCTGGTAAATTCTAGACACTGACATTTTTTATATCTGTCAATACAAAAATATGAATCTTGAATTTGCTGACAAATAAAAAATATTAACATGAAGGGAACATCAGGATAAATTCGAGAATTTATGAATAGTCCTTATTCTTAATAAAGTTTGACAATGAGCATTTATTTCAACATTGCAAATTGTGTCACTCTGCAATTAATCAACACGTTTACCCAAAAAGAAAAAAAGTGAAGCACCTCCAAGTGGGAGTTATTTATTTTTCATCATCCTGGGTAGTTTGATTTTAGGTGTATGGAAGAGTTTTCTGGAATGTTTAAGATATAAAAAGAGGTGAAGTATATTGCCAAATTTAAATTTAATCTGCCAAAAATAAAAGAGTATAAAATCTAAAATCAAATCAGTTCATAATGAGAACTTATATGAGGGCATAAATTTGGGAAAGCATTAACATAGGGTCATTTGTATTCTGAATGGATTATGATCAGATCCAAAAGTACTATTTCTATAGGCCTTTTTTTTTTTTTTTTTTTAGAGAGAGATAGAAACATCAATGATGAGACAGTCATTGATCGGCTGCCTTCTGCACGCCCCCAACTGGGGATTTAGCCAGCAACCCAGGCATGTGTCCTGACCGGGAATCGAACCCTGATTGCCTGGATCCCAGGTTGACGCTCAACTGGTGAGCCACACCTGGCCAGGCTCTATAGGCCTTAAGTTACAATCTAAAAAAAACTTTTGTTTTTGTTTTTGAGAACCTACCATTGAAATTCTGATAATAGAATTTCATAAGTATGTTACCACTATCACAAATTACTCCTCCATCAAACTATAAATTGCCAAACTGGGGGAGCTATGATTTATTCAGCCTTACATCCTCAGTGCAAACTATTTAAAGGAACTTTATATATGCTTATTTAACGTGTTTGTTGTTACGGCTGAATAAGGGAACTGAGGAAAATCTCACTTATAGACAACAAATTATAAGAAGCTATTAGCAGTCACAAATCTTGGTTATAAATCTAAGATTTATTATTTATTTGTACTCTCACCTGTTTCAGAAGGGTTAAGGCAGCCTAAATAAATATGTGCAAAGTAAAATAAAATTTTAAAATATGTAGAATAAAAAAAATTTTGTTATACACATTACCACAGTTTTTTTTTAAAACTATGTAATGGTAAAAATCTGGACATCAAGTTGAAATGAGTAGAAAAGTTGAAATCAGAAGTCCTATAAGGACCTGAACAGCTGTTAGGGGATATCTAGCTTTATAATGGCCAATGCAAAGTTAAAAACACAATTAAATACATGATTACCTATTTTAATTCTTGGCAAAATAATCCATTCTTACAAAACAAAGGTTACCCTTTGAAGTCTGCAGAATTAAGTGTATTAGTTTGTAGTATAAATACACCTATACCTACAATTAATATAAGAAACTAATCACAAACAGAATAAATAAAGAAAACTACTTAACTCTCAATAAAAACACACTGAAAAATAATATAAGTTTTACTTACTGCTTTGAAAAATTTTTCTGACAGTTGGCATTTGGACCCAAAACTTTTGGGCTGCAGAGTCATGTTTTCCTTAGTCTGAGAATCAAAAGTTGGGTTTTCAATAAGGCAATTAATAAAAACCCATATATGATTTTTTACCTGTTGAAAACATACATAAAAAAAAAAAAAGGTCAACATCAGAACTGATATTATTTACTATTTTAACAGAATACATAAACCATCACTTACTTGAAATGGTTTCACTGATACACCAGCTTTGTTCTTTTTCTTGACTACTTCAATCAGTTTACCAACAACTTGATCAACTACATAATCCACATGTCGTCCACCCTAAAGAGAAAAAAAAGAATCCAAAGTCTTCTATAGTAGGGTAGCAAAGTACTTAAATATTCATTTTTTTTCTAAAATGAGTGTTTAATCTTTACAACAACTTTGTGAAGTCAGTATTATTAAACCCATTTTCCAGAAGAGTAATATGAGTGTCAGAATAGCAGAGTTGGGATTTAAAAAATAAGGTTTCTTTGGCCAGAGTCAATTAGCCAATTTCATACAAAGTAAAAACAATTGGGGGGAAAAAGACATGGAAGTGAGAATGAATATTGGCATGGGGGTGGTAATGACATTCACAATATTTCAACTTAGGGACTGTGGCAGCCATTGGCAGTTGTCCATCCAATATCCACTCTCCCCTTTTACTTTATTGACAAATCCAAATTTTTTTGTTTTTATCTGATGACATGCCCAATTACAAATATTCACCAATCTGGACTCCCTTGCAGTTAGAGGTATCCACATGACCCAGTTCTAGCCAGAGATGTTAGTAGAGGCCTACTGGATGGGGCTTCTAGAAAAACTATTACATCCCTGATAAAAAGGGAGAAATTTAGTTGGCATGTGCAATTTCCCGACCCGATTCTCTTTCCCTGGAACTTAGAAATGAGACGTAGAGGTGTAGCAGGCAACTTAAAAGGCATGAAAATAAAAGCCAGATACTAAAGGTGGCAGAAAAGAAAGCCAGGGAGAGCATAAATCTCTGATGATGCTGTGGAGTCACAGTACTAAACTAAGACTGCCTACCCCTGGTCCCTAGATAAAGGAGGAAAAATAAAATCTTTACATGTTTACATTAGGTTTCTATTACATATAATAAAATGCAATCATAATGGATGCAGTATTTCTGTTGACCAGAGAAAGTGATGCTAAATTATTTTTAAAATTTAACATTAAAAAGTTAAAGCTTAAAGAAGAGTGACAAAGTAATAAATTACTGCTTTAGATTATTCTAAGGATACATGCTTGCTTGTATTGCCTAATAATACTTTATTATGGTCATGGATAAATGCTTTTAAATGAGAAGAATTTCATTTAATTTTGAAATCCAAAAGCTTAGAGGGTTTAAACTCTGTAGAATGGCCATCCTAAACACATTCATCTCCTATTAGTCTTTCTTCTACATTTTAAACTAAGAACACAGAATAAGGAATTTATCATTCTAAATTTCAAAAAATATAAATGTATTTAACTATAAACACTAATAGTATAAACTTATTTCTCAGTGGATAATAAATTATAAGACAGCTATTTCACAGACAATAAGCTTTCATTTTCATAAGTCAATTTTGATTTCACCAAAGCAGCTTTGGGTGGTTTTTTTTTTGCTGTTGTTATTGTTTATCTTCTTGTTTTTAATGAAGCATTGTTCTATCACTGACTTAAAAATAAAAGAGAATTAGCGTACTTACTTTTGTCGTTGCAATACTATTTACAAAGCTGATTTGCTGAAATCCTTTCTCACTCAGTGTCAGGCAAACATCCCATCTTTCATTTGCGAGTTCATGAATAACTTTCAGGGCCACTCCAGTTTCATCCAATTTGTCTTTCACATAAAGATCTACATAACTTCGAAACCCATTTACCTATTAATTTGAAAAACAAAAACAATAAACAATCTTACATTGGCAGCTCAACTGGGTGAGTGCCAGCAGGTACTCTTATACTTCCATTTCCCCTTATTCACAACAGCTTATTCAGCAGACCCAAACCTTCATGACTTTCCCCTATTCTAATCCTTGATCCTTACCCTTTAAAAAGCAATTCATTTCATATGTACTTGATAAAGAAAGGTTATGAATAGATAGCTGGACAAAGTATTATAAAATCTTTCAAAAGTTTAAGTTTTTTAAATAACAAAGCAGACTTCTAGTTTGAGTTCAGACATGGAGAGGGCTGGGGGAAAAAAAGAAGCTTCTGCCCTTACAAGAGCTGGTCAGGCAAAGTGATAATTTATGAACCCTCAAAAAATTGAGATCACAAGACATCTGGCCATCCTGAGTCTGAAGAGAGTCAGGAGTCTGTAGGAGACAGAACCTAAACATTTGCTTAACTGGGCCAGAAGCTGTGTAATGTCATATAAGCCAGTAGGAACATTAAACCAGAAAATTTGATAAATTGCTATAGGACAAGTGTGGACCAATATGAGTATGTGAAGCCCCTGAGGGCTATAGTCATAAGGGGTTCCCACTCTTTTGCAGGCTTTTCCTCCAGGAACCCCAGCAGGTTCTCACAGGGAAGAGAAAATCTTTAAAAAGATCCTCCAATGGTGCTGGCTGGGGGAGGAGAGAGCAGCCCCTGGAAATTCCACCCATACCCATCTCCCTTACCAATAAAAACCTTTATTTGCCAGGAGAGGGATACTGCTGGAGAGCATTGGCAAAAATATCACTGTAGCTGGAATGAAGTAATTCTGCCCAGGCTTACCCCATCCCACCCCCAAGTCATTTAAGTTAAAAACAAAAAGAGACTTATTATTCTGCAGGGCAGGGAGCCTCAAGAATACTGAATGAGAATACTGGCAGATAACTACTGCAACTAGGGAAAGGAACAGAGGGCAAAGAAAAATCTCTACTTCTAGAAGAGGAATAGAAATATTTTTAAAGGCCAAACCCTTGAGACACAGACCCACTGTACACTCCAAAGTCTAAGACATTGTCAGGTATAACCTACCACCATGCTAGCAGGCCTGCAATAATAATGGTAGGCTTCAGCTGGAGGAGCTGCAAGAGATATACCTCCTTGAGGGGCAACTCAAAGGGAAGGCCCAAATCAAAGAGGAAAGACAAGAACAAGAAAGAATTTGAAGTCTCTGTTGCCCACAGTAACAAAACTTCAATCCCAGTAACTACAACAACAACAAACTGCAAACAAATCCCACTTCCTGTATAAATTAACATAAATCCTCATACTAAAGCCTATTTATTCCATATCTACTACCTATATAGCATGGCTGTTTTTCTACAAAAACTTGCAGGGTATGCCAAAAGGCAAGGAGAAAAACAGTCTGAAAAGATAAAGCAATCATCAGAATCAAACTCAGATAATGTCACAAGTATTTTAACTATCAGATAGGGCATTTAAAATAACTGATTCATATGTTAAAGGCTCTAATGGAGAAGGTAGGCAACATGCAACTTCAGCAGAGATGGATGCTATAAGAAAGAATCAAATGGAAATGCCAGGATCAGAAACAGAAGACATGAAGAATGCCTTTGGCAGACTCATCAGTAAACTTGACACAATAAAGGAAAAAATCATTAAAATTAAAAATAGGGCATAAAATAATTAAAATACCATTTCATCTAAAAAAAAAAAATAGGGCAATAGAACTGAAACAGAAAGAAAAAGAATGAGTAAAGCAGAGCAAAACATCCAAGAGCTTGGAACAATACCAAGTCATATAACATGTGCATAAATGAAACACTAGAAGAAAAAGAAAGAACAGTACAAAAGAAATACTGGAAGAAATAATTGCCAAAAATTTTCCAAAATCAGTGACGGGCAACAAACACCAAACAGAATAAATGCAAAAACACACACACACAAAAACACCCATATACACACCTAAGCATATTCACACTCAAAGAAAACAAAGACAAAGAGAAAATCTTCAAGGCAGCCAGAGGAAAATGAAACACCTTACCAACAGAGGAAGAAGGATATGAACTACAGCAGACTTCTCATCAGAAACCATGCAAGCAAGAAGACAACAGAGTGACATCTTTAAGTATCGAAAGAAAAAAATGTCAACCCATAATTCTGTATCCAATGAAATTTCTATAGTCTTTGAAAGTGAAGGAAAACAAAGACTCTCTCTGACAAACATAAACTGAGGGAATTTATTGCCAGCAAAAATGTCCTACAAAAATGTTACAGAAAGATCTCCAGGCAAAAGGAATATAATTAAAATCAGAAACTTAAACCTACACCAAGAAATTAAGAGCATTAGAAATGGAGTGAATGAAGGTATTGTATTTTTAATTTCTCTAAAAGATAACTGAATGCTTAAAGCATTAACACAACATTACGAACAGTGGGAAAATATCTGCAGTCATTTTCTCCAATGTTTCCTCTGCCTCATTCTCTTTCTTCTTCTGGTGTTTACACTATATGTAAAAATGAAATGTATGACGGCAGTGACACAAGAAATGAGAGGAAGAGTCTGAAGATACACTGTTATAAAGTCCTTTTACTACACATGAAGTGATCAATTATGTGAGAGTAGACTCAAAATATTTACAAGTGAAATTGTAAACCCTAGGGCAACCACTAAAAAAGTTTTAAAAAGAGGTATAACTAAATGTAGGTGATAAAATGGAATCATTAAAAAATGCTCAATTAAAACCAGAGAAGGCAGAATAAAAGGAAATAAGAAATAAGGAACAAAAACAATGAATAGAAAACAGCTAGCAAGATGTTTTAATCCAAATATATCAATAATCACTTTAAATTGAATCACCTCAACACACCAGTTAAAAGAAAGCGGTTATGATATTAGATTTTTTCAAAAATCTAACCATAAGACATCTACAAAATAACAAAGCATTAACTATTTTAGAACATGCTTACAGGCAATTTCTTTCCATTAAACATAACCTTGACCCCTTTGCATGAACCAGCCAAATCATACGCTCTTCTGGTCATGAGGGCCACAATATCCTTGTCAAGTTTTTCCATCTTAAATTTGGACAGATCTGGTTGGAATGTTATGCATGTGTAATCTTCACCATCAAAATGTTTAATTTTGGCTTCAGAAGTCTTCATCATATTATTCATCCATGTCTTTAAAAGAAAAAATATTCAAATATTTTATAACGCTTCTAAATTTTATAATACGTAAAGACTCAGTTCATGAAATACAATTACCACAACTATATACATTTTTCAGCTTCACAATAAACCAAGCAAATTTTTGAACCTGATATTAAAGATGAAAAAATTTTAAATACTACTATTAAAACAACCTCATATTGAAAATAAGCAAAATAAACTCCACAACTTTATACACTATTAATAAAATATCAAGTTCTTCAACATGACTACATAGAACTTTACAAAAATAAATAGGTATGGTGCTTTCCTAAGAAAATTATTTTAGCTTATATAAAATTTCAAACTATTTCCAAAGGCATAGAAGAGTAACATAAGTTAACAATTTTTAAATATGAATTTCATGATTTAAGGAGGAATTTTTTGAACATCCAAAGTGGATATATTTCTATTATCTTTGAGGTTCAGAGGATTTTCACTAAAGCTTAACTAGGTTCAAAGAAAAGTCTGTTAAATAAAGTACTTTGTTTTCAAGGAAAAGGAGAAAGATAGGCTTATATAAAATCTCCCGGGCATTCTAAAGTCTTTTATACTATGATCATGTGCTTAACACATAAAAATGTGTGTGTGTGTGTGTGTGTGTGTGTGTCACTGCAATTTACCTAAGGTTCTATTATCTTAGCAAAGCAACAAAACATGATTATTTTAAAAAATCAATTAGACACATTTCTATCATACCTGTTTAAAACTATGTTTGTATTCTTTGCAAGCAGTTTCTACTGTAAACTTTGTACTGAAAATATTACAAAGTTTTGCACCATAGCCATTTCGACCACCTGTAAGAACAATTAAATGTAAAAGGTTTAATGAAAATGATTTTAAAGGAACTTTGTTAACTTACCTACCACAGGACAGGTCTGTTGCAAAACAGTTTCACTTATTGCACTATCTTAACAATCATCAATTGAATATTTCAGAATACAGATTTTTTCATTTAAATAAAAATACAATTAAGATTTAGCATATATAGTAGTATAATTAAAATATGCATTTTGTACATTCATTATCTTCATCACAATTTTTAACATTAAGCTTGGTATCTCCTATAATCCAGGAAAATCCATGTTGAGTACAAAATTTAAACTTTTTATCAAAGTCACTTCTCTATTATAAATTTTTAATTTTTGGTTTTAAACACACACACAAAAAAAACTAAAAACTATCAACCTCCTTGGGTAACATAATAAGTAGGAAGACATTTGGTTGGTCTGGTTAAAACATTTTCAACTCTGTTTACAGACTCTATATTTTCAGTCTTGACCCTCTTAAAGATAACAGTTTAAGAGTAATTTAATTGATACCAAAATACATGGTGTTTATGAAATAACAAACTCACACATACAGGGATCACACATCTTACTTCCCTCAGTAATTCAAAACTCAATCTGTCAGCCAGCTTAGAGTTCCAGGAGATCTAACATTAATCGATGTACTATCAAGTTCAGCTTTTAAAACATCTATCAGACTATAATCAAGACAGTGCTTACACATGATAGTTTTGGAATTTTTCTCACAATAAAACTACACAGGTTTCCTCTTCTGTAATATTTTATATGAGAATAATAAGAGCTTTTATGTTGAGAGCAATATTTTTTAATAAAAATTCTAATTAGCCATTTAGACTTTCTTTACCTGTTACTTTTTTCTCATCATCATCATAGTTACTGGATGTTAAAAGCTGTCCAAAAATTAAGGCAGGAACATAAACTTTCTCTACTTTATGTTCTACTACTGGAATGCCTTTCCCATTATTCCAAATGCTTATAATGTTAGATTCACTGTAAATAAATAAGCAGAGTTTAGAGTTTAAATAGTTTAAAGACATTAATTTCCACCAAAAGCAAAGTAATCCAGAGTAGACCTGAATAATCAGAAGCAAAACACCAGTCATTACTAATTAAAAGACACTCAATCACCTTTCCAGAAACTACTTACTGAGGAAATACATTTCTATCCCTGGGTTATAACTCAAATTAAGATCACTAAGATCTGCAAGTAATACTGCAAAATTTCTCAGGAAAAGTTCTTCTCAACCTCCCAGAAAAGAGTGAAAGCAGTGAAGCTTTTACAGTAAGAAGTCAGCCAGAGATTCCGTTTTCTTTTCATGTACATTACCCATGATCTTCCTGCTTCATTCTACCAGTGAAACAGCTACGAACCACAAGCTAGCTCTGAAGAGCCAGCAGCCATTGTCATTTTCCTTTCCTACCAAACTGCTGCAGCAGTACAGGTGATAAAAGGATAGACAGCCTGAACTATATTCTATTTTCATGCTAAATATTAGAGGGCTATTTGTATTGTAGCAATCACTGCACTAGACTAATTTTAATGGTATTATACTATGTAGATGCTGCCAATTTCAGGTTCTTTTAGGTTTTTCTATCACAAAAAAACACACATTTTAGCTCTGAATGGTATGGAGTAGAGGATCCTATAGCTAACAGAAGTTTGATATAGGCAGTAGTCCCGATGAAAACTTTTGCCTACCCTGCTGTTTTAAGTAGTATATACTGCAGTTCCTTTACTCATTTAAGATCCAAAATTGCAAAGAAACACAGCTTCATAACAAACACTACGAATTTGCTTAAAAAGCTACCATTTGCCAATCTGATTCATATTCTTAATACACTTCACATATAACTTAATCTCTAAATAGTTATTAGAAGTAATTATTGCAACTTAAAAATGTTATAAAAGTCAAAGTGAAAATCAAAGATTCAAGAGGAAATTAATTGAATAAAAAAGTAATTTAAAACAAAAAACTAAAAAATGACTTTTAATACATTATCTTCTTTCCCCAAATCAGCAACCAACTTTTCTTTCCTCCACTTTCCATATATAGGTTCACTGTCCAAATCTCATAAGCTCAAATTTTGTATCTTTTTTATTTTTTAATTGATTTTTGGAGAGAAAGGAAGGGAGATAGATGACTGATATGATTTTACAAAAATAAATAGGTATGGCCCAGTCGGGCATGGCCCAGCGGTTGAGCGTCAATCGAGGATCCAGGAGATCGTGGTTTGATTCCCGGTCAGGGCACATGCCCAGGTTGCGAGTTCGATCCCCAGTCAGGGGTGTGCAGGAGGCAGCCAGTCAACAATGACGCTCTCATCACTGATATTTCAACTCTCTCCCTCTTCCTTCCTCTCTCTGAAATCAATAAAGATATATTTTTTAAAAATAGGTATGATCTTACTCCCATATAAAAATGTTTGTTGACTGAAAAGGGAGTTAGAAAGAGAGTAATAAAGGCATAGAATTACTCCTTGTCGAGAGCCTGTAATAACCCTAAGGTATCATGCCTCCAAGAGCTATTATTTGATCTACAGAGTTATTTTATAGTCCACTTCCTGATCACTCTGTTATAATGGTATTCTTTGTAAGCTCTTTTTAAAGTCCATGTTGTTGGATTAAAGTGGCCAAAACAATGAAAAGAACCAAACAATCATAACCATGTTCATCAAGAATGTATTTAAGGAAAGCCCCTTCTTCCTTAGTTTTCAATCAGAATCTTTCAAATCTAAATTTTAAAAATGCATAAACTGTCCTGGCCAGTGCAGCTCAGTTGGTTGGGCATCATCCCTGTGCACTGAAAGGTTGCCAGTTCAATTCCCAGTCAGGGCACGTGCCCAGGTGTGGGCTCCACCCCCGGTGAGGGGTGTGCAGGAGGCAGCCAAGATCGATGCTTCTCTCTCACATTGATATTTCTTTCTTTTTCTCTCCCTCCCCTCCCCATCCCTCTCTCCCTCTCTCCCTTCTTTCCTTCCCCCTTCTCTCTCCCTTCCCCTCCCTCTCTCCTTCTCTCTCTCCCCTCCCTCCCCCTCTCTAATCGATATACTATTTTTTTCAAAAAAATTAAACATACAAAACATTTAACATCTATTACTCCTAACTAAGTCTCCTAAAACATAATAAATTATAGTTTTTAACAGATAATTTCTTAAATATGGAAGAAATGGAATCTTGACAGCTAAAATTTTCTTAAACTTCTGTATATGTTGTAATTTATAAGTATCTTACATATCTTACCATATAAATTCTCAAGAATAAATTCATTATAAAAATGATCCAAATTTTTAAAAATAAATTAAAAAAGAAAAAGAAAAATCAAGAACTTTAAAAGCATAGTTATGTGGTAATTATTTCATATAAGATACAGTTAATTTCATGATATAACCAAATATAAATTATATTTTAATTATATCATTAATATTAACCATGCCATCTGAAATCAGATTATTGACAGGAAGGCTATACCTAAATTGTTAAATTTTCATGTTAGAGAGATATCTTAAAATCATGTTAAATTACTAATGAAATTATAAAGGATAAATGTAACGTAATATTGAATAAAAGGCATGCTAATGAAAGCAAGATAAATGTAACAACTATATTTCTAACTTAAAACTTCAGCCCTGGCTGGTATGGCTCAGTTGGCTGGAGCATCATCCCATGCACCAAAGGGTCACTGTTCAATTGCAGGTCAGGTTTCAGTTCAATCCCTGTATGTACAGGAGGCAACCAATTGATGTGTCTCTCTCACATCAATGTCTTTCTCTCTCTCTCCCCCTCCCTCTCACTCTCTCTGAAAAGCAATGGAAAAAATATCCTCAGGTGAAGATTAAAAAAAATATATATATATAATGTTCTGGCTAAAAGGAGAGAAAATAAGAAGGCCTAAACAATAGGGACACTACAGAGCACTGATAGTGTACATTATTCATTTGAGGAAAACTCATAAGTTGGGGAATATCTGAATAAAACAACTTAGCATAAAAAATTAAACTTGAAATATACTTACGGATCGATGGAAACTTTAATACAGGTCATGTTCTTATCTCTCTGTTTATTGTCAGCTGCATTAACTATGAAATTAAATATTTCAATAAGTAATCAAAAATGTAAAGTTATATAAATAAATACATGGACACAACTGCATGTGCATCATGACTTAATATAAACATTTACATATGGTAATAGTTAATGGAAATAATTACTGTTAACTTCTAATACAAAACCTTATTTTCCAAATAATATTCTTAAATTTTATATCATACCAAATTACTCTCACATCTTCTATCACAAAACAAGGAATGGGGACTATTTTATGATATATAAAAACAAATTAAATAAGAGCAAACATCTGCAGTTACAAACCCCCTACTCCAGATCTAACAGCAAAAAATTGGATTTAATTATATTTTAATCTTCGCAAAAAATAACCACTTTCTCTTGATCTCCTTCAATAAACTAGTGATTTTATGGACAGAATGAGCTAAAGCCAATCAGTTATTTTTGAATTACAAAGGCCGTCTTTAGCATCCTTAGAAATCTCTAAATCTTATGCACTATAACTAATAATAATATACTTATATACATTAATCACTGCTTCAGTAAATCTGAATACAAGCTAGCTGTCAAATTAAACTTCAATCATAGAGGGAATACGTTCCTGATAAACACCTAAAAGTAAAACTGGGTGGACAGTTGGGAGGCAATAGTGAAAAAAACAAAACGTAAGTAACCGGTTTTACTCTCCTATCCTCCCAAAGACCCACTGGAAGAAGCTCAGACCCACACAACTCTGCTGTCTAGGAAACCTCAGGTGGCACTGATGAGGACACAGCACGGTCTCTAGAAAGCCCTTGGCTAAAAACATTTCCCAAGTGCAAGTATCCCTAGGAGTCAATTAGACTAGGAACTTCATTGTGATTTAATTAATAATGTGATTTGGAGAGGAAAGAGGTCATTCAGAACTAAGGTTGTTAAACTTTACTGCCCAACAGAAATACTTAATTTGTTGGTGAAAAACATGTTTCACCTCAAACTCACTGAATCTGCAAGACTCAGGGCCTGTAATGTCTATTTTTAACATGCCCCCAGGTGACTGGGATGCAAGCAACTCCCAGATTATTGCACATACAGGACCACGAACCAACTTGGAATTACTAATCAAATATAACACATTCATTTTACAAATGAATAATTAAAACACAGAGATATAAGCAGATATGAAAATATTACAGCAAATTATATAAATTTTCTGAAGAATGTTTATATCCAACATAAAAAAAGAACTATGCCTTTAAAATGTATAGTGTAAGTCTGGCCTTAATATGGCCTTATAATGACATCAGTAGAAACAGATGCATCAAATATTAAGCAAGTACTCACCCAAGATTTCATCAAAGATCTTGTATAAACCTGGCACAAAGGTAACCTCTCTGCAATTCATTCCTACATCTTCATCATACACCCACATTAGCTGCATTGAGAAAAATTCAAAAGGACTTATGAAGTTAAAAGTGTTTACCATCAATTTCACACAGTATAAACCCACATCTGCCACTTCTGATGTAAATACTTAGATCTTCAAAGTAAAAAACAAACAAAAACACACACATATACTTCAGTGACAATGTCATTGTATTCACAATCAATTTAAATAACCTCAAAATTGAAAAATTTTTCATTTTTTAACATGTGTCTTATCCATAAAATTAGCTTTAATATAAGGCACCAAGGATTGTTAGAAACAGTATTTAAATAAAATAGGAAAAAATGAAAATATCTTATATTTACTTTACACTTTTACTTCAAGCTATATATCTTTCTATTGTATAAGAAGCTGAGAGTAAAATGATATGAACACAGCATGAGTGGTGTCACAGAGACCCAGCTTTGAATCCCAGCTCTTCTTGCTAATTGTAAATCTGAGCAAGGTACTTTAAACTTCAGTTTCCTCACCTATAAAATGGAGATAACAGCACCTACTTGGCAAAATTGTTAAAATCAAGCAAGGTAATATGTGTAAACCAAGTCCATAGTAAGCATTAAATAAGTCATTAATGTGTATGTATAAATTCTAGAATTTAAAATATCTGTAAACCGCAGCATGCATGAACTTAAGCACTTTTTAAAATATTCATATATCTATTTTACTCTATACTTCTTACCTCTGGTAGGTTTTATTTCCTAGGTTGTTTCTTTTAAATCTCTAACAAAAAATAAAGACATTTCTACCTCTCTTAGATCCCTCTCCCTATCTTGCTTATGACCACAGAGACATGAAATTATGTACTTACAAAGCATATAATCTTAAAAATTTTATTAAAAAGTAGATGTAAATATACATATCCTAATTCCAATAAAATTTAAAAATAATTACCTGTGTCAGTGGCTCCACTGACCCAATGTATGTATCAGGACGAAGGAGAATGTGTTCAAGTTGTGTCTTTTTCTGATACACTCTCTCAACAGACAACTTCTTTGAAGAATCATTTCTGTTTGCAGTTTCTGACTCTTCTTTTTTTGCAGCATTGTTCTGATCAAAAAGAGTCTAAAATTAACCAAAAAATCAAATTTAAATAACCTACCAAGGGGTAAACTAAAATGTATATGGACACATGACATAGGTTTTCTTTTTAATAGCAAAATTATCTTTCAGGCTCACTGATTTTTAAGTCCTAAGAGAACAATCTGTTTACTGACAGTGAAGTTCTTTTTATAATATAGTATGAAACTGCAGTTTTTACTGAGCTCAAAAAGTAGGTATACATAGTAACCAGAATAGCTAGAACAGGCTGTATCTGTTCAATGCAGAAATCTAAACATCCCCCAATTCTATATGATAATCAAGTTAATTTTTGTAGTTCTCAAAACTACCCAAGAAGTGTTAGCTCTGATCAGGTTACAGGTTCACAATGACTGAACCTGGCTGGCTGCAAAGGTCCCCAAAACTTCCAAATTAAGTTCCCTGCCATTAACCTACTAAAGATCATAGTAAAGAATGGGCAAAAGTAACTTACATAAAATAGTAACCTATGTAGTTAGTATATACTAATAGGGCTTAGAATAAATACTAAGCATGGCTTATGAAATCTCAAATTTCACACTTTTGCAGGTCATGTCATAATTCCTTACATTATCAGTGATGGGTGCCCCACTATTGAAGCACTCTATGATTCTAGTTTCTCTGCTAGTTCCAAGGAGGCAAAGTTTGGTGATCCTAATTCTAACCATTGCAGCAGATAAGAACCCCAAACTCAAATTCCCAACATCTGGAGATTTCCCTGTCTCCTTACAGCATCAGAGAATACCTCTCTCCTTCTGGAATTCACTAATACTGACACTTAAGAAATTCCACCAAAAGAAAGGTATTATGAGGCCTGTTTTTTTCAGAGTCAAAAAAATAACTCATATATAAGACACAATGAAAAAATGAGGTATCTTTGCAGGTCTTTGAACTTTAGTAGTAATGAAACAATCAGAAGACAAACAATGGAAGAGAGAGAGATTTTGTGCATTTGAACAAGCAGTATACCACTTCAGTTCAGGTCCTAGACACAGCCATACCATCATCGTTAAAGTTGTTTTCTTTTAAATGTCATTACATAGCCTTTACATGTATGTTTAAAAATCAAAATATAGAACCTATGAGGAGTCTGAACCAACACAAGAATTGTAACATACAAACCCTATGAAAATTCAAATGTTAATTATAATATTCTAATTCCACAAACTTAAAATCAAAGAGATTTAAATATTTAAAAATAGTAAACAGTATTATAACTCATTTTCTAGATTTTAAGCTATATTTTTATACATTCTCTCATTTATAAAGTTACCCATTAACCCTGCTCAGAGTCGATTAAAAATAGCTTTGGACCAAAGAAAATAATTCTGTTTCATAAAATCTTCATAAAGTCTTATATTTCTGACAAGAGTTAGATTATGAACTAGCTGGCCAGAAATATGAACTGTATTTTTAAAATAACAGTTGCCTGGATAGCATGGCTCAGTGGCTGAGCACTGACCCATGAACCAGGAGGTCATGGTTCAATTCCATCAGGGTGCATACCCAGGTTTTGGGCTTGATCCCAGTAGGGGGCATGCAGGAGGCAGCCAATCAATGATTCTCTCTCATCATTGATGTTTCTATCTCTCCCTTTCCCTTCCTCTCTCTAAAATCAATTTAAAAAACCATATTAAAATAAAATAAAATAACAGATAGTCTCCATATTTTAATTATGTTCCTTGCTTTTCATGCTGAGATGATTAATTTAGAGAAACAAATCTAATGATGAAAACAAAATAGAACAAAGATCATAATGACTAAGATCACACTCTTTACAAAAATGTTTTAATGATGATAAATGCAATGGAACCCAAGGTGGGTAACTTCTTACCATTAGCCTAGAACTCTTTGCAATTATTGGCGTGAAGGTCAGGAATTTGTAATACCATGCAAGTAAAGTCCTTTTTTCTATTCGAGGCTACTCTTCCAAAATAAATCCCACCACAAAGAAAGCATTTTAACGATTAGACTCAACCAGAGATTCACGTCTCCTTAATTTGGACTTCTGCATTTGGCCCTGATGAGTTACACTGAACTAAAGTGGCTCACAAGTATGGAAAACAGGAGTGAAGCTCTACCTAACTGCTTTTTCAAGAATTTACAACTTTCACCACAACCCCTTACTACCAATTGCCACCACCTCCTCCCAGATGGATACACGAAAATAAGAAATGTCTGGCTTGTACATATCAGATTCTTATAAAGTTCAAAAGGTTGTCTTTTTTGCTAGAATGTCTCAAAAATCAGACAGCATGTGAAGTGTAGTTGGCTTTGTCAGATTACTATTTGTAATTTTCTCTAGGAATAATACCGGGCGGTCAAAAGTAGGTTTCCAGTTGTTCATATGGAAAATACAATTAATAAATAATACAAGAATAAACTGTTTCACGTACTCACAGTTATAAACCTACTTTGCCCACCCCTGTATTTACATAATTAGAAATGTGAGAATATATTTAACACATTTTGTGCCACAATATATTTTCCTAAGTATCATGTGACAGGTGTTGAAGAAAAAGAGGTACCATTCTATTTAAAGTAATGAAAACCATTAAGGAATACATATTATTTATAGAATACCATAATAAAACAGAGGTTTTGAGGTCTTTTGTACATATTGCAAATCAACTCAATTATGATATTAAATAATTTCTAAAACTTCACATAAACACTCTTTCTAATTTTCTACAATGTACACATATAGAATTATTTTAAAAGCTTATTAACCTATTTATGTAAAAACATAATTAAGCTAGAATAAAACTGAAGGTTTCCTCTATCCTGAGGAAGTTTATACCTTCTTATTACTTCTGCTGTCCCAACTTTCTAACTAGAATCTTGGCAAAAAGGTGAGTGAAACCCAAATAATGTTGGTAGCCTTAAGAGAGCAGAAAGCAGAAATTCACAGTGCTGTCCAATTTGTCTCCCTCCCCATTCTCAACAAATGGTAGTTTGCAGTGTTCACTGGCTCATGAGCAACAAAGAAAGACGGTTCTCTCCAGAGAGGTCTGTAAGTTTTTCTTACAGAAACCTAGAATAATGGTCTCTTTCAGCTCCTGTTTATTAGCAAAGTTGCTACCTGAGTAATGCTCATTATGCCATTAAAAATCAAAGTCTGGGGGTAAAGCAAGAGAGGACAACATCCCTCCCCTTTCAGTGGGATGGTTCCATCCCTAGAGCAGGTGTGAATACAAACAACCACAGCCTAAGAACAGAGAAATTAAATGAGAAAATATATGTTGCTCACCAGATGTAATTATCACTATCTTCATCTTAGGAAGGAGGGAAGGAAGGAAAGGTCACCCAGAGTAGCTCTTCAGTTGCAACAGTTACTGATAATATTCAGAAAAAAAAAGATCAAGAAACTAGCCGGAACAAAAGCAGACCAGCAAACTCATACGTACACGTTTATAAAAAGCATGCTCGATCCACAGATGATGGAGGAGAGTGATATGTACTTGATATCTGTAGACTAAGAGAATTATGCTCATTTTAAATATTGAAAAGAAAGGTCTTTTGATTCAAAATGATTTAACCTTTTCTTTTTCTTATACGTTCATAGTAATGATACCTTGTACTATAGTAACTACGCTAATTATTCCACATTGCCTAAAAGTTAACAATATGTCCTTAAAGATAATCAATTACCAAAAGCATTCCAAATAAACTTTCATCAAAGTTTGATAAAAACTGAAAACATATTATTTAAGTTTACTTGTAATTTATTTTATTCATTCTGTGGTTCAATTACCAAAATGTCTATAGTAATAAATAATTCCAGCACCCAATCACACTGGAATCTAAGAAATCAGAACAACATGTTCATTCCCAGGTAAATTAAATACAATAAAATGTTAAGTAATTTCATATTAAGATAAATATCCTTCAGATATCTAAAAATGTTGTTTTAATTCTATTCTTTGGTGATAACATAATTGACTCTTTCTAAAGTTCAAAAGTTGGCTGCCAAATTAAATAATACATTAATAGGACTTTTAAATTATAACAGAAGCATCAAAATAATACATAAAATCTATTTTAAAATATTAATCTATTTTATAACACTTTTGCAATACCTCTAACTCCTAGTATAAGAATACAGATTTCATACTTATGCAAGACACAACCTTTATCAAGAATACTTCTCAACCACCAGAAAAGAAAAACATTCCAATAAAATGAACTCCTTATTTTAGAATGAGTATAAACCAAGATCATTTTGTAAAAAAAAATATTTTTCTTGCACAGAGTTGTCACCTAAAATATAGCAATTTGGGGCAATCACCCACAGTTCCTGTTTTTCTAAGGAGAATAAATTGCTGCCAAAGAGGAGAAAGGAGATGGTCTGCCAGTTGGTGCTAAAAAGGAACTGAGCCACTCATTCACATAATCAGCACAGACATCTCACCATTCTCAAGCAAACAAGAGTGGGACTAGCAAAAGCTTTAGCAACAAGTCTCTTCTGTCTTCTGTCGGATCCCCTCAGACTTTCGATTACCTTTTTGTACCATCTCCCCTTTTCTCCCTCAAGGCTGCCATGCTTGATATCCATGTTAGCCATATTTCACCTACATAACAATGGCAAGGGCCATGTTATCTACCCACCATTATTGCAAATGAAAACCATCAATTTGCCTTCCATCTATGCTCCTCCAGAAATGTCATCCCAAGGACAAAGACAAGGAGAAATGTGGAAGATGAGGGTTACTTAAGATCATAAAAAATGCTAAAATGTCTACTGTGAAAATAATAATAATAAAAATACTTTCTGTAAAAGGCATCCAAATCTGAAAGAAAAAAAAAATGATCACTATTTACTGATGACATATCATATATAAAAAACCCTAAGGACTCCACCAAAAAACTACTAGAGCTAATCAATGGATTTAGTAAAGTTGAAGGATACAAAAGCAATATAAAAAAATCTGTTATGTTTCGGTTCACTGATAACAATCAATCAGAAAGAAATTAAGAAAATAATCCAACTTGAAACTGCATCAAAATGAATAAAATACCTAGGAAAAAATTTAACCAAGAAGGTGAAGACCTGTGTACTGAAAATTATGAGACATTGATAAAAGAAACTGAAGAAGACACAAATCAATGTAAGATATACCATGCTCATGGATTGGAAGAATTAATATTATTAAAATGTCCATACTGCCCCAAAGCAACTACAGATTCAATGCAATCCCTATCAAAATTCCAACAGCTTTTTTTTTCTTCACAGAAATCAAATAAAAGTTAAGTCAAAATGGATTAAAGGCTTGAATGTAAGATCTAAAACCATAAAACTCCTAGAAAAAAAAAAATAGATGGTAAGCTCCCTGACATCAGTCTTGGTGATTTTTAGACTCTGACACCAAAAACAGAGGCAACAAAAGCACAAATAAACAAATGGGACTACATCAAAATACAAAGCTTCTTTCTACATAGCAAAAGAAACCATCAACAAATGAAAGGCAACCTACCAAGTAGGAGAAAATATTTGCAAATCATATATCTGATAAGGGGTTAATATTCAAAACATATGAAGACCTCATACAACTCAATAGCAAAAAAACAAGCAATCTGATTTTTAAAATGGGCAGAGAATCTGAATAAATATTTTCCAGAGATATACAGATAGCCACCAATCCATGAAAAGGTGCTCAGCATCAGAGAAATGCAAGTCAAAACCATAATGATATCACCTCATATCTGTTAGAAAACTATTACCAAGAGGACATGAAATAACAATTGTTGGTGAGGATGTGAACAAAATAGAATCCTTGTGCACTGCTGGTGGGAAGGTAAGTTGGTGCAGCCACTATGAAAACTGGTATGGAGATTCTTCTAAAAATTAAAAATAGAACTACCATATGATCAAACAATTTCACTTCTGGGTATTTACCTGAAGAAAATGAAAATAATGACTCAAAAAAGATATATGCACCCCCCACACACTGCAATGTTATTTTTCAATAGTCAAGACATGGAAGCAAGCTAAAGTGTTCATCGATTAATGAATGTATAAAGAAAATCTCTCTCTCTCTCTCTCTCTCTCTCACACACACACACACACAGAAATATTATTCAGCCATAAAAAAGGAAATCTTGCCCATTGTGATAATATGAATAAACCCTGAAGTCATTATGCTAAGTGAAATAAGTCTGAGAAAGGCAGATACTATATGATCTCAATTATGAAGAATCTAAAACAAAAACCCAAACTAATAGACACAGAGATTGCCAGAGGTGGGGAGTAGAGGGGGAGAAGGGTGGAAATAGTCAAAGTAAGTCCCGGAGGTATAATGTACAGCATGGCAACTATAGATAATAATACTTTATTGTATATCTGAAAGTTGCTAAGAGAATGGTGGATGTTAACTTAGAGTTATTGTGGTGATAATTGCTTAATATTAAAAAATACACTTTTTCTCAGACAAAAGAAATGAAAATACCTATCAGTGGATTTAAAAGAGAGAAAAATTTTTGTTTGAGTACCCATTTGAGAGTTTACTATGTGCCAAGCACTATAGGAATTATATGAATAATCTCAATTAATCCTCACATTTTCTTTACACATTCATAAGAATTCATAAAGTGGACATCATTATTATAACACTCTTTTTACAAGTGAGGAAACTAGGTCTGGAGAAGTTAGGTATTTTCCCAAAGCTAGCAAAGCTAGTACTTAAATCAGATGATGTGATTTTATAGCCCATACTCTTAAAGAGCATTATGCTATACAAAATTTATATACCCCATAAAGGAAATGTACTTCCTAGCTTTCTGTGTGAATGAAAAAGGTTTGTAGAAAAAGATACAGGTATATCCCAGAAGGCTTTGTTTATCCTACCCCATCAGGGTATAAAAGATAAGCTGTTTGGGTTCTTAATGTTTTCAAATGGGGGTGGCGGGGTTAGAGTATATAATGGTTAAGAACATAAGACTGATTTAAATCCCACCTTTGCCTTAGCCATGCCCTAATATTTTGTTACCTGATCTCTAGGACTGTTTCGTTCTCTGTAAATGGGAATAATTATACCTTTTCTTTAAATAAAAATCACCTTTTCTTTAAAACGGGGTCATATTTGTATTTTTTTTAAATAGGCTTATTTAAAAAAAAAAAAAAAACATACTTAGAAAAATGCAACTGTTGTTATCACCTAAGTATTAAACAGATCTGAAACCATACAGATGAACACACTCACTTCTGTTCAGAAAAGCTAGCACAGTTTATAAAAACTGTTACTAAATATTGCTATTATGTTATTTGAGAATGTATCTAAAGAACACTGCTACATGATTACTTGTTCAACTACTTGATTAACTATTTTCAGGAAGTTAAGTACAATATTAACTATCCAATTTGTTAACAATAACTGAGGTTGGATTATGTATCCAGCTCTTTGCTAAATACTATAAAGGACACAAACTAGTAAAGTACATGGACTCTGACTTCGGGAGTTTATAATCTAATTGTTAAGACAAAAGTATCCCACATGAAAGTTACAGAAAAAGACATTTACACTTTATGATCCATAGGAGTAGCAGAAGAAGATGAGTATACACTGGAGGATACAAGGTTGGTGAGACTCTCACACAGAGTAATTAAGATTTAGACTGGTAAAGAGAGAAGGAGACATTCCCGATGAAAGGTAAGCATGCAAAAGCAAACTGACCAAAATAAATACGACATGCAGGAGAATGTGAAGGGATAAATCTGACTGAGAACTACCTGAAATATATTTTGTTTAGGAGGGCACATAATTTATAAAAGAAATGGCTTTGAAAATCTGTTTGAGCAGATTAGACTTGTGATAATGAGCCACTAAAGCAAGGTTCTTAAAACAAATCCTAAATTAGAAATATTCACCATCAAAACAAAATTATGTTTCATATTTCATCAAAACTTTAAAAATACTACAGCCCGGTCCGGCATGGCTCAGCTGTTGAGCATCAACCTAGGATCCAGGAGATCGCGGTTCGATTCCGGGCCAGGGCACATGCCCGGTTGCGGGCTCGCAGCTGATCAATTGCAACTCTCTCATCACTGATGTTTCAACTCTCTCTCTCTCCCTTTCCCTTCCTCTCTCTGAAATCAATACATATATATTTTTAAAAATGCTACAGTGTTGTGGTTTAATATTTTTTAAAAAGAAACATGTTTTAGAAATAAATGCTGAAATATTTACAATGTGATATAATTCTAGGATTTACTTTGCTTCAAAATAATGGGAAAGGGAAAGGTGTGCGACCTTGAATTGATAATTTCTGAAGATTAATGATACAGGGAAAGTTTTTATACTTTTTTGGCCACCACTTTTTTTATATGCTTATATTTTCTACTACAATATTTTTAACCTTGCCAAATTAGAGTATTATTGGGGGGAAATATTCACAAAGTGATTGACTGTATTCTAATCTTTCCACAAATTTATTTTTTACTACCACTTAAAGGTGATAAAACACTGGCATAAAATAGACTATTAGGGTCTACTAATCAAAATTTTACAAACTAAAAGTTAATTCAAGAAACTCTTCTTGGTTCAGAGAAGTCTTCATAGCTATTTTAATTCAAAATAGTTTTACTGTATTTATATTTTTCACTCCTTAAAATTTTAGATAACTGCAAATTCAACACTAACCAAATACACTATTAAGAAGTTAATCTCAGTCTTAAACGACTTTGCTTTGTGGTTTCAGATATTGTGATGTAAACTTTCATGCAGTGACAATGTTAACACTACATACTGGCATGCATCTCAACAGAAGTCAATACCAGGAACACATGGCATTACCCACCCATCCCCAAAATGATGATGTCAGAGGCTAATTCCATTTTACTTCTTCCTGTTACCCACAAGCAGGTGGCAACATAACACTAGTTTCAACAAAGCAGACAAAGTTACCCTTCTTCAGAAACAGATGACCACTGCAGCAAACCCCTGAACTTAGCAAAAAATAATAATTTGGTTTCACCCTGGCTTAAAGATATTTTATGTAAGATAACTATCATTCTGATTGTGCATTTCTTGAACTTCACCAATAAAAAAATAAATAAACATTTATTAAGCCCAGCACTGTGCTATGTATATTATCTCAATTTTCAATGTAACCTTATTTTACAGATGAGAAAACAAGCTTAAAAAGATTAAGTTCCTTGTGCAAAGTCCCGTTGACTATGTGCTGGAGACAGGATCTGAATCTACATCAATCTAACCTCAAAGTCCATGCTCATAATCACCTCACTCTATCACTTCCCACAAAATTAAGCAAGTCTGTGATCAATGGTATATATTATGGACATAAAGATGCTCAGATAATCTGACTTAAATAAAGCATGCATCAAATCTTAAAGTAGACTTCTTGGGTAATTATCTTTTTAATAAACTAATTCTTCAAAAGAATATAATCTATAAATAAAATACCAATTTTTTTCTTCTCATTTTACTACATTTCCTATATTATTAGTTTTATAATGAAAAAAATAATCAATACATCAATTTCAGTTTCAAATGAATTTTTCTGATACTGAATGAGACCCTCTAAGTTTCACAAACTTTCTTATATAAATGAAAGTTTCTTACGAAGTTTCAAAGAAAAAGTGGTTGTTTAATTTACTGCTAGTTAAATAGCAGTAAATTAAAATGTTGCTATCAAATGTTAAAGCCAGCGCATTCATTCAGTCTTGGAGCAACATGTTTACCATTTCTCAGAGGTCCTCAGAGAAAGCACTGATCAGGCCCCAACACTTCCAAAGAGCCAATGAGAACCACCTGGCAAACTAAGTCCATTTTTAGAAGTTGTCTGATTTTAGTAACGCTTAAGGGCCACCCACCCATTTAAAAGGTCATTTTTTGTGTGTTTATACATCCGCCCTCTCCCCGGAATGTCCACATGGACCATTATCTTATGTCAGATGACATTTTACGTCTCTGGCCTCCGGTCTGCTCCTGTTGCATTACTGAAGTAACGCACACGTTCTGGGGAGATTCGGCAGTGAGCGCCCGGCGAGGCACCTCGTGGCACACGTACACAAGCGGTCGCAATGCTGTCCTGCTGCCAGCAGCATGCTTTGTACACGGAATACTTGTGCACACGGCAGAAGGGCCTCGCAAACTCACCTAAACCTCACCCAAGCAAAGAGATAATAAAGAAGAATGGAGTAATAAAAATGCCAGTCTGAAAGTTTCCTCAGGTGCTTCCAGAAAGGGAGGGTCTGTGAAAAGTCCCTGGAGACCGTGCCGCTTTTCCCCCTTTCTCCTGGGTACCCAGTCAGTTGGCTGAGCTGCGTCCTTTTCGGTGTCGGAAATGACCCCGCTGTGAACTCTATGCTGAGCCAGGGAAACGCCAGTGAATTATCGATCCGCCGTGGGAATTGGGTCTCTCTAGGTCTTCCCTCCGCTACCGCTTCCCAGCAGGACCTGCGCGCGGGAATCCTTCAACTCGGGGACAAACCACCCCAGTCGCTCCCACCCTCCGCACGCCCCGCCCCGGCCCCGGCGCGCCCACACCCGGGAGCGGCGAGCGCGCTTTCAACCCTCGGGCCTGACAGCCCGAGCCGGCCGCACAGTCCCGGCTGCGAAGCGGCGACCGTCCCGAGCTGGGCTCTCGGAACTGAAGTGTCAGCTGCCGCACACGTACACATCCCCCCGCCGAGTGAATCCATTCTTCTCAGAGCGGCGGAAATGGTTGCACGTTCCATACACACACACTTTCCTCTGGGATTTTCTTAAGCCGCACGGGGAGAAAGTGCTGACCCACAGAGACAGCACATGCAGGTCGCCACCCCCGTGACCTCGTCCCGAGTACCCTGGAAGAGTATGGGACAGCGGGGGGGGGGGGGCTGTCACGTCCAGGGTTCGTCCCCCAAAGTTTCAAGTGCACATTATGCTCCTGCAGCCGGAGCCTCCGCGGAGGTGAAGAGAAGAAAGAAAGGGGGCGGGGAGCTGGGGGTTCCGCTGGAAGCAGCCCGACCTGGCCCGTTCGTCCCGAGGGCCGGATTTCCCTCTCTCCCCTTCCCCCCACCCCACCCCACCCACCCCACCCACCCCGTGGCCCGGCGGAATTCCGGCCCAGCTGCGGGCCAGGAACAATGCCGAGGCCGGACCCCCGCCCCCCAGCCGCCCGCACTCACCACCCAGGTCAGCGCCCCGTTGCCGCCGGCTCCCGCGCCGCCGCCCGCCTTGGCCATGGCTGTGCCTCCGCTCACAGGCCCCGAGGCCCCGCCGCCGCTCCCGCCTCCCTGCGGGCCGCTCGGCCCCGCTGCTCCCCACCGACCGCTCCGCTCGCCGGGCTCCTAGCGACGTCGCCCCCCGCGCCCCATCGCCGAGACCCGGGGAGGACGCCCGGCCGAGCCCGCCGAGGAGGCCGCGCCGCCCGCTGCCCTCAAACTCGAGGCGCGGCAGCAGCAGCGTCGCCGGGGCCTAGCGCCGCCGCTGAGGAAAAGGCGGAGGAGGAAGCGGGAGGGCGCCAGGCGGCAGCTCCGCTACAGCGGTGCCTCCTCGTCCTCGGGTCGGCGCCTCAGCGAGCGGGGCCGAGGTCCAGAGGTGCAAGCGGCGAGCTCGGCCGGGGAGCCCGGGGCGTCCGGACGTGGCGGGGACGCAGAGGCGCCTTGTCCTTCCTCGCGCTCCGCGAAGGCGGGCTGCTCCCGGGTGCCGGAGTCGACGCCTGTCGCTGCTGCCTCCGAGGCGGACTTCGTGGCCCCGAGCTGCAGCCCCGACTTCCTCACATCCACACACCGAGAGGGACAATAAACAGAGCCTCCGCCGCGGTCGCCTCCCTCTTGTCCGGCATAACACCACGCGCACACACACACACACACACACACACACACACACTCGCACACCAGGGAGGGAGGGTGCGGCGGCCGCCCCCGCTGTCAGTCAGCACCTCGCCGCCCAATCGGGGCCTTGTGGCCCAGCCTCTTGGCCAATCCCAAAATTCCAAGCCCCTGAGGGGCGGGACCCGAAGGGGAAACGTCATTGCGGGTAGCAACCGAAGGGAAGACTTGGGGTTTTTTGTTTGTGTGTGTGTGTCGGTGGGTTTTCCATTTGAAGAGAGATCAGGGGCTGCTGTCAAGGGTCATTTGAGGGCAGCGGAGGGAAAGGGTCGAGTCCGCCTGGGGTCGATTGTAATCCTCCGAGCGTGCTGTTTACGCTAAGACCTGCTCAAAGCCAAGGCACGTCTTTGACTCGGGCTGCTGGAGGGGGGAGGGGAGGGGAGGGGGAGGGGCAGGAAGCAGCCCCGGGCTGTCCCAAAGGGAAAGTATTTTTAAAGAGCGGTTGTAAACCACAAGCAAGACGTTGTAGATCGCTGGTGCCGGGAGGGCCCTGTGACCCCGGCCTCCGCGAGGCCCCAAGTGGCCGCTGCTGCCTAAAGAATGCTTTGCTCAGACCTCCCCTCCTCCACCCCTGCGTCCCGAAAGGCAGGGTTACGGTCCGTTTGCAGACAACTGCATTGAAAGTGCTTAAATGCTTAGAGACCCGGCGTTCCCGCCGGTCGCGCCGGGGGCTCTGCCGCTCCTCTCCGCTGACCTTTCTCTCTGCCCTGAAACAATGCGGAAATGTCACTGTCCCTTCTTCCTTCTCGGTCCAGGCCGTGTGCCTGCTCCCTCTACGAAGGCGCGCTGAGTATTTCCAATGCCCGTCCCCGCGCTACGGCACCCTTCACCCGCGGGAAAGCTTTCTAAGAACAGAAAGGCCCCACGGGCCGCGCCGCAGTCGCCGGGGCTGCAAGGCGGCGTCGCCCCCGCGCCGGGGGCTGCGTCCCGGCCGCTCAACAAGTCCCGCGGGCGCGCGCCCCCTGCCCCGGCCGGCCGCGCGCAGGGACGGCCGCTGGCTGCGGACCCCGCGCAGTCGGGCCTGGGGACTGTCTCAGCTTCTCTTCCAGCTGGGCTTTGCCTCTGGAGGGGGAGCGCGAATGTCTCGGGCGCATCTTCCAGCGGCCTTCCGACCCAGAGAGGTGGGGACCTCTAGGACGTGGGAATGCTTTAAACACAGTTTTGGGTGTTTTTTTTTTCTTAATGAGCTCTCCAGTGGCCATGTCATCTCGGCGTATTTGGAACCTGGGTTCAGAACAGGGAGGCCTTTCTTTACCTTGAACTTGAGGTGCAAGCTTGTAAATCAAGACACAGCAGGGCCCAATCTGGGCTCTGAACCTGACCGGCTGAAGGACCTGGGCCTGGCATTTAACTTCCCTGAGCCTCCGCGCCTCGTTAACATGAGGGTTTTTGCTCTTAGACTTACTGTGGCTTTAGATCTTCAAAGTGCACGTATTTTATAACTTGGAAAGGGGGTAAATAGTTTTAAAGGCTGTGAGTTCTTTTTGTGTTGTTTTTTTTTTTTTAATAAAGATGCATGCACTAAGTAAAAGCCAAGCTATGAAATAGGTAGCCTTCTCATTTTTTTTTATTTTTATTTTTTTAGAACTTCATGTTTCCAGGCTCCTCAGCCTCAGATTTTGAAGTGAATAAACTATATTCGAAGTCAAGTAGGTTAATGCATGAAAGTCACGGTTATCTTTTCATTCGCCTCCTATGTGAGGCATTGAGTCTGTTTTCTAAACAGAAAACAGGCTAGTAAATGTAGCTGGCTTGACGCTTATGAAAACGCTAACTTAAAAGAATCGCAGATAAAAGTTGTTGATTATATGTGGATGCGGATCACCAGTTTAGAGCAGAGATTTGTGATAAATGAATGGGAGAAAGCGTCTAGATCAAAAGTATCTCTTAAGGTGCAATTTGCCAGGTTTCTCTACAAAAGCTACCATTATTTTTCTTTGTAACTAATACAGGGGTGGGCAAAAGTGGGTTTACAGCTGTGAAGACCTGAAACAGAGTTTATTCCTGTATTATTATTAATTATGGCATTAATTATTTGCATTACAACTCTGAACCTACTTTTGCTAAGCCCTGTAAATATTATATTCCCACCTAAAAGAAAAGAAAAAAAGTATCTCAGTTCCTGAAGAACTGTTAGCCTTTGCAGCTGTGTGCAGCAGACTGAACATATCTGTGATAAAATTGGCTGTACTCATCTTAAGCACAGCTTTCCCTTCTGGGGTTTTGTCAAATAATTTTCATTTACACAGTAATTATAGCAATAATTGCCACATTAAAAAGCTTCTATATCAGGTTTGTCTTGTTTGAAATACTACTTTATCCATACGTGTATACTATATTTAAAGATAATTTTCACTCCATAACAACACCAGCCAAAATAAAGAATTACAAAAATCAAAGTCAGGTCTATGAACTGTAAAAATAAAGGCCTTTATTTAATTAAGCTTTCTGAGTAACTTCCATGGGAGCTTATTCTAACAACTCTAGAATTTTTATTTTTAGATCTTACATTTCCTTATTCTAGTAATCAAAAAAAAACAAAACATATTTATTGTGCCTACTATGTGTTAGGTAGTCAGGACCTAGGAATTCAAAAAAGGGGTGAAATTAGGCCTCTGTCTTGACTTTACACCTTGACTTACATAGTTCTTAGCTAATCTTCCAAATCAAAAAGCAAGTTTATATTTATTCATCTGCTATTTAATACATAGTTTACCTGATGAGTCACACCTATTATGGTACTTTTTATAAAGTAGGTAATTTCATCCATTAAAAAAAAATTTGTCTAAGAAGACAGTAACTCAAAACTGTATGCCTCTGTAACCTGACAAAGTTTCAATAGTTTTCATTCAAATCATGTATTGTTCCAACATTGAGATTCCCTTGGAGCCTGGGGGACTAATCTTTACTCCAGTGAGCACTTAAATAAAATAACATTTAAATTCAAAATTCAATGTCTGCAACTTTACCTCTCCCTCTCACTGTGTTAGTTTTTATGGATCCTTAATGTAGCCAAAGTTGCTATGCTAAGAATGAGAAGAAAACCTAGAGCTTACAGTTAGCTCAATAAATGGTTATCCAGGTAATGACTACTAAATGTTTTCAGTGTAATTTAGTTGGTTATATTTTTTAGAAGTGAGCTCACGGTAGGAAAGGAAGCTACTCTCAAGCTTTGGGTATAAGTATTTCTATAGTAACTACTATAATAGATTATTAACTCTAATTTTTGTGACTATTTAATTGCTCTGAACATTTCGTAAGTATGTTTTTACTTTTAAAGGGGTATTTAAGCACCAAAGGTAACAGGTGTTTATGGATGACCGAAGACATCAATGATCACCACATTTCTGCATATTATCACCACTGGGAAAACATTTTCTACCTATAATAAGTATGGGATATTTGTTTTGTTTGACTTTTTTGGTGTAGAGAAGTTTGTTTTGATTGGTTGTGACCAATTAAGCTATAATAACCCTCCAGTAATGTCTCTAATGACTTGTACAGATGGAAGGGATGTTTCACTTGTTTTAGATTATATGGATTAGCAATAACTCAGGGCTCTTTTTTAAAAAAAAATAAACAACAGAAATTTATGTCTCACAGTTCTGGAGGCTGCAAGTCTGACATCAGGATGCCAGGGTGGCGCAGTTCTGGCGAGGGCCCTCTTTCCGGTTTCAGGCTGCCTATCTCTCATTGTTTCCTCACCAGGTGAGGATGCTCTTGGGAGGGCTCTTAACTATACTGAATTACATATCCTGGAGAATATAATTAGCACATGCCTTAGTTAAAAAGGCTATTCTTGACCTTTGAAAGGGCCTAATATTAGGTTTGGACTTTCAAAGAAGCATTTTGTTGTAGGAAAACCCAGCTTTGGGGGAACATTACATGCCATCATTCACCTAACTTTCACCAATAGATTCTAGCATGTGGATTGCTAAATTGTATTTGAAGTTTCTGGTTCCCCAGAGTCATCTGATTCAGTTACTCAGTAGGTTTAGAAGACTCAGATCTAAAGAAATAAGATAGCAGTGACTTTCCTAACTAAAATTGTTTCCATTTCAGAAGAGCTGGGGACTCTAAAGCTTGAGTTGCCAAGTTATTTTCATTCTGCAGTATGTTAAAAAATTTTAATAGGGACAGGGGAAGCCCAGGAAGTGTGAGAAATATTTACAAAAGAAGAATTTAAGATATAAAGCCTTCAAGTTAGAGGGGTTTCTGGAACAGAACCAAAAAGGCACCTGCAAGTTATCTAAGGTGATAATTAAAAAATAGAACTTTGAAAAGGTACCATCTTTTACTGTGTCGATTAACAGCAACAAAAATGCAACTGTTCCTATTTTCGGAACAGTTAAGCCCAGATGTGTTACATAATACTAGCCAAGATCTTTGTCTATAAGCTTCCTTCTTTACTTTGAAAGTGTTGTCTGATTGTCAAAAGACCCAAAAGCATGCCGACTCTTCAAGGAATATTATCTCTGCTTTAAATGGCGTTTGAGAAAAGTATAAGAACAAGACCAGCCTGTTCATGGTACACTGTGCAGTGTTAACTGACCCTAGAAAGCACCTGGAACATAGGAGTTCAATAAATAATTGCTCGTGGAATGAATTTGAGGCAGATCGAGAAGTTCCTCGAATTAAAACATCTCACCCACCGCCCCTGATGGTGCTGACACTTGGCCAGGATCCTTAAGTCTTTGGTTTTTCCAAGTGTTCTTGGTTGAATACCAGAGAGCAGAAAGTACCTTACTCTTTACCTGTTATCAGTGATCAAGAATTGGTTGAAGCCTGGCTCCTCTTTAGGAATGCAAATCAGCATGATAGGAGGAGGGAAAGAAGCCAGAGGTTATGGTACCAAGAGAAAGAATGGGGGGGCAGACATCCGAGTAACAAAGGCACCCCATCGTGTGAAACTGAGTGGAGAAAGGGAACGCATTCTGCTGGGGGGCAGATCAGCCGTAGCCCCCTCAGTGCTTACTCTTCAGTTCATTGAGGAGGAAAAGCCCATTTCCTGAGAACGCTGCTATCTGTCTGTTAATGTACCAGGCGGGCGCTTTCCTACCTATGAGCGTAATTAACTTTCAACAACCCTAAGCGAGGGATTATCATTCTTAGTTCACAGTCAAGGAAATGAAAACTCAGAAAGCCACATGCCCAGTGCTTGGTGGAACTGAAATTCAAACCCAAGCTTCTCTTACTCCAAGCCACACCTATTTGTCACACTGACAATTTGGCTAACATACTTGGCAATATAGCTTCTTTGGCAAGGGGCGAGGAACTTGGCGATACTGGTGAATGATTCTGGCCCTCGGTAGAACCCTTTGGTGGTTAAATTTTATTGTTGAACTATGATGACATGCATCTACAATTTGTATGACTAACTAGAAGTTCTTTGAAACCAGCCTGAATCTGCTTTTTCTGACCTCGTTAAAAAAATAAGTTGCTTTTCAGAGACAAAGGATCATCAAAAAACCTCAAAAAACCTGTGGGTCCTGTGACATCTCTCTACCCATACGCTTGTAAGCCTTAGACTCTAAATCAGTGTTATAATGATAGACTCTCAAAGAGCTAACCTTCAAATGTAAGAGGAAAAACACAGAAGTACCATGGGACTGGACTTTTGGATTCATATTTTGGGCAACTAAAAATTCATAGTAGAAGATCCTTAAAGCAGCATAAAAAAATTCTCAAAAGTTTTCAGTCATATAGGGAGGACTTGTTCATAGACACCTATTATAAGGATTATTTGCCTTTTTGTGATTTATTTTTATGTATTACATTTTGGCATCTCCCATTCCAATATTTTGCAAATGACGTCTCTTAGTATACTAATTCCTTGAGGTATAAATGGGTATTTCGGAAAGAATAGGTCCTAGAAACCATGCACACTATTGTATAGTACCCATGCATAAAGGATTCATAGGACAGACACATTAGCATTTTTGAGTCTTTGAGCAATCCTGCGAAAACCAAGTTAAACTTGCTTAGCTTTGAAACTCTATTTTCAGGAGTATCTATTAATGCCCTTGGAATTTTTATTTTAATGAAAAGACTTTGAGAGATACTGCCACTTTTTATATTCTCTCTGTTATTACAACATGTTTATTTTCCAAGTTTAGAAAGTATACATAAATATAAAGCAAAGAACAAAATGACCCACAATTCCACCACTCAGATAATTACTATTCACAATTTGATGAATAGCATTCTATTCCTTTTATAAATCTAGCTCCAGTAAGTGATTTAAAATTTTTAAATAAGCTTATTGTACCAGAATGGCTAAAATGAAAATCCCAACTGTTGGCGAGAGTGTGGAGCAACAGGAATTCTCACATACTGCGGCTACTATGTAGCTTAGTAATGCCATTCTGGAAGACTGTTCAGTAGCATTTACTAAAGTGAAACATCCACAGAAAGTATGAACCAAAAATTCCACTCCGAGGTATACACAAATAGAAATGCACACTTACATGTACCAAAAGACATGCACAAGAAGATACATGGCAACAATGTTGTCATAGCCCAGCCAACCCAAATGCCCATCAATGACAGAATGGATATATTGTATATACATAGACTGGAATAGTGCTCAGCAATGAAAATGAGTGATATGCTACACCTAACGTGTGAATTTCACAAATAAAGTGCTCAGATGAAGTCAAACAGTAAAACTATACTGTGCGATTCCCTATGTGTGCAATTTAGAAACAGGCAAAAGTAACCTATGACGTGAGAAGTCAGGATGTGGTTACCTGCAGGAGGAAGATTCTGGGTGCTGATCATTTCTACTTTTTGAACCAGGTGGTGAATATATTATTATATTCCTTTTGAGAATTCACCCAGCTGTATACTCTTGAATTTTACATTTTCCTATATGAATATTATCTTTCAATTTGAAAGTTTATTTTTAAAAATGCTGTATTGCCAACACTTGACAGAAATAAGGATGAGAGTATATGGAGAGACAGGGCCATGGATGCCTCTCAGTTGATCAGCGATTTAGAAGATTTATACGCTAAATGTGAAGTGGTAGGAATACCATTACCAATTCATTTCACGTATGTTTCCTTTTTATGGGTACATGAAATGATAAGGTTGAAGAGATCTTTCAGTGAGCACAAAATGAAAAGTGATTAAAAAAAAAAAAATGCTGCCACAACTGAAGCTCTGCAAAATCATTAGTGACACCTTTTAATTACTACATTTACCTGCATGCCTTCACTTCCTGAGCTAACTTCCTCAATTTTCAAGAAGAAAAAGTATACAATTTTCCTAGTAACAAACAATAATTGTAACTATTTTTTATTGGCGGTTGCTACATACTGGCACTGTGCTTACACTTTGCTTGCATTATGTACTTTAATACTCACAAGAACTCTTTAAGTTAAGAATTTATTTGCAGAAGTTTTCCAAATTATAAATGTAATACCTTCTGGTTGTAAAAACCCAATAAAAAGTGTGTCCAGTAAGAAATGCAAACATTCTTTAACATGTCTTTCCCCCATAAATGTCACTGATTAACAGGTCCATATGTGTTCTTCCAGGCCTTTTATATGTGTGGGGAAATACACACGTGCATACAGAAGAGAGCTCAGCAATTAATGGGATCATATTAATACATCTCTGTGGGTTGCTTTACTTTAACTCGATCTCCTAGAAATCTTTCTGTCTGCCCATGGATCTAGCTCACTTTTTTAATGACTGCAGTGATGGTTTAACCATATCACTATAAATAGGCACTCAGCCAGGAACTCTATTGACTTTTTAAGCTGGATAATTCTTTGAAGACCTGCCCTGTGCATTGTGAGATGTTTATCAGCATTCCTGGCCCCTACCCACTAGAAGCCAGCAGCATGCCACCTCTCCCCACCCACCACCTACCCACCCCCACTGTGACAAACAAAAACGTGTCCAGGCATTTTGTCCCCTGGGAGACCAAATCCTTCCCTCCCACCACTCTCACTGGCATAGAAGGATATTTATGTTGTTATTTTCAACAAGGCAAAAGGGATTCACTGAACATCATGATATTATTAATTTTACAGAAGAATAAACAAAGGTCAGGAAGGTTGATCTGCCCAAGGTCCCATTGCTATAGGTAGCAAAAGTGAGTTATGAACCTAGTGCCCCCCCCCCAAGTTTGTCATTTTAATGTCCTTTCTAATTCTGTAATGTTACTACCCTGCGGATTGTTTTAGAGACCCTCTAAGGGAGATCATCAGAACAGTGAATATCACTACTTGTTGAGCACAAAATAAATAAACATTAAAGATCTCTTAGCTCTGACAAACATCCTTTGGCTTCTTCGGACAGAACTAGGAGTTAAAACTTTTCAGCTTTCTAAAAGTGTCCATAGCAGAACAAGTCATTTATAATAAACATTTAAACTAAACTTTATGAATTTTAAAACAGATAGTTAATGTAGTATCACCACAGTTAATGTATTTAACTATGAGGCAGTGCCCCTGGGAGAAAGCCTAGTTTAATTTAGTAAGAGGCCCAAGGTCAGGGTTCTAGATCTTTATGGCCCAAGCAGCTTTGCTGTCACCATCGTTAAAGATTACAGATGTGTATCCCGCTCCTACTGCATACCACCCCAGATTTCACCCCCAATGCTGGGCAGATAGCTTGTAACCCCAAACAACTGATGATAAGGCAAAGCAGGAAACCGAGGGAGAGGGAAACAAATTCAAAATGAATATCGCTGTTAATATGGATTATGTATTCTGCACCGAGTATTTAAATCAGCTATTATTTTGTTCCACAAATATTTAAGCACCTATTATGTGCCGGATGGTAGCCCAGGAGCCTCAGATACAGGAGTAAACTAGAGGCACAAAACGTGCCTCTATGAACGTGTGTGAAAGACATTAAGTAACTGGTTCTTTCAATAACTGTGATTAGTGGGGGCAAGCATAATGAGGCAGGGCATTGGAGAGGATTTCCTAAAAAAAATAAGTTGGGCCCTGAGATGGAATGTGAATTAACAGCCAAGACCAGCAACAGCATGCGTGAGACTCCCAGGCAGGGTGGATCACGGTGTAGCTGAGGGAGTGAGAGAAGACATCTGTGCTCAGGCCAGATCAAGCAGGGCATATGGGACGACGTTAGGGACTTTTCTCTTTGGTCCTAAAACATCCACGGAAAAACAATGAAGGATTTTTAAGCGGTGGAGCATCATGATTACATTTGGACTTTCCTATCCTATTTGCTCTAATTATCACCATTATCTCGTTCTCAGAGAAAAGGAAATCAGAGACCAAGTCTTAGAAATTAAATAATTGGCTCATTACAATAAATTATTTCACTACTAGAAAAATGAAATAAAGATGGCCAGGGTTATTACCGCCTCCCTCTTACTAACAAGTAATGGCTCCTTTAGAGTATTAGCCTTAAATTTGTTGAGGATCATGGGACCTCTGCTTAAACAATGAACCAAGGCCTTGAGAACTTAGCAGAGGATATGTTACTATTGAAGCTCTGCTTCTAGTTTGTTCTTCAATTCTGAGACCTGTAGAATGAGACGATGCCTTCTGATGAATATTCTGATCGGGAATAACATGCTGAATAAAGAGTGATTGCTAACAGAGTTCTAGGAACAAAAAATTCCCAGGGATCCTGATACCGAGTCCAGGCAGCCAGCCTTTATAGGCTGTCATTTAAAAACCTGCCTCCCCGAATGCATCATCCATAATTTCCCTGCTTTTTTACCTGCGGTGAGGTCACCTCCTGATAGCTGAGCTGACCCATCCCAGAGGGTCTCCGACAACCACATGGCGACGGCCTCACCTGACTGTGGACATCTGATACTAAAGAGCAGCAAGGCCAGGAAGTGTCTTTGCCATCACGTCGGTCACGAATTTCTCCCAGGAAATTTATTATACCACACCATCTCCCACCTTCACTTCTTCGCATTACATTTCTTGTTTGTTCAACTGTCTGCAGGAATTAACCTCGCATGATGTTTTTCACAGCCGTTTTTTCCTTCCCTGGCCTCAGTGTTACAGGTTTTCTTTGTTGTTAAATCCACCGTTTCAAAGTATAATTTCTCTGGGTCTCTCGTGTCTTCATCTTAAAATGTAAGGAGTTTGGCTCCGATACTTCCTTCAAGCTAAATAGTTCTATGAATTTTTTACTCTCCTCGTGACCCAAGTGTTAAGAGTAGTAATTTGAGAACATGACAAATGAGTTGCCTTCGCCCCTCACCGCTTTAGAGAACCTTCTTTTTTTGTCACTTGATACCAAACATTTCACATTTTGCCCACGCTGCTGGCTTTTGAAAGAATGAATGCAGCCAGGCTTCTTTCAACAGCCCCGAATGACAGCCCCATTGTTTACCAGCAGGCCTCAAAACTCAAATATTCTCATTTAAAATTAGGAGAGAGAGACATGTGACTGGATCCATTTTGGGTGTGGTCTTGGCAATGTCAAAAATGAATTTTGCTGTTAAAAAAAACATCATTTTGTTATCTTGCCCTTAGAGTGTCCTCATCAGAGGTCGTGGTGGGGAACAGTCATCCTTCTGGGGACTAATTTCACCTGACGTCATCACCCCGCTTCCCTTTCCACTGGAGAGAGCTGAGCCTGGAGTCCCCACGAAAGAAAATTCCTAGTGCTTAGGGCTGTCCAGGCCCCGAGAGAGCTCATCACTCATTTCACTTCTGAGGAGCAGCCATCTAGACTTTGCCTGCCCCTTAGAGGCCTCCACATGGGCTGGGTGAACTTTTATTGAACGGATTTGTTTTTATTTCTGAAACTCCCTGTTCTACCCCTTGACTAATTTTTTTATGTCTTTATTGATTTTGGAGAGAGGAAGGGAGAGGGAGAGAGAGAAACATCAATGATGAGAGAGTCATTGATCGGCTGCCTCCTGCACACCCCCTGCTGGGGATTGTGCTCAAAACCCGGGCATGTGCCCTGACCGGAACTGAACCGTGACCTCCTGGTTGACGCTCAACCACTGAGCCGCACTGGCTGGGCCTATGTTAAATTTTAATCATCAGCTTAAAATAAGTCACAAAATTGTTTTCTAATAAATTTAAACTGTAAGAAAATCAAGAGTAAAAAAAAAAAATCAATGCCATAGCCTTCAGTAATTTGCTTATAATTCTATTTTCATGCCAACAAGTATGTTTGGAGAGTTATCTCTAGTACAAAATACCTTTTGGAGATTGTAACAAGAAAGACTAGCGGCCACATTGTTGTGCTTTACTGTTGGGCCTAAATTCTACTAATATTTTCGTCTGTCTACTTAGTCTCCTCGTGAGCCAGCTTTCCTTTCCTCCTTCCCACCCCAGCTTCCTAACACCAGACCTCAAGCCAAAAAAGCATCAAAAATCTGAAGTTAATGCTTTCCTTCCCCAGAAAGTTGATGATTTAGAACCAAGCAGATGAGGTGGAATGGGATTATTGGTCATCAGGCAAACATAATGAAACCGGAGCATTAGGAAAGGATCATCTCTTCAAAATACCTTCTCGCTACCCTCCTTGACAAAGTTCCAAAATTTATTTAACTAGAAATACTGCCTTGCAACCCACGTTTAGAGAGGACAGAAAAATTGCAATATCACTGCTACAGGTAACTTGACTCAATTTTACTTACCATTACGCTACGGTGTGAATGTTGGTGTCCTCCCAAAATTCATAGTGAAACCTCAATGTGATGACAGTATTTGGAGGTGGGGTCTTTGGGGAAGTGTTTAAGTCCTGAGGGCACAGCCCTCATGAATGAGATGAAGGACCTTATTAAGAAGAAGCTTAACAGAAACTGAATATGGGATGGCCTTGCCCTTGAGGAAATCACAAACTAGGGGGAACAATCTACAAAACTAATTATAGTCTTAATATTTGTTTATTCATCAAAAAAAGACTACGCAAATTGCCTTGCACCATCCCATTGGTATACACCAAGAAGTTGGCATTCTGCCACCCAGAAGAGGTCCTTCCCTGGACACTGAATCTACTGCCACCATGATCCCGGACTCACCAGCCTCCGGAACAGTAAGAAATACGCGTTTGCTGTTTATAAGTCACCCATTTTGTTACAGCAGCTCAAACAGACTGAGACACATTAGTCTTTCAGGAATTTGGTTTTGTCAGGACAGACTGGTATTTTAGAGAGAAACAGCAAATGTGTTACGGAACAAGAAGATGAAAAAAGAGTTGGGGGAACACTGGAGATAAATCCCCTGGGTACAAATTTTGCCAAGGGCCGTCTTTGAGTTCAAATAGGTGGAACACCTGAATCCACTCTCTTTAGCCCAGGAACTGGTTCCAGAATTTAAGTTCCAGTGTTCCTTCACATCAGACACAAATCTGAAGGATACAGCTAAAGCAAGTGCGAAATGGCATAATAAATACCGTATCCCTGCTTCAGGGAACAAAGCCATTTTACATCTGAGTTATGTATGTACCGTGCCATGTATTTTATTAAGTGATATAACTATTAAGAGCATTTTTAATGTGATGCAAACGAGATTTGGGGAGGCCATTAGATATGTCCCCTCGAACTCAAGCCATTCAGATAGAGCTAAGAGTCGATATGAGTATGGTCATCTCAGACCATGTTGCTTTTTTATACCTTACTTTCCTAGACTTAAAGTTACTGTATGCTTTTCCATCTACTAGTTCCCCAAGGTCCCATTTCTCCAATCTTAAATATCCTACTCTGGTCATTATGGAGTATTGATATAAACATTTAGTTAGAATTCTATTTAGAATACTTAATCCAAAGGAAAAAATCCAATAAAAATCAGAACTTTACTGGCTGAATTTAAATGTCACTTTTAAAAAAGAACTATTTTCATTGGCACCAAGAGTGCATTTTACAACAAATATCCTGACCAACTATTAATGTCTCCTCTAGGCAAAATTATGAAATAGCCTAACTTTGTCTTTCAAGATCTCAGCCACATAAATTCTGTGTCTTATCACATCTTAAGAGGGATGTAAAAATCATCTGTATTCAGGAATAAGTACTTCAAAAGAGACAAAGGGCTTTGCTTGTTATAGGACTGAAAGCTTCAGGGTGCTGCCTGACTTCTCAGGCCCATCTATATGTTTACAGGCATTATGAAGCTTTAAATTATTTGACACAGAACACTTCTTTCTCCACATAAAATCTCAAGGAATGCGTTTTGAGAAATGCTGGCTCATAGGACACGAGCAAAGTTTTCCATGCAAATACCAACAGTTGAATTTTCCTCTGTGTGTCCTTACTGAGTAAAAACAATGAATGAATGGTCCAAAAAGAAAATTAAGGAAATAAAGCTATTTTCAATGGCATCAAAAATGATAAAATACTTTAGAATAAATTTAACACAGGAAGTTCAAACTTATACTCTAAAAACTTCAAAACAGTGTTAAAGAAATTAAATAAGATCCAAGTCAGTAGAATGACATCTCATGTTCATAAAGTAGAAATCTTAACTCTGTTCATATGACAATACTCCCCAAATTGATAGATAGATTTAATGAAATCCTTAGCAGAATACTAGCTGGCTTCTTTGTAGAAACTGACAATCTGATCCTAAAATTTATACAAAACGAGAAGGACCCAGAATAGCTAAAATGATCTTGAAACAAACAAGCAAGCAAAAAACAAAGTTGGAAGACCCCCCCAAATCCCAATTTCAAGACTTAATACAAAGTAACAGTAATCAATACAATGTGGAACCAGCATAAGAATAAACATGCTGGTCAATGAAATAGAGTTCAGAGCCCAGAAATAAATCCTTATAATACAGTCAATTGATTTTCAGCAAGGGTGCCAAGATCACTCAATAAGGAAAGAACAGTCTTGTAGACAAGTGGTGCTGGAACAACTGGATAGCCACAGCGGATGACTGCAGTGGGACCCTTACTTCACACCACATACAAAAAATAACTTAAAAAATGCATCAAAGATCTAAATGGAAGTGTCAAAAATATGTAGAGGTAAATCTTCATGACCTTGGATTCGGAATGAATGTTTAAATATAACACCAAAAGCAGAAGCATCAACAAAAATGTAGGCCACTGGACTTGATCAAAATTAGTCACTTTTATGCTGCAAAAGATACTAGCAAGACAGTGAAAAGACAAGCCACAGAATAGGAGGAAATATTTGCAAATCATATACCTAATAAGGCATTTATAATTCCTGATAATAATAAAAAAACCCCAAATAATCCAGTTTTTAAAAGGGCAAAAAGATCTGAATTGACATTTTTCTGAAGATAAACAAACGGCCAATAAGCATGTGAAGGAAATGCTCAACATCATCAGTCACCAGGGAAACTCAAATCAAACGGAAATGAGAAACCACTCACACCAGTAGAATGGCCACACTAAAAAATCAGATAGTAATAAGTGTTATCAGAATGTGAAGAAAACAGAACCCTCACGCTCTGCTGATAGGAAATAAAATGGTTTGGCCACTTTGGAAAACAGCCCAACAGTTCTTCAACATACAAACACAGAATTTCCATTTGACTCTGCAGTTCCACCCAAGAGAACTGAAATCGTACATCCACACAAAAGCGTGCACAGGAAAGTTCACAGCAGCGTCATTCACAATAACCAAAAGGTGGAAACTGCCCATCTGCCCATCAACTGATGGGTGAATTAACAAAACATGTCCGTACAATGCAATATTACTTGGCCATGAAAGGAATAAAGTACTAACACATGGTACAACGTAGATAACTTTAGAAATATTATGCTAAGTGAAAGAAGTCGCAAAAGATCATATATTATTCTATTTATATGAAATATCCAGAACAGGAAAGCATATAGCGACAGGAAGTAGATTGGTGACCAGCTTGGGGAAGGAGGGGTGGGAGGACTGGCGGGTGATAGGTAATAATAAGGAATGTTAGGATGTACAGTCATACCTTGGAGATATTGTGGGTTCAGTGCCAGACCACCGCGGTAAAGTGAGTTGCAATTCTTTTGTTGGTGAAGGGTCGTGCCTTCAATTTGTAAAAAATGCAACATCTGTGAAGCACAATAAAGGGAAATAAAATGAGTTATCCCTGTAATAAAATTAAGTAAAAGCTGTAGTTTAAATCATTTTCAGCTTTTCTCAATTTAGTGTTGTAGAGGTGTGTGTCTATCAATGCGTTACAGTTAAAAAGTTTTCAATTAGGATAAGTATTGTGTTAAAGAGACCTATGGGTTAGGGTTAAAGTTTAAAGATAGCTACAAACATAGGGGGACTAGACCTTAAATAATCGACAACCTACAAGTATTTATTGAACACTGAGCACATAACGATCATTATATAGGCACCATGGAGAGGAAGACAGATTTAAAACATTGTCCTTGGTTCCAAGGATACTATAAATATGGAGAGACAAGGCATTAAATAATAAATGAGAATCATTTATTCATTCAACAAACATTTACTGAGGCTGAAGACTGATGAGCAGGAAAGAATAGTTATTTTGTATCTGTTTTATTATTCTTTATGCCTTTTTGTATGTCTGAATAGCTCATGATAAATGATTTTAAAGCAGTAAATTGTTCAGTTTTAGTGCTGGTGGATAACTAATAATCGCTAATATTATTGATTTCAGGTTTTGAAAAAAAAAAACTATAGCACTCATGGCCGAGTTAGGATTAATACTGAGTGGAAATTATGCCTTCAATTTAATCCTAAGGTAAAAAAATCTGGTAATGACTTTTAAAAAAAATATATATATGTTTTTATTGCTTTTTAGTGCGAGAGAAAGGGAGAGGGAGAGAGATAGAAACATTGATCGACTGCCTTCTGCACACGCCCTGCTGGGGATCGAGCCCACAACCCCAGCACAGGCCCTGAACAGGAATCCAACCGTGACCTCCTGGTGGAGGGGATGACACCCAACCAACTAAGCCACACTGTAGCTGGGCTGGTAACTGCATTTTGCTTTTAATTACCTGTATTTACTTTTCCTTTCAAGGTGCCTTTAGTACAAACTCTATTTCATTCATCCCAATACGTAATGGCCATACTGCCTGGTGTTGTTTGTACACCCGTATGGTGTGTATCTTGGTCTCTGAATTGAGCATAGAGAAGGGGCCCTATCTTATGTCTCTTTGTTTTCCAGTCACGCATTGTAGCACCATGTCCTAAGGATTGCTAATAATGATTTATTCAAATATAAAAGATCCTTGCTATGAAAACAGTATAACTGGACAGCGTAGTGCTTAGACTATTTGCTTGCCACGTTATTTCAGTCCTTTACTGGACAGAGTTGTGTTTCTAAGAAAGTCGGTGATGCCTTGTTCAAAAGAAAAATAAACTTTGAAATAATAGGATTACCCTGTTTTACTGAGAAAGAATGATTAGATTCATGGATCATTTAAGTCCACCTACTTGCCCGGAAGAAAAGTACTTGAATATATTAATCGGCCAAGCTCCCTGTGCAATGTAGGACTATATAAATGCTAATCTCAAAGTAAAATCTCTGCCCAGCAGAAATTTCAAATCCAGAGCAAAGATAACAAGGGACAAGGGAGTGTTAAATTAAAAAGAGAGAGGATAAGAATTTTAATGCAGCCCGGCCGGGCGTGGCTCAGCGGTTGAGCGTCGACCTAGGATCCAGGAGATCGGGGTTCGATTCCCGGTCAGGGCACATGCCCGGGTTGCGGGCTGCAGCCGATCAATGACTCTCTCATCATTGATGTTTCTATCTCTGTCTCCCCCTCTCCCTTCCTATCTCTGAAATCAATAAAGATATACTTTTTTTAAAAAAAAGAATTTTAATGCACTCAGTTTAACTTTTGTGTTTAGAAAGTACTATAAACTGATAGTGGGCAGTATTTTTCCTTTAATGTTTTATATATAGTTGTAGCTGCATTTCTGTCTCAGCCCCCAGGAACTGCATCAGTTGTTTCTGATCTGTCTTGCCAAGCACATCTGATAACTTGCACCTACCTGCTTTACTCTCACCCCACCAGACGCCTTCTCCCACCTTCAAGTCCTCCATCCTCATGAGACCAGTAGCTCCCTGCTTCAGCGTCTCCTTTTAAGCTCCTCAGCTTCCCTTTCCCCCATTCCTTCTAGTAAACCCACCTGGCAGAACCCAGCCCTGGCTCCCATTTTCCACCAGCTCCCACTTTCCCCCAGCTCCACTCTGACTCCAGGGCTATTGAGTGCAAAGCCCACCTCCTAGCAAAGGGCCTCGGCATCGGCGCCACCTGCGAGCTTACGGGCCTTGCAGAACCTCAGCCCTGCCGCAGGTCCACGGGACGGGAACCTGCACTGTAGCAAGAATTCCCGGTGATTCCCGTGCACATTAAAATGCGCAGGCATCGACTCAAAACACTGGTGCGGCTGCAAGAGTCATGGTCTCCGGTCACAACTGGCTTCGGCCGTCGCTGGGCACCCTAGGCAGGCTTTCCTAGGCAGCGCGTTACCCCAGTCCCAAGAGCTGTGATTTCAAACTTGATATAGCAGCCCCCCCTTATCCGTGGGGAATATGTTTCTAGACCCCCCACTGGGTGCCTGAAACTATAGATTATACCCACCCGTATATACACTATATTGTTTTTATACATAACTACCTATAATAAAGTTTAATTTGTAAATTAGGCTCAGTAAGGGATTAACAATAATAACTAGTAATAAAATAGATAACAATATCTTGTAATAAAAGTTACATGACTGCGGCCTCTCTTCCCTCTTTCTTACAAAATATCACACTGTACTCAAATTTTCCCTTAAAGGAAACACTTGACAGCTTCTGTTTGGCGTATCCAAATTGCCAACATCACTTCTCTTGCTCTTTGGGGCCATTATTAATTAAAATAAGGGTTACTTGACCCCAAGCACTGCGATACCTCGATAGCTGATCTGATACAGAGCTGGGCCCTAAAAGACTAAGGAGCGGGGAGTGTACGCAGGGTGGAGATGCTAGACAACAGGGTGGTTCACCTCTCGCGAGGGACAGTGTGCGAGGTTCCATCAGGCCCTCAGACCTGCGCTAAACTTTTGAAGTGATTGTTTCCGGAACATTCCATTTCATATTTTCAGACTGTGCTTGACCGTAAGTAACTGAAACCATGGAAAGTGAAACCATGGGTAAGGGGGGACTACTGCACTCTTTGTGGAAATCCACCCATTACTTTTTCCTTCTTGTCAACAAATAGCATTACCTCTTCCTCTATTGCAAAAAAGTAAATAAACCGAGGGCCCCAGGCAGGACGTCGTCTTGCTGCTCCCGCTGCCTAAACGCTGTCACAAGTTTGCTTACATCTCCCTCTGCTCAACAGCGGAGGAGATGTGGTCAGGTCGTCTGTACCCTCAAATACATTTGTCCCTCCACCTCCCGGGTTTCACTCCATCGGCAGACAAATTTAATCTGCCATCTTCGTTTAAACATTTTGTTACTGACTCAACTAACCGGCCTCTCCCCTGGCCACCTCTCCTCTGCCCCAATCCTCGATGCTGGAGATACAGTAATAATTTAGCATCCCCTCCCCCCTGCACTGAAGTTCACACAACCGGAGCCTACAGACCATAAACAAGCAAACAGACATTGGATGGTGGTAAGAGCATGAGAAAAAGAAAGGCAGGTAAGGAAAAGAAAGGAGGCTGGAGCCAAGACAGTGGGACGAGGTGTGTCGTTTTGTTTGTGGTGGTCGGGAAAGGCCCCTTGATAAGCTGGCATTTGAGTAGAGAGCTGAAGAAAGCGAGGCAGTGAGCCGCGGTGGGGGCGGGGAGGGGTGAGAATTCCAGGCCGAGGGAGGAAGCCCGAAGCCCCGAGGCAGAGGTGTGCTGGTCTGTCCCAGGAATGGCCAGTGGGAGCCACAGGGTGCAAGGGAGGGAGGGGGGAGGTGAGCCTGGAGAAGCAGCAGTGACCGACCAGCTGGTAACAGGGTCCAGTAGGCTGTAGAAAGGACTTCAGTGCTTTACTTAGTGACGTGGGAGCCACTTGAGTTTTGAGCAGGAGGGTGGCACATGCCAACTTGATTCGTATCCACCCAGACTCCACAGTCCCCAGGCTGCTCTCTCCTGTATTCTTCACCTTAGTGAGAGGCCCTTCCGTCATCTTGACTCTTACAGTTTTCCTTCTGATTCATAGGCCCCCACCCTCCACTCCAATAAAATACTCCAGTTTAAAGTATACCACTAGGCTGTACGAGGGATCCTGGTGGCTAACAGCTCCCAGTCGGTAATGCCGTAACCAGAGTTTTAACATTAATTTTCCACATCCAACAAGTAATAAAATTACTTCAAATCTAACGACTGTTGTGTGTGTGTGTGTGTTGTTATTTTTTTTTAAAGAAAACACAGGTATTATCTTAGAATCAAAATAACAGAGATCTTAAAGTAAGATAGTTGGTGTTTCTGTATTGGGAAAACATATTTGTCACACAGCAATAAATTCCCGAGTGTTACCATCATTTGACACAAGAGGAAACCAAAGCTGGAAAAGTAGAGTGACCTGGCTCAGATCACACAGCTCATAGGAACATAAACCGGCTTCTGGATCCTTGTTTTCTCCACTTTAACATATCCCTGCAAAAAAAGCCAAACCTCGACAGGTGCACCTTTATTTTTGGACAATCTTTGTTGGAGAAGTAAAAACGAAATCATCACGGTGTTCTTTTGTAGAGGCAATGGCAAGACATGTTCATTGCTGCGGCAAGGTCAAGGCACGCTAGGAGGCCGTCGGAACTGTGCTCGGACAAGTGCGCGAGTCTCTGCAATCATGGTAATCAAGTCACAACAAGGAACCTGCCCACAACCTGAAAGCTTCTCATCTAGCTCAGCCCTTCAGGCAAGGCCTAATCACACCTGATCTTACAGTTCTTTCCTGGCTAAAGCATATGATTTTTCCCCCATTCAATGTGACATTTATTTTATATAAATCCCAAAGGAAATCAATGGTCTTCTTTGTGGCCCCTTTTCGAAAGGTATACATTCAGGGTGATGCTTTAAATACAAATTACTCCCACGGTAAGAGGGTGGAGGTGGGTAGTGTACAGATGTTTAAAAGGAGTGTGCATATCCCAGGGAGACTGGTTATTCAAGAAATATTTAACATACCCCAGTGCATATAAAGAAACCAGCACGCCCAGGCATTCTTTGTCTAAATAACTCTCCTTATCCAGGCCCATATCTGGCATCATTAATGATACCTAATAAATGAATGAACATGTCCCATCCTGAAACTTTGAACTTCTGTGCACAATGACTTAGATCATAATGTTGCTGATGAAAGCATGAGGCGATGTCAGCCTAGCTTTCAATGCACTAGGCTCTAATTAGCTTTGGATGAGGGGAAGAGGCTAATGATTCCAGGTTCTTGGCTCTTGATTTCTTGGTTTTTCCCCCTCTAGGGTTTATTAATTAATTAATTCATTTATTTATTATTGTTGATACTATGACAGCTGTCCCCCATTTCCACTACCCCTTTGCCCCCCTCCACCCAGCCCCCACTCCACCCCAGGCCTTTACCACATTATTGTCTGTGTCCATGGGCATATATGCATGGACATATATGGCTAATCTCTTCTAGTCCCCCCTTCCCCTTCCCCTTCCCCTCTGAGACCCCTCAGTCTGTTCCATGCATCCATGCCTCTTGTCCCATTTTGTTCGTCAGTTTATTTTGTTCATTAGGTGCCACATATAAGTGAGATCTTGTGATGTTTGTCTTTCTCTGCCTGGCTTATTTCACTTAGCATAATATCCTCCAGGTTCATCCATGCTGTCCCAAAGGGTATGAGATCCCTCCTCTTTACAGCTGCATAGTATTCCACGATGTAAATGTCCCACAGCCTTTCTGTCCACTCATCTACTGATGGGCACTTGGGCTGTTTCCTGATCTTAGCTATTGTAAACTGTGCTGCTATGAACATAGGGGTGCATACCTTCTTTCTGACTGGTGTTTTGGGATTCTTAGGATATATTCCCAGAAGTGGAATCACTGGGTCAAATGGCAGCTCCATTTTTAATTTTTTGAGGGAACTCCACGCTGTTCCCCATGGTGGCTGCCCCAGTCTGCATTCCCACCAGCGGTGTACCAGGGCTCCCCTTTCTCCACACCCTCGCCAGCACTTGTTTGTTGATTTATTGGTGGCAGCCATTCTGGCAGGTGTGAGGTGATACCTCATTGTAGGTTTCTTTTCTTTCTTTCTTTTTTCCTGCAAGAACCTTTATTGTTTCCATTTGGTCCAATGCATGGGACAGGGCTCCAGGGTGGTTAAAAGAATGGCTAGTGGTTTCAGGGAGAGGCTCAGCAAAGCCAGACCCCAGGGGGACGCAGAGGGGCCCTCAGAGGCCTCTGGGCTCCGAGGGCTCCTCCCGGCGCTTGCGGGTGAGCCTCTCCGGGAGACACCGGCCGGCCCAGCCGGGGCCTGCCCGCTGCGGAGGCCGGGCAGCTGCTGCCCCGCTTCCCCATGAGCTCCACCTGCCCGCCCTGCAGGCGGCTCTCCCGGGGCTCCCTGGTGCGGGCTCTGTGCGGGGGGAGCCCAGGCCGCAGGCCCCGGAGCGCCCGGCTCAGGCGCTTCTCCAAGGCCGGGGCGCCCTGAGTTTTGCCCCCCTCATGTTGGGGAGGCTTCAGCAGGTCCTGGAAGAGACCCCGGCCACCTTGCTGGTTTTGTATCTTTAGGAGCCGCTCAGCGCCCTCACGCAGCTTTTCCACCAAGCCCAGGGAGCAGCGGCCCGCGGCCTGCAGAGCCCGTCCTCGCGGTGGAGCAGCGGCCCGGAGGTAGGTGTGGGGGGCCTGCAGATGCAGGGTGGCCGGGTGGCTGAAGGCGGCCTCCACCTCGGTGCAATAATTCTGATGAGTTTGGGAGCTCGTGGTTGTTCGGCAATAAGGAGTTAAGGTAAGAAAACGGCGTTGGCTGGCCTCGGAGGCTGAGGGTGGCTGAGGGGGTTCCCAAGGCGGTGCCTGGAAAAGAGGCCGGAGGGTGGCCAGAGGCTGAAGGGGCGGCTCTGGGTCTGTTCCTTCCAAACACTGTTGAAGCAAGAGACAGATGCGGGGGACCGCTGAGGGCACTACCCCTCATCGTAGTTTTAATTTGCATTCCTCTGATGATTAGGGACGTTGAGCATGTTTTCTTACGTCTATTGGCCACCTGTGTGTCCGGTTTGGAGAAGTGTCTGTTCAGGTCCTTTGCCCATTTTTTCATTGGATTGTCTTCCTGGTGTTGAGTTGTATGAGTTCTTTGTGTATTTTGGAAATTAACCCCTTATCAGATGTATCATTGGCGAATATGTTCTCCCCTACAGTGGGTTCCCTTTTCATTTTGTTGATGGTTTCTTTGGTGTGCGGAAGCATTTTTGTTTGATGTAGTCGTATTTGTTTATTTTTTCCTTTGTTTCCCTTTTGTTAGGAGATGTGCTGGCAAAAATACTGCTATGTGAGATGTCCGAGATTTTACTGCCTATGTTTTCTTCTAGGGTTTTTATGGTTTTGTGGCTTACATTTAAGTCTTTTATCCATTTTGAATTTATTCTTGTGTATGGTATAATTTGGTGGTCTTGTTTCATCTCTTACTTTTTCGCAAGTACCTGTCCAATTTTTGCAAAACCATTTATTGAAGAGACTGTCTTTACTCCACTGTATGCTCCCCCTGGGGTCTTGACTACAGAGAGAGTTGTGGCTTTGAAAGAGAAGTAGATGAGTCCTGTCTGAATGTCTAAGTATCTCCACTGGGAGGAAATGGGTCTCAGGACAGAAGCTGCTCTGCAGACGAAAGTCTGCAACATGCCAGCACAGGTTTACTAGGTGAAGCACTAAAGGTAGGTACACTGGCCCGGGAAGAGCATGCAAAGTGGGAAGAGGCTGCAAGGCGATCAGTTTTCACCAGCAGCCTGACAAACCCCAGGTATGCAGGGAAAAGCAGACCTGAGGAGAGACGGGGGTTGGTAGGTGAGTGAGGCAGAAACCGAAATAATTCAACCAGAGTCTAGGCTGGGCAGGGAAGGAAGCAAAGCCACGGGCAGGTTGAGAAGCTTGGAGCAATGGAAGAAGTCAGAGATCAGTTGTAGGTGTAACACTTACTAGCTGTGTAACCTTGAACCTGTCCCTTAACATCTCTCTCAAAATCGGCCCATCCCATGCTCAACTGTGCCAACGTTCTGGCCTCTGCCATTTCAGATGACAAATCAGCTATCTGATCAGCATGTTAAGAGGCATCCTCAAAGCTCAGTGTCTCAACCCAAACAAATAACTCTAAGAATGGAAAGTCATTTGAAAAGAATGGGAGGAGGGAAGAGGGGAGAAAATATTTCAGAATATAGATAATCTTTCTATCTCCTCATTGACTAAGTTACACACAAGTAAGTCCGACCTCAGCCGGCTCACTTATACCCATCAGGGTCCGTGGATCCTTTCTTAACATGTCTTGCACAAAACTTAGGAGTTGCAAGATACACATTTCTGGCAGCAGCAACCAGCAGAGAGGCCCCCTACTCCCATAAACTCCACATTCTTCTTCCAGCTGCATGCCAGACCAACAATAACCAAGCTATACTACTCCCTCAGGACAGGCAGGAATGTGAAAATAGAACAGAACTGAAACCTATTAAGATTCATATCCATAGGAGTTTTTATGAGGCTAACAAAGGACGTTAGAAGAAACTAAGACCAAATGTAGCTCCATCCCCCGTCTTTAAATTGCTTAGAGGTTGAATCAAAGTGCTTGAGTTAATTAGAATTTCCTTTTTGGGGGAGGAGAGCACAGTTCAACAAACCTATTAGCTGTTTGGATTTGGGGAAAGAAACCCAGTAATATATTATGCTTTGGAGAAAAGTAATAAAACCAACTCATGATCTGAATCCTGAAAACCTCAAAACCCCAATTTATTTAGTCATGGGCTCTGTTATTAAAATGCTGTGAACAATGCGAAAGGAGAAAAAATAAAGCCGTATTTCCTGTTCTTAAAAACTAAAACCTCTACCCTACACATTTGTCTGTATGTTGTTTCAGCCTTGTGCTAGAGCTCTCCAGAACTAGAATGCAAAGTTTTTTTCAGGCTTTTAAAAACTTCGAAAACACTTTAAAAGCTCTTTCGAAGATCCTGATAATCATAGAATGTAGCTGAATTTTAGAGAACAAGATGCACTAACTCCTGATGCTTCAAGAGGTACCCTACTAACAGTTGGTCAGTGGTGAACTATTACGTAGTTAATAACCAAAAGACCCCAATCTGAGTGATGCAGACTTTCTGGAATTCCCCCCACCACTCTGGTTCTGAGACCTTCCAGAATATGTGTGCACTGGTAGGGGGGTGCTGTGGTCTGAATGTTTTCATCCCCCCAAAATTCGTATGTTGAAATCCTAATGCCTGATGTGGTTTTAGGAGGTGGGGCCTTTGAGAGGTTCTTAATCATGAGGGTGGAGCCCTCAGAATAGGGATTAGTGCTCTTACAAATGGAAACTTTTAAAAAAAATTTTGTTCGACTTGGTTTTAAATAAGATAGGATGAATCTCCAGGCTGCTCCACAAAAACTCAAATGAGTTTAGTAACACAGTGTAGTAACCTATATTTCTAAATTGTGACAACTGTAGCTATGTCTACTACAGCTTAATCTATTAGTGTTGTTAAATACTATGTCCCAAGCCCTATACTCTGCATTTTACATATATTCTCTTTAAACTATCTAACAGCTCAGTAGGGAAGATATTATTCCCTTTCCACACATGTAAAAAGAGGTTCTGAAAGGTTAGGGACCTCATCCAGTTAAGAAACAATAGAACCAAGATTTGGCAGGGTCTGGCTTACTTAACAGCCCTTGGTCTTTCCACTCTGTTGACTAACAGACTTCAAACAAGACTTATGGAACACAACTTGTGGGTAAACTGGAGCCTGTATTTATGAATAGCAGAACCACTGATTTATTTTTAAAAAGAAAGAAAAAAGCCTTCATAATATATAACTTTTCCAAAAATCTCTGCAAAACATGCCTCCAATTATTGCCTTAATGCTCTTGGTTGTCTGGTACAAACAGAATCAAATCAATAATGTACATTCTTTTGACATTTTCTAATTCAAATAACAGAACAGCTTTGATAATACTAAAATAAACTAGAAAAGGCTTCTGAAGAAGGCAGTGCTCCCCGTGTAAAAATAAAAGATATTAAACATAATTCCCACTGTGAGGCATTCAAAGGAAGTCCCTGCCTCTTTCATGTATCACATCACATATTCCTGCCGACTCCCACTTGTTCAGAGGTCGCCGTCAGGTGTTTTCAGATTCTGCTACAGGTGTTGTCTTGTACCGAAGGAGAAGCTTGTAGTATTATCACACTGGCTGGAGGCAAAATTGTCAAGAAACATGTAGTAGAACTGGGCTTGACGCCCTTGGAACATATAATTACTCTTTAAGGTTCTAATCTACACAATAGCAATTTCCAGGAGCAACATCACTCCAGCACATTGCGAGAAATGTTAAACTTAGCTTATTGGCAAGAAGAATCTACCGTAGCTTAAAAGAGCTATACACGTTTTAAATAACTTTGAAACATAAGCTGACTTCCCACATTTCTTCCCAGTCCGCTTGGAACGCGGGCAACTACAATTAGAAAGCTCAGAGCGGGCACTCGGAAGAGCTAGAAGAGCTTCTGACTGCGCACCAAAGAAATACACATATTCCAGTCCATTATTAGGGAGTTAATGATCCAGAATCATCTAATATTAGCCAGAATTGATCTGGTTAACCTACTTTACTTCCCTCACTGGCAGCCACTGGTCAGCAAGTTGTACATTTTTCAGGAGTACTTACAGGAGTTAAGCTGAGAAAACAGGAAAACTTTCCCATCAGTGAATAAATATTTAGAGTTCTAACGCCTGGCTGTGGCAGAGGCTAGCAGTGGTTATCAGCTGGGATCGTAGAGGAGAGAGAATGCACCAGATTCACCTTCGGAACTGTTTCAACCCGCTCACAGATTTGTTCGACTTGTGTGCTCTTTGAGTCATTTTGAGGTGCCCTATGGCATGAAGGACTCCACAGAGATGTGGGGTGAAGCGCCCAGCCCTGCCTGGCAGTTCAGGTAGAACAGGGACCTGTGACACCTCAGGGCAGACACACATTCCCATACATCTGGGTAAGGAAAGATTGCTACCTAGGTTTGCGCTCTATCTTTTGGACAACTCCTCTGCCACCTGGCATTTTCAGGCTAATAGCATTTTATTGATAAAAATATCACATTTTTCCTTAGTGGCAAAGATGCATGACTTGATTGCATGACCATTCAGTGCTAACACTCATTCGTGAGACGAGTTGGGTCCAACTGAAATTACAGCACTCGTTTCTTCAGCCATGAATTTTTTTTTTTTTGTAATTCAACTGCTTCCGGGATTCATTTTACAAAGTCCCCCCGCCATCATTCCCCCTGAGCGTTTAATCTGTTTCAAATTTAAGTTTACAAGAAGTCTCAGAGCTTTGATGGTTCCATATTTATTAAGTGAAGATCAAAGGCTCTCTTTGCTTTTTTTAGTCTTTTACATCTGCGAGGGATGACATAACGTTTCAAATGGACAGTATTTCTTTCCACCAAAGAATGCGGCATGAGGATGCCTTCATTTTCAAGCACTTATTTCTCCCTAAGCTGAAACATCTCCAAATTACAGGCATGCTGCCATCAGGCATGGAATGCCAGTCAGGCCTACATTTCAAGAACGCCAGGAAGTCGGCACGATTCTTTATTGCCACCAGATACCGCTTTGCCCCATTTCTTCCCACAAAGCCCTTTTCCTAGTAAGACTGGCTTCGGGGGCTTGTCTATCTTCCTAAATAGGTCTTGCAGGGGAGACGGCTTTTTGTTGTGCTATGTGGTGTTTCTGACAAAGGACCATCGACAATATTAAAAGACAGGTCATATGTGCAGAGAAATACATAACAGGCACATAACTGCTGTCCCCAGTACACAAAGAACTAAAAAATCAGCGAGAAAGGACAGCCCAATAGAAAAGGGGGCAAAATATTGGACTGGCAATGACAGAATAGGGGATCCAAATGATCAATCTAATGTGAAAGGCTCCTCAAACTCATCAGTAGTCAGGGAAATACAAAGTAAAGCAGCAAAATACTATTTAACTCAGATCATAATGGCAAAAATTAGGACGTTTAACGGTGCTTCGTGTAGGCCAGGGTGCAGAGCAGCAGCGATCTGAGTAAACTGCCAAATAACACTGCAAGCTGGCGCGGAACCCCTTGGAGGACACTTGGCAATACGTTTGAAAAGCCCATAGCCCGTGACTCAGCAGTTCTATTTCTAGGAATATATCCTAGAGAAACTGCATTTATCCACAAGGAAACACAGCCAGCATCGGTTGTAATAGTAACAATACCTGCTTGTAATAAGCACTGAGAATAAGCCGACAGCCAGGAGGTTGGCAAGGGGGGAATAACCTAGGGAGCTGTTCAGTGATGAAACCCTTGCAGGAGTTAAGATAGGTCAATCTGTATCAACACAGGTTAGAAAATGACTGAAAAAGCGAACTGTAGAACATTATGTACTATTTATAATACCACTTGGGTAGATTCAAAAGTACCCAAGTCAATATTAGGTATTATTTAATGTACGTATAGAGTAAAAGTTAAAAAAATAAACTCTGAATTCCTGACTATAGTCGCTTCTGAGGAAGGGGAAGAAACAGGGAATGGGACTGAAATAAGGTCCACAGGGGGCTCCAACTTCTTAAGGGCTGCTTTTTCATTACAAGCATAAGCAAATGAAACAAAATGATAATATATTTCACTTTTGAGGGGAGAGGACACTGGATTTTTGTCACTTCATCCTTTGGATTTCTCTGTATCAGAAAAAAGTTAAAATAGTAACAAGGACTAGCAGGGGAAATGTGAAAAAACAACAAACTACAGATGCTAAGTGCTTTTTAATGCGAGTGACACGGTGGGGCTGGCCAGCCTGCAGAGCTAGTGTCACAAAACGCAATGGTGGTATTTATAAGCATTCTGAGAAGCAGTCATTATTCTTATAGTATCCAAAGGTGACTATAAGAAAGAACTAAATATATTTGCCTCACAGAAAATTGAAAGAAGCTGGGAAAGGCACACATTTTAGAAATAAAGATTTAAAAATAAAGTCTTGTACATTTGTATTTGATCATGGAGATAATTCCTACAATCTTAAGTTATTGATGGATTCTAAATTCCTGAAAATTCAAAGACAGTCTTCTCCCCAAAGGCTAGTCAACATGTCAAATTATCTTGCTTTAAGCAACTTGTAATATAAAGCAATTACTTTAAACTCGACCGAAGTATGCACAAGTGAAATAGTACATTCCCTCAGGGTAGCTACAAACTCCAACACGTACAGGCAGATAACTTTTATGAGTAAAGCGACTGTAGGTAAGAATAAATTAATGAATAAATAAAACCATGCAATCCATTTAGCCTTTGATTTTACAATTTTCGTATACGTGAGAAAACGGAAAAATATTTCTCGAAGAAGAGCGAATAGTGCTAGTATTAGAGTAAGCGGTGGCTGACGCTGGGCTTCGGCATGGAACTGGGGCAGGGTGTGGGGATACAGGTCCTGTGAGGCACAGCTACCGGTCTGCCACTATGAGCACAGTGCTGTCACATCATGCACTTTTTCCACGTAAGTTGAAACCCAGATTTTGTTAAATCTACTAATAGAACTTTAAATTGTTGTCTGCAAAAGGCTGGAGATAGCCACTCGGAGGAATGCTGTGCGCCTGCAAAAGGGCCGAGGGAGCTCTTAACACATTGTATGCGGGAAGCGTATTTATACGTTTTACGTTGACTGGTAGTAGAGCGCGCGATAAAAACTACCCGCAAACAATGTTAAATACTGAGCGATCTCATGAGGCAGCAAGTAAGAAAAGGCAATGTGCAAAACAGTGTCTGTAAGACAGTACAGTTTTTATCATGATGAAAAGGGGGAGGAAAGTTTTGCTTACATTAAAAAAAAAAAAGCCCAAACAAACCAAATAAATGTGGTTACCCATGAGGGTGGGTGTGAAAGAAATAGGAATAAGCAAGTCCGCTACAGCAGTGGTCGCAATCACAAAAACAACAAAAAGTGAAAAACCGAAGTACCTGTAAATAAGGGAATGGGTACAGGAACCCTGTGGCACAGTTAAAAACCAAGAAAGATTTCTAAATAATACATATTGTTAAGCAAACAAAAAGAAAATACACTTCCACTTACATAAAAAGAAATAAATTTATGAAAACCGATTGTGTGTGTGTATATATGTACAAATGTGGAAGTCTACAGTAAAGCTCTGGAAAGACATAACAATTTTGGCAGTTACTTCTGAAAATGGTAGTGTGTGGGGACTGCAGGCAGCACTTTTGCTTTATAATATTGTATTGCTTGAATTTTTAACAAAAATGGCTTTAAAAATTTAAACAATCGGTGAATAACAGACTTTGAGAACCCCAAATGCCCTCTTCTACGAAAGAGTATGGGCTTTACTGGTTAGACTTTATTTTAGCTCTTCAGAGGCCCTTTCTGCCTTATGGGTTTTTAGTTGCTGCCACAATTTCATTGATCTCAGAGCAAACCTTTAGAAGATTAAGAGAAGCAAGGTCTCAACTTGAGCCTGTTTCCACTTGTGGTGTAAGGAAGAGGGAATGGCAGTTGGACCTGGACAGTAAGAGGCTGGCTCTCAGCCTGTTTCATCATCTAAAAAATGGGGATAAGCCCACTACCTACTGTACAATGCGATTATCATCAAGTGAGACACTGGTCATTGGCACTTACTAGACACTCGAAAGGTGGCCGTTTTAATTTAGGTCCTTTCCAAATCTCTTCTCAGAAATAAAGCACTGTTTTGGCCAATGTGAAGAGGTGACGGAGTCCGTGCTGAATGGAATGAAGCCAACCATGACCTGTGTTGGTTTCCTCTTTTTCTTTCTCCAGGAGTACGTAAGGAGGAAACACCCCCTGGGCCAGGCCAGCACTATTAGTTTATGAGGGCACTCACTCTAACTACAAAATCAAAACCCACTTTAATCTGCTGTAGAGGAATCATAAACCTTCAAAAGTTATCACACAAATACAAATGCATCCATATCTATTCTACCATCAAATGAAAATGTATTTTCCAGAAAAGTTTAACTATAGTTAGAAAAGTCATTGGTTCTAATATCAATTTCATTACCTCCTCAAATAGCATGTTCCTATCAAAGTATCTGTATTCATGACACACCTACTAAACCAGCAACCCACACCACAGGACTCTAATTCCACAACCCTGCAACGTGATAAAGGGAAAGACAGGTGTATATGTGAATCCCGCCTGTGTTACAAACCCACTGAATTGTTTGGACGATGGTCCTGCAACTCCTCCGGGCTTGAGTTTACTCAGTGAGAAGTGAGGAGTCTGGGTGAAGTGATCTCTGACAACCCTTCCCCCCTCAACAGTCCACGATACGGTGTTCTCTAGCCCTCCCTTCATCCGAGGCACCTTCTCTCCTTGTAAACTGATCAGAGCACCAGATGTTGTCTCCTGTTCATCTTGAGAATGTGATTTTCAGCAAACGACTTACTTTAAAAAACAAAGACACTGCATCGGAAAACAGACTGTGAAACTCATCATGATGGGCTCAGACCTGATACCAAGGAATAAATTCTTTTTAAACCATGAGCAGCGGCAGCAGGCTAATCAGTGTTTCAAGAATGGGGGGCAGTTATGTCTTCAGTGCTTTGCACTCATTCTTTAGTCACAACAGACCAAATGACGGCTGTGAAGAGCGACCCCTAATATTGGCGCCAGTTTGCTGAGTGCGTCGGTCCTAACGGCCGCCGTTGCCAAGCTGCCTTTGCCTGACCAGTTCACCGTCACTTAGCTGGATACATTACCCAGGACTGTTTTGTCCCGTACCTTCTCGGTACGATTTCCAACCTTTCTCTGTGTAATAAAGTATCTATTAACATGGACTGGGGTGGAAACTCCCACGGAATACATTTGAGAAGGGTGTGCAACTACCTTTTCTCTTCGGCAGTTCAGCTCTGTAACATGTAGGACATCTGAACTCCAATCATTTTTCTGCTCAAAGCCACAGTAAGAATTACAATGTATTCTTTTTACAGATAAAATACATTCAGTGGAATTCCCCACATTTTTATTCAGGTGAGTTCCCCATCTTTATAAAACTGCTGTAGATCCTCCAGTTTTTCTCATGAGGGTTAAGAGGGCTGGTTCACTTGATCATCAAAATACTCACGTGCCAACACCAGACAGACACCTCAAGACAGAGAAGAGGCAAGTCTCCAGTTTTAGGTATTTGGTATCCATATGATGCTATTAATTCAAGGGTCTTGACAATTCCTGAAAACTTTCTAACATTAAAACATATTAATAACTTCAGATGCACAAACGACTTTTTTTGAAATTAAACTTTTTGGCAAGAAAGTGATCCTCAACTGAGTTTGACTATGATTAAAAAGCAAATATAAACCTTTGTTCTGGGATCGTAGTATATATTTCATAATACATGTACATGTTTTACTGAGGTGCACAGAGTGAGAATCTCAGAGAATGTACTTCTCTTGTATGAAAAGTGTTCTTGCAGAACATCACGAAGGCATTTGGAGGACAGGGGCTGTGCCTTCTTCCCCACTGCCTCCTTCCCAGTGACATCACAACGCTTTTGCACACACATGCTAATAAATGTACACTGAGTTTAACTGGAGAGGTTATATGAAACACATACAAACAACTCTTGATACAGCATATATAAGTACTGTATAACACAGTTACACAGTTTCAAAGTCAAGACAGAGTTTATTCAATGAGGTAGATAAAAATGCTCAAAACGAAAATCAGGTAAAGCATTTTCTGAAGTGTCTACATATTATGGATTTATAATATATCTGAACTTATGCAGTCAATGTAAAATGTTTTCATAACTCTTGTCTATTCAAGCAGTTTCCAAGATTTTTATTTAGGCAGAGTAACCACTAAAAAGATATAAAGCAAAATAATTCATTTTATTTCTTAAATGCCTATGTATTTACAATCATAAAAATTTTCATGCATTATAACTTATGAGATATGACACTTTCAGTTATTAAAAATTAAAAATATTAGAAAACCTGACTTAACTTATGAAGAAATTAATGGCTGAACAGAAAATATCAAGTTACTATTATTAGCTTAAGATTTTACCATAATCATGAACAGCATTTAATCATGAATACCTTCATTTTACTTTTAAACTATACTTACACTTTTTAGATGAAAATCTCATATTGGGGCAATAAGACTTTACTCCAGATTATAGTCACATATGGAAGGGAGCTTTTAATTCAAGGTTTCATTATGGTCCATAGTACAAAGATATATTTTCATGAGGGTTACATGATGGATAGCCAGCAAAAGAAATATGCTAGCGGAGGGTAGTAAATTGCCCACTAAGCATGCACTGAACCAACAGGCTAATTTAAAACACGGTAAGTCCTTGATTATTGCCAGCTTTTCTATAATGCTCAGGTTCTTAAAGGTCACTGAATTTCATAATTATCTCCAAACAATTTTCTTCATGGTCATTTAAGCTTTGTCTAAATAGTTGAGTATGTTGCCAAGCAACAACACCATCTCCTCTGCTCAATTCTGCTTCCAAAATAACTTCAGTGGCACCAGAAAAATCATCATATGAGCGAAGAATTCCATCTGTTGGAGGAAAGAAAATACCTTTGCTTCTGGAAACTTAAAGAACATAAAGAGTTTTGGAATGCACTTTATACACCTTACTTGTAAGTAAAAATCAACCCTTAAAAAATAAATAGAAATACAAATTATTCTTTATGGAGGAAATGCGTCCTTTGAAACAAAGAAATTACTTTTCTTCTTCCATTTGTGTTTCACAATGAAACACAAGTCCTTCTACAGAATGAGGTTATACAGGTTTAGTTAACATTTGTCTGCAACAGTATGAGGAACTCCTGGGTATCAAAAGCTCAAAGCTACCTCTCAGGTAAGTACAACTCCTCCGCATAGTGTCAAACATACCATTGCGACTAATTCTCCAGGCAAATGCTTACCGCCCCGCAGTTCTACTTGTGCTGTATCAGATCGCAGTTTCCACTGTATTTCTCCAGTCTGAAAGGTCTGACTGCTTGTTCTAATGGAAATGCTATCTAGTTTTAGGCCAACCGACCCACACTCAAACTTCCAGGAAATATAAGCAGAAGATGATCCTTCTCTTCGGGCTAAATACACCTACAAGGTAGGAGGAAAGAGAGGAATTGTCAGAAAAAATGAAATAGTACAGAAAACACATATAGTCAAAGTGGAAAACACATATAGTCAAAGTCCTAGTGTTATAGGGCACTATGTACAAATGGTTATTAAAAACCTAATTTTTTCCCCACTGAAAACATTTTTATGGCTAAAATTTTCATTAGCAGTTTTTCCTACAGTATCTTTAGCTGTGGAAGGAAGGTATTATTTGAATACAGGCAGCCCAACAAGTACAGCCCTTAAGGGCCACATGCTGACCAAATTTTGGTAAGTTGTATTTTTTAAAATAAGTCCAGCTATTTAAAATAAACTTTATGATGAATCCTGCTGAAAATGAAGAATCCTTTTAAATACAATTATTTCTTAATTTGTCTTCTTTTCAAAGTCTGGACTTTCATATAAGCTTTCCTAGAAGTGAGATGGGCCATATCCTCTAAATAAACAAACAAACAAACAAACAAAACCCACCTCAGTCACCGCTAAGTAATGGTTTAATAAACGGTAATAACCATGCTTGCCTCCTAAATAGTACACTCTGCACCCCCACTCCCTCCCCATCAATGCCCCTTCCCACTCTGAACCTATACTATTTAAGGCATCCAAGTTTATTGGCTCCTTCAGCTTGTCTCCTCTGTTTCATCTACACTCTTCAAAACGATGTGATGACATGAAAACTGACATCCCCACAGCCATGGTCTTTCATGGGTAACTGCATTCACCCAGGCTCAAACCCCTAAGGATCTGACTCTTTAATCATTAGGATTAGAGAGTCCTCAACAATAATCTATGCATTTTAAAAAAAATAAATCTTGTAGGGAAAAAAGCCCTTTCTTCATTTATACTGCACTTACCACCGCAGTCACGACTTTGCCTCATCTTTGTGCAACTGCCTAATTAATGTTTATAAAACCCCACTTCCTTCCTATCATTTGCCTGGTCTAAAATGTACAGCAAGCACCTGGCTCTTGCATTAAATCCAAACTCTTAGCTTTCATGGTCCTCCAGAATTTTACCCCACCTTGAACTACCAATATTCCCTTACTCAAATGCAACTATTTTACTTTTGTACTTGTATGATCTGACTTAGCCAAATCATAGCTCTCTTGGGGCACAGCTCTGAATGGGAGGACTTAATTAGTATTTAAGTATTAAAAATTACACACACATATTCTCTTAGAAATGCTAAATCTACTTCTCAGGGGCAAATAGCTGGAAGTACCATATGAAACACACCTGCATGAAACTGTCCTGCTCCATGTCTTCAGTCATCAAGTAAGAAATCACTGCCAGCATTCTATTGATACTCTACTGTATTTGGCAGCCTATGAATATTTTTCTTCCTGGTTAAATGTCAGTTAATCTAATTTTAAAGTTTTTTAAATCAGTGAGCTGGAGATTATAAAACAACTGAACAGTCACCCTCCAAGGAAAATGATTTGAACTCCTTAGACTAGATCTGTACAATCAACAATTGTTCTGGATGGCAAACCTAGATGTATGGCACTGTCAACTGCTCCACTGAAGTTCAGGGCAACCTCACTATAACATCCTCTAATGCTCACGTGTTCCTACTGCATGCTCCTCTTATAGCTGTTAGTAAGGAGAACCTGGGGCTCAGGAATGCACCCATGCTCCCCTGGGAGTCGTTGGTTTCACCTACCCTAAACTACGACTATCCATAGCTTAATTACTCCTTCAAAGAAGAGGCTAGTAAAAGACATTAACTCGAAAAGATGAGCTAAACAGCAGGGTTACAGGAAGGGGGTTGGAAAGAATTAAAAGACTAGGGGAAAGTAATCTTAATACAGAAATACTTTCAAATACTTAATACAGAAATACTTAATACTTTCAAATTCATATCTCAGTATATACTTCTATGTAATAGATTTTTCAGAGCTCAGTAGTTTTAAATGTTCCCTGATAAGTTTGGGTATAAAATATGATAGGCTGAAGTCGAGTAAATTTCAGATTTCTAGCTTACTCCAAGAACTGTCTTTATTATATCATGTGGCTCTGGGCCAGAATTGTGGTTTTAACTGTTACAGGAACACACAGCTGTTGAACGTGTCTGAGAGAACTGCTTGCTCTAAGACTTACACTTGTCAATCCTAAAGGCATCACCTTTTACGACTCTGAATAGTTAAATGATAAGATAGATCATCATTGAATTCTTAGAACACTTAATGTCACACATACTGTGGGCAAATAAAAGGTCTCAGGCCAAAGACATGGTATATGGAGATAAAACAGACCCTATTTATATTGAAAACTCATATCATCTTTTTCACACAGTCTGTCTGGAGCATTTTAACCAAATTATTCTAACTCAGCATTTTTAGAGGTGGTAGGAAGTTACCAAGAGCATGCATACTCAGACTGGTGATTTGAAATAAACCAAAACAATAGGATTTATATAAACCTCCAAATGTGGTCCTGTAATACCAACAGAATGAATAATTTTAACTTATTTAGAACAATATAAGGTCTCAGATATTCAATTTTTAGGTTGAGACCCCCAAAAAGCATTTTTGTAACTGCTGTACGTCTCTAACTTTCTGAAGTTATGTTAGACAACTTTTTGCCTGTCGGCTTTTTAAATTCATAGGGGTCATTATCGTATATAGTTCTGCTTCCTCGTTTTTGCAGTTTATGGGACTACTAAGAGGTGAGTGCTGCTACCCCGTTGGCAGCAGTGATATTACAGAAGCCATGGAGTTGCTCCCCTACTGCCTGAAGTCTATGCAGCAGCCCCAGCGGTCCCCCCTTGCCCTGTCTGGCATCTGTAAGGACAAGCAGGCACATCACACCCGTAGGTGGGAACAAGACCATGTGTCTGTGGCTTAAGGTCTAAGTTACAGCACTCGCAGTGTACACCAATGAAACCTGTCCTCTGGGTTGTGCCTGTAGCCACTGTTTTCAAGACGAACAATTTGCATGTCAGCTTTTTTACATAGTTCAGGTTCTACAGGAGATCTTCACCTAGAGATTTTCTGACAACTACCTGCCAGGCTGCTTTGCCAGCTGCTACGGATTCCTGGAGGCTCCTTTTTACTGCACTATTTGAAGTTGTTCTCTAGGATGCTCTTAACATTATTCCTCACTTAGGCTGCTAGGATTCACTCGAACAAGTTCACCGTACGGCAGACACCGTGCAGGCAGTCATTCCTACAGATGCCCAGCAGAGCAGCTGTACTTCAAGAGATTCTAGCTGGATGCAGTAAACTGGTTTGCTCACGGGCCTTGCATTTGGTTACTCCATTTGGTCACAGATCAGACCCCACCGTCATCTCTCTGGACGACGTTTCTGATTCTTTCTGCTTGCAGCCTCTGCAATTACCTCTGGAGCCCTGGAGTGATCATGTCCTTTCCTTGCCTGAACTCTTCCATGGGTTTCTACTACATAGCTGCAAGGTACTCAACATCCAGGGTACCTGACAACTGTTTACCTCTCTACTCTCACTTCCCACTATTCTGCCCCATGCCCCCTACTACGCACCCTTCCCTGGATGTCAGGTGTTTCTCTCCTCAGTGCCTTTGCACATGCTCTTTCTCATGCCCCCAAACACCCTCCCCTTCCACATCCTGTCCTTACACTGAGAATCTCTCCCTCTGGCGCCTCCTCCAAAAGCCCACTCAGATATTACTTCTTCTGCAAGGGCTTCTCTCAAGAAGGGACAATTGCTCCTCCTCCTGTCTTCTCTCCCTTAGCATCATATGCTTCTGCACTTACCTTACTCATCTAAACTGCTGGTCCATGTGTCTTTCTCCTACACTAGCCTATGCTCACCTTGACGCTTGCCTTTTCTTTTTTTTTAAACCCTCACCTGAGGACATTTTCTCCATTGATTTCTAGAGAGAGTGGAAGGGAGGAAGGAGGGGGGAAAGGAGGGGAGATGGGGAGAGAGAGAAACAGAAACAGAGAAACATCGATGTGAGACACATTGACAGGTTGCCTCCCACACAGGCCTGGACAGGGCAGGAAACCTCCAGCCGAGTATGTGCCCTTGACAGGGAATTGAACTTGCCATCCTTTGGTCTGAGGGCTGATGTGCTAACCATTTAGACATACCGGCCAATGCTTTTTTTAAAAAAAGACATTAAAAACCATCATATCCTAAGTGTCAAGTGTCAAACTCAATGTCTGACAAAGTGCATGTTTGCTGAATAACTAAATGAATCAATTCTTGATATAATGCCATACATCAAAAAGTGCTAAAATGACTCTAGCAACAAAGAGAATGATAAAATTGCTCAAAAATGCAAAGTATCTAAGACCAGTCAAGCGACACAGTCTGTGGTGGTCTACGTAGCCCTAGGGTGATGAAGAATTTATGCCATGTACACTCAATCATTCTTTCTTACATTCACCAAACTTTACTGAACATTTTTATATATCAGATACTATTATAAATATATGAATACTGAGAATAGTACCAAAGTGAGTAGAAAAACACAAGGTCTCTGCCCGGGTAAGGTTTATAATCTAATAGGCAAGATGCAATCTATTCCTACACATATTTGTTGAATAAACATCATGAAGGAGAGGTACATGGCGTAGTAAGTCCATAAAGGGAGAAATTAGTCCAGTTTGCTGGGACTAGAGGAAGTAAGGCTTCAGCCAAGTTCTAAGGGCAAGAGTCAGTTAATCTAACAAAAAAGCAAGTAAAGGAAGTTCTGTGGAGAGGGCCGAGGGCAGGGCAGCTACAATGCAAAGGGGAGGGTGGAGGGCTGGGGGAGGGAGGAGCACGGTCGGGGTGAGGCCAGAGAAGCAAGGGCCAGACTGGGAAGACACTTGAGCTGTTTCTTGCCCTAAGAGCATTTGGTAATGATTGAGGTTTTGAAAAAGTTTTTATGGCGACAGCAGAGAGAACATCTTTGAAGGGACCAGGACAGATGCAGGGAGACTAGTTGGGAAACTATTAACATCACTTTTATCAAGGTGTTATCACTTGCCTCCTAAAAAGTATACCGGTCTTCTTGATTTAGCTTTTTATATTCCTTTCAAGTCCACATATCACTGAAGGATGTACTTGCTAAGTAGTACAATGCAGTAAGTCCCAGTGCTCCTGGAAGGCTACCACACTGAGAGTAAGAATCTGTTCCAAATACCCAAGAGCAGGCTGCATGTGATCTATGTTGATTCCATGCCGGAGATTACTGAAGAAAGGTGTGGTGAGAAATAGACTTGAGAAACAGTCCAGGTGAAGGTATTAAATACAAGCTGGCAGTTACAAAACAGTCACGGGGATGTAGAGCACAGCACAGGGAAAATGGTCAATAATGTTGTGTTACTATGTGTGGGGCCAGGTGGGCACTGGGTTTCTCGGGAGAATCACTTCATAAATTATATGAATGTCTAATCACTATGCTGTGCACCGGAAACCAATATAAAATACTGAATGTCAACTATAATCGGCAAAAAAATTAAAAAGAAAAAAAGAAACAGGCTGCTTCTCTTCCGTGGAGCTAGAGAATCCCTAACGGGACATGCTAGTAGAGAACTAAAAATGCTGAGTTAGGGGGAAAATTCAAGTTTTAGTGGCAATATATTATTTCTGAGTTATTAGTCTCTACAATATAGTTAAGATTCTACTATTTTTCTTCATTTGGCACTAAATATTATAACTGAAAACGGATTCACTCAACTTTGAGTGAGAGCCTGTTTTTCATTTAATGGCCTCTGCATCTCATTTACATTATTTAAATCTTTCTCATGACGATACATCCCCTGGCCGCAAGGCTCTATTTAGAAATCTCAGAACATGCCACGTACTCCACGCTTTTCCCCTGCCGTTCCCTTGCCTTAGGAACGCTCCTCATCCTTCAGCGTCAGCTCAAGTGCCGCCTGCTCTGTGGGGCTCATCCCGCCCTCCTGGTGTCTCCATGGCGATGTGCTGACACCCTCACTAGCGCGCTCCTCGTCACGGTTAAGACGGCTGTTTATGCTTCAGTTTCCGCAGACTGAGAGCGCGGAAACCGTACCTTCATTTTTTATCCACGTGGCTGACAACAATGCCTAGTACGACAGGCACTCAGCATGTGTCTGCTGAAGAACCAATGAGTGAGTCACACAAAGAAGAAATAAGCCACAGAACAGACTTTCTCAGCACATCGCATCTTCTGCCATGACTTTCTGCCTTCACACTGCTGGTTACAAGAATGGCGTGCCAGGCGAGTTTAGGTCTTGGATAGAACACATGTCTATTCTATCCTGCATCTGTTCAGAAAAATTTTTAGGCCAAGGACAGTCTTCCAGAAGTTGCTCAGCGCCTCTCAACTATGTAATCAATTACAGATACAGATTCAAATCTTTTTAAAATTTTATCTAGTTCTATTTTTTTATGCCCTTCTTTACCTAAAGAAGACAATTCCTAAATCTACAATTTTAACAATGCTAAAGTTATTCTTGGTTTAATACAAAAAGATCACCAGGATGAATTTTAAAACAAAAACTTATGATTGGAATAAAGCACAGGGGCCTCATCTCTGTACATCTTCTGTATTCTGATTAAAGCCAAGGACAGTGATACGCATGGAGTAGATGCTCATCGCCCTAGCGGCTGTTCATCTGTGACTCATTCTTTAATCTATCCAATGTCTTACAAGTGAACAACTCCCTTCCCACTCAGACACTTGCCAAGTTAATTTTAAAAGCTCCCTATATAAGTTATATGCAAGCTGCCCTGTGGGAACCACTATAGTCCTAGCAACCCACTTCTTCATTCTTCAAGACAAAGTAGAAATAACTAACATCGCTGCTCAGGCATCCACATTATTATGCAGTGAAGGGGTGTTAAATGGTTAAGCTCTTAGGAATTTGACCTAATGCTATATTCCACAATAACCTGCAATCAATACATATCTATGAAGAAATTAAATAACAATATACTTTATATATTTATGCAAAAATGAGTCACATGGATTGGTCATATACTGGAACATTTTTCCCCACGAAAGCATTAAACTCAGCCTCTTTGATGAAAACAGATACTTCCTTGTTTTAAGTGCACAAATTTCTTATGGTCTCTTGATTTCAATGTTGGAAACAATTTTCTTCTACAGGTTTAAGGAATACTAAAACTAATTTTGACATACCAGTTTTCACATCATGCACAACCGAAAAATGAAGCCAATCTATACCTGTCTAAACAATGACAAAGGTTTTAAACAGTTTCATGCATTAAGTTACCATGTTCCAGTCTGTTTCAACTTTTCTGAATATGGATTCCGTTTTCCACACACCACTTTCCCATCCAGAAGTGGTTTGATGATTATCTGAAACTCGAATGTAATGATCTTTCGCAATATTATAACAAAGGTGAAGCTGTTTAGAAATCTTCTCATTTTCAGAGGGGGTGAACATGGTTTCTTTTTTCTTAAAAAGAAAGAAGAATTAGCCTTTTTTCAAGATAATGAAATATATATATATATAAATAAATATGGGGCAGGGAGGGAGGAGGCGGGGAGAGTGAGAGACTGTTATGTATAACGGTAAGAGATTCCATCAACTTGAAAATGAAATGCTGGTGCCATCAAAAATTCAGAAAATCTTTTATAGGTTAAACATGATCAGTATAATGTTGATATAGAACCAACTGCTACAAGACAGAAAATGAGAAGTACAAATAATAGATCTGACTTATGTTTTTGTGATTTTACAAGTGCATCTAAAGTAGTTTCTTTTTCTTCATTTCCACCATCACCATCTTCTAACTGGACTATTATGAAATTGATTCCCACCTTTCAAGTTTTACCTCTCCTGTCCATGTTCCACATAGTCATGAAAGTGATTTAAAAAAATGTAAATTGCAATATGTGATTTCCTTGCTTAACTCGCTACACTGACATCCACTGTACTTAAACTCTAAACCGTTACCAAGACTTACAGGGCCACATGACCTGTCCCCTGCCCACTTCTCCAACCAGATCTCACGTTACTCTTCCCCTTTGTCTCTATGCTCCCACCTACTACTTCTCCTTTAGTTTCTCAAAAAGACCCAGCCTATTTTTGCCTCACGGCCTTGACACATGCTGTTCCCCCCTTCAGGAATGCTGTGCTTTCTACTTTCCATAAATTTGATTCTTTCTCATCCTTCAAGCCTAAACCTAAAGCCATTTCATCGGAGTGTCCTTTCCTAATACCCTAAGGTAGAAGAGTGTCTGGGAGCTTGAAATAACAGTCTGCATGTGTGCAATTACTACAAAAGCTCATGTTTTACCTTAAAATTCCAGGCAAATTGTGTACTCTAGCCCCAAATAAATCCATGTTTGTTTTAATGTAAAACAGTCCCCAGAAATCCTAAAATCACTGAGTGAATCTAAAGTTTGAGAAAGATGATATATTCATCTGGTCTTTACGTACCACTGACACAATGGTCCCTCTCCCTTAGACATGGGCTTAGTAGCATTTTGAGTCAGATAATTCTTTGTTGTGGGGTGCCCTATGCCTTGCAGGTTGTTTAGCAGCATCCCAGACCTCTGCCCACTTGATGCCAGTGGCTTCCCTCCTCCCAGACATTGCCAAATATCTCCTGGAAGGCAAAATCATGCACCTTTGCAGAACCAGTGCTCTAGTCTGTGTTAATGTCTTGCTACAGTACTTACTAATCAATCAAGATAGTAGGCAATGCTTTTCTGGTCAACACTGCGTACTAGGTATTAAACATTATAAAAACTTTGAATGTACAAGAATCAGTAAAAATATATATTAGAAACAGAGAAAAAAATAATTACATATGTATATGTGTAATGATCACTGTTAGAATGACAAAATAGTAACATTAAATGTATAAATAAGATAATTCCCTATAGAACCTGTGAATATTACTGCCATAAAGGTAAAATAAAAGCAGTTTATTATTTTTAGAAATTGGTATTATAAATTAGTGTACTATACTTCAAAACAAGCATGTAAAAACAAAAATATTTCAGAGTCAACATAAGCCAAATGGAAATAAAATTTAAAGTAGCATTATCTATATTTTACAAAGGATAACTAATTGCAAAAGGGAAAAGAAAAATATATGTTACTAAACATAAAATGTATGCAATTGAACAAACAATCTGGAGTAACAATATTTCATAAACTCTCTTAAATCTAAAGTTAAGATGAAACTTCTTTCTTGAAATATCACCAATGTTTTCTTCTTTTTCCAATTCATTTCAAGGTATAGTTCCATAATTTTTTAGGACTGACATTTTTCAATTTACTTTTAAAATAAGCATCTATTGCTAAAGAGGAAAATGACACTTTAAATCCATGGCCCTAATACAGTAATTGAGAAATTAAAAAAAAAATCAGTAATTGAGAAATTTTAAAAAAATCCAAAAGGGGAAACAATCTGGGAATGTGACCCAGTTCATATTTTAAAAGTTTAATCAACTTATATGCCATTCAAGAGGAAGCACACCCATCCATAAAAAGAAAAAGAAATGAAGACCAAATAATATCAATGTTTTAAATTGAGCACAGCTGTGAATTAAATTAGATCTTTTAAATTGGCTTCATTTAGATTTATACTTGCAACTTGCACTGCATCAGCAGTGATTTGAATGACTTGTTGAATTTAGATTTTGTAATTCTATGGCTGAACCAACACTTCCAACTGCCTGCTAAAGATGCTGGGGTAAATTAAAAAGCAAACAAAGTTACTGGGGATAATTCACCCCTTTTGGACACATTTTTTACTGGAGAAATGAGTTGCAACAATGGCAAATTTAGAAAAAGTAGACATAAAACTTTAATTTGTTTAGAACTGTCGATACTGATACTGTGATGGGTTATTTTCCTTTCAAGCATTTTCACCACATATCATCTTAGACCTTCATGTAAAAATACTTTCTAGTGAGTCACCTTTAAACTCCCTAAGGGCAAGGGACAGTCATTGTATGTACTTTCTTCTTTTTTTTTTTTAATCCTCACTTGAGAATATTTTTTCCATTGCTTTTTCAGAAAGAGTGGAAGAGGGGAGAGAGAGAAACACTGATGTGAGAGAGACACACATCGACTGGTTGCCTCCCCCACATGCCCTGAACGGGGATCGAGTCTGCAACCGAGGTATGTGCGCTTGGCTGGAATCAAACCCAGGGCCCTTCAGTCCGAGGGCTGATGCTCTAACCATTGGGCCAAATCGGCCAGGGCTATTGTACTTTCTTTATGTCTGTCAGAGCTTTTCACTAAGCCGCTAATTATAGACATCATATTTCCATTATTCATTATTTAATTTTGGGAGGTTAATCAAGAGATATCTTAAAATAAGTTTGACAATATAATAGTAATCATACCAGAAGCAATAATTTCTAGCCAATACCAGATGTATGCAAGTCTATTTCTTATTCTGGCTGGTGGTTACATGGGTGCTCAATTTGTAAAAATTTGTTCAGCTGTACACTTACAATTTGTGCATTTTTCTGTATATACTTCAGTAGAAGTTATACTACACTCAAAATTTACCTAAGATAAATAGAAAAATCCTATTTTAAAATGTTTTGCCAACTCTCTTGTATGCGATTAGATGTCAGTCACTCACTGCTTTTCAAATGTTTACATTTTTTAGTAATTAAGCTGAAAATCGAAAGGTCATGGCCAATGCATTTTTCAGGAAGTAGAGAGCATAGTATGAGAAGCAGGAAAGTGAGAAGATTATCATTCTATAATGAATGAAATACCTCTAGGCCCATTTCACCTCGGGCTACTCTCCAAGCCACTGACCCAGATATTCGTCCACCAAGTTCTCCAGGTTTGGGGGTTTTGGGAGATATAAATTCAACAAGCTCCACAATTATCCTCTGGAGAAGTTCTTTTCTTCTGTTTTCTGACAAAGATATTTGCCTCTGCAATTTGTGTTTAAAAAAAGCAGTTATCAAAGGTAGGAAAAATGTTGAGGTCCATCTCGAAGTCAGAATATACTTAAAACATTTGTATTTTAAGGGAATCTTAAAAGAAAAACAAACAAACTTTATTTTCATATGTATAATTATTTGGAAAATAAAATGGACACTAGAAAATTCAAAATAATTTTATAAAACTTATGTAAAGAGATCATTGTATACCCATATCCAACCCTGCATGACTTTTACTGTCCTAGATTTAAAATGAAGGTAGCAACCTCTGTTTTTGGCCACAATAAACTAGCTTGTATCAGACCAACTGTCCTGCTGAGAAAAGCTAGAAAAGGGGGAAAACACACACACAGATATACATACAAACACCTGTTTGAATGCAACAGAAAACTACCAACGTAGCCAGAACTGAAGAAGCTAAGACCCCCAAGAGAACTAAACAGGTGGACCAAGGCTGCACCTCTTTCCCTTCCAGGCACTTGCTAATGATTAACTGAAATGAGGAGGAGAGGCTCAGAAACCAAGCACAAAGCAGAGGCTAAAGCACTGAAAAACAAAGCAGAATTTTTGGCAAAAACAAAGTGCTGGAAAATAAATAATTGGAGTTCAGAGCCTTCCAAGGTGAGGGGGGTCTCTAGTAAATACTTTAGGTTTTCAGCTTAGCATCTCTGAAGAGCTACACCTTAGAAGGTGAAATTCCAAACAGACTGAAACTTCACCTTCGACTTAATCACAGAAGCGAAAAAAAATCATACAAGTATAAAGTTAAAAAATTTCACTACCACCAAAGGGGTACGAAAATAAAAACTGAATCTTCCCTCTTGGACCCCCAGGTCTTCTCAGAAGCAGTCACTGTTAACAATTTCCTGTGTCTTGTTTCAGAAATTTCCATACTTGGACAAGTGTGTATGTATAAGTACATTCAAGACACAATTACTTGGATAATAAAACAACATACTTTTTGTCAAGTATTATATATACTTAAATTTTGTTTCACTGAACTTTAAGAGACATGACAAATTAAAGGAAAAAAGTACAATATATAAAACAGGTCATCAAAATTTTCAATGAACAAAAAGACATTTAACATTAAAATATTTCTGCTTGTAAAAGAATGCTACAACTTAAAAAACCAGCTCTTGATTACATAAAAAATTTCTAATGTCCTCTCAAAAAGGACAAATGCCCATCACCCACCTGCTTATTAAGTCCATTAATAGTTTCTCGAAGTAATTCTTCTTTAATCTGAGTTCTTCTGGAAATCACCTCTTCATGTTTACAAGAATATCGCCAAGTGACATCAACCACCTCCAATTACAGAATACAAATACTTAATAAGTTACAACCATCAACCTTAAATACCTAGAATACAATTCTTAAATATAAAATTTAAGTGCCATTCTTTGTTACAAGTTTGAAAACCTGTGGAGAACAATCAGAGAACATGCCTCTTATTCATTTTCTAAGGGGCGTGCTTCCAAGAAAGACTGTAGTAAGATGAAGTTTTCAGAACATTTAGGCTTTTTAAAACTTATCTACAAAGTTGACTTCACAAAATTCAACAAATAAAAAACCTTTTCTATCTTTACTGTATAAAATTATATGATAGAACTAATTTTTGATAAAGGTACAAAAGCAATTCAATGGAGACAAGATAATCTTCTAGAACAATCCATTATCCATATGCAAAACAATGAATTTCCGTCCACACCCAAAGTACACACAAAATTAACTCAAAATGGATCACAGACCCAAGTGTAAAATTAAAAGTATAAAACTTCTAAAAGAAAAAAGACTAAGGAGAAAATCATTGTTTCTTGGGTTAGGCAAAAATTTCTTAGATACAACATCAAAGAGCATTTGTCCTTGAAAGAACAAACTGACAAACTGGACTTCATCAATTTCTTTTCTTCATTGAGAGAATGAAAAGATAAGCCACAGATAAGGAGAACATTTTTTGAAAAGCATGTATCTAAGACTTGCATTCAGAATATATAAGGAGCTCTCAAACTCATAAACCCAATTAAAAAAAATGGGCAGAGTGGGCATGTGCATAGCAAATAAGCCCATAAAAAGATGCTCAGTACTACATGGATACGTGGAACAGACGGACGGACCTCAGAGGGGAGGGGCGTAGGGGGACTGGGTAAAAGGTGAGGAGATTAGCCAAAGAACATATACGCATGACCCACAGACACAGGCAAGAGCGTGGTGATGGCCAGAGGAGGGGGGGTGGACAAAAGGAGGAAAATAGGGGACATCTTTAGTAGTGTCAACAATAAAAATATTTGTTAAAGTAAATAAATAATGTCCATCAACAGGTGAATGAATACACAAACTATGGTAAAGCCATACAACGGAAATTCAGCAATAAAAATAATAACCATTGATACATGAAAACACACGGACGAATCTCAAAATAATTACACTGAGTAAAAGAAACCAGACTCTCCCCTCCCCGCCCACCACAGAGGATAGAGGTGCTCCCTGACTTGTGATGGGTTACATCCCAGTAACCCCATCATAAGCTGAAAATACCGTAAGTGGAAAATGCACTTAATACTAGTCCACTATAGAGTACTGGTTGGGTACCGTGTGGCTCAATGGTTTACTCGGAGCTGCAGGTCACTGCCTCTGCCCAGCATCAAGATACTGCACATCACTAGCCCAGAAAAATATCAAAATTCAAAAATTCGAAGTACAGTTTCTACTGAATGCGTATTGCTTTTGCACCTTCACAAAGCTGAAAAATTTTAAGTCTAACCATCTGTATATATGATTCCATTTGCATAAAACTCTAGATCTGTGTTTGCCTGGATAGGGACAAGCAGCAGGGATAACAAAGGGACATGTGGAAACTTCCAGGGACAGTGGCCATATTCACTTTCCTCATTTTGTAAAGGTAATTTCATAGGTGTATATAAAGGATAAAATTTATTGAATTGTACACTTTAAATATATGCCATGTTTTGTATGTCAACTATAATTTCAAAAGCTGACAATTTTTTATTTTATTCTTTTTTCTCTTATGCCCTACCTCATCTTTAGAAAATGCTAGGATGTAGGACAGCTTCTTGCCCCACCCTACTTCATAGAGGAGAGGCTTGTCACAGACATCTTCACAGGCATCACAGTGCAGCCACCGCTGCTGAGAAGGAGAGTAGACTTCTGTCCAGACATGGTCTACTCAAGTGAGACGAGAGAGCAACAGGAAAAAGGGGGGGGAAAAGTTAAGTTTATAAAACCACAATGACTTCCAATAACTATATACATACAAACTCCTGAGAGAAGAATCACAAATAAAGTTATGTGTAATATTCTAAATTTTAGTTAAGACTGAACATTTTGTAGCACACAAGACTCTAGAACACTTGTTTTCTCTGTCTCTTTGAAATCCTTGAAAATGTTTGTGGAGTATCTCCATTAGTACGGTCAGTTTTAGTCTTAATTAAAAATGATGTAAGCTATAACTTTAAAAGATGGTTAACATATTGAAAAATAGCATAAAGAAACCAGGGATCAGTTTGCTAATGTGAAGATGTTAACGCCACTTGAAAATGCAGTCTCTCTCAGCCTTTATGATCCAGAACCAGTTCTATCAGAGGATCTCTGGTTATTGATGTTCTACGTTTGACTGTAAGAGAGCAATAACTATTAAATGAAGCTTTCATTTTATTATTTAAAAAACAACAGCAATGAAACACAAGTAAAACACTGAGGACAAGGAAAACAACTTTTTAATGTGTAGAAGACAAGTCATTTCTAAAAGGGACAATATAAATTTCACATGGCTTTAATTACCTTTTTGTATATTAAGATTTAAGATTACTAAGTCTTTTATACTAATCCCTACAAAAGTGAAGATTTCTATAGCACATCATTACACATGTTCTTATCCACACTGAAACACCATTACTAAAAATGTCATGGTAAATTATTAATAAAAGAATGTTCATAGTGCAAAGTACTAGGCAAAATGCTAAGTGTACTACAAAATCTTGTGATCCTCACATAAAACCCGTGAGAGATTAGTATATTGTCATTTTACAAAAGGCAAATGGAAGCTCAGACCGACAAAGCCAGAAAGTAGTAACAGACAGAACAGAACAAGCCCAGACTGTAAAGCCCAGTCCTTAAATCTGCAAAGCCCAAATGAGCTCTCTGCTCATTCCAGTTCTGTACCTGTGTAATCCCAGACGTAGCGAGCTTCAAACCCTAAGGCTCGGCAGCACAGTGTAAAACAATTGGCCCACTCGCCACACCGTCCACGCCTCGTTTCCAAAAGTTTCTCAGGGTGATTATACCTGGTTTTAAATAACAACAGAAAAAAATTTGATTCATTATAAAAAATAAGAATTTTAAAGAATTCATGTTACCTCTGTGCTAAACAGTAATATTTCTTTCATTTGTAACGATTAAAGAGCCTAGAATATATGAGGCAGTGTACTAGAATCTTTGGAAAAAATGATTAAACAGTGGTACAATCTTCAAGGAGTTTACAGTTCTAAGATGGAGAAGGGATTAACATGACTAACTTTAATACACAGCAGAATGTGATACAGACCATACAATAGGTCAGGTTAGGGTTACAGGAGAGTGGTTGCGGGGGGAAAGCTTGTATTTGAACCTGCCTTGAAGGACAGACAGGATTTGCACAGGCAAAGGTTCTCCAGGAAATCTGCTTTGGGCATTAGTATTATCCTAACAAGTAGTATAAGTAGCTCATTGTATTTAGAAGGTAAACAACTTTAACATACTCAATAAAGCTCTTCAGCTAGGTTGAACTCAATTTTACTTAAAATACTATTTTTGTCTCTAATGATTATTTTGATTGAAATGCTCTTCTTCTGAACTACTTAAAGGCGCTAATTCGGAAGTTGCTTTTTAAAAGATATTTGCTATGTCTCCAATTATAAAATTATCACAAAACTGGACAAGAGCAAATTTTGCATTTGTGTTGAGAAGGACTTTGAGCTGATAAAGCTAAGTGCCCCAGCTGAGCAAAAATGCTGGCCTTGAGTCTGGGAGGGAAGGACAGAGTTGCATGAATGAACTGACTCTGCAATGAGAAGTTTGTCTTAAGCAGATGCTCTTGCTTAAGCTAAGTTAAATGAATTTATAATTTAGGTAATTAAGTCATGGAAAAGTTATAAATTTACATTAAGAAGTAACATAGCAGAATCCTATGCCTCCATCTTCTGTATACTACTTGTGCCAAGTTGAATGACCAACTCAGCCTCTAAATACAGTGCTCATCATCCCAGCCCTATACAGAGAGCAGCTAACAGTGCGAGCAAATGCTTAGAAAGAAAAAATGTAACACTGTATAAGTATCTTTGTTAGCCTGGGCCCCTGCACACTACATTATCAATTTACATCCAATTGCCTAGAAAGAATTTATGAAGAGAGGGATTTAATTATATATGTATATCTTTTATCTTCAAATCTTTGCAAAATGTCTGTGCAAATGTATGCTGAATGAAGAAATAACTTGTACAAATTTTAGATAATTATTGGATATTGGGTTTTGTTTATCCTATATTCTGTGTATCACAGGGATGGTTCCCATTAGGAAAGTACTAAGTCCCTAAGCCCTCCAAATTAGGTATCTCAAACACATGATATATTTTCTTGCCTGATACAACCAAACTTTGCAAGTATTGCCAATTAAGAAAACCTGATAAGAGGCCTTTATATTAATTAAAAAATTAATTAAAAAGTTCAAGCTTCCCTAGTTGAAAATTTAAAGATATGAGGCTAGGTTAGGTTGGGTGGGGGAGGCACCTAATTAGAACAAATTTCTGTAGTTAGAAATTTATATATATATATATATATATATATATATATATATATATATATATGATGGTACTCTCTCTCTATATATATATAGTATAAATTTATATAGTACTAAATTTATATATATATATATGATGGTACTATACTTTCACCTTCCATATTACCATCTGATGATAAGGTACAGCATTGTATTTGCTATCACAACCATCAGTATTATTAATGTTGTTAGTAGTATTTTTATATTCTATCAAATGCCAATATTAAAGTTATCAGAAATTTCAAATTATTCCATTAAAAGAATACAAAATTAATAACATTAAATGCACTAGGACTACACTCAATTTATATTCAAGAGCGAGAGTTGAAAAGCTTTTCCTATAAAAAGACCGACAGTATTTTAGACTTTGCAGGCTGTATAATCTCTGTTACCTGTATTCAACTCTGCCACTGTAATGTAAAAGTAGTTATAGACCACACATAAATGAAATCAGCCCGGATGTGTTCCAACAAAACTTTATTTACAAAAACAGGATGTGGGCTGGATTCAGCCTGCTAGCCAAAGCTTGTTGATCCCTGTCCTAATAATTAAAATGAAGATTAAAAAGTTCATTTAATAAAAATTCTCTTCTACCCATTACATTAAGACTTTCCTGTCTAGTGGATACCCACCTCGGGAATCGATTGCTGAACTGGCACACATCACAATAATGATCTTCCACTCTGTTTGCACCCCACTTCAACTCATCGTCAGTGGGAAATAACGCTTCACCTCTAGACTTAGTCTTGCCACCACATTTGCTGCACAAAATGTCATTCACCCATTGAAAAAATTCTTCCTTAAACCAGTGTAAAAGCTCCAGCAAAAGAAAATCCTCATCACTTAAATTAGTACCTGAGAAATTAACACAGAACCAAGTAAGAGCTAAAGCTTACAAAAACTAAAAACATCCACGTATTTTATTCTCAAATATGAGCTGAAATATATGAAAATATAAGATGATCTACAAGGTTTGCATAAATATTGATGCAAGAAGGAAACTAAACGTCAGTATACTGTGAACGAAGCTGGAATACACTAATGATACACTGCACACTTAGAGCAGTAGGACATCTACACTTTGTACCTTCTAACTGACATTACCCATTAACCTATGAGCTGAACACAACAATCTCCCAGGGAACTATCAGTTTGGAATTGATTCTGAAACACATGGGAAGTAACGAAAAAAGCCTGATTTGGAAAAACATTTTAAAATTACTATGTTAAATTTGTCAAGTACATATACAAGTAAATATGAAACAATCACAAAAGCACAGGCAGAAATCATGAAATTTCAGACACTTTAAAAATCATCTTATTAGCTTTTCTATCAGTGCTTCAACATACAACATAATTAATGGATACTCTCCACAAAACACATAAAAACACGAGCATGTCTAACCTCCCCCACCGCACCTGCCCCGGCAATCCCCCCACCCCTGAGAGCTGTCAGCCTGCTCTCTATCTATGGGTCTGTCTCTGTTTTGCTAGAGAGTTCATTTTGTTCATTAGATTCCATATATGAGTGAAATCATATGGTACTTGTCTTTCTCTGACTGGCTTATTTCACTTAGCATAATGCTCTCCAGGTCCATCCATGCTGTCACAAAGGTGGATTTTCTTCATTTTTATAGCCAAGTAGTACTCCATGGTGTAAATGTACCACAGTTTTTTTATCCACTTATCTACTGATGGGCACTTGGACTACTCCCAAATCTTGTCTATAGTAAATAATGCTGCAATGAACATAGGGGTGCATATATTCTTTTGAATTAGTGTTTCAGGTTTCTTTGGATATATTCCTAGAAGTGGAATCACTGGGTCGTAAGGCAGCTCCATACTGCTTTCCACAGTGGTTGCACCAATCTGCATTCCCACCAACAGTGCACGACGGTTCCCTTCTCTCCACATCCTTGCCAATACCTCGTTTGTTGATTTATTGGTAGCCATTCTTACAGGTGTGAGGTGATACCTCATTGTGGTTTTAATTTGTGTTTCTCTGATTAGTGATATTGAGCATCTTTTCATATGCCTATTGGCCACCTGTATGTCCTCTTTGCAGAAGTATCTATTCAGGTCCTCTGCTCATTTCTTAATTGGATTGTTTGGTTTTCTGGTATTAAGTTTTATAAGTTTTTTATAAATTTTGGATATTAACCCCTTGTTCTCCCATTCAGTGGATTATCTTTTCATTTTGTTGATGGTTTCCTTCGCTGTGCAAAACCTTTTTAGTTTGATGTAGTTCCATTTGTTTTTTGTTTTTTTCTTTTGTTTCCCTTGCCTCAGGAGATATTATCAGAAAAATATTGCTACGAGAAATGTCTGAGATTTTACTAAAATAAACTATATTTAATAAAGTTAGTCTTTCAAAGTAGTTCTAAGAGGATGGAATGTTTAATAAATATTGGGACAGGTAGCTATCAAAATAATGGATCCCAACTGTACTTAATTCATCCTAATATGTATATATAATTTTTTTTTACAGATGTCTCCCTTTATTCCCCATTGATCCCCTCCACCCCACATCCACCCCACCCCCAGGCCTTCCCCATACCAATGTCTGTGTCCACGAGTTATGCTTATAAACATGTAAGTTCTTTGGTTAATTTTATATCTTTGATATATTACATATAAAGAGGAAATACTATAAAAGTATTAGAAAGTAATAGAAGTTACAAGAGAATATGTTTATAACTTTTGTTCATGAATATGTTTATGATCTTAACCAAGACAAAAATTGTAAAATACTGAAAACAATTAAATTTCTTATAAAATTTATAACTTTGTATATGAAAATATATACTAAGTGAAATTAAACAAAGAACACTGGGGTAAAAAAAAAGTAACATGTCTAACAAAGAAAAGTACCCAGAATATATAAAGAACTTCTACAAATCAGTAACAATACTAACAAACCCATCAGAAAAAATTTAAAAGTCCATAAAAGAAGTTCAATACTTTCATTAAGTGGAAACCAATACTTCTCAGGCACTTCTGGTATAAACTGGAAGTCGATTTCTTTGGCAGAATCCACTATAACAAACACCCACTACACACTCATGACACTTCTATATCTATCTCAGGGAAACATTTGTGCACATATACCAGGAGGCATGCTTTACAAGAATCTTCACTGAAGCAGCATTTGGAATAGAGAAAACTGTTAAAAAATCTCAATGTCCTTCGATAGGGAACTGTACAAACAATAGTATATGCATACTATAGGACACCATGGAGAGTTAAAAAGATTTCTAAGACATAATAGTAAATGAAAAGCACCAAGGAGCTGAAGATACATGGGATGATAAATTTTATGTAAACCCACACAACTTAAACTATTAATTTTTACAGATAACTGTAAATGAGTAAATACAGAGAAAAATATATGAAAAGAAACACATCACGAGGTATTAGCTGTTACCTATGGAAGAAGAGTAGGACTGGCAAGGAGAATTTAGATTTTCCTGCATAATATGAGTTTCCCAACAAAAAAGATATTCATGAATGTTAGATTAAAAATGAACTTCTAGAAATATAGCACTGCCATCATCTTTCTCTTTAGAGTCCCTACAACAGCCAGATAAGAAGTACATAGAAACTCATAGTAAAATGCTGAAGTTGGAATAATTTAACAACTAAAATCTGAAGACCATTAATGATAACATATAATTATTGGTAAATGAATGTGGCAGGAATTGTTCAGAGCCATTTCCAAGTAATATCTCATTTATTTCTTAAAATTATCATCCCCATTTTAAAATGAAGAAATTGAGGCATAGAGATTAAATTACTTGCTCCGTGATGTACAGTAAGTGGCAGAGCTAAATTTATATCCAGGCACTTGGCTTCAAAATCTACATTCTTAATTAGTAAATAATGTCTCTCTCTTAACCAAAGTGAATCAACGGTCTAATCTTATGAATTGTGAATACGATTTCTGTCAAATTCACATTAAAATTAAAATTCGCTAATAATGCCATCATATATTCCATGGACTCAAGTTCTACTATACCTAAAAAAATTCACATACCAATGATTATGATTAAACTGCAAATACACATTCAGGTAAAAAAAAAAAAAAATGTTAACAGATGTGTCCATTAGGTATATGCAATACAGTTATGCTGTTATTGTATTCTTTAAAAATCCAAATAGAAATAGGTTAGATATTTACAATGTACGCAGCAAAAGGCTCCATTTAGTGTTTCTGTTTATTTAGTAATGATGCATTTTTAGCAATGAATGGTTATGGAAAGCCACTACCTTTATCCAATTTTCTAGCTCTAGATAATTTCTCTTGAGATCTCTCTTTTAGTTCTTGGACTGGAATACAAGCCAATGCTTTCTCCTGGAGAGCAAGATTCTCATAGACCAGTACATGCTGAAGGTTGGATCGAAGAACTTTCAGAATGATTGAATCAGCAGTAATCTAATAGGAAAAAAAAATTGAAATTAGTTTTTTTCTCCATATTCTACAAAAAAAACCATAAAAAACACTGGATCTATGATTTCATAAAGAGGAATATATGGATTTACTGAAATAATTATACTTAAAACTTTTACAAAATTAGTATTAGGAGATAGCCATATCTGTGTCACAGTCTAAGATATATCTACTTTTTCTCTTTGAGTATCTTATATTACTGAGAATATATTTAAACAAGGGTACTATGAATTCTTGACCAGAAGCTTGGATCATGACAATGCTCTGTGCAATGCATAGGACAACCCCTTCCACTTCAAATTCCTGTAAGTAATAAGTAATATAACTTTTTAAAACTCTACTCAGCATTAGCAAAGGAGAAACACTCTTAAAGAGGAAAGGCAGATACAAATGAATTAAAGGAAGGAACCACAGCAATATATCCTCCAGAGAGTGTTTACAAAAACTAAAAAATGTTCTCAAAATAATCCCAAAGGCAGAGGAGCCACAGAGTCCACAGAGCAGGAAGAGGCCTTGGAGTAAGTAAGCCTTAGGGAGACTGGATGGGCCCTGCAAACAGAACACCTAGACATTTTGCAACCCTTCACCCCAACACTCCTTGTCAACAAAGAATATGCCTCTGAAAAGTGCTGGGAGACGCTTAGATTCTTAAAAGGAGTGTGCACGCTAAGAACAATTAATTCTTGCAGAGCCCACTTACACAAAACAAAAACTGAAAGAAAGAAAGAAAGAAAGAAAGAAAGAAAGAAAGAAAGAAAGAAAGAAAAAGAAAAAAACCAAGAAAGCAGGAACATAGAAAATACAAAATAAAATGTCAGAAATAAGTTCAATTACAGTAAATATGAATTGGTTAAATGAGTGTATTAAAAGGTAGAGATAGATTAAAAATAAACAGAACCATTGTGAAATACTTACTTCAATGTCAGGTACTGTATTAAGCACTGGGGATGAATGCACAAGACAGACATGATCACTTTATGGTCTATGGGGGAGGGGCATTAGCAAAGAAGAATGACAGAACCAAAACAGACAAGGACATTATCCTCAAAGAGTAAGTCATCTATGGATACAGAAACAAACACACACTGAAAAACAATGTTCAATTATTCAAGCATTTAATGACCTTTTATTATTTGCTAGGTACTGGGGATATAATGGTAAATTAGAAAATTTATTCATAAGTATGATAAGAGTTACAAAGCAAATAATGAGGACAGTGAGGCTTTTACAGGGTTCTGGCCCCAGCATTCCCTGAGTATAAGATGTCTGTGGTAAAATATGAAGGAGGAGAAGCAGCTCGTAAATAGGGAAAGGAAAAGACCATTTCTGTCAGAGGAACAGCATGGAGGTAGCTAGGGAGCATGTGTACAGGGGATATGCCTATTAATAAGCAAAACTTACCCTCAGAAGCAATAAACCACAAGTTAAGATTTAAAAGTATAAACAAAAGAAAGCCATTTCCCCCATTTTTGTTACAAATTTGACAATTTTTTAGAGTTGGGGAAATTTGGATGTATTAGAATAGCTGAGGCATAAATTCAGGAATAAGTCATAACATATTTCAAAGCTTTTGCTGTTTCAACACTTTATAAAAAACAGTTAAGGAAGGTTTAATTCTAACATTACCATTGGAGCAGATGGTGGATTTGATGACCGCCCTTCACTGTTCCTTGCATGCTGGGTTAACCCATTAGGATTTGAAGACTGTGCTGTAGGAAGCTGGGTACTAGCTACAGGTTGCTGAGATAATTCTACTTTGTGGCTCTTATTTGATCCATCCAATCTGCTACTTCTCTCTGTGGCAATGAGGTCACGAATTTTTTGCAGCTGCTCCACTGACGCTTTCTTAGGAAAGATAAGGTGTGTTTCTCCCTGGAATTTATAAAATTAGAAAAAATTTTAACCTTCGCTTTATACTGATAGTCATTCTTTTATAAATATGTATAAAGGAAGCCAATACTATAGAATATGTCATATTTTAATAATCACTCTGTTTTCTTATCGTATGGCACTTTTTAAATATATAAAGGTAATGCCTAACAAAAACCAGAAAATTAAGAAAATTTGGCTTTTTGTTAGCATATAATGCTAAAGCCTATTTTATTAGTTCAAAGAACATTCAGAAAAATATTTATCTTTTCAGAAAGCCTCATAATTCCACCAAGATAACACGAAGTACACCCTGATGGTTAATTCAAAATGATGATTGTTAACAGCAATACTTGTTCCAAAGACTAGAGAAATAAAAGCTGATATATACTAGTCTACTAAGAGCATATCTTTGGTCCAAACAAAACAAAATATCAATTAAAAAAATCCAATATTTTATGTAGTTATTCATTTAATAAATATCCATAATTTTATCAGTGTGCTTTGAGATACAATAAACATAACAAAATTCACAATGTAAAATAGCAAATTACAAAATAAGAAAAAAGGTGAAATGAAAGTATGTTCAATCAATTTTCAAAGTGTTGAGAAGCAGCAGTGTTACAACACTAATTCTACCAATTGCAAATGAGATGAAACAGTTGTTACAAAGTGCAGCAGACTTATAGACTGTAAGCATTTAAATTAAACCCCACAACTGAGAATAACCTTATTTTCCTGGTGATGGCAGACCTAAAGGAATTAACTGGCCAAGATATTACTCAATAATGACATGAAAATCAGTTCCACATGAATCCTTTTAAAAAAACTGAAAGAGGCCAGCAAGTTCCATACATTACTCATAATAGCTATAAAAAAGACTATTTCCATTTATTGTGTTTATGTGTTCTAGCCTTGTGCTAAGCTCTTTACATATATTATCTCAAGTAATTGTCACAACCAGCCTGAGAGGCATTAGGTTAATCTCCACTTTTTATATGAAAATATGAAAGCTCAGAAAAGTTAACCTGCCTGATGCTACAGAATTGTCAGAGCAAGGATTCAAACTGCATGATCTTAATTAAGCTATAACTGACTCTTAGACTGAACACAGACCAAAACCCACATGTCTATACAGTTGGGAGGGCTGAGCAAAAATAATTTTTCTACAGTTGTGATGATAACCTACATGATAACTGAAACAGACTGGAACACAATGATTTTTCCAACATTAGAAGGAACCAGCTCACATCTATGATGAGGTCTGCAAAGAGAAACCAGACATCTGGTTTAAGGCCAAATATAGAGGCTTCTGATCTCATACTGCTGTTAGTGGAGGAGCACTGAGTAAGATAGCTGACACCATGGACAGCGATGGAAAAATAGCTGACAAGTATCTGGGACTGTGTCTCAGTCCACACGTCAGAGAGGCTCCTGATAAGACAGAGATGCTGCTCATGCCTTGGCTCTCTTCCCTCCATTCTTTTCAGGACCAGTTCTAATAGAACAAATGATTATAGCCAAAGTATCTGTACCAAACAGGTTTAATCAACAGCACTATATTTTCATTAAAGGAAAAAATTACAGGCTTAATGTAATAGATCCAATAACATTTTAAGACGTCAATGAGAATTCTAGTATTTAACAAACCTGTGTTTCTCAACACATTTTTGCTGAGACAGTTCTCGTTGCCAGATGTTAAGCAATTGTGGTCCCCGCCTGCCCACTAAATGCTGGTAATTAATATCTTCCAGTCACCAAGACAACCAAACTGCCCTCCTCCAATGCCTCATGTCTATTATCTGTCTAACCTACTAGAATGCAAGCTTCACGTAAGAAAAGATCTGTATTTACCTAGTTCAACACTATATCCCCAGGGCCTGGAACAGAATGTGGGGCAGCCAAGCAGAGAGGCAGGAAGGAAAAGTATATCCTATAGCAAATCAGCATGTTTCTTTAACAATTTCTACAGCCTTGTCAATTCTGACTGCTACTGACGACAGTCTTCATAACCTGGTCCAACTTCTTTCAGCATTCCATAAACTATAAATGGTCAAGCATATACAAAGAAAATTCACAATCTTGATGACTACTTTCATTGTGTCATAAAATTAAACTATGCCCCAAATGACAGAAGATGGAAACACCATACTTATCTTTTGACCTAAAACAAAAAAACACACAGAAGTTCTTTTCTCCTGTTACAGAACTTATATGCAACAACTAAGTTCAGCTTTTCTGTGTTTACTCTTTTCATTTATTACTGAGACAGTTGGTTGCACCTTATTAGTATTCATGTGTTCTCACAAATCAGGTTTTTGCTAAAAGTTTAAAGTGAGGCATAATTTAGTACTTGGGTTGCATGTCTCACCTCACAATTTGGATGGAGACTTTTCTCTGTGGGAGATTTGTTATATTTTACTGTGATTTTACAGTATATTTATTGTGACTTTTAAATGTTTAATAGGTGAAGAAATAACTAGTTCCACAGATTTCCAAAATATTATCTTATTTAGGTAATTATCCATCAATATAATAGTGAATGTTTTGTACATGAATTGAGGAGAAGGAACCCTTAAAGAGACTTACCTCTTCAAAGCCCATTTCAAATAGACATTCAACTGCTCCTCTGACGGGCAGGAGTCTAGTGGAAAAAGCTGTGTTTCCAATCCGGATAGATCTGTATTTTTCATCATTAGGGTTTCTGATTTAAAAAAAAAAAGTCTGATTACATGTTATATGTAACAGTTAATATTTTTCACAATGTTTTTTGCATTCCTTTTCACATTTTATACTAGCTATACTCCTACAGGGTAGGATAAGTCCCAACTTTAAAGAAATGGGGAGCACAGTCTGGAAAAGTGCATTTTGTGATTTGTTTCTCACTATCCATTTACTACAACCTCACTGTTTAACTTTACAGATGAAAATATTAATGCTGCCATAAGGAAATCCATGTGACATTTTAATTCTGTGCTTTTAAAGTGAGATACCTTTATGAGTTTTTAGGTTGCTAAGGAAAAAATCCATGTCAGCCTCAGAGATGTGGGGGAGAAGGTTTTGCCTATGTTGTTTTGATGGATTTCAATGATCAAGAATGGTGTATGAGCCAAGCCAGAGTGGCTCAGTGGTCGAGCATAGACCCATGAACCAGGAGGTCACTGTTCAATTCCTAGTAAGGGCACATGCCCAGGTTACAGGCTCCATCACCAGTAGGAGGGTGTGCAGGAGGCAGCCAATCAATGACTCTCATCATTGATGTTTCTATCTCTCTCTCTCTCCCTCTCCCTTCCTCTCTCTGAAATCAATAAAGACATTAAAAAAAAAAAAAAAAAGAAAGAAACACTGAGAATTAAATATATCTGATCATTTACTAGCCCTCTCCCTCTTTGGAACACAAAATCCAAGGAGGGTTCACATAAATGGAAACCTAGTACATGAGTACATCCTCTACTCTTGTATTTTCATTACTAATCACAAAAGTTGCTTTGTAGGTCATTTTGAAAATTATTTCTAGTCCTTCTGAAAATCTGTTATTCTGAGATACACATAAATTTCCAAAATATCTGCCTTAGACCCATCTCTGGCTCTAACTCTACTCATCCTCTGTAGCTGGCAGCAAGGGAAACATACAGGTAATCTAGCTTTTTTAACATGAAAAACTGAGTAACAACAATAGATGACATATGTGCCAGATCCTTTTTTCTATCTTTTGTAACAATCCTACAATGTAGGTATTTCTCTTTCCTTTTAAAAATGAGGAAACTGAAGCCCACGGAATTTACAGAAATTGCCTACAATCACACTTATAGGAAATGGTTGACTGGGATTTAAACCCACCAGCCTGATTACAAGCTTACATGTTCTCCACCATGCAAGATGCCAACAAACTCCCCAATCATTTAACTACCCTCTCTCAATGTCTCCAGGTGTCCATAGTAACCTAGAATAGAAATCTGAAGTTATTTCGGTCGTCTCCTCCCATCACCAGTTCTCCTTGCATTCAGTCATCAAGAATTGCCAATCCCTGCCTATAATACTTCTCTCTCCATTCTATCCGCATTTATGCTTATGATTACTGCAAGAGCTTCACAAAAGAAATCCATGCCTGGTGTCTTCTTACATCATTATTCTACACAAACCTCCTTCATATGCTTCTCTTTCAGTCTAGAAACTAATCACTTTGTCTTGCCTATCATGTCAAATATATGTTCTCTGCTACTCCATCAACTGGACACATCTTACCAAACCTCTGTTCTCAAAACTGTTCCAAGTTAGGTTCCCCTGCTATCTCCTCACATAAACATGTAAGTGATTAAACATTGTCTTGGAATTGTTCTCTAGATTTTATGCTGTGGCTATTTTCCACACCCGTGTCTTTCTCCCAAACATATTTATTTTCTTGGAAGGAAAAAACCCACTTTCCATTCTTGCTTCCCAATCATATATAGTGCTGTCATAACCAATAACTGTGTGAAGTTTGCAAAAGAAATTAGTGGAAAATAAAAAATTTTAAAAAGAACAAATGGAATAAATTATCTAAGAAACCCATGTGGAATGCCAGTGAAACGATTACAGATTTTTGAGAAAGTAGGTATCACTGAAGAAGGACCATTTTATTTAGAAGTCAGTGAACTGAAAAAAGGTAAGAGGTTCAAATCCATGGCCGATTGTGTATGCAAATTAGCATATCTTTTATTCTGCAATTTCATTAGCTTTATGACTCTTAGTTGGGGGAATAGGAAAAACATCATCCAAAACTGAAACTTAAAACTTGGCCACAAGTTTTATTTTCACTTGTGCGTAGTGCTAAGTATCAGTGCCGGAAAAAACCAAAACACTGCTAATGAAATTCTCATTTCAGCTCTTAGTCTATGAAATACTATGTCAGACTCTGAGGTAGAAACAAGAGATATCAAGACACCACTTACAGCCCCTTATCCCTAACACTAACAGATTTCCCCAAACAATAAAAGAGAAAACCTTGGTGTTCTCAACTCTCAAATAAGTTAGATTAGCAGATCTGTAATGTAGTGTGGCTAGAAATAAAGAAGAAATCTGAAGCTTTTCTGTTAAGAGGTTAGCAAGTCACTGGACTTGAAAGAGAAAGGAAAGGTAGTGTTCCCTCCCTGACGCCTGCAGGAGTTTAAATTCTAAGAATATGAGGACAGCCACTAATACTATTACTTAAAACAAACTAAAAGGGTAGCTTTTGTACCATCTCCAGTTATAGGAGTTCCAAACTCCAAATTCCCTTTTTAGATAAACACTTTTTAAAGATTAGAAACACAAGACTGTAACATGAACTGACAGCATGCCAGTTTTTTCTGTGAGCTTGGTAAACATTCATAATGACGACCATAATGCCAAGACATTTGCGTGCAAAGGATCTCCTTCCTCAAAATACCTTGATCTTAGAATTTTTTGGTTTCATCACATTGAAAGCAGAAGTAAATCCTCATTTCAAGGCTGCCTCCCTTTTCTGAATAGTGGGGTTTAAAAAGTTTGGTGGCTTTCCACGTAGGAGATGGGGTCTGGAGAACTCAACCTATTGAGTTCACTCATGCACAGTCCACTGGCATCCTCCTGGCACTCCGAAGACCCCTAAGGGCGAAGGTGAGTTGAGAAGGGGTCACAGAGGAGGAAGGTGGTCCCACAGAGGTCACAGCTGTGTAGCTGTGTAGCTGTGCACAGTGCGCACGCTGCACCCCATGTACCACCTGGCACCTAATACAGGGCTTGCTCTGCTTTTCCTTTCATTTACTTTCAAATCATTAATGTTACCTATATGACGACTATAACTGCCAAGGGTTAAAACACTGCACTTGCAACTAATGTCTCTAAAATTGAGCCACGTGAAATCTGTAACCGGAAACTAAGGAGGGGTTTCCTTTTAGACTTCATGCCAACAACGCCCACCACTTAGAAAATCAAGTGCACTCTGGGCGAGAACCTAGGCCAGCATCCTGACCTGATAAACAGGCAGCAGGCACAGCCCCGGGCGCCCGGAGCTCCTTCAAGCTCGGTGCCACCTCCCTCCCCCGCCCACCGGGTCCCTCCTGGGGGCGCCACGTCGGTCCGTCCAGGGGATGGGGCGGTAATGGTCCCGAATCAACGACCACACTTGCCCCCCAGTTCCCCTACAGGCCCCTCAGAGGCCTAGAGCTGCAAGTCTGCTCACAGGAGAATGAAACCAATTACTCTCACCCAAGGCGCTCACCTTCCCGAATCACTATTGAAAGAGGCGCGTCGACGGTGGACCCCAGATGTGAACATGAAAGCTGTAACTTTAAAAGCAATGCGGCTAATAATGTTTCAATCGCCAAAATGGGCAGAGAAGACCATAAAAGGGTTAAAAAACCCCCAAAAACCACCTCACTAATTTGGTATGATGCTTAATATGTTCGCAAAATGTTAGGAAGAAAATGTCTGGTGGCTGCTAACTTCTGATAAGCACGTGGAAATGGACGGCACCCCGCTCGGCACAAATCCGGGCAGTGGGCACGAAAGGCCGGTTCGCTGATGTCCCGTCATGTGAAAGTGTCAGACAGGGGGGTCCGAGGCCGAGCCTGGGGGCGCGCCTTCCCACCTCCCTCGCCCTGCCCTACCCCGGGGCCCTCCATTTCGCCCAACACCCCGACGTCAGGTGCCAAGTCGCAAGTGCAAAGAAACTCCCTCTTCTCGGGCGGGTGGGGTCTAGCCCGGACCTCCAGGCCCCCGGAGGGCACTGAGCCAGGGCCAGGCCCCCAGCCTCTCCGACCTGCCGCCCTCGGGGGCCCGGGCGCCCCCAAACCCAGGCGGAGCAGGCTCCGCGCCCGTCCCCACAGCCCCGTCCGACCCCGCGGGGGGCAACCTGAGGATGTTGTCCGCGTAGGTGAGCAACAGCTTGGAGGCCTCCAGGAAGGTCTCGGGGCTGTTCTGGCAGAGCTCGGCCACGGCCGGGGACGCGGCGTCCGAGGAGCTGCCCAGCGCCGCCGCCGCCATGCTGGAGCGCCCGGCCGTCGCCGCCCCTCGCGCGCCGCGTCCCGCACTGAGCAGGCGCCGCGGCGCGGCCGCCCCCGCGGCGAGCCGGGAGGGCGGGGGCCTGGGCGCGCGGAGCCGGGAGCCCGGAGCCGGGGCTTCCACCGGGAAGGGGGGAGGGGCTGCGGGGACGCGCCGGGGCTCAGCCGGGAGCGGGAGGGCGGGGGCCTGAGGGCGGAGGCGGGTCCTGGTCGGGAGGGCAGGGGGCCTGACCGGCAGGGGGCGGGCGGGAGCCTGGGAGGGCGGGGCCTGTGGGGGCGGGGCCTGGGGAGGGCGGGGCCTGGGGCGGAGGCGGGTCTCGGTCAGGAGGGCAGGGGGCTTGACCCGCCAGGGGCAGGCGGGGGCCCGGAGAGGGCAGGGGCCTGGGGAGGGCGGGGCCTGCGGAGGAGCCGGGTTGCGGGTTTCCGAGGGGCGGGGTCCTCGGCGTGGCGGGATGGGGGGCTGCTCCGGGAGGGTGAGGGGGCTCTGACCAGGGAGGGCAGAGGCTTGGTTGTCAGGGCTCGCGGGGCTTCGACCGGAAAGGGTGGGGTGCTTGCTGGTGGGTGTCCAAGGATGGGGGGCGGGGACTGTGGAGGACTGATGGGTTGGCTTGTGGTCAAGGCCGGGGGTGGGGTCTTCCCGACTTAAATAGAGCCAGGTACAGAGGTGGGGAAGCCCCCAGAGCTCCGGCCACCCTTTTCCCCCAATGACACAGCCCGCGGGCTTCCTCCTCGGCGAGCGGCAGCCTTCCCGCGGAGACGCGGGGCAAGACTCGGAGCGAGCAGCGGCCGACGTGCGAGAACCACCGCCCTGCTGGGTTCCTGGTATACGAATTATTTCTAGAATTAGGCGAAGAATTTCTTGAGTAAGTCCCAGCTCAGATAGCGTGACGGCTCTTTAAAGAAGTGTTTTTCAGACCGCAGGTTGCAATACAGTGTCTCGTGGACTCAATTTACCTTGTGGTGTGACCCGCACAGAACACATACATACACAGTAAGGACGAAGTAGAAGACAGTGGGGGGAGGGGAAAGGCGGTAAAAATACACATCCCACAGAGTAAGGGCAAGCATGACTTTGTGGCTTTGTTTTGCAGGTAGATGATGTGATCAGTGTCCATCACTCCTTTTAGGAGACGAATCCTAACCTCTCTAATCCATTCTCTGCCTTTTCCGTGTCCTTGAAAACGTACAGTACTGTACTTCCGTCTTTGCAGAAATTCCTTCCCTAACCTCAACAAATATTTGTCTTGACCTTATGTTTTTAAGAGAAGCTACTTGCCTAAGTAACTTCTTTAACTGTTCTTGATACTTATCTTCTGTTTGCTTTTAAAATTTGAAATTTTCTCCCAATATCTATGAGCAAGACCCTGCCTATGCCATCTACTTCAGTTACTGTTCACATCTGCCAAATATTTGTGAGAAGTTTTTAATATGTAAGTGTTGGGCCAGCTGCCAAGAATAGTTTGTTTAATTGGTAGTATGTTCCTAGCTGCTATAGCTAAAACTTTCAGTGACTTAACACAAGAGAAATGTCTTTCTTGCTCACATAACAGTTTAATAATGCAGGTGTCATTAGTCAGAGGGTTGCTTTCTTCCATGTAATGATTCAGGGGCTCAGGCTCCTTCCATCCCATAGAATGGAGGTCAACAAATACTTTTTGTAAAGGACCAGGAGTAAATGTTTAAGGCTTTGTAGCCATAGGGTCTCTGTTTCAACTATTTAACTCTGTCTCTGCAGTTCTCCTTCCAGAGACAGTACTTTAAAATGTATGGGCTTGACTGTGTTCCAATGAAACTATATATAAAAACTGCTGGATTGACCTGTAGTTTGCAAACTCCCGGCCACAGAGAGATTTATAGAGACGTCTGCATTTAGTTAACGGTTGAGCAGAAAAAAGGCCTACCTGCTTAACCACATGGGCCCAGAAATGACATACAGCATTTTCTCTAGCATGCTGTTGGCAAAAATGAAGCCCCATCTACATAAAAGGAGGACAGGCTGGGAAATGTAGTCCCTGGCTGCACAGGTACCACCTACTACTCTATAATAAATTGTTTCCTGTGATTACTCCTTGCCCACACTCTAAGGTCAAATGGTGTCAGGAACCATGCAAGTAACTTCAATGTATAAAGTGGCTTTGTTCAAGTCAAAAAGGAGTAGCAGGGACCCTGGTGAAGGGAATAAATTTACATCTTTCCTAGAGGAATATAGATTCAATAAATGATTGCAGTACAAATTAGACCAGGACTGTCTATCATCTCTGACCTACAGGCTCTAATCCAAAATCTTCAGCATGACACCCAAGACTTTTTGTGATTGGCCCCTGCTTTACCCTCATGCTTTTATTGTTGTTTTGTCCCATACCTCAAATCCAATATTGGCAATATTGAACTACTAGTAGTTTGTCTCCAGGCCTTTGTCAGGATGCTTTTTTCCACCCAATTTTCTAGGACAAACATTTACTCGTTTTCAAGATGCAGCTCAAAGACCACTTGTTTGAAGGCTTTCCTGAATTTGGAAGGGAGCATTGACCTACTTGTCCCTCTGTGTTATTATAATACAAAATTCTATTATATTCTTTTATGAAAGCACCTGTTTCAGTACTTTGCACATATGCTTCCATGGCTGTCTCCCTCTATTAGCCTGTAAACTTTTCAAAGGCAAGAGAGTGTCCTACTCATTTTTGTATGCCAGCTTCTAGCACAAGGTAGGAGGAAAACGGACACTGAAGAAAGAAAGTATGATCAAAGATACAAAGATGAAAAAGAAAAGCTAAAGTCAACCCAAAGATAGCGAGAAGATTAGTTTTGCTGGGTGGAAGTCTATTTAGCAGAGAATGGGAGCTATATCTGGAAAGATAGTTTGGGATAAGATTATAACATATTTAAGTAAACCTGGGAAGTCTGAACAGAAGGCTATGGTAAGTGGAGCACTTTTGAAGATTTTGATGCCAGAAAACACCATGGTGTTATGTAGCGAGGAATGTGGTACTAAATCACATATAGCTATTAAAATACAACATTTTCCACCCCTGTCCAAACAAAGGGAAAGGAGATCAGAGGTAGAATGAAAAATGAAATGACTTTTTGTGGTTTTACTTTTCTTTTTGAAAGAATTTTGATTTTTCAGTTCTTATCCAAGATAATTTTGTGATATAAATACACACACACACATAAAACAGCATATTAAAACTATGTTTTGTATGAGTTTGGCTTTAAAGAAAATATTGTAGTTCTTTTCACACTGTGATTTAAAAATATATTAAAATGAAAGAGTACAACTTTGGTTACTTATCAAGTTTTAAGTTATTCTATAACTACATGTGTTTATCTTAAAGTAACTATTATTATAGAAGAAAGGTCATGCTAAGAAGTGACTGAATGGGCATTGGATCAAGTATGACTTAAGGTCATACTGGGCTTCACAGAACTATTTTTAGACAAAGTACATTTCTAAACTCATTTAAATCCAGTACTAACCAGAAAGAGCTAAACTTGACCCAAATTCTTCTCTGGCCTGGGAAAGAAGGTTGAGCACTCTAATTGGAAGCGATCACTTCGAGACAGTGCCGGCCGTGGCCAGGTGGCTGAGCTGGATGGAGCATTGTCTGTACACCACACAGCTGTGGGTTCGGTTTCCGGTCCGGGCACATACCTAGGTTGCTGTCTGATCCCTGGTAGGGGGGCATCCTGGGCAACGGATGGGTGTTTCTCTATCACATGTTTCTCTCTCTCTCCCCCCCCCTTCCTCTCTCTAAAATCAATAAAAACATATCCTTGGGTGAAGATTAAGGGGAAAAAAAAAAGAAACATTGCCCAAAAAGAGGCCAAATGGTTGGAAGGTTCAGGTGCAGATTATTTAGTCAATCCTTTATCTAAAGGAGGAAGAATAATACCAAGCTCACACCTTGAGGACACGTGAGCAACAGAGATGCTTATCTACATGCCACCTCGATGATTTCTTGCCTTTTAAAATATTTTCATACTGCATTTCCCATTCACAGACTCAAAGCCAGCTCTGAGCAAATAAAAATACTGAATTTTTCAGACACTTAGAAATAAGCTTCTCCATTCTTCTGTTGTCTTTATTTTTGTCAGACATTGGGTGTGATATTTTGAGCACTGCTCCAGATCCAACAATTTTTAAAAAGTAAAAATAACTATTATTGCAAAAGCATTATTTATTGTAGAAAACATATTTAAAAAGGGGGGAGGGCGATAACATCACAATTATTGTACATCCTTGCATACTTTAAAAACTCTAAAAAAAAATGGATAAACACTTTTTTGTAATTTGTATCTCCTAACCCAGTTTCAATATCTTCCCGTATTAATAGTCATTTATAAAGTTATTTTAAACAGTTGCACAGTATTTCGATGTCCTCACAGAATACACCCCCAACTGCCTGGCACTGGACATTTCGATTAGTTCTTCTTTATTATTATCAATAACTCTGGGAGGTAGGTTAACAGCTTTAAGGCTACAGGAATGTCCTTCTTTCCTAGGATTCCAGTAGAATTGAGCGCGTTCTGCTCCCACGACAGGGTGCTAGGTGGGCATAATCATTACCAAAAAAAAAAAAAGAAAAAAGAATTCCGTTGTGATGGGCAAAAATGCCACGGCATCCGGTTCGGTGCGTGTTCTCGAGCAACTTGGGATCCCTGAGCTTGAAGGCGAGGCGATGCCTCCAGGGCTCCAGACCCCAGCGCCCCGCAGTCTGACCTCCGCCAAGGTGACGCGGGCTCGGGCGGGCCGCGTGCCTCTGCATGCGCATGCGCGGGCGGGCGGGCGCGCGTCTGCGCGTGCGCATGCGCGGGTCCTGCGGCTGCGCGAGCGGCCGGAGCGCTAGTTAAAGGTACCGGCTGCTGGGTGCTCTGGTTATTCCGCCCCTTCACCGCCGAGTCGGGGCGCTGTTAGGGCGGGACGGGGGAGTCTAAGGACCCGGGGTCTGGCTTCTTTTCCTCTCGCCTGCTTCCTTCGGGGGTGTGTGATGCCGCTTGAGAGGCGGGGGGGGGGTTGGCCACGCCCCTTAGCTCCCCGCCCGTGGCCGCCGAGGGCCCGGAAACCCTGGCTGTCTCTACTCTTTGAAAATCAATCAAGTCTGTTAACTCCTTCCCGCCTCAGAGAATATAGGCCCTGAAACGTGTTTAGTGCCCCTGGCACCGGAACTGCAGTTTGGAATAAGGCCTCGGTGATCCCGGAAAGGGGTGCTTCCCGCGGCCCGATCGGGCTCGCAGGGTGTGTGTGCTTTTTATCCTAGGGCTCTGCCTCGGTGAGTGAATGAACCGTCCTGTCCCCTCCTTCTCTCGGAGTGTCTGAGGGCACTTACAGCCTAAAAAGGAAATGAAGCCCAGGCAGGTGGTCTGATGCTATGTAACGTTATGTTCCCTGTGCTCGTTCCCAGCTCGCCCGGCCCGCACCAGCCCCGGAGCCTGTCGTAGGCCCGTCAGCTGCTCGCTCCGCCACCTCCCGGGCGCCCAGGTCCGGTCCTGCAGTGTTTCTGATCATCTCCATCTCGGCCATGCTTTCAAGCTGCTCGCAGAATATCGTAAAAATTACAACTGCTCACATTCTATATTCAGGATTCTGCCACCGGGTAGTAAATAAAAGGAGGTTTTTCGGAACCGGGCCGGCACCCGGGCGGCGCCGGCGGGTTGTGGTCACAGGCATTGGCTTCGTGACCCCGCTGGGTGTTGGGACTCAGCTGGTGTGGGACCGGCTGATCCGCGGGGAGAGTGGGATTGTGTCACTGGTTGGCGAAGGCTATCGCGGTCTCCCTTGCAGCGTGGCTGCTTTCGTGCCAAGAGGTGGTGATGAAGGTCAGTTCAACGAACAGAACTTTGTGTCCCAATCCGATTTGAAGGCCATGTCTTCTCCAACCATTATGGCCATCGGGGCTGCAGAGTTAGCCCTGGAAGATTCTGGCTGGCATCCGCAGTCAGAAGCTGATCAGGTGGCTACTGGTGTTGCAATTGGCATGGGCATGGTTCCTCTTGAAGTTATCTCCGAAACTGCTTTGATGTTTCAGACAAAAGGTTACAATAAGGTCAGCCCGTTCTTTGTCCCTAAGGTTCTGGTCAATATGGCAGCAGGCCAGGTCAGCATCCGCTACAAACTCAGGGGCCCCAATCATGCAGTGTCCACGGCCTGTACCACAGGAGCTCATGCTGTGGGAGACTCTTTCAGATTTATAGCCCATGGCGATGCTGATGTGATGGTGGCCGGAGGTACGGATTCTTGCATTAGCCCTTTATCTCTTGCTGGGTTTGCGAGAGCCCGCGCTCTGAGCACAAACCCTGATCCTAAGTTGGCATGTCGACCGTTTCATCCAAAGAGAGATGGTTTTGTAATGGGAGAAGGGGCAGCCGTGCTGGTGCTGGAGGAACATGAACATGCTGTTCAAAGAGGAGCCCGCATCTATGCAGAAGTTTTGGGCTATGGACTCTCAGGTGATGCTGGTCACATAACTGCCCCCGACTCTGAAGGAGAAGGTGCCTTAAGGTAAAGATGGTTTTTTTCTTTTCAGTCAAAATATTTATTCAAATAAGACATTTTATCGGAGTGTCAAATGAGGGGAAATTGTACTCTCTGGCCTTGGTGTATGGTATCTCTGTTGTTCCATTTTAGACTGCACATAGTGTTTTTGAGTTCTTTGCTTTAACATGTTTCAAGCATTTGAAAGCATTTGGATTTTAGTTAAGGCCAAAAGTGGTGAAGAAGACCATGTATGTCTTTGCTAACTTATCATACCTCTGATTGTGCTTAACAACTGTCAGACTGCTTCCTCCCAAAACCCTCCTCTTTGGCCCTTCATCAGACTTGGACAGTAAAGTCAACGCTTTCCTCTTGATGTGTCTGGTCTGTGCTCCATTTCTGCAGGGTTCTGCTGTTATTAAATTGGCCTTTACCAACCTTTAAGCATCCAGGGATCTTATTAAAATGCAAACTCTGACTCTATAGGTCTAGGGTGGTGTCTGAGCTTCTGCATTTCTGACAAGCTCCCAGTGATGCTAATGCTGCTGGTCTGAGGACCATACTTTGAAAAGCAAGTTGCTAGTTGCTATTGTAGAAGAGATAGTGAATTAAGTTAAAAAAAAAATCCCTGTTAATGTGTTAGCTAATAGGTTACCCTGCTTAGATCATATTATATTGTAACCAGTTAAATTAGCTAAAGGTTGGCAAACCTTTCTATAAAGGGACAAATAGTAAATATTTTCAGCTTTTTGCTCCATAGGGTCTCTGTCACAACTACTCAGTTCTGCCTCTAGTGTGAAATCATCCGTAGACAGTGCATAAATGAATGGGCATGTTCCAGTGAAACTATTTACAAAAACAGGCATCTGGCGGGGGCCATAATTTACCTACCCCTGAATTATACTTTTGCGTAGTTGCTAGTGCTAGAAATGTGATGTAGCCAGCTAGATGAAGAAGTAGTTATGTTTAGATGAAACCTTTCAGCAAACTTTATATTATATTCTGAGCTGCCTCTTAAGGAAATATATGCAGCCCAGAGATCAGGAACTAAAAAAGAAGGTGTTGACATCCATGAAATTTTCAGTGGTTCTTCCTGAGAAATGTTTTATTTTTGGATTTGTTTGTTTTTGGCTTAGCTTTGAACTTCATTTATTTAGAACTCTTATAGCCCAAATAAAGAGGATTTTGAAAGGTTATTTGAACCAGTGAAGTAATGGTGCAGACATTTTTAGATTATTGGGACATATGCCAAATTTTATATTTAAATATGAGAAAAAAATTAAAAATTTTTCTCCACATTTCAAATCTACACACACACACACACACACACACACACATGCACATAGGCACCCCCCCCCCCACACACACACATTGATAAAAATTCTAGGAAGAAAAATTATTTTAGGCTTGAATCAATGTGTTCCCCTCCCCAAGGGAAAAATGGATAATATATTTTGTTAAGATAAATGGAAATATATTTTGTTAGAGATTATATAATCCATAGGTTTATGTGTTTATGTCTTCATGATGAATCAGTACAGGGTACTGGGGGTGACTCAATATTCTCAAGCAGATGGCTTTCTAACTCACATGGTAATCCAAGATGGGGTTCTGTTGTTAGACAAAGGATTATTTTCATCCAGTGTACTTGGGTATTTCTTTCACATAAGCCATACAGATAATGAATCCCATATTAAAATTAAACTTAGTTCTGATAAATTTCTTTTGTTATTTTATTAGATGTATGGTTGCCGCTGTAAAGAATGCAAATGTACAGCCTGAAGAGATATCCTATGTCAACGCACATGCTACTTCCACACCACTAGGAGACGCTGCTGAGAACAAAGCTATCAAACATCTTTTCAAAGACCATGCACATGCCCTTGCCGTTTCCTCAACTAAGGCAGCCACGGGACACCTGCTGGGAGCTGCAGGGGCGGTTGAGGCAGCGTTTACTGCCCTGGCTTGTTATCATCGACAGCTACCACCTACTTTAAACCTGGATTGCACAGAACCAGAATTTGATCTCAATTATGTTCCACTAAAGGCACAGGAATGGAAAACTGAGAAAAGACGTATTGGACTCACCAATTCCTTTGGTTTTGGTGGTACTAATGCAACACTTTGCATTGCTGGCATGTAGGACAGACACATCATTTGTAATTAAACATTGCTTTTTTAAAATGTTATAAACTATATTAAGTGGAGAAATACTATGTTTATATAAATTTATATATTTATATATTAGCACCCAGATACCATTTATTTATGTCAGGGTTTCTCAGTCTTGGCACTACTGATATTTTCGGCTGGATAATTCTTTGTTGGGGAAAGGGCAGTTGTCCTTTACATTGTAAGATGCTTCACAGCATCCTATTCTCTGCCCACTAGATTGCAATAGCAAGCATCCCCTTCCCCTGTTGTGACAACCAAAAATGTCTCTAGACATTACCAAATGTATCCTGTGGGGCAAAACAGCCCCCATGTGAAAAGCACTGATCTAACTTTTTCTAATACTCTAGATCAAACAGGTCTTTATGACATTTCACCCGCTCTTGTCTCTTTCCTAACCATTTGGTGAGTAGCTGCTTTGCGCTAGGTAGGGTTACCACATGGTACACCTCCAGGCATGCCATTCCCATACCATACATAGGAAGGGGATACAGGTATAACAAAGCTTGTATCATCGATCAACATTCTTTGAGTAAAGCAGTCAGCCAGCAACGATCTTTTTACCCATTACCTGTCTCGTTCTCTTTTCTTCATATTATCTGTACCGAGATTCAGTAAATTAGTGGAATTTTCCTAAACTCCCAAGCCATCAGTTCTCTGAAAGAAGGAAGTGAAATTGGTTTGGTTTTTCTTAGTCTTTTTGTATTGATGGCAGCACCTAGTGATTAATGGAGATGAGGGTCCTTAGGAAGTGGAACAGAAGTTGGTGATTCAAGACACATTACCTTGTTCCACCTCTCACATTACTGCGGCTATAGTAGATAGTTTTTTGTTTCCTTCCACCATCTCACCACAAGTGCTGGTGTTACTACTCTTCTACCTTGAGGCTTTCTCTAAAGCCAATGGGTCACATTCATCTCCATTGGCTGGAAGTGTTTGGATGGAAAAGGGCACAGATTCACTAGGGGCAACAACCAGCTTCTGAAGGATGGGAGTTGGTGGATCCAGATGTCTTTCCATAAATGCTGACCCCACAAGGGCTTATTTGTGGGTCATAAGGTCTCAGTTGCAACTTCTCAGCTCTGCTGTAGTAGAGCAAAGGCAGCCTTAGACCATGCAAATAGGTGGGTGTGGGAAGATTTGCCTGCAGGGAGGGGAGAAGCAGAGTTGGCCAATGTGCTGTAGTTTGAAAACTACTCTAACTCTTCAAAGAAGCACATTCTCTGAAAGGTTTAGCTAGCTAATTTTTTGTGTTACTAGGGTATCCAGAAATTTTGCCGTGTAAGATTGGAAAATTGGATTTTGGTACTGGAATAATAATTATAATATCAATAGTTAATGTTTGTATAGTACTTACATACCCAGCATTGTTTAAGTACCTTTCTTAATATCTTTTCATTTAATTCTCACAACAACTATGTGATTTAGTAATATAGGTGTCCCATTTTATGCATAAGGAATTTGAAATTTAAAAGCTGGTCCAAAGTTAACATAACAGTCAAGCAGTGGCAGAGCAGGGACTCGAGTGACCTCTGATTCCAAAGAGCAGGCTTTTAAGCTCGTAAATATGTCAGCTGCCCAAGAGCAAGGATTGAGGCTCTCTACCAAGGGAGATCCTCTGGGGAGGGGCAGAGCTAACTCATTTCTGAGTTGGAGGAATGAATGAGGCAGAGTTTATTAAACGTCTCCTTTTGTTTGAAAAAATAATAAAGATGCAGGTACATTATATTAGAATGTATGAAGTCTGATAACCAAACCCAACTTTAAACAAAATGATCCTTCCCTAGGTATAAATATATGTAATCTTTCCAGGTTTAATATATGTACATTTTCATTTATAATTAAAACCATCATAGTATCTTAAAGAAAGGATGTATTAACTTATAGGTAAAAACACTGATGGTATATTTTTCATTTACCATCAGATGGTATGTGGTACATGCTCATTTTAAACAATTAAGGCAGTGCAGAAGAATATAAGTCAGCCTATTCTACACTACCCTCACACTGGCTAATAACATAACCTCAAAGGAATTAAAATGTGTGTTGCCATTTTGGTCTTGCCTAACTTTAGCAAACAGCACATAAGAATTTTCTTTATCATTTCACTGGTTAATTCTACCCAGCCAAGTCCTATCCAAGGCAGCCTGGTGGCAAATAACCCACCTGAAGATCTTGCTTTCCAGCATGATATATGATGGAGAATATGGGAGATTTGGACTCGATAGACCTATGGTTAGTTTTTGTTTTTGTTTTTAAGTTTCTTTATCTTTATTGTTGAAAATATTACAGATGTCCTCTATTTACCCCCATTGGTCCTCTCCACCCCGCATCCATCCCACCCCCAGGTCTTTCCCAGAGCAGTGTCTGTGTCCATGGGTTATGCTTATAAACATATAGGTTCTTTGATTAATCTCTCCCACCCACTCCCCACCTTCCTTTTGAGATCCCTTAGTCTGTTCCATGTTTCTGTGTCTCTGGATCCATTTTGTTCATCAGTTTATTTTGTTTATTATATTCCACATATAAGTGCGATCATGTGGTATTTGTCTTTATCTGACTGGCTTATTTCACTTAGCATAATACTTTTTAGTTCCCTCTATGCTGTCCCAAAAGATAAAAGATCCTTCTTTTTTACAGCTGCATAGTATTCCATGATGTGAATGTCCCACAGCTTTTTTATCCACTCATCTACTGATGGGCACTTGGGCTGTTTCTAGATCTTAGCTATTGTAAATTGCGCTGCTATGAACATAGGGGTGCATACATTCTTTCTGATTGGTGTTCTGGGTTTCTTAGGATATATTCCTAGAAGTGGGATCGCTGGGCCAAATGGCAGGTCAATTTTTAATCTTCTGAGGAAACTCCATACTGCTTTCCAAAGTGGCTGCCCCAGTCTGCATTCCCACCAGCAGTGAACTAGGGTGCCCTTTTCTCCACATCCTCGCCAGCACTTGTAGTTCATTGACTTGTTGATGGGGCCATTCTGACAGGTGTGAGGTGATGCCTCATTGTGGTTTTAATTTGCATCTCTATGATGATTAGCAACGTTGAACATTTTTTCATATGTCTCTTAGCCATTTGTATATCCTCTTTGGAGAAGTGTCTATTTAGGTCCTTTGCCCATTTTTTAATTGGATTGTTTGTCTTTCTTTTGTTAAGTTGTATGAGTTTCTTATATATTTTGGATATTAACCCTTTATCAAATGTGTCATTGGCAAATATGTTCTCGATAGATCTAGTTTTAAGTCACACTCACTGGGCCTCAGTTTTCTCACCTGTAAATAGAATCAATAGCATTACTTTCGCAAAAATGGTTTTGAGCCTCAAATAAGGTTGATTAATACACTAAGTGTAATTCCCTGTACAGAATGGCTATTATGTTAAGAGACAAGTGTCATCTTTTCCATATTAATAAGTTCTCTAGGAGCTTGGTTAATAAGTCCAAAAAACTTGGTTTAGGATTTTATTGTTTTTATATCTCTATATCTCTATTGATTCATGGTTATTATTATTATTAATTGTTATTGCATCATCCTTGTAACCTGTTATTAAATGATGAAAAGCTTTGTCAAGGTAAAAAGCATCATTCCCAGACTTTAGGAATTTCCCCTAAAATAAGTGGTGTGAAGCGTAGAAATGTTAACAAAGAAGCTTATGAAATCCCTTCTGAAGAGATAAAAGGTTAGAAAGCTGCCTCTCTTGGCTGATTCAGGCCCTGCCCTTCCTAGCAGCTGGGAGAGGAGGGATTAGATGACCTCTCAAGGTTCCTTGTAGCCTGTGGTTTTGTTTTTTTGATATCTATTTAAATATTATGCTAATACTGCTGATGTGAAATCCTTTGTACACAGTGATGGTAGAAAATACCAGCTCCTGACCTGAATCTGTCCCTGCCTGGTTACAATTGTATACTTGAGATTAACAAGACTCAAATGCTTATGTTTTATACAAGCCATTGGGTCTTTTTTTCTCTCAAGAATTTTTTAAAATTGGATTTTAGACTGAAGCAAGAGGGGGAAGGTTGATTAAAAATGCATTCAGAAACAGAAGGATTTAGATTATTTTAATAACTAAGCTTAGTTATCATATTGCAGTTCAGAAAGATGAATAAATAATAATGTAGAACGCAAAGATCCAGGAGGTAAGCCTTGAGACAAGACATTACTGGAGCAGCATATTAACTAGAAAAGAGTCATTGTTAGCAGAGAACAGATAATTCTGCTTCTTTAAGAGCTATGATTCAGGGCTGATGTAGAAAAGGGATCTGGAAGTCTCCCCGGGGTTTGATCTTAGGGTCATAGAGAAAGCTCCCCCTACACAAAATCACTCTACTTCACCCTAGCTTGTCATGATATTCTATTTGAAGTTCTTAGATTAATGATACCTTCCGTGAGATTTCAAAGGCCTGTATTAAAGTACAATTTTTTTCTGTTTAGGTTCATCCTCACTTTATAGATGAGGAAACCAAGGCTTGCAATAATTTTGAGACAGCCTTAAAGTCAGTTAGTAAATGATAGGCCTGGGATTTCTGGCTTCAAATTTTAAGCTCATGGTACTATAGCAAACACTAGAGAGGTATATGGTGAGCTAAGGTGATGGAGGGAGTGTTCTGGGCAGCTAGGCAGATAAGAAGGAAATTACACAGGAAGCCCCAGTTTTCCCATGTGTTTCCCTGGAGCTGAGTAACAGGGACAACTTTGTAGAATAGGAGGAACAAGGGCAGGTTAGTACTTGAGCAGGGCGTAGACCAATTAGAAGAACTTGGGAAGGGGTGAAGCTGAGAGCCCTACTGGGTGGGCTCTGCTTGGAAGCACCAGGATATCTTGCTTCAAACTGATTTTCAATGGGCACAGCCTCCAGGGCATCAGAGAGGAATGTGTCGGGCCCGTGATGGCCCATCTTACCTTACACAGGGTGGCTGGACCCAGCTGAACTCAGGTTGCAGCAGGTAACTTTGCTGCCCTGGTTTTGGCTAGAAATGTCTAAAGAGCAAAGATTCTGTTGGTTTATATTCTGTTCTTTGTGTCTACACTGGAGAGGGAGTGAGATGCAATAGAAAGAGACTAGGCTTTGGATTCAGAAAAAGTTTCTTTAAATTCTGACTTTGGCCCAGCTGGGCGTGGCTCAGCGGTTGAGCATCGGCCTAGGATCCAGGCGATTGGGGTTTGATTTCCGGTCAGGGCACATGCCCGGGTTGCGGGCTCGATCAATGACTTTCTCATCATTGACGTTTCTCTCTCTCTCCCTCTCCTTTCCTCTCTCTGAAATCAATAAAGATATATTAAAAAAAAAAAAATTCTGACTTTGTCATTTACTACCCAAGTTATTTAAGTTCACTGAGTCCCACTGTTCTTATCTGTAAGGAGTTCACAATACTTACCTTGTGTTTATTCATTGAGCATTTATTGGGAGCTATTATGTATAAAGAACTGTACCTAATAGATATTGGGGATAAGATAATATATAAAGTGCCTGGTGCACAGTAGTTGTTCAATAAGTCATAGCTATTATTACTGTTATTATTATTAGTGTGCATAAGTAAATCAGCAATAGGACTTTCAGAATGGTGGTAGTATAAATACATCATTTAGCTTTCCAACTGACTAACTAGAGGCCCCAGCCTAGTATCTTAGTGAAGCGTTATCTGCCTGGGAAAACATTGTTTTTCCCCTCTAATTGGAAGTACCGTGTCTTTTTGCAACAGCTATGTAACTTCTGACATCCTGGTCAACCGTGTCCCTAACAAAATGAAGCTGATTGACCTGCATATCATTCTGTTTCACGATGGTTAATATAGATTTGCTAATAATTTTGATTTGGTAAAGAGTCCATCAGTAGAAAATTAGAAATTTTAATGAAGATTCTCATTAGCTGTTCTTCACAAATATGGGGCTATAATCCAACTCAAGATTCTTGGCAAAGCAATTCTTATTTCAATTATCACAAGTGATTATTAGTTAGTGTTTATATCACTTTGTGCTCCTTAAATGCTTTCAATTATTTTTTCCATTCTTTGGGGGGAGAAAAAGCTAAAAAAACAGAAAACAAACCCTTTGAGGTATCTCAGAATGTTAATCTCCATTTCACAGATCAGGGAACATGGGACAGTTCTTGAGCAAACACTGATATATCCTGTTATCCTTACAAAAATAGTGCAAAGTTCTCTTCTAATGGTTGGCCACGACTAGCACCTACTATTTAAACAAACATATTTACACACACACACACACACACACACACACACATGGGCACGTGTGGTAGAAAAGATGCTCTTTCATCAATGCTTGTTATGCTAAGTGAAGAAATGGACTCCATGCATGATTTGTGTCCAGAAAATTCATGTGTTGAATAAACATGGATTAACGATGATGACTCTGTCACTTCTTTGCTGGTATCCTGCCTTCAAAATTCCCATTCTCTTCCTTGCCTCATCTTCTACTCTTTTAATTCAGTGTATCAATAATTCAGTCAATGTTTGCTGTGTAACAATCACAATTTCAGTGGCATACAACTGTAAGCATTTGTTTTTGGCTCATGCATCTTTGCGTTGTCCGGGCTGGTTTGCTGCATGCTAAGGAGGCAGTGTCTACCCAGGGTATGCTTTTGTCAGGGCAAAAGCCTAAGTGTAATAGAATAAGCTTAATGAAGAAGCACATTTTAAATTTTTGCAGGTGGCCTAGCTCACTGGCCAAAGCAAGGCACATGGCTCTCCCAAAGTCAAGGGGCAGGGAAGCTTACTCTTCCCACCAGGAGGCCATAGCAAGGGTTTTGGATGTATCACTGGTGGGAGCTGAGAGATAATAAAGTCCTGCAGACACAGGCAGCGTCTCCCTCTTTTCGTTTGCCCCATCTTTTCTCAGACTTGCCCTTTAGAGTGTAACGGCATCTGCAGGATTGGGCCACAGTAAGATAAAGTCACAGCAAGAACATGATCCCCAAGGATGTGCCAGGTAGGAATGCAATACCCAAGGAGGCTATCCAGGGATTTCCTATATATGTTAGATTTATAGCTAAAACACTCTAATAATATCCTACCCCAATATTTAAGTCCTTTGCCATGTGACTTTGAAGATATTCTCAAGAGTTAAGAGTTCATTTCCCTGCCTCTTGAATCTGGGCTGACTGGTGACTCGGTTTGGCTAATAGCATGCAGGGGACCTCACGGGATGCCAATATCAAGCCTGGTCACCCAGGGGCTTTCTCTCCTTGCTACCATCATGAGAATAAGCCAAGGCTAGCTTGCTAAAAGGTGAGAAGACCATTTTGGGGAGAGCTGAGACCTCAAAGTTGTTCCTGCTGAAAAAGCCATTGGTGATCAGCCAGTATCTAACCAACCTGCCCGTTGACTGCAGACACAGAAGAGGTCTCAGCTTAGCAAACTGCCTGGCTTCCCCGTAGGTGAGTGAGAAATAACACACCTGTTTTGAGCCACTAAGTTTTGGGTGGTTTGGTAGGCAGAAGTACTCATTTAAATACCCTGGCACTTCCCATCTTGGCTGCTCTGTACAGTCGTCTCACTTTCCCAGACCCTGCATATTTTGTGGGCAGGCTGGAGGTGATCAACTATCCCTTGATGCCTTCTCTTATTTCCCAAACCTGCATCCCCAGTGTTCATGAGATTTTTGTGGCTGGGGGATACGCAAACTCCATGACTCTTCCACAGTAAGCATTTATAGTGGGTAGCTATTTCTTTAGAAAGAGTATAGAACACAAATTGATTTTGGAGAAAGTGATTACTGAGACGATAAAAAGGAAACCAAAGCACACAGTACTTTCTGTTCAAGCTGTCAGATGCATTCCAATTTCTGTAACAATGGTAATTAATTTTAGCTGGGTAGAAAATCCATTTTCTTTGAGGAATCAGTGAACTATAGAGAAATTTGTCAGTAACCATTGTCTGGAATTTTAGTCTCCAGGAGGCACAATCATTTTACAATGACAGCTAATATACAGGAAAATCAACCCAAGATTGAGAAAGCTATTAGGCACTATTGTATATTTCTGTGATAATGGGATTGAAATCAAATGAAAAGGTAAGAGGCTTGATATCAAAGATCTACTTTATTTCTCTCCTGTTTTGTTTTATCAGCACTAAAATGTAGTCTAAAAAGCAAACTGTAAAGAGATAAGTGTGGTGACTTGCAGTTCAAATTTTTGCAATGATCAAACATATTTAAGGGCATGATCTTTGGGGGGTGAGGAAAATATCAATTTATGAAAGTGTCAGGGGAACGCTCCATTTTCGCAGTTCATCTGTAACTCCACTGTAAATTTTCTGCGGTTTAGTGTTTTGTTATCAATATTTTTCTGCTCATCACTGAATTCTAACAGACTCACTTTCACATTTGTGGGCATGTGTCACTGGTTTATTTTTTATGGTGTACTATGGTAGTTGAACTTTGGTGCTGGTCTGAATTAGCCTATCAAAGCAATGGGGAATTTATCACAAGTGAAATGTGTATAAAAGAAAAGATGTAATAGAATGTTTCATAGTGTTTTTATGTGTGCTGATGAACCTATTAATCTACTTGGAAAAAGTTTCTCAGACGTGGGGGTGGGTTTGCACTGTTCCATGCACATGACCTCCTGTCCCTGCTGCAGGGCCACAGATGTTATTATTCTTTGTGATGTCAGGGTATATATAAGCCCTGAATAAATGCATCAGTCATTTCAGGCTACAAAGGGGTCAGCTGCCAGCAAACCTCTTTGTAGGGACAATGGGAACAAGGAGCCGGGCCTTCTTTGCCCACTGACCCTTGCTATTAAGTTTCACCTAAGTGAAGTCTTTTCCTTGAAGTATGTCATGTGATGTTTTGGAATTCTTCCTGAGCCCTGTAGCTTGACAGGGACTTGATCACAAAAGGACTTGATTTGCATAAAAATCTGTTTTTTAAATGACTCATTAAGGGGGAGAAAATAAATGTTTCTATCAAGAATGTGAATGCAGCAATTTTTGTGTTTTGTTCATTGCACTATCTCCAGTGTCTAAAACAGTACCTGACACACAGTGGGAGCAATAAACAGCTGTTCAATGAGTGAAAAGAAATTTGAAGAGAATAGAGACCAAGAGGTCTAGGTGAACTCACACACCAGCTGAAGAAACCTTGAACAGTGACCTTTTCCTTAGGTTTTCGGGGGGGACACTAAGGCCTCGGAGAAAGGGCTACATATCAACTATTAAGATAAATGTGCTTTATGTCTCACATTACTTTCCCTTTATCTGAATCCCAGTCCTCCCCATCCTTGTTGGCTTAGGTCAAGTTCAACACCAGCTCCAACATGAGTTCTTTTATGATCCTTCCTCTCTCACAGGCTCCCCCTTATCTGAACAGGGGGGATCAGATATGCTTGTGCGATTATACTAAGTTTGCTGTGGCTACTGTGCAAACAAGTAGAGATGTCCAGTGAGAAATTTTATATATGTGGATGAAGCCGAGGAGAGAGAGCTGGTGGGAGGTGCACATTCGAGAGCCGTCAATGCATGGGTTGCGACGAAAGTCATGAGTGGATCGGATCACGTGGGGAAAATGTGTAGAAGGAGGAGCGGCAGGTAGAAAGCAGTGCTTCTCAAACCTGAATGTGCTCACCAGTTACCTGGGGACTTTGCTAGAATGCGAATTCTGATTCAGTTCTGGGGTGAGGCCCAACATTCTGAACATCCACCAAGCCCCCGAGGCTGCTGGTCCAGGGACCGCGCTTACAAAACCAAGGAGATAGATGATTAAGACTTAAGAAACGGCAACTTTTAAATAACAGACAAAGGGGGGGTGGGAAGCTGCAAAGAGATTGATAAGAGTAGCCCAAATGTAAGAAATCAGTAGAGTTAGTGGTGCCATGAAGTGAACGGTAGAAAGATTTTCAAGACAGACAGCATTTTCAACTCTTACAGGTTGCTGAGAAACAAGAGCACAGAGATAGGACAGCCTCTGTTGTATTTTGCAGGAAGAGGCGTCTGATGGTCTTAGGGCAGCTCTGATGGAGGAAGGTGGGTAGGTTGCTTAAAAAGGGCCCAGAGAAAGCCAGCAGTAGCAGTAACTCGATGTATGTGATTTTCAATAAACAGAAATTTGAGTATGTTTATATGCTGAAGAAAAACTGAAGCAGAGAAGGAAGGTTGAACGATCAGGGGGTGGTGAGTTGACGGAGCAAATCCTGAAAAAGTTGGGAGGTGGCTAGAACTGGACTTAGACAGGAGGCAAAAAGGGACGGATAAAGGTTGAAGTCTGAAGGAGGAAACATGTAGGGAAATGGAGCGCTTATGTGAGGCTCACGTTTCTCTATGAAGCAAGATCAGAGTTGTCCATGGAAAAAGTGACAGAAGGAGGTGGGATGCCCAGGTAGCCGGCTTAAGGGAAATGGTGAGGGTGTGAAATAGCTGTTGAGGACCCGGGGAAAGGGAATTAACCAGGGCTTTTGGGTAGTGTGAGTTTCCAGTTGAGGTTTGAAGCCTGAATTTGTGATGGTACCAATGTTCAGACCTGTGTGATTTTTCTCCAAGAGAGACCTCAGCAACCTGGGTGCAAGTGCAGAAGAGATGATTCAAGGTGTGTTTTCAGTGGGAGGGGTAATAGTCCCCAAGGGGTGTCTCAGACACTCGGCACACAGGCTTGGGTGCACCCACACCCACATGTAACCTTGGAATTTTCCATTTAAAATACCCAGGGTGGAATTTTATTTATTGTACTAATAAATGAAGCTTTGGATTTAAGGGAATCACGCCAATTCTCAGCTCAAAGAGATATTAGGGAGCTACCAGCAAAAATTAAAAACCAATAAATTTTATTCTCTAGACCTTCACTATCCAATATAATAGCTGTAAGTATAAAATACACATGGGGCCCGGCCGGGTGTGGCTCAGCGGTTGAGCATCGACCTAGGATCCAGGAGATCGGGGTTCGATTCCGGGTCAGGGCACATGCCCAGGTTGTGGGCTAGGCAGCCGATCAATGACTCTCTCATCATTGATGTTTCAGCTCTCTCTCTCTTCCTTTCTCTGAATCAATAAAAATATATTTAAAATAAAATAAGTATAGTAAAGTAAAAAAAAATAAATAAATAAAATAAAATTACACATGTGGCTCACATGATGTTTCTGTAGGACAGTGCTGCTCCAGATTCTTCTTTGGGTCAATTAATCTTCCCTCTCGATTGTTCCCCATTTGTGCTTTTATGCTAATCAGTGTTTCAGTGAGATAGCTAATACAAGTCATTTCTAAATTCTGCCTGAATTTAGACAGCAGCTGACTTGACTACCCACTTTTTGCTGGCTACTACTTGGAGGAGCAGTTGAGTCACATCCTTAGAATAACCAGTGACTATTTGCCATAGATCACTTGGCTCCGTACCCTGCTGGTTATGCGTGAGCTAAAAGCCTGATCCAGACAAGGAAACGCGTTCTTTCTCTGTGCTGAGCTGATTCCCTCTTATTGGAGACAGACTTTTAAAAGCATTCACACAGTAAGCCGAGAGCAGGATTCTGTGTCCATCACATGCACATTTGGAAGCAATTTGCTCCTGGGGTCAGGAGGATGTTTCGCTGGACCGGTTCAGTTTGGGTCACATGTCCAGGCCTGTGACTCGTGTGCAGAGTTTGCTACCAGAACAAAGGAGAGAGGAAAGTGTGCATGCTAAGCAGACATGAACAGTTAACTTGGGCCCGCTGTGAACAGCAAGGCCGAGCCCCGAAGGGCAGCTTGAGCTCTGCCTCTGCGTGTGTGCATTTAAACAGGCTGGAGTTCGCCCGCACAAATGCGTGAACGTCGAAGGCCAAACGATCCTCTGTGGTAGATTGGGCAACCTGAAAGTGAAACGCTTATGCTTTTCTTGAATCAGTTGCTCTGCTTAAAGTCTGTTCTATAGCATTTGCATGGTTTCATTTGGCAAAGGCATGAAAAGTACTTGGTGTAAATGCTGAGTAATTATATGCTCTTGTAAGTGACTGAGCCGACCTGGCCTAGGAAAACGGCCTTTGAATTTATCCTGTCATTAGTCTAGATTTGCTACAACTATGTTCTAGAAAAATGTCTCTTGGCCAACTTTCAAAAAATTTAAGAAAAACACAATTCGTATTATTTAAAATCATGTTATAGTATTAACATGAAAAAAACCAATTCTTGGAATTGGTCAGAACATACAGAATCAAACCAAAGCCTCCCCCTTTCATTTCTCTTTCCTCCCCCTTTCCGTCTCTCCCCCCCCCTTCACATTCTTTCCTTCTCCCCTGTCTTCAATTAGGAGGTCCATCCCTCAGAGAAATAATTCTCCATAGATCTCATTTTCCAGACCTCGGTTAATTCCCTAGCTGCCAGCAAGGCTACAAGAGTAAACATCTGGCACTTGCAGCCTCTCACCGGAGCCAGGTTTCTCGGTGACAGATGACAGTATTGGGAAGTGAATGGTGTCTACTGCATCTCTGCAAAGTTCAGAGCTCTTGTAATTTTATCTCATCGGGTTTATTTTTTAATGCTCAGAAATGGAAATAGAATTAGAATTTTCCGGGCAGCGCAGTAGGTATTCAGAAGCTTTAATAATTAATAGATGCTTGTCTTGCCTTTAAGGAATATATGATCAATGAAGGAAAGCAGGGCCTTGAAAGGAAAGAATTTAAATTGTAAATTAACATGGAAGTGCAATTGTATTGAAAAAATGAACTACGGGAGTTTAGAGGGAAGAAACAAAAGTGATCTCTAACTGGTATTTGCTGTTCAATTACTAAAATGAACATACCACCAACTCCGTATTCCACGAGGAAGTCTGGCTGCAATATGTTGCTTCATGACGATGCCAAGCTGTTGCCGACTATGTTAACATACGGATAGCTGGAATCGCCAGTTTTGGTAGAAAGTAGAGGACAATGCGTGAAAAATGTGACAGCTGAATTTGTGTGCATAGTCGATCTAAGGCAAGACCAAGGTATATACGTTAGACTCTTTTGATTTGTTTTGGCCAATGGGATGTTAGAAATGTGATACAAGCAAAGTCTTGAAAAGTGTTTTTGCAGTTGAGCTTAGGCCATTGCCCTGAGAAGGATGCTCCTAGCTAGTCCGATGGTTCCAGAAGGACAGTGAAAACAGAACTGCCCAATTAAGTGGATCCAATATAGCTCTGATCCATCAGAGCCACCTCCCCAACCCACAGACACTTGAGTGAGCCCAGCAAGATCAGCAGAACCCCATGGCCAACTCATGGACACGTGAACACTAAATGCTTGTTGTCTGCCAATGAGACTTTGTAGCTGTTTGCTCCACAGCATTAATGTGGCAACAGAAAACGGATACATTGTGATTTAGCTATATATTTTTTATTGGTACATATATTTACTTGTAGTTTTTTAAACCTTAATATATTTTTCTAGATTTTTTCCCCCAAGATAATAAATGCACTTTAGCTGAAGTGATGATGTACACCCATTACCAAAACAAACAAACAAAAACCTCCTTAGTAGTTCCTAGACTTCATTCCTATTTGTATTTACCTGGGCTATTTATTTTTCATGTAGATGAAAATATTTTCAGTGGTAAAAAGGAAGATCAATAATTACTTGTTCAATTACAGAAAGAAAATGGAAAAGTAAAATTACTAAGAACAAGGGAAAATGACTAACTCGATAAGCCAAATTTATTTTGAAAGTTGGCATAAAAGATGGTTAATTTACTTATATTTTTAATCAGACTCATCAACCCTTAAAATGCTGTGCAATTTAGTTTCTGACCACAGTGAGCATTACTCTATATAAATTTAGAGCCATGACTCTGACTTCATTTTTCGGGCCCTGCCCATGGGCTCGTATTAATATTTATGCTGAACTAACGGAAAGTTTTTGTCCGTTCTCACTTTAGACTTTGAAATGAGATAATTAGTTCCCATAAGTTAAAGCAGGATTGAATTTCATTCCATATTCAGTCCAATTATCCTTGAAATCCACAGATAATCCCCAAACCTCATTTGCGTGATTAGTATCCATGTATTAAATACCAAGCCTTCCATTCAGAATTGTAATAAAGCAGTAAGATGAACCTTTTTTTTTAAAAAAAAAAATTCTTTTGAGACAGGAAGAGAGAGAGAAATATCGAGTTGCCTCCTACCTGTGCTCCTACCAGGGATCGAATCCACAACCTACGTATGTGCCCTGCCCTGGAATTGAACCCACAGCCTTTTGGCGTATGGACGACTTTCCAGCCACCTGAGCCGCCCGGCCAGGGCAGGGGTGGGCATTTGAAAGTTTCACCTCCCTGCCTCTTCTCAAACCCATCACAGGCCGCTCTTCTGGTCACCTATTGAAAATGTCACCCTCTTACCCTCCTCCTGCTCCTTACCTTTCCTGTTTTCCATCGCATTTCATCACCTTCTAACATACTATAAAATTTACTTCCTTAGTAGGTTTATTAGTTATTTTTCTCTCGACTTTCACAGAAGGCAAGTTCCACAACCGCTGGCACCTTTGACTGGTTAGTTGGTGAATGTATCCCAAGACCTGAAATAGTGACTAGCACATAGTTGATGCTCAGAACGTTTAATTTTTGATTAAGAAAATGAAAGAGCACCCGCTCGGTGTAAATCAGTGATTGAGCATCGGCCTAGGATCCAGGCGACTGGGGTTTGATTCCTGGTCAGGGCACATGCCCGGGTTGCGGGCTCAATTCCCAGTTGGGGGCCTGCAGGAGGCAGCTGATCAATGACTCTCATCATTGATGTTTCTCTTTCTCTCTCTCTCTTCCTCTCTGTGAGATCAATAAAGACATATTTAAGAAAAATTTTTTTTTAAATGAAAAAGCAACACTCCCTGGTGGGTACACTGAAGTGAATTCCGCCCTCAGGAAAGGGGCTCACAGTCATGCTTTTTTGGGCCCACATAGCTTGTAACCCGCTCAGCACGAACACCAGCTGCCTGGTCCTAATGGGAGCAAAGACAGAGATGGGCTAGAATTTTAACCGAGACCTTCCTTAGATTGAAATTCCAGAAGAGCAGTGGTAAAAACCAAGCAATTCGTTGGCCTAACAGATTTCCAAATGACACACCACGGCTGAGAGGCTTTGAAAGGAAGGCAGAATGTGTCCCAGGAAGGAAAAGGATCATGATTGTGATATATTTGATCGTGATATATTTATACGATGCTTTAACTTACTGCATAGCCTCTAAGTATTATAACAATCATTTGCCATAGGTAGGGATTACGATCCCCACCATGGAAAGACATGTTTTGATATATTTGTACTTACAAAAAAAAACCCACAACAAAAAACCAGGTAAAATTTGCAGAATATAAATTTAACCATTTAAAGTATACAATTCAGTGGCATTTAAAATCATCACAAATGTGGTGCAACCACAGCCTCTATCTAGTTCCAAAACATTTTAATCCCCTCCTAAGGAAACCCCGTCCGTCAGTCTTCATTACTCAGCTCCGTCCCTGGCAACCGCTGATCTGCTCTCCGTCTCTGTGGGTTTATTTAGTCTCAATATTTCATATAAATGAAATCATAAAATATGTGAACTCTTGTGTCTGGCTTCTTTTGTTTAGCGTAATGTTTTTCAAGGTTCATTAGGCTGTAGCATGTTTAGTCTTTCATTCCTAGTAACAATCGACTACTGTTCCAATGTATGATACACCCCATGTTGTTACCACATCTCTTCCTGGACATTTGGGTTATTTCCACCTTCTGGCGCTCGTGAATAGTGCTGCTGTGAACACCTGTGTACAAGTTTGTGTTTGAACGTCTGGTTTCAATTCTTTTGTGTATATGCTTGAGAGTGGGACGTACAATTATTTTTACCCATTTATTTTTCATTCTGGAATATATTTCCTGTAAGACACAAACTTTTATAGTAGTAGTCAATATGTTAGCTAAACAGGATATTAGATAACATTAAGAAAGGTTGAATGTTGCGATGAGAAAGCAAAACTTTCAAATGAAAACTTGATAACCACAGGTTTCACACGGTTGCTACAATTAAGTTGAGAATTTGACTCCTAAGCACCTGGCAGATGTCAAAGGCTTTTTCCCCACTAAGTTAGAAGTGAAACCCAGGCACACAATGTTTACATAAGCCATAAAACCTAAAAGACAGGTTTGACTACATAAAAATGAAGAAATCCTGCACAATAGAAGAGCGAAAGGGAACTAGGAAGCTAAAGGCAACTATTTGCAACATGAGTAACAAAAAGTCAATGTCTCGAATATGTAAACAGTGCTGACAAATCATTAAAAATACAACCCAATATATTGAAGGGTAGGAGGCATATTGTAAAAATAAGATATTTGGGACGGAGAGTCTAGGAGATTGGAAAAAAAAAAAAAAGACAGATAACATTCGGTGTTGACGAGAATGTGGAGGAAAGGCCGATGTGAAACCGTGTTGGTGGGAATAGATACCGGTGAGCCTTCCTTGCAGGGTATTGGTGAGAGAACAGACACAGGACTGATGTGGGGTAATGAACAGAATAGGGAACTCAGAACTAGACCCTCACAGATCTTCGACAATGGAGCAAATGCAGTTCAATAGAGAAAGGACAATCTTTTCAACGGATGGTGCTGGAACACTTGGAGGTGCATATGCCAAAAAAACCAAACAAACAACAAGAAGCCCCAAGGCACTAGACCTTACACATTGTAGTAGAACCCCAAAACACTAGGGCTAAAAAGAAAGTCCTAAAGGCTATGATAAAAAACACACCAAAACACAGTACCTACAAAGGAAAGAAAATCAGAATGACATCATAGTTTTCATCAGTATATTCAAACCAAGCGTGCGGCATATTCAGAATCCATGGGAGGGTTCTGTGGGCACCAATGCAGCTTGTATACGCACCGTGTGGCTCTGTTGCATCCAGCAGCTTAGAAGGCGGGACCTGCACCTGGACAGACACCTAGAGCCTGGCCTGAGCCTGGGGACGGGAGCACAAGGCACTGGTAGGAAAGAGAAGGGAAAGCAGGGCCTGCGGGGGAGACGCTTAGTGCATTCGGTCCTGGCTAAGCTGGTTAAGTAACGTGCGTCTGGACAGCTATAATTTCCTCAGCTGTGTATTTGTTCTCTTTATACCAATAGTGGCAGAGCAGTTTTCAAATATACTCGTCTAAGCCCTGCGCCATACTGTGCTCTGTCTAGAGCCTGGGACAGCTGCCAGGTTTACTTTCAAGGCCTCTGGCGGGGTGATCACTCGGAGCTCGGAGCACCGCAGCTCCTTCTGCCGTAATGTCCACAGAAAGGCTTTTGCTCGAAAACAAAGTGGTTCAGCCTAGTCACTTAACCCCAAAGTATGATGCTTGGAGGTGCAATTTCGTCATGTGGAACACCGATGCGTTATCTCATCCACTTACCACGTGGGGCCTTGCGATGCAAATCACCCCACTCCCACCAGGTGGAATTCGGGGTGGGCAGAGAGGCCTCCAGCCCAGCCGCCGGCTCCGCCTGACGTCGGAGCAGGAGAGCTGGGTTGACATGTGAGTGCTTGCCAGGCAGCAGGCCTCTCTGTTTAGCCAGTTCTGTAAACAGGGCTGGAGGAAGGCTTTGTACCAGGCACGGTGCCGGGAGGAAGCCCTGCTGCTGCAAAGCCCTCTCCTGGGTCAGGGCTGTTTTAAGTTTCTGGCTTCCTTTCCAGTTTTGATTTGATTTAATTTTCTTGACGTGTGCAGAGGCGCTCTCTCCTCCAGCCACCGTGGGCACACAGAGTAAGACCTCTGTGGAGCTGGTAACCTTTGGAAAGACCTAAATGGGCAGAAACAACGGGATTTTAATTATTCAGATATATTTAAGGTCAACTGGTAGGAATTCTCAAGAACTGGTTAAATAATTTGCAAAATGAAGAATCACCACGTGCATTTTGGTTGTTGTTGTTTTCTGGCTCCTTGAAGCCAAATCCAATTCCAGAAGAAGATGAACATGGAACATCCCATTGGGACTGTGTGCAAATGCTCTATACTTGTGTCCAAAAGTTGTCTTGGGGACCCCCATGCATTGAAAAAGATGAATTTTTATGGCTGGAGAGAAATGTAAATTCTGAGAATAGTATGGGACTGTGGAAGAAAATCATTTTGAGCACAATTCTCGGGAATGAGTGGGGAGAAAGAGTAGGAACCCGTGGGGGTTTTCAGACTGTGCTAAGTGAGCTGTTCTGAGAAAGGCTTTCAAGGGTTGAACAGAGGTTTTCACTTCTACCGGGGAAGCTGCACCCCCCCCCCCAGCCCCTGCCCCAGCCCCTGGCATGTAGCGTCAAGCAGACAAACTCAGCTTTAGATTTTGTGCTTCTGCCCCAAGTTTCATTTGGAAAAGAGCTAGTTTGCCTGAAAAAATGTGTGAACACCACCCACTTCCTTGACCGAGAGTGACTTTAGCAACTTTAGTTCAGGGACAACATAGTTACTTTTCTGATTTTGTAAAACTCTTTTATTTCAAACATGTGTAATTTATGGTTCCCTACTCTCTTTCCCTGGGCATTTAGCAATAAAATTCCCCTGAACCGCAATCATTTTTAACAGCTTCTCTTGGAGAATAGAGAGGAAAAGTAAGAAATACATGGGTAGGTACAGTTACCAAACTACTAAAAAAAATAAGGTGCCCAATTGTTAATAATACACAAAACAGCAGATTTTTTATATAAAAGTACTAAATTTTATATAAGCTATTAAAAATTTATATAGAAAATACAATGAAAGAGTATATTCTGTTCATATTTACATCAAAACCTGTAAGATACCCATAAATAAACTTAACAAAAAAGGTAAAGGACCATTTGGAGGAAAACTGTTAACTCCACCGTGGGGCTATAAAAGAAGTCTGGAATAAATAAATTAAATACTTTGTTTTGAGCTAAGACTCTCAACATTTGTCATGCTCTTGTCATTTAAATACAAATCCTGGGGGTTCCTCTGAGACAGTAGGTGAATTATAACGGTGCTTTCATCGGTCGCATAGAACCTTCTTGAAGGTACACCCGACCATATCAGTCCCTAATGGTAAATATTAGATTGTTTCCAATTTTTCTGCATTGACAACAATGCTGCAAGAACTTGCTCATACATTTATGTCTATAGATCCACTAAATACATTTCTAGAAGTGTATCTCTGGCTCGAAAAGCCTACATATTTAAAATTCTGGCAAATTATGTCAAACTGCCCTCCAAGAAAGGTTTATTAATATACACACTTGCAATGCCTTTTTATAGTGCCTTTTTCTTTATATTCCTATTAACACTGAATGTTACCTATCCCTTTAAGATTTTTTCTCAGTCTACCAGGCTTTCCCCAATATATATATTTCTTTCAGAGTGCCTGCTTACACTTCAGTATATTGGGTTGTCTTAAAAATGATTTGTGGGTGCTGTTTACATATTATGGACATTGGCCTTTTGTTACCTATCCTGCAAATAATTACAATTTCCTAGTTGTCTTTTAACTTTGTTTCCCTTTTGTTGTGCAGAAGTTCTTCATTTCTATGTAGTCAAACCCCTCTTTTAGGTTCCAAGGCTTGTGCAAGTGTTTTACTTCTGGGTTTCATTTCTCACTGACAAAAGCCTTTGCCACCTGCCAGGTGCCTGGGGGTCCAATTCTCATTCTAATTGTAGCAAACCACGTGGAGTGTAGCTACCAGTTTCTGACTCCTGCGGCTTCTGCTCCAGGTGAGCAGGGTGTGGCCTTGGGTCCTCAGGCACCTGCCTCTCCAGATGCCAGGGTGCTCTTTGCCCTCCGACCTCAGTTCTCCGATGGGTCTTAGAAAAGTCATTGATCTTCAGTTTGTTCAGGCTTTTCTTGTTATAAGGTAGGAGTGACGTCTTCCCATCATTTTCCATATTGGAGCTGAAATCGGGAGCCTTTTACTGTAAATCGCTTTTATTTAAGTGCTGCATAGGTTTACATGGAGGAGGAACAGGCCTTGGGGTGCGATATCAGGAATCGGTTTTAAATACACAATGTCTGAAAGGGTTTTTGGACAACAGAGGAAAGATAGTGAGTGGTTGGGTCTACAGGTTTGGGTCAGGGAAAGAGTTGGGGCTGGAGATGAAAATTTCTGTATCGGCATCACTGTGGTATTTAAAGCCTCTGGGGGTTTCCTGCCCCCCAGCTCAAGCCCTGACTGTGCTCCCTACGAGTCGAGATGACCCGGCTCTTGTCATTTCCCTGACCCCCACCTCTCCCCTTCCGGCCTGGTCCCAGAGTTGGAGTCACGCCACCTCTTCGCTATTTCTTAAATAAACAAGGGCTGCTCCTGCCTCAGCCTTGGCCCTCGCTGTTTCCTCTGCCTGTGATGACTTTCTTCTGGTATCTTCCCTCGCTTTTTCCAGGACCCCAAAATCACCTCCTCAAGGATGCAGTGCCTAGAATTGCTTCCCTAAAACTCAAGCCCATTGTACTGGGGCTTCCTATCCCGCTCCTCTTTAGAATGTGTCACTATCTTACAAACTTTATTTGATGTCTGTTGTTTATCTCATACATTTTCCCCAAGACAGTGTAAGCTCCATAGAGAAAGGAGCGTTTCCTGTTTGCTTCATATCTCCAGGTTCCAGGTTCACATTAAAAAGTAAAAAGAAACAGGTGAAAATAAGTTTAATAATATACTGTGTTTAACTCATCATATCCAAAGCATGATCATTTCAACATGTAATGGCTATAAAAATTATTAAGGAGATAATATACATTCTTTTCTGTGTTTTAAGTCTTCACAGTCTGGGGTATATTTTACACCAATAGCACATTTAATTTGCACAAGTCACATTTCAAGTCCTCAACAGTCAACCGTGACTCAAGGCTACTGTACTGGACAGTGCTATGTGGTTTGCTGGGCTGGCATTGGGATATTTTTCTTAGGAGAAGCGGGATGTTATTGAAGGGTTTTAGGTAGGGTTTAGGAATTGCACGATCAGTTTTATATTAACACAAATGACTGTGGCAGCAGAGTGGAGAGTGAATTGGGGGAGTCGAGAGTATACACAGGGAGTTGGGTTTAGGAGACTCTGAGACAGGTTGGCTGAGCACCAGACACAAGTTCCTGGATGAAGGTGTTGGCAGTGGGGGAAAGACAGAAAGTTATAAGGTCCCAGTTACCCGGTCAATTTTACAGGGCCTGACCATAAATGGGTTCAAATCGGCAGGCTAACTGTGTAAGTCAGGTAGTAATTTGGTTATCATAATTTTTTTGTCCTATGTCAGACGAAGAACAGGCTCGATGGAAACACAGACTTGAAGTGTTTCCCCTTTGTTTTCAGATACTGGTTGTGATTTTGGGGGGAAATACATTCATTGGCTATGCAGAATTTACTTGAGTTTTTAGTGGATAAATCTAAATGGCCACATGATGGCGCCAAAAGCTTGGTAGTTGATACAGCTTTTCAGAACTGCCTGCAAACTCCTTCTACAGGGATGTTGCTACCCTGGCTGTTTATTTTATTTTAACACACAAACAAATTCATTGAGCACAAATTAAAAAAAAATTTGCGTTTTCAAAGTAATGTTTTATTTCTAATCATGCTCTTACGTCGGCAGGTAGACCTGACATTTCTCATTATTTTATTGTTGTAAAATTAGAGTTTTCTAAACAGAATATAGTGCATTCTCAGGGTGGTGCAGAGAGAAATACAATCCTATAGTTATTTATTTAAGAATGAGACCAGCAGAATCTGTATCGAATAGCATTCCCATTCCTTTGGAATTTCTATATAGTACTTTGGAAGATATACCAAACTTCAGTAAGAGGTATTTATAAAGCTAGTGAAGCCAGGTGCCTTGGCACAATCGTTGAGGTGATTAGTTAGAAGTCCTGTACTCATCCATAGTAGATTCTAAATTAATATGTGCTGGCACAGTGACTGCAAGTATAAATTAATGAAAGCCAAACTACCTGTTGGCCAAAATCTGTCACTTTTTCCAAATTAAGTAGCTGGCTTTTGCTGAATACAAGGCATGGAGTGTAGAAATTTGTAAATATTACAGCTATAATTTTTAGCACACCTTGGCAACCCAAGAAGGGGTGATTGATTCATTCAACAAACATTCTTTGAGTATTTACTATGGACTTGGGGCTATGATTTTAGGATTAGCAAATGACCCTTAATGCCATTAAACAACAACCTTCTAGAAATGTAGATGCCACCAGCACTCACAGCCAAGGATCCCCAGGGGCAGAGCCGCAAGTGCTGTCGAGGTCTAGAATCGTATGTGCCACTGAGCCCCAAGACGCCTTTACCACGTGCTGGTTCCTTAAAGTGCCAGAAAACACCAGAAATTAGAATCAGATGTGCCATTTAAGTGTTATCAAGGGCCCCAAAGTGCCAAGACAATACCAGTGTCAATGAAGTCTAAGAGCGTAAGTTCTATCAGCTCCTAGGCCAGGGGACAGCCAGTCCTGGTCAGCGGCCCGACGCCTGCTTTGGTCAACGCCGTTCCCTGGGAATGCAACGGCGCCTACTCATTTACGCATTGTCTGTGCTGCTTTTGTGCCCTGCTGGCAGAGGGGTAGTTGCAATAGAGGCCTTTTGCCTGCAAAGCCTATAAAATCTTTACTATCTGACAAGTGCCGTAATTCCTAGAACTAGATTTGCCTCAAATACTTTAAATCAGAGCTGCTATCAAGTGCAACCAGAAACACAACTGTGTCCACGAGTGAGCCTACAGAAAGCATCTTGGAGGAGTGATTCAGCCCTAGGGAAAGCTGCCCAGAAAATTTGTAGACTCTTTCCTTTGCATTGCATTCAGAATGCGATTATAGAATATAGCCAAAGATGATAAGTTTCATCAAAATTCTCATGATTGCTATTGACGCTGTAATTTTGACCTTTCTTAGGGATGCTGATTTTGTAAAAGAAGAAATAAAGAGGAGGAAGTAATACATTTTTTTCATACATGAACTCTTCTTGGATATTAATTCTCAGTTTCAGAAGTAATGATTTCATTAACCTTGAAATATCAGAGTGCAGATAAAAGACTATGAATATCAATGAGTTCATGTTGGCATCTACTTTAAATAGCAAACGCAACAGTGTCAGAAGGGAAAGGGCTGTTGTGGCAAGTTTGGTGACTCGGCTGATAAGAGGGCTTGAAGCCAGAATATTATGTCATATAATGTTCATTTGTTACTTGCTTCATTTAAAAAAGAATATGAAGAAAAAAAGCGTCACCTCTGGGTTTGTGTAGCAGGTTAGAGATGGACCGAGACGGACCTCAGCTCCATGAGGAACAGATGGGCCGATGCCTGGGATTTCTAGTCAGTCCGCACAGGATTATGCCCCTGAGAGTGATCAAAACTATTCTCACGTTCAAAGCCCTGGGAGATCCTTGGGTGCCATCAAAGAGAAACAAGAAAAAACACGGATCAGTGTCTGAAGCGCTATTTCCCCACGGGGTGGCACTGGGCAAGACCCTTAAGGCTGAGCCTCTGCCCTTTGTAAACCAACTGAAGCTCATCGCGTCATCACCACCTTCATCATCACCATCACCATCACCCGTGTCACTGTTCTCCTCAACATCTTTATCACCATGATGTCTTCTCCAGTGTTTGGAAATCGCTTATACGGGTCACCTTTACATGGGTTACCTTTTTAATCTTCAGGGAAAGCGTAGATCATTTTCCTCCTGTGACACGTGGGGAAATGGAAACTGAAAGGAGAAGTTACTTTCCCCGGTTCACACGGGAGAGGCTGACGGAGCTGGGCTGCTCCGTGGCCCGTTCTTCTAACTCTGCGCTAATGAAAACTCTGCTTTGGTATATCCAGGCGGTGCTGGTGGCTTTGCTGTAACTTCTTTGAAAGAAATTTCCAAAGCATATTAAAAATCGAATAGTGTTATTATTCTTTTACCTGTTAATATTGTTAATATTCTTCAGGAGGTCTATTTAGTAAAACACTGTAATGCAGAGATTCGTTATGTGGAAAACAGGAATATACCTTTCTCTCCACATTATGATGGCAATTCAGTAAAATTTTGCATCCATATGAAAAAAGGGCAGAGGAATATAAAGCAGATGTCAAATATTCTTTTCCTGAGGTGGATATTTGGGTGCATTTTTCTTCTGTTATATGTCATTATAATCTGTACAAAAATGTATATTGCATTTCAAATTTGCTCATATTTTGGTATAGATGATAGCAAAATACCTCAGAGGATCATTGTGAAGACAAAAACAAGAGAATATGAGTAAGTGGAAGAAAATTAATAAACTGTAAGAAAATTCAAATACTACTGTTAAAGTGCCAGGCCTGTCTGGCTGGAAGAAGAGCTCTGTACTCAGGCTGAATGAAGCCCTGGGAGACCAGGACAAGCAGGCTTGGCTGCTCCTGTTATCCATCCCCACGATCTCGGCCAGCGTTAGGCAAGCTACGGTCCACAGGCCAAATCCCGCCTGCCTGCCTGTTCTGCTAAGGCCTTTGAGCTAAGAATGCTCATCACGTTTTTAAGTGGTTCCAAAAAAATTCAAAGAAGAATATTATTTCACGACATAAAAATTATATGAAATTCAACTTTCAGTGTCCATAAAGTTTTATTGGAACACAGTAACATGTATTTATACGTTAGCTGTGGCTGCTTTTGTCCTACAACAGCAGAGTTGAGTTGTTGCCATAGAGACCATATGGCCCACGAAACTGAAAATATTTACCCTCTGCCTTTTACCAGAAGAATTTTCTCATCTGTGATCTAGGCCAACTTCAGTTCTCCAGATCTTATCCTTGCCTTGTGAGAATTTTATTCTTTGGATTTCTCTTAATTTCTCCTAAATAGTTAGAAATAGTACCTTTTCTTAATATTTAGGCTTTAAAAATGTTTTCACAATATTAGAGATGGGAGCCATTGAGTGGCCATGACATTGATCCTGGTTTTGTGGTGATGTTTGCTGACCTGCAAATACCTGTTGTGATAGCCACTCAGTGGGAGGTATAAGACCCGTGTTGGGCGTCAGAAGATCCAATCTCTGTTTGACTTACCTGCACCTCTGTTTCCTCATCTGTAATAATGAAGCCGACTGAATAATTTCTGAGGCCCCTTCCAGCTCTACACTTCTCCAGGGACTTGTGTCATTTTAATAGTTGGTGGTTCTTCGTGGCCATTACGCGCGTTTCTGCTTCTTTTATAATCTTCCTGATTCTGGGACAAATAACTAATCAAGGTTAATGTCAGGAATCAAAATGTAAGTGTTTCTCCCTGGCCAGTGTGGCTCGGTGGTTAGAACATGGGACCATGCACCGAAGGGTCGCTGGTTTGATTCCCAGTCAAGGGCATGTGCTTGGGTTGCAGGTTCACTCCCAGCCCCAGAGGGAGCTTGTGAGGGAGGCAACTAACCGATGTGTCTCTCTCACATTGATGTTTCTCTCTCTCTCCCTTCCACTCTCTCTAAAAATCATTGGAAAAAATATCCTCGGGTGAAGGTTGAAAAAAAAAAGTAAATGTCTCCATGGCTCAGACAAGTCAAATAAATGCTAGAACCACCTGAGGCCATAAAGAAGTCGTGTTAAGTGTGACAGCAAGCTGCCGAGCGCTGGCCCTGTCTGAAGGGAGCAGCTGCAACTAGACTCCAGCTGACTACTATGTGTCACTAGATCTTTCTAATTTCAAGAGATAATAGAAAATATGGATTTTGATATAAAATCTAATGTTTGAATGGAGGCAATGAATTAAAAAAGCTAAAAATACAGTTTAGCTCCCGCACTCCCGAGTCTCTGATTACAGAATGGCATCTTGGCTGCCATTTTAAAGACTCTTGCCTCTGCGTGTAGGAAATTCTTCATACCTTCCCACTGAGCATGGACAGCAAAGTTTTTCCAGGAACCCTTGTCCATCAGAAAACCCTTTCCTTAGAGTGTGACATCAAGCTGTGGTGGCTGAACATGTGTCTCCAAGTGGACTTGGGCCTTGCCATCACTTAGAACTTGTAGGATTTAAAAGCCCTTTCGTATCATGGCTCTGATTCTTGACAATGCTTTTTCTAAAGCTTTTCATAAAGAAATACCTTCTCCCCTTTGTACTCACTTTGAACCTGGTCTTTTTGTTTGGCTTCATGTTGTTAGCTGGAACAAACCATTTAGCTCAATTAAAATGGGAAGGAAGAACCTGGGCCTGTCATGTAAACAACTTCTGAACACACTGTTCTTTGATTTCTTTTTTTGGAGTCATGGGGACATGTGATGGATTCATTTATTAAACAAATGTCTATCCAGTGCCTACTATGTGCAGGAATTGCTGCAGGTGCTGGGGATACAGCAGTGAATTGAATAAAATCTTGCTCTGACAGGACATGAATTCTAGAGGGGAGGTACACTATGGATAAATACATATAACATTAGATAGTGACAAGTACTAAGATAAAAATGAAGCCAAGTAGGAGAATTGAGAGTATTATTTTCGATGGTATGGTCATGGTCATGGAGGGCTTCCTCCCGGAGGAGGTGACATTTGACCAGAGACCCAAATGAAATGAGTAAGGCATTAGAATATTTCTAGGCAGAGAGAACAGCAAGTGCAAAGGCCCTGAGGTATATTTTGCACTTGAATTTGAAGAATGGTGGATTTGAAGAATGTCAAAGGTACAAGTGTAAATAGAGAACAGTTAGCCAAGGGAACACTAGTAGGAAATGTGGTCCAGTAGGTAGCCACACACCAGACCATACAGGGAGTGTGGTTTTAAAATGTAGGAAAGTCATTGGAGTGGTGATGCCATCTGATTTACCTTTTAAGAGGCTCACTCTGGCTGCTATAGGGGCAAGAGTTTGCAGCAGGGATACCTGTTAGAAGCTATTGCCAGTAATCCAGGTAGACGGATGATGGACTAGGTCTGTAGAGGTGGATGTGCTGAGAGCAACTGGGCTTGAATATATCTACAGTGCATAGAGGTAACTTCTGTTCATTGTTTAAGATAACTCAGAAGCTATCTCTGAGAAATGTTTCTTAAACTCTTTCTGTGCTAAGTTGGGTTTCCCTCTTCCATGATCCCCCAAGCAGCCCATGTTCCATTCCATTAGGCATGTGGTATTGAAATGCTTTGTTATGCAGCTGTATCTGTCTGCCTGTGAATCCTTTTTGTGGAGATCCAGGACCATGCCTTATGTCTTCCTAGGGCCCGCCACTATGCTTGCGTGCAATTCTGTGTAATGAATGTCTGTTGAGTAGATATAGAAATCAATAATTTAATAGAAAATATTGTTAGAAAGAAGGAAATTGATAGGAAGATAAGTTGAATCAAGTATTGTAACATCAGTGGCTGGTAATTCGGGGGGAAAGTTTTTGTGAACCTCAAGGAACCTGATTTGCTTAGTGGTCAGGCTTTTCTTGGCAGTCTTCTTATATCCCAATACAATAAACCGAAAACTTTCCTTCATATAAATAGAATCTCAAGACACCTCCTGCATCTAGCACTCCATGATACAGCAAATTACTGAATATGAAACTTCTGATATTTAATGAAAATCTTTCAAATTTCCTCTGCCCTTGAGAACAGAGAGTGATTTGAAGCTTATTGATGGCGGAGGAATAATTATAAACATGCCATTTATCTCTCTCGGCTCCTCTGAAACGGAAGCATTTAAATAACATGCTATGTACTTATACAGCCCCGCACGCCATGTGTCAGATGTTTCTCGCCTTGAACATGAGAGATGGGAGAGAGAAGTGTCCAAGTGACCTTACTAGACAAACACCTGACTGGAGGAACCGGGCGTGTCCTTTCTCCTGGGCAATACCGTCAAAGGACCCGTGGGAGTGTGTGTGTGAAATGAAGAGGAAGGGGCAGGGGAAGAGGAGATCTGAGGCAGAGGGCAGGCTCCAGGCCTGTGCCCTGTGGGTGCCGCACCAGTAATGAAGGCTCCCCTCGGACAGAAGCCTCTCTACCTGGGTAGGGTGGCCCATAGCCGCGAGTTCTCTTTAGAATGGAAATGACTGGGGGGAGCATGGTCTCTAAATGGTGTTTCTTTTTAAAAATGTATCTTGATTGTTGGAAATATTACAGATGTCCCCCTTTTTACTCCACTGATCCCTTCCACTCTGCACCGGCCCCCCAGCCCCCCACCCCCTGCCTGCCCCCCAGGCCTACGCTGCACTGTCCTTTGTGTCCCTGGGTCGTGCATATATGCATGTAAGCTCTTTGGTCAGTGGTGTTTCTTATGCGAGGCCCTCGCTGTTGCAGCTCTGAGTGTGGAATCTGCGCTGGGAGATCCTAAAGAGGGCCCGCCTTGTGTTTAGGGGAGGAGGCAGCTCCTCCCGGGGAGCAGGTAGGTTTGCTCCCTCCCCTCGGTAGGATGGGATAAAGGGGATGGGGCTTCCATGGCTTTAAAAGTACATCATCCCCCCCTCCCGCCCCCTGGAATTTGATGATTATATCCATCATCTGTTTTGCTTTCCATATGTCTTCCCATATGTCCTTGGCAAACAGTCCCCTCACCTGGGATGCTCTTGCTGGTCATTTCTTACTCTCAGGTGACTGCAGCTAATCAAGAACGGAACTGAGTTTAGCTCAGTGTTTGCTTTTAAACAACGAAAGTCTCTTGATAAAGTAAATGCCTTCAATACACCCCAGGGTGTACTTTGGCCGCGTTGGCATGCGGTGGGAGAAGTGTTTGGGAAGGAGAGAAGAGCAGGCAGAGAGGTCAAACCTGCTTCCACCTAATTCAGCTTGTACCGTGATTGTAGGCAACTAAAAAAAATACATTCTTATTCTTTATAAGCACAAAGTCTAATTTGTTTTGTTTCTTTTGATTACTGCAGATTATACAGTTTCTCTCTCGCCAATCACACTCTTCTTAGCACACAACCACCGAGCACTCTCAGAGATTTCCAAACGTGATCGTGACAGTTCCATTAAGAGAGGAAAAGCAAGCCATTTTGGCATGAGCATTCCCGAATCAAAACCATTATTAAAGAAATTAAATGCCTTTAATGGGGGTCTAGGTGCTGTCAACAGTAATCCCTTGCTTTTGATGAGATGACCTTGTTTTGATTTTGTGTTTTATTCTTTATATTGTATGTTATAATGTTAGTTGCTTTTGAAGGTTCTGAGCAAGGTCTCAATTATTTTGGCAGACACTCATCATCAAAAGCAAATTGCTCTTGTTAGAAACGTGCTGTGTGTTTTGTTGCGTTGGAATCATCCTTCACACGGTGAAGATAGAGAGGCCTCCTCATTGAAGAAGTTGCATTTTAATTCTGAAATAATTGTTTTCTGATTATAAAAATGCTACTTAATTTATTGTGGAAGCTGAAAAATAGAGATAACATACATATGCAAAGTAAAAATCTCCTAAAACTCTACTACCCGGAAAAAGCCACTGTTAATATTTTGGTATATATCTGATGAATATTTTTAAAAATGTGTATATAATTTATAGATATGTTATATATAATATATATGTTTGTGTATATAAAATTGTATAGATAATTACAGACAGTCTCGTAATTTTCCCTTTTCACTTAATTATTCAGGACATTACCATTCTGTTATAGCTACTTTCTAGTGGTTGCAAAGAAATTTAACATGTGGATGAATCAACTTTCTTTATACAATTGCTATTTTTGCACATTAGGTTGTTTTTTATTTTTTTTGTGTGTGGGGGTTTGTTTTTTGTACTTTTGTATAAACATATTACTGTTTATAGTTTTTGAGGTCTAATTTTTATCTTAAAATCCATTCCAAAAAGTGCAAGTGCTGGGTCAAAGGGTAGAGAGACGTTAGGAGCTTTTGATACTGCTGACTAATTAGGGCACAGAAAATACATAACATTCTATACACTCACTTGCAATATTTAAGAAAGCAAATTTTATAATATCTTTCACAAACCTGATCATTAAAAAAAAGACACAGAGAAGACTTGTAGTTGGATAGACAAATAGTAAAGTTACTAATAAGCATGGATATATTTTCATACATTTATTTGCCAAATGCACTTATCTTGTCCTTTGCCTACTTTTATTGAGGCATTAATTTTTTTCTGAATATGAGCTCTTTATTAAGAATAGTAACTGTCATAAATATTATAAACATGATTTCTAGTTTAACTTTATTATTGGCTCATACATAGCTTTAATTTTTCTGTAACGTGATGTATCAATTTTTTCTTCATTGTTCCTTCTTTGTATTTAGGTTTGATTATTTTAATTTTACCTGAGACCAAAGTTTCCCTCTTGGAAATTTTAGGCCCCAAGCAGTAAGCAGGGCAGCATTTTGGGGCTACACATTTAGGGGGCAGAATAATTTGTGTTTACCTTTATTTGGTGTCACACTCTGGCTCCAAATAGGCTATTGTTTCAGCTTCAGACTTTCATATAGTATTAAAAAATTCAAGTACCTCGTGAATTTTTAGTAAGCTATTTTAATGCCCTCTAATGTCTTTTCTAAGAATTTCGTGTCAAGTGTCAAAAATGTGGGTAACCATGCGGTGGAGAAGACATATACTTTGGGGTCAGGTAGACACACTTGAACTAGAATCCCAATTTTTCTACCTACTAATTAGTGATCTTGGGTAATTTGCATAATCTTTAGTCACAGTTTCTTGATCTGAAAAATGAGGTTGGTAATACCTGCCTCATGAGGTACTCGTGACATATCGGGATGTAGTTTTCCTTTGTCTTTTCCTGTCTTCTCTTTCTCTCCTTCTGTTCTCTTTCTCCTCAACCTTCCCTCTCATTCGTTTCCCTTCCTCTCTCCCTTTCTCTCTACATTCCTGTTGCATTAGTAAATGGGTCAATGATACCTGAGATTTAGGTTATTCAATAAGTAAAAGTTCCCATTGATCTTTTAGGTCATAAGAACATCTCAGATCTTTATCTATTGGAAATTACCTTCAGTGCATCCAAGATTATATTCTGTTAATATCTTAGAGCCAATGGGTTTCCTACCTTTCCCTTACACTCCCCGACATCCGGCTGTTGGCCTTTTATCTCTATCACCTTGGCTTATGCATACTCCGAAGATCTTGGTTTACCTGCAAATATGAGGGGTTTTTTTTGAGCATTTACTCTTCACATAATATATAAAAGCTTTAAATACTGAACCTATCTTGCTGTCTGGAGAGATGTCTATTAACTCTTAGATATTTCTTTTATCCAGAGCAACTATTGTTTTTCTCTAATCCACATCAATGGAGCCACTTTCTGGGGCATCTGCTCAACAACCAAATGTCCCTCTCACTGCCTCTTTACCCACAAAGATGGGCCCCAAAAGATGGGCACCATGTTTGTGCTATACGATCCCTGACCTCCAGGCCGTTGCTGATCCCACCAGAGTCAGCCAGATAATGGATGTCTCCTGGAGCTTCAGAATGGGAACGAAGGGGTTTTAGCTTTCTCTGATCTGACATTTCAGATGGGAGGGAAGTAAACTGAGGGTTGTGAGGGGGCCATCACACAGAGTTGTGTGGCCTGAGAAACAGCAAAATGGGAATGAGAGAGAGAGAGTGTGTGTGTATAAAAGAGAGAGAGAGATACAAAGAGAAGCTACGAGGGCTTTCGAGGCTCTGCTCTCAGTCCCTTCTGGAGGCCAGATTGCACTTGAGCACTGGGAGCTTGTGAGTTATCACTTCATCATTATGACACGGTCTCATTTGTCTTAATCCAGCTTTAATGAGCTTCCCTCCCATGCAGCCAAAGAGGCCTTTCTCTTTCCTCTTTTAGCTCAGATATGTTCTATTTGGTTAGCCTTTATTGAAGTCTTCTATTAGCTCTCCATATTTTGATTCCAGAAAGTACTCCCAAGTGGAATCTATCTTTCTCCCATTCCCTACAAATGACTCTCTTCACTTCCAATGATTCCCTAAAACCAAACACAAGAAAGAACATGTCCGACGTGGGTTTGGCTCCCATCCTATTTGTATAAAGTTGAACGGAACCATTTCTAGACCTATTTTACAAAGAGCTACGGGAAGGAAGGCAACGGGGCTTGAACTGCATTTGGTTCTCTTTGAGCAAATCTTCGTTCGCATTTCCTAGGCCCTTGCCTTGCACACACCCGCTTTTCATAATCATAGAGCTTGTGTTTAGAGTCATTGTCTGATCCCTGCCACGCCCATGCTCTGTTTTCTCAGAATCATCAGGCCCATCTTGAAGCATCCTGTGACTTCCCCCTCTGATCACAGCTTTGGAAACCAATGGACTCTTGGCTCAGCCTGGGACACTCGGCTTTCCTCTCCCAGAGATTTAAAACGCTAACCCAGGGACGATGTTCGTGCTGAATGGTCACGTCGCATAAAAGTTCACAGGCCGAGAGACCAGAGGAGGAGCTGGGTCTGATATTATGCTCCTTTACCTCGCATTTTAGAAGTTCTATTTGCTAGAGGTTCTCTTTTGAACTTTGCCGTTGTTCCCCACCCCTCCTGCCGGCCTGTGCTGAGACTGATATCGCCCCAGTAAAGTGTGTTCCTCAAGGATGGCTGCTGAAGTCAATTTGTGCACGGCCGTTACCTCATCTCCGCACAGTCCGTGTGCTCTCTGACTTACACACTCTGCGTGCTGGTGTTGCACCTCCGGTGATGCCTGGCGCACGCTTTTAGGATTCATTATACGGGGGATCGTAGACTAATTTCTTATTTACCTCTTAGTGTTCCCATAAGATTGTCATGTGCTGTGGAATGAAACTCGATTCTTCATTTCATGCCAGCTGCCAGTCGGCAGCCGGGCACGCGACGCGCCACTGAGAGGGAGTGGGGACCATCTGCCCGGAGGCAAGGTCCTCTGGCGAGTGGGGAACTCAGCACCACAAAGGTTTGTAATAGGTAGAAATTACACATTGCGGTGCAAACCATTTATATCTGCATCCTGTGTTGCATATAAACTATGAAGCGGGCCCGGCCGGGCATGGCTCAGTGGTTGAGCAGCGACCTAGGATCCAGGCGATCGGGGTTCGATTCCCGGTCAGGGCACATGCCCGGGTTGCGGGCTCGATCAATGACTCTCTCATCATTGATGTTTCTGTCTCTCTCTCTCCCTGGCCTTTCCTCTCTCTGAAATCAATAAAGATATAAAAAACACACACACACACACACACACAAAAACAAAAAACTATGAGGCGGGATTGGCAGGGATCTGTGTGTCTACATCGAAGGCCCGCATTGGGCCAAGGGCTGTGCCGATGGCCTGCGTGCTTTAACCGGCGCCACCCAGGGGACTCTAATAGTCAGTACGGTCACCTCGGGCCACTTTCCCCCTTGATACAGAGGGGGGCCATGTTTTCCAGACGAAACTCGGGGCACGCTGACAGGTAGAATCGGCATTTTGAGAACAAGAGGAAAACGCTGTCAGCAAATTCCGGGCCGTGTGGTCACGGCCCCTGTTAAAAGGCCCCGCGTTCTTTCCGCTTCCCGCCCTGTTTTAGTGCGCCTGCTGCTATTGGTGTGAAAGAGCTGCCCGTTTTACCCCCAAGGGTAGGCGTTTAGCAGACAGGTGGAGTTGTGAGTTAAAGAAAGTAGAAGTTTGGCCATTTAAGAAAAATGTAACTTTTCAGAAAGCTAAATCCCAGAGACACTGCTTTATATAAAAACAGAGCTGAACTCCGCATTAGGAAACCAATTCTAATAGAAACATGTCATGATGGAAACAGAGGATTAATTCCAACCTGTTTGATTCCAGACTCTATCCTCCTGATTCTAATGTTAAGCAGCAAAACAGGAAAAGGGAGCGAACCCAAGTTGACCTCGGAGCCTCAATTTCTTTTTCTATAAAATAAAGATAAGGGTACCTCATAGAGATTCTGCGGGGATTAAATTAGTTAATGCGCATTAAGCAATGGACACACAAAAGACAATCTGTAAATGTTTCTTTTCTTTCTCCCATCATCTAGCCCAGACCTTCCTGACAGGTGATTCTGATTCAATATTTAGGTTTCAACCAACTTAGTTGTGATGTTAGCAAAATTATAATTAAACAGATTGCATTTCCAGATGTGCCCAAATGTCAATGAAGCCAATATTTAAACAGAGCTCTGTTGGTATGAACTGTAATTCCATAAGCCTTGGATAATTGAGAATTGGCTGTAAACTGAGAATTACTTTGTTCTGCACCATGTCCCCGAATTAACAGGGACTGAACAAGTGAAGGATTGGAGGCAAGTGAACTAGCTTGGCACCCATAATATTTCAGGGGGAAATGCAGCAGCATCACAAGCAGCTTGGTTGCTGGTATTAATTATTTGAGAAAGGTCTGATTTATCTCCCTGGAAAATTTCCCCCTGCGAGTGCCAGTTATCACCAGAGTGTGGATTCTCTAAGGTGTTCAGTAATTGCTCAGTTATCTCCAGTGCTCACTCCCCATCCTGGCCTTTTTTCTATGTTCCCCTCCCCCCATCTCAAGGATATGCTTTAAAATTTTTTAAAAAAATTTTTGAGAGAGAGGGAAATATCGATGTGAGAGAGATGCATTAATTGGTTGCCTCCTGTATGGGCTCCAATGGGGGATTGAACCTGCCACCCGGGCTTGTGCTCTGACTGGGAATCAACCTGCTACCTTTCGGTGTATGGGAGGATGCTCCAGCCAACTGAGCCACACTGGCCAGGGCCCCATCCTAGCCTTCTCGTGTAGACTGATTCACATTTTAAATTGTTCCAAGTTCTAGCCAAATCTCAATTACAAGCAATAGGCTTTATGGGGACATTGCAAATCCAACTCCCCAGACATCCCCAAATCTCATTTTAGCTTTGAAATTCTTCTTCCACCAAACTTTTTATTGAACATCAAAAGAAGTGGGGTGCGGGGACCTGAATGAATTTCCGAGTCTGCTGGAGGTGGTAACTGTAAATGACATGGCCCCGCTATTATTAGCTATAGATAGAAGTAATTTTCAAAATCATCCCTGCAACTCCAGGTACTGATTATCCTTTGCTACATAACAAGCTATTTCAAAACATATGGCTTAAAACAACAATTTATTATTCTCTCTCACAGTTTAGTGGGTTGACTGGACTCAGCTTGAGGTCTCTCATGCAGTTGAAGTCAAACAGAGGGTGAGGCTGCATTTATCTGAAGGTTCAGGGGAGTTGGAATGTCACGTGGCTGGCAGTTGATGCTGACTCCTGAGCGCTTTGCTGGAGCTGCCCCCCTGAGTACCTACCCATGGCCTTTCCATGTGACTTAGAGCCCTCAGCACAGCAGCAGTTTGCAGAGGGAACAGCCCAAGAGAGACCTACCTGCTCAGAGGCCCAAGGAGAAGCTATAAGGCTTATGATTCTGTCTCCAAAGTCCCAGAGTGCACCCGGTTGGACGTGGCTCAGCGGTTGAGCATCGACCTAGGATCCTGGAGATCACGGTTCGATTCCCAGTCAGGGCACATGCTCAGCTTGCGGCTCGATCCCCAACTGGGGGGCGTGCAGGAGGCAGCCGATCAATGACTCTCTCATCATTGATGTTTCTATCTCTCTCCCTCTCCTTTCCTCTCTCTGAAATCAATAAAGATATACTAAAAAACCAAAAAAGTCCCAGAGTGTCACATCTGCCACCTTCTACAGGTCAAGCAGGCCACTAAGGCCAAGTCCAGGTAGGCTAATGAGACTTCACTTCTTGATGGGAAATGGCAAGGTCACATTGCAGAACAGCATATTCGATGGGAGATATTGTGTTGACCATCTTTGGGAAATATAATCTGCCAAACCCAGTTCCTCTGCTCCTCTCCCTGCTGCCAACAGAACTCACCTGTACCTGGAATGGCCCTGGCTCCAGCTAGTTTAATCACTTTACTTACCTGTGACCTCAGAATAATTCACAATAAGTGAAATGCAGAGAGGAAATCAGAGAGTATCAGTTTCGGATATATGTACTGTTGATTTCACAAATCAGTCTTACACTCTTTTTCTTGGTGCCAGTGTCTTGACTGAGAGGACATTCAGAATTTTATACTTATATCTACTTTTGCCACTGAAATCCAGTTGCCTTTCTTACTTCTGCTTTGACTTATTTGTGTTTCAAATGCTTCACTTGCTCCTAATCCCTGACACCTAAGACACTTAGCACCTCTGTCTTCAAAGTTGGGCTTCCAGACCTTTGGATTATACCTGATAATTGTTAGTTTAGGTTCTGTAGCTTCTGCCTTTACCACTTGGCTTACCCATAATTGCCTTTAACGTGGTAGAAACCTTAATATTCAGCTTTCCTATCTCAGTCCCACTCCTTCCAAGTCCTCTCCAGGTTTTAATTTTATTAACCTGGTCCAGTTGGTGTCTGCTTCTACCAGGATGGAGATAACATTTATGCCTACAATCTAAAATTTTCCCTTCAGTTGAAATCAAAGATTCTTTGCCATGAACCTTTAGTGTCTGGGTCTTAAGGCTTCCCAGTGTCTTCAGCCTTCAAAACATCCTATATTATTAGGCTATTGTTCTTTCTGTCTAGATGTTTGATATTTCTGTACTTCAATGACCCAGGAAATATATTTGCTCTAAGTTTCAGTCATTTAGTGTGTTTCAGCAAGGATTCAGCAAAACCTTCTGTTACTCATTTAACACATAGAAGGAAATACTTTTAGAAAGGGAAGTAGGAGAAACCCCAAGGGTTTCAGTAAGTATTTTAATGGATTGAAAATAACTCTTGCAAATGGAACATAATTAGATAAATGGTCAGAGTCTGTAACCTGTACTAACTCCTCATGGGTCTGCAACCTTCGGCTGGGACGGTGTTAAAATCCATTGGTAATTGGAGACTAGATTTTTTTTCTTTCATGAATTTTCCCATTGGTGGTATCTTATTAAATTTCCTCACCCTTACATCATTTAAATTCTCTGTTTTGTATAGCTAGAAATTATTATACACAATATAAAACATATTGTATAAAATATGTCTTTTCCAACTTGGGAAAACTGGAAACAGTCTAATTTATTAGGTAATAGTTTTATTGACCTTCTTTCAACTTCTGAATTAAATTAGAAATTTTTGTTATTGATCATCTATCATGATTTAGGCCACTATAGGTATCTGTGAACATGTGAGTGAGGGACATCATTAAGATATATAATTCTTGCCCTCAATGATTTATAATTTGATAGAAGATATAACATGCTCACCCCAATAGCCAGGATACAAGCACTATGTGGTGTTTGTTATTGAGAACTATAATTTTTGTTAGGTACTATTTGAGAAGTGCCCTGAGAATTGGGCTGTAATATATGAGGGGTAGATGGGGAATAAAAAAGGCCTTCTAAGAGGAAAGAGCAGCTTGAATAAAGGTATAGAGGCAGGTCTGCACAGGTGTTTTTAATGGTAACTAGATGAATTTTGACAGGATAAATTACATTTAGAGAAATAATGGGCTGTAAGACTAGAGAAGTAGGTTTGGGCCGCTGGGAATGGCTTTGAATGCCTTAATTGAGAGTGTCTATATTCTATTGGCAATAATGGCTACTGAAAACTTTTGTGCCGTTTTAGGCCTCTTGTCTAACTTAAATTGGGAAGTGTGTTCACAGTACATTTGTGGTAGAGAGCTTCAGGAATTCCAGTTAGAGACAAAGAATAGTGACAGCATTGGCTTGCTGGAATCTTGCAGGGTTACCATAACACGTATGGTTTGACCCTGAAGGATGTTGGGAATCTGGGCTAGTGGGACAGGGTCAGAAGTGGGAAAATTAGAAAGCCTAGGTCTTGGTGAACTAGTGTGGAAATAGAGTTGATCTGGAGAGAAGTGGCCCACAGCCTGACTTGCAGTGGCCAAAGAAGGTGGCCAATGCATGCCTGGTTTGCATTTCTTGGTCCTAGAAGTCTTAGTTCTAGAAAACTTCAGTCAGAAGAAAAACCAGGTCCATTGGGAAGCACCACCTTTTTTCTGGAAGGCTTATCCAGTTTGAAATAGGATCCCAACCAGAGGCCTGAAGATACAGATAAATCTCCAACTAGAAGCAAAATTCCCAGGATTCTCTGCCTCCTTATGTATGAAAAGAACTGCAGGCCAGTCTGACATCCTGCTCCTTTATTGCTTATTTCCACTTGCTTCTTGGACTCGCTTATCTCAATTTTGAATGTACCATATTTTAAATATTCCTTTAAAATATTTTATTTATCATTTTATGTTTGAAACACACGGTTCTCAAAACGTAAATGAAAGGAGAGCAAATTCATTTAAGGGCTAACACCCTTCTAAAAAGCTCACGCTTATTTTGAAGAGCAGATTCTCAGCCTTTCTTGTCTGACTTTCTGCGGTAACCTTGGGTTATCCTTATACCTGCTATTAATTTCTAACTTTGCATCTGGACTTTGCTTACCCACATAACATAATGCTGTTGAGTGGTTCAAACATTTAGGCTCAAGAAGCATTTAAACATTACAGTTCTTGTCTCAAGGAAATTGTTGCTGATTATTTTTCAAGGAAAAAAAATCGTGTGATGGTTTCCTTTGTAAATTTAAGGTAGTTCTCAGCTCGCTCTTAGAGCCACTACTATTTGCAGTATGTTTTTGTGTTAGATTGTAGAATGGGAGTATCCAGCTTACAGCACATAAAACAACATATTAATGAGAATTAAATGAACAAATAGGTTAAGACACTTTGTAAATTTTAATGCCTTATGCAAGTGTGAGTTAATTATTATCAGTTCCATGCAAATTATTCTGTTTTGATTTATATGTGAAGACTGTGTTAATGGATTTTGTTCCGTAGTCAGTTTATACTTGAAAGTTGTTTTAATGGATTTGTTCTGTAGAACAAAAGTTCTGTTTCGAAGTCATAGAAAAGTATCTGAATTATCCTGGTCTGCATTTTAACACTGTCATTAAAGCTTAATTGACAATTGTTAATGTCTTATTAACCAATGAGGTAGGCAATTATCATAAACTTAAAACTGTGGGTATTCATAGTTCTCAAATTAATAGCCTTTAGATCGGAAAAGCTGGGTATTTCAGCAATTTTTGCAATAATAGAATTAAAACATGCTGGAACTTTGAGGGAACTTGGAGGCTGAGCATTGATCACCTAAATTAGTTTTGCTTTGATCAGGCCAATCCAATCATTGGTTATTCCCATCAAAATTTAAGCTGCTGAACTAAATTTTGACCCAAGAAACCCAAAGAAAACATGACCTTGGTCTAAGCACTGTGGTTTTTTTTCAACTCAGTGTAACTCAGGTAGAGCTTTCCAGGACCTTGTTAGAGCACTGCTGCTCTTGAAGTCAATACGGGGGCTGCACCTTGAGTATTGAAGCTGACGTGTATGAGTTTCTTCTGGCACTTCTTTAGCTAAAGCTTTTTTGGAAGGGGGTCTGCAGTAGACTAACTTAATGAAAACATCTGCTCCTTAGGGCTCCCACTGCAGGAAAATTGTGAAGCATGACTAAGTTTATCTTTTTTTCCTCCAATCATGCCAGCACCCTGATCTCAGACTTCTCAACTTTCAGAACTATCAGGAATAAATTTCTGTTGTTTAAACCACCCAGCCTATGGTATTTTGTTAAAGCAGCCCAAACTGACTAAGACACACATATAAGTGGAATCACACAATATGTGTTCTTTTGTGTCTGGCTGACTGCACTTAGCATAATGTTTTCAAAGTTCATCCATATTGTAGCACGTGTCAGAATTTCATTCTTTTTTAAAGCTGAGAAATATTTTATTGCATGAATATTTCATATTTTGTTTATTTATTCATCTGTTGATGGGCATGATTTTTTCTACTTTTTCGCTGTTGTGAAAAATGCTGCAATGAACATTGTTGTACATACCTGTTCAAATCTCTGCTTTCAGTTCTTTTGTGTATACACCTAGCAGTGTATGACGATCATATGGTAATTCTATGTTTAACTTTCTGGGGAACTGCCACACTGTTTTCCACAGCACCTGTGCTGTTTTACATTCTCACTAGCAATGCACAAGGGTTTCATTTATCCACACTTGTTATTTTCTTTGCCCACACTTTTTATTTTACGAATGGCTGTGAAGTGGTATCTCAGTGTGGTTTTAATTTCATTTTTCCAGTGGCTAATGATGTTGAGCATCTTTTCATGTGCTTATTGGCTGTTTGTATATTTTCTTTGGAGAAATATCTATTTAAGTCCAAAATAGGCAATTATTTTTTAAATAGATTATTAACTTGATTTGGACTGTAACTTGGGATTCCTTTATCTATAGAATTATCTTGCTGACCAAATGATGCAATACTTGTAGAAGTAATGATATTGAATTAAATTAGTTTCATTTCTTATCTAAAATTGGGAAAATATTTTCTTATTTATATTTTAGTCCTGATAGAAGGCTTGATTATCAGATATGATTCTGTCTTATTGTTAATAGTTTTCAGACAATCAACTTAAATCAGCATCACTGCTTGGTATAATTTTTATGTTCACAAATAATTGCATGTTTTCTTACCAGAATCATATCTTAAATATGGTAGAGAAAGTTGCCATTTAAAGAATTCTCTAGACAGACATAAAATTACCTACTAATTTTACCTGTCGTCTATCTGGAATTTTATACATTATTTTTGCTCCAACTGAGACATGCTCCATCTCTGATACAATAACAACAAATACCAAGAGTCTTTCAAAATGAAATCATAAAATACTGGTTTGTGGTAGATCCCCTCCTTCCTTCCTTCCTTCCTTCCTTCCTTCCTTCCTTCCTTCCTTCCTTCCTTCCTTCCTTCCTCCCTCCCTCCCTCCCTCCCTCCCTCCCTCCCTCCCTCCCTCCCTCCCTCCCTCCCTCCCTCCCTCCCTCCCTTCCTTCCTTCCTTCCTTCCTTCCTTCCTTCCTTCCTTCCTTCCTTCCTTCCTTCCTTCCTTCCTTCCTTCCTTCCTTCCTTCTAGCATACTGTTTCTGTTTAGTAAATATTTCAACATCTTGATTATTCTATGAGACCCCATGGTACTTAAGACAAACAATGACATTCTGACTTTCTCTCACTGGACTATGCAAGCAGGTGGGCTTTTAAAAAGAATCCCCTTGAATGTTAAGGATTCTGGAAGGCCTACTTGAATGTTCCTTTCATCTCCAAAGCCATGGAACATTCAGAGAAACATCTAAACGAGAGTTAATTTCCAGCAAAAAATATTCCTGCATTCACTGCCAATTAACTCTAGCCTAGAGCCAATCAATATAATGGGGGGATGAAACTTTTTTGCAACATAATACACAAAAAGCAATTATAGATTTTTTTTCTTACAACCAGTTAGAAGGTAGAGGAAACAGAACTGTTAGTAATTATTCCACTCTGCCCAACTTCCTCCATAATTTAATAGGCATAGGAATTTTTTAAACTCCAAGTTATTCAATAATTTAGCTACTTTGTAAACTAGATAAATCACCTTGCATTTTGCTAGGTAAACCATTTAAAATGGTCAAGTTAAAATATACCACATCTAGAGAGAGCTTTTCTCAGGAGTGTTTTACTTCTGTATTGAGTTTTCTGAATGTAAAATAATCATATTTAGAATTTAAAACATATAGGCTTATCTGTATCATGACTAAGTAAAAGATCTTGTAGAATTCTAGCAATCAATGGCAAAAAGAACTAGAGATCTATGTGTTTACCTTGGTCTGAATTTAAAAAGAAAACTGCTTGAGAAGTGGAAATGTCTTCTTCAGTCTCTAAAGTTTGCCATTTTAAAAATTGAGTGGCGTCCAAAATACTGCTGATACAAATGCAATATTTTCCATTGTATTTTCATAAACTAAAGCAACCATTTTCTAATCATAGCATAAAAGCGACTTATAAACTTATATTTATGATTAAGTTGACTCCATTAAGACTATATACACTATTTTTTTTTTTTTTTTAACTTTTAAACAGAAATCCTGAGAGAGGTATGAGAATGGAAAGTGAGTGGCTGTGAGAGTGCAGGGAGAACAGTGATTACAGGTTCAATAGTCAGGTCTACATGGGGATCGCGTTAGCTTTACCAATCAGCAAACCCTCCAGTCAAGCTTTCCACAGCTAGGGAATCTTGTATATTTTGGTCAACTCTGTCTTTGGCTTCCCTTCAACGCTTCCTTTGGGTTTGTTTCGGAGGACACATGAGGCCACTCTTAAGGACCATGAGCGTATGCCGCCTGGACAGCGCTCTGGGGTCCTGCATCACGCAGGTGGGAGCAGCAAGCCAAGGCAATCTGGCTGGTTTCTGTTACAATCCAGTTATGTAGATTTGCTGTGCAGATCAAACAAATGTGATGGTGTATGTAACAGTGCCAGATGAACCATCGAAAATGATGATGCAAGTGCAATTTAATAAGAGGTGTGTGGGTGTGCAGGAGAAAAACATTGAAAGCAAAGTTGGCACATCATATCTCCATTCCACCAGCATGCTCCTCTGCCCAGCTTTCTCTGATTTCAAGTACTAAAAGTAAAACTGGAGAAAAGAAGGAATAGCAAACCTTACCAGCTCTCACCTACACTATTGCAACAGCCTCTCCCTCTGGAGTAATCTTTATAAAGCGAATCTGTTCATATCACTTTCTGCTCATGGTAGACATGGAGATATGCCACCCAGATCCTCCTTCAAGGGAGAACTTGACTCACTACAGAATGGTCAGCTCTTAGCTGCCTCAGCTTCCGAGAGCTGCTCCTCCCTCCACCTCTTCCCATTCACCCAGGTCACACCCTTCCCCTGGAGGCCTCCACCCCGTGCTGAGTGAAGTGGAGACGGCTTGACCATCTCTACTGGAAGCAGGACAACTCTGAAGGGTTATTCTTGCCCAGGAGCTCCATGCCCGCTTGGCCTACGCTTTGTTGGGCTTGCATCTTAGCTCAACTTCTCCCTCTATCCATTTGTGTTTTCTCTTTCTCCCTTCCCTTCATGGGTATTGATCCTTCATAAACATCTTACACCCCAAACTCTGTCTTAGTACCTGCTTTCAGAAAACTCAACCTGCAAAGCCATCTTTAATCCTTAAAATGGTTGCTCGTCTCCTCCATAGAGCTTTTCAGTAGGGACATTTTTGACTCTACTAATGGAGATCTATATGTTTTTTCTTGCCGCAAAGTTTTATTTCTTAGAAAGTATTAGCAATATGATTATACAAAATATAATTTCCTACTAGAACAGGTAATTTCAAGAAGACTGTCTTATGATCACATGAAGAATACAGGATGGTGAACCCAGGGCTGTACTTTTTAGAGGGCAATTTCAATCTTTGTTTTTGCAATGATGGGGACATAACTTTTGTTTCATACTTTTATCGTGAAAAAATTGATGCTTAGCAACAATATTGGAAGCTTCTTTATTCCAGAAATATTTGAGGTAGACCAGAAGATCCAAATCTGCCTCTCTTTTTTTTCAAGTGATATTTGAAGCTTTCATGCATATTTTGGGAAAACAACTTTCTCATTAGCTTGGTCTAAAATAAAAGCCACTTAGTCTTTTGAACATTTTAATGAGTTATTTTCTTGGTTGCTTGGTGGAATATTTCTTGGCAGATGAGCAAATATATTAGAGGCAAGTACAAAACTGTCAAACTTGGTGTGTTGACTTTACTTAGAACTTGATTATGAATAATTTCTTAATAAGTGGCTCTATAATCCTCCTGGTTTTGTAGACTGAACCGTCTTGATATCAAAAGAAGAAGAAGAGAGAGACAGTAACCCCTCCTATAAACACTGAGAGGAAGCTGGTAGGAGGCTCTTTGGCCCTGATGTGGTTTACAAACTACATCAAAGGGGAACAGCAGGAAGTAATAATTATAAGCAAGAAATTGAGACTGTGGGTGTTTTTCTCTTTTGGTGGGAATCTTACACTATCATACCATTTGATAGTAATGGTTGGAAATAGTAATAAATAAATTTTATTACTAAGAAGAACTCGGAATCATTTTATTTTAATTTTATGACAAGTAGGCAGGCCTGGAAACTGTATCTGTCTTCTTTTTCCCAAGAAGTTTTATTGACCTTTTACTGTTCTTTGCAATAAACTCACATTCTATAGGTTAATTAATTCATCTGCTCTATTTGCAATGACTGTATGTGTCACAGTGTCATAGAATGACACTAAGAGCATGTGTGTTTATTTGTCAGTAGGGAAAGCAAATGAAATTACGGTTGTTTGGATTCACCAATACAAAATTTGCTGAGAAAGACTCTGCTGCAGATAGGATAAGGGAAAAGAATAAACATCATTTGAAATCTTTCTAAATGCGCAGTGACATTTTATAGAAAATATAGTTAGCTGCCTACTTTTTGAAAAAGCAAAGATCAGAAGAGTGGAGTGTGGGAGTGATTCTATTAATGTTTCTGCTAGAGTTTATTCTTAAGATCTGATTTTTTCAGATACATACACGAACAATCGTATGAAGAGGGCAGAGAAAACAGCAATTTATGATGATGACTGGACTAAGTATTCTGGCATGGAACAGAGAAAAACAAGTGTCTCCACAGATGGGAATGTGGCCACATAATGTTTTCAGCAACAGATTTCTATGGAGGATTTTTGGCCTGAGCGATAAACATTCGTATTGCTAGAATTGCCATATGACTTACACTGGGGGCTATTTTAAGATAAACTGCAACTTGTTAATTATTTCTTGGACTCTTTAGTTCTGGCTTATGTATTGAAGGATAAGAAAAATATAAATTATTAGGGCTGGCATTTGTGGTTTTGAAATAATTTGAAAATTAAAAAATCCTGTCTGGCGTTTGCAAGACAGAAGGAGTAAGGTGAATCGATTATTCCAATGAAGGTGTTCTGATTAAGTCAGTTCTAACTGGACGAAGCAGACGAGAGCTCTCAGGAAGATGGGAGAGCCTTACCCCTGCCAACTTCTCTTATCAGAACCTCATGAGGGCAAGGTTATAACACAACGTCCTAGTATGGCTGCTATGAGAACTAAATGAGGTTATGTATGGAAAGAGCGCTTTGTAAATGACAAGGTGCCAAATAGCAGCTATAATTATTTCTCTTTCCAACCAGCAGCGTTACTTCTGGCAAATGCTTAAGATGCACTGCCCTGCATCCTGTCAGTCCACCTGGTTTTAGTGCAGCTGAGGTGGACAGTGCCCTGTGAGTTACCAGCATCCCTCACCAAGTGTAGGAGGTGGCATCTCTCTACTTTGCTGCCTTACAGGACCTTTTCTGAGGCCACAGAAGGCTGATCAGCCACACACAGACATGACCTGGAAGTGTGGAGTTGTTAATACCCTGCCCCCAAGGCTGATGGGAGCCGGTGCGTACATGTCCCCGGCCCCTGTCCTCTGCTGAGACAAGTCTGGTCCACGTGTTTCCGCAGAGGCTCCTCAGCTGCAGGGAGCTCCAGTTGCCCACAGAGGCAACCAGCACGCTAGCATGCAATTTTATTGTCTTTTCTCACTCTCCAGTCTTGCTTTCCCCCCCCTCTCTCACTTCTGCTTTTCTGGAACCACCTCCCATAAAACCATCTGTACCCCGGCCCTTGTCTCAAGCTTTGCTTTCTGGAGATACCTCCCTAGCCTAACTTCTCGTTGACATTTTAGCATAATGCTAAAGAAAAACAGACATCAAACTACTGCAGAAGGAGATATTTCGGTAGGCACCCTATGGAGAGAATTCCTGGCTGTGAGATTTACTACCGTACTGGAGGGATGAGGGATTGCTGTGATGATAGTCAATGTACTCAGCATTTCTAAAGCTTCGGAGCTGTTGTCCTCAGTGTTTTGCAATACTTTAACTATAGGAGGAAGTCCCAAATGTGGGGGGCAGAAGCTCAATTGGTTCTTTTTGGGTCACTAAATATTACTAGGCAAAGTGCTGCGGTTATAAAGCTCTGAGGATGGGGTGACTAGCAGAGGAAGAGCAAAGCATCGAAGGAATGAGACAGAAAGAGGAAGAAGAATAGTATGAATGACTGAACCCGAAACTTTCCTTTGCCTTATGTTTCAGGCTCCCTCCCCATCCAGAGTTTCTCCTGTGACTGCTCTGTCGCAAGTTCCACCAGGGCCTGGAACTCTGTGGATTATTCACACCGTGTTCCCGGCACACAACCTGGAACATAGCAGCTGCCCCATAAGCAATATGGCAATGAACAAATAAATTAACTGGTTGAAGTTTCCCCATCAGGACTGTGATATGAAGGGGAGACCTAGACCCAAAGGTGGCAGAACTGTTTTAAGTCTAGGATTTGTTATTAACCCTGGATATGAGTTAATTTTGGCAACTCAACTGGCCACAGTGGCCTGGGGTGCCCAACACTCACACAAAGGCCTTTCACTGGTCAAAGAGTTCTCAGGAACCAGGCTGAGGGACTGACCTTTGAGTCAGGCAGAAGTGGATGTGAATTGGGCAAATCTGAGGTGTGAGACCCTGTGAAACTTAGTTTACTTTTCTAATCCTACAGTTTTGAATTTGTCAAAGGGATATAATGATACCTTTCTCCCTGGGTTGTAAAGATTTCATGTTTATAAAGTTTCTGTTAGATAGTAGTCAATAATATTTATTATCCCGTATCATCTTCTTGAACTTTATTAAAACTCAGGGCATTTTATCTTGGGTTTTCCAGATTCCTATTGCCTCGTAGCTTTTTGTTTTGTTCTGTTTTGTTTTCCCAGTTCTCTGTCTTTGGTTTTGACCGGTATCCTGTTTACTTTTGTCAGAAGCCTCACCTCTCTCCCTCCTTTGGCCCCGAGGGCTTTGAGCCTCCAGGGACTTGGTAGTACCTTGTGCGCCTTCTGTGGTGTGGGTGGTACCTTGGGAAACATTCTCTGGTGCTTTTGTTCTTGTGCTGACCTTTTCTGCCAGTTCCTCTGCTCTCCAGCCCCCTCCATCAGAAGGAGCCAAGCATTCATTTGTCCATCAAGCGTTTTATTTTTGTAGCTCCTGAGTCTTTCAGTTCAGTGGATGCATTCCAGGCCAGAGGCTGCCTAAATTACTTTTCAACAAACACTGTCTTCCAAACTCTCCTTCCTGGGTGCGAACTGAAAGATTGTTTGATGGGAGTGGGAGTGTCTGGCAAGAGAACTCAGAGGGAAAGCTAGTGATTTGGGTAAACAAAGAGCCTAGCTTTATCTAGTTAATATGCTTAGATTTGTGAAGACCCTTTGGGATTGGAAAGAATTCTTCTTCTCATTCCAAGTTAAACCCCATACAGAGAGACATTTTTGCTCAGAAGGATTACTCATGTCTGTGGCAGACTGCAAACAGTTACCATTTGTCACCTCTCCCTGCTTGCCTTCCCTCTGCAATGGGGAGCCATAAAGAGGCAAAGTCCGTTTCTCCAAACTGAACCTGGGCTGGGCTCATGACTTTCCTTCACAGAGAGAATACTTCTGTGACTATGTGTGAGTTAAGAGCTGGACCTCAAGGGACCTTATGTGCTTTTACTCCTCTGGGAACACTGCCGGCCACCGTGGGAACAACCCTGGACGGCCAGATGTAGGATGAGATCCTATGGGAAGTCATTCCAGTTTCCCAGACTAGGCCTCAGCTGTGCGAAAGAGCTTAGCTAAGACCAGTGAAGCTTGGCTCAGATCAGGAGAACCACCTCGATGACCGTAGACTGGTATAAGAAGGGTTGTCTTATACCTCTATATTTTGCAATGGTTTGTTATGCAGCAAAGCCTAATGCATTTTAGGTTTTATATACCCACCAGTATATATTATGTTAAAATGATCACTTAGAGTCTAGGGAGACAATGACAAGCATGGATAGTAATAATTAGCAGAGCAGAGATGAGAGTAGATGGCAGAATTTCAGTATGGGTGGTTTTTACTTGAACCTACTGGCAGGCAAATCTGAGGATTCACATTTTTTACTGCCTTTTATAGTACAAAGCTCGTAGAGTGTCATCAACTGCTATACCAGCTGAGGAGCTGTCAAACCCTCGGCTTCCACTCTCCTTTCCTAGGACTTCTGTGTGTCCTGGGGGATTGTGAAAGATGGGCACTCAGGACAAATTAGATGAGAACTGACTTGGTCTTAAGGGACTGCTGTTGGATGGCTAAGGTCTATGAGAAATTTATTGGAAACATTCTATGTTATATCTTATATATCACATTAAACTGTATGGCTTTCATAAATTATTTTTCAAAAAATTATTATTATTTTTTGCTTCCAAACAACTAAAAGACACAAGGAAAATATATAAATACATGGTTTAGCTCTCGGTCACTCAGCACTTGATCTTGTGATCACTGGCCCATACATGACGCCAAAAGTCTTTGATGTCGAGAGTAAAAACAACTTAAACAAATTTGGTGTAGTAATTTCTTCCCTGAAATTTCTTTTCTCAGCAAAATCCACAGAAAGTGAATACTATGACTAAGGCTCCTTCCTATTCAAAAAGTTTGACAAAAGCTATTTCCTTCATTAGGTGGCAGCACCCAGATTTTATTGGCTTTATCTGAAAGAGGCAATATTTCATCACTAGCCAAGCTCAAACTATGAAGAATAAAATTTGCTAAACTCAAGCAGAAGTGGTGTCTAGGTATTTGAAGACATTTATATGTTTTTTCTTTAGGAAACTTTAGGACTAATGTAAATTAATACTTTTTATCTAAGGTGACCAGCTTTCCCACTTAAAAATAGGACTGCAAAATATTCTTTGCTTTGGAAAGATATCTGAGATTCAAGAGAGATAAAAACTAGATAGAGAAAAACACTGTTGTGAACCATATGCTTTCAAAAAGGAAAATGTTCAGATTATCACTGAATTGCATACTGCTCGGCTGGTCCACTGGGCCAAGATGAGTTTGGAACTGTGCCCATCAGATTCCTTGGCTTCCCTGAGCAAGCGAGCCTTGCTTGTACCAATGCTAAAATAAAATTCTTGCTATTTATTTAAGACATAAATCAACATAGAAGTGTACATTTTAGGCCTAGCGTATCAGAGAAGAAACTAGTCCTGACAAATTGGTAACATTAAAACTTTACTTAGAAGTCCATGTTCAAGATTCCTTCCAAATAAAGGTATGTGTAGACATTGCCCAGTGATTATTATATGTCAAGAGTCTGATGCCCATATTGGCTACAACCAAGAGCCTCTCTACCCCACCTCCTTGCTAAATGCCTGGTTTATTTCTGCCTAGTTGTGCTATGTAGTATACTTATAATCTAGGTGGAGAGTGTCAAGTAATGTAAAATTTTCCTTTAGAGGTTGTATTTGTATCCAAAGACAGATAACAGGTCCTCATGGAGGATCTTTTGCTTCCAGACCCTGAGCAAGCAACACTTGCATGGAGTTCATCTCAAATGGCCAAAGGACCCTTTCTTTACAGAGAACAGTTAACCTCCATTCCCAAGCTGGTCATTTCTGATCCTGTCAGTCCTCAGTCACAGTTTTTCAGGTATGACTTCAATAAATCACGTTCTAAATCAGCCTTAAAGTCGTTGGTTTTTAACTTGGGCACCCAAGGAATGATTTAGGGGGTCTATAAAACTAACGGGAGTATACTCATAACTCAGTGTGATGAAGCATGTAAGTATACTTTTCTAATGAAAAATTCCAAATCTTTCAGATTCTCACAGGGAAGCACCGTGCTCCCTCAAAGTTAGAGCACTATCACTTAAACTGGCCATTGTAATGAAATGTTCTTCACTCATTGTGACTCATGGCTCCTTCAAAAGGGATTGGCATAAAGGAACTCACTGTCTAACAGCTTTTAATTACCACCCATAACACAATTACCAAAAAAGTTCTCAGCAGATGGTACTGACCTTAAGTATAATAGAAGGGTGGACACAAAAAGTTATGTAGTCTGTGGAACAGCTTTATGGAGGGCATCAGACTTTGCATCTTTAATAATAATCCTAGTTAGTAGCTAGGAAATTCTTGATTGTTGTTAAGACAACAGATTATAAAACAATTCTATGCAGTGTTTAACTACAAATTTTAAAATATCAGTTAGGAATGATTTTTGGCTGCATTTACCAACCACCTACTTAATGATGGCTTAAATAATAAATGCACTTTATTATCTCATATAACATAAAGAGTGGAAGTAGATGTTTCCAGAGTTCTATCAGTGGCTCAATAGTGTCAGAACTTGTTATGAACTGAATGTCTGTGTCTCCCCAAATTCAAATGATGAAGCTCTTACCTTCAACGTGACGGTATTTGGTGATGGGACCTTTGGGAGTAATTGGGGTTAGATGAGGTCGTAAAGATGGGGCCCTCATAATGGATCAGTGCCCTTATAAGAAGAGACACCAGAGAGCTTATTCCCTCTCTCTCTGGCATGTGCACAAAGAAGAGGTCATGTGAGCACCCAGCAAGGTGATGGTCCCCTTCAAGCCAAGAGGAGAGGCCCCAAATGAAACCTGCCTTGCTGGCACATTGGTCTTGAACTTCTTAGCCTACAGAACTGTGAGGGATAAATTCCTGTTGAGCTACCCTGTCTATAAGGGTGTTTGTCATGGCAGCCCGAGAAGACTGGCACAGAGCTCTGGGTTGGCATCTCCACCATTCTCTGTCCTGTTCCTCGTGGTTCTAAAAGGGCTACCCAACTCCTCTTGGTGCCACATCACATAAGTGACTGTAACTAAGGGCAAAAAGCTGGGTGATAGTTGTAACAGGAAACATGATTTCTCTTCTCATTCTTCTCTTGTTTGATCAGGGAAGGGAAAACAAAATCTTTCCAGGAAACTTTTCTTTACATCTCAGAATCCAGAACTGGGTCACTTGGCCGTTCCCAGAAGCAGGGGGTCTGGGAAAGTGAGTCCCTTGCTTTGTGAGCCTTTGCAAAGGGAAATGGGAGATGGTGAGTGTGTCTGGAATGGCTATTGGGCAGCAACAATAAAGTCTCTGATGCGACTGACAAGATAAAAAAAAAAAATCATGAGATTTTATTTAAATCTCTAAATTGCATCTTTATTTTTTGAAAAATGAGAAAATGTGGAAATGCTGGCTACGCTGGCATAGAAATCCTAAGCCGGCTCTCAGTAGCAGCTGTTCCATTAGGATGGGGCAGGAGAATTGATTTTGCCACAGGCCTCATTGTTTCCCATCTTCCCCCTTCCCCCATCACTGGGACCCTATAATATGGCATTTTTTCATTGTTCGCATTATTGCTCTTACAACATAAAGAATCTTTTTTTGTTCATGGCACCTGGTATACTTTTGTAGGCACATCAATTGAATTGTCTTAAATGGTAGGCCTGGCGGGAAAAACTGCACCCCAGAGGGATTTGTTAATTTGGGCTCCAGGCTATATGAAAAGTTTTGTTTGTAAAGAAGAAAAATCTAATTTTTGAAGAGATCATTTAGAGCCTTAAGTGTTGTAGATCATGTGAAAGTAATGGAGATGTCAGCTGGAGACGCCTGGAGATGCCAACTTGTCATGTCCAGCAGGAAAAGTTAAAGAAGACAGAAAAATCAATTTGCATCTACCTAGAGGATGATCAGATTTGGAGTAAAAGTCACATAGCTTTTGAAACAAAATAAAACCCAATCAAATTCCCTTTAAAAAAGAGTTAGCAAGCGTGTTCATAGGAGAACAGTAATGGGAAAATACTACTTACACTGATTTCAGGAGACTGTAATGGATTCCCATATAAAAATCTCATTAAAGAACTTAGAAAACAGAACCATAAAGTTGGGGAGATTTTACTTACATCATTTATCCAATGGATTTTTATTTATGTATTGACTTCAGGAACCCAAACTGTCAAAATTGTACCATTCACTTTGGAATGACGTGGCAGACCAATGCTTCCTAACTCTTGAAAGTGAAGGAGATGGACAGGCTCATAAGGCTCCAATGGTCTCCTAACTTATATACATTAATTTTTTAGACTATTACATCAGGCTTTATTTAATTCATTTGATTTTAAAGTGCTGTTTAAAACATAATTACTCAGGGGATGTCTAAACAATATATTTCAAAAAATACAATATGGAATGAAAAATAAACCAGGTTCCAATGGAATATAAAATTATAAATCTTGGGATGCCAACTAACTGAAAGAAGGTTATTGAAGATTTCAAGCTTTGGAGGGGTGGTTTTTAGTGTAGAAGGGGTTAACTAATAAATGTGATATCCAAGATACCTTTCAGGATTCTAGGATTCTGATCTTTAATATTTCTAGAGGAAAGGTAAAAATATTTCCCAAAGTTGCTTAAAATGTCTATTAACATATACAAACAACTTGCCTTTACTAGGGAAAGAAGAACAATGTTGAAATATTTGTGTCTCCCTGTAACTGAAAACAGCAATTTCTGATGTTCTGCCACCTGAGAATGTGCTGCGTTCACTTAATATCAGTGCTTTACATCAAAGTTTATCTCAATTTGGAATTACAGAATTCTCCCCTGAGATATGTTGTTGCATGGAATATTTCACTTACAAATTCATATGCATTAAATCTTATCTCATCTCCCCAACTTACAAGGTCTGACCCCAGCTATCCACTCTCACATGCTCCTTCATTATTATCTTATTGATTCCTTTCACTCCAGAAAGATTAATTTCTTTACTGCTTCAGGCATGCACTGGCCATATTTTTTTCTGTTTTATCTTTATTTCTCCCCTGCCTCTGGGAAGGCAGTTGTTTCCCATTCAACCCCTATCCAAATCAAAACAAATTTTCAAGATCCACCTGAAGACTTCTCCTCCCCCAGGAAGCTTACCTCATCTTTGGCATCATTAATGCCCCTTTTCATTGAGTTGCAACACTCTTTACAGCCTTGGAGAGAATGTTATTGCCCTGAGGGTGGGACGATATGCTCATCAAGGACAAGCATGGAATGTATTGCTTCCTTCGTAGCTTTCACACTGCCCATCCCAGCACTGGTACAGACTGGGAACTCATTAAGTGCTGGTGAAGAATACTCCCCTGACACTGGCAAGCAGAATTCAGTGCTCTCTTTTTTTTTCTTGTCTTATGAAGACTTGTTCAGAGCTCTATTAGAACAGTTGGCTGTAAATACATGTTTATAACCTGTCTCCTATCCTAGACAGTAAATCCTTGGTGATCTGCAAATATATTCTATTTCATCCTCAGATCTCCAGTATCTTCCCCATAGTAGGCTCTTGATAAATATTGATTGACTAAATGTGTGCACTGTATTTTTTTTAGGTTTGAATAACTGAGATCATGGGAGATAATTCAGCTAATAAAACGACATTTACAATGCTCGATTCTTGGGATGTAGAAATGTATGAGACTGGCAGTTCTGATCAGGAGAAGTTTGCTGTATTGAAAGAGAATGTTAGACTCTGGGACTCCACAGACATTTTCAGAGGACTCTGGACTTCCTGGGTCATGGTATAGGGACCGAATGTCATATTAGCTAAATCTTAAGGGACCGGAGTCCTCAGCAGACAAGCGCATTGAATTTGTATCCCCTTGTAGCTACTATACGTCATTCTCACTAATATTTATATCCCTAGCAACTAGCTCAGAATGAAACAAATAGTAGGGGGACTGTATATTAGTTGAGTCGTCGTTTTTATCTTTTACTTTCTGGTTGTGTTCTTAGTACTCTTAAATGATGTTCCAGAGAACTGGAGGATCCCAAGAGTTGCTTCATCCTGCTTTTTGAAGCACACTAATGACTCCCAAACCCATAGCTTCATCCTGGATCCAACTGCCTAGTGGATGTCACCAACAGGATGCCCCATAGTCCCTCAAGTTCACTCCACACCAAGCTTGGGGTTCATGTGGCCACTTTATAAATAGCAAAAAAGAAGAAAGATTCTCTTGTTCCCAGAAGCTGTAACAACCTTGAAAGAGGGAACACTCCCAATCTGTGCTTGGATCGGTTCTGTGTCTAGGAAGGTGGAATAACCTAATTGGCTCGCTTGAGTCACGTGAACTTCCCTGGCGTGGGGGGAGGCAAGACAAATCCCTTCGATTGACAGCTCCATTAGAGGCTGACATGGATTAGGGGAGACCAGTTCCCCAAGGGAAGTACTTAAAGTGGGGCAGATAAAATGACAGATGGTACCTATGCTAGGAACTCAATAAACGCTTGTTAAATTGAGTTGTGAAGCATCTTCACAACCAAAACTTGTTCTGAACTTTACAAAGATTATTCTCGACCTAGCTCTCAATATGAACTTATTTTTTTGTTGAGGCAGCTTGTTCATCCTTGAGAAAATTCTTGGTTTAGAAGCTGTCACACCAAGTTTTAGTGCAGGCTATCTTGGGCAGATTTATAACCTCCTGAGATTCCAGCATTATAATGAAAATGCTGACAGCCCTGGAGTTTTGCTGACAAGAATGGCACAGCTGTGATAAAACTAGAAGGTTAATGGAAATACGGTGCTTCACCCTTGTGGAGCTGTCTGAGTTTAGGTCAAAGAGAAACAAGTCCTTAATGAGTCCAGGGCTGGAAGACCTTCCAACAAGTGAGTCCTACATTGGTTTGAATTAAATTCTTTGGGTATTTTCCCAGATTATTATAAAACAAGCCCCAAAGAGTTCAGAGATTATTATTTATTGTAATATAAACTATATCATGTCTGATTATCATATATTTTATTATCACTATTTTATAAAAATCATTTTACTTTTAGCTTTATCATTGAAATAAGAGGTCAACCAACTAGAACTTATGGAACAAATGTGGGCCACCACAAGTTTTTGTAATAAAGGTTTATTAGAACACAGTTATGCCCATTTATTTACATATGTATATGTAATAGTATTGTGTTACATGAATATACATAATATATTCATCTATCCTACTCTTGAAGGATATTTGGGTCTCTTCCAGATATTTGCTATTATGACTAGTGGACTATGAACATTTTTGTTCGTGTCTGGCCAAAAGTTTCTATTGGGGAAATTCTTAGGAGTGAAATTGTTGGGTTAGAGGGATTGCATGTCGCTGTCTCACAGGGGTGCCTGTTGCTGGGTCATAGAGGGTCCGTATGTTCAGTTTTCTAACATTCTTGCAAAATGCTTGTATCAGTTTGCACCCTCAAGCAGTGCATGAGAGTAAGTTGCCGTTGCCGACACTTGATATTGTTTGTATATTTAATTTTAACCATTCTTGTTGATGTGTATAGTAGGGACCTCACTGTGTTCTGAATTTTCATTTTGCTGCTGGCTAGTGAAGCTGAGTATCTATTGATATGTTATCTGGATAGCTATTTCTGTGAAATATGTGTTTCAATCACTTGCACATGTTTTTCTATTGAGTTTTCTCTTTTTTCTTATTGATTTAAAAAAATTATTTAACTATCCTACATGTATGTTCTTTGATAGCTTTAGGACATTCTTAGGGGTCTTTTAGAGAGTCCTTCTAGCATTCTGCAACCACATCTGTTTAAAACTTATAATAGCAAAAGAGCTTTATTAGTACAGTATCTAATCTCCAATCCATCATCATAAGCTTTGCTATTATTGTAGACATGCAAGTGTAAGCGTCCAGAAGAGGAACACAAAAGGCATTTTGCCCGTGTAAATCAGCATTTACATTTCAGCCGCTCTGTTTACACGCCACCGAATGTACACTCCAGCGTGAGGTAGAACCACAAGGAGACAATAGCACTGCGCCTAGAACTTGTCCAGGAGCCATGCTCCGTGCTCTTTACGAATGACCAGCAATCCGCTCTCCGCTGGTGAACTCAGAGAGTAAGCAGGGCCTGCCCTGCCTTTCAGACATGAACCCACACCCAAACGCCTGGGAAATGGCCTGCGGAGAAACGCTCCAACCAAATTCCTAATCCAACGCTATAATCTTTATTGTGGAAGCAACGGCACAGCGCATTCCCAAAGCATCCTCCCACTCACTGACCGGGGGCTTAGACATACAGAAGAATAATCCAATATTCCTTGAGTTTGGATTTGAATGGCTTCCCCCAAATTTCTCATCAAGCCTAAACCATGTGAATTAGTATCACCTGAGGAATTTCTAAACAACATCGATGTCAAATTGCAGTCCTTGGAGTCAGATGTTGTTTTTAAACTCCCTGGCTAATTCTAATTGCTGCTGGAGTCGAGAAGCAGTGCTCTACCGGATCCAGTCTGCATCTGGTGCATTTGGGAAGGAATTCTGAGAAAGAGTCTCAACCTATTTGCTTCACTCCCTGGCTCCTCTACAGGGTGGATGCAGGGGTCTGAGTTTCCTACTTTTGGGGCACCCTGCGGTCCACCTTTTCAAAGTCAGTTAAGAATCTTGGCACGACAAGATTCTGGTCCTCCTTGGGTTCTTTTCTCCCAGCCCCTGTTTTTTAAAATAATCTCTTCGCTTTCTTTTCTTCTTCCCTGCTTTTCTATCTCCTATCCCAGGAACCTACTTTTCTTTCTTTCTTTCTTTTTTCTTTACTGAATTTTATTTTATTGTGGTAAGGACACTTACCAGCAGATATACCCTCTTGACAAAATTCGAAGTGTTCACTACATTACTGTTGACCACAGGGACACTGCTGTAGGGCTGATCTCTAGAGGTTATTTGTGTTGCTTAACTGAGGCTTTATGCCCATTGATTACTACTCCTGATGCCCCTTTCCCACCAGCCCCTTTAAGCACCATTCCTCTCGGATTCTATGAACGTGACCTGGCGGTGCTTCCGATGCCGCTGAGATGGCAGAGCCATTGACCTACGGCCTGTGTGCTGGTTTTTGCGGCAGGCAGATCACTCTTTCCCTCCCCCTCCCCACATCAGCCTTATCTGAAACGTCGGGAAGAACCACTCTCAGAAGCTGATGGCAGAGAAACGCAGGGTGTCGGGAGTGGCCGACGGCATGCTGGCAGCCGCGGCCTCCAGGAAGAAAGCGCCCGACGGCAGGAAGGCGAGGCCGGGCCGTGCATCTGTACCCGGTGACACGTCCCCACGGAGTCAGAGAACCGGAGGCCCAGGAGGGCTCAAGGGAGCGTGACCTCAGCGGAGCGGAGGGCGCTGCTCCAGGCGAGCGGCCGCGAGAAGCCTGCAGGGGCACTGGAATCTTCTGTGGTCAAAGACTGGGATCAGGGCGAGCAACGCCTCCTCACCGAAGACGAAGGAAGAGAGAGTCCAACCCACAGCCGACACGGGGCTAGTGGGGAAGGACACAGAGTAAGAGGAGAGGACAGGTTCGGGGCGTCTCTGAGGAGGCCGCCTCTGACCGTGACCTGCTGTGACATTCAGGGCCGCGAGGCCGCCGGCACTCTCCAGGCCCGGGCAGGCTTCTGTCTGGAGCAGCAGCCAAGCAAAGGCCCTGGTGACAAGGCGGGAGGCGGAGATAAAAGGGGGGGAGCTAATGCTAAGAAGGACCTCAAGTCCATGAAGAGGTAGAGGGTGGAATTCACGTAGACCTTGGAGACAAAAAAGCGATGATTGAGCCTTACAGGAAATCAAGTCAGTGAAGATACACTCTCCCAGAACGTAGGAACAAAGAGTGAATTTGATAAAAAACGAAGAGAAAGGAGATGATACAATGGAAGGCAGGGAGTAAAGATGCGACGAATGTATAATTTGTGTTCATGAGAGGGACACTGAAACCAGAGAAGGAAATGTAAACGTCATAGGTGAACTGAAGAGACTAGTTTAGGGATATTGAAAGGTCCCACTATGACCCTGGAGAAATAATTCATAAGAGATCGGTGTTCAAACTTATCCCGACAAAAACATCCTGCACTAAAGGAAAAACAAGCTCATAAACATGTGGCAGGGAGGAAAGAGGTCTACACGGATGTAAAAATCGATGGCTCTGGAACCAGAGCTGCAACATGGTGGCCCAAAGGTGAGGCTCAGAGCCTAAGACGAGGGCTTATGGGAAAGATGACGTGACGGCGGTGCCGCTGGAACTAGCGTAACGAGACATAAATAATTGTTGCAGATCTTCTACATAACTCAACACTTGTGTTAAATTAGTTTTTTGAAACGATGTCTACTGCAAAAACAACAATTTATTTGAATAAACTTAATATTTTATGTATTTATGATTAATAAGTAATGCATTCAACCACAAATTAATAAATAATAGTGCAATAACCATACAGATTAGAGTGCATTGTTAGTTTATTGCAATCAAGACTGAGAACTGGGTGCTGAGATAGCAGGTAGTTGGCGAGGAGTCAAAGAGTATCCCCATAAAAGCGGGGCTTGAAAAGATACCCTTTTATTCTTGATGCTGAGAAGTTGAAGAATGCAGGTCCAAGGATAATTTTGCCAAAAAAAATTAAGGTAACTGTTAACAAAATTTTGAAAAGGAATATACCTTTTATATATTAGAGTATGGAAAAGCAAAGGAAAATAAATAAGAAAAAGGGAAGCAAGAAGGCTTAAAAAAATAAGCAAAAACCACAGGAACAAAATAAACTAAATGTATCATTTGAGCCGACTAATGAAGTGTATTGATCCTCTGTGAAGTGATTAGAATCTGCGGGTGTTGAATCACTATCATGGGGTTCTGTCCTGTTTCTGTCACTTGGCTAGCTTCAGTTTCTTAGTATCATTACTGAACTCCACTAATTTAATAAAGTTTTCTAATCTGCTAAAAGAGGGCAATAAGACCTACTTCTCAGGGTTGTTCAGAAGATTAAGTGAGACTTTATATAAACAAATTAATAAATATTATCTGCTGTCTGGCATACTGAGCAAAGGGCACAGTCTCCAGGTTCAGAGCCTGGATTCTAATGTCTGGAAGATTCTAACTGGCTCTGTTACTTACCAATCTTATTTATCAGACTAAAGGCAAGTTACTGAGCTCTCCAAACGTTCATTCGCTCATCTGTAAAATGGGGAGAAAATATTACCTACCTCATAGGATTGTCTTGAGTATTAAGTGAAATAATACAAGTGAAATACTTGGGACAATGCCTGGTACAGATAGCTCTGTTAAATTCACTATAATTATTATATCACATTATCAGCTTTAAATCTGAAACTTTAAAATGCACATTAATAAAACTAGCATTGTTAATAAAAGAGCAATAGTAACATTTAAAAATATCAGACTGCATTATAAAAACCTAAGCAAGTAACAATAGTAAGGGATTGCATATATACACTTGGTAGTTTCCTATGATCAAGTGCTACACAGTCATTACATGATGTCAAACAACTCATATGGAAACATTTTATGATATATATCTGAAATGTTTATGTTTAATTATGAAAAGGAATTAAACCTTTGGAAATACAAGGTGTTGTTCTTTATGTTTTTCTGATAATTCCTAAAAGTCTATAATAAACGTGTTACTTTAAAGTCAGTAAAAACATGTATTTTAATAGGTATGTTTCTGAAAATGTTTGATTAAACTGAGGGAAAAAACTTTAATATCATGAAAATACAGATGTGAAGTTTTATATGCAAAATTTAATAAACTGTGTAAGAAGGTACTTGGAAAAATATTAACAATGCTGTTAGCATTGCTATTTCTGTGCGATAGGAATATTATTAAATTTTTCTTCTTCATACTTTGTCTACTTTTCCAAATTTTCTGCAGCACTCAGAAAATACTAATGGAATTGGAAAGAGAAAAGTAAAGTAATAAGAAAAAATTAAGTCCTTCATAAATAAGCTATTAGCTTGGATGTTGGCAAATAGAGTTTAATGGAGCTGAAGGGAAGCCTCGAGAGCAATGTTCTGAGTCCCATCCTTTTATTGGTGAGGAAATGAAGCCAAGAAACATTTAGTGATTTGCTGAAGTCACAGAAGTGAGTGAAAGAAACAGTTATCTGTTTGTGTAACTTTTCTACTAAATCATGTGGCCCCTCAATTAGCGCAAACTTTATGAAGATTTACATAGTTTAATGTAAACACCTAATTTCAAACGGCATAAGTGATTCCTAATTTGTCCCCAACTTTAGGAAATGTTTAGTTACCATATAGAAAAGCCTTTCATCAGAGTGACAATTCACAGAGAACAGTGCAAACAGTAATAGCTGTTCACCTTGACCAGGTGGGTGCCTAGAAGCAGGCCCTGAACAGCAGATCCAACTGAATTCTAGGAGGAAGGGCTTTGTTGCTATTGTATTGTGAACCGGCCCCCTGGGTTTCTGCAGTGGCTTCCAAGTAAGTGCAAGTCCTCAGAAGTTTGTAACTGAGCTGAAGTTTTCACCATCTGATTAAAATTTCCCCATGTGAGGCAATGTAACCAAAGTAAGGATATATAGCAAGTTATTCATAAAACTAAGTTTATTCACTCTGTTGGAGTTAAAATGCTCTTCTATAAAATGATGGTGACAGGTCTATGTGTGTGTGTTTAATGTCCTTATTTAGGAAAATGAAAAGTTGGTATTCTTATGTTGACCTCCAGAATATTTTAAAATTTTACTGGTCTGTGGAATTTCAAAATCCGGGACCTACTGACTTAGCATTACACATGAGAGTTTGGGATTATAAGAATCAGAGTTTAAATCCTGGAGCTGCTACATACTTTGAGAAATTTCTTAATTTTTCTGAGCCTTCCTTTCTTTAGCTGTAAACTAGGGAAAGTAATATGTATCTCAAGAAGATTAAATATTCTTATAAAACCTCCAGAAAAATTGCCAGAACATTTGCTGCAGATATACTTGCTATAAACTAATATGCATACAAAGTAAGGGCGTAGTAGAAGACAGTAATGATTTGGACATTGGTTGTGTGAGATAGCTTATCAGTCAATAAATATTGGTTCCATTTCCCTTTGTCATTACTTGACACCGTATAGTCATTAAAATTTCCATTACATAGAGGTGTCTTGAGGAAAATTATGCTTTTTATCATATCTGTACTTTTCCCCCACAAGATCATATATCTTTTAAAAATTTGGTCTAAAAGCTTTTAGTGTAGGTTTCTGGTTGCCGTTTTCTAATAACTCTTTATATTCTGAAAACTTTAGGCTTACCTCGGAGGGATTGTTGTCTTAAGTCACAGTCACATTCCGCTCTGTGTGGCTTGACTTTGTGGCAAGTGTCTCCAGAGCAAACAAAGGGAGACGTCCGTCCTGGGTGAAGTGCACAGCACCGCTGGGAGCAGTGTGTGCATGTTTGTGGAACGAGAGACTATTAGAGGCCGCCTCCTAGCTTTTCCTTTTTGGAGACGTTGCTCACGATGTTCCAGCTTCCTCTGTCTCCATTGCCTCCCCTCTCTCTCCTCACTGCTCCATCTAGCCCTTATTACTTTTTTCTTTTTTAAAAATACATCTTTATTGACTTCAGAGAGAGGAAGGGAGAGGGAGAGAGAGGTTATGTGCCCTGACCGGGAATCAAACCGCGATCTCCTGGATCCTAGGTCGATGCTCAACCACTGAGCCACACTGTCTGGGCCCTTATTACTGTTTTCAATGGCTCAGCTTGACTCCTGCCATTCGCTCATCCTCTAGGCCTTTGAAATACCATTTTAAGTCTTTACCAAAGTTTAACTTCTAACAAAGAAACTGTAAGTCCTCATTTATTTAAGAAGTCATCCCAAACAGACTGTATGTCAGGTTAGAATTTTTTTTCCTATTGTAAAAAATTCATACCCAGCCCGTCTGGGTGTGGCTCAGCAGTTGAGCATCGATCTAGGATCCAGGCGATCGGGGTTTGACTCCTGGTCAGGGCACATGCCCAGGTTGCAGGCTTGATCCCTGCAAGGGACGTGCAGGAGGCAGCCGATCAATGACTCTCTCATCATTGATGTTTCTCTCTTTCTCCCTCTCCCTTCCTTTAAAGACATATTTAAAAAAAAATTCACACCCAACCCCTTCAAGTAGGAGTAAATGTTTATTTTACTATAGTCCAGAAATACCCATGTTTGGGAAGTTGTTGTTGATGTTGGGGATATTATTTTCAATATTATTTTATCCCTTATTTTTCCTTATTTATTTTTCTTCTTGGGAAGAATTTGTGGGAATCACCAGGTGCTTGTTTGATGTGCAAATATAACACAAAGAAACAATTTACTCCCTTTGATACTGGGAGTGGGTTGTCTCTTTCGTGGAACCAGGATTTGTTTAACAAGTGGTTACAAACATCTATTATATGTAGGACATGCTGGGAGAAAGAGTTGAACTCAACAAACTTGTAATGCCAACCAATGAGTAAGGTAATAAGGATAGATACTGTCTTCAACAAGTCATAGTTAAAAGCGAAGGAGGGTTTTTATCTTATTTTATTAGGACACAAATCCCACATGGTTTGTAATACTAGCCAACTGGTTGTCTGAGTGTTAGTCAGTTGACATAGAATAAAAAGTTCCCAGGTGCGGGAAGAGCCAACTCTTAACACGCTCTGGATGTATGTTTAGTAGCTAAGGTCATGGGGTCAGAGTGCTGACCAAGGGGTGTCTTTGGGAGAATATTTGAAGGCAGACTTAGAAAATGGTGTGAAAAAGGTTGAGGAGTCCATCAATTTATTAAGCACCGACTATGTGTCTGGCATTCTGCTGCATCTTGGGTATGTAAGAGAAATAAAACAAGCTCTGTCTTTTGGACAGGTTGGTGTTTAGAGGTAGAAAGAGAGGTGTAAACAAATAATTGAAGAACTATGAGAATATCTATATCAGATGTCTTTATTCATATCCCAGTCTTATTTAAAAGCTGGATGTCATTTCTTGGAAGGTTTGGTTGAAAAAAATCTTTCTTGACATCTGTTTGGTTGTGTTTTTTTTAGGGCTTTTGGATTTCTTAAACCTGATACTTTGGGCTTATTCTTGGTTTTATTGTTTGATTTTATTTTTACGAGCCTGATAAATCCAGTCTTTTCCACTGACATAAGCCTGAAACTATGTCCCGAGGTACAGCATAAAATGTAGCCATTCCTGGGGTCCAATCGCATGCTCTGATGGAGCCAGTGGACCAAGCCCAGAATGCCAGCAGGTATCATAAAATTTCATTCTTGGCCAGGTGGTTTAGTGCTTGCACACGGTAGGTGTCACTAATTCCAGATGCCCAAATGGAAGGAGCAGGACTGTATTCTTTGGTTCAAAGTGGGTGGGCAATTTGTTCAATCCCAGGGGCCTTTGGACTTTGAGGTGTAGTCTGAGGGAGCCAGTTATTTGAAATGAAGGCAGCTGGCACGGACAGGCTGAGGGCCCAGCAGGGAGGGGAGAGAAGAAGCAGAAAGCCTTCCAAGAAGAAGCTGAAAATTGACCTAGTTATTCTGATGGCACACTCTGCTGCTTTTCCCTCCAGGCCAAGTCCAGATGCCCCAACATGAAATCGAAGCACTCACTGCTAAGGACTTAATATTTGGGGATATTTCAGCTTTCTTTCTTTCTTTCTTTTCTCCTTTCTTTCTTTCCTCCTTTCTTTCTTTCTTTCTTTCTTTCTTTCTTTCTTTCTTTCTTTCTTTCTTTCTTTCTTTCTTTCTTTCTTTCTTTCTTTCTTTCTTTCTTTCTTCCTTCCTTCCTTCCTTCCTTCCTTCCTTCCTTCCTTCCTTCCTTCCTTCCTTCCTTCCTTCCTTCCTTCTTCCCTCCCTCTCTCCCTCCCTCCCTTCTTGCTCCTGTGCTAAGAATTCCCTATCAATTAAAGAATATCTGACCTCCAGCTGAAAATAGCAATGGTAATTAGGATTATTTGTTTTGAGTCAAAGAGTCCAGTGAGGAGTGGACAAAGCAGAAGGCGAGAGGCAAGGCCATCTGGCTTCCATGCACCACTCCCTTCAGGATCTGGAGAGCCTCTGGGGACATATGGGGAAGAGCGTGGGTAGAGTGTGGGGGCTGAAGGAATGGAGGGAGGTGTAGTCCTGCCCTTTTATTCTCTTGGGCTCTCTGCCAATAACACACAGCCCCTCCAATTTAGTGATAAGAACTTTTTTTTTTTGTCCTAACTCTGAATCTCCATATTTCTTTTGGGCCATTTCTTGGGCTTGTGGGTCAGCTATAGTATAAGATTTTTCAACAGCGGCACTATTGACATTTTGGGCCAGACAGTTCTTTATTGGGGTGTGATGGTTGGTGGTGGGGGCTGTCCTGTGAATTTCATCATTTTCATCAGCATATTTGACCTCTACCTCTACATCAGTAGGCCCTGCTCCTCTCTCCACCCCCATTTGTGACAACCAAAATGTCTCTAGACATTAACAAATGTCTCAGAGGGAGAAAAATCACACTCTTTTGAGGACCACTGCTAAGGAGGCAGTCCTTCCTCCTTAAATATTCTGAACATGGACCTTTATCTTGCTTAATCTGGAGCAGAAAACCCTCCACATTCTTTCTTCAGACTTTATATGCCATGTATATGCAGAAATACTCAGAATACAGAAATGTTTTAAAGACTTGATCTTTGAGCAATGCAGGCGTTGGGGCACTGACCCCCAGTGCAGTCAAGAATCCATTTATAACTTTTGAATCTTCAAAAATTTAACTACAGTCATCCTTTGTAATCTGTGGGGGATTAGTTTCAAGACCCCTCTGAATTCCAAAATCGGTGGATGTTCATAAATAAAATGGCATAGAATAATGTATACAGTTGGCCCTCCACATCCTCGAATTCCCAACCTTGGATTGCAGATATATACGTTTTTAGATCCATGGTTAGTTGAATCTTCAGATGCGAAACTTGTGGAGGGACTACTGTGTATACACTTAACTTGGAGGTGACATTTTTAATAGCCTTTTAATTCTGAGTAACTTTGAGATGGGTGTTTTGTTTACTTGAGAGGTAACTCAAGATAATTGCCCAACTGTAGGTTAATGTAAGTGTTCTGACTAGTTTTGAAAAAGGCTAGGCTAAGCTATGAGTTTGGTAGGCTAGGTGTATTAAATGCATTTTTGGCTTCTGATATTTTCAAGTTATGAAGGGTTTATGGGGATGTAACCCCATTGTGAGTTGAGGATTATCTGTACTGCCCTTGGAAGCTTGCAGCCTGTTTACCTGAGGAGCCAAGGTTTCATGCAAAAAGATCAGTAAAGTTCTAGGTAACACCCGTTGTGTGAGATGCACAATCCTATATGTGAACCAGATATTGAAGGATAAACAGTGGTTCCTAATAAACTGATATGAGCAATAATTAGCCATATCTTAGAATGGAAGAAACACAACATCGCTTGCTTTTCACTTGTTGCTAGTGTGTATAATGCTCTATTCTCATCTTCTTTATTAGAATATAAAGTCACTGGGGAGAAAGGTCAAGTGCTTTGCCCCTTTTATATCCCCTCCCCCCCAACACGTAGCACCATACTAACACCTAGTAAAGGCTCAATAAATAGTTGCATAAAAATGGACACCGATTTCTGCTTTTTATTGCTCAACATTTGAAGAATCATGAGGCTGGGAAAGATCTATAAATCACTTGCAAAATTCCAGAGAGAGAAAAATTGTAGAGATCTTCACATTATAGCTTTTAATCCATTTTGGTGTTTAATGCCTCAGAACCTGTGCACAATTAAACTAAAATCATCTAGACTTTCATCACAAGATCTGTGTTGTGTTTTGATGTTTTTCAGAGAGGAGCAGAAAACCTCCAGTTACTCTTTTCTGTATAATTATCATATATATTCTTCAAACACATAAATGTTGCCACTGCATAGAAATGCTGTTGGCCTAAAGGATTAGGATTTTTACAAATCCTCTTTATTTAGCCTTAGCTTTATAGCTGGAATCCACTAAATCAAGTGCTGCTCTTTCCCTAAACACATTTCTTATGAGTACTCCCGGCACGGAATTATAATAATAAATTTAATCAACAGAGCTCTCAGTGTTCAACATTCAGTCAGTGGCTGGTACATGAAGATGATAAACCATTTTCCATCCTGTGTGCCACCAGGTTGCTGCTCTCTGATTATATTTCTTTTACTTAGGAGAGATGAACAACTGAAAAGTTCTACCAGTAAGTCTTTCTTTGCTCTGTGACTTGCTTCGTTACTTATTCACACTGGACTTGGCCCCACGTCCTTGCATTCCATGGGGCATTTCTAACTTGACTGCTGATTTTGGCTCATAGAGCCAGGCCTGCTGCACAGAACCAGCAGGCCTCCTGCCAAGCTCCCTTGTGGCATCATGGGAGTGCGGTGGGAATCTTCTTTTCTATTAGTGTTGCCATACTCTTTTCTTTCTCCCTCTATAACGTTTTATTTATTTACTGGCCACAAGTCATTTCTAGTTGCATTCCCATCTTCCCCTTCTTTTCCCAGCCATTTCCCATAGTCCAATTACATAAATACAGGACTCTGCGTTTATGTTCCCCACCAGTGGTTGGTGACCCAAGGTGCATACTGGGCTTACCTATGGATCTTAAAAATACAGGTACTTAGGATCTACCCCAGGAGAGTCTAAATAAAAAATCTGGATATTTGGCTCAGGCATCTGTGTTTTTATTTTTTATTTTTTTTTAGGCATCTCTGTTTTTAAACAAATGTCAAAGGTGATTCTTAACATACAAGCCCCTGTGAAGGCCACTGTCTGAGACACCTTGCAAATGCATCCTTGAGTTAAGCTTTATGTGCCTTGGACTTGGTAGGAATTTCACTTAAAGGCCAATGTTGTTCATTCCTTTACTATATAATAAAAATTTTAAATGTTAGCCTTTCCTCAAGTTTTTTTTTTCCTTTCTAGAACATTAATTTTATTTAGTATTTTCCTCTAACTTCCCAAGTTATCTGCTTTTTTTTTTTTCCCCTGAACCAAGAACTGTTTATTTTTCAGCGAGAGTTTCATAATATCTGTGTACAATGAGGTGATGAATACCTGCAAATATAAAGATCCTAAGATATAAATAATACCTTTCTTCTTAAATAACAGACTACATGGAGAAGGCCATTTCCTTTGCCTTCAAATTAGACTGTCCTTGACCCAAGTCATTATATCATGCAACTGTAGGTGTAAAATCAGAGTATACCACGCTATCACAATGTAACCTAAGGGCATGACTTTAAAAATGCACTAGCCTGTGCCATTGCTTGGAAGATAATTGAATAAACCAGCATTAGTATTCCTCAGCTCTTTCTACTTCATCATTGGTGGAATGGATATTGGCTGCTTATTGTGAGAGTGACAGAATGTATTAAATTAGCTACAGGCCTATCTTTTTATTTTTATTTTTAAAGGGCGATTAAAGTTCTGGCCTTGGTTACTATATATCCTAAGCCTGTTGGGATAAAATTTGAGCAGTGATACATCTCAATGAGTAATTGTCCAATCCTCTTCAAGCAGCTTACATGCTGCTAATGGCAGTTATATTCTGCGAATTTCTCTGGCTTTGTTTTTGACTGAGCCGGCAGATTTGTCTACGGCCGAACACTCACTGTCTGGCGTTTAGTAGGTGGCTTGGCCTGTGATCACATGATCACCATCCATTTAAATGATAGTCCCTTGAATGTAGCTGAGGAAGCCTTGAATAATTTTAATGCGGCCATATCCCTACCTGAAATAATTGTGTGTTTCTTAGAGCAAAACACAGGTGCCTTGTTCTCTCTTCGATCCTGTATTATTGGTCACGAGGCTGCTGCCATGCTGTCCTCCTGAATTCATTCTGAAGACTTCTAACGCTTGAATGAGGTTGAAGTAATTGCAGATTAATGTTCCTGAAATAATATATAATTTCCTTCTTATAAATTATTCAGTCAGCACCTATTTCTGTAGCGCTCACTGGTGCTGTATGAAATATTGCACGGTGTGTATGCAAATGTCTATCGTATTTTATTTCTATGTACTATTTAGAAGTTATTTGGCAAAAATAAAAATCTCATCCTAAAACAAAAAACCTTTTAACTTTCATATGCAGATTTTTCACTCTCAACAAAATTAGTCATTTGAACAATAGCACATCTATTTTTCATGCTTCTCTCATACTTTTACCATTTTAAGTCATTAAATGTGTTAAAATCAAATTTATTTTCTTCCCACTTACTTTTCCCTCAATGAATTATTGAAAGGTTATTACTGCTGTTTCCAATGGAGACACTGCACTTATTATTAAATTCCTCATGAATTCTGTGTTAGATATACAGGGTAGAATGGTGGCAGGATAGAAAGAAGCTTAGGGCAAGTGGAATAGGGAAACTGAGGCAAGAAAATTAAACAAGGCCAAACAATTTGAACAACTTAACAGCCAGCTTGCGAATCACAAGGTCTTATCTTCCCAACCAAGGACACTTGAGAGCAAACGGTTTATACCCCCCTCCTTAACCAAAGAATAGTTTAAATCACCCTTGTCAGGGAAAGAGAGAGAAGAGAGACCCGATTAATGCCATTTGTGCCAGCTAAACCCACGGACAGATGAAGATGGGGAACAAATAACAAAAACCCCATTAGAGCTAGACAGACCCAAGATAAAAATAAAACAGTGACGCAGACCAAAGAACAATCCTAACCTCTCCTATGCACTCCTTTTGATGCATCAGCATATGAAAAACGCACCTGGAAAGCTGATGAATATTCAGCAGAAATCCTCCCCTAAGAGTCTCACCCGCAGGGAAAAAAGAAAGAAAGAAAGAAAAAAAAAAAAGATGACAAGCCCTCAGGACAGACTCAGTGCGGGCTGGCTCTAGAGGACGCCCATGCCCCTTCCTGGGATGAGCTTTTACTTCCTCCTAAGCTGTAAGGGTCCCCAAGAGACCTGCAACCAGGGGAGCAGTGGGCAGTGGCTGCTCATCCCGGGTTACCCCCGATCCTGTCTTCAAGGCCCCCTTCTCTCTGACTTCCCGGTGAGCTAAAGCAGCCCTCCTGGGCTCACTTCTTTCCTATAACTAGGGAGCCAAACCAGAGCACTGTCTAAGCTCTCTCCCGTTGTTTCTTCTAAGTCCTTCCTTTGTTTCACTGTCCCCAGGGGACTGCCCGAACTTTATTTAATTGTAAGAAAACATCAGGATTGCATACTATTTTCTCTGTATTACTTTAGAACCCTTAGAGTATAAAGGGAACAACAGGACTGTTGAGTCAAAAAGATGGGGGTCTGAATCCAGGATCTGCCCTCAATAGCTTTGTATCCTGAGGTCCCGGTAAGTAGTCTCTTTCTCTCTTAACCTAACACCAAATGCCAGTATTTACTGTTCCTGTGGGACAAAAAGTCATAATGGCCAATAGCAGAGAAAATGAAATCTGAGAGGCCGTTGGCAAGAGAGAGCGCATCTGCTCCCGGTGCCTCTTGCTGTTTCCTAGGCCACAGGCTCCACAGACGCTCAGTCCCAGGCCCTGGCACAACCAGCTCGAGGGCAGCCGGGGCTGCTGGCTGCTGCAGCTGCGTGGCTGCAAGACCAAGACGAGGGAGAAGAAAGAGAAGAGATTGTGATCCCATGTAGCATCTGGGTCCCTATTTAAACCATTTAGAAAACAGAACAATCAATGCTTCGGAATCCAATCAATTAAGGCTGATCTCCTCCTTGGTGGGGCATCATTTCTTGACTTGATTCTGACCTTTGAGATAGAGGCAGGTAGGAAGTGGGGATGGGGTGGTAATGAGAGGCTTTGAACTTCTCGAAGCCAGTTGTGTCATCTGGTTAATATTAGTTTCATTATTAAGAGACTCAAATTTCCATTTTTGTTACCAGAAAGCAGAATTTCTTTCTTAGAATTTATTTAAACTACCCAGACATCTCCTCCTTTTTATATGCCAGCTAATTAAATCCCAGAAGATTCAAATGGCTTGTTCAAAGATACTCAGCGATTCTGACATTTGTATGTCAAACCAGTGTTGTAACCCTTTTTAATTATGACACCATTTAGCAAACTTAATATTCAAATATCAAATATCTAGAATAATGTATCATAATGTTTAGTCATAACACACATGTTAAATACAAAAATGCATAAGAGAAACTATTTCTGCATAAGCTTTTTTATTGGTTGTGGGGCCTTTTGATACCTTTTGCAACTGTTTTCTTCTCTCACAGAGAAGTAATGGTGTGCGTGGCACATAATAGCCTGTGCTTCTAAAGTACTGCCTTGCCCGGCTGGCGTGGCTCAGCGGTTGAGCATCGGCCTAGGATCCAGGAGATTGCGGTTCGGTTCCCGGTCAGGGCACATGCCCGGGTTGCGGGCTCCATCGCCAGCAGGGGGCGTGCAGGAGGCAGCTGATCAATGACTCTCTCATCATTGACGTTTCTCTCTCTCTCTCTCTCTCCCTCTCCCTTCCTCTCTCTGAAATCAATAAAGATATAGTTAAAAAAAGTAAAAAAAAAAAAAAAAAGGAAACTACTGCCTTGCCTTTGGAGTTGGGACATGTATTGAGATGACATCATCGGTACAATGAATGAGTAGAAAGGGGAAGAGAGAAGTGAAATGTGTTTTCTAGGCAGTGTGAGCGGAGGCAATAGCAAAGGGTTCAAATAGCTTGAAAATGAGTCTCCTGGTAACCTGCTAAATTTTCTCTTATTATAAGTTTTTATGTCAAAGTTATACATATACGTAAATTAAAGTTTGTTGGCTATGCATATTCGTTAAGACAAACAGTTTTTCTTGTGCTCACTGCCCCACTCCCATTTTCCCAGAAGCAACCATTTTCATCTCTTTTAATTTCAATATGTAAAATTATGTGTGTTATTTACTCCCATAGCAATAAATTCTTTGATTTTATGAATTCTTTGTTATTTTATTAATCCGGGCAATGTCCATATACTTATTTCAGAAAATGAGGATTTCAGCTTTTTTCCTTCTTCCATCCCACCGCACACACACACTCACACACAAACTTTTATGTAAAATTAACATAATCGTTTACAAAAGTGGTTAAAAATAGGCACATTAGTTCTTCAGAATTCAAACTTTCAACTGTAATAAAGAGAAATATCAACCTTAAGGAACATATTCACGTTAAACTTAAGATTGTACCCACCTAGTTGGGGGACAGACGCCTTCTTTGGGGATATCATGGTGGATTCATGCGATTTCCTGGTGGGTGAGAAATTATTATTGGGAGAGGAATGTGAGGGTTAAAATGTCAAGTCAGGGGCAGGAATTGGTGAACTATTAGAAGTGCTAGGTGCAGGGAAGAACTAGTATTAATCAAGAACTTACTCTGTGTCAAACACTGGGCTGCAGGATTTTAGTAGAAAGTGCTAATACGGCCCGGAGGGGGCCTCGTTTAGTAGGAGATTGAACCCACACCAGCTTACGTGAAAGGGAATTCAAAGGGAATTTTCTGAGATGGAGTGCACTTTGGCCATGACCAAACTCAGCGGTTAAATGTGCTGCCAAGGCCCTGGTTCTCTGCCTCGGAGCACTGCCTCTGTTGCCTTGGTTTCTTTGCGGTGAGCTCTTTGTGACTCTAAGATGTCAGCAAAGCAGTGGATCAGCAGTCCTTCTTCCAGAGTTGTTACTATTTTAACCTTAGGAAAAAGTCTGGTTGGCCTGCTTGGGTTACCTGCCTTCCCCTGTTCGGGGGTGACCTGCCTTTACGGTAGAAAGCTCCTCCATGGACATACAGGATGGAGATTTTTCAGAGAAGGAAATACTTCAAAGACAAAAATAGGCTCCTACCCCCAACTTCGCGGGGCAAATATTGTCATTTCGTTTTTCCACACAATGAAGTAGGTGAGAGAGACAAAACCACTTGTCCCAGTTCACACATACTCAATACAACTGGGTCCAAAATGTTACCACTCACACGTTTTACTCCATTTAAAACTGTGCACTGAACAATTTTACAGAAATTCACTTCACTGCTTATCTTTACCATAACCTTGGTAAAATTTTACTGCTGCGGTGTAATGTCTGAAATATTGTGCACTTGCTTATGCAAATATATTTTCAAAAGGGCTTTGGTATCTGAGGCTGCATGATGTAAACAAATAGGACAATAGTGTTAACTAGAAAAATTATAATTTTGTACAACTATGACCATCTTTATGGGAGACTATTTATCTCTCGAAGTGAGAGGCACATGAAAGTCTGTAAGAGACGCTGCCAGGTGTAAACAGGCCCAGGAGCAGCGCTTCGCCAGTGACAGACAGGAGCTGGTGGGGAAATGCCCCAGCTTCCCACGCCTCGGGGGTGCGCGTTCCACGCTGCGTCCCACGTTCCCCAGTGGCACTGGGCTGCCAGTGCCCTTGGCAGTCACGTGCTCAGAAATGTACCGTGTTAGCTTCTTTCCCTCTTCAGTCTCATGTACCTATTCCCCCGGACCCCCCCCCCAGTGCCCCCTGGGATCACTTTCCAAACAAACTACGTGCTCTCACGTTCTTGTCTCAGCGTCTTCCTAAGATAAGGGCACTTGAACATCGCATGTATGGGGGACTCCGGTTACATCAGTCAGCTCATCTTCCAAATATCTTTCTTTTCATATGTTCATTAGTCAGAGTGGTGAAATATCACCAACTAACTGCTGTTATCCAATTTCAGGTAAAAACTAAATTTAGTCAAAATTAATAAAAATATTCACATTGTTGTGGTAACTACTTTGCCTTAACATGGACCCTAGAGATGGATGGTTTGGGCTTGAATCTTTTTTAGTAGTGGTCCTTGGGCAACCTTCTCAGCTTCCCTATGCCTCAGTTTCCTATCTTAGGTAGATGGTAAACATCTTAAAGTTTTCTAAGAGCAGTAAATGAGTTAAAGTTTGTAATGTGCTCAGAAGTGTGCTTGGCATATAGTAAGTGCCATGTAAGTGTCGGTTAAACACTTGAATACAAAATTAGGTTGATCATGGTTAAAGTTAAGGCTACACTTTCCCAAGGAGGCACAGACTAACCATTGCATTAACAAATTATTTTATTTTAATAATACATTCTTTTTCATATTAATTATACATTTAAAACCCGAGCACAATTATGTTTTAGCTTCATGAGCTAGCTGTTCATCTTTAATGAGTACTGTACTGAGTTAATTAGCAAGACCTGTCTTTTTGGGCACTGCATCTGTTCTGCAACATTCAGCTTGGTATTCATTATTTTAAGACATCAATTCTCTTTTTCAAAAATATTTAGAGAAGGAAATGAGCAATTACTCTGCCACACTACATCACTAAGTTTCAAAGAACCAAAAATTGGAAGAAATGCGTGTGGGGCATGGATATACCTGAGAAGTGACTCCATATTTTATTATGCATAAGAAATACTTTCTTGCTTACTGAGTTGGCACAGTTCATTATTTTTTCTCCTCAGAACTATTTTTAGGCTCTTTTCAGAATGCTTATTGTGCCTTCTTTTTGTCCCTTGAATGTCAATCTAACTCTATTCTTGTGAAGCTGTAAATCATCCAGATTTTTTTCCATTCTCAGAGGTGCCAATCTTCAGTTTACAAATTAGGTCATCATTGTTTTAAAGAATTAAAATTTCTCCAACAATGATCCCTCATCTAATTTGCAGTTACATATTTTAGCTGTCAATAGCAGGGATTGCAAATAATGGCCCATGGACTGGCTGATTCAGAATCACACACACTCACACATGTGTCACATAAACATACAGGTACAGATCTACAAAGTACACAGATACCGAATACGCACCACTCCTAGAGATGCTGATACTGTGATCGTGGGCTGAAAATTAGGAGTCGGTGTTTTTTTGGGCATTCCTCAGGCAGTCCTGTCCTACAAAAAGTCAGGTTTTGGGAGTCCCTGGACAACAGCTCATCCATTGGTTCACTGTCATTTCAAACTGATTCTATAACTTTGCCAAACTTTCCTCCCTCATTTCTGTTCACATAATTACAGTTCTTCTGTAACTTCAGGCTTAAAGTTTTAGAATTAAATTTGACTCTACCTGCTGCTTCATTTCCACTAGCAGTCATCATACCATCCAGGAGCCCCTTCCTCCTCACCTCTTCCTTGTCAGCTCCTCATGTTATACATTATTTTAGAGTTATTTAAGCATATGTCTTATTTCCTATATTTGAGCATGAACTCGTGGACACAGGAACCTATCTTATTCATACTTAAATATGCCTCAATCTTGGCACCCAGCACGGTATCTTGCATGGAGTAGGCATCTAATAAATGTTTGATGAATATCATTTCACAGTCAGTCTCCCTGTGTCCAAGATTATCTTTCATTGCTTCCAACATGGCTTAGACCCTCAGCTTTGCACTTGGGAAAACATACGGTAATAACAGAGAGCATTTTAAATATTCAGTCTGGTCAAATTGCATTTTCACTGTTATTGATGAATTAGCCAAAAGATCATTTTATAAATCAAGGGTATGTACTAAATTTTGAACTGTTTGTGTGATGGGTTTTTGCTGTTAGCAGAAACCATCAGGAAGTTGGAGGTGACTTTCAGAGTGATTTTTCTTTTCATGTTAAAGAGAAGAGCAGGGCAAGAGTCAGTTAGGATGAGAGGTGATGGCTTTGTCTTGTATCAATAAAGCTCCTGCTTGTTACCCACTCACAGTGGTTTCTTCCAAGTGGAAGAAATTCTACTAATGCGGCACTTCTGACACCTCTCTGCTTTTTTGATGTTGTTGTTCACAAGTGATTTGCTTGTTTGGTAAAATTGGAAATAATTACTGGGCATGCCTAGCTCAGCGCTGCCCTTTCTTAACCTGATCCAACACCACCTGGTCTGGGTGCATAAACATGTTTAATTCTGGTCTCTTTGGCTTTCATGCTAAGCTATGTCCTCTAATTAAACCGCTAGCAATAAAAAGATGGTATTTTGACTTCCTCTGCCACTTCATTGCTTTATACATTAAATTGCACAAAAGCTGGGGCATATAATGCTGTTTATTGGGATCAAGTTGTATGATGCACGAGAAGCCTTCTCAGATCTTCTAGAATGGGTTAGATACAGCTCCCGTGTGCGTGCAGAGCTCCTTGTGATTCCTCCTTTACAGCTCTTAACACATTTACTGTTGGTTCAATGCCTGCTTCTTTGTTAGAGTGTGGTAGTGACCAGCTCTGTCTTGTTTACTTAGTATTGCTAGGACATAGCCCAGTGCCTGACAAATAGTAGCTCCCAAATTGTTGAATGAATGAATAAGGCAGCTCCTGCTTGAGAAAAGATTAGTTCCTAATTTATGTGGTGAATGAGCAAGTGGACTCCAAATTTGAAATACTACGCTCAAAAATAAAAATAGGTTGTAGACACCTGTTGTTCTTCCAATACCTCAGTTTTGAGCAAGTCTAATTAAAGCTATCAGAAATGTGTATCTTCTTTGATGAGTCATGGCTGAATTGAGCTGGGAAACTGTGGTTAAACCTTGACAGCTTCATTGTTGGTTTTTTTTTTACTCCTCACCTGAGGATGTTTCTATTGATTTTTAGAGAGAGAGGAAGGAAGAGAGGGAGAGAAAGAGAGAAACATCAATAGGCTCCCTCCTGTACAGGCCCCAACCGGGGATTGAACCCCCAACCTAGGTGTGTGCCCTGACCAGGAATCGAACCTACAACAGGACGTGCTCCAGCCAACTGATCCACCTGGCCAGGGCAAAACTTCATTTTTTAAAATAAGGATTAACGTTTCACTGATGTCCAACCCTCATCCCAGCATATTGTCAGCTCAGCCTTCTAGACGCTGTTCATTTTCATCCCCTAGAATCTTGCAAATGAAAATACAGAAAGTTTACAATATAGAAAGTGCTTGATGTGACCCATTGCTGAGTAACAATAATATTTCAGCATATTTTAACAATACTTAAAAAAATTAAGAGGTAGATATAATTGCCTGGAAAGATTTAGCTATTTCTGCATGAAGAAATTGAGGGATAGTAAAAAATTAGATTATTGCGATTGTTTTAAAAGGAAGTAATAGAATCAATTTCTAACCAGAAAACATTGGATTGAGATCCTGAAATAAAGCTGGTAGAGCTGGAACCCCCACTCTAGGTTCATTTCTATATGGAACATAAAACAGGAGTAGAAAGAGTACCTATTTTAGCTTGCAATTAACTACTTCTATCATTTAGGTTATTTAGTGCACAATAATAAATTCTCAAGGATCTAGGGGTTGCAGGGTTCAGATGGATGATTCTTGCTTTTGGACCCTCACATGATGGCAATCAGGTGGTGGCTGAGGCTGGAGGCATCTGAAGGCTTCTCATTCGCTCATGTGGTGCCTGGGCTGGGGCGGCTGGAATAGCTGAAGGCTGGTTGGTTGTGTGTCAGCCTCTCTCTCCTTGTGGACTTTCTATATGGCTGTCTGGAGCTTCTCCACTGCATGGAGGCCTCTGGGGAGCTGGACCTCTTATGTGGAGCTTAGGTTCTGTTGGAGGAGGTCATCTAGAGAATGTGACCTCCAGTTGACCTGAAAGCTCCATCCGGGCAATTGGAGGCTCCTCACTCCTCCCCCTTCCTTATAAGGTTCCTTCCACCCACCGTTCCCACAGTGGGAGCGGTTTTCAAGGACGCAGCCTTGAGAGAGCAAGGTGTTGTTGAGGCCGTATGGACGGAATACGTGACTGAACCCGGTTAAGGCCTCTGTATAAACGTTTAATATTCTGGCGAGCAGGTGAGGAGCTCTACTCGCCTGCGGCCTCTGGAGACAAGCCTTGCATGTAAGTTCCCTGGTTTGTTATAGGAGCCACCTACTAATCTCGGTGGCCTGCTTCTTTCTCAGGTCTATTCTTGCTTTTCATGTTCAGGGGCCTGTTTCAGATTGCACCCGGGAAGCTCCAGAGTTTTCAAACTGACAGCTTTTGTGGGAAGGAGTGTTCCAAGAGAAAGGAGGTGGAAGCTGCCAGTCTCTTATGGCCTGAGCTCAGAATATTCTGCCATGTTCTCTCTGAAATCTCATAGAGCCCACCCATTTTTAAACGGAAGGGATACAGGCTCCACCTCTTAATGGAAACAATATCAAAGAATGTGTGGCTTTCCTTTACCTGCACTAGTTGTTAATGCTTCCTCAGCTGAAAGTTGTTTTCACAAACATCAATTGATTCAATAGGTCAATCAACCCATTGATTGCCAAGATTTGATTAAGTGGATCTAGCTTCAGATTTGTCATATGTGTAAGGGGGGTAGGAAAGGAATATCACAGCCCACAAAACCAGGTGTGCAGAAAGCGTAGCTTTCTAAATAAATGGAAGGTGTTCACCTAAAATTAGTTCTTAAAATTTATGAATTCATGAAATCAAGAAACATTAAATTTAAAATACTCATCTACATTATGTGTATACTGTTCATTGATTCTGTAGCCCATTTAAAATTCTAACTGTAAGAGGTAAGAAGAAAAAAATCGAAGGTAGAATAAATGAGATCTAATTTTCTTTCTATCAGTTTAGGAAATTAATATATATCGTAAGGCCATCATGGCTGGTGAAGTGATTGCATGTAATACCTCTGAAGATTTATTTCCCCCTTTTAGGTCTTTATATTATGCAAAAGCAAATGATTTTGGTGCCTTCAAATTCCTTTTTTTGTCTCTAGAGAAAATAAACTTACATATACGGTTCATTCCTTTCTCAATTAGAGATGTTTAGACAATTAAAGGAGGGATTTGCAAAGCCCAAAGCAAAATTAATTTTGACTTGGGGGAAAAATTCTTGAAATGAACTTGTGCTTTTTTTGTCTTCCAATTTGAAACCCATGAAACCAATATTTGGTGAACGTTTTCCCCTGTAGGCATAACCTGGATTCGGTAGCTCTACAAAATCCCAGCTCTTCTGAGTGATATGATTTATTGTCAATGCTATGGCTCTATTGTGTATATCTTGCTAATAATAATTAAATAGTAACTAATATTTGTTGAGCACAAACTGTGTACTATGCCAAGTACTGTGCTAAGTGCTTGTTTTGCTTTATTTCTATTAATCATCTCAACAGCTCTGTGAGGTAAGTCCTAGTATTAGCCCCATTTCCCAGATTAGGAAGTGGAGATGCTCACAGGTTATGCCACCTGCCCAAGTTCACTTAACTAGTAGTTGGTGATCTGGGGATTCATAAATAAGTATATCTGATTCTGGAGATTGTGTTCTTAATTGCTGGAACATACACCCTCCTAACACATTCATTGACCTCAAGTTAAGTGGCTCTCTTACATTTTTGACTGTGGTTAATATAGACTGGGGAAAAACGATAATCACTAGACCCACATTTCTGCTGAAAAAGGCTTTATAATTAAAATGGAAGAGCAACAAAAATTGAAAAGTAGTGATTTGCTTGCTATTACAGTCACATGTTTAATTTATGAGAAGAGTTTAAACCTATGCATATAATTGTTAATTATAAATAAGCACCCTATAAACTAAAATATAACTTAATAATTTTATTACATTTACCTTGATAATGTGTTACTTAAATAACCTAAATTCATAGGCAGTGTTTCACTAATAAAAAAGCTAAACTTACATGTAGGCATGCCTAGGCTTTGAAGGTAGGACAATTTCCCTTTGAGTGGAAACCACTCAAATGTGAACTTCTGTGACCTCCAACTTTTGGGTTAAAATTTTTTCCTTCTAATCTCCATCCAGAGACAGTGTCCCCAAATAAAGCCTGAGGCCATAATCAATACAGCTGGCAGCAGTCACAAAATCGACCTTATGTGTTTGAAGGCAAGTAACGTGGAAGCTATGAGAGAGCAGAAAATTCATCTTTTCCACCCTTTGTGCTCCTAGCTGGCATAATGGCTTATATACTCAATAAATATTCTATGGATGAATTAATGTGGAAAAATAAATTACAGACACATTGGATATGAGGTGAATAGCAGCAACTCATTGACTGCCAAGATTAAGTGGATCTAGCTTAAGATTTGTCATACGTGTAAGGTGGGTGGGGAAGAAATATCCCAGTCCACAAAACCAGGTGTGCAGAAAGTGTAGCTTTCTAAATGCTTCGATAACTCAGTCTAATCTCTTTTATGAATCTCTGTTTTGTCAGTGGTAGGAAAATAATAATCTTAATAAATTCTGTAAAACTTTATGTATAAGATTGCCTTTATGCCCCAAATCACATCTTTGTGTCACTTCTGATTTAAGCCCAGTTCCATATGGGCTCTGACTTACTTCCAACTGTCAGCCACTAGTCTGAGGTCTGCGGGCTGAGTCTGTTTTGTTTTTTTCACCCAGGGATCCCTCCAAACTCATAAACATTGGCAGGCACTCGCGTGGCCTGTAGTGCACAGATAGCTTGGAAGTGCAGAAGAATTAACGCTTCTGAGGGCGTGCCGGTTCATTTTATGTGTCAACTCGACCGGGCCACAGGGTGCCCAGAGAGCACACATTATTCTGGGTATTTCTGTGAGGGATTTTTGGGATAAGATTAATATTTAAACTGATAGACTGGACAAAGAAAATTGCCCTCCATAGTGTGGATGGGCCCCATCCAAACAGTCGAAGGCCTGAGTAGAATAAAAATGCTGACTTCCCCCTAAATAAGAGAAGTCTTCGGCCTAATGGCATTGCCTTTTTAACTCCGTGCCTTGTCTTTTTCTGGCCTTCAGAATGGAGCAGAAACATGGGCTCTTCCTGGGTCTCCAGCCTGCCCTTCTTCCGATTGGAACTGTACCATCAGCTCTCCTGGGTCTCAAGCTTGCCGAGTCACCCGCAGATCTTGGGACTTGTCAGCCTCCCTAGCCACGTGAGCCAATTTCTTATAATAACTCTCTTTACACACACACACACACACACACACACACACACACACACACACAAACAAGAAAAGCTCTTCTTGGTTGAAAGTGTGCCTGTAATCCTCCCTCACTGGGAACTTCTACTCCTTCCATAGCAACCAAGCACTCTGAGGGCTTTAGCCCATCTGCCATCCGCGCCATGAGGGGCTGTTCCCTGGTTCCGTCTGCCGATGCAAATAGGCCACCTGCAGGTGCTCGAGGTGCATGGAGGCCAGCTCCTGCTTAATGCAGATGTGGGGACGCGAGCAGCCAACGAGCTGCTGTGGGCAGGCGCCGACATTAGCAGTCAGGGAAGACTGATCTTGTGATCTGCTGGGTTTATGACTGAGGAACGTGCTTCCCGGACCTGCTTTTGATTAAGTCAAAGAGCAGTGATAAGGACATTCTTTTGTTAAATGGGCGAGTCTCTGTGATAATCGATAAACATCGAGTTGGAGGAATCAGCACTTTCCTGTGAACACGCTGCACCATTATGAAGGGCAATTAGCATGTGCCAAGGTCATTCATGACTCCTTCAGATAACTGGTTCAGTGGGGGGAAAATAGGGTAAATTGCAATGAAAGGGAGGCAAGTTAGCCTAGAGATATAGGTCATTCCTTTAAAAAAGGTCTATTTTTATCATGTAGAGAAAATTAGAGAAGGAGCTTTTGGGAGACATTTTTGGTTAAAATTATCCCCAAAGCAGCCCTGAGATAAGTATTTGAGTGCACATAGTTTAGGAAGCACAGGCAGGGAGGTGGGAAGTGCAATGAGGAAGGGAAGGAATCGAGTAACGGATGTGGTATCAAGCAGGTTATCACTTTGGGCAACTGGGGCTCCATTCAACTGGGGGATCCTGGGAGACAGTGAAAAACATGCTATAGAGTGATCTCCCCACCAGCCCCAGCCCCAGGAGGTGAGGAAGCTGGGGCATTTATTGTCCAACCCTTATCTGTCATTGGCTGAGGGCTGCTTTCTGAGGCCTTGTAGGGGCCATCACGAGGTGCCACCCAGGTCCTCCTTTAAGGAAGGACATGCTCCCCAGTTCCTGGGGGGTGCTGTCAGGACACGTCCACTGTCAGTCCATTCAGTAATTGCCTCAGCTGCAGAGAGCCACCATGCCATGGTCACACCCTTCTGTGGTAGCCACTCCAGTGACTGATTGAAGTGGGGGCCTGACCACTTTAGCTCAACTCAGGACAACTTTAATTCCCTCCAGAGCCTCCCATGAGGCTGACCAAGTCTATCATGGGGTCTGGACAACAGTCTGGCTTCTCCCTCTGTCCACTCCTGTTTCTATCCTCTCTGTCCACGGGTGCCGGTCCCAACGAATTCCTTCACGAACATCCTGCACACTGCGGCCACATACATAGTTGGAATAACCACTTTTCTTCATGCTGATTCCAGTCACTTTTTAAAATTGAGATACAATTGACATACGATATTATATTAGTGTCGGGTGTCCAACATAATGTTGCAACATCTGCAGGTACAACTACAAAATCACTTCTTTCTTAAACATTATTTCAGCGAGGTCACTCCTCTGCTCAGAAAATCGCTATCGCTCCCTATTGTTTCTCACATCAAGTCTAGAATGTGACTGGCTTCCAGGACCTCCATGGGCTTCTTTTGTCTTCCCCATTCATTGTCAAACATGCATCATCTATAAACAACAGACAAGTCATTTCTACATGCATACTTTATTTCGTTGACACTAAGATGCTACCAATTGAAAAATGGACTGTCATTTTAACTTATTACCATCTACATGTCTACCTCTTTTTTAGAAAATGATGCCAATTAAGCTAAAATACTCCACTGATTAAAAGTGTGTTCCAGTTTCAGAGTTGTTAAGATGTGAAACGATGTACATCTTAGAATGAATGCACTATAATATATTTATAAGCTGTGCTCGGCTCAGATTCCTCCTAGGGCATGAAGCGCCCCTTGACTGATCTTGGAGAGATTTCCTGAGCTCCTTCAGAACTTATCAGCCTTCTACCCGTTTCCTAACTTTGTTAAATGTTTTTCTTTTCCTTCTTCCGTTTCATAGGTGATGATTGCGCGCCTCCTGTGTGCCTGGCACTGGGCATACAGTGAGAAAGAGCTTCTAGTTCCTTCATTTTTTATTTATTTTTTATAAGGAAGTAAAGAAATACATGAGTATTTACAAGCTAGAAAATGCTATGAAGGAAACAATACCAAAGATAGAGAATAAAAAAGGGGCAGTGGAGATAAATCCATTTAGGTAGAATTTCTTCCACCTCAGCCTCACCCTCCATCCACATGTCCATCTGTTTCTCAAAACCCAGTTCAAAACCTTCATCTTCTCCCCAATACCTAACTTATTTCCCCCCACATACTATTCTACTTTAGGACCTCCAGAAATCACTCCCTCCTCTAGCCTGGCATCTGTGCTTTTCCTCTGAGGGGGACAGCATAGCATGGTGTTGACCGTATGGATTCCTAGAGCCAGTCTCCTTGGATTCAAATCCCAGTGTTGTTTTTTATTGACTATATAATTTTTGGTAAAAAAAAATAAGTCTCTTTGTGCCTCAGTTTCCCCATCCCTAAAATGAAGATAATGCGAGTGCCTGCATTACGATATAGCTGTGGGGATTAAACGAATTTGAACATGGGTAGTGCTTAGAACAACGTCGGGCATGTGGAAAGCATCATAAGGATCATTACATCTATGCTGATTACTCTTGCTTGTATCCATGTTTTATCTCCCCTCTGAGACTCTTAAGCTGTGCATGGTGAAGAGCAAAGGATTCTGGCTCGGGATAGAAGGAAATGAAATTTTGGTTGAACAACTTTTCCAGATGCACAAGCTTGGATCCGCCTCTTGACCTTTCTGAACCTCATTTTCTCTGTCATTTAAATAACGATAGCAATGCCTGCGTTTTAGGGTTATTTAGAGGAACAAATAAAATATGCAAAATGCTTGCTACATTACCAGCTCTCCATGGAGACCGTTCTTACCTCAGTTCAGGAAGGGTAGAGACCATCTTACTCACATCACTCACAGCATGCACCATCTAGATGTCACTGTTGGCTAAATGTTTGATCACAGCTCGGTTTATGAAATAGTGAGGGAGCCAGCGGCAGGGTCCCCTGGAGGCCCTCTCTTGGGATGGGCGTAATTCATAGCCAACTTCTGCTACTTTATTTTCTGGGGACAAATGACAAAGAGTGTGGGGTTCGCTTGGAGAGGGAATCTTCCCCTTCTCGCCTCGTCCTTCCAGGTCCCTCGGGCAGCACTTTCTGCCGATAAGCAGATTCAGCGGGCCATGCAGTCACCTCCTCCTGTCTGTCCTGGTCTCGACACTAGTGGGGCTTTGGTTAGGAGCGTGGGAAACGCATTCTTTTCTCATAGGCTGAAATTTCCACTGGAGAACGCAATTACCAAGATCCAGCAAAATATCTGCTTCTAGTTTTGGTTTACAAACTGGCACTTATGCATTTGAAAGCTCTGTGAACTCCATGGAACATGATTATAAGCCTTGGACATTTTTACTCTCAATAAAGCAGGTGTCTGCGGCCATGACAATGCATGACATTTGTATCAGCAAATGGGACATTCGATTCACAGGCCCCTTCAGCTCTTTAGTGTCACTGTAGCCATGCTACGCTGTGACTTCCCATTAAACCCGGCATCTGGCTTTCTGGCTTTTATTAAGTACTAATGTTGTGGCCGGGGCGGGTGGGGGGACAATTTTCAGGACTAATTAACTGAAAGCCATATCCATATGGCTCTGGGAAAACATTTTTCTTCTCACCTCACCTACAGTATAATGTTTAGAATAAACTGCTTCATTAAACAAGATCTCAGTGATGGACACGTGTCACAAGTTATTACATCTTGCGACACTCCCAAGAGATCAGTGTAAAATCAAACTGAAAGCTAAAATAAAAATGGGTCAGTTTTAGCAATAAGTAAATCTCAAATATACGTCATACTGTTCTTATATGATGGTATTTTCTCCCTCGAGTCACTGTCTTTGATAACAAAAACATTGGTGGTTTGCAGCTCGACTGCAAAGCAAAAAGAGGAACAAGTACACCTGCCCTTTGGCTGGCCTGGCCTCTCTCTGTCCTCTCCCCACGGCCTAATCCCCAGCCGCCTGCACCGTCTCCTAGTCTCTGAGATGTCTGCGGTTGGTGTCTCTCTCTCCATCCTCACAGTGCAGGCTACCGTCTTCTGCCCTGGTTACTGAAATAGTCTCACCAGGAATTTTACTCCAGGTTGGCTCGTTCCCTTATCCTGCCTTCCTGGTCTGACAGTGATTCTTCTCTATGTTAGGCTGGCTGCTTTCACGGTTCCAATTCTTCATCCCTCCCTGTGTGCACATATTTACCATATGGCTGCAGGGCTCCTCCCTGAAGAGGGAAATCAACCTGTTTTTCCACTTCTTAACTCTAGGCTGGCTTTGTGACTTTTTAGAAACTGATCATCTTGCTTAAAAAAACAATGACAATGCTGATTGCCTTCCACATAGTCTTTCTGCCCTCTTTTTCCTTTGGGTAACAGAACCTAATTTTGTTGGCAAATTTTGTTAAGAGTCAGACTCCCTTGCCACTTATGTTGGTTATGTGACACGGTCCTGGCCAATGATATTTAGACAGAAATCACTTGAGAGGAAGTTCTTTCTTAAATAAAAAGATAAAACTTCACTAGGAATATCCATTTAAAAAGTGATAGACTTGATTTTATCAAAAATTTAAAATTTTGTGTTTCAAAAGACAGCATTAAAAAAATGAAAAGAAGCATCAGGCTGGGGGAAAATACTTTTGAATCACTTATCTAAGGACTTATATCCAAAATAACTAAAGAAGTTTTAGAACTCAGCAGTAAGACAATTAATCCAATTAAAAATTTGGCAAAATATCTTAGCAACACTTCACCAAAAAAGATATGCAAATAGCCAATTATCATGTGGAAAGATGCTCTACTTTAGTGGTCATTAGGAAGATGCAAATTAAGACCACAAAGAGATACCACTTTATACTTACTAGAACGGCTGTCATTAAGAAGACAGACAATAAAAAGTGTTGACAAGGAAGTAGAGATAATGGAACGCTCATACATCACAGGTGGAATATAAAAAGGTGCAGCCACTTAAGAAAAGTTGCAAATATCCTTCTTTTTAAAAAAAAGATTTTTTGTTTGTTTGTTTTTTAGCTTTTTTGAGATAATTGACATTATGTAAGTTTAAGGTATACACATGATGGTTTGATACATGTATTGCAAAATGTTTACCCAAATAAGGTTAGTTAGCACCTCCAGCACCTCACATAATTACCTTTTTGTGTGTGTGTGGTGAAGACATTTAAGACCTACTGTCTTGACAACTTTCAAGTATATAAGACAGCATTGTTAACTAGAGTCACCATGCTGTACATTGGATTCCTAGAACTTCTTTATCTTATAACTGGAAATTTGTTCCTTTTGACAGCATCTCTCTACTTTCCCTACCCCCCCAGCTCCTTGGTCTCCATTTCTCTTATATTTTTGCTGGCCTCCTGCTCCATTAAGATCCCTCCCAATCTGGTCCACGGACTTGACTCTCTTCCTTCAGGTACTCACCAAGAGATAAAATTCATACTGTAGAGGATTTAAGGCCTCTAACCATCAGGTCAGCATAAGTCATCTGGCTTTCTTATTCTAAATTATTCCAAATCCCAGGCTATTTTTTTTTTTTTTTTGGAGGAGGGACAAGGGGGTGTTCTGCTAGCCCTTCTTCAGCTCTTATTTTTTATTTTCAAAGGCATAAGGAAATTTCAGCTGTGTGGGCACCCATGAAAAAGCCAGGGTTGTCACCTGGCACACATGTTGCCACTCTTAGCCATCCCTGCTGTGTTGATCCCATGCCACTGTTTTGTGAGGGACATAAGTAAGGCAGCCAGTTTCAGGAAGGACATGTGAGGCACAGATCTCTTGGCCTGGTATCCTTCAAACTTATCTAGGAGACTCCATCACCTTTTTCTTTTACCACTTCTAGGACTTGGAGAGAGTGTCTGTGGCACAGAGATGGACCAACAAGTGAACTTTTCCCTCTCTTTTTATAGTTCACAGCTCAAATAGTTGGGGACAAGGATCCATTTTGTCTGCTTACATATCCATGACATTCATTTTGGTCTTCTACTGGCTTTACATATATAAAGACAAAGCACTGGAGTATTGCTATCTGGCCTAATTTGAGAACTTATTATTTCTGAGGGATAAAAAGGAGATGGTAAGATCAATCCTGAAAGGAGTAAAGAATATGAGATACATGAGCTAATTCTTCATAATATTACCCTGTAACAGTTAGACTCTAGCTCCCACTCTTGCTTTTCTGTGTCCTGTTTTAATGGAGCTCTTGGAAAGACCCAGCCTGGCAACTGGCATTGATAAGATCTCTACTAAGCACTCCCGAAGGGCATATTCCATTCCTACTTATCCTCGGTGATAAATCTACTTTGATTTTTGCTATGTCTCTTTTTAAATTTAGACTTTTTGGATCATCTCCTTCTTTAAGCTGCATTTTGTTTATTCCAGAAACTCCAGGAACCCCTCAGTTTGTCCCTCCTCTTAGTCCCAGCATGCCATGCAGCTGGTGCAGCTGGGAAATCTATGCCTGCCCCTGCTGAGGAATAATTATAGCAATTAAAGCCTAGACTCGTATTTCAAGGGAGCAGAATGTCTACATCATTGTTAAAACTGATTCAATTTGATATGTGGTTTGAGTGGTAAACACTTTTCAATATTCTGAATTTCAAAACATTCTACTCTCAGTGCTACAGAGATCTGAAAAATGTATAGCTTAGGATAGTGCATTTAGCCAAAATACTAACAACCATAAGGGCTCTGGTTTACTGTATAAAATATTATAGCACAGGTCAGATGTCTTAGGAAGGAGATTTGGCAATTTGAGCAGAGAAATAAGAAATGCTCTGTCATCAGAAAGTCAGATAAAAACACACACCAAATAACCATAATAGATAAAAATTGGAAAGAAAAATAATAACATGCAAACCATAGTAATTTCTTTCAAATAAAGGCAATTGAGCTTGAATAGGAGTCTTTGGTTCCCATGTAATTCAGTCCACCAAAGGATGAATTTTCTTAGACTACATGTTTTCATTCATGGACTAAATTTCCCTTCAACTGATCCTTTTCTCCTACTTGTGTTCACAAATTTAATGAGACACACACACACACACACACACAAACACAAACTTAGCTAACAGAATGAGAGTCGCTCTATTCTTTAACGGCCCTCAGCTAATTATGATCCCAAAGAGCTAATGAGTTCCTCAAAAGCATCAAATTTATAAACCATGGTTATGGTCAATGGAAAACTAAGTAAAGTGTTTCTCTTACTGCTTTGTTATACTAACCACACCAACAGAAACCCTAGTAAAGGTAATTTCACTTTAGAGAAGAGTTTCTTTTAAATAGCTTCATTTGTTTCTATAACTCATTAAGGAAAGTGATAAACTGGAATCCACTTTCTCTCTCATAACTTGTTGAGGGTGTTAGCAAGTCACTTATAACAGGATCTAGAAATTTCCTAGTTTAGGAAAATTGATCAAATTACTTCATATTACCTGAAAACTTAGCTATTTCTCTTTTCTTTATTTGAGCTAATTTTTAGACTCGGGTCTTCAGCAGGAAGTTTCCCATCCCCCTTTCTTGAACATAGCATGTATCAATCCACTACTGGCATGATATAACAACAGCAAAAATCTTGAAATCTTAGCAGCACACATGACTAAGCATCTGCTAAGCTCATGATCTGGTGCATAGTCTGGGAGTCAGCTGATTGAGACTGGGCTGGACTGTGCGGCTCAGCTCCACTTGTCTCTTATTTTCCTTATGAAATAAGCAACTAGTTTAACACATTCTCCTCACAGCAGTTGCAGAATTGCAAGAAAATTTGAGTGACACCGCTCAAGACCTCTTGAGCTTGTGATTAACAGGGCAGCTGTCATCTCACGGTTCGGAAGAATCCACTCCCCAGCTTGCTCACTGGCATGCATGGTCCTTGGTAGGACTGAGTTCTTGTGGTCTGTTAAACTGAGGCTTGGCTTCCTCGTGAATCGTTGGCTGGAGATCTCTCAGTTCCTTGCCACGTGGGCTTCTCCATAGAACATGTTACAGCGTGGTGGCAAGCAACCAAGAAGGACGAGCGAATCCTAGAGAGAGAGAAAGTGGGATGAAAGTCAGCCTCCTGTAAGCTAATCGCAGAAGTGATACCCTGTATTCTGCTTGTTGGAAGGAGGTCACTGGCTTCAGTCCGTGCTCAAGAGGAGGGAATGACACAGAAGTTATGGAGATCAGGAAGAAAGGGCTCATTAGGAACCATTTCAGAAGCTGCCTAATGTTCTCAATCATTTTTCAATTTATGGAGCCTCTACTGTGTACAAAACCTTGGGCTTGGAATGGGTGTATATAGAGAGGAAAATACCGTAAACCCCGACTTTAAATAGTCTGTTAGATTCAGTGCCATAATTTTAAAAACATCCATTCAGGCCCTTGTAACTTCGTGCCTGGATTAATATTTTACTATAGTATCTTCAAATTTTCATTGTACTTAGAATTATTCACTGTCTCTATAACATTCAAGATAAAATTCAAGTTCTTTAAGTTAGGCCTTTTGACCCAGCACCTTCTTATACATCTAGTCCCAGATTGTCCCCATCTCTGTCCCCTAGGCTGCCAATTCTACGAGCTGTTAATAGGATTTTGTATTGAGTTTGATAAATGCTAGTCAAAAAGATCAAACTGCTTTGCACACCATAGAGTTTCTTAGAACTTTCAGTAGGCTAAAATGTGAATGTAATCAGCCTTATTTCCCAAACGTATTAACCACTGAATCCTTTTGACATGGAGCATTTTAGGAGACTCATAATTTTGATGCATACCCTTTGGGAAAGAGTATTCTCAAATCAACTTTCGTGATTGTGCCTCTTTGATCCTCTGACCAGCTCGTTTCTGAAATCATCATGCTGTTAGTATATTCCAAGTGTCCTCACTTTCTAATTTCTCTGCCTAGAACATTCTTTTACCTTCTATCATTTGCTTAAAAACTCAGCTCAAAAATCAACTCCTCCAAAAATCTTCCAGCGATTTTCCTTTCTCTGTGCTTTAATCATAAGCTCTGTACTGTGCTTATTAAACGATGTCATTGTTTGATAGGATTCTCACCTCTCCTCATTTTCCTAAGTTGTAATCTCCTTGAGGAAAAGTCTGTGTATAGCTCAAGTTTACAGCTCTGGTGTGTGCAATATCAGACCTACACCAGCCGCTAAATAAAACAATGCTTTCTAGATGTTAGAATGAAATAATAAAACCTGGTTCCTTTTTTCACCTGTTGGTGCAGAGACAGTTGGTGCTCCTCCTGCATTTCCCAGTCTCCCTAGCAGTTAGGTTGAGGACATGTGAAGTGATTTGTTTTAACCAAAGGGCTATGGGGGTCATGCACTGAGATTGCAGAACCACATATGTAAACATCCTGGATCCCTATGTGACTGCATGGGGAAGAGCTGCCTTACATCAAACAGGTGGATGAAATATAAATGAAATAAACCTTTGTTGTGTTAAGTCACAAAAATTACGGAATTTTCTCTATCTTGACTAAGGTATTACACCAAGGCTAGCAGAAGTTTGATGCAGGTAGGAGAGTGAAGCATAAAGACCTTTTTTTAAACACCATCCAGGAGACCCAGACAGGTGCCAAGAGGTTGCTTTGGAGTTGCCTGAATTCTTTCTGATGTTAGTCATCAAGAAGGAGGTAGAGGCACATCTCCTCAGTAAGGATACCTGGGGGAAACTCATAGACGAGCTAGCAGTTACTGCTGGATTCTAAGTAGAGATGTCTAATTTGACTTATTTTATATATAAATAATTTTGTGTGCGTGTGATGAGGACTTTTTGATTCTACTCTCTGGGCGATTCCAAGTATACAATCCAGTGCCGTTAACTATATTCACCATGCTGTACATCACATCCCCAACTAGTCATTTTATAACTTGAAGTTTGTGCTCTCCAACAACCTTATCCCTTTCTTCCTCTCCACCACCCTCCCTCCCCCGTCCCCTGGAAACCAACAATTCAGAATCTGTGTCTATGAGTTTGGTTTTTTTTAGGTTCCACATATAAGTAAGATCATACAGTATTGTCTTTCTCCATCCCACATATCACTTTAGCATAATGCCCCGCAGGCTCATTCACGTTGTCGAAAATGGCAGGGTTTTGAGAAGTTGAGAATTTAGGGCTTTATTTCATAAGAAAGTGACTGTGCAGAAATCCCAAGGACTTTGTTTTCAGTCTAGATTCTTAGTTGCAAATAGCAGAAACTGACTGAGCTGAAAAGGACTATCTTGGAAAGAAACTGTATAGCCCATAGAATCTGGGAAGTCTGGAGATCCAGGCACCAAAATGTTTGGGAGACTGTGGGAACGATTTGTAAGGACGCCGTGTGACTGCATGCTGCTGCAAATCCAAATCCAGAAATAGTGATTATTCCAGTGCGGAAAAATCAGCATCCTACCCCGAGAGAAGGGGTCTAATGCAATCAAGCCAATCTAGGAGCTTAGGGTTGGCTGCTGCTACTGGCAATTGGAGCACTCATCTATGATAGTGACCAGGTGACTTTCAAGGGGAACTTTCTCTGTCCCTGTTGTCATAGCCACTCAGTACATGGGTTCACTGACTGACTGCCATCCACTGGATGGATCATCTGATTTTTAAGTTTCCTTCACAGTGGGACTCATGAAGATTCACATGGGACATTAGTATCATCCTGGGTCTACTCTGAGAGTTCTACACCCGCACTCCATCCCCAACCCTTCTTGTACCAGTTCTTCATTCTTGATCCAGCTAAACTATCAAGCCACTCCCTGTGAATTAACTGGTCTTGAACCATATCTTGAGCAGTCTCTCTTTCTAGTATAAGTTGAACATTAATATATACTGCTTATAATCTATATGTGGTGGATTATACTATTTTTTTCTAACTCTCCACACCCCATCCTATTAAAAGATTATATAGTCTATCCATTGTCATGCGGCTAACAGCTCCTCCTGGAAATATCATTAATTAGGCTTTGCCATGTGACACGTTTTGTCCAATAGAACGTGACCAGACATAACATCTAACACGTTCAGATAAAACATCAGGGTTGCACTTTGAACTTTGACATTGCCTTTTCCACCGTCTGACACAAGAATGCAATGACATAGATAAGAATGCAATGCTCTTTCATTCTGTATACAAGACCTAAATTAGAGCCCATGCTTCAGGAGGCCTGGCAGGGGTACATATTTGAACAGGGAAGGCTGTGGGTGGCCTTACAAAGTTTGGAAGGAAGCTAGAAATTATTCAGTCTCTTGACAATTAAGGCTGTTTATTTCTCTCAAAGGCATTACTCTTAATCACTGTCAGTATTTTGCTCATGAGTCCTTCTTTCCTTCTCTGGATTTGATTATTGTAATTCTTCATTATGTGCACACTCTTTGGGAGCGAATCACCTTAGGTAAACTCTTTAAGTCGAGCCAGATGCTTTTGATTTAGAATCTGACAGATAAAACAATTTTAGTTCAATTATGGAAAAATAAAATATTTATTTCCCTTTGGCTAGTTGATATTGAGTACAGAAAAGTCATTGTGATTTCAGGAAGTCATGCTGGTGGGATAATACCAATGGCGCCCACAAACATTTTGAGAAAACTTGGTACTATTAAAAATTAGGTTGGAATTTATCCAAAAGTGACATATTAAATAATTTTTTATTTCTTTTGCCAGTAATCACATATAAAATCCCTGAAAAAATTTGAAATGTTTTTAACATTTCAAATATTAGTGAGGACAGGCTTCTAATGAAAACAATTTAATTTCGATAAATATTTATTAAGAATTTACGATGGGGATTATGGTTCAAATAAGTCCATTGGACTCTTGAAAGACAAAATTGACATTTTAAAAAGCACAAGAAAGTTATGGTCACATAAGTAGCAAACTGAATGAATCAGGATTTAAGCAATTAGTGAGAGCGAGGGAAGGACAGAAAACTCATTTGACCTCGTCATTAGGAACATTGCTCTTTTTAGTGGCACAGAGATAATTACATTGTGATCTTAGGGAAGGAAATTTTTCCATGGTTTACAAGGTAGCTATGCTGTGAACAATAGAGCAATAATAATAGAAATATTGTCTATTAGTTTTCAACATTGAGAGTTAACTACATGTTTGGCTAAGTGCAAAAAAATATAAATGTTTCAGAACAGAGTGTAAATATTATCAATCTTGGCTATGGAAAGTTATGATAATCCTAACTGATGTTGAGAAAGAGGGAGGAAATGTGAAGGGAAGATAAGGTTGCTAAGATCCTTATCTTGCAAATGCGGAGATTAAGGAGATTCCCTCTCTAGCTGCTGGAAAAGGACCATATTGCATTAGTGATCTGAGCTTATGAAAGTAATCAATAGGAAAACTCAAAATAATGACGTAAGCACCAACAGTTCTGAGATTTGGGGACAAATAAAATAAATCTTCATCTCTCATTGCAGTAAGGAAATAATGATGTCTAGATTTGATAAATGAAGAATTAGTGATTTAAGTGTTCTATTTAAAATGTGGAGATAATCCTTTGACGAACCCACAACATAAATTACTGAATGTGGTTCATTCTGAGGAATAGAGGGGATGTATTTAATTTTGTGAATGCTTTAATTTGATAAAAAATTAGAATTGAAAACAAAAACAAAAACAAAAATGAACCAAGCAGTGAGGAGAGGAAAAACGGTTACACCGGGTTTCCTGGCCTGGAAGAAGTCACTTGCTGCGTGTCCACTTACTATGTGACCTAGTGAAGCATGACAAACTGTGATTATCTATACAGAGTAGACAGCAGTGATCAGATGTGTTCTTTTATTGATCTATATGGGGCCTTTTTTTCTTTTCAGTTTGATTCTGATAGACTTTAGTTGTCATAGGACAAGAAAGGGTGTTAGTAAGGTACATATTAAGGCAGATAATAAACACACTTAAAAAGCTATTTTAATATTATGGGAGGAAGTGACGTTAGCAAGAATGGTGGAATAAGAAACTTCAAAAATTCTCTCTGCCATTAAAGCAATGAAAACAGTGGAAAAAAAAATAGTAAAAATCAACTCTTTCAAAACTCTGGAAATTAACAGGATTGTAACAATTGTAACAATCCGGAGGGTGGAAATTTGAATCTTAGAAAAAATAGCAAGCTTTGTATATTTTAGTCCTGTCTTTCTTGTGTCAGCTCATATCCCCTGCCTATTTTTTAACTGGGTTTTTTGGTATTAAGCTGTATAAGTTCCTTATATATTTTGGATATTAACCCCATGTCAAATGTATAGTATCTTCTCCCATTCAGTAGGTTGTTTTTTTATTTTGTTGATGGTTTCCTTCACTGTGCAGAAACTTTTCAGTTTGATGTAATCCTAATTGTTTATTTTTGCTTTTGTTGCCCTTGTCCAAGAAAACATATTTAAAAAGATATGGCTAAAACTGATGTCAAAGAATTTACTGAGTATGTTTTCTTCTCAAAATTTTATGGTTTTGGGCCCTATATTTAAGTCTTTAATCCATTTTGAGTTTATTTTTATATATAGTGTAATAAAATAGTCCACTTCATTTTTTTTTGCATAAAAGTAGATCGTTTTTGCATGTCCAGTTTCCCCAACACCACTTATTGAATAGACTGTCTTTTTACCCCATTGTATTTTCTTACTTTGCTGTAGATTAATTGACCATATAAGTGAGGATTTATTTCTGTGCTCTCTATTCTATTCCATTGATGTATATATCTGCTTTTATGGCAGTGCCATGCTGTTTTGAATATTGTAACTTTATAGTATAGTTTGAAATCAGAGAGGATTATAACTCCCACTTTGTTCTTTCTCAAGGTTTTTTGGCTATGCAGGGTCTTTTGTGGTTCCATATAAATTTTAGGATTAGTTCTAGTTCTAAGAGGAAAGCCATTGGCATTTTAAAAGGGATTGCATTGAATCCTCTATATTGCTTTAAGTAGCAAGAACATTTTAACAGTTTTATTTCTTCCAACCCATGAACATGGTACATCCTTCCATTTATTAGTTTCCTTTTCAGTTTCTTTCTTCAATGTCTTATAGTTTTCATAGTATCTCTTTAGCTAAATTTATTCCTAGGTATTTTATGCTTTTTGATGTAATTGTGAGTTGTGTCCCTAATTTCTCCTGATCATTTGTCATTGGTGTATAGAAATGCAACAGGTGTGTGAATATTGATTTTTGTATCCTGTAACTTTACTGAAATTAATTCTAATAGTTTTTCTGATGGAGTCTATGAGGGAATTAAAATCATATACTAGAAAGCATGTATTTAACACAAAAGAAGGCAGTAATGGGAGGAATAGAGAGAAAAATGCATAATACATATAGAAAACAAATGTCAATATGGCAGATATAAGTTCTACCTTATTAGTAATTATGAAAAATGTAAATGGATTAAACACTCCAATCAAAAAGCAGAGTTTGACAAGACAGTTTTAAAAGATGATCCATTTTACAGAATTTTACAATTGAAACTATATAATTTTATTAACCAATGTCACCTCAATAAATTCAATAAAAAGTTTTAAAAAATTTACAAAAACATCCAACTATATTCTGTTTATAAGATACACACTTTGGATAAAAAAACACAAATGGGCTGAAAGTAAAAGGATGGATGAAGCTGTACCATGAGAACAGTCAGCAAGAGACAAGGAGGCTATTCTCTTGTTAGGAAAATAGACTCTAGGACAAAATTGATGCTAGAGACAATGATGGATATTTAAAAAAAATAAAAGGTCAACCCACCAACAACATATAACAGCATATATTCACTCAACAGAGCCCCAAAATACATTAAACAAAAACTGACAGAATTGTTGGAAGAAATAGGCAATTTAACAATATAGTGGGAGACTTCAAAATTCTATTTTCAATAATGGATGGAATAACTAGACATATGATCAACAAAGAAATAGAAAAGTTGAGCAATACAGTAAACCAATTAGTCCTAATAGCACGTATACAATACTTCACTAAACAGCAGCAGAGTACACATTCTCCTCAAGTGCACAGGGAACATTCTCTAGGATAGACCATTTGTTCGACCATAAACAACAACTTAACAAATATAAAAAGATTGAAATCATGCAGAGTATGTTCTCCGACCAAAATGGAATGAAATTAGATTATCAATAACAAGAGAAAATTGGGAAAATTCACAAATATGTAAAAGTCAAACACACACTCCTAAACAACCAATAGATCAAAAGAGAAATCACAAGGCAAACTAGAACATACCATGAGACGAATGAAAATAAAAATACAACATATCAAAACTTTGAGGATGGAGGTAAGCAATGGTGTTTAGAGAGAAATTTATAGCTGTAAATGCTATATTAAAAAAAGAAGTTCAATAATCTAATCTTTAATCTTAAGAAACATAAAAAAGAAAAGCAAACTAAATCTAAAGCAAGTAGAAGAAAGGAAAAAGTACCAATTAGAACAAAAATAAATGATGCAGGTAGTAGAAAAACAGTAGAGAAAAATTAACAAAACCAAAAGTTGATTCTTTGAAAGTGTTAACACAATTGTCAAACCTTCAGCTAGACTGATGACTTTAAAAAAAGAGAAGACTCAAATTAGTAAAGTCAGGAGTAAAAGAGGCAACATCACTATTGATCTTCAGAAATAAAAAGACCTATAAGTGAATGCTATGAACAATTGTATGCCAGCAAATTAAATAACCTAGGTAAAATGGATAAATTCCTAGAAATTCAAACCTATTAAAACTGACTCAAGAAGACAGAAAATCCATATAGACCTACAACAAGTAAAGAAATTGAATTAGTAATCAAAAAGCTTCCCACAAAGAAAAGGCCTGCGCCAGATGGTAGATTCACTAGCAAATTCTACCAAATGTTTAAAGAAGAAATAACACCTATGTTTCACAAACTGTTCCAAAAAATAGAACAGGAAGGAATACTTCCCAATTCATTTCTGGGAGGTCAGTAAAACTTTTATACCAAAACAAAAGATAATCACAAAACAAACAAACCAAAAGATCCCAAACAACAACAAAAAAATACAGACTAATATTTCTTACGAATGTAGAAACAAAAATCCTCAACACAGTACAAGTAAACTGAATCCAGCAAGGTACAAAAAGGATCATACACATTGACCAAGTGGGTTTTTTCCAGGAATGCAAGGTTGTTTCAAGATACAAAAATCAATCAATGTTAACACACCATATTAACAGAACAGATAATCAAACTCACATGATCCTGTCAATTCATTTAGAGAAATGATGTAACAAAATCCAAAACACTTTCATGATAAAAGCAATCAACTAAATAATAATAGAAGGGAATATCCTCAGTCTGTTGAAGAGCAGCAATGAAAAGTCCACAACTAACACTATACTTAATGGTGAAAGATGGAAAGCTTTTCTCCTAAGATTAGGAAGAAGGCAAGGATGTTGCTCTTACCACTTCTTTCAACACTGCACTGGAGCCTCGAGCTAGGGCATTTAGGCAAGAAAAAGAAATAAAAGGCATCCAGAGAAGAAAGGAAGAATTAAAACTCTATTCACAGATGACATAATCTTGAAATGAGAAAATCCTTTTGAATCTACACACACAAAAAACTATTATAGCTAATAAACATACATCAAAATTTCAGGATCACCATACAAAAATAAGTTGTATTTCTACATAACCACAAGGAACAATCCAAAAATGTAATTATGAAAATCATTCTGTGTAAAATAGCATCAGAAAGAATAAGATACTTAGAAATAAATTTGACAAAATTAGTGTGAGTCATACATCAAAACCTACAAAAAATCTTTTAAAGAAATTTTAAAAGACCTAAATAAATAGAAATACATCCTTTTGAGGGGTTGAAAGCATTAGTATTGTTAAGGTGGAAATACTCCCCAAACTAGTCTCTGAATTCAGTGCAATACTTTTCAAATTTCAGCTGCTTCCCCCACCTTTTTTCCTTTTTTTTTTTTTTTTTAGAAATTGGTAAGCTGACCTTAAAATTCATAAAAAACCTGGGACCAAGAATAGATAGGCATAACAATTAACAAAACACACAAAGTTAGAGGACTTATAATTCCCACTTTCAAAACTTACTACAAAGCTACAATACAAATGCTGTGTAGTACTGGCATAAAGATAAATATATATATATCACTGGAATAAAATTGAGCATCCATAAATAAGCCTTTACATTTATGATCAATTGATTTTTGGCAATGACGACAAGACAATTGTGTGTGTGTAAAATAGTCTTTTCAATAAATGGTGCTGTGACAACTGAATATCCACATGTAAACTAATGATGTTGGACTTTACCTAACAATATGTACAAAAATAAGCTCAAAATGGACCAAAGACTTAAATGTAAATGGTAAAACTATAAAAATCATGAAAGAAAATATAGGCACACATTTTTACATCTTTGAATTAAGCAATCCTAATTCTTAGATATGATATCAAGAGCACATGCAACTAAAGAAAAATATGTAAATGAAAACTTCATCATAATTAAAACCTTTTGAGCTTTAAAGGACACAATTAAGAAAATGGAAAGACAGCCCACAGAATGGGAAGAAATACCTGTAAATTATATATCTAAAAGGTACTATCATTCAGAATATATAAATAACTTTTACAACTCTATAATAGAGAGACAAAAAATCAAATTAAAATTTGGGTGAAGGGTTTAAGTAGACATTTATCTAAAAAGATATTTAAGTGGCCATTAAGTATATAAAGAGAAGCTCAATGTATTTTTATCATTAGATAAAATTTTTATCAATACAAATAAAAAACAAATGAGATGCTGCTTCACATTCGCTAGGATGGCTATAATTTAAAAGATGGACAATAACAAGTGTTGACAAGGATGTGGAACCACCATATGTGCCAAAGGTAATTGATAGATTGGAATTTCTATTGTTTTCCTGTTCATGGTATTGTAAGAAAGACCAATCTCTTTTGGGTACTAAGACAATTCAGGATGCTGCTTGGGGTCCTAAGAAGGGAATCTACATTTCCTGATAATAAGGCAGGTGAGGGTTTGACTGATTATTTGAAGAAACAAAGGATGGTGTCCTAATGTTACTTCAAGTTGGTGAATCAGGGCAAAGTGATTGCAGGGAGGAGTGTTGGAAGACTGAGAGTAGGTGGTGAAGTATTAAAAAATCCTTTGCTCAAGTGGTACATGGCATGATAGTAAATGGCACGATACCATGATTTTCATGTAATTCATGTTTCTTGTCATGATGTTCTAGTCAAACCAGTTAAGGTGGTGGTATGGATTTTTTTTTTTACAGAATCTGGTAAGGGAGCCATTTCTGGTCTAATCCCCATGTTCCCAGGCTGTCATTCTGTTACCAGACTGTTCCCTTGTTTCTCATGCTTCCAGAGGGCCTGCTATACCATTTGAGTGCAAGTGTAGCATGCACAGAAACCACTCTGGCTAAGGCATGATGAATCAGCCTAACATTTTGGGAGAGCTTTCTTTTCCTCTTCTACCTATGTCCTTCTTCCTGAGAAATTGAAGACATTTGAAAACCAGAAGACTGTCACACAAGCAGCAGCCTGAATCCCTTTCCCCTTCTCCTGACTGACAAACACTGGAGCTCTGGGGGCACCTGCTTTTGTGGTGCCAATTGCCATTACGAGGAACTCATCAAACGCTGAAGGAAATGCTTGACCTTGAACAAAGACCTCTGATTGTGTGGTGAAAAACAATGCTGCAATTTTACCTTTTCTAAAGGCCAGTGGTAAGGTCATTTGTTCTTTTGTTGTTTCTATAGGTTTTCTGGGAGAAGAATTTATGGCAATTTCTACCCTGGGATTATAAGACATTTCAGGGACATCATGATTTCACATAGGCCTGTAAGTGGAAAGTTGTGTTTTTTTTTAACAAATTTTTTTTCAAGTACTTATAACTATTTTTTTTTTAAGTGCATTTTTTTGGATACTGACTTACTCTGGCTTTGTTCCAACTCTAGTATCAGAAGGAATATGGATCTGTGGCAAAGTTTTCACATAATTAAACATTGCAGGAGCTTGAAACAGATTGATTAAAGTGGATTGATCAGCATGCTTGCTGAATTTAATATCCACAAGCTTTATAAAGACACTGTGCTGTGTGTTTTCCTTTGTGAAAATCCACAGTTGCTGGACTCTTCAAAGTCATGTATTATGGCAGGAAACTGCAGCAGGGATGTGTCCTGTATTAGGATGGTGGCCCCAGCCTATCCTGAAATATGCCAGTTTAAAATAGCTCTACCTAAGAGCTGTCCAAAAAACATACATAAAAGGGACAAACGCCCTGGGGGACTGAATGCTCAACTCGAAGGAATAGTAAGGGCTACTTTGCCTCTCCCTTTCTCCTGTTGTTCTGTCAATCTTCGAAACTGTATTTGTTTTCAGAATCTCATTCTGTGAATTGATGCCTTGCCACTGCCTTTCTCGCCCTTCTTGTCATTTGTTAAAAAGTCAAGCAGTAGGTTTTTGAGCAACGGAATAGCCAACATATTTATTATGGATGTTTTTGTAGTTTGTCCTTCAGGGAGCCCAATATCAATAATTTACACCAGCAAAATCAAGATTCAAAACATTCCCTTCAAGCTGAGGCATCTCTCAAAGGGTTCCTTTGATTCTGTTGACTAGGATACTTACCTGTGTAGCTGTCAGACAGCAACTGGGCCTTCCTCCTTCAGATCTAGGGGAGATTGGTTCAGACCTTAAATATCTTACCCTGGGGTGGTCTACAAGATTCCTGAAAATTTCCAGAGGGTATTTCACTCTGTAGAAATCCTGGCTTTGAAAGTCTCTGACCCGCTCTTTATGGACCAGTGTGCAGTCCCACAAGCGCCCACTGTTCCCTCCCGTGTGGGCATAGACACGAATCCCTGTGCCTTCCTTGGTTTCCACCTTGACTTCTTTTCACAAGGCAGTTTCTGTGCCCAGTAGACTTAAGTGAAGATTTGGGAGTTGGAAGAGGCTTGCAGATTCAGAATTGAGGTTTATATTTCAACAACACGACTTCAAATTGAACGTGACACGTGAACTTTTCTCCCCCCGCCCCTCCTCTTACTCCTTTCCCTCAGTTCTTTTCTGCCCGTCCACGCAGGAGCAAGCCCGGTTTCTTCCTGTCTCATACGCAGTAGTCCAGCTACTCTGTACCCTGAACATCCATGCCTTTAGGTTTTACCTATTTCTCCAAGTGGCACATTGCAAATAAAGACACTTTCCTCCTTAGAGAAGTTAGTTAGTATATGTGGTTTTCCTTTTCAATTTATTTTAGATATTCTAGGTCACTTTCAATTCCATATAAATTTTGGAGTCAGCCTGTTAATTTCTACAAAAATCCTGCGGCCATTATAATTTGGATTGTGCTAAAAGCATAGAATAATTTGTGGAGGAGAATTGACATCTTAACTGTATTAACTTCCATTCTATCAACATGGTATGTGACTCACTGTATTTAGGTGTCGTTTAATTTTTCTTAACAATGTTTTGCAGTTTCAGTGTATAAGTCTTACATGTCATTTGCTGAATTTATTCCTAAGTATATTGTTTTTTGTTGGTATTGCAGAAAGAGTTTTTTAAAAATTTATTTTCTAATTTTTGATGATAGAATATATATGTATAATATTAAACTTGTATGCTGTGGCATTGATCAATTCATGTATTACGTCTATTATTTTATAGATTCTTTAGGAATTATTATAGTAAAAAACTCATGTAATCTGCAAATAGAGACAATTTTATCTGCCTTCCTTGCTGATTTTTATGTATTTTATTTATTTTTCTTGACTTTTTGCATTGAAGATGTCCTCTTAAAATACAGCTCTAATAGCATCGTTTTTTTCTTGGAAACTTCTGAATGTTCCCACTATCGTCCACTTTATGAACTCCTGCCCCCAGATGTATCTCTCTCTTGCTTTTACTCCCCCTGCATAATATGCTTCCTCTGTCATATATGGCTTTCCTTGATGCCATGATACAATTTATATGTTTGCTTTATCTACTTAAAGTGAGATGCATTTCAAAATCTGTACAGGTAATGTGTTTCCTCTACATCCTATAATGTCGATAGTGCATCCAATATTAAAAGGCTAGCAGGAAGGTGATAGCCTTCTTGGTATATGGCAAGTAATGCACATACCTGTGAGGATTTGCTCAGACCATTTTATCAGCTTGGAATGTCTCTTGCACAGCTGTGCCTGTTGAAATTCTGTGCATTCTTCAAGGACCAGTTTAAATGCCACACTTTTTCTGAAGCCACTATTTATTCTGGTAGGTTGGGATTAATCTCCTGTTTCTCTATATTTCGATAATCTGCTGTGTGTGTTTTTTACCTTATTGTAATATGTATCAATTTTGCTTGGCAAATGTTGTGTTACATGTCTCAATAACCTCTGTATCCTTTCTGGTACCTGACACAGCACATACGGAGAGTAAGTGATTGTTTCCTAAACAGCCCTGTCACTGATTCTCTTACTGCTGTGTCTGAAAGAATCTCAACATTAATATATTGACCTATTGTGTTAATGAATTGGGTATGTGAGGCCATTTAATCAAACGATAATTTGAATTACTAATTATCTCCAGTCTCAGAGGACCCAATTGAGCATGACGGGAACTTGGGGGTCATCCTGAATTCCTCCATTTCCCTCAGCTCCTTGGCCAACAGTCATAGTTCTAGTTTCTAACTGCCTCTCAAATCCATCCATTTCTCTCCACTTTACAGAGTCTTGTTTAGGCCACCCTGAACATAATATCGATAGCCCTGAATTATTTATTATAAGAAATACTCTCTGCGTCCAGGCTAGTCTTTCTTCAATCCCTTGTGTCCATGTGTCCAGGTGGCTCTTTCTATAACCCAGACCTGGCCATGTCGCTCTCATGTTTAAAGCCATCGGGAGTGCCTGAATCCCAAGGGTCATTGTGACAATTGCTCTCCAGCTGTGGAGACTCCATGAAAGACCACTGCTTCCAGATTTCTTGCTTCATTTTGGAGACAGGGTGGAGTGGGGCTTTTTGTTGTTTTGTTTGTTTTTTTGTGTGACATGGAAGCTGAGCGATGGAGATAGAGAGCTTGATTAAGAGACAAAGGGGAGAGGGGAGAGGGGAGAGGAGAAAGGAGACTGTCACTAACTGTCTGCCCGCAGCATCTAGTTTCTGGCGAGGCAATTAGCATGCAGATCAGCTGCCCGGGTCCTGCACGAACAGCGGCTTTCCAAGCCCTTCTCTGCTTCTTCACGAATTCGCACACCTTCTGGCTGCTCTGACACAGCCCAGGCTCAGAATCCATTAACTGGAGATTTAGTCCATGAACAAAAATGATTGTGCGTGCTCATGATTAATGACGAAGCGATTTCAAAATCACAACCCGCCGTACTGGCTAATATTACTTCTATCATCGTCATATCGAGACACTGCTTCATCGCACCAGAAACAATTGTTCCAATTCGCTTTCTTCTATAGAAAGTGCATTGTGTATCATTGCAAGTATTTTCTGATGTCTTTGACTTATGAAGACAATCATAACTATAGACAACTGTGTGTGCTTAGAGTAAGCAGCCCATGGCAGTTAGTTATTTGTAGGCCTCGATTTAGTTAATCCTCACAGCCCCTTTATAAAGTAGATATGGATACTATCTCTATTTTATAGATGAGAAAACTGAGGCTCAGTGTTTAGGCCATGGATAGGTGGTAAATGGGAGAACCAGGGGGTTGGATTAAAAGAGGTGAACTCATGCCAGAGCCCACACTTGAACTCTTACCCTGTGCTGTGTTAGGAGAGGAGACCACTCATTAAAATAGATTTTTTTTGTCACAGTCAACAACACCCTTGACCAAACTGTATGTTGAGACCTTCTAGTGGGACAGATGGGGCGACTGATGCTATGCTGTGCACTGTTGCAAAAAAACATAGCAGAAGGACAATATATGTGATCTTCATCCCCATCTAGGATGAAATTAGCAGCTAATATTATGATCAGGGAAGTTTAGTGAAATGTAGTTGAATGTGGAATTTTCCAAGTATCTAATTTGAGGGAGGGAGAATGGGAGCACGGTTGTGGATAACTAGATTACCAGCAAACAAACGTTCTTCAACTTGAGGCCAGAGTGAAAGGACGGCTACCATAAGCAGCATCTGAGAAGAGCTTGGCTTTGGCAGATAGCACCGTGGTTGAGGGCGCTGGGTTTGGGAGTTACACAGAACAGAGACTTAAGTTCTTGCTCCGCCATTTATACTGTAAAGTTGAGCAAGTTCCTTAATCATTTCAAACTATAGTTTCCTCATCTTTGTAAAAAGAGGTTAACTCTCTCTACCTGAAAGGGTTATTGAGGAGATTAAATGAGATAAAGTTGATGAAGAACCCAGCACAGCCCAAAGCGAAAAGTAGGCAATTCTTAAGTAGAGGAGCCTTTAAACAACAATGATGACAAGGATTATGATGATAAAATATGGTTTGGGTTTCAAGCTTGATCTGGATAACAAAAGAGAAGCAATGTAGGCCCTGTGTGTAAGAGGTATGGTAGACGGCAGGCGGTAAACCTGTCACCTGTAGAGGGCGTGGCTGAGGGAGGCTGCATCCTACCTTTTTTAGGTCCCCTAGTGCCCCAACTATGCCCCCATCACCAAAGGCAAGACGGGAGCCTCTTTGTAGGTACCAGTTACCACCAGGAGAGTATTGCCTACGGTATTGCCAAGCACTGGTTGGGTCTTGCGCTGGATTATGCTTCCAACTCTGCATAATCACTGCTCCCCTCTATGACTGGGGTTTGCGTTTTCCAGAGTCCTTCTTCCTGTCTAATTCTGGGTTAGAGTTTACCCCTGGGAGGAACTTAAAGAGATTTGGAACGGAAAAGGAGGAGGCGTTGTTCTCAGAAGACATTGACTGTCAGACATGGCAGCTCGCAGACCTTTCCACCAACTCCCTCTTTGAGGTTGTGAAGCCAGATGTAGTGAGTGGTTCCTTGGAGATACCCATGAGCTCTGCTGTCTCCACCCACTTTTGTGCTTCAAGCTGAAGTAAACAATGGCAGTTTCCTTAATCCTCTGACAGCACCTTCCAGATCTTTGTTCTTCCAGCTCCTTCCGCATTCTTGTAAGCCTTGATTTCTATATTAAGCCCTCTACTATATTATAGTAGCTCTGTTTTGCTGATCTAACTCAGAATGATATAGCATATTACTCATTTATTGCCTGGGTGGTGCTTGGTTATCTAGAGGAGGGGTTGGGAACTTCTTAAATGAAGATAATACACATTTTAGCCTTTATGGGCCATTTGGTCGCTGTTGCAACTACTCAACTCTGCTGTTGTAGCCTGAAAACAGCCATCAATAATATATAATGAATGAATGTCACTACAGCCCAGTTAAACTTTATATTTGGATACTGAAATGTGCGTTTCAAATAATTTTATGGGTCATGAAGGACCATTCTTTTTTTAAATCCATCATTTAAAAATATAAAGTCTACTCTTATCTCATAGGCTGGATCAAAGCAAGTGGCGAGCTGGTTTGAGCTGTAGTTTGCCAACCCCTGACCTAGAGGAGGGCTGATTGAGTCAGCCAGATCTGCACATAAGCCTTTGCTTACTACTTACTATGTGATGTGGAGAAATGTATTCAATCTTCCTGAGCCTCACTTCTAAAATGGAGACATTTACACCAACATTATAGAGTAGATTGTGTAGGGATTAAATAACATGTAAATCTTTAATTGGTTGCTGGGCACATAGTCCATGCCCACCATTCATCACCATTGCTGGTTTGTGGAGCTGCTGTTTGTGCTTGCAGCTCACTCACACTGTAAAAATGGGACTTAGGGCAGTTTGCAGGCATTTAGACTTGTACTGATTTTTTCCACTGGCAAGGTAAAATGATGCCCACGCAAACGAACCACAGGAGAATTCCTAAGGCTTTGCAAATTATCCACCATACTCGAATGAAATATTAGCATGTTGATCTAGAGTGCTGGTCAGTAATTCAGTCATCAATCACATTGTTACTAGTGATTCTTTGGAGCCGCAGTGGGGATTAGCAACAGGGACAAAGAGACTGGAAGGATGGGAGAGGCAGAAAAATGGAGACCTTAACTCGATCATATCCTTGTGCTTAAGGGGTGGGATGATGGGTGAGATTTAATTTTTTGGTTGTTTTTATTTCTCTTCTACTAAAATGTTAAAGCTACGCTGGGAAAGAATATTTAAAAATAGAAATAATTTCATAACATTGAATCAATAACATGTTATAAAATATGTAAAGCTCATTGTTTTTAAAAAAGTATAAAAACATTCTAGAGTGTTCAAAGTAGTTTGGCTACTACTTATCTTTCAGATTTCATCTCAGATGTCACCTCTCATAAGAAGATTTTCTTGATCTAAGATATCTCAAATAGCCACCCACCTCCATCCCTCAATTACTATGTCTCATTGCTCTGTTTTCTTTTCTTCATAGCACTTATTACTGTCAGACACAAGTTATTTGTTTACCTGCTTGTTGTCCATCTTTCTCCCACTAGGATGTGAATTCCCTGAGAGGCACCCTCTCTGTCTCCTTGTGACCCAGAATGGCATTCTTTTGACTGACAGGCTGGCCCCCTTATTTCCTAGGCAAGGAAGAAAGTAAAGCTCTGTGTTCTAGAAGGTCAGGCTGCTGCTGCAGTTATGCCGGGTCAGCAGTTTTCTTGGTGACAGATTGTGTTCATTCACCCCCCCTACCCCCCTGCCACTAACTTTTAAAGAGGAGGAAACATCTGGAAAATTGTCCTGGCTACAGAAAATAAAAATTGTCCTGGCTACAGAAAATTGTCCTGGCTACATTTGAGGCAGATGGTACCATTAAGTAACAACATCTGGAGCTGAAAATCCAGCTGACAACAGGAGTAATTGTCAAAATATTGAAGACTGTCCAAATTGTTCATTTCACATTATATCTTCGCCCCTGAAAAATTTATGATTCAGTCATTAGATATTGATTGACTTTCCCCTGTGTGCATATAGAGGCCATGGACTCCTTCATCCACTGAAAATGAGAGTTGGCCTCATTTGTGCTAAGGCCTGTCTGTAGATCCAAAAACGAGTGTTTGCCTGAAAAGTCTTTTTAAGATCAACACAGGTTAGGAAGGAAAATGCTTTTAAGATATTAGATTTCAGTGCATATCTTTAGCAATGGACTTGCTGGAAGCCTTAATCTGCTTTTCTTCCAAAGGGATGCATCTTATTATCTTTAAAATCATCTTGAAATGTTTTGTTAATATCCTTGAAATGAGGTGGGATGGTGAGAAATACGAGCTGTTTCGCCTTAGAAGGCTTTGCCTTGCTAACTAATGCATTTGGTTGCTGAATTAGGGGAAGGAAAGCTGTCTCCAAATGAAGCTCTTAATAGATTAGCTCGTAGGTATTAGATGCATCCTAGTTGGTTTTCAACAGAAGACATACTGTTTATTACAGTTTGGCCTTCACCCATTCCAGGGCTGTTGACGTTTCTTTGGTGTCTATAAGCTGATTAGTGTTTTAGCTGTTTCTTCCAAATAATAATTATCTTCTGAAATCTCAAAGCTATTCTTGTCCCAAGAGGGAGCTTGTCTTATATCAAGAGAAAAGTATTTGGGAAGTTGATCTTTTAAGGCTTCCCAAAGAGAAAGAGTTTAGACCATTTTTCACCCTATGACCAGTTTGAGGGATGTAAGAAGGGAGCTGGCCAATGTCTGGACAGGTGGGAAAAGAGAAGATGAAATCTTCACCACTTCTGGATGTGGGGTCCCGATTCTCCTTCTCTGCGTGGTGTGGGAACTCCTAGCTGAATCATTTACTTCATGTTTTAATATTTTAGCAAAGATAATTTATTCATCTGTTACTGTTATTTGTTTAAAATAATGCAGGAGAACTTACAAGCTTTGTCAGTTTTGTTAATGAGCACGTTTGTTAATGGGCTTAGAAGGGAGTCATTAGGATCTATAATAGCATGAATTATTTAAGACAGATATTGCTTGAGCCATAGTTCTCCTTTTGAATCCGAATCTGGCTGACACTTGGAAAGCTCTACCAATGTTACATTCCAAGGTTAAAACAGCCCATCAAAGGAAGTAAAGAAAAGGCAGTTTTCCTCTCCAAACAATGTGTATTTGTCATTCATAAGCATATGTTTTTCTCCTTGGAGACTTTGTAACCCAATGGAACAGATGAGTGTCATTAGGATACTCAGAATGTTCATTAGTGACATTCTCTCAGCCAGTGTCTTACTTTGAGACACATATGGACAGACTCATGCTAGAGAGTTTCTATTTTTATTTTTAATGAAAAAGGAAATGTTATTTTAGGAACATATATATTTTTACTTAGTTTAATTTATTGTTTATCCACTGGCTTTTCTCTTTGGCTGGGATCTGTAGTTGTCTCTAGTCCTTCTGGGAATTTTCATCTAATTTTTTCATCTGCTCCAATTTACAGTTCCCAAAGCTTATTTCTATAATTGATTTCTCGTGTGATTTTTTGCACCTCTGTGATTTTTGCATTAGGCTTCTCTAGTGTGCCTGTTAAGACTATTTGCAAAGATACCTCACAAAGAATTAAATAAAAAACATATAAACAGATTTATTGACTTAGTACAGCCTTTTCTTAGTTTCAACCCAATTGCCAAGCAGTCCTACTTGGCATTTTAAAACCACACGGTGATTTAAAGCCCCTTTGAAGTAAGCTGGAATCATTAAGATGAATATAAAAATCTCTTGGCATTTTTCACAGCAGTTTTCTTAACTGTATTGTATAATTCCTATCCATGGTTATGACCTCAAGCCTAGGTGCGATTTTTTAGACAAAACCAAACTTTACCTTTGTTTGGGGAGAAGGAGGATTCTGGAAGACCCTTTCCTCACAGCTTGGGGGGGTGCCACCTCCAGCTGTGAGTTTTTGCAAGTGTTTCACATTTCATCTTTACAGCACTGCCTTCATTTCATGTCGGCTCCACTGTGCAAAAACCAAAGCAGGCAAACACCCCGGGATTCTAATAAGCTTCTCAGTTTTGCCAGTGGTGTGACTTTTCTTACTGTGGAACAAGGTAGCAAAATGAAACTAAACAACAAATTCATTTCCACCAACAAAATCTGTAAAATTGTGCAATGTCAACTCCAGCTCCACAGGCTTTAGATTAGCCCATGTGAGAATCTCATCTCTTGCTTCCTTACTTTGGAGAAGACAAACTCATTTCTCTTTGTTGCTCAGTTTCTCTTACTCTCCAAGAAGGCTATTGGGTTTCAGGTAGAGGAAATATTTTGATGGCACATGATGAAAGTGTCATCAGTGGGGAGCTCTCTACATCCCCATGGGTTGCTGGTGGGAGAGGGCTTCTTGAGATGTCCTGAGAAAAAGAGTTTTCTGAGACTCACAAGGGAGGAAGAGATATTGTAGAAAGCTTTATTTTTGTGGAATTACGCCCCTGTGAGTTTCCAAGGTCCCATTTCCCTCTGTCCCACCATAGAAGTGTAGCTGTGACTCCAGCAGAGCTAGGAACAAAGCCATTGTCCAGCTGTATTCTACAGGCCTGTATAAATAGTAATGGACAAGGACCTTTTGTTTTCTTTCTCCCTCCCTTAGAAATAAGGGTGAATTGTCATCGGATTATATGACTATTTTTAATCAGCAGAAAGAGAAGTAGAAAGATGAAAATCACGTTGTGAAAAGATGTCAACAACCAGTAAGTCTAACTTCAGGCTTCAAGGTTTCCTTGTTGCCTGGAACCTGGCTTGTCTCTCTATATAGGTGATTGACTGTTAGTCCTTCCACACTGACTCACTGGGAAGAGTCCCAATTATAGGGGATGATGTATTCTTCAAATTATTTTCTTATTAGGGGAAGTTGAATAGATTATAAGCAGTAAAACACATGTGTGGGCTTGGAGTTGAATTTGATTGAGACCAGTAGCAAAAGAGTCACTTTTGCTAACATGCCACCAAAAAGGCAGCAGATAGGATTCTGAGAGATCGTGTAGAGCACACTGTCTGCTACATCAGGGGCGAGTTGGTAGTTAAAACATCCTTTTACCTATTCACAATGATGCAGGTAGGGGAACTTGCCCTGCGGCAAACGGGAAGGCAACAAAGATCTAGGAACAGATGAAATTCTTTTTACTTGACATTGTAGAAAGCTGCTGCAGAAATGACCACTTTGGGGAGAAAGACATTTTAAATAAATGACTCTTTGAGAAGGGGACAGTATTTTATACTGACATTTCATACTGAAGAGTATTTCCACTTTCTCAAATATTTTCTCCTATATTTCTCATGGCACCATGATCTCAGGTCACTGCCTATCACTCCATCCACTTCTCAGCCTCTTCTTTCTTTCCCCATCCGCAGGGAACACCTTAAGGTGCTCCTTAAGGCTCCACCACGGGTGCCTCTGCTCCCCTCCTGCCCTCTCCCCTCGGTTCTTGTTTTCTTCGGTAGCCTCAACTATGGTTGAGTCCCTGAGCATCATGATCCTCAATCCCAAGGTTCTACTGTTTATCCATTAACTCCCAAACCAAAACTCATGCCTGTCTCCCTCTCTTGAGCTTCAGACATGTGTTTACTCTGGCCTGGTGGACATTTCTATCAGGATGACCTATAGTTATGCCTTCTCATTTCTGTTTACCAGTTTCAAGGCTGGTGGCAGGCAGCTGGCTGATTCTGTCGCATTGACATGCTATGTTTGATGGGCACACTTTTGTTTGAATTTCTAAATTGATTTTTAGTATACATTCCCAAGTTCATCAATGTCCCCACCAAATCTTGACATTTTATACCTTCTAGTTAGCATATTTTTGTTACATGTGTCTACCTGAAGATATTTGAGCTTGGGACTCTAGCCATAGAGGCATTTTCAATTTTTCTTCTCGCTACCCAACCACTTCATTAATGTCCTTCCCCATCACCTTATCTAAGCAGTTCCCAAGCCTTATTTAAATCATTTCCTCAGTGTCCACCAAGTCTGTGCTGTTCTTCCCATTCCTCTGTCAATTATCTGAACTTCTACAATAGAATTGGAGCTCTGTCTGATGATTTGCTTTAATCTTTCTGAAAGCTTCCTCAGATAGGGGCCATTCCAGTATCTAACATTCTTAATTGACTTCACATTTTGACCAGATTAAATCAATTTGCTTCATCCTGGCATTAGAAGGAGTCCATGGAACCCACTGTCACTTGCCCCAGTCACCATTTGCCTACTTTTAAATTTATCTTCTTCTTCTTTTTTTTTTTTAATATGTCTTTATTGATTTCAGAGAGAGGAAGGGAGAGGGAGAGAGAGAGAGAGAAACATCAATGATGAGAGAGAGTCATTGACTGGCTGCCTCCTCCACGCCCCCTACTGGGGATCAAGCTCGAGCAACCCAGGCATGTGCCCTGGCCGGGAATCGAACCTGGATCTCCTGGGATTATATAGGTTGATGCTCAACTGCTGAGCCACACTGGCTGGGCTAAAATTTATCTCATTCTTGAGCTCAAGTATATTATTCACATTTCCCTGAGCATAACCTGCACATTTCTACATCTGGTCTTTCCTCTCCAGCTCTTTGTGTTGACATTCTTTCTGTCCTGTAAGACAGACTCATGTGCATATAGAAGGAGGCAGGTGAAAGAAAGCAATGAAGCTGGCCAGGGGTTGAGGACTGCAGCCAACTGGCAAGCCTGTGTCAGTTTAAAGGGACAGCCACTCTTGCACTCTAGGTAGTTAATGCCAAGCTGGAGGTGGACCCAGAATTTTCAGATCTGATTTTGCAAAGGAAGACAGAATTCCAGATAATTTATAAATATTCCAAACTTTCAATATGAGCAACACATTTACAGAAAATATATTTTTAAAATATCATGTGACCTGAGCAAAATCCTTGTATGGGCCCCATATAGCAGGTTTCCACTGGCAGCTTGGAATTTAGCCATATGGGAAGCTGTTTGTGGTTCTCCATCATCACATATCCCCTCTTCTTCCTTTGACACCACAAAGACCCTTGTCTGTCTTGCCCTGGGGTACTTACCTGCTGTGTATATGGGTGACTGCTGTACTGATTTTCACCTCACCATGCAACCTCCTTGAAATCTGAGACTGGATCTTGCTCTCAGCCCTAAGTCTCAAAGCTGCCCAGAAATTGGAAGATGCTTTGCATACATTATGCATGTTTTAGTAGGTACATTTTTAAATGGACTATATAGTGGTAACCTTGCATTATATATTTCTAAAACTTAGGACCCAATCATGGGGAAGACTGGATACATCAGATGATGAAACTGTATATAAACTTCCCAATCCTGGCCCTTCCACCAACATTTTGTACCTGTTTTTGATGCCCCCTCAGTGCAGGAATGCCCCACTCTCTAGGCAGAAAGTCTACTACTTAGGGGGAAATACTTCACACCCATATTTTCCAAGTCTCTAAATTTTTTCTAGTTCACCTAGATTCTGGATCTCAATACTGAGAAAAGTAGGGTTGAAATTTCCATATTTCATCTTTACCCTTAAAAAGAGGGCTTGTTCTTCCTATCATAGTATACTTTCTGGTGGGGAAGAAAAGGGCTTAATGATAATGCCTCATAAAATAGTCTTAAGCCCAGCCAGAGTGGCTTAGCCGTTGAGCATTGACCTAGGATCTAGGAGATCTTGGTTCAGTTCCTAGTCAGGGCACATGCCCAGGGTGCAGGCTCGATCCCCAGTCGGGGGCGTGCAGGAGGCACCTGGTCAATGACTCTCATCATTGATGTCTCTCTCTCTCTCTCCCTGCCTCTCTCTGAAATCAACAAAGATATATTTAAAGAAAAAACACAACAGTCTTAAAATGTTCTGCTTCTTATGTATGGGTTTAGGTTTGGGATCTCCCCCGTTCCCTTTGGCTATTTAATGCGTTAGTATTCTGAAACCCAGAGCTGAGGGTATTTTGAGGTGAACCTCATAAAAATTTACTTCCTGCTTCTCTTGCTTTGTTTTTCATGAAAGGAAAATGAGAATAAGGTCAAACTTCAGTGCTTTGCATTAACATTAACACTCAATAAAATCTCACGTCTTATAAAGCATAGGAAAATTAAAAAAGGGAAGCTTTCTGCTGCAAAGAGGGAAGGGCAGTGGAGGAAGGGTGCCATTCCTGCAGGGTGGCTGCTGGGCAGAGCCGGCGAGCCCCGTTCCCCACGGCCTGCCGAGACCGAGCAGTGGAGATGCCACACAGCCCACGGGTCTGTCTGGGCTGTGAAATCCCACACGGTCACCCCAACGCCAAGGGCAACGGCTGAGAGAAACCGGAAAATGCTGAAATGTGATTGATTGTGCTTGGGAAAGACGGCAGGGCTTGTTGAAGCTAGTGTGAAAATAACAGAACATGTAACAGCCCCAGAAATAATCACGGTGCTGAGCCCAGGTCACTTGGTGTGAAATAACTCAGGTATTTCTGATTAATCTGTCCTCTTGGCCGCATTTGCTAGGAAGTCTGCTGTGTGTGTGTGTGTGTGTGCGTGCACTGTGCATACTGATCAGGGATTTAGTTACTGTGGTCGGCAGGCGGGAGGCTACAGCCTGGAACTGATTTAGAGGGTATCTCTTTTTCTTAATTGACCAGCCGTGGTACAAATCCCATTCTGTGAATGTGGAGGCTTTTGCATAAACATCAAGTAATAAGGATCTTCTGCTTCAGGTCAGATTTTGTTCCTTTTACATTCTGTAGTCCCACCCTCGTCTCCCACGGCGCTTTACAAAGGTTGAATTTTTAACATCCAGTCTGGTTTTTTCTTTTCCTTCCCAGAGCTGCCTCCTTCTGAACTCGGCTGTTTTGCTTCAAGAGGATTAGATGTAGGTTTCTTTCAACAGACAGATGCATTCCAAAGGGCCCTCGTCATGTGTCCTTCGTTGTATAAGCCACTGTGCCTCAGCCGCCAGCCGTAGACTCGGGCCCTGGGGAGCCTGGGCGGGAAGGGGATTTGCAGGGAGGAGGCAGGGTGCTTGGCAGAATGAAAGGGAAGGCAGGGCGGCCTGGCACGGGAGGGAACTAGAGGTTTCTCTGGGAATCGAGGCAGGGAAAACGAACATTGTGTTTAGGCACCACTGGCGGTAAGTCAACTCCGGCGGCCTTCCCTGTAGGGTTTCACCGCTTGAGGTGACTGACAGTGGGGAGAGAGACTCACGGTAAGTGGACACGTGCTGCTTCTGGAAAGCTAGGCTCAGACCAGCACCCTGCCACTGTTGCTCCCATGACAAGTGGAAATGGGGAGAGGTAGGTAGTTGTGGCCAATCATTCAACCTGCCACGAGGTCATTCTCCAAAGAGAATACGGCGTCCTGATAGCAAGAGGGGGAGCGCATGGAGGCGAGCAAACGAAGGTCCTCCATGGGATAGCGGCGCCGTTTCTGTGTCCTGCATCCTGGGGGTGCTTGCGGAGGTCTCCTGATACACGGTATCATGGGTATGAAAGGAAGGGGTGCGTGACTTTTGGAGAGCAGAGTTTCCCGCCCCTGCCTGGGTTTGTGGGGAACTATTTCTCGGGCTGGACAGTGGGACGTGGTCCTGGAGTTGCCCCTCTCATCTTTGGGGGGGGCAGAAAGAGGTTATTCTTCTCACCATGGCATCCGGCGCTGCAGAGGCCAGGCGCTCAGGACCAAGCGTCCAGCCAGCTCTTAGACATGTGCTCATGACATCTGGATGCTCATGTGATGCAGCTTTCACCCTCGAAGTTTGCTCTTGGCACTCATTTTAACACTTATTTCCGAAAAGGTGTTAGAATGATAAGCGTTACAGTATGGGCACACATATCCTTTGTGGGTGGTCTAGTTATCTGTTGTTTAACAAATTACCCCAAACCTTACTGGCATGGAACCACCATTCGTTATGCTCATGGGTTCTGCGGGTGGGGAAATTCAGCCAGGGAACAGTAAGATGGGACTTTAGATTGAAGACTGAAGAACGGGAGGTGACTGACACTTGGGGGCTAGAGTCATCTAAAGGTTCTGTCCATCACTCACATGCTTGGTGATAGATGCTGGCTTTTGGCTGAGATCTTAGCACCTTGGAGCCGTGGGCTGGGACATTACACACTCCCTCCCTCTCCATTAGCCTGGGCATTCGCTCCGCACAGTGGCTGGGTTCCCAGGGTGAGCACCTAAGACAGAGGACCAGGTGGAACTGTATTGCCTTTCCAAATCTATTCTCTGAAGTTGACTTATAGTGTCATTTTCACAGTATTTTATCCATTGAGGCAGTGACAAAGGCCTTCTGAGTTTCAAACAGAGGGGAATAATTTTGCTGTTCGATGGCAAGATAATGAAAGAACATTTGGAATCCAAAACATTGAGGCAGCCAGCTATTTTTATAAAATACAATTTGCCACAGTCTCCCATCTGGTCGCAATAGCCATCCCTTCCACTTACTCACCTTTCCCTTAATATCCCTAAAGTTTCATCTGATTGTGTCCTCAAAATCAGATGTGAGGCCCAGGACTCTGTCATTTAGCTTAGGCCCAGGTTTGGGAAGGGCGTGATGCAGGAACAGCAGCCCTGTGCCCTGCTTACCTTCGTATCCACATTTAAGGATCACCCCCAGCCCCCACCACACCGAGGTTCATGCATGGGTCAGTCAGAAGTTGGGGAGATATGTCAAGCCTGTACCAAACCAAGTGTGGCAGTCTGTCAAAATTCAACATTGGTTTCAGGTGAGCCCAAGATCCAGGCCCCTTCAGCAGAGAACTGGAGCGAAAAGGTGGTAGAGGGCAGAAAGCCAGCTGGGGGAGTGCACACGTATTAAAGGACAGTTAGGAATGCTTAAGTCACATGCTTTCATGGTTGTCTCAGGGACCTGGGAACTGCTGGGCCTATTAGATACAGAAGCGGTAGAGACACACGTACTCAATGTTAATAAGCAATTTTAGGCAAAAATAGAACAATTGCTAGTGCTTTTCTGCTCTTCCTCAAATCACAATCTATAGGCAACTGCTACGGCATTTGCTTTGCTTTTCTGTTTTTTTTCCCTCTTCCCCCCCACCCCCGTCCCCTTTTTTTGACCAAGTATATTGGGAAAGAAAAAAAAATGAAGATATTAAAACTTTCTGGTATTACTTGTCTCATCAACTCTTATGAGACTTTGGAAACATTTGCATTCTAAAAGATTATAGTTGTAACAATGTGACTCAGTCCACAAATTCAAGTAGGCAAAAAACATTTCTTTCCTTTAGTTTTAACCAGCACAATTTGGACTGTGAAGACCGTCTTTCAGGCTGGCTGGAAATTCAGCCTCTGTCCTTCTTGAGACTCTTCTGGCCCCTGAGGTCGTGCTAAGGTTCCAAGGTCTTCGGTGGTGCCACCATTGGGGAGGCTTCATCTTCCCATATGCTTTGTGCCATAAGGTCCCTTAAAGTTCGGTGGCCCTGTTACCATTCCATTTGGGGGCAAGATAATTTTTCACAATGATGCGAAGAACCTCAGAGCTTAGGATATAGTCTTCCCTGGAGCACCACAGTGATCTACTTCTGAGGCTTTGCCATCTGCCTGGGACCTTTCGAAAAGCAGAGCGCCCCCCCCCCCACTACTCAGGAGACCCTCCCCTGCGCCCATCTCACTCTCTGTGACTTGCCTTCACCTCCCTTGTTGCAGCGCCTCAAGCAACGTAGACTTTAAAAACCAAAAGTGAAGGTGGGAAGTGTGTTGCACAATCTCTACCTTCCAACTGGCTGCCTTCCTCTGCCTGCTTGACATTGGAAAGGGGGAGGGAGCGACGCAAGGGAAGACACAAATAGCAATATTTCAAAAATTCAGTCCTTCTGAAGAAAAATCCGAGAATTGCTCTGTCAGGGGGAGTCCTCCCTACCATCAACCAGAAGCAATGACTGGACTGAGTTGTTGTCCATCATTCCAGGAACATTTTATCTCTGACCCACTATAGCCTTGTCCTCTTGAGGCCAAGGAAACGTTTCTGAGTGTAGGTTCACATCTTCAGAGAATTTCACCCTTGCTTCTGTCAAAGAGGGGAGGTGGGATGGAGGGGGGCTGGCGTTTTCAACTGTCTGGACTGACCTAGAATTTCTAAAGCTAGGTGATTTAGCAACTGTGCCCGAGGGGATAACTTTATGTGATTTTATTTAAGTTTTCACAACTAGCCAGATTCAAATTCTATTCCTTTTGGTGTTACTCCCTTTTGTCCACTCCAATATAAAGATGAAAGTTATAATCATGTTTCACTTCCATGGTGATAAGATGTATAACATTGTCTTTATAAGTCCCCTCTGTGTGCATGTGTATATATACATCTATGGTAGAATTTATATAATTATAAATATATAATTACTTCTATACTTCTATAGAATGAACAATTAAAATTATATGTATACATTTTTTAGTCTCCATAACATTTCTTGGGTAAGAGGTTCTCAAGGTGGTGTCTCCAGAACTGGATTCTATCTCTATATCCCATTTTCTCTTACAAAGAGAAGTTGTATGGTTGTGCTCTGAGCCCATCTGCCCGGGTTCTAATCCTCACTCTGCCGCTTGCTAGCTCTCTGATTTTGAACAATTTAAGTGAGGTCTGTGCTTCTGTTTCTTCTATAAAATGGGAGCAGTAGTGACCTCATTGGGAAGTGGCGATGATGGAGTGAGTTAAAGCAAACCTCACACTTAGAGCGGTGCCTGGCGCCTAGAGGAGGTGGTAGCTGTTATCCATGCCCACCACTTTTATTCAGCATTTGTTGCCATGTTGTCACATTTACTTTATGTGATGTGTATTTTATTTCTACTGAGTCATTTAAATGTGTCAGACAGCATGACACTTTATCACTAACATTTCAGCACGCAGCTCTCAAAATAAGGACAAACTATCTCGTAACCACCGTGCAATGAAAACACCTAAGAAAATCAATAGTGATTCCCTAATGTCACCTACTACAGGGCTCACATTCGGTTTCCCCAATCGAGGGAAGACCATGTCTTCAGTCCTATTAATATCACAGTGGAGAATATCACTTTCTGTTGAATTGAAGACTGTGAGTGCTGCTAATGTCATTAGGAAGGTTTAGGAGCCTTTCTTGCAGAAAGTAGCCTTTTCCATTGAGCTATGAGACTTGTTTCTATGGGGTTTTTTAGCCTTAGCTTTGATTCTGTCTGTCTGTCTGTCTGTCTGTCTTTCTGTCTCCCCCAGCACTCTAATGCTATGGAAATGACACTAAGTAGTTTCATTTAGAGATGGGGATTTTAGGAAGATTGCCGCAATCCTGTTCTCTTTTCTGAGACAATATAATCAACTCGAATCTGGGGATTGTTTAGTCAACTAGTGGATTATGCAGAGACTTTGCTTATCTCCTTGACTTCTGTTCACCTCCAGGCCATTTCAGGGACAAGTATTTTCATGAAGGTGAAAATCAAAGGAAGGGAAACTTACTTTGTTTGCAGTTCTGGTCAGAGTTGGTAGTGACTGAATCCCCAGCAAAATTTAGGTTGAGGATTATGGCTGAATTTTCCTTTTCCAGAATCTCCTTGTTCCTATTAGTGAGCTGCAATGAACTATTTGGAGCTATTACTGTTGGAGTTTGACCTAGCAAATGACAAAAATGAACTTAGTGGTTTTCTGAGCCTTTTAATCTCACAGCTGAAGTCCCATCTGAACCTAAATGAACATTATATTGCTCCAACTCCCATGATGTATGACCCTGTGAATGCCATTGGTCACAGGATCAATGGGGGTCAACAGAAAAGGTATGGCACCTCCAGTGTTTATTTTTTACATTAAGTACAAGTAGTTCTTTGAAGATAAAAAACTCCCCTCTTAGATCTCTAGAGCTAAGGAAGCTCCAACAGAGAAATCTGATATGAGCATGGCACTCTCCTCTGACCCCCAATTATATGATCCTTCCTCTCTGTTTCAGCAGAACAGGACGTCCCTTTGCACTGCTTCTTGCAGTAGGCGCTGAGATTCTGAACTGGGAAGAGAGCCTAAGATACCAGGTTCAGAGCACTTCCTTCTCAGAACCATCCAGCTTGCTTCCGAAAGCAGGGTGGCAGTGTGTGGACTGTGGTTTACCTTCTTCCTCCCACCCACAGAGGGAGAGTGTGTGTCTGCCTAGGCCCAGGTGGATCAGACAGTCTGCTCGCTGTTCAGTTCCACGGGGGCCATGCTGATGATGTCTGGTTTCAGAGAGGAAAGAAAGAAAAGAAGAGCTCAGGTTTTGAACTCCACTCAGACCCTCAAGCAATGCATGGTTCAGACAGATAAGCTTTAAGGATGACAAACAGGTGCCTGCTTTCCTGAGGGTAGGAGGTAAGGGGAGTGAGAATCAGAACCCTTCCCTGGCTCTCGTAGGCACTTTCTGATTCACTCACGCAATAGGAACTCACCAAGCTCTTCCTCTGTGCCCAGCACTGGGCTCTGTTCGTTGGCAGTTTAGTTAAAGACTTTGAGCTCCTAGAAACTCTTATCAGCTCTCCTAAGCAAAGACTGACCCCTCCACAAACATCCAGAAAAGTGCTTTGGCTTTGCTGTCAGAAGGACCCGGGTTCAAATTCAGTTTCTGCCATTTTGGACTCCCCACCCTCCTTCCTACCAGCACATGGTTTCCCTTGGAGGGAACATCTGTCCTGCTGTGTGGCCTCTCTTAGTGAGAGTACAAATCTAGGTGTACTGCCCTTTCCTAAACCAAGCTAGGACCATGACTCAGGATTTGAGTCTTGAGTAAGGAGCAAGGTCTGACAAAAATGGTAGACCTCATTTATCCTAACAGAAACATCGGACAAGATGTGTAATTCCTGATGCTAGGACCTGTCCCGTTTTTGTCTGTTTTCTAGTTCTCTATGAATGCAGGGAGCCACCAGCATCCTGCCAGTGTAATCCCCTTTCTGCTTCTTTTTGCCAGAGAAGGTTTCTATAACCCGCAGACAAAGAAACCCTGGCCGATACACCTTTGGGCCAGTTACTTAAGTCTCCCTTATTGTTAGCTTCTGCGTTTCTCAAATGGAAGAAATAATGCCTACCTGACAGGGTGGGGTACGGATGAGATGAGCTGGCCTGGTAACGACCTGCCAGACCAGGCTCAAGCTTTCCAGTGATAGAATTCTCCGGGGGAAGCTTCTTAAGTGCAGATGCCAGGGCTCGCCTCTAGATATTTTATTCATTTGGTCTGGAGAGGAGGCTGGGGATCACCCCGATTCTGACGCCTTTCATCAGCGAATTGCACTTGGATAGATACTGCCCTGTATTATATTGTCATTCAACAGACCGTAGCTTCTTTAAGAACAGCTCTGGGATGACCCTCATGGTCAGCTTCAGCATCTTCACCGAAAGACAAAAGTAATGAAATCGACCTGGATCCCTGCTGGGCAGATGAAAGAACATGCCGCCCGGCAAGCAGTGCTCCTGACTTGCAGAAACTGCTTTGTAACCGATACTTCCCTTTCCCAACAAAGCAGAAAGAATCGAAACATTCAACACTACGAGCTTCCCAGAGCGGCCACGTACGCGGTGAATCACTTACCCGCCCTAAGTCAGGACTAAGGGACAGAGAAGAGATACAGGGATGGCGTTTGCCTAAGTGAAGAATAAATAGTGGGAACGGAAGGGCAATGAATCATCAAAACAAAGTTAATTGGGAAGTAAGATCATCTTTATTGCTCAGGTAGTCCGGAGGAATCTCATCAGTACCAACTCCACTGCTGGTCGTCGTGTGACTGTGGTCAAGTTACTTCTTTCAGAACATCACTTCCTTCAGCTATAAACCTGCGATGACAGAACCTTCTTCACAGAGTTGTTGTGAATATTAAATGAAATAAGAGTATACAGAGGAGTCAGCATGAAACTGGAAAGTTATCTGGCCCATAGTACATATGTGAAAATAGTAGGACTGGAAACTAAGATAATTTTATAACCGGGAGAATTATTGTTATCATTACCATATCTTGAACCTGAAGGAGAAATAGTACAAGCTCATAATCCTTGATAGGAAGCCCTTGAGATCAGAACTTTTGGATTTTTAAAAGGCGATATGGTGCATATACCACATATCACATAGCACCTCGGGGACTGGACAACACCCTGTAAACAAGCACCAATTGTTCTGCAGTGAAACAGATGTATATTCACACTAAGTGGTAAAAGTAGCCCATGTCAGTACAGGTCAGGCTTTGCTATTGAATGCTTTATGAAAAGCTTTTAGTTTTTATAGATTTTTGAATCTTAGATTTGCAGACAAGGGGTTATGGACCTAATATTTCCATTAACTTTATCCTCCCCGGATGCTACTTCCCAAATCATAAAGTGGGCACATTAGTAGCAAGCACAATGTGATATAAATTAATCAAGTGCATTTTTATAAAAATTGGAGTTTTATAGATTATTAACTAATGGGATGAACTGGAGGATTAGATTGCACTATTTCTTTTTTCTTATTTTGCAAATTTTAAAAAGTGAAATAAAATTGAGAAAGTTTAGAAATAAGAGGGAGAAATTACCTCTATTGTGCAAGCATCCTCAAACGCAACTACTACTTTTTGCACATTCATTATAGTTTTTAATATAAATTTTTGTCTAAGTATGAATAAATTGGTCATATAATTTCCTATCTTGCTTAAAAATAAGATTTTCCTCTTCCTACAATACCTCCATGGGGGTCACTTTAAGGTTTGCACAACTATTGCATGTTACCGTCGTTACATAACAATTCCCTTATTGGTGGTAGTTTTCTCAGTTACTCAAAGGCTCTGATGAGACACACTTGCTCTTAACCAGGTTGATTTCCTAGGATTCATCTTAGCAAGCGTGATGATGCAAACTTTGGGTACAAAATATATAAAGATCTTGGACCAAGACTAGGGTAGGGGGTAGAGGCAGGCAGAGTCAAGAGCTACAAACCACATGGAATGCTGGGGGTGTTTAAGTTCATAAAGGGGAGTCTTGGGGATTATTTCAATGTTAAGTGAGAGAAGTTCATTCGAAGCTGAAAGTGTGAGGAGAACTGAGCTTAGAGAAATGAGGGGTGAGCAAGGGCCATAGAGAGCAGCCAGGCAATCATGTGGGACAGGTGTTGTCAACAGCGTGGTCTCTGTGGTTCTGTAAATGGGCTACTTCACTTGGTTTATAGGCATAGAGGCAAAATGACCTGCCTGGAATGTTCCTTTCTTCCAGCATTGCCATTATTTCTGTTAAGTGATTGCTCGAAGTTGGTGTTATCTTTATATGATCTTAGTCAAAATTACCATCAGCTCTCTCCTGGGCTTCTGCAAAGCCATCCCAACCCTTTCCCAACATTCACCCTGGAGGTTCTCTAATCCATTTCCCACACAGCAGCCAAAAGATCTTTCTGAAGTGCTTATTGCTTATAATCGAAAGAGTCTGATTGATCCACTTTAAGTATTTTTATCTCTGTCCTAGCAACACCAGGAAGACACTGAAGGAAACCCTTCCTATTTTCCCCCCACTGTTTGATATCCCTAGTTAATTCCTACCTATCCTTTAGTCCTTTCTAACTAGGTAAATCTGCTATGTCATATATATTAACATTACCATGTTTGTCTCTTTCAAAACATTTACCAAAGATGAAATTTGTGCTTATATGTGTGATCATTTGCTTAACGCCTGTATGCCCATAGTTTATTAAAAACTCCATGAAGACAAGGACTAGATTTATTCTTCTTTTTCCTTTAACTTTTCCTCTCTCTTTTTTCTTTTACATAATTTTTTCTTACCATTTTAGACCTGGCATCTAGCACAATGCTTGGCAAATATTAGAATGTCAAAAATATTTCTTAATTGAATATATAATTGGATGAGTATTATAAGTTAAGATTATACCCTCAAGGGTACCCTGAAAATATGACTGCTTGTCATACTAGTCTTTTTTTAAAAATTAAATTTATTTTCTTTTTACTAGTCTTATTAGCTATAGCTCTGGTCCATGTCTGTGTTCCTCGGCGTATTGTGATAGTGGAAGAAATTGGTGGGGTAACTTGGGGAGCAGATCTAAAAACGTATTCTTCTGTTGGGCCAAATAAAAGATAAAGTGACAAGTCCAGTTTATTACCAGGAAGCCATACATTTCTTCTGGTTGCTGCAGTTGGGGTAGAAATAATTTTTTTTACAAATTTCATGACCAACATCACCTTTCCTCTATGTGTGTTATTGACTGAGAGTTAATGGATGCTCAGGACTATGCCTACTTATTCATTTATTAATTGACATACATTTATTAAAGACCAACTATATTACAGAACTTATGAATGTAATTGTGAATCTACATGCAAAGGAGAGAAATCTAGAAGAAAATATTTGCTGAGGAACACTAAGCATATGAATGCGCTAGTTGGAATCCTGTTAATGTCTGATATTTTTGTCTGTAAAGAACAAAAGAATCTGTTACTGAGGTTTTTAAAATACGCTTTCTTTTGATATAAGCTATTGAAGAGGAGGTTGAGTCGCAGTGTCAAAATGAAAAATTTAACCTTCTGCTGAAATATAAAGAAGAATATTGGAACTGGAGGAGAGAGAAATACGATTCAATGTAAATGATTCTGTCTGCCGCAGTAAACAATTTTATGTGTTTCTCTATTCTACAAGTACTTCCATCTTCCTAAAATGATGGCTCTTTCACTTTGAATAGGCTCAAGGCTTATGTGAAAGCCAGCCACAGAATTACAAGAAGTTTCAAAATTTATTGAGGGACTACAGGAAGATCACCACTGGGTGAAGAGGCGGGGCGATGAACTTCAGGGATTCAGTGGCTCTGTGGTCCTGGTGCTAGCTGGGGAAAGGAAACCATTCACCATGGTCATCCGAAGGTAGCAAAGTAAATTGCATTGAGGGCTCCAATTCTTCACACTTCCTTCTATTCATGTCCTTTGTCATGTTTGTTTTGGGGTTCCCTCCCAACGTGGGCTGCATGACCAGCCCTGCTGCTTGACAACTGGAGTCGGCCACGGAACTTGCTTTGGCCAATGTGATATCAGCACCAGTGCAAACAGAAGAGGCTTGACTTGGGCTTGTGCACTGAGGCTTGAACTTCTTGAACTTCTGCTATCACCATGAAAGCAAGTCCAGGACATCTTGCTTGTCTCAGGAGAAGGGTGAAGGACATGTGGAGCAGTGGTGTGCTGAATCAGTTGAGTCTAGCCTAGATTAATCCAGAACAAGTGAAACCCATGTGAGTGATCCTATCCATAGACAGAAAATGTGCATAGAGAATTCCCAGGTGACTGCAGATGAATGGGAGATAAATGCCTACTGTATGCCACCGAGGTTATGGTTGCTATGCAACCACAGTTAACTCAGACCAGGTATGTTGACCTTTTAGACCTTCATTTGGCTGCTTGATTGAATCTGGAAAGGCAGTATAGGGTTTGGTGGAACACTCAGGAACTTAACCCTCCTTAAGTACTAAGAACAGTGTTCTCACTGAATTCAAGGTTTCAACGGTATAATTTAAAGAGAAGTGGTCTGGGATCCAGAAAATCTGAATTCAAGTACTGATTGTTTAACATATGACCTGTTTGTTGCACTTTGGATAGGTCTCTTAATGTCTAACTTCAGCCTCCCCATTTCTAAAATGGGGTTAATAACATTTGCTTCGGGCATTTTATGATAATTAACTAGCATCACACAGGTAAGATGAACGGATGTACATCTAAAACAAAATATATATGTCACGGGTCATATTGTATTCCTCCAAAAATATATGGTGAAGTCCTAACCCCAGGTACCTTTGAATGTGACCTTACTTTGCAATACAGTTATTGCAGATGTAATCAGGTTAAGATTACAGAGGCCCTAATTCGATGGCTGGTGTCCTTGTAAGTAGAGGGAGATTTGAAGACAAAGAAAAGGAGTAAGGTCTTGTGACGAAGGCAGAAATTGGAGTGATGCAACTGTAGACCAATGGGCATGGGCATGAAGGAGTGCCAGTAAGGACTGTGCCAACTACCAGAAGCCGGGAAGAGGCAAGGAAAGGGGCTTCCCCAGGGCCTTCAGAGGGCACATGTGCCTGCTGACAACTTGACTGTAGACTCCCCGCTTCCAGAACTGTGAGGGAATACATTTCTGTTGTTTGAAGCCATTTAATTTGTTGTACTTTGTTAGAGCAGCCCTGGGGAACTAATACAATATAGACGTCAGGTTATGAATTTTACAAAGAAGGGAGTTGACTTGTTTATGAGTACATGTGAGTTATCTTCGGGGACTGTAGAAATATCACAGAGGAGGATCTTTTTTTGGGTTATGAGCTCCCACAAGTGAAGTAACTTGTGGAATTTATATATTGATCTTAATGTGAATTCAATTGTATCCACAAAAGAGTAAAGCTAAAGGGATTGCAATTATATATAATAATATTTAATAATCACTAATTTCATCAAGTTCTAAGTACTATTGTCAGTGTTTTTATGTGTTAACTCATTTAAATCTCCCAAAAGCACTCTGACATATTAGATCACTCAGAGTTTAAGCAGGTCTGACCAGGAAAACACGTTTTTGAATATTTAAAACTGAGTAATAGAAGGGTACATGCCTGTGGCCATTCAGCTGGAGCCTAGATTTGAACCCAGCCTGTGCTCCTCCCGAATCCAGTACAGCTCCCCACAATGGTGTTGTACCGGATTCAGGAGGAGAGTGGAGGCAGGGAACCCAGGGCGGAGGCTGTTGTGAGCATCCATGGATCAGGAGCCAAGGGCCTAGGTTACATCGGTATTGATGAAATGGAATAAAACAGATGTCTTTGAGAAATAATACAAAGGAAAAGATTATTTGTTAGGACAATGAGAAAAGAAATAACTTTTTTTTCATACAGAAGTATTTGAAAAGAGAGAGACCGTTTGTTTTAACCAAAACAGTATTCATTTTCAAGGCAGAAAATAAGTGAAACAGCATGATAGGATAAAAATTTCCCATATTCACTATAACAAATTTCACCTTCACAAAGTAATGTGAGGTGTCGCTGAAAGTCTGCATTTTCTTTTTCTGCAACTTCCAAAGTTTTTTCTCTTTTATGGTTCCTGTTTATCATCTGCTTCAAGATACAAACCAGTTATGCTATTCTCAATAAATAACAGTATTCTGAAATATTTTTTTTCTTTGCACCTTGGAACCATAAACCTAAGATGACAGCAGTAAAATTAGAAGTGGTGTTTTATGCACAATTTACATTTTACTCTAGGGGTATAGAATAAAATAAGAGATGGGTAATTCATTGGACTAGAAAAAACTGTTGCATTTTTCTTTTTTAAATTATTTGTTAGCCAAGTTTAATTAAGAAATCAGCAAGTCTGTTGGAAACTGATAATTATTGAACAGTGGGTGATACAAATCCTTTCTGAAGATGTAAGTTGCAAAAAGGAAAACCCAGGTAAAGGTTGGATAAAAGTTCTCTCTACTGGATGTGGCATATAGTAGAGAGAATGCACATAAAAATTAAGTGAGCGGTTACTTCAGTCTGGATGATTCAGGTCACCCTGAACTCCCTTTTATTTCAACGTGAGTGCATGTGGATGTCAGAAGCTATTAAGACAATATGAAGTCAGTTAACCTGTTATTGTGAAACTGTAAAGGCTGAAAAGAGTATACAGGAATTACACTCCAAATTCCAAATAGGAGATGTGGATAACTGAGGCAAAGTATCTATATAAAGTGGTTTATATACACCATATGACAAACAGAATATTTAGATGTACTTCAATGTTTCAAGGTACTTTATTTCACCCAATCTAAGACATTATATTAGCCAGGGTCTGTGAAACATACCAGGTATTTCTAATGGAGGCAGCTTAATACAGGAACTGGCTATGGACGACTAGATCGCTAAAAGTGTAAAAAGTGGACACTGAAGTTACCTAGATATTGAAATTACAGTCAGTGGCTACCATGGTAGGGAATATAAAAAGGTAGGTTCACCAAACTAACCACCAAACCAGAAGCTTGGCCCTGTACGGCTGGTGCTTGAACCACTGAGGGGCTACCATGTGGCTGATGTGGGCATGGCTGGTCATCGCTCTGGAGGGCTGCTCTGTAGATGGTTCTGGAGCTGCCAAAGGGATCTGAAGGCTGAAGCTACAACTTTCTTCTGTTATTGGAGCAATGCTGGTGGCAATTAGGAAGATAGTAAGTCCTTTCTCCTGTCTTCCCAGTTCCCAGTCTCCCTGTCAGGCCATCATCCATTGGCAGAGCCTCCCAGGGAGCCATGTGTCAGGGAATGTGGGACCTATGGTTCCCACACCCTGCCTATCTCAAGCATCACAGAGTACCTAAGAGTGAGTTTGATGCTGAGAGGAATAGGTAAATAATCTGCACAGATGCCACTGATTGTAAAATAGCTCATTGCATTTTTTTCCCCAACCACAACATAGAGCTTTAACATCTTAGAATTTCCCACAAATCACTGCCCTCTGTGCCACCAAAGTTTTGCAAAGCAGCATTTCTTAGAGTGCTTCCCTATTGTCTCAGATTTTCCCCCTCCGTTGCAGACACCCATTCTGCAAGCTTTGATGCTGACACCTTCACAGTCTTACAGGAAGATGTCTACTGATGGTTTTCAGACAACAGCCAAAGTTAAGGGCTGAATTGTGTGTCCCCCACCCCCAACCTCATATGTTGAAAACCAAACCCCAGTACCACCGAATGTGACTATATTTGGAGATGGGCCTTTTAGAGGAGTGATTAACGTACAGTAAGGCCGTTATGGTGGGCTATAATCCAGTATAGCTTTATAAGAAGAGGAAATTTGGACAGAGAGAAACACTCGGGTGCTCGTGCACAGAGGAAAGACCATGTAAGGACCCAGAGAGAAGACGGCCACCTGCAAGCTATTGAGAGGGGTCTTAGAAGAAACCATCTATGCTGGGGCCTTGATCTTGGACTTCTAGTCTCCCAAAGTGTGAGAAAATAAATTCCTGTTGTTCAAACCACCCAACATATGAAGGACCAACAGTTCACATAACCTGCTGAAGTACCAATGATGTGAACATGGATGACGAGGTTCACACCTGTGCAGGCAATGAGAACTACCTCATAATAGTAGCCCGGCCAATTGTAGGATGCAGCTCAATTTCTGAGATCTATAATGGGAAGAAAATGTTCACCTTTGACTTAATGAAATGCAGTCATTCCTTCAGTGTTTTTACCTTTCACATTCCCCAATTCCATGGCAGGTCTGTTCTCTCTAGAATCTGGTCTTTGTTTTTCCTAAACACTTAACATCCAGCAAGTTCTGAACATGTGTGTTTGTGTGAATTTAAGAGCTGTATCCTTTACGGGGTCATTGACTCAGGAATCCAACTAAGAGGAAATGAATAATTTAATATTGAATTGCAAATTAAAAGCAACCTGAGTAGGTGCAATTTTAATACACAAATCAAAAAGTCCCCTTACCACAGAAAAATTTAATCTGTGCAAGCAAATGGGATCCTAACTGGTGTTACATGAAGGAGAGCTACGGCTCAGGGAGGAATAAAAGTACAGAGATTGACCCAAGTTCTTTCTGGGAAGAAAGAAGACTGAAGTGGAGAGCTTTCCTTAGTAGCATAAAGCAGCAATTTGTGTTGTATTGTTTTACATAGACATTCAGATGATCCAGGAGATTGCGGTTCGATTTCAGGTCAGGGCGCATGCCTGGGTTGCGGGCCGGATCCCCAGTAGGGGGCGTACAGGAGGCAGCTGACCAATGACTCTCTCATCGTTGATGTTTCTCTCTCTCCCTCTCCTTTTCTTTCTCTCTAAAATCAATAAAAACATTTTTAAACAGTTCAGTCTTTAACATTTAAAATAAGTGTTGTAATTATAAGATTCTGCCATACCCAGAATGTGTATGAAAATATACACTAAGTGTCTTTCATTAAGCTGCCAACTCTCCATCTGGTCTTTATTCATTTCCTCAAAGGCTCCTAGAAAAGAAACCTTGCATTTTAAAATAATAATAATTATTATTTTATATATATATAAGCACACTCACCGAATATTATGGAGCTATCATAGAGAACAGTAATCCTTAGACAAGGCATTTCAGCTTTTACCAGTTTGAGAACAATGATTAATTTTCTTCTTTGCAGTCCCTTTGGGGTGAAATGTTCCCCTTTACAAGTGCTGTCCCCAAACTGTAATTAAGCAATTATCTTCTAGTTTCCAGCACTGAATTTTTTCTTTGTCTTCTGGACTCCGTTTAAATTGGATTATTTTCGGATGCATTCAATCCTCTGTCCTGGTGCCCAAAACTCCATCAGCCTTTGGCTTCTTCATGCATTCAGTTCATTTGATACTGTGTCCATTAGAAGCTTTGGTTGCAAGTAAATGAAAATGGGAGTCAAACTGGCTTCAACAATAGAAGGGATTTATTGGCTCATATTTCCAAAACGTCCAGAAATGAGGCAGGTCTTGGGCATGATTTATTCAGGGTTCTACTTTCTTTCTTTGTGATTCTCTACACTTTGCTCTTCTAGGTTGGCTTTCTGATCCTTCATGATCACAAGATTGCAACCAGGAGAGTGTAGTTTTCCACACTTACTGAGCAACATTGTTGAGTACCGTGCAGACTGGACTGCCCCAAAGCAAATCTTTTTTTTTTTTTTTTTTTAAGATGAATACCTAGTAGGCAAGAGCCAAGATATGAAAATAACTTAAGTGCCACCAAAGGATGAATGGATAAAGATGTGGTATGCATATACAACAGAATCTTACTCAGCCACGAGAAAGAAGGAAATCATGCCATTTGCAACAAAGTTAATGAAATTTGAGGACACCATGCTAAGTGAAATAAGCCAGACAAAGAAAGATAAATACTGCATGGTATCAGTTATATGTGGAATCAGGAGAAAAAAAATCAGACTCATAGAGTAGAAAAGTGGTTTCCAGGAACTGGGAGGTGGGGGAAATGGAGAGAAGTTGGCACAGGGTACAAACTCTCAGGCAGAAGACACATAGGGTCAGAGGACTAATGTAAAACATGGTCGCTACAGCTGACTATACTGTATTGTATAACTGAAATTTCCTAAGAGAGTAGAGCATAAATGTTCTCACCAAAAAAAAATAAAAGGGGGGGAGGGGAGAGAAATATGTAGCTGATGAATATATTAATTAACAATGTATAAATATATCGAATCACCAGTTTAAATATCTTACAATTTTGTCAATTATACCTCTCCAAAGCTGAAATTTACAAAAGAGAAACATTTATTTGGTTTACCTGGTAAATCACCTTTGACAAAGGTGTTGGGATTTGTGTTATTTGTTTGCCCCATCAGATCCTGCCCTGGACCTGGGACTGGGGCTTAGAACAGATATTGGGAGCTCACCACAACGCTCATCATGTCTTACTTCTTTTTATATTTTTTCTCATACTCTACAATTTTTTCTGACTTTTTTCCATGTAACTAATACTTTATACTTGTCTCCAATTTTCATTCATTAAATTTCTTGCCACTTGGGTCTTGGAACAGCACAAAGGGTCCTGGCTAGGTTTCTTCCTCCTAATCAGATGGCGACCTGCTGATCCTGAACTCGGCCGTTTTAGTCCCATTGTCAGCTTAATGACTGTTTTAGCTGGAAATCGGTTCGTTCTCTTCTACCAAGAGAGCACACAGGGAACAAGGGGAGCAAAACCCAGTTTTCATTGCTTACTCTCTCATCTCCTCAGACACAGTGGCGAGCAGAAGGTGTGAGGAGCATGTCTCAGCAGCCTGCAGGTCCTCTAGGACCTGGTCTGCCTCAGCCTGTCAGAGGCTTCAGCAACTGCCAATAGGCTGCAAGTGAACTATATAGAATATATTCTTTCTTTTCTCAGGGTGCCTGGGAGAGAGGGCCAGGGTGTGTGCCCATTTCAAAGGATATTCAACTAAAGTCAAAGTTGTTAAGAATGGCCCAGAATTCAGGGGCTACTCTGGGAAAACAAACATAAAACAACAATCCTATCAAATTCCATTACTAGTGTCATTTTATTCTTGAAATTTGAACATAGCTTTTATCCTTAAATAAAAACTCCAGCATTATAATCATGTTGCACCCTTCTTCTTGTATCTTAATTCTGGCAGGCTTTGACTAACGGGGACTGGTCTGGTGACCATGCTTTTATGAGTATCTCATAAGCCATCCAGTGGAGCCAGATGGTTATTTATAAAATATTAACACATTAAATTTAAGCATTGCACTATTTTATTACCAATACTACCAGCCATGTTGTTCCAGCCATGTTGTATTTTTTAGAATCAAGACTTAATGAGTTCAAAGATTAATCCCTTTTTAATTTAGTATTTTTAATCAGAGTAATGTAGGTGCATAGTTTTAAATATCACAAATCTAATAATGAGAAAGAGATACCCTCAAATTCTCCCATTCTCACCTCTGAATCTAGCCACTGTCAACTCTTGGGTCTTCTTTAGACATTTACATTCATATCTAATATAATTATACTACTGCATTTTGCTTTTCTACTGAGAGAATTTAGTTTTCTTACCCCCTTTCCCTAACCCAGACTATGGCACGTACATGTTCTCTCTTTGTTCTTCTGATACTTCCCTGCCTCCTCGACTCTCCTGATTCAGTGTGGCCATATCATAATATCATGTTAAATCAATACCGTGTTTCCATTGTTATATTTATGTAAATATTACTACTAACTGAGCTAAAGTGTGTAATTTGATAACATTTCCTTTCTTTGACCCTCAGTTATTTTACCCTGAAGTTTTAATAATATCCCCACCCTTACCGTTGCTTAGTTTAATCTTTTGTTGTTATTAACTCTGCTCCCCCCCTCCCCCCCCAGTATCTGACCTTGATGCAAAGTTCTTTTCCACACGGCCCTGCCATCAGCCGCTGTCCACTCTGTTTCCCCCAGGGAAGTCTGTGCTGAGCCCTGTGTCCCCCGGCTCCACTCAGGACTTGTTCCTGAGGCTGCTGCACAGCTGTGGCCCAGGGGCCTTCTCTCTCCAATGCTTGGGATTCCTGAGAGAGCAAAATTTTATCTTGGAAAATACAAAAAGATTCTTTCAGAAATCTGTCCCTGTCACTGTTGATGGTCACTGGAAAGGCTCAAGACCTAGAAAATGAATATTAAAGGCATGTTTTTATCAGAGGGAACAAGACATATGCAGAGCTCATGGTTGAAACAAGCAAAAAAAAAAACAAATCCCAACATGCTATGTTTTCCATATTACTGTAGCTTATTGACTATCAATATTTTGTGTTCCTGTTGGGTTTATCCAAGTGAATCTCTTCTTTATTCTTCATTCTAATGTTCTATTTTTTTAAATTCTGTCTACACATTTTTTTAAGCCACAGACTTTTATATTATTTCTGTGATCCAGTTGATCACTCCACTAAAACCTCAAAGTTATCATGCATTTTTTATACTCCTTCAAACTTTTAAACCTTTGATTAAATTAGCAAAGCTGAAAATAAATGAAAAGCTTGATTAAGTAAATATTCATATATATACAATTAATATAAATATTTTATGTACTATATTGGGTTCAAAATAGCATGTGTTTAATGAAGCACATTATCAACATTCCAAGTTTGATTTTAAACATTTAGAAAGATACATGCTCAGAAATACTTGTAAAGTTATTCTTATCTGTCACCTATCAATATAGACATTTATCAATTAATGGACTTGATCTTCACAGTACCACTGGATGCTTACCTGTCCATTGACTGGTGTGCTCCTATGAAGTTCTCTCTTAACTGGCCCCACCTGAGTATACCTGAAACATACCTGAGCATGTAGATGAATAAATATGGACAGAGAGAGCTTGACAGCCATCTACATTCATGGAGCTCTTACTATGTGCTAGGCACTGTTTTAATTGCTCTATTTGCATCGACATAATGAATTTTTATAATCTTATGAAACAAGTATTGCTATGGCCTCCAATTTAAAGACAGGAAAACTGATGCTTAAATGTCTTATCCAAAGCATTAAATGGTAGAGCCCAGATTCTAATTCCTATCTGCCTCACTCAAGTCTGAGCTCTCAGGTGGCACTACAGAGACGGGTTACAGTGTAACAGTGACCTGGAAGCTATAGATTGGGTCTCATATGCGGAGTGTTGATTTCCAAGCACTGCATTAAAACTTATGTATATATGAACACTCCTTCACACATCTTTCGGTGAACATATGCACGCATTTCTGTTGGGTATACCTGACAGTGGAATTGGTAGGTCATATAGTAAGGATAGATTCAACTTTAGTAAATACTGCTCAAGATTTTCTTAAAGTAACCATTTATACTCCGTCCAGCAGCAGGATTTGAAATTCCAGGCAGTCCCCATCTTTGTCAACAACAGATATTGTTGGCCTTTTTCATTTTAACCATTTTGGTGAATTATTAGTGTAATCTCAATGGAGTTTCAACTTGCATTTCCCTGATGTCTAATAAACTTGAGCACATGTCTCATTGGAGTTTCAACTTGCATTTCTCTGATGTCTAATGAACTTGAGCACATTTTTCATGTCTGCCGACCACTTGAATACCTGCTTTTGTGAAGTGTGTGTTCTAATTCTTTGCCCGTTTTTTATTTGATTGTCTGGATGATGATATTTCATTGCCTAGATTATAATTTGGAGCCATATTTTAAAGAGAATGGAAAAATCTCACTACTGTAGGGCTAGACACTTTGCCTGTATATAGTTGTTGCAGCTTGTTGAGTGTAACTGAGTAATTCTACCAGTTGCCTAGGGGAAAAGATGCCTCTTCACCTTTGTCCAGAGATTAAATGCTGTCATAAGCAATATATAGTTTTGGCAACTGGTATTTAACACCTGACATGTTAGTGGGCATTTTCTTTTATCCCAGTGACCATATGCTCCCAGGTGACAACTCTGAAAGCGCTTACCTCCTAGACAAATGCTGACCTGTCACCACTTGACATATGGTGAGCAGTAGGGGGACCCTTGCTTCCCTATAAGGCATCTGCTCCCCATTGATTTCCTGGAGAGGTGTCAGGATGCTTTTGGGCATATGCCTATCCCAGTACTATAGCAGTGACACTCTCCTTCCCAAGGGGGAAAGAAACAGCCTGTGTCAGTGGTTTCACCAGGATTTCTTTACATGGCACAAACTGGGAAATGATCTTATAAAAGCAAAAATTTGAGTCTTGTTTTGTCATTAAAAGGCAGGAGTAGAAATAACAGGGACATTAGTGGTAAATAATATGGATTGCTCAACTTCTGTGAAACTCGGTTTCTTTATCTGTAAAATGGGGACCATGATACAGGAATCACTTCTCAAAGTTGTTGTGAGATTAGAGATAATGTGTATGGCATGCCCAATCTGGGGAAATATTTCACTTTTGAACAAAGGGCATAAAAGGCCTGTTTAAATGATCTATAGTGCATTAAAAACCACACTGAAATTTCGTGGTCAATTAATAGGCAATGACAAGACATTGGCTAGCTGGCACTTACCTGTAGGCTTGGGGGAAGAATGCGTTTCTAAGCTCATTCAGATTGCTGGCAGAATCTGTTTCCTTGCTGGAGGAAGGAACATTAGGAGCCACTCACTGATTCTAGAGGTAGTTGCCCCTCAATCTTCAGTCCAGCAAGAGTGCACTGAATCCTTCTGTCGTCTTCTGCCACCAACCTAGAAAGCAGGACTTTATCTTACAGGCACTGAGAGAGTGGAACCCTGCCCATATACCTTAGACCATTTCAGTATGCTTAGTGAACTTTCAGTTGCCAATATCTGTATCTCTATGCCTGGAGGCTTTTCTGGAACTTTGAAAGGTTGCTCTGCCTGTGCATGAAAGTTAGGAAGAATTGTGGGTTTAACTCTCATCAGTCACTGGTTGGGCAAATAGTAGTATTTAAATACCCCAGACCCTTCACTTAGTGTATTAGTTTCCTAGGACTTCCATAGCAAAGTACAGCAATCTGGGGGCCTGAAAACAGCAGAATTTTATTCTTTTATAGTTCTAAAGGCTAAAAGTTCAAAATGAAGTTGTTAACAGGGTTATGCTTCCCCTGAGACCATGGTAGCATCCTTCCTCTTCTAGATTGTTCTGGCTGCCATCAGTCCTTGGTGTTCCCTGGCTCCAGCTGTATAAATCCAATCTGTCTCTCAATCTTTTCATACATTCCTTCTTCATATGTTCACATTGTCTTCTTAGAATGACACCAGTCATATTGAATTGAGGGCCCACATCATGCCAGTATGACCACATCTTTATTTAATTATATCTGCAATGACCCTATTTCCAAATAAGGTCACAATCTGCAGTACTGAAAAATAGGACTCCAACGCATCTTTTTGAGGGACATAATTCAACCTACAACACTTAGGGTGGGAAAATTCTTTGGTATGAATTTCATGCCATTTTCTAGAGTTTCTCCACTCTGGTTGCCCCTTGTGGTAGTTTTCTCTATAATGCTTCTATGGACAGACTTTCCCTCCTCCTGTCGCTTCCCTCCTCCCCAGCTGGTGTTCCCTTCAAGTCCTGAATAAACTTCCTACACTCAAGTCCTTATCTCAGAGGACCCAAACAAAAAATAATTTGTTTCTGGGGGAACCCAAACAAAATTAACGAGTCATGAGGATTTTTGGTGGTAGACTGAGAAGTTCAAAACTCACCTTTTGGATTTTAGTTGACAATATAACAATGTTTGGGGAGAAAGGGTGGAACATACAGTGAAATGGAGTTGAATAGAAGTAGACAGAGTGAATTGTGGGTGAATACCGTGACGTCACGTTTATTTCCATTCTTGACTAGATATCAAAGAGACAGAACTTGTTAGCACCTGTTTCTCAATTTCTGATTAGAACCAGAAGATTGCACGATTCCATCAAGCACATTGACAAACAGCTTCGAGCCCTTAATTGCAATGATCTGAGATTTATGCTGCTTATAAAAACTGTCCTGCTGGGGGCTCAGCTGTGGTCAAGTTAAGGATCACGGCTTTATGTGGATTAGCCTCAGAGTTTCCTATACTCTGAGTTTACCCAAAAATTGCTGAACATGTAATTTCCAAAAAAAAAAAAAAAATGCTTCTTGTCTAAATCCCTCCATTGATTTAATTTAATGCTTATTAAATATATGGCAAAGAGTTGTTATTTCAAAGCAAGAAAGCAGAAGGCAAACTTTCATTCCTTCAGACAATAAGTAACAATGATAATAATAAGCGAAACCATTATAATATCGAAGACAGCCATGGTGTGATATCAAAGAGCAGGAAAGAAATGGCTGGTAAAGGGCAAAATGAGGGTATTTTCACAACTCAGTCTCTGCTTCCTGCGCCTGCCAGGGAATCACCCAGTCACCACCATGAATGCAACAGTTATAAATCCCTTTCACATGTGAAGAATCATCTGTGACAACCTTGAAACTAAGACCTAGATGAGCAAAGAAATATGTAATCAACTCTTTGACCCTCACATGATGGTCCTTTCTGATTTGTCTACCAGCTGAATCCTGGAGAATGTGCAGGCCCCATATTATTAGCCAGTTCTCTGGGCACAAGTGGAGTCCTGTGCCTGTGAGGTCAAGTCTGTCTGGAGATGGCATCTAAGGTTACACCTCCCCCGAGCCCTGCATTTGTCTAGCTGTGGCCGCATTAGCATCAGAGCAGAGATGAGGGACCGCAGAGTCTGGTTTCTGGTTAGAGGTGCTGTTTTATGCTTCCATGGCTGATGGCTCGTGCATGTGTTACATCAGCCATTGCATTCTGTCTTGTGGTCTGGCAATGGATTGTTTATACATGTGTCCTCAACTCTAACACAGGGTTGACAGGAAGTGCTCAATACATGTTTATTAAATCAATGAGTTGCTTAGAAATCTTCTAAGATGAGGTATATGACAGATGATAAAACTGTGAGGCGTGAGCTTGGAGTTGAATATACGCATGAAAGATGAGATTGGCCACCAGGAAAACAAGTCCCGTATCAGATGATGAGAATTTTGAGTGTGCATAAAGGAAATATGAAAATAGCCCATGAGGAGTCCTAGCTTTGTCTTGGTCCCTTTTACTGGAGATGTGCTTGTGAGCTAAGGTGGGCAAGTGGTGGCATTCTCCTAAAAAGTGACCTGGGAGGAACAAAGAGGAAAGAAAAAGGAAATGGGGTGAAGAGGCCTCGGCAAATGTATTTTGTTCGGTAGTGTGAGGGACGCTCTCTGTCAAACAGCTCAGTTCTAGAGTATGTTGCCCCTGTGTTGAGAAGCATCTGTTCTATCCCTGAGAGAATGTGTGTGCGTGAACATCACACTAAGCAGTTATAAAGCCAACACGGGCGCGGAATGATTGAACGGTCATGTCTCTCTCATGCTCTCCTTGTGGCAGCTTAGGGGTGTTACTCGGGGGCCGGCACGATGTTGCCCGAAGTCAGAGCCATCCTGGGCTGGGCGAGGGGCTGCGGAACAAGCAGAGGCCTCAGTCGTTCCTGGGTTAACAAACAAAGCGGGTGATCAGCATTTGGCCTGGCGTGTGGGAGAGGCAAAGCTTCTGGGAAGATGACACTGAAGGAGCATGCTACATGGTTGCAGGCGCAGAACCCAAGGATTATTTTCAAATTGTAAAAGACCCTGACACAATATAATAGGCACCGCGGGTAGCGCTCCTACTGACCGTGTGTCAGACGTTACACGTGCCTCCTAGGGCAGCCTCAGTACAACACTGTGAAATAGGTGTACCCACATTTCAGAGCTGGGACAGTAGATGTGACGTGAGCTCCAGGGTGCAAACAGAACAAAGGCTCAGATAAAGTTTTGTGATCCCACAGATCTGAATTCTTTGCCGGGCAGTGCCGGGCAGCGACAGTGCCGAGCAGAGCGGGACAAGGCTTCGTTTGATCCGCTGAGCAGGGTCAGCAGGCTGGCGAAATGGAAGAGGGACCCAAACCAGACGATGAGCACAGCAGAGGGTCAGAGCTGCCATCCGGTCTCTAATAAAGGAGCAACTTGGCCTGGCATTTGAATCCACTGACTATTTTTATGCTTTGTAAAGTAATAGCTATTTTTATCACTTAAGAATGCATACATTTAAAGAATCCTTTGCAGGTCTCATCACAGATATTGACCTTACTGGACACTGGGGATCCAAGGTTCTGGTCTCCCGAGCAAACCCTAATCCAGACTGTTGTCAGCACCGGCTTGTCCCTCTACAGGGACAAGTTTGTCTTAAACAAAGTAGCTGTCCTGGACGAACTGCTACTCTATGAATAACAGCCTTAAACTTACCCATTTCCACATGAACTCCTGTAGGTTGTCACACAATGAGATTAAAAGGCTGCACGTTTATAAGGGACGTGTGGCTGGTCTTCTCGTATCCCATGTAATATGCCTTTAAGACTGATTGATGAGATAGAGTCCGTAGAAAACCGTTTAGTAAGATTTATTAAAGGGATCAGCATTTAAACAAGTGAAAACAGCACCATGGTTGCATCAGCGAGACCACAATTTATAAATATGGTTAGGGGTCATCATTCTGTTTCTGGACATAAATTGTTCACTGGCTAAGTCAGGAAATCTCCTCCTCCCACCTCCTGGGCAAGATATTACAATTCTCCCTTCCCTTTCCTCAACCTGGCCTTGGCAGTTAGCAGATGGGGCTCTGTGACCCGTAGGTCAGTGTCTATGAGCAACAGAAAACAGAAAGTGTCTGTAATCAAGCTGGGAGGAGCTGTTCCGAGTCTGAATTTACCCAAGAGGATCTCCAGAAAGAGCAGACTGAAAGCAAAGGTATGCAAACAGAGCCAGGCAGGGGGAAAGATTAAATGTTGCTATTTGAATGCATAAACCTCTTCATGTTTAATAAGTACTTACAGACCTGGGGAAGAAAGTTGCAGAGAAAATAGTTATAAATAGTATCTCAGCTGAGCAGCTTGAAGCCTGAGGCCAGCACTGGGGTCTCTGAATTTATGGTACCAGAGCCGTGGTTTTGGTTTCTGGGTCAGTATCTTAGTTTGTCCAGGTTTGGACTGCTAACCTATACTGCTTACTACTTTTATTGGCTAAGTGCTTACTACTACCCTTTTCTGGTATAATCATCTTGAGTTTCTTTAGGTAACTGTTCTATTTGCCCCCCGCACCCTCCACCCCATTCTTTCAGATATTTTACATGGAACTGGCCTATTCCTTGCTCCCAGATACAAGAGTAGGCAAGTGACTCAGACCTGACGGCCTAGTGCATTCTACAACTGATGAATTCCTTAACTCTGATTAGTCTAACATGGACACAGGGCCCAAGTTGGTCTAAAGAGACTAAATTGTGAGAATATTTTTTTCCTAGAATTATTGAGAAGGAGATGCTCTCTTCCTGTCAGGGTTGATTACTGAGCTGGTAGGATGTAGACCTGGAGTTGTGAAAACTTTGCTGCTGTGAGGAGGAGCCAACATACAGGAAAGCTGAGTCCAGCAGTAGAGTAAAACTGTGTCTTGATAGCATTGTTTGAGCTCTTAGATCTTGCTTTACCTGACGCTGGCATATTTCTGGATTTTTTAGGTACAAATTCTAATAGATTATCTTTCACTGTTTAAGCCACTTTTGGTTAAGTTGCTGACAACTGACAGGATCCTGATAGACATGCTTTTTAAGTCTTTTCTAGAGACTAGAATTTGCCCATGACCTTCAACCACCCAGAATCCTGCTGTCAGACCTCTTTGATTCTTAGGATCTCCTTAAATTTTCTACTCCATTCCTTTAGATCAGTGATTTTCAACTAAAGCTGACATATGGCAATGTTGGGAGACATCTTTGGTTGTCATGAATGGGGCCAGGTGGACACAGGCATGGAATGCTGCTAAATATCCCACCATGCACAGAATAGCCCCCTACAAGAAAGAACTACCTAGACAAAATGTCAATAGTGCTGGTGATCTTGTGATTTATAATAATAAATATATATTTGGTTTTCCAGGTCCTGGGAGAGAGCTCTTGGAATTTCCTAAATCAAGGTGTCTTTTGTTATGTTAATGAGGTGACTTTTGGAAGGCCCCTAGGTAACCCAAGGATGGGGGATGGTTACCTGTGGAGCTAACAAAGGGATTAGAGGGTTGAAACTTTCAGCCCTGACCTCTAGGCAAGGGGGAGGGGCTGGAAACTAAGTCTCATCAGAAATGGCCAGTGATTTAATCAATCATGCCTATGCAATGAAGCCTCCATAGAAACTCAAAAAGACAGCATTCAGAGAGCTTCCCTTGGTAAACATCTGGAGGTGCTGGGAGAGTGTCACTCAGAGAATGCAGAAGCTCCACACTCCTTGCCACCTACCTTGCCCTACTCATCTCTTCCATCTGATGGTTCCTAGTTATTTCCTTCTAAAATAAACAGGTAATGTAATAAGTAAATTGTTTTCCTGTGTTCTGTGAGCTGCTCTAGCAAAATAACAGAACCCCAAGAAGGGGTGGAGAGAGCCTTTGATTTATATAGTCAGTTGGCCTGAGTGCAGGTGACTTGAGACTGACATCTAAATTGGAGGGTGCGAAAGGTCTTGTAGGACGGAGACCTTAACCTGTGGGATCTTATGCTACCTCCAGGTAGATAGTGTCAGAATTGTGTTCAATTGCAGAATTGCTTGATGGGTAGGAAAAAAACCCCACTGATCTGATGTCAGAAGTGTAGTATTCAGACAGCATCATGTCTAATGTAACAGGAAACAACAGTGTGTTTTTTCTTCACAGTGCTCTGTTGAGATACTCTTCCTTTAGATATTATAATTCACTCATCTTCAAGGCCCTGGTACTTTCCACCATTCATTAATTCTCATTTAACAACCATTCACTAGGGGCCCTGAGGTCAGCATTGTACTAATGGCAGGGATACGGCATGGTCAGGGCACAGCCCTTGCTGTCGGGGGAACTCAACCCCGCTGGTCCTGTACTCTAACTGCTCACCTCAGTTAACCTGCCTGAACCCCAGATCCACCCCAGGACCTTGTCTGGTATCCGGGTGTTGGGCATCCTGAGCATGGTTCATTCTATGGCCTCTTGACTCCGATCATGAGTAGCAACATTCGTCGTCCCAAATAGATATTTTTAGCACAGCACTGTGTCACTCATAATGGCAGTGGAGGGTTTTCTCAGATTTTGGGTGGTCTAAGAGAATTTGAGCTTTTTTCAGTTTATTTTTGTCTTTCCTGGGAATCTTTCTCTGGAGAAGCAGCAGCCTGCAATTATGTCTATTTGGCCCGGTGATGTGGTGAGTAATAAGCGCTGGTTGAAAGGAGACCGTTTACAAATGGAGGGGAAGTGAATGCAGATCCGATGTCCTGTCTAGCGTATCCGTGGCGTGAGATGCTGGGAAATGGCTTGCTAATGTCTGGTAGCTGGCCTCTCAAGGTGTCCCTTTAGCATTCTTATGCTAGCAGTGTCGTTCAGAGCTCCAAAATTTCATTCAAAGGATTTGATTTCCGTGTGCGAACAGGAGGCAGGAAAAGAAAGACAGGAGTGTGTGTTTTGCTTCTAGGTGATTCAGGACAAAACAGGTGGCTGTGCACTGCCTTGTGACAGCGATTTTGAAAACCTGGTCGTGTATTTTTAGCCTTTACAACCTCTGTTCTGACACGTTTCCTCCTGGGGACCCGCTGCGGCCGCTGGGAGAGGGAAGCCCAGGCGCCGCTTTCTCATCAGGGAGCAGCGGGCCACGCGGGCGGGCGAGGGAAGCCCTTCGGAAGAGGAGCTGCAGTCATCCGAGAATTTACAGGGCCCAGACTTCAGCCCTGCAAAGTGAATTTAACATAAAGCAAAGGTGCCCCGGGGTCAGGCTGGCTGCCAGCAAGGTCCAAGCAGCGGAGGCGGAGGTGATAAAGGAGTGAGGCCTGGGATCTAATAAAGTCAGGGCATTGCTCCTTTAGAGGATCGTGTTGATCATTCACAGTTGGAGGGCGCCAGAGGCATGACCCCAGTCGGCTTCTTAATTTGTCATCATTCAATAGCCCTACGCCCAGTGACACCAGAGACATAGTTCAGCTTTCCACACTTTCTGCAGAGCTGGGGGGATGTAGGAAACGAAGTCTTTGCAAGTCTTTCAGCCAGATCATTTATTATGAGCTGAATTCAGATGTGTCTTATGGCTTTGATCATTTATGAACTGCAGTTGCTGTCAGATTAAAAATATCTTCCTCCTTCTTTTTATTTAGTGCTAACGTACAGAAGACGCTGGAAAGGGGACACTGATGAAGATGTCTAAGGTAAGGAAGGCACAAATAATAACTAAAATGTATTTCACGCTTACTGTGCCCCAAGCGTTGTGTTGTGGGTGCCACATTCATTACCTAATTTAATCTCAATGAAGGAGGTGCAATTATTTTAATGTTATTGATGCAAATGCCATTAAGAGTTGTCTTTGGGCCTCATGCACCATGGCATCTATCCTAGAATAGTGCCTGTAATGTGGAGGATGTCCGATGAATATTTGCTGAATAATTTATAGAAGAAATGATGGGACAACTCTGGGTAAGAGAGATGAAGCAAGTTTTCTCCCCACTTCTTGGGATGGTAGAATATCTGATTGCAGGTATATTTTGACTGGATAAAATATTGACAAGATAATCGGTTGGAAGTAAAAAAAAAAAAAAAGAGTTAGTGGTTAAGTCAGCTCTCTCTTAAAGAAGTCACAGAGGAAATCCTGAATTGAAAGCAGGCATAGGGATGTGTGCCCCCAAATCAATACTTTCCTTTCCCTTTGAGACAAATCCCACCCGCAGCAGTGAGGAGAGCCTGAGAGGCTAAGAGCTCTCGGAAATTTTCCAGGGCTCAGGTGTAAGTACTGGAGCTCACTGCCCAAGGAGACCCAGAGGCCCTGTACACACCCTGAGGATGCTCAGGCCCTGCAGACCAGATTCAAATCCCAATTCTTTCTAGCTGGCACATTAGTCCACACTTTTTTGGGTTGTTGTTAAACTTTTACGGAAACCTCATGAGTGTACAACTCAATGCGTTAGCATAAATTGAACACACCCATTTAACCACTCACTACTCAGGTGAGATTTAGAACCACAGAAACTTCCTCATGCTCTCATTATCCTGGCCTCTGATACCATAAACTATTTTTACATGTTATTTTTTAAACTATATATAAATATCTATCTGGCATTTTTCATCAGCTTTATGTCTGAAGGATTCATCTCTCTTGCTGCATGTGGCCATTGTCATTCATTTTCTGTCTCTGTGTATACCATTTTATAGCCCAACATAAGACTCTGCCCTTACAGCCCATAGTTGCCAGTGTAGGCATGCCCTCCAGAGAGGCATTTCCTAGCACTGGAAAATCAATGCAGATTAAAGCAACTTTAAGTAGTATCTTTGTAGAATTGCAGTAACCCTAATTTTTCAGGTCCATACTCCTTGCTTGAGGTGAGAAGAGGGCCTTCCCTGGGTAAAGCAATGATCCAAGGGACCTTGGAAGTAAATTTGGGCATGAAGAGTGGGATTTGTAAGTTGGAGGACCTTCTCATCTCTGATCACACCCTTTCCCACCAAAATTTTAGGTAGTTCGAGAAGCCTGCTTCATGCTGCAAATGTGGCTGCCAATTTCTGTTCAGTATGTGCATGACCATCTGTCCCTCGTCTTTTCTTTGTCAGCACCTGGTCAACTCCAGGGCTATGTAGATGCTCCTGTGTTGCTGAGAACAGAGCATTTTTTCTAAATAGAACTCAAGGGCCAGGTCGTCACCTGCAAGCTCCCTTTCATCTTACCTGCAGTAGGACTGGGCTCCACACCTTTTCTGGCTTTAAAGTCAATCTCCTCTGGGAGCACTAGGCCTTTGTCTATCTAGCAATTCACACTTACTTCAGTTCACTCCCAGGGACACTTTATTTACTTGCCCTCTTCTATAAACCCAGTTTCCCAGTGGTCCCTTAAAGATCATCTCTTTTTCTAAATTTTATTTTAACCCTTTCAAATAGGTACTTTTCTGAAAGACTCTGTGGTTCCATCCTCTGTTTAAAAAGCATAACTGAAAATAGTGGATTTATTTTATAATTTAAAATTACCATCATGATCATCAACGTTTGCACTCACTTTGATAGTACAACACTCTTGTGCTTTTGAAGTGTCTGATGTTTCACGAAATGCCTCCAGTCTATTGCATTCTGATGTGGGCAGCTCTGTATCCTGCCTTGCAGTTAAGCCTTAGCAACGGTAATGAAGCTCTGACTCCTTGATTGGCGCCCTGTTGAATCCAGCAGAGCCATGTTCATATCCCTTTCTGAGTCACGCGTGGGCTTTGGGATAGCTGTGGGCATGTCCTTTTTCTAGATAGTTGCACTTGCTGAAAGGTTGAAACCTACCTTAGTAGATCTGAGAATAAATCACAACAGAGAGTAGCAGGTGACCTTTCAGAAAGGAGGGGATACATGTCTTGGGCTTGCAGTGAATTCTGTCTCCTTGGTTAATCATTCCTCTATAACTTCTCTCCCAGATTTTCAAGATTGTCCCTAACTTATGTTTTACTCTCGCATTTGATATTCAGAGTCCTAAAATAGTAGGTCTCTTGGTCTAAACTGTGTATCAAGAACTTTAAAAATCCATAGATGAACTTTAGTTGCTCTCCTTGATCTGTCTAACCCTCAAAAGTAGTGAAAGAAGCAATCCATTTTCAAAGACTGAAAATAACCTTCCTTCAGTGAAGGAGGTATTTCACTTTCCAGAGTTTAACTTAGCTGATCCACAGAATCCACACCCTAATTTCCCTTTTGGCATCAGGGTATCCTATGGTCTCAATAAAGAAAAGGACCTGGGGATGGCAAAGCTGATATAATGAGTAAAGCCCCTACACCAGCCACGGTGACAAGTTTCAAGATGCCAAAAGATGCTCCTCAGCTGGTCCTCTTTGTGGATGGGCCGCTCTCGCTAAATGGCTGACTAATAGAGCAGCGTGAAGGCTTGGTTCACTTTCCCCAGCTTAAGACAACTGTTGCGGACCCTCCTAGTTACAGAGTTCTGTGTGAGGTTGACTGAGCCCTTCGCTGGGACTACATCACAGCCCAACTTCTCCCACTGTCCGACCCTGCTTCCTTCCTTTCCCTTTCACAGGCATTGATCCCAATAGCATTCCATAATAGACATCCTGTGTCCCAATCTTTGTCTCAAAGGCTGCTTCCCAGGGGACCCAGCCAAAGGCAATCACCTAGAACCTCCTTTTGTGTTTGAAGTTTGCCATTCTGAGCAGGTTGAGGTGAGATGTGAGGATGATCGACTAGTTTCAAGATTAAAGAGCAAAGTAGAAACTCAAGATGTGAGGAGTCTTTCATGTCCATATATGGCCTACAATGCTGAACAAGTACAAAAGGATTGTCTTTATGGGAAAACTGAAGTGTGTGTGGACTTCGGGCATGCAGACAAAGGCCCTAACATTTCCTAGGTTAGATCACAGCCACCTGGAGCTCAGACAGGCAGCCAGTTGGATCTTCAAGCTAAGGTGACAAAAATTGGTTTAGAAAGTGAGCTGAGGTCTATAAGGAGAAATCCCTTAGAAGAAGGAAGGCACAAGTAGACAAATGAGCGGTGTATGGATGACCGCTGGATGCTGAAGTCCACTGGGGCAAGAACTGATATTTAAAGGAATCAAAGCAAGAAAAAATGTATGTGTTCCCTGAAACAGGGGAAAGGTACTAAGAAAAAAGAGTGAGCTTATTAGCACCTAGGATTTCTATAGAATGATGAACTTCGCCCAAAGCATGTTGCTGAAGATCAAGCAATTACAGCTGGCATCCTGACAAGCCTCAGAAGGGCTCTGTCGGATCAAGACAGAGGCAGAGTCCTCAATCACTGCCCCTCGCCTCATGTCTACAAAGCCAGGCTCTCCAACCTCAAATGCACGCGGTGGGCCCTGCCAGGCTATTTCAGCCCATAACTCTTGATAGCATTTACAACAGTGCTTTATGAAATGTAGTACAGTGGGAAGAACATAGTCTATTTCTTTTCTTGGTTCTTTCATAGCCCAATGAAGGGCTCTGGGCCTTGAGCTTAGGGCATTACAGTTGTATTATGTGGTCAGGTCCTCCTCTTGTGCCATAACACAGTTGTTTTTATGTTTCTCTTTTAAATCCAGCTTATTTCCATGGGTACTTACCGATATACTTGATTAACTTAGAATAGATCAGATGTCTAAAAGTGTTAGTGTTGAGGGCTAGGATGATAGTTTTAAACAATGGACTCAACTTTTTTGGTACATGACAGAACCAAATGTTGGGATGTTTTGCTAGCGCAAAATTCAAAATAGCCAAGACTGAAATTATTGTAATACAATCCCATGTACGGTAGAGCTTCATCTTGCAGCATCTAGAAAAACATCCACACTGTTCATTTTGTCTTCTTTGGCATCAGGCTGTTGTTAAACAGGACTGCTTGCTGCCCTGATGTCAGGTATATGTGGAAGACAGAGTCTCCGTGTGCCAGGGACAGTCCTCCAGATTCACGGACCCCATGCCTCTGCCTCTTGACTCAACACCAGGACAATCACACATGTTCCCAGAAGAAATAAAAAAATACAGCTTTATTTGTTGCTCAAAACAACAGTGTGCTGGTGAAGAATTCTAACTAAAGCATTAGACAGGGTGGAGCAACAGTAGGTTTTGTTGACCATATTTAGTTTCGGTGGGAAAATCTGTAACTGAGTATGAATTGTTATCCTCGCACTCCCATAGTTAGTATTATGTTGTTCATTTTCACAGATGAAATAGATAAAGAGAATCAGGTCCTGAGCTTTGTGATTTCAAAAGCCTGATAATTATTATGTGCTTTACAGATCATAACCTAGTATTGTGTATGTAACACTTAAAAATCCCCCCCAAAAGGCAGTATACACTTGATCAGCCCCTCCTTGTTGTTTTCTCACTGCGTATGATATCCCGGAGTGAGATCCATTTTAATACAAGTAGAACTACCTTATTTTAAAAAATAATTTTACATGATTACGTTTTACAGAGCTATCATGATTTATTCAATCAGACCCCAAATGGTAAACACTTCAGTTGTTTCCATGCTTCTGCCACTTCAAACAACACTGCAAGGAATGTTTATATATTAATTTACAGTCTACAAACTGCATATAAATGTGACATCTGAATTCCCCCAAGTCCTGGCTGTATTCTCCTGGCTCTGTAACACAACTTCACAGGTAAGAGGAGAGAAAGGAGGGTGGGAGACCTAGTGGGGAGCTTAACCTCCCTGACTCCAGTGCCTGCCATTGTGCTCTCCACCCCTCATGTTTATTTTTTATCGATGCATCACTACTTGGCACTCTCCTTAACATGACATGACACGACATGCTGGTTCCCAGCTCCCCGCTTCCTGCCAGGAATGCTCTTCTGCATTGAGCACAAATTTCTACTCATCTTTAAAAACCTATCCACATATATCACCTCTTCTATGCAGCACCTCCCTCTCCTTCCAGAATCAGTCACTGCCTAATCTGCAGTGCCCTTCGCCTTGTACACACGCCTATTACTGCCCAAATTGTGCTTTATTATAATTATGTGCGTACCTGTTCGTCTTTCCTGTTGGGTTCTGCGTTTCTGGCAGGCTGGGGCTGGGACTTATTTGTTTTCCCATCTGTAATACTAGGCAGACTTTCTCTGACATATAGACCCTTGACTAATGTTTGCTAAAAGGCACAGTGAAAAATTCTAAGTAAACCTGACTGTATTTAAAAGAGAAAAACATTTTGAGCTGAGAGTCAGTGGTCAGTCTCAGGTCTTTAGGGGAACAGTGGGGAGCATCTATGGTAGAAAAAGCCATTTGCAGAGATGGTGACGCCACCTTTTTTTCCTGTCTGCTCTGTGAGTTTTTCACATTTTCTTTTCTCTGACATTCTTCAGAACCTGCATCTTTGGATGCTCTGTTAAGTTATTCAGAGATTTTCAAGTGTTGAGGAGCCATAACGAAGTTGATAGAAAGGACAGCACTGATATGAAAGTAAAAAATCTTTGGCAGGAAACAAAGGGCAACCAAAAAAGCTCAAGAGACCTAAAAATACTCACATGTAATGAGGTTTGAAAGGGAGCATGTGTCTGTATGAGATTATCCAGGGAGAAATTCTGGCTCTAAGTGTGCTGAGTTACCATTCATTTGATTGGAACAGGAATAAATAATTTCTGCTCTCAATGTGTGTGTCAAACATTCTTTTTCAGATTTTAGTATAATTATTCTCTAAATTTCCAGCATCCTCCAATAATATTCTGAATTGATTTTTTCAAAACTACGGGCAATTGGAAAATAAACCCTCAACTTAAAATAAACCAAATGTTTACTTGACAATGCCATACTTGATTTTTTAAAATAGTTTCAACCATGCAAAGGATCAACTTCAAATACAATGGAAATTTCTAGCAATTAAATGGAAATTTCTCCCAAATAAGAGTATTTTGAAGTCACATTTGTAGCTATCACTGTAGCGACAGGCAAGAACTTTTAAACCAATATATTAATGATTGTCTTTAATGTGTTAGATTTATAATTAGAATTTGTTCCATTTAGTATGGGTTTAATACTCTGTCTCTTCATATCCCACTTAAGCTTATTCAAACCCCCTTTAAAGAAAATTTACCATAGTGTTATTACTTTTGAATTTTTTCACATGCTGCAACATTTTAAAAGTACGAAGGAGTAGACAATAAGAATAAAGTTTTATCTTTTGTCTGTTTTGTAAGGAACTCATATTTATTCCTCGAAGGCAAGTGCAGAACATATCTGTCATGCTTTTACTATGTATTCTTACCATGTTAACTCATACTTCACAAGGGGTAACATACAATATGCACACTGCCTTGCTGTTGTTTTTTAGCACTAGACTTGCAAATCTTTTTCTAATCGTTCAAACAGAGCTATATATTTTTACAATTGCATTAGATCCACTCATTGGTTTTATCATAATTTATCTTAGTCTTCTGTTGGTGGACTTTTGAATTGTATGCAATCTTTTGCATGTAGGGAATATAACATAAATTCATCACTTGGCATCTGTGGGAGCAGGAATGTAATTACGGCGCCAAGGAAGATGTAATCTTAAATTTTGATAGATAAAGCCAGATAGCTGCCCATAGAGGATGTTCCAAATCAATATTCCTCCCAGCCACAAATAAGAGGGCCTATTGTTCATGTCTTTATCAATTGGGTGTGTTATAAACGTTTTCATCTTAGTCGATCTGAGTTGCAAAAACGGTATTACATTATACTTTTAATTTGCATTTGCTCTTTATAAAGAAATCAGACATTTTCATCCAAACAGACATTATTTTTCATAAGATTTATTAGTCATTAAAAAAGCCACAACTTTATTGAGGTATAATTCACATACCATAAAATTCTCCCCATTTTAAGTACACAATTTGAGTCGATTTTTTGGGGTAAGTTTATAGTTGTGTAAATATCACCATGACCCAGTTTTAGGACATTTCCAGTACCCCAAATGTCTCCTGCCTATTTTCAGATAATCCCCTATCCCACAACTGCCCTAGGAAACCATTGACCTGTTTTCTTTCTCTACAAATTTCCCTTTTCTGGATATTTTATAGAAATGGAATCTTATAATATGTAGTCTTTTGGAACCTCTTTCAGTTATCATGATGTGTTTGAGGTTTGTCTGTGTTGTATCAATACTTTGTTCCCTTTAATTTCTGAATAGTATTCCATTGCATGGATGTACAAGCTTATTTATTCATTCACTATTTGGTGGACAATTGGATGATTTCCAGTCTTGGGCTATTATGAATAATTCTGCTGTAAACATTCACTTACAAATATTGTGTGGTAAATTTATGCTTAACTTCATAAGAAACTGCAAAAACTGTTTTGCAAGGCAGCTGTATCATTTTACCTCCCCACCGGCAATGAGGGGGGGCTACAGTGTCTCCACACCTTTGCCTGCACTTTGGATTAGTGTCCTTTTCATTACAGCCATTCTAGAGGTATGTAGTGGTGTCTCATTGTGGTTTTAATTTGTATTTTCCTAATGACTAATAAAACGGAACGTATTTTCATATGTATATTGGCCATTAGTTATTTTTTGTGTAATGAATCTCTACTCAAATATTTTGTCCATTATTTCTATAAAATTGCCCATTTCCTATAATAACTAACTCAATTTTAGTAAAACATGGAAACTTTCTTCCAAAGTCGCTCTATTCTCCTCTCTCCTTTGTGCTGTTATTGTTAGATATATTATATCCATCCTTATCAATCTAACAAAACAGTGTCAGAACTATTACTTTAAATAATCTTATGTCTTTTAAAGACATTAAAGGGGAAAATGAAAAACAAAATATGCTTTTAGACTGTTTTATATTTACCCACATATTTTCCATTTCTGGCTCGTCATTTCTTTTGTGGATTTGAGTTACCATCTTTTGTCGTCACAGTCTAGGATTTGTAAAATTTCTTTTAACCTTTTAAATGTTCTTTCCCTTTCTTCCCAAGTACTCCAAACAGATGAGTAAGCTCATCAAGATGCTCTCAGCAACAATAAAGAGACTTGGCCAAGGCGATAGGCCAACTCTTAGCCTGGAAATCAGGGTCTCTCCCCATGTTTAGGGGGAGCTTGATTATGACCAGACAGGAGAAAGTTAAATTCAAGTTCAAAGTAGGATTCTGAAAAACAAATTTATATTCTAGCTTTAAGAATACTAAATTCACTGTCACATGCAAAATGGGGATATTCTTGCTTGCATAAACTGTTTTAAGAAAGCAAAGAATTCTCTGTGATTGATGATGATTCTGCCCCATTAGGTAAATATGGGCAGACAGCCATGGTTTACTGGCTCCATCTGTACTATAGGTCAGAATCTTAAACCCATGATTAAATTTCCCAAGAATATTGTCAAAGTATTTAAATCAGACATCCGAGGAACCAAAAATGTATGTTTGAAAAAGCATCCTTTGAAAAGTATGTCTATATGAAGGTTTGAACTAAATTATGTATTAACCAGGAGGAGACAACAAATTTAACAAAGACAAGCAAACACAAAATTGAATAAAGTTCTGCTCATTTTTGCATTGTTTATCTCAAATAAAGCTAAGGCTAAAAAGAGGAGAGAACCATTGTCTTGACAAGACATGAAATTAATTACCCTATAAGGCTTTACTCTGAAAAGGAAGCTTTCTTCCCCAGATCAAGTTGTGCCTCCACTCCTATGTGACACTACCCATGAGCGCCATACTTGGTATTCACATTTTTTGAGTATTGACTCTATTATTAATCATTCTGAATATCATTATTACTGTTACCAAGGCATACAAAGGGTTTGTTTTTAAGTTTCAGAAGTTCTATTTTAAATCTTTAGCTCTACATTTCTCTTGGTGACACTTTTGTATTTCTTCAAAATTTATATTCTTGTCTTTTATATTTTGAGAAATGTCATGAAGTATTTTATTTCCGTTAAGTTTTCCATGCTGCTGGAAAGCTGCAAAGATTTGTGAGGCTGAAATAAATTCCTTCTTAATCAATTTAGACATTTCTACAATAACATGTATATGTAATTTCCCAGTTCTGTTGATTCATTGTACTTTAGAAACACTCCTTTAAGTTAGTGGATGTTAGTCTTATTTTGTGGTAGAAGAAAAAAAGTACAGAGGAGTTTGACAGTTATTTGAACACAATGAGAAAATTTTGTATGTGTCGGGGGGGGGGGTAGAGGGAGTGAGCTTTAATAAAGGTTTTTCATGTACTCTGTTGTTGCTTGAGGAGGCAGGGCTACCAAAAATGGTGGGTTGTGGGTTGACAACGTTTACTACTTGTAGAAGAGGCTTCAGGAACCATAGGATTGAACGGATCATTCAGGGAAGACTATTTTCTTCTAGGCATTCTTTTGGATTTTGCACTAAGGGTTCTCCAGAGTCAATATAGTGCCCAGAGAATTAGCATATAAACTGACTCTTCTCTCCCCATCTCAGTGTCACCCTCTGCCTTATGGTTGACATTATTACAGAAGTTCACTACCTACAGAACAGCTAATTCTATTAATGTGCCACTTGAAATAGGTTACTTAGAATCCTGATCCTATGGCTCACCAAATTCACATCATTAAACAATAGATACATTTAGCAAGGGAGATAAAGAGGGGTGTACATGATATACTTTATAGGACTTAATAGGTATTAATTTAAAGCCTGTCATTTTTTTGCCTAAGACTGGTATAACTAGAATGGCATTGGTTCACTCTCTATCTAGGAAAATGCCAGACTAAGGACATGTATTTATTCAACAAGTATTTATTGAATTAGTGCAGGAGGCAGCCGATCAACGATGCTCTCATCATTGATGTTTCTCTCTCTCTCTCTCTCCTTCTCCCTTCCTCTCTCTGAAATCCATAAAGATATATATATATTACTGATTTGTGCATTGTTGTATGTGATAAAAGGAATGCTCCTAATATTCACAACAGGAAAAGAGAGTAATTTTGCCTTTTAGTGTGGTGCTATATGATTTGTTTCTGGATGCAAAGCTAATTACATATTTGTCAAATTAAAGTGTGCTATCATCAGCAATATTATTACCACTTGGAAATAATTTATCACCTTGGTTTGCAGAGCTACGGTGTAACACTGGAGAATACAATTTTTCATATTCAAGAGGCTTGTGATAAAGATAGTTTTGTAGGTTTGAACACATTTAGAAATAAAAATACAAGAAGAGCAAATAAAAAATCTATCTTCTGTTTCTTTTCTGCTGCGGCTACTAGCTAGTTTTAATGTCAAATGCATTTGAACACATCTATTCCAGTAGGCATGGCTTTGTCTCCATAAGAAGAGAAAAATATGTAAATGAATCACTAGTTTGTAAGTGGGGCAGAAGCTCAGACCACTTCTAGGGGACTTCTTGTACCCTTCAGTTGCCTGGACAAGCGAGCTAAGTCAATGGTTATTTTCATTTTCTTCTAATTTTTTTATGGATTAGTTGAACTAGCAAAGAAACTTAAATGTGACTTGTAATATTGCATCATTCCATAGCAATCTGCCCTGCTACTCTTTGATAAGTTTGTTTTATCCGAAGGCAAAATCTACCCTTCCTCTCTCCCATGAGGGAAGTCCAGGAGAAACTGCCCCTCCCCCCCCTCGCCCCCAATGCCGCACTTGGAAGAATGACTTCACGGGTGGGAGCGTGTGAAATGTGGAACCTCGTACCCTTTTCCGAAAGCCATTGCTGGTTGCGAGGCCCTTGGTTTAACCTGGATGGGAGAGCAAACCAAGTGTTGCATGAATATCCCTTTTTGAAAGTCTTGATTGGGCAGAACTCCCCTTATGGTAGACTGTGTCCCAAATGATTTGATTCTGACCCTTGGAAAACTTGTGCATTTTGGGAGTGATATTGTCTTCAGGGGACACTCGGGGCATTGGTTGAATGGTGATGTCTGAGGCCCATGATGTATCCGGTTGAGCTCATCGGAGGTCAGGCCTTTTGAGTTCGCCCTCCTGTCCACTCACCTGCCCTTCTAATCCCAACACAGGCTTTTTCTTAGTATTTAGTGACTGAGGAGCCTCGTTTGCTGTGTTCAAATCCTATATACCTTGCTCACGTACTTGTCACAGCCTACAAAACGCACTGTGAACCCACTTTATAATAAAAAAAATTATTGAGCACGTATGATGTGTCATGTACTTTCACAAGAGTTTACAAACATTCTCAGCCAATGCTCTCAATTGCCCCACAAGACAGTGTTGTTATCCTTATGTTGCATATAACAAAACTGAGACATAAGAGATGAAATAACTTGCTAGCTATTAGGAAATAGGAGGACCCAATTTGAACCCAGACAGGCTAAGTTCAGAGTCTAAACCCTTCACCACTTGACAAAACTGACATATGAGCAAACTCTGTCATATTAACAGTTAATACTTATTGAGCATCTTAGCTTCTGCTTAGTGAAAAAGTCCATCTCATGTAGCAGAAAGTCTCAGGAACTCACATCTGGACCTCCTTCAGGAGGCCCCAGGAGAAGGTAGGCTGATCTGGTAAGGGGGAGCCCCTGTTTCTAGTTCATTTTTTTTATGCAGAAGGAGAGAAGTGTTATAAAAAGCCTACTGAAAGGAATTGTGAGATGCCACACCAAATATTGGCTTTATGTTTCCTTCCTCCAGTGCTGAGATATGGTACTTAAGCAAACTGGAAAGAAAAAGTTGGTTCTGGGTTTCAGAGTAAATAAGTCTAATGCGGTGTGAGTATGATGAAGAATTCCTGTGGGCTGGGAGGAAAGAGGAGGCCTTGGATCCGGCCTCCATTCTGCTACTCACCAGTAAGCCTTCAGCAATTCAAGACTTGCCTCTGTTTCCATGCTGTTAGTCTGGGATAAGCAAAACAACTAAGCTACAAGAAACTTGAATGTGTACAGCCTAGATCTTGAGGCCCTTCTAAGCCTGTAAGATTTAAAATTTAGGAATGACTGAAGACCAAGATGAACAGAAGGTAAAGGGAACAGAAGCATCTCTCTTGTCTAATACTTCAAAATTCCTTTTTTATATACATGTACAGTTAAAATGAACTTAGTTGACAAAGAGCATCAATTATTTTGGAAGAGCTTGGGCTCAGGACCTTGCCTGATGGGGAGTGTTTCTAGGGGCCAGTTGCAGCTCACGAGGAAAGCAAGATGATTGTCACCAGTGATACGCCTACTTGCCTGCTCTGAATATTCCTCCTGTTATCTCCCTAAAGCACTCATCTGTGATTTCAAATACCATTAAGATTTCCATGGTAAATTAGCTTTCAATTATTCTTGGTCTGTCTGAGGCCAGAGAATGTCTGCTTAAACAGAACTGTCAACACCCTTTGAAGGGACAAGATGCAAACAAGCCATTGAAACAAGTGTAGTTATTTTAACATTTCTTAGAAGAAAAACACAAAGATGGCAGATGTTTGTTTGTATTTTTCAAAGTAACTGTGTATGTTTACGTGGCTGTTCATGGCATGTGCCACAGAAGGCACTGCTAAGTAATGTTCTTGATCGCATTGAACATTTCTGGGCTCGAGACCCCCGTGGTGAAGTCATTTTTTGAACTGATTGCTATTTAGAGCCCATGCTGTTTTGTGAAAAATAAGGCTCCAGGTATCTAGAGTCACTTCCCAAGTCAGTTTTCTCTGTTTGTTTGTTTTTTTCCAAAGTAACTGAATGTAGCTTCATGCCTCCAGCAAAAAGAGGCATCAATAAATTTAAGCTTGTTTCATGAGTAACAGCAAGAAAACCTCACAACACTCTCCCAGGACAGTTGTATTGATGAGCCTCCTTTCACTCCGGCTTCCCGCTATGTCACAGAACATTAAAGAGTTGGGTTGTAGGAGACCTACTTCCACCACTGCTTCTTGCTGTATTTAGTCAAATAAAAGAAAAACTAGTTTGGGGTTACCCCATGTTGGGTTGGCCCAGATTTTGTATTTCATCACAATTTTATGCGTTCCACAGGATGAGTGGATATAAATATATAATTGACAATGAGGCATATTTTCACAAGCATGCAGAAAGAAAGAAAGAAAACAAAGAATGAAGTGAAAAAATGATAAAATAAATACTGTCAATATACAATAGAAATAAATGAGCAGGGTGCTATTATTATAAAATATTTATAAACCTACCCGAACGAGCTTACTGTGCACCCTTTTTAAGGCCTGGATTTGATACTTTTACACAAAAACTTATAATATTTTAATTAGATTCAATATGAAAAGTGAAATTTGTCCTTTAGGACATACTGAAAAACAATCATATATACTTTTGGAATATACACCCATATATTTAGAATTTGTGATGAGTTCAATAAGGACTGGTCTGAAATCTTGCTCTCTGTCAGGGAATAAATAGATTCCTCGTTCTGTATATGAGCTCTTGAATATTACTTTTTCCATCGACCCAAGAGTACTGACAATGTTCTGCGGAAATGGATGTGTTTGTGTGGGCTGATTTGTAGTGAATGATCCATCTGTCAGCATCCCAGGTGATAAAAACGGTGTGGAGAAAACAAGGGGAGATAAAAAAAGAAAAAAGGAAGTAGAAATGATTCTGCTATTAAGAAGCAGTAGATATAAGAAAGCAGCGGAGACTTCTCTTTTGTAAGGATCATTTAGGGTCGTGGCTTGTAGTATTATAAGTTCTACAGAGGGGAGAGAGAAACACGCATTTGAGCACATACTACGGTCAGGCTGTTTTGTGTAACTCTTCTCTGTCTTTTAATTTTTATTGTTGACACAATTACAAATATCCCCATATCCTCACTGCCCTCCTTTGCCCACCTCCACTCAGCCCGTGCCCCCCAGGTTTAAAATCCCATTTCATAAGACATAAAATAAGAAACTAACAGAAATCTCTGTGAGATTATGTAACTGTCCAAGAATTGCACAATTAAGAAAGGAAAGAGGTGGGATTTGAACTCAGATCCATCTGACTTTTAACTCTTTGCTATTGTGGCAAAATGTATTTTCCAAAGAAGGCCAAGCTCTTCTGAATGTGACCTGTCCATTCCCCATTAAGAGGTGGTGTCTAATTCCCCTCCCTTAGAATCTGGGCTGACCTATGTGTCACTTGTAACCAATAGAAGTAGAAATGATAACCTTGCATGACCTCCAAGTCTTGATCAGAAAAGAAGCCCATGCAGCTTCTTGGGATGCATGCTCTGTGGGAAGCCAGCTGCTATGGCAAAAGACTGCTCTGACACTGCCACCTTAGAAAGGCCACATTAGAAGGTCTTGTCAATAGTCCTAGCTGAGCCCAGCCTTGCAGCCATTCCTGCCACAGCACACAGTCATGTATGTGAAGCCTTCTTGGTTTCTCCAAACCAGCAACGGCAACCCCTGAGTACCACTGAGTACTCTCAGTCAACACCATTTAGAGCAGAATAGCCTACCCAAGCCCTGCCCACATTCTTGACACGGAGATCGTAAGATATAATAACTTTGAGGAAGTTTGTTAGGTAGCAGAAGGGCTGCCATTTGCCCTAAGGCAAGACAAATAGAGAAAGGAGAAAAGACCTGGGAGAACCTTGACAGCATCCTCTCTGAGGCTAATTAGAAACTGGATGAAACTGATAAAAAGAGTTTTCAGGAGGCTAGGTAAGGAAGGAGTTTGGCCAAGCACAAGCTAGTGGGAAGATCTAAACTAAATAAGATGTTACATTTTTGCAATAGCTCCAGGTCGTCTTCACTCCCTTCTCCCCTCCGATAATCTTTCCCAGTTCTAACCTTACACAATTATCTAAACTCAGCTCAGTTGGTTCCTCCTCTACCTCAAAATATTCTGCTCACTTGCCCATGTCTATAGAATAGAGTCTAAAGTTCTCACCTTGTCAGATGAGGCAGAATAAGGACTGAGAGGAAAGAGTTTGGAGTCAGAAAGACTTGGGGTGGCTAAATCTCTAACCAGAAAAACCTGTGGTCTGTCAATGTTATCATGTGGTCTGTTTCTGGATATGCGGCATTTAATATGACCAAGATCATGTTTTCTGGAATAATGTGATTTTTCTATGAAAGGCATCCTTATAACAGATAACTCATGTTGATACTTAATAATTTTCTTGAATTCCTCAATAAATTTCACTCTTGGTCACCCTTCCCAAGATAATAAAATTATTCCAAATAATTTAAGGCCTCTCTGAGATTACAGACACTTATTTATAGCATTTGTTCAATCAAGAAAGGTATCAGGGAAGTGTGTATACATTAAAATTGCTAGAGAAAGTTCCCCAGTTAATTCAGGGTTATATTTCTCTTCCAAGTTCATGAAGAAGTGCATTATCCAAAGTACGTGGAAAAGTCCTCAGGCCTACAAATGCTGTGACATGGTTAAGGGTGAGCAATTCTCCCCGCTTCCTGCAAAAAAAATTATTTTGATAGACTTCTGATTGGTACAGATTTTATTTTTTTTTAGTTTTAGTTTTCTTTAAAAAAATATGTCTTTACTGACTTCAGAAAGAGGAAGGGAGAGGGAGAGACATAGAAACACCAATGATGAGCCTTTTGCACTCCCCCTGCTGGGGATCAAGCCTGCAACCCCAGGCATGTGCCCTGACTGAGAATCAAACTGTGATCTCCTGGATCCTAGGTCGATGCTGAACCTCTGAGCCACACCCAGCCAGGCTGATTGGTACAGATTTTAAAGGCAGTTGTAGAGATTGTCAGGGGACCCTCTCATCTTTGAGCAGGACAGAAAAGTCGATTTGTACCCCACTGTCTTTGGTAGGTGACAATGTTGTGGGAAATCCAGTGGCTACTTCAGTGCTGATAGTAATTTGTGACTAAGTTCAGTGGTCATATCATAAGTTGAAACATTAGTGGTAAGAAATGTGGGTTGAGCTGATGCTGGAGCGGGAGTGCTCAGCCTTGGAGATTGTTTTAAATACATGCTCAGGGTTAACACCACAGATCTTCTGAAAGGACCCCATCAGAGACTGTAACCCAAGGAAATTTGCCTGGACTTTTGGCTTGCTGTTCATTCCCTAAACCCCATCACCTACGATTTTGGATTAGATTTTATAGTATCTAATTTATTATTCTCAACCGCACTTGAATTTGGCATCTTCTTTTAATTGACTTATAAATGATTTGGCCGACATTCTACTTTTCTCTCACCATATGCCAGGTTCTGAGAGGCCAGCACATCAAAGCATTTGAGAGCTTTATCTGTGGATTAGATCACTTGGGTTTGATTTCAGCTTTGGCTTTTGTTTTGGGGCAAATTATTTAACCTCTCTGAGCATCATTTTGTATTGCTTGAAAAGTGGCTTAATAAGTGTACTTGCTCAAGGGGTTGTTACGGTAGTTGAAAAAGATCGATACTGTACACGCTGTCAAAGTTCAGGTTTGCAAACCCATTTCCTTCTGCATGAAGCATAATGTGGCGATAGACTGGAGATGCTGAAAACAGGTGCAGAACAGCAAACGGAGTCCATGGAATTATGACAATAGGCAAAGGACCTGTAGGAAAACACTGTTGCTGACTTACTTTTATGCCAAAATGAGAGACTCCTTCTGTCCTGCACAAGAGGTATTCTTACGAACTCTATTGCCAATACCCCATCACCAGGGATATCGTGCCCTGGATATTTTGTGTAGGGCATTTCTTCACCATCACAGGAATAGTCAAGATCACGCAGTGCCTTATGGGGAAAGTGATATGGTTCCTTAATTATGATTTTTTAAAAATAATACAATTTCTTAAAGTGACCCCGCTTCTTTTATCACCTCAATCTACATCCTAAAATCAGCATATAGACCATGGATGTTGGCCTCCCAATCTGAGCACAACTATGGATATGGTGGGATGAGCGTTTTCCATGCCTGCTGACCTGTGCTATCTAATTTTGTGTCATGGTATTTATCTGTCATAGGTCATACTGTTAGTCTGAGTATCCCTAATAGCTCTGTCTTTAGGAGCACATATTAGGTGATACAGTCATCCTGCTAAAAGTCTTCTCTTGGGCCATCACAACTGTCAGTGCCATGAAAGGACTCTGCCAGAAACTAGACATGTTGGGATCCCACAGTGTACTGTCCTGTAAATCTCAGACTTGATATGCTGAGTGGGCTGATTACTGCTGGTGAGAAGTGTATGTTCAGAGATAAAAGTAGATCAAATGTTTCAGTCTAAATGGAACTGAGTCTGAACCTTTCTCCTTTGTTATTTCCCAATCCCCTTGGAATAGTTGGTTCAGTGGGTCTTGATGCCTGAATTGATATGTTTCACTAGAGAGCTAGGGGGTGCTGAGGGCCATAAGCACAAGAGAATGGCAAAAGCTAAGGGAAAAGTGAAGCCCAGAGGCTGAAGGGAAATCAGAAAGTCTCACAATTTGGTTCAAGTTCAAAAACAAGTCTGGGGCTCGTCGCTTGGGTTTGAATTCTGATGCTGCCTTTAGTTGTGTCATTTTGGTCATATTATTAATCTCCCTACCTCAGTTTCCACATTCATGGAGAAAAGAGCAACAAATTAAATGATACAGATGTACAGAATATATGTGTTAACTGTTAGTGTTATTTTTACGTATTGTTATCAATATTACTTCACCCAGGGGTAAAACCAGGGACCTGAGATTAAGTTAAAGCCCCTTTGCTATTCAAGTGTGGTCTGTCAACCAGCAGCCGCACCTGGGAGCTTGTTAGAAATGCAGAATCTCAGGCCCCACCCCCAGAACCTGCACTTTCACAAGGCCCTTTGCGTGACTCACGTGCACACTGAAGTTTGGGAAGCCCCGGCCTAGGTCAAGGGGCAGGTGGAGGGAAGGGAATGGGCGCGGGATGAAGCATAAGGCGGTAAGTCAATGTCCTGAACAAGACCTAAGGCTGGGTTATTTCCACGGGCTGGAAGGAGCCAGCGGAAGGGATGGTTGCCCTGGTCTCACTGGAGATGGTAAGGGGTCTTAGAGCGAACACCCGGGGCCTACAGCTTGGTTTTCTGTTTAAAACTCTCATTCATGTTTCCTTAAGAATCAAGTCACAGAATATTGTTTATCAGTCTTTCGTGAGAAAAAACTACTTTGTCTTCAATTTTCTACCTTTTTACTCTGAGTTTCACTAGAGGATCCCTGGCTAGAGGAGGCATAAAGCTGTGTAGAAAGAGGATCTTTACCTCTGCAAAATATATCCCTGCCCAAACCACAAACTGCTGCAGCACTTCAAGGACACGGAAAGTCGCCCTGGTGTTGACACTGAACCGTGGCCTCTGCTCCCACTTTTTGCACAAGGATCTCGCCAGGGGAGGGATGGCCTCAGGGACAGACAGTCCTCCTCCTTCCTGCCCAGCTCTCTAAAGACATTGTCCCGCAAATCAAACAGGTAAACTCCATTTTAAGGAGAATGTTTAAACTGCTTAATAGAACAAATTGTTTTTTAACACCCTTCAGCAGCTGTTGGAATCAATTTACATACAAATAATGAATATGCTAATTGCAAATCTTTCTCTCCCAGTCATTAAAAATAGTCTCCTTTGGGACTTCTAAAAGGCAGCTTAGTGTTGTTCTTGTAGTTACTACACATACTTGGGTTCACCCATTTAAATATCTTTACAATATATATGTTTTTGCAATTGAGGTAGGTCTTCTGCACACACGGAGTAGAGTTTGTGAGATTCTGCTACATGTAAACATGTACAAAATTTGCAAATAAATTGTTAAATCTATTGTGTTGCAGAATAATTTTACCAGTGTTTGATTTTTTTCACTCGGCTTTCTAGTCTATCTAGTTTATCCTAGTCATGGTATATCTGTGGAAGTGAATATTAAGAGCCCACGGAATTATAATATTGCTTTGGGTCATAAATTGGATTATTACTGATATTCCTATACTTTCAGAGTGTAATTTACTTTAGGTGTAATCTATTTCTTTTGGATATTGAACCAGTGGGATTTATTAGTCTTTGTTACTAATTTGCATTTATATGAATGGGAATACTGATTATTTCTGAATTACTCGTCACTTATGGATCACTATTTGAATACAACTGCTTCCTTAAAAACAGCAAATATAGTGTTTATTTATTTTGTACAGGAGGCAGTTTTATATTTAAATATAGCAATTAAAATAAACCTAGGAGCCCGGTAGGGCATGGCTCAGCGGTTGAGCATCGATCTAGGATCCAGGAGATCGAGGTTTGATTCCTGATCAGGGCACAGGCCCGGGTTGCGGGCTCGATCCCCAGCAGGGGGCGTGCAGGAGGCAGCCGATTAGTGACTCTCCCATCATTGATGTTTCTATCTCTCTCTCCCTCTCCCTTATACATCTTTTACAAATTTATAAGTCAAGATGTTGTTCACCGTGTCACTGAACACCCTTTAGCTAGATGGTAAATCCATCTTTATGCTTAGTTTCAAGGTTTGTTTACAGATGAATGTTAAACGCTTGTTCAGGTTATGAAATGTTAGTTTTTCATATTAAACTCAATAAACATGTATGTGATTGTGAAACACACATGTTAATAGGTTCAGAAAAGAAAGAAAGGAGAGAGAGGAAGAGAGAAAAAAGGAAAGAGTAAAGGAAGGGGAGGGGCTTTTAAGGACAAATTAATACAGCCTGACAGCCCAGCTTGTTACTAAAAATCTCCAATTGCTTGAAACTTATGACAACTCTGAAAGTTAGTTTGTTTTCTAAATAAGGTGCAAAGGTGGAAAAAAAAGAAAAACGAGAATTTAGAAAGAGCTGTAAAGAAAGTCACACACGAAAATATTTGCAAAAAATACAATCTCCAGTCTGCAAGTTGATGAGAATCCAAGGAAAGTATATTTAGCCCACGCGCTATAAGAGATACTTAGTTAGTTTAAGGGAACAATGAAACTCAGTGGAAACTTCCCTAATCCTGATCATAAAAGGGGCAGGAGAGCTCATCAACAGACGTCCAAGGGGCTTGAGTGAATGAGTCCATTTTGGAGAAAAAACGTTAATATAAATGAATTAAGAAACAATTTTAGTTTTTTAGGTTTTTCATTCTCAATTTTTTAGATTAGTTTATTATTTATTCTTTGTTATATAAAGCTGCATTTTGGAATTATGCATACATGATTAGATTTTGTCCATAACTAGACAATAATCATGGCTTTGAATTATTTCAAAAAATCTATTTCACCTAAATATTACCTTAGTAAAAATATTATAGGTATGGCTGATGGTCTAATTTAATAAGGGGATGATACTTGAAAAATTCATGAGACCCTAGAAAATAAAGTATATATCTTAAGCAAGCATTCAGCAAGTTGAGTGAAATCATGATTAAATTTTCTAATATGTGTCTATAGAGCCATAATCATAACATTTAATAAATGTTAGGATCTCTTCTGAAATTATTAACAGGAAAGAATGATATGTCGCTACTGACATAGTGTCAGGGCATTCACCTCTATGCACACACATGCACATGCAGTGTGAATATAAATGCACATGAACCCCAATGTGGAATTTAAATGTATACTCCTATCAGGATTAATATGATGAATAAAGTATTTTATTGCAGCTAAAATGGGCAAAGTGAAGGGAGGAAAAATAAAATTCTCCCAGGCAAGCTGAGATTAATAAGGGGCAAGCTGAGATTAATAATGGTCATTAAGAACAACAGAAAGAGGTTTTCAAGGAAACAGCATGGAGTCTAACCAGCCTAGACTTCGATCTCTGAGGACATATCCTTTGTAATCTTCTGTGCTCCATGTCCACCTGTAAAACAGTCTTACGACTACTTTCATCTCAATGTTCGAGTCAGCCAGAAGACTCTGTGACACCAATATAGCAAACAGTGATGAATCTTCAGGGAAAAACAGAATATCCATGCAGAGCTGAGCATTTTTTACCCCATGGGATTATTGATTTGTGCAGTGACTTTTGTCCTTGGTAAATCTCAATTTTCAGTGGTGTGCAATTTTGTAAGTATAAACCAAACTCCTGGGGCCTTTCTTCAAGTAATACCTACTTTATTCAGAAGCTTGTCTTTCTCCACAGGAGTTCACTCTAGACAAAATGAGATTTTGCAAAAATAAATAAACTAAAATGATGAGCTAATGTGAAGGTCAAACTAGCTTTAGGTTAGCCTCGCAATTAGTTTTCATTAAAATTGGAAACCAATTTTTTATTATGAATGGCCACATAATACTCTAAAACAGTTTCTCAATCTTGTTATTACTGATACTTTGAGTTGGGTAATTATTTCCCCCTGGGGAGCTGTCCTGTGCATCACAGGATGTTCAGTAACATCACCTAGACTGTTCCTTCTAGATGCCAGTAGCACCCTAGCTACCAGTTGTGACAGCCAAAAATCTCTCCAGAGAGTGCCAAATGTCCCCAGAGGGCAAAAACATCCCAAGATTGAGAAACACAGCTCTAAAGTATTTTGTGACCTCTCTTGCAATTCACACGGAAATTTTGGTTTATTACAGTTAGAAATCCTCTTCATCTGATCCAGGATCCCTCATTGGGCAAGTTTTTTTGAAACTGAGCCTCAGTTTCTTCATTTGTTAAGACGTCTAAGTAATCCTCAGTTCTTCTGGCCCAATATGCCTGCACTTATTTCTTCTGATGTACAAGTCCTTAAAGTACTTGATTTTAAAATGGTGAAGGGACAAAGAGATCACTTTCGCTTAAAATTGACATATAAAACCCCTTCTCATTGCAGTGAACTCAAGTCACTGACCACACCTAACTGTAAATCAGGTTGGAAAACAGAGTCTAGCCGTGTAGCCACTTGCAAAAGAAAACTGGTTTTGACAATAGCCTCTGCTAGACTCAACTCTTCCAACGCATCTGGTCATCTAGCTTTCTACGGGCTCCACCTACCCTCTTGGTTTTGCCTGGGAACCAAAGTGGGCTCCATCGAGCTCTTCTCCTTGAACGCAGTTCCCTTGCTCCAAGGAGTACCTGCTGTACTTGCTCATCAATCTTTGCCGGTGCAAGCTTGAGTCATCTCCAGGGTCCCCTTTCCTCCACTGTCCCCCAGCTGCAGAATGAAGTAACGGCTGGTGAAAGTGGTGGCCCTTGATTCATTTCCTGCTCCCCAGTGCTGGCCTGATAATCTTGTATCCATTGTGGTTTGAGGCTGAAAATCTTTCCAGTTCTCTGACATCATTTTTGTAATAATTTCCCCTAATGTCCTTTATTCTCCTTAAGCTACAATCTTCTTTGCCTTGCAACTCTTGATAGATGATCTCTCGTCTACTTTACTTTTAAACCAAAGATTATTTAAAGGAAAAATGTTCACCTACTCTTTTCTTTACCTAAAAGCCTTTCGGTAACTCTCCTCTTGTCTTCTTTCTTTTTCTTTGTTGGAGAAAGAGATGCTGCTCTTTTATGAGACCCTGCCTGATAAAACGGACACCATCACTGAACACGTGCTAGGATCATTTTTTTACATCATAGATCATAAACATTTTTCCTTTTCAAATATACATTTATATAGCTTAGTGACTGTATAATTTTTCATAATTTAATTAACCATTGTCTAGAGAAAACTGCAATTGGCAGACGGGTAGACAAATCCTTGCTCACATCTTTATTTTTTCTATAGGACACATTTGGAGAAGTGAAAGCACTGATTCAAAGGGCATGAAGATGTTTAATAAGTCTGGCCAACCAGCGTTGCTCAGAGAGCATCTTCTTGGCTTCCTCCTTGAATTGAGCAAGTACGCAAGAGGCTGTTGTAATGCGCCAAGCCCTATACCCCTGTTTCTGCAGTCTCTCCACTCCCCAATCCATTTCTCATTCTACTCGGTTAATCTAGCTTAAACCTTGTTTGCATCTGTCATTTCCCTGCTTGGAGACCTCACAAATACACTCAGTTTAAAGCCAAGCTGAACTCTCTAGACTGCCAGTCAGGCCTTACCCCCTTCCACACAAATGCTCGCACACATACACACTCCAGCGTGACGCCTCTATATCCCTCTAGGCTGGTGCCCCGTCCTCCTGACATTCCCTGCTCATTCCTGATTCGGAATTTTTACATTCCCACCCATCACTCTTTCAAAGATTCAGAAAGGTATTGCAAGTGTCCTCCTCCAAAAGCACACTCTATCCCAGTGGTATATTTTCTTCTCAAACTTTGATTAGTTCTGCCTTTGCCACAGATTTTCTACCTAATTAACCACCATTTAATGTTATCCCGGGGTTAAGGTATACTAAGCTCCTTCTAGGTAGGAAAGAAATAATTTTCACCTTTCACTCTTCTGAACAGAATGACATGCACTCTATTTAGAGCCCATAAATGTATCCAACATTTATTGAGCATCTACTATGTGCTAGTCACTGTATTTGGTTCTGGGAATGCAGTAACTAAACAAGCTATGGTCTCTACTTAAGAGTTTGCTAAGTTTTGGCTTTACAGACAGACCTACCTGTTTAAACGTACCCTTAAAACCTGTATCTCCCCCATGGACTCAATTATGGATTGCTGTTGCTCTACCCCTTCCTCAAAACTGTTTTTGATAAATTTCTTTCACATTGAGGTAAAAACATGGAGATTAATGAATAAATGCAGCTCGTTCCATTATTTATGAAATTTAGTTCTGTTTTATCTGGCCTATGTAGTGTAATAAATGTAAGTATTCAAAGTATTGCAGGAGTGTTGGAGCCCAGTTGCAAGGACAGCTTCTCAAAGTCAATTCTATGGCTATCCATGGAAAGGGTTATTGCACTTTAAAGAGAAATACATACAGTATCTTCTTATACTCCAGTTTTCGAGTGTTAAGTAACACTTAATGAAAGTAAACACAAATTATACAAAAAGATATCAAAGTAAATGGAACTTGGATACAGCAGTGAAGGATTTATATGCTGAACAGCAAAAGCAATGCAAATGTTATAACTTTTAGTTTCAGTGCCCAAAATATGGGAATGAGTTTACTTTGGGTGATGTCTCAGCTCTGAAAAGTCCTTTGATTAAGAAAACTGGAAATTCCCAGGCTTTGATAGGTATTTTTAGATTCTATTCTGCATTGTGAAATATGCAATTTTATCATGATCCTAACATTTAAGAAAATTCTTTTATATTTAAGAAAATATCATAATGAAGGTGTAAGTACTGAGGTCTCTGGATCGTGATTTCCCTAGTTATCAAAATCTCCAAGACCATGAGCAGGAAATGCTGGGGATGATTAGGGAGATTTTATACTCTCATCTGTAACAAATAATTCACAGGGAAAGAAAGGGAGAAATCTCCCAAGTAAAAGACAAAAATCCAATTAGGGATATAAATGGTCAATATTTTCCTTTGACTAATCTAATAGTAAACTCAGGTCCAAGAAAAAAAGAAATATGGAGCACGTATGATGGTAATAAAAGAAGAGAGGAAAGGAACAGTGATGATGATTTATTTACAAGTACCCAGGGACTTAATGAGAAATTTCCTTGGGCATAATGACACGATGTTTATCATGTTTAGTCCTCAACTTTCTATTCAAGAAAGTCTTTAAAAAATATATGAGAATCAAGACAATTAATGAATGTTTTTCAGTTTCAATATTTTATATCTGAAATTTTGAATGATAATTTAAACTAAGGAAGACAGAATTTTAAAGGTAGGATTATTATTTCTTCTTGATTTAATTCACTGGAAAGTTAGAGAAGTTGGTTATTTAGAGACTAGTTTCTGAAAGCACAGAGGAAACGTTTAGTAATATATATAAAATAAATAATACATGTATATTTACAGAAAGTAGATGGGTCTACTTTAGGCATAAGGACAACTTTTTGACTGATATAATTTTCTGTGTTTCTGTTTGCTTTCTCCTTGCCTCACAAAGCCTAGAATTTTTCCATGGTGTTCTGAAGTTTTCAGAAATTTTTGTACACCTTTTATTGTTTTTATACCCTTTGAGCATAATTCTCACTTTATCTTCACAGTTCACGTGTTTCCAAGGCCCAAGATAACCATGTCTCCCTGACATAAATCGCATATATATCTTCATTGACTGGCTATCATTAAACTGTGAGTACAAAAAATGGTTTTGCCCATCTATTTACCTAGTTGATTTTGTTTTAAACTGAAGCTTAACAGTGTTCTAAATAATACATTTTGTTTTCAACCTAAGACAGTGTTCTCTCGGCAGCAATGCTTTTAGAAATATTTCTTCAGACCTCAAAATTCTTACCAATGAGCTGAAGTGCAAAGATTTGGAATTTGGAGAAAGTAGGGGTGAACTGTTGCAGGTCACAGCTCTGGCCCTTGTGGGCCGCTGCAGTTGAATATCCTCAAGAAAAGGCTGTGTTACCATGTGGAAGCTGTGTTTAGTTAAAGATGCTTTGCCATGAGGATGTCGGAACTAGATTAATAGTTTATTTTACCTTTATTTTTGTTCTTTGGGTCTCAGGTTCAGAGCTTATACTCCTTAAGTTACAGCATTGGGTCATTGTCATCCACTCAAGGGTCCTTTTTCCCCCCTAATTTTATTTTTATTTCATTTCATTTGGCCTTTGGTTTCTTCCCCAGTCCTCATCTCCATTTAATTCTTTTAAATTAGAATTCACTCAAGTGTACTTAAATTATCCTTAAATATGCATATATTCTTATCAAGCGTGTAGACTCCATGAGCATATGTGTTTTAACTGTGCAAAATGGTGTTATTTATCAACCTCATTTAGTTTCTTAATATTACCTATTTACGACTGATGCATGTTCTATCTAGCTCATAATTAGTGGTTTTACAACTTTTGTTTTTGGCTACAGAATGTTTTGTTAGAATAAAATTATATAGACCATTGGAGATGACAGACAGATGAAAGCAGGGCTGCTTTGGCTGCAGAGGGTGTGTGGGTGTCTGAAGCGTCACTCTGCCTGCTTTCCCGTCCCTTGTTCCCTAAAGTGGTTTCTGAATCACCTCTTCTGAATTAAGGGCCACTTTGGGACACAATATGGAAACTCTTGAACTAGAAGCTTTCTAAACCTCACCTTCCCACTCCTTTTCCAGGATCTAGCCTTCCATAAGCGCAGTCCAGTCCTGCCCACACGACGACTTTTCAGTCAACGGGGAACCGCATATGTAGCGGGGGTGTCATAAGATTAAAATGAAGCTGAAGATTCCCTACAGCTTAGTGACAGTGTAGTTCCCTTAACGTTGTAGCAGAAGGCGTTATTCAGGTTTTTGTGGTGATACTCGTTTAAACAGACCTACTATGCTGCCATTTGTATAAAAATAGAGCACATACTACTGTGTACAGTACATAATACTTGATAATGATAATAATTGACTGTTACTAGCTTATGTAGTTACTATACCATACCTTTTATCATATGAGAGTGTAACTTTTAATTATAAAAAAAAAGTTTGCCATAAAACAGGGTGCTGTGTTATACCGGCAGTGCCCCCGACATCTCGTGTCGACCGTCTCCTGATTGCATCAATTTCTCTTGTGCATGATCCAATCTCATGTTGTTTTATAAATTTAGTGTAGCCTAAGTGTACACTGTCCATAAAGTCTACAGTAATGCACATTCGCTCGCCACTCGCTCTCTGACTCACTCAGAGCAACTTCAAGTCTTGCAAGCTCTGTTCAGGTTCCTATACAAGCGTACCAGTTTTTTAATGTTTTATACTGTATTTTAGTGTACTTTTTCTATGTTTCTATACATGAATACTTACCACTGTGTTACAATTGACTAGTTTTCGGCGTACAGTGACATGCCGTACAGGTTTGTAGCCCGAGAGCAATGGGCTATACAATATAGCCTGGGTGTGCAGTAAGCTCTCCCATCTAGGTTGGTGTAAGTGCACTTTATGATGTTTGCACAGGGATGCAATCGCCTAATGATCCATTTCTAAGAATGTATCCCCAGAGTTAAGCAGAGCATGACTGTGTATACTTTAGTTTATCTGAGCTTTTTGTCCTGCCAGTTAAACTTTGTGAGCAAGGTCTGGTTTTGATGTCTTTAATAGATCCACTCAGGTCTCCAAACATATATTAAGGGAGTGAGTGGGCCCGATCCTTATTTCAGTTGACAAAGAGAGACACTGTGGCATATACACAAATAATTAATAAAACAGGCTGGAAGAGTGCTTTGGAAAAGAGAAGACTGCAGTAGGTTACCTCATTCTATGTGAAAAATTTCTTCATTCTTATTTCAAATAAATGAGATATGGAAACTGAGATCCTAATGAGATAGTGCATGGAACCAAACCTTAATAAAAATTTCTGAAAACTTAACAACTAAGCATATATATGTAATATTTAACTGGAAGTCTTTTGGAAGTGTGCTCCACAGATTTCTGCCTTTATACACAAAATATAGAGAAGAAAAATAGGAACAAGCTTTTCACCATGCCATGGGAACTCTGGGGCTGTGTGTTCCTGCGCTAAATCTCCCCAAGATGCTAGGCTTTAGAATAGGTATGTCTTTCTTTATGTTTTCTGTTTCTGTCTTGTACTGCTTGCTAATGTCAGTTTGTCCTTCATTAGCAGCCAGACTTTTCTACCTTCCCTTAATTGGCATTTCTAATATGTTATTAATTGAGAAACCAGATAAGCAAGCTTTGAAACATTGGCTCCAAACTACACACTTCTGTTTGAAGGCCTTAATCTCCCCTGAATAAATTGCACAGTGTTTAATGTTTTGATTTTGTGGCTGCTCTTTTGGTAGCTCAGAGTTTTTTTCACTTACTTTATGGGTCCTGTCTCTCTTCTGGACAGTGGAGGTTGCTACCTGAGCGCCTGAGGGACTAGGCCAGCTTTCACCATGGTTGTCTTTGTGAGAAATACATATTCAGGGACATCACAGTTCCCTTTTTTTTTTTTTTTTGCTTTCTTTTGATTGGGATTAATTTGTCTTGAAGGCCCAGATATTTTTTGAGAGTAGCTAAAGTATTTTTGGTTTACTGAAGTAGTCAAACTGATTCATGAATGAGTCTTAAATTTACTCATAAGAAGCTTCTTAGATAATTGGTGATTATAATTTATTGTTTCTCTCATGATAACAAAAAAAGTCCAAAGAGTCTCAGTCCAAATCCATGGGGCTATTTCATTGTTTTATTGTTAATACCAATTGTACTAAATAAATGTCTTTCAAAAGGTAAAGCCATTATTTTGATGACTTTATCATGCTGAGTTATTAGTATTTTAAATAATGGTGATGTCAGTGAAGCCTAATAAATGTCTTACTAACAGGTCTTCCAATAGCAAGGATTTGCCTGTATTCAGTTCCCATTTTGTAGAAAACAGCTCAATGTACAGTGTATCTCAGTACAAAAGAATTTACAATAATTCTTGTACTTTAATGGGGTTCCATCATATTCATTTAAATAACAACACTGCCATAGTCTTAGAGAAAGGATGTTCACATCAGTCTTGTCAAGTTCCAGCTAAAAGCTGATGCCAACATGAAATTGTCACTGTCTAGTGTCATTCATTCTGTTTTTAATACCTGATCTGAATCAAGAACCACAGAATTTACACAGAGTCCATGCCCCCCATTGATTTGTTCATTGTTTATTTTTTTTCATTTCCAAACTATTTGTTGCCCTACTTTGCTTTGCAGCCTCTACTGATTCCCTTCTGGGGTGGAACATTGGAATGAAAAGGCAAGAGCCCACTTTTCTCTAGTAATTCTCAATAATTTCCATCAGAAAGGAATGAGACAGTGGAACCCCATGCAGCTGTTTAGAAAAGACAAACAAGGTGGAAATATTTGTACCTATGGCAAGAGTCCATGATACATGATTAAGTGGAAAGTGATGGTTGAAAAACAGTATTTTGATCCCCTGTTTGTGCAACAACAACGCATAGAAATAACAATGCAACGATGCATTGGTATATGCCTGAAAGAAAAAACACCTTACTTATAAAAAATGCTATAATTGGGGAAGGGGGAATCAAGAGGAAAATACTTGAGGAATGCATAATTCTTCATTGTATGATTTTATAGAACAAACATGCATTACATTTATAGTAAAAAAAAGCCATTTGAGGGCTATTTTACAGAAAAGACTGCAGAAGCTGAGTGATAGATTTCTCTGAGCACATAAGAAAGAGTTGCATAGAAAAGACAGGTTTTTCTGGCCAGGATCACTGTTAGATGCACACTCTGTCCATGCCAGGAACACCATATTCTATGGGCTTACCACTGGGACTGTCTAGCTGACGGCAATTAAGTGATAGGATTGAAGAATAGACTTTCTGTCACCCTCCAAATCACTGAAAATAATTGGACTGACCCTCTGATTGGGCGAGAAGAAACTCTCATAGAGGTGCATTGACCTAATTCTCTACAGTCATTTTCTGACAGTGGTTGGGTTGCTTGTATTTAATTGGATTGGAGAGATGAAAGGAGTGGAGTTATATATTTAGAACCATGTCTATCTGGAGATGAGCTCCCTCCTGGCATGTATGGACCTGGGGTTATTCTCAGATTGACCACTGGGAAATGATTCAGTCATTTTTCAAACATTGCTTTTCAATATCATGGTCTACAAACTGGGTTTCCAGATAACCCGACATTACAACTACCATGAACTATTTTTACAGTTCTGAGTATGAAAAAGCTCTCTTCATTTATTTAATAAAGGAAGGAGTCTATCTGACTCTGTCTTTCTGTGTGTTGAGCACAAGAAAATAGCAAAAACTCTTCATTACAATTGTAAATTATAAAAAAATTTTTTTGGCTTTAGAATCATCACAAAGCGGTCAGCTAGAAAAAATGCCCTTTAAGTGTTCTTATTTAAAAAAATGGGTTGCAAATACTCAAGAAATTTCATATACTAGTGGTAGGAGAGTGGTAGATGGTATAGCACCTTGGAGCTCAACTGGGGAGCACTGATTAAGAATGAAAATTATCATAGTTTATTGTTTCAGATATTTATTGCTACATTAAAAACCTCAAAATTTAGTGTTTACATGTTTACTATTATTTCTCATGGCTCTATGGGTTGACTGGGCAGACCTGGGCAGTTCTCATTGGAGTCTTTCATGTAGTTAGTTGCAGGTAGATGTCAACTAGGGCTGTAGTTATCCAAAAACTTAACTGTGCTGAACATCCAAGAAAGATTCAGCTTTCCCTTGCATTACCTATTCTCTCATAATATGTATGGTGACTCAGCTTGAATACCTGGAACAGATGTGGGTTGGGTGCTCTCTCTGTCCTTTACATGCCATTTCCAAATGGTTAGCTTGGGCTTCCTCATAGCATAGAAGTCTCAGGGTAGTTACACTTCTGACATAGTGACAGGCTTTCCCCACGTGGTAACTACAAGGCTTCTTATGACCTTGCATCAGATGTTCAAGAACATAGTTTCTATTTGTCAATTAACTAAGTAAGGCCAACTCGTTTTCAAGGAGAATTGTGTTATAGTTTACCCATTGAAGTGAAGAGCAGCAAGAGTTTACAGGGAGGTGAGAAATTGGTGGTAGCCATCTTCAGATACTATTTACCATGCTTTTGAACGGGCAATTCTATGTCTGTCTAATTGCCCTATAAAAATGAATGCACTAGAAAAAAAAGAATGTAATTTTACTCAAGAAGGCATGTAGCAAAATATTCACTGTAGCATTGTTTATGTTCGCTCCCCCAATTAGCTTAAATACCCATCAATAGGTGGATGCATAAGTAAACTGTGGTAAATGCATGTTAAAGCTAAAAGGGATACATTAAATATGTATAAAGAATATCGATATATTTCCAATATACATTATTGAGGAAAAAAAGTTTCCAAAACATATGTACAGTATAACTCCATTTATGTAATACTACATAATTTCCATGCAATCTCTCTTTGTAAATATATAGTTATATATCCAAAAGCAAGGACACATGATCTGGAAGAAAGCCTGCCACAAACTGGGAAGTTTGATGATAGTGGAAAGATTGGAATTGTTCATGGGGTTGGAGAAACTTTCAGCTTTATATGTTGTGTCTCAATTTTTTCTTTAAAGAAAATAAGATTTTACTTGACGAGGTAAAAAATAATTAAGAATATACAAAATACATTTGAACAATTTAAGTGCTAAAGCCCATTTATACCCAATGGCGTACGCTGGTTAAAATGGCATCTAAATTAATATATTTCTTTTGTAAGGAGTTTCTAAAAAATTTAGATAGGTAGAAAAATATGCAGAGACAGAAATGAATAATGCTCTCTTTGCACACACACATGCAGGTGGATTTTCTATAAAGTGATGTGCTTTGTTTTGTGAACAGTCAGGTCAATAACTGGCTAAAGATTAATTAAGACAGAGTGCTTTAAAATGTTTCCACAGCTTAGAACTAGATACATCTTTTTCAAGCAGTCAAAAAAAAAAAAAAAAAAAAGGAAATAAAAATAAAAGGTACTGCAGCTGCCACAGGGAGAGAAGTTGGCTTCTCATGTCCCTTCTCTTTTTCTCCCTCCAGTTGTGTCTTTCTTAGCATCTCTCTCTCAAATTCAAACTTCTGTTAGTTAAACACTAATAGGCCTAATAATTGGGCTGAAATATGGAGATCTGATATTCAAGCAAATGTAGGTAAAAGCTAAAAGGTTTTTCATTCTGCTTCTCCAGTTCCTCACACTCCCCATTAGGTCCTGCCAGAATCTGCACAATAAAACATACTTTCTAGGAAATTAACCAGCTCTGACCTAGTATTTTTCTTCTCACAATAACCCTACTTTGGACCTGGAATGTGCATTTCTGGATCTGTTATCCAATTTTCTCTCCCCTTCTCTGTTCCATAGGCTGATGTGTATGGATTTCATTATAAGGTTCCCACATCTTTTGGACTCTGGTTGGATTTGACCAATGGGGAGACTCAGTCATGAAAAATTACCTTGGGCTGGCTGCGTCCATCAACCGGCTGTAGGGAAAACTTTCTCTACAGTACTCAGCTCCCCCCAGTTTTCTTCTTTCTGCCCTAAGAGTGGTAATGACTTGGCTGCTATGATCCCAGTTACTGTATTAGTCCTTGGTATCAGCCAAACCCTTAGAGCTTTGTCATCGCCTTTTAAAAACCTTCCACAAATTATTTTATTATATGTCCAGTTTTGAGCGTGCCATTTGTTTACCATTAGGATCTGACTGATCTATAGGGTATGTATGTGGTGGGAGACACCATTCCCATCTCACCCAAAACCCTTCATCCATCATGATAAAGACATCCAATATATACTACAATAACATATATTTATATCACTTTGGAGTGTTATAGAAACAGGAGATGCCAATAAATCTGAAGAAGAATATGAGAATTTGAAGACATTCTCCCAAAAGGCAGACATCAACCCACCCAACTGCCTCTGTTGCTAATCTACAAAGTGTTTAGTACTAATGAGATAGTTGATGAGGTGGAGGGTAGGTGGAGGGGGGCAAAGCTCAGTGGAGAAGAGCATGAAGAGTTGCTGACTGAGTTGACTCAGTCAAAGTCAACTTCTCTGAGTAGGGCCTGACACAGGGTACATATAATCTGCTTCCATTTTCTATCATGTCCCATAAAATTAATTATATATTGAAAGATTTTACAAGCTAGACTGATCTTTGTTTGTACTATGTGTCCATGGGTTTTAGAGAAATGGTAAGGAAGTGAGTGGAGGCAGTAGGTACCTGGTACCTTTTTTACCTTTTTTCTAAATAAGCTAAAAGTCTTGGCTTATGGAATTTCTATTTTGTAATCAGCACCAGGAAAAGTATGGAATAATTTTTAGCAAGAGCCAACTTCCTGTGGTTATAGAGATTAGCCAGAGAGCATTAGTTCTGGCAGAAACAATTAATAATAATAATAATAATAACAACCTAGTATTTGTTACGCATTCTATTATTTAGGAGTTTTTGCATTTCAAGTAACAATAGTCAATTAAAGTGGCTAAACAATAGGGTATTTAATTTTCTCACACACTAAAATGTCTACAGGAAGGTGGCTGCAGGGTTTGTTGATACAGCAACTCAAAGATGTTAGGCCTCTTCCACTGGCTTCTCTGTAGCTCTCTTAGCTTTCCTCTCATGTTAGCAAGTTAGAGGCCCCAGCTCTAAAAACTATGTCCATGGAAGACAAAACAGGGCAGCCTTTTTCCTCCCGAGTCTCTCTCTCATCAAAGAGGGAATCTAAGAAGCCCCCAGCAGAATTCCTCAAGTTTCATGAACTGGCACTGAGTCTTAAGCCTCAGTGTCAAAAGAGTTCAATACCTGGGTGTGAAGGATGGTTCACCTTCTCTAAGCACACTGCTGCCCAATACCAGAGTAGCACGTAGCATTTATCAGCAAGAATGGTGTGGGGTAGGTAATTAGTATTGCCTACCACCAACTCTTTCTATGGGCCAGGCATGCTGATAAACATTTTATTTTATTTTTACATTTTTTTTAGAAGCATTTTAATCTTGTCCACAATCCAATAAGGTTTATATGATTAGCCACATATGAGGAAACTAAGGCATAGGGAAACTATATAACTCAGCCAGGATCACATAGCTAGTGAGTAATGGACTGGAGAGTCTTTCATTCACCGAACATTTATTAAACACACGTGAGAGAGTTTTGATAAGCAAAATAATAACGGCATTGCAGGTGGTAAAGGAGCTCATGCAGGTGTGTATCTAGCCCATCAATGGCCCAAAAGAGAGGGCAGGTCCCTCTGGATGAGTGGGTCTGGAAAGGTTTCCAGGAAGCCTGACGTGAACAGGGTCGATCACCCAAAGCCACACAGAAAGATGGACCAGGACAGAGAGGGCACTTCAGGCCAAGGAACAGCATTGGAAAGGTTTTGTTCACCAGGAGAAAGAATGTTCCTTTTCTGTTTGTCAAGCTTTTCAAGGTTAATTGGAAGCCGTGTCTCTCAGGGAATTAGAGCAGCTATAAGACACAATGATCCTAAACCAATTTAGAAATGTGCTCCTACACCTTTGTTGAAATGACTGCTTCCAAATTATATTAAAGGTAACTTTTCTCATGATCACATCTAGAAAGAAATTCAAAGAAAGGGAAAACCCCTTTCCTAGACAGACTCTTTAGACAGCTCCAATCTGTTTTCAGACAACAAAATAATTAGTTGTAAATTCCAAATGGCACACAATTTTATCATTTCTCCCACAGAGTAAATTTCCTCAAAGAAGAAATTACTGATTTTTTCCCACAGTTGATTCGAGAGGGATTGTATAGAAATGTGGTTAGGGAGTAGGAGGAAAGGTAAGAGAGAGGTGAGAATTAACTTAAGAAAAACCAAGAAGACATTTTCAACTAAGATAATTTCAAGGGCATGAAATAAACCTGCTTGAGCAGGGCTTTAAAAGACCATTGTGTTTCTTTCATGTGAAGTAACACCCTTCAGTGATGAAAATCATTTCGTAAAACACCAAAAATTACTACAAGGAACAATAGCATTTCCCCTCTTACCTTTATGTTCTGCAAAATGTTCAGTGTGATAACCTTTGCCTTTTTTATACCAGAGTTAATGACTTCTAAATGACTCCCATATCACTCTGTCCCCCTTGCCAGCCCTTCCTACGATTTTCTTGTCCCAACCCCATCCTGTAGATGGGCCAAAAGCATCTAGTGTATATTGGTTGGCAGCCTTCACTTGGAGAGTTTGATCTTTAAGTGAAAACAACTGGAAGAATCCAACCAGTGCATTTAAGAGAAAGGAGCACATGGTGGTTGGGTGAGGGTTCAGGGACTAGAAGTCTGGCAGTCATTTTATATGATAATAAATTGTAATCCAGCTGTTAGTTCATTGATTAATCAGTTGTTTGCTTATTTGCATTGTTGTGTTTTGTTTCTTTGGGTGGATAACAAATTTAGAACTGGCTCATGAGAATTGACCCCCCTCCACTGTTCTTGAATACTCTGTCCTTACTGAGTTGCCCACCAGCTAAGGAGGCCTGAAGCCATCACATAAGTGATTTCTTATAGCAGATCATCTCTCACACCATCATAGATCCAGGAGAAAATGACATGCTTTAAATCCACCTGGAAAATAGCCCGTCACGAAGGAGGCCTTTGAGATTACGTAGGGGTCGGGAAAGAAGGTATGAGCTATAGTTTCAGTACCTCCCAACTTTATGAAGATACAAATTATTTAAGAAAACATTCAGAATTTAATAGCAATATAGTTGGGGATCCTGAGAAAATAAATTATATTTCCTTCATTGGAAAGGACAACAGCATATATTCAGATAATAATAATATTATTATTCACAGAACCCCTTAATGGAAATATGGTAACTGTGAGATGTGGGCAGGTTTGCACTAGTTTATTGTATTATATAGAATGAATAATGGTGATAGATCCTACTGTAAAAATCAAGTTAATGATCATGGAGTCCTTTAATGATAAGTGTTACAATCTTTCCTCAATAAAAATGGGAAATACCATGACTGATGATTTTAGAATAAACAGTCCTACCTCAGGGGTTCTCTGGCACAATTGGCCTTGGCCAGATATATTCGAAGAGCTAGCAATCAAGATGATTGTGGATCCTGTTGCTTATACCATCCTCCCCTGCAGAATTTAATTCACCCTAAATTAACTAGAGTTTGGTGTTAATGATGTGGTGATAATGGGAAAGACTATTCTGTAATTCCTGTCCTGGTCCCTTCTGTTTACTTTTGCTACAATCCATAAGCAATCAGGTAGTTTCTGAGACAGGTCAGTATCCTCACTTATGTTTAGGCACAAGAGTCCAGATATTAAAGAATGTGTTCCCTGTCTCATGGAGCTCTGATCCCATCATGCAAATAAGATCTAACATAAGAAACTTTTAGAGACCTAAGTAGTACACAATAAAGTGCCAAACGCAGACTGCATGGAAAGTTTAGAATTCAGAGAAAAGAGAAATTCCTATAGGCTGGAGCAGCTTCTGATGGAAATGATAAGAGATGGGGCATGGAGTCAGGTGTTGCTGGAGACTGAGCTAAGTCTCTGACCCCCAGCACTGAAGTTCGAGCCCCACAGCAACACCCCAGAGTACCCTATTTTATAGGTTGAGTCACTCTAGGCTCCCTGTTGGTATTGTACCTCCCTGGAGTTGTGGCCATTTCTCTTCTTTCTGTTCCAGAAGATAAACATCCCTGATCCTCTCAAAAACAATTCTTCCACTGTTTTCCAGGTTCCGTCTCTCTCAGACCTCCCTCCCCAGTTTTAATGAGAAATAATTGACATACATCACTGTATAAATTTAAGACATACAGCATGGTGGTTTGATTTATGTATTTTATGAAATTATTACCACTATAGATTTAGCTTACATCCATCTTCTCATACAGACACAGTAAAAAGGAAAGAAAGAAAAATGTAAAAGAAAATTTCCTTGTGATGAAAACTCTTAGGATCTACTATCTTAGCTTTCTTATATATCGTACAGCAGTGTTAACTATAGTCATCATGTTGGGCACTATCTCCTCAGTGCTTGTTTATCTTATAATTCAAAGTTAGTACCTTTTCACCACCTCCCTCCAATTTCCCTTCTCCCATACTCTGCCTCTGGTAACCGCAAGTCTTATTTCTTTCTCTCTCACATTCTTCAAGAATCGCTTCCTGCCCGGTGGGTGTGGCTCAGCGGTTGAGCATCGGCCTAGGATCCAGGAGATCAGGGTTCGATTCCCGGTCAGGGCACATGCCCAGGTTGCGGGCTCGATCCCCAGTCGGGGGCGTGCAGGAGGCAGCTGATCAATGACTCTCTCATCATTGATGTTTCTATCTCTCTCTCCCTCTCCCTCTTTCTCTCTGAAATCAATAAAGACATATTTTTTTTAAAAAAAGAATCACTTCCTCATCTATACCCTCCTGTCCCCTTCATAGGCAGTGTTTCCTGCTCTATTGAATTCTTCCTGTGGATGTACAAATGTGCTCTCTTATCTCCAAACAAGAGCAACAGCAAAAACACCTGTAGACTATGGTCCTCCTCTACCGACCTCTCACTTTTTGTGCTCTCTTTCGCATAAAAATGTATTCAGTTAATATTGCCATTTTTTTATTGTCTTCCAACACCAGCCTCCTTAACTTGGACTCATTGATGTCAAGTGATCTCCTTTTCTTCCCAGTCTTCTGATAGGAAAGAAGGTGACAGTCATGAATGGCCTTTGTATTGACAATCTAGTGGTCATTTGCTGTTATGATCTTTCTCACCCTTTTAGTGGATTTGGACAGAGTTGGCTCCACCTGTTTTTCTGACACATTTGGTTCTCTTGGTTTATTTGACACCATGCACTTGATAATTTTTCTACTCCTCTGGACTCCGTATTGAACTTCCTTTTCCTTCATCTCTTTTTATTATTTTTTGGGGGAGCTGTCACACAGCAGTTATAGGGTCATTATTTTCCTTTGTCTCTATTCTTAGGTGGGCTCATCAAGTCTCATGGCGTTAAAATTATATACATCTGGTCTAACCTCCCTCCTGAGTTCCAGATTCATATATCAACCACCTATTGCATAACTTCATTTACTAGTGAGCTCTTAAAATTTAACATGATTAAGTGAAACTCTCCATGAGTTTTTCCTCTTTTCACCCCTCTGGTCCTCTGACTTGGTGGAGAATGCCACCATCTGCTTCCATTCTATGGCAAAAAGCCTACCAGTCATTGCTTATCACTCAGTTTCTCCCACATAACCAATCTGAGACAGTGTCTTTTGCATCTACTTCGAAAGCACATCTGAAATCCACCCATTTCTCTTAATTTACATGGCTACCACCCTATAATTAGCCACCATTGTCTATTGTCTCAGTTACAGCAATAGCCTCCGGACTGGTTTCCCCAGGCCTGTTCTAGTCTTCCTGCAATCACTTCTCTATGCAGCAGTAATCTTGAGTTGTACACTTGAAACCTGTATGGTTTTGTGAACCAATGTCACCCCAATACATTTTTTAAAAAGGAAAAAACAAAACAAAACAAATAAACAAACAAACAAAAACATGAAGTAGATAATGTCACTGCCCCACTTGAAATACTCCAGGTGAGTTTCCAATTGCTCTCAGAGTAAGAGCTGAGCTCTTGACCTTTGTTGTTGTTGTTGTTTGTTTTTCACCTGATGAAGCTTAGGGCTGAGGAGAAGCCAAGCAAATTACTCACCTATGATACTGAAACCACCTCCCGATACACCCCAAACACACTGGTCATGGTTGTGAAATTGCTAAGGAAATGGCTAGCAAATAAGCAACTTCAAAGGCAAGGAGAAGAACAACTGGGATACAAGGTTCTCCTCTTTTCTCTTTTTCCTCAATGAATCATGATGGAATAGGCAATTTTTTTCTCTACCTATGATAGCTAGAAAGTTGGGAATATAACGTGAGCCTTCTCAAGACCATCTTCCTAATTCTATTTTCAGAATCTTTTTTATTCTCTCACTTGAATGTTTCAATTGTTGTGAGTTATGAGAAACTGAAGGTGTGTTTTTACAACAAAGCTTGGAAGATAATCCCTAGGACCAAGAGTATGAGGGGTCTGAGATCCAGAGTTCGGCATAATTGTTTAGGCTGTTTTCCTATTTGGTCATTAAATATTTAAACATAACAGTCCAAGGTAGAGGAAACACATTTCTAAAATGTTACAGAAGAGACTTAGTTTATCAACTACTTGCCATGAATGTCACATGTTTCTTGTAGCACAATGAATCCCAGGACTCAGCTAACAAATTTTTGTTGCGGTGGAGTGGTTTTCAAAAATCAATCATCACAACGCAATTTTAGTTTTTTGTGGGCTTTTTTCCTTCAATTTGAGACATAAAAGATAAACCCTGCTACTAAAATAGTTAATGTCAGCAGCAATCCCTTAAGACTGATGATTTGAATACTGCTGGAAACTCGACTTAGAGCCAACTGCTCACTGTATCCTGAAAACAATAAAAAACAATCCCTGGCCTTAAACATAATCACACCAGACACCTTAGCAAAGATGAAAGCTGCTGCTGGATCCTTCAGAAGAGAGGAGAGAAAGCATAGGGTACAAAGCAGGCTTAGTCTAACTGTCATTGGTTTTGAGTGAAAACTAAGTATATCTCAACATTTGGAAGAAGATTTTTGTAAAACATTTTCACAGACTTTGAGCAAAATAAGGTTGCATGTTAAAGGAAGGATGACCACCAAAATATTATTAGAAAATATACAACATTCAGATTCATTTTCAAATGTAAAATTATTCATTACAGGATTAAATTAAAAGTGTGAAAGACTACTAAAAATGTAAATTTTCACCAATAAGTAAATGGTTAAGTAAATTATGGAATATCCACTCAGAAGGTTCTATAATTGTTATATTCTGTTCACAAGAATATAGGAACATGGGAAAAAGTACTGTTCAGTATAAAAAGGAAAACAATATAGAAAACTATGTATTGTATGAGCATACCTTTATAATACCCTCAATTACAACACAAAAAATATAAAAACCATGCATGGAAAACACAAACTAGGAGAAAATACATTCATTTATTCAATAAATGCTTATGTAGTGCTTTTATATTAGAGTAGAGTAGGCAGCGATAAGAAACAATCCCAAAGCTCATAATAGCTTAAACTTCACATCACAACGCAGGTATTTGCGATTGGAGGAAGGCATTGCCCCCTGTAGCGACCCAGGTTAGCCTGATGCATGTCACTGCTCGCAGCCAGTGGTTAGAACTGGTCAGACAGCTCTAGGTAGGTGCAGAAGAGTCTGGGAAATGTAGCTCCTGGATGGGCAGCTACTCCCTTTCTACTAAGACAAAGTTCAGATGTTTGCTGGAAAGTTAGATGTTTCTGCTAAACATAGAAGAATAAAATAAAATCAGAACCCAGGTGTCTCTGACTCCAAAATCTAGGCTTTTAACTCCCATGCTGTTTTGAGGTTGAAAACCTAGGACTTTCCCTACGGTTTACAAATGGGTAATGACTTTCAAAAAAGCACCTCGATGTCATTACCGTTAATGCCTTAGGAGACTGTGTTATCCATTAGAAACCCAGGGCGGGTGCCAGTGCCTGTCGAGTGACCCACTTCCCCTAGCCACTGAGCCGTGCCAGTGAGTGCTTAGAAGTCCTGCCCAGAGCCCGTCAGCGGGTCCAACAATGGAGGAAGCTACTGCCCTGTAAGTAAATTGTCACAGCTATGAGGGTTCCAGATCTCATGTCAAGGAATAAAGAGCCACTCTTGAGGGTTGAAATTTATTGAGTTGATGATTGAATGTGAGCTACAAGACATTGTCCAGTCTCCCTAGCAGCACCTCCATCTTTCCTTGAGGGCCAAGATACCAAAGTTCCTTCACTTAGGTAGAGAGACACCCAGAGGGTAGTTGATACCTGATTTCCAAGCACAAGGGGATTTTTCCTTCTTAGATCCAATATTAGGAGTAAGGCTCTTAGAGAGTTTCTGACTAGATTTTTTTTGCCCAGAGCGCTCCCCAGGATGTTGCTATTGAAGTCATGAGTTTTAATAGAGTAATATTATAAGTAGAGAATATGTTGTTTCTCCTGTCTCTTCCAGAAATACTACTGAGGACCATGCTGCTGCTGGTGCTGATAGTCCACAGCTACTTTGTCATGGTCTCTAGGGTAAAATTTTTTTGTACACTTTATTTTATTTGATCTTTGGAAGATGTCTGCAGAGCAGATGTTATTTCCATCATTATAATTTTACAAAGTTAAACACTGAAATTTGAAGAGAGGAAGTAATTGTTTCAAAGTCACACAGCTAATAAGTGGAGTCTAACTTCAAAGCCCATGCTCCTTTGCTAGATCATTTGTCATTGTAATTTCCCAGAATCCTTCCCCATTTCTCTTAATATTCCAGTTCCTTTGGGAGTTTATCTGTCTTGCATCTTCTTGGGGTGAGGCTGCTCATTTCCCAGTATGAAAATGAAAGAAGCCTGTCTTTCTATTTCTTCCTGATCTCTGCGCACCCCAATGAAAGAGTGTGATCTAAGCATGGCCAACAAGATGTTGAATCTTGAGTAAAGGACACAAGAATGAGGAGGGAGTCATTTAACTGAGATAACTCTGGTGACACCCTATGGCTTTCTAAATGATGGCTCTCTATGGCCTCTGAGGTTCTGTAGTTTCCAAGCCTGATCGCTCAGATTCTAATCAGTCCTGTGTTCCCTCAGGGACCCACTGTATCTCCTTTAAGTGATCTAGAGCTGGATTCTTTTACTTTTAATTAATATTATAGCAAATGTATAACTAAATTATATATTTGTCTACTATTGGCTATAAGTAACAGGAATCCCAAACTTAAACTGACTTAGAGAAAAAGACATTTTATTAGCTCCCATAAAGAAAGGCAAAAAAGTCTTCATGGGTTTCTCGAACCTTGGTAGATTGACCCAATCCACTACTGCCCAAATACTGATTATGGAATTCTTCTCCTTGGCTTCCTTACTTTCTGGTCTTAAAATTCACAGGAATGATGAGTCATGGTTGGAGTCAATGTTGATAATTAAAAGTTGTAATGTGGAACACATATCATTTTAATGAGTTGACTTACATTGTCTTCTCTGGTGACAAAAGGCCTTGTAAAACCCGAATTACACATTTTTACAGTCTTACTTCACAGGGCGAAATGACATTAGGGCTTAGAGTTGGAGATGTTTATAAGAAGTTTTATATTATTGCTTTTCCTAAAACATTGAATTATAAAAATTCAGTACAAGAAGTTATATTCAAAATGCGGGGGGGAGGGTGGGGAGAAATAGCCCTATAGAGTCAGTAAAATACAACAGTAACTTTTTAATTAACCAAATATGTGTAAATAGGCCTCGTTTCCCAGATTCTCCCAGCAAGGAATACATAATGACTGCCAGATCTTTCTCTCCCTCGGGGCATGAAATGCAGCTGATTGCATTCTCTCCTGCAGAGCCCTTGCAGGGAAGAGCTTGGTTCCTTTTTCCTTGTATTAAGGGCCTCTGGGAAAGAAATACTTTAAAAACACCTAAGTGAAAGTGATGGCTTTTTCCTCCTTTCTCTCTCTTTTTTTTTTTTTTTTTAAGAGAAATATAAACCAACCTTAACTTTCCAAGCTAAGAGTTAGACACATGAATACAAAGTAGGAAATGCAATGTTCCCATTTGAAAGTTTGATTAGTTACAGAAAGAAAGTGGAGGGGAGTAGGGGAGGGAAAGTGACGCCAAGAGGGAATGACAGCAGAGAAAAGTACAAGAGGGCCTCTTGCACTGATCCCTTTTTACCTAAAGAAACTCTTACCCGGAGGCCAAAGAAGGCAGCCTGCAGAGCAGCTACACATACAGAGAGAGGGACCACCCGGGGACTCATGTGGCCAAACAAAAAAACCTTCTTTGGAGTAATGTTACTACCTCGATAATGTTCAGGCTCTTGCTAACGTTCACTTGGGAAATTGGGTTGTGGTTTTGCAGCCCTGCATAGACTTGGGGACAGAAATGGTGAATTCCATGCTCTCCCCTTTGCAGATACTTATGTAAAGTTGGGAGGAGCTCATTCAAAAATGATGCCCCTTCTTCCTCGGCTTCTTGTATCAGAATTCATCAATGAGAAAAAGCAAACTGTCCCCTGTTAACGACTGACAAACTGACAGAAGTATTTATAAACAACTGAGGCTAAAATAGCTTCCTAAGTTCTGCCAAACAAAATTAAAGTTTTGTTCATTCAAAGACCAGGAATTCTGGTTGAAACCACGAAGGTACAGTTATAGCCATTTGATAGTGATCCGGGCCTACGGGAAGAGAAACAGAATACAGTTTAATATTGGGACTAAATAAACAATTTGACCTTTTTCAGTGTGTTCTGCTTAAGATATGAGGAAAAACTGTCAGTGTCCTAGGAAACTAATGCTGTTTTAAAAATAATTGCTGCCAAAGGAAGAAAAGTGGTTAACTTACTCAACAATAATTGAAAACTATGGACTTCTCCTGTGTTTGTCTTTCCTTTTCTTATTTCTCTATTATTTATGCCAACTAAGATAATATCCGGGTATGTAACAGAGGTTGAATGCCTTTTTAAAAAAATTGTAAATGAAGTGTAAAGTGAGCTGTTTCTTAAGCAACAGAGTTCTTATTATATAACAAATACACAGCTCTTTTACCACCAGAAAATATCCATCTGCTAACTCGGGTTTGCCTTGCACACAGCAGACTTCGAAAAAAACAGCATTATGTCATTAAGTTAGACATGTTGTGGATGTGAATACTTATAAGCAATTGGTTCTACTCTGATCGACACAATGGGAAAAAAATCATAATTAATGGAAAACGCACAAAGAGTGACCCAGGCAGTTTAGGCCACAGCAATCACATGACAAACTGTAATGGGAGATGTTTTAATGGAAATTTTCAGTTGGCACTGACATTTTCTCCAATTATCAGCAGTCGCTCTTCCCGTATTCAGCTGTGCTTTCACTTTTACTCCACATTGATCTCTCCCATCCACTTAACCCAATAAAAGCAAAAGAATTTTTGAAATTCTGACTTCACGGTGACATCCCCAAAATGAACAAAATCATTTTAAGGATTTGACAACAGGCAGCCTAGAAGGCGCATGTAACGATTGTCCCTTATCTACTCCATGAGTAAGGTTTAACACGATTTGTGGTGTCCCTGCGTCTTGGAATGTATCAGGGGATCTTAGGAGCAGAGGCTCAGGGAAGCGGATCTCTTTAGAAAGGAGAGTGCTGAGGAGATGGCTTGCTCAGCTCCCCAAGGGTACACTGGGAGGGTGACGCAAACCTTGCAAACGGGTCTATCTGTGGTTATTTCAGAAAAAGTTTGAAACAGGTAATTCCTCCAAATAGCTGCCTATTGGCCAGACATTTCTTCAGCTGTCCATCCTTTCAGGTTTTAAAGCTTTTATTTAACTTTTGGTGTTTCAGCTGTATCTTTTCATAGCAGACATTCTTTTTTTTTTTAATCCTCACTCGAGGATGTTTTACTGATTTGAGAGAGAGGAAGGAGGGGGTGGGGGAGAGAGAGGTACGAGAGAAACATCCATTCGTTACCTTCCTTACAGGCCCCCAGCAGGGACTGAACCTGCCACCTAGATATGCGCCCTGACGGGATAGAACCAGCGGCCTTACGGTTCACGGGACAATGCTCCAGCCAACTGAGCCACACCAGCCAGGGGGACATTCTTTTTTTTCTTTTTTTAATTTAAAGAAATATATATCTTTATTGATTTCAGAGAGAGAAAGGGAGAAGGAGAGAGAAATAGAAACATCAATGATGAGAGTCATTGATCGGCTGCCTCCTGCACGCCCCCTGCTGGGGATCAAAACCTGCAACCGGGGCATGTGCCCTGACCGGGAATCGAACCCCAATCTCCTGGATCCTAGGTCGATGCTCAACCACTGACCCAAACCTGGCTGGGCCAGGGTGATATTCTTTATCAGATCACCTTTCTATTAATAATATTTTATATATATAATATTTGCTTTCTTTTAGAATTACTTATTTGATTTCTACCACAATCCTGTAATTTAGGATTATTATTACCATTTCACATTTGAAAACACTGAGACTCAGAGTGGCTGGGAGTTGCTTACATAAGCCTGACATAAGAACCCAAGGCTTCTGGCTCCTGCTCCAGGCTTCTTTACCTCCACAATTCATGGTCAGTCTCCTCTGGAATTTGGGTGTGGCCATGTAGCTGGCTTTGGCCACTAAAGGAAAAGCAGGAACCATGTGTCACTTTCAGTTTGAAGCTTTAAGTGCTAGTGTGTCTTTCACCACACTCTCTCTTTGCCATTGTGACCTATAGCTTTCCACATAGAGGCTATATTGCCATCCTATGTCCTTAAGTGGGAATGAGAGACTGACACGGAACAGAGTTCCAGCTAAACAGTTAAGATATATAGTGTGACTGAAGAAAAAAAAGAGAGAGAGAGAAAAAAAACACCAAAAATGTCTTTTATTAAGCAACTAAGATTTGGGGGGTTGTTTGTTATTATAGTGCAACTTGGCCTATCTTGACTATGACCTCCACCTGATAAGGTCTTGGTGGGGGGCACAGCCTCATTCACATAATAGAAGTACAAAAGGTTAGATAGTTGCTTTCCTTACCTTCTTGTAGGCACTTCATCTAAAGTTGATCAATCAGTAAGTAGATTTACTTAAGTACATAAATTGGGAGTTAGAAATACAAAGGAGTAGGAATAGCAGGTAATACATTTCCATCTATTCTGGTAGTAGCAGCAGTGGGGGAAATACACATCTGGGAAAATCAGGTGCAGCAGGTACAGTAATAACATCTGGAATCTAGGGCCCTTGGTGAAAATTTTTATAAACTATTGGGCCTGGTTTTCAGGGACACCAGCAGCAGTCTTTATTGGATACTCTTCATTGGAAGGTAGTCTAGTATCCCTTGTTCTTGATCAATTTCCAACCTTCCTAGCAATTCAATTCTGCAAGCAGCTGATATAATTTAAAATCATTAGTTTCTGATTAAATCAGCCCAAGTGTAATGCTTGTAAATAAGATTCCTGACTAACACAATACGTAAATTAATTTTAGAGTATTTTTTTTTTTAAGTGCAGAGTTATTTTAGTATACTTCTGGCAGTTTGAATTAGTTGCTCTGAATGCCATTGCTTGTCCATGCCAACCGTACACTTATTTTAGAAATGCCCACACTTTAATTCAGCAATTTCTTGTCAAGGTATTAAGTCCATGGTTTTTAAAAAGATTCTTAATGAGTTAAAGACAAATTTCACTTAGGGTTCAAATTATATTAAAAATCTAATAGTCAAAACCACTTCTTTTACTCTTTCCCTCTGTGAATGATTTTTCTGCATTACTAAAAAAGATTAATGAATCTTTGTTTTAAGTAAAGCTCACACTGTTCTCTTTATTTTGAACTTGGTTCAATCTAGATGACCTAGAACACCTCTGAAGTTTCTTTCCAGCTCCGTAATTCCTAAGACCATGATTTAGCTACAAGAGTTAAAATTCCCTGTGAGGAAGATTCATTTGGTTACTTGGGTAAGATCATTATACTTCTAAAGGGTCATTAATCCTGACATGGCTTGAGAACTAAAATGAACTGGAACCTGTGTGCTGGGGGAATGGGAAGAGATAGATTCATTGCAAGTACCTAGCAGAGATGTAATTTTACGTGTCCTGGGTTTATTTTTGAATCTGTCAGGAAAAAGCAGGAAGGGCAGATTTATTCCTAGTGGGTGCACAAACACAGTAGCTTCCTTACTGAAGTTCACAGCCAAGGGTAATTCTGATGTGCCTCTTTGCCACTATTTCAACTGTATTTCACCAAGTCTACACAAAAATAATTAAAACAAAAACCAGTGGAAATCAAGCAGCTAGAGAGAGCTAGTCTATGCGATCACTGTAGAGAAGGGTTAATAATTATTTCCTCTGCTCTGAAGTCTTTGTATCTGGAAAAGTAGAGAAGGAAATGAGTTTTTCCCAGGTCTTGCAGGGTGCTTTCTATTGAAGGCTCAAGCAAGACAAAACAAGAAACTTGTAAAGTTGTGAGACGTGGAGCAACAATGTAAGCAGGCTAGAGGTGACTGCTGTCCATTAAAACAAAGGCTTTTGATTTCTAGAATAATCAGTTGAATATGCTTCACAATATTCTAACCTGTGGGACGTGAAACAAATGGAACAGAAACCAAAAGAACCCTAGTGACAGATATGTGGCTCGTTGATGGAGAAACGCACAATCCGGAGCAGCCTTAAGTGTAGAACACAAGCCCTACGCGTCAACTTCAAGACCCGCTCGCTTGTGTAACTTCTGGTGGAGTTTGTTGTGTCGCTATAAAGGGCCTGGCTGGCCAGTCAACAGATTTCCCTGGAGATCTGAGTGACGTGAGAAAGATCACAGATTATGTTCTTTAGGGAAAGAATCTTTCCTTAACGTATAGGTAGACTAAGGCCTGGCGATGTCAAGTGACTTTCCCGAGGTCACACAGCTTGTTCAGAATGGAACCTGGACTGGGCTCAGGCTCAGATGGTGAGCACTGAGGCCCTGACGCTATCGGGTCTGTCTCGGTTTCATTCTTCTTGGCCCCCTCTTGCGTACAAGGGATACTTTTCAAATAACCGTGTGTCGGGTTTAATGGCAGGATCCACTCCTCTCCCTGAAGATATTGTAATAACTCATAAGGGTCACATGAAGAAATAGGTAAACTCTTTGCATGCTTCTTAAAACTCATTTTTTATTCCAAACTAAGAATGTAAAACAGAAATACCAGAGGACTTAAGCATCTGGCTCAGGACTCAGCTATCCTTGGATTTAGGTTCCAACTCTGCCACTCACTCTCAGTGTCATCTTGGAAACGTTACTTAATGTCCCTACATTTCATTTTCCTTACTGTAAAGTAGAGATAATAATGGTATCTACTTTATATGGTTGTTTCGAGGATTTATTGATGCAAGTAAAGAATGGGGCAAAGTATGAAATAAGAGTTTAATAAACTCTTATTTAAGTATGAGAAAAGAGAGCCAGGTATGAAAACAATAAAATGTATAATACATAGTAAAAAAAGAAGAGACACTTTCTCATAATATTTATTAAATTCCATTTTTGCCTTAATGTTTATTAAACTCTATTTCTTTTCCTTCCCCCATTGCTGAATTGCACTTTTCTCAAATATGCTTACCCTGCTAACTTTCTTTGTGGGGGCCAACTGCACACCCAGTTCAAAAGTAGAGACTCCAAAAATATATTCTTAATCCTTAGAAGTTTGCCCTTGGAAAAGTTGACAGGAAGAATGTACCCAGAAGTTGGAAAGTGGTGATTAAACCCACAGGGACTTAGCGCAGCTAAGAGAGGAAAGGGAAAGACTGTAGCCAGAGATTTGCAGCGTTTTAGAGCTGGAACTGGCCTTGGAGGTCATCCAGTTGACTCACTTATTTTAAAGATGAATAAAAAGAAATCCAGAGAGGTTACTCCGGAACCTGAGGTCTCACAGCGCTTCCACTTGGAGGACGTCACTCTCAACTCTCCGTATTTCTGTTTATCTCACTTCAGCGGATTTTCATGCTCTTGGATGCCCCCCGTGCCAGATTGGCAGGGGCACCCTGGAGCTTCTGCACACATTGGTTCCCACCGTTTGGTTTGCGGTGGGTTTTGCGGGGCCCTGCCAGGCACTGCAGTCCGGGCATTCTGGGTGAGTGAACTTGCTGGTGGCTGCTGCCTCACTCCTGCCTCTAAAGTTGGCAAAGATTCTCCACTAGCCTGTGCCATGACTATGCGTTTCCTCCTTGACGCCCTCTCTTACCCTGAGCCCATCTCCTGCCAGCGTCCAAGAGGCCAGGTAAGAAGCAAGGACAGAAGCTGGAACTAGTTGAAGAGGTCTCTCCTTAAAACAGGAGGCACGTTCTCTTTGGAAGACTTTTCCAGACAGTGGGACAAAGTGTTTACAGGAGGGGCAAGTCCCAACGAACCGCTGCACAGACGAGGCAGTGATGTGTCTGTAGGTGGGAACACTGGCTTTTTCTTTTTCTTTAAAGCCTTAAAGCCACAGTGAAAAAACCTGTATATCATGTGTTACCAGACCGGTAATGGCTTTGTGAGTCTAAACCATTATCCCCATAGCATCCAGCATTTATGGAGTGGTTACAGCTGCTCACTTGGTGGTGGCAGGGTTTCTATGAGTTAGTTATACCTTAGACCAATTACTCACAAACTTCAGCATTTCAGCATCACCTCAAGGGCTTGCTAAAACTCAGGTTGCTGGGCCCTCACCCTAAGAGGTCTGAGGTGGGACTGATTCTGCTGGCCCAGTGACCACACTTTAAGGACCACTGCTATAGGAGAAACAGGTCTGTCTTTTCTGACCTTTCCACCTAATTCCCTGCCTCAACCCCACACTCATACACAAATGATCACTGCAGCTTAAAGTTATAATTCCCTCCAGACATTTATTCTGTGATGGAGCATTTTGATGAGCCAACCTGTAGAGGTTGCAGGCACAGATCACAGCTCTAGCACCTTCCTTAGTACCTCTTTGTGTGCACTGATGTGCATGGGGACTTCTGGTTTACGTAACTGAAGATGGTGGGTGGGAGTGAAATTTATTGTAGGTAGGCTTCTCAAAGGGAAATGGGTCTACCGTGAAGAATGGCATTTTATCTCTTCTTCAGCAGGCTCCTGGGACCGAATCTGAGACCCCTTTGCTTAGAAGAAAGGTGAAAGAACAATTTCATGGAAATCTTGGTGGAATTCTAGACACAAACAAATCTGTTTGGGGGTCTGGGCAAAGGACGGGGTCTTTCCTACGCTGACACCTGCCAGTCATTGCTTCAGGGCTCCTCAACGTGGCACATGCATGTTTAGGTGCTTCAGGCTCTCCCTTCCAGTAGCCTGAGGGAGTCTTGAAAAAACTTGCTGGCTGTTGGGTTGTAAAGCACACCAAAGGGGTGAGGAGCATGCACACACATAGTCAAAAGACATCCCAGGGAATTTGGGCAGAACCCTGGCATTGACTAATACAACAAGGAGGCTTCAAACAAGCAGATAAAGCAGTTGGCAAGGAGGGTGCATGAGACTTCTGGAAGCCATACATTTATTTGACTTTGAGGACATCTCATCCAACTTGCCCTTGGAAACTGTTCATGAGTCTCTGAAGAGGAGTAGGATGTGTGGAGCAGAACTGTCCACCTAAGAAACTCTTTTTCTGTGGCTCTTGAGTGGCATGGGGTGCTGGCTTGTTTGGTAAGTGCAAGAATCTTAGTGAGGGCTGCCAACGCAAGGCTTCTTGAGGCTGAGGTTAGCAACCAAGCATTTAAATATCTTGCTATGTTGCCTGATTCTTTCAGGCAGAGCGCCCAAGGGTGGTATGTTTTCTGGGACAGGCTGCCAGCTGCCTTTCATGCTTACTTTCCCTTAACCCAGGTAGCCAGGTGCCCCCCTGAAGCAGCCAGCTGGGATTCAGAGGCATCCACAGACATGAATTTTGCAGCATCATTTGCATGTTTAACCTTCCTCTGCTTCTCTTATTCTCAGACAGATGCAGGCAAAGGCATTTCTGTAGAAATTTCCATGCCGCTGAACAAGGCTGGCATTTTGATGAAATAAATAATTGTTAGGACTGTTTGAGTCTTACTGCACTAGGTCTGTTTTAAGAAAAGCATTTTTGAGCAACCGTGTTATAAAGATATTTCACAGGGAACATATCTTGGAGTTTTGTTTCACCCATGACTTAAGGACCATTATTACATTTTATCTTCCACATTCACACAGAAGTATTGAAGTTGTGCTTTTTCATTGAAAATAATACTGATCATGAAATTAGAAGACCTGGCCTCCCACGCTTACAAACCTAGTGACTTCCTCTGTGATGTGGGCTAAGACTTTTTTTGCTTACTCAGTGTGGTCATTGTGAGGGTCAAAAGAAAATAAACCTACCTGTGGGAATATTAAGAGCAATACAAAATAAAGAATTTATAGCATAAAAAAAATCATGTAATTATTGCTTACACTGGGCCATTGTAATCAACATCAGCACACCCATCTAAAAGGGATCCGCCTCTGCTCTCTAGGTGATTTTTATATCTAGACCTGGGCTCAAATCCAGGCTATTCCCCTTATAGGCTATTTAACTCTGAAAAAAGATATTGCAGCTCTCTGAGTATTAGTTTTCATGTATTTGCCTTTTAGGACATGGTGAGGATTATAGCTAACATATATAAATTCCTGAAAGAGCTCCTGCAACCCAATCAATAATATTTTATTACTATTTTATTTTTTTACTTTTGCCAACTATGAAGGAACTCTTTGGTACTACATAGGACAAACTCTTGTATGTGCCCATGTGACCAGTTTTACCCTGGGACACCTGCGATGATGTTTCTCAACCAGACTCTCAATCAGAGTCTCCTGTGTTGCTTATTGAAAAAATGGGAATTCCTGGGCCCCAGCCCACACATCATAAATCTCTGGTGAGCAGGTCTCAGGATGCTACATTTGGAATAAGCTTTCCTGATGATTCTCAACCACCCTAAAGTTGGAAAACAATTGGCTCAGTGGCTTTTGGCAGTTGTCAACACACACTCTGGGCATGGGAAGGGGGGAGTGACTCAGGAAGCTTCCCAGGAATCTCCCAGAAAGGATTTGTGTTGGGAACTTTTACAAAGTTGGGATCATGGCACCACTAAGAGGAAGGAAAATATTTAGTTGGGAAGATATGCAAAATGCCCATAGCTTGTCTCCCTGCGCACAGTGAGGTAAGAAGCTACTTGTGCGTCGATCGAGGACCTGGCAGCCTTCCCTTCCTAGTGTTTGTACCTCTGTCCTTCTCTGTTGGCAGGAATTCTGACTTTTGCATTCCCTTTGAATCACAAAATCGTCCCTTTCAGTGTGTTTCTTTTTGCCACAGCAGGCTATTTATAGAAGAACAGTGTTGTGGATTCTTTTCTTTTTTCCCAAAGATATTTGAAAGAATTCTCTCCCTCTGGGTTTGGTCAGTTGACTTTATTACAAGGACAGATGACTAACAGTATATGTAGGGATGTGCTAGTTAAAGGGCAAATAAAAAAAAAATTAAAAATAAACTTTGTTGGAAAAGTAACTAGAATTAAACCATGAGGGAAAAAAGATTACCTCTGGTATATATCAGCATTTCTTAGAAAGTGCTTGCAAGGAACAGCCCAAGTCAAGCTGGTTGTTTTCTTCCATTCCCAGAATCACTGTGGGTGTTGGAATGAGAAGCACTGAGAACTTCAGAATACTGCCTCATGATTTCACTGTTTTCATCTTAACCTCACAATCTGGGAAGCTCTGAGGGCAGAGGGTTTCAACTATTTCTTTGGTGGATTAAAAAATGTCAGGCTTGCAAATGAAATAAAGGAGATGTCAATTTTGAGAGACAGTTTTTTAAGAACTATAGACTTGGGAGTCTGGGTCTGTCAAGGTAGGTTCCTGGAATTGCCAGCAGAACCTTCTATTATGTCAGACTTGTAGCTGGTTGTGTGACTCTGTGTCCATTCCAGTGGAGGTTTCTAGTAGAGTTCCACAGACTTCAATGCTTGTTCCCGATTTTTTTTTTTTTTTAAGCCAATGGCTGAATGAGAAGATGCAAAGCAAGGAAGGATTATGGTTAAAATAAAAATTCTGTTATTACATCAACAAATTAGAATGGTGACTCTAATGCCCAAAAGGAAATTTAAGAGTGGTGAATCTATGCTTCCTAATTTGCTTCAAAAAGTTAACCATGGGTGTAAAAATAAAGAAGACTTGGTTTGGTAGCAGTTTCCGAAGAACATCTGTGGTTTAATGAACCATAACCTGAACAATATTAGATAGTCCAAAGACAGACGCTAACTAAGAAAACATTAGACTGCTTAGCAGGAGACTATGAAAATGATTGTGGAAATCAGGCCACACAGGGAACTCTACTGTGTTCTAGAATGATCTTCTAAGGAGAGACATGATCGGCCTGGTGTTAAGATGAGAAGGAAAATGATGGTGGGTTGGTTTAGAAACCATGTCCTAGGAGAAATGTTTGAAGGAACTTGAGAAGAAAAAAAAAGGTACAGTAGGCTTGGTGAATAGCCTCCTTAAGATTTTGGAAAGGTTATTACTTAAGAAGGGTTGTTTTATACCAACAAGTAAGATGGGGGTACAAGCTTTTTGGACCTCACAGCAAAATACTATCTAACAACTGAAACAGCACAACAGAAGATCCTGTCTATTGAGAGCATTTACATGCCCTAAAGAGGTTGGATCAAGGATGTTGAAGAAGGGATTTATTTGATGGAGGGTGAATTAAGTCAAAATGTCTCACAGCTGGTTGCTATCAGAATAAACTGGAAGCTATTTTTTTAAACATACGAATGTCAGGAATCCATCTCAGAGTTGCTAATTAAATAGATGTAGGGAAGGGCTCATAAGCCTAGATTTTTAAAACAGAAAGTTTCTCAGATGATTCAAATTTGGAGTCAAACTTGAGAACCCCAAGGCCTCTAAACGTTCTTTTCAGTTTCATGGTTCCAGATGAAGATAAGGTCCATGGGGGGACGGTCTCCACAATACCTCCGTGAACTTGCACTTGCTCTGTGTCTAACTCCTTACATGTTGTACAGATTCTATCCAAGTCAGGCCCCGTGGCAAGCAGTTTACATAGATTATCTCAGTTCTCATGACAGGCAGTGAGGAAGGCCTTGTCTTCAGAATCATGTTAGACTTGTGGAAACTGAGGTCGAGAAGTTAGATACTGACTTCGGAGGGTTGGGATTCAAGTCTGGATAGTATGATGGTGAAGTTGGTTCTCTCCACTGATTTACCTTTGGCCTTCCACTGTGCTGTCCTGCAAACAAAGAGTGTCCGGGCCTAACACACATAAAGAGTTGTGTCCTGAAAAGAGTAGGAAAATGACAGATGTGAGAGATGCTTCTTGCTTTTCCTTTATATCAACCCCTCTGCCGACCTGTGCCTAAGGTTCTTCATTCTCCCTCTGACATGTTATAAAGCATGTTTCTTTCATCCTTAAAATGAGATTTCTTTATTACTTAAACTGTCAAAACTTTCCTGGATTCTTTTTTTTCAAATCAACACTAACGATATTGCTGTGGTCTACTGAGAGCTTTATTTGTCTGTGCAGAACTTACCTGAATGGGTTGGAAGGAAAGATGCTGTTTCAAGAAATAGTCCCAGTAGACGTGACCACCACACCTTTGTCCTCAAAAGCATCGTGTTATAGGTGACAATCCACAACAGGTTGCAGGTGACATGACTGCAGTTAGAAACACGTAGAAAAACTCCCCCAGCTAACCACCACCGTAATGTGAACATTTTTAGTGAAAATTCCCCTGCAAATTAAGCACAGTGTGCCTGGCCATACACCCTTTCTCTCTGAGCTTTAGAATAGTGCATGGTTAGCAACATCGAGCAATTGTTCAGAGAATCATGTTTTTCAGCTATAACAATACTATCTATCTGCCTATCTATCTTTATTGTCTACCTAATTTCTATGGACTTGAACTGATTAATTAAAACACTTGAGTTGGACCCCGCGGGTGGCTCAGTTGGTTGGAGCATTGTCCCATACACCAAAAGGTTGCACTTTAACTATGAGGGCCACATAGCTGGGTTGTGGGTTCTGGGTGAGTACAGGAGGCAGCCAATCCATGTTTCTCTCTCTGTCTCTCCCCCCACCCCCTTCCTCTCTCTAAACATATCCTTGGGTGAGAATTTAAAAAAAAAAGCAAAAAAACACTCGAGTTGGGATTCTAATTTCCCCAAGCACAACTGCTCGAGGAGCAGATATTCTGAAGGTATCTGTAATCAATACACTTTTGAATAAGCTTCATAAACACAGGAAAACCTGCCCCAGTAGCTGTCAGCTCTCAACCCCTCTCATCCTAGTCCCCGCTGACCTTTGAAACACAAATCACACAGATCAAATGGCTCCTTCACGCCAAGCACAGGTTGAACACATTTTTTTTTTTAAGCCTCTTTAAAAATACAGCACACATAAATAAAATCTCCAGGCGGGTTGTTCGATGGTGTCTGACATTTTTGTAAATATGAAAATCAAGTTCCAGTGTGAGCGCTGTGCCCTGGTAAAAAGTTCTGCCATGTGGAATGGGGGTCTCCAGGCAGAGGCAGGTGGGTGGGTGCAGGCCAGCTGGCAATCTGGGCCGCCTCGCCAGGGCTTTTTAATAAATCATTTTTTGGCTGTAGAATTCTTTTTAGGCTTTTCTCTTTGTTCACATTTAACTGCTCACGCTCCCTCTTCACAGCTACTTCTCATATAACATCCTTAAGCTCTTGGTGGAGACAGTGAGGTTTGAATTTCCTCTAAGCATTGGATTTCTATTAAATTTAAGAAGGGAGCAAAACGCAGAGGCGGAGAGGAACATTTGATGGAGACTGGGCACGCTGTCTGATTTCCAAGCTCCATGAGAAATCCTGCTTCTTTCCAGTCAGCTTACGAACATCTGTTGAGCTGTGACTTGAGGACGAAAATGGCACAGGCCAGAGGCTAAGGAATGGGGTGGGGAGTGGCATCCTTAGTGCTGCTGGGAAATGGGGGGGGGGGGGCAGGCCCTTCTCCTCTAGGCATTGGTTTCCTTCTCTTTATAATCAGGATGTTGAATAGGAAAATTTTCTGGCTGCTTTTGGGCTGGATGATTCTAGTGCAGGGGTTGGTAGATTTCTTTATAAAGGGTGAGAGATAGTAAATATTTTTGGCTTTGTAGGCCAAGAGGTAAAATTAAGGATTTTGTATAGGTATTTTTTTCTTTTAAATATGTCTTTACTGATCTCAGAGAGAGGAAGGGAGAGGGCGAGAGAGAGAAGAGAAACATCAGTGATGAGAGAGTTGTCATTGATGGGCTGCCTCCTGCACAGCCCCTTCTGGGAATTGAGCCTGCAACCTGGGCATTTGCCCTGACTGGGAATCGAACTGCGATCTCCTGGATCCCAGGTCGACATTCAACCGCTGAGCCACACCCGGCCAGCTTGTATAGGTATTTATTTAACAGAAGAAAAATATAAATGTCCCTAAATTTTTATTGAGTTAATTTAAAATATATTAATAATAATTGAGTACAAATTTTTGTAATGCAAATCCAATGAGGAGAATGGAATTTGTTGTTTTGATGGGGGGATAACATCTCACTTAATTGGTTTTCAAAGTCAGTGTTCCTTATCATCATATTGATTGCAAAGGTTCATCTATAGAAACCATTTTATATATTCATGGACCAAACAGAAACGGAGTGGGCCTTATTTGGCCCATGGGATGTAGTGTGGCAACCCCTGTCTCTTGGTGCAGAAAAGCCTTTGAAGGAGGTAACCCCAGCACTGGGGACTGAATCTTGAGTCGTCCCAATCAATCAAGGGGGTCTTGTGTCTCTTGCTGGTGACTGATTGAAAGATGAGCATGTAAGCCGGTTGTGCTCAATGAGAAGTGTACTGAGGGCTTCTGAGAGAGTTTGTTCCTTAGAAAGATCTTTGGGTGTAAATGTTGTCAAGTCTGGATGTGAATGCTTGGATCAGCTGCTCCCATCCTGAGACTGTGAGGGAAGCCAGACTGAGGGCAAAAAATAGATAGCAGAGATGGCAACTGGGAAGAGAGGTAAAGTCTTGAGATGTGGTCCACTGTGTGAATGAAATCAGAGCCTGCCTTATATCTGGGCTTCATGTTACATAAGATAATACTTTTTCCCTCTTGTTTAAGGAAGTTTGAGTCAGGTCTTGGTTACTTGCAACCAAAAACATTCTGAAGAAGAATGAAATACCCAACAAATGATAAGCCATCTTGAGAGGCAGCGGAACTATTCTTTGTTCGAAAGGCCGTGATGGAGTAAATACAGGTAGGTCTTTCTTTCTCACTGGTTAAGGGGCACCGAGGGACTCCGACATGTCAGCTGGATGCAGCAGCAGCAGAGTCAAATAACGGGACACTTTTTGTTTGTTTTGTTTTTTAATCTCCAGGCTCTATTCTTCTCATTGCCAACTTTTCTTTTCCTACTACGGCAGAGATAATGGAAAATACCTTAGAGGTCTGTTGTAAAGATGCAATGAGGTGTTGTATTTCAAGCCCCTAGAACAGTGCAGTCAACAAATGTCTCCTTTTTCCTACAGCTTGCTTGTTGACATCCCTTCAATTGACAAAAATGTACTTTTTCCTATCATGGTAGAGGTTTTAACATTTTTGTAACTGACCATATATGTATATGAGACCAGTATAGAAAAAAATGCTAACTTTACCCAGTTGCAACCATAACTCAATAAGCAGTATGAAATAAAGCAGAATCAGGAAATTCTATGATTTTACAATTATTTAAATTTAGCTGTAATAAAAACATGTCGTCAACTGTCTGAGATCTTTTCATATTGATATATAGAATTTTTGCCATAAATAAAAATTAATATCCAGGGTATGAATATGGGGTATGTCTATTCACATGACCTGGCTCATTTGAGATTTGTGGATGCTAATATCCTAGAGGTAACAATTACTTATCTTCTTCCTCAAAATTTAAATACTTTCACCAGGCTATTTTGACATGGCATAAATAATTTACATGAACTACATGGGTACTTATTAACTCGAGCAGTTTAAATGTTCGGGATGCCCTTGGTTCAATCAGCATGGCTGGACTTATCCCACATTGGACATGAGTTTATGGTAAGGATCCACAAACTGATTCCTCAGCCTACATTCCATCCAGCTCTTCTGTCTCTCCCTCTCTCACCCCTTCTCTTTCTCTCTGCAAATATACACAAAAATGCATACACAAAGAGTCTTTTTTGTTGTTGTAAGAATGAGGAAATTGGATCAGAAAATTTATATCTTATATACTTTCCCCCTTTTAAAATATGGATTTATTTCCACATATTCTTATTTTAAAAGGTTGTATGTGCTTTGTCATCAGATTGCATCATAATTTATTTAGTATATTTCATATTTTCCTGTTGATAAAGATTCATATTATTTTCTCCATTATAAACAATAGTGAAACGAAAACACTGGTACACATACTGGAAAGTTGCTGAGCAAGGGGGTCAGTTACAAAATGAATATATAGCAAAATCAATAGCTTTCCTAGCATACCAGCAGGAATCATTCAGAAATTTTAATTAAAAAGGAGATCCCACTCACAACAGCAACAGAAGCATAAACTACCTAGGAATAAATGATAAAAGGTGTCTAAGATCTATGTAAACAGAATTATGCCATCCTGTAAAGAAAATATATGAAAAGAAAGAAATGTTTGTTCATGTATTGTAAAAATGAGCATTGTAAGGGTGTAAATTCTGCTTAATGTTATCTATTCTGCCTTCCTAATCCCCATGGAGTCCCAAATGTATTTTTACGCAAGAGGGTGCAGAGATGGACTGAACACAGTGTTTCCACAATGCACCTGTAGCGACTGCCTCCCATTCCCACTCAAAGCTCCTAGAAATGACACAAAACACATTATTTAAAAGCAAAACTATAGCAATGCTGCAAAACTAGAAGGGATCCTCTAGGTGGACAGGTGGACTTATGTTATAAGAAATCTTTGAAACAGTTCAGATTGGGTGGAAATGGGAAACCTGCAGCCTACAACATGAGCAGTCATTTTTCTTTACAAAACAGGAGCAGTCTCAGGACAAGCTCAAAGTCAAGAGAGGCAGAGGGAGGAAGAGGGAGCGGCCGTGGACCCAGTGTGGTGCCACACAAGGAGAAGCCAGGAGGCTCAGTAAGGCTCCCTCCCCCAAACTGTGCCAAGCAGTTCACAGCAGAAATATGTGCCTGCCCCCGTCCCTTGGCAGAAGCAATGCGCGGGGCCACCTGAGAGAAAGGGCAGTGCTGCAGGTAGCTGCTGGCATCGCATGGAGAGGAGGGCCCAGAGATGGTAAGACAAGCTGCAGGCCCGCCTTGCCAGGGAGCACCTTCTCTCTCCGCAACGAGTGACGGCAGACATGGTATTGACAGGCAGGCCAATCGCGGATCTCAAAGTCAAGGTGCGCACTGCTAAGAATCAGTAAACAGTTTGGAAAAAGTAACACTATGAAAGAAAGCCACCAGAATCAACAGTTAGAATAATAAATACAAACAACCAGAATGAATAGAGCAAACAGAAACGTAAAGCAAGTATGTTTTAGAGTCTTAGTCAATTTAATGTCCTCTATTGTTTTTACCACGTGAGGAGTGTTTCAGGTTGTGCCACATCTTATCTAACCATCCCCTTGTTGAGGACAGTTAAGTACTTCCAGGTCTCCATTGTCATATGCAATGTGAAAAGATGGCCTGTGTACAAGCCTTTTTGAACATATATGTGAGTGTAATAAATATGAGTGAGTGTAAAAAATATCTTCAGAGAAATGTGGTAAGATAGTGTAACCACTAAAAACTCGACTAGCAAAATGCATTTCTTAAAGAGGGGACACGTCAACCACTCTATGAGAGACATTTTAGGACCGCATTCCTTAAATTTTAATCATACATTCCATTCTAATCCCATCCAACAGTGCCCTAATGCAACAACTCGAGGAAGCATTTGCAAATACTATTTTCTTGGAGGAATTAATATTATTCAACGTCTTCTTTCTTACTGTATTCTGATAAGGGCTATCTTACTTCGATAAAGGCGAGCGTCTTGTTCTGTACACGCCTCAAGATTTTCAGAGCGCTGAGCGTTGCTCCCATCGCCATAGAGTAATTCAGCATGGGTCGGAATTCGGGGCCTTGTGCACTTAGTCACCTGTGACGGAATTGATTCCGAGCTATTTTCCGAGGAGAAGCTTGGCTGGCCCTGCCTGGAGCTAATGGGAGAAAGGAAGCACTGCGGGTTACACAGGTCCCCCGAGCAGCCCATTTGTTTCCTCCCCGGGCACTGTGAGTTGTGTAGCTGGCCTGGCTTTCCCTCTTCCACTGGCCGCCAGCCATCGTGGGCCACAGGTTCGCACACAATCAATTGTGCCCTTAAAACTTCATTCCAGTTCTTTGTTTCTCTCTCTCATGTGTTTTTCTTTTTAGATCTTTCACTTCGCTTTCAATGTTTGCTATTTCTTATATTTTATGTCCCCTATAAACCCTTTGATGTTCTTTTTGAGACCAAGTGTGATAGAGATTAGTAAATAATATGAGCGCCGGCTAAATAACAAATAATAAGCAACCATACAACATACAAGCCGCAGTTAAACTTCCTGAGTGTTGACACCTTTAAAACGTTTACGTATAAACTTGTCTCAGTTCATGTCGTCAGTGATGAAAGCATCTTTGGAATTCCCCCTTTAAGAATTTCCTCCTAAGCCTTTGGCACAGGGTGTAAACATTTTCCATGGTTGTAAGGCTTCGTGGGTCATTTGGTTTTTGGAAAAATCCCAGATGTTTCATGGTGAAGGTTGCTGAAGCTAGATGGCTCATTAAGCTGGGTAATCAAAAAATTTTTTCAAATATAAGGTACAATATAAAGTAATAATACTATTTTTTAAATGTAGTTAATAAATTGGCATTGAAAGCGTATCCCAAAGAATAGCTTCAGAGCAGTTTATGCTGTTAGAAGGGCAGCCCTTTGAGGAAGTGCATTCATTGGCATGGGTTTGTTCTGATGTGTTTATCCAGAAGCATCTCACCGTCGCCCATCCTTACAATCTGAAGGAGAGAGGTTCAGTCTAGTGTTGGCCATGGTGATGAAGGTGATGAATGTATTACAAGGAAAATACTTATGGGCTCCCTCTCATTTTGGGAGAATCGAGATAACTGCTTGGCACCCTGGGCATTTCCCCATCCTTCTCTAAGTCGCCTAGATGCCACAGGAGAGATGGCAGTTTTGTCTGTTGGGCTGTGGACAGGGCTTCATGCCTGTCTTTCCAATGTTGATCACAGTGTCATGTAGTCACTCATGGGTAGAAAAAACCACTTTGTTCCAATGAAAAATGAATTTTGCATTTCTGCTTGTGTTGGAACATAAGTGCTGTTCATGCACAACAAGTCTCTTTTGCTGTATGTTATACTTAATATCATTGCTGTGGCATCCAAGGCATTATGTGGAGTGTTGTAACTGAAAGGGGCCTTAGAGGCCACCCAGCCTGTTGGGCTACAGGTGGGGACAAGTATTGTGCACAGTGAGGTGTGTCATTGGGAGGTCTTTTGCTTTGTGTTGAATTGTATGCTTATGTTGAAGTTACTGCAAAAAGTTGTAAAGCATATGATTGTTTAACAATTATCCTTTATACCTGAAACAAATACAAAATAATCTCGAATTTAAACTGTAATTGAAAAAAATAAAAATAAATTTTAAAAAAGGAACTGTGACATAAACTCAAAATAAATAGTAGTGGAAGCAATGAAAAGGAATGGATCTCAGTTTCATCATAGACAAGGTAGGGGGGCTGGGCAGTGGAGGAGAGGACAGGGACTGACAGGACCAGGAACCATGACGAAAGTGGCAAGATTATGACGTGTGCAATTCAGCCGAAGACAATTTCTGTGTCTAGTTTGGGGGATAAGCTATGGCTAATTAAACATGGGGGACTGAGATGTGATACCAGTTCTTGTAAAGAATGGGATAAAACATCAAAGCAGGAATGGCCAGCGGTGGAGTGGGGCTCAAGGAATAAAACGCTTCTGTGCAGAGTGCTGAGTGGCATGTAGAGTTATCTGACTAGGCTGAATTGGTGTTGCCAAGAGAAGTCCTCAGCTCTATCTGGATCAGACTAATGAGGACTGAGATGTCCTTAGACACTGACACTGCAATCTCAACCCTGGACTGTAGGAGATACCAGGGAGAAGCAACATAACACTCAATTTTCGAGGAGAAGAAACTGAGACCAAATAAATGAATAATTAAAGTGAATGGAATTGTTGGGGCAGAGGTGGAACCATTAGCTGGTCTCTCTCCACTCCTGTACCTTCCTAGGGCTTCCTGTCCAGAGAGGGAAAATTCCCTTTGGAAGTTTTCCTAATGTTGAAACTTCCTGTCCCTGGGCTCGTTGACGCTGATGAGTGCTCCCACACTCTGCTTTGCTGAGATTTCCTTGTTCTACTGGAACCACTTAGGAGCTTCAACTTTGGAAACATTCTGTAAAAGAATTCTGCCTCGCATAATGCTGATCCCCCAGGCATCATATTTCAGAGCAATTATCTAGTCCACCCTTTGCCCTCCTGTTTCACAAACATCAACTGAAATGGGGGGTAATTGGATAGGAATGAATGCTGATTAATCTTCACCTGCCCTTTGCCAATGCTTAGGTTTTGAGTGAATCGATTGTCTCTGCTTATTAGCAATTTACTTTTGAAAAATGTCTCAGTGACTTTTTCTTTATGCCCAAAATGGGTGTGGGAAGGGGTGAGGAGTGGGGTGTAGGTGGCAGGGAGATAACGAATGAGGAAAAGAAGACCCACGTTTACCTCTGCTGTTTCTGTTTCGGACCTCCAGTTTTGAGTTCTGCAAAAATCATTTGTAACATTGAAGAGACATGTCTTAAAATCCTAGCTAGATGGGTTTGGGCCAGTCACTTACCTTCTCTAACACTTGTTCTTTCCTCTATAAGATGGGGGTAACAATAATGCATATATCATAGACTCATTTTGAAAGATAAATGAAAAATGCTTAGATCAGTGCCTGGCATTTCGTAGATGCTCAGTAGGAATTGGCTATTATTACATTGTGCCCCAAATAAGAGAACTTGCTGCACATTTTAGAAATGTGCTTGGAGTAATTGGAATAATTGGGATATAGAAAATCATATTGAATGCGTTGGAAGACGTGGCATTTAGCTACAAGAGTCATTGGGCTTCATCTGAGTCAGGTAAAGAAGCTCATATGTTTTGCTTTTCTGCTCTCGTCTGCACTCAATTGACACAAATTGAGATACAGCTCAATCTCAATGAATCCTGCTCATCATGTCTGTTGTACCTTCATCATCTTAATGAATACCCTCCCTCTCCAACACCAATCATGTAATCTAAATTGGTTGTATTTTTAAATGCCCCCATCTTTCTGGCCACCAGGACTGTACAAGGGTGAATGCTTGAATCAAACCAGGCAAGCCATAGTTTCCTCCAAAGCAGCGGCTCTCAACAGGAGGAAGTCTTGCCATACCATAGGGGACAATTGACAATGTCTGGAGACACTTGTGATTGTCACGATAGAGGAATGCTATTGGCAGCTCATGGGTAGAGCTCAGTGATGACGCTAATCATCACACAGTGCCCATCCCAGCCCAGACCCTCATAACAAACAAATATCCATTTCAAAATGTCAATAGTGTTGCTGTTGAGAAAAGCTCCCCTAAGAAATTTTTTACCAGCAGCTGGTAGATGAGGGTTTTATATCCCAAGACTGTAATATCAGAGAGTGATGTTCCTGGGACCATGCCCTTCACCATCTGGAGAAGTCAGTACAGAGGAGGAGAGAAAGAGCCTTGACCTTGTTCAAGCCCATGGTTCCAGTCATGATAATGCCAGTCCCAACCCTTCCCTCTTAGTTTTTGGGGGTAAATGAATTCTTCTATTTTGTTTCAATTTGTTCAAAGGATGCTTCTGTCACTTTAACCTGATAGCTCTAATACTCTGGATAAGGCATACTGAGTACAACTCTGCATTCAATTAAGTGAAGATAAAGCAGTCAAGCTGGAGTCACTCTGGTGTGAGAGGCTGTGTAAGCCTTGCAGCCTCTTAGATCTCACCCCTGCAATCTTCTATCTCTTCAATCTTCAGTTTCCTTAATGAAAATGGGTACAGTCATACCAAGTATAACAGATATTGAGAACTTTTATCTAAAGTTCTGAGTATGGTGCACGGAATATGATAGATGCCTATTACATGTAAATTCTCCTTCTTTGCATTACTTACATACTAAGGAATAATTCATTTTAAGGAAAATACTTTGAAGCTTAGGAGTGATATGTTTTGGTGTAGTTATAATGACCTAACCAAGTTTACTATAATATATGAGGCCATAAATATTTGGAATTTCCATAAATGATTCTCTTATGATGAGTGTGAATATTTGATATAGCCAGATTAGCTGGGTATATTTATTTTAAGCAGTGAAACAGCATGTTTCAAGATTTGGGGTTTCCAGTGGGGGAAAAAGTAGTCTATGCATTCTGAATGTGGAAGTAAATTCTATCCAAAAAGTTCATGTCTGGTAGGTATTCTTTCCTGGATATCTGATCTGAATAATCCTAAAATTATAGTTCAGTGACCTCAAATATGAATTTGTAGCAACAGGTAGCTTGATATAGTACAATAACAGGAGTCTGTTTTTCTTTATAATGTTACCAAAAACTTGTGTTTTCGAAGATTCTTTATTAAATTGCAATCATTAAATGATAATTAATTAGCTTTTGCTGGGTTATTGCTGGTTTTACTTCAAGGTGAATCCAGATTAGCACCAATGATTCAAGTTTATCATAATATTATGAAAATGCATTACTTCATTTATAATGCTACTACATGTTGATGTTAAGTGAGTATACAGGCAATAAAAACCATTCATTGCTGTGGGTAACCTTATGTTAGCTGTCTCTGCATTTTAGTCTGAGTAAGCAGGTTTTCTATTTGGATATGGATGTCTTCTGGACTTGTGCCAGTCAGATCCTACAGTTATGTCCCAGAAAAATCCCATGATGAGGTAGCTTGTTAAAGGGCAGTAATTTCTGGAATCTTTCTCAGAATCTTTTTGGGGCATCTTTTTTTTGTTTGTTTGGTTTGGTTTTTTAGCATGAAAATATCCATGTTACCATACTGAGCTTCTATAATTCTGTTCTGGGTAAAACAAAGGAAACTATAGAATTTTTAAATTTGTCTTCCATAGCCTTAATTATGGGAAAATTCGCGTTAAACCTCTAGAAATACTGAAACTAACTTATAAGCCTGTGCTTTTCCTCACTCACTAACCTGGAACCCTAGGCTGAAAATCACTGGTTTAGCAGAAAAAAAAACAAAAAACAAAGAAAAAGGAAACCAGATGAAAACTGTGGTTCTCAGGCCAGTGCAGTTATTAATAAACCAAGTGGCCTATGACACCACTTCCTGTCTCTGAGAAACCTTAGTTCCATGAGGACATTGAACAGATGACATCATTGGGTCATCCCAGCAGTGAAAAAGTTTGTTTCTCTTCCTGTGAAGTTGCTTCCTAGGGCTGTAAATCCACCATAAAAGCTCTTATTTGTAATCATTTCCCAAGAAGAATCTTTTGTAGGTATTTTGCTTGCTCTAGATAATCCTCATTTATTTCACGGTATTATGGAAAATTACACAGAGAAATGACATATCTTAAATTCTGTAAAGAGCTGGGTATAGGAGGGGACATTTTCTCTCTCACAAATAGCATATCTTGAACTAATGCATTTTCATTTACAATGCTGTTCTTAATCTCTTCAGAAATGGCAATCTGTTAGGATCTGTTAGCTCCGTTAGGATCTGTTGAAGTAGTTAAAAATATTTTTCTGCTTTTTAAATGTAGGAGACCATGGTTTATACTCTTCCTATTTTTTTCTCAAGATGTAAGCTATCTGCTTCAGAATAACCCAGAGAAGTTAAAAAATGCAAATCTCCCCAAGTAACTGAATCATATGTTTGGGAATCTGTATCTTCAATGATTCTATCCTAAGAGACTACCAAATGAAGAGTGCAATCGTTTTTGTATATTGGAACTGGTTTTGGTGCATTCTAATAAAATCATTATTTACTATTCAAAGGGTTGGTGCATATTGGTACAGCTCCCTAGAATGTCTAGCAGAGTGGAAGAGGAAAGATAATGCACCAATTTTTCAATAAATATTCATTATCTGGCCTCATGTCATAAAAATTTTAAATATAATAACAAAAAATGAGCGTAGCTACTATGTATGAACCTCTGCCATTTGCTAAGCTGTTGTCAGTTGTTCAACATACATTATCTCCATTGGATTGTCTCAGTCACACTAAGGAATAGGTATTGTTAAATTCTCCATTTTACCGATGAAGAAACTGAAACTAATGAAGGTTAATCAATGTGATTTGCAAAAATCCTCATAGCTAGTGACTTAGTGAGGGCTAGGACCTGTTTTTATAGTAGCATTCAGACTCAAACCCAGATTCCATTTACTATATATTTACAATTTATCCTACTTGCCCATGGTGAGAAGACTAAGAAATGATTATTGTTTCTTTCTAGATAGATTCCTGGTGGGGGTTTCCCTTTATCACTTGGCAACAGGTACCACTTGCCGAATATCCTGCTGTGGTGGTGATCAGCTCAGGGTGCCACCCTGCTGCTGACCTGTCTGTTGCTCCCACCACTCCCACGCTGTCTGATGTGGCTTCCTGTATTTCCTATGACCTTAACATACATCCCTGCTATCCCTGCTTTCTTTAATCCCACTCTGTTTTTCCCTTACTAAAATTGATTGGAGGCTGGTCATTTGTTCTTGGAATAGTCCTCTCACAAACCCTTGGCATCCTGAGCACTGATATTACTGAGAAACTGGTGGCATTTTGAAAATGTGGGCAAAATAAGTACAATTTTATTTCTGGCCCAAAGTAAATTCAGTGGTGCTGAAAAAAGATCTTGATGTTCACTTGTAATATGATGGCAGATTGGAGAAAAGGATGTTTGGTTTGTCCTTAGAAAAGCCTTCTACTTCTAGACAACAAGTTTGTGCTCAAATCGACACCTTTCGCATTAGAGTCCGGATGGAGTTTCCTTGGTATAAGTAATATCTAGGCTAATTTGCCTGGATGAGCGAGCTGTGATTTAATATTTAATGAGAAATTTATGGCATTAATCCTCATGTCAAGCTAAATAAATGAACTCGATTCAGATGAGGCATTCATTTTGCGCTCATTACCCAGGGCGTTGCATAACTGCAACACCCCGGTGCTTTTCTCTTCATAACGAACCTCATTTGTGTTTTGTTGATTTTACCTTAGGAAGTATTTGGGGTTTTTTTACTTAATATTCCTCAGTCTGTTTACATTTGCGGTGGATTGAATTCTTGGCCCTAATATTTTGCCCCTTGCTCGTAATTTTGCGATTCCTTTTCCTTGACTTTGGACTTAACCATGTGACGTCTCTTGGCCAATAGGAAGTTAGCATATGCAACACAAAGAAGGGCTTTAAAGATGCCTATGCAGTTGGGTGACCCTTTTTTACACCCCTGCCATCTCCACGAGAACATTATCTGGAGAGCCTATCTATGATCCAAGATAAATGAGAGCCAAGTGAAGCAAAAGCAGCCTGAAGATCTGCAGCCTGAAGCAGAGGCAGCCCAGCTAACCCACAGATATAGGAGAATAAGCAATGATTTTTAAGATACTGAATTTTGAGGGTGATTTGTTACACAGCTATTGCTGACTGATACAATATTTTACTAATCGATTTTCATGATATACGCAGGAGAGCACTGGATAAAGGAACTAGAGTCTTGACTTTTATCATTGTTCTGTCACTGCCACAGTGGTTTTATGCAAGTTACTCAACTCTTTGGATTTCAGTGTATCCTCATCAGTGAACCAGTTTCACGGAGGCAGAGGCAGAAAACATTGCTGATCTCTAAGGTGGGAATATCACCAATGTGGTAGTGGTGTAAAATTTTTAAAGTAATGAACATACATAAATCAAAGGGACCTGCTCTTTTGATAGTAAGAAGTTGCACTTCCTTTCAGCAGGAAAATAGAAGTGTTTCAAAGATTTTACTGACATAAAGCATGGTGTTTGAAGATTTTAGTTATGTGTACCTACCATTTTATCTCTTCTCACTTTGGCAAGTCAGAATCATTGAATGATGTGATGAAGAAAACCACTAGAGACGTGGATAATATTTCTCTGTTTGCCTTATTCCTTTGATTATTTACGACATTCAATTTTAGAAGAATCTAAATAAAAAGGATATCAATTTCCTAGTCATGGATAGAAGAGCCCTCATCACTGTCATTTATTGCCTCAGTTCAGCCAGTTTCACGTGTCTGTCGTGAAAAATCTGAATGCTAAAATACTTTCAGTTCAAACTAAGAAATAAGGTTTGTGGCTCATTAACTTAAATTTTCAGAGGTGGAGCAGCCTTTGGGAAAAGTTAAACCGAGGTAGTGAATCTGTTTCTCTGAAATTCTCTTTGCTTTACTCCCCCCCCTCCCCCCCGAGTGTTGGCTGGCTTCCTTATGGACACAAGATGACCACCAGCAAGAACTTAGAATTTGTACTTCTGTGTTCACATCAGGGATGGGAAGAGCATACATTCCCACAACCATTTAAACAAGTCTATCTTCTCTCTTCACCTCTCCTAACCCAGTCACTCTAGAAAGAGGTATGGGATTTTCTTCACTGCCTTTGACCAATTGGGGTATATTCTGAAGCTTGGGGTGGGTCATTCCTATCCAAAATCAGAGTGTTGTTACACAATGGGGATAGCAGGGAATGAATGTTGGGGAGTTAACTACCTGTCCTCTACAAAGCAAAATATGCATGTTTAATATATTTCAATGTGTGAAATCACTAAGCATATGTGTTGTAAACATTCATTGAAAGGGTTAAGTGAGCTAAGCTTTCAGATGAGAACATTTTGATACCCAAGGACAGCAAGAGTCCAAATTTGCTGGATTTCCTGGTACTTTATAAGTCTGATCCTTGTCACTGATATGACACAGCAGCACTGGACTTGAAAATGCAGGAGGTCATAGAAAACATTGCTAACTTGTTCAGCAAACCCCGAGTTAGAGGCTATCCTCATTTCCTTTTGGCAAATTGTTCTCAGAGCAAATAAATCATAGAATTTTGAAGAGGAGAATAACAATCTGTTGGAAAGGCAATCATAATTTCCAAAGAGATTTATTTATTTCACAAACACGTATATAGCATTTACTATTTGCCAGACATACTTCTAAGTACTTTACAGATATTAATTTACAGCTTTCTGTTTCTGTAGCTGCTTTAGGGTGCGTCTAAATTATAAAACCTCTAAATTTAAGAGGACCTAAGCTAAAGAATGCTATGCCCACAGAGTAAATATGGTGTCCCTGGAATTTTAGAAATGAGAATTTTGAATCTCAGAATTCACATAATTGCTTTTTCCTAAGTGGGCAAATTTTTAGCAGTGTTTAAGCCCACCTGGCTCTACGGAAGTACACTCCCTGATACAACATCACGTAGATAAGTAAAAAGTCAGTATCAATGACATGAGCACTGAATTAGAACAGAGCTATGCAAGTGAAAAATTTCAAGTTTTTTGAGAATAGTTTCCTTTGCTAAATACTAATGTTCTCTATAAATATATGCCTTTTAATTTATGCCTTACATACATTCTTTAAAAATATATTAAATTAGGTTGAACTAATCTTGTACTTTTTAATTCTAATTTTAATATTCTGGATCCGAAGCATAGATGAATTAAAATTCTTAATTACCCACTTTCAGCATTTAAATATGTAGAGCATTATTTAATCATGTATTTATTTAATAATATAATAACCACTTACAACACTGACACTAAATCCAAAACTAATTCATTAACAACTTAATCATCCTATGTTTTTTTCCTCCATGATATCTCTTTATTTTCCTCCTAGAGATCATCACTATTTTGTTTTTGTGTTCATCATTTCCACTCTTTGAAAAAAATATGGTTCTGTCGCACATATATTTTCTTATGTATCTAAACATTGTTTTTAAACTTAAAAACAAAAGGAATCATACTGTGTGTGGTATTCTAGGACAAAATACTATGGCTCTGGAATTAAAAACTACTTGAACTCCTCTAATGTGGTTAAACTTGAATTGCATAAAAACTTGAATAAATGTGATTGCGTAAAAGGTAACCCAAAAGGTAGCAGGCATGTATTGCCAACATAAAAGTTTGCCTTGGGCTGCCAACCCCTGTTGGGTTTTATGATAACAATCATCATCATCATCATCATCATCGAAGCTCTTTTTTATGGTTACCAACTCATTTCCAAGCTCTGTGTTAAGATGACTTATTTGCATTTTTATTTGATTCTTCCATCTTATCAGGAAAGGATTATATTTATTCTTGTTTATAGACAAAAAATATGATTCATTGACAGTAAGTAACTTTCCCCAAAGCCATACAGTTAGCAAATCGAGGATCTGGAATTCAAACCTGGGCAGTCTAAACAGGAACTGGTTCTCCAAGTTGGATTAACCTATACAAGACTACAAAACCCACTCGGAGGCACCCCTTGTTCTTTACTCATGGACAAGGACCACTTGCTACAGAAACTATCCAAGTAAAGGTCCATCTGTCAGTTGGCTTGGAAGAGGGATCATAACAGAGAAAGCCCTAGATTGAGAGTCCCAAATCAGCCTTAGGACTTGACTCATTTTCCTAAGAAAATATCTGTCCTGACGACTTTTAGTGAATAGTTATTGGAATCAATATATATATAATGTCTGTAAAAGCATTTTATGAAATATAAAGCTCTCTACAAATATTAGATAGGAAGGGGCTTGGGGCATAAATTATTTATGTTGAGAGAACTGAGCTCTTTATTTAAGATAAAAGACAATATTTTGTGACTTTTCCCATGTACCTTCTTTTTTATTCATTCTAGTTTTCAGTCACTTGCCTTATAATTTATTGCCTGTTGTTCCTACCAACGAATAAGCGATTTCTTTTGAGGGAGGGGGCAGTTCTGAGAATATTAACAAAGGGAGAGCTGCAGGCCTTCGGTGACATCATTGGTTTGGATCAGAATGTCAGCTGAAAGGGTGTGTACAGTCATTCATTTCCAGTCAGCAGCTGCACTGATTTTAGCAAAAAGTAGACACCTGAAATTCAGAGTGCATTTTTAGGCTCTCAAATGCCTATGGAGGTTTCCAGCTGTCTTCAAATCATATCATGAGGTGGCTGGATTTTCAAGTGCTTTTCCGGAACCTCCTACCTTGAAAACCCTGGGCAGCCTCCTCTTGGCAGCGCATCAGTGTAATTTGTATATGCTGCTCTCCTGGTGCCTGGGGAGTGAGTGATGAAATATTCATGCTGGTGACCATTTATTTTCTCTTCCCTAAGAGCCTGTGCTACCATCCTCCTGAAAGGGAGTGATGGAATTTGCCTGCTGCTAAATATGCCTGTGCTTTTGTGAAAAATAAAAAACAAATAGGGTTTACAGAATCAGTTTTCAGTTTGAATCAGGTGCTTTGAGTGGGTCCTAGGCAAAGTCATAAGAGCCTTTCCTCTGGCTCTCCTTTGTTGTTTCCAACCCCCAGCTGAAGACATGGTTGACTTTCTGTTCCTAGAGCTTCACTGTGTTTGGAGATGTGTTTCTGTTTATCAGGTTAATAAGTTTGCCAACTCAAGTGAAACGGAGATGTGTTATATCTCACTTTCTAACATCATATGTTATATCATAACATCATAAGTTTGGACCCATTTTGGATGTCATTGAGGGACATCCAAAACTGTTTAGAACTTCTGGATTATCCTGGAGGTGACTCTCATTTAAAATTATAAGACCAAAGTCACAAAAATCAACAGTCAATTTTAAGTAAGTAAATCTGTCACTCAAATTGAAAACCACCTGTTTTATCTTCAGTGCTGTAAATGACTTTGCTGTCTCTAGGGACACTGGTCAATCCATGTTCTGCTGTATGCAAGTCCATTGTGGCTGAAGGCCATTGCTCTTGAAATTTCATCTGCCACCCAGACAAGCACATAAACAGAGCACAGCAGTGCTGGTTAGAGCAAGTTTAAGCTGCTCCTTCACCCATCTCCGCACCCAGAGGTCCTTAGGACCACATGCCTATCCAACATGAGTGATAAGGTCTACATGGGTCAGTGCTACCATTGAGCTCCTTGAGCCCTGCCAATCATTAGAAAGGACGATCCTTTTCAGACGGGCAAAGAGTGTGCCCCGGAGGGGAAGAAGCCCTAGGGTGATACTCAAACATCAAATCTGTCATTTTCTGGTTGGGGGTCAAGCTCTTTGGGGAGCTGCATCAAAACAGGTGAGAGATGATGCCAAAGCTTGTCCAAGTGTCTGGTAAAGCCCAGGTCTGTACATGGGCTCCTTAAAGCTAAGGGCTGGCCCTGCGGGGTTGCTTTTGTTTATGCCTCCTCTGGCCCTCTGCCTTCACTCTTCCTTTGTGTCTGGGGCTGAGAAAGCACACATCCTTTCACACTCCCACAAAGTGTTTCATACATGCTTTCACAGTTTTGCAAAGTATTTCCTAGATGCTTTAAAATAAGAAGTAACTGGAGAAATTTCAAGTAACCATTGTCGCTGGGTGGGGCAAAGGTCAGGGAAGAAAGGTTGGTGCAGCCGGGGAGGCACTTTTGCTGCAGTAGAATCTGTCTCTGCAGTTTGTGGCTACACTGGAGACATATGATGCATTTTGGAAAATATACACGAGCACAGCGGGGAAAATATCCTGTGGCTAAGAATGTTGCTTTCGGTCACGATTCTTGGCATCTGCCCTTGGAATGGAATCGTAGCAATCTGTAATCATTTGCAGAGGCCATTTTCCATCCTCTGACTTCTAAGAGGGTTTTCCATCAAGTGGCAGGGGCACGTTCCCAATAGATGCAGGTGGTTCAACCTCCCCTTTTCAAAGAAATGGCAGGTAGGGGCAGGGGAGTGAACAGATAAAATCATTAAGAGGCAAAACTTGTTTTGCCTGCCATTTCACATGAAAACACTTAAGCATTCTTCTTTAAATCCGAACCTCTGGACTCCCTTGCCCTGTCAATTTAATGGGTTTGTGTTCCATGTATTCAGATTTGTGGTTTTCATGTAAAGATAAATTAATCTTTTCTAATAGATGTACCCAAATGCAGAACTCTTTTAGATCAGTTTGAAAAGAAATTGATTCCTGTTAAGCCAGTGGTTTTCAAATTTTAGTGTTCAAAAGAAAGGTCAACTTCAGTGTACTGAAGAAAATTTAATGTGTGAAAGCTTATTACAACTGCAAGTGACCAGGCTCTCCTTCAATCTACTGACATTTAATTTTGATAGGAGGTGGTGGTAGAACTGGGGTTGGAGAGAAACTTGAAAGCCTGGCAGCCTCAGCTTTAATCCATATAATCCCAGTGCAGTCTTTGTATCAGACCATGGGAAACACTGAATTAAGTGATCATCATTTCAATAGTGGTCTTCTGTATCTAAGAGAAGAGTCTACTTACACTTTATTTTATCTGAAAATATTTAGTTATAGAGACAAGATATGGACTCCTGGTTAGCAGTTTTGCTGTGACATTTACTTGTTGTATATCCTTGGACAAGTTGCTTAATCATTTTGAGACTCAATTTCTGCATCTGTGAAATGGGGATGAGATTACTCGGGTAAAATGATTGGCACATTTTTGCTTGGACCTATTATTAATGAATAAGTGTAGACTAGAAATGAGCTAGAGAGTGTTTAGAGTCATACAGATGTGCGTGGCTGGTAAAGAATCACCTCTTCTGACTCACCATGCACAGAAGTGTCAGGTTTAACCCAAGGCCACTGACAGACTACAGTGAATTGCAAAGCTCTAAATAAGCACTTGCAGTGGAATCTTAAGAGAGATAAAGTATGGCTTTATCCCTTCACTTATTTGACCCACTGAAACCAGGTAAGGGTAGGAGAGGTGGGGATGGGGTGTTCACATTATTGTTAAATGTTAAATTCAACCATATGCTGAGAGAAAAGAAAACCATTCCATTTGGACACCAAGGTTAATCATGTAAACCATTGCCTCGCCACTGCTTTGAAGTCCCTTGTCTCTACCTTTATGTAGCATCAGTCTGACAAAACCTCACCCTGAGAGGAATCTCAATGCACTGTCTTTGAACCTGCCCCTGAGCAACCAAGTGGCACTGGGGGAAGCCACAAAGCCAGGCAGACTGGTGTCACTGACAATTCATGATCTCTCAACACTACATAACATTTTTCTAACCAACTCAGTCCACATGTTTCAAAAGGTTTAACCTATTCTCAAATATTCACTTCTCCTGTATCTACCCACCATTCTCAATGAGTGAATTAACTTCCTACAGTCATAGAAATTTGAAGGGAATTTATGGGCACATCTATCTTCTGGATGTCACACCTGCAGACCTGCCTACACCTGTGCTCACTGTGTCCTAATTCTCACCTGCTACGCTACAGAAGGGGGCCCTAATCCTATCTAAATCTAACCTCTCTACCTCTGCCTCTTTCCCTTCTTAGGAACCAGATATCACTGAGGATTCCTTCTTTCTTTTGTTTATACACTCCTCAGACCTAGTCACCTTCTAGAATTCTTTGGCTAAGCTGAACACATCAAAAACTCCTTGGCATCTTCCTCTCCCTCCCTGATCTCCCTTACCCAGCACCACCAACCTGCCCCCACGCACCGCAGACGTTTAATTCGGAGCATCTCGTATATGTCAGTGTCTCTTTACGTCCATCGTCACTATCTTAGAGAAAGCTACCGTCATCTCTCACTGAGATTACAACAGTGTACAATCCAGGCTTCTTGCATCAACTCTGGGCTTTCTCTTTCAAAGCTTTCCCTTTCTTCAAAGCATTCCCATTTCACCTTTAACCTGAAAATAAGGACCGCAATCTTTACAATGACCTATGACGCCTTGCATGCTTCCTACCACATAACCTTAGTACAGCCAGCCACGTCTCTCCATCCCAACTGGGTAACTCCTCCCCACCCAACACATCTCAGCACAAGTTACTTTTTCAGGGACGTGCCTCCTGCTTCTGTTCTGATCTTGATCAGACCCCTTTATTATACTGATGGAACTGTATTTCATTTGTTTCCTTGCATTTGTCTTAGTTTAGATATCCTTTAACGTGATTACTTAAATAGTATTGGCCTTCCCTACTAAGCAGTAATCTCCATGAAAACAGGGATCGTGTCTATTGTTTTATTTATCGTTATTTCTCCCGTGTCAAGCACATAATAGGTCCGCAATAAACATTTGTGAAATGAATGCATGAATGTTTGCCTGTCAGCCCACATGTGCATTGGGGCAGAGACCCTATCTAATTTTCATTCTGGTCTCCTTGTCACTAATCACTCTGTAGTTATTCTGTGGCTAAGAATACAGTGGACAGACATAATCTCCTGACTCACTGTCACTTTTTTGTTGCATGGAAATTCAGGGGAATTTATTAAGAAAATTACTTGACAAAGTGAATAGCACTATTTAGAGAGGAAGAAAGAAAGAATGGTAAAAATAGCCACTCTTCAAAAATTTAGAGTGTCCAGTGCCTGACACTTTGGAGGAGTGTTCAGAGAAAAGTATGCTTTAATGTAATCGGTGGAGACCCAAAATAGATGAAAGGTTTTATATTTTACAAGACAGGAGATGGATGATAACCTGTGTTTCTCATTTCTTTTTGCTTTTGTCTTGAGGGAGACCAGCATTCTAACTAGAGTAGATTTTTACACTGTTTGGGCCCTGTGGCAGGGGATACAAAATTAGTTCATATTCACTGAGCACCTACTATTTTTAAGACACTGTGCTATGTCCTTTTGATGAAAAATGGCCCCTGCTTATGATTTGGAGAGCTATTTTGGGAAGCTCAAAGGTCACCCCTACCAAACACACATTTTATGTAAGTAAGAGAACCGAAGCTTAAATAACTTCCCCAAGATCATCTAGCTAGTAAAGTAGGCCTGGGTTTAGCCCAGGTTTATGCGTTTCTTCCTCTAAGGGACTTGGGGCATTTTCAACTTTGAGAATTCATGAGGTTATTTAGGAAGAGGGCACTAAGTCAATGCATTATAAGGGTTTAACATACAAGCACTGACATGCACACACATTCACACACAGGTCTGTTCAGTGCTTTTAAGGGATTGTTACACTCTTTACGTAGAGAGCCTGTGCAACGATGCGAACCACACTTCTAGCAAATGGTTGATCTGAAACAGGTCACTTTCTGGAGCCCATACTCTGCTCATCACACCATTTGGTCCTTTCTCAAAGTACAAGAAAAGAGAGAGAAGGCTGAGTGCTTATTCAGTTATAACAGTAGAAAAACATGTTATCAAACTTTAACACCTGCCCTGCCCTCCTTGTGTCACTACCACATTGCCAGGAAGCAAAAAATGCAATATTAATAGAAAGAAAAGCTCACTTTCGTGCCAAAGTTGGCCATTGTCACCAGTTCTACACACTCCTTCAAAAGGACCATAAAGATGGTGAATCATCATGGATAACACCCTGTCTCCTAAATCAGATAATTTTTTTTCTGGACCTGTTATTTGTAATAGTGAAGTCTTAGGAAACTGGAAACGCCACTGAAATGATAAGAATGAAAGCTCTTTTTAAATTTTGCAGCCTGATTGAGATTTAAAATATTTATTGCCAGGATTGCTTACCAGGCTGCCACCAGTTTGACTTGGTTCCATTACTTATGATGCTACTGACCGATCTCTTGCAGGATCAGTACTAAAAATGTAAATCATTTGAGCTTAAAGAGAGTTTTAAGGGTTGTCATAGAAAATCAGGGCTGGGAGGAAGGATAGTAATTATAGAGTTCAGAGGCTTAATTTTGTGGAAGCTGAAATTAAAGCCCAGAAAAATGAAGTGTCTTTCCAGAGTTTATTCCCTGAAATAAATTATCTTTGGTTTCTAGCTGAGAGGGGATTCCACTGTTACGCTTGTCAAAGATACTCTTCATCAAACAAACTTACGAAAATCAAACAGAACACACCAGACATCTCTCTATTCTTGGACCTCACCTTTGGAGTTGAAAATTTAGCCATAGATGCACCTAGGTCTAGCTTAATTGCCTTTGTTTTCAGCTGCATATTGTCTCTAGAGACTTGAGAGTCGTTACAGCAGCCCTGGTTGAATAATTGGCTTTCTTACAAAATGATTGGTTTCTAGTTTCCAGTAGAAAGAGATTTATTCTTTTTTTTTTTTTTTTTAATTTTAGGGAAAGGAAGGGAGAGATAGAGATAGAAACATCAACAATGAGAGAGAGTCATGGATCGGCTGCCTCCTGCACGCCCCCTACTGGGATCGACCCACAACCCGGGCCTGTGCCCTGACTGGGAATCGAACCCTGATCTCCTAGTCCATGGGTCGAAGCTCAACCTCTGAGCCATGCCAGCTGGGCTTATTCTTTTATTTGAGATCATTTGGAACCCAAGTATTTGAAACTCTGTATTATGTGATATTATATCTTCATATAAAAATAAGATATTTTTATATTACCTACATGTCAAAAATGATGAAAATGGGCCCTTGGTTTAAAGGTAGCTTCTTTCAGTAACCATGTGTCTGCACTTCTAGTTGAAGTTACAATAAAGATGGGGGAACCTCATTTTGAACCCTAATTACTTACTTTTGCCTCTGCTCATCTTTCCTATAATTTATGGTAATCACGGTGACATCAGCTTTTCCTATAATATTGAATTGTGTCAATGAAAGTGCCTCTTCCCCCATATTAATGAGGAAAACTCTTCAAGAAAATAAGAAACAGTTCTGTACAAATTAGTCCAAAATACTCAGAGTGGAAATGAAATGACTAGTATAATACTAGTGCCTATGAGTATTAATGATCACTTTCCTCGGGCTTTGGTAATGTCATATACCGGATTTGTGGGTGCTGCGGTGGCCACAAACACCCAGTTAAGGGTGTGACCTACGACAGGCCTGTCCATCATGGTGTTAGCCAGCTAAAGCTTGCTCGACGCCTTCAGAAGCCTTCAGTATGTTGCCGAGGAGCGAGCTGGACGCCACTGTGGGGCTCTGAGAGTCCTGAATTCTTACTGGGTTGGTGAAGATTCCACATACAAATTCTTCGAGGTTATCCTCATTGATCCATTCCATAAGGCTATCAGAAGGAATCCTGACACCCAATGGATCACCAAGCCAGTCCACAAGCACAGGGAGATGCGAGGGCTGACATCTGCAGGCCGCAAGAGCCGTGGCCTTGGAAAGGGCCACAAGTTCCACCACACTATTGGTGGTTCTCGCCGTGCAGCTTGGAGAAGGCGCAATACTCTCCAGCTCCACCGTTACCGCTAATATAAGTAATGTTTGTAAAATTCTAACCTAATAAACAATTTAGGACTGTAAAAACAAACAAAAAAATCAGAGAGATAAGATTTGAGAGGCTAAATAATAGCTTTGAAAAGAATTGAGAAGTTTTTCTAAGAAAGAATTACACTAGGAATTTTGGTCTCGTCAGTGGGCAAGCAGTGTTCTTTAAGTTTCTCAAAACCACTCTTTCTATGCTTCTGGAAGGACAGACTTTTATATATAAAATCCAACAAGAGCTGATGCAATTGTCTGGGAATTTCAGATTTAAAAAAACACCCTAATTCCCTTCTCCCAAAAGGCCCAACAAAATAAACAGAAATGAACCAAAATTGAAACCCAGCAAAAATATAATACAAGGCTATTGATTTTTATTGGTACTTCCCTTCTATGGTCATGGGAGACAAATAACTTTCTCATTTACAGAATCTTAGGGAATTTTATTGCCTTCCCAATTCTTCAACAACACCAGGTCTGTGAATGGTGCAAAATCTTAAGCTCCTTTCTAAAAAGCAAAACCTTCTCTATGGTTCATTGTTGTTGTTTAGCTTTTATTTCATAATCATAAACTTAATTCTGCAATCCAGCTAGACTTGGAAGGGGTAGGGAAAATATGGAACCCAATGAACTGTGGGGAGAGCACGAAGATTATAGAACATTCCAAGCAGATGGGGGTGAAGGGGGGCTCTCCTGAGCTACAGAAGGAATGGTCTGGTGGTTAAGATAAAATGCAAGTAAAATTTATTAGAGTTGTCCACAGTCAGCAATGGTGATCTTCTTGCTGGGCTTGCCTTTCTTGGACCCAAAGCGCTCCATGGCTGCCACAGATCCACGCCTTCTTTGACCTGGCCGAAGCACATGCTTGCCACCCCACCAGTCTGCCTGGGCAGTGCAGATGAAAAACTGGGATCGTTTGTGTTAGGTCCTGCATTTGGCATGGACAAGATGCCAGGACCCGTATGCTTCAGGATGAAATTCTCATCTTCAAATTTCTCCCCATAGATGCATTTGCCGCCTGTGCCACTGTGGCGTGTGAAGTCACCACCCTGGCACATAAATGCTGGAATTATTCTGTGAAAGCAGGAAACTTTATAACCAAATCCTTTCTCCCCAGTGTTCAGAGCACAAAAGTTTTCTGCTGTCTTTGGTACTTTGTCTGCAAACAGCTTGAAGGAGACGCAGCCCGAGGGCTTGCCATCGACAACGATTTCAAAGAACACGGTAGGGTTCCCCATGGCTGGTCACGGGTGGCTCCAGGGTGGTGGCATTTGCAAAGCGCTCCAAGGTTTTATAGCTCTCTTATGGTAATATATTCCCCCGGCTCTCCCAGACTCCACAACCTCATTACCATACACTCCACAATCCTTAATAGCAAAAGCAGTAGGGAAGGCTTCGGTTTTGTTTGTTTTGTTTTGTTTTGTTTTGTTTTGTTTTGTTGGAAGGGAGTGATATGGTGCTTAACTTTAGTATTCTGAAGTCAGAATTTCTCAGCGATCCAGGGACTCCCAAATATTCTAAGACATAATACTTTAAAGATCTCAAAGGAACTAAATTTAATACAACAAATAATGGAGTCACACATTCCAATGAGAGGATTGTAATAAAGGGTATAAAATGAATAGGCAAAAATATTTTGAAACACTACTCCAAGGACAGTAGTGATCCATCACATAAAACTCAGATCACTTAGCAAGGCAGGGTCCTGCTCGGGATCTAGAGAACGAGGGAGAGGAGGTAAATTGTAAAACATTCACTTCTTAGTCCCATTATCTGTTTCTACGTAGTTAGCACTAAATCTAAGACATTAATATATAATTGTTATGAGAGATGTTGGTTACATTCCTTTAAGCATTCTTTTTATTCTACACTAACATGCCCTAGGGTCTCTCTCTCTCTTGCTGTTGTAAGGAATCAGAAAGACTGGGAGTTGAGAATATCTTGGCCTCCTTCATTCTCCTGAGAATTATTTGCTTTTGTAAATGGCTCCATGTTTAAAGCCACACAAAGAGTTTCAGTGACTTATCCTATGGTCAGGCTCCAAGTACACTTCTTGTTTAAGTTACCAAAATTGCCTGAATTTCTACTGCTCTGTCTCAGAGGCTTGTCCTCAGAAGGCCACAACCAATGGGCACCAGATCAGTTACAGCCTTTCTGTAAATGATTCTCAGCCTACTCTGTACCCAGCACTAGTTCCAAATATAAGAAAAATGCAAATGGAAGTGATTAAGAAATACTTAGTTGTTGATTCGCTGGTCACTAATGTGCACAAAAATGAATCACGTGCCACTTTGCCAGAGACAGTAATTCCAGAGCACAGGGAAGATGAGAGAAGTTACGGGCACCACATCTCTTCCATGAGCAGAGTAATTATTTTATTATCTTTCAACTGGGTTTCTTCTTGAGACCACCTACTAAGGCCTCAATGGTAGAATGGAATATTAGGGTTGGAGCACATGTTAACGTGGCTTTCAGCAAAGACAAATACATGTAAAACCAGATTCTCATTTTCACCATGTGGCGACAGAAGTGTGTGATTTAGCTACTAGAGTTTTTAATACACAGGTTCATTTGGATTCTTTTTTTCCTCTATCCACGTGGTCCTTGTTTATTAGAGCCTACTCTTAACCAACATGGGGAAAAAAATGAGTTAAGACCCCACCTTCAAAGTGTTTTTTTATTCTATTTTTTAAATAAAAGTAACACTAGAAAAATAATTACAACTGCAATTGATGGATTACCTCTTATTTTCAAGGCTCTGTACTCATGGGTTGGCACATATGACCTTGTTTAATTCTTACTGCAATTCTATCATGTACTTATTACTATTCCCATTTATATGTAAGAAACAGAGATTCAGAAAGTTAAACACTTGCCCAAACCAGTTTTCATGCTTCAGATTTCTTTGGCCCTAAATCTTCTACTTTTTACACTATTTCAAGCTTTGTCCCTTAATTTATTCTATAATTTGAGAGATGAGATGAGACATATAACCTCATGTAAGCAAGCTTTGCAAGCCAATGAATACAGATGTGGTTCTATTAACATTAATATCTAAATCTCTATGTTTCTGAGCCCCATGTGTTTGACTACAAGTCTTTTACATCTTTAGGAATCACCAGGGACATTACTTTCACTTGTTGACGAACCAGCCCTTTTTGTTGGAACTAGCTGAGGAAAGATTCTAGTGCCCCATGCCCATGCAGTTCCTCAGCTCAGAGGTCACAATCCTTTTTCAATCGTCTTAGCCATTAATCCCCACTAGATGCCGGGGCACTGGGAATCTCTCTCAACTTACATTGGTAAAATTGCAATACTGGAGTTTTGGTTATGATATGCATGCACAGGTATTGGGGGAGTGCACTGATGTCTCCAAGTTACTCTGAAATAGGTCAAAAGTAAGACATAGTAATGAAGGGATAGATGAATCAATATGAATAAAAGCAAGTATGGTAAAATATTAATTGCATTCTCTTAAAAGTGGGTATATGGGTGTTTAATACAACAGTCCTTCATCTTTTCTTTATATTTGAAAATTTTCAAAATAAAATATGGGGGAAATTGTAATATTTTCATTGTGCTTCAAAGCTTGATAGTCAAGTTTATAGTCAAGTTGCATGATAAAAAGGACATTACTTTTCAATTTGTCACATTTTAATTTTAGGATAAAGAGATGCCTCACTGCAAATTTGCTTTTCCCAAAAAGTATTATAATAGTAAATCAGTTTCTTTATTTCCCAGATGCAGCTCTTAAAACACATTTGCCACCATGGTTGGGGTGAATTCAGATAGCAGGTGTCTCTCTCCCATGAGTCCACATTCCTCTTGGATTCTTAATTTCTATTCATGAGTCTTTCCTATTGTACCAGATATTTTAAAGCAATTTTGTCATAGAGTCTCATTGTCCCTTTCTGTAACCTGCCTTCCATGTGACCACCTCAGGCTATCAGATATTTAGATATGTCCGAATCCTATCAGTGAGCAGAGTTCAAATCTCCTTGTAGATGGCTCGGACACCTTGTAAATCAATGGAAGTAGATGATTAACCAGGGGAGGAATGTTGCTAATGAGCCCTTTTTGGAGAATAGGAGTCCCAAGTCTTTCCCAGATAAAATAACCTTACAACAATGGAAAGAAGGGCAAATGACTTGAACAAAAGGTGATATTCAAATAGCCAATAAAACATACAAAATGTGCTCAATTTCAATAGGCACTGGAGACATGAAAATTAAAACTGTAATGTGAAGCCACTGTATACTGACAATAACATTTAAAACTTTTTTTGACAATACTAAATGTTGGCAAGGATGTAGAACAAGTGAAACTCTTTTAAACTGGTGGTGGGAATGTAAATTGGCACAACTAATTTGTTATACAAACCCAGCAAGGGGCAAGTTATCAAACCTGCTGAGTCTGTTTCTTATTTAGAAATGGGGTTAGTAATAGGTCTGTCATAGACTTGCAGTAAGAATTAAATAGGGTTAGGTGTGCAAAGCAAGAGGGAAGGTAGGTCATGCAAGCCCACGTGCAGGTAGGAGGTAGATGCTGTGATGGCAGCTGTGAGTAGAAATGTACTTAACAAGATATTATTGTGTGGCAACTTATGCCAATGTTATAATTTCTGGGAAGTGTTAAAATTTCTGAGAAATGTTAGTCTTTTACATTTACAAAGTGTTTTAATAGTCTTTTGGGGGAAGGAAATAACCAATAACTGATTGTAAGGCACTTAGCAAATGCCAAGGATTTTATGGTGAAAGATTTTTCAAATTTTTCCTTTTTTATGTTTAAAGATATTAAAGCATCCTTCCAGCTGGAAAACCCAGACAACATCCCATTAAATGATGATAACTCTGCAACTGTATTCTTCACATTGAGTATAAAGGTCAGTTCCAGGGGAAAATATTATTTTCTACAGACATTTCAGTGAAAAATACAAAGTAACACATTAGGTTTATAGAACTATTTCTCCTTCGGGTTATTTTACTTTATTTATTTTTTTTGCTAACAAAATCAAATAATACATACGCACATGGCTAAACTTTTCCTATACCATCGTCTGCTGGTGCAGCTTCCTCTCCAGAGATCACAATAGTCAAAGGTTTTGTGCATGTTCTTCTGCTCATTTGCTTGTGTGCTGAATGTGCATAGTTGTACCTATGGAAATACAGTGTTTTGTATGTGTGTTTTCTTTAAAAAGGAATAATGGAAATGGTATCATATGTTATATATTTATTCTTCAACTTACTTTGTTAACTTCACATGTCTTGGAAATCTCTCTCTATAGGACTCTATATAGAACCACTCCATCTTTTTAAACAGTGTTTTTAGCATTCCAGAGTATAGAAATATCATATTTTGTTTTAACCAGGCTTCTTTTGGACATTACTTAGGTGGTTCCCATATATTTTTGTTGCTAACAATGCTGTAGTAGTCTCCTGCAACAAACCTTATGTAACCCTTTTCAGGGAATTATGTAAGGCTTCTCTGGCTAGATTTTGAGACACAATGGCATGGTCAGAGGGGATACACACTGTTAATCTAACAGCTAGTGCCAAAAAAGCTCTTCAAAATGAATGAAGGAATGAATGAATGAATGAATGAATGTTCTTCACTCTCACCGGCAACACAAATGAAAGTTTCCATTTCCCCACTGTGTTACCAACATTTAATATCATTTAAAAATTTTTGTTGGTGAACTGGTGAGACATAATATTTCAATGTTGCTCAAGTATGCAAGTCTCTAAATGCTACTGTGAGCATTTGGGCATACATTGTTCTGATTTCTCGTCTACCTTTGCCCATATTATTGCTTTTGATTCTTCTGTCCCTTTGGGTGGACTCTTGAAGGTAACCTAAGCCTAGGAGAACTTCCGAGTCAATAATTCCAATCCTAAGAACACATCTCCACACCAGGAAAATAAGCTCTACTTTCTTCTGGTCCTGGGTTTCCTTGGCCTCAGTGTCAAAGATAATATCTTGCCAATTTTCTTTAGACTCCACCAGAAGTTTAAAAAACAGTAAATGATAAAAGACATTAGGTTTACATCTTTGTATGCCTAAAATCATCTCTAAATCTGAACTTGAAGTGCCTATCAATGTTGAAAAATATCAGAATGTAAATTTTCTCATAACGAACTGAAATTAAGACCAGTGGGAGAAACATGTTTAAACATCGTTGCTACAGTGACACATAATTATGGTTCCCTACATCAGGGCACCATTAGCATTGAACAACGCCGTTAACTTTAGTGCGCTTTTTGGCTTGAATTTACCAAGTAATTGCCTCAATTATCTGCTTCACATTGGCCACAGAATCTCAGCCAAGCCCTTTATTCTTATTTTCTGCTGGATCACAGCTTAGTGACCTCAGTTGAAACCTCATCTCAATGTCAAAGTATTGGTGAGACTCTCAAAATAAACTTTCATTATTATTGTGGCTGAGACATCAGTCTTCTGTCTCAAAGTAGTACAACTCTATTGGTAAGCAGAAAGTTCTCATTTAGGGCTGTTATAATTACATGCTGCCACAGTGAAAATGGGCAGACAGGAGATTTTTTTAGATGCTTATTGCTTTCCAGGAAAAATTCCTATCAGATTGGATAATTGTCAATGCCTGGCATCTCCCCCGAGCCAAAAGAAAACCCATCATATTATCAGTTAACATGTTCTGACTGGAAGAGAGCTCAGTACATTTTATTTACAATAGACATCTCAGGAACTTATCGGGAAATCTAAGTACAGGCTGCAAAATTAGTCATCCAGAGGAGGGGGGATGACGTTTTACCTCCCAATTCCATAGTATCTGGGAGAGAGAGATGGAAATTTTAGGACCTCCAAATACCCTCATTTGATTTTCATATTTGAAAAGTATTTGTGGGAAATCTATTTTTACATATGTTTTATTTAAGTTTCAGCACAGCCCTGTGAGAACTACTCACACACACAATGACATGGAAGAATCTCAGAATCTGTTGCGTAAAGAGAGCCAGAGTCAAAGGGTGCAAATGGAATGATTCCATCTACACGAAGTTTGACAACAGGCAGAAATAATTTATGGTGATGAAAGCCATACTGTATACTCTTTAAATTATTTCTCAAATTACAGAAAAGAGAACTAGGTGAGATTCACTATCCTAGAGTCAGTTTTCAGCTCTGCCACTCACTAGCTGTGAGAACTTAGGTATATTTTAGCTCTTTCATCTCTAAAATGAAGTCCCCCCTCCAGCTCTAACTTCAGGAATATTATCTACGAAACTCTTATCTATTCTTCCTAAGGTGATTGACTGAATGGGGACCGAGGGAACTTTGTGGGTGATGGACATGTTCTGTGTGTTAACTGGTGTGGTGGTTACACAGGTGCGTATGTTTATTAAAACCCATCATGCTGTGCATTTAAAGTCTGTACATTTTACTGACTGTAAATATGAAAAAAATGTAAAAAGAAAAGCTTTATGAGTTACTCTTATGACCCATATTTTACTCATGAGACACCTGGGACTCAAGAAGCGAAGCGATGATTTGCTTATGTTCGCTCATTCTGGGAGCTGGGAAACCTGTGTTCTTCAATGAAAACTGCAAATGTTATCGTTTAAAGAGTGGGAAGGTTTTCACCAGGCCATTCGTTATGAGCCTAATGCCTTTGTACTTATATTAGAAGAGAGGAACACAAAAGCGTAAAAACGTTTCCCACATTGTGCTCTGTTGATGTGCACACTGCATTTCACGGAGGTAACTGGCAATGAGTCACTGCCTTTCCCTTGGAAAAACAAAGAGAGACTGTCCTGCAGGGGAGGCCGTGATGATGTCACTCAGCCAACAGTGTTTGGAGACATCCACTATGTAGAGAATGCTGATAGATGGTTTTCTTTACAGAGGTGAAAAATATGACACAGCAGCTTTCACAGCCTGTGAAGTAGCTTCTAGATAAACACTCCCTGCACTACTCACCTAGCATCTTGTTAAAAACACAGATTCTGATTTAGTGGGTCTGACAAAAGTCCAACAATTTGCAATTTTAATAAACTCCTAGGTGATGGTGCTATTTTTGGTCCTCGGGCCACACTTTGAATGGCAAAGACGAGGTTATTAAAGCTTAAGTGGAATCTGCAATTCACTTAAGGTCTCAAATTCAAATGGCAAGTGGAAACCAGAGCCCATGATTATGAATCCCTAGATTTTCCCCCCGTCATGTAAGAAACAAAATGAGAGGGTATATCAAAAAATATAAACATGTGAGACCAGGGAAAAAATTTGCTGTAGCCTTTATTCAAATTGGATGTTTAGGATTATGTGATTATGAGCAATTTATTGCATTTCTATTGCTGTATTTCTATGTACAAAGCTTTAGGTTAATGTTTTTCTAAATTCCAATCTAGAAGTTACTCTTCAAATCAAGGACACATTTGTAATATTGGAAATTCTAGGATGAAATAGTGACCCACAGAAGTGTTTGATGACCACACACACACACACACACACACAGGAAAGTTAGTTGTTGATTTTGTACCCATCCTCCAAAATGGCCTTCAATAATCCTATAGTCTTTGCCTCTTGGCACCCCCACTATGGTGTAACCCTTTTCCACATTAAGCGGGACTTACCCTGTGAAGCCAAGGGCATAAAGGTGTGTGACTTACTAAAGCAGATCATAGAAGACAATCCGGCTTTTTCCTTGCTTGCTCTAAGGTTGTTCACCCGGCAGAAGCCAGCCACCAGACTGGGAGGATCCTCAAGCAGCCCATGTAGAGCCCCACCTGGGAAAAAATGAGAGAGTGAATTATCTCAGAAGTGGGTCCTCCAGCTCCAGGTTTGAAGCACTAGATAATTAATACAGTGTTTGAAAACAGGGACAAACTGTCTATGTATATTTGGCAGATATAAGACTTTTGAGTTAGAAAGGTAGATTCTGTAGTAAGTCCAAAAACTATTACCTAAATATAATCTCATCTTATTTGAACTAACTAACCCTAAGAGTTTTCTGATTTCATGATTACCAGGTCTCAGTTCCAAAGAAATAGTTTTTTCAATGGAGAAAATAAGACAAAAAATTTAAAATTATAAATCAGGCCCTAGCCAGTTGGGCTCAGTGGTTAGAGCATCGGCCCATGAACTGAAGGGTCCTGGGTTCAATTCCACCCAAGGGCACATACCTCGGTTGCAGGCGCTATCCCCGGCCCTGGTCAGCACATGAGCAGGAGGCAACCCATAAGTCTCTCTCTCTCTCTCTCTCTCTCTCTCTCCCCCTTCCACTCTCTCTGAAAAGCAGTGGCAAAAATATCCTTGGGTGAGGGTTAAAAAAATATTTAAAAAAATAAAAAATACAGTCATAAGTTGGCGGGCTTACAGTACACTAATGAATAAAACCCGTAAGTTCCATGATCTGTTATTTGTTATGTTCTATACGCAGGCGTGTCTTGGTGAAGACTTAGGGATGCTGGCAGAGGAAAGGGAAAGATAAAGGTGAATTATTTTTAATAATTGATAGGGCTTCATAATACATCGACTTGGTGCATAAAGGAGAAGGGCAGATAGAAGACACCTTTCAGAAGACACCTTTCAGACACCTTTCCAATTCTATCTGCCTGTTAGGTTCAAGAGCAACGACAAGCACTACCGAACGAACTAGATTAGTTGGGATGACGAGGCAAGATTTTAGAGATGGGAACAGGGCACACGTTCTATTTTGAGATATACTGAGTTTGACTTACCAAGAAACCCTGGCAGAAGATACTTTTTTCTTGACTGTTAACTGTCCCTTTGTACTGCATAATGGTGATATTTTTCTTATTCTTAAACCCCATCCCTGAAAAATAGATATGGCCAATATATTTGTTTTATTTTTGAAAGAAACTTAGCAAGTGAGAGTTTTAGCAATATGTACAATACTGTGGAGTTAGGGATTGTCTAAAACCCAGCTTTCCCCCAGTAGAAGCTCTGGCTCATCCCAGCTGGGGCACATTTGATCACTGAATAGCTTTCTTCACCTTGGCTGCTGGCCCAGGCCCCTGAAGTCAGAATTTGTCGTTGTTTTGAAATGGGAAAGTGTTTGGCTACGTTTCTGATAAGGTTTCAACTGTCCCTTGATTGGCAGCTGTAGGGTTGAGCTTTTAGCTTTGAATAGTAGGAACTTCAATGCGCTAAATTCACCAAGGACTTGTAAGGCTTTGAGAAGTTTGTCAATACAGCCTCACTCGTAGGAGATTGATTCGAGAAACTGAACACCAAAGTGTTAGTTCACAAATGGGCGTACAAAGTTCTAATAACTGGAATATTCAAGTGTCTTTTACTACACTCCACCTCTGGAAGTGAGTTTAGCAGCTAGAAGGTTACTTGGTGAGTATAAAGTTGGAAGCGACTCAAGCTCTACAGAACAAGTCATACAGGTTGTGGTGGGGTTTGTAGGGTATTTCTGCTCTACTGCAGACATAATATTTTTAGCAACTGGAATATTTATGCCTTTAATATTCATTGTGTTCCCTTGCACAGGGCTACTCCAAACAGTGTTATAAAGCAAATCTATGCACCGGGAACTGTTCTAGGGGTTGAAAATGCAGTAGTAAATAGGAGACAAGGTTTTACTCTCAGGGAACTTATATCTTAGCAGACAACTGAAATCTCGTTAGTTTCTAGATCTCCTTTTTTAGTTATCAACCTCTCTGTCTTCACATCACTTCTTTTAGTGACTTTCAATTCATAGTTTCTCTTCCATTAACTGCACCTTTAAAGCGCCTTCCTGACGAAATTTTAGGAAGAGAAATTATTGTAATAGACAAAATGTTTACAAATAATATTTTTGAGCTAAGTTACTTTGGAGAAGGTGACTTTTTGGCTTTTACTTGTCTATTTTGTAATAACTTTTTCTTTTTAGAGCATAGACTGTTGTTCAGCTTCCACAGTCTTACACCAGTGGTCCCCAAACTTGCCTTTATGTTGGAATCACTAGAGAAGGTCCCCAAAATGCTAATGTTACTCCCATCCTAGAGATTGTGATATAATTGGCCTGGAATGCATGGCTTGGACACTGGAACCTTTAAAAGATGCTCAAACTGGAATGTACAGCCAAGTTTAAAAACCACGGCCCTGTACCTCCTTTATTGGTTCCGTCCTGGTTGAAAAGTTTTCTTAAGGTCCCATCCTATCCAATTTGAGGTTATAGTTTTCTCTACCTATCAATTCTATTTCATAAGCTTCTTATTTTGCAGAAATTCCTATACATTTATGTTTCATTAATAACATGTGTTTCCTTTTTTCTCCAATACTGCTACAGATTTAAATTTTATTCTTTAAATCTTCCCAAAGGAAAGTATAATCCAGGTAGGATAGTTGGATGTTGGTTATGGATTGGCATATCTTTTACTCTATTTTTTCTCTTCGGCTGTCCTTTCTTCTTCCCACCATGGCCAGATTCCTCAACCCCAACATCCAACATGGTGACACCAGTTTTCAACCCCTTGTTTTCAGCTCTTGGTCTCTCTGTTTGAATTCTTGTATCTGTTGGCGTTCCTGAGGACTGCAGTGATAGGGTTTTTCAACAATGGCACTGTGGACATTCTGAGGCAGAGAATTCTTTAATGCAGGTGACTGTCAGACTTTAGCAGCATCCCTGTCCCCCTCCATATGTCTCTCCCTCCCAGTTTGTGATGTAAATGTTTCCAATGTTGCCCAATGTTCCATAGGGGGCGAAACTCCCTCTGGGTTATGCAAGGCTGAGCTATAACATTGTCAGGCATTCTCAATGGCTATTCAACACTGCAGTCAGGGCATTTAAAAAATATCATTTCACAAGGGAGACAGTCTTTTTACTATCTTCATGACAGGTCCATATATTTTTTGTCATTGATTTCATTCTGGGATTGTCCTGAGTTCATGAAATTTTATCTTTTGCTATTAAATGTTCAGCTCATACAGAATGAAATGTCATTTAATTGTTATGGGTTTGGAAGGCTTTTCATATGAAGAAATTCAGAGGGAGGGGCAGAGAGAGAGAGAGAGAGAGAGAGAATGAGAGAGATATGAAGATCATAGCCCAGGGGTCTCCATATTAAAATAAGAAAAAGTGGCTATTCCACTAAAGATCCCTGTTTGGACTGAACTGTGGTTAAAATGACCTCTCCCGGAAAACAAGAACACATTGACCAACATGCTGATCCCTCACTTCTGTTACCAAAGTTAAGTGTGTGAGGATTCTGTCTTTATTATAGTCCTTTTGAGATGAAAGGAGTGTATGTTAGAATATGTCTGCATGAGTAGACTATATATATTTCTTTTATTTCATCCCAGGGAACTTAGCTTAGCCAATACTTTCTTAAATACTTATAGCTCCAATGAACCAAAGGCCCTACAGGAACACATTATGAAAGCAGATCATTGACATATAAACAGAAGCAAAGGTCCCGAGCTTCCTGCTTCCTTTCTTGCTGATGGAATTAGCTGGAGACAAGACAGATCTTAAGTCTACCAGCCACAGGACACAGGGAGTAGTATTCATGGAGGTGAAAATCCATGTTTGCAAAGGGGAACTTCATCTCAGGTACACAAGTGTGCTTCCTTTAAGCTACATTTGATATGATTCATTCACAATTTTCAGCTAAGACTTTGTTTAATGATGATAGTCTTCCATTCAGTAGAAGAAGGCTGCCCTGGCCGCGGGCTCAGTAGGTTGGAGCATAGGCCATGGACCAAAAGGTGTGGGTTTGATTCTGGTTGGGGCACATACTTAGGTTGCGGGTTCCTCTCTCTAAATTCCCCCCACAGCAGGACACTGGCAGCCCCTGCCCCCACGCGCCCCTGCTCTCCCAAGGCCCCTCACCTTATGACATTTCTCTTGCTTATTTCCCCCATCCTTCCTTAGTGCCACTTGCATTTTTCCTTTCGCTGCCTGTCACCCCCTGGGACGCACAGTTTGCCTTAGGTTAGCATCCTTCCCTTAACCCAGGATTCTAGTGAAAAAAAATCTACACTTTGTTTTATGTATATGAAGAAATGGAAGCAAACAGATTAACTTGCCCGGATCCCTCAGCAGAATCCGGGTTTGAACCAGGGTCTTTCTCACTCTAAAAAACTGTGCTCTTTCCTTCTAATTCTTTTCCTTGTGACTCTTTCATCTGTAGACGATCTTTTTTATGTCAAGGTTTGATGTCAGATTTTATAAACGTCTAATCAACATTATTTGAGCAGAGAGGTTACTTGGAACCCGAGTGGACGAATCTAAGTGTGCCCAGAGGAGTTTAAAATAGGTAGGAAAAACTTGTTAATGCAGTTGTTTACTTAAAAAGGAAACAAAAATCCCTCGGGTTATACAGTTGGAGGCACCATAATTAAACAGGCCTTCCAAGGTGCATTCTTTAAAAATACTTTCTGGACTAAAAGATCTCTGCTTCATCCACCCACACCACCGTTACTTCTCTAACTGATCTGTAGGGAAATCAATACAGTTGCTCAGCATCTCAGCATCTACAGATGTCACTGGCCCCAGGGCCTTAGCTTTTGTTTGGCCCCTAGTGAGTGAGCAACACTGAATCAATGAGATTTTATTGTTGCTGTTAATGTAATGAAAACACGACTGGGCAGACTCATGTAGCTCCACTGCACAGGCTTCCACGTGGTCTCATGGGGGTTTTGTACCCTGTCAAATTTTCTTAGCTTGTTCCTCCTAGAAACACAGTTCAGGCTCCACATGTCACCCCATTAGTCAATGGTTCTCCATTTGGGTTGTGTATTGGTACCAACCAAGGAGGGACCTTTTTTAAAAGAGTATTGGTGCCTAAACCCCATTGCTAATCAATTAAATCAGAATCCCAGGGCTTGGGGAGGCGTCTATGGTAGAGCCCCTGAGTTAGATGACAATTACGTTAGACTGAGTCACTAAATTCCCTTGATATGATTCCTGGCCAGGTTGGCAAGGGGTACAGTAAGTACAAAGCTAATTCATTAAGACCTAAAAGGGCCCCTTTCAGGAAACCATGGGCCTTCTTTCTCTTAGGGGCACTTTATCTATTTTATTTCAGAAAATGTATTAACTAAGCAGACTTAGAAGAGCCTGCTCCCTGCTAGAGCCCCAAAGGTAACTGGAAAACTGAGTGACCAGTGATAATAGGAGGAGGGAGAGAGTAAACTTGTGAGAATACGCCTGTGCTGTCGTGAATCACAGTCATTTCGTTCTATAGAAGTGTGCTCTGTTCTCTTCTGATCATTTCGGGATATTTAGCAGGGCTCTATTTGCTCAAGGCCATCTTTTTCACAGCAAACTCTTCAACTAAGCACCTTGTGTTGATTCTTTCTTCCATTCTGGAAAGAAATGAAAAAATCTCTGCTTTTCTGGCTTTCTCTAACCTTTATGGTCCCCTGCCCATTCACTTTGATTTTTTTTACCAAGTCAGTTCTTTTATTTCCCCCTGCTCTTTTTTCACTTTCAAGCTTGGTGAATCAAATTACCTCCTTCAGGTCAAGAAGCAAACAAATATATTAACACACAGACGGGGGGGGGGGGGGGGGGGGGAGGGCTGTCCAACTCCACACCCCTCACAGAGAAGTCCTGGTGTTTATGTTTCCTGGGAAGTACTTATATGTGAGGCAAGGATGATGCCTGAGGAAAAACCAAAAAGGGACATTTGCAAATGCATTTGTGTGTGTGTGTGTCTGAATCTGGCTGCTCCCTGAAGAGAGCTATGTTTATATTTCCAAAGTAAGCTCTTATTTTTTCTTTATTGTTAAGGGCGCGTACCCTGACCCCCAAAGTCGTTCCCTGTAAACAACTTCAGTTCTAATGACTATCGATTGGGGAATCCCAGCCTTTCACTGAGCTGCCAGCTCCCTCTGGCAAGTTAGAAATAAATCAATAGCAAAGTGGGAGGCAGTTGCTACAACAGGGAGCGTATCCAGTGAGCTGAGGTGGTTCCCATACAGTCAAGTACTTCCCAGGATTAGAAGCGCAGGGACTTTCCTAAGAGGGCTGTGGCCTTGACTTTGACCGGGCTCTCTCTCTCCTTCCCTCCCCCCCAGCCGTGTGTGTGTGTGTGTGTGTGTGTGTGTGTGTGTGTGTGTGTGTCTCCTGTTTTAGCTGAAGGAAGTCATTGGAGTCACCCATTTGATTCACCCAACTTGAAAGTGAAAAGGGAGCAGGGAGAAATAAAAGACCTGACTTGATAAAAAAAAAATCTTAAAAAATATAAGTATGGTCCATCTTTTTAATGAAAGTGACTGGACTGGGAAGCAAAAGGTTTAGAGAAAGCCAGAAAGGAGAGTTTTTCTCAGAACGGAATAAGTGGAGGAATTTGTTGTGAAAACAGATAAGACAGGATCCCATTTAGAGCATCATCAAAGATCTAAAATACCCAATCAGCTGTCGATCCGACCAACCCTGCAATCATCCCAGCAACAAAATGTGACAAGAGAGACCAGAAATTACATTAAAAAGTACTTGATGGAGAATTTAAGAGATGATTTTAAAAAGACATTCAAAATTTTTGCATGTAAATAATATAACTATATTCCCTGGACATTTAAAAATGCATGGAAAATTTAGAAAAGCAATACCGTGGAAATTCCATAATCTAAACTTGTGTTTTCTATCAGTTCCAGATCTAGTTAATGTGCCCTATTTCTCTCTGTTCTCTTTCATAGGCCTTTAACCGGGACAGAAATTTTTGGGAGTATATTTAATTAGCTTGTTAGGGATGAGTACCTAAAAAGAAAATTTGTTACTCTCCAACATTCATAGTTCCTAATTTTGCCCTGCAGCTTAAAAATCTAGAGGTAAGATCAATTAAACACTATATTTAGAACAACTTGATGAGATTTCGGGTCTGGTAATTCCTTTTAGGAAATGAACTCTAATATGTTACATATTTTAATACCTCTCACTCATTCTAACTCTGTTCTAACCTACTTCGAGATCATTGTCTGACTTTTCTAGGCATGCCAAATATAATTTTCCTGCCCATATAGGCCATGAATGCTGAACTTAATAACTCATGCCAAAGGTGTAGCCACTTGTGTTAATAACAGGTGAAATTTCTGACCAATTATGGGACGTAGCTGGCAACAGAGCAGCAGTATCAGGTCATGCCCATCAGCATGATGACAATAGGAAGTTGAAAATGAAAATAAATGAATGCTTTTTACTTTGAATTGTAATATGGAGTTTAAAATATAACTCAGCCCTCTATAAGACAGGAACAAGCCTTCAGAAGAAGAAAGCGTTTTATTTCACTATTCAAAAGCTCTGAAAAAATAATAAATTCATTCAAAAGCCATTTTATTAAAAATCTACCGAGTGAAAGTTCCTGTGCTAGCCTGCTGAAGATATTGAAATAAATAAAAGTCTAAGTCTAGGGGGAGATTTATAAATAGAATCTTAAAGGGAGTACATGCTATAGCTAGATAAACGAATAGATGATAGGTAGGTAGATGATAGATAGATGATAGATAGATGATAGACAGATAGATAGATAGATAGATAGATAGATAGATAGATAGATGATAGATAGATAGATAGATAGATAGATAGATAGATAGATAGATAGATGATAGATAGGTGATAAATGATAGATAGATAGATAGATAGATAGATAGATAGATAGATAGATAGATAGATAGATAGATAGATGATGATAGATAGATAGATAGATAGATAGATAGATAGATGATAGATAGATGATAGATAGATAGATAGATAGATAGATAGATAGATAGATAGATAGATAGATAGATAGACAGATAATGATAGACAGATAATGCTATGAAAGTAAGGAGCCCAGAACACCTAATTTTGCCTGGAGGATTCAGGGAAATCTATACAATAAATATATACTTGAGCAGGGTCAAAATTCAGCAGGGTGAGAGATAAATGCAAATATACCAAGTAGAAAAGGGAGACAGAGGCAGGCATCCCAGGGGAAAGAACAGCAAGAACAAAACTGGGCAGGATGAACGAGGAGGGAGTGCGGGCCATGCACCTGGGAAGGCGGCAGGAGACAAGCTGGAGCGGCAGGCTGGGCTCGCTGCAGGGAAAGGCTCCCTAAGCCACGATAAGAGGTTCGGACTTTTCCTTCTGGGCCAGTGATTTTCAACCCACGTGCCGCAAGAATTTTTAAGACATGCAATACCTGACTATTTAGTCAGGGGCCTGACCTCTTTTCCCTTAGATTGTCAAATAAAAAAATAGCAACAGCCAACACAACAATCGCCATCTGATGTGAGTGCATCAAAATGATACCTTTTGTGTGTGTGTGAGATCAGCAAAAAATATAATTTTTGGTGTGCCGGAGAATTTTAGTAATTACGTTGTGCAGTGAGGTGAAAATGGTTGAAAATTGCTGTTATGGACATTAAGGGGCACCCTGGCAGTTTTTAAGTGGGGGAATAAAGTGATTATATTTGAGTCTTAGAGAAAATAATGTTAGAGATAAAATGAAGGATGAAATGATATTATGCTATGTGAAATAAGCCAGACCGAGAAAGACCAATACCATGTGATTTCACTTACATGTGGAAGCTAAAGAGCAAAATAAATGAACAAACAAAATAGAAACAGATTCATAGACACAGAGAACAGACTGATGGTTGCTGGAAAGGAGGAGGGCTGGGGGGCTGGGTGAAAAAGGGGAGGGACTGAGACGGACAGATTGGCAGTTACAAAATAGCCCCGGGGTGTAAAGTGTATTACTGAACACAGTCAGTAATATTGTAATAACTATGTAAAGTGCAGGTGGGTACTTGAGTAGCTTAATAGTCATGTAAATATTTATTTTATTTTCTAAATATCAGCTCTTTGATTCATTTATTATCCCTATTTTTTTCTAATTTATTTCTCATTTTTAGCTTTGTTAAATCAATTCCTCTGCCTTAGTTTAATCTACTTGTTTTCCATAATTATTTTATTTAAATATTAATGAATTGATTTTCATTATTTCTTATTAATTAACATAAGTGCTTAAGACCATGGATTTTGCTCTGAACATGGATATGACCATATTCCATAGATATTGATGTATAGCAGTTTCAATTATCATTATTTTCTTTAAAATTTGAAATTGTGGTTATTTGGACCATAGTAAACCAGTAGGTTTACATTCAGGACAACATCAAATGCTTTATGGATAAAGTCTTGTTTTAATGGAGCTGTTCACAGGGCACAGTTTCCATAATCTTGCGAGACAGAAGTTAGCCCAACTTTTGAGAAGTAACCAGAATATTGTCTAAGAAGATCTTGGGTTTTTATTTTGGGTGTCCTTAGAAAACTTGGTGCAGGCCACCGTTTAAAAACATACAGTGTGTAATCTGGGTTTTACTTTCTCCTCTGAAACGGCAGTGTTGGGTGCCAGCTGCGACTCTCCAGGAGCTGGCCCCACACAGTCCCGAGAAGCGAGCGTCAGTGTCCTCTGGATCGTTCAGCAGCTTTCGCTTTCAAAGAACTGGTGAAAAATACAGAGTTGAGTTGAAAGTCATGTTTATTTATCACTCTTGTTTAGTTTTTGTCCCTCAGGGATTACAGATCCCCAGAGATAAATCATACTTGAAACATTTGTGCAGAGAAAAACAAAGATTTCTTTGAAAGGAGGGAATGAGGGACACAGAGGGACTTCTGTGTTCTTGAGATTTTGCCTTATTTTCCACTAAGTGATTTACCACCATATTTCCTCACTTTCTTCCTACAGTATCATTCCACGTGGTTTTTAGTATTTAGTATCATCCAGGGTGATTCCGGCTGATGCTAAAGAATAATATTTTTACTCTATTGGCTGCTATGGAGGGCAAGGTATGGGGAGAAAGAAAGGAAAAAGCAGGTGCCTGAAAGTAAAACAAAGGAAAACTAGCCTTTCAAGTAGTTTCTTTCTATCCAGGGGGAAAACAAGAATATTTGCTGCTGCAATGCGATCTGAGGTATATCCATAACTGACATTGAAGGGAAGGGCATTCTTGGTGGGCTGAGGCCGATTTCATTTCGAGCACTTTTCAGTTGGGCCTCTAACCCATCACTCACGTTCTGAAGCATGACTGTTCTGAGCCGCGAGCTGTCGTGAGGAGTGAGCCAGCACAGAGTCCTTGGAAAAACAAATCTCTCTCCTTTTAAGCTATTTGCACATGTAGGTAGCTGATCTGTCATTACACTAATTCCTAAAGAAATCAAATAAGACAGCCACTCAATTTACTCTTTAATTTACTCATTAAGACAGAATGAGCCTGAAGGGGACCACTCAGTCTGGAGAGAACAAGAAATCATAGCATCAAAGTAGCAAAGTAATTCTACTCATAAAAAAGACTTCATTTGCTGTTCCATGTAGTAAAAATAAGTCCTGGTGTGAGTTTAGAATAGATGTAAGAGCCTGTTGACACAAAAGTAACTTCTGGAGGCCCCAGAATAATCAGCCGCCGGTTGGACTGCTTTCTTCCTTTCAATTTCTTGGTAGGCCAATCCATATGAAATCACATACCTGGTGTTAAGATGTTAAGAAGCACATATAATTATGACAAGAAAAATAGGTGGTTCAAGTGACTTCTTGGTAAACAGTCCCGGAAATTTCCTTTCTACTTCTATAAATTATTAAGAAAAAAGAGAGACTCTAGGAGAACCTCCCAATCTGGCAAAGACCATTCATTGAAACCTTGGATTTTCCACTTTCTTTTCTATTCTTGCCACTGTGGAATTGGGCAGGTTCCAATGAAAGAGCAGGAAGGACAAATGTGATATGTTTTAAGGTTCAAGTACACAGCTAAAGAGTCCTAACCCAGGCTCTTAAAAGGAAATTTTTTTAATTTGGAAGCAATACAATTTGCTTCCCTCCCCTCCCCTTCCGGTCCCCTTCTTTCCTTCATCTCTCCCTCCCTCCCTCCCTCCTCCTCTGTCTCTCTCCCTCTCCCTCTCTCTTCTCGCTAAATGGACAATCTACTTTTCACATGTGAAGTTACTAAATGTATATAATAAACTTCTAGAGGGCATGAACTGATAAGACTGTATTACTTTCCTAACCTCCTTTCCCTTTATTATCCTCAGCTCCCCTTTCTCACGAATTATCCAGCACCCAGTGTGACATATGAGTGAATATAAGTCAGTCCGTTTTTCAAATGATCAGATAACATGAGCATTTTGAAGTTCACCCTTGACTCTGGGTGGTGCTGCAGGTGTTGTAGCAATGATGCCACGCTGAAACCATTCGGGATCCTCCACTTCAAAGCGTCAGAAGGCTTCGCTGACTCAGTGTACATCTGCAGGGAGTGAGCTTGAACTTTGTAGAGGAAAATGCCATTTCCAGGGCCCGCAACCACCCTGAAGAAAGGATCGGAGCGTTGCAGGGCACGCAGAGCTTGTTACCACCTGAAGGGGCCCTGCTCCTCCCACAGGCCTGTCCTTACAGCCTTCCTAACAAGCGAGAGCCTTAGGCAAGGCCCAGCAAGCATAGGATAATTTACAGATGCTAAAAAAGCAAGGGAACCTCAATATTTTGACAACCATTCCCTTCTCTTATTAGGATGTGTGCCGTTTCTTTCTGATTTTCCTGACTGTTCATTTTGGCCTTTAAGACTTTTGTCAGTCATTTTCTCTCTAGGGGACTTTGCCTACTCTCTTCCTAGAGCTGGTCCTACGAACAGCGCATGTTTGTTTTTGAAGACAAAAACCAAAACACCATTCTTAGATTTACCTTGGCCAAATCACCATTCTTTTGACTCTCTGTAATAGTCACTATAGCTTTGCCCTCTCTCCCTCTCCCTCTCCCAGACCCTCTCCCAGGCCCTCTCCCTTTCATTGAAATGCCTGAGAAGAAAAAGCATTTGTAAGACAGCCAGTTAGGTTCCAAACACGGCTCAGTTCTGGAACCAGGCCTAATGAATCCCTCCCCTGTTCTGGGTTACATAAAAAAAGTTAATGAGACATGCTGCTTCCCAGCAAAGGATGTCTTTCCAAAGAGGATTTGATTTTGGAAAACCATTGAATATTATTCAAAGCCAAATAGAGAGAATAATTTAGGTGACCAGGCTGAGTAATCCGATTACTTAACTGGTTTGTTTTATGTCTAAAAAGCATTTATTCAATAAATTATTTTTTGAATTGTCAGGCTAGGTATAGAGCGGTAGCAAATAAATAAAGCCTGACATCTATATGTGTGGAGTTGATAATTAAGAGAATATACACATACTGAAAAGATAATGTTACTACCCTCAAGGGCCTCTTTTTTCCATAGGATGAAAATTGTGTTTTCCGGGTCTTTGCTACAGTTATTTACCGCATTTATTTACAGCAGTCCTGACACTTTTCAATTGACTTTGATTTATTGAATTTCATTAGTTCTGAAAGACAACTTATATAAGGCAGGACTCTATATAATTAGAACTATTGCTTTGGGGTTAAGCTATAGCTTTCCAAGGTAATTATTATGCTGTTTTGCCTTTTTCGTTGCTGTTATGTGACTTACTGGTGGGAAAGCAAAAAGAGGTCTAGGAATAATTAAATCTTTTGGACTTTTGCAAATTGGAATGATTTACCTGGGCCCATGATTGCTCTTGCACTCGCTTAAGACAGAGATGGGGGAGGGGTGAGAGAGAATATTAGAGACAGTCAAAATCATCTCGCATGTTTTGTGATTTCAGTACTCTGCTATCTGGCAAGGTATTCTTTAATTGCTTACTTGAAGTATTGTTAGACTTCTGTCACTTGGGTTCTCTGAGAAGCAGGCACTGAGTTATGGGTGCAGGAAGTTTATTGGGGGGGGGGGTGACACCTGTGTAAAATGCAGGGGCGGAAACCAGATGAGGCAGGGAGAGCCTCAGACCATGATGCAGATCTGACAAAGATTCAGTCTAGTGTCAACCCAACAGCGAGCTCCGCAGCAAAGGTTGCCCTTAGGAGGAGTCCTGTTTGGGGTGGAAATAGCCAAGCTCTAGAAAGTCACTATGATCAGTCACTGGCTGGAGAAGCCCAAGAAAAGCAAGGCCTGGGTTCAAGGTTCCACAGGCACTACAGCTAGAGGCTGCTAGCTAAGCTCACTCCTTAGAGATGTCACACAGAGGTACAGAGAAAGGGTCGAGTGTTGGCTTTTGGGTTCCAAAATAAACTTTTGATATGCATGACTATGACGGTTGTTTGGAAGGAAAGTCATTGTGTTTACCAAGAGCCTGAGTCATACTCAGTGAAAGAGAGAACAGGACAATTCTGGGTCCAGAGAAAGTTGTTGCCCCTTCGAGATGGGAAGGAAGTAAAGTGAGAATGAAAGAAGAAATGGAAGGAGCAGGCTCGTCTGGGCTGAATCCTGGCGGGAAAGGCCAGAATCCGATAACCCAGCCAGAGGAGGGATCTGAGCACCCGGCAGGGACAGGCTGCACGTGGCTGTTCAGTTGTGCCTGTCCCCAGGTCCTTGGCTGAGGGACTGTGAGTGGGGCCGACACCCAGCTTGCACAAAGCTCCAGAGCCATCAGACCAAGGGGCAGAAGTCTTCTGCCTCTCGGTCTGTCCAGAAGATGTGCATCTTGGCAATCTGTCCAAAAAGAAGCAATGCTTTTATTTCTAATTCACACAGTGTTTCTTGTACACCAGCAGGGGCCCTGCCAATGCATTGCTCTCTGGATGGAGTCTGAGACAAACCACAAGGTCTCAGAATCCTCTCCATCCAAGCAAAATACAGGTGAGGAGAGAGTGACTGTCTGGCGGGTGTGCATGACCATGGGCCTGAGGCGTCCTCCCCGGGACTGGTAGTGCAGTCCTGGGAAGGCTAGAGTTCCTCTCCTCCATGTCCAGAGCAGTACTGATGTACTGAAGCCAGAAGACGTGGAGAGGCCTTAAGTAGAATAAAGAGCTTTTCTGAAGAAGTATGGAATCAAAGAGTCCAAGAGATATGAGAATTAGTGGACAGCAAGTAGAAAAGTAGTGATGATCCATCATTGTTCCCCTCTGAGTAGCATATAAACTTTGAGGACTCAGTGACAGCTCTGGGGAAAAATGGGAAAGATCTTGTACTGACAGAGACTCTCTTGTATGGATTAGGTTACCTAAATTCACGAAGGTTGTATTTCTGCCTATTCCAGAGGAATAGGGACCCAAAGTAGTGGGAAAATTAAGATACATACATTTGCTTTCGGTTTAGGTTGTGACCTGACAAATGAGAACCTCATGTACTTTCATCAATAATCGAGGTTCCAAGTTGAAGAGAATTTCCCAAAGTCTCAGAAATCAGCAAGAGGAAAAGCTTTCAGACTCCGGCTTTCTGACACCAACCCCAGTGTTCTTTAACTAACAGCATCCCACTTCCTCTCTGCAACTTGTGAGGCTATCACTGTGCAGGGTTTGGCACACAGCGGGTGCTAGATAAATGCATGCTAGTGAATGTTAATTGACTCATTTGCTGCATCCCTGAAGGTCGAATTAGCTGAGCACACAAAGCTGAGAGGCTCTAGTCCTGTGCCTTAATTAGCAAACCAGGATGAGCCTAAGTGCTTTAGAGAAAGGGAGAGAGGCAGTTGAAACCAGGATTTTAAATGATCAGAACCGCTGATCTGTTTACACACACGGTGCCAGAATCTGGCTGGTGAATATTACAGGAGCATCTTAACAGCCAAAGCGCTGTGCACAGAGCTAGCACCCTGCAATGACTGAGCTGGCTGTACCTCTCTTTCTTGTGAGGATCCCACCTACCATGGAGCTCAGACAGCAAGCTCTCGGTTCTGAGGCTCGTTGGACATGCCATGTCCCCTCTACTGTCTACTCACAACTACAAAGTCTGAAGTCTGGGAGCCAGACCAATTTATTGTATATTGCCAATGCAAAATGTTTAATGAACTTACATTGATTCACAAAGTAAATTCTAATTTAACTCTCCCCTCACCCTCCGCCAGCAAAATATGCATTTGCTGACAGATTTCTTTTATGGACCGATTTTAAACACTCAAAATTTAGGTAAGTGAAAATTCAGGACTCAGACTCAGTACTAAAAGTATAGTGCTTACAAATGAAGCTGTTCAAAAATACAAACAGCCCAGATGTCCATCAGCAGGGGAATGGATAAAGAACTAGGGGTATATTCATGCATCGAGTGCTATGCAGTATTATAAAAAAACATACAAATTATTCATGCATAAATAGCATGGGCAAATCTCTAACCATTCATGCTGAGCAAAAGAGGCCAGGTGCAAATAAAATAGCACATTTACATAAAGTTCTAAAATAGTCCAAACAAGTATTTGGTAAAAAATAAAATAACGGAGAAGCAGTTGCCTCTAGGGCGAGGGGTGACTGAAAAGGGGCATGAGAGAACTTTCTGGAATAATAGAACTGTACATTTAGGATCTGTGAATTTTACTGTATCTAAATTGTACCTCAATGAAAATGAATGAACTGAATTTAAAAAGTGAAGCTCTAACAAGGACTGGAGAAATGGCTGTAGTCAAGACGTTGAGAGATGGATACAGCAGTGATGCCATTATTTGCATTGTCTCCGAGACCACACTTACTTTCTTTGGCAACGCTGGACTCCATTGAAAGAAGTGCTGGGGAGTTTTCTTACTGAGCAGATATTAGGTAATATAATTCATTGGATAATTGGTCACTGGCTACATGGAGGATATTGAAAGTCATTTTTAATTGAATTTAGTGGGGTGACATTGGTTAATGAAATTATACAGGTTTCAGGGATACAATCCTATAGTACATCATATGCATATTATATTGTTAGTTCACCATCCCAAGTCAAGTCTCCTTCCATCACCATTTATCCCTCCTTTTTAGAAAGCTTGTTTTCTACTTTACACAACCAAGAATATCAGATTAGAACAGGTGTATGTCATAAAAGCAAATTAAACCTTTTTTAAAAATCACTTCTTTTTCTAAAAAAAAAAACAACAACAACATGAAAGCAAAGATTTCAGCTGAAGTAGTGATATTTTAGTCTTGAGTGACTCCTGGTTTGTTAGTCAACTCTATCATCTTACATAGAATGGTCCCGAGCTGGGATTGTTATAGGATCAAATCACATGTCCTATGTAACGGTGCCTTGTAAATCATAAACCACCATGCGAATAATCGTAGCTGACAAGCACCGGGCACTTCACGGGGTGTGAATGCAGGAGTGTGCCCCAAAGGAAAAGGCCACTTCGGTCCCTTTCAATCGCAGCCTTGGCTTGTTTCAGTGTAAAATCCTTAGGATTTTCATTTTTTGCCTAGTCAGCCCATTTGCTTTTGTTTTTTTCCCCCTCCGGTCATATTCTGATGGCTGCATTTGCTGAGCAAATTTTACTTGAGCTTCATAAAAAATGAAGTATCAGGTAAATGGAATTTGGCACCATCTGCCTGGAACTCGGTCATGAAGTATGGGTGCCTTTTTCTAGATGATAAAAACTTGGAAATGCTAAGTGCACACTGAAAGCAATACTGCAGTAATTCAATGCACAGGTGTCGCAGGCACTGCTGGCGAGAGGGACAGGGGAGTGGAAAGGCTGCATGCTAACCGCCTTAGGCTTTAGGAAATTAAAGAATTCCAGCGAGAGAAGTTCCTCCAAGTTTCTGGCTTTTCATATGTAATTTATGTGAAAGATCTCAGAGTACATTTAGTCCAGATCATTTGTCAAATACTTTTAGGGATTGTAGAATTAATCGAAGAGAGCAGATTTGTGTGATGTTCATATAAGCTCAGCCGCTCTCTGTGTAAGAGAGAATGGTGCCCAAATCCAAATGCTACAGAAAGATACGGCTGATAACTTGGTGTTAAGAGGAGAGGCAGTTTGGGATAGTGTTTTCAAGTGTGGACTCTGGAATTTAACAGAATTCTCCTCAGATATTTATTCTATCATTTCCTTGATATGTGATCTACAATTAATTAAACTCCCAAGACTCAGTTTTCTAACCAATAAAATGGGTATATTCGTAGTAACTATTGCATTGTTGATTGCTGTGAAACAAGCCACCCCATACTTCGGGGCTTAAAACAATTTATCACGTGATACTGTGGGATAACTGGGTGGTTCTTTGGCTTCATGTGGTTATCAGCTTGGGTACAAGAAAGGTTAGAGTTGTCTGGAGACTAGACTGGGACCTCAGCATTGTGTGCTGACTGGGGGTCCTTGGTTCTTCTTCACGTAGCATGGCATTTGAGCTTTAAGAAATATCCCAAGAGTGAATATTCCAGGAAAGAGAAAGTTGGAAGATTTTAGGCCAGTTAAGGCTTAGGCCTAGCATCAGCACAGAGGCATTTCCACTATATTCTATTAATTGATCATGAAGATTCAATGAAATAAAATTTGAACATTTTACACAGATGTTAGTACATACTAAGCCTTTATTCAGTTGTTACTAATGTTGCTGTTACCCCAATGAACGATTGTAACTTTGATAGCTTAAGTTTTAAGACCTAACATTAGGGCATCTAAGGCTAAGGCCTGGAGACTGGCAGCCTCACAGGGTCCAGCCTGATCTGCTTTCTCCCCACTTTGCAGCTTCTTCTGTAACTCGTCCCCTCCTTGCTCTCTCCTTTCCAGCCACACCGGCCTCCTTGCTGTTTAGCACACGCAGCAAGGAAATTCCAACCTTGGTGTTTTGCCTACATGATCTCTTCACTTGGCACATTCTTTCACCAAATATCCACTTAGCAACTCCTTTGCTTTCTTTCTTTAAGTCTTTGCTTTAAATCTCTTCTTCTCAATGACACCTTAACCACCTTGTTTAATAATGCAGCCTATTCTTACTTCACACTCCACCATAGTCCCCACGCCTTTTTCTGCTCTACATTTTTTTGTTTGTTTCAGCACATCTTCACTTGCTAATTGGTATGATTTACTGATTTATTATGTTTACTGTTTCCCAACTTGAATGTAAAACTCAATGAAGTCAAGATTATTTAACCAATATATTCCAAGTGCCTAGAAGAGTGACTAAAAGATAATTGCTTAATAAATATTTATTGTTGAATGGACCATTTCTAGAGATAAACTAAAAGGAGCTGCGAACAAACCAAGAAAGCTTCCTCTAAGGCTGCAGTGTCTAAGTGGATCTTATCCACTTACATGGCTTTAATACAAGCTCTACACAGTGACTCCCACAATTACTTTTTCTAGCTCCTATCTTCCCCCCCCCTTGCACCTAACTTCAATATTCAACCCCATAGCAGATAGTTTCATATGTCTGTCCCAAAGAAACATAAAAATCAATGTGAGAGAGAAACATCCATTGGTTGCCTTCCATCCATGTCCCAGCTGGCCACCCAGGCATGGGCCCTGACCAGGAATTGAACCGGCGATCTTTTGGTGCAAGGGATGACACTCAACCAACTGAGCCACTTGGCCGGGCTCTAAATGTTTTTTGACCAAACCCTGGGTCATTGGCTTTCTAAATCAAATAACTCTGAGGCCCATACTACCTTGAGAATTTCTCCTTACATTGGAGAACAAAATTTTTAGCACTTAAAACAATTTGAGGTAGAGGAGTTCCTATTACTTGCTACTGAAAGCATCCGAAATAATCTCTATAACATAGTTGGTCCTTAAACCTGCCTGGAAGAAATAGAATTTTTCAACCGCATAGCTCATTGTTTCCAAGAGGTAAAACAAAATCTGTATTATAGGCGCTTCTTTCTCTTTCTCTTCTTAATTTATTCAGAGAATTGATTTTAAAAGCAGTGAAAAATCATTTGGAAAAAATTGCATGCAGCTTTGTTGGCTCAACCAAATACATATTGATTTCTTTGTTAGAGGGAAGGAGAAACAAGCTCCTATTTCCTGCAGCTTACTGGTAGGATTAGTCTTTTGTTATTTCTAGACTGACCCATTATTTTTAATATTCCTCACCTCCTTTTTTTCTTACAATGGGCAGCAACTGCTGTTTGGGCAGCTGCACTGAGGGTAAACCACAGCTTTTTAGGGAACATACTCAACGATTAAGACAAAATGACCTTTTGGTTATCATAAGAAGGCAAATTTCTCTCTGGAGCAAGAGCTCTCTGAATCAATGATCAGAAGAAAGGAAGCACCAGCTACTCTTCATGACCAAGTTCACAGTTTAGGTTTGTCTTTGAATTACCAGCCACAGGTCGAAACAATCTGTACAGCGGAAACCAGAGAGTGAGGTAAGGAGAGCAACTTAAAGCTGCAAATAAAGGACTTTTGCCCAGGTCCAGTCTTTTTCGTGCATGATTCAAGGTGTAGCCTACTTGAAAGCTCGGGTACAGGGATGCGCCCTTGGATGTGTTCCTTTCGGACCAGCCTTCGTCTAGTAGGTCCCAGGGGACCAGGTTTCGGTTCTGCAGATCTTGATGGTGTCCCTTGAAGAGGAGAGGACACCGGGCTGTAAACCTCCTTCTGGGACATGTAGATGAGGGGGAATCTACATTCCTTTGAAGGCTGTTTGGATATTCCCGCGCCCTGAAATGCAGTCATTCTGTTTTAAAGGCACTCAGATGACTGAAATGGCCTGGCAGCAAAAGGAGTTGGAGGGACAGTGAGAAACTGCCTCGAATGGCAGGCACGGAGCCTCCAGGTACTGGAGGACCTGAAATTGTCCTCCAAGGGTCTTGACGGCCACCCCCCGCCCTCCCTCCTCTCACGCAGGAGCCCCCGGGGAGCCCACCTGCCTGCAGCAGGGCGGCCGCCCCGTCTCAGGCAGCTCCGTGGGCACAGTATCCCAATACTGTGGCACAGCAGCCCTCCCTGCCTTTCTCAGCTTAGCTCCTGTATTTATCGGAGTAGGAATGAGAAGGTCTACAGTTTGCTTTTTGTAAAAAAAATGATTTATTATCTCTTTCCATTCTCCAAGGGATTAATATTGTTTATTGTTTCCTGTAAAAACCCGGTGGACATTTGTCTTTTCTCTCTCTTTCCTTCATTCCCTCTTTCATGTTCTCCCCCCTCCCCTTCCTTCTTGACTGCCTGGTGTGTAATTCTCTTTCTCTTGTAACCGGTTTCTTAGGCGTCACTGTTGTCATAGTGTAGAAGTGACATTAATGGATACCCTCTTTCTGCACTCGAAAGCATCCTGTTTCCTTTTCTCTTGTCTAGAATCCTGTTAAGAATCAAGAAGCAGATGTGATTTTCCCTCCCTCCCTCTCCCCCTCCCGCCCCCCCCACTCCCTCCACTGAATTGTCAAAGCGGTTTTTATAGTGTCGAGGTTAAGAGCTCTGACTTTGGAGGCAGAGGGGCCTGTGTTCTGATCTCTGGCTCTGCTGCTGCAGTGCTGTGTGACCTTGGGAAAACTCTTCACCTCTCTGAATCTCATTTATTGTCCTCTGCAAATTGAGTATAACAACTATCTCAGAGTGCCTATTTTGAAGACTAAGTAAGAAAACAGATGTTAAAGGCACAGAGAGTGGGCCATGGAGCAATTTAGTTACCGATGGTTGTTTCTGACTATTACTATTTATATATTCATTCTGAATAATTATTAGTGTTCTTTTTTGTAACACCTACCAAAATCTATAGTAGTCTTTATTTATTTGTTTTCTCCCCTAAGAGAACATAAAACCTTTATTTTTGTGTGTGTGTTTTCATCACTGTATCCCGAGTGTCCCACATAGAGTAGGGCTAATATTCAGAGAGTAAGTTTTACTGCCGCTATTATCTGTTACTCTGCCTAACGTTACTGCTGTTGTATGCCACGAGGCCGACATCATTCATATACACATGCTGAGAACCAAGCACAGGGTTCAGAATAGTGTGAAAACTCAGCATCTATTATTAAATGAATGAAGAAAGAAACTAAAGCAGCATTTGTCCCAATTATCCTCCTAAACCGACAGATTGTGGCTTATTCTTTGTGTCCATGGAGCCTAATAGGCATCCAGTAAACACTTGCTGAATTAACTCTGTTAAAATTGAGAGGAGGGATTTGTGACTTAATTACGGAATGGAGATGAGCTGAGTTCATTTCTGCTGGTCCTTCTATTTTTTGTCAGGCCTGGTTTATTTCTAGTCTCGGCTGCAGAATCTGGCATGAGAATCTATCAACAGGAAGACACGAGGGATTAACTTAATAAGAACAGAATAATAGTTCCCAATAAGACCCAACAACGGCCCTTCCCGATCCCTGCTCAGCCCCCGCAACTGCATCGTGGCAGGTGGGAGAAGTAAATGACACTGTGTTCCTGCTTCCTCACCTGTCGTGAATTTGTTCGTGCCAGTGACAATGAGCATGAAGGACAGACCAGAAGTGGAAAGTAGCTCATACAAGAGCAATGGGCAGCCTCGGGCGGTGGCTGGAGGCAGGGATTGGATTTAATTGGGAGTGGTTGTGCTATCGTGGGCCGATTAGGTAAACGCATCTGTCCTGGGCCCCGTTGGACACCAGCTATTTGTGCCGCCGTCTTCCCCTGAAAGCCTGCTTTCTGACTCCCAGGGCAGGGTAGAGAGGAAGGGAGAAGTCTGACACTGAAGGGAGTTCGCTGCTTCTTTCCACATCTAGAGCTATTGCTCTGGTTGCTTTACCCAGAAAATGATTTGGCCTCCGCCAGCAGCGATAAAGAGCTGGCTAATGCTCTCCTGTCAAGACATCAGCCAGGAGTAACCAGCAGTGGCCACCAGCGTGAGGAGCAGTCGTTGCAAAATGAGCTGCCTGAATCCCCCGGTTAGGATGTGACTTGGAATAGCGGTTCGTTCCCACCTCGCTCTCACCCCCTTGGCTAGGCACCCTAGTGAACAGCGACCCGAACAACACGAAGGCGACGGGGGTGCCAAACCTCCCAGGCTCTAGGATCGCTGCGAAGGCCTCTTACTAGCTGTGTGACTTTAAAAAAGCCACTAAACCTCTCTGGGTCTCAACTGTAAATATAATGTCATACCTGCCTGAAGATGCTGGGGTTGGCTTGGGTTTTTGACATCTCCTGTGACTCTCAGTTATGTTATCATGAAACCGCTCCGGATGGTCCCAGTCCAGCGTAGTGGTCGGCAGTTAAATGGGGACATATTGGTGGTATTCTCACGGGGGACCTCACTCTCCTTTCCAATTTCCCCCCCAAACCTGGGTTATACATACATGGAAACAAACATCACGTCAGAACCACATGCAGGCTTGACAAAAACTAGAAAATACGGAAGGGCCTCTGAACAAGTCATTTCCCCGTGTCCTCTCGGTGACGAACAGAACCTTAAAGGCGCCTGCGTGACAAGTACAGGAACATTTGTAGCGGGGTAATCGCAACAGCCCACAACCGGAAACAGCACCAATGTCTGTCAACATAAGAATGGACAGAAAATTTGAGTTATATTAATACAATATAGTAATTAAAAAGAACCAACTAATGATACGTGAAATGCGCTGATCAGTCTCACCGACGTGAGGCTGCGTGAGAGAAACCAGACGGCCGGGAGCACGTGCCCGCAAAACGGATGAGCAGCGGCGGAAGGGCGGTCACCTGGGGGGCGGGAGCTGCGGGTGTTGAGTCAAGCACCGGGCTAGGAACACATCCCCACCTTGGTCTGCCGGTGGGTACTTGAGTGTTTATGCGTAAAAAATCATCAAGCTGTGTACTTAAGATACAAACAAAATATATGTTGTGTTTTTAAAAAGTATGTGTATATATTTATACATATGCATATAATTACTCAGTGATTTGGAATATATATATGTGTGTGTGTATATATATTCCCCCGAAATTATATACACACTTTAACAACTGGTAGCTCAATTTTGAACATGAAATGTATTTTAATAAACTCTGTCTTTATAATTATTCAAAGTGTATATATACATTAGAAATACAAAATATATATATATATATATATATATTTGTTTTTTCCCATGAAGGAAAACAGGAAGGGGAGTACAGAGGTCTCTTCAGTGAACAAATCACATAGTAGTGTTACCGCCAATAAGAAATGGCATTTGGATTTAGATGCCTAGAGGCTAGAATATATTTACGGTTATTAGGAAATTATTTCTGAGAAAGGCCAACCTCTACTAAATCACCAATCAGCCTCTGACTAGTGACCCTGAAGGTATGAGCTAAATGAAATTTATTTTGACGGGATCAAATTGTATTGACAATCTCAGTAATGGTCTCATTGCCTCATTAGTTAGCACAGGAAAGATTACAGTCAATGATCAGTCACTGAAGCTCATTCAGAACCTTTTTTTTTTTTTAAATATATCTTTATTGATCTCAGAGAGAGGAAAGGAGAGGGAGAGAGAGAGAGGGATAGAAACATCAATGATAAGAGGGTCATTGATCGGCTGCCTCCTGCACTCCCCTGACTGCTGATCGAGCCCGCAACCCGGGCATGTGCCCTGACTGCGAATCGAACCCCGATCTCCTGGATCCCAGGTTGACGCTCAGCCGCTGAGCCATGCCCGGCCGGGCCAGAACCATCTTTTAAAATGTGGAATCCTTGTGTTAAAAACACAGTGAAGTTAACTAGGAAGCAGTGGATGTCTCTCTGATCTTTTTTTTTGGTAATCATATAATTTGATATTTTTGACTCAGAAATTAAAGGCCAAAGGTAAAGAAAATTATTTTCAGCAATAATTATTTTTAAACTTTCTAAATGAATGTAGCTCGAGAGCTTGGCATCCTCCCCCACCTTCTAAAGCAGCACAGAAGGCCCGGCCGGGCGTGGCTCAGCTGTTGAGTGTCAACCTAGGACCCAGGTGATCGGGGTTTGATTCTGGGTCAGGGCACAGGCCGAGGTTGCAGGCTCCATCCCCAGTCAGGGGCATGCAGTAGGCAGCCAGTCAGTGACTCTTTCATCATTGATGTTTCTCTCTCTCTCTCACTCTCCTTTCCTCTATCTGAAATCAATAAAGATATATTAAAATAAATAAATAACTAAAAAATAAAGCAGCACAGAAGGAAAGAAAACTAGAATGCTTTTTCTCAGGAGCAATCCTTTGTAGAAATGCTAAGAAAACAACATTGTGTTTTTCCCAATAAAGAACCCTTTCCCCATTCCTCAGGTAAGTGTTATACCCAATGCATGTCCACAAAGAAAGAAGCCACAATTGCGTTGAGGTTATGGTGCAAGGAAATCAAATTGCTTTTAAGATAATTCTTCACTGTTCTTTGATTTGATCAGAGAGAAACTTCAGAGGAGATTAAATCCCATCCTTGTCTGGCAAATGATGAAGTTTTAGCCAGATAGATAGGTGCCTGCCCAAGGTGACCCCGTTGCAGTGGTTCTCAAAGCTGTCTTTGTCTTGCTGGTGGGTTTAGAAGTCTGTTTAATACAGAGACAGGAAGATGGCCAGAAGGCCATGCAGGAAATGGGCCAGAAACGTCCCTCCAAGATCTGGCATTTGGTGACAGGGTAACCAAATTGCATACAGTGTTTGCTTTTTAAAACATCTTTTCTAACATTTGTCTAATGGGATAATAATCGTGTCCTCAGAGGGTCATTGTGAGAATCAAGTATCTGATATGCAACAATTGTGAGGTGGTTTCCATTGGGTTATCACTCAGTAGTAGCCAAGAGGTATTCCTTCCTTTTCTTGTGTACTGTTAGGGAACCGAAATCCTGTTTTTTCAGGAGTATATCCTTCTTACTAAAGATAAATATTACACAAAAATAGCTAACCAATTCTCCACGTAGCAAAGGGCAAAAAGGTCAGTCTTCTTTGCCCAGTCCCTTAGGTTTTCCTAATAGGGAGTTTACTAACACACAAGCAAAATTAGAATTTAACTTGCTTTGAAGTCAAATTCTAAGATATGTGTTGAGTAATTACTGTAATAGACAGCAAAATTCAAAAGGCTTAAATAATCTGTAGTGAAATGCTCAAAGGCCATTGGTCAGCAGGGTGCCTATTTCACAGGTAACTTTCTCTTCTTTTTCTTGACAATCAGATGGCATAATTAGAACCTCTGTGACACGTTTGTCTTACATGAATGTTTTATCATCTTGCATTGCTCTTTTATCTTAAAACTAGAACTTGTCCTGCCATGAACATGTATCTATCTATTCATTAGTCTGTCAAAATGTCTGTAAACATTAGATTGCTTTTGAAAAGCAAATGCCTAATTTGTAATCCAAAATTTTATTTGGATTTTATCTCAATATATATATGTATCACATAAGACTTGAGATGTGCAATGATTAAATGAAAATGTTTAATGAAAGTGGGATAGTCAACGGTGTTACAAAATAAGTGAAAATAGGTGGAGGGAGTTCCATTTTCCAGAAATGACTCTTTTTTGCCAGAGGGAATTTATTTTTCCTTTCCAGTCGTCTAGCAGAGCATGCTGATGGGACACTCTGCAGGTGCGGGGGTGGTGCACTTAGCTTGCAGGATGGATAGTATGCAGGGATGATGCAACATTTAAGTTAGAGAGAAGGTGCCTTTCGAGGGTCATAAGCAGAGCAGACTGCAGACATTTTGCAGAACATGTTGGAAAGAAAATCCCTTTTATAGGGAAATAGCCCGTCTGCCATGTGGTGACTGTTCACTCATTCATTAATCCCTTTTTATCCAATGTGTAAGGACTAACTAGAGTTGAGTTCCACCTTAGCCATTTACTCACTGTGTCCTGGGGAAATGTATGCCACCTGTGCCTCAGTTTTCTCATCTGTAAAATGGATTCCTCATAGGGTTTTGTGAAGGATTAAATAAGTCGATACATGTAAAAACTTAGAATTATGTTTGGCGTAAAGTAAGTGTTGAGTATATCTTAGCAATTTTTATGAGTAGTTAAACATCTTGACTCCAGATTCTTGAGTTTAGATGTACTTACCTGAGCTCGGGGGAAAATCTGAAGTCTAAGGGCCTAAAATGTAGACACATTTGTTCATCATCCCCTGGAAACTTATTTTAGGCACAGTTTCAGTTAACCATGTACAGGCATTACAAATAACATCCCCGTTTTCTAACTCCATGACAGAAAACATTACTCACTCTGCGTAAGTGTCTAATTGTGAGAGTCCGTACATTACCGTGAGGGTCTTGAGCAATCCAAACCATAGGGACTTGAGAGCTGTGTTCAGCAGTAAAGACCTCTTTAAAAGGTTAATTATTTTAATTGTTAAAGAGACTGTCTTTTCAGGACCTTCTGAGAAGAGAAATTTCTTCTTTAATTTTCTTTCTTTCTTTCTTTCTTTTCTTTCTTTCTTTCTTTCTTTCTTTCTTTCTTTCTTTCTTTCTTTCTTTCTTTCTTTCTTTCTTTCTTTTTTCTTTCTTTCTTCTTTCTTTCTTTTTCTGTCTTTCAGGTTATATTCAGCACAGTCTCATTGGCAAATAGCCATGCTGGGCAGGCAATGTGAAAGGAGTGTACAGTCTGCCACATGCTGAGAGTTTATTGAATGTATTAAAAGGCTAGCAGCTTTTCTATACAGAATGTTTCTATACCTGGGGTACAGGTTACCATTCAGACTGCTCCTTCTGATGAAACCATCCTCTTACACTCTGCCTCTGTGATCAGACCATTCATGATTACAAGCGAGGGCTGGTCATCCACACCATCCTATCATTTCAGAAACTGCTCATCGGGCCCTCCAGCTCACTTTCAGGGCTTGTTTCCCTGCTGGTTCTAGTGTAAAAAAATACTGACTTGCCCCCTGGGAAAAAAACACCACTATTATCCCAGAATCACACAAATTTCCAAGTATGTGAAAAAGTACACTTTTCAGCAAGACCCCGAACACTTAGTGTCAGTGTCTTTCTTATGACCTCTCAATCTATGAATCATTACATACCACCTGCAATGACAAATGAAGGATACTTCTAATTGGGAAGAAATTGGAATAAAAATATTGAATAGTTTTTAACTTTAACTTGAGAACCTTTTCATGTCGATGTTATTTTTTCCCCTGAAAACAGAGTAAAAAAACCGGAATTTGGATAGTGAATCTGTTTTTTGGTTCAAAATATATGTTGAATGAAATGATAATTTTGTATTTATCAAGAGGACTCATCCAGAAGGATGTTCTGATTAATTAAGCTTCTCTTTCTAGTAAGGTAAAGCAGTTGAGTCCATGCTGGTGGTTGAAAGCCCTCTGTATAAGTCAGTATAGGTAAGACAATGTTACAGTAACAGGCACAACAAAATATCAATGGCTTCCTAAAAACAAATATTTATTTCCTTCTCTTGAAAAATCTGCGGGTCTTGGTGCGTCCCAGAGCAGCCACCTTTTATGCAGTGACTCAGTGACTTGGAGTCACCTCTATCTGAACATATGTTTTTATCTTCACTGTAGCGGGGGAAGAATAGCTGATGCATTGGATTACCACCAAACGCACTGGTCAGAACTAATTATGTGGACCTACCTACTGCAAAGAAGGGAGGGGGAGTGTAATGTATCCAGGGAGGGAAGGAAAACTCCAACTATCAGTGAGGTAATATCTGCTATTCCTCCCCCACTTTTGCTAGAAATTTCAGGAGAAATAAGCCAATGAGAGATAAGTCCCTTTCTGCTATTACAATCTTGGGGTGGAGAAACCAATGGAAAGCTTGCTCAGCTCTGATGGACAGGAGGGGGGAAAATCATGAGTAGATATGGGCCCAGCTGACAGACAAAGCTCTTCAGTCGGTGTTATAGCCATTGCATCACTCACTCTCCGTATGTGTTTAATTCTGAGGGTCCATACACAGTAATCAGAACCATAGGGGCTTGAGAGCTGTGGGCAGCAATAAGAACCGCTTTAGTTGAGAGGTAGTTAATTATTTAAATTGTTGGGCCACTGCGAGACTCCAGCCTTACTTGTCCAGCACCCTTTGGCTTCAGAGGGCAGGTGCTGTAACGTCAGCTGCACCCAGCTTACCAGGAGGCAGGGTATTGGAAAGTGGGGTGCCTGCCCCTATTTCTATCTTCTCCCCGTTGCCCACAAACCTCACAAATAAGCTTCTTTCCCTGTGTACATGTTTGGTATTAAAGGAAGTTGAATTCAGTTGAAGCTCAAAGATTGGCTAGGAAATGCCAAAGTAACGTTATAAATTGTTTGAGTTAGCTCACAAAAAGTCAGTCTTGGCCTTAGTTTTATTTGCATTACAAAGGAATACTAAAAGGCACAAATCCTTTACCCTTCAGTTACAACAGTGAAGCATTAAAGCATATTTTCACTACTCCCAATATTGATGGGGACACAAAGATGACCTGGGCAGGGCAGAGTTCCTTAAAAAGACCATAGTGTCAGGCAATGGCAGGAATTCTCTGGACACAATTACTGTAAACAGAGGGACAAGGCCAAGGTACTGAGGTGGAGAGGAAGAGTGAATTAACTCTGGTGGGTAGGTGCTGAGCTGGAATCAGGGAAGACTCCACAACAAAGGGTAGGGACTAAAAAATGAATTCATATTTTTCCTCTCACCTTCTAAATTCTTCTGGCTGAGCTAATAATCAAATTAACAGAGACAGATTAACAGAAGAAAATCAAAGTTTTAATACATATGCTTGGAAAATTCATATAGGCATGAAAAGTCCAAAGACAGTGAGACAAAATTAGGTATATAAGACACTTTTGGACAAAGGAGGGAAGACTGATGGGATATAAGATTTCAGAAGAAAAAATGGGCAATTTACAGGTAGTTGAGGAAGAACAAAACATACAGGGCAGGCAAATCCTTGCTAGGCGAATCAGAAACAACAGGCCTGAAGCCCTTTTATTAACCATAATTAATTCAAATTATGCTAAGGCAAAATGAAAAAAAGAATTTCACTTGCCTCTATTGAGTTTGAGAGTCCCATGGGAAAGCTAAGTTGCGAATTTGTAGCGCAGCTGAGGCCAGCAGGCCACAGGGCAAAGGAGGTGAGATGCAGTTCAGATAGAGAAGGGGAAGAATAAAATCAAAAAGGGCTGAGAGACCAAGAGAAAATGATGGAATCTGGAAGATTAATATTTTGTCTGGTGGAAATCAGTAATAGTTGAGAACGAAGAAAGGGAAGTTGTGGGCAAGACTGTGGGATTATGGAATTTAAGAGCTCTTAAGAAGAACCATTGTAGGTGGTAACCAGGCCCAGGATATGGATGGAGCTGTTCATGGAGATTGTTGGCCATGGTAGTTGTGGTAAAGAAGGTTATAATCTTGCCATGAAGAGGAAGATTCCTATGTGCACTGAGTATGTGAGAATGATCTGTAGGTTGTAGGTAGGTAAGGGCATGGACAGGTAAAGCGCACTGTGGCCAGGTGTTCAGAGATTCAAACGAGGAGATTTCATAGGTGTATTACAACAAATGACATGGAATCAGATGTAGGAGTCAGAGGTTAGGAAAAACCCTTGTTTAATTTAGAGCTTAAGGAGTAAGTGGCATTCCAGCATTCCAGATGAAACAGAGGTGATGGGAATAATCTTCCCTGCCTAAATGCTTCACAAGGCTGACTGTGAACAAATGAAACAAGAAATATTAAAGTACTCAGCAGGAGCACAAACTTAGGAGGTATTGATGATAGTGCACCAATATTCTATGCCCAAATTGATTACCCTTCTCGCTCACCCAAGTTTGCTCATCGTGGCCTGAAGTTGTTTTCACAAGGCCAGTCATGCCCCCAGGAATCATAGCACTGGCACAGGATTCACTGATTCATGATGCATCAGTACGAACACAGAGCACAAGCTGAATCTGAGAACACTGGGGAAAAATAATATTAAAATTGACACGGATATATGAGAGAATAGAAGTAAAAATTCAGTTGCATGTTTAAAGGAAAGCAAAGCTTTATAGAAATTTCAAGATTTCTGTGGGTACTTTTGGCCTACCCAACCATACTTGGGGAGACTGTGCTTCTCTTCTCCATGCCTACCAGGAGAAAAGTGGGAACATTCGTAATCACATCCTTCAGAGGCTGGGGCAGTTCTGAAAGACAACACCGAGAGTCGCCCGTTGAGAGGACTGCTGGTATAAATGGACAGCTTCCCCAAGTGTTGGCATCAAACGCCCAAGAATCTTTTGGAAGTTTGAACTCCGGAGAGTTTATGGAAGGCATCAGGAACACGTGCCCGTCAGACATAATCCAAAGGTCTGACAACAGCAAGGTAACTAAACAAATTACAGCTCATCTTTATAATGGAACGTTATTAAAATTACGATGTAAATACACAGTTATATGGAAACATGATACATGGCTTTTTAAAAGGATATTATAAAAATGTCTCATATAAAACGGAGTGATTATTCATAGATATGTCAAGGCCACAGGAAAAATATGAAGATATTAACATTGGTTGTTTGGGAGTAGTAGGATTTGTGAATATGTGTTTGCAGTTTCAACTATGTTTCTTTTTGTGCACAGGTATTTTCTAATTTGTCTACTACAAAAACGTATTGTTCATGTGATAAACATAATAATCAAGGGAAAATAAATAGCATATCTATGGGGAACTCACCATAATATTGAGCCCCAGAAAGCTATTTCGGGAAGAACAGAGGACACCTCTCATAATCCTACCCTGTGACACGGCCCAGCCAGCTTCATGGTGGTTGTCAGCTGTGTAGGTAGAGCATTCCCTGTTGGCATGCTCTCATTGTGCTCTGCAAAATACACGAGACTACAATACCTGCCAAACTTTGAAGGTCACTGATAGCTTCCTATTATCTAGTGCAAACTGGCTTTATACTCACATGTTATTTTTTGGCTCTGCTTCTGATCAGAGTCTTAAGGGAAAGTCTTCCAGCCAGCTTTAGAAGGAGGAGCTGCTGTCATTTGTGAATGCAGTTAATTAGAATAACATTTGCTTTTAAGCATTCAATATTTGGCACGATTATCAGACCTAAAGGTTATGTTGTTCTATCAGATAAGTTGGGCTCCAAGGGATGTCTGTTGTCTCCCCAGACTGGTGCTGGCTAAACATAGGAATCCGAGGTGGATAGGAATAATTGCCTTAGATATTAAATCTGCACATTGTAACGACGAAGGTTATTTAAGTCTCATGGCATTATTGGCAGATGGATTTCCTCTGTCGGGACGACTAGCTCATAGCTCACAAAATTTCTTGGAAAGTGCAGGAGGAAAAGGTTGATTCCCTTGAGCACCTGGGGAGCTATAGTGGGTCAAGTTTGTTGCTTCAGAGAGGAAATCAGCCCACTTGGTTTGGGCAAAGGCTATTTGACTATTGACAGGGCCTGGCATGCATTCCTAAGTGGCTGGCAATCAAACTGCCCAATTAAGAGAAACATCCCCCATAGAGAGCATGAAACCCCACCCCTGCCCTGATTTCAACGATCAGCGGCATCCACCTGACTGACCTGGTCCAAGCATAATACATGCCTAAAGTGGGAAATAACTTCTCTCCTCTCTAAGGATTTGCTGAGAAAACACCTAACATAACAGTGACTGACCAAGGTTCCGAGCCACACATCAGGTGGAAATGGGGTGGGAAGCTATTGTTTTCCTCTTTAATATAATTATCTGCCTTGGAAGACAAAAAAGAGAGAGAAATGTGCTTAGTATCTGGTGAGGGGCCTGGGAAAGAGCAGCAAGGAAGCTAGGGTGGGAAGAGCGCCCACTGATTCAGGCCGTGTGCCTAGGTTATACCTCTCACCCCCAACACGAACGTGCAATGTCGCTCAGCAACTGTAGTTTATTGTAAGAGATGAAAGATGCATGAGTAATACCAGCGGTAATGCTCAAAGGGGCCAGGCTCATGAATACTGTTAAAAGGAAACCCTGGTTGCTTTGATGGCTTCATTCATCACGTTCTGGAGGAAGAATCCTCGTGTTCTGCGTACATTTCTGCCTCTGTTTCTCTGTTTCTCATGGATTTAGTTTCTGCTCCGTTTTTTCCCTGAGTTCCTAGCCTGGGTAGGGCTGAGAGAAAGCTTAAAAGCAGACTTCTTACTGCTTGAGAATTTGCTTTCAGCCCTGTTGACGGTCAGATTTTCTGAGGCCAGAGTTACCAGATTTGGGTGTTCTTGAACTGGGCCAGTCCTACACACTTGTTAAACTGGGCTTCTCTAGGCCCCTCCGTGAAGATCGCAAGTTTGATACCTGTGTCTGTTCAGCAAAATTTTTCTTGAGGCTGCTATGTCCTGTGGATTGTAGAACACCACCCAAACCTTGGTCTCCACCCTCAAGGAAATTAGAGGCTGATTAGCCCAAGTCAAAGTTGTTATCCTCACGTACATACATGAAAATGCAAGTTACAAAGAGAAAAATAGCAACATGGCCTGTAAGAGAATATTCTAGATCACATATAGTTAGTGGTAAGAACTATCATTCATTCGCGCCCAGAGTTCCCAGGAAAGAGAAAATGCCAACCAGAGCAGTTTCTGGAAGGGTCTGAGAGTGGAAATGGGGATGTTAAGAATTTACCTTTCCTCTTAATTTTTACTTTCCTGCAGTTGAGTGGCACATGCCCCAGGCGTTTCAGAGGTTAGAAGGAGCTGATTCCATTGCAAAGGTGGCTATCAGGCAAAGGACTGAAAGAGTGGGTTAGATAAGCTGTTGTAGAGTGCAAGAGAGAGAGAACTCGGGTTTCAGCTGAGGACAGGTTTCAGCTGCAGGTCAGGGGTGGTGGGGACCCGAAACGTCGCTGAGGATTAGGGAGCACGCTCAGAGCTCCGTGGCACTTGGGTGCTCCACCCTTCCCATGATTTAGCTTCCCATTCTTTTCAGTCAATATACTCCGTTTCTACTGGAAGTTCTTTCTCTTTTCCCCTCTTTACTTATAGTTTCAGCTAGAGGTGGCCTCTATTGACTTGTAAATTTTGCTGACTGCCTTCTTTCCTCCTCAGGAAAAGAGATGGTTGGTTACTGTTTGGTTATCTATCTACCTATGAAGCCACAACTATTTTATTTTCTCATTGTTGTGTGGGTCAGGAACTCACAGGGTCAGCAGAGATGGTTCTTGCATGTTCCCTGATGCCCACGGGGACAGGAGCATGTCAGGTAGCTGCTTCTCTCACATGTGTCCCCAATGAGGGAGGCTCATTGGGACAGCCTGCCTGGGGTCATATGTATGGGATTTATTTCCCCCTGTTGTCTGGGTTCCTCATTTCTCTCCAAGCAGCCTCAGGAGCTCTCCCTTCCTATGGCTTCTCTCCTTGTGCCTGCAGCTGAGTATCTGGATTTCTTGTGTCATGGCTCAATGCCACCAAGGGATCAAAAGCAGGAGCTCTTCTCAGATAAGCAAAGCCGGACATTAATTAACGTGGCAAGGATAGATTTACTCAGTAATAACTACTGCAAATTTTGAAGACAGTCCAGCATGAACTGAACTCACCTTCCCTGAATCCAAAGGCAGGAGACAAGGGTGCGCACGGGGAAGGCACTGAAGGGTGAAAGGGGCTGTTGGTGCACAGGACTAGGCCTCTGGCTTTGCTAATTTGCACTTATCCGGAGGAGAAACACACTTCTATCTCTATGACAGGAGACAGTGAGGTGAGTTGAAGGCAGGCCTTTGCTGAAATGAGGCCCTTATCTTTCCCCTGGAAGTAGGAGCGGGGGTAACAGTTATCTCCCTGAATGTTTGCATTCCAAAGAGACAGCTCTCAGGTCCCTGAGGAAATATCCTGGGTAGTAAATTTACATCTCAAAAGGCACAGAAAGGATTTGTAATTGCAAGCCTTCCAAAGTCACTTTTCTAAGGGGGAGTTCAGGGGCCTGTCTATCATCAGGCTTAGCTGGAACAAACAGTAAATTCTCCTGGCAGTGTTGAGAGTTCTCAAGCAGGCATCTGAGGGAGTGGGGCTGGGGTCATCCTAGTACGTGGCCTTATGCTGCCGGAAGCCAGGCTAAAGTTTGGTCAAGTCCCGCTGTAAAGTGCTGAGAGTTTTGTAGGTCTCATTGCCAGACATTCTGAGGCGCTAGGCCCAAAATTCCAGTTTCTCTGCTACCTTCCGTTGATTAAAGTTAGTCAACAGGCCCAACCCAGATTCAAATGGTAGACATTGCATAAGAATATATATTAAGAGGCATGGATTATTGGGTCCACAATTGTACTAACACCACAGTTACATTTGTCACTATCAAGTGTGGACCATTCTTATGGGACAGAATATTCGTGCTGGGCCACCATCCAGCTCATAAGCAATTGTTTCTCTCTTAGGCAGGAACCTGGCTCTAACTCCCTCAACTGTGACAATGGTGTCTGAAATTATCACCATGAAATCCACAGTAAGCATGAAAATCTACACATAAAGCACTCCCCCTGGCAGCTTCTTTTCAGATAAATGTTCTTGGCATAACAAGTATTCAGCACTTCACAAGGCTCCTTAGAAATGACAATGAGCCTGGAAGTCAGCTCTGATTTGGACCTCAGAACACTTAGGTGTTGTGTCTCAAGGATTCAGAGGTAATTGTTGCAAATTATTACTTTTATTTATTTACTTTTCTTTATTATTAATTTTATTGGGGTGGCATTGGTTAATAGGATTATATGGGTTTCAGGTATACATTTCTATGATACATGATCTGTATATTGCATTATGGCCAGCATTTTGGGGGTGGTTGTGGTTATTGCTGCTGATTTTTACTGCTTCGGGGAGTCAGCGAGAAAGAAATACTGGCAGGAACGCAGAATCTTAATCCTTTGACCTTTTCCAACTCAGGTCAGTTTTATTGGCACATATGACCTATATTGATAAGCCAATTAGTGTTGACCCAACTTAATTTGGGGGGCACTTGAGGTCAGATTTATATATACTCGAGAGCAGCATTCTCAACACTTTTTCCGTGGTGGCTCACCTGAAGGATGATGGCTCTATTCTGCAATTCCCAGAATGCTGTTCATAACTGAACCCTTTCCCCCAACAAGAGCAAGCAACTTGGTGAAGCTTCTGGTGCTGCAATGAGCAAGGTGTTCTGGGCCTGCAGGAACACTCCTGTGGCCCGAGTGAGAAAGAAGTAGTAGGGGGTCCTAGAAAGAGAGGCGGAGGCTAGGTCATGCAGGGTCTTGTTGGCCGTGGACAAGAGTTATGAGGTTATTCAACGGCAATGGAAACGCCTTTGAAGTGTTTTAAGCAAGAGGCAGCATAGTAAGACATATGCTTGGAAGAGATTACCCCTATTGGCAAGTCAAGGGTGGATTAGGGGGGTAAGAGTGCAGCTGGGAGAACATTAGGAGGTTGTTTTGGTGGCTCAGGATAAAGAAGCCTGTGACATGTACTGGGCTACTGAAAGTAGAGATGAGATGCAGCGGATGTGTTTCATATGTATGACACCCTTTCCAACCTGCTCTTATAAACACTCAGACATTATCTCCCCTAGAAAACTGTTCCAGGTATGCCAGACTAGGCTAAACCACTCTCCTCTGTGCAAATCAGCCTTAGAATCCAATAAAGATATCATAATTATTATCATGTAATAGAATATATATTTATATAGTTCCCATAATAAAGATTTCTTCTCGTTAGATTAGATTGTCAAGTCTTTGGGGGCAGGGACAGCATTATACCTTCATCTTCAGCCCTGTGGCTCTGTGCTCTGCACAAACGCTTACAACTAACTTGAGACGTTCTGTGTTCCTCATGGCTTGAGATCAAATCTCTCTTCATGTGAAAACCTGCTTCTCTCCATCAGAAGATCTTTTAAATATTCATCCATTGCTGAATCTCGGAGGCTCTGTTCTGAGGTTTTCTCTGTAATTTTTTCTTTGTTTGTTTCTCTTTCTTGAAAAATACATAGAATCACATCCTTGTCAGTTGAAAATTTTATCAGCATTCTGTGTAATCATTCATTAGCAGGCAGGGCAGGATTAAACAGCTTGAAAGCTAAACTTTATTTTGGTCATGAACACATATGTGTTATTGGACCCGATGCAGAGGGCTGTGGTAGAAGAAACATGTCAGGTCTCCCTCTCTCTCTCCCTCTTCCCTCCTCTCTCTCCCTCCCCCTCCTACTCTCTGCCCCTCTCTCTCTCTCTGAAAACCTCTATTCCCTTTATAGGCCTGTCAACCTCCCTCTGGAAGGCAGTTCCTGTGTCATTTCTTGTCCCTGACAAAGCACAGCCACACTTTTATTGGGTAGGTCCATTCACAGTGGGGTTATCACAGCACCAGACTTACATGAAAAAAATCATCAGAAACCTGGCATGACGCTTCTGACTTGCCACTGACTCCTAATTTAGATCCAGAAGATACTGACTGGATTATGCCTGTGAATTTGTCATTTGCCTTATGTCAACTAGAGTTTATTACTCTTACTCAGTTACACAGATTTCTCACCTGAGGGTATGATACTGGTTGGAAACTTTCAGTGTGACACAAGAGTTATCAAAGTAAGAATTACCAAAAGTTTAGAGAAAAAGATGTTCTATAAAATCAACTTGTTTGGATTTAACAGCAACAGAAAGGTAGAATGGCAAGAAAATTTAAACATTTCAGTTTTTTAATTTATATTCCATGGAGAAGAGCCAAATGTTCTAACTGGTATTTTTCAAAATAAAAACTTGGACAGAGGCATACTATACTGTATAATACATTTCACTGATCTGTAATTTTTTGTTCTTCACTGTTAATCCATAAAAAGAAAAATGTGAAACATACTTGAAAATATATCACATTGAATTTTACTCTTATCAAGTATTAACAGCAGAATGGCAGAGTGGTAGAGAAGACGAAAGGCATGACTAGAGGCACAGGTGAATTTCAAGATATTTCTAAGGTCAATGTAAACATCTGCATGAGACAGTTTGGTCATTTGCTTTCACGGAGTCTTGAGGATTAATAAGCCCTTTAACAGGATTTATTGAGGGTCTATAAGCAGGGAACTTATAACATGTCTCTATGAGCCTTGTATACCTGAGGGGCCATCTCACAAGTATGACATGTAAACCAAGAAATTCTCCTGAAGTTGCTTCCTTTCAGGCCAATTTCTAGGACATCTAGAAGTATAATCATTTCATTCTAGCTGTTGTTCTGTTCTCAAGTTAACTACATTTCTTTCACCATTCAATTTTCTCTAAAATCCCTGGAGGAAAGTAGCCTAATAAACTCATCACGAAGATGCTTATGGTTGAAACAAGGACAGTCAATATCATTTATGGAGTCTGAACAATGTTCCAAAATTCATTGCTGAACATCACAGAAGAGGTGGCATTGTTTATCCTTAAGCTACAGCTAAAGAGACTGGAGCTTAGAGAGACTTCATAACATATTCAAAATCATAGTTAAAAAATAACAAAGTTATAATTGGAAACCAAGTCATGTGACTTTGTTTTAGAAATTATTTCAAACATTTACAATTTTCACTTTAGATGCAAAATAGCTCATAAAAAAAACAAAGCATTGAACAACATATACTGATCCTTTGCCTCTTATATAGACATCAGCCTTTGGTATCTGCTTTTACGTAATTAGATAAGAGGAAAAAAATAAACTATTATTTCTCTCCAAAGGAAACAAAGTTGCAGTATTCTGTTTAACAGATGTGGATCTCCATCCAAAAATGGTTTCTCTATTAATTAATAGCCTTGCTACATGCTTTTCCAATCGCTTCCTTCTAAAACTGACAATGTTCAAAATCACGTTCAGATGACCACCATTCTAGGATCTTTTCCGGAGAAAGAAATGATTTAAGGCATGTCCAGTTAAACTAATGAAGGTTATCTCTAATGATGGAATTTCAGACATTTGGTAAATGAGCATGGAAAGATTTCTTGGGACGTGGTAGCCCGAGAATATTTAAAAGCACAGTATAAAGGCAATCGCTGTGTGTTTAAGTGTAATTTTGGAAACACAGTGGAAGCGAGGAACCCGGCTCAGCACCTTGGCCCTGCTTTCCCTCATCACTTCGCCTGTTGCCGTTCGTTGTCCAGCAGAGAGGTTAGATCTGGACCAATGGCCAATTTTATTTTGCTTCAACAATATGTCTTTTTTTTTAAATTGAGCTGGTTGTCAAGATTTAAAAATATCTTTATTATGCATAAATCATCTTATTTCTAGTTTCTTAAAAAAATTGGAAAGTCTAGCAATACTGGGCTTGCATCTCCTCACGGCAACAAGAAGCCAGAGCTAAGTAGTGGCTGGGCCCGCGGATGGGCCTGTGCTCTGCCCGGTTCCCCACAGCCCTGGCCCGGCCCGCTGCCCTCGTTCACGCTGCCGGCCTCGCGGGGCCTCCGAGGGCAACCCGCACAGCTCCGCAGCTGCCCACCTTCTGGAATCGCTGGGGATTCCTGTTATTTATCTCACGCGAGTTATGTCTGTAGCATAGGCATCTTGGCAGCCAGGGACTTGTCTCATATGAGATTCTGAGCTTCAGTGGTCATCTACTGAATGCTGAGAGCGTGGTTCTCAGACCTTACCATGCACCAGAGTCACCTGGTGGGTTTAATAAAAATAGGCACCTGGGCCCAGTGGCAGAGCTTCTGATTCAGCAGTAGCGGTGAGCCCAGGAGTTTGCAGGTCCAATACAGTCTTCCACCACCTTTGTTCCTTCCTATATAACTTGCTTCCTGATTTTGCTTAATAATATGCTTTATTTTCCACCAAAATAAAACTCTTCTTTAAAAAAAAATTTTTTTTTTCCTGGAATTTCTCCAAGGCAAGGTCGACAGTCATCCAACTGGAATGGCTTAGAGACAGGACAGAAAGTGCCCTTGGCGACACATAGATCCCCTTTCCTGCCTTGCTTTTATGACACTTTTCTTCTTTTATATTATATTTCCAAGTTCTGCATCATGGTGACTGCCAGCTGGTGGCTGCTGTCCAGATGCCTCCTGCACTGCCACCAATCCCAGGCAGATTGGAAAACGGAGGGCTTTTCCACTTCCAACAGATCACAGTCCAAGTCCATTATCTTCTGCTAATCTATTTATATAGACTACACAGATGGCTGGAATCATCCAGAAGAGACACACTTTGAAATATGGAGAAAGTGAATGTACCGTAAAAAAAAAAAAAAATGTTTGGCAATTTCTTTTTTCTCCTGGTCATTTCCCGCTGCGTGTATTTTACTCCCTGTACATTGCTTCTCGTGTTCTTAATCATCACTGTTAAACTGCTTGTCCCCAATCCGCGGCTCATTGCTGAAACCTCTCTGTGGCATGTGCCCCAGGCCTTCGGATCTTTCTCAGTTCAGCTCAGATAGAGGGGGAGAGGTGTGGAGAGAGTGGGGTTGAGGGGCACTGAGGAAGGGGAGCCCGCGTGGAGGGGCCTGCAGCTCGGCAGCGAGCCGGGCAGAGCCTGAGCGCCAGAGCCCCGCGTGTTCCTTGCATTTTCCCCGCCTCGCCCAAGGCCTGTAAACGCTGCTGGTCCAGCTCTGACCTTCCGAGCCCTCCTTACATTTAATGGGTGGTAAAAAAGAAAAGAAAAAGAAAGGGAGAACCCTGGAGGCATGCGCCTATTTGTTAAGGGGTTCATGGAACAGGAATGCTTTATGAGATGAAGATGTGGGGAAGGCCAGCCAACACCAGGGGTTTGGAATTAAGAGCCAGTTTTAATCAATAATATCCCTTCAGCTGCAACTGTGTGCAAGGCACAGCAGGGCACCTGGCAGAGAGATGGCAGGCAAAGTGCAAGTACATGCCAAGCAAACAACCTAGGAATGGAGGTGAGGTTAAGCACCAACCTGGGACCAGGTTCCATAAAAATCATAGACTTTTAGCCCATCAAAGTAATTTCAATTTCTATTGAATTATAAAGACATACGTTCCTGTAAAAACAACAACAAAAAAAACCCTTATGTAACCATTAAATTTTATGAAGCAGAGGATTTGGGTTTTGACCACTCATTTTGAAAAATGATTCTGAGTACAAAAGTATTCCTATAAATAGAGAGTTTAGCCTAGTGCATTGAAATTTTTATTTATAGGTCATTAGCTCTTTGATTAAGAGGTGGCACAGGACAGAGACTCGAAGCTAAAACCATTAGGATTTCAAAATGAACATAAAGAATGTCTGAAATCATGGAGTTCGTTTCTGATGACTTATGATTTAGGTTACAAAGACTGATTAATGCAATGTTTCAAATATACCTTACCACTGGGTAAGGCAAGTATCATTGAATTTGAAAGTAAGACACCATTTGCTATGGTATTATTTTCCAGTGGCCAGTGGAGGAATACAGCGTTTCTCCAAATTTTCTCCCTCCAGTGCTGTTTCATCGCGTGTTAGACATAGTGCCCTCTTTTAGTGATAGGTACTTACATTTCAGGACAGCATTAGCTTCCTTTTATACTTAGTTAGAAAAAGGATCAGAATGTCCGCTTTTCCTTTCTCACTGTCTGTGTCTGAAAAAAAAGAGCGAGATACATCCAGGAGCTGGTGTCAGAGAGGAAAAGTTTTCTAATGTGATCTGAACGGCCTCGGTAGGGATTTCCTCTTAACAAGGTTTCCATAATGAGGGTTCACCGGCAGGAGGAGGGAGAAGAGGCCAATGATTTCTACTTAAAAGTCTTCTTTCTTCCTTGCCACACAGCGAAGCAATTACTGAAGAAAATGCTAGGATGGTTCTCAGGATCTTTCAGGTCCACAGTCTTCTTTAAATCATCGCCTGGGGATCATGGTTCTCCCAAATGGAAACATGGGCATGGAAGCATGGAGGGGAAAAGTGAACTGGTGAGCCATCCGCCTCTGGCTTCGATTAGCCAAGGTACTTCAAAGCCACTTCTTGCTTAAAGGTGTTTCCTCCCCCCCTCCCCCTTCCCTTCCCCCTCCCTCCTGTTCCTCCTCTCTCTCTCTCTCTCTCTCTCTCTCTCTCTCTCTCTCTCTCTCTCTCTCTCTCACACACACACACACACACACACACGCACACACACACAACTCTGGGAGAAAACACAGTGCTTCCTTGGGAACCCATGCTTTTTCTCTCAGCTCTTGGTCATTAATATAGTTTGGTGCCAGGATGAGCCAAAAGGCACACAGTGCAAAGTGTCCCACAAGGTGAGACAAATCAATCTCCCTCCAGGGTACTAGAAAGCTGTGGGAATGCGTGTGCACACGTGTGTGTGTGTGTGTGTGTGTGTGTGTGTGTAAAGCAATTTGTTAAAGGGCATCCTGGTCGCCTTCATTTTCCTGATATGGGGGAGTGCTTCATTTGAATTAGGAATGTGTTATTGGGGGGTATTGACTGCTGTAGATCAAGAGTCTTTGGCTTCTTGTACCTTTACTCTATAGTCTCAGGACTAAGAACTGTCACTATGTATCAGCCCCAATCTACTTAGATAAGTGACAGTTTATAATAGATTTTATTTTCTCACATGCTCTCCTTACCCTATACCATGAATGTAAGGAAAAGCAGGAATCTGCGTCATTACCAACTTGGGTCTTAATTTCTCTTTCTAGGACAAGTTAAGTGTGAATTTTAATAGGTTGACCTTCTATAGCTAAGAATTGGTAGCAGCCTCAGTTGAAGGAGTAGGGAGGGGGCCCAGCCAGGGCTCAGTAGAGCCAAGGGAGTGAAAAATGGCAAAGGGTTGATCAATATACATGCTATTAGGTCAGTTGCGTCTGCTAGCTGGCAATAACCAAAGTTAGGGTTCTACCCTCTCACAGAGACTGGGAGACAGAGGCCTGAAACAAATAGTAATATTTTTTTTTGGTAGTCTTGAGTTTTCTCAGGCAGGCACTTTAAGGGAGATTAGAGTCATTCTATGCAGGTGGCCTTGAGCTGTTAGAGACTAGGATGGTGTTTTCTTCAAGTCTCTGTAGGCCAAGGTTGAGACCTAGTCAAGAAGAGGGCTCAGAAGAGCTCGACTAGAGTTTGGTTGAGGGGAGACTCTTTGTCAGCCCTCAGCAAATTTTCTAGTACTGAGATTTCTGCCTGTGCTTTAGCCAGAGTCTGGTAATAACTGTATGAGAGGCCATTTAAAATGCTCTTACCTTGAAAAGCAGGTTTCTTTCATTTTTGTTAAGTGGTGAGACCCAGCTTCACAGCTGCAGTGCTCCCCTCTGGTTTGCAAGTTGAAGGGTATGTCTTTGTGCACAGGATGGCTGGCCACTCGAATTCCATCTGAGTGCTCTGAATTTAGTAAGCGAGAGCCACTGTATATAAATAACATCATTATATGCAGTGCGTCCACTCCACTCCTCTTAATGTTTCTACTACAACCAATATTACCTGTGTTCTATTGAAGTGGACTGTGGTCTCTTTGGAAAGAATCAGAACATCAACCTCTAATAAATGCCACGCTCTCTTAGTATCACATTGTCACACTCAGCACCTGAAATAGCATCAAGAAACATGCGCTGAAGGAGCGGACTTGTGTGCCATTGTATTTGTCAATCTCGAAGTGATTTAAGCCTTAAGTATTCCAGTTCCTTCAATAATCTCTTCTACATCTATCTTTTTGAAGGCTTTAACCCTTTTTGAACCTAGTTAATTATTCAGTCATCATTAGCTCTTGGATATAGTGATTCTGTAAGTTCATCATCCACTAAATGAAACACAACTTCTATGTATTGCCCCAAACACAACTTTATCGAGTTCAAAGTCATGACCTCTGAGTGCACAAATAGCTCCCTTTTCCTTTTTCCAAGAGATGGTCTAACTTTAGACCTATTTCAAATTGTTGCTTTTGCCTGTGGTGAATCCCCATCTGCATTCTTCTGAGCCTAACTGGAGTCACAAAATAGAGGCAGCATTCTCACAGAGCTGAAATCACTCTCCTAGATGTACCTTCATTATTTCTATTTAAGCCACTTTGTTTTCTGTTCTTGGAAAATGCTTTGAAAAGTTTAAAACTCCTTCTCCCCTGTAATTTTGGCTCAGTCTGTCAGAGGGCTGAATAAGATCCATGAAGGTAAATACACTTTTTCGTGTGTGTTTCTTTTTAAAATCACATATTCTGCCTCTACTTTCATGTGTACTCTTTTCATGCACTGGGTGATAGACTACAACAAAGGCTACTGAGTACATACAAATATTTTTTTACCTGTTCTAGTCTACCCCTGCACTTGTTACTGTCTTTTTTTTTCAGTTTTATATCTATACCACTCTTTTGCCTTTGTTTTTCTTCCAGATTCTAGTAAAATGTAAATGTCATCATCACCCTATACCTGTATTTTCCTCAGTGTTGCCATGACTTCCAAGCCAGCTGGCAGGTTTCTAATCCATGAATGGTCTGTTGGGTGAATATCTAAGGAGAGGAATAGAAGGCTAGACAATTATACTTATAAATAGCCCCTTTCTGTTTAGAGTTCTGTAAAACCTAGTTAAAACTGTATCAATTATTTTTGTACCAAACAGCAACTCCTGTGTTTAACTCAGATGTAAATTTATTATTCTTAATTTGATGTATAAGACTACATAATTTGATGACTCTAATGTATTTGTGGTAGGGATACGGACTATATGGACTCTAGCAGCAGAGTTTCCATTTTCTAAGTAAAGCTGACATCGACCATTTAGGATCTGAACTTGATAGTCGTTAATACTATAAATTTGGTTCAGCAGTAATAAAAGCTACTGAACCACATTCTGTGATGGGAAAATAAAAATGAGATGTGAGACACTGGAAAGAGTCTCTCTGGGGAATCCCATGCAGAGACACTAATGAGGACAGAGAGGTCATTCTATTAAAAACAATAACGCGCAACCCACCGACCTAACTGCTCTAGAATACCTACCCTGGAAAAGTGCCTTATGACTATTCATGAGCCACAGCTGCTAAAGGAAATGGGTAAATTTACTCATTCTGTGTAAATTATAATCGCAAAAGTTTAGCTTCCAAAGACAAGGAGTTGAAATTCAGTGAACTGATCAGGTGGGGAAAAATCTCTCGTGATGAAAGGACAGTCAGAGGACAATGATGCCAGCTATTGTCATAGCACATACCTCGTTCCTGCTCTGGACTGTGGGGGGGAATTGTTATAAGACAGCGGACAGAGGAATATTCCCAGGGCCTAGTGGGCAATTAGCATAAAGCCATCATGAGGAATCTGTCCTCTGTAAAGTCCTACTATCTAATGAGCTATTATTGGTACCTACTATCTAAGACAGTCTGTTACATGTCAATGCTAGCTTGGGCTTACTTACTACTTTATAGTTTGCATTGTACCTTTATCTCATTGGAATCTTAGACTAGCCCTGGAAACATGGAAAACAGTTGTCCCGCAACACATAGAAAAATTGAAACTCGTAGAGGTCATGTGACTTTTCATGGTCACATGAAATCTTAGGCTCTGATTGCTCACTTGGCTGGCTTCCCACCAGCATCTTTTTCTTAATATAGAAGTTACTGTGGGAAGACTTAAACCCAAGGACTAAAACATGAAGAAAACCCCCACATTTCATAATTAGGAACTGGGGTCCCTAAATAAAGGCTGTATTTCTTTAAACCAGAAGTTGGCGAACTATGGCCCATGGACCAAATGTAGCCCATTGCTCATTTTTGTAAATAAAGTTTTATTGAAACACAGCTACACTAATTTGCTTATGAATTGTCTGTGGCTCCTTGAGCTACAACGGCAGAGGTGAGTAGTTGCAATAGAGGCCGTCTGGCCTGCAAAGCCTAAAATATCTACTACCTGACCCACTACAGAAAATATTTCTCACCCTCTGCCTTAAATAATTATCTAAATCATGTGTCATCTCTTTAAGCACATTGTATGAGTTAACATTTACATTTAAAGGACAGTTCTTCAATTTGTATACTATAAGTTCCTAGGAAAATGTTTTCTAACAATTTACTGAAACTTTGAGGTTCCAATTTGAAAAGATGTAAATATGCATGGTTTATGGTCATAATGATACTGAGTAAATTCTAGAGAGCAGCCTTCAAAATTCAAACTGATAAAAATCATAAACGTCACCTGAGCAGACTTAATAGAATTGAAATCAAACATGAGGAATATACTAGCATTTACTGAACGGCTATAAATAATCACATTTCCATCCTGGGTACCTTCAGGAAACAGAGCCAGCCACCCCTGGCCTGCCATCCCGTGGAACCCCTGCCCTGTAGACTGCCATGTGGGATTCTATCTTCCTGCTATGTCTGAATTGGCAAGTGTTATGGAAATTAGAAACTATGGGAGATTTTTATGACCATATCTGATTATTCCTAATACAAAAATCTTGTCAGTTTAAAGTTCTCATGTATCAGTCTATTGACTATCTTAATGTGCGTATGTAACTTTTCAACTCCTTGAGGACAATGACTTTTATATTCTTATGTTTTTATAGTGGCATTTGCTTAGAGATCAATTGTCTAGACAGTTTACTGTGAGCAGGCTTAGGAAGCCACATTAACTTAGGATGTTCTAATAAAAACATTCTGTTCTTTGCTTGGTCTGTCAATCTCCATTGGCGGCCAAGAGTTTCCCACTTTAAAGCAACAGTTCTTTTCTTAACTGAAAAACAGTAACAACAACAAGAAACAATGCCCAAGCACTTTGGCCCTTTGCTTGATTTGAAACTGTAAAAATGCTAGTTTATTCAAATTAGTCTGTGCATTTTTATGTTAGAAGAGAGACCTTCTGCCCCAAAGACAGTCTGCAGAGCTGTAACAGCTACGATTGTGATGCAGGAACTGGAGCCAGGGAGGCAACTCGCTGAGCAGGCAAAATTGGCCTCCTATGTTCTATATCTATCCTGTATTTCTATTTCTGTTTCTTCCCTTTCAATAGCTTTTACTGACAATGCTACCTCCAACTGCCTAAAGCATGTATGCTGCCTATATCCCCTTTCCCAGTGAAAAGCTGATCAGGAAATCTTAATAAAAACACAGTGTTAGTTAAATAATAAATTAATTTTCTAAGGAATGTTTGAACAAAATGATGAAACTTAATACATCCCTTTAAAATAAAATAAAAGAGACAGAAAAATTTCCCTAATGGTGTGGCCAAGAGGAACCTAAAACTTTAGAGAGTAGATTATGACCTAGAATGGGTAAGAAAAATAACCTTTTTGCTGACTCACTTTATACCTAGAAGCATGCTGCTCACACACAGGCTGAGGTGTGCCAGGAGGGAGGCAAGGCCGTAGCTAGAGTAGAGGCTGGCAGGTTGTCAAGGCTAGGGGACCACAAGAATATGAAATAGTCTGCTGGGAGCAACACTCACATTTGCACATATCACTAGGGCAACTAACTCAATCCTACCTGCAATAACCTAACACAAAACTGTAGCTTGTTTACTTTTCTGTTGTTATTTAAATGAGAAGTTGAGGTTGCTTGGGCTTGAGTCTTGCAGTTTCTGGTAGCCAAGGTAACACTTTTTTGTTTGTTTTCCAGAATAGCACACCACTCTGAAGCATAAATCTACAATTAATCCTTCCAAACAACCCATGATAATGTTCTGTTTGGCATCATCAACTTCTGTTTTTTTTCCAGGTGCCATATACATGGAGCTCTTAAAATGTCCCAGGCAATCAAAATGCCATTTTGGGATATTTCCTTCCAATTGGGTTTTAGTTTTTCCCATCACCTTTCTAAACTGGAAAAGGGGAGATGAAGAAAGGTAAAGAAAAGCAATTCTGACAGCTGGAGAGTAGAAGAGAAACCCACTTAATTTTTCAAATGTCTTGTAGTTGTGCTCAAGTTAGTCATAGGTTTTTGTACAAATGGGTACATGGCAGTTTTTGGAAGGGCAAGTCTCTGATGTCATGTGCCCGAGGCCAGTGAAACTACTGCTGTACACGACAGGCAGCTGCTGACCAAACTTGCCCAGAGCAAGCCCTCCAGCTGAGTTCAGTATGTGGGTTCCTAGTTGCAGCGAGTTGGCCATAACTGGCCAATTCGAGTATTTGTAAAAAAAAAAGCAGTTGTCCCAGACTGCACCTTTGCTTGAAATTGAAGTCAATTAATGCTTACTGAGTGCTGTTGGAAGGCACGGAGCTGGAGCAATTCACCTGCAGGAATAATTTGGATTTCTGGCTTAGCAGAAGTGGAAGTCCTTCAGGGATACAAACTTCTTAAGACAATGGAGAGTCACCTTTATTGGGACAATTAAAAGAGCAAACAAAAATTCATCACAGCTGAACAAACAGCACGCTGGAGGGGATGGAGAAACAGGGATATGGCTGACTAATCACCATTCAGGCTGGTTCTCCTGTTGCATCAGGGGAAACATTTGGGGCCGCATGACCGCCAACAAGGCTGGTCTTCAAACAGGAGGGGTGCAGGGCGAAAGAAAGCAGGTATGAACTGCACACGTATGCATGATAGACACACACACACACATACACACGTACACAGGCACCCAGCCATCTGCATTGGGTCAGGTTATCACGGCCTTGTTTGGAGGCCTCTCTGGCTAATTGCAAGAACATGCTAGGAACACAAGAATCAGGCCCAGCAAATATCTGCCATCTCAACGTCCAAAAGGCAAGTTCAGAGAAAACGCCGGCCATTTCATGGTAGTTTTTGAGGACTGAGGTGGGAAAGGAGGCCACCTCTCTAGGTGTTTCCTCCCATTAGAAGCACCTGGGGAATCAGTGCCTCAGTCCATCCCGAGGGACCAGGTGACATACCACAGGGTGCACTCAGCAAACAGCCATTTTCCTTGGGGTGCTAAAGTGTTCCATTGTATGTGCTGCAAATAAAAGACAGGTCTTGAATTTTCTTGGCTAAAAGGTGTTGTACTGTGGTTTTAGAATCTATAATTGGTTCTACAATTTGGATTTAATTTGTTATAAAATGCAACTTTTTTTTTTACTTGAGATAAATAGCCTTAGAGAAAATATATCCTTTTTGTGAAAGTTGGAATAATTGAACAGTGTTTAGAAAAAAAGAGAATCTTTTATTTGCTCAGAATAGAGAAATAACAGGACATTTTTTTTCTATGTTAAGATTTTCAGATTCCTACTTATTTTTCTCAAGTTCACATAAATCTTTCTTATTATGATAAATGATAAGTGACATTATTTCAACTATGGCAGCATTGACAATTATAAATTAGGTTGTTATCTATTTCTGAATCTTTAGCTCATCATAAATTGGAATTTTATTATTTTCCTCAGTTGTTTTTAATAATTGACTATAGGAAATTATATTCCTTCCAGAAAATTATCACAAACTCTGACCAAAACACTGAATGACATTAAATGTATCTCTGGTGAAAATGATAAAGAACAAAACTTGTGAAAACAGGAGAGGTTTTGTTTTTTTTTTAAGAATAATTAATTCAGCAGATAAGTTAGAGAACAGATGTAGAAATTAGATGTTTTATTCTTTTTTTCCCCTAAGGGAGAGAGGTGGATTGGGGGAAATAATGAGATGTATTGCTTGGTAAAAACTATGATCTACAGAAGGACATAACACTAGAGTAGATCAAAGGTATGCTGAAAATATAGAATAGAAATAAATGTGGAAAGCCTTTGTGGCCATAACTATTGAAACATTTCTTAGAATTTGGTAGATTTAGAAGTAAATGTGCCTATAAAATAAAAGGTTATTACACCAGTCACTGAACTGCTAACCAAGGAAGTTTAGGATCCAACTGGAATAATTAACACAATATGAAAAAGCTCTTGTATGTGGATGTGTGGCAAATGGGAGAGAAACGGGTACTATATGTATAGAGGCAGAAAAATGTACTGTTGATTGAAAATTATTTTCAAATGTAAAAGTTACCCATCCCAGGAAACTCAGTTTGGCTAAGCAAACACTTATTGAGTGTTTATTACTGTGTTCTGGTCATTCTGCTAGACAAATGGGTAAAACACCCAGACAAAGCCAATTAGAGTCAATACTGGTACTCCTCATGAAGCCAAAGATCAAAGGCAACCATTTTCATACCAGTGAGACTCTGGTGTTTTGAGTATCATATAAAACATGACCAGATTTTTGTAGGACTGTAAACTTGTGCGACAGAAAATATTAAATTACATGTGAATACATGACCCCCACTGACCACATTTATAAATAAAACATAAATTTTGAATTTGTTTTTGCTTACTACACACTTACTAAAATATATAGAAAATCATGGCCACTAAATAATAGATAAAACTAACCATTTCTATTCACTGTATACTTTTTTTTACTTTTTTCTGTCATAAAAATACTTGAATAAATATCCTTGTACTTAAATGTTTTCTCTAATTATGATATTTTCTTAGGATATATTTTAACAAATATAATTAGTGAGTCAAAGATAGAACTTTTTAAGGCATTTAATAAATATCACTAAATTACTTCCCAAAAGATTCTACTAATAACATATAGTATTATATGTAGTATAGTATTATATGTATATAACATGTAGCTACCAGAAATATATTTTCAAAGTTTTGTATTTTCTTTCTGGCTATAAGCTATGTTATAGTGTGTATATGTGTGTGTGTGTGCACGCTCGTACACCTGTGTGTGTAAATCTAATTAATTTGAGAGACAAAATGGCATCTCATTTAAAATCACATTAATTTGCCTATTAATGAATTGTTTGTTCCAGGGGCGGGCGGGGCAGGCGGGCGGGTGTTTCCACTCCCTGTCCACTGGCCAGCTGCCCTTCTGTTATTCCCGAGGCTCACATACTCTCCCTCTCCCCCTCTCCCCCTCTCCCCCTCTCCCCCTCTCCCCCTCTCTCCCTCTCTCCTGTCTTCCCGTCACGCTGTCTCTCTGCTGTGTGAGAAGGTAGTTGCATTATTAGTGCATAAGTCTAAGCTACACATTCTTTCTTTCTTTTTTTTTAAAATATATCTTTATTGATTTCAGGGAGGAAAGGAGAGGGAGAGAGAGACAGAAACATCAATGATGAGAGTCATTGATCGAGCCCGCAACCCGGGCCTGTGCCCTGAGCGGGAATCGAACCCCGACCGGCCGGGCTGCACGTGCTCTCCTAGCCGTCCCGTTTCAGGCGGGTGAAGCCTACCCGTGCAAGCTGTTCCCACTCACGCTCCAGACCAGGGCGAGGGGAACGTCCAGCTTTATTTGAGCTTTATTTCCCCCTACAGAGTATGTGATCTGGTGGAGGTCACGTTTTCTCTTGGTGTTAGACTTTTCAGGGGACAGTGTGGTTCTCCACGAGTCCCCTTAGGTCCCCCACGTCGCCTTGTGTCTCGGGTTAGCAGCCGTCCTGCTCACCTGCCGCGGCCCCGTGACGCGCCCCGGAGCCAGGTCACTGGACGTGAGCGGGCCGTGCCTTGCGCCTTCGCCTCTGCCTCGCCTTCCCTTCTGTGGTTCAAAGCTGGATCTCTCCCCTGACCCCCGACTTCTCTAGGCTGCCGTGTCCTACACCTTCCTGTTCTTGGAATCAAAGTTTTGTTAGATGGCCCTTCAGGACTGTGACACTTACTTTCACAGAGATGTTTAAAGCTTGTGTCAGCTTTGGCATCATGGTTCGTTGTGCTTCAGATTTACTACAATTTAGATAGAATCCCTAAATGTCACTTGAGTTTATGAGAGCTGCTTTGTATCACATACTATAGAAATTTCTTCTCTACTTTTTCTGCCCTTTTAATGAATTTAGAGTAATAGAATAAAAACATCATTGACCATCACTCTAGGTTTAGCTAAAAGTTCTCAGCCCTTTTCAAAATGAACCTAACTAATATGGCTATATTATTTTTAGAGTTTAAAAATAATAACAATGATTTTAAAATTAAGAAAAAAATTTTCTTGCTTTAATCACTAATCATGACTTGAGGCTAACCTATGAGATAAATCATTGTTCCAGTTCATTGAAATTTAGATGAAACGTAATGCGTATACCTTGAAATGTAAAAAAATAAACAGAATTAAATTTCAAAGGTTTCCTGAACCTTGTGAAAAGGTTCCAAAGCTCATTGGAAATGCTATTTGAATTATTTTTGAATAAAGCATGAAATGGCATTGTGTAAAGGTTTACATAAAAGGGTAGGAAGGGTAATGAATTAAGATTTTTCTTATTAAAACAGACTAAAATAGCAATAGAAAGTTGTGACAAGAACAACTAAAATATTGTCAACTTATGGGTCATTGGGAAAATATTTTTTAAATAAAAACTTAATTAGAAATAAAATAAAGAACTGTCATAAAAACACTCTCTTTTGCCAAGAGAGCTGTAGTGGTGACTACATAATTTTTATTCCAATGCAAATTATGTCTTGCAAAACTTGAATAGATGTGTTTTACTTCATGTAGTTCTTAACATAGTTGCTATTTTTATTTTATTATTACATTTTTATGATCCTAGTCTAGACAGAGCATGATACAAAAGAGCTTCTTTTGATTTCGAGATTTAGGGCAGTTTTGGAAACCAAATTAGTTAAAAATATATCAGTGATTTTCATCTCCAAGAAGAAGCTTGTTTATAAACATACCCCTAAAACGGTGGCCTGACACGTAATGCCATTCATCTGTATTTCTGTCCATTAAAGATGAGAATTTTCCAGGAAGGGAACATGGGCGCGAATAGAGTCAGTATTATCAGGAAGAGCATAAAAATCACAAGTTTTGTGGTTATCAGAAGGAAAAGCAATTTTCTCTCTCCCCCGGGAGAGCAAAAAGTATGAATGTCAGAAAATGAGCCTCTCTATTTTCTTTTGCTGTTCCTGGACATCGCCGGTACGAGGCTGTAAAGGTTCGGACAGGCAGTGTATGCTTTACCTTTCTTGGGCTGTTTTTACAGGAAACAAATAATTTAACTTTTCAGGCAGGTGTATGCCAGGACGTAAGAAAAGCAGGAAAGCAGATTGATTTGGAAGGAAATGAGTTAGATGCATTCTTTGCACTTCAACAGATTCTGTGAAATGAAAGTACATCTGCTTCTGAACAGTCCCTCAAACCACAAAGCAGCTGAAGGTCAGCAGAAGGAAAGTAACAACCAAATAGGTGTCAGACACATCTAGAAATTGGACTTTCAGAGGGCTCTAAACAAAGTCAAAGAATGGCCACATAAATGATAGTCTTACACTGCTTAGGTAAGCTGCCTCAACACTTTTCTAAGTGGAACACTCTTGGTCAACTGAAAATGATGGGATATCATCTAAGTGACGTCTTATATGCATGACAAATTCTCACGAGCACAGAAGGACCTGGCCAGCACAAACAATGAAATCAATATAGGTTTATCTCCTTTTTAAATCCTGAAACTGCTTTCAAACCTTGCATTACCTCTAAATGACACTAATGTTTTATTATGCTGATAAAGAGAAATCAAGACTCCTATTTCCCGGAATGTTAATTAAATGAAACATTCGGTGAGTAAGCATATAGAATTGTTTGCTGCCTCTAGTCTTAAAAAACAAAGAATGTGATTGATTTAAAAACCTCATTTTACAGATGAGGAGACTGAGGTCCAGCTGTGGTGAGTGGCGTTCCCATTCGCCCACCGGCTCGGCTCTCTGCTGCTCACGTGACGTTGTCTTTCCTGACAAGCCCCCCCGTGTAGGGATGATATTGGGGATCCCGTAGCCCCCACATCCATGGTTTTGCTATCCACAATTTCAGTTCCTCGTGGTCAACCATGATCTAAAAACAGCATGAGACTAATTCCAGAAATAAAGAATTTATAAGTTTTAAGTGGCACGTTGCTCTAAGTAGCGTGCTGAAGCCTTGTGCGGTCCTGCTCAAGGGGACACCTACCCCTCTGCCCGGGGACACCTACCCCTCTGCCCGGCACATCCACACTGCACCTGCTGCCCCGCCTGTTGGTCTGTTAGGAGCCTCTCGGTGACCAGAGTGACGGCCGCGGTGCCACAGTGCTTGTGTCCAAGCCATCCTTGGTTACTTATTAATGGCCCAAGAGCAGCGATGCTCACAATTCAGGTCTGCCAAAGAGAAGCCGTAAAGTGCTTCCCTTAAGTGGAAAGGTGAACGTTCTCGATTTAATAAGGGAAGAAAAAAATCGCATGCTGAGGTTGCTAAGATCTACGGGAAGAAGAAATCTTCTATCCTTTCAATCGCCCAATTTGTAAATTAAACTCTATCACAGGTAGATATGCACAGGAAATAACATGGTATATACAGGGCTTGGTACTATTCCAGATTTCGGGCGTCTCCTGGAGGCCCTGGAACGCATCCCTCGTGGATGAGGGGAGACCACTGTACAGGGTGAGGCGTACCGGATGCTGTGCTAAGTAAACGATGACAAGGCCACTAAATTAGTTAATAGACATGAAAGCATTTTATATACTGTATATACTGCTATAAATGATGAATCTATAATTCCAAATTCGGGTTGTTTGTCATGAATAGGCCTTCTCCCGGCGTTAGCAGCTTGCCCTCCGATGTTCTTCTCTATGGCAGGCCAGGTTATGTATTTTGCTGCATGTAAGTAAAACAAACTCACCACCCCAAGTTGAAATAATAATGACATTTCATTACCTTGCATAGCAAGATGGTGCCAATTAGACCTCCAAGTGAAAATGTCAGGTTAGGCAGCAGGAATTTTGAGTCTGGAGTTGTGAGAAGGGGTCAAGGCTGGAGATATGGATGGGATGAGATGAAACTGCTTAGGAGAAGTGAATAGAGAATAAAAGGGGAGGCTGGAGGTGCGCCTTGGCACCCCAATATTTAGAGATTAAGAAGAGTGGGGAGAACTGAGAGGGAGGGTAGAGTGTGAACTAGAGAAACCCGGGAAGCGTGATATTCTGGAAGAGATCTCAGGGAGGCAGCGGTCTGCTGTGTCAACAAAAGAGTGAGCCAGTATAGTATGCGTTTCATATTTTAAAACCTCTTAAACTTAATGGATAGTTTTAAATATTGGGAATTTTGATCATCCTAGTTGTTGATTAAAGGAACATATTTTTGGGTAGGAATGAACTTTGTAACCTTCAGAGCTCACCCTCAAATGACTATCTAGACAAAAATGAAAATAAAAATGGAATCTTCCAATATCTCAGGTAGAGAATTTTTTTACTCAGTGACTTCTTAAATACAGAAATGTCTCTGTGAATGGCGTATTTCCAAACTGTTTTAGAAGTAAACAAATGGTATTTCAGAGAGGTTAAGTAACTTGTCCAAGGTCACACAGCTAGAAAGTGCTGAGATCAGGGTTTGAACACACACCTGTCCGACTCTAACTTATCTTATTTCTCTTCTTTACTACAGGATCTATTGCTCCCATGGGGAAGGGAGCCTGGAATCTGTATTTTACCTTCTTAGGCAGCTTTCACACTTTTAGGATGTGTAGAACAGCAAAAGAGGGGTTCCTCGCTGTCCAGGACGGTTTGGGTTCTCTTTCGAGCTGAGGCTGTTCATGGGCAAGAGATCTTAACTAATGATTCATTCAGATAGACCTGGGGCTTCAGGAGCGTGCAAAGGGGAGCAAATGCAGGCAAGACTCCCCAAGTACACTGGAATCCTGGGACAGGAGGAGAAAGGGTGCTGGACCCTCAGTAATTCTTTCTGTTTTGAACCCTGTGGCCTTTAAGAAAGCTGCTTCTCAGACTTGTCCCACAGCTTTAGGGCACTCCCAGAGAACCCCAGGACTGCAGGTGTCACCCAGGCACTGCGGAGGTGGCAAGTCTGTGGTGTTTGGGAGCTCCTTCATCACAAACTGCACCTTAATGAGGTCATTCTCTCCCCTTCTCTCTCTCTCCCCCTCCCCTCCTTTCTATTTGTGTGTGCCTATATATCATCATCTCTCAAAATGCATACGTTGAAGTCATAACTTTCAGTCCCTCAAAATGTGACTTCATTTTAAAATAGAGTCATTGTAGATGTAAAATGAGCTCATTAAGGTGGGCCCTAATCTAATATAACTGGTATCCTTATAAAGATGGGAAATCTGGACACAGAGACAAGCACACAGACAAAGGTAGAGATGCTTCAGTCAGCCAAGCAATGCCAAAGATTGCCAGCAAACGTGTGTGTGTGTGTGTGTGTGTGTGTGTGCACTGTTTTTTCCTAGTCAGTTTTAGTTTCTATTGGAAAGTTCTACATTGTCAGGGAAACCACCTCATCTTACAACCTGCTTACTATGGTTTTATTTTAATCATAAAATGGTCAGCAAATATAATATGAATTTGAAGTCATCTCTTACTGTTTTGGATATAACCAGGCTGTATACTAGAGTCAAGTGATACGAGTTGGAGCAAGAGTGAAAGAGAGCAAGTGAGAAGGGGGGGCTGCGTGTGGGTCAGAGAGAGAGCACCTCAGTTTTCTCCCTGACCGAGGCGATGCTCCATGAGGAATGAAGCGCTCTGTTCAAGGAGGCACTCAGCACCTGCTTCAGGAGGAAGGCGGCTCCCCTCTGGGCCCTGGAAATGACAACCAACCTCAGACAGGCAGGCTGCTTCTTGCACACGGGCGCACCCACAGAGCGCCTGGTCAGCTCTCCTGGAACAACATAATTGGGCCAGCTGTCTCTTCTGGCCTTTGAAAGTTTTTTGACACAGGAGGGCGTTCTGATGCTTTCAGAATCAGACTGGGGGGCTCCTGGCGAACGTGGTCCTTTCTTGCTGCTTCTCAGACCCTCAAGTATGTCCTAGAAATCATACGATTGTAAAATAAAAAGCCTTAACCTCTGCAGGGACCCATTGGTGAACATCAGATGAAAGTCTGGACCTCCACAAGTTATGTGCAAAATATTTTCTCTATGTGTATGTGTGCATTTTCACAGCGAGACTCATAGTTTTCAATGGATTCTCCAAAGGTTCTATGGTCCCTTTACTCCCACAAAAAAATAATTAAAAAAACATAGGCAAGCACCATTTAAATTCTCAGAATACGTACACTATTTGGCCTTATTTTTCTTTTTGCTGAATAATATAAATATTACACATAATCAGTAAATTGGGAGAAACAAAGGGTCCAATGATAAAGTCAGATTTTTCCAAGTACCTGTGGAAGGTGATTTAATGCAGGTCATACCTGGCTAGTTTCATAAAATAAAAAAAGTGTGTTATTGCAAAATGGTTCTACCTCTTAGGTTAGATTCTTCTGTGCTCATCACTTCATCCACTGTTACATGGCCAGTGGAAACCCTTATGAAGTAACTAAACACAGAATGATTACTGCAGCCAAAAAGTAGAAAGAACATGAGTTTTACTGAGCCTAGCAGCAAGATAGAAACAAACCTCTTCTAATTGCTATAGATTTAAAACCTGTGGCAAAATGTGCAGCATTAGCTGACCCTGAAATAGTCTCGTAAAGATTTTAGCTGAGGTCTCAGAAATGTTTTCTTCATAGCAGCCACGTAGCTTTGAAGGGAAGGAAAGAAATGGGAAAAGCCTGGTAATGTCTTACTTGGCTTTTATTCAGTGAAACAAATCCCCCCCCCCCAAAAAAAAACAGATAAAATTTTCACTTAGACATTTCTATGAAACACTTATTGGATGTTAGTTTTTTTCTCTCTTTATTCTTCATGCCATTAAATATTCAGCAAAAGTAATTGCATGAAAACCATGATTTTATTCAGATTAATGAATATTTTAGCAGTCAACATTTACTACAGTCATAATATCTTTTAGAAAATAGAAAAGGAATAAAGATTACCATTATCTTCCTATTTAGAGGTAATCACTTTTCATATTTTTATGTATTCTAATCTGTCTTTATATATATAGTATTTTTGCAAATTGGGACCCAATTTCACAAACTGCTTTATAACTAGATTTTTATTTTTCATACTGCTTTGTAACTAGATTTTCTGACTTTTAAATCAAGAAGCTGTGAGTATTTAAAATATATTCTGGCCTGGCTGGTGTGTCTCAGTTGATTGAGCGTCGCCCCAAGCACCAGGAGATCGCCGTTTAGATTCCCGGTCAGGGCACATGCCCGGGTTGTGGGCTCGGTCCCCAGGAAGCACTTGAGGGATGTTTCTCTCTCATCGATGTTTCCCTTTCCCTCTCCTTTCTTTCTGAAGTCAAGAAAAATACATTAAAAATATCCTGAAATATTCTTTGAAAGAAAAAAATAACTACAGAGTATTTCTTAATTTACTCAAATGCCCCTATTCTGCAAATGCGTGAAGGAGGAATCCGTGATCTAGGCGCTGTGAGAATACCCTGACTGGTAAGATACAGTCTCTGATCCCAGCCAGCTTATATTCTAGCAGTGAGAGGGCTGGAGAGCAGTAAACAAATAAAGATGCCTCCTATGAGGCATGGTAGGAACAGAGAGATCCAGGCCGTGTTCATGAAATGTCAAGAGATAAGAGAGCACCTTTGATGCATAGGATCAAAAGGCAGTTATAAAGGTCAGCCGATGAAAGAATGTTTCTCATCCAGTGTGGCTGTGTCAGATTCAAATGAGTTAACACCTATTAACTGCCTAGAATAGCACCTCTCGTATTCTAGGCGCTCCAAAGGCTTCGCTATTATTATTGTCCTTGTTATTGTTAATACCATAATGAATTATATGGCGACTTGAAGAAAACATTGGCTATGATGCTATCGGTTTGAGCCCTCTCCCTACTTCAACCCCCAACTTCAGGAGGCCTTGCATTTTGTGTAGCAAATGGTCTTCAAGACTCAGCCACTGTGTCCACTGATGTCAAGAAGTCAAGCTGTCTCTCATCCATTAGGCCCCAATTCACAGTTCCCCTCCACTTTTCAGTTGCCTAAAATGACCGCAGGAGCCATAAACCTGATGAGAGTATTTAATTCCTTCAATGAAATAGGCCCATGGCCCTCCATGCTGGTTTAATAACTGCATTTTCATGCATTAGAATCACTTACAGTATGTGTTTTAACCAGTGACGCTTATTTCCTTTTATTATTGTTCCTGCTCCTTTAATATGTGTTTATCTTGGTTCAGTCTCTGCAGCTTTGAAACAAGTACTTATTAATCAGAAGCCATTTCAATGCTGATATGCCATGTTCTACATTAAGGAAACGGATAGAACACCAAGCAGCCAAGTAAACATAGGTTCCTTTTCTCCTAATTAAAAGCTGCTTTGTTCATATAATTCCTTTCCTGGCATGTTATGCGGAGGTATTAAAATTAGATTCAACTAGGGTAGGGTTATTAGAGGCATAACTAAAGTTTCACGTAGTTGTGTTTTAGGGATTTTTCTCAGCGATAGATGACAAGTTAATACATTGTGACTGGTTGTTCGCTAATGGACGTCTGCAAATTTGTGGAACTAAACCTCTGTGTGTAGAAACGATGGTTTCTCCTCCTGGCTTGGAGTGCGAAGGACCCCAGACACACTCACTAGCTTGGAAAACGTCTCCAGGCCTGTGTTTTGATTGGCTTTCAACCTTCCTGCAAGCCTTGATGTGTCTCTTGGAGGTTTATTGGTTTGTGAGCCAATACAAATTCTAAAATGCTTTATTTTGATGAAGTTAGTAGTTAGAGCAAAGGGACTTCCTAAGGGGCCAAAAAATCCCTATAAGCACAAAAATGTAGGAAACAGCAAGAAGGTCTTGTAAATAATAATGTAAGTTTGCCTCATCTCTAGATAACACATTGACAGTAAAAACCCTGATGACAAGAGGGGACAAGCATCCTCTATCTTAAGATGCCCAGAGCCAAATTTTTCTATTCTTGCAACAAATCTCTTTCATGGAGCAGCACACAAGGTGTGGGAAATCTTCAGGGACAAGCATGTTGGGTGTTTAGTGAGCGTCTGCCTAAGAGGTAGACCCTGTGGAAGTCTTAGGAGTAAGTCTTGGAAGTAGCTCCTTTACCCCACCCTGGTACACACACACACACACACACACACACACACACACACACAAAGCTGTGGGCATCATGCTAGATTCTTTACTGGGCTGAAGCAAATTGGGGTGGTGCTGTGCAGCTTAGAGGGTGTGTCAACAACTCAAGGACTCCTACAACATCCTAACATGAATCTTCATATTGTTAAAACAATATGGGAAGGAAACAGAGACATCTTCTGGTCCAACTTCCTATTTCATAAAAGAGATTCAGGGGGGGAGGTTTGTCTGCCCCCAGGATATACAATATTAGTACCTGAACTGGAAGACAAACTCAGTTTTTCTCATCTCTGGTTTTGTATATTTCCATTACATCAAACTGATTAAAAAACAAAGATTATTCAGTGTAGACTCCCCTGAAAATGACTTTCTTCACTTCTGAATAACTCTCTTTGCATGAAAGACCCTTCCTTATGAGAAAGGAAGTATAAAAACTTATAAAAAACCCCACAAAACTGGACTAGGTAAAATGGGAGTAGCAGGATTCACTCCAGGAAAACTAGATCGCCCTTTCTTTCAGTGAGTTTTGCAGAGGAGATGAGCCTCACTGAACAAAGATGGTGTTCAGAATCAGACCTTTAAAAACTGAGCCAATGAGTAACGCACAGTGATTTTGCTTTGCCTTTTTTTTAAATGTAGAAGTTTCCTTTGTGGTCATGCTAATAGAAATTAAAAGTTGCAAAACCAAACCCAAAAGTAAACAGAGACTTAGCAACATTTCCTCCATCCAAAAGGGGTCAGTGTTTGCACTCCGTCCCTGGCTGATGTCCATGGCAAATGCACCCATCATTATACCTTTAAACACTGATGCTTTAAACACTGATCGTCTTTAAAGATAGCTCAAGAATTTCAGCGGAATTCAATGTCTAGACATCAAATAAGCCAGTTTCTGGCGAGATCCACAAACAGGAAATAATGTAATTTACACAGAAGAATCTAGGCTGCTTGTTTCTATGGAATCTGATTTGCTGTCTGAACTGTATACCTGTTTAAATATCATATTAATTCCCCAAAGTTAGAGACTTCTAGCGCGGTGGCAGGCCAACTGGGGTAGCAAACTACCTAAACACTTCACCAGCACAGGTTTGGAGCTATGAACACTAAAATAGCAGGAAGCGGCTTTCTATAAAGTTCAGAATCATAGCAACAAATTTTCCTCTCACATCTTATCAAATCCCAGGCACCTGCCCATGAAATTGGCAACAGCAAGATTTTCCCCGCTGCCAATGACAGGCTTCTCGTCTTGCCAACTTGCTTCGTCTCCATAACCTGGCAAAATATAGCCACTGGCAGGAAAGTGAATATTTGAAAATGATTACAGTAGAGAGGGACTTTTGGTTCCATAATGTTTAATTAAGTGATTTAAACACTGTTTTAGCACCAGGGATAGATTTGCTTTCTACTGTAGAGTATCCAGAGTGCTCTGTAACTTGAGCCTTTTGGCCACCGGTCCCTCAAAGAAAGAACTAGAATAGGATCCTCCATGAACATTATCTGTAACAAGGATAACTCAGCTAAATATTAATGACCTGTTAAAGGGTTCCACTTTCAACGAAAGAATGTTTATTCTGAAAGGAAAGTATTGAATTGGAAGAATCTGGAATATCACTAATCAGCGGGTCTGAGGTATTTCTGTTCCTCATGGGAATAGGGCACTTAAGGAAACTTAGGGAGTGTTAGTAAGTAAGTTGTCTGCAAGCAAGATGCATGCATTTATTACTATGATATGTACTTTTGTAACCTTATGGTACAATGCTTGTATTTTTTTTGCTACCCAGAATGCTCTCTGGAAATCAAAATATTTCAGCAAAGAAATGATAGAATTAAATAATTTTAAAGGGATCTTAAAATTGTGAAAAGTGCTCATGATGTTTTTACAGTTTGCCCTTGGAAGCTCCTCCACCCTTCCACTCTTAGCGATAAATCATCAAACAGATTTTCCAATGGAGGCCGGACTCAGAGCCCTGGGGTGGAGGGGGTTTGGCAACATTAAAATAGTGGGGAAATTGGGAAGAGTCAGGCAGGAATTTCATATTTGAAGACTCGTTTAAGCCAAATGAATATGCTGGGCCTAAATTTAGGAATATACAATAAAACAAAAGGCAAAAAAAGCAACGGACTTCTTTGTTACTAGAATTAGTCAGTCTGCACTGGATTTTTCAATTACTTCAACACCAAGAGCATGATCGTGGAAAATGAAACCAATGTACCTCAACTGAAAACTATTAAAAGCTCTTTGGAGATGTCTCCAGGCAGTATGTTTAAATATTTATGAACAATTTTTATAAATGACTGGTGGACAGTTGTAATAATTAGGTATATTCAGATGATATAATAATCTCAATGCCTGAAAATGTGCTGACTATGTAACACTCATCCTTTAAGAGCTTTTACTCAGTGTAATGACCTGATTTTTTTTTTTTCTTTCTGGAAAGATTGGATTTTATTTTTAGTTAATTTTTAAAATTTAACTTTTATATAAGTTAAATTCTCACCTCTGTATGTATAGGTCAGTAAATTTTTATATATGTGTATATCCATATGACCTCCACCCAGATAAAAATATTTCTAGCACCTCAGAAGGTCCCTTTTCCCCTTCTGAGGAAATAACTCCATTACTAAGACAACTATTAATCTTACTTCTATTACTATTGATTGCTTTTTTTTTGGAACTGATGTAAATGGAATCAAATAGAAATGATGTGTTCATGACTGGTTTCTTTCACTCAGAATTATGTCTATGAGATTTATCTATGTTGGTGCATTTGGTACTAGTTTGTTCCTTTTCATTGCTGTGTAGTATTCCATTTCATCACTATATCACAATTTTCTTTTCATGGGCATTTGGGTCATTTCTAGTTCTTAACTCTTATTAATGAAACTGCCATGAGCATTTTTGTGCAGGTCTTTTATTGAACATAAACATTGGCTTCTCTTGGATGTAAACCCAGGAGTGAAATTACTCAATCTAAGGATATATGTTTATACCCATACATTGTGTGCTTTCAAGACAGGCCTTCCTCAGTCCTGGCTACCTAAGGATGGTTTGTTTGTGGTCACTTAGGTAGGGCATAAATGCTCTAGACAAGGAAGTTTTTCACTTGTTTTATTTATTTTCAAATTCAACTAGGTATATGCCCATCAAGGAAAGAAGGCTCGTGCAGGAAACAATTTTAACTGCTCCAGAACCAGCAAAATTATTATTAGATATCCATGTCCTTGGGTATAGATTTTTCTTTATACTGAGCAATAGACAGGACCAGCTCACCTCTTAGAGCTCTCCTAACCCCCAAATAATACATTTCTTCTTAAACCTTCATTTTTTTTTTTAAATATTGAAAAGTATCTATAGAACTTTTTCCAAGCCTATTCCAGAAAAATAAAAAAAAAAGAGGTCAAGAAAAGTATACATTGGCTTAACTTCAATAAAAGTGAAACAATGTTTTTGGGGAAGGGGAGTAATAAGTTGGGATAAGGGCTCAGCCATGATACCAATGCCAACCTTACTTCTTATAAGATGGATTCACAAAAACATTATGGCAAAAACCTACTTCAGCTCCCACTATCCCATCCTGTAAAGAAAAGGAGAGGTGTGTAATACCTAAGACTCTTCTAGTTCATATAGTTGGTGATCCATAATTTGTTTTTGTGGGCTCTCATAACTGTTGTTTTTACTTGGAGCAATTGTTGAGAAAAAGAAAGGCAAACTATAACCTGAATGACAAGGACATTTGAGGAAAGGAGCAATCGCTGATGGTGCAGTAGATATGCATCATCATTTGGTGAGGTTTGGGGCTCTTAGCTTTGGTTCAGAATTGATGGTGAGAAATACTTATTCATGGCCATAAACTGAAGAGGCATAAATCAGAAGGAATGGGTGGACTCTGAGCTCCAGCTTCTTATTATATGGAGAAGATTGAAAGGTACTTTGCACTGAGTTCTTCCACTCACCTTCCATGAATGACAATGCTCATTGATAGGTTTCAGCGATTTTACTGACTACCAAGGCAAGCAGAAATCTCATGTGAAAGATTATTTGCAGAAACATCCTCAATTTCCTCCAAATAAGCCATATTATAAGGCACTTTAGCATTAAAGTGAGTTTTCCTTTCGATTGCTTGCTAAATTGAAGCTATTGAGAAATGGCATGCCTGCCACACAATGGTGTATACAAACACTGTAATATTTGACAGAAAGCAATTTTAAAGCTTTTATTTTTGCATTTACATGATATCAAAGTTCACCATGCACTTTAGATTTCGAAATAATTTTATCAGAAATTAATCTTGTACACTTTAAAAAATAGAATAGATTGTAAGCATCACACTGATCCCTTTTTAAAAAAATTTATCTTTATTGTTGAAAGTACTACAAATGTCCCCTTTTTCCCCTCAGTGATCTCCTCCCCCATACCCCTCCCCCCAGGTTTTCACACCACTATTGTCTATGTCCACGGGTTATGCATTTATGCATATAAGTTCTTTGATTAATCTCTCCCCACTCACCCCCGCCTTCCCTCTGAGATCTGTCAGTCTGCTCCGTGCTCCTATGTCCCTGGATCTATTTTGTTCATTGGTTTATTTTGTTCATTAGATTCCACATATGACTAAGATCATGTGACACTTGTCTTTCTCTGCCGGGCTTATTTCGCTCAGCATAATCCTCTCCAGGCCCCACCATGCTGTCTCAAAGGGTAAGGGATGCTTTGTTTTTCCAGCTGCATAGTATTCCATGGTGTCCATGTCCGAGAAGATGCTTGATATGAATTCAGTCTTCTTGAATTATAGAGTCTTGTTTTGTGTCCTAACATGTGGTCTGTCTTTGAGAATGTCCCATGTGCACTTGAAGAGAATGAATATTCTGCAGCTTTGGGGTGGAATGTTCTGAAAAAGTCAATTAGATTCACCTGATCTAGTGCATCATTTAGAGTCACTGTTTCCATGTTGATTTTTTGTCTGGAAAATGTATCCAGTGAAGTAAGTGGGGTGTTAAAGTCCCCTGCTATGACTGTCTTGCTGGTGATCTCTCCTCTAAAGTCTTCCAGAAGTTTGTTGTTTTTTTCCAACCTGTGTGAGTCTTCTGTTCTGAGGTGGGTCTCTTGTAGACAGAATATATTTGGGACTTGTTATCTTATCTATTCAGCAACCGTATGTCTTTTGATTGGGGCATTTAACCCATTTATACTTAAGGTTATTATTGATAGGTACTTATCTATTGCCATTTTATTTCTTTATGCCACACTGATACCTTTTATAAACTAATGGTGGTGTGCATGGTGAGACAGTCTATAGTTTGACGCTGCTTTAAAATGTAGCTCTGAAAACCATCAACTCAGAAAAAATGCTGAAAGAGCACATGAGTTTCCACCTTACGCTATCGCATTATTTTCCTACATTTTGGGTATTCCACCTGTCCAATTTAACCTTCCCTAAAGCCTTAGTAAGAGAAAAATTCTTAGTTACTCTTGAGAAAAATCATATTAGGTAAAGGATTGGTGATGGAAGCCCATAAATGGCAGCTAATTGTCAGTATTGGTTGCAAATCAGTAAATTTATGCTCATGTAATTTTGCTCGCAGATTTAGTATGACTTTGTCATGTTCTGTTATTTTTTCCCAATTTAAAAAAAAAATAAATTAAAAAAAGAACTTGGTTAAGTTAACAGGAAATACACACACACAGAATAATTTATGAACTTGTGGGAGTTTTGTGTCAAACTAAAGAAACTTTTTCTGATTGGTGTCCCAGACACAGAATAAGGTAATTTTTTGCTATGTGAATTCACAGAAGGCTATTGAATTGGTAGGAAATAGGAAAGCCACTGAGTGTGATGGAGAGTGTTAGGAAAATCTATACTCCTCTCACTAATTTCTCATACGATGCAGAAGGGATCTCCTGTGGTGAAGTGGAAAATGCAGGGGCCCTGAGGCGAAACACATCTGTGCTCATTTCTAACTGCAGTGTAGGGGCTGTGTCATCTTGACTAAGCTGCTTTGGTCCTCCTGAGCTTCAGTTCCCTCCTGTATAAAATCAGCATGGACATACCTACTAGGTGGATCTGTTAAGATTAAAATTGATTAACATGTATATGCTGTGCCAGACTTAGTGAGTATCCAATAAATATTATTCCTTTCCCATATTTTCCTATTACTAATTCTAGCTATTTTACCAGCCAGCCGAACATTTTAAGCATTGCTAGGGATCTGGAGTCTTCCAATATCAAAAGCCTCTGGAAGAGACAAGGTTTCGACCATTAGTAAAATGAGTCTTCTCTTTTTGCTTCATGAGAGTTCATTACTGAAGTGGGTGGTTTCATGGCAGGAGTGAAACAGAGACAGCTCCAGCTGCATCAATCGGAGCATTATTGATAATGCTTCACTACTAAAAAGATATATGCCAATTTTAGGAAAAGATACCAAAGTATAAAACATTTTGTTATCTATTTATTTATTTTAAATTTCTCTTTATTGTGGAAAGTATTACAGACGTCCCCTTTCCCCCACTGAGCCCCTCCACCCCGCATGCGCCCCGCGCCCAGGCCTTCGCCTGCTATTGCCTGTGTCCATGGGTGACGCATTTATGCGCGTAAGTTCTTCGATTAATCTCTCCCCACCCAGCCCCCACCCCGCCTTCCCTCTGAGACCCCTCAGTCTGTTCCATGCTCCTATGTCTCTGGATCTGTTTTGTTCATCAGTTTATTTTGTTCATTATGTTCCACATACGCTGGCGAGGGTGTGGGGAAAGGGGGCCCTAGTACTCTGCGGGCGGGATGCAGGCTGGTGCAGCCACTGTGGAAAGCAGCATGGAGGCTCCTCTAAAAATTAAAAATGGACCTGCCTTTTGACCCAGTGATCTCACTTCTGGGAATATATCCTAAGGAACCCCAAACACCAATCAGAAAGAACTTATGCACCCCTATGTTCATAACAGCACAGTTCACAATAGCTGAGATCTGGAAACAGCCCAAGTGCCCATCAGTAGATGAGTGGATAAAAAAGCTGTGGGACAGTCACACCATGGAATACTATGCAGCTGTAAAAAAGAAGGATCTCGTACCCTTTGGGACAGCATGGAGGGACCTGGAGAGGATTATGCTAAAGCATTCTGTTTTTACATGAACCTCAGTTCCAGGGCCAGAGGCCCATTTGAGCATTCCTCCCCTAACATCCCATTGCTCTGTTTCCTCTTCATCTACATGCTCACTTCTTGGAAGTGAGCTTTAAATCAAAATCAGATTATTTCTGTCTTAGCATACAAGGCTGGCTAGACTATAAATTCTGTATGAATAATAGACTGTTAAATCATTGCTCTCCTGAGTTTGTGTCGTCCAAATACTTTGGTTTTTATGCCTATAAAAGATGCAAACGTGTTGAAAAGTTAGACTTCATCATTCACTTAAATGCTGGTCCTACCAATCATCTATCACATATTATCAATAATCAGACTCCAGAGGTGAAGAAAGCCAGCACCGCTACCATTGAAGGACCTGTGAGTCTTCGCAAAGGGGCCTCCAAGTGCAATGTTTAGAGAGCTTAGAAGGTGATTATAGTGATCGATCAAATCTCAAGCTAAATTTTCAGAGGAAGGTTTAGAATGATTAATACCATCAAGGACTAATTTTTAATATAAATCATAATGGGTTTTTAGCCTAACTAACATTAAACATACCATAATTAAAGGAGTCTGAACAGTGATTTGGGTAAAACTATGGATTCCAAGTAGAACTCACTTCCTGGAACTAAAATAAAAGATGAAACATTTATCATATCTTTACTGGTTTTTTATTGCATTTAAAAAATAGCTACATCGGGGTGATTTTGAAAAATATTCCATTCTTATGATGGACAGACCATTTCTTACTTTTTTTCACATTTTTATTAATAGTATTTGTGTTTTACATGAAAATATGATTTTTATAGCTTGTTTATTTTCTCTGAGAAGTTCATTGTAGATTATATAGAAAATACAGAAATTTATAAGTACAAAAATAATAATCTCTTCACCAGATGTAATAATTATCCTTATGTTAACATGTTTCCTTCCTACCTTTTCTGGTTTTGATTGTTTTTATTTTTACGTAGTCATGTTCATTTTAATATACAACTATATAGTAAGATATTGTGACTTTGCTGTTTAACACATCTAACACGCCTTTTTCATTTATCAACTTACCATACATGTGACAGACTTGAGTTTGAGATAATTGCTCTGGCTCCAACGTAGAAAAAGGGGTGCGGGTGCAAGAATGAAAGCCGGGAGACCAGAGAGGAGGCGTCTATAAGGGTTTAGATAGAGTTCTATCTAAACTGGTGTTGGCTTCACTTGGGAAGGTAGCAATAGAGATGCCAAGGCATGAGTTAATTTGATATGCTTTTAAAGTTGTTATAAAAGTATTAAATGCAGCCCAGCCAGGGTGGCTCAGTGGTTGAGCATCAACCTAGGATCCAGGAGACCGAGGTTCGATTCCCGGTCAGGGCACATGCCCGGGTTGCGGGCTCGATCCCCAGAAGGGAGTGTGCAGGAGGCAGCCGATCAATGACTCTCTCATCACTGATGTTTTTCTCTCTCTCCCTCTCCCTCCCTCTCTCTCTAAAATCAATAAAAACATATTTTTTTTAAAAAAAGTATTAGAGACAGAGGGAGGGGTAAGAAAGGGGAGGGCAATAAAAAGTACTGTTGTGTTTCTGGCTGAAATGTCGAGGTGATGGCAATGCCATTCGTTGAGATGAAAGACAATTTGGTTTTCAAGAACTTAAGTTGATTTTTGAAGAACTTACACCTTCCAGATTAGAAGGTTTTTACACCTCCAGCAGTGACTTAGAGTATTATGACCCTTTGATAGTGCCCTAAATAAACTCAAGAGAGGGCTCACATGGCAAAATCAAATACTATAAAAATTACCATTTGTTTTCAGGGATGAAAAAAAACAGGAAAAAGACAGAAATTATTATTTGCAAGTAGAAGCCATTTTATGGACTAGGTAAGGACACAGTTAGCCTAATCCTTAGCAAAACCCAATTTTCCTATGAAATGCAAACATTAACTTCAGCACTTCCCAGGCTCACAAACATTAACTTCAGCACTTCCCAGGTCCTTTATTTGTGGCTTCAGAAAGCATAGCTCAGAATCTCTTGGAGGACTGTCATTACAAATTGAAGCGTGCCCATTCCTTCCCATTTCAGCTGAACTGTGGCGAGCTACCCTCCCAAAGTACCTGCTCCACGCATCGAGGTCTACAGAGGCTTTTCCACTTATGCTTAAACCAGGCCCTATTGCATCATTCATTTCCCACCGGTGAAAGGTGCACCTAGAAATGGTGGGCTGAGAGTAAAATAATATTAATAATTGATGCATCTGCGGTTCATTTAATCTTTGAATCCCACAGCTAAGTTGTCATATCGTATTATCTAAATTTCAAGCAGAACACCTTCACACTGATTTGCACATCAAGGTAAAGAGGGAGCTTGGGGAAACCTGAGGGGCTTTGGGGTGCTCTCCAGCAGTTTCACAGGCAGGCTGGGACTGGGTGTCAAGCGCGTGAAGGATTCTGTGCATCAGCCTTGGGGCAGCCAGGCGTGGCTCCCGGCTTGGTCATCTCGGGTTCCGAGCAGCCTCTGAGCAGTGTCTGATGGCAGACCCCGCAGTTCCGTAGGCGGTGGGCATGATGGGTGCCTTGCGGGTCCCGCTGCTCTGCTGAGATCAGGATAGGTGTGAATGCCATCAAGGAGATGATCTGCCAGCAGCAAAGCATGCCACTATCCATGGACAAGGGACCCATGGTGTGGCCGAATGTGTTCCTTTTTCAGGTGGCCAAGGGCAGCAGTGGGCATTCCAAAGCCAGGGGGTGGGGAGGGAGTGGAGGTGATGAGCGGAACAGCCTGGGTGGGGGCTTCTGATGGACCCGCTCCAGGCGGCAGCCCTGAATCTCTCTTTGATTCTTCTGTCAGTTTGGTTTGATGGATGCTTTAGTGGAATCCAAGCTAGCTACCAAGTGATCACTTTAACAATGTATGTCATTCAAGGCTTATTCTTTTGAGAAACTTGATATAAAAAGTTTTCATCAGTGTCCAGAAGCATTTACATTATTATCAATCAAACCCATGCTATTTTAATATATTGTCAACCGTTGTCAACGTTGAGTGGTTAAAAATGTATTTGTTTTCCCATCACTTATTTGTGCAAATAAATTTCTCTTCAACATAAAGTATAAAATTCAATATAAAAAAATTTAATACAAAGTTCAATATAAAACTCAAAACTTGCTCAATAGAAAATCTTGATCAGGAATTGCATGTTAACCATTTTTACCATGAAATTTGATGTGAGAAATTATGTTTATACATATTCTTGCGGGTTGAATTGTGTCTCTCAAGAAGACATGTTGAAGAGTGGACCAAGGTCCTGAGGCAATCACTGTGACCCTAGCACAGTTCATAAGGGCTTTCCTCACTCTCGCAGAGTGAAGCTCCTGCTGCCAGAGTGCTACCCAGCTGCATCTCCAGCCTGGGAGCACTTAATGAGTCATCTGTGTCATTCCTTGTCATGATTAAAATGTGAGCAAAGATAAAATTTGGCTGTCTGCTCCAGGGATCTTCCGAGAATTGACAAGTATCCATTTGTCTAGTTTTCAATCGTGATAAATGTCAACTTAAAAAATCCCCCAAGGCACAATAGCCAGGCATAGAGTTCTGAATCTATGTAACAGGCGGGGTGGTTCAACATGGGGAAAGAACTCCGCTTCTTAGCCTGCTTTTGATTGGACATGCTGGGTAAATGGTCAGCATAGAGGGAACCAGAGGTATATGGGAAAATTCTTTTTTTACTTTGTCCCTGTACTTTTCCTTCATCTATGAAATTCAAGGACTTATTCACTCATTAACTGAGTAATTAACTATCAAATAATTATTTTATGTTATTATTTATTTCCAGGGTTACCTTCTATTCTATGATCTCAAAGATCAGTCTCCTTTTTGGTTACTTAGACTTATATCTGGTGAGCCAGAGCAATACTATCAGATTTTCTTGTTACTCTTCCCAACCCAGAGAAGGGCCATAGAACAAACCCAAATAGCAGCTACTGACAACTGCATAGCAACATCATCCAAATGGCCCTGGCCACTGCAATTTTACATGAATGACAAGAAACTCACTTTTGGGCAGCCTGGGGTGGAGTGGGGTGATCACACCTAGTACCTACCCATTCTCACTCAATGTAGTTTTGGGGGAAACCTTCGTATCTGTCTCGATATTGCTTTGATGTGGCCAATTGCTAAGGCAAACATAGAATGCTAATTTCTTAGGTTATGGTGCCTAAATATTTCTTATGCACTGCTCTAGGGGAGGGCAGATTTGATGCTCTTATCTCCTGAGCAGAAATTGATTAAAAATATTTATGGAACTTCAACATTTTGTCGTATCAATTAAGAAAAAGAAAGGGGGAGATAAAGATGAGACAAGAACAAGGTGAACATTAATAGTCTGTTAGAGAAGTTACCTAAATTCTAGAGTTAGGTTACCATACAGAGGTTTTTTTTCAATAATTAATTAACATCAGTTGACATTGTCTGACTGATGTATTAGCTCCAACCAAGGCTCTAGGAGAATTCCAGTAATTCATTACTTTGTCATGGGTGCAGATGATAATATGGAAACACAAGTGCCGAGAAGGGTTCCCACAGTGGTTCTCAAAGTGTGATCTCTGGAGCAGCAACGGCAGCTGCAGCACCTGGGAACTTGTTAGAAATACAGGTTCTCAGGCCCCACCCAGACCGACTGAGCCAGAAACTGTGGGGGAGGGGCCCACCAATCTGTCTTAATCAGCCCCCAGCTCTCTCTGATGCATGCTGAAGTTAAGACCAAGCACCAAACTACCTACATTTATAGAATCATCCCAAACAGCAATTTCTTTGCAAAGATTTCTCATTATATTTGCCATCTTAAAAACCTTATTTTATTGCCCTTCAGTTTTCCCATGTCCTATTTTCTTAATCCTTAAATTCAAACAGAAGGCAATTTTAGAATGAGGTATATTGTGCCGGAATTTCACAGGGGTGCCTTTGGGGAAGGTGCAGTATTTGAAGCTGATAGACATTTTACATATTCAAAACAAAGGGTAATGTTGCCAAAATCGTTATTGAAAACCACAGAAAATACCTGGAGTGAGGGAATCTTAAAAACAATTGAAGTTCTCGAGGTCAGGAGAATTGAATTAGTAGGAAAGGGTTGTGAAGCGTACCCCAGAAAGGGGTTCTGGCCCTCATTATAGCCCTTGGTAATCTATCATGCAGAAAAAACTGCCCACCAACTTTCATGCATTGAGCAATAACTACTTTGCATGCTCTAGATGAGGCAGAAATTGGGACAGAGCACAGCAGGAATAGCTTATCCCTCTTCCACGTGATGTATGTTGAGGCTGGAATATCCAATATTGTTCCCTCCTTCATATAACTGGGCCTCCAGCCTGAACAGCCTGAAAAGCTGGGGCCTCAGCAAGCATCCGCTTCTCCAGCAGTGTGAAAGGGGCCACCAAGCAGAGGAGACAACACTGCCACTTAAAATATAAGCCCCAACCTGGTACAATATCACTCCCCCATATTCTATGTCAATGTAAGGGGTTGAAGAAATAAAGTCCATATTCTGATAGGGGAAGTGAGAAAGAATTTATTGCCATCTTTAATCCCGTATGTCAAAGGCTAACTTCTGTCTCGTTGGAGGGTCTTACTAGGTATTTTGAAAAAAGGAACAAAAAATATATGTTACAGGAATTGCTTAATTGCCGCACTTAATGAGATCTACACAATGAACTTTTCAAAGACAGTAGCCAGGTCTTTCTCATCTTCATAGTCCCATTGCTAGTGCTGTGTCTGGCACACAGGAAGCATTCAGTGAATGGGTGTTGAGAGAATGAATACATTTTGTAAATAAGGGAGTATCAGTGTATCCTAGATTGTGCTGTTGTAACAAATAATCCCCAAATTTTACAGTCTGTCTCAGGTGAAGGGGAGTGAAAGCTCTGTTCTAAGTGGTCATCTTTCTGGATCCCCGACTGAAGGGACAGGCACTCCTGAGACATTGCTGCCTGGCACAGGAGGGAAAAGAGAACATGGCAGAAACCCAAGTGGCTCTTAAAGCTTCAACTGGAAATGGCTCGCGTCACTTCCGCTCACATTTCATTGGCCAAAGCAGTTTAGCCACCAAGCCTGATACCAATAGGCAAGGATGTGCAATCCTCCCACAGGGACAAGGAATGAGTATTTTGAGTAATAACATAATTCTGTCATGAAAAAGATGCCTACATTGCTAATAGTCCATTATTACTGGCTTTACTTTTTCTAAACAACTATAAGAATGCAAAAATGATCTTTCATAAGGATTGTTAGGGTTGGTTTTCACCTGATATCATTCCAGATGCTCTTCAAAAAGAATTAGGGAGATCCAGCTCTGTCCTTGAAAGAAGATGTTATTAACATGTTATCACGGCAAAAGAAGCCTATTAAACTGGGGCTCCGGTAGATAGTATCAATTGCTAAATGCTCTTAAAGGTAACCTTTTCGTTGAAGTTAATAGAAAATAAAGAACATATGTTAAGTCCAACACTACAGTTTGTGTCCTAAAAATGAGTTGTCTTGAAGGGACAGGTTTGCAACCAGGGTGGGCCAGATAGCGTGAATCAGTTGCTTTGATTTTTTAAAAAAATATTTCTATTAACTTTTAGGGAGAGAGGAAAGAAGAGGGAGAGAGAGAAACATCGATGTGAGAGCAAAATGTGATTGGCTGCCCCCTGCACTCACCCCCACTGGGGATTGAACCTGAAGCTTAGGCATGTGCCTGGACCAGGAATTGAACCAGCAACCTTTCGGTGCATGGGAAGACGCCCAATCCACCGAGCACACCAGCCAGGGCTCGTTTTGATCTTTCAGTTGCCTTTGTGCAATTCTGACTTCTGTGAATTCAGCCAAGTTATGAACAAAGCACACCGAAGCTCTGAGGAAATATTCCACGTGTTGGGTGACTTCAGAACGGGGGGGACTTCTGAAGTATGTCACATGCAATGGATCTGAACTTTGCTGAAGCATGTCATGCTCTGTTCCTAAATACATGTAGTGGGTCATTATTTTGGAATTTGTCTACATAAGATATTTCTCTCCCATAGGTTTTGAAAAAGAATCTGATTGGCTTTAGAAAATATTTTCAAAAAATTAGACGAAAACGCTGCATGTACTCTGGAAACATGGGAAATCATGAGGAAATTTCATTCCTTGCAAGAGCAACTTACATTCTTTTTTTCACTTTCTGCCTTTGGCACAAATGGCCACAATGCCTGGAAAGGAAACAGTTTCTTACTAGCAGGTGCCTGCGCCTGTCCCATCACCTCCCTGCCTGCGTGGCTTTCAAAAATGGGAAAAGCAGTTCTGCCAGCCAGAGAACCGACTGCTGCTCTGAAGTTGGTTGGCAGGTTAGTTTACAGATTAACATTTTGTCGATGCATATTTATGGCCTAGAATCCCAAGCACTCACTTTATAATAGAACATGTGAGAGGGAGATGATGAAGTGGTACACTCAGCACATCATCCCCATGGCAACCGTATCACAATGAAAAGTGACTGCCGGGGTAAAGGCAAGATAATTTCCTCCTTGATGCAAAATATTGCCTGAGAAGTCTGCAAACTGGGAAGGGGCTCAGAAGAGCTATTTTCCTCCTTCTCTCTCTTTTTTTTTCTTTCTCAGCAGCTTTCTTTTGTGACTTCTCACCTCACTAACCTCTCCTCTCTTTTATGTGGCCATAAATAGTCCAGGAAAATAGCATCTTTTTCTAACTTTTTCTTTATCCCTGTGCTTAATAGCCATGAACACAGTTTTTAATAATTTAATTATTAGAGAGGAGGCCACCTCAGAACCGTAGATACCCTATATGTTTGGAGGTTTTATTTCCTAATGAAAAACAGAAGTGTTTGCCTGATGATTGCTCTGCACGTCTGTCATTTGTCCGGGTGAATCGTTCTGAGACTGAAAAGGGAGAGCTCCCATTCATATTGATGGAAACATATAATGTGGTCGGTCACATAGATCTAGAGTGTAGGGGAAGGAACCTGATATTATGAATCAAGTGTTATTTCCTCAACCCTGTACAAAAGACAGATTTGTTGACCCTTGGACAGTGTTACAAATGATTTCTTGGTGGAGATATTGCTAGTTTCCCTGAATCAAAGGTTAGCATTTTCCCTAAACTTGAACTAACTCTTCCATTAAGTACTGGATGGTTGTTTCTCTTCTATGTGTTTGGTTGCTTTCCTCCTTTTAATATGTTGTGCATTCAAAGTACCCCCTAATTTCAGATGATGTTTTAAATCTGTTGCCTCTGTCTATATTGGAGAAGGGGGGAGGGACAAGTCCTTTACTGTTACAACTATATAAATGCAATTATATATGTGAATGCACATATATATTAGACACTTATGCCAGTGTTTACTGATAATAACCACCAAAGACCTGCTCTTTTCTTTTTGCTAAATGCATACTGACAATTAGACAATAACATATCAATTAGCAGCATCGCCAAGCACTAAATGTTAGGCCAGAAATGACAAATCAGTGGTATGTTTCCACATCTCCAGATTCATCATGGACATTTCGAACCAGTTTCTGGCCCTCTCTCACCAAGCACAGACACAACCTCAGAATTCTCCTTAACTCAGCTCCCCAAGCAGCCACTGACAGCTCATTAGAACTGACCTGTATCATAAAACCTATTTACTATTCCTAAATAAGGCAGTGCTTCAATTTTAAAAGGCTGTACAGCACTAGATCAAATCCATGTAAAAATGAAACACAGTTAACACAAGTTCAGCTGCATAAAGGAAGCCTAAGTCTTTGTTACTAGGTACAAATTCAGCGGAATCATGGAATACAGCAATGAATAGAAGTGGTCCCCATTCATAGTAGATGGTAAGCTCCTCAAGGGCAGGGTTCATGAGTTATTTATCTTCACATTCCTAGTCTCCCACCCCAGTAACCTGAAATCGTTGCACTTGGTTAGTACTTTTTCAATTGCATTAAAATTCCAGAGTGGTAATACAATGAGAACACAGTATGTGGAACATGTAGTCATTTAGGAAAGCAGGTGAGCACTAAGATAGGTACAAATCAGGTGACTACTCTGCTTAAAGCCATCTCCCCAGTTGCAGCATCTGTGCTATCCTTCATTTCCTTCTACCAGTTCCAACTCCTTCTTTGCCATAAGAGTGAACAAATGACCCATTCAGGCTAACCTTAGAGTTTTACCTCATGGGATGGAGAAACATCCAAGGAAGAGAAATATAACCTAAGCAAGACCAATCAGAACCCTTCACTGAGATTTTTCAAATTGGGGTATATGTAGAAGCCCTCTTTCCCATCTGATGGCTTAACCATAAGGATAGTAAGTCCGAATCTCTCAGTGGACACACCCCCTACTAAAGAGAGAAAATTAACATAAGATGAAGCTAATAGAAGGCCAAAGAGGGCCTTGAGGGAACTTGAGAGTCTGGTTCTCATTTTTTCGAGCCCAGAATGCCCCTGCTCTTTGTATGATTTGACTCTGCTGGCGGACCCCTCCTTTTTTCATTAGCTAGTTTGGGTTGGATCTCTATTTCTTGCATTGAGAAGAGTAGCCGACATTGTCATGGTTTATCAAGGGGTGTCTTGCAAGTGTGTGAAGCCCTTAACTAAGCATGTCTACAAGTTAGCAGTTATCTGGGAGCTTTTCAGCCAGGCTGGTTGCCAGGCCAGACAGGTGGGGCAGCAGAAAGCAGGACCCAAAGCTCCGGGAATGAGACTCAAAGAAAGGACATGAGTGTTTGAAAGTAGAGAGCAAGGCAGCACCTTGAAAGGAGTGGCCTATCAGGCAGATCATCAAGAGAGGCATTTGTCCGGGAGCTGAGTTACAGGCTTAGGCACGTCTCAGAACAAAGAGAATCCTGTCCTAAGAGCTGGGCAGTGATGTCAGAGCAGGACTAGGAGCAGAATTTGTTGATCCTTTGCTGCCCAGCTATTGTCTTCACTGTTTTATTCACCCTAGGGCCCAGTAACAGGACTGCACTCAAAGCCTAGGGATGAGTCAAGCCTGGCCGAGGACCACATGGATTTGACTTTCAGAAATTTCAGCCCTGTTGCCACAGGGTCTCTTCTGTTAAAGTGAGGGCATGGACATGTTTGTTTTAGCATTACTCACTATAGCTAAGATGTGAAAACAACCTAAATGTCTATCGTTGGATGACTGCATAAATAGGATGTGGTACATCTATGAATGAAATATTATTTGACCATAAAAAAGGAAGTCCTGCCATTTGCAACAACATGAATAAATCTTGAGGGAACTATGCTAAGTGAAATAAGTCAGACAGAGAGAGACAGATGCTGTATGATTTCATTTATGTGTAGAATCTAAAAAAGTTGAAATCATCAAAATAGAGACTAGATTGTCAGTTGCCAGGGGCTGGGGGTGGAGGGAAATGAGGAGTTGTTGGTAAAAGGGTAGAAACTTCTAGTTTTAAGAAGAATAAGTTCTGGGGATTTAAGATACAGCATGGTGACTATATTAACAAGAAACTTGTTAATAGAGTAGGTCTCGACTGTTCTCACTATAACAACAAAAAAGGTAATTCTGTGAGGTGAAAGATGGGTTAGCTAACCTTATTTTGGTAATCATTTCTCAACACATGTGTGCATCAACTCACCATATTGTATACCTTAAACTCACAACTAACAGGTCAGTTATATCTCAGTAAAGCTAATCCTTAGTGAAGTTGGAGATAAAGTAGGATTAGCTTAATCTCTCCCTTTTCTTTCTGTTTTCTCTTTCCTGTCACTTGTGCCTTCCAAGTCTGTCTGCAGGATAATCCTTCCATATAGTACTTTGGTTTCTCAATCTAAGAGCATTGCCCAGACATCTCAAACCATATAACAGAGTAATTGAAAGGGAAAAATAGTTCTCATTTTAACAACTATGAAAACTCAGACAAGAAACCACACAGGCAAACACTGAGACCTAACGCATTCATTTTACAAAGATCCAGCCATGAATTCAAATGGAGCTTGAAGTTTTACAAAATATTTCGGTTTAATCCTTGTGGACTTGTCTTTTGCTCTTCGTTTTATGGACTTTCAACAGCACCCAGCATCATGCAGAAGCGCTTAGAATACTCCTGAAAGCAATTACCTGAAAGAGCTTATTTTGCTGTGGTTTCTTGAACACTCATTAGCAGCTGGCTTTCCAAGGGGGTAGCTGTCAGTTCTCTCTTTTATCTATGAAATGTGCTCTCTAACATCAGTTCTACAAACCTGAGCATATCCGCAGTTGCTTCTTCCCAGAATTCCTTCCAAAACACCACTTGGAACCAGGATCCTGTATCTATCTGTGGCTGCATGGATTCCAAAGATAAGAATAAAGGAATTTTAAGTGAGACCCTCACAGAGAAGATGGGCATCAGTTACCCGCTTCTAAAATATTTTCTGCCAGCAGGAATTTGAATATTGGCAGATGTTTAAAGAGGATGAGCTATTTCAGACCAAGGAGGACAGGGGATAAATTTACCTTAGGAGATGCTGCCAATAGAGAAAGGAATTCAGAATGGATTTTCTAAAATGTGCGATGAATGAAAATGTCTGTATTATTTTTGTGTCTGAATGTTTCCCCTTCACTAAAATGCAACACAAAGAAGTTTAAAAAGAAATCTCAACACTTCCCTGTGGGGTATTTTTAAAACAGATCACTGCTTTCACTAAGGAGGAAGGAAGAAAACCGAGTGTAGGGCTAAAGGTGTGACTTTCCCAAGGTAATGAAATTCCGATCTAAGGAGACGAAATCATGAAAATTATATCTTCTTTCACATTTCGTGAAGTGAGAGCACCTTGATTAGAAATATTGATGGAGATTTTTATCAATTATTTTCAGATTGTGTTTCTGAAGATATTCATGCTGCTAATATTTATTAAATACATCAGATGTTAGGCTTGTCACAAAGGCAAAACAGAACAAAGGAGATACGTAATCAGCTTATTCACACAGAAACTATACTATGCTGGGAAAAGAGACCTGGGATCTCCAAAATCCTCTCAACGGTTGTTGATTATATTCACCAGATAATAGCCAATTTCTTCACTTTAATTTGTCTTTCCGTTTCAAATTATCAGAGGCTATCCGAACAGGCTCTGTTCAGGCAAACACAGCATGCTGATCACCCGCTGGCCAACAGATGGGACCTGTTGCGTCCCCTTGTGGAGATGAGTGTCCACGCATCTGCATGCACCAGAGTTGGTTCCTTATGGTTTCACTATCCCATGTGTTTCCCAAATTACTACGGACTTTCAAAAATAAAATTAAAAAGTAAATGTAGAATCTCTTCTAAACTTAAAAGCAATTTACATGGTAGAGAATTGGCGGTAAGATAACTAATACTTTATACTATACGACCTTGAGATGTTTAGAACATTTTTATGTAAAATACCGGCGCCCACCACAGTACTGAGGGCAGGGAAAGAGAGTTAAAGCAGAGATGAGAGGCATGTTTTAATAATCATCATAATAGCCATTAATTTTGTGCTGTGTGCTAAGTGTCAGGCACTGTGCTGGCCAATCCCAATGCCCAGAGACATACGATAGAGTGACCCCATTGTACATTGAGACAACTGACTCTCGAGTGACTGAGTATCATTTAGCTTCACGCAACCAATAAATGACTTATCCGAAGTCAAGGCTCTTCCTAAGGTTGAATGTGAACTCTGTATTTCTGTAGCTCTTTCACAGGTTGTTAAAAATCCGATTCCGATTGAGCAGGGCTAGGGCATTTCTGACAAGCTCTCAAGCGGCTGGGTTGTGTGGGCCACGCTTGGAGGCTTTGAGTAGCAAGGATCTAGGGCTCTGCTTCCAAGAGTCAAAGTTACAGTGTTGAATGTGTTCTGAGCGTTGCTGAGGGCATCCCCACCTTAGGTTGTCAGGTGGATCCCTGGGTGTGGCACCCCCAAACCTTATCAGAATATACAAATTGGGGCCAAGAGGACAGCGCTCTCCAGGGGTGTCTGTTCAGATATGAGGAAGGGGGAGATGTTCATTCCTCCCGCTCCCCAGTGGCGGCTACAGGATTGAACCACTGGGTGTTATAAGCTCACAGCAGAATGTTCACATCAATACCTGGCCCCAGGGTTATGTTCTATAGGGCTGGTGATTAAGTTCTGTTGTAAGATTAAGAGTTCACAGCTGCATGCCTGGTAATGGTAAATAAAAGATCCCTGACTATTTTGTTTAGCTTTTCCTGGAGGCCAAATAGAGACCAGGTGCTTTCACATTACTGTGAGTGGCAGCGCATTTCTCACAGAATTCCAGGAGAGGAGGGACTGCAGGCTCCCCTCCCTTACACAACCGATGGGATTTGTAAGTTATCTTTACATGGAGTTTGTGTAATGTAATTTTCTCAGTGATTTACCCTGATTTCAGTTTGACCTGATTTTATATTACTGTACAATAGCAATGAGCCTTAGCTTATTTTTTTTTCTTTTTATATACTTGTATAATCTTGAGCAAACTGTCACCTTCCTTGAGGACGTATATAGTCGAGAAGGTGAGAAACGCTGTTGCGCACACACAACACACAGAGCTCTAGGAGAGTTTCCTTCCTCGTCTGCCAAAGGGCCAGGTCTGTTCCCCCTTTATGAATGTGTAATATTAGAATTCCAGAACAATGCTTCTTAAACTTTAATGTGCATGATTCACTTCGGGGGCGGGGGGGGTTATCTGGTTATAGTGCAGGTGCTGAGTTAGTAGGTCTGGGTGAGGAACCTAGATTCTGCATTTCTAACAAGCTTCCAGGGGATGACAATGATGATGGTACATTGACCAAAGCCTGACTAAATAATTTTGATGCCTTTCTCTTGTCAAGAAATTAACAGTTTCTTTATATTAACTGGGAAATATTCACTTAGGAGAGTTCTTATTTAAAGAAACTCAGATGAACCTTTGAATATCATTAAAACAACAACAACATAAAAAAATCAACAATTACCATGGTACATCAAAGGAACCAATGGAAAGAGCTCCCAATGGCCAAACAAACCTGCAACAGTTTGAGCAAAAAACCAAATCAGGTCATATTTGATTATAATTTTGGGTATAAAATAAATTCTCATAGTTCCACTGAACTTGCAAAAATCAAGCACGATTATTTTGAGGCTGACTTGGATGGACAATTTGCCTTCATAGCAATCTCTTTACTTACTCTATCAAGTGAATATTTGTCTCCCCTGTTCTGATGCCCTTTGAACATAGATTCTGCTAATCCATTAGCCAGTCACTCTAGAAGTGGCTGAGCCATTGGTACTAAAACGGCTTCCTCAATCCCCTGGGACAGAGTTGCTCGGGCAGAAAGGAGACGAAGAAAATAGTTGGTTGCAGGGATAATTTTGTGACAGAATCCAGTTCAGTGGATCCTGGCTGGTAAATGTTCAGTCATTAGTCTCAGGCAGGTGTTCTCACAGAAGCACAGGCTTACAGGGTATTACGGCTCATCCTTTGTAAGAAAGAATAAAGGATTATGTAAGACTAATATACGTGATTATCCCCCAGGTCCCCATAACCCATCTCTGCTTCTGTCTGGACATGCTAATGCTTCCATGAGACATTTTCGCCAGACAAATGAAACTCTTTGAGGGAGCCATCTTTCTTCTTTATTGTGATGTTCCAGATCTCTAGCTTAAGGAAACAGAAGTAGCAAATCATATACTTTTACCACCCTGAGATATGAATTTTTTTTTTTTACTCCGCATGAATCTCAAGCTAATTTACTGGCTTTGATTGGTTCCAACTTGAAATGAGGCCCAGGTAGCTCAGGTGAACAGTCTCACTGGTCCAATTTTCATCCCTTGCACACAAGCTACATCCTTCCTGTTTGGAAAGTGTGCTGATGATGTTTTGTCGCTAATAACTCCGGCCTGCTGGGAGTCTCTGAGGACAATAATGGTCTTAAAGGGGATTTTAATTGTTAGACTCTGCTAATGCTCCTTGAGATCTTTGTTGTGCACAGCGGTTACCTAACACCACCAATGTGCCTAGAGAATTTAACGAAAGCCTTCCTGTGCCATCTGGTGTATAAGTAATGTTTTCAAAAGGAAAAGTGAACAAAACCTCTAGTATGAAGTTGTGATGCGGTTACAGTTTAACCTAAGAAAAGAAAAACAGGAGTGACAATTTAATGAAGGGCAAATATTTAGTAAATATCTTTGCATCTAAAATTCCACTAGTGAAAACAATATGCACAGCCGTAGAAAAGTATAGTCTCTGACCTTGGTGAACTCACAGTTTTATGGGGAAAACAGATGCATAAAAGCAGACTGTAACACAGTGAGAAAAGTTGCTAGTGATAAAGCTAACGAGGACTGATTCTTTATGGGTAAGAGATGGGGCCAGTTGAGCAGGGAAATTGTCTAGAATGCCTTTATCAATAACTATAGCCTAACTCATGTTTGACTAGACTTTGACAGCAGGTAACAGTGGAGGAAGCTGCTATATCCTCACAGAAAAGAATACACCCACCACAATCCCAGAATTGCCACGTAAGCAGAGAAAATCAAAGATGAGGCCCCAGAGCACAGTCAGGCAGGCCACCCCTGGGCTAGACACCCCCAGCTCCAACACAGGCCTTGTTCCTGATGGACTGCGCACTTATCACTTACCAGTGTCTGGTTTATTCCTCATGTACCTGACTTAAGCTTGAGGATGGATTCTACTAAACTGGGCTGACCTTGGGATAACCCTCTCAGCATCCAAGGGCATGGGATCAAAGGTAGAGCAGGAACCTTTCTCATTCTGTTATTTCTCAATTGACATAAAAAGCAATTCTGGCAATACCAGCCCCCGACTGCCAACACCCATTAGCCCATTCCCTGTCCTCCTATCCCCAAGCCCAGCCGCTGTTGGTCCCCACCCGATCTCCAGTCTCAATCCAGAATCCAAAGTAGACGCTATCAAACAAGAAAAGAAAACCTGTGAGGCCTATGACCTGTCGTTTCTGTAAGAAGGCACTTCTCTTGCAGAGGTGATGCTTCTCAGGAGCTTCCCCAGCATCTCTTTTTCTTTACAGAAGGCTTTGAATGTGCCGAGCCCTGTGGTTTGGAAGGGAATGTCTTCATTCTCTTCTCCAGGTATCAACCCTATTAGTTAGGGTCCAGAGATTAACACATGTTCCGGGTTGGACCAATCAGGGAAAATGCCTTCTCTTCCCACGAGCATCACATTAAAGAAGCCTAGAGCCCCCTGATGCTTGCAGTCATTGCACGGCCACGGGAGGAAAGCATCACTGATGAAGAACCCTTTAAGGGAAAGAGAGAAACTGTGTCCGTTTCACATTGCTTGGATGCTACATTTGGCCAGGCTTCCAAACCACTTTACCATTTTCAGTTATAGGAGATACATTAAAGTAAGACAAACAAGATCACCATCTTCTACCACTTTAGATACTATGTTTTATTAGTTGCAACCCAAAATGTCCTAATACACCCTGAGATCTTCCTTTGCCTCAGCTGCTGGTTCAGATCACCTGGAGTACACTGTTGACTACCCACCCCTCCCTCCCTTCCAGCATGAGTACACACAGTGGTGACAAGACTGTCTATAGGCAGCTTGGAAATATAAAGTTGTGAGTAGGTTATACCAGCAACATTATCCTACACAGTTGGGGACAGTGACAATCCTGAGTCATCATGTTTATGGTTAAAGAACTGACAATTTTCTCTTTACATTGAGTAAAACCCAAATCTTTTCTTAACTATATATAAAATTTTTACATTTTTAATTTTAAAATATGTAGCCAATAAACAATTAGTTTAACCACAAGCTTTGCTGATCTGTCTACACAATCACACAACAAGTTCAAGTTTGATGGGCAAACATAACTGCTGGCTGAGTTCTTTACCCAAAACTTATATTCATATAAACTTCACTTTGAAGAAGTGAGGTTATTACTAAAGATTGCTCTCTGCTTTCCTACCCCTTAAACACAAATAAGTAGATAAAGAAACCATTTTAAACCTATTTGGAGGAAATAATTTACAAAAATGCACAGAAATCCTTTTAATGGGAAAATTCATCCAGCAATACAATATTGATTATAGGCTAATTTGCCAACATTTCTCATCATTTAATTATATTCTAAACCTAAGAGATCATCTTCCTGAAGAGTGTTTATTTTGAACCAACTTCAAAATGACCAGAATATCCATTTTAACCCTACCCTGATGCAGGCATACTAAACCACACACCGAGAAACACTCTCACCAGGACTGAGCCCACCAAATAAATGACACATTGGGGGAACATGCTTCAGAGATGGGGGCTGAGAGGGTTACTAGATTTAACATTATTTAAGTAGAACCTCTTGGGGGAATAAAAATATATCCACATCAACCAGGAAAATTTTGTACCGGGAAGTCTTCCGGAAGCAGCATAGTCTAGTGGCTAAAACATTGGATTTAACCCGTTTTTGAGATGTAGACACTTTTGATCATCTGATGAAGCCAGTGGGCGTCTTCTTGGAATAATGTTTTCAAATCCATAAAATAAAACACAGAAGATTACCAAGGAAACTAGTAATTATATTTAAATACAGTCATCAAAATATTTTAAAATTATAATAGAATAATGTTTTCTTCCTTATTAATAATTAAATAGCAAGATCTAGCAAGGTCTGGTAATTATTATAATTTCAAAGTTGTGATGAGCGTTAACAATATCTCATGCTGTGTAAAAACTCTGTGATCTGAAAATGTGAAAATGTGTGTTTTCAATCTGTGACAAAGTTACAGGTACTGCTAATAGGACCGTGGGCTGTTATTTATATTCATAATGAAAATGAAAGGAAATACAAAATATCACTTACAAGTAAGTGAAAATAAAGATGTGGTAACTTGTTTCCTATCCAAGTTCAAGGATGCCCTGAATTCCAGGTCAAAGGCCTTGTACTAAAAGCATAGGCTCCAGGACTAATGCATCAGTGATTCTAGCTTTGTGGACTTTAAACTTTAATCCCTCATATAATTGAATTAAAGCTATGAAAACTTTAAACGTTAAAATGCACATGATCGAGCATTTGGAAATTCATAAGCAAAAAAATGAGCTTTGATCCATAACTTATAAAACATAAAAAATTAACTCAAAATTCATCATATGCCTAAATATAAGACCTAGTAATATAAAACTCTAGTTTAAAATGTAGAAGAAAATATTTGGGGTCTGCAGTTAGACAGAGTACGATCAATAAAAGAGAAAAAAAAATATTGAACATCAGATTTTTGAACTGCTTTTTTACTATAAAGAAAATGAAAAACCACAGCTGGGAAGAAATATTTGCTAATCAGATACATATAAAGTCTTAAAGAACTCTCAAAAACTCAATAATGGGAAAACAAGCAATAAAACAACAGGCAAAAGATTTGAATGAACACTCTACAAAAAAATAAAAAAGATACATAGATGGTAAATAAGCACTCAACATCATTAGTCCTTAGGGAAATGCAAATTAAAACCACAAAGAGATACCACACAGACCCACTCACAGTAAAATCACTGACCACCCCAAGCCCTGGCAATGATGTGGAGCGTCTGGAGCTCTCACACACGGCTACTGAGAATGTAAAAGGACACAGCCACTTTGGAAAACAATTTGGCAGTTTCTTAAGAAGTTAAATATACACACGCCATATGATCCGGCCATTTCTCTCTTACCCAAAAGAAATGAAATCTTATGTCCATACAAAGACTTCTACGTGAATGCTCAGAGCAACTTATTTGCAATTGCCAGACACTGAATGTCCATCAATTGGTGAATAGATAAACAGATTGTAGTCCATCAATACAATGGAAAATACTCAGCCCTAAAAAGAAGATAAACTATTTATACATGAAATAACATGGATTAATCTCAAACTAATTATACTGAGTTTTAAAAGCCAAGCAAAACAAGAGTACATACTATGGGAGTCTATTTATATATAATTGTGTAAAATGCAAACCAATCTACAGTATAGAAAGTGATAGATCAGTGATTGCCTGGGGAGAGGGGGCTGTGGGGAAGGAATTCCAAAAGGTCATAAGGAAATGGGGGGGGGGGGGAACAGATCTATTCACTCTCTTAATCTTAGTGATGGTTTATGGGGGCATTCACATGTCAAAATTGATTAAATTGTACAGTATAAACATATGCAGTTTATTGTGTGTCAATTAAAGCCATTAAAATATCATTATGATGAAATTTCTCCTGATTTAAGGATGGGAGAATTGCCAGTACAGCGTCTTCCTCCCAGGTAAGGCAGGTCTCAAAGCGTAGATTGTAGATGGCCACCTATTTTATCTGCTCACAAGGTCACATTTAATATACTCCCTCCAGATCTCTTATAAAAGGAATGTCATTAAAGGCTCTTTAGCCAAGAATCTGCACACGTTTATATCTGCGCCTTTGCCACTGCATTGGGATTAATGCTTCACAGATCTCATCTTTAGGCCATTAACCCCAGGTCCAGATGGCACTGTGTCTGGAGAGAGACTGAATTTCATCCTTCCATCTTTAGAAAACTGGACAAATAGCCCTCCTCGGAGATGCCCTGGGCCTCCTTGCAAAGAAACATGCTCATCGGGAAAAAGTTCACCCGTAAAAAAGAATCCTACTTTTTGAAAGTAAAGCAACCCCCTAATTTGTGGCACATGTTTTAAATGCTGCGTGTCACATCCCACACTGACCTCAGGGTAACCGTGGTAGACAGTTCCACGCACTGGCACTGATGCCATCCCCTCCCAAACCCTCTGGTTTCCCGTTTCTGGGATGTCTGCTGGGAAGTCCCCACGGCCCAGTGACCAGGCACAGGGCAGAAGTGAAGGGTATTTAACGCTCCTGCGGGCAACTGTCAATGAACAGAGCATGAGCGTTGGTAGAAAACGCTCCCGACGTTCAGAGGGAAGGTTCTAAGGCCATTGTGTGCGCCTCCTCCGCGGTTCCCAGGACGCACTGTGAGCAGACAAGGTGTGCACCGGGCCGCCTTCGGCACCTTCCCTCTTTCCCCGTGCCTTCCCCGCTCCTCCTTCTGGGGCTTTCTCCCCAGTACAGTTACCTACGTCTTAGTCCTGTGTCAAGCTCCGGTTCTCATCGTTGCCCCATCAGAGTCTGCGCTTTCAAACACTAAACAGGTTCAGCATCTGGCTTATGGGTTAGTCTATAAAACAAGCTGAGCAGCCCTGGCCGGTTTGGCTCCGTGGTTAGAGCTTCGGCCCTCGGACTGAAGGGTCCGGGGTTCGATTCCCGGTCAAGGGCACGTACCTCGGTGGCAGGCTCGGTCCCCATGCGGGAGGCACCCAATCGCTGTCTCTCTCTCACATCGATGTTTCTCTTTCTCTCCCTCCCTCCCACTCTCTTTAAAAAGCAATGGAAAAAAAATATCCTTGGGTGAGAATTAACAAATGTAATAATAAGTTGAACAAAGAGCTTTGGTCGTGGAGTGTTCTTTCAAAGCCCTGATGCCTGAACATTTTTTTGACATTCTTTTTCCTGAACTTCTTAAATAACTTAAAATGTTATTAAAAAGTTAAAGAAAAAAATATCAAAAAATAAAATGTCATTAAATAAAATTTTGACATTCTAGTCACGGGTTAAAAAATTACTTGAGCAAGGAAAATAAGGAACTCATATTTGTGTTTAAAATCGGGACCAGTTTTACAAGAGAAACTTCAATCAAACAGGGCCCCTTAGGCCCATTATCACTTGACAGTCAATGGCACAGATACACATAAAAACATGCTGCTTAGAAATCCCACTGCAGTGCCCACATTCACATGCTGATGTTAGAACCCTTATTACACACCACCATGTCTGTTTCTGCCTCATATATTGACTCTGTTTTTTCCCAAAGACTCCTGCTTTCTTTAGATACAACTGAAAACTGAAATTGAGATGCCAAGTGTTAGTCTAATCTAGTATTTAGAATAAAAAGCATAGCTGTCATAATGCATTTATGATGATCATTGATTATCCTTGACAGAAATGGGCCCATAGAAGAACATTAAACAGTCTAATTACTTCTCTGCATGTCTAAATGAATCTTATGTTTGACTGATGAATACATTGCCATCCCCCTAAATAAGGATTATTTTTGTCAGCTACGCATGTAGAACTGGTAATTTAGATATAAAACAACCTTTACTTGGGGTATGCTGGTCATTATGGTATTTGACGTTTCATTTATATAAAAATCCAACGTTTTTCTTATTTAAAAATGATCATAAGGAAAGTTATAGAAGCACGGATGAAATAAGAGGTTGGGTGAGAGAGAGGAACAAAATGAAAGGTGTTTGATATTTGAGTGGTTGGGTGTGTGCTGGTGTTTCTCTGTTTTCTGATATGGGGAAATTTGTGACTTGCTAAGAAGTGAAACTCTGCATCCAGTCAAGCTTCAAGTCTAGGAATTCCAGAAATGTCTGCCCGCAGTTCCGAGAGTCTAATCCTGAGACATTAGCCCTGCCTTTCATGCGTGTCCTACAAGAATGCAAAGCAGAGCCGTTAAGAGCCAGGGCTTCGGTGTCACACATAGATTCAAATCCAGGCTCTTTGCGACAGAACCTTGGGTAAATTACTTAACTCCCTGGGCTTTAGTGTCCTTAGATCTAAAATAGAATTTATACCTATCTGATAGAAATATTGGGATAATTAAATGAGTTAAGTCTGCAGCATGCTTATAAAATGAATGGCAAATAGCAAGTATTCAAAAATTCTTCTGCTGACCTGAAAAAGTAGCCATTATTTGGCTGCCTTATGGGTGAATTGCATTGCCCTCCCCACATCCCAATTCACATACTACAGTCCTAACCTTCAATACCTCAGAATATGACTACATTTGGTCATAGGGTCTTTAAAGTAATTAAGTTAAAATGAGATTGTTAGAGTAAGCTGTGGTCCAATATGACTGGTGTTCATATAAGAAGAGGAGATGGAGATTAGGACACAGGCACAGAGAAGGAAGACCACGGAAAGATAAGAGAGAAGAAAGTCATCTACAAACCAAGGAGAGAGGCTTCAGAAGAAACCAACCCTGCCAAACCTTGACCTCGGACTTCTAGCTTCCAGAATTGCGAAAAACAAATTCTTGTTATTTAGAACACCCAGTCTGTGTTATTGTGTTTTGGCAAAACCAGCAAACTAAAACACTGCCCATTGACTATAAGCAAGTAGAAAACTATAAAAATAAATAAAATGATCGCATTGGACAACAGGAAGCAAAAGAAAGTAATCCTTGTGAGAAGGGAAATAAAAGAGCTGAGCCCATTTGTCACCCTGGCTTTCTGCATGAGGCATTTTGGAGAATGCAATGCAGGAAGAGGGAACATAAGCAAAGCACAGTCATTTTTTGAGTTCAGGAGGCAGAGATCAAAGTTCAGGGAGTCTGGAATGAATAGAATTTGCCTACGTGGAATACCAGAGAAAGGGCGTCAATACAGAGAAAGGGCCCCAGAAATATGAAGTTGGGTCCCTCAAGTCTTTATGGAGGGTAACATCGCATGAGGCCAGAGCAACTACTAGCTAAAGAACAATGTTAAAGAAAAGAACAGTTACCAAACTGAACAATTTCCAGAATTCACACAGGGTTGTTCAACCGGAAAGGTGAGAGCTCATTAAATGTCCAGGACATACAGTAGAGACAGCAATAGGATCACAATTTAATAACAGGGATAACTTAGCTCTAGAGAAGAAGCTGCCATAACAAATCTTAAAAACAAGCACCAAAGATTCAGACTGCTCCCTAAATAGCTTAACTATCAGCAAAAAAATAAAAAAAATTAAAAAATCGCCCTGGCCAGTGTGGCTCAGTTGGTTGTGTGTCCTTCCATGCACCGAAAGGGTGCAGGTTCAATTCTCCCTCAGGGCCCATGCCCAGGTTGTGGCGCAATCCCCGGTAGGCGGTGTGCCGGAAGCAGCCCATTGATGTTACACTCTCACATTGATGTTTCTCTCTCTCTTCCTCTCCCTTTCTCTCTCTCTCAAAATCAATTTTAAAAATCTTAAAAAGAACAACAACACCTATGCTTTGAAAATAAAAATCAACACTCTGAAGAAAGACAAATTCCAGACACTTAGCAGTATAACATTTACAATGTCCAGCACCTAATAAAAATTTACTAGATATGCAGAGAAGTAGGAAAATGTAACCTATAGCAAGGATAAAAGAGTTCATAGAAACATGGCCAGAGATTATGGAATTACACTGAGTGAAAGAAGCCAGATCATGAGAGTACATAGTATATGATTCTATTTGTGTAGAAAATGCAAACTAATCTCTAGTAATAGAAAGTAAATGAGTTGTTGCCTGCAGATAGGGGGTGGGCTGGTGGAGAGGAGCAGAGGGAAGAATTACAAAAGAAGCTTTTGGGTGTAAAAGATTTGTTCATTATATTTATTGGGGTGATTATATCCAGTCGTATATGTAAGTCAAAACATCAAACTAGAATAATTAGGATTTGGGGAATCAAAAGTTTTATGTGGATTTTCAACCACATGGGGCTTGGCCTCCCCCTAACCCCTGTGTTGTTCAGGGGTCAACTTTAGGTTAAATGTTTTTAGTTAGTATATGTCAAATATACTGTTAAGAAGCTATAAAAATATTTGCATAGTGGCATAAAAAACTGTTAAAATGTCTGGTTAGGTAATACTTATTGATCTTTGTCAGATTACATACATACTACCTAAAACCACGCACTTTACATAATTGGGTGTATGCCATTAGTATCATCTCAAATAAGAAAGTATTTGAATAGAAAAATGCCGGTAAAAGAAACCTGAATAAAGAGAAAGATTTTGGTAATTTAAAGGGGAAAAAAAAAAGGCTTGATACTTGAGCTCAATTCTGATATTACATTCCCCAAAGTGGGACCTGAAAGCATATAAATTGAAAAGAAAAAAAAAAAGACGCTAGACAGATTAGTTAATTTACGGCTTCACTATTAAGCTGGTACTCATGGGGGACAAAGTCGTCTGGGGAAACTAACACCAGCGCCTCCAGATTCTCAGCTCTGACCGTGCTCTTTAGTTTTCAGAATATTACACGTGGGTCTGATGCGTGTGGTCATCGTCTTCATACAAATTAAAAGCATTAAGCGCCCGTTTGTGTGGAGTCGACTCTGAAACGAGAGCCTGTTGAGCACAGCACACAGTTATTCACAACCTCTGGGGATTTACTGTTTCTGAGAACATGTATGAAGTCAAAACTGAGTAGTCTTCTCAAGAAAACACTCAGCACTAGATGCGTGGCAATGACACCTTTTCCCTGGCGCCCCCAGGTCAGGGCGGGGCGTCAGTCGGAGACAGATCCGCTGGCTTTTGACAAAATGCTGTGTTTGTGCGCATTTGGTTAGAGAGCCTGCCTTCACTTTAACATTTTCCTTAGGCTTTTAGTGAGGTGTGCGAATAGCTTTTCCAATCAGCTTTGTATTTTCTATGAATATTGAGAGCAGTAGCTGATAAACCTGAGGCAGACCGAAGGATTTTTAGGAAATCTGTAGCCTATTGATGGAGTGCCTAGAAGGCTGCGACAATGAATCTCTAGTTCCCAGAACATTTCCTGGTACATGATGAACATTCCATGAATGAATAAATGGATGGATGGATGGATGGATGGATGGATGGATGGATGGATGGATGGATGATGGAAATTTTTAAAAAATGCTAGGTTGGCACTGATATAGAAGCAAAGGAAGTGGGTGCTGTGAAGGTATTTATCCAGGCGAGGGTGAGGTCTAATGAACCTTCTCCAATAGCAATTCCCTTGGCCAATGGCCAGAATTCTTGTGACCACCAGGTAGGTTTAGGGACTCTGTCTGCAACAACGGTTGACTATCAAGTTGTCATCTTTTAGCCCAATTTTCTGTCCATTACTCCTTTCATCTGAAACATTCCTTCTCTAGATGAAACAATCTACGACCATGCTCCCTGGGACCCAGCATCCCCTCCACCATGTGGGCTCCTTTGATTTTCACTCCTGGAGGACAACCTTCTTTTCAAGTATTGACTAGATCCCTCACTGGTGCCTACAAAAGATTTTTAATAATGTTTTTAGACATCACTCTCTTCAAAAACAACTTAAGGTTGCTCACAACAATGCCTAAAATACCACAAGAGAATAGAAATTAGAAAAAGGTGAGGGGAAATACAGGCAAAACCTAGGAAAGTGTCACCAACAAAGCTAGGAATGATGTTAAAAATCAATGTAACAGGCCATTTTAATTCTAGGTTTCCTTAACACCACAAGGGGTGAGTACAGATAGGAACCCACAAGTGGGAGTCCAGTCTTCATGTCCCCTAGATATGGACGCCTGTTCTCTGTCTGCTCATTCGCACAGCACCCTCCTTCCAGGTAAAGGGAGCGCAGGTTCAAAGACCTTACCAGCTTCCCCGCCACCTCCAAGCAAGCCAGCCGTAATAAGCAGACCTGTTGCTCTGCCTTCCCTTCCCAGTCCGAGAAACAGAGTCGGAGAGGGGCTGGGAAAATAAATGGACTTAGCGCTCCCTCTGTATTTTCAAAGGCCCCCACCTCCGACAAAACAGTAGCTGAAGCCCTTTGTCATTTGAGAAGAACTAGGCTGAAAAGTAGAAATGGCTTTGCTGTTATTCAAAGAAATGCAGGCACTTCCACCACCCTCCCAACCTCCCCTCTTCCCATTTATTTTCCTGGCCACAATTGCCAGGGTTTTTCTCTTTGATTCTCTTATAATGAAATTCACTAAACGGGGAGAACAGAGGCTTTCAAGGGGAATTATAAGCTTGACAGACTATGGTCGTTTAAACTATTTTAATTAAATCCTAAATGCTTCGAGAGAACATAGCACACCAATGACAACACAGAGAAGGGCCTCGGCTTTCCTGCCAGCAAATAGATACAGTGGAGTAGCACCATCCTGTCCGATATGAGCCTTCCTCCCTTTATTACTCAGGCTGCGCTCCTATCAGGCATGTCCTGGGTGTTTTTTGGTTTTGATTTTTTATTACGTGGCCTGCTACAGAGCTGCCCAAGAAACAGCCTCTTCTTCTATTTTCATCTTTGGGAGATGAGGTCTTTACAGGCTGAAATGCTGTGTCCCGCGTCTTGTTGTTAGAAAAGGTAAGTGTGTTTCAGAGATGCATGGAAACCTTACTGTGCAGGCTGAGCTGTGGGCCCATTTGCGTATAACCACAGGGCCTGCTCAGGGACTGCAGTGGCCAAAGGGCTCTTACTCCTTGACATTTAAAGTTAACCATTGTTCTGCTAAAGTAGCAGTTAAAACTATACTCAATCTCCGAAGTTTAAAAAATGTAAAAGAGAGAATATTATTGTTTTAAAGGGCCCAAACCATTCTAAGGGGTTGTGAGACATACTAAGGTGTTTCTTTAGTAAGCCTCAGTTTTCTCAGTAATTCTCATTTTCCATGTCTCTATTAATAGTGGCAAGGCCAGTACCTTATATGACTGGAGTGGGAATTAAAAAAGAAAAGAAATGTAAAATGCCATGCACAGTGTCTGATGCACAGCAAACAGCCATTTAGTGATATTTATTAGTAGCATATTTAAAATGGTCACATATTGATCATATATTCTGTGTCATACACTATAATCAATACTTTTTTTTTTACAGTTATCTTTTATCCTCACAAGAGCCCTAAAAATGGGTTCTTTCAAATTTGCCTTTTTCTGATGATAGAATAATACATACTTTGTAGAAAATTTTTTAAATGAAGAAAAGTATACATAAGGAAATAGAAATTATTTATATTTTACCACCTAGAATTAATCTTAATTCCTACCAGTCTTAATCTTTTAGTGTGTTTTGTCCCATTTATTGCCCTTATGTGTAAAATATATATACTTTACAAAATTGAACTAATACTGCAAATAAACGTGACTTCCTATATTCATTTAACTCTACAGCATGAGGTTTTCCCAGGACAGTCAATATTTTTGGATAACATTGGCTATCATACATGTCGTAAAAAGGATGTGTAATAATTTAGTTAACATTCTGCAAGGTAGCTATCGTCCTCTGTTTACAAGTGGGGAAGCTGAAGCTAGAAAAGCTGAGTAATGTGCTGAGGTAGGAGGACAGTTTATGGGGATCAGTCCCAGAATTCAAAACCAAGCCTGGTTACAAAGCAGATACTCAGGACCCCTCCCATATGCCCTTGGTCTCCCTGAAGGTCAACTGCAGGCATTCCTGTACATGCCAATGGTTTCTTGCAACTCTATCTGAAGGTGCTCTCTAGCCAGAGGGAGTGTGTTTGGCCCTGCAGGGGGAGAAAAACATTTTTTTCTACCCCTCTTAAGGTCTCTGCTGGGCCCCTATAACAAAGGACAGATTAACAAGAGAATATCAAACAAGTTTATTAGCATGTGTATCACACATTTAACAAATGGGAGTACCCAGAAATGAGTAACTCAGATAAAGAGCTTAGAACTCTGGATTATACAGTATCTTCAACAAATAATAATAAATTTATAGAGAAATGGCAGGGAAAAGGAAAGTTGTTTTTGGCTTCCAAGGGTGACAGACTGAGAAGGTAAATATATGGGAGGAAACTAATGGAGTAAGGTTTGTTTGTAGATTCCTCTGGTGTCTTCTCCAGTAAAAGAGAATTTATATCCTGCCTGTAGACAGAAGAGGGGGAGGGTAGAGAGAGCTTTTCCCGCTTTGGCTGCTTAATAATTGCCTTCAAGTCAAAGTCATTTTTTTATGTTAAAGAAGTATATTTTGGGGTGACGTATTCTGGTTTCCTTTAACGCCTACATGTCAAAGCATGGGAGTGTCAAGAGTTAAGGCTTCAGGTATTACCCTCCTGGATGGGGTGGGAGTTGATGACTAAGTGCCTGAACTTCCTCCCCTCCAGTGGACAATTCTGAGGAGTGCTGTACTGAGTCCTTCAGAGGGTCCCCATGGCATTGAGCCCCTGGTGCCCACAGTGGCACAGTGCTCATTTCTGCATCATTCATTGCTGTCCTTCCTCCCTGTCTCCCTTCCCCACTCCCTCAGAGCCCTTTCCAAAGAAATAACATCAACAAAAATCCCTTGCCTTGGTGCCTCCTTTTGGAAGACATGCAAACTCAGAAATCTCAGACATACCCACACTCTGCATCCCTAGGAGTTGCTTGGCGATCTGCCCACTAAATACACCTTTGCCTACCTTAGCATTGTGCTGATAGAAGATCAGCTTCGTGGTGATCATAATATTTACAGCAGTGATAACTTTCTTGACTACAGGCTTAATTGCTTAGAAAGTTCTTTCATATGTTATTATATTTTTTTTAGTTTTAGTCTTCATAAAAAACCTATTAGATGAGCAAGTCAGTTCCAATCAGGCCCATTTTATAGACAAAGTAAAATTGGCCCAGATAGGTTTGTTCTATTACTCAGAGTCTCAGAGAGAGATAATGATTATTTTGTACAATTTCCTGTTGAATCCCATTACATACTGATTCTCTGCTAAGTTCCCCTGTACTGCTCTATATTTCATAGTCTGAACCATGATTGATCGGCAATTGGAGGAAAAAAATAATTAGTAAATTAAAAATAAAGAAAATGGTTAAAATTCTTAACACTATTAAGTTTCAGTATTTCTTCCCATGAATTCAATGGATCAGGAATGCAGCTTAAATAACAATGAGTTTAACCTTACCTGCTAAAAAACAATGAATAAAATATGAAAAATGAAAGGTCATGTTTTTAAAAGGTAATGGTCTTTCCCTTTTTTAGAGACATTTTTTTTCCTCCCTGACAAATGTTCTGTTAGGGCTAATTGGTCAGCGTAGGGAAATGTGAGTGAGGCCCAGGGCAGGTGGCCTCAAGATATTCCACATGGCATATTGATTATTGCAAATTAAAATCACATGAGAAACAGCAGGAGTCAGAGAAGCTCCCTGACTCTCTCTCCTCTGTCTCTCTAAACGCAGACAGCAAATGCCTTTATGACAGGCGCCCTCTCTGCTCCTGAGGGCTGAGAGACAACCTTATCACAAGAGTTAAAAAACCCCGAGTCCAAAAGCCTGTATAAACCAACTTTGTAATGCCTTTTATTAATTTACTACCCTACAACCCCAAACCTGCCTTAGATCCCTTTCTAATAAGCACTAACTTTCTTTGTCCTGTCAGTTTCTCACAAATTGATTGTCTCTTTGTCTAAAAAGTATAAAGAAGTTGCCTGGTTTGATCATTTCTTTGAGCCTTGTTTTATGATGTGAGCATCGTATTATGGTTCTCCAGTGTGCACATATTAAATCAGTGTCTCTCCTGTTCATCTAGTCTTGTGTCAGTTTTATCATTTTATTACTAGTCCAGCTGCAAGAACTAAAGAAGAATAGATGGGGGGGGTCATTCTCTACGAATGACTTGTGAATTGGTAGTATAAGATGCAGTTGCTTTGGGCAAAATCTAAATAAAACTGCATTGAGGTATTTACACATATGAATAACTACAGGAGCATGTCTCTCACGCCCACAGAGCTCACCGATGACCTCTTCTCCTCCTGAGGCCTTTTCCCAGACTCTGTGCAGCTCTTTGCTTTTTTCCCACAGGTTCTCAATCTTAGAAAATCCACCCATCATTCCCATCATTTCAACCACCCTCTTCGTGGATCATTTTTTCAATCTAACACTCGAGATGCTTTTTTATTCTGACTCCAGCCTCTTATCTTCGACGAGGGATTTTTATTTAGCTGTCCTAGATTGGCTTCAAACTCAAAGTGTGCCAAGCAAATGTCTGCGTTCCTTTCCAACATCACTCACTCTGTCTATACCTTCATTTCCCCTGTAAATCTTTCATCTTCTTCGATTCATGCCTCTTCTTTGTTCTCCATAACCAAAGACCAATTCTTATCATTTTTCCCATTCAAAAATAGGGTCCCCTGGCCACAAAGTCATGGAATCACAGCGGTTTGAGTCACCCTAACAGCCTCCCTCAGACCACGCAGCCCACCCCCTTCCCTGCTCACACTCTGGCTCGAAGCAACATTGGGGCATTTCTTGATGCCCCTAGTGACTCCCTTTACCTGGCGTAATTTCCTCGGTTGAATTCTCAGGACTCTTCCTAATATGTCCCCATTTTGATACAACTTGGTTCTTTCTCATTCTTTTTATTTAGGTCAGTGTTCAAAGTCCCAGAGATGACTGGTTTTTCAATTCACAGTTTTTTCAGGTGCACAAAATAGATGCTGAAGGCAGGATGTAGCTCCTGTACTCTTCACTAAAGTGCCTGGTACAATGTTAAGCACAGTAAAAGGTCAACAATTATTCATTCACTCATTAAGTTTAAAGGCTAAAACCTTATTTTTGAGAGTAGGGAGCACATATTATAGGTGCCAATAAACAAATCCATTATACCAATATCCTTAAAGGTAAAATAAATTTTTAACTTATATGAATTCACTGTTTCTTTGTGCTTTGGCTCTTGTAACTATAATAGTTGATATATTGCCTCAGGAGTTTTTGGATGAGGGGGATCTTTGTCGCCCATTCCCCAGGCAGAAATGCACTGTTGCACAAATCAAGGCTGTGGCATCCAAAGACTACAAAGTCCAGGCAACACTGAGTGGGCACAGGGTCTAGTTGACTCCCTGCCCATTCCCCAGATGGCTTCATCAGATGTTGTGGGTGGAAACCTGAAGAAGAGAGTACAACTCGCTATTTTCTCCAAGGGGTAGTTGTGGGGAGAACCTTGCCTCCAATCCCCTCTCCCCCACTCAACCGAAATCTCATCCTTGCTCAGTTAAACTCCTTTCTTTTGACTAGAGAAGAACAAGAAGATTCATGTTGTACCTGGAAAAAGAAAACCAAATTCAACACCTCATCAGGGCTCATTTTACAAGTTAAACCCCTTATACACGAGTCAGGTGTTGCATGAATTTGACTACTTAGAAGCAAGTTTTGAACAGTAGAGAAAGGTGAGTTTGATTTCCAAGTCAGAGCTCCCCAGCTCTCACTGTTCACCGGGGCCGGGAAGGTGGAGGGTTACTTTAAAAAATACCAACACCTAGGCCAACAGGTAGCTCAGAAGTGAGGGTCAGGCATGTGCGTGTTTTAGAAAGCTCCCCGGGGAATTCTGATCATCCAGAGATGGAAACCATTATTTTAGACAAAGGAGCATAGGGCGTATGTACATGTAAGTTCCTTTCTGTCTTAGGAGTTTGTAATTTTACTGAGTCAACCAAGTGCTATATCAAAGGAGGCACTTCTGAGTTAGAAAAGCATGGCTTGGTAGAGAAAAAATATGTTCTATAGACCTTATCATTAATTTCGATTCCCCCACAGAGCAGCTATATGTTTAAGCTACTCTCTTTCCAAAGGTTAAAGGAAACAGACCTGTTGGCTGACATTGACCTTATGGCTTCTGAATGGCCACCATTTTCACCTAATAACCTCGTACCCAGGGCTAAGAAGTATTTTAAATCTAATTAGAAACATCTTTTTGAATCTTTTCAAGTAGAAAGAGTTCAAAATTTAATCAACAAGTAGGAAAGGTTCAAGTAGGAAATTTGTCAACAAGAACAAATTCGATGGCAGTCCACGTAAAGGAAATTGACATGTTTATAAACGTGGGAAAGAGAAACCGCTACTTTCTCAAAACAGTGAACGCCACAGGTTCCTTTTCATTCCCGGAATGTTTATCACTTTCTCTTGTGTTCCCTCCCATTTCTCTATTCCAATAATATGTTTGAATTTCCATATGAAATATCAGATTGCATCACTATTTCAGCCACTAATAAAGTTACTAAATGGAAACATTGTGATCTTCCAGAGAGCCTTTATGCACTTTTCCACTACCTTTAGTGGGCTTTCCATTTAAAGCATCACCAAATGAGTTTCCACTTTGAAATAGATGTGATCATTTTTAGAAACAGGAGAAGGAGTTTATTTCAGAACCGAGTTGACTCTACAGCTGGATTTGAAAGTTTGAAAGTGCACTGCTAGCGATGCTCTTGGGAGTGCCTTTTATAGACCACTCTGCCGAATCAATGAAACTTTAGTGCCTTGTGTCGGTTGATTCAGGGCAGCCTCACAGGAAGGAAAAGATATACTTCCCACTTCGAAATAAAGCCCCAAGGATCGGAAGATCCTGCACATAAGATAGTCATTGCTTTGGATTAATTTGTTGCTAAACGTTAGACCGTTAACCTTTTCATAGTCATTTACACCATAGCGTGAGCTAGTTTGTTACTCACTTTCCGGTGTGACTGCCAGCGGCTGTTTTCATTTGGATCCACCTTATGTTTTCATAAGGTGGATAGTGTCATTTCCAGGATGTACCAAATTGATGCGATGACCATCCCCTCGGAGGAAAGGGCAGACATTCCACTGTAGCAATTAAAGGTATCTGTCCGAGCAGTGAAGTAGGACAGCCTTGGGCCAAGGAAATTGTTCCTCCAGCAGTACGAAGAAATGACCTGAGATGCAAAGGCATGCACTTAGCCTCTAAGTTTCTCTACCCCACTGAACCACCAGCTGGAAACAGAAAATTGGTCAGCTCCCGAATCCACACCTGGAGATGTGGGATTCTCCAGGTGAATTTTGTAGGTCCTTTCCCTCCTGCGCCTGGTTTTCCTTTTAACCATTTCTTAACTATACAACAGTAGTAAAGTGGGGATGGTGACACATAGAGTGTTTTGTCTTCTGTGTTGTTGGGATGGTGCTGTAGGCAGGGTGATGGGTTTAGAGAGTGAACTCTTCTCCAGGTCTGGGGCATCCTAAGGCCTGAGCATCCTGGAAATTAGCAGAAAGAGTCTGGGAATCTGGGGGAAGATGACCAGGCAAGTTCAAAAAAGAGAAGTGGGAACATCACCTGCAGAATTCTCTGCCTCACTGTGGCACCATTGTCTTTCCCTCTCACCCAAGGCGACCCCTTGGAAGTAAACACAGATTCTTTCTTTGCATAGTCCATCTCGAAGCAAATCCATGTCCCCTGAATAACCCATCAGTAGCTTCTCTCCTCCCCAGCCCGACAACCCTTCTCAATCGGACAGACACTCATCACCTCTCACCTGGGCTATGGCGGTTTTCATTTACCTGATCTCCAGGGTACCAGTCAATATCCAAAAATCCGCACCCCAACAGTGTAGCTAGGAAGATGTTCTAAAAGGGTAAATTTCCTCCCTAAAGCCCTTCAAAGATGTTCCCACCACCCCAAGACGGTTTCCCTAATTGTAGGAGTCTTGCCACCGATAGCTCTGAAGATGCTTTTAGAGACTCGTGGTGACATCCTTACCTGGCATTGGGTTCCTCAGCAGCGAGCCCGCTCCTCTGCCAGCTTGTCTCCATCTTTCTAACTGAAAAGCTTGCCATATGTGCTCCATGGCTTTCACACTCCTCGAAAACCTACTGATTTCCCTTTTTAGACAAGAGACAGACAGTAGGCTCAGAGCCTTTGCAGGAAAAATTATCTGTGAGAGTTTACTGATATCGTGTGTTTTCTACTTTACTGCTTGTTTTACCTTTAGCTTATGTTTATGGCAAAATGATATGGGCTATTATTTATAATAGTAAAAGGTAAATCAATTTAAAAAATATTAAGTAAGAGGTTAAGGAAGAGATACTGCATGACTCACGTCTGGCAAAAATTGTGAAGGTGATACTGACTGGAGTTCGGAAAACACGGACCAGATCGTGCTACTGAACATGCCGCTCAAGGCCTCCAGTACCAGTTCCCACCGCCTCTCCGGAGTGTTCAGTTCATTACGGCCTCTTCGCCCCTCACTGAGTCTTGTCGCCTCGCAGGTGCCCGGAGCCCTCCCTCCCGTCAGTCACTGGCCCCTCTCTGGAGTGAGTGCTCTGGCTGCTCCTGCTCACCTCACAATGACTTTTGCATTCGTTGAGGCTCAGCTTATTTTCCTCTCTTCCAAGTAGTTCTCTTGCCATGATCACCCCCCACTCCTGTCCAGTAGGAGAGTTGGCCTTTCTGGGTTTATTTATTCTTCATTTACTCCTTCTGCCCAATTCCCAGGGTCATGCAGTCTAGTGGGGCTGAGAACCCCAGGTAAAGGAATGATACGATCGCAAAGGGATGCGGTAATCACAGTGCTGTCATTAATATTTATTGACTGTATAGTATGTGACAAATACTCTCCTTATATGTTGTAACTTAAGTATTCTTCAACAATAGTACCCCAACCAAGGAGGTACTTACGAAGGGTACCATTTTACAGATGAGAAGACTGAGGCATAGAGAGGTTAAATAACTTTCTCAAGGCCACAGAAGTACAAACATAGCAACTGATCATGCCAGGGAGGCAGTGGAGAGGGGGACTCTTTGGACCTGTGCGGTTGGTTCAGGGCACATTTAAATGTAAGTGCAACTGCAGATGTCACCTGGACACCTTAGGGATCATGACTGTAGAAGCAGATTCCATTTCCCTCAGATTCTAAAATGACTTGGCTATCTCTCATGTAGTCTAAATGCTCACTGCTTTAAAACAGCAGTGTGTTTTCATGCATATTATCTCATTTCTGCTCACATCCATTTTGTGAAATATGTTTTTAAACCCCATTTTACAGTTAAGAAAACTGAGGCTCAGAAAAGATAAGCACTCTGTCCGAGGTCACAGAACTGCTTAATGCTAAGAGCTGGGGCTTGCATCTGAACCACTGGTTATGAAACCAATTAATGTTTTATTGGGGTTTTTTGAATTTCATTTTTCAATTACAGCTTACAGTCAATATTAGTTTTGTATTAGTTTTGTATTCGTTTCAGGTGTACTGCATAGTACTTAGACAATCATATACTTTACAAAGTGTTCCTCCTGATATTTCTAGTACCCACCTGGCAGCACACATAGTTATGACAATATTATTGACTATATTCCCTGTGCTGTACTCTCTATCCCCATGACTATCCTGTAACTGCCAATTTGTATTTCTTAATCCCTCATCTCTTTCACTCAGTCTCCCAAGCCCCCGCCCCTCTGGCAACCATCAGGCTGTTCTCTGCATCCGTGAGTCTGTTGCAATTTTGTTTGTTCATTTAGTACGTTCTTTAGATTCCACCTATGAGTAAAATCATATGGTATTTGTCTTTCTCTGACTGACTTATTTAACTCAGCATCATACCCATTAGGTCCATCCATGCTGTTGCAAATGGTAATGTGTGACATTCTTATTTGTTTATTTATTTTTAAAAAATGTTTTTATTAGATTTTTCATGAGAGAGAGACAGAGAAAGAGATAGAAACATCAATGAGAGAAACATTTGTCGCTGCCTCCTGCATGCCCCCCCTGGAGATCGAGTGCAACCTGGGCATGTGCCCTGACCCGTAATCAAACTGGTGACCACTTGGTGTATGGGATGTTGCTCCATCTACTGAGCAACACTGGCCAGGTAATGTGACATTCCTTTTTATGGCTGAATGATATTCCTTGTATATATGTACCACAACTTTTTTATCCACTCATCTATTGATAGGCACTTGGGTTGCTTCCATGTTTTAGCTATTGTAAATAGCACTGCAATGGCTTTATTGTTTTATATCGACATCATATCTGTTCCCCTAATGCACAAATGAAAGTTTTATTATTTTGAATTCATGTCACCTCTGAAATTGGCAAGCCAGCTGGCTGAGGATGATTTCTAGTCTAAGATGGTGTGGGAAAAGAATGGGATCATTAAAAACAATCCCTAGACCTGATACCTCCATGAACCACAATTCAAGGAAACATGGGCTCTCTATGGAATGGCTGTGTCCAGACTGGCGTTGCTGTGGCACATCATCACTGTCTACGAGAGACAGAAAGGATTTTTTCCTGCATAGCCAGGCACCCTCTCTGCTTCATGATCCATCAGTCTCCTGCCTGAGGTTCAGCCCCTTACTGGTCTCTCTTCTGCTGCTCATTTCCCATCATCGAGTCCAATCCAGACGTCTGGGACACTCGCAGTGTCTAGAGTCCCAGCAGCTGGGCTCTGTGCCACTGTCTTCAGACAATGATGCAGAAACCGAGCATAAACCATTGGGAAAAGGCTGGGGGATAGAATATGCCTATGTGGGCCACTCCCTCCATGCTTCCTTCCCCCCACTTCCCTCTACCGTTGGGCTTGCATTTCCATCAGGTTGTGGGAGCAAATGGGCCTCCTTGAACCTGACCCTGTCCAGCTTTATCTCTCGCCACATCCCCATGCCTTAACCACACCAGACCCCTTCTCATCCCCCTGGGAGGTTCACGACTCTCAGGTCCTCATTACCTTTGCATTTCTCACGTGAGAATGATGTGCTCTACCTTTTCCACACGTAAACCCTGCCCATTCTTAATCCTCAACTCAAATACCGCCTGTCCGGGGATGTCCTCCTCATTCCCCCTCTGCCCCTTCTCTGAAACTCTATAACTCCTTAGTTCTGATGCCACATATCACAGAAGTTACAAACATTTGCCTTAGAACCATATAGATCTAGACTTAAAACCCAGTTCTTCCCATTGCTAATAACAACACTGGAAAAGTTATTAATTGCTCTAAATGTCTCCTCACTCGTCCTAAAATGGGAATAATAGTAACAGCTTCCTCAGGAAGCTAGTTTGGAGTTAAATGCCATGGAACTACACATATATATATATGATAGTACCACAATGTCAACAAAATACTGTAGCATTTAATTGTGTTTCTTTTGCTACAAATAAGATTTCCCAGTCTATGCTTTGTAGAGCAGTTACTTGGATACATGTCATAGGATGACTGCAGCCTAAATTTCTCCAGTGGGTTCAGTCTTTGGCTCACCCAAAGGGAGAGAGTGGGGAGGGAGAGAAATGATGAGGACATGGAGATAGAAGTCTGCATAACATTTTACTTACCATCTTCTTCCCAGCAGAAAGCTGCTGTAGACAGGCCAAGGCCCTCCTGCTCCTCCGGGTTGTGGTCACATAGGCAAGAACATCTGTAAAATTGTCAGTACAACAGCTTCCTGCTCAAGGCCTCTGGTGCTGTGAGAATCTGAGATGCTTGGCTCTTGTCCCTGCTACCTGCCAAAAAGCTTGCAACTCTGGCTTTCTCCATGGGCAGCCATAAAAACTCCTCATCTTCTCTCTTGGAACCCCTCTCAAAAATTGCACTTTGGGCTTTCCCTTTTCTGGGCCCTCATTTTAATTCCCAAGGCCCAAGATACTAAAATATTCCAGTGGGATATTTTAATATCTCTCTGTGTAGACAGAAGTAACTAGTACTTACACAGAGCTCATTTGGGCCAGGTATCCTTGTGAGCACTTTGCAGACATTTGGTTCTCATAATGATCATAGAAAGTAATCTCTGTTATTATCCTCATTTTACGGCTGAGGAAACTGAGGCATTAAGAGGCTCATTTACCTACAGTTGCACAGCTAGCAAGTGTCAGCGCTGGGATTCAAACAAAAGCCCATGACTATAATCTCTAAGCCACCCCCCCTTAATGGACAGACAGATAGAAAGTCAATTATACAGATGTGGATCTAAAGGCTGATTTAACTTTCTCTTTGAGACTCAGCCGCAGTACCACTTCCCCTTGGAGATTTCTCCTAGCCCCTGCCCATCCTCTCCCTGAAACCGAATTAGGTGCCCCCTTCTTTCTTCCCTTATCATTCTGGATCCACTTCAGACCTGACCCTCCACTAGACTTGTGTGCGCCGGAGAACAGACAGCTTATTTTATTTATCTTTGCCGCACCAGTGTCTCTAGCACAATGCCTGACACAGCAAAATTTGGTGAGTGAATGATTAAGTGGTTGGGGCTGTGTGTGTTTATTAAATCTATGGGAATTGATCAATAATATTTCCACTTATAGAAAGCAGGGCCTGTGCTTTGTGCATTTTTACATGTGCTTGGGAGCCACCTCCTAATAAAGGCTACCTAGATGCTAGTCCAAGGACGGGAGGAACAAACAGCCCTTTTCCGGGACCCCCTGTAAAATCCGCCTCTGCCCCTCTCTCTCTGCTCGGAGTCGCTTTTGTCTAACGCTGTTGCCCCCACAGGCTTCATCTGTGCAGCTAATTCATGTTTAAAAATGAAGATGACACTCCGCTATCTCAGAAATACTCTTGACTCCAACTGCTGTTTTTCAAAGGGACCAGGGCCATTGTGGTTACAGATCTATGAGAGGAGCAGCAGGAGTTTATCATTTGTTGGTGCCGTGGAATAATTCCAACAATTATGGCTCATCTCTCCCTTTCCCATCCCATTGGTTTTCCTCGGTTCTCAGGCAAGATTATGTCCTGCCATGATATGAGAAAGACAGTGCTAAATCTCACGGTGGGCCTGCGCTAAGGGAGTCTGGAAAAGTTAGTGCTCTCTCTCTGTCTCTCTCTCTGTCTCTCTGTCTCTCTCTCTCTCTCTCTCTCTCACACACACACACACACACATCAAAAATGGGTGTGCGTGTCCTGAGAAGGGTTAACTACCCTCAACATATCACACTCAATCAGTGCTACCCAAGGCACTGGAAAGGATACAAAAATAACTAATTTACATAGCTCCTCTCTTTCCTTTTTCCTGGTCATCTCTCAAGAAAAAGATGCCTACGCAAGCCATTCCCTACATTGTAAATGCTGATATGTAGCAAGTAGGGAGACCTGGGGCCAAGGGATCTGTTGGGTCCCTTTCATGTGATAACTTCACCTCTGGCAGGTGATGATATGCAGCCTCCAAGGCGGCCCATGGGAGTCTCTGCCTCCTGGGAGTCGCAGGCTTGTGCAGTGCCCCGCACATTCTTCTAGGGTTGGCCTCTGTGACCAATCGCATTTTATGACAAATGTGATGACACATCACTTCTGAGATTAGGTTAAATGCCTCCTAGAACTTTCACCTTGACATAGGTCTCTCTCAGGTCATTCGCTGTGGGGGAGCCAGCTGTCATATTGTAAGCAGCCCCTAGGACCAGCGTAGAGGGTGAGGAGCTTACGCATCCTGCCAACACCCACGTGAATGGGTTTGGATTTCTCACCCAGTGAAGCATCAGGGTGACCCAGACCCAAACTTCTTGACTGCAACTTTAAGAGAGACCCTCAGTTGGAACCATGCATCTGAGATGTTCCCTTATTCCTGACGCTGACCCAAGTGAGATCATCAATATTGGTTATTTTTAAACTGCTGAGTTTTGGGGTAATTATACAGAAATATTTAACTAGTCCAGCTTTGTAGTTGGATTGGAGAGTTGAAGTCAAGCAGGTTGAGCTGGCATTGCCACTTTCTAGCTGTGTGACCTCTGGGAGGTCTTCACCTCTCTGAGCCCCCGGTTTCTCATCTAAAAAATGTCAACTCCACCTCACCGCGCTCTTCTATTTTCCAGCAGGCGACTTCAGTGTGAGTTCCAGCACCATCATTTTCTGCTCTTTGGAGTGAAAAACTTAACCTTTCTCTGCTCCTATTTCTCATCTATGAATGATAGTCGTAGCTACTCAAGAGATCTTTCACATGAAGTCTTTAACAGTGTCTGCTACATAACCAAGCATTCAGAAAATGTTCTTTTAAATTATTATTTATGTTCCCAATATACTTTCCCCAAAGGATAGTTAGTAAAAACCGAAAGGGAACAGGTAGAAGTGACATCGTTTCCAATTAGAAGGAAGCCGTTTTTTCTCTATCAACCTTAGATCTTTGAAGTAAAACCACGTTTCCTGCCCTAATTTGTGTCAAGTGGTCCTCTAATCACTTTACTACCTGGAAGAAGACAAATCACCTTTGAAAGGATTTTAGTCCAGAAGTAAAGAAACTCTCTCTCTTTCTGTCTCTCTCTCTCTCTCTCTCTCTCTCTCTCTCTCACACACACACACACACACACACACACACACTCGCACTGACTTATGTGCAGGGTTCTCTGCTGCACCGACCCTGGACAATAGATACTATTTGCATTTCACCCGTGAGAAAGCCAAGGTTGAGGATAACTTTTCAGCTTGTTCAACACACATAGCTATTCGATGGCCCTGCCATGAGGCCAAAGATTATCCTGGGTTCCTTTTGCTTTATCAATGGTTTCAACCAGGGGCAAGTTTGCCCTTTAAGGGACATTTGGCCATGTGATGGGAGAGGTGGGGCATGGGTGTCACTAACATCTAGTAGGTAGAGAGGCCAGGGATGCTGCTACACATCCTATGATGCAGAGAAAAGACCCACATTTTTTGTCCCCAAATGGATATGGAGCTGAGGTTGAGAACCCTGGGCCGTATCATGCTGCTTCAGAGATTTTTTTTTCCCCCTTAAGGAAAAGAAATGAATAGAAAATATATGTGAAAAAGATTCCTAAAGGACTTGTTGAAATGGTTTCAGCTGATAATTATTCAAACCTGTCGATAAAATGGACTCCTTTTAGAAATCTTTCAGTGGCTTTGACATCTATTTTTAACATTTTCCACTGTTCTCTGAGACTCGTTAATATGGCTTTTTGTAAAATGCGCGGAACATTTGAAGGAGAAAGGGGAATGCTATTTGGTGTTGCAAATACCGTGTTGACATGTCCCTATGTTAGCAGAATTTCCTTAGAAGAAACTCGAGATGCCAGACGAGATTCTCAAGGCCACTCGGAATAATGCTATTCCCAGCAACCATACTGAGAGAATGTGTTCCTGGGGGTTTATTTTAAAACTGTGATTCATGTCTCCTTGGGACTGGCAGACATGAAGCAGATGTTGGTGCCTTGTCCAAATCCCCTTTACAGGCGAGGGGCACCCCACTCCCAGCTTCTGTGATTGTTGCTGCTGAGGGTACACAGCTGCCCCCGGGGAACTCAGGCCTCACCTTGACAACAAAGGTTCGAGACTGAGAACAAAAGGGTGCAAAAGGCTGGTCCTCTTGCCTTAAGCAGGACCAACTCCATGGTACACTTCATATCCCACAGCTCCCCCTGGGATCAGGCTGAAGCTAGACTCCAGCCAAGAGTACATCCTTGCTTAGATTTCTTCCCCTGCTCTGCTTGGCCTCCCACACTCCCCTTCTCCTGAGAGCAGCCCCCCAGAAATCACTTTCACCAAAGTGCCCACTAGGGCTCTTGGTCTACGGAACCTGACCCAAAACACATGGCTCAGCACATCCAGGCGACACTGATGAGCCTCCACAGTGACGTTCTCCTTGCCCCCAATACGCTTCTATTGTGCCTCAGCCAGGGGTAAGGAAGGTGCAGGGGCAATCAGGGCTCAGGAAAGTGCGGTCAGAGAGGATGCCAAGCTCTGTCTGCTGACCGAAGGACAGCTGGGAGCCTGTCTTCCCAAAGGCAAGCTTTTCCCCGAGAGGAGCGGTTTGTGCCCTTGGCCTGAAACCAGGCCTCCAGGCAACTGCAGTTTTGCCACATTCCCAGCTCCCATCAGAGTTAATGGAGAGATATTTTTCTTACTTCATCATTTCTATTAACTGTACACATTTAAGATTGTCAGCACAAAGTAGTCCACGAACCTTTGCATTCCTTAAGAAGACTCTTAATTGTATCTAATGTGAATTGGTCGTTTTCTGGTCTTTTTCTTCCATGATTCCTGAAGTTCTTAAAACATATCTTGACCTATTTCTACTACCGGGTCCACCATAACAGATTTTGGTCAGCAGATAATTAAAATAATAATTAAAACTATTTCCTAAGTAGAATTTTCTAAGCAGTCTTTGGTGAATATAGGATTTTTTTCTCTCCCAGAAATGTTAGGGTTTTTTTAAAACATACAGCCATCAAGTTAAAAGGAAATTTATAATTTTCTCTACTCTGACCACACACATTTCTAGAGGGTTTTTGGGGTCCAAGTGAAGACACACATTTATTTATTAATTCCACATGTATTTATTTATTTAATACTTTCCGTGTGCCAGGTGCTGTTTTAACCACTGACAATACAAAGATAAGCAAACAGACAAAAATCCCTCCCCTCTTAGAGCTGGCTTTATAATGGGGAGACAGATAAGAAAACAAATACAGTGATAAACATGTTATTATATCAGAAATTGATAAATGAAAGTAAGAAACATTTAGCAGAATAACACCACACCTTAATGAAGGGGATACTAATTTAGATAAGACTATGACATAGGGTTTCGGGACCAAGGCATATGGATATTTGGGGAAGAATTTTTAGGCAGGGAGCAGCAAAACCATGAGACTGAAACCTGATTGACAGGTTCAGGGGCATCAAGGTCAGGAGCAGGAGCACAGAGAGCAAAGTGAAGAGTGGGGTAGGCAATGGGCTATTGTATCTTACCAGAGGTGTTGAACAGTTTGGGCAAGTGAGTTCTTCGTAACACCCGACTTATTTTACAACCAAAAATATGTCCTACTCGTCTCCAGTAGCACACTGGCATACGGAACCGGTCCCTGCGCAGGGCTAAGCTTTATAAAAGGAAGTGACAGTCAGCTTTATATTGCTAAGGTCACTGTGGCTGCTGAGCGACACGGATTGAACGGGTGGAGAACTGAGGGAAGTGCACCATTCACAATGCTGGTGCAGTCGCCTGGGTGGGAGACAATGGTGGCCGGAGCTAGGGCGTCTCGGTGGAGGTGGTAAGAAGCAGCTGGTTTGGGAACATAGTTGGAAAGTGGCTTTGGATGGACCTGCTGATGCTGGAAGCGGAGTGAGCAAACGAGACGTGTCATGGGCAACTCTAAGGTTTGCTCTTGTTACTATTGTTCCTGTTCTGCTTATAAGCAAGTGTTAGAAATAATGTATATGACTACTCTATTCTTTTCTGGTAATTGTGTTTGCACGTGTGTGTGTGTGTGTGCGTGTGTGGCATGCAAGCCTTTGCATTTGAATGTTGCTTCTATCCCTGGTTTCTCAGCCTCAACACTGTTGTGTTGGGGGCACTGTTCTGTGAACTCTAAGGTGCTTACTAGCAGCATCTCGGGCCTTTATCCCAGCAGCGTATGCAAGTACTACCTTCCTCCTTGTGTGACAACTAAAAATGTCTCAAGACATTGTCCAACTAAGAATCACTGCTTTAAGCAAAAGTGGCCATGAGGCTGTGGTCCTGGTTCTGCCTCTAACTGGGGGACCTTGGGCAAGCCACCAAACTTCTCAGGGCTCTATTTTTTCTCCAATGTGTTTATCAAAAGTATAAGTAGAATGTCTGTTAACCCAGTTGGAGACTATAAATGAGTTAACTAACTTCATTTTCCTGAGGAATTAACTTCCACTGACTTTCAAATGAATAGTCTCAGAAATATCTCACCAATATAAACATAAAATTAGTTTTCCTTCTGGGAGTGAAAAAATGCCCCACCAATTAGAGCTGACAGGGAAAATTTGCTAATAGGCAATCCCAGATTCCGAAATAGCTTCTGCAATTTCCCTATTTGCAAAGGACAATTGGGGACTTACAGCCACAGCTGTCTCTGTATGGTTTTTTGTGGGCCTTATTGGGCAATTTGGTTCAATGAAGTCTAGCTTTTGGTTGACAATATTGAATTATGGCAGGAGCTGCTGGGGATTATCACATACGCTCCTTTGCCCACATAAAGCTGTCCATAAACAGATGTTGTCGAAACAGAAAAAACTCATAGCAACCTCTTCTAAATTATCTCGTAAATCTCTCAAGATTTTTGTGAAACGATTTCCTCTAAATAATGGGATGGTTTTTCTTATCCACCCTAAAATTTGAAATTGAGGGGTGTGTTATATAAAAAGGATGGTACTCATTTGAATAAACTGAGGCTGACATGATGTAGGCTCACCTCTCACCTCTAATCAGAGTGGAGTTGGGACCAGGGTCTAGGTCTTTTCTTAGGTTTTGAGCTGTGCTCACCACACCTGCAATGCCTATTGCTGTGCCAGAGATTGAGGAAGCAGGCCAGCACCCAGATATATGGCTGGTTATGAAGGTTTATTTATAAAATCATGGATAAAATAGTAAGTCAAACCATATTGCTATATATTAGTGTTTGTATTATAAGATGACAAAAAGCTATTCTGTGTGTGTGTGTGTGTGTGTGTGTGTGTGTGTGTGTGTGTGGTCTATTTGGATGACCTATAAGCAGGGCTTCTACTTTATAAAATCTGTGGATGCTTTTTATTAAATGAAAAAGGTAAATCAATTTTCTATATTTATCCCAGAATTCTAGCTTCACTAAGCTTGGCCACTGCCAGAGCCTTTTAATAAAAGCAGAGTCAGCTGAATGAGCCAGCCCCTTTTTGGCTTTTCCTGAATTCTAGACAGCCAGGGATTTCCTTCCTGGCCATATGCAGTGGTTAATGCTGGATGCTAAATGGTGAATTGATTTGTGGCATTGATTACTCTAAATTGAGCACCATATGTATAGAATGATCCCAAGAGGGCTAGGTTTAGTGCTTTGATAAGAGAAACCTTGAGATGACTTTCATTATTCCAGTGACAATAAGGCAATTAAGCTTTGGGAACATGGCAATGATGTGGCCCATCATGTAAAAAAGGCCTAGGATTTATGAGCGTCTCAACTCTGAAGAGCTCTGTGGAGCAGGGCTCCACCTGGAAAAGTGGTGGAATAAGAAAACAGAATAATGCATTTATAGCCTAAGGCAAGATCACCAGCATACCTTAGATCCCAATGGCTATTTATAGGAGATTCTCAATTCTCATTGGCCACAGGAATTGCAAAGAAATTATTATTCTCTTTATTATTTTGTTCAACAGATATTTGAATATTTGTTTTCACATAGCTTAATGTGAGGCAGGAAGGGGGATACAAAGGTCAATACAACATAGGGCCCACTCTTAGGAAATGTATGACATCATATGGGTCAGACTCTCATAGATATTCCTAACTGTATTACATGAACATGGCAAAATAAAATGAATACTGTGATAAAAGGTGTGGTCAAATATTATAAAATAACATAGGAAAATACAATTAATTCACTTATAAAAGCTCTATATAGCAAACATATTAATTAGGATGCTTTCAACTGCAAGTAACAAGATACCTAATTAAAAGTGGCCTCAACTAGTACTGGGGATCATGTAAAATGCAGACTCTGATTCAGTATTTCTGGAACACTACCCAAGATTTTGCAGTTTTAACACTTTCTAGGTTATTTCAATATAGGTGGTGCACTGACCACCCTTTTGAGTGGCAAAAACTTTTAAAACAAGGCGTTGTATTATCTAATATCAAAATTTTGCAGGTAGATGATTACAGAGCTCATTATAACTCAAATGACATCAATAAGAACCTAGGGTCTTTCCATTCTTTCTCTCCTCAACATGACGGCTACTGTCTTGAGGCTTTTCCCTCATGGTCTCAGAACGGCTGCCACGGTTCTAGGTATCATGCACAGGCACGACTCAGTGCATGACCAGTAGAAGAGGAACATATTTTTCTCTTGTGGCTCTTTTTGAATGGGAAAAAGGCCTTTACTAAAAAATTACTAGTAGCAAACTTCCCCTTAGGTTCCATTGATTGGAATCATGTCTGATTCCCATACTTCACTGCAGGGGCTTCTGGGAAAGCAAGTTTTCAACCTCTGTAGTGAGATATGGGCTCTGTTGAAAAAATGGTGTGGAGGAGAATGGTCATTTAGTTGGGTAGCCAATGGCATCTGCCACAGTGAGGCTGGTGTTCTCTTGGCCGTGGACATCTTGAAGCGCTCATGATACCCCACAAAGCTAGCACATGGAAGGGATGATTGGAATCTGTCATAATGCGGTACTTAGATAATGTCAGATGCCTTAATCTGCCTCATCACCATCTCCCTCTATTGGTCGATGACTTACTATCCCCCTTTCTATGGTATTGATTCAGGACACTCACATTTCTCACCTGGAGTATTTTAATAGAGTGCTAAACGATCTCACTATCCCCATCTCTGTATTTACACCTCCCATCCATCTTGCATGCAGCAGTCAGAGACTTCTAGCCTGCAAATGTGACTGTGATAGAGCTTGTTCAAAAGTCTTCAATGGTCCTCCACATCCTTCATGATAAAATATTAACTCCATCATATAGTGATCAAGTCTCATTATAATTCCCTCTCTGCTACCTGCCCAGCCTCACCATCCAACACTCCCTACCAAAAGTCAAAGCCATTGATTTAAATAGAATAAGAGAGTAAATTTCCCAGGACTGATGATTAAATTCTATGGGTATAAAGTCATCTACTTAAGAATTCCTTTCCGTATCTGCACAGATCATGAAGAGTGATGAACGGGATTCCCCTGATTCGGAACATCTATTTTTTTCTGATCTACTTCATATCTTAGATGCTTAATCATCAAGGTCATCCTCAAATATCCCATGAGGACTTACTACTGAGGTCTCCTGGGCCGTTCCACTCACTGAGAGTGGAAGTCATTAGAAGTCCAAGTTCGTATTTCCTTAATATTAACTTTAGTATGCCTTCGCTTCCATGATTTATTAAGTTCTACCCAAGACTAGAGGACTCTCTGGCTTATTGAATTTTCACTCTGCATAATATTTTATTATTATATCTCTGCCCATCCTCTCATTAGTTTCATCATTCTGCCAGATGTAGGTCACAAACTGATTGCTTTCCCTTCCTGTCTACCGCCACCCAAGATCACAAGCATGAAGCCCGACATATATTAATAAGTGTTTAGTAAATGCTCTTTCCCTTCTCTCCCTTAGACATTTATTGACCACCTCTTATCTGGTTTGGTGGTAGAGTTGAAAATCCAACACACGGTCCCAGCCTTTAAAGGACCAGACTTGAGTTTACACTGACCATGGTAGTTGGACTATTGCCATATTGAAAGCATGTAAGTAGAACACTGGGAATGGGGAGGAACTAGTCTTTCGGTCTTCCTGGAGAGTTTGGAAAGGCAATTCAGGGGTGATACGGTAGGAACCCCTAAAAGGTTTGGAGAAGCTGGATGCAGGAGGTTAAGATGTTGGGCAGCATCTCAGCGAGAGGCACAAGAGTGTGTTGAATTGGGTGGGACCGTGAGAAGCTCCACTTCGCTGGACCCTAGAAGGGGAGGTGGCAGAGGGTGGGGCTGTTGACAGAGGCAGACACAAGATGATCATGAGGCTGCAGGCTGTGTAATGAAGTTAAGATTTTATTATGAACCACTGAAGAATTTTGAGTAAGGTATGTCACAGTCGCATTTGCAGATTAGGGGATCACTCCAGCTGCCGTGCTGAGAATAAAGGGAGGGTGGGTGGAGAGCTGGGGACAGTGAGACTTTTCGGGAGGGCATTACAGTACTCAGGGACGAAAATGATGATATTCTGAATCAAGACAGCAGTGGGTTTGGGGGTTGATAATGTGGTATAGATGATTAGAGAGATATTCAAGAGGTAAGCTTGGTTCTATTTGGTGGTGCATATGGAGGGTGGGATAAATACTATTTAGGGGTGAACATGTAATGAGCAAAGAGTAGAATTTGAGTTCCCGTTTCCTTCATTATGCAAAGATGCCCCTCGCTGAAACTGTTGCACGGCTCCTGGTGCACCAAGCTGTGTGCCAGACGTCGCCAGCAACCTGCAAACAGAACTCGGTCTTGATTCCTGGGAAAGCTCCCTGGCAAGTGCCTCTCCCCGTCTCACTCTTGAGGAAATGAGTACTGTGGCTCCTAGAAGCAGAACATGGGCCACATGTGACTACCGCACGCTCCTCTTGAGTACGATCTCTATTTTTATTGAGCAACTGTCAGTAGGCCACGCAGCACTGCCAACACCACACTGGAAATAGAATGACAGCAATTACCTCAGCGGAGATTAACGCCGAGTAAAACTGCACTTATGTAATCTCATCTCCCAGGCACCCAGGCCAGCCTTCCGCTGGTTTTTCTGTGTGGGTTTCAGCATCCTAACAAAGCGACACAATCCCTCCATAATTCCCTCTTCCTGTGTCCTCCAAACCTTTTCTCAGAGCAGACACCAGAACACAGAGCTGTTTCCAGGGATTATTTCCCATCAAGATGCTGCAAACAGATGAGAGATAATATTAGCTAACAACACATCAGCACTGCTCTGGTGTTTGGCAATACTTGTCAGTAAACGTCAGGAAAAAATGCTTGCATTTCAGAGTATGTCAGGACTGAGAGGAACTCTAGAGATGATTCAGGCCGGCCCTCTCACCTGATGGAGGAAAGCACTGAAGCCTGGGGGAACTAAATGGCTCGTCCATGGCACCCTTTGTCCCATAAACTTGGAGAGAGAACTGAAAACCCAGCCTCCACTCCAACAAAGGCATTTCCCCAGTGCCCTGGGCTTCTTACAATGAAACAGGGGAAAAGGGACAGGGGAAGCTTCCTTGTCACATCCCTAACACCCCCGGTGGGTGGAGAAAACTTCAATACAAAAGAAGAAAATCAACCCCATAATTACATACAGAACTGACTCCAGACCAACGAGCAGAAATATTGTGCTAGCTTCCGTGAGTGCTACAGAGGAGGAAAGGGAAGCCTGCATCCGCAACCACAGGCTTACATGTGGGTCTGACACCATTTTCATAAAACACAGATCGTAAAGAGAAAAGCTAGGATGGGATGCAAAAAATTAAGAACAACTAATTGCTAAGGAGGGCCTCTTGGGCAGCAGTTGTTAATGTCACTCTCCTTCCCCCCTCCCCCCAAAAATCTCTGGCATTGAAAACTGAGCTGACTCATTGTACCTATTAAATTGTAGTAATAAGAATATGAACCTCATTGCTAGAACTCTGACCACGCCTCGTCAGGACAAATCTTACATCTGAAATGAACAGGGGAGCATGGATGATAATGGAGATCTCAGGAGGAAATGAAATGCCTGAGACACAGTGGTAATTCTGACCTATGAACCTAGGTTCCTATTTTGGTTAAATAGGGAGGGAAGAAAGGGGGGGGGGAGACACCATTTGCCAGATACATTGCACACCAGTGTTTGTTTTGAAATAGTTCTACATTTACAGAGGAATTGCAAAGATAAGAGTATTCTCATATACCTTTCACCCAGCTAAAGAGGTAGACTGGCAAAGAATTAAAATCTCTGTCCTCAGGAAGCCACCAGTCTAGTAAATCACAAATACTGAAATCCTGTTTGTATATATGTCAGGCCCTATTTTTATTGTCTGGAAAAATAGGGTTTAATTTATGTTATTCTTTGGGCTTTTAACTTCTCAAAATATAAGCTTCATAACAAAACGTCCCCGATTGCTCTCTCTCTCCAACCTTTAATCAAACACACTCTGAGAGGCATTTCTCAAGTCTTTCTTTGATATTGCATTAGGTGGAATTCTTTTGGTCCCAAGTGACAGAAGACAAATTTGAACTAGTTGAAGGAAAAAGGTGGATTTTTTGAAAACAGAGGATGCATAAAAAGCTGTGGGAAAAGCAGACATGCGGCTGGCCCTCCAAACAGCTGGGACCAGGGACTGAGAGCCTGCAGAGAATCACTGTGCCTCTCACATCTGTCCCTGTGTGGCAGCTTTATCACTCACACTGCGGTGTGGCTTTCTCCATGTGAAGGACAGCATGCCTGCTCATGGCTCCTACAGTGCATATCTTGCGGCTTTACCAGCAAAGAGAATAACCCATCTCTTTCAGTTTTCTCCCCTAAAATTCCCAGGGAAGAGATTCTGATAGTCACAGCTTGAGACAGGGATTCTCTATTGGATCATTCAGCTTTGTAGTTACCAGACATTTCCCACACTAATTATATGGCTGGGGGACTAAGAGTGTACTCCCAGAATCCCATAGGTACCCACACTACCTGTCAAGACATGGAACCCCCAAAAGGCTGATTCTCCCATCACAGGCACCTTTCTGGCAGAAAGCATGTGTAAATAGCAGCTCTGGAAGCTGGAGAAATGAATGAAACAATAGAGCTAGAAGAGGCCCCCTCTTACTCAGTCCACATAGGTATCCATGGGTAGATTACTTCCTGCAAATTGGTCAAGCATATTCAAAGCAAACACATTAAAATGGATTATTCACCATTTATGTGTCAGAGAAGTAATAATACCTTTATTGCACATATAAATGTTCTTGAGTGCTTCCAAAGTACTGTGGAACTTCAAAACATTTCCCAGTTTCATAGAATTAATTGGCTTCCCTGTGGAGCAGCTCAGGAACAATACTGCCATTTTGGAGATGGAATGATTGAGTTGGAAAGGCAAGGGATGCTGAATTATTCATCTTTTCAATAAGCATGTATCAAGCACCCACTCCATGTGTGGCTCTGTGCACATGGTTTTGGGGGGTATAAACTGATTGAAATAAAGTCTCTTCTCTCATGGAACTTATAGTCTAGCAGAAAAGGTGAACTTGTCAACAGCTACAACCTAAGGCCCAGATAAGATGGATAAACATGACAAGCTAGAGGAAGCTGAGATAGGGCTGGGAAGAAAGTTAAATTGCAGAGGCCCATGAATACCATAAGGAATTTGGTCTTGGCTATGTACAGTCTATATACATACACATACACACACACACATCCATATGTATATACATATATACATATATAAATTCATTTAAATGACTAGTCCTCCAATTATTTTTTAAATAAATAATAAACCCATTTCTCTAGTCCCCACTCCCTGCTTCTTACAAACACCAATCTCTACTCTATATCTAAGAGTTTGCTTGTCTGTTTGTTTTTTAGATTCCACATATGAGTGAGATCACATAATATTTGTCTTTGTCTGACTTATTTCAATTAGCATGAAGGGTATTTCAATACCTTTGAAGTCTGTTCATGTTGTCACAAATGGCAGGTTTTCCTTCTTTTTTATGGCTAAATAATATTCCCTGCGTGTGTCTCTCATCTTCTTTACCCTTCCCTCTATCAGTGGACATTAGGTTCTTTCCATGTCCTGGTTATTATAAACAACGCTGTAATGAACATAGGGATGCAGACATGTCATTCTACATAATGATTTCATTTCCTTTGGATAAATACCCAGAAGTAGAATTGATGGATCATATGGCAGGTCTCTTTTTAATTTTGGGGGGAAACCTCTATACTGGTTTCCATGGTGGCTACACCACTTTACATTCCCAGCTGGTCCTCCAATTCTTAATGACATAATCTCAATAAATGAAAGAAAAATTGATCCATTTGCCTAAAGCATTCAAATGGTGAGCTAGTTCACTAGTTTACGTTGCCCTGTGAACTCTGGAGTAAAATTTATTATAGTGAGTGAAGGCTGGATTGTCTGTATAATGGGCAACCATTATCGTTCAGGTTTTCATTTCCCAGGGAAGGTCTGATTTCTATTGGGGCTCTCTTTGTGAGCCCAACTGCCATGAAGTGAGGAAACCCATGAGAGACTGTGTAGAGATGCCCTTGGAGAAGCCCATGCAGAGAGAAAGTGAGGCCCCTGGTCCTCAGCTCCTAGTGAATGCCAATGGCCAACGCAGTCTGCATGCGAGTGGGCCATCGGGAAGCTCACCTCCAGTTCTGAGTTCAGTGGCCCTAAGCTGACCCTGAGTGGGCCAGATGGGAGCCTTCCTCCCTGAGCCTTGTCCAAATTCCAGATTCAGGCTAATAAAAGATTATAGTTATTTCAAGCCAAGAAGTTCTAGGGTGGTTTGTTACTAAGAATAGTTAATTGGAACACCTTCCACAAAGAATTCATGACAGTAACATCTTTTTGTCTTGATTCCATTAATTCATTAGACAGCAAGGTTTAGAAACCCCAACTATTCATATTTCAGAAACTTAACTCAGGAGCTCAAAGGAATGCATTTCCATTTCTCTACAGAGTTTCAAAGGAGAATGCAATTCAAAATTCAAGGAATTTCCTTTACATGGGAAATCTCTAAAACATTAATTTTAAAATGATGCGCTCCTATTTCTAAAAATGATGAAACTAAAAACACCAAAAAATGGCATTTGCCTCTATATATCTATAACATTTGTAATATACACCAATAAGTTTTCCAAAATCTCCACTTCTGATTCAGAGGGGCCACTACTATAGATGCGAAGGTCATTGAATCTCATGACCCTTCAATGCTAGGCTTTCTTCTCTAATTCACTAATCAAAAGTTACAAATATAGCTTCTGATACCTCCTCTCTCCTCTTTCTTTTTATTGGCTGTCAAGACAAGGCAGGGGAGCAACCAATCAGCTCTTTATATTAAACAGCGCATTTTGCTGAGCTGGACTTGACTCTCGGTTGCTACAAAACAAATCTAAGTTTATATCAGAGGTGACAAACTCCATGCCCTGTCATTTATTCTTTTTATAGCAGGGGTGACACCAATAGTCAGCAAGTCTTGCTGATGATTATATGAATCAACTAAAGCAGAAAACATCTAAGTTTACCGATTTCCTGTGTCAATGGTCAGAAATTGTTTCTTTAAAATAAAAAGTTAACTAAATTAAAAACAAATTCCACTTCTAGTGATTACTGTACAAATTTTTTAAAGAAACCCATAATCTCAGTATTAACAGCCATAAACACTATTAATACTGAGTGTGTATTATTCTAGGCATGAGCTAAATACATATATATGTAACAAAAAAAATGCACTATATCATGAACTCACCTTTATACATTTAATGATTGCCAGAAACCCCAAAACATATTGAGATCTGATTATGTAGTAAGCACTGTACTAAGTGCTTCATAAATACTATTTCATTTAAAGCACAATAACACACTGAGATAAATAACATCAACCCGGTTGTCCAGCTGAGGTCTTGCAGGTCAAGGTCACAGTTAGCGAGTAGAAATGTTCAGCTCCAAACCTAGATTTGTCTAAACCAGATTTTAATTTTTACACTTCTATCTTTCATCTTGCGCACCTGAATTTTTAAAACTAAAATTGTATTATAACCATCATTCATGACAATACTCGCCTATTCACTTAATGTCTCACTAGCATTCCATTTACAGTTTTTCAACATATTTCACCATTCCTCTCTTGCTAGACATTTGAGTTTGGGTTTTCTTGCGTTCTATTTTCTACCAGTATAAACAACACTGCGATGAATATCCTTGTAGGTAAATCTTGTTGTACATCCTTAATTATTTCCTGAGGATCGATTTCTAGAAGCCGAGTCATTGGGACAATGGCATGCAAAATTTTATGTTTTCAATAGTAATGCCACATTTCCCTTCAGAGAATATATACCAAATTACGTTTCTGCCATCCATATGTACCCATGTCTGGGTCCTAAAACCTCATTTTAAAAAGCAAAATAAAACAAGATAAATAAACAAAACTTCAAACCACGAGCCTTAATCTCAGTATCATCTTAGAAATAGAAGATATCTTAGTAGTCATTTTTGCTAATTTCCTACACATTATGGACGTTTTCATAGTGCATCCCTGATCTAGGTTATCTATCCTATATAATTTATACGAAGCTCTGCGGAAAGAAAATTTTAAAAAATTATTTTAAACAGTCCTAAACTACAAAGCATTTTTTTAATTGTTTTTTTTAACCTCTCTGCAATGAAATACTGCCCAAACGGTGATAAATTTCATCCAGAACAAGAGAGTGTCACTGGAAATGAGGAAACCTTGGACGGCTTTTAACATACTTGACACGGGTCATGAAATGATGAAGATTTTTTTGGTCAGTCTTCACCTGGAATGAGTTTGCTCCAGGTGTTGGCAGCTGGGTACATATCTCTTGCTCTATGCAGTTGAGCCCACAGCTTGGCTTCCTTTGCCTTTGGGAATTCAGCAAACAGGAGCGGGGCGGTCAGTGGGAAAAGAAGATTGCCTAGAAACAAAACTAAATTAGATTGTTTCACATTTCTAGGTCAAGGGGCTGTGCGTATAATGGTATGTGTCCTTTCCTCCCCCAGACTCTTAAAAATTTCATCACCGAGCCCCTTTAAATCTAGAGACACTGGGGTTTAACTGTTTAAAGGAAAAAATGACTTCCAATTGGTTAAGCTTTCCTTCCATACCCATTAGATAAAAACAATGCTGGATGTTGGAGTGGAAACCAAAAGGAAGACAGAGGGAAGGAAGGAAGGAAGGAAGGAAGGAAGGAAGGAAGGAAGGAAGGAAGGAAGGAAGGAAGGGAGGGAGGGAGGGAGGGAGGGAGGGAGGGAGGGAGGGAGGGAGGGAGGGGGGGAGGGAGGGGGGAGGGAGGGGGGAGGGAGGGGGGAGGGGGGAGGGAGGGGGGAGGGGGGAGGGAGGGGGGAGGGAGGGAAATACAAGTGAGTGAAGCAATAAACTATTTTAAAAAAATCTATAAATATGTAAGTTCTGCAAGTGATTGGCAAACACAACCAATCAGCAAAGACAAGGGGAAGGTTAATTCCGCCTGGGGTAAGGGGTGAAGTGTGGGGGTGGGAAAGGTCTGTAAAAAAGGAGGTACTTGTAATGTCTGGGCAGGACAGTTCCTTTGGCCCAAATTGTTTTTTTGTTTTTGTTTTTGGTCGCAGATCCGATAAATAACTTAAATCATGAAATAAGAACATTACTAAAATTAATAATTTGCTTTAATCTGAAAACACACACTTTCTTAAGGGCCATACAGCCTCCCTCTCAGCTGCTCGTTTACCGTGATCTCTGGCAGGCGAGGAAAAATGGAACATGTAGCACCTCCTTCGGCTCTGGAGGCTGAACTGGCTGGGGTTCGAGACCGGGGGCCAGGACTCAGCCCCAACACTTTGGACTTCAGGGACTGCAGGGGATCATTCTGATTCCTGCCCATGGAGCCTTGGGGGTGGGGGGTGTCTCACCTTCCCCACCTTCCCCCCGAAACTAGCCTGGCGCAGTCCTGGGCGCCCAGTGGGCAGTCCCTTGCCGGGTGGATTCCCAGCTCTCCTTTTTCTGCCACAGGGGACCAGCGACCCACGTCGCGCTGCGCGTCCCTGCCCGCTCCTCTCGGCTCTAGTCTCAGTAGTTAGCAGAGCGGGAGCGAGGACGCGGCCAGCGCCTCCTGAGCCGCGAGCTGTGCTGCGGGGTGCGAGGCGGCAGGGCGGGGGCGCAGGGGTGCGGACACGCCCCGGCGCAGCGCCCGCCCCCTCCCCGCCCCGGACCCCCACCCGGAGGTGAGAGGTCGGCGCGGGAGGCGGCGGCGGGGCTCCCGCACGTCCCTCCCCTGCCGCTTTCCGCGTCCCCAGCCTCCCCGCCGCTCCTCCTCCCTCCCCAGCCCAGGTTTGGAGGCGATGCCCCTCTGGTGACCGAGCCGGCTGCATCCGGACGAGCGGCGCTTCGCCTCCCTCGCGTCTTTGTCTCCTGCTCCTGCGAGGCTCTCGGACCCGGCGCAGGGTCTGCAGCGGCCGCCGCAGCAGCCGGAGCCAAGCCGTGCACCGCGCGGCCGCCCGGGGCCGCACCCGCGCCGGAGGACGCCCGCGGAGACGCACCGCCCGCCGGCGTCCCGCGCTCCGGGCGCCGCGCACCAACCGCGCCACCGCGGCGGCGGGGCCGCCGGCCCGCCCAGCCCGCCGGGTGCGGGTGGACAACGCCGCTGGCCGCCGGGTGCGGGTAGCGGCCGCCGCAGTTCTGGCAGAGCCCCCCCCCGCCCCCCCAGGCGTACGCTCCCCGCGCCTCCTCCCTGCGCCACGAGGATGGAGCTGCCGCCCCAGCCCGGGACTGGCGCAAGGTAAGGTGCGGCCGCCTGTTGCTTTTCGCCACGCGCGGTATCGTCCCTCTGCCCGGGTGCCTAGGTCATTCCTCCGGGAGCAAGGAGGGAACTATCACACCCCTTCTGAGCCACGTCCAACCCCCCTGCGCCCCCTTGGCGCAGACCCTTGGAGACCCCTCCCGGCGAGGGGGAGTCGACCCTCCCTGCTCGCGTGCGGCTGGCTGCCCAGCAATAGTCTGCAAACTTTTGTGCCCCCTCCGTGCGCGGTGCTCACCCCGCGCCGTGCAAGTTGCACGTCTCGCTCCCCCGTGCGCCCTTCCCCCAGGCCCCTCCCCTGGGTGTGCATTTGCCCGTTTCACTCCGGGTTCTCGCCAGTCGACTTTTCACTCCCTGCAGCTCCCGCTAGAGAGGCGAGGGTCTGAGACCCAGCCGTGCTCATCCAGCCTGTAGGGGCGGCTTAGGAGCCGAGGTGGTGGAACAGGAGAGGTGGGGAGGGGGAGACGGCTGCGGCCACCCCTGGGGCTCCGTCCTTCGCGGCGGGAGTCTGTCCATCCTCGCGCATGCCACCCCCAACTCGGTAATGAAACCCTTGCAGGGGCTTGCGGCGGTGCGCCCTGGGAACGGCCAGTGCAGATCCGGTGGGTGAAGTAAGTGGTTTGGGGAGGGAAACGTTGCTCGTGGGGGTGGGGGAAACTGAGTTTCGGGCATAGATCTGATTGAGGGGAGACCAGAAGGCTCTGCTGATGGGGGCTTGAGGCCAGTCCCGAGCAGGCATCTGATTGGCAGGAAAAAGGGTCTGAGTCTGGAAGGTGCTGGCCCCAATGTGTAAATACAGATGGGGGAGGGGCTGGGTGCCTGGGGAGGCGCAGAGAGACCAAACGGAGCCCCGGAATGCCGGGACCCCGGGACCTTGGGCAGGCAGGCTTCTGGGTGACCGGGGTGGGGAGATCTCCCTCTCCAGGAGAAGCAGACCTCCCGGAGATCCTGAATGCGTGGGTACCCTGGGCGGTGACTGAGCGGGGCAGCTCGTGGGCCGGGGATGCTTTCCTTCCCGGCTGCAAGAGGACCTGCCGTAGTGCCCCCTTCCCAGGCACTGGCTTCCACACCCTTCGGTCTCCTCAGCCGGCTCTGAAGATCTACAGACCCACGCCCACCTCCCCTGCGCGGCGCTCGCGAGTTAAGGGTGTCTCCATAGCCAGGGTGGGAAGGGGATTCCTGGCTCCCTGGGGAGACTTGTGCGCGGGGGTAAGGGGAGACTCCCCAGCGCCGAGGGAGGAGACGGGGTTCGAGCCGGCTGGAGGAGAGCGCAGGGGTGGAGCTGCAGGGGGAGCTCCCTCCCTCCGCACATCGCACCTGGGCGGAGCGAGGGAGTGCGGGAGCCCCGCCGAGCAAAGCTGCGGGGCGCGCAGGGCGAAGGGGTGTGGGCATCGGGTGCGGGAAAGCCCCGCAGACCCGGGCCCCGCGCAGAGGTGGGCTGTCCCCTTTGCAGCCCCTAGGTAGACCCTTCTGGCTGTTCCAGGCGCTTTGGCAAATGCCGGAAGGCGAGGCTCTTTTCTCCTTTGCACCCCAGCCATCTGGGATGGAGGAGCATTTGCGGGAGGGGGCCTAGGCTGCTATTGCAAAGAAAGGGACAGGGCCCCGGGCCGCATTTATCCTGGCGGGGAAACCCTGGGCTCCGAAGGCCTGGGCGCACCTCCTTTACGCCTTCCCGCTGAGGTGGTGCACGCCCCTCGCCAAGCGGAGCCTTGGCCGGGAGTCAGGTTCTCGGTTCCTACTGTACCTGTAAGAGGAGAATTTGGAGGCTGCGTGGATCTGGAACCGAGTAAAACCCTCTGGTCCTCTCTGTTCAAGGCAACCACGTGCAGGCGTTGTAGGGGCACAACCGTCTCCGCGGTTGCCCTGTAGCTGCCTCTTGCTTTCCCGAACCAACTGGGAGAAAGCCCAGCTCAACGCATTTGGGGGGGCCCCACGCCTTGGCCAGACCCTCCCCAAAGGGACTTCGTGGTCGACTTGCAAGGGCTCGGGGGAGGAGTCCTGAGGCCGGCCCTCCCAGCTCAGCTCGGGGCTCCCCCCCCCCCGCCCTCCGCCCCCGCTGCAGCGAGTTCCCCGCAGCCCAGCCGCAAGCTTCAGAGCCCGGGGGAGCGGGAACGGGGATTCCCTGGAGCGGCTCCGGGTGCAGCTCCCGAGCGCCAAGGCCACACCCTCAGGGCCGGGCACCCGGATAGAGCGCTGGCTTCTGTACCTGGATACCTGAGGTAGGACCCCAGCAGCAAGTCCCTCGCTCCGCAAGGTTTAGCTTCCACGCCCCAGGGGCCGATTTATTCCTGAATGCTTGTCACCTGGATGCGTGCGCAGGCCACTTCCCTTTGCTCATAGAAACAGGTTGGAACATGTCCTTTGAGAACTCTGGAAGGAAGGTTTCGAATCCACACCAGGGTGGCTTTCTGAGGTGGCTGACCTATTCCGGGGTGACAGGTAGTAAGTAATACTACTAATAATAACCAGTGCCAGCCTTTATTGAGCCCTCACTCTGTGCCCAGCATTATCCTAGATGTTGTGTGTGCACTGTTTTAGTCTGAATCTTCACAACAGCCCTGGAAGATAATGTTATTTTTTCCATTTTATTGGTGAGGAAACTAAGGCATGGAGAAATGATCTGCTCAGTCAGCCATCCAGTAAGCAGTGGGGCTGGATGCTCTTGTGAGTGGAGGACACTGGGTGTGTCCCACACTCCCCCACCCCTATTTGGTACTAAGGGCCCTTGTCCCACAGGAAGCGTGGGTGAGGCCTCCAGCCCATTACTCCAAACCCCAGGGGTAGTTTGCCAGCCCTGGCCTGTGAGCCTCTTGAAGGAAGGTTTCGAATCCGCACCACGGTGGTTTTATCAGTGCCAGCCCTGGCCTGTGAGCCCCCGTGGCTGTGGCACTGGGGAGGCTGATGGCACATCTCACACTCCTTAGAGTCTGTTGGGGTTGGTCTTGGTAGGATGGGATCCTGGTACTGAAAGCAGATTTAGTGAACCGGCTGCTGACATTGGACTTCTTTTCTGAACCTTCTGGTAGACATTCCCTTCTGAAATGTGAGGAGAAATGGAAGGAGTGATCAAAATGTGAGCAGAGATTTGCTCTGTGGTCACAAATTGCAGACGCTGTGCTGTGCAAATGAGTCTCTTTCTAGTGATGGAATCACGTAATATTAGAGCTAAAGGAATCTCAGATATCACCCCTCCCAAGCCAGGGGCAGGGAGGAGATTCAGTGATGGGCAAGACCACTCCACGTGTTCCTGGCGTGGCTGGTACTGGAACCACTGTCTTCTGACCCCGGTCAAAATAAACTGTGTTTGTGTGTAAATACACTATGTTCACTGCTGCTGTTTCTCAGTATCTTGAAATTAATTAGGGAAAAATTAATTAGGGAAAAACGTTTGTTCAAAAATAGATCATTTTGCTAATTTTTCATAAATGCGTCAATCAGTATAACTGGGAAAAGTCACCATATATAATAGATAAACCACCACAAATTGCCTGCTTTGCAAAAGATTGCAGTAGAATATTTATATTTTCAAATCAACAAAATCAACTAACCACACAACCTTTTTAAATGATTCTAGGTAAAAATTAAATGGATTCTCAACCATTCTAGCTGTCCTTCTGTCAAGTTGAGTAGGTCTGTCTTGCCCCACTCCCAATTATTGTTGAAAATAAGAGAAAATGTATACATTAAAGGGAAAAATCTTTTTGAATCCAATGAAATGATTTGTTATTATTTCTTCTGGATGTCTGGCCATTGGGTTCAACTTTAGGCTGATGTAAATCTGGGGCAAAACACACTTAAGGCTCAGGAAGGGGAAAATAATTCTTTGCCACTTTCTCACCCATCGGGCCCCTTTACAAAGGGAACTTTCTCCAGGGGCTTGGGATTCCCATTTACCCCAGGCATTCTTGTAGGACGGAAACCTGGTTTCTAAGAGCATCCCATGCCTTTTCTCTGTGGCTATAGAACCAGGATGTCCTCCCCCTGGAGACAAACCAACAGGCAGCTGCAGTAAATAAACAGAGAGGGGGGAATAGGAAGAAGCTGTTTCTCAGAATCACATTAGGGGGGTAAGAATTACAAGCAGATAGTGGAAACTTGGTGCATTTATGTCACCTGGAACAGGACCTTCATCCCTGATGCTGTGCCAAGCCAGGACAGCGGCCCTTCAGCAGTCACTAGGGGTAGAGAAGGAAGGGGTGAGGGTGAGGGAGCAGTGCTGGGGAGGAGCCATGGGGTCAGGGAGGAGGCTGGGCTGATCAGGGGCTCTGGTGCAACAGAAATGGCCCTGGAGGGCCTGCCCTAAGAGATGCTCTTCTCTCCTTCCCTCCTTTCCACCACCTCAGCCTGCGTTCTGTGTTGGGTTAGCTGATCTGAATCCCAGCGTCCTCAGTTATCTCAAGGAAAACAGTCACTTTCTAGAGAATTTATTAGAAATGAACATTGTTTTTACGTAAGGAGGGGAAAATGTGCCCAGCTGTCCCACCCTTCAGGAAAAACCAGTAAACATCAGGTCATCCTAGAAGGGTAACCCTCTAAAGGTGGGGATACTGGCTTGATTGGATTACAGCGGTGTTAGAAGAAAAAAAAAGATGTAACATTGAAATCATGTATGAGAAAACCTAAGAGAAATGGTCTACCTTTCAGGAACCACAGCAAGAGAATCTTTTTGCCCTTGGGTGTCCATCCTGTTTCCAGTTCCTAGCTTTTCCTGGGTGATAGAGGAATTAGCTGTAGCCTCACCCTATTTATGGGGTCCTCCTTCCCTCTGGCTGTTTTACTCCTGTGTGGCGTAGTAGTAAAGGGCCCACACAACTCTTCTGTTGGAATAACAATTACTACTAAGCAACATGCTCTGGGGAAAAGGTTATGAAAAAAAGACAACTTTTTTATATAGAGCACAGCGAATAACTATGCTTATGCAATACATAGTATGAATTAAAATTCTCAGTTTGGGTTAGATATTAAAAATGAAATAAAAATCAAGAATCGGAGCATCCGAACTCAACCTATTTTTAATAACAAGAAAATCCAAATAATAAGATTCTGTGGTGTTTGAAGGAGATGTTTGCAAAGGGGGGGGGGGGGAGATGACTAAGTAGAACCTGAGAGACTTCACTCTCGTGGGTTTTATTTTAAATAAATATATAATATCTTAATCTATATTTAGATTTGAGTAACATAAGATGGATAAGTTTAGTGTTTTATCTGCAGATTGCCACTTTGATGAGCCTTAGTCTACAAGTGGTTGGGAACCAGGATGGAAGCTCATATATCCGATACACTAGTTATAGCTGTATATGCTTTATAAAAACGTAATGAATTAAAACATTGCAACTTGACACCTGAAATGCCCTTTTTATATAAGAATAAAGTCTGCAATCTTTTCAAGAGCTTAAAGGCTTGGAGCATATTTTCCCAAAGGGACTACGTCAACACGAAGAACCCTGTAATTCATTTCATATAAATAATTGAATAAATATTAAAAAGAACCACACTGATAAAAACAGTTTTTCTTTAAAAGGATAAATGAACAGATCAGTAATGTTGATAAAATTTCTGGTTTTATTTTATCCTAAGCTCTCTGAGCTGCTTTTTATGTTAACACTCACCCAGTGCAAGTCACTACACTTCAGTTTTTAGAAAAGGCTTTGCACCTTTTATTAGAAATAAAATGGAAACAAATATAAAAAATAAAATATTGTGAGTCATTCTCACACTTAGAGTAACACTTAATAAAACTAAGTATGTTTTCAAATGCAGATTGGTTTCCTTTTTTCTCCCTTCCTCCCTCCCTCCCTCCCTCCCTCCCTCCCTCCCTCCCTCCCTCCCTCCCTCCCTCCTTCCCTCCTTCCTTCTTTCCTTCTTTCTTCCTTTTTTAGGTCACTGAGAGACTTTTCAGTCTGCATGTAAATATCCAGTACCTGGCTGGGAGAGATGGCCATTTCAGGGCAAATATTTCCCCTGGTGAGGGCAGGGAGAAGGCACGGTACACTTGAATATTTGTCCAAAGCTAAAACACAAAGGTCTTGAAGTCACACTGGCTTTTTCTCCAGTCCTCTAACCTCAGTTCTGCTTTAGAAAAGCGTTCCTTGTAGGCCTGCTACAGAGGGCTCACCCTGTTAGCAGTGACTAAGCAAGTACACTTTCCTTCTGCCAGACTGGGAATTTATGCTCTGAGAAGAACCCAGCCCAGTCTGCTGACCTCCCCTACATGTCTGGTCATCAGAGATTATCAAGAAGAAATGTTTTCCATCCTTTCTACAAATTATATTCAAACTTGAATTTCAAAGTTGCATGGTCTCCTGCCATGATGTGTTTCATGGTTGTTTATTTGAGTGGTTGGTCGAGAAACAAAATTTCTAGTAACAAAATTAATACCCTTCCCTAGTGGGAAAGATAGTATAGACTCTTGGTGCCCAAAGTAGCTGCTACAAAACTCATGAAAGAGGGGTGGCTGATCACCAACCAGGTCTTGAGGGCCCAGAGATGCAATGGAGAGGCAGCTGGGGTAGGAGTTAGGGGAAAGGAGGAGGGATTAGAGAGGGAGGTCATCAGGGAAAACAAGCCACCCAAAGGAAGAAAACCCAGTGACTGGCACAGGAAGGTGACAAGATATTTGAGAGCTGAAACTGAAGAATAAGGGAGAGAAAGGCATAAAAATAGGGGAAGATAAAGCCAATAGGAGTGCTAAAGAAGAAGTGTGTGGGCAAAATAACACAGCTAAATCATTCCTCATGGTCTTGATAATGCAGAGGCAGGCTAGCTCCTCAGCTAGAGGACAGGGTCTCTTTCTCACATTCCCCTGTCCCTTGTTATGTGGCTTCTCAATCACCAGGTCAAGGCTCTTATTCCTATTTATGCCTTGGTGCCCTTTGGTGGTCTGACAAGCTTAGGGACCTCAGAAGAATGTGTTTAAATGCATATAATGTAATATATAAGATTATTGTACAAGTTTTATTGAGATAATGACATCGAATATAGAAAACATCGTGAACTATCCATGTCATTATAACAAGATATAATCGTGGGCCCAATGGTTACATCATTTTGAAGGAGGGATGAGCATCATGCTACTGTGAGATCAATCCAGCAACTGTGCTATGATAGGAAAATATCTAATTTATATTGCTGACAAAATCGTTGGCACTGCCACTGCATTTGAGGTTTGTGGCCTGCACTCATGATAAAATGAAATGCTAACTTGTCCCTCAATGTTAGCAAACAAATGTGTGATTGTTTTCCATTTGAGTTCACGGATCCCTTGAATTCTATTGATAGGTGCCTTGGAGGTTTGTGACCCCAACACCCTGGACTGGGGTGACTGTCTGATGTACTGTCTACAACTGGGGTACTTTTGAGAATGAAAGGGATCATAGTTGTTACCCTAAGACAGCAGGTGTAAATTGGGACAGGCCTGGGAAAATTGTAACTTAAGTCCTAGCAGCTTGTATCTCTCTGAGGTCTTTCTTCCCAGACCAGTTTTCACTTCTCTGGCCCAAGGAATTGGCTTTCTCTGCCCTGTTCGTGGGGATGATGGCTGTGGATACTGACTGGCACTGGGAGCGGAGCAAAGCTGTAGCTGAAAGAGGGACCCGTGTCAGGCTATGGCATGCCTTTGTAAGAACCGGAAAATGGGCTGCATCGGACGGAGCAGCAGGCCCTGACTTCTGGCTGGGTGAACACTGGCCTGTATTTCAGTTTCCCGTGGCCCCCTTGGCCAGGCGCCCTGTAGCCTTGGCCAGTTTCACCTGAAGTGAGGTTCAGTTATCAGACTACACGGCATTTCAGCCAAAAGTTTAACTTCCCTTCTAACATTTACTAGTTTTTTTCAAAGCAGAGCTGCCACAATGGCTTTTAAAGGTTTATTTCCTTTTCCAGCCCACTTCCTAGTTATCAGGAAATAGCCTTTGTACAGGCAGGTGGATGGAAAAGGCCAGGATCTAGAGAATTCTTAAACTGGACAGTAAGGCCTTGAGTGATAGGGAGGCGACAGTGGTCATGCGGTTTCTCCTAAACAGATGGCTCATATTGTCCTATGTTGGGGGTAGGATGACAGGATGTCCCCGCTCCCAGGTATCACCAGGTTTCTGTCTGTTCTAACTGGTGAAGTGGAACCTGCTCAGCAGAAGAAAAAGATCTTTTAAGAAAGCCTTTGACTTTGCCAGGGGAAGACAACGCCTCAGGAAACACTCTGTTTATGTGCATGTAGGGTATTTGACTGGGAACCAGGCGACCTGGTTCTAATTCCAGCTTTGGTTCTAACCAGCGTGGTGGCTTTGGGTGGTTCAGTTGACTGCCCACCTCTACACTTCCCCAGTAAGAGGATGATTGGAAGCGAAATGGTTCCCAAAGCCCAGTCCAGCTCTGTGGTCTGTAATGTCAAAGATGTGTCTGCCATTGTTGCTTTTATACTTCATATGGTGGCTTCTCTGTTTAACCTGGCTCAGACCCACTTCTTTGCTTAAGCCTCCCAGCCCTTACCTGCCACAGATGCTACAATGATAGGTGGACACTACAATCCTGAGGGCCTAAGACACCCGGAGCACTTCCCTCCCTCCCTCCCTCCCTCCCTCCCTCCCTCCCTCCCTCCCTCCCTCCCTCCCTCCCTCCCTCCCTCCCTCCCAACTGTCCATCCACCAACAATCCACCCATCTATCCTAAGATAGACAGACTCAGTTCTAATTTCTCTTTTGCCACTTAATAGCAGAGTGAGTGACTCAGGGAAAATCCCCTAACCTTTAATATGCCTCAGTTTTCTCTATGTAAAATGGGTATAATAATAGATAGTTGTGAGGCTTAAATGAGTTAATGTGTATAAGGTGCTTTGAACAGCATCTGGCACATTAGAAATACTACGTAAGTCTTTGTTTTTAGAAATTATGACAATATAATTGATTGCTTACTATGTGCCCAGCATTGAATTATGTACATGTGGTGTGAAAAGAGATTCAAGAAAACAGGCACAAGAAACTGTTCAAGACCCTTGAACAAAGCCTGGTTAGTTTTTCCAGAGATGTTGGCATTGACTTCATGGAGCCAAGGGCCTTTGAACTGAATCCTGCAAGATTGATCACATATACCCACCAAACTGGCAAGACAGATAGAGGCGTCCAGGAGGAGGGAAGTCATTTGAGCACAGGCATGGAAGAGGGAACAGCATGGCCTTGTTGGAGTTGTGTGTAGCTGAGAGATCATGGAGGGAGAGGGAAGGGGTCTTTGATGATATTTGGGTGATCACAAGACCCACGGAGAGATGAGCAACAGGCCCTCACTTTCTGTTGCGTGCCCCAGTACAGGTCAGACCTTTGAATTTTCCAAAAAGAAAGTCAGAAATACAGCTTTTATGGGAAACCTCCTAATGTTTAATCATAGAATCAGTTCAACTAAAAACAAAACACGTCCACGGGCTCTGTGCAGCCTCCCGCAGAGCACGCAGTCCGAGGTTCCCAAGCTTGTATCGAGATAAGATCTACAGTTGGAATTCCTGGTTTTGAATTTAATTCTGCCATTAGCTGTTGGACCACAGGTGAGAGTGCCTTAAACTCTCTGAGCCCTGGTTTTCTGCCAAATGGCTATCATATTTCTTGTCCTATATACCTTGCTGTGAGGAGCCTTTGGACTATGGAGATAAAAGCCCTTGCAAAGAACCAGACACGCATTGGCATTATTCGTCTGCCCTACATGCTGTGGCAGAGCCCTGCACTCGGTGCAGCCCCAAGCCTTATTTGAGGCACCCAAAGAAACCTGAATGTCCTCACCTGCCTTTATAATTTTAACAATAGATGGGGGAAGAGAAATGTAGGAGTCGTTTTCCCTTTTCTTCTGTTAAAAAACATCACAAGGAGCTTAACATTCCATTTTGGAAGTCTGTGTGTCAGAGATCCAGCGCAGAGTTATTGATTGCTTCTGCATGGGTCTGTCCGGGATCACCGGGGGAAGATGCACGCGGCCTCTGCATAGTGTGTGTTATCATTTCTTTGAGACGAGGGAGGATTCTCTGAGGAGAAGCCAGCCCTAGGTGTTCGTCTAGGTCCTGTCAAAACCTGCACCTGCATTTGTGTAATTTCCCCTCTTTTGATCTCTTTCCATTTCAGGCTGGCTTTGATCATGCAGGCTTTTAAGGGAATGATCAGACCTTAGAAGAGTTGAATTATGTCTAGTTGAGGGCTGAGCCTGGTGGATGTCGGCATTCGCACAGCAGAGAGGGGGCTGTGTATCCAGCCTACTCCGTCAGGCCTGGTTAAAAAGCACTGTGTAACTGCAGCTTTGCAAAAACCCAGGCTTCTTATTAGACATCAAATCTTGGTGTTATTCTGATTTTGTGTTATCTCTGTGTTTTGTTGGATCGCCTGATTGGACTTGATCCTGAGAAGCTTCAGAAGTGCAGGCAGGCCTTGAAGTAAGGATACCTGATTTATTCAAGCACATCAGTTATGGATTTTGACCCCACTGCACAGATCTCACCATGTCTGCTTCAGGAGCTGACCTGAGCCTCAGAGTCTATAGTTCATTCTCTTCCAAGCCCTAAGCCACCTGGGCCCTCGGTACCAAGGTGTCTGATGCTGCTGGAACTCTCATCCCCTGTTGGTGTCTGGAGCCCTGTCCCCCTTGTCCACTGCAGGAGCGGAACCCCAGAGGAGCCAAGGTCCCACTGTTCTGAGGGGGAGTGGAAACATTTAGGTCGATTCAATTAACATTATAGGTGAAGTAACACATTTGTTGGTAAGGGAGTGTTGAAGCCCTAACTCCTAATGTGATGACATTTGAAGGAGGGGCTTTGGGGAGGTAGTTAGGTTTAGATGAGTGCATGAGGGTGGGGACCTCATGATGGGATTAGCGCCCTGATGAGAAGAGACCGGAGAGCTTGCTTCCTCTCTTTCTACCTACAGACACAGAGGAAAGGCCATGTGAGGATTCAGCGAGAACATGGCCATCTGCAACCTGAAGAGAAGGCCCTCACTAGGCACTGATCTTGCTGGCACCTTGGTCTTGGCCTTCCAGTCTCAAGATCTGTGAGAAATACATTCCTGTTCTAAGTTACTGTAGGTTAGCCTGGGTTCCTAGCCACCTTGTGAAACATCTCATTGAACAAAAGTTTGCCTGCTTTTTGTACCACTGTACCTGATGTTCACCACCAGCCTTGCACATAGTAGGCACTCAGTAGCTACTTGTTGAATGAATATGAACACTAATAAATGGAGTGAAAACATTCAATTTCTGAACAGACACTTAGAACACAATTCATTCAAGTGTTAGAGATTTTCTGAAATTATGATTTGAGATGAAGGACAAATAATTTTTTTAAGTATGTTTGTGTGTGTGTATAGACACACACACACACACACACACATATGTATGTATCACCAAGCTTTTAACAGCCCTGCACTTTTTTACTAGCTCACCCCACGGAGACGTAATGATAGTAAAATAAATACACTCAGCATGGTTTCCTGTTTACCCAGCATGCAAGCAAATGATGCTGAATTGGGCTGCTGACCTACCCAAACCTAATTAACTTAAGTTTAGCAAAATAAAAAAAGTAATTTATTTATAGGAGAATCATAACCCCTCTATATTGGAAAGGCCTTCTGAGGGCCTTTTCATTTGAAATCCCCAATAGACAGGTGCCATAGAAAGATGTGATTTTTCTGAAAACGTGGTAGCTGTAAGGTTTTCCTGTCCGTCTAAGAAGTCCCTCAGACGCTGCGGGGAGTCTGCTCCAAGGCTTTGCCGTTGGAGAGTGGAGAAGCGATTTCCTCAAGATGCCATTCATCTTTATTCATATCTGGGTGCAGATGAGTTCAGAGTGTGTGGGTGTGGGATTTGAAGTCTGAAGTGCTTAGGTAACAGTTGTGCCAGTTGTATAATGAAGAAAATGTATTGACAATATTAAATTGTAGGCTGAATCTTGTTTTTGCTGTTAAAAAAACAACCACCCAGAACAAAATCTCTAAAAGCGACAGCGTCGTTTTAATACCAGGGTGTTTCTAAATGTTGGGGCAAAAGTGCTGAGGAACACGGGCCTTCAGCATTCTCCCTGTCTTCTGCCTGGCCCGATTTTACCATGTAAGCCCGCATAGCTTGCTTTTTAATTGGTGGGTGCTGTCGTGTTTCTAAATATACATGCATATTGTATTCAACCGACAGAGGGAAATAGCTTTGGTAATGATAACAGGCAAGATTTGAGGTCACTTTTCATATTGAAGGTGGAAGAGGCAGCTGGCTTCCAGGAAAATTAATGGTAATTTATTGAGTCACTAGAAGTCACCGCTTGTTTTCCAAGCTTCCAAACCTCTAGATCATCTTCAACGTCAAGGGCTTTTGCATGTGAAATGGTGCGCCATGGCTTTTTGTAAAAACTCATGTTCCTTTCTCTCCATTTGTGTGTGTGTGTGTGTGTGTGTGTGTGTACTGACAATAGAAAAGGGATACAGAGAAGCCTTCTTTCTACCCAGTCGTGGGTGGAGTGGGACGTGTGAGCATGACTGTGACCAGTGCGAGGTAACATTTGCAGACTCCACATGCAGCAGGCGTCCCTAGTTAGACACGTGGCTGTTCGGGGTCCTCGATTAGTAAGGTAACGCCTAGGTCAGGAGGTTTTATTTAACTACTTTTCCTTTTAGCAGTCTAGAGACACCTGTGTACCCCTTCTTAATTTTTAAAATGTCAAGTCAATATTTTTTAACTTGTTTACATTAAACGTAAAAATGTTTTCAAATGTAAAAATTTAAGTACATAGGATTACAAAAAAAAAATCCACGAAGCACAGTGATTCTCACAGAAGTGACAATATTTTGCATGACCTATATCTCTGCCAAATCTGCCAAAAATATTTTTAAAAGTTACTTTAAATAACACACTTCTGTAGTTAACTTACCCATCAGATGTGTTCGAACTTGCTTTGCCTAGACTTGTAACCCACATGCCTATCATATTTCAAAAGACAATAATAGCAGGAGAATTAAAAATTCTCATTTGTGTCATTTAGTTTTGCAAAACTGTAACAAATCATTTAAGTGGCTGACTTCTTTTCATGTATCCATAAAGAACAAACAAGTGTCCATAGGGAAGACCGTGCAGCACCTTAGATGTCTGGGTCACAATGAGACGTTGCACCTGCCCCCTTTTGTGACTACCAGGTGAGAAGCTGACCAATACTTGCCTCTGTATATTATGAGGGGCTATAGTCAGAAGAATTAACTCTAATCGTCTTCAAGTCATGATGGTAATAAATGATATTTCAGGATTTCTGGAACAACTGTGTTGTCATAGGGAAAAAGCTGTGATTTTTATCGGTGGCATGATAGGTACTGATAATAGCAGTGTAGTCTGTTGCTTGCCTTTAAAGTGAAAGGAAATATCAAATTCCCATTGAAGATCAATGGGGAAAAATCACAGTTTCGCCGCTGTGGGTCCGCTGCCTTCCAGCCGTGACCACACCGGGAGACCCTGGGCCCTGAGTTACACACCTTTGCTCAACGTGCGAGTCAGCACCCGACAGTGGGATACTTACACTCAGAGCCATTTTCAGACAGACGAGACCCTCAGAAGGGATTATAAAAGAATGCCATTTTCTTTTTTTATAATTTATGTAACAAACATGCCAGAATTCAACCTAGAGAGAGTGGTTGGCTTCAGAACTGGCTCCTTTGGCTCTCCAAAGGGAAAGATGCTGCTGCTTTTTTTCAAAATAGTATTGGGTCTTTTTTGAGAGGCAGGAGTGAAATGTTCTGGATGGTCTCATCAGTGTTAATTCTCAAACTGTTTTGGAGCGGGTCTAGTGTTCCTAACTAAGCCAGCGTCATCCGAAGTAAGGCTACTGAATGAAGAGGGTGACCAAGGTGTAAGCACCAGACTGGGACTTGAAAATCCTAAGCCATCAGCTACCCTGAGGCTGCTCCATGGTGGGCGGAGGAGGGAGGGGATGAGACCCTGGAAAGATTGCACTTCCAACATGAGTGAGTCCTTGGAATCAGCCTATAGCCCCCTGAAGCGGCCCTTGTTTCCCCTCTATAGTTACATTCCAAGATGATTTCAAAATATTCAGGGACAGCATTTGGTCACCACATTCTACACACTCTTCAGTGGAACTTGCCAACAGAAATAGAATGCTAGCTCCTGATGTAATTTAAAATTTTCCAATAGCCACAGTGGACATGTGAAACAAAACAGATGAAATTAATTTTAATAATATATTTTACTTAACCCAATATATCTAAGATTTTCACTTTAACATATAGTTACATTGAACTTTATTGAACTTTCTTCTCATGCCGAGTCCTTGAAATCTGCTGTGTGTTTTATATGTACAGCACATTGCACTTGGGCACTGAAATTTCATCAGAAACACTTGACCTGTATTTAGAATTCATAAAATCTGCAGTTGAGAAAAGCAGATTTATATCCAAGCTGTTTCAACTATACTTAAACCTTTCCCTGTTACTGAATCAAGTATTAGTTTTTAGATTAAAATTTAAATTATTTACAAACAAAATGAAACATTTAGCTCCTCAGTCTCACTAGCCACATTTCAAGGCTGGGTCATGACATATGCCTGTGGTTACCAAATTGGGTGGTGCAGGTGTGGGTTATGTGAGGAAGTAACTGGAGAGGAACCCATAGGCACAGTGGGGACAGTTGAACACCGAGGTTGTTCCCATACCTTGGCAATTTGAATAATGCTGCAATGAACATAGGGTCATATGTCTTTTTGAATTAGAATTTTTTTTCTTTTTCTTTAGCTAAATACCCAGAAGTGGAATTGCTGGCTTGTATGGTAGCTCTATTTTTAGTTTTTTGATGGACCCCATATTGTTTTCCATATTAGCTGCACCAACTATCAATTGATTTGTATTTCCCTGATGATTAGTGATGTTAAGCATGTTTTCATACATCTATTGGCCATTTGTATGCCCTCTTTAGAGAAATGTCTATTCAGGTCCTCTGCTCATTTTTTAATTGGGTTGCTAATTTTTTGGTGTTAAGTTGTAGGAGCTCCTTTTATATTTTGGCTATTAACCCTTTATTAAATGTATCATTTGCAGATATCTTCTCCCATTCAGTAGGTTGTCTTTCTGTTTTACTGATGATTTGGGATAACATTTTTCTTGGGGAGCATGCTTACATTGGTGCAGGGACTCACAATAGCTTCACGGCTGTTCCACTACTAATATTCCCTCTGTCAAATAACCATTGGTCAGTCATAAAGTTGGTCTGTGGTCAGCAGAATTGAGGACGAAGGGTTCATGGTGACTTCCTGGGTTCTAGCTTGCATTGGCCTTACGATTACAGCTGATAAAACAATACTGTTACAGAATAACCTCTGCTCTGGTATAATAAGATTTTTGTGAGTTCAAAAGTCCTTCGATAAATATTTATTGAGTGTCTGCTGTGGCCCAGGTATTGTTCCTAGGGGCTGAGGAAGACGGTTAAGATCCTGCTTCTCATGGAGATTGCTTTCTGGAGTGGGAGGGATAGAAGCAGCCAAGCAAGTAATGAGATGAATCGAGTGATATAAAAAATTGCTAGGTCTTGTAAAGAAAAAAAAGGGTAAGGGGAACATGACTGGGAGCAATGGAGCAGGGTGGTTGAGGAAGGCTTCTCTGTGGAGATGATCGATCACTAACATCACAAGGAAGAGCTGTTTTATTTTAAATGTCTCTGCTGTTTATTCCAAATCCTCATCCCCCCCACCTTTGAGCTTGCCCCTGATGTCAAGGTCAAGGATCTCCTGAAGCCTGACTGTTCTGCTGGGCTGCCACAGGGTCGGTGTTTCTGGGGCATTTTACGCCAAGTGACTGCCGAGCGGGCCAGCACATGGGTGGGCGCGCTCTTGTCGCCCTGCCCTCTTGTTGATGAATGCAGGTGTTCTCTGTGCACTTTTCATCTTTATGATGGACTTTTAAGGAAGTTTAATCCACAGACCACGGAAAGCTCATCATTTGCTCATACTGACACAGGGTGATGAAAGTGAGTTATTGTTCCCAAATAATGCTGCAAGGAAGCTTTCCAACCAGCAATTTCCAATAATGCCACATTGGCACCCCTCTGAATTACTATCTGCTTTGGATAATTCAATATGACAGGTCTCTAAAGCAATTTGAGTTCATGGGAAAGCGGGGAGAGAGGGGGGAGGTATTGAAACTTACTCAAAGGAGGGCAAGGGAAAGAATTTATATTGCAATCTCCTTGTAACACAGATGGAGATCTATTTGGATTCATTTCCTGGAGGCATTAAAAATGTTTTACTTTTCTTTCCTTTTTCAGTCACCTTTTTAGTTACATCTGATAATTGCATTCTATCAGCCATGCTTCAGTTTACCCCAGAGTATAGAATTCGTAAGCTGACTCTCCAGCTCAGAGGCCAGCAAGGATAGGAAGTGGAAACAACACTTCTTAGCATTAGAGAACTTCCAGTTCTTAAAAATCAGGTCAACATATGTCCCTCATATAAAATCACTCAGGAAACAGGCCGACAGGTAACAAGGATCCTATGTAGGATTCCGAATATCAGTGTTCCTTCTCTGTCCCTTTTCCACCTGGGTGGACCAAAGCTGCCCTTCCAGATGGCGGGGTGTGGACCAGGCAGCATGGCATTAATATCATGATGTAAATCTGAGGGATTTAGAGTCAGAGAACCTGGTTGCAGGCCCAGCCGGGGCACCTAGGACTGTGCACTTGGCTCATTGTAAACATTTGGCAAATATGAGCCCATGTCCTCTGTCTTCGCTCTTCATGCCTGGTCACACTCGCTCAAGTAGGGAGGCCCTTCCCTTTCCGTCCCTCAGCTGCAGTCGGCATGCTGGCCTTCTTTCTGCCCCTTGAGCAAGCCAGGCATATTCCTGCTTCAAAGCTGCTGAACTTGCACTGCCTTCTGCTTGATATGTCCCTCCCACAGATCGCCCCATGGCTTTCCACTCAGTTTTAGTTCTTAGCTCCAGCGCCACCACCAAGAGCAACCTTCCCAGTCTTGGTCACTCTCTAACGTATTACCCTGGTGGGTTTTCTTCATGGCTCCTCTCACTGCCTTAAGTCACCTTGGTGATTTATTTGTTGGTTTTTATTATCTGTCTCCCCCTTTCAACCCCGAGCTCAATGGGAGCAGAGGCCTTGATTAGCACTCCCAGGTGTATATGTATAACCAGCACCTCGTTCGTATTAGGTGCTCAATAAATACTTGTTGCATGGAAGTTATTGGGATCTCCCCGAGAGACGGAAGAGCCTTGCATGCCTGTTCTGAAGGTCAGGTGATACAGGCTTCGGAGAATCGTTTGGAAATTGTCAAACACTTATTATTAAGTCTTCTCCACCTCATCCGTGAAGCACCCCTTCCCATTGTCCCAGCCCGAAGTGGCCTTTTCATATTCTCGTGGCATTTTCTGTAAAGGTTTCGCTTTTCTGACGCTTAATTTAACTCCTAGTACCTTTCATTGACAGGCGTTTCAAATGAAACTTGGAGGAATTTGAAGCAAGCTGAAAAACTCTCCAGCTTGGAAATTGGTACTCAGCACACAGTTTCTAGATGTAAGTACACAGAGCAGGCAGCATTTAATCAATGCCCCCCATCAGAGGGAGGCTGTAACACGAACTCCAGCTACGCACAGATTTCCTGGGCCAAGTTAGGCATAAAGAAAATAGCCTCATAGGGCCTGGGTTCGGGGAGACAGAAAATAAATGCAGAGGGTTCACACTGGAAGTGGGCACAGTGAGGCCACGGCCACGGTCCATTTTTGTTCCTCACGCTCCTTCCAAACAGCAGCTCTGTGATGAAGTAGAACAGGGCTGATAATGAGCTGCCTGGGACGTCTTGCCCATGGGCAGTAGAAAGATTTTTTTTTTTTTTCATCTACCTACCTTTGTGGAAAATTTTCAACCCTTACTATTTATAACCTTTTCAGTCTTCAATCAAGCTGTAGTACGTTGGCTTTGAAAGAGCTTGATTTAAATTGTGGAGGGAAAGCAAGGGGGGTTTTCAGAAATCTCAATCCATTATTCATGATGTTTAGAAAGATGTGTTTTTCTACAAGTGAGAAAATCATCCTGAACCAGGTAGCAAACTGTGTTGATTTCAGAGGGTGAAGCCCCTCCCTCGCTGCCACCTTGTAGACACAGTATTCAAGGGCACTGTGCCTTCTCCCCTCCCCATCTCAGTTTTTCCAGGATACTAAAAGGGGTTATTTAAGTGTCAGTGGAAATGGAAATTTCTAGTCTCGGAAAATGAAACCAAATTTGGGGAGAATTACTTGACCTGTGGCTCTCAAAATGTATCATCTCCCTCCCTCTGTTTTGAAGTATAAGAATTTTGGTAAACTGAGTCATAAAAGGAGAGTGCACATCCGATCTGTTTTCTTACCTTCCCTCCCCAGAGGACCAGAATCCTGCACACACCTCCTAGGACATGGGGTCTCTTGCTTAAACTCCCAAGAGAAACCCTCACAAAAATGCTTATATCTACTGAAAAAGAATACAGCACAAGGATTTTAGGCAAAAGTATTTTAATTATATCACTTTTTATTTGAGTGACTTAAAGAATGAGTAATTGCAACACCGAATTTATAATATGGGCACTGCCTTCAAATGAGCACATTATCTGTAATAAAGACAAATACACTGACTGTCTATAGTCTAACTTCCATTTCTCCCTCAAGGCAACTCAAAAATAAGACTGGGCATTTTTCTCTTTTGGAGAACTGAAGATTTCTTAGAATTCTGTTCAAAGAAGAGAGGTAAATTAATTAGCGCAGGAGAAATCACAAATTAAGTGCATCCTGAAAGACAGCTCATTCAGAGGATTTAAACACACCTCTCTTTCTTGTTTGTTTGTTTTTGAAGTTCCTTATGTCTTCAAGAAAACAATTAGAAATAGAAGGTAGGTCTTAAATTCCTAAAGGGGTCCTAGGGTTTCATATTGTATCATCTAACTCAAGGCCGGGCTGTCCCAGGTAGGACTAACCACCAGGCAGAATTTTCTTGGAACATCACACAAGAGATTCTTTGGCTTGTTGGCTTGTTTTTGAGGATGAGAAGCTTCCATTGGCTTTTGTGAAGAAACTAACATTTGAGCTCTAAGGTTCAAAGAGAATGCTTTGCCCCTCCGACTTCTCTGTCCTGTCTCTTTGGAAACTTTAGTTCAGAACATTTCGTCTTTGGCTCAGAACATTTCGTCTTTGGCTCAGAACACCGCATCAGCAAATTGAGACAATTTTCCTAGATGCCAGTTATGTGACAATTTTCCCCAGGCCTTTACCTTCATATTCCCCCAAATTAAAAATAAATAAATAAATAAATTCAAACTCTGAGTTTTAATTTTATGGCGTTTAACCTAGGATCAAACACCCCATTGAATTTGAAGGAGAATTCCCTCAGTTCAGGTCTCGATCAGTTTATGCCTGCTCTTTACCTTCTCCCTCTACCTCAGGGCTCATGTTACCACCAGATTCACTTTCCTAAAATACCACTTTGAGTTGGTAACTTTTGGTGACCCTTAGCTATCTATTAAGTGACATCCCTCGAGCCGGCATTCAAGGCCAACTGTGCTTCTCCTTCTCGTAATGTGTTTCATGGTGCATCTCAGTGCTCATTCCCGACGCCATCCTCACTACCTGCAGACTTGGAACATGCTCTACGTTTTCTATGCCCTCGATGTAGCCCCTGCTTAAGGAGCAGCTGCCCGTGGGGGCAGGCGATAAACAGGCCCCTAGAGAATTTAAAACTCTCATGAAATCAAGTGAGAGTTGTTGTGCTCCTTTATCAGCAAACACTAGTATTTCTAAACAATGTCAGTAGTGAAATACTTTTTCCTCCCGAAAATATGCATTTCTGTTACTGTTAAATTATAATAATACAAGTGAGCTCCAAATTAGCACATTAATATAAATATTATTATTATTATTGAAGAAACGCTGTATTCTACGTGGAAGTTAACTCAGAGAAGTCCCAGCCATGCAGACTGGCACACACAGCCTCACTTATCCACCCAACATGGAAGACAAATTATTCTAGACCCTCTCTCGCTTCAGGCACAGCTCGTGGCTCCAGCCCTGTGGGGTCATGTATTCTTGCATTTAAATAGTAGGTTTGGATCAAACAACGGAGCACAGTAATTATGAAAATAAATAGACCTTGAGTTAGTTACTTTAATTCTGCCCTTCTCTGTGACCCCTTGTGGTTTTTGTCTGCGCTTGACTTTCGGATACTTCCAAGTACATGATTTTGTTTGGTGAGTGCACATTTTGGTTTATACATGAAATATATTTGTTTCTTTTCATGAATACCATGGAAAATCATTTCTTCTATGTAGATGAGGGGTATATTAAAAATGACTACTCCTAGAGGCACATATACTAAGAATTCCCCTGCATCTTTCTCAGGCCTCCAGACAAGGCTCTATACATCTGTCACCTTAATAAGAGAGGTTTTCTCTGTGACCATCTGAGATATGTGATCACACTCCTACCCCCACCCACCCTAGTCTTTGTCATTCTTATTCCATTTTGTTTTTCTCTACAGCCTGTGTCACCTCTGGCATATTATACATGAGTGTGTGTGCGCGTGCGTTCACTTGTTAGTATTCGTCTCCTCTGCTAGCCTCAGCTTCCGTGGGGTCAGGAAATTTGCTGTATCATTTCTGTATCCTGGACACCTAGAAGGTGGTCTGACATGGAATCGATGCTCAATAAATACTTGTTGAGTGAATGGATGAATGAGAGAAGTGTCATAATACATCCCATAGACTCCTTTCATTTATTTCCTTCTTTCTGGAGCCCATCTAAACTGACCTTCAAATAGGTTATGGAAGGACCTTTTTGCTTATCTTAAAGAATGTGGTTTTCTTGAAATAGATGGAAAATTGCCCCAACTTCCTTACACATGGATTCAGCCTGCAAGCCAAACTCAGAAGGTGATAGCATAGTAAAAATGACCATGTATTGAGAGGTTACTATAGTGAGGCCCTTTAATATGTATTATCTCAATGAATTCTCAAAAAGGCCCTGTTGTAGATAGAAAACGACAACACTCATGGGATCATCCAGGCCTGTCCTGTCCCGGGGACCGGGAAGGAAGGACAGCTGGGGCTGCAAGGCAGAGCCCAAGCCTTCGTGGCATCCTCCCCATTTGTCACCGCCTCTGCTGCTTTGGCACCCGCTTCTCCCAGCGTCTGCTGCCGGGAAGGGTTAGGTGTCATCGCATCTGTGAAGTGGGGCAGAACCGAGAAGCAAATGCAATAGCACGGAGGAGCCAGGGAGCTAAACGCAAGGCTTCGGAGGGTGGGGGAGCAGGCTCAGCTCGGGTCCTGCACGAATGAAGGTCCTTGGGAGGAGGGCGCCGGGATCCTTCAGTCCCGAGGTAACTGTGCGTGAAGAGGATGGGCCATTGCAGATGTCCGGGCCTAAGTGTGCCCGGCGCTCATTATTTTATCTCACACTTCAAGTCACTCACCCACAACCTTACTTTTTGAAAACAATCCATAAATGTTTTAGAGGCTTTAAAAGTACATATTTTTTATTTAAAAGTTTGAAGTTCACCTAACGCAGTTATAACAACATAACAGAGTTGTATCTACACTGAGGAAAGTAGACAAAGCATCTCCCTCAATTTTATGATGCTGCGAGGTATTTTCACTTTTTTCTGGGTTCTTGTCTGTCCAGTTTTGATCCGTGTGCATGGACATTTTTATTATGGCAAAAGCCTGCATCCTTCACATGATGGATTCTGTTTCTGGAAGGAGTTGTTTTCACTGTCACCAGTGCAAGGCATTGCCAAGGTCAAGGAGGCGGGGGAGGAATGAGAACATCCCTGGTAGATACATGCTTAGGGAGAGGTCGCCCTAAAACCAGAGGCTGAACTTGTGAGATAATAGAATGCACGAGGCGCCAGCGGGTATACGAAGGAAGAGAGAACAGGAGCCTGGAAAAGCCCTGGCCGGGTGGCTCAGCTGGTCGGAGCATCGTCCTGTCCACCGCAAGGTTGCGGGTTTCATTCCTGGTCAGGGCACGTACCTAGGCTGTGGGTTTGGTCTCCAGTCCGGCGAGTATGGGCGTCAACCGATCGCTGTTTCTCTCTCACATCTAGGTCTCTCTCTTTCTCCCCACTTCCTCTCTCTGTAAAATCAATGAAACATATCCTCAAGTGAGGATTAACTAAAAAAAAAAAGACTGGATAAAAAAAAGAATTGAAGAGACATAGGAAAGACAAAAATGAGGGGACAAGAAGCTATTAGTGGGAATTAATGAAAGGAAAATGGCTTGTGTTTCTCTGACATTATGTTTGGCTGACTTGCATTATGTCGGGATGGTCTCTCTGTGAAATCTAGAATTGCTGTCATTTTTCTACTGGCAGGGTAACAGAGATGGCAGGAAGACTGATCTGAAATATTCTCAAAGATGGGCTTGGTTATACATGTGAGTTCAGAAATTGGCCTGTCATTAATAATGTTTTCAGAGAAACTGACATGTCATCTCCCACTGATTTAAGCCTCCGGGAGGCTGAGAGAGGTGGAGTATGAAACAAAACCTGTAAACTGTCAGAAGGAAGAACTCGCAGAACACAGGGCTGATGGCATCCTTTAAATCACAGTAAGATAAGCTGAATTCTGGCAGAGATTTGGAGAACTGATCGTGCTGGATGTATTCGGCCATTAAGTCATTTCTCAGGGCCGGGTGTTAGATTTTACTATCACCTAGAATGTTTCCCATTTAAACTCACTCTGGTTTGTTTCTGAGATCAGGCTGCACCCCCATGTGTGCCAGGAAGTCTTAGGCACAGTCATCCTGAAAGACGCCAGGTTGAACACAGTGGTTCATCCAGTTGGTGGCATTTAGTTTACAAAGACATGAGTTGCGTTGTGCGGGTGGTGGAGGAGTTTGTAGCGTCCATGTGTGGGGGCACCAGGCGGGTCTAAGGAACAACCTGAAAGAGCCTGCGTGATACAGTCCTAGATGCGGAGGAAGTCCAAAGCCCGGCTGGCTTTGTGATGCCTCCCCGTTTCCTGCGATCGGTCTCTGATAACCTGCCCTGTAATGTGGTAGGATCATGATGGAAAACTCACGAGAGAGGAGGGCCCAGACCCAGATCTGGTCAGAAAGCCGCAGTGGATTCGTGAGTGTCTCCCCGCTGCCGTTCCACCTGTACCAAGGCGAACAGGCGTAAAAGGCTGACAGTCCAAAGCAGGGGCCTCGAGAAGATCCTAAGTGTCTGGAGCGATGGTTCCCGAACTTTGCTGCGTACTAGCGACTCCTGGAAAGTGTCTAAAATCCTCCAAGGCCCAGGATATAATCTGTACACACTAAACCAGAATGTTAGTCACTCAAAACTCTCCCAGGAGGTTGCGGTGCACAGCTGTAAAATGAAGTCAGGTGTAATAAATGCTGAAGCGCAGTGAGGCTGTACCCTAGGAGTGCTTCAGGGGGGAGAGAGAGCAAAGGCCTCTCTGGCAGGGCGTGAGGACGTGTTCTAGGCAGAGGGACACGCACAAGCAAAAGTGGAGATGAGAGCGTGTGTGGTGAGTCAGAATAAAGTTCTTTCCCGCCGTAGCCTGGAGGCATAAGGAACAGCGGGAGAGTTGCAGGGAGAATCAGAATATGCTGGAAAGGGGCTGGATGCCAGGCCGTAAAATCCTATGTGTGGTTTCATAGGCAAAGGTAACCGTTGGAGAGAGAGGGTGTTTTGTTTATTTGTGTGTTGTTGTTTTTTAATGAACACAGCACCAGTTTAGAAAAAAGCAGCAGCTATAAGCTTACATCAGATTAGAGGGTTAATGTTGCTTTGAAATTACATTTTCTAACTTTAGTTATTACCTTACATCGCCATAGTTTTTGTGTGTGTACACAATTTCCTAATGTTTTTTCTTTAAGTTGACTTATTTTTACCTAAATATATCTTCAAAGAATATATATCTATATCTATCCATCTATCCATCAAATCCTTCTATAATGCCCTTCATGGAAAACTAGTACCACTTTTCATAAATAGAAGTTTAGTGTTAGGAAATAATATTATAAAAATAAAACAAAGTTGCTTTTTGTTAGATACGCTCACCTGCCAGTGACTTTGCGTTTGAGGCCTAGTCTCTACTTGAAAAGGGAAGATTTGCCAGTGAGGTTCCAGACAGAGTAGCACTGAGCTTGGTGGTGGCCATGAGGATGGAGAAGAGGGACTGGAAATGAGACAGTTCAGAGGCAGACACACCCAGTCTTTGGCGGGTGGTCCTTGCTGACTCTGCAGGGGGGTGATGAGCATTTTGTCAGTGTTATCCCAGAGAATGGAGTCACAGTTTGCCATGCACCAGCTTTAATGCTAAAATACTGGCAAGGGACGAGTCTGAGAAACACAGTAAAAATCACAGCAACGAACCTTTGAAGGTGCCGTCAGATCTAATCATCGCCTTTCACTCTGCCTGCAGAAAAGGCAGCTCCTGAGGGCTTGGTAATCCCAGGAAGGATAGACTTGTTCTCAAAGTGAATAAATTTAACTGGTAGCATATGTCACTAAATATACTTGGACTTAGAGATTGTCATTTTTAAAATGCAATATTGAATAACAGAATCTAGAATGCCATGGAATTTGAATATAGTAGTGTACTGTGTGGCTGTCGTTTTATATCGGCCTGTTTTATTTGGGTGATGATTTGATGAGTTTAGAAGCAGTGGAAAGTCTTTGGTGTCCATGTGTGTGTCTGTAGGTCTGTGTTACGTTCACTAAACACTACAGTAAATGGGAAGTTTCCAAAGTCAAGTTTTAAAATTACTAGGCAAAGATTGTAATGAAAGAAGTCATCCTGCAGTCACAGAGCAAACATTGACCCCATCCTAAAGCCAGTGACCAACCGATAAGAAAATGTAACTCCTTTTAACCCTCTGGAGTTCTCTTAAAGCCTCTTGGAAGCATAATACTGTCTGTATGTTGGGTAACAGGCTGCTTTGTTTACATAGGCTATTGGTAAAATCCAATCTAGAGCCTTCTTGATTGCATGATGTGGGCATTTTGCTGATAAGTAAATCTTATTTGGCAGGTGGGTCTAGGATGATTAGTAAATCCAGTCGTGCTGGAGACAAATACGCTTCTGTTCATTTCACTAACTCATCTCTTGTTTGCATCAGCAGCACTTACCTTTATCTTTTTGTCTTAACTATCTTTCGTAGCTGTATCCTCTTTAGAATACAAAATGAAGAACTCATGTCTCTATTATTGACAACCCATATTACCTTCAGCTGCAATTCAAGCTGCTGACAGCAAAGGTCAGCAGGGCACATGCTAAATATGTATCAATAATGCATATAGATTACCAAGTATCCTTTATGTGGCGGGGTCTGCGCCACGCATATCATATAAGTTGTGATATGGCTTAAAATTCACCATAACATTATTCTGCTTGTTATCATCATTTTATAGATGAAGAAATGGTACTAAGGGACCAGGCAGAGTTTGCACAGCTAATAAATAATAGAGCTGGGCTTCAAATTGAGATTTGTTCGCAAAGAATGATCTTGTCTACTTCTCTACACTCTCTTCAATGGCATGTCTGGTTGCCCATCTTCCCAGGATATTTTGACTCAGTGATTAGTGGGTGTTCTTCATAATCACTGCAGGGATGGATTTGATGGTCTCTGTGAAGCAGAGTAAAGGGTACGTGGCTGCTGCTGCTGCTGCCCCCGAGAGCTGGCATGCAGGGCTGGTTGTATATCATAGCCAAGATAATCCAAATACTAGAATAGATTCACCCAAACATGTCGTGACTCAACACAACAAAACTTTATTTCTTAATCACATGATTGCACAGGGCAGTTTGAGGTTGGTGGTGAGGTGGAAGGGGAAGGTGACTTTGCTCCATGCAGTCACTCAGGGACCTAGGCTGACCATGGCTCTGCTAGTGTCAATACATGACTTCCAAGAGTGTCCTTGTTGTCTCCATTCCAGTTAGCCAGAGGGGAGGAGGCTTAGTGGACTGTGCCTGTGATACTTTTATGGACCAAGCCTTAGAAAGGCATACATCCTTTGCACTCATTCTGCTGGCCAGAATTAAGTCACATGACTACACCGAATTTCAAGGAAGGTAATGAAATATAGTCAAGCCAAGTATCCAAGATTAGGAAATGGGTTGCAGAGAGTCCTTATTTCAGGGAAGCAGAGGAAAGCTCCCCAGCCTAGGAACCCAAAGATTGGAGTTTCAGTTCTGAGGACCCATGGCTAGAGCCACTGGACAAGCTTCTCATCTGAAAATCAGAACACCAGACCCTAATGCTTTCTACTTCACAGGGTTTAATTTAAGGTCAAAATGAGAGTGAAGGTAAGGTATGTGGATATTCTTGGCAAGCAACTTAGGACTTAGCTTGGGAGAGTCGACAAAGACCTAGATTGGGATATAGAATCCAAGTTCAAATCCTTTTTCTGCCCCTTCATGGCTAGGAAAGCATGACTCATTCATTCACTGCTCTGAGCTGCAAAGCCTTTTCTATTAAATAAGTGGGAAAGACACTTCCCTTATCTCCTTTATAGGGATCCAGAATGTATACAAATCAGTAGCCTAGGTGTAAGTGTTCCAAACTATTAAATGTCAAAGAGATATTAAAATTTTTGTTTTGATTTTCACCAAGCCTGATGCTTATGGACCTATTGCCTGGAGACTGCTTTCTAAACCCCAAACTCCCAGCTTTGCCCTCCCCTCCTCACAAAATGAAGTAGAGTATGCATGAAAATAATTTTTCCCCCCACAAAGTTGTAATGGAGGCTCACTCTTGACACACACCATGAGTGACTGCAAATTCCTTAGAGAACAGCCTGAATCACCTCCATGTTTGAAATTCCCACCATACTAGGTATACAGTTGTTGCCCGATTGACACTTATTGAATTATATTCAATTTTAAAATACACTTTCTTGCCAAAGACGAAGTGCCCAGGCGGCTGGCACAGTAACGGATAGTTACTAACTCCTCTAGGACATACCTGGAGCTCTTGCAGCTCCCATCTCTCTCTTTGAGGGTAGATTTTATCCTGAGTGATCACATTACAACTTGATCTGCTAAGTCACTGCTCTGAATTAATGGTGTTAGTCATTTGAAAGGACTCAAACTTTCTTTCATGCCTTGAGTAGTTCCAGAGTTAAAGTGATTCATTAAGTTATTGTCTCCACACACACACCCTTTTTTTCTACTTGCTGGAGTCTCTTGGAACTTCGTTGCAGCCAAGGTGTTTATCACCTCCAGGTTGCTGCCTTCTGAGCCCAGTTTTGCAGAGGGATAATTATCTGGCCTGGCTTTTCATTCATTTCTGGGCTCATCCAGCTCTGAATCTACAGGCAAGGCTGGTCTTCTAATTATGGAGTGGGATGACTCATTCTTGTATTTTTCTGGGTTGTGGCAGGTGAGGCCACATCTGCTGTCTCAAGCTTTAATAAGTAAATAACAAGAGACATTAGAGAAAATCAGGAAGAGACTGGCTGCTTTTAGTTCTAGAATGGTTGCTAAAGTGTATTATAGGTCCATCAAATTTCAGCTATTCTTGACTTTACCCAGCCACTGAACAACTAGCAGAATATTATTCTTTAAATGGCCCTTCCAGCAAAAGAAATTGCAAATAAACCACCTGCAGAGAGGTAGCCCTGTGCACAGGAGCCTGGGGTCCTTTTGAAATGCAGATGCTGATGTAGTAGGTCTGAAGTGGGGCCTGGGGTTTGGTATTTCACACAAGCTCCTCAGGTCCTGCAGGTCCTGGTCCTGGTACCACACTGAGAAGAAAGGAAGTTACCAAGACTTCATTCTTTACCCAAAAACATTTTCAGATGACGTGATCTCTGTGATAAAGAGTAAATACCAGGCTGCACGTGTGGAAACAGATGAAGATTTGCAATCAGGGGAAAGTGGGACCTTTTATGGTTTTTCAGTCTGCAGTATTTTATGAAGTGCCTCCTCTGGGTCATTGTGAGTTTGCATAATTTAGGCAGCTCCAGTTCTTTTTTCTTTTTTTTTTTAACTTCATTTTATTGTTTATACTATTACAGATGTCCCCATCCCCCCCCCCCCCCCCCCCGTTTGCTCACCTCCCCCCTCTGGCCCCCCCCTCTGGCCATCCCCACACTTGCCTGTGTCTATGGGTTCTGCATAGATGTTCTTTAGCTAATCCTTTCACCTTCTTTCACCCAGTCCCCCCCCCTTCCCTCAGACCGCTGTCAGTCTGTTCCAGTTCTAAGGCTGCATCTATGGTGACGACAAGCAGGAAGATTAACAGCTCCCATTCCATCTGAGAGACGGGATGGGCATGACCATAATCAGCTACCCGACAGAGGGATGGTGAGCTGTGAGAGCAGGAGTGTGTCAGGATCCACAGGCAGTTAAGGCTCTGGGTGGGTGTCAGATGCTAACTCGCTAATGATTTTGCTCAGCACATTGAGTTTTAGTATATACAAGTATAAATATTGGAAGCATGGCTTCACAAATATATATTTTTATGTTTCAAAGGGGAAGTGGAACCAAGTATTTGCACGTATGTTAATAATAACAGCCACATGGATGATGCTTAGGAGGTGCCAAGCACTTTGCAAATATTAACTCATTTTATCCTTACAACAACCCTATGAAATAGGTACTACTATTATCTCCACTTTATAGATAAAGAAACTGAGTCACAGAAAGGTCCATTTCTTACAGTGCCCAAATCAGCAGAGCCCAGATTCTGAATTTGGGCAGGCTGGCTGCTGAGAGCACGCTCTCACCATGCTTTTCCTGAATTCCCATGAGGCAAGGGCATGTGAGTTCAAGTTCACATTCCACAGTGTGCATTTGTCCTTTACTAAAAGTCCCCTAGTCTCGCTGGTCAGTTCCATCATCTATGAAATGGGCCTAATGATGCCCTGGCAACCTCTTGGAATTGTTGGGAAGTCAAAATAAGATGATGCATGTGAAATCTTACAGCTTATATACAACTGTGCAGATACGACCGAGGATTAGATGGAAGCATTTGACTATCATTGGATATTTTAAATGATATTGTGTAAATAGTCAACTTATGTTTCTTTAGTTTATATTTCAATATTTTTGCTGCTTCCTCAGGAAGAGCTTGTTTTGCCTGGACACTTCAACAAAAAACAAAAAATCTTTTTGGATCTGCTTTCTTTAGGTTTTCTGAAAATAGAATGTTCCATAGAGGCCGAAAATCAATGGAAGACCCATCAGCGGATTTCATTCATTCCCATTTTGTGAAATATTATTCCCTATAGATTCTTCCTCCAGGGTTAGCCCATCTGAAATGAAATGATTCACCAATGCCTCTTGCATTTAGCTCTTCATTTGGAAAGGTGTTTCATCATGAAATCAATTTCACCATAGAATTTTACACTCCGATTTAGCCCAGGATTTATTTATTTATTTTTTTTGGTTGCCTTGTCTCATTCTAGCATATTTCTCATTCTGCAAAAGTCCTCACTTTTCTTAGAACCTTAATGTCCCAGCTGCACATACTTTTCTTTCTCTGAATTTTAGTGGGAGATAATACAGGGCTGCCCTCATCACTGTGTTACTCCATCCCTACTCAGCCCAAGAATTCAGGGGACTTGGAACAGGGAACTGTGTACAAGGAGGAAGAATTTACAGGGGTTTGTGTGTGTTGCTTGGGCCAAGATTTATTTCTATGACTCTGGTTCCTGTATGTATTGGTGGAGGTGCCTCCTGATTATTCAATTAAAAAGTTATAATTAGAGATTAATTTTCTTTTCTCTTTGTCAGAAAACCATGGTAGTAAAGTTAGTGAATTTTAAATCAGAATTTTATTCTATTTCATTTCATTTAGCCAGATCAGAATTTGTTTCCTTTTAGGCAAAAGATCATGATAAGCCTTTCAGAGTAAATGTTAGAGTTGGGTACAATTAGCTCTCTTAAATAAATTAGCAAATTTAAAACAGAACAAAGAGGGAATGAATTTTATGCATGCAAATAGGTAACACTTTAAAGATGATTTAATACAAGGAGAACCCAAACTATTACATCATCATTTTTCTTTAACTGTGCTTGATGCAGCTGCCATCAATTTCTTAACCGCATTTTCTGACTTTCTTAGATTCCTCTAGCTCAAGACCAAAGTCCAAAGTTGGTCTCTGACATTTCTATGTCTTGCAAAGGCTGGAAGGTCAGAAAAGTGCAGATAGATCTGGAATGGAGAGAGTTTACTCATCCAGCTCAGATAACTTGCCCCGATGACTGTGTTCTCCACATTGTAAGTTCTGATCTCTGTGACCCCTCAAAAACTTCTAGTAATTATCTGAGGATGCCGAGGCTTTTCTGAGAAGTCCTGTTGTCCTTAACATATCACGCCAGCATTTACTTACCGCTTCCAGAAAACTGGCCATATTAACCTCACCATTAAAGAAATATGAATTTCAGATCTTTTAGTAAGAGTCCTCCTTTAACCTTCCCTTGAGTTAGATAATTGAGTCATTTCTTCTGGCTATTAATGCTAGTCTGCCCTCTCTGTCATTTTTGTTTTCTAGATCATTATGGTCAATTTAATTCATTACTGTCCTTAGACTCTCTTTCATGCCCTACTTGGGCTCCAAATTCTGGGATCTGAAAAGTTTAATACAAGAAAAACGTTCTTCTTTGCTGGGACAGATATTCATTTGATACGCTTGGCTAGCAGGTCAGTTGTTGAAATATTGGAATGCATTAGTACTGATTAATAAATAGTTTCTGTCTCTGTAGCCTTTAAAGGGCTGCCGTTTAGCCCCTAACATCCTCCCATTTCCATTATACCCTGGCAACCCCAGACCCTCCTCTGCCATCTCTCTACCATCCAGCTCCCCAACTCTGCTGTAGCTGTGGCATTGTTCATGCTGATCAGTTTCTGTCTGTGTCTTTAGATAGATGATAGATAGATAGATAGATAGATAGATAGATAGATAGATAGATAGATAGATGATAGATAGATAGATAGATAGATAGATAGATAGATAGATAGATGATAGATAGATGATAGATAGATGATAGATAGATAGATGATAGATAGACAGATAGACAGATAGACAGATAGATAGAGATAGATAGATAGATAGATAGATAGATAGATAGATAGATAGATAGATAGATGATAGATAGATAGATGATAGATAGATAGATAGATAGATAGATAGATAGATAGATAGATAATTGATGATAGATAGATAGATAGATAGATAGATAGATAGATAGATAGATAGATAGATGATAGATAGATAGATAGATAGATAGATAGATAGATAGATAGATAGATAGATAGATAGATGATAGAATGTGTGTTTATAGTATGCTCGGCTTTATTCAAACCGGGATTTGCATCGGTAACTATAAATTTCTTGGAGAGAGTGTAGCTCCTTCGGTGGTGGGGATATCTCTTGATTCCCACCACTGCCTCTTACTCTTACCAACCCAGCCTCCTTCCCTGTGAGACAACCTTTTCTCACATTGTGATGAGACTGAGACGATGAGGCCCATTGACAATTTTGTTATTTTTGTGAAAGCCTGAAATTGGTCTTTTCTGTTGCTGTTTCTCTCACTTTGGATACCAAGGAGTTGAAGCCAAATGGAGCCAGAGGGAAAAGCAAGATGTGATTATGTGCATCTGTGTTTCTCAGGGGGTCTTTCTAAGACTCAAGAGACTGAACCCCTGCGCGGAAGGGCAACTGAGTTCTTGTGCTCGCTCTGCCATTCTGTCACTTTTGCTCCCAATGCATCAGGGGCAAGAGGATGGGACTAGTTTGGGTTCTACTTTAGGCCAGTAAAAAAACCTCTTCCAAGCCATATCTTCAGGCTTTTCCCTTTTTGCAGAAATCTTTAGGCTTGGTCAAGAGAGTTTAATACAAGGAAAACATCCTTGTTTGCTAAGACTGATATTCATCTGATATGCCTGGTACCGGCAGAACCGTTGTTGAAATATTGAAACGCATTAGTGCTCATTAATATATAGTTCTGCCTGATATTAAATAAAGCTCTGGACTGATTAATAAACCATGTTCTGCCTTTGAGAAAGGAACACATTTGGTGGGAATATTTATGTTCCAGATTTAAGTGTTGTCTTTTCTTCTGTCCAAATAGTAATTTGTGGGATTCATTTTGCAGTCTGACATGTTGACAGCCCACATTGATTTTGTTTTTGTCTTCCCCACATAACACGCACGCGTGCATATATCTTCATTTTACTGTTTGTTCTCTTAGTAAACTTTTACATGTCTCTCTGTCTAATTTCCTCAAGACTTAGCATTTTATTAATTAGGAAGTACTGAACATTTTCATAAACTTGCTGTTTAAAGTAAGCGTGCATGAATTGTGCTTAACTGAAAGGGCTTATTGATTGTGCCTGGTGTTTTTGTTGGTTTAATTTAACTTAATTTATTACTGTTCTTAGACTCCTTCCATACTGCACATTCTGAGATTTGGAAAATTTAATATGAGAAAACATTCTTGTTTGCTGGGGCTGATGTTCATCTACTATGCACGGAACCAGCACACCAGATGGTGAAATATTGAAATGCATTAGTACTCATTAGTAAATCGTTTCTGCCGCCGTGTCCCCTTTAGGGGTCCCTATTTAGCCCTTAACTTCTTCCCATTTCCGTTATACCCTGGCAACCCTAGCCCCTTGAGATCAGTGGCAATTCCGTATAAGTGCTAATCAAGCCGCCTCATGTCTTTCAGCTCTGACAAGTTTTCTGTCAACTGTTGATTTCGAATACTGGTTGCATCTAAGGTAGTGGAGCAACTCTTAGCATGACTGTGTGGTTCTTATTTTAAACTAGCAAAATGGAAATGATTACGACTCTGATTTAATTTTATCACTCAAGCCAGAAAACCTGGCTTTGCCCTTGCCTGGCTCCTCTCTATCGTTCAGTACTACATTTATTCAAAGTCCTGCCCATCTCACATCCTAAATATTTCCTGGGCTCCCTAGCCTCCTCTAGTTCAGGCCCTTGCTATGTCTTGCTTAGACAATCACTATAGTCTTTGACTTGGTCTCTCTGCTGATAGAATTGCCCCCTCTTCATTCAGCCAGAAGAATCTTTCTATATACTTCTGAACATGTTACTCGCATGCTTAAAACTCATCGGTGGATATACCCGTCATCCACATAACAAAGCCCTCACTGCTTAGCAGGGTATAGAAGTCTTCCTATGCTTTAGAACTTTCCTGTTTTTTTCAAGTTCAACACCTGCCTGTCTTCAGTGTCAGCTGGACCCCACATGAGCGCCAAAGGATGCATGACTTTTCTCTGTTCCTCTCTGTTTTCTTAGTTCATTGTTTTGGCTGAAATATATTATCTTCACCTTTCATACCCCAATTCGCTAACGCTTGTCTACACTTCAGCGGTTAGTTTGGTGTATTGCCTTGTTCAGCAATTTTGGGGAAAAATGTTTCCTTAACACTGCTGAAAATTTCAGTATTGTTATATTGACAATATCCACTCGTGTATCTGCTCCCCATCACTGTTACCACTAACCCTGAGTTTTCTGAGGACAGAGAGAGTCTTATTTATCTTGTGATGCCCAGCCTCTGGTATACATAGTCCCTGGAGTCTAGTAACAGTTGGTAATGTAATGCCAAGCCACCGACTGTAACCAATGACGTTGAAATTTTCAGTGAAAAAGGTATTTTTGGTTTAGTCTCCTAGAAGAAGATTTGATGCTAGAGATGTTAAATGATTTATTAGGATGTGGTCTTACGAAAAGTTGGTAAGGAGTTGGGGAAATGAAGGAAAGAAGCTCCAAGCAAGGTTGTGCATCAAGAGAGTGCCATAGAGGGTCATTTTGGTTCAGTTCCACAGGGCAGTTCTGGAGACAGTTTGGGTTCCACTTCTGATTTGTTCCCAACAGGGGTGAGGCAGCCAGGGTGTTGATATTCCCACATTTATTGGCATTGGCTAAGAGCTGCCTCTTGCCAAAAATATAAACTCCCAGTCACTTGGCTTTCCAATCATGGTCAGTGAAGCTAAAACTTGTTAAAATGCATATTGTTGAGCCCTATGCCAAGAGTTTCTGATTCAGTAGGTCTGGGGTAGGGCCCAAGAATTTTCATTTCCAACAAGTCCCCAGGTGACGCTGAATCTCCTAGTCTGTGGATCATGCTTAGAGAAGTACTGGGTTAAGCAAAATGGGTTACAGCATCCTGAGGGCCATCCTACGATGAAGGCATGAGTGTATGTTGTGGGGAGTGGAAGCACACCAGAAGCTGGTGTGCGTGAGCCCATCACGGGATCCATGGAACTGGGACAGAGCATCTGCTTCCAGGGATTGGTCCTGACTAGTGCCCAAGAGGATCTGAGCTGCCCAGAGCAGACACTGCTGGCCCCATTTCTCATCCAAGGCCAACTGGGATTTGGAGGACCAACTTACCTGAGTATTTAACTTCTAAATCACATTTCACTTTGCTGTGATTAAAAATCACATGTACTAAAATATTTCTTCTTATCATCTTTGGTTTTCCTCTTGTGTTCCTCATTCAGTTTTGCTTAAAGAAAATATATTTCCCAGAGTCACTACTGCTTTGTTTTATTGATGCGTTTTTCTTCCCAGTTGGCCCTGTGTGTTCTCTTTTATCATAATTTACCAAAACAAACTTCAAAATGTTGTTCTCTATCATAAAAGACTGAGATTTGTTACTGATAACTATAGAAAAGAGAATTGAGACAACAGATGATAGAATATATATGGTGTAAGAAATCTATTACCAGACACTAAAATGGGCTAAATGAGCAAGAAAGAACCTAGAATTTTGGGGAAAAAAAGGAAAAAAAGTAGTGTATTGATTTGTCAGACACTCTTTGGAAATAAGTGAGGAATCTTCTAGCAATTGTGGGAATTCTGGTCAAATCTTACATATGCTCTTATTTTACTAAAAGGGTTTTCTTCCCTGTTTTCTATTCTGGTTGTTTGGCAGAGTTCATGGAGCTCCCAGAGGTGGCTCATGTTCACAAGAGTATCTCATGTACTGGAAAATCTGTCTCACTTGGTGCTTTGAAATAAATATGAGAGAGAGAGAGGAGTTTAGTATTGTAATTAAATCTGACATCATGCTGAAATGTTTGCAAAGGTAAGAAATCGTTCAAGAATCATGAAACAATTCTTTTGCTGTAGTCCATGTTCATTCATTTAAATCAATTTAACAGAAACATACTGAGAACCTGCTGTGTGTGAAACAGGGAGACAGAGGGAGGACCATGGAAAAAAGAGGAATTTTGTCCTCAGGAAGCTTCCTATGGGATGCTTTTGTGAGGACACTTAGAATGACTCAGATCCTGAATCTAGTCTTATGTGTAGAATTTAGAAAGACTTAAGAGAGAAAAGACTCCAAGGAAGAATGAAGAGTAACTATGAAGAAAAGCTGATGACAAATTGATAATTGATGGTAGAGAAGAAAAGGGCAGGAGAACATCTTCAAATTTATGAAAGTTTAAGATAAGAAAATAAGTTTTTCAGCCATACCAAGACAGAAGTACATGTCAAAGAATTTACCCGATTACAAAGGGGTCAGTGGAATTTAAGGGTTCACTTGGAAAGAAGGATATTGCCATTTATTGGATCCCTTCTACAAGCCCCTGGCTTTATACCTTTTATCTCAGCCAATCCTTTCAACCACTTATCAATAGATATTGCTATTTTTTAAATAGAAAATTTAGATTTAGAATGAACTTAGATGTACAAAAAAGCTGTAGAGAAAGAACAGAGTTTCTGTGTATCTTTGCCCAGTTTCCGATTATTCACATCTTGTATTAGCTTCATTTGTGAAAATTAAAACTCCAATATTGGTACATCACTATCAACCCAACTGCAGGCTTTATTTGGCTGTCACCACATCACCATTACTTGTCCTGCTCCCTTATCTCCTCTGGTCTGTGACAATTTTTCAATCCATCATTGTTTTCATGACCTTGACAGTTTTGAAGAACATTGATTAGATATTTTGTAGAATGGAAATTGCTATTTTTACATTTTATAAATATATCAACTATACATTATTTTTTTCAAGATATGGATTTAGGCTGAAAAGAGAGTTATCACTAATAATTTTTGCCAACAACAACATTAAAACTAAGAATGAATTTTAACTGTTTTGTAGTGATGCCTAGGCTCCTTGAATTCTGGAGACTCTCCCTCTGTGATTTTTTTCACTGTCAGTAAAGGCTCCCTTTCAAGAAAAAAGAAAAAAGAAACTCAGTTTAGACAGACATACACAATCCCATTGTCTTCCAGCCCCTGGGAAATTTGATGATGATGCTAACTTTCTAAAGGAGTTGCTGAGCATCACTAATACATGATATTCACCAAGTAAACTTAGTGCTTTATTAATTTTGCTAAGGGTTCTAATTCTTCATTCTGCTAAAATGTCTGGTTGTCATATAAAATTTCATATTTCCTTTAAGGTTAGGTTTTGTTACAAATATAGAGATCTTAAAAACGAAAATTTCCGGCAAATACCAAGACTTAAAGATTTATTCTTTTCTCACCTGGAAACAATCCAGCTTAGGCAATCCAGAACTGGAATGAGAGCTATGGAAATTATACATTCAGGGACCTAATTTTTTCCAACTCACTGCTCTGTCATTTCTAGAGCATGTCCCCATCTTGATGGTCCAGAAGGACTTGAAAAACTCCATTCATCATGTATCACATCCACGTTCCATGCAATAGGATGGAGCAAGAGCGGGTGTGCCTTCTCGTGATAAGATTTTCTGGACCTATAGCACAACTCAACACTTGCTCTTTGTATCTCCTTCAGGAGAACTTCGTCACATGGATACGCCTGACTACAAAGGAGACTGGGCATACGATTTTTATTTTAGGTGGTCATGTGCCAAGCAAAAATTGACTGGAAATTGGGAGATAAATAGTGGTCACTACCATACTTGGTGCTGTGGTACAACCCCTCCTGCATCTATAGACACAGATAATTGGGTTGCTAACAATTTTCAGTGCATCATCAATGTTGAATTTTTGGACTTAACATTGTTTTGGACCTGTCATTAATTTTTGCATAAATAGTGTTTTGGAACTGCATATCTGTATTGCTGTTAAATCTTTAAAAAAATGGGTTTGCTTTCTTTGTAATCCATCTTGGGAATGCATAGAATAATGAAGCTATCTTTTCCTCTACATAGCAAGCCCTGTTAAAAGAACTGGAGAGCGTTTGTTCCAGAGGATGTGCTCTGGGAAATGCCTAGACTCTTTCAAGAAGTAGCAAGCAGCAAGGCTCTGAACGGCCATGACTGATCCAGAGTTGGTTACAAAGCAGGAGTTTGGGCATGAGGCTAGGGAGGTTAGTGCGGCAGGATCAGAAAGTTTTGGGGCATGAAATTACCCTGCAGGTCAGTGGGGGAGCCACTGAGGGACTTAGGCAGAAGCAGGACAGGATTACTTTTGTGATGAAATGTAGTTGTTCTTGCAGGCTTTGTTTTTATAGAATATGCCGTGGTAATAGAATACACATTTAGATTTCCATAGTTCCCCAAATCACTTTGCAGGAAAGGGTCCCCAGGAGATAGTGGGGTTTGTAAGTTGGCAGAGGACTGCTAGGGCCTCCTAATGAAGTAGTGTGGACACCTTTGCTTGCATTTTTTTTTGTTTAGCTTTTTTGTTGTTTGTTTTTACTGTGACAGGGACAAGTAATTTTTGTTGAAAAGTTGGAAAACACAGAAAAGCAAATAAAGCTCCCTCAACAATTCTAAGCCAGCAATGAATACTGTTATCATTTCAGTGTATAATCCTCTGGCTCTTTTTCAATGCATGCAGACTGCAAATTTTTGCAAGATAACGTGCTGGGATGCCTTCTAAAAACCTATTTTTGTACCATGAAGTCTTTAGTAGAAAGAAAGGGTTTAGTAGTTCCCATCTGGTAGCTGAAGACTCCCGGGGAGCCGCAGATTACTTGTAAGGTTCCTCAAATCCATCCATTTATCAAACCTTGTCTGTAGACTGAACAGTTTAATAGGTCACGCACACGTAGGTTCAACCATTGGGTAAACGTACTAAGATGTTGTTTGTTGAGATTAATAAATGCAAATTTATTCAAAAGCACGACTGAATTTAGAGCACCTTGCTGCCATTAGTTATTTTTTTCAGTCAATGAATATCAAATAAGTTCAACTCTTTTATGGTAGGTTCACAGACACATTGGTGTTCCCAAGAGGTTCAGGAGCTCGTGAAGGTGGAAACAAACATCTGATGAGGGGACGAGTGACCTGCAGATCACCGCTGCTCCCACGTGTCACACTGCAGCCCATGGCAGTCACCACCGCCCCGGCCTTCGACTTTGCGTTTATTTTCTTTCACTAAGGAGAGCAAATTGCTCCCATAGCCGGGTGCTGCTGCTTCCTCAGTTGGGTGAATAAACCCGAGCTGCCTTAGCCAGATCCGGAAAACAAAAGCTTTGCCTGCTGCAGCAAAAATATCGTCTAAATGTACCAGTATCTATAAAATAAAGAGGTGGCAATTATTACCCCTTTACCCCATTATGGCCCCAAGAGTCACGGAGCCGAACCCCAGCTCTCACCAGTTGCATATTACCCCAGCTCTCACCAGTTGCATGTTGTTTATTCTTTCAGATTTATTCTCCTAGTCAAACCTGTCTCATCTGAAGTGAGCAAATCAGTAACTTGGGAAATAAAAGAGGTTTTCCATTTGCCATTTTAAAGAAAAAACGATTGCCTGCTTCGTTGCTTTCTTACTTCAGGTGGAATCCCACTTGAAGCCACAGGGCTGCCGGTGGAAGATGACTCCTTGGATTTCGCATAAACAGGATGTGTTCCCAGGGCCCCTTCCACGCCAGTTGTCTTAGTTTCGGTCGTCGGGGTCCAGCTCTGTTGCTTGGGGAGTGGGGACGGGCCCGGTGAAAGATGGAGCCCTCTGCGCCCCCCTGGTCTTCCAGCCTCAGCCACACTTCCCTGAGCCTGCAGAGGCCCTTCCTTCCCGCGCACGGCTTGGCTTTCTTTGTTCGAGTCACTTGGATTAACATTCCTCCCTCTCTAGCTGATTGAGTTTGCTGTGGGCTGAGCGCCTCATTCTAGTAATTTCTTTCCTTTGTCCCATCGGTTTCATCCTGTGGGTGCTGTTAATTAATCTATGAAAGCAACACAAGAGAAGGGAGGCTGGGTGGGGGGATGTCCATCTCCTGGCAGGGCCTCAGCTCCAGAGGGCAGTCATGTCACCCCCTCGCCTTTCAGAAGCGAGAGGCGGGACCCGTCTCCCAGGACACGGGCAGACGTGGTAGCAGTGGCATCTCCCAAAACACCGAGAGGCTTTGATCGGGAGCCCCGTCCCCTCCCTCCCGTCTCACTGCGTACGTGAAGGTCACCGTGGGGACACAGGAGGCTGTCGGTTGTGCTTTTATTCCGAAGCCTTGACTTCTCCGTTCGCTCTGGCCGCTTATATCTCGGGGCAAATCGTTTCTTCTTTCCAAGCTTTGGGTTTTTTAATCTGTGAAATGGAGCCAATGATATTTCCAGGTTGTTTGGCTGCAAATCTCATGAACTACCCCCGGTGCTATAAACATATCAGGGATTAGCCCGGCTGGCTGGCGTGGCTCAGAGGCGGCACCAGCCTCTGCACCGGGAGGTCAGGGTTCGAGTCCCGGTCAGGGCACGTGCCCGGGTTGCAGGCTCCATCCCCCGTCGGGGGCGTGCAGGAGGCGGCCCAACAGTGACTCTCTCTCATCATTGATGTTTCCGTCTCTCTCTGCCTCTCCACTCCTCTCTCTGAAATCAATAAAAAAAATATTAAAAATGTGTTGAAAGTATCAGGAATTATTATGGAATCAAAGCTTTTAAATAAGCTGAAGGCAAAAGTCATTTATTTATTTTGTTTGTTTGTTTGTTTGTTTTTGGAAGGAGATCATGAATCCTGTATAAATTCCCCAGTCCTACCAGCTAACTGTGTGACCTCTGGCACGTTATTTGATCACTTTGTGTCTCAGTTTCCTAAAGCTTAAAATAGGGATAATCATAGTTACCATCTCATGAGGTTAGGAGAAAGAAAAAAAGTAATCTACATAAAGAGTTCAGTGTGATATTCGGGACATAATAGAAGCTCAGAACCATTATTGTCTATATTATTACATAGACAGGACTAGTCAGAGAATTCTGATATTTCAATGCTTTCTTTTAATGCGCCTTCACCGTATACTATGCCAGCTTCGTCATAGTGTGCTCAGCAGTGGGAGAGGGGACCCAGCCCTCTTCTCATGTATCTTACAAAAATAATTTCTATATTTAGCATATCAAGACTAGCTGCACTTTGCAGATAGAGAAATTGAGTCTCAGGGATATGAAGCAAATTATTTTAACCAGGACCACATTCTGGGCCTTCGAGTTTTTGTCTTAGATTTTTTTTTCTTCTATGTTTGCAAACTTGAGCTTCACATCCTTCCCTAACAGAAAGGCCAAGAGTTAAAATGTGGTGGATTTCAAACACAAGATCTGTTTTCTTGCTAGAAAATTGAAAACCCAATAAAGGAACAATGACTCATTGTTAAACTCATTTTATAGACCTTTCGGAAGCACGGTGACTGTGCACTCGCCTTCTCTCCAGCTCTAGGCTTCAAGTCACTGAAATAAATTGTCCAGTAACCAAGATGTTCATCCCACCAAAACAACAGACAAACCAAAAAAAAAACAACCACACTTACTTTCTGGTTAAACAACTATGTCATTCTGTATGTTTTAATTTACAGGAAAAAATTGAGTATAAAATATCTAATATATACACACATAAGTGTTTTTATTTAAGTGTACATATTATACTCAATATATACATATATACATAAAATACAATATATATATGGATAGATAAACAGATATCTCCTCTGGCAATGTCTGTCTTTTCAAATGCAAGTCTCAAATTTAAAATTGAGTAAGTTTTTTCAGAAAACAAAATGCATTTTGAAGAGAATAATCATGATTTTTCAAAGGGCAGGCAGAAGATATCAAGGAAGAGGGACACAGCTTTTAATTATGTAATATTCTAGAAATCAGAGCCAGTGATTTATGGGGAGGGAGGGAGGTGGTGACAGGTTGGTTGCACCAGGCCAAGCTCGGTCACCTGTCCGATTACTCATTATTTGAATTCCTCAGTCACTAGGTCAGTTCTTAACTGTTTTATAAGAGTTAATTATGATACAGGCATATGGAATGACTCCCCATAATTTCAAGTTAATTGTAAAGAATCATAAAGAGAAGACCCTTCACCTAGGTGCTTGCTTAAGGAAGACCGCCTGCCGTTGATAAAGAACATTAGTTCTACCATCCACTTTCTGGACTGGAAGCTCCTGCTTGTCTCTGCTCCCAGCCTCCATCCTGGTGAGCCTATAGGTGCTGGACATAAAATCTCAAATGTACTATCCAGCTTCTATCAGAGACTGCAACCTGAGCCCCAAGTCTATTGCTCACGTTATGGTAGCTACATTCGCAGCTACTTAAGATTGGTGTCATTGAAATAGAATACATTTTTGTATTACAAATAATACATTTGTAATACTATATATCCAAGTGTTTCTTGAACAATTGAATTGAGAAACAGCTTCATAGCATACTTTCTTTAGGGGCCACTTTCTGGAGAGTAACAATATTTTTATCACTTCATCAAAGTGACTGTACAAATGACAGACCAGTTGGGCTGCACATACAATGAGGATGCTGGGTGGCAGGCTAGGGTTACTCACTGTTCAAAAGTTTTACTCCACTCACCCCACCTCATAACACTTGGAGTTTCAGTTCTAGCCTCGACAAATGTAAATATTATCACGCGAGATGAATCTTAGAGATCACTCTTGAATAGTCCAAACGAGGGACCGTTACTGTAGTGAGTAATCTTTTCTGCACCAATATCAAATCAAGAAAAATCAACATGCACATAGATGGCTTTTATTTTTTTCTAGAGCTCATACATATTATTTTAAAAACCAAAACATGAAGTATCTAAAGCTGAGCTTATGCAGTCTTCTATTTCTTTTATGCTAAAGTTTTTATTTCAAGCAGTAACCGTAGTGCCGTGCTGTTAGATGTACTTTGAGTGAGATGAAAACCCAATAATGCTGAAATATGTAGATAGGGGAAAAAAATAGGGCTCCAGAGTTGACCCACAGTACAATGAAAATTCACTTCTGTTAAGGTTTTTTCAGCTGCTTGGGGAAGTTTTGAGTGGCAGACTCAGAAAAAGGGGCAGTGCAGTAGGGTGGGGTGGATACAAATACCTACTAGTGACTTCTTGCCTGTTCCATACCCATCCCCAGTCTACGATATAGACAGAAGAGAATATTCCAGCGGTCCCAGGCCCCTGGCATGGGGTGGGGTTCAGTAGTGTCCTCAGTCTTGCTTCCTGGCTTGAGTCTCGTTGGCTGCTCTCCTTTCTAGTGTGTCATACGTTCTTGAGATTGTTCCCATCCTGGCTTCAGCTCATGGGACAGCAGCCTTCTCAGTGAAGAGTCACCAGGCCTGACACCTGAATCTCAACGTGGACCAAGTCCTGTCCAGTGTCCCTTCTGACTATAAAATAGCATGTGCTTAAGTACAATTTCAAATGGATTCAGGGATTAAGAAGTACAAACTGGAAGTTACAGAGTAGTCATGGAAATGTAAAGTACCAAGTAGAGAACATAGTCAGTAATATTGTAATAACTGTGTGTGATGCCGGGTGGGTGCTAGGCTTGTTGGAGGAATCGCTGTGTAAGTTGCGTAAGTGTCTAGCCACCTGAAACTAATATAATATTGAATTTCAACTGTAGTTGAAAATTAAAAAAAAAAAAATAGATCCAAAGTAGTTTTATATTCAGCTATTGTGTTATGTCCCGTGACTAGACTTGAAATAAGTGGAAACACCTTGAGATATCACAAGTGGAAAGGACAAGAACCCCTCTCTCATCATTTTATAGTCTTTGATGTATCTTTTCTGTGTACTTTAGTAGAATGTCTCCCCTTTGGAGTTCTTCCCTCCTGATTTCTGGTGCATATACTGTAAGTAGATACCTCTGTAGAAAGGTAGATACCATACAGTAGGAACTTACGTAATTTTGTTAAAATAAAATGAGGACGTTGAAGCATTGTGTGTAAACAAAGCCAATGATTCATTTTTTAAAAAAAATATATCTTTATTGATTTCAGAGAAAGGAAGGGAAAGGGAGAGAGAGAAACATCAAGGATGAGAGAGAGTCATTGATCGGCTGCCTCCTGCAGGCCCCCCACTGGAGATGGAGCCCACAACCTGGGCATGTGCCCTGACCAGGAATCGAACCTCGATCTCTTGGATCCTAGGTTGATGCTTAACTGCTGAGCCACGCCCGGCCGGGCCAAAGCCAATGATTCTTAAAATCAATCTACAACGTAAGTGCCTGTGACAGCGGATCAGATGAATTCTCCACCGACAGGGTGATAGGGCTGTAAGTCAGGCCGTGGCAGCAGCCCTGGGTCTCAGCAGAGGTTCTGGGTGCTGCACCCCCCTTCCTGAAGCACTTGCTACTTTCAGTCAGGCGCACACTCTGCCGACTACCCACTATCTTCCTGGCGCCCCAGAGAGAGAGAAGAGAGAGAGAGGGTCGGAAAAAGTGGTGGCCTGGAAACAACGAATTCTCAACTTCTTTCCGTTTTCCCAGAATATTCCAAGCTGTGTCAAGAAGCGCCAGCGAGTGCCATTTCCATTTTTTGCCAGCGTTGTGAAGTTGGAGGTTTGATAACAATATTGATAGGATATGACATTAATTGGAATAACTGTTTTTTCTTGCATCGTTGAATATATATATTCAAATTGATAAACCTGTGTCAGCAATTATATACAAAGCGTAGTTAAAGGAAAATTGTTTTTCTTTTTCTGCATTTTAAACTTGAATATTTAATCATATTTTTTTTAAGTAGTGAGAGAAAATGGTTTAATGGTTGTTTCTTGGGAAAGACTAGCCCTTATTCTAAAATGTCTCCCTGCTTATTTTAAAAGGTGTCACTGCTTTTAGGAAATAATGGTGGTAGCTGGCAAAATAAAATGTGGCAACTCTCTATCAGTTCTTGGTGTAATTTTGAAATTCTGCATGTCCATGAACACTGGTCTAGCAGCATGGTTTGGGAAGCAGGGAGCCTGGCTGCACTGCAGGCGCCCCCTGGGTAGATGTGTGGCATGGAGGTGTTTGTGTATAAAGTAGGAGCTGGTGAGGTGTTATGGTGAAGCAGAAATGGCACTCATCTCGGGTCAGAGAGCAGGATTCTTGTTCCAGCTCCATCACAGAGTAGTCATGAAGATGAGTCATTAATCTCATCTGCAAAACAGAGACAAGAACCCTGTCCACCTTACTCATAGGGATGTTGAACAAAGAAGGAGAATATCATGCATGAAGCACTTGGGAAATTGTTCAGTACTACACAAAAATGAGGCATTAATCACACCAGGAGCGAGAACACCGAGCTTTCCTTTGGGGAGAGTGGGAACGTGTGTAGGTTGATATAAAAAATATTTAGTCACAGGTGTTGTGCTGCAGAGACTGCATTTCCCATGAGCTTTCACATGGGGATGAGTCTGAGGGAGGGAGGGTCAGTGACTGGCAATGGTCACAAAGGAGGGGGAAGGATATGTGTGTGTCATGGAGCTAACATGACTGCCGGGGGGTGGGCTCCTGACTGTGGTTCTGGCCCCTCTGGAGAGGCTGGCGAGCTTGCACGGGAAGAAGGGATGGTCTTTGTGAGTCAAAGCAATTGGACAGTCGGCATTTGTTTGAGGGACACTGGGAGCACCCCTGTGCCAATGCCATGGACGTTTGAAAGTTATTCAGAGCATGTAAGAACAATAATGCTATAATTCCAAAGAAGCACATTGTACACATGAAACACGTGCTTGTTACTAGCCAAGATTGAGCGACCAATAGGATGAGAGGCCAGATGAGGATTTTTAAAAGTTGTTTTAGGTACATATGAAAGCCCCAGAGAGGGCTTCTTGGGGAAACTGTGTGTGGGACAGTGTTAAGATGTTACAAATCTTATATCTATGGTGTCAAGCATTCTTTATTGATTGCCCTGAAGATTTTCTTGCCAGAACAGGAAAGTATCTTCGCCCTGTATTTATAATTAACATGTGAAGGCTAAAGAAGATGCATGAGAGACCACATGGTCTTGCTTTCATTTTGGAAGTACGTTCACAGAATCTCAGTGCACTTAGGTCATCTGCCCAGAATCACACTGCCGAGCCTGGACTGCAAGTCCAGCAGCCTCGAGCTCTTTCTTCTCTCCACGATACCTTGTGGTCACTAAGATGCAGACATAGGACCCACTTGTCAAATACAGAGGTGGTGCCCGTCTTGCTTGTGTGAAGTCTATAGTCTTGTGAAGGCAGGGATTTGTGCTGTTGTATTTATTTCTGCATCCACAGCTCTTTAATCGGTGCCTGACACATAGTTGACTCCCAATAAATAGTGGTTGGGTGAACGGATGCCATTACTATTTGCTAAGATGAATATTCCCTTTTCAGGGGAACTGTTCTGACTCAGAATGCAGCAATACCTGTGCTAAGAGTGGGGCGCACTGTGGTTGTGTTTCACTTGGCACATTCTTTCCCTACAGTAGCGTTCCACATCCTCTTTGTCTCTAAAGGGCTGCTCTCTTCTCCATCCCAAAACCCAAGACACACAAAGAAATCCCTGGCACCCTCATCCAGGATCCCTTATTTCAAACCTCAGACCATTGCTCTCCCACTGCCGCTCCCTAACCAGAGGCCCAGAAGAGAAGCAAGGCCTAGCCCAGAGGCAGGCTTTATGGAGGGGAAGCTATGATTTAGAAAACGAGGCACCAGTTTACCACCTACCCCTCACAATCCAGTGTGAAAATCCGTTCTTTTAGAACTTCAGGGATGTATTATTAGAGTAACACAGGTGACATCCATGGAATGTCTGTCAGAGTGCAGAAAATAGCTACTCTGAGGATCCAGTTCACTTCAAGTTATTTATTATTATTATTATTATTATTATTATTTTACTCTATGAATGGGACGCTCTGAGCACTACCTTTGCAAGAATATCAAAATTTTCCTGGCCCACATGAGATTCGCTTCCATTTCACCTGCGGACTTGGATCCCAAGTCCTTACTGCTCTACTTAAGAGTCAAATAGAAAATTAGGAGAATGACTGTGGAAACAGATGAGTAAATCTTGAGGTAGGGACAGTTGTTGTCCTCATTTTGCAGATAAGGAAACGGAGGTACAGAGAGATTAAAGTATCTTGCTGAAAGTTACATAGTTGATAACTTACAGATTCTAGCTTAGAATAGCTATTTTGTTTTTGTGAAAGAAATGTCAAATGTACTTAATAGTTAAGTCTTTTTTTTTTCTCATTGAAAAAGCGATGTACAGAGCTTTACTATTAAATAAAATGGCTAGGAGACCTCAGGAAATTTCCCATAAGAATCTGAATCTCCTGGTTCTTGCTATGTAAAAATTGTTTCTTCATACGTTAATCCAGATATCAATAAATAATGATCATTGTCCCAAGGTCTCAAGAACTTTTCCACAAAAAAATATTTGCTAACAGAGAACTGCATTCGTACATGCTCTACTTGAACTTTCTATGTTTAAGGATCCTGCTAAGTTGTACTTTTGAACTATGTCTCATTAATCTACTTAAGAACAAACTATGTCTTTGTTTAACAGTTAAAATAAAAAATAGTTTGGATGGCATTTCTTCTGGATGAGATCTAATGCCATGGGCAGAGATTGTAAACTTCCCGATTTTACATCTTATCCGTTTGTTGGAAGGGTAGCTCAGAAATGTCATACTTAAGCTACCTCTTTAGTTTCCTGAAGCCTCACTATGTCACCCCATGCAGCTCCTACTCTGCAGCAGCCCAGAATTGATTGGTCAAACGATTGACCTCTTGAGCTTTCAGACAGAATGCCAAAGCCCATGTAAAAATTGTCTGGGCATTGCATTTGGCAAACTCTAGCTGGCTCCTCCATCTCGGTCTCCAAGATCTTTTGTTTCATTGTCATCTTAAGAATCAAAGTATGGTCCAGCCCAGAAGGGGGGACCTATTTTGGCATATCTTAAAACACAGTTTTCCAAATATTTCAGAAAAGTCTCCTAATTTAGAACTATGGCTTTATCTTTTCTACTTCATTATTAATCATAGCATATTCCTTTGAAAGCTACAACCCAAAGGTGACATTAGACCGAGAAGAGAAAACCTAGCCTTTTGTTTTCTCAAATATATATTTTTGTCACATACTACACAAAACAATTTAAATAATGTGGTCTGGGGTAGGCCTTTAAAAATACAGCTTTTGAAGGAGTGAGGGAGCTAGGGAAAGGTTAGAAAGCGAGGTCATGAATACAGAGTTTCTATTCTCACTGGCACTTGCTGGTCCTGTTTTCTTTGTTCTTTTGTGCACATGGAAGTTCTTTTAGGCAGATATATCCTAGTGTCAGCCCTTTGGGATTGCACTAAATTGTGCTAACGAACATAAAAATTATAGGTGTGGGTTTTATGGTTAAGTGTAATGTTGAATGTGTAGTTATAACAGGGAACTCAATTTGAAAATCAAGACTAAGTAAAATGTATTTATGAGACCCCATTGGTAGCACGTGAAAACTTCCTTCTTCACCGTCTCATAGAAAAGAATCGGCACGAACCCATTCCTTCTGCACAGCAAGAGGTAACATCCCCCAAGATTTACGAGCTCAGACTCCGCAGTCAGCATAGCTGGGTCTGCAGCTGACACGAGCAAACTTCTCTGAGCCTCGATTTCCTCATCTGTAAAAGGGAACCATAGTGGTTCCCACCTTCCAGCTGATGTGTGTAAGGCATGGAGTCCAAAGTAAGGACTCAGTAAATGTCACCCAGGGCAATCCTAATTATCGTTACCGCCGCGTTGTCATTAATGGCAGTCACTGTCTGCAGCTGAGATGCTTTATGAACCTGGTATCAACAAAAGTATTTTAGAAGCGGGCAAAGGCTCTGGAATTGAAAATGGAAAGAAAACAATTCATTTAATAAATCAGTATGTGCAGTGCTCACCAGATTTAGCAGCTCACCAGATCCCTTTCCCACCGTAGCCAAGCTGCACTGTTCACCCCCAATCTCTTCTCGCTCAGGACGAGGCAGGAGCTTCCCAGCCGGCCTCTCCTCTGTGTCCAGCCCATTGGTTTCGTGCTGATTTTGTTTTTCTTAGACATTTCCCAAGATTTAGACCCCCTTTACAGGTAGCCTGTGTCTCATCCCTGCCACCTTTCCCTTAAAATTTCTCAAGTTTGCTTCCTCTCTCTGCTTTGCTCCCCACGCCCCTCCGCCTCGGCGTACACGCATTGTCACCTGCAGGAGAGAACTTCTTTGGTTGCTCCCTAGTCACCTGCTTCACTGCATAACTACATTACCTTTTGCTTTTGTTCCTGGTGGGAAGAGCTATTTATTTTCCCCCAGGAAGTCCTGTCACTGAGATGGGAAAATATGTTTCCTGGCCAGGTGCCACCAGAAAGATAGTCCCCAGCCTGGAGAAAAACCAAACATTCTCTTTGGTGGTGACCTTGTTCACTTTAAAGCCCCCTCCAGACCTTCATGAAGCCCCCCCCCCACTTCAGGGTCTCACATGGGGGTGTCATTACCCCATGGGCTGCTTCTTTGCTTTGCCTTCCCATCGGTACCGCATGTGGTGTTCACCCACAGGACGTTAGCATCAAAAGATTGCTGTTTTCCTTTCTCCTCCAGCAGTTAGCTCTCTCTTTTTTATTTCACTTCTCCATTGTGTTTACCCAAAACAATGCAAGATCTGAGATTTCCTAATTTACACCCTGTGTTTCTCACACAGGCATTCTGCAGCATGTATTTAAAAAATGTCATGCAAAACCAATCTGTCTTCATTTTTTTTATATACCAGTTAAACCCGAGCAACTCAATTTTGAGACCTTTTATATTTTAATCATACTTAGTCCCAAGGCATGCTGACACTCCAGCCATACCTTTTGGAAATGGAAGGAGGTTAGGAAAGGCCAGGGTCTGGGAAAGGGAAAGGAAGGAGGCTATAGGGCTTCCCTCGCTCCATCCAGGAAGGAAGGAGTCAGCAGTTCAGCTCATACCCACAGGGGCAGGGTAAACACTGGCTTGATGCGGGATGGCAGTCACAGCAGTCACGTCGCTGGCTGGGTAAGGTGCAGCGCCAGCAGCTGGACTCCTAAATGTGGGCAAAGCCAGAATCGAGCAGTTTCAGCATCGCAGTTCCTGGGGCCCCATGGGTTTCCACCAAGCCTAAGGTCTTGAAAGGTCTAGAGAAATGAAGAAGGGGTTGGCAAGGATACACAGGGAGTTGGATCCCCAAGGAGCAGAGAGAGGCATGGTGGAGCCCCACCAGGGGCCATAGGATCCGCATCAGAAGTGAAAGCACAGCCATTTCTGAAGGTCCGATATGCAAGGGCCGTGGCTACGCGGACCCAGAGGTGCCTGAGGCTTCTACCCTATGGAAGCAGCGAAGCCGACCCCAGATTCCATTCCTAAAACACTGCCTCTTCGGAGCAGCGCAGCTTCCACCACTCCGCAGCCCAATAGGCCTCAGTGCTCCTGGCTCCAGGAGCAGCCTGGCCAGAGTTCATTTTGTATCCCCCTGCTCATTTACGCAGAGCTGGACACTCACTTTTCCTAAATTACCTGCAGCAGAATTTCCCATAAATAAACCTTTGTTCTAACTTTCCAGCAATTAGCCAGTCAAATCTTGGTCCAGCTCTTTGGGCTCTTCTGAGTGTCAGGCATGGCGGTGTCTGGCATTGGCTGATCCTTAGTCTACAGGCTTGTTCCTCTCAATACTGTCCCAGGATGCTCTGGCTGGACTGTCAGCTGCAGATTTGTCCCATTTTTGTTGGCGGATCAGCCAGCTTAGATGGCTTGCTGGTTATTGAGTCAAGATCATGGCTGGATGAACACTCCCTTGCAATCTTTTTTTTTTCTTTCTCTTTTTAAAAATAAAGTTGGGAAAGTTCCAGCCCTCTCTGGGAAGGCTGTGCATTTTCTGATAGGGCCCAAGGACCCAAAGGTGAAAGCAGATTGCATGGGATTGGTCAGTCCAGCGGGTTCCCATGAAAGCAAGTCTGCGTCTCAGTCTGTGTGGCAGTGAAAGGATCGTGTAGCACCAGGGATTGGGTCGGTCAGTAGGTAAATCTTGATGAGGTCTTGGCCTTGACCATGGCACATGCTGCATCTCTGCTTACACTTTTCTATCTCTTCTCTGACAATTTCTGGTCCTTTGCTCCAGTTCTCTTGGTGACTTCCTATAAACGTGTTTAATAAGTTGACAGTGAATTCCGTATTCGTGTGGTAGTCAGCACTCTGATTCCACCCTGGTAAGCACTTTAACATCCCCCCACACACTGGATACTTGCACTTGCTCAAATATACCTTCTTGCCTTCTTGACATTGCTCAAGTTCTTTTTTTCTAAAATGATCTTGGCCCTCAATTTCTGCTTGTCAAAGGGTTTTCCATCTTACTAGTATTTGACCATGGACAAGTCATTAAACTTCTCTGAACCTTTGTTTCTTTATCTGTGGAAAGAGGTTAAGCAACTGTAATGGTGAAGATGGGCTTGGTAATGTTACAGTAATAAATAAGCCCCATTTCAGTGGCTTAAAAAGACAAAAGTTTATTTCATTCGCACTATATGTTCAGCATGAATCCGTGAGGGTATCTGCTTTTCCCATTTACTCATTGACCCAGGAAGATGGAAGGGGGTGGGTTGCAGGGGGGAGGGGCTTAAAATCACCCAAGTTCACCCTGGCCAGCGTGGCTTGGTTAGTTGGAGCGCCATCCTGTGCATGGAAGGGTCTGGGATTCGATTCCCGGCCAGGGCACATGCCCAGGGTGTAGGTTCAATCCCTGGTTGGGGTGTATGTGGGAGGCAGCTGATAGATGTTTCTGTCACATCCATGTTTCTCTCTCTCTCTCTCTCTCTCCCCCTTCTTCCCTCTCTCTCTCTCCGTCTCTTTTCCTGTCTCTCTGGAATCAGTGACGAGCTTATCCTCAGGTAAGTATTAAAAATAAAAATCACCTAAGTTCTACTCAGAATTCATTAGCCAAAGCAATCACATGGCCACACCTAACTTCAAAGAGAGGGGAGAAAGACAATTCTGCTTCTTTCCAGAAGTAGCACTGAAAACTTTGTGAAGCACTGTACCGAGAGCCACAGCTCTGTAAAACACGCGGCGAACCCTAAGACGTCGCCCAGATGTTAGGTGGTGTCGCTATGCTTCCTCTTTGCAAGGGCCAGTGTGCTGATGGGAGAGAGAGAGCAGTTCCCTTCCTGGCTTAACCACTTGCTAACTCTGTGACCTTGGGCAAATTAATTAACTTCCCTATGCTTCAGGTTTTCCACCTAGAAAATGGGGACTATATTTGTAAACTTCTTGAAAGGTGGTTATGTGTGTTAGGTGAGTTAGTAAATGCGAAATTATCAGATGTAGTTCTTGATGCCATATACATACTTGCTGATTAAAATGGAATTATACTACCAGGCATACTAGTCTACAGCCGGCTTTTTCCCTTTTAATATTAGGCGGTGGTAGACTTCACATACGTGTGTATGTGTATGCATGTATACAGGTATGTGTATTCACCTTGTTTTAAAAATACTTGCATGTTATTCTGCCTTAAATGTCTTAGGAAGTGCAGTTGATGGAAGATTCCTCTAAGCCAATTCAGGAAGGTCTTGGTTTCATGAATCTCCATTGAGTGAGCTGTTTTCTGTTTTACTCCTCTCAGACGGAGGGACTAAAGGCTGTGTCTAATGACATTCAGTGGGGAGTATGTTCAGATCAATCAATACTTTAGTCCGGTCTCTCTGCTATTGATATCTTTATCTGGTGGCAAACATTCTCTGAGATGGTGCTGCAAGCAGTTCCCCCCAATAGAAAATATCATGTTCTTCGGTTTAGCCAAGAAAAGGTTGCTTGCCCATTAGCGGATTCACTGTGGTAGGGGATTCACACAGACCATGCCCCTTACCTTCCCCAGGCAGACGCCTTGCTGTGCCCTTCACTCTTCTCTTCCCAATGCTTGGACCTGATACGATGCCATAAACACTTCTTGACTGATGTAGCTGTGACTTTCGAGCGCTCCATGTTCCTTATGGTTACTTCCACACTGTTTCTCTTAATATTAAATTTTGTTTCCATTTGGCTCATTGAAAACCTCTTTCTTTCCTGCGTTCCCCACTCTCCCCACCAATCTGCACTTCTTTTTTGATGTGTTTCATAGCTTCTCTTCTTGTATGTACCAACAGCATACACCAGCGTGAATCTTAGGCTCAGCGAAAGTGATAAGCAGTAGACATATCCTGGGCAGGATAAAGAAGAATTAGTCATCACTGCATGATGAGCTTCTAAGAGAGAAGGCTCTGGAAGTGGGATTCCACATACAAAAGGTTTATTAAGAAGTACCCTTGAGGTGAACATGGACTGGATGAGACGGAGAAGTCGAGCTGTGATGCAGACCCAGCAGTAGCCTCAGCCAGCCCCACAGGCAGCCCTGGATCTAGAAAGGCCCTTCGGAGCTGACCCAAATTAGGCCAACGTGGCCAGGCCTTTATCTTCCTACATTGGTTAGTCACTGGATGTGGTCAGTCATTTGGCCAGAAGGCAAAGTAACTCTTTGCCATGGAGACAATCCCCAAAGGGTCTGATAGCTGAAAATTCTCTGCCAGCAGCTGGGATAAGCCCTTCATGGCAGGACACCTGGGTGGCACATCTCAGTGCCCGCCACAGAGCAGGACAGGGCCTTGGTAACCATAGTCCAACCCCTTCCTGTGTCCTAAGCTCAGAGAGAAGACATTTTCTTCTGCTCAAGGTTCCACCTCTCTCTGCCATCCTACCTGTGTTGGTGATAGTGGGTTTAAACATCTTAATGTATTTTTTCTTTCTTTTCATTATATAAGGTTTTGAGACAGTCTTTGCTTGTTCCTGCTTTTGCTGTCCTGGACATAATCTTTTAAGGACACTCTCATTTTCTTTGTGCTGCTATGACAATCGGCACATCCTCTGCATTATAATTGCTCTAACTGTGGTCTCGGCATCCCTGTTCTTCTAGTTCTGAGGGGATAAGATGCTTCCAAACATGAGTTTGTTTAATAAAATTTGGACTAATGTGTGTGGCATGCTGCCACTGAGCATATAATTCCCTTTCCTTTTCTTTGAAGAAGCTACTGTTGGAGAAAGATTCCCCCCTCCTTTCTTCTTCCATCCCACAGATCATTTCCATGCAGCCCACTCGATATTGCCTGGCAGCAGGGGGGACCAAAATAGCACGAAGAACTGAAACCCACAGATGAGCTGCAGCCGCCCCCCCCTTGTGTACTTGGAGCTGAGCTGCTAACAAGTGGCACAGTGGATTCCTTTGCATTTCACCTCCCTTTGTTTCCTCTGCCTTCCCTCTGGTGCTTGTGATAACAAGCAGTAAAAGTGACCCAGGGCCCGGGAGGCAGGTGGAAGGGGAAGAGAGTCCAGGGGATGAGATAATCCATAGTTTGAATAATCTAGAATTCGCCCTGGCTCCTTTATCTCCCACAGCTTTGTCTCATGCGGCCACTGGACTGTGCCACCAAACAAGGAGACGTTCCACAGGTGGCCTCTGGAAAGATTCCTGTCCTTTTGTTGACACTATAAGGACACCTCATGGACGCTTCCACCTCGCTCATCTCAGAAAAGGCTCAGGTGCCCCAGGTGCACCTGGGAAGACAAAACATGAAAGTTTTACAGTGATAGATTCATTGAAAAGGGGTGAACCTTTAAAAATATTCTCATACCCAGACACCCAGGCACTTGTCCTTCTCTGGTCAGCAGATAAGAGAATGTTCCCCTGCAGAAAATAGGCACATGTTTCAGATAAAGGATCACAAGAAAACTGTCGCTGCTGCTGCTTTGTGCCAGGGGCAAAAGTCCAGCCTTGTCAGAGAATATTTGCCAGCACCAGTAGAGAATATGACCATTTCCATCTTACCCCCATAATTACTGCCTTCTCAATCACTCCTAGTTGTGGCTATAGAAGGGCAAGGACAGCCTCTGCTGTATATAATTATTGATCGGTTAGAACAGACATACTTGGATCCCCCCAAACAGACAAGAATCTACTAACTGGATAGTAAAAGAATCAGCTCTTTCTGTGGCCAAGGCCATGGTTTCCCCATCATGGGATGAGTGCCATCTGTTTCTGCAGCTGGAGAGAGCTCCATGTCTACAGCCCTGCCATGGTCGCCTCTCCTCCAGGGAGTTCCCAGCAGCTGAGGACAGGGAGGCCTTGTAGACTCTCAGACGCTCCATATCCCTAGGGGTTGATGATGCGGGCTTACCTTCTAGAGCTGAGACACAGTACAGGCAAATTTAAAGTGAAAAATCCACTTAGTGCAGATTCAGTCTCTCTCTGCCACTTGCTCCCCATAAATACTTTACCTTCCTGTCTTGACTATGTGTTTCTGGAACTCATGGGCCAAGCCAGTGTCACAGGTTTGAATGAACAAGTGTCTGGGACACCAGGACCCATGCAACATTAATAATAACACGCCATCTCAGAGCATGACCTCCTGTGACCATGGCCATCCCTGGGTGGTTTGTGGGGAGCAAAGGCGTCATTCTCTGGCTCGATGCCGGTTTTCATGAATTGGATGCTGCCTTCTTCATTTCCCCAGTGTGAGAGGCTTTCTGTTTTGATCTTGAACCTGATTGCACAAGAAGCAGCTCACAATTAGTGGCTCTCTGTTCTCCTCCATTTCCATGGAGACTGCCATATGGATGTGGGGCGGGGAGAGGTAGAAGTCTGCGCTGGTAAGGAGAGGGTGGCTCACTTCCAGGATTTCAGCCCTTGCCCCATCATGCTCTTAGGTTCTTGAGAAGCTTTTGCTGTGTTTTCAGCCTTCCAATCTTTCATTGGGCAGACACGTCCTGAGCATCCACTATGTTCTTGGCCCCATTGTAGCTGTGGGCATTCCCACAGCTAACACTTTCAGATGGTCCACAGACTCACCCACACATGGGTGTTTTGCTCTCTTCTGTTCGATACTCCCGTTTATGACTTTAGGAATTGCTGAAGTGGAAAAACAAAGGGAAAGAAGTGCTGGGGTGAGGAGTGATGGTCTTCTTTTTAAAAATTATACAAGCATTTAGAAGAGACAGGATTGAGGTTTATGCTATCTTTTTTCTGGAAATGGCTCTCTCTCCACTGCTTGACTTTCTTAGCTTTGCCTGGACCAAGTCTTATTTATTGCTGCTCTTACCTGGCTTGTTGGTTCACTGAACTGGAGTAAATGTTAGGATGGAGATTGTCTATTGAGTTTTATTTAAACTGGAGTATCAAAAACAAACAAATTGGTGTATCATGTCTGAGCTAGGAGGTAGGTGAAGTTCTACTGCATCCTGCAGACAATTAAATGAGTTTGGAAAGTTGTATTTGGCTTGTTGTTGACACAAACCAAGAGCTAAGCCCCTGGGTAGCTGTTAATTTTTCCGGGTGATTCCCAGAGGTAAATCAAGACACACATTTCCCTGTGGAACTTCAGTGAACTTAAGTATGGAAAAGATGGACTGTAAGTCTTAGTTCTGACTTCCTTTTTTGTTTTGTGGAGTCTCTGCTATGAAAGGAAGATTTCTTATATTTGGGAGAAGCCTATGTTTAGCTGAGAAGGTAGAAGACTCAGGTGGAGACCAGGAAGTGACAAGAATATTTCTAGACTATATCCAATCCATTAATCTAAAAAGGACTACCTCATCCATCCATTAGCATAGTTATGTAAACAGAAGGCAGCCTGTCTGATGACCCTCCTGGTAGGCAGGCTCTTCATATGACTTTATTGTTCTACAGATACTGGTTGGTTTTTCCATTCTGTCTTCTTTAAGGAGGACTTAAGTTTTTTAAAAAAATACAGGATAAAATAAACGAGGTAAACTTTGATCGTGCATGATCACCCCTGTGATCATTGGGAAAGTGAAATTTAAAAGTGCTTAACAGAATGAAGAATCTAAATGTGAAATCAAGGGCAAATTACATGAAGGTTGGGGATGACTTATACACCATTTGTTTTCTGCTAAAAAATTAGGGTAGGAATTCTACCTGGTTTGATAGACAGGGGTTCTGGAAAGGAAAAATTATAAGGTTCTAGAAGGAAAGATAATCTGAGTGCACATAAGTTCTCTATTCACCTTTATTGAAATTTGGGTCCACAGGTCAGCCTCAGGGCACCAGCCTGAATTATTTGGTGAGAATTTCTGTGAAAGCACAAGAGTAGGCAGGCTTGTTGATGGGTGAGTGGTCAAAATAAAATTGAAGAAGGCAGTCCTTTGGGGTTCTACCCTTCATGCCTGTGTAACAGAGAGTAGGTTTTGTTTGATGGGAACCTTTTGCAGACAAAACAGGTGTGAACCTGTAAGTATCAACATGCTGGCCATAGGTCTGAATTAACACAGTTATTTATTTCAGTTCTGTCTCATCACAGTTGCTAAGGCATGACATTTAAATTCTTCACTGAATCTCTAGAAACTCTGCTGTCTTTGTAGTTGTCTTTTTGATGTTTGTCCTTGTGTTTGCAGGATAGCTTCTGAAAGCCTGAGAGAACCAGCAAACACTAGGATGTCTATATACACATGCCCAGAACTATTGCACAGGCTCTGTGTCCAGGAGTGTGTTTAAAACAAAAATCACTCAACCGAGAGAAATGACCAACATTTACTGTGTCACTTACCCAAAATCTAAGCATCTACCTTTCAGTTTCTTGTTGCTGAGTCCTTCTGCCCTACCAAGGAATCCTAGGGGACAGTGAGACAGGACAAAAGATACTCTCCATTGAGGATCTCATTCCCCCAGGTGGCCATATCTGACATGTAGGAAATAGGTTCCCATCCCTTCTCTGACAAACTTGGGAAGTAAAAGCTCACCCCAACATCAAAATATTACTGAATTTAAGCACCAAACAATGAGTCAACCTGGTTCTTATTTTAAGACATTCTGCCCCCAAGCAGGGGTCATGCAATAACTCTCTCCTCTTCTTGGGGAGATGACAGGATAGGTATCTATTGAGGGTTTTTTACCCTCAAAGTGGACAAGGAGATGTTGGATTCACAGCACATGTATCAACCAACCTCCACATGGCCGCTTGACACCTCACTTTGGATTTCTACATCCATTTAACCAGGAACCTAGTCAGAATTTCAATTTTACCATCCTGTTAAATGAGGTCACTACTTAATCAATACCTGGCATTTAATAAATGTCAGATAAATGACAACTGTTTTATAATGAAATGAGAATGGGTCCTAATTCATTTCAACAAATATCTATTAAATTCTTACCATGGGCAATGTGAGAACATAAAAATGGGTAAGACACTGACCTTACCCTCTGAAATCTTATGGTCTGCTAGTAAAAAATAAATAGATGTCTTTAATTTGAGTAGAAAATGGTAAATTACATAGTAGGGGCTAGGATGTTAGAGAAGGGAGAATTTGGAGGTTTGGGGAACTCCCTGCATTAAACAATTCTGGACCTGCAAGGAGATTATACTCTTTAAATATAAGGATCCTCAGTTTTCTCCTGTATCTGTCTACCTTATCAGTTTATATCCTTAACCTTTAAAAGACGGCATTTAAAAGACAGCATCATACAAACTCCATATATTTTCCAGGATCAACTGTACAAATAATAGTTTCTTTCCTTTTGCCTGTGAAAAAGAACGTATATGCTTAGGTTTCTGAGTATTTAACTAAATGATCATCCTGCTGTCAGTAATGGTCCGCCTAAGTGACTCATGGTCATAGTCAGATTTGAAACCAGGAAAACTATTCCAAGCTGTAGAGCTCTTCAGTTAGGATGACTTCTGATAAATCTCCTATTTCAAGTGCCGTTCATCATCGGCTTTCTAATCATTAATCTACATTAATTGAGCTCAAGTTTCCGGTTCTGGGTAAGGAAGTGTGGTGGGAAATAGGATTGGAACAGGAGGACTGTTATGGACAACAGGGGCTCAGTAAAGTGTTTTGACCAGCGGGAATACAGGGTTAGAGTGTTGCTTTAACCTGACATGAGAGGGGAATGGGAGCAGGGCAAGGCCCACACAGGCAGTCCCGATGGAAGGCTTCCCTGCTTTCTTCTAGAATAATGTGCTGGAGGTTTAAATAGGAGAAAGGCAGTGGAAATAGATACATAGGAGAGATAGAAGGAAGGGTAAAAATGAAAACTGTTTAGAAAAATCAGGAGGGAAGAGCTAGTGATTTATGGCAGGGGAGGAATGTGACTGGGTGGTAATAATGGGTGAAAATGATTCTACCTTTAGGTATGCCCAGTTTGCTCTCCTGGTAGAGTCTTCTGGTGAGAGCTGTTGTGAATAGAAATGTAGAACTAAAATTCATGGCAGGCTGCAGTGCTTAAGATGTGAATTCAGGAGTTGTATCTACAAACATGATCTCAATGAGCAGCAGTAGAGAAATGCACTTATACAGTCATTCACCTGAATTATTCAAGCCCCAGCTCTCCCTAAATTTTTGTCAAGAATCACACACGTCGATGGCTTATGCAACCCATAGTTAGTTTACAGAAAATCTGAGCATATTTTAAAAATAAGTATATAATTTCTATTACAGGTTATAAGGCTAATTTTGGAAATGCTGCATTGAAAATATCACGTACTCAAACTTTAATGTTTGTGAAAATAAACAAACACTACCCAAATGAGAACATGCAAAGGCCATTTTTTCCAAGCTTTTTATAGCAAGGAACGTAGCCACAATCCCTTGCATTTGGCAGGGACTCAAACACAGGAAGGAAAGTGTAAAAGTTTAATAGCAAGGGTAAAAGAAAAGGTTTCAGAGATGCCCTGGTGGAGGCTCCGGGTGTGGGGAAGCTGGCGGCAGGCACCCTCTGAGGTTGGCCAGGGGAGAAGAGAGGGCTCTCCCTGGTTACTCCAAAGTTGGAAACAGAGGCAGACATCAGGAAAGCTGGCAGTTACTGACCAACACCTGGCTGACCTGGGCTGCTTGCTGCAGGCTGTGAGTTCGACTTCTATTTCTCCATATGGCCTCACGATGGTCCACTGGTGTATTCAGTCTCTCTTGTTGGAACATGTTCAGCTTTTAAAAATTCACTGTCTTCTCATTTACTTGACCCTCTTGGCCACCACTGTCCAACTCCTGTATGTGCTCAAAAGTTGCTTTCTGAGGTGTACATTTGGGTTGGTTTGCCAGCTGATTTCTTCTCCTTTTGAACTAAATCTTTCAAACCGTTATTGTAAAGCAAAAACAAACAAAACACCTTTATACCATAAGGAGTTCAAACCATACCGAGGCTATAAAATGAGAAGACAATTCTTTTTCCCCTCCGGCCCGAGTGCCACTCCTCAGAGTTAACCACTTTTAATGGGTTCTTATACCTCCATTTAGAAAGGGTCTCTGCACATGTAAACACAGAAATTCCATACCTACAGTTGCATATTTACCTCTTCTTTCTAAAACTTTTACACCAATGGGATTACACTCTAAGAACCTTTTTTTTCAAGCTGCTTTTTGTGGTTATTTTTGGCGAACTTTACATCGGTGCAAGTCAACCTCTCTTGTTCTTAAATTTTAAATCTTCGGTAGATTTCCTAAATTGCTGATATAGAAAGAGTCCCCAGCTTATCCCCTTATCAAGCACCTGAGAATGCTCAGTTCTTAACACTTTTATTGACGTTAGATCTTTTTCTTAATTTAAACCAAGATGATAGGCACGTTGATTTGAATTTATTTCCCTGTCAGTGAGATCGAGAAGCTTTTCATATGACTTACTGCTCATTTGTTTACACCGCTCTCCTTTCCATCTTTCCACAGGGTCAGTTTCTTTGTAAGAACTTCTGCGTGTTAAAGCCCTTTATTTTATCATCTGTTCTTTCACTTTGTGTACGGTCTTACTTTTTGCCATAGAGAAGTTTTCATTTTAACTATTTAAATTTATGTGTGTTTTCCCCCTCATTGATCTGAATTGTATGTTCTGAATTGAAAAGGACTTCCTGCTTTGCTTCTTTTGTTTTTTGCTTTTTAACCAAATTATTCTGTTTGGTAGCAGAATTGCATGAGATGTAATTGGAAGAAATTGGAGTGTCTGGTGTTTCTCTCTGAATTGGTGCACTCTGTCATCTCAGAAGAGCTAATGAAAGCATCAGGGTTAGAGGCCCTGAGTGTCCCCTAATGATGAGTAGAAAGGAACAGGAAACAAGACTCAATTGTTGATCAGCCACTGAAAGAACAGTCTTCTTGGGCAGTCTACTGAGGGCACCCTTTTTTTTTTTCCTTCTGGAAACAGTATTTGATGGTTGACACCCAATTCTGGCATTAATTCCTATAGCTCAGAAACATGGGTGACGGGGAAATGTGAGCAAGGTGTGGGTCCAGGGCTAAAATGGCACAGCTCTTCCCGGGACACCACATCCAGAGGTGCGGCCGCTCCCTGATCGCCCCAGACCTGTTGGAAGGGAGTGACAGAGAGGAACAGGGAAGCCTAATGAGTTGAGAATTGCAGGCGGGGGGGGGGGGTAGGAAGTAGGAAAGATGCTGTCGAATTCGCTCTGTCTCTTTGCTGGGTCTTGTTGCTTATCAGGACAGGCAGTGGGACCTCGGGCCTTCTTTATGTTCTACCCGCTCATTCTTAAGTTTGTAAGGAGGCACTCCTTTTCCCCCCAGCAGGATAGCTTGTTTGCTACTTTGGGTTTGTGGGTAGACCTGACTGGAAACAGCAGGAAGGAGTTGTAGGTTTCCAGGCTTCCCTTTAGCCCCATACTCTGCTGCACAATAGCCTATATCAGAAGAACACCCACTGTTTTGCTCTGAGGCCCATCTCCCCATGTCTTCCTGTTCCAAGAACCACTGTCGACCTATCCAGTAATTTAGGGTGATGACCAGATGGTAGTCTCTTTGGGAAATAGTATTTCGACATAATAGATGGGACAGGCAGCTCTTCCATCCTCTCTGCTGAAGATGACCTTGACTCAATATCATTCGCCTTACTGTCTGCCTTTTGGACATCCAAGGGCGCACTTTGTCCTGGCCAAGGGTGGAGGCTCTAGAGGCTGAGTCACAGCAGCCCAGCAATCTAGCCAACCCCAAAAGTTTTTATTGCTCTTTTATCAATCATCATAGAGAAAAAAATGAAATGCTTCATTTGAGTCCAGCCTCTTGGAATACAAGGGGTACTCTGAATTTGCATTCCTAATAAGCATCCCATGCAGTATATAGGTGGACCATTTGGGGCATGAAGGATTCCCTTTCAAGAGGGATTGCACTCTGATCTGGAGAACTCAAGATGTGCCCTAACCATTCCTTGTCTCTAACCATGACCATTGGATTGACCATTCTGGAGAAACCATGAGTAAGTCTAGAGGAGCCTATTAAGAAAGAATTCCATTCTGCTTTTCATCAACTAGGAGCCTGCACTCAGGATTTTCCCCAAAACCATCATGTTGAGGTGTAAAACCCACAGACATCTCATGAGCCAATATTTATGTTAAAAAATAATAAAAGTAATTACCATAGGGAAGCAAAAGCACAGCTAGATTCTTTAGTACTTCACTGGTTCAATCATGCAATAGATATTTAGCTCTTACTACATGTCACGCACTGTGCTAGGAATTATGGATGTATCTAAAGCTAACAAGTATCTATTATGGATGTAACTATAGCTAACAAGTACCTATTAGGCATTGTGCTAAATGCTTCAAGTGGATCATGTCATATAAGTCTCAACTCAACCTTGAAATTAGGTGTTTTTTAAATCTTTATATGACAATAAGGGAAGTGAGGTTCATAAAGATTAAAGCTGGAATACGAACCCAGTGTGTAAACTTTCTGTTTACTGTTGTTTCTACATGAGGCAAAACAAATACCTGCCTTCATGAAGCTTATAGTCTAAATCAGAGAACACTTTTCTTCAGGTAGAGTTTTAATTTGTCTCGGGGATAATATAGAGTGTCCTCCAGAGAGGGCTTCCCACCTTTCCCCACCTTTCAACAGGACTTAGGCTAGCCATACATACTCAGTTGATGGAAGTTGCTTGATGACATGGACACCCTTTATTTTCTCTAATCAGATTCATTTCTCCCATCTCCTGTGTCCTCATGTACTACTAGCATCCTTTGCTTGTCCGCTGCTGCCCTCTTTCCTGTCTGAATGTCCTCCCCTCCATACTGGTTTTTTTTTTTTTCTCTCTCTCTCCCTTTTAGACAATTACTACACTTCCTAAATGCCATGCAATGCTCTTTTGAAGGAAAACATGAAAGGAAGAGAAAATTTCACTGCAAATGAAATGAGCTGTTGATGGATGGCTTAGTGAGCCTAGGGGTCCTCCTTTAACATTCTCTGGCATTTAAGGGACTCAGGATTCCAAAAGCACATCTGCACTGCTCTGCTGTCGCTAATCTCATTTTTTCCATGATTAACAACCCAGTTCATTATATTTTCATCTCACATTAATCTTCTCTTCTGTGAGTTTGGTAACATTTGGAGTCATTTCCGTCTGTATTTATCCATCTGGGATCTTTAGAAAAGATAAGTTTGCAGAAAGTCATTTGTTGCTCGTGCTGGAAGACGTTTGTTGGCTCACTGCTGTAAGAGGAATGAACGTGTCTCCGACCCTGAGAGAGAATCCGCTGAAGTCAGGCATGGGTTCTGTACGCAATGCAGAGAGCCCCGTCAGGGGAACGCCATGGCATCCTCCAGGTGGGACTGGCTGCAACGTGACAGGGTCAGAGATCACAACAAACCGTGCTCCCTGGACCTTGACTGTCCCCGTGGAACAGATGGATTCGGAAGAGAGCTGTGGAGGTAGTGGAAGGAGCTGCAAGAGTAATGAGTCAGAACAATGCCTTTGTCTTGAGTACTTTCTTTACTACCTACAAGCTATTTGACCTTGGGCAAGTCACATAATCTCTCCAAGGTCCGCTTGCCCCCTCTACAAACTGGCCCCAAAGATGCCTGTCCTCTCTACATGAGAGAGTAGTTTTGAGGATTAACCTTTATTCTCATCTGTGCTTTTGAGTAAGCTCAGAACCCTGCTCATATTACTTAATTTTTGTAATTTCTGAGACCCCTTCGAACGCTAATAATATACAAGGTGAGGCAAAAGTAGGTGTACAGTTGTTTGTATAGAAAATAATATAATAATTAATAAATAATAGTACAAGAATAAACTCTCTCTTTTGTGAGCTCATGACTGTAAACCTACTTTTGCCCCACCTTGTATTTATGATTGAAAAAAAACATAGGCAACCGGGGAAGCTGTGGAAGCTAGTATTTCTTATTTCTCATCTTATATTAAAAAAAAAGCTTGGAGGTATGTGTCATATTTGAAGATCTACTATGGAGGGAATATGTTGTTTAGAAAACAAAGAGAGAATCCTTTGGAAATTCAGTTAAGGGCATCCTCCCAGGTATAATGTAATCTCAGGAGGCCACAGGGGAGACTACTCTTTTGGAGATTCTGGGTTGTCAGTCCCTCGCAACATTATGTTGTGAAGGTTGGAATGTAGTCATTCATTCATTTCTTAATTCAAATAAGATACTTTAAATAAGAATCTTTAGAGAAAAGATTCCAAATTGGAAATCCATTCAAAAGCCATGACAGATACTGCCATCTATGGTCATTACCTGTGAAATAATATTGTTATTTCTCACTGCTGCCCAAATGCAGGGCTAAACTGCATCCATGCATGTTATTGTAGGAAGGGAGAAAGGTGTAATTAAATTTTACCGCCGTAGAATGTAGAACGGGTTCAGGAGAAGAACCAGTAGAGACAAGAGAAATCTGGATTGCTTGCTCTAATTCTGCACAACTGAAAACAAGGTGGCATAATTCAGAAACGTTGTGATCTACTGACGGTTTTCCCCAGCAACTGGGATTTGAACAGGAGACTCCCCTTACCCAGATAACTCCCAGTGGTATTAATGGGAATGACCTGCATAACCAACCCCCTGCCCACATAGGATGCCAGACGCCTGAGAGCACTTTTAGTTGCAATGCACCGCCCTTTGCAAAAGAGCTAATTGCATCTGCTTCTTTTTCCGTTAGGTATCCAAGCAAGGACAGGAATGATGAAGAGACACATGCGTTAGTGGCAGCCTTTTGAACCCCACACGAGGGAAACCAACAAATCAGTGTGGACAGGGCTGGAACCGTTGCCACGCCTGCTTGTTGGAGTAAATGAGGAATGGGCCTGTGATTATGCGGACATTCCAGCATGAATCTGGTAGACCTGTGGCTGACCCGCTCCCTCTCCATGTGTCTCCTCCTACAGAGCTTTGTTCTCATGATACTGTGCTTTCATTCCGCCAGTATGTGTCCCAAGGGCTGTCTTTGTTCTTCCTCTGGGGGTTTAAATGTCACCTGCAGCAATGCAAATCTCAAGGAAATACCTAGAGATCTTCCTCCTGAAACAGTCTTATTGTATCTGGACTCCAATCAGATCACATCTATTCCCAATGAGATTTTTAAGGACCTCCATCAACTGAGAGTTCTCAACCTGTCCAAAAACGGCATTGAGTTTATCGATGAGCATGCCTTCAAAGGAGTAGCTGAAACTTTGCAGACTCTGGACTTGTCTGACAACCGCATTCAAAGTGTGCACAAAAATGCCTTCAATAACCTGAAGGCCAGGGCCAGAATTGCCAACAACCCCTGGCACTGCGACTGTACTCTCCAGCAAGTCCTGAGGAGCATGGCATCCAATCACGAGACGGCCCACAATGTCATCTGTAAGACTTCTGTGTTAGATGAACACGCCGGGAGACCATTTCTCAACGCTGCCAATGATGCTGACCTTTGTAACCTCCCTAAAAAAACTACCGATTATGCCATGCTGGTCACCATGTTTGGCTGGTTCACCATGGTGATCTCCTATGTGGTGTACTATGTGAGGCAAAATCAGGAGGATGCCCGCAGACACCTTGAATACTTGAAATCCCTGCCAAGCAGGCAAAAGAAAGCAGATGAGCCCGATGACATTAGCACTGTGGTCTAGTGTCCAAACTCACTGTCACTGAGAAAGAAATTTGTGTGCAGTTGCAGTAGAATAAGTGGTTTACTTCTCCCATCCATTGTAAACATTTAAAACTTTGTATCTCCGTTTCTTTTGAATTATGCCACTGTTGAACTTTTAACAGACATAACAACACAATGAATGATTTTAGTTTAGGTGATCCACCCCTTCCTTGTACCCCCAGTGGTATAGTCCCAAGTCAGCTACTATCTGAACATTACTTAGCTCCATCTCACTATTTAATAACGAAATTTATTTTTTTAATTTAAAACCAAATAAAAGCTTAACTTTGAACCATGGAAAACAGACTGACTTATTGGTCAAGAAAACAGTATAGTCATTCCATTGCTTTAAAGAGAAACAGACAACCCCTGCAAGCCTAAAGAACAATCATAATGAAAGATGTGTTATTAAACTCTACTGTACACTGGGGAACCATAGCCGAATTATTTACCAAGTAAAGAATCTGTCAGACTAGAACACTGAGCCTTAGTAAACCCAGGTGAGAATACACAGTATGGTGTCCTGCAGAGACTTAATCAATTGGAGGCCTCTGGGTGTTTGTTATCTAAAAGTTGGTTTGTTTAGCTATAAAGGTCTTTTTATGGCTAAACACACTACTTCTACTCTATTCTAGAAACACGGAAAAGAAAAAGACAGTATTCTGTCTTCAGCATTACCTTCTGGTGAACTGGGGTGTGTGAAAAACCCAGAAATAGCTATTCTGGAAAGGGCGGTCCTAATAGTCATCAGCTGTGTGCAAGCACCGTGCGAGGCATTTTTATACCACGATTATGTCTCTAAACCCTCACTACAGGAGGAAAAGGGGACAACTGTACCCCATTTATGTAGGAGGAAACTGTGGGTAAAAGTAGTTCACTGACCTGCCAGGTAGAAAGTATCAGAATTGAATTGGAACCAAGTCTTCCTCTCTCCAAAGACTGAGGTCTTCTCATTATGTTCCTATGGTTTAAAGAGATAAAAGCTACATACTTTAAAATGCACCCGTATTAAGTGTATAGGTCTATAAAGTTAAACAAATGTCCATACCTCAAGATATCATGTCCCTGATATTGTACAGAGATAGGAGAAAGCTCATTTAGTTCTTGGAGTAGGGAATGGGGGTGGGTGTGAGTGTTCAGGTGCCATTACAGATAATCCTTGACATTTGGGTGGGATCTCATCAGATGCTGATGTAGCCAAGGAAGGGGCAGGAAGCAGAGGGAGCAGAGGGGTAAAGGTGGAGGGAGGCATTTGGGATGAAGGAGTCCATGTAGGAGAGAAGGGAGAGACCAGTTGGAGCCACGCCTTGGGGATCTCAGCGCCGGATGCAGGAAGAGTAACTGATAGCATTTCTAGAACACTTACTATACATCAAGTACTTTTTGGAGGTTGTCTTATTAATCCTTACAATTACCCTGAGAGATAGTCTTTTGTGAGTGAGGAATCAGAGACGTAGGAGTTTAGGTAATGAATTCAGGCCCCTAGCGCGTATAATAAATCAAGCAGATTAATGAAACCAAATCAGCCAACTCCAGAACCTACAGGACTCCTAACCACTGTGCTGTATTACTTTACAGTCATAGACTTTAATACATGGAGTTGCTGGATTCCCCGACCTGGAAGTTTGCATGCTCCTCAGTGATGTTTGCATTTAAAAATAACAGAAAAAATAGCCCTTTGTGGGGCTTAAGTAAGAAGGAGGTATCCTTTGCCAAGTTGACCTACATCGCCTTCTCCAATCCGTATTAGGTTATCTTTGGGCCTCCAGGAATCACATTTCTGCCCTTAGAAAGCACTACCATTTTTAAACATATCAATCATCTTTAAAAGGGTCACTGGCGTAAACCGTGAGGGTCAGCCAATCCAAGACCTGTGGTAGGGCATTCAGAGCAATGTGGCCGGGCTACATTGACACCCTCCGCCCCCCAAGGCCATGGGCTTTTCATGCTCCGTCCCCAGTCTTTCTAAAAAGTGTAAAGCCTGGCCTAGAAGCCTGAGATGTGGAATTCAGGATCTGGGCCCCAGAACTCCTGCATTCCAGTAAGAAGGAAGCTAGACTGTCTGCTTTTGCTAACTGGAATTTAAGGCCTTCTAGTGCATTTGGAGCTTTGCTGAAGACTTAACGCCCCCTGGAGGACAACATTATAATATATCTCTGTAAGCACTACTCCCATAGAAAGACGCCTACCTGAACACATTCCCCCTTTTCCCCTGAAGCATAGGACAGTCAAGCCTTTGCTAAGATAATCCTTTACATTTTCAAGTAAATTGTATTTATTTGAGTGTGTGAGTCACATTCGCTTTAGAAAACCTTTCACAAATTACATAATCCATTCAGGTTTCTCCTTCTAAAATATTACTAATAAGAGCTTATTTTGCTAACGGCCAATTGCATTAGTCAAGTGAAAGTACCTATGTAGGAAAACCCCCCGAGGAGTATTGTAGTATAGTCGGATTCCTGTTCAGATGTGGAGAACTTAAATGCCCGCAGTTTGGTTTGTAATTCTCTGCATACATAGAGTTAAGAGATGCCTCCTAGGTTAATAAGTATCCCCTTGCTTGATTTCTATATGTAGGTTTTCAGTTAATAGTGTCATAAGTGCAAGTGCTTTTTAAAAAATAATAAGTTAAATCCATTTCACTATTTAATAATAAAAAAACATTTTTTAATTTAAAACCAATCAGAGGATAAAGTTGATTCTTTTTTTTTGTGAATAAATAACAGGCTACAGGGTCCCTTTGTGACCATAACGGAAGGGAAACACTCTTTCCGTCAGCTTGTAGGGATGCTGCAGCCCAGTGGACCAGCAGCTCCTGACAACGCCGAAGGGGAAGAGCTTACTGAGCTTCACGGCTGTTCAGAAAAAGGTCCAACGTGCATGCTCAGATTTCGATCCCAACATGCTTCCTAATTTTTCCAGCCTTTACCGATGTTTATATACATAGAGAGCTACCTATTTTAGTACTGTATTTTCTTTCAAAATTAACTCTCACCTCATTATCTAATGCACATACCTTCTTACCTTCTAAATATTTTAAATAGCAGCTTCTTAGCTCAGCTTCCTCCTTTAGCATCATAACCTTAACCTTTTCAATTCCAAAACACCTGGGGATTTGAGTCTCATCATTGACAAGGTGCTAATCTCTGAAGCAAGGGAAATCATAAAACATGCCAACCCAACTGGAACATTTTTAAGAAAGCATTGAAAAGTTATGTAATGCAAGATTTAACTTTCAAGAACACTCTGGCAAATTGTAACGTACTGATATACGAATTCTGCCAGGTACATGCTGTTCTTTCTCAGGTCTTCCTCTGATTACCCACAATAATTCTTGTTCTGACATCAACAAGCATAAGGCAGTCTGGGGTGTGGGTAGATTTTCCTTACCGGCTCGAGACTTTCAATTTATAGAGTAAGTTCTCTCATTTATCTGGCCCAGTTAGGGAATAAAATATTCCGCTTAATTAAATGTTCAGGGTACTAGAAATAGGCAAAGTCCTAAAATGTCAGGACTGGAAGAGTCCCAGAGATAATCTCTCCCACTGATTTTACAGGTGTTGAAATTGAAATTCTTGCAGGTTTGGGGATTGACACTCATGTCTCCATAGTCTCCATACAGTCCCCCCCCCCTTTCAGGACACCAACTGCCTCTCCTGATAAACTGCTTCTCAATCTTTTTTAATTATTATTGATTTTTAGAGAGAGAGGAACAGAGAGGGAGACAGAGAGAGAGAGAAATATCTATGTGAGAGGGAAACAGATCAGCTGCCTCCTGCATACCCCCTACTAGGGATCGATCTCGAAACTCAGGCATGTGCCCTGACCTGGAATCGAACCAGTAACCTTTCAATGCCCAGGACGATGCCCAACCAACTGAGCCACACTGGCCAGGGCCTGTTTCCCAATCTTCAAAGAAACAGAACAGTGTAACGTTATACACCATGAAAATGTCACTGGCTATATGCAGCTGTTTCTTTTGAGGATTCAGAGGCGTTTAAGGTTTCTACATTGTCACAGGGTGGTAATAAAGAATAGCTATGATTCTAAAAGCTTCTTTTTTCTTCTAGATATGATGAGAGGATCCATTTCCCTTTCACCAAGAGCCCTGGGTGACATGTTCAATGCTGTGCATGGTCTGGTTTTCCAGAGGAGACATCGAGAAAATGATCTTGGTGCAACTTCCTGGGGAGGAAGAGTTGATTAGTGTTTGTTCCCTTGAGCGGTTAAGTGCAGCCTTGCAGGCAGGGGGGGAGTGAGAGCCATTAAACAATGTTCTCCCTTTCCAGAGCACTTGTCAGCCTGGCTTCCCAAAGTGGTGTCATTGATTCATCAAGTTGTCTGGGTCTGACCCAGACAAAGCAAACCAGAGGCAAACTCATTTACGACACATTTGGAAATGCCCTCCCCTGCCCTCTCCCAAAGCCAACTAGATGACCCAGAATTTAGGGAAAAGGAAGACCTGAATTCCTCATTCCACATTTGCCCACACTTGTTCTTTGGATGGTCCCAAATGCACCAAATGAATTAATGGGTCACACAGACACAGCAGGGGGAACTTGTCAAGGTCCAGGACTTCTCCATTCCAACCTGGGAAAGAAGAGGAATGTCAGGAAAAGGAAATCCACTTCTACTTATGGCTCTAACTTCTTCAACATTGAAAGAACCAGAGCTAGTGTGAATCACTTAAGAAGTGTGTGCATACGTGTGTGTGTGTGTGTGTGTGTGTGTGTGTGTGTGTGTGTGTGTAGGGGCACCTTGGAGTAACATGGAGAATTAGGTCCTGAGAGCATTTGGAAAAGAGAGAAAAAGAAGAATAAAAACAAAATCTGCGTGTCAGTAATTTGGTTTAGGGGTGGCCCAGGTTTCAGGTTTCTGGGGAAATTATAGATGTACTTTTAAGGTTGTTCCCCAAGTTCAGTGAAAACATTTATGCTTCTCACTAATGGTACCTGAGTTGATCAAGTTTGTGAGCGATGCTCCTTCTTCAGCTGATAAGTGTTCTAAATTGTGCTCAGTATTTTTTAAAAAAGAATCAATTCATTTAATTTTTTCGCCTGTGGATGTCTGAGCATCCAACTGACAAAAGTTTTCCAGATCTGACCTTAAAAGCTAGGCCTCAAAAGAGACTGTGGGTCTCTTTAAGGTTGGGACCAGCAACCTATTTTTTGCATCGATAGTTCATTTGTTATTTTTCTTCAGAGAAGAGATTGTAAAATGAGGGCAATCTGAAGTCTGGCTGTTGGTCTAAAGGTTAACAAGCCAGCTGTTGAGCTAATGGCATTGATTGCTGAATAGATCTTTTTAAAATGGCCCCTAGCCAGTAGGATGGCGCTAATCCACTTTCCTTAGGGTTGTCCACATTTCTTTTGGAAGAAAAATACATGAGAGGGCCCAGCCGTTGTGGCTCAGCAGTAGGGCATAGACCTATGATCCAGGAGATCACGATTTGATTCCCGATCAGGGTACATGCCCGGGTTGTGGGCTTGATCCCCAGTCACAGGCATACAGGAGGCAGCCGATCAATGACTCTCTCATCATTAATGTTTTTCTCTCTCCCTCTTCCTTCCTCTCTCTGAAATCATTAAAGACATGTATTTTTTTTTAAATCATGAAAGGTGCTGGTCTGCTCTCACAGTCTTTCATCCTCACAGACAGTCTTGCCAATGCCCTGCCTGTCAGAGGAGTGAGCTGCAACAGGAGGAGAATGTGAAATGAGAAACAAACAGAACCTTAGAAAAGTGCTACCCGGGAGCAAGGCGTTGGGGGAACAAGCAGGACTGACTTCACCTGACATTTTCCGCATTTCACCATTGACAAGTCCTATCCTCACAGTGAAACACGAACTGAGGAAGTCCTGTGTATAAATCACAGATTAAGGACCTTTTACACCTGAAATAACCTTTCGTCAAGTAATTTCACCTTTCCCTAACTAAAGTTATCATTTACTTGGCATAGTGTCCCTTCCATCTGTTCCTACCTTCCCTGGTTCGCACAACAGCCCTGCCAAGTAGACATTATCGTTGTTCCCATTTTACAGATGAGAAAACTAAGACCCAGAAAGTATTCTGCCCAGGATCACACAGCTAATAGTGGAGCCAGGTCCAGCTACCTGCCAAGTCCTTTGTTCCACCTAAGCCATACTTCCTAATGCATCGTCCTTTGGTTTTATGAAGTTTCATCTTAAGACTCATGATAATATATGGGGGAATATAGGGAAAGACATTTTTCTTAATTCTCTCAAGAGAGAAATGAGGTTCAAAAGGAAAAAGCCAGCCTTAACATACTCAGCCAGTTAGCAGACCCTGGTGTTGGGGAACCTCAATGGTTCCTCCTCTCTTCACACCCATCCCTCTGCGCCCAGACCTGAAATCCCATGTGTACCGACAGTAAACCATGCTCTTAGGAAGGGCAGACATGTATATAGCTCTCAGTCGTGGAAATGATGCCCCCTGCTTCCATAGTTGCTCCTGGGATGGTGGGGTGTGTGTGTGGCGGGGGGTGATGTCCAGGACATTGCTCTGTGGCAGCCACATCTACCTTCCTCTTACCACTTGCAAGCTGGCCAGCCAAATTCCAACTGGCACCTCCTGCGTGCATCCACATGAGGGTTTTCTCTGGCCACCACAGCACACTTTGCCACTTACAAAGGAGGCTGGCGATGCTAAGGGAGTTGCCACCCTCTAAGAGCAGCCCCCAACTGAGGACTACTGAGGACTTGGTGTATAAACACCCTGCTCCTTTGCCCCTGGAAGCATGTGGCCTACGCTGTGTGACAGAGTTTCTCTAGCGCGATGAAGCTCCGCTTGCCCATCATGGTAACGGGCTTGGTGAGGCACTATTGTGGGGTCTTTTCTCCCTTGTTTCATGTCTACATTACCTTATCAGCGTCTCCTTCACCTCCCAAGTAAACTCTTTGCACTCAAATCCTTGTCTCAGTTGTCTGCTAATCGCAAGAACCTGAGTACATCCTACATCAGCGTCCCAGTGATGTGACAGATTGAGACAGCATTTGGAAGATACAGGCACCTACGCCTGACCCTACCTACTGAACTGTATGTAGTCCCTGGAGGTTGGGCTCAGGCCTCTGTGTTTTCTGTTGGCTCCTCTCTTCCGTGGCGATCGAGGGTGATCAGGCAGTGATCACCGACCAATAGGACAGCCTGTGCTGGGAGTTTCTTCTCCAACATTGTGCTTGACGAAAGTTTGCTGCCTTAAAAAAGTAAACTGCTGTCCCGCCATGGAGAGAGAGTATAATGTGAACCCATGATTAAGGTCCTCTTTTGCCTCACATGCCAGGAAATTAAGGGGGGGGGGGGAGGGAAGAAATCCGTGCTCTAATTTAGTAACTGTATATCATCTCATAACCCATCACAGCTACAGTTTAATTTCCTCTACTTTTCATCTGCTGTGACATGTATGACATCAGTTATTCTGGCTGTTCTAAATTTATTATTTGAATGTTTCTATTTTATTATAATTGTCTCTTTAAGACCCTTCAAACCCTTTATGTAATGAAACAGAAAAAACATTTATGTTGATTTTCTGCCTTTTACATTTTCCTTACATTTATAGCTTGTTCCAGATTCATTTCCTGTTCTGTATTGCTTAAGTTCTGATTTCTTATAATTTGTTTCCCCTTGCTTTCATGTTCCAAAACAGTTTGATATCCAATCATCCTTTTCTATGAAACTACCCCGAATCACCAAGATTTAGGATCAAACACAAGTTTAAGCCTCACAGTCCCATAGGCCCCAGTAGCTATTTGTCATATGATTCCCCCACCCGCTGTGGAAGGAAGGAGATAGAGTGTATGACGACATCTTTTTCCAAATCAGGGAACTGACGTTCAGAGATGCTAAGGTGTCTCCAGGTAACAAGTGAGAGAGCTGGGATCTGCAGGAAGCTCTGTTGACAACAGTGCTCTTTCTCTATCTACTTCTCAATCATGAGGCATGAGTACCTTTGGAGAAGCCTCTACTCAAAGAGGGCAGATTATATTGTCATTGTTCCTGATATTATAAGACAACAAGCAACAGTTAGTACTTTGTGGGGCTTTTTCCCATTTACTCTTTCCAACTGGTGCCATTGTGTCTCTCCCAAAGATTGAACTTCCAATACCCAGTGTCTCAGAATGGGACTATATTTGGAGACAGAGATTTTAAAAAGATAATTAAGCTAAAACGAGGACTTTAAGGTGGGCCCTAATCCAATATGACTGGTGTCCTCATCAGAAAAGATTAGGACATACAGAGAGACACCAGGGATATGTGAGCCAGAAAGGACATGTGAGGACACAGCAAGAAGGTGGCCATCTGCAGCCAAGGAGAGAGGCCTCGCAAGAAATCAAACCTGCTGACATTCTGATCTTAGACTTCCAGAACTATGAAAAAATAAATTCCTGTTTTGTAAGCCACCCACTCTGTGGTATTTTATTATGACAGCCTCAACAAAGTAATCCATCATATTAACCCCTGATTTCCAAGGAGCATTTTGTGGGAAATGCAATTAATCAATGCCATCACACATCTGGATTTTTCTGTGTTGCCCTTAGTGCTTATGGACAATTTTGTTTTTGAAATGGATCTACCTCTGTCCTCTGGAAATGCCCCTCATGCTGAAAAGTAAGTATAATAGCTCTGAGAAATGTCAACATTTATGCAGATATACAAAAACAAAGGAGACAAAGTGAATATATGCTCAGATTGTTCTGGTTTCATTTCCAAATAACTAAGACTATTTTCCAGGGAAAATTGGCCATAGGTAATAAAGCATCTTAATTGGAAGAATGGTGTAATTATCTGTGTGCCACATATTTAATTACCAAATTACATCTAAAACCCTTCACCACCTCCTGTCCCAACTTTATTAGGAATTTTCCTCAGAGCTAAAAATCCCAACAATTTTAAACATTTGTCCTGAAGAGCAGGAGTTTTAAAATGGAAAGGTGTTTAATCAGTTTCTTTCTGGCAGTTAGCACAGTAGATTAGCTCAGTTTATAATGCCAATGATCAATTCTCTGATTAGGGGCTTCGAAAACTCTGACCAGGATGGTAAAGGATGGCTCTCACCTCTCACTCTCAATGAGCAATAACAACACTGTAATTAGAATTGGCTTACCATTTGGTTGATGACACACTATCAGCAACTCCAACTGAGCTAGTAAGAGACTCAAAAGACTTCTGCAGGCAAGAAAATTAGAAGCCAGAGACAATGGGAAGCCTATATAAGAAAACAGTTCATTGGGCCACAGATTTGGCTGCTGTAAGAGCCTAAAGCACAGAGAGGCCCAATTAACCCTGCATTTTAATTTTCCTTGTGGTGTGGTAAAAAAGAGCACATGACTCGTTTTATTTTGCTTGCAAAATGAAAATAACTTCAATGTTTAAAAATCTGAGAATATAGAATCATGTAGAAAATGAGAATAATACCAAAGAAGATGGAGAAGAAAGTATAAATTACTCCAAATCCCACCACTCAGAAGTAACTACTCTTAATATTTTGAACTCTCACCCTGGCCAGTGTGGTTCAGTTGGTTGAGTGTTGTCCTGTGCACTGAATGGTCACAGGTTTGATTCCTGGTCAGGGCACATGCCCAGGTTGGTCCCAGGAGGCAAGTGATGGATGTTTCTCCCTCCCTTTCCCTTCCTCTCTCTCTAAAAAAAAAATCAATAAAAACATTAAGAAATATATATTTTGAACTCTCTTCTGGGCCTCTCTCTGTATACATACATATATAAAAAGATGCACTGTGCACATTGTTCAGATACATTAGATGGCCCCCCTTTTCACCCTCAATAATGTCCAGGCCCAACTCCTTAATGCTAACATGGTTTTTCCTGATCAACCGTGTTCAGCTTCCAGAATGTTCTCTTGCCTCTATCCCCAAAGCCCACTAGGTTCCTGTCTTTCCCATCTTGGACTCCTGGAAACTACCCCCAACTCTTCATGGGATCCTTCGAAGGGCTCCAAGCTGGGAGGAAAGTGGGATCAACTTTACATTTCTGGAAGCTAACTGGCAGCATTAGTCAGAATGAATTGTCAGGGGCCAGGTGATAACTGAAGATACAGAGCCCGTGTATTTCTTGCACTAAATCCAAGTAAAAAAAGCTAGTGGCCTGGGCCGGGCTTGTGGCAGACGAGACAGAAAGCAGGTGGATTTGGGAGATGTTTGGGAGACACAATCAGGCGTGGGGTAGATGCTGTCATCGTTATAATCATCGTCGTTTTCATCATTATCATCATCATAGTTATTACTGTAGTTGTGTTCTGGCCCTAAAGTTTAATGATTATATGTGAAAATAATGGAATTAATCAAATTCATGGAACCAATGAAGCTTCATAAAACCAGCCTAATTATTCTAGCTAGGCAACATGGTTTCAAGTTTAACCTGAGGTAGCCAAAAATAGATTTGATTTAAACTTCATCGGAGATTAAAGAGTCTTAAATCTGGTTGTCAGAAAAAGATGAAGTTCATTTTATTTGAATGACCTCTTTTAATGAAGGCTTTAAATCAAAAACTGTACCCACTTGTCATCTTGCAGGGAAAGGACTGAGCTCATGTTAATGCAGTTTATTAAATTTCTTGTCTAATCTTTGACCGAAGAGTCATAATCAGCTGGAATCTCTGTCCTTGTAGCTCCCCCCACATCTCCACGCATGTGGGGACCAGTTCTTAGGCATCCTGGGCAACCTCTGAGCTTTCATTCAGAAGACTAGGACACAAGATGCTTGTAACTTGAGCTCACTAAAAGAGGTGTTATTTAAGGGTGGATGAAAACAACTGGAATATTCTTTCCCATGCCACTCAAATCTCATCTCACGGAGTCTAAAAGGCCAATTAAACTGTTGTTAAGAGGTTAAAGTCTAGTTGTCAAAAAATAAAATGGAGTGCATTGTTTTTAAGACTCAATGAAATAAAATGCTCTCTGGGACCCTTGTATTGCAGAAATTTAACACGTACCACAAAATAATGAAAGTAATTACTTTTTAGTTGACAACATTTATTAAGCAATTAATATGTGCCAGGTATCATGCTAAGCACTTTTCATGCCTTTCTTGGTTACTCTTTAGAGCAGCCTTCTGAGGTAGCTACTGTTATGTTCCACATTTTACAGATGAGGGAACTGAGGCACAGAGAGGTAATTAACTCATCTGAGGTCAGGCCTTCTCCAGGTGCCGCAGAGATTTCCGTACAAGCAATCCAACCCCAGAGGCCACACGGCCACACTGCAGCCTCACAGGGCTGCTCCGTGCCAGCAGAGCACGGGTCTACATGTGTCATCATCATAATATTTAACACTTGGGTTCCTTCATTTAAAACTGAGAACACTATACATAATTATCACCCTCATTCTGTAAGTAAGGGTCTATACCCCAAACCAGGGCCCCTGAGCTAGTAGGGCAGAACAGGGACCATAACCTTAATCTCCCGGTACACGAAGTTCTGTGCTTCATCTCCCAGTGCCAACATCACATATCCCATCCCAAGTCTGACCGTCACTCCTGAAGTTAGCTACCACCTGTCATGGAGAGGCATAGCTGGTCATTTTGTAAATTAAGGGAAATTAAACTTCATCAGTATTAATCAGTTGTTTGTCTTAACCAAGCTGCCATGACTTAATAACTCTCGTTCATCATAAGTAATAGACTATACAATTTAATCACTACATGACCGTTTGATTTTCACCTATTCTACATTACATGGCCAGTGCTGAGATACTCTAGTCAAAGCAAAGGTTTTGCTTAAAACAATCAACTACAATGATCACATTATGGGTACATGCTGAATCCCGATTGCTCTTCTCTATCACATAGTGAGTACGTCAGCCATAACATGCACTCTTTGGGGGGGGGGGGGAAATATGCAGTAAATGTAGTTTCTGATTTTTCCTAAACAAGAGAGATATCTCCAAAACACCACTTTGTGATTCATCTGGGGGAAAAAACACAAAAAATAAGAAAAATACCTTTGGGGATGAAGTATTTTCTATATAATGTTAGTTCCTTTTTCTTAGAGTTTTAGCCCTATCTAAGTTAAATGACATTTTAAAATGGCTTTTCATATATAAGAATCAGAAGGCACCATGTAAAGAGCCAATAGGAGGAAAACAAATACCCCTGTAGAGACTGGACCATGATCTCATGCCCTATGACTTGCAGCACCTCTTCCAGTACAGAAGTAACTGTGGCCAGGCCTTAAGAGACATCAAATGCTTCCACTCACCCCCTGTGCTCCTGCTACTCATCATGAGCAAGACATATCTGAGGCAGCCACTGCTCCATGAGAGACCCATGGAGTAGACTTCCAGAAACAAATCACCTGGTAGCTTGAAGCAGAATCACCCCTGCTGACCTTCAGAACTGTAAGCAAGAAAAACAAGTGTTTCCTCCTTGTCTTAGTCTGCCTGGGTTCTATAACAAAGATACCATAGACTGGGTGGCTTAAATAACAAACAACAAACTCTCACGGTTTTGGAGGCTGGAAATCCAAGATCAGGATGCCAGCAGGTACATTATCTGGTGAGAGTCTACGCCCTGGTTCATAGATGGCCATCTTCTCGTTTATTCTCACATGGCAGGGAGCAGTCAGAAGCAATCTCTCTCAGGATTCTTATGACAGCTCTCATCTAATCCTAATTACCTCTTTCAAAGGCCCTACCTTCTAATGCCATCACATTGGGGGTTAGGATTTCAACTTATGAGTATTAAGGGACACAATTCAGTCCACACAAAAATTTTAAGCCATTGAGATATTTATATTTGTTGTTACGCAGTATTATGGCAACAATAGCTGACTATTACCATCCACAAGAAATAACCCTGAAAGTTCATCTAAAGCTAAAGGTATCAACAAAAGAGTTCTTTCAATAACTGTTTTTGGTCTGCTGCTTTAATTGAATAGTCCCCAACATAAATGGGGAGGGAGAACAAGATTAATGCTGCTGCATGCTAAGCCTGGGGCACACCCTTTATTTTGAGAGGATATGGACTATGTGTATCATATGCGTAGACACAATCCAAGCTCTTCCTTTGTAAAATTCTTTGGGTAAATCATTAATACGAAACCTCACTCTAGTGTGTTCAATCTGATTCTCACATAAAAGGCAAATTACTGTAGGCATAAATATCAGCAAATGCTCAGCTCGGTTCCAAAAATCACCATAGATAAGTTGTTTAGAATTATCCCAAGTCATATGTCTACACTTTATCTGAACTATCTCCTTGAGATTGCCTGAAAACTTCATAAAACTGAAAGGACACATAATCCATGGGGAATGGAATATGTTGAGGTTTTGCAAAATAATTAGCACTTTGTGTAAGGACCAAAGTACTCACTGTCCCCAAGGGCTTCCCATCTGTGGAGCTGCAGCTCATTGAGAAGATACTAAGTAGGTGGCAGGAACATCAAGAATTTCCATTTCACCTTCTCATTCACAAGCTGGTGTCAAAATGCACTGTCAGTCCAAAGTGTGGCCTGGTGTGATTCGGAAAGAATGCCTCACAGGCTGTATGACTTCGTATGTCACAGCTGTGACCCATAATGTAAAGGAAACAGAAATTTTTAAAAAACAGGTTCCAGAGTCACCATAATTGTCCCAGCACATCTCGGGTACCCGTCCCCACTGTGATCCTATGGGCCCTCTGAGGGCTGTGTCAGCACCCTGGCTCTGTTGTCGCTTGTGTCCTGGCATCCGGGAGCCAGGTGGGGGGAGCACCCTGAGTGCACAGGGACCGCCCCGAGGCCTGCGGAAGGTAGAGATGAACTCAGCGCGTGGCCGGTTGCTGGCTGCGACTGCTTCCTCAGGAACACTTCTTCCAGGCTCAGTCATTGCACTAAATAAGATGTAGTGACTGTGCTGTTCCCTGTGGCCGGCACAGCACTTAGTGTGATGCCTCACATTTAGAGGGCTCTCAACAAACATGAATTATTGATGGAGTAAATGCAAAAGTAAAACGAATTTACTATGCACCTGGCACTGTAAGAGTGTAAGATTTTAAAAACATGGTCCTTAAACGTAAGGACACAAAAACCAAAAACATGTGGAGCTGGGGGAACTCAGTGTGGGAAGAGTTGGTGGTGGCTCCTTGAAGAAGTTGGGGGGCTGAGTCTGAAAAGACCTAAAATGAGAATGAGAGAAAATCACAAGTCAGGGGGAGAGGGACAGGGTGAACACAGGCCTGGGGGTTCCCACTGGAGCATATCCTCTGTGCTTCTCGCCTCCTGTTTCCAGAAGAAAGAAGCAAAAATGTAGATGACTGGGCACATGATGTCCTGCAGGAAATGCTTGTGATCCTTTAAGACGAGTCACCTTCTGCGCGTCATGCTCCAAGCATGCAAATTAAATCAAAGGAGATCATGTGAAAAAGACAGCAATTTTGTCCTATTTAGCTTTCTTGGGAACAAGTAGCATTATTAATTTTAAATGTTCTCATCTGTGAAATTTAGTACCCAGTGTGATACTAAAATATCATTGATATAATGTAAATGAATTCCTGCCTCAGGATAAACTCATGAAAAGTGTCAGTTTTCCCTCAATGCTCTTTTTCATTATGTGCGGAATAAAAAGGGAGCCATGCTACAATGACGACTTGACAAAGCAATGTGGAGGTGACAAATATCTGAGGCACTGAAGTTGAAATGTGACATAAAATACAATCGCTAAAGGGAAATAATGGTTTCTTTCAAACTTTCCCCAAAAACCTCATTATAGAATTAAGAAGCCAAGGGCTGTGCTTTTAGGAAAAGACCTGAAGCCAGTTCTTTCTCTTCTACTCTGCGGGTGTGGTTCTGTGTCAAAATATTGGAATTAGACGTTGAAATTCTGTCTTAAAAGCCTGGATTAATGGACACAATTACATTCGAAACTTAAAAAGAGATGGTAACCTTCAGAATAAATAAAAAAAAAAGTTACATCTTGAGAAATTGCCCTAATGCCATTGTAGATAGGAAAAATACAGGCACTTTACCAACATTTTAAAAATGTTTTATGGCTGATGTAAGTAGCTTCTGAGTATCAGTTTTTAACGTAAACACACACACAACATTCCCTAGTTATTATTTTGGAACAGAGATTTCATTTTAAAGCAAACTGACAATTTCATCTGTTTGTGTCTGATGGATTTGCCTCAATATCTCACAATTCCAAATAATCTGAAGTGTATAAGTTCTTCCTTTAGTTAGAAACTCTCCTTGACTAACATCGTGTGTTGCTGACTGGGACTTTTTCAAGGATTCAGGGTTTGTGGTTTGGGTTTAGAGTCTCATTGCCATGGTAATACGAGATATAACTTAAGGAAAGCGGTGAATGTTTTCTTGGTCATTATAATACCAAATTATTATTTCCTAAAAAGTTAAATGAATATGAAGAATAGTTTTTTCAAGGTGTCCAGACTTGAGAATCCAGGGAGGAAATGAAACCTTGCCATAGCGTGATGTGCAGAGACACCTTAGCACATATTCCATATATAATTTCTAGAGAAATGTGATGTGTGTGTTTTTCCTGAATTTTCAAAGCAACAGCTTCTTTTCATGCAATCACATCTCCTTTGCCACAAAATGTGGCATTTGGGTTACAGGATGCTTCAAGACCTCTCAGCTTCTTTGGATCTGCAGAGGAAGGGGAAGCATGGAAAATGGTGACTGGCAGGAAATGTTCTATTTTTAGCTGTGAAGCTTCCAGTCCATAGCTCTGCTGGTAGAAGATTTTTATCACTTTAAAAGTTTCAAGAGGACAAAGATTGATCCATTTGCTTTCTAAAGTAAAAAGAAATCCACAGCAATTGTTACAATCTTGTAGAACGAATGCCCTTTCAAGGACAAATGGCTTTCACTGGAGAGGTGTCTGGGATTCTACAGCGTTCTCCTAAGAGGATGATCAGGTGTCCAAAGGATAGAGATTGTTATAACTCAACTGGGGGCCACCCGCCAGGGAAAAAGGGGTGAGCTCCAGGAAGACCCACCACGGTGGAGTTTGGCACTTGCAGTCAACATAGCCAAGAGCTATAGCTCAGCTTAGGGTCAAGATACAGCCCGTCTCCCTTTTATGTAGAATTATCCAGGAAGGAATTATTCTGGCCAATTAAATATGTTGACCGGGTTACTCTAAATGCTACAAGTTAATTCTACACCAGCACTCACCACATTGTACTCTATGCCTTTTCTTCCCCATTCAAATAGCTATTCACTGCTTGAAAACAAAGATGTCCTTTGCAACTGCCTACCTGCCAGGACTCTTAAGGAGGTGCTTGGTAGATATATGAGTGTTCTATAAATGTGTATGAATATGATTTCCCCCTCCATTTCCCCAACAGGATTCATGCCTGATTCGTGCCCTCATAGACAACAAGAAATCAGAGAGAAGAACACACCCAGACTCTTCTGAGCTGCATGGGCGCCTATCCTCACTCCCCTATGATATGTGTACTCCACATCTGCAGCCAAAACTCTCCTCCTGATTTATGAATTGCAGGACTGAGATGAACAGAATCCTGCACTGCAACAAAGATAGAATCATTCAGCGTGGAAACAGTAACGAGTCACTGCTTCAGAGATGCCACAGCGTCATTGTGCACCTGGCAGGGGTCAAGGGTACCCAGGGTTCCTGTCATTTGTAGCACATAATTTGTCCCTGTAAAAGCACGTAATGCCAGATACACACCTTTACGTGTTCAGTAAATGCTTTACTTTAAGGGGAAAAACTCTGACAGAGGGAAATCTAATATTTATGACATATACTATGTATTGCTTTACTCAACACAGATGCTAGCTTGCTTTCCTAAGCTCTAGAATGTGTCAGATTAAAAATTGCATTTTAAAAATTTCAGGAAGGTAGAAATCCACAGATGAACTAAGTTTTACCACGCAGATATAATCCCACATGACTTAGAGGTCTGGGGAGAAAACGGAAGCAGTGCCCCACATTGGAAAGACCCAGCTTTTGGCTATTAGATGTATGGTCACTGTAGACCATAGGGACTGTACCGAGGCCTAGTCTTTGGCATCATATTGCTGACTGGTAGGTGGTCAACAGTGATGTTTCTAGTAGAGAGCTCCCTGGTATGTTCCGATCCTTTTGGCTGCATTGCCCGGCACTGAGTGACATCTAAGCCTGAATCCCTGTTTACTGCTTCATACCACCTCATCTCTCTTTCTGATTAATAGCCATAGTGGATTCTGTTGTCAGTGACTAACAGCCTCAACCAAGAGTACTCCATCATGGCATCCTTATGAAAATGGAAAAGAACCACTGCATTCAGATTTAACCCAACATTTGGAAAAGGTCAAATGAGGTGTGGTTTTTTTGTTAAATAAATATAAATTTGATATATAAAGATAAACATAATGAGTTCTATGTAACTTCTCTAATATTATAAAGTTGAGAGAGAATTAGAGTTCTTTTTTCTATGATTGGAGTCAATATAGTGCTCTATGTATGCAGGTTTTATGTAGTCAGAAAGTTTCTGAGGGGGAGGAGTAGAGCCTATTTTTCTTTAATATTTCCAAACCTTTCTCCTAAACCTGTATCTTCAAATTAAGAACAGCACTTGTCTGCTAAAAATTAATAGGGATATTTTAATTAGTGTTAGGAGAGCCTCCTAACTTGCAAACAGATATTTTAAAATTATGATTTGTAAAATTATATAGTGTTCACCATATTTTACCCTTCTGGAGACTTTCCACTGGAGGACTCTTAGTTTTTCAGGTCCAGGATTTTGAGGTACTATATATAAATCATGGCTTGAGTCTTGGAAGAAATGTAAGAGGCAGAGATACCAGTATTTATTTTAGACATTAGAGCTAGCCAAATATCATTATTCTAGCAACTGGATACTGGGAAGAAAGAAGAAAGAAAGAAAGAAAGAAAGAAAGAAAGAAAGAAAGAAAGAAAGAAAGAAAGAAAGAAAGGAAGGAAGGAAGGAAGGAAGGAAGGAAGGAAGGAAGGAAGGAAGGAAGGAAGGAAGGAAGGAAGGAAGGAAGGAGAGAGAGAGAGAGAGAGAGAGAGAGAGAGAGAGAGAGAGAGAGAGAGAAGAAAGAAAGAAGAAGAAAGAAAGAAAGAAAGAAAGAAAGAAAGAAAGAAAGAAAGAAAGAAAGAAAGAAAGAAAGAAAGAAAGAAAGAAAGAAAGAAAGAAAGAGAGAGAAAGGAAGAAACCCTGTAGTTACAGAAGTTGGACATTTGTTCCATTTCTTTTAAATTAGATCCCTGTTTTATTTTTGTTCGAATTCTCCAGACCACAGTCTTTCTTTAGACCTTAATCACTTTGCTAGGAAACTGTAATCTGTTGAAAAAAGTCAAAGGTGGTCTTCCTATCTGCCTAGAGAAATGCTTGCTATCTTCTCATAATTAAGTAATCTCTGGTAAGACTGCTATATATTCACCACAAACTGTTTCCACTTTGTGGTTGAAAGAATGAGGCCCCCTTGCTAAGATGTCCAAGATGTCTACAACCCAATTTCTGGAACCCATGAATATGTGGCCTTATGTAGAAAAAAAAAAAAAGGAAATTTCGAGATGTAGTTAAGGATCTTGAGATGAGAAGATTATCCTAGATTATCTGAGTGAGCAAAATGTAATCACAAGGGTCCATACAAGAGGAAAGGAGGTGATGTGATGACAGAAGCAGAGGTCAGAGGGATAGAAATGGAAGACTCTACACAGCTGGTTTTGTAGATAAAAGGTGCCATGAACCAAGGAATTCAGGCAGCCTCTAGAAGCTAGAAGAGAAGTCAAGGAAACGGATTTTCCTTAGAATCTCCAGAAGGAATGCAGACCTGCCAATGCTTGGATTTTAAAACTCTGACCTCCAGAACTGTAAGTAAATAAAATTGTGCTTTTTAAAATTTATTAAATGTGTGGTGATTTGTTGGAACAGCAAGAGGATACACATAGATTCCTATTGGGCACACAGTTGGACCACATTTCCCAGCTTCCTCTGAAATGTGGTCATGTGACTGAGTTCTGGACAATGGAATGCCTCACACACGTCCAGGTCCAGGCAATCAATCCCTTTTAGTTATCCTCCATGATCTCCTTTTGCTAGATGTATGAAAATGATGCAGCAGAGACCTCTAAGACTCTATGAGGGGCTAGAGCCAAAATGTGGAAGGTCCCGTACCCCTGATCTCCACATGGTAAGTGGTCTACCAAAGAACCTCACTGAACTGAAATATAAGCGCAAAAAAAAAAAAAAAAAATTTCTAATGTGATCAGCCACTGAAGTTTTAGGTATAAGATTTTGTTATTCAGTAGTTTTCCTCCCTAGCTACTGCATTACTTAATGAATATTTATTAAACACCTACACTATACTAGGCTCTAGTAAAATGGCAAAGAAGAGATAAACATGATTTTTCCCCTCATAAAATGTAGAGTGTTCTTAGACATCTTTCTGCTTACTTAGTGAAAAACCTGCCAGTAGCTCTTTGTAACACTAAAGTATGTTAAAGCCTATCATCTAGGTGGTAGTTGTGGTATGTAAAGAAAAATGTGAAATACTGTTGACTCAAGGACACATTTACTTCCATCTTGAAGCTCCAAGGTTCCTTGGGCAGCCAAAAATGCAGTGAAGAAAGTGTGAGGAGGGTACACAGGTATGTTTAACCACCTAGGACCAAGGATGGGCACATCACTTACTATTAGCCAGAAATGATCATATCGTTGTCTCTAGATGCAAGGGAGCTGGAAAATGTACTCACTGTTGGAGAGTCATTTTCCATCAATTACTGGGGATGGTCACTGAGCCATCTCTGCCACATAATCAGTAGGCAACCCCTTTAGAAGGATTTTCTCATTTAATATTAAAGAAACTCCTTGAGATATTGTTATTATTTCTCCTAATTTACTGGTGAAGAAAATAAGTCTCAGGAAGAAAAGCTCACAAGGTTATACAGACACTACAGGGGACAAAACCAGGATTCAAGAAAGTTTTCAGAGAACTTTGCATCCTGAAAACTTGTATGGTCTTACATAACAATGAAGCAGAAAAGAGACAAGTACTTAAATTTACTGTTGCAAAGATAGATAGCACCTCACTTTCAGAAAGGATTATTTACGGTTTTAGAGACTAGGAATGACTGTGAAAGGCCAGTGCCCAAATGTTTTGTTTGCAGGGCCAGGGGGATGGTTGTTCCCGCTCCTTTAGTACCCCAGGGAACTCATCCCATCCTCACAACAGTGTTGCCTAGTGTTGGGGAAGCTCTGCCCGTAATTAAACCTCCCACCACAGCCTGTACACTGCCTGTATTCTCCCTTGGAACTTAAAACATGAGAAAGCTTTAATGCTGAAAAACAAAAATCAATCCAGGTGTGAGCAGTTCCTTAGCATTTTGCTTTCTACTCTGTCTCCTTCACAGCAGTGCTAGAGGGTCCCATGGCTTCCCACAGGATTTTCCCTCCTGCCATCCTGGAGGAGAGGCCTAAAGAATCCCAAGTTTTTCTTTTTGGTGCCCCACACTGGGTGATTAGGTTGACACTTATCATTGAGCTACAGGAAATCGGATGCAATTCTGCAATGCCGGGTGTGGAGCTCCAGAGAAGGGGAAGACTTCCTTTCCCAGAACCTCTCTTTCTGGGAAGTCTTCATTAGCCTTTCCAGGCAGAGATCATTGTAGCCATCACTTGTATCTGACGGCATGGGGCTCTTTGTGTCGGCCTGGTTACCAGCTCCACTGTTAGGCAGGGCCAGGTACTTAGAGGCAATTTTAAATCCAAGCTCACTGTATAACAGTGGCTCCTGTTCATAATGGGAACAGTATTTCCTATTTTCTCTGCTTTAACAGCTGTCTGTACTGACTATACTGTATTGTCAGTGTAGTGAGAAGAGGAAAAGAAGGCCTAGTTTAAAAGTTGATAAAGAGAAGGGGACAAGGGCTGGAGAGTAAAAGGAGAGAGAGACCTCAGGGGAGGTTCCATCTACATATATATGCACATGCAATTCCCTCTTCTTGACATTACTGCCCCCTTCCGTGGCAGGGCCCCGGCTCCTTTTCTTCCAGAGCTCCAAGTATACAACATTTTCCTCTTGGAGAGTTTATTCCCTCCCCCAACCCCATTTACCAGGATTCCTGATCCTGTGTTCCTACACCTCTCCCTCAATAGAGCCATTAAGATGTTCATTACACTCTTTTGTGCTTGCTGACTTTCTCATCTCTCTCCTACACATAACTGTATGGAGAGTAAGGACAATGTCTTATTTACAGTTTTTATTTAAATTTCCACCCCAGCTCTTAGTGTGGGGCTTGACGCATTGCAGATCTTTAATAAATACTTTTGGAGCCCACAAATGAAACCAGAACTAAGAACAGCACCTTGAGTCTTATTTAGTTTGTTTTCCATCAGGAAAAATCTAATGTTCATATTTTAAAAGGTAGAATCAGTCATTTCATCCCACTGTTTAGCAAAAAGGACATTTCCCAGCCCCATTTGAGGTTACTAAAAAATTGTAGGAGGGCTTTAAAGGTTTTTGAAAACCATACTCGATACAAAAGGCATTGCAAAAGAAGATAAATGAGCATTTACATAGAAAATCTGACAATGGTATATTTATGTGGGAGTATTCAGAGTTCCCAAGGATTCCAGCCAAGAAAAATACTAGCTTCTTGTGTTCTTGTCTCAATCTTGTTACTTTATTCAGAAGTTTCCATTTTCAGTCGATTTTGTAGCATGCTGCATGAACACCAAACTGAGCAGATGTGCTCCTCTTTTAGACAACTGATATACCCAAAGTCTGATTCATTGAAAAAAAAAAAAATCACACAAGGTATTCTTCACTTAATAAAAAGATTTACCAACCATATCTCTCTATGTAGGACTCAGTACAACAATGAAAGATTCTCTATAATTTTCAATCCCCAGGTGCTCTCAAAGATCCTAGGAGTCTTGCAACATAAAGAGATTTAGCTTGGGAGTCAACCCAATCCTGCTTTAAATTGAAGCTTACCACCTCAGACCTGGGATGAGTTACTGAATATCTTCCAACCTTAGTTTTTTCACTTCAAAAAATAGGGATGAAAGTATCTCTCTTGGTTGGCTACCATGTTGACTTAAGGAAATCAAGTGTATAAAATATCTAGAAAATGAATGGCCCATAACTGGTATGCCATAAATGTAAGTTCCCCTCTTTTTTCCATTCATTTTCTATGACACCCTGTATCTAAAAAAAAACACACAAAGTGGATTTGTACAACCCAGTTCCTAAGAGCTCTGTTGAACTGAGGTCACAGTGATTTTCCACATGACGCATAACATGACCATTTGGAGCTGCTGGCTTCCAATGGGTGGATTTAAGAAGCCAAAGTTAAAATGTGAGGAGCTCACACTTCAAATTTCTGCCTGACAAGAAGGGACTACAGGCAGCAGTTGGCACCAGTGACCCCTAGAGAATTTAGGTGAAGATAATATGAAGGAAGAAATGAAGATCAAAAGCTGGGAGATCAGAATCGTTTCAATGCAGGCGTTTCTGGGAGCAGGTCAGGGTGCTCAGTACTTGGTTTGGATGTGGTCTTGGAACTTGGGTGTGTTGCAATATTTTGTGGAATACATCGTGTAAAAGGCCCGAGCGTCGAGATTTTAGTAAATCTTGGCTCAAATAATAACTGTCCAATATTGAAAGAGAAACTTTGTTTACTGAGCTTATCTCCTGGCTTTCCAAATGATTGAAACTGAACGATATGAAATGGCCTTTGTAACACAAGCATCCTATGATCCTAAGAGAGAAATGGTTCATGAAGGCCTGCCTACTCATTTCATCTCCCCAATCAAATCTTGTCTTCTCCATGATTCCAACACTTGGAATCCTTCTGCCAAACACCTATAGCAAATGGTGACTTCTACAAGGGGCTCAATCATCCCTCACCTTGCATTAGAACAATTTTAGCATCTCTTATATTTCTAACAAAACTAGCTATTTTTTCAGTGCAGGAACCCTGACTGATACACATTTGAACTACAGCCCCTAGCACTAGGCCCTAATAGCACCTACTAGATATTCCGTAAGTGTCGCAAAAAACTGAGCTGGACTTTTCTATTGTCCCAGAATTTGCAATCAGGCCCCAAAGCTTGGGACAAAGAGACTCTGAGTACCAATATTCTGCTACCCTGGATAAAAAAGAAACACCGATCTTCCTTCAGACAATATGGGAAGTTGACCATGAATAGAGAAGAGAAAGATGGGGGAAAGCAATCATTAAAGTCAGAAATTGGCCTAATAGGGAGTTGTGTGGATGCTCTACCTATCTTGAAAACAAGTGAATTCAGATTTAAAAACCAAAGCAAGTCTTATATAAAAAAGGTGAATACCTGCCAGAGAGTTAGAGCAGATATTCATTTCCAGTTGGAACATAGAATTAAATTGTCAATCACCCTCACAAGCATCACAATTTCCCTATTTGAACAATGAGAGAAGAGATTGGAGAAATGCCAAATTCATGGTATGGGACAACAAAGATGGGTGAGTTTCCCTTGGGCCAGGTGAAGGTTGCTGGGTTTGAGCCAAACTGCAGAGACCTTAATCAAGACAGTGCACAGAAACATCGCTTATTACTGATTTATTATTCCTCACTCATCTCTAACATAACAACCATGAATGCAAACCTCTTGCACTAAAACCGCTGTGGTCCAGGAACTACCGAGGAATTGGAAATACTGTTTTCTAAACATACAACATTTGGTGTAAATATGGCTGTATAAGTCAGTAGTTTTCATCTTTGCTTCCTGAGTATCTTACATATAAAACAAAAATATATAAAACTAATTTTCAGCAAAACTACAAATCAAGTATATATAATCTGCAGACTCCAAAATATGTCTAAGGGCTACCAAAACAAACCAAATTGTGCAAAAGCCTTTCAGGAGAACTAAGCAGTTCAGAGGGTGGGGAGCTGGCCAACCAAAGGCAGATGTCAGGACATCCAACAGAAACATCCTTCGTGAAGGTGAAGGACTCAGCCTGAGGAATAGTCTTCATTTGCAACAGCCAGTGTCAGACCAAGGTGAGCAGGACTAGTGGCAAAAATCCTCACCCCTGCTCCCCTGCCCAACGATATCGAGAAGAGGCAGCCTGTCTCTGCAGCAGCAAAGAAGATGAGAACTTTTGGGTGTGATTTGGCAAGTTTCTTCCCCCAAGTAATCTCCTTCAACTTATTCCATAATGAGCAATGAAAAGGGATGGGTCTAACACAGAAGGTAGCTACTATAACAGAAAAATATGAGAAAAATAGCCCAAACTTAGTAAGAAAAATGCTGAAGAAATGTATTATCTGCACCATGGTTATAATATTTTCAGAAGTAATGGAAAAGAGAGGAGGGAAGAAAAACTTTGGACCCAGGAAGAGGGACTGCTTAGCAGAAAACTTAGGTAGAAATTTGCATTCGTTTTTCTGCAGCGCTGGGTTGATGGGTTAGCTAGGAATTTGACACAGAGGACTGCGGGGACAAGAGAGCCCCTTTGGAGGAAGATGGCACTGGATGAAAGAGGAGGAAGCCTCAATGAGAGAGAGAGAGAGAGAGAGACAGCGAGAGAGAACATACTGAGACACTCTGGAGCCAAAGGCCCCAAATTAATTCCCATGACTGTGCTGGAAGCTTTGCCGAAGCATCATCAGGGTTTGTTTTCCTCTCCTCTTTCTTTATGTTGCCAAAAATATGAGGTTTGAAATTTCTTAAAGTCTCCTCTTTGCCCTTTGCTCAAGAGCTTCGGGAGGCATAAAAACCACTAATAATGAAAAACATAGCAATAACATTAGCAGGAAGCCATAAAAACAAGTGCCCCACAGCCTAGAAAACCTGGCTGGCAGGGCACTTGCTTGGCTGAATCCTCATGAGGTCTGCCCTGGCTGGGCTTTGTGGTGACATGCCGGCCAGGACACACATCACAACACTGCTGGCCTCCAGAGTTGGTGAGGAGCCACCAGGGATTCTGATGTCCCCACGGGGCCCAGGCATGACTCTGTACCAAATAGCCCTACCTTCCACCAGCTTCCTGGACCATTATTGAAGGCAGACAGTAGCTCAAAGTGCCCCGGGCTTTCATATACTGAGCAACCTGTGAGGCTGGTATTAGCCTTCAACTTTGCGGACAAAGTTCCAGAAGTTATGACCTTGCCCTGGGACACTTACTGTCTAAATATGAATCTAAAACTGGAACCCAGACTCAAATCCAAATTCGGTTGTTTTCTGGTTGCAGTTGAGTGGAGAATGCTGTGGGCATAAGGTAGGGTCTGGTGATTGGGAGGCAGGGCAACATCCCAGCCAGCCTGAGGCTCAGATCTCTATAGTGGAAGTACCTACAGAGACCACTCTCTCTCCCCATGGGCTCCTCTAGTCTTATTCAGGAAAGACCTAATCATTTAAGAGTTTCAGAAGTCAATTCCCTTAGCTTGTTTGTACATCAGTTTCATCTTCCAGAAAAATGTTTACAGAGAAGAAATGAGAAAATGCCAAAAGAGCCATCAGAAAACTTTGTGATGGCCTCTTGATTCATGGAGAAAGCAGTGAGTTGTCCCCACTTGCCCTACCTTTCCTACTGAGACCTGGTGTAGTCCGTTTGATTCCAAGTCTTCATCTTCCTGCTATTCCAATAACACCCTCTGCACACCTAGGCTCATTGTCAGATTTGACTCTGCAGCCTAACCTAATGCTAATTTTAAATTTCAATCACCTAGCCAGTTCTCTGCAATGTGTGGATATTTATTGCCAGCATTTAATTGCTCTAAGACATTAAAATAACTCAAAATGCCAAGCCTGGCAGACATAGCCTATTGTCTGTAAATGGCATTTTCACCAGTTACTTTAAAGGGCTCAGCAGCTATCATCACATAGGCACTAGCTGGTCTATTGCTTTGGGAAATATCAACTCCTCCCAAGACAGAAACACATTCTGCAGACATTATCAATGCCTCTCATTGGAAAAATAATTGCAATACTTTGCTTTTAAATCATTGTTCATAACTTACAAACCTATCGATGTATTCATTTGATCTCTTAAAATCTGTTTTTATCTTTCCCATTTAATATAAAAGAAAACCATGATTGTTTCAATTATTCGTCAGATACTTAACTCCCCTTGTATCTTTTCTTATCCTTATTGATGTCAGGGTTGGTCGTGTGTCTTGCTTTGGCCGATGGAATATTTAGTGTCTGTGATGCAAGCAAAGGCATATGAATCAAGTTTGTGGTGTTGAGCATGCCTTCCTGCACCACTCCCATTGTCATATGAAGAGCTTCACCCCAATCGCTGCTATGCCTTCAGCCTAGGCCTCAGAATCCACCCATGTAGAGAAATTCTAATGAGGAAGGCAAGCCCAGCTCACAACCTGAAGCAGAACCACTCAACTGAGCCTGGTCAATCCACAGTGGACCTGCTGACTGGAAACATGAGAAAATACCCACTGTTGTAACTGACTTTTGTTACAAAGCATTATAGCAATAGCTGACTGATACAGAACCTGAAGTTTAGAGAGGTTAACATTTTTTCCAACATTGCACATCTGGTAAGTGTTTAAGGTGAGATTCACACTCAGATCTGTCACACTGAATAGAATGCTTTCCCTACTGTACTGCTGGGTGTGTGTGTGTGTGTGTGTGTGTGTGTGTGTGTGTGTGTGTGTGTGTGAATAAAATGTCCTTTGCCCTTATTCTTTCACTGTTCTCTAGAGGCACTCCCCCCCTCCATGCCCATGTCCACTGGAATGGCTGTGTGGCTCTGTTTCTCCAGGTCAGAGCAGATTCTAGATGAGACAGGAAGCCATTTCCTTCATGTTTTCTTGATGGCAGACTCGAAACCATAACTCTAGAGGTTAGAGACTGAGGAAGGGATATATCATTGCAATTAAGAGCACAAATGTTGGAAATGGATTCAGGTTTCAATTCTGGTTCAGCATTACATATATGGAATCTAGATGCATGGTTTAATTTTCTTCAACTTTAATTTCCTAAAGTATAAAATGACTTTAGTAATATGGACTTTAAAGGTGGTCCTGAAGATACGAGCTGATATCAAAATAGGGTCTGACAACTATTAATATTAAGGGCATTGGTTCTGGAATTAGACTGTTTAGGTTTATATGCTGGCTCTTTCATTTAGTATGGGAATTTAGGCAAATTCATAAACTCTCTAGTTTACTTTTGTATAAAATGAGGACAAGTTTGCACCTATCTCTTCGGGTTATTTCATAGATTAGATATGATAATAAAGAGTCTGACATACAGTATGTACTCAATACATATTAGCTAGTATTTTCCTTCCTTAATAAGAGCAGAATAAATAGTAGCTTATAAAAATTTTATTATGTGTATTTCACTCTACAATGCTGTAGGGGATTGCAAAATTCTGATATATCAATCTCTTTTGCATAGAGACCCTTTAGGGTATAAATCCAGTGCTGAGAATGAAAAGGAAATTTCCAGTGAACAGATTTTTAAAACATAGACTCATCAAACTAGAACCTTGAGCAAATGTTATGCGAGCATGTTTATGTTATAGAGTGTTACAGTTCAGCAAAAGACCCTGTGAACTTCTCCTCCCAATTGCCAGGAAAAAAAAGATTGTGTGTGTGTGTGCATTATGTTGACAAAACAAGGCATATCTACAGGCTACATTCTGCTGAGTCACCAGCTAAGATCTCTCTTTTGGGGAGCAAATTTGTGTCATAACTCTTACTGGTAATAGATGTTAGTAAGACATTTCTGTGTCCATGGAGACTTTACAGATGTCAGTTCTTGAGCATCTATTTGCATGGGCTGATGTCTACCCAGAAGACATGCACCTGAAGGAGGTACCAGAGGACAGATCTTCAAAAGGAGAGGTGAGCTTGCTATCCAGCCCCCTGTGCGGGAGCACTGTGCACAGTTGAGCAGGTTGGGCACCAACTAGGACTGTGTATAAAATCACATGTATATGCAACGGCCCTGTAGCACTAGGGACCATATATTTATGTGTGAGAAGGCTATTTTTTGAGAAGCTCTGTGACCTGAGCAGTACTATGTGAGGCCCTGTCTAACAGTGTGTAATACAAAAGAACCGACAAGTCTTCCCTCACTGCAATAGAACAGACAGCAGGCGATTCTAGTGAGAGGCAGTGTCTTCCCCATGGGGAAGCGTGAGGAAAAGAGTGTATCGTTTGCAAAACTACATTCCAATATGGTTTAGCTATTTGACTGTTTTTCATCCGTTCAAGCAACTTTCAAGAGAGGTAAGGTATTATTTTTATCCATGTATTAAAGAAAGCTGAAGCCCTATCATGTCATGTCAGCCATGTCATCTGAGGCTCTTGGGTCTAGTATAGACATGACAGATTCCAGAAAATGCCTGAGGGTGCAGACTTGTTCTGGAGCATATGGGAGCCTTCCCCAGAGGGCTCTGAGAAATTCATACTTCTCAAGGCCTGAGCAAAAGGTGCGAAAATTAAGGAAATTTGAATTTGAATGTCACTGTTATATTTTCTTCGTCTGTACCCACAGGCTGGAAAGTTCTGGGAAAGCAGGGAAATGTGGTCGTGATTTTTTTTTTTAAAATATGCCTTTATTGCTTTCAAAGAGAGGAAGGGAGAGGGAGGGAGAAACATCAATGATAAGAGAGTCATTGATTGGCTGCCTCCTGCACGCCCCCTGCTGGGGATCGAGCCCAAAACCCGGACATGTGCCCTGACCGGGAATCAAACCACCATCTCCTGGATCCTAGGTCAATGCTCAACCGCTGGGCCAAGACGGCCAGGCTGGTCCAGATATTTTAAAATGTCAGTGAATGTTATATAGTTTTATATAAGCTAGTTATTAATTTAGAAAAAATATAGACATTGCCACCTTGATGGTGACATGACAAGTTCTGCACTAATTTATTTATATATATATAGATAGAGAGTCCCAAAAAAATATATACACACACTTTGACTAATTATAAAGGCAGTGTTTATTAAAATGCATTTTATTTTCAAAATTGAGCTATCAGCTGTTACAATATATATTTTTGGGACACACACACACACATAAGTACCCTTCAAACTGAATACTGTTATCTACAGTTTAAAGATGGAAAAACAAAGGCTTAGAAAAATAAGCAACTTGCCCAGAGCAAGGATTGCAACCCAAGCCTGAATGACGCCAAAGCTTGCTAATACCTCCTCTCTGCTTCAGTGATCTTCAGACCTGCTGTGTAGACCATATTGACCATAACATTGGCACCACAAACTGGGTTATGGAGAAGAGATAGCCTATTGCCCTGTTATTATTTCCACTGCTGATCTACGCTGAAATTATGCAGAACCTACTCAGCCTTCAGGTTCACTCTCTGTGGACACAGCATTGTTTTATAAGATTCATTAAGTTCGAAACTGAACCTATTTCATCAAGTCTGCTGGGCCTTGGAGAACCTGAGTCATCAAGGACCCACTGAAGTGATGGCTATGATGTCATCTTTTACCCTTCATCAGATAGCCAAGTGTTTGAGTATGAATCTGAGATTATTTTAAGTAGGGAGAAAACCCTTCCCTGACTTTGCAACAAAGAAACATAAATTCACCAATATAAATACACACCTTTACCAAGAGCATTTTACCCTTCACGTTTAACGGGGACAGAAATCTGTTGCATCTTTTTAACTCGGAAGAAATTCTTTTTCTTTTTAACTGTGGGTCCCTGCTTTGTCTCATTCTGTTCGGGTCCTTTCTTTTTAAAAAAAGAAAGAAAGAGTTTTATTAAATAACTTCATTAAAATAAATCGATATACAAAAAACTGCACATATTTAATATAAACAATTTGATGTTAATGTATATTTGATTTAATGTACACAGTTTGGAATATGCATATATCCACCTGTGAAACCGTTGCCACAATTAAGGTAATAGACATAACTATGACCCCCAAAGTTTCTTTGTGTTTTTTGGTGTATGTGTGTGTGCTTGTGGGTGTTGTGGGTGGGAGGCAAGAAGAAGAAAACTTGGGACGAGAGCTACCCTCTCCAATTTGCAAGGGCACATAGTGCTAACTATAGGAACTATGTTGTATAGCAGATCTCTAGAACTCGCCCATCTCGCGTAACTGAAATGCTATGTCTATTGAACAATAACTCCCCTTGTGTTGGCCTTTGCAGAACATTCCATTTGGCTCAAGGTGATCTTTGGGGGAGACCCTCAGAGTCTGCTATGGAGCTAAGGAACTAATGTTGAAAAAGGAATTCCACAGGGCACATTTACTATTCCCCTGCACCCTAATTCCCAGAAAGTGATTAAAAACATACACAGAATAATCGTATAAGTGTAACATTTAAAAATGCATGACCAAGAACTTACTGTTTGGCGAGGGGAAAAAATAGGTTTGGCTATACAACTTTTCCAGGAAGAAAGAGCCTCAAGAAAGAAACGGGAAGTGTGGAATATGGTTGATTTTGTTTGTGGGGACCTTTGGCACACTCATCAAATGAAGGGGGGGGGGCTGTGATGACTCAGCACCTTTCAGTTCTGACAGCACAGCAGCCTTGTTTCAGGAGGAAAAGTCCTGAATGCTGGTTTCGGTGTCCCAGGGAGCGAGATAACTGAGAAATATTCCACCTCAGGGTGGATGTGTATCTAATCCCAGGAAGGAATCTTTTTAAAAAATGGTTTATTAATTTATTTTGCACGTCTCTACTCAGCAGCTGAAAATCTTCCTGGACGGGAGCCCTGAGCCACACTCTGACTGAGCGCCAATTTCCAGTGTTTTAAAATGACTCTTTCAACAAATACTGATGTTCTCATAAGAAACTACCCAGAGGCCAGTGAAACTTTGACAAGAAAACATTTGCTTTGAAATGTGCCAAACAATCGGGATCCTGCTCATCACGGGGTTTGCCGGGGCTGCCGACAGAGCCCAGAAGGCGCTGCGCAGAAAGTGCCCAGGAGCACCGTTCATCTCGCCACCCGGAGTGCTCCGGAGGGGCCCCGGGCAGGCCTGAGTGAGCGGGCTCGCTTATTTCTGATGCAGGAGGAAAAAACAAACCCAAAAGCCCATCAGGCTGCAGGTGAGATTGCCAAGAGTCTCATCCAGCCGAGCCTTTGGTGAAGGCTTCCCAGAATTCGCAGAGATGCCGCCCTTGGCCCTGATGGACGCAGAGGAAAGCGTGCCAGGAGGGCCGTGAGATTGAGAACTGTCTCCTGGGAGCTGGATATCGCAAAAGTAAGGGATTCCGGTGTGTTTTATTGCCAGTGGGATTCCAGAACTGCATTCGTGGCTTCAGGATGATAAAATGGGAAAACACTGACTGCAGGTGTGTGAACCTGATCGCCAATCCCAGCTCCACCCTGCTCCAGCTCTGTGACTTTGGGCAAATCACTTTTGCTCTCCCTGGGCCTTTGCTTTCTCCTCTATAAAATAAGTAGAGTTCTGAGTTATCCAATACAGTAGCCCCTAGCTACATGTGGATTAAATTAAAATTTACTTTCTCAGTACCACTAGTGAAATTTAAACTGTCACATGTGGCTAGTGGCTACCATATTGATAGCACAGATTATAGACCACTTCCATCATCATAAAAGTTCTTTGGAACAGCGCTGGTAGAGATGATGTACCCGGTCTTTTCCAACTCAAAAATTCTGAATGCATGCCCACCTACCATCTGTGTAATTCAGGATTATAAGGTGTGGACTTCTGGCCTGGGACAGTAGGTTTTGTCTGTTAAACATAACAATGAGAGTAGTATTTGTAGCAGAACGGGGGGGGGGGGGGGGCGCATGTTGGCTGGGATCTGCATTCACCCACCAAGCAGATGCAACAAGGAACACAACGGAAAACCCCACTGGAGGGAAATCAAGGAGAGAGCCGGCTGGCCAGATGGCACTCCTGGGTCCCCATTCCCAAACCTCCACTTGGTCAAACCTCAGGAAGGGGCAGAAATATTAGAACGAGCCCTCAGAGAATAAGGGCTTTTACTGGAGACTCATCCATAGCTAACTAACTCAGGATAATTCACAATTGAAAATCTGGTTAATGCTATAAGAATTAAATTCCAAAAGAACCTGCCTCCAAAGAAGCTGGAATTACAGATTCAACTTCCCAGCAAACCATGAGGGTAGTGCAACTCATTATCGCTGGTCCTCAGAACATGCTGCTCACAGAGCAAATCAAGATCCTCCAGCCTATGTAGCAGCAGCTAGTTGGGTGGCTCAGTTAGTTGGGTGTCATCCTGTGCACCAAAAGGTTGCCAGTTCAATTCCGGGTCAGGGCACATGCCCAGGTTGTGGACTCAATCCCCAGTGGGGGGCGTGCAGGAGGAAGCTGATCAATGTGTGGCTCTCACATTGATGTTCCCCTCTCTTCCTTCCTCTCTCTAAAAATCAATTAAAAAGACTTAGAAACAAACAAACAAAAAAGGACACCTCTGGTCACTCAGCTCCTATTCTTTGTCCACTGAGCTTCTATGTTTTCCTTGGACACAGCTCACTTTTGGTTGCTATTGTGATTGTTGGCTGTTAATTTTTGAGTCAGAGAGAGCGCTGAGCATAGAAAAGAGGCACTGTTGGCAGGATAGAAGGATTCAGGCCAAATGGGAATAATTCTGGCATATTTTTCATTGTAATGGAGTGCAACTAAATCCACAGCTGATGCTCATTTAATCACAGCCTCAAGGTCTGGAGAGCTAGGCCAGTGGAAAATCCACTGCAGCACCATTTTAGCCCAAAGTTTACATTCTCTACTCTCCCTATGTCAGCCTTTGCTCTAATGAAATAAGACTGATCATGAACAATTGCCTAGGACTCATTGTACACTTGGGATGCTTCCAAAGGCTTTAGGTATAGTTGCTCATTTAATCCTCATAGTAAGCGTATGAAGTAGGTATTATTATTGTCCCATTTGACAGTGTGAAATGGAGGCACAAAGAGTTTAACTATGCCACAATAGGCATGGATTCTGCACTCAGGAACTCTCGTTTTAGAGTTTCTGTGTTTTACCATGATGCTACATAGGCTTTCTAAATAAAATAGAATTTTAGCTGAAAGTCAGCTTGTAAATGGAATAACTTTTATAAAATAGTCAGTTTCAAGGTTAACATATTAGAAAAGGAGGCAGAAAGAGCAGAGTGACTGTACAGGAGCAGGGGTGTGCTTGGTTGATCCCACTGAAGCCAAATCAGTGACCGCAACAGTCATGCAAATCAAAATCCAGAACACATCCTTCCAACGGAGGCTCTTAGCCGATACAGCATTCATTAACTGTACTTTTCCTTTTTTTCTTACTCACAGAGTGCAACAAACAGCGACATAGTCAGAAGGAAGGGCATTATAAGGCGGATGGAGTCCTTAAAAAGAGACGTAGAACCCTGACCGATGTGGCTCAGTTGGTTGGACGTCACCCTGTGCACCATCTGTGCACCAAAAAGTTACGCTCCCACATCAGTGTTTCTCTCTCTCTCTCTCCCTTCCTCTCTCTCTAAAAAAAAAATCAATAAAAATTTGAAAATCAATAAAAAAGCAAGAAGTTGTATGAATTTGAAAATATGAGAGGATTCCACTTGAGACTGGGCATGAAATCATAATATTGGCCATTTTTTAAGAGCATTTACTCTACCAGGAAGTATAGCAAGGGATAATGTACATTTTCTTGCAATCCAGGCAGCTGCCACATGGGTGGTTAGAGAATTTCATATGACGTAGTCAGTGTCAGACTGTTCGAGACACAGCGATCAGAGAAGGCTGAGAGATTAATGCCCTTCATATGCCTACTATGATTTGTCAACAAAATAACCCTCTCTTATGAAGCAGCAATATGAAATAGTTGAATGCTTTCCTTAAAATGTTGAGAGACATAATGAGTAGCAACTTAAAAAATTAGTTTACCTGAGTGCTATTGACAGCCTCTTTCATACTCACTGTGTATTGATCTTCAGTGATAAACATTCTTAAATCTGTTTCAGACACAGAGACCTGTTCTAAGAAGGTCTTATTGCCATGTCTCACTCTCCCATCTCCAACATCCCATTTCCAACATGAATGCACACACTCATGCTCATGCACACACACCCCTCAACCTGAATTCCAGGGGCAAGGTCTCTAAGCATTGAACATTTCATGTTCCAGGTTCTATTATTTCTGTCTACTTCCTTTTTTCACAGCCACTGCCATCTCCCATTCCCTAAATGATGGGTTCCTCTCTGAGGACAAAGTCTGTACATTTTAGATGCAGTCATTACTAGGTTTGTGTCCGGTTTGGGCCAATACTAACTGTGTCAATGTGGGATGTTTGTATGCATGAAAGAAGATGAGTTTTCAGTACATAGCAGCAGTTCTGAGCTTGACACAGTAAAATCACCCCCAGAGTACACCAGTTAACTATGCTCCGATCCTAGTTGCCTAAGTCATTTTACTTGTATTTTCAGAGTGTACATCTCAGCCTCTTTTGTTCATGCCATTATAATAACATGTGTCTCTAGAGATATGTGGAATCAAAGCTACGAGTTGTATAGCCCTAATAGCTAGAAAGTTGATGGAAATAATTAAGACTAGAATCAAGCAGATGAATCCAATCAAGCTGTAAGGTAGCATGGATTGCAAATTTCCTTAAATAGATGAACGAATAAAATACTATTAGGACTGACATTCAGAATGGTGGGCAATCTGCCCCATTTAAATTCTGGAGTCCCTGCCACAGTGATCATTAAAAACCTGCAAATAAATTTTAATCAATGTTCTAGACAGTTTCTCTAATTTTTATGTAACCTTCACTAGTTGAGAAGGTAGCCTCAAAATTATTTAGATAATATAACTCTTGTTAGTGAATGAGAATAATTTAACCGAGAAAACTGGAAATAAATGCTTAAGAGAATTATGACTTTGCATTAAATATGTGCTTAATATCTTAAGTTTATAATATTTAAAAGAATTTTGCCTCTGAGAGTAACATATCAACTTTATGATTTCAATGTGAAATGTATAACTAATTGATTTAGCTATGTAACTTGAAGTTAAAATTTTACTATACATATATAATGTATATATATATAGTAGGACTGTTTAAGATAAATTTAAATTTTCTGTTTTTATATGTTTAATTTATAGATTCCAAAGAGTGGTCAAGAAGATTTTTTTTACATGTTTGTTAATGGAAGTTCTTAATAAGAAAATTTAATGTACTAAATTTATAAAGTGAGCTTAAAGTATTCAAAAGAGTTTAAAATTTAACATTTTAAATAGGACAGAATAGTAGTTGAAGTCCCTTTAAAACTGAGTGTTATATTTTGCTATATTTATATGTACAATAAGATTTATAAGTAGAATTAAAAATAAGAAAAGACTTGTTTTGAATTAATTTTAATAAATTAAATGTTAATATTAAAAGTTGAGCAATGTCTAGATAATTTCTCTGTCATTAACACCTCCCTAGGGAACCCAATTCTTGCCTTAACAGTTTCTTGTACTTAGTTTTATTGCCCTCCTCTTGGGGAACCTCCCAGGACTGGGCTGTGGAGTTGGATGCCAGCCATGAAGAAGCGGTTAGCTTGGGGCAGCTCAGGGGTCAGGGGTGGAAATGTCACCTGAAGACTAATGACCGGCAGGTATCCTTTGGAGTGAAAAGGAAGAGTGTTTCCTAAGCCAACCCTAATGACAAATGATGCTGGATTAATTGGCTGTTTGCTTAGTGGCTTCTGCTTTTAGTACAAGATGTATGCCTTTTGGCAACCAGTCCTAGGCTGGCGTGTTGTGTCCTGAAGGGTGAATGGAAAATGTTTTCATTGACAGGAAAAGTGTGGAAAATTGGCATTGCTATTGGTTAGATCAAATGCTAATTTGAGTTGAGTAGCTGCCTTTCTTTTTTGTTAGAAATGAAGCCAGAGAGAGAGAAATAAAGGGATGCTTCATATTAGTATCAACTCAAATTCATTAGATTTTTTGAGGAAGAAATAGACTTATTGGTGGGGAAAAACCGATATGCTTGAGGATGGAGACCTGAATTCATACCGTCTTCTCTCTTAGTTAAATACATTTCTCAGAACATGGTTCAAATAGTGGCAAATTGACACTGATCTGTAGAAAAGTCATCTGCACCACAACAGAGACTGGATGAAGTTTTGGAATTAGCTGCAACTGCTCAAGGGTGTCCAACTCTGTGTGTCCTGATCCCTCACTCTTACCCCTACTTCCACTTCACTCATCAAAGCCAGGCTGGGAGCTCTTCGGGGAAGGAGTATCTCTCCTGAGTTCTTCTCATGTTCTTCCTTTTAACTCCTGTAAATCTTTCTGCTGTGTGTCCACTCACTTTGGTCTAACCTTGAGAGCAGAATAAGACTGCTAGCCAGAGGCCTCCAATTTAAAGTTATCATTATTGGGCAGACGTAAAAGCAACAGAACTAGAGCATTCCAGCACATGCCACGATCAGAGCAGAGGGTGCTGTGGGGAGATGCCAGCAAGTCAGTGTTCTGGGGCGTTTGGAGGCCGATCCAAGGTGCGCTTTAACTACACCTGCCTCAGGATTCACCCACAAAGTTTCAGCTAAGAATGAAAGAAACTTGGTTAGAAAAAAGAAAAGTGTGATTGCAGAGGATTCGGGGAACGAGACAAACAGTAAACATGACCAAGTACCCAGAGAATGTTCAGCAAATATACTTTGTAGAATTTTGGAAGTACAAGGCCTCTGAGAATGATGAAATCCAAATCTTTAATTTCATGGATGCAGAGGGATCCCGAGTCTTGCCCGGGGCAGAGAGCACTAACACCCCAAGGCAATTAATTTCCTTTCCACTGTGTGAGGGTCCTTTGGAAGGTAACGCTTGTTGGTGGAACTCGTTACAGGCACAGAGGCCGCCTGGTGAGCTTGCCCGCACAGCTCCCTGCTGCTCTTCTCCGGGGTTGGCACTCCTCTCCCTCCGAAATGAAGAGGTCTCTTCTAATTAAATTTTGCTGACAAAAACAGGCAGCTATGCCAGGAACCATAGTTTACTGCTTTGATTCTTTTACAATATTGTATTAAAATAGCATTTCTCTTCACTAGGGAGTTTTAGGCGCCCTCTCAGCTCTGCACCAGAGGCGCACATATCACGGGCCTCACTCCAGTCCCGGCCCTGTCTGGATGCACCACTCCTTGGTTAGGAGGAAAAGGTAACTGGCCCCTATAAAGCAAGCTTCTACCTGGCATCTGGTAAGTTATGGGAGTGTAATCAGCCACTGAAAATTTAAATCATCCTCATGCTTCCTTTGGCAAATTTCCTGTGTGGGCTGTGAAGATTTTATGCCCAATGTTTAATGCTTGAGATTCTCCAATGATAATACCGGCCAGGAAAATGTTTCCAACATACTTTACAGAATTTTCAAAACAGTGACAAATGGAATAAAAGCTAATATATTTTAATGAGCCTCAGGAAGGAAGGTGGGGCTGGCCAGACAGAAAAGACAGGAGAATGGTTTTTCTTAAGCTTCCATGAGAAGGCCCAATTATAGCGGAGAGGTGATGGGGGGGCTCACACCAGGTAGTAGCAGTAGAAAAGGGGAGAAGTCCTTGAGTTTTGAGAATATTTAGATATATAGCCAATAGAATGTCCTAATGAGCAGGATATAGGATATGAGAGAAAGAATGGGATTGGCATTGATTCCAAGATTTTGGTCAGAACAACTGAAAAGATGAAATTACCGTCCACTGAAACGAGGAAATCTCTGGGGGGAGGGGGGGCAGGTGTGATAAAGCAGATCAAGAGTTCAGTTTTGGACTTAATAAATTTAAAGTGTTAACCGGACAACCAAATGCAAATGCTCAGTAGGCAGTTGGATATAAAGTTATAATTAATAATAACAAAAACAATAGCAACAAAAATAATAGAACTTCTTGAGTGCCAGGTATGCGTCTAAGTAATTCGCATGCATTTGTATTATCTTACATCCCTGTTTTATAGACGAGGTCAGAGTCTTAAGTGCCTTAGTCTACAGGGGCTGCTAAATCAGCTAACACCTGGGTTTTAGTCCCATAAGATTTATATCAGGCTTCTCACCTCCAGAACTATAAGAGAATATATTTGTGCTATTGTAAGGCACTAAATTTGTGATAACTTGTTGTTGCAGCAGCAATAAAAAATGAATACAGATTTTGTACCTGGAAATGGGGTGCTGCTGTGACAAATACCTAAAAATATGGGTGTGGCTTTGAAATTGGAAAGGGCTAGAGGGTTGAAGAATTCGGGAACACATGAAAGAAACAGCCTACGTTCCTTTGAACAGATTATTGGTACAAAGATGGATATTAAAGCCACTGCTAGCGAAGGCTCGGAAGGAATTAAACAGCACGATAGGGAAAACCCATATCCTTTCAGAGAATATTCAAATTCTTAAAAGACTGCTGATAGAAATAGGGACATTAAAGGAGCTGCTGCTAAAGGCTCAGAAAGAAATGGCACTGTGTTATTGGAAACTGGGAGACAGCGTTCTTGCTACTTAGTGGCAGAAAGCATAGCTGAATTGTGTTTAGAGTTGGGTGAAAAGCAGAACTAATAAACAGTGAGCTTGGATATTCAGCTGAGGAGATTTCCAAGCAAAGTGTTTTTCAGCCTGGTTCTTTTTGCTGCTTATAGTGAAAGGAAAGAGATGCATTGAGAGGAGGACCATTCAGCACAAAGGAGCCTGCACTTGATAATTTAAGGAATGTTAGCCTATTCAGATCACAAAAGATACCAAAACTGGGAGGTTCACTGTCAGGAAGGTATGCTCTAAAGAGAAATCCAAGGGTGTGGCTCGACAGTCTTTTTCTAGGTCCTTGGAAGACACAAAAGGTCACAATATTCAGTCCCACAGGAGGCTTTTTGAAGTGATTAGGTGTGTGAATTTTGCATCCCCTCAGCCATCCCAAAAGAAGCCAAAAACAGAAATGAGATTATCTAGGAAAGATTCATGCAGGAACATCTCGTCTACTGAAATCAGTCCCTGAGGTATAATAGGAGACCCAAAAGTCTTTTAAGGAAGTTATATCAGCAGATACACTATTTGTTTGGACTAAAAGGGACTGAGAGAGAATGAATCCATTTGATAGTCCATTTTCCAGAATCCACTGATCCCTAAAAAGGGATGATGGAATATTCTCTGTTACTCAGTTTCTCAGCAGTGATTCAATTTAACACACATGTATTGAGTGCCTACATTAAGCCAACTAATGTGATAGGAACTGGGCATATGAATGTAGCCTGAGCACCTGCTATGGCCTCTTGTACATGGAAAACTTCATTAATCTCAACTGCAAGCTCACATGTTGATTCATTGTAAGAAGAAAATAGAAAGGGAGAGAGTGACTCCTTTAGATGAAAGAAGGTCCTTCTGAGGCATCAACTCTTACCCTAGGAGCTGAATGACTACAAGGAGCCAGCCATGTGAGGCCCTGGGGAGCCCACTCTAGAGCATGGAGGCCAAAGGCCTGCATCCAGAATGATTGTGGCAAAATAATCCAGGAGGAGAAAGGCCAGTGTGGCTGGAGCGTGGTGACTGAAGGAGAGCATTGAAAGTGATGAGGTCAGGGAGAGGTAGAAGCTCTATTACGTCCATGTTAAGTTTGAATTTTATTTTTAATGCTAAGGGATCCATTTGAAGGTTTTACACAGGGAGACGTGGTTCCTCAATTGGTTTTTCTTTTTAAATCACCATGACTGCCTATGTGGAGGACAGATTACAGTGACGCCACTATAATTTGGTATATATTCTGTGACATGCAGCAGAGAATAAAACAACCTAATGAGACAAGTCCAGGCAAAAATAACTGAAATTATTCGAACATCATTTTGTCAAACCAATTGGGGAAAGAAAGTTGCAGAAAAGGACAGTTGGAATCTGGAACCCTGTACATCCGGCGGATGACAAAGGAAGGGCCTGGCCATCCAGTGACAGTCAATACAGTTTAAGAATCCAGAAACTTTGAAGAGAGTTATTAAACTCATGGTATAAATTATGCGATCAAGATCAGTCTATTTTTCAAAAATCAAAGTAATGAATCTTAATGAGAACATTAATGTGTTATATTCTCAATCTATCTTATTTTCACATTCTTTTCTCTTGACTTTGATCATTTATTTCTGCTTTTTCACGATCTGTCCTTGAGGGAATGGAGAGGTTTCATTAGCCATTTGCTTCATTCCTCTTGGGGACCAAAGCACTCGCCTGTTGAACACCCTCACAAGTGGTAGGCCTGACCCCTACGATATAAGTGAAAAGACTCCACAAGAGGTAAACAGGCATCATTTGTCAGCAAGGGACTATGTTAGTATTTTATGCATGCTGCCTCATGAATCTTAACAATAAAAGTATAAGATAGGTGTTGTTTTTTCCATTTTCCAGATAAGAAAGTTGAGACTCACAATGTCTGGCAAACTGTCTTGGGTTACAGTTTGAGATTTTAATCCAGGAGACTATGAAATCCAAAGACCAAGACCGTCTCCTTGGGATAGTCCAAAAAGAATTATTTGTGCTGTCGGAGAACCTTAGGGAGAGTTCTGCCTCGCCTTCTAGGAGACCTTGTGGGACCTGGAGTGCATATCAATTTTCAGTCATTATTGATCACCCCCTCATCACATGTATTCCTACATATTTTTAAACACCTTAGTGATAATTAATTGGATACCAATGGCAATTCAGAAAATTAGGATTAATGTAGCATTATAGTAGCTTTAAAGTTGTCTTTTATAAAACAACTTTTTAAAAGGTTGGATGCCATATAAAATCCACTCCCACTGCTACTACAGTTCAGTAATGCAAATTGTTTTTCTTTTTGTGGTAATTTAATGCTCCCCTGAGCTGGCTCCCATGCTTTCAGAGCCGGCCTCCAAACAGTCATGCTCTGATACAGACTCCTACAACGAGAAATTCATTTTCCGCTTGACTTTGTAAGTGAAATTACACTCTGACACTGCTCCTTGCTGCTGTCACTGAAAGGTATTAATGAAACATGGCACCAGAAATTTATTTGCAAGGTTATCTTCTGTTATATCTTTTGGTCTGAAGTGCCTTTTTAGATCCCTGTGACAAGACGGGTGGGGGAAGGAAACTCAGTGTGACCAGAAAATCATACAAATTGTTGGGTTTCCAGATTAAGAAAAAGGCAACATTTTCAGAGATATCTTAACAATTATAAAAGAGAACTGTTCTCAGGAAAAAAACTATATAGATGTTTTTATTCTGCTATCAAATCTCAAGCTTAAGGTTGTCTTTCAATAGGGTGTTCTCGCTTATCATAAGCCAGAAGTTGTTAGAGGGCCTCCCATCCTTTAGAAAGGGAAGTTACCTTGACAATGAAACTCACTGTTCAGGGAATGGTTACAGAGGCAAGATGTTTAACATCAGGATGAAGTTTCTTGGAGTATTTCTCTGTTGACCGAGTTCACATGTTCCCCGTTCTGAGAGAGCAAAACCAACCATATTTAAGCAGCAGCCTGTTTAGATACTCTGATCGGCAGACAGCTCACCCAAGTCTACCAATATCCTGTCCATATCCTTGCCAAGTTCCCCATGATTTATTAAGTACACTGGGTCAGCCAGATTTCTATCCAATTTGTACTCAAGGGTCATCTACACATGGCTCTGAGTTATCCCCCAGGGCTTTACTTTTACATCCAAAGCAAACAACTAACACCCACCTCCTTGTATTTCTTTGTTAATACAATATGGTGAGTGGTTTGTGTCCTGGGTAAGCTTGTTGATAGCTGAGCATACCTTTCATGATGATTGCTATATTCCTAGAAAAAGCACATAATAGAGGAATAAAAGATATTTGTTGAGTCAATAGATGAACAAGTAATTCTAGGGTAGTTGTTTTGCTTCCAAAGCTGTACAAACCATGTTAAGCTTCCAGAATCAAAATTATAGAAAGAACCAAATCTTAATTTTGGTGACATTTTCTGGGCTCTGAATTAATCTGTTTTTCACTGTCCTTGTACTTTGGGGTTTGTTATTTAGTGATTGTTAGTCTATTTTAGGTTTTCCACAAAGTGTTGAGTAGTTATTTTTAAAATGCTATCTGAACTTGAACGTGGGCTATTGTATAGTTCCCTGTAGACATGATATGTGTTTAGCTTTAATTTTTACCAATGGCAAGTCTTATAGACCAACTTGACTATGATAGTTCATTAAAAATAATCTGTTTTCTGGGATCTTTCAGAAGTCATCATTTTTCCAGCGACTCCAACACAACTTCCAATTAACTTGCCTTCATTCCCAGTCTGAGTTAAATGATCCTTCCCTGGCTTTCAGAACATTCCTTATCACTGCACTTATTATTTCTTTCCATTATAATTGACTACCAGTCCCTCTGGACTGTGTGTATGCTAAGAGCCTGTGGCCCCATTCACCACTTCTTTTTTTTTCCAGATCTTAGCACAGCATTTAATATATAGTAAAGTCTTAGCATAAGTTTGGTGAATGAAGAGATAAAGAAAAAACAATGATAAAGAAAAAACAATGATAGATGACGATAGATAGATAGATAGATAGATAGATAGATAGATAGATAGATAGATAGATAGACAGATGATAGATAAAATTTCATATGGAGGAGATGGAGACAGTCAGGACTCCTTTTGGGCTCTAGCATAAATAAACCTCAACAGACTTTTGTCCACAGTGAATAAATTGATTTTGGAGTCTGAATCAAAAACTGATATCCATTTGTCAGGGCAGTATGAAATAGAAAGCATGAGTCCTGAGGACTTTTTTTTTTACCAACTTCTCATATACTAAGAATTTTATGTTTAAAACCTAAAATTCCATATGTTCTTTGCCCAAGATATCAGCAACCCCTCAGTGTGGATTTTGAAGAGAGTCTGATGGAGTTTGTGAGTTTTCTATACTTTCCCGAAATACCTCCTGACGTAGGAGTATGTAGGAAACAATTATAAAGTTCCTCCCTCACTCTCCTAAACCACTTCTGTGCTGGAATGGAAACGGACAGACAGTTATTAGGTGAATTACTGCAAGATGTAATGGGGGAAACAGTAATTATCCCAAGTGCCCAGTCTCAGTTCTCACGGCCTGAAGACCATTATTATTAATAAACCTAGGCCCTGGGCTAAGTGACACTGGTATACATTAGCATATTTAATGCTCATGATAACCCAGTGAGATCCAAGATTATTTATATTTTATGGAAATTAAAATCATGCAAATTTTAATTATGCAAATTTGAAATAATTTAATATAAAATGATCAACACATTCCAACTTTATTTACAAAATTTCAAATATAGCAAATGTCCCCCCATTTTAAAGAGCATGAAGAGTTTGCCTAATTTAAATGACAAGCCTGGAGAATTTTAAATATTATTTACATTTTGGTAACATGTAGGTCTACCACTTTTGCTGGAAAATGATAATTATTAGAGTGAAAGCTAATATTTATTGAACACTAAGCACTTTATAGGTATTATCCCCTTTATTTTTCACAAAAAGTCCAATGTTGTAGGACTATGATTTTTTTCCATTCTGCAGATGAGGAAACGTTTAGTAGCAGAAGCAGAATTTAAACTCAGGCAGCCTGCCTCCAGTCTTTTTGTGTTGTTTTAAAATATGTTTTTATTGATTTCAAAAAGAGAGGAAGGGAGAGGGAGAGAGAGAGAGATAGAAACATCAATGATGAGAGTCACTGATCAGCTGCCTCCTGCCCCCCCCTGACTGGGGATCGGGCCCACAACCTGGGCCTGTGCCCTGACCGGGAATCGAACAGCGACCTCCTGGTTCATAGGTTCACGCTCAACCACTGAGCCACACTGAGCCAGGCCTGCCTTCAGTCTTTTCAGGATTAGTCTTGAATTCTGTGCATTTTGAATTAATCTAACTTTTAGGAACTCTCCTCTCACATAAAATATGCCTGCCTTGTAGGTATTACATTGTCGCCTTTGAAAATGAAGATTTAAAGTGAAGTAACTTGTCCAAGGCCTCCAGGCTAAAAGAAGCCCAACTCACCTGTCAGAAACATGAGCTCTTATGTCTAGATAATGTCACAGACACACCTGAAGATCAACCTGAGACTCCAAGCCCTCCTGCTTTGTGTCTTTGTGGACTCTCAGCTGTTTGCTTAATATTGAGTAAGCTTAGCCCATATAACCCCTCGTGTTCAATCCCTAAACCTTTCTGCCTTCCCCAGGTCCATTCAAATACTAACCTTGTCCTAAGAAAAGTACACATAGCCCAAATTCCCGACTACCCTACCTTAACCTCCAATTCCAGTTCAGACCAAAGAGCCCTCTGGGCACTGCCTCTAAGTACCCACACCCCTCACAGGGTCTGTTCTGTAATTACAGCACCATCTAATCAAACAGCAACCAGAATCAATACGTGTTTGACCCAGGCAAATATCAGGGGAGGTGGCGAAAGTTAGTCACTAATCACCACCCCACACGTCCTTGCTATCAGATTTAGATAGACCTGTGCAGGGCCTGCCTTACCCAGTGGAAAATACAACACACTTTCTCTCCAGGTGGTCATCAAAACTGACAAAAACTGTCCCTGTGGAAGCTGAAAATTGAGGACAAGTTCACAATGATACATGTTGTTGGATAACAATGGGCCATTTTTCATAGACGATGCTAAAGCCTTCTGCCTTCTGTACGGACAATAGAGTTAACAGTAATTAACCCAGAGGTGTGTGTGTGTACATGTGTGTGCACACGTGTGCAACTGAATGACAAGAAAGAAAAACAGTTTCCTCCAGCAAGATGACCCCAGCCTGTTCATTGGAAACCCTTTTTGGCACAGAATAAATTCCTTTTTTAGAAGAACAAAAGATCCGTGAAATTAGGAGGTCCTAGCAATCCACAGCTCCGTGTCCCGACTATCCCCTGAGTGGGCATGAGCACGAACATTGATCTGAAAAGCACTTGCTTCCAGGCCACCTGAAGTAGCTACTGGAATCAATGAAAACAAAACGAAACAGAAAGATTGTTCTAACTAAGTGCACAGCCCAGTTTCTTCTTGCTGATCTTCAGCCTCATCATTCAACATTTAAAAATGCAGGCTGCCTGTAAAGTACTTCACTGCTATCACTCTTAACTGTTTGAAACAATTAACCACGAGTTCCATTTACAGATGTGGATGCTGGGCCCGAGGGTTAGTTACTTGTCCGAAGTCACACAGAGATGGATCCAAGCCTGGAGCCGGGGGACAACGCCCCTATCCCACCCACGGCCTTCCTTCTCGGATTGAATACTTCACATCCCAAGAGGTTCCTCAGTCTCCCTGACCTTAGCTTCTAAGAAATCTCTCTCTCTCTTCCTGGGCATGTTAAAGAAGAGCATGTACGCTAGGAGAAGGGGCCCAGACAGGACCAGTTGCTCAGAGGTGCCCGTGAAGAATAATTTAAAAAAAGGACAAGTCAGCCTGCAGGTGGGAGGGTGGCAGAGTAGCTGCCCCTTCCTGTCCTCAGACAGCCCGAGTCTGCAGGGAACCTGGGTCTTTGAGGAAATGAGCTACTTGTTAAAGGTCAAGGCTGAATCATTTCAGTTTAGTATAAAAGAGCAGTTGCAATTAATACAAAGAAGGAAGGGCATGAAGCTAGGAAATTCAGAGGCACTGGGACATGTCTGCAGACTGGGCCACGACAAGAATCTTGGGATGGACAGATTTCAGATCTGGGGCTGGACTGAAGGAAGCCTGACCACAGAAGCTCTCCAGGCTTCTAGTGAAGGACCTTAGGATTGGTCTGCTTTGGGCCACGTGTGGAAATGAGGTCTGGCCTCCTGCTTATAGTCTCAAGATAAAATAGATGGCAGGTAGTTACAAATAATAAATAGCCAACTCAGCACATTTTTAAAAGATATCTGAGTTTCAACACATTTTCTCAAATATCACATGTATTACATTTTAAAATGTACCTTCTAAGTGTCTCAAAAGCTATTATTTTGTTTGATTTCAACAAACAAACACACACTCCAAAAACAAGTATATATCTGTATTCTCACTTTTAAGGTGAGAAAAGTAAGTCTTGAGGGTGCTAAGAGATATGTGTAGGGCCATGTGGGTAGAAAATGGTAGAGTTAAAGCCCAGTGCCCTTAGAGGCACGCTGCCCCCAACTCCTTTATATTATATTCATGGTGGTTGATCATATCAAAGAAATAAAAATGGAACCAGGTCATATCCAGATCAACTAACAAGAGTTTCCGGAGGAAGGCTAGCCCTGTTAATTTTTTTAAAAGTGCCCCAGGTGATTCTAAAATGCAAACAAAGTTGAGATGCACTGTTCTAAAAAAAATTTCATTTGAATGTTAGAGGCAAAAAATAACTCTTGAAAGCTGAAATGTTAAAGGTATGCTCATACTTTTACTGCCTTTTCTGTCTAAATGCTATCCTGTTCCAGTATGAACTTGGATTTATAGCTGCAGTTCTCGGAAACCTTCGGGTTGCTGGGGGCGATCTAATCTACCAGGGAACCCGCTGAGCTGGGGAGCAGCCCTGAGGGGAGCAGCCAGCCAACGCTGTCTGCAGAAGGGCGTGATCTCTTTGTTGCTTTAAGCAGAAATTGGAACTTTATTCCTTTAGCATTGGAAAGAGAGCATTCCTTCTTTACTGGAAGATGCCTTATGAAACTAAGGCCTCTGTTTTCTGCCTCTGCCTCAAAGAACAGTGTGTTCCCTATGGAGGGGCAGCAGCCGGCAATCAAAGGCCTTCCTTTGCTTCTCCCCGCTGCTCATTAGCCCACAAAGCCTGGCAGTTGGTTTTACATAAGGAAAGGAGGTGGGTCCCTGGGAAGTTCCTGGGGACCTGAGCTAGTCTGACTCAGATTATCCACAGATCTGCTCTCCTCGCTGATGGAAGATGCTATTCCCAGGTGGATGCTGATAAGGGAGAGTAGAGCCAGTGTTTTCTCCCTTATGTGCAAAAGAGGTAAAGAAGAGGGTTCAATATCAGTAAACGGATTATATCTTTTACTGCCTAATTCTTTACAATATTACTCTAAATATTTTTTGCTACCTAATCTTTTAGGATACTACTCTAAGCATGCGTCACCTTTACAATATTTGTTCCTTCAGTGCTGCCCTTTGTTGTTTAATAACAAGTGGTTGTTAGTAAGTGGTTTAAAATGGAGTTATTTAGGAAATCTGAATCTCAACTTCCAGCACATGCTTCAGATCACACACCTAGGGTGAAGGAGAGAAACCAAACCTTCTTGAGTGATGAAGTTGTGGCTCATTTTTTTTCAAATATGTTTTTATTGACTTCAGAGAGAGGAAGAGAGAGGTAGAAAGAGAGAGAAACAGCAGTGATGAGAGAGCCACTGATTGGCTGCCTCCTGCATGTTCCCCACCAGGGATCAAGTCTGCAACCCGGGCATGTGCCCTGACCAGGACTCCAACCATGATCTCCTGGATCCTAGGTCGATGCTCAGCCGCTGAGCCACGCCAGCCTAACTGAACTTGTGAACAATAAACCAAGTAAAGACTAATGGTGATTTTATAAATATCTCAGAAATGAGTTGATGTCAGTACCTCACTTGTGTAAATAGCACAGTTCAAGGGATTTAAAATGTGATGATGTCTCATGATAACTGGAAAGTTGCTTCTTAGTTGTTTATTTTTATCTTGGGGATGTGTACTTGTTAAAGCCACTGTGCTAGCTATGTGTGCAGAGGTAACCTTGGTTGTTAAAGTCGGTATCACTTTTACTATTTTAGTTATCTCCCCATCACTCTCATCTCTTGAGCACATCATGGCTTTGGGGTAAGCACTGACTACTCCTGATTCTTCCTATTGAGTATGCTCACTTCCCAAAGGCTTTTCCTAATGGTTCATTCTTCTGTGGATTTTTTTTTTTTTTTGTAGACTTCTGTCCAAACCAATGAGTTAACAAGATTGTTCTTAGCCACAGCATGATGAAATCGAGTGATGAGGGAAATGCTTAATTTCAGTATGTTAGCAGCTCTGACAAGTAAAAGTAGAAGAGAAAAACATATTTCTTCACCCTTCCTCCCCCAAACCATCCCAAGGAGCATGGAGATGCAAGGGGTGTGGTGTATGCAGGGGGTAGGGAGGGTGATATACTTCTAAATAACTGCAAATGAAAGGGCAAAATGGAGACCCCTTTCATCTGCTTTATCTCCTTGTGCTCAACTTGGAGAAGACAGCCTGATGGATTGAGCTCTAAATCCCAAATGATAGCTTTACTGGCTAGGTAACCTTGGGTAAGTCATTTTGTCCTATCTGAAGCTCAGTGTCTTTATAAATCCTGGAGTCCAGTGGGAATTAGACTTATCGGGGGATCACTTCATAAGTTATATAAATGTCTAACCACTATGAAACTAATATAATAGTGAATGTTAACTGTAATTTTTTAAAAAATCATTTTTTTAAAACAGAAAACCTGCATTGCTTGTCTCCTAGGTTTGGGATGTGGATCTAATGAATAAATATGTATGAAAGAATTAAGAATATAATGAAGGGTCTTCAAAAAGAAAAGCATTCTACGGATTGAAATAGATGTAATAGAGAAAATAAAACAAATTGGTGGGGAAGCAATCAAATATTTTCCTTTAAAGTTCCTTTTCATGTTGTTTGAAAAATAAAAGGCGATTATTGTCCTCAACTAAACAACAGTTCTCTGGATACCAGATGCTGTCAGCTCTATGTCCAAAATATATCTTCCATCTGTCTGCTGTTTCCCTTTCCCAGCACCACATGGGCCAGCATCCCAGGGCTGTGCAGCAGCCCCAGTCCTACTTCTTCCAAATTCCACCCCCCTCCTCCTTTAATCCTTTCCCCACAGAGCAGCTAAAGTGATCTTTTAAAATTGTAAACAAAATCCTGACACATTTCTCTTTAAAATCCTCCAGTGGTTTATGATCGCACTTGAAATCCCAAATTCTTAGCATAGGCTAAGACCCTAGGTGCTTGGGCCTCTGCTGACCCCTCCAATTTCATCTACAACTTGGGTCTCCCTCTTCCACGATGCTTTCACCTCATGGGCTTCTTTCTGTTCCTGGAACACACAAAGAAATTGTACCTGGCTTAGGAAATTGCATTAGGAATTTGCATTGCTGCCTTAAGATACCGTATTGCTCTCTCCTCTGCCTGGAAATCATTTCCCATTTGTGTTTGAATGGCTTCTTACTACAATCCTGGCCTCAGCTCAAAATTCATCTCCTTGGGGAGGCCTCCGTTGGCTGCCTCATCTAATGGTGCCCCTTCTCCCCCCGTCACGCCACCACTTTCTCTTCCTTCTTAACACTTCAAGTTTGTGAAATTACTTTATTTGCTTACATTGTATTGCCTGTGTCCCTCAGTTGAGTGTGAGCTCCGTGAAAGCAGAGGTCTAATTTATTAGCCTTTTTATCACTGAATCCCCAGCTAGCATATATTTACCCAGAAGGTAACAGGCAGTTAGTGGGTATTTGCTGAATGAGTGAGTTAGAGAAACTAGAAGTCTTATGAATGGCTATGAAGTGCCATTTAAAACTATGAGGTTTCAGATCTTCTGGATGAACACATTTCCTGATCTCCTTGGAAGGGAGGCTTGGGAGAATGTGCTGAGGATGGTGATGGCTTTGTTTTTAGCACGGGTGCGCCATACCAGTTGGGAGCAAGCCAGAAACTTGTAGCCAGCCCTTTACAAGTCTAAAATCCTGAGTTGTCACAAATCATCATAATAAAACCTGACAACAAAATTGGAAGCTTGTGTCTTTATTACAACATTCATGTCAGAGAAAATACATATCCACCCACCAGCTCTGGTTTGGCATGGTGATAATTCCAACCAGTGATAAAAATATTTTTTAAAAAAATACAGGTTTTTTTTTAACAACTTTATCAGGGCACCTTTACAGCAACATCTCCGTGGCAGCACTTTGAAAAGCTAGAGCAATTTTCAATTATTCTGTAAATAATATGACATTTAAAGAATAGGAATAGGAAAAGATAAACAGATGTAGCTCAAACTGTGGGAACCGATGTAGCAGAGACTGATTCATTCTCTTTCACCTGCCTATTGAAATACACGTGAAAAGACAAGGACCTGAAACTAAGAATATCGGTCCATACTTTGACAGATGTCAGAATCAATTTTTACTAATCAAACATAGATGGGGACTGTAGTAGCTCTACATAGTACAGATAACTTCAAGATAGCCAAAAAAAACTTTTCAGGATTCAGAATTTCACAGTCTGGTACACAAAGATGGAAGGCACTCTGTCTGATGGAACCACTATGATGTGCTAAATATTGGAAACTCATCCAGGATGCCAACAACAGCCACCCCAGTGGGTTAAATTCATAAAGGTCAAAAATAAAACTATTTAAAAACAATCCCCAAAAAGGAAACATAAGTGAATAATACATCTCAGATTTGGAAAGGATTTTTTTAAATTAAAAATAATATAAAAATAATAATAATGTTGTCAGTAATTCTAAATAAGAAGGCTTTTGGAAAATAATTTGGCATCTGCATCATTAACTCTCTAAAGGCCTCTACCATTTTACTTTATGATTTAACTTCTTGGAATGCCTTTTAAGCAATGATTAAATACTTATGTTTACAAATATTCACAATAGCCAAAACACTAAAAATAGAGTTTAATGTAATGCAAGAGGTAAATATTTAACTAAAATTTAGTATATCAATAAACTGCATCATAACTCAGACATTTATTAAAATTCTGAACTTAAAAATGTGGATTTGAATGGACATAGAAAAATGCTTATAAAACTTTTAAGTGGAGTCCTGGCTGGTGTTGCTCAGTGGTTAGAGCATTCGCCTGAGCACCACAGGGTTGAGGGTTCTATTCCGGGTCAAGGGCATGCACCGGGCTGCAGGTAGGTTCGCTCCTTCCCTCAGCTGGGACACACGTGGGAGGCAACCAGTCGATGTGTCTCTCTCATATAGATGTTCCTCTCTCCCTCCCCCCTTCTCTCTCTGCTACTCTTACCCTCTCTCCCTCCCTTACCCTCTCTCTGAAAAGCAATGAGAGAAAAAATCTTCACTTGAGGATAAAAAAAATGCAATTTAAGTGGAAAGAGTAGTATATAAAACTATATACTATATAGTTTACATATACACCTATTAAAGATAGATAGGAAAGAGATAGAGAATGAATAAGAGAGAGAGATATGAAAAAATATAAAGTACTCACCAACACATTTGTTGGCAGTAATGATGGTTTGAAAGGTAATATTCCTTATTTCTAATTTTATTAAATTTATAAATTTTAAATTTCATAAAATCAAGAATGTATTAATTTTCCAGTTAGAAAGCATCTCTACATAGTTTCCCCCTCAGTGTCCCCTTTGCATCTTCTTTTTCCCTTTTAGCTGTTTTTTTCTCTTGAATTACCCCTGCTACCCTGAAAACCTTGCCTACTGGTCTCCTAGGCATTCTAAGCTTGAATAAATTTAAAGTGAAAATATGAAAGAGAAACTAGATATTCAAAGAGAGTACAAACCCTAAACAACCTGAGTTTAGGAAACAGAAAGAGAAAGAAAGGGCCCTGAAAATCCAAGTCGTGTTCCATCCAACTTGATCCAGGACAATATTTTAGGGGAGCCAAAAGACAACTCATTAATTGAGATAAATACTATTTTAACGTATTTTTAAATGGTATTTATCTTATACCACTTTAGAGCCTCCTAACATTTTCTAACAAGGCCAGCGCCTGCCTCGTCCACCCTGGCCCAGCCGGCTCGCCCTGCGCAGGCAGAGACCTGGCCTGGTCATGTGTCTGCGAGGGGCCATCTGGCATAAAAACGGCTCTTACGCCCACTGTCCACGGAGTGGGTGGGAATGAATCTCAGACATCCGTGACATTTGTACCGTTAAACTGTAACAATCTGACCTGCACAGAAAGCCGGGCATCCCAGCCTGTGCTTCCCTTCCACCCGCCTTTGTCATTGTCACCGCTGCCGGTGGCCACTAACCACTGCCAACCAGACACCAGTTAACAGCGCAGCCTGGGCTCGGGCTGAGGGTCCGAGGAGAGGGCACTGCCGAGAAGCTTCTTTCCATTTCAACTCATCCTTTGCAACACTGGGCCAGGTATGAGAGGTCAAAGGAGAATGACGCTCTCACACTTTTTTAACTCCTTTGACAGCAAAAAAGTGTGAAAGAATCGAGGCCTTAATAAGGTCAACTCTTCAAGGGAGACCGAGCTGAAATCAGAATGCAGAAAATCGTGCAGTTTTTCAGGATAGATGCTAGATTGTAAATCTCCTAACTCCCGAAGTCATGTTTACATCCTGCTGTTTCCAACCGTATCTTGGTTGAGAACACGACCATCCGGCCTAGACATACCTTTAGTCTTCGGGACTTTACTCCTCACTAGTAACTGAGGAAGAGGCAAGAGAAAGGACAGGTCTTAAGATACATGGAACTGGACAAGAAAGTCATGCTGGGCTCTTATAACTAAATAAATGTTGTTAAATTAATCACCACTATACTTATACAGAAAGAACTTTGGCAATAGCATTATTTTAAAAATACTTAACTTCATAGAGTCCTTATGTGTTTTAGGACTTCATAGAGTCCACATGTACTTTAAAACTGTAATAAACAGTGAGATGATCAATACGCAGGTGACATGTTCTCTCCTTGCACTTGTTTGTCGGAGCTCGCTCTCACTAATCACAACCACCACACTTGCCACGTCTGCATGCAATCAAAGAATTCTTCTTTGTCCAACATGGAGAGCAGCCACCAGAGAAACCTCCGTGCAAAGAAGCCCCTTGCTATCCCTGACTTAGGTTGTAGATAAAATTAAAATAAATACTTTTTCAAAGCTTTTTATTAAAGTATAATGTGTATGTGGAAAAACACACCTATCATATACATGTATTGCAAATCTTGAATTCCCAGCTGTATGACCTTTGAACTAATGGGCCCAAGGCACAGGAATAAAGGGCCAGGCTTGGAATGCATGGACCCAGGACCTTCTGGGAATCCAAGACTCAAAAACGGAGCAGATTCTTCGCAGAGCGGGAAGTAGGTGACAAGGTACAGCCCAGTCATGGCTGCTGACCTGAGGATAACACCACAGAAGTCACGTGAAGAGTGTACGCTCCATTGGCGAGGAGGTAAATACTTCACTCAATCCTGCCGCATTATTTGTTCTGTTGTAACTCCTATGGCTAACATGGTATCATGCAAGTTATAACCTTAACCTCAGTGAGACTCCAGTTCTAAGATTTCAGGAACAAATAGGAGGAACCGAGAGTGCTAATTTGAAGCAATAGTTGACCTTAGGAAGTGCCTGGCCAGACATGACTTTATTCTCATCTGAGCCTGAAATCCTGCCCTTCTCTTGGATGCTCTGAATTAGGTCTTGGTGACTCTGTCACCTTTCTCCTCATGCCCCAATCTATATTGTTCCATCCAATCTCCGGGGATGATTTTTCTTCCCATGCGATGGATTATGTCAGATCCAAATATCATCAGTTTCCTCACCCAGCTCACAAAGGTAACCATCTAGGTGCTCATTGCTCTTGGAGTCACTTCGGAGCAGGTGACCTCTTTTTACCCAAGCCCTTTCCATTCAGTGAATCCCAAAGTTACTTCATCACCTTAAGTTCCACCTGCATCATCTTTTTAGAGAGTAAAATTAAACTTACCCATCTCAGCTTGACCTAGTTAAGCATAAAAAAATGAGGCCATGTACGAAAAAATATTTCTGGTTACTATTCATACATTTAAGCAGGTTTACCATAATCCAGAACAAAAAAAGTTCAGGTAGACTATTCCAAATAAAAATTCTTACAGAAATATTTCATTCTGACATTATTATTTTAACTTAATATCTTTTTCTCCCTTTTCAGTGATGTCTGTGATAGGTTTCTTGGCCTGAGAAGAGTTGAAATATAGTATTATTATTACATCAACCATCTTACAGGCATTTTATTTCTCTCTTAAATTCTGCAGGTGGGGGTTCCCAAAGGGTGAGAAATAATTATTTTATTTCAGTAGAATACTCAGATCTCCAGCATGACTCCTCTGAGAAACATATTTGCCTAATAGTCATTTGGGACTATCACACTCCTAGTTAAAAAACAAAAAGGCATCATTTTTAATTTAAAGCTTTTGTGCCTTATCAAGAAGAAAAATAGCTTAGCTCCCCCCAAAAGTTCCCTAAGTGATGAGCCTTGAAAATAAACATACATATATGCAAAGTCTATTTGCCTTAAGGACAATCACAGAACCTTGAAATGATAGGGTGTGGTTTTTTCTCTTTTTTTCTTTTCAGCTATTTATACACAAAATTTATGTCACAATAGGTTTTAAATGTATTAAATTATTTGGAACATCTCCCACAGGATACCCTATTAATTAGTAGAATAAGCTGAAAAGTACTGATGATTTAAAGCCATGATGTTTGGCCTAGTTGTTTTGGCTCAGTGGTTAGAGGGTCGGCCTGTGGACTGAAGGGTCCTGGGTTCCATTTTGACAAAGGGTATGTATCTCAGTGGCAGGTTCAATCCCTGGCCCTGGTTGGGATGCATGTGGAAGGCAACCAATCAATGTGTCTCTCTTACATCGATGTGTATCTCTCTCACATTGATGTTTCTCTCTCTCTCTCTCTCTCTCTCTCTCCCTCTTCTACTCTTTCTGAAAAGCAATGGAAAAAATATCCTCAGGTGAAGATTAAAAAATAAAATAAAATAAATTTTTTTAAAAAGCCATGATGTTTAACAATGATACCAAGATGTGATGGAAGGAAGAGTGAGTACAGTGGGCATGGACAAGAAGTGGGTTAAAATTTTTCTCTCTCCCAATTTTGCCATTTCTGTGAGCAGCTCCACAAGAAGTCTGGACTACAGTAATGATGAGCAATCCACTGGTCCCATGCTGCCTTACCTGGCAGGTACTTTCCAAAATGACCCATAATTTTATCTATCTACATTAAATAAATATTTATTGAGCACCCTTCCAGCCAGGGACTTAACATATTTTTATGTGATTTAACACTTCTCATTCTGTGGGGCAGTTAAAACTATCCCCATTTCATAGATGAGGGCATTGAGGCTCAGAGATATTAAGTCACATTGACATTGCCAGAAGAGGAAAAACCAAAGATGGTTTATTTTAAGCCAATGTTTTCTCTGTTCCAGCTGACATTTCCCAAAAGAGGAAACTAAAACCTAGAGGATAATTGCAGGAAAGAGTGCTAAAATAATAGATATGAAGCATAGACCAAATGGACCCACATAGATGCCATAAGCTGAGGCTTCATGTTCTATCATAAAATACAGGTGTGCAATGAATGTATGCAACCAAGAAGGTTTTAGCAGAGGGTAGGTGACCAATCAAGGGACACCAATGTTCCATTTCCTTTTGGTACCTTCCCTTCCCCTAGCAACATAACAGATAGTAGCTTGAAAATATGATACTAATCTAGTTAGGGGAAATTTAGACACTCCAACTTGGCAAGGCATTAATAAATACTGGGAAATGTCTAGAGGACTACAGGCGAGATCTTACAGAAAATTTGTCAACAAAGAGCTCCCTAAACACTCATTCAATTGCTAAAAAGTCTTTCCAAAGGTAAATTCAGTGCTGGCAGGGATGTGAAGGTTCTGAGCGATTTCTGGAGCCTCCAGTTCTGTCTCTGTTGTAATGGGTACTGAGTTTATTTCTCTGTGGAGAAAACTAGAAAAAGCAATAAATTCACAGACTCTTTGATGTCTAGAAACAGATCTGCTGCCCACCCCACTCTTAGTGGTAGCATTGTTTTGGTAAGGGAGGGCCATTCATTTCCCCTGCGACTGAGATAAGGAAACATGAGTCATTTCCATTGCAAATAGAGTATAAGGAATTACTGAATCTGAGGACGTTTTGCTCTGCATGTATTTTAGGAGTTAGGCAGACTGGATTAAATTCAATCTTTCCCCAACCACACTAAGGAGGTTTATCACAGCCAAGAACTGGGCAATATTAAGCCAGCACTTAGATAATATAACTCAGCTCTAGATAAGGCATAAAAACAATTAATAAATGGCATTGCCTTGAGTGGGTACCAGCTAGATAACTGACCCATGAGGGAGATATAAAAGGAGAGAGAGATTTATGAAGAGGATCTATCTGCCGAGAGAGTTGGTCTGAATCTCACACCCACATCCCAATAAGGAAGGGAGTATGGGATCTACTAACCCAATGCCTTATGAGGGAGGGTGAGTGTCACCCCAGAAGAGCTTGATACGTGTCCTTGCAGTTGAGGAACAACTAGACCCGAGAAGGCTGAGTTGAGGGATGCATCTGACAACTAGCTTTAGGCCCATCTGTCCATAGAGCAAATATGCTTTGATGTCCAGAGATCAGGCATGAACACTGTGAAAGAACATAGGGTTGTAGTTGTATTACTAAGGATCTTGATCTTGGGAACTCTGTATTTCCTTCTAGTGTCTACCTTTCCCATCTGCTCATTTTGTCTTTACCTCTTATTGATTTACTTACCTCTTAATTCTCAAGAAAAATTTCAAAAAAAGCCTCATCCATAAGCCTCCCACCAAAAACTATAAACACCAATGACCACCATCCCAAACCCAGAGGGTGACCAAGAGAAAACAGGACCCAGGCTAACTGAGGAAGAGAGAGGACCTAAAAAATCAAGTCTTATGTTTTGGTTATTATTGAAACAGATCATTTTCAATTGCTCTCCTGAGATGATAATCATGATTTAAAGTGATCATGAGACTTTCCATTATCTGAGAGTGACTGGAAATATCCTGGACTTGTTTCCTAAGTTTTGCCTACATTTCCAAACAAGAGCAGGGGAAGGATTAGTCCCACTGCTTACATTTTAAAGGGGGGGGGGGGGGGAGGATGCATTATCTGATCACCTATCATGAATTTTTCTTGTTTAGTGCACTGGTTATCCAGACCACGTTTATATATGCATACACCACGCGTACTGTGGACAAAAAGGGGTGCTGTAATAAATCATAAATTCCTAACTGGGAAGGTCATGGTCAGTAGTAATGTCCCAGGCCTGTAAGTTCTTTAGTAAAACGTTTTTTTAAAAGCAAACCCTGCCCATTGTTCTGGTGCATCTAGGTTAACATGCCTTTGAATTAATACTTTCGCAGAGTGCTAACCTGGCCCTTCATCAATACACAGTGTCCTGTAGCTGGTGAATGGTATTAGGGATTTCCTCCAAATGGTTCTGCCCATGCAGCTCGGCCTACAAAAGAGCCCCTCCCACCAGCCCCTTCTCCTCCCACCAGACACAGTGTGTACACATGCTCCTAGGCACAGGGAATTCCATTTACTCCCAGGCCCACAGCTTGGTCTCCAGAAGAGCTCCCAGTTTTGCAGGCATAAACAATTGTTTGTGTACTTTCCCACTCATTCTTTAGGATACTGATAACTACAAAATCTGCAAAGTCTCAGTCAAAACCAAAACAAGATTTCAGTTCACTTTTGTTCATTTCAATTATTTTTTTTTACATATTTGTGGCTCCATTTTCCAAACTAAATAAACCTTTTTATTCTTCTCTCCCCCACCATGGACATAATTGCTTTAACTAAAGAGACAGATAACAGTTGAGTCTTGAGTAGATGGACATTGAGATCAACATTTTCCATGAAGAAAGATGAAGCTTTGTAACCTACCTTCTCCTTTCCTTTAACTTCCTAATGTTAATATGTAAATTGTAGTCACTGGCCACAACGCAAGGTTGAAATAAATACACATTGAGATGTTCAATGGCAATGAATTCAATTCAGGTTAAAAACAAGGTGGTGCAGACTACCCTGAAGTATAGGGCAATAAATCTGAAGAATTTCAAATAGTTAGCAACATACTGACCAAGGAAATCTTTCTTCAATTTTCATCTCATAATTATCTCTGTGCAAGTCAACAGTACCTGATTTTACTTGGTTTGTACTCTATGATTTACATGACTTGCATATACAGTTATCAAATTTGATCTTTAAAGTACTTAGTTAAATATTCACTAGATTTTTACTCCATCTTATAAATAAAAGCACTAAGACTCAAAACGGTGAAATGAGCTGCCCAAGATTACACAGTTAGAAAGCTCTGAAGCTAGGACTCAACTCTAGTTTCTGAGTTTCATGACCTGTCCAGGAGAGCAATAGCCAAACATGAGTTTCATACCAGGAACGTTGTCACCTGTCTCTACATGTAGCAAATCCTGGTGCCAACATCAATAAGCTCACAAAGGTAACACTTAATCATTCAACTTCTATTCAACAAACAGTGAATGACTAATTTCTAAGGGACCCAACACAAAGTAAATGGAAAAATATGGCATGTGCCCTTAAGAAACTCATCAATAAAGGAGAGTCATTCTACCTAAAATTTTTTTCTGTGCCCAGTAACCTCAGGAAGCCCCAGAGAGACAGTCATTATACATTTACTTTTTTTTTTTAATATGGAAGTCTTCATGAATTTGCGTATCATTGTTGCATAGGGGCCATGCTAATCTTCTCTGTATGGTTCCACTTTTAGTATATGTGCTGCCGAAGCGAGCACTACATTTACTTTTAAGGCTCCCAATTGCTTCAGCAAGTGGTCAGGCATTACAGGACTCAGGCATCCAGGTATAGAATACTCATTAATCCTAAAATGCATTCCTAAAAAACAATCACATTCTTATATTTCAAATATCACATGTCTAAATACTAGCTGTTGCACTATAACTAATTTGCATTAATCTGTTTTATATTTAAGGACTATAGAGAGATTTTCTAATGACCAAAGGATGAAAAACATATTACAAAGTAATGAATACAAAGTTGATGGCCCTGAAGAGCAGATCAGAATGCTCTAGGAAGGCACAGGAAAATGAGTCAGAGAAACAAAAACGGGTTATGCCCACCCAAGCTTTTTACCAGCTAAGGCAGTGGGGATATGCAAAGAAGAGATGGGGGCTGAGAGCACACAAGAACAGTTTTAATATTGGTTTAAGCAAGACTAAAACAAGAGAAATGCATTTTTAGTTGAAGTGGGAAGGAAATTAATGTCTACCAAGAGCCTACTATGCTAAACACTTCACATACTTTATGGAATATCATTTTTTCTTAATTCACCACAAATAATGAGGACCCTTTTTGCATTAATGATTGCTTGCAATTTCCAGTAATCAAGCTCTAATTTATTTGTTTTATTGAACTGCATTTAATGTATTCATTATGTTATGGGGGGGAAGATAACCACAGGATTGCCTTGAAGAATTGATTGGAATAAAGTAACTAAAAATAGCACATCCACAAATGCAAAATCCAAGCTGTTTAGTCACCTTAGCACATCCCAGTTGCCTTAGGTATTTGTAGCATATCAGACAATGAGTGCTTTGCTATCATAAGTAAAGAGAATTGTTTCTTAATACATTCCTTTAAGCAATAAGGTGCTGGCGGTGATTCTTAAAGATTTTGCTGTAACCCACCGAATTTTTGTCTCCCCTTTTCCACTCAACAAAGAGAAGGAAAGGTCTGAGGTCTTAACAGATGACCTCATGCTTTTCCTTTCTTCAGTCTCTGCTGCAAACATAGCCAGGAGGGGGAAATGAATTCAGCTAACACAACATTCCCTCCTTTAGTCTTAGTGGCTGAGAGATTCCTGAAACTGGAGAATCGTTTCCCTTGTGAGATTCCACCGAGAAAATAGGAGCTAGCCTAAAAGATAAAGGTTATATTAGATTACGTTTTGGCTATGCAGAGAAGGTCTGTACCAGTCAGGGTTTGATAAAGAAGAGAGACATGCCAGAAATATTTTAAATAGAGAGAATTTAATTTATGGAATTGGAGGCACGGGCAATAGAAAACAGGAGACAGTAAGAAAACCGGAGATGAGGAAAGTCAGGAAGCCATGTGCACCCTTAGGATAAAGTGGGCTAGGCCAGTCAAGGCTAACTGAGGCTACGGGGGGCTTGTCAGGCCTGAGCTGGAGTCATGGTGGACATAGAGCCTGAGGCGAGAGGAAGGTAGAGAATTACCCCAACTTCTCCCCTCTTCCCATCCTCCAGTCTCTGGGAAATACATGCCAGGGGTTCAGCAGAGGAAGGGCAAGGAATGGATCGATGGGCAGACAGGTCCGAATCAGCAAAACGCCTTAGAAACAGAACCCTCTGTTATAATGGCCTTCACATCCTACCCCGCAGAGCTGAGCTGTGTGAGATGAAGATTTCAGCGTCGGCCCCTTGAGGTGCAACACCACCTCCCAAGCCCAGGCCAACCTCTCTCCAGCAGGAAAAGCAGCTGCAGGCCTGAAGTGGAAATACACGAGAGAAGTGTTTGTGAATTCATGTTTGACACCCCAAATGCCCCCTTCCCAATGCGGATTCCAGAAATCTCTGGGTGAGATTAGGCAGGGATCAGGAGACTTTTTAAATTTCTCCAATATTCAAGGAGGCAAATTCAGTGAAACTTCAATTATGAGCATAAATGGGACCTAGCATCACCTTGAGACTGACGATACCTGCGAAAATTCAGATGACTAACGCACGTAACTAAACACATATACATCAAAATGTCAGAGTGATTATCATGTCTGTACTCTGCAAAATTTCAGATGAGTATATATTGCTTTCATTGCCTTCTACGGTTTTAAAAATAAAGTACTATAATCTATTTAATTTAGAATACTTACTGCTTTCTGATTTCCTGGCTGGAGCTTGACTCTGGGTAGCCAGCATCTGATTATCCATCTCAAGCAGTTCACAGGGACCGGTCTTCCAGAGTGCTGCTTGCTGCAAGCAGATTTAATTGGCCTGCCTTGTCAAAACCCGGCATTCAGGCTCTGACTTCTGAGCTCCTCTGAGAAGCTCTGATCAAGACGGGTCTAATAGCTTTAACGTTCCCCTCATTGTTCCTAAACTTTAAGCAAGTTTCCTCCTGATTATAGGCCATGTCATCCCCTTTTTTGGAGCATTTGCAAAAACTCGTATTTACAAGTTCTTTTCCTGCCCCTTTTGAAATATATATAAATCTCCTGAGAAGCCTTTCACCCGTTTTGGGACCCAGGAAATGTCTTTCTCAAGGACTCAAGAAGAATCTCTTTGAAAAGTAAAAACCCAAGGAGCTAGCTCCCTAGCTTCCAGTCTCTGTGGGAGGGTAGGAGCCTAACTTCCCAAGGCACCTTGTTTCGAGGTATAAAACTACCTCCCCTCGTTGTGCAGATAGAAGAGAGTTTGCTTTTCCTTTGGGTAAAGCCAATTAGCAAATACAGGTGGTTATTATTTCCCCATCACAGCTCATGAAAACCCTTCAGTGAGCAAGGTCTGTGAACTCATGTTGACACCTGCAGCAGTTGAAGTCAACCTCTCTCTCCTGCAATAGTCTCGAATGAAGTCTTCCTTTTTTTATTACTGCAATTCTTATTTTGACACCTCCCTTCTCTCTCCCTCCTGGGCTCATCCTATGAATCATTAATGGTTTTTTTATCAAGGGGAAATAGGATTCTTAGGTGACTCCTTCATCTCCCTGGGGTGCATGCTCTAAAAGGTCTCTCTTAAAGTGAGTTGCATTTTGTAAAACAAGTTTTCTTTACTTTCAAAAGGCCTCCAATTAAGAGAATGTTTTTAGGTTGCATCCTCTCTTCTTTTTTCTCTCTTTTCTCTCTACAAACACCACACACACACACACACACACACACACACACACACACGCATGCACATCTTTCTATCTCATTTGAGGAAAGTCTGTACCCTTCTCATTTATTTAGAAAAGAAACTCCAGATATGGGGTATGAGACAACTATGAGATTCCCCTACACTGAAAGACTTGTCACCCAGCTGTTGGAAGGGCTATTGGTGGAAAACTTTCAGCTTCCACCTCCTTCAGTGACTGCTTCACTGCAGACAGTACCCTTGCCTAAGACCCCTTGTCCATCAAACACAGAGCACCCTCCTCAGTGGCTGACAAATGCAGGGCTATAATGATTTGGGCCTCTTGGCCAGACTTAAGACAATTCTTCAGCACACCCTTCCAGCTCCAGAGCTCCCATGGAATTGACCAAAACTCATCGGGCCTACATCACAGTTCAACTTCTCTCTCTGCCCCATCCTGCTTCCTTCCCCCTCTTCCCTCACTGTTCATCCAAGGAAGCCTTATAGTAAATATCCTGTCCACTAAGCCGCCTAGAGTCAGGAAATGCAGTCTGCAACAGGGTTGTTATGAGAATTAAACCAAATGTATGTGAAATTCCTGCAGAATCTCTGAAGTGAAAACCAACTGAAAGCTAAAAATAATGTCCACTTACGGAGCACTGCATTAGGCACTTTAATAAATATAATTCTCGCAAAAACTGCAAGGTAGATATTTTCTTCTTTATTTTCAGGTGAGAAAGATAGCTCAGAGAGGTAAAGAATTTTGGCCCAGCTAACCCAGCTAGCTACCAGGTGGCAATGACTGGGATTGGACCTGAGGTCTCTATGACTCTCTTTCATCCTCCTGCCTCTTAACCTACCACAACCTCATCTTAGTTGAGACAGCTTATTGACTATATGCAGTCTATGGACTTGAAAGCTATGACTTTAAGAAATAAGAGTATTAAGATGGAACATAAAAGTGCCTTTGGTGGAGAGAGCGTATTTGAGAACAACCAGTGAAAAGTTCAGCCGCCTCCTCCCCAGCAGCTCCAGGATGTGCTCCTGCTGAGAACAGAGAAAGGTTGTCAGGTCTATTAACCTCGCAAATGTAAATGGGGACCCAGATGCTCTCATCTAAAATAAAATCCTCTCCAACAGATGGCCGGGTTTAACAAGTTGGTATTGAGACTGAAGCTTCCAAACAACTCATCTGTACAAGAGCAGAATCAAATTGAACCAAAAAACTTCAGCCAACCTATTTTCTGGGGCTTATATATTGATCCCAGGAATGACCAGCTGGTAAAAGTAGCACAGCTCCTCTCACGAATGCGGGTATCCTCATGGCAGACCAGGTTGCTTTATGATCTGGTCAAGGAGGCCTGATTTGGTGACCAGGAGACTGTCTAATATGGGACAGTCCTGCAGGAAGAAATAATCTACTTCTTTGAGCAATGTTTATTGGGCAGCTATCACGTGCCAGCACTGACTCTGTGGTTGGAGGTACCAAGTAAGGAAGCGAAGGAACTTGCTATTAAGGAGGCCATGGGCCGATGAAGATCAGCGGCTAAGAGAGCAGTTTTGATCATGTACTTTAAAAAGCTACCAGGGATAACAACAGGTGCAGTGAGAGAACATAGGAGACATCTTCTAAACTTCTCTCAGTCAAGGGCTGCTTCCCAGAGGAGGAGGCTGAGATTGAGACGTGAACAGTGAGTAAAAGTCCGCCAGGAAATGTTTGGAAGCAGAAAGAGACCTGCTTAGAGACTGAGGCAACTTTTGCACACAGGCTGAAAAAAACAACTACTTCTGGAGGACTTTAAAGGAGAGATCGACTGCAATGGAGCCATAGTAGGGGACATTAACACCCCACTGACTTTACTGGCTAGATCTTCCAGACAAAAAATCAACAAGGAAATAGGGACTCTAAGTGACACACTAGAGCAGATGAATCTAATTGACATTTACAGAACACTCCACCCCAAAGCTGCAGAATAGGCATTCTCAAACGCACATGGGACATTCTCAACGATAGACCACATGTTAAGACACAAAACCAAGAAGATTGAATTCATATCAAGCATTTTTTCAGACATTTACACCATGGAATAAATACTATGCAGCTGTAAAAATGAAGGATCCCTTACCCTAGGAGACAGCATGGTGGGACCAGGAGAGTACTATGCTAAGCGAAATAAGCCAGGCAGAGAAAGACAAACATCACATGATCTCACTCATAGGTGGAATCTAATGAACAAAATACACCAATGAACAAAATAGATCCAGAGACAGGCATAGAAGCATGGAACAGACTGAGGGATCTCAGAGGGAAGGCGGGGTGGGTGGGTGCGTGGGGAGAGATTAACCTAAGAATTTATGCGTAAAATGCATAACCCCTAGACACAGACAATAGTGTGGTAAAGGCCTCAGGGGGTTCAGGGTGGAGGGGATCAATGGCAGGGGTAGAAGGGGACATTTGTAATACTTTCAACAATAAAGATAATTTTTTTTTTTTAAAAAGAAGATGATGCCGACTCTGTATAACCCTGTGAAGGAGGTAAAGCCAATTATGCCAAATAAAGCGAATTTTAGTTGTTTATATGACAAACAGTAGTGACTAGTGAGAAAACATCATCGTGAGGATACAGTTTTTTGTTATTTAAAACTCCTCAATAATATTGCACATAGGTTAAATAAGTCTGTGTAGTGGGGATAAATAAACAACATAGAATAGAAAAGAAACTGTCTCCACAGTGGAGAGAGGGAGCAATTTTAAGCCTGAAATAGAAAAGTAAGTAAAAATTTGAGCCATATGAGCTTAGGTTGAAATCCCAGCTCCCACATTTACGGGTTTTATGGCTTTGGGTAAGTCACTTAATTCTTCTGACTTCATAGCCTCTGTCAGGACAGTGGAGCTCATTCACACTCGCTTGGCAGGGAAATGACGCTGCCCCCCATCAGCACCGGGCGGATCCTCAGTCAGTGGCCGTTATGAGTGTTACGGTGCTGGATTTATAATACAAGAGAATAACAACGCTATCCTCCACGCGAAGCACTTTGCTCACATTATATTATAATTCTCTAAAGATCTCTATAAAGAAATGGTGATAATATAATTTAATAGATGAGGAAACTCAGGCTTACAGGGGACAGTAACATCAAATGTCACAAAAATGTGAACATAATTCATAGTACAATCAAGCATATTTTCTGGTGTGTGGCTTAAAACAGCGCTTTTCAAACATTAATGTGCACACGAATCGCCTGAAGATTTTACTAAAACGCTGGCCCTGATTTAGTAGGTCTGCGGTGGGGTAAAATTCTCTGTCTCTAACAATTGCTTAGGTGATGCTGATGCTGCTGGCCTGCAGCAGGGGTGTAAAATATGTCCATGGTGGCTGTTAAGTATGAAATTACTGTGTTTCTGCCCCCTGATTATCCTTAGAGGGAAGGAAGATACTTGAGTAAATAAACCATCTCAATAGCTGCTCAGATTAACTATCCTGCACCCCATCCACCACCACGATTACAATAATGCTGACAAAATGCCAACATTTAGAACTTCAGTGAGATCATGATTATTCATATTCTCAGCTGGTAAAAATAGGGAAAGGTGGCTGGCTGATGTGGCTCTGTGGCTGAGCATCGACCCATGCAACAGGTCACAGGTTCGATTCCCGGTCAGGGCACACGCTCAGGTTGCAGGCTCGATCCCCAGTAAGAGGCATGCAAGAGGCAGCCGATCAATGTTGATGTTTCTCTGTCATCAGTGTTTCTCTCTCTCCCTCTCTCTCTCTCTGAAATCAATAAAAACATATTTTAAAAAATAGGGGAAGACCACAAGTTTTTGTGAACTCAGATACTAATGAACTTCTCAGTACAACGCCCGAAGACTAAGCTAACTAATCATTTTATTTCCGACTAGGTGAATATACTTCCCTCAGATGCCACAGCTGTAGTTACCCATTTTTACAAATTTGGTTTCATGTTATTAACATCCACAAGAGTCCCAGTTTCACTCACAGAGACCCATGGCCCTGGAGAAGGTATACACACCAGAAAACACTGCTGATGTTCCCCGAGTCCCTCCCATAAAACTCTAGAAAACCCCAACTGATCAGAAATCCTGCCAGCTATTCCAGACACTAAAAAAGCAATATAATGAGAACCAAAGAGAAGGTCTTTAAATCATTCGTGTTAAAAATGTGTCATGGTTATTGCAGCTATCACATATGCTTCTGTTACAGAGAAGAAAAACTTATCTTTTGTGCGGGAAAATAGACAGGCCCCTCGTCAGCCGGAGGGAATGGGAATTGGAACAATCTTTCTGTGGCAATCATGCAATTCATATAAATAAGCCTGAAAGTAAACATATGTTCTCCTTCTGGAAATTCATCATAACAAACTGTTGAAAGGACCCAGACTCACAAACTATTGTGAGTTCTACTAGGATGAACCCATGAATTGAATGAATCTGAATTCAGAAACGCCTTAAGGGGGCCTGGCCCGGTGGCATGCAAGGTCTCTGTTTTGCTGGCGTGGACCTAAAAGGTATGGCCTGGCTCCGAACCAGCAGCAGCCAGCCTACTGCAGCAGACGGGCAAGGACACCCTGACTCCCGGGCCCCAGCCAGGGCTGCATAATAGGGGTTCAGCAGGTGCTCCCCGAGTGTGGCAGAGGCCCACCTGGCCCCTATGGACTCAGCTCAGTGCTGCTGGCTGGGAGACAGTTCTGGTCTTTCAGATTGACAATGAATTCTGTATTAAATTACTTCCTCCTTAAAATGCTAGACTAGTTTCTGGTATCTTTAACTGAGTGATGATTCATATAAGGGCCCAGGAAAGGAGCCAGAAATAAGTGACTAGAACCCCACGAGCAATTTTCGATTACTGATTAAACCTTCTTATCAGTCCGTTAAGATTTTCTCTTTTTTCATGATTCAGTGTTAGGAGGGGCTGAGCGCTGAGGAAATGGGAGATATTGGTCAAAGGGAACAAAGTTTCAGTTATGCAGCATGAATAAGTTCTGGAGATCTGGCTTATAGCATGGTTACTACAGTAAGTAATACTGTATTATATACTTGAAATTTGATAAGAAAGTAGATCTTAAGTGTTTTCACCACACAAAGCAATATCGTAACTACGTGAGGTAATGGGTATATTAATTAGCTGGGTAATGGTAATCATTCCACAGTGTATACAAATATCAACACATCACATTGTACACCTTAAATATATACAATTTTTATTTGTCAGTTATAACTCAATAAAACAGTGAAAATACAAATTAACGGCTTAGAAATTTTTTTTCCAAAAACTTGTTTTAAATTTTTTATACACTTGTCATATCCTAAGACATTCTTAAACTGACTGGGAATTCAGTGAAATTGAGAGAGAGAAGAGTAGGGAAGAGAGGGGAGGGGAGGGGAGGGGAGGGGAGGGGAGGGGAGGGGAGGGGAGGGGAGGGGAGGGGAGGGGAGGGGAGGGGAGGGGAGGGGAGGGGAGGGGAGGGGAGGGGAGGGGAGGGGAGGGGAGGGGAGGGGAGGGGAGGGGAGAAAGTGGGGAGAGAGGGAGAAAGGGAAAAAAGTATGCAAAGATAAGACCATGTTTCTCTAGATTTTAATGCCCTACTCGTACAATATAGAGACTGTTAAATGTCTTAGCCAATCCAATCTATTTATTATGAATACCACAAATTTCACCCATGGAAACTTATATGTTCATTAGCAGTGCCTCTGGTGTTGATAAACAGATAACAATTCCTAAATGCGGTCTTCTGATAAGAATACTAGCATCCTTCCTTGGGTAAACTGATAATGTAACTAAAGTCCATGTATAATATTTGGCTACCCATCCTGACTATTTTGAAATACTAAACAGTGTTCAGTGTAAATTTTGGTTTAAATAAATTTAAAAGAGTCATAAAAAAAATGTAAGGCACACTGAATAACTCTGGATTTCAGCACACAGTCGCTGAGGTACAGAAGCTGATTGAGGCAGGGAGCCATTTTCATTCCTGCCTATCGCTGTAATGTGTCAAAAGTAGGATTTGGTTTACTGTCATTTTTGAAATTGAAGAAGCTTGTTTTTTCATTCTTTTTCATTTGCCCTCAAGTGGTTGAAATTGTTATAGTTCATTGTGGTTGATTTGCCTACAGATTATTGGCTTCTTGAGGCTTTCATTGGGGAATTACTGTTGATTTTCAACTTGGCACTATCCTCCTAGAATTTCTCTCTACTAAACTTTAGCCTCATTGGAGCAAACGAGAAATGTGTAATGGTGTTGAAAATATTTTTTAATTTGGCTGTTCTTTTGCTATCGTTAATCATGTGTTATGTGCTTCGAAATCATCATTTATTTCTCAATTATCTCTTTAAATCAGCATGAATTCCTTCCTATAATAGAGAAGATATTCACTGCTGCTTTTCCATTAAGAAAATGAAGCATTGATATATTAAGTGACTTTATTTTCGCCACTAAAAATGGAGACATGAACATTGTGGCCTAATCTACAATGTCACATCAGCTACACAGTTTTGTCAAACATTAGGTCAAAGACTGAAACTATCCTCTTAGTAATATGAGTACACAGTAGAATCTTCTTTCCCACTCCCCACATTCCATGTTCTACTCTATATCTTGTACCTAAAAGTCTAGGAAGGCCCTGACCAGGTGGCTTATTTGTTTAGAGTGTTGTCCCATACACCTAAAGTTTGCAGGTTCAGTTCCTGGTCAGGGCACATACCTAGGTTGTGGGTTCGATCTCCAGTAGAGTCAAGACCAGTAGGCAACCAATCAATGTTTTCCCCCTCTCTCTCTAAAAATCAATAAAACATTTCCTTGGGTGAGGGTTAAAAAAATGAAGTCTAGAAAGTGTGTCAGAAAAGGTTAAGATAATTAATCTCAAAGAATTCCACATCTTGTCCCTACACCTGTAGCACTTTTGGGGGTAAGGGGAACTCATGCTATCAAATTGTAAAGACAGCAAATCTCATTTATGGTGAGTTTCTTGTTATAGCTCTCATTTCAAAAAATACATATTTTACATCATTCTTAAACACCTGGGAAATGAAAATGTAACAAGTTTTCAAATTCCTACTTTATTCTCTCCAGAGACACTATTTTAGAGGCCCAAGGCTGCAAAAGATTGCAAAGAATGTGCACATTTTCTTTTAAATTAGCATCCTTTCAAGAAAGAAGATACATCAGTTTCCTGGATGTCGTCATTGGAAATGACATCTCAAAAGTGAATGTGAGTGGTGCAAGAGCTGATAAAAACGTTGAACGATGGTCTAATTCTGACACAGCTGAATAATTGATCATGGTATGTCCTTATTAAAGGCCAGTGTCAAAAATAACCTCCAGGAATGTGATGAGAATGTGGGTCAGAACTGAATTAATTTTCCAAGTAAAGAAGAACTCTATTTTGTCCATGTACAGTGATTTTATCTTCTCATAAATTTTTTACAGTCGTGAAAAGTATGTGTATCATTGCTAATGTTCAACCTTTGCCCGAGAGCTAAATAGGTATTTCCTAGTTTATGCAATCACTCCGATGCAAGGTGCCCTGGGAAACTTCTGAATGTACTGAAAATTTCTCTTTCCCTACATTTTTACCACAGCATAAATGATGTATTACAGCTAATGTCCACCATTTGACTAAGGATTTCATAAATATTTCCCAAGTTATATAATTGTTCCATTTCAGAAGGCTATTTGTAACTCAAATTCTACAATGTCAAAAACATATGTACTTGATGTGCTCAAGGCACATAACAATTCTGGGGCTCAGAGTGGAAGCTAAGAGAAAATAAATGGAGACAAACTCTCCAGAATCCTAGGGAAGCTCAGAGAATTTCAGGAAGGGCTTCAGACCTGATCACCACTCTGTGTTTTAATAAGGAGGCTGATCGTTCAGGAACTTGAGAGAAGCCATAGGATTTGGATACCATCCTCACTTAACCTGCTCTTGACTGTTCTCTTAACTTATAATCATGTACCATCTCCACAGTCCTGGATTTCAAAAATCATCAGCGATTAGGAATAAAATGTTTTCTTGTATTATCTACTGATCACTTGCAATCTCACCTTGATTCATGGACCCAACAATGTTGATTTTCTGTATATAATGCAGTATTGTCTGCCACTAAAAAATAATAAGCCTTATGGAATAAATTGTGCAAGATTTCATTCCTGTTTGTCAAAAGTTTTATGACCCAAGGAGCATTCATTTAACTTCCAGAATAGTAAGTATAGGTCCACACACACACCAGTGTAACATATGAGCGCACCTTTAGTTTTAGATTTGTGTCTGCTAGTTTTCACTAGGACATGATTGTATGAGTTGCCGGTTAGTTCTACCCCCTCCCGGGGAAGACATTGGTCTTTTTCCTGCAAACACTCCCCCTTTGAAATGTTTCTCCTTTCTCTAGATATGTTCTCTTGCTTCCAGGCCCACATGGACGCCTTTAACATCACCCACATTGCTGATGTTGAGCTTAGCAGCAGCCCCGCAAGGATAACTAACACTCATTGGGCATTTGCCATATGCTCAGGATGCTCCTCCATGGTAGTACATCAAGGCTTCCTTTTGCCAAGTTGAGGTCACTCTTAGCCACTTATATCACATCCTCCATCCCTTCTACTACTCCCCTGCATTATTCAAACATGTTTTTGCTTCCTCTGGGGATCTTGCTGTACATGTGCGTGCACACACACAGACATACACACACACACACACACACACCCCACAAGCAGGTATCATCAGTGAGAAACCCTGCCAGTGGAAACACACATCAGCACCCCGCTCACTTCCATCCCAGGAGAAGTCAGGATGGGTGAGCCCAGATAGGCGGAGCAGAAGGACCCTTTTCTCTGACATCAATACCTGGCATAGAGCACCAGTGGCCACACACAAGGCCCTCCTGGGGGAGGCTGAGACACTACATCCTTGGTGCCCAGTGGCATAGAAGCTCCAGCTCGGCAACATGTGCCCTCTCTGACTCCATCCCTCCGTCTCTTTACAATTCTCCTGCACTGGACCCAGTGTTTGCAAATTAAACTGGTGCCCCAGACGTTAAATCTAGTCACCAGATGGCCAGAAGGGTACAATAATGTATTTTGGATTAGCTGCTAAGAAGAGGAAGATGAAACATGAAAATCTGAAATTTCAGAGTCCCTCCTCTGTCATTTCACCCTGCTTAGCCCTGGCATGCGCTGGACCTTGAAACTGATGTCACACCAGGCTGCTTCCTAAAGAGAGAGCGTCTTTTATATGCACCCTCTCTGGGGGTGCTGGGAGCCCCCGGATGAAGCCCTTCCCAGCGATCCTCAATGTCAGAGCCTTGCCCAGGCTGCTAACACGTTTATCACCCACAATTCCCCACCTTCCCCAAGTCCATAGATCCGCCTGGCCCCTTGTGAGAGCACACGAAAGAGGGTAGGAAGCCTCCTCCTGATTTTTATAGGAAAAAGGAGCCAGAGGGAGCCTGGTCTCCTTGCTCCAAACCACTTCATTAAATAATGCATTTAACTACTACTGCCAAGGCCCTGTTGCTGTTTAATTACTTGCTTGTTTTCTTCTCTCTCTTTTCAACTTTCTTTTAATTGAAAATCCAGGCCAGGCATGTGGCAGCCTGGGAAGTCAGATCGCTTGGAGAGATCTCCTGAGTGTCTCATTAGGTGTGCAGCCACTGAGAACGGATGACGGCTGGAGGAAAGGCGCTGGAAGCAAACAAATGCAAAAGCAGCAGATTTGCCAACCGTGTGTGATGCAGGAAACAACACTTTGAGACACAACTCGGTTCACTATTTAACAAGCGAAGCAGTAACTGCGGTCACACAAATGATCTGGGAGCCCAAGAGTTTCTGGTACGTGAGGGCTGGGGTCAGTAATAAGGAAACAAACAGCAGGGGGTGGACACAGCCAGTAAATCATTGTGTCATTAAGGGATGTGAGACGAACGGGGCCTCTCAAATCTGTGCCCGAAGAACAGAGGAAGGGGGCGCGTCTGAGCAACTCAGTGAGAAATAGGAGCACAGTGCTGTGGTCCTGGAGAGAATCCTCCGCATTAGATCCGAAGCCTTGGGTTTCAGGCTGGGTTCCCAAGAGTCGGTGGGAATTCCAGAAGTGGCAGAAACAGACACACCGGGCATCCCTTAGCCTCGTCTCATGTTTTTCCTATACCGAAGGCCATAAAATATTTTCATAAAAATAAAAAAAGGTTTAGAAACAAATGCAAACTCTTGACAGATGAGCACACTGAACCTGTAGCAGACCAGGCCCCTTCTTCCAGGGAGTGTCCAGCTTGAGATTCTGTTGTTGGTAAAGGAACCGGGACTCTTACCCTTCATCCATTATCTTATCTGACCAGGGACCATCAGCCTCTCTAAGGTGAGCACCTGCACTTCGACTTGCTAGCAGTTGTGTGAGCTGAAATTCTCAGAGAGGGGAAGCTCTCTCTCGGGCCAAAGAGTTGTACCTTTCCATGATCCCATTTTATTTTGAAGGAAAACAGAAAGAACCGTCATCCTACGTCACGTGTGATGCATTCACATGTCACCTTTCATTTAATTCTCTAAGCAACCTTATGAACTGCCTACTTTTATGTTACACAGTTGCACATTTTAACTTGGCTAGAGTAAAACGGGTAGTGAGTACTGGAGCCTGGATTTAAATCCCAGTCATTCCGATCGCAAACTGATGCTGTTTTACTAACGATCAGGTAGAGGCTAATTCGACAGCTTAAAAACCCCATCGGTGTTTGATGGATCTAATTAAGCCCATACACAGAACCAAATCTGATCAGTTCATTAAATTTGTTTATTTCAAGTGTTGTGATTGACAGAAAAATGCCCAATCACAGTTATTGAAATCTCAGCAGTTTAATGATTTATACTTGCCTTGAGGGTACTATTTTTAGCAGTTAGCTATAGTCCATTAGCAAAACAGAAGCAAATCCAACCATTCTCATCTATCTTCCAAGGCACTGATAATGGAAAAAGCAATAAGACGTTCTGTTTCTTTTTCTACATCCATGAGACAATCAGAAAAATCTGAATATTTGATATTGAGGAGTAACTTGCTAAGATTAAGGAATTGTACAATTTTAAGTGTTCAATATTGCAGTAATCCTAAAAAAAGTCTTGTATTTTAGTGGTATATACTAAAGCATATATGGGTAAAATTATAACATGTCTGGGAATCTCTTCAAAATGATCCATTTGTGGGGAGTGAGAAGATAAAGAAAATATATGATTGGCCATGTTTGATCATTGTAGGAGGTCTATACAGTCTACATTTGTTTGTGTTTTAAAATAATAAGCTTAAAATGGCTTTAAAAGCAGTCAAAAGGAATAAAAATACAATTAGCACGACCTCACTCCTTAGTATTTGGGGAAAAGTGTTTCTCTGACCAAGATAAAGAGAATAAATACAGAGAGTTGTGAAATGTTATTAGAACATTTACTCTAAAAAAGATTCAGTAAAGCTTTTTCTTAAAGCTTTTCTAGTAGGCAATGTTTTGATTTCCCATTTGGCCCACAGAGCAGTAGCAGTCAGGGTTCTTGGACCAAGGGATTAAGTTGAATGAGATGCCAGGCAAGAGAAACTCCCCATCACCATGTCAGAGCTGCATTTCCTCAGGTGATCGTGATGGATGTGGAGTGCCTGCACCCGTCCCTCTAAGAGCTCACCCCCAATTCATATCCCGATCTGTAGGAGAGATCTCCAGTGGGTAATTGGAAAACACTTTCAATTGTGGACTCTATTCCGCATCTCATTTTTATGCCTGAAATCTCAACTGTTTTACGAGTAAATTGTGATTCATTCACTATCCTCTTCGTGAGAGAAGGAATTGGGTTGTTAAAAGTTGGGCATTAAATTTGCTGAGCCACAAAAAGAGGAAACACAGGGACATCATTGGGAATGGATGTTCCCAGTTCACTCCAGAGGGAGAAAGAAGGAGGGGGTCCTGACTGGCTGCACTAATGGTTACAGCTGCATTCGGAAGAGCTTTGGCCCATACTCCGAAATCAGCCCATTGTTGTCTGGTGAGTTCTCTCTCTTTCCCAAAACTGAGCTGGAGGTATTAAGTCTCTCCTGGCAATTAGGTAAGTGTTCAGATGAGGAAAACTCGCTCTAGGCATTTAGTTCAACATGACACAGATTTCAGCTCAGAACATCTCAGTCTATAAATGAGACATCCCACTTTCTTTTTTATTCTGATCCCTATACACAATAAGTTCAATCTATTGAGAGTACTGTTCGTACTTAAATGCTTTCACCCTAAGAATCAACTAACCAACAGTAGACAGTGAAAAAAAACCATAGAATTTTATGTTTGAAAATATAAAAATTATGTAACCTAACATTCCCCAAACTGTTTTCCATTAGATGTTTATTGGCCTTAGGAGAGGAAAAAGGGTGGAAAAGCATGCATTCCAATAAATTTAGGAATCTTAATTAAACTTAAATAAATGGGTTTTATTTATGGCAGAGCTTCTCAAAGCATTTTATATGTTAATGCAGCATATAAATTACTAAAAGAGTCATAGATTGTGCATTTCCCCAATTTTATTTTACTACACATTGATTATAATTCAATCCCTTATTTTAGAGATGGTTGGATCAAGGACAGAGAGACTTTGTGACTTTTCCAAGGGCACAGGGCAAAGCCACCTTATAACTGGAGCCCTTCACCATTTCTTGACCCCTGTGTCAGAGCACTTCCCACTACTTGGTGCTCATGTCACAACAATGGCTGACACTTGAAAATATTACCTGTTAGGCTTGTGCATTGATTACTGAATTTTAGCCTCACCATAACTTAGCTTGAAAGACCTAGAAATTTTATTTCTTCTTACAGGTAAGGAAAAGGAAGGCAGAGAGGGTAAAGTCTTCTTCATAGGTATCCCAGATCTTTGGGTGAAAGCCAAGGTAAGAACCATGTTGAGTTCATCACAAGCTACCACTCATAGTAGAGACCTGACCACTTAGTAAAAAGGCAATTTAATTCCCTAAGCCTCGAACTGCTTTATGCAAGAGCTTTCTACTCATGAGTATTCTCTCAGGGCAAGCAAAGCAAATCATTGTCCCATTGCAACTCCGCCACTTATTAGCTGTGTGGCCCTGGGCACGTTACACGGCATCTCTGGGCCTGGAATCCTATCTATTAAATGGATACACAGAGTTGTTGTGAGAACTAAATGAGCTAATACATGTAAAGTTGAGAAGAAACCTGTCACATAATAAACATGATAGGTGGTCGCAACCACTTAGGCCCAAAACTATAGGCAAACCAGAGAGGGCTGAGCCCCAATTTGCTGTGAGATGCCCCAGAAGGCAAAATGAGAGACCATTTCCATCCAGCTATATACAGTGTGCAGTGTGAACTAAAGGGACTGCAGAAAATGAGTGTCAGCTACCAGAAGAGAAATTTGTCTTGGAAATTTAATAGGCATGGAAGCTAACTATCTGTAAATAATGAAAATGACTCTATCTCAGATCTTCAGGCTGATTCTTGAAGTTCATTTTTTAATTTTCCTCCTGAACATGTTTTTGGTTGACCTTCATTTTTCATTTTACAGCCATCTAATTACAAGCCTCCAGCTACTTTTTGAGTCAATATTTTTTAAAAAAACAAAACCCAACAACTTCCTACTTATGCTAGCTATTAAACAGAACCATTAAGAAATGACCTAAGAATTATTTAAGGAAAGAATTCTGTCAAGAAGTGGCCTCATGTGTAACTAAGTAGGGAGAAAAGCTTAGCCTTGCCTTTAATCTGTTCCTGTATCTATTCCAGTCCTGCATGGCTGAAAAATTTCACCAGGAAGAAGAGTATGGTTACTCCCTCAGAAAAGTGGGATCAAATAAGTGTTGAATTGGAAAGAATCTAGAAAATCACCAAATAGAGTGATTCTCAATCTTGGATGTACATCATAAGCACCTGGAGAGTTGTTAAGATGCAGAACCTCAGGTCTTATCTCCAATGATTCTGATTCAGTAGGCCTGGACGTTGGGCTTTTACTAGGAGCCCATGAGGCTTGGGTCACAGACATCTAAGAATATTGTGGAAGCTAAGGATCCCCTTCCAGTACATAGCTATTATATTTGTGGTCTGTCTCTTCCTTTCACGTCTCTCTTCTGTATAAAACCTTAGAGATTAAACCATTCCATGGACTTCATGAGGAAGAATGTTTGCTGTCACCTGGAGAGGTGATCATTAGAATGGAGCCGATAGTTTCCCCTGACATATTCTTTAGCTAGAGATCCTTTATTCCAGTTAAAATGGGGATCAGGAGAGGCTGCTGCCACCTAAAGCTAAGGAATGAGGGGTTCATTATTTCAGAACATAAGGTAGCTGTCGTCTGTGCTTTGCTCGTGTCCCTCGGGCCTCTCCACTTCAGTGCTCTTCAGCTGCATCCCAGCTGTCCACATCTGCATCTCTTCCCCGAAGGCTTTCTCAGGAGCTGGAGAAGATCCCTTTGCAAGGCAGGCCGGGAGTCCTGGGAACGATGGCCCCCGGGGAAGCTGATATATAAAACCTCAAGTTCCTTTCCCTCGTGTGGGATAACCTTGAAGTGTGTGCTGTGCAGTTCCCCGGGGGTCCCCAGGGGATGGAGCTCCAGCTCGTCCACTGTGGTAGGAGGGTTGATGACGGGCATTCTGTACTCGCTGCTTTTCCTCATCAGTTGCACTTCTCCACCCCCTTCCTGATGCTCCCTTCCCTCCCAAAGAAACTACTGACCCTTGAATCCTGCTGCAGGGAACGTGTCCGGGGCCACCCAACCTGAGACGGTAGCCTTAAGCTCAGGGAAGAAAGATCGTTAACACGTGGGGCTTCTGAGGGCTGACAGTGTCTGCTTCGCTTCTGTACCCCCGGCCTCTAGGAAAACGCTTGGCTGGGGCAGTCATCCAATACGTCCTTTGTTAGGGGGTTGAGAGACGGAGGTTCTCGGGGTGGCAAAGTAGAAAACCAAGCATCATTTACGGAATAATCAGCATAAATGTCTATAGCAATTAGCCAGTTAGAATTTCAGAAAGCATCTCTATATACACACACACACATATATATCTTACAGATATTAACAACTCCGTTTCACAGATTAGGAAGCGAAGTTGCAGAGCACTCTCCCAACTTGCCCGAGGCCATGCTGGGGTGATAGGGTGGTTCCTTGATGCAGGGTCAAACTCTGTTGTCACTGTCAGCACATCAGCTTGCCGGCAACATGATGTCTCAGTCACTGTGAAAGACAATTCAGTTGTGTTTCAGCCAGGGACGTGACACCAAGCACAACCGAGGCTGCTTCCTTTCTCTTCCCTTGACTTCCTCTGACTCAGGGGTTCTTAGCCTGGGTCCACGGATGGACAAGGAGGGCTTAGTATTTAAGCTTATGTGTGTTTTTTGAAAGGAGGTTCTTAGCTCCCATCGTACTCGCCAAGAGGTCTGTGAGAACAGAGCCATGGTCCACGCTGCTGCTGAGAGGGCCTTCTCTTCAATCCCACTTCCGGTGACAGTGAGCATTCGCCTAGCACTTCTGCTTTTCAACAGTCTAGCTCCCTTAATGGATTCAACAATTACTCAAGCAGGTTTCTGTTCACTCAGTCCCCTTAATATGCATATCAATACTCTTTTTCCTATGCTTGGATCTCACTCAAGCCTCAGTTGGTTCTACTTTAAGATTCTCCAATATTGGGCAGCAACCAACTTTCCCATTTATCTTCCATTAATTCTCTCCATCTCCCCAGTTGTTCAGTGAAAATGGGAATGGCTAGTTTTATTTCCCGAAACTTCCTTTCCCTCTAGCTTTTCATATATCATCAATCCCATTGGAAATGTCCCTTAGACTTCTCGCCAGTAAAAATCCTACCAGTATCTCAGAACATAACTCAAATGCCCTTTCTTCAGCCAAGCCTTTCTGTCCTAATATTGAATGATATTTATAATTACAGCTAACATTTATTGAGGGCTTGCTATGTTACCAGGCATGATGTTAAGAAGTTTTGGGTAAATATTTAAACCAAACCCTTTCAAGGTTTAGAAAGATTAAGTAATGTTAGTTTCTGTAACAAATAAAACAAAATAAACAAGGAATAATCTCAGTAGCTTAGCAGAATTGAAGCTTATTTCTTATATATATATGAGTTAAATGTGTGTTCCTTATGAGCAAAAGGAGTGGGGATTTGGGGGCTTGGCTCTTTCCAGCTTATGGCTCTGCCATCTTCAACAACACTAGTAGGTAGGTATTCACTATTTCCATGACGAGTCAAGGAAATTAAGGTTTAAAAATATTAAGTAAATGGTGGACCTGGGACCTTCATCCAATTGGTTATAACCCATAGAAAACATTCTTAACCACCGTGTTAGGTCGTGCTGTGTTGAAAGGAATGAGTTTAGACCTCTCATTTTAGCCTATTCTCTTTCCAGGACACTGGTCAAAGGTGCAGGCTGCCCTCCAGAGAGTCCTGGAGCAGGAAGAAATGAACACACACCAGGGCCCCTGTGAACAGGAGAGAGACCCCCAGGGGGTCTTTCTGCTCAGCCGGGCCCTTCTGAATCTCGGCGCCTGCAGCCTTAACATCCTGAAAACCTCAGGAGCCTAGAACATCCCTCTGCCGGCCAGGGAGGGGCTGATGAACGGATAATGCTGCCTGCATGCCTAGGGAAGGGCAAGTTCAAAGTGATGCTTATTCTCGGAGCAGCCTGTCAGCGAGCCCCGCATCCTGACAAAGGCTGCTCTCCACATCCCTGGCTCTCCACTCCTTCCTCACCCTCCAGGCGAATGTCTGCTGAGCATTCTCCTGTGGCAGGCTGAGTTTAAACAATTCTAACAGGTGATGGGACAGAAGTACTTTGCTCTTACTGGCCTTTCCCAGAACCCAGAGGGAACCAATATTTTTTCTTAAAAGCAATAACAACTACTGAGCTCTGCCTATATGCCAAGTCTGTAAGCGTCATCTGCACAGCGTCCCATCTACTCCTTCCAACAGCCCCCGGGCTTCCATGATGCCCATTTTTCAGATGAGGCCCATGAGATTTCTCTGACCATGTAATATGAGTTTGCTTATTTTTAAAGTTTTTCTGAGACTACACAAAATATCCATTCGGAAAGACTGTCAAGACCTCTCCTACTGGGCCAGCAAAAACCTATCTGACCTTTAGGGGAGAGATATAAGAATGGACAATATCCTGGATATGAATATAAACTTCTTAAATCTCTTCTGTGGATGAAAATAGATCAGAGATTGAAGTCCTGGGTGTGTAACTTTCTAGGTTAATTGCTTTGCTTTTAGGTGGGCACATTTATGTAGCTTCATCTGAATGCTTCCCTTGGAGGGAGTGTGTGCTTAGATTATTAATTAACTTTGCATCACATTGGAGCAGCATCTAATTCCCTGAAGAGTATGCAGAGAGAAGATAGTAGCAAAGGGGAGCCTGGGGAGATGTGTGCCCCATGTGAAGCCCTCAATGCTGCTTTCTGTGAGCCTAGACTCTAAAGAGACACTGGGCAGTCTCCCTTGTTCCCTGGGGGTTCCTGCCTCCTCCCAAGAGCAGCATTTAGACTCTTTCATGTCCCACATGTAGAAAGGGCAGCCTAATCCCAGAGTATTGCTCACAGCAGCCACTTCTCCTCAAAAAAAATCTGCTGCAACTGCTCACACCCTTGATGGTTCAGTACCACTTGACATTCAAATGGAAAAAGTGTCCCTTTCCTGTTTCCTGACCTTCATAAAAATCTGAACTTCATAGTTCATATCCAATAATGGATGGATGGACGGACAGATGGATTGATGAATGAATGAAAATATAAATAAATGAATGAAAACCTAAGCTCTCTTCTTCATCGAATCACGCATAAAGCACTGAGTCAGATACCCTCATCCTAGATTCTGGCTTCTTAACAGCTTAGCATGGCTTGCTGAGGCTTCTGGAATATTTTCGTTGACAGAACAAACTCAGAAGGGCAATGCTGGTCGTGGTTCAAGCAGCATCGTGAAAGCTGATTAAACAGACTGAGCTATGAAGGAAAATGTCAGTCCACATAGGAGGAAGGGCTGAGATGTTTGCTTATGACTCTGAGTGTGAAGCAATTGATTGCGGTTTCTGTCATTTTCCCCAGACTCACTTGTCCATGTGCACACCCCTTTGAACAATTCCAGGGACATCTACTGGTAAGGAATTAGCCTGCTAATTAACTTAGATAAACCATCAATTCATAAATATATATTGAGAGACTTGCTTTCTAAGACCATGCCCATCTTTCTAAATAATGGTGCAGCAGTAATTTGGTGTCATAAATCCACTCAGCCACGATCATAAAGCTTTTGGCTCAATGCTGCCATTCAACCTGTCCGTGCCCTGGAATCTAAACGTCTTCATAGATCCACATGCTAAAAAGATGAAGATTTTCTGATTAGTGGCACCAGGAGAAAAAGCACCATTCTGTTGCTCTTGGCTTCAAAAAGTATTTGAATTAAAGCTGAAAGAGAATTTAGAGATGATCCAGCTTAGCATCCAGGTAGTTATTAGTTCAGATAGTTTTAATATGGAAACGGGACCTTTCTGCTTTCTTCCTTTTCTGTGCAGAATGGAAAACTCAGGTTTTTTCACACCTCCAACGAATGTTTGAGAAAATGAGCCTGCTCTACCCCCTGAGAACAGAGCAACAAGGCGTTCAGTTATAGTGGTGCTAGGGCTGCGTTAACCGAGTTACCAAGCTTCCTTGGGAAAGACGTGGAAGGTGCTAGGGAAGCTGCCATCGCAGGAGCACCCAGCTGCATAGAGCTGTGCATGGAGCTCACCAAGTTCACTGCATGACTCAGAGTTTGAGTTTCACAGAAGCTCACCTCTCACTGCCGGCTACCAAGGCTGTGGAGGTGAACATTTCGTCACCCAGGTTGGGGTGCCTTTACCAGCTGTGCCTCCCCATGGGTGCCCAGTGAGGACCTAACTTTGTCAGTACGCATCACTGCTCCAATTGAACAAAATCTCAGCTGCTTTTTAAAATTATTATTATTATTTAGGCAGCAGGCAGGACACTGTCTGAGCTCAGAGAAGATTGTACCAATATATAGACGTGGGACACACAGACACAGCTGGCAAGCAGGGGAATGTGGGAGCAGAAGGCGTGCAAGAAATGATGCTGGCCTCCTTTGAGGAGTGTTTTATGTGCCAAAAAGCAGTCAGGTGAGAATAAAGACACATACTAACATGTATTCATTTACCTGGGCCACCGAAATATCATGACCATGACTGCTACGCATGCGTGGTTGTTGTAAAAACTTAGATTCTTCAATGAACCCTTCAGTCCAAGTATGAGCTGTCTATATCTAAGCTAAACAATCATATTGTTTGTTAAATGAGCTGGAAACTTGTGGCTTGTTACATGAATGAGTAGCTGGATTATTTCTCTCTCTCTCTCTGTCACACACCACACACACACACATCTTTTTATTAAAACCTGCACCAGTGTACAAGTGAACGCAAAACCACAGCTAGAGATCCACCCAGTGGGGATGAAACAAGTCACAAAGGAGAGAAGGTGTGACCATCTGCTTGGCCTAAGAGCACCAGGCCAAGGAAGAGTCACTCTATCTTCTTAATCTCCTCCCGCCTCTTTCCTTTCTATCCCACCCACCGCCTCCGGAAACCCGAACAGCACCTGGTGAGGAAGTCAAGAGTCTCAGGATTTTGTAGTAACTGCTCTGCACAATATCATTCATTTATTCACCCTGCACTATTGGGTACCTAACTACTTGCACCAGCAACGTCGTAACTTTAACAGCTAATTCGTAATATAGCTTCTTACATGTCAGGCGCATCATGCTTACAGGAATTTTCTCATTTAATCCAATGACGATTCATCCTTGGAGTACTATTCCTATTCCCATTTCAGAGAGGAAACCGACCATAATTAACACCCAAAGTCACCGAGCAGGGAAGCGGCAGAACCACGCTGCAAGCCCAGGCAGTACTCTGTCCTCTTAATCACTGTCCTGTATTGCTCCCTGCACAACTCAGGGCACTTTATATATTAGTGTATAATTACACACAGCCTGCCTGTTGCACATGGATTATTCATTCTCCAACTAAAATTTATCAAGCCCTGCCTCTCCCATGTACTCCTTGTGGACACAGAAGCTTTTCTCATTGAGCCAAAGTCTTTCCCTGGAGCTCCCAAGGCTGTTATGGAGATGATACAAAATATATACAGCACTTGGCACTAGGAGATGCATAAAGTTCTTAGAAACACTTGGAAGGGCTCCACCACCACCGCAGTCAGAGCTAACTCGATCAAGGGGCAGTCCTGTAAAGTCTAAGTGGGAGGGGGGACTTTACATATTATCTTACATATTTCCAACTTGGACACTGGTCAGCTTAATAGTGTCTCCGTGTAAAGGATTCCAAGAACATCAACATGCCCCCAATCACATGAGGGCCACAAGCTACTATGAACCAGCTCAGGCATTCAACCAGGATTCATTTACATTGTCTTATGTAATCCTCAGGACAGTGAGTTTGATCATTCCCAGCACATTCTAGATGAGACAGTAAAGCACAGAGAGGTTAATCGACTGATCCATGTGACCGACTGGTAGAGCCGGGATTCAGACCCAGGTCAGCCTAAGTTTAAAAATCCATACTATTCCCAGTGCATTATGCCAACTCTGTGGAATAAAGACGCATATGGATTCTGCACCATTTCAGAAGCAGATAACCTTCTGTTCTTTATCATTAGTATAAATCATTGCTAACTATAACTACAAATATCACCTTCTGTTTCCTCTGTAGGATGTATTATCATGAGAAATGAGTTCCCTTTACTGGACAACAGACTCTTACTATGTGTGGAACTAGATTAGTGTTTCCTAATTTTCAGTCATGTCTATGCCACCTTTATGACTTCTGTTATTTCCAAGTGACACCTAGAAGTGACCACCATAGTTACCTGCCACAAATAGAAGGCATTCACTGAAATAAATACAAAGAAAACTAAACAGTACCATTGGGTCCTCGCTAAATAATGTCCCCTTGCTTTTGCATGAAAATGGAGATTAATGAGCATTTGAGAAGTGGTAAACACATGCTGACATCAACCTGGAACTTTCTACTGAATATAACCAGAATGATTTCATCGTATTGGAAAGGAAACACTATTCACTAGGTGATTTAATGTCATTGAATGCCTTGTCCAGGAAATAATGAACCAACATGTTTTCAGGGTTCCTTCTGGCCTTTCGATTTTATGGAAAACATTTGTGCTTATGCCTTTGGTAATCCACCTATTATATAAATTGATGTACATCCAAGCAGTGCTCAGCTATACACGAGGGGGTCATAAATACGGGTAAGATAAATAATACAATCCTCACCCCCATTCGAAGGTATGCTAACAATCAGAACACACAAGTTATCCAATTCACCTGTAATTTTAATATGTCTCCAGTGTCTAGAAACAAATACTAGAAAAAAATCTGCCTGTCAAAACAGAACGCAGCTCACATCAGTTCAAAACCGTGTGTGAAACTGCTGGGTGTTCTCTACTGAGTTAAAGTGCACTTGCTGCCGATTCACATCTGAAGCTGGTCTCCCGTGATGAATCGCTTCCAAGGTTCCTTTCTGCCTCCCCAGAAGGTCTGGTTTGTATGAAAGAGATAAGACAGACAATTCCTAGGAAGAAGGAAGAAGCGACGCAGAAAGAGAATGCACCTGTCTGCTTGGTCCCAGTTGGTGTTCCTCATACCTTAAACATTAAAACAATAAATAATATATTGGGGAAACAACAACTGGTTACAAATACGACTACTTCATCAGTGTACTTACGAACTGTTATCTATTTATTGGCCATACTCCTGTCAGGCAGAAGCTCCCAGATACTCAAATACTGGTGATTTTCAAATAAAAATGTCCGTCTACATCCAATTACCCTCCTGGAAAATTCTGTTTGAAAAATTCATTACATACAATTATCACCTCCATAAATGTTGCATTCCCTTTCATAGACCTGAGAGTCAGGGACACAAACATAAATGATTGAGTAAAGCAAGTGACCAAATGTCATGTTTAGTTTTAAGTTGTATCTGAAGATATCCTGCCAAGGAACCAGATGCCAATAGAAAGGTCAAGGAGAAATTCCTTGCAAGGGAGTCCTTCATGTCTAGCGTGATTTTATATATATATATGTATATATATAATCATCCAAGCTAGGGTAGATTTATACAATGAACAGGAAGTGTAACTATTAGATACGATTATACACCCTAAAATTCAGTGACTTAAAAGAATAGTTATCCTAAATAATCTGCCTCAAAGTGGGTCCCTGTTGAAGAAACATGATAGAAAAAGATGCCCTCGGTTGAAGTTTCCTGGTTAGAAAGCTAGAAAATGGTTTGTCATAAAAAGGCCCCAGGCCTCGACAAGCTAAAATCCAGCCCCCTAAACACCTGCAAGAACATCTCCCTTCAGTAAACATGGTCGAAACAAGGCTAAGGTTGGTGAGGTAATTTACCCAAGGATGCACACTTAGTAACTAGAAACGTGAAAATGTCCAAATCAACTGGTCCAAAAAGGCTCTAAGGCCTCTACTTTCCTTACTGTCTTCACCTGACTGGCAACCCAAGTACAAAGATCCAGTAGAGACAATTGTAGATTCTCAACTTGCACATCACATGCACAGGAATCACCGGGGAATCGTTAAAATGCAAGTTTCTGATGCAATAGGTCAAGGATGGGGGCTAAAATTCTGCATTTCTAAGAAGCAGGTAAGATTGAGGTTTCTGCTCTGCAGCTCGTCTGCATTACAGATTGAATGGCCAGGTGCTCCCCATATGTGGCTATTGTACAACGTTGACCAAGTCACCTCGCTTCGCTAAGTCTCAGTTTTCTCCTAGAATCTCACATCTTACGGCTCTAAGTGTTATCAGAAGAAAACGTATTCATTTCCTCCACAAATGAAGACACACAGGAAAAAGGAACCGAGGAAGCATAAACGCTGTGATCTATTTTAAGCCTTCTGCCAAATGCTTATTAATCTCATTACTTGTTACAAATTGCATCCCGGACAAGGGCACATCAGCCACTGCTTGTTTCCATGACTATCCGACTGCCCTACCTACACAGAAGCATCGCGGGAACGGAATGTTAAACTTAGCCCTGTTTGCAGCTGCTCTTCGGAATCTCATTATGTATAACGTGTGCACTAATCAGAAATTCAATTAATAAAGATTTGAAAAGATTTAGGGCAATCCATTCTCCTCTTTGCCCCATTCTCTTTCAATGACAATGAAGAATGAATGTGGTTATTTTAACAGAACAAAAAGCCACCTGCCTGCAAGGGTGACTGCAATTTGGTACTTTCTGTCCCAGGTGCTCCTGGCAGTCCACAGACTCCTTGGTCCAGCCCTGAAGTCTGGCTGCTTTCACATCTTGGTGCCCTTCTCTCCCTTTTACCATCACTGCTCTGCAGTGATGCAACTGGTGGAAAATAACCTGCCCTCCTTCGGTACCTTTCCAACCAGAGCCTCAGACCCCCTTTTACTACACCCTGAAACACGCCAGGTGCCAGGAAGGGACGGGCCCTGGTCTACCACGAGTGGGCAGGTGAGGAGATATTCTTTTTTTTTTCCATATATATGTATATATTTCTTAGAACTGTTTTACATTTACAGAAAAATTGAAAAGATAGTACAGAGTTTCTATTTACCTCACATGGGTTTCCCCTATTATTACCGTCTTTCATTAATAGGATATATTTGATGCAAATAATGAACAAATAATGATATATTATTATCAGCTAAAGTCCATAGTTTATTTAAATTCCTTGGTTTTTACCTAAAGATCTTTTTTGGTTCCCGAATTCCCCATTACATTTATAGTTATGTCCCTGCAAGCTCCTCTTGGCTGTGACCATTTCTCAGACTTTGTTTAGATGACCTTGGGAGGGTTGAGAAGTACTGGCCAGGTATTTTGTAGGATGTCCCATGATTAGAATGATACTTTTATCATAAGACTGGGGTTCTGGGTTACTGGGAAGAGGGCAAGAGAGACGAAGCGCTGTTTTCACCATATCCTATCAAGCATACATACTGTCAACATGATTTATGACTATTGATGTTGGCCTTGACCACTTTTTGTCAGGTTTCTTCAGGGTAAAGTTATCCTTTCTGTCCCCTTTCCATGCTGTATACTTTGAAAGGAAGTCACTTTGGGCCTACACCTAACGAGTGGGGGGTTATGCTTCAACTCCTCAAGGGCGGATATCTGCATAAAATATTTGGAACTCTTCTGTGTGGGAGATTTGTCAGTTCTTTCCTATTTATTAACTTACTTGATCATTTATGTATATCAGTATGGACTCGCGGATATTGACTCTATACTTTGGGTTAAAATCCATTACTACCTTATGGTTTTGCTCATTCCACTCTGGGCCATTGGGGGGGCAGTGCTTTTGTTGACTCCCATTTCCCTTTGGCACAGCCACATCACCGTGCACTTTTTCTTTCTTAGCTTCTGGTGCTACAAGATGGTCCAGGTTTATCGTTTATATTTCCTCTCCCAGTCATGGAATCAGTCATTTCTCCAAGGAGCCCTGGCTATTTTTATTGGAGAGTGGTGCTAGAAATCAAGATCGGGGTTCGGGGTTCTAGCTATCTTTATGGCTAATGGGGTGTCATTTCTTTTAGGCCCTCTTATCTGACAGAACAAAAACCTATGTGTTTATCATAACCCATGTATGTACTTTCTACATACCTATGAATATTTTCAAGTGTAGACATCTCTATCTACATTAAGCTAAACAGGAGTTCATGCTGATATCTGCAACTCTAATCCAGTTGCCACATGGACCATTCTAGCTTGCTCCCCTTGCTTATCAGTAACCTCCCACTCACACCATATGCTAGCCACTTAATTAGTTCTTCTATTCCTGTATACATGTCAGGCAGAATCAGAATTGTTAACTATACCCCCATAGAAACAACTTTATCAACTAGGGTACAGTTCCTTTGCCTTAACTCTTACAAATTTCTATTTCCAAGTTACTTAGTTCAGCACCTTTCTCCCCTTCCTCTTCCGTGTTGTTTCACACACTTGTAACACAGTGAAATTCTCTCATCACTGTCTGTATTCCTTCTTGAGATCCCAAGATTCTTTATTTATATCTTTATATATTTAATGATAATTTGGAGTTCAACGTGAATTATGCAATTCAATGTTCTTGAAAGAAACCCTTATTTACCCAACCTCTCCAACCTTCCCATGCAATTTTTTTTTTCTTTTCATTTAATATCATTGAGGAATCAAATTATAAAATTGCAGAACATCACAGCTATGGGGAATCTCAGGAGTTTCCTCCCATGTTTAACAAATGAATGGCAGGCCAAGTAAATCACATGGTTTGTCCAAGAACTCAGTCAGTTAGAGATAGAAATGGAAATAAATAGAAATCAGCCTTCATAGCTCCAAATTCAAAGCTTTTTCTTATATAACCTAATATATAGGGAGAAGGGTGCTTTCTGTAAGAGAAATGAAACCTTGGTTTAATTCTGATGCATCTAAGTCCCCAGTGCTCAGTGACATTGTACTATAGATGCAAATTTGGGCTTCCTACACTTCAGCTTTTTGCATGGTGTGTTCTCAAGTCAGTTAACTGTTCCCGTTGTCCCGTAAGAGCATTCATGTTATTCAGTCATAATATGGTCACTTCTGAGAGGGTCTCTAGGTACCTTCCATTAGACTTAGATTAGATTTTCTCTCCCAATCTTGTGAAAAGGAAGAGGGAAAATGAGACTCTCTGGAGCAACAAAAATGAGATATTCTTAGTTCTGATCATTTAGAGCATCAATTCTGGCATTGCCTCTTCCTAGAGCCTTCCCTGATTTATTTATCCCTGCCCCAGGGTATCTTTTCTCTTTTCTTTGTGTTGATAGCATTTGTCACCACTATCTTCTGTCATTAGACTGTGAACTCTTGAGGTCTAGGACCATGGCATTTATCTCAGTTCTTCCCGCATTTGACTTTATATGCGGCAAGTAAGATCCATTTAATTAATATTTGTGTGGATAATCAGCAAAGGACGAATGAAAGGGGTTAGAAAGACCATTAAAAAGTTGGAAACATGAGCAAGATGGGAAAAAGAGAAAGCCAGGGCCTGAAGTGGGCAAAACAAGAGAAGGAAGAAAAAAAATAGGGTTGGAGTTGCCTTAGTAACAGTACAGCCCAGAGAAGAAAGGGGATTGAGGCTACCTAGCAAAAGTACACTTTGCAAACACAATAGATACGAAACAACCGTGAATGCATAGTCCTTGCAGAAGGTTAACCACCCGTGATATTGGTGAAAGAGCCTCCTGTGTCTCCAAGTTAGGGGTAGATCGCAGACTTTTGGACCTTAGGGTTGGAAGAAATCTATCAATGACCCCACGTACCCTTCTCTCGCTCACTTCTCTGCTTCAAACCGCCACAGCACTGTGAGTAGAAGTCAGGGGGTCACGGGGCCCCAGTGTTGCATGAGACATGGATCCTTGACAGGAGTAAAGGTTGTGAGAGGCAAAGCTTCATACTTCTATCTGATGCACCTCTTGGCCGAAAGACTGAAACCCGGTTGTGGGGTTGAAAGTCATAGAACCCCAGAGATGTTTCTGAGACAGTGATCGGTTCCTTCGCAGGGGTAGGAGGAGGGTGACAGGTAGTTAGAAGTTGGACTGGATTCAGATAAAAAGTTGGAGGGGAAAACAAACTGGTGCTGTTGCTATTGGATGCTAGGGCAAGAGAGGGCAAACAGAATGGTGGAATGGGCTCCTAACTGAAATAACTTCAAAAAAGTAAATAAAAGTATTATAGAATAGCTAAGCATGTCTATAGAGTCCTATAGACATGCATGCAAATCTGGCCACTTCCGCTCACTAACTGAATAACTTTGGGCATGTTACCTGTGCTTCCCTAGCCTTACCCTCATTCCTTAAGGGTAATGACATTCACCTTGTAAGACTCTTATGTAGGTGAAATGAGGAAGAAATATGTAAAACACTTAACACAGGAGTGGAAACCTAGAGAAAGAAGTCATCGTCATTGCCACTACCATCATCATCATCACGTTATCATCAAATCAACAATCACTAAAATTTATCAAGTATTTATTATTTGCTAAACATTGTATTAGGTGTGTTACATGTAGTTGTTATTGTTAACATTATTAATGATCAATCAGCAATATCAGAAGGTTATGAACTTGCCTTCTTACAAGGTCATGGAAATGGGAGTTTCCTTCTACCTTGGCGAAGTTGTATGAAGCAGCCTAAAGGCAGGAGATTGAATGGTGAGTGATTCTCCCCAAGTCCTTTGAGTCCCCACAATTCATGATAAGATAAGACACCCAGGCATTGCTGGTTACAAGATAGACAGGAAGAAAGACGATGGCATTTGTACGGTTGCCCAATCTTGTGAGAGACAGACGTCAATGTCTAGGGCCCTATGTCAGGCCAGAGAGCTGCTTTCACAAACTGTTTTCTTCTCAGACTCATGCAGCTGCTGCTGTGTGGGTCTCTTTAGACTTAGGACTGCATTTTTCAGTAACTGCATTTCTCTGTAAATGGTAACAATTTCCTCTAATGAAGAGGAAAGCAAATTGCTATTAAAATAAAAGAACCTGCATAAATTGAAGGCGCATTAATTACTATTGCCCTTAGCCTCCTGGGAACTCATGCTGTCTTTCCATGGTGACTGTCATGATTACACGCTATTTAATTGTATATTTAGGGCTCTACAGAAATTACAGACATGCTTCAGCTTAGCTAGAGGAGTTTTCATTCAAAATGAGTTAACATACTTTTCCTTATTCTAGATTAAGCTCAATGTGGTTAGGTTCATTTTAAATGCATCATCACAGCCCGGCTGGGCATGGCTCAGCAATTGAGCATCGACCTAGGATCCAAGAGATGGAGGTTCGGTTCCCAGTCAGGGCACATGCCCGGGTTGCAGGCTGGATCCCCAGTCAGGGGCATGCGGGAGGCAGCCAATCAATGACGGCTCTCTCATCACTGATGTAAATTTATCACCTCTCCCCTTAAACAGTGAGGGAACTGAGCTGGGAGAGGTGAAATGACTTGTCCAAGGTCACTCCCTCACCTCTGAGCCTCAGTTTCTTCATCTAGAAAATGGATGGTAGCCCTAGCAGGTTTGACTCAGTGGTTGGAGTATTGGCTCTCGGACTGAAGGGTCCCGGTTTCGATTCCAGCCAAGGGCATGTATCTCGGTTGCAGGCTCAATCCCTGGCCCTGATTGGGCCTCATGTGGGAGGCAACCAATCGACGTGTCTCTCTCACATGGATGTTTCTCTCTCTCCCTCCCTCTCTCTCTCCCTTCTACTCTGTCTGAAAAGCAATGGAAAAAAATATCCTTGGGTGAGGGTTAAAAATATGTATTAAACAAAAAGCGTGGCCAAACCCAGGAAAAGGCCTTATCCACTAATCAGGACCCATCAGCCCACCAGTGGGTATATATAGTTTGGTATTTCAGATTTACGAATTATTGCATAATAATTCATAAGAGCTCAAACACCTTTCTAAATGGCACAGCCCATGTGATCATTCGCCCGTGTCAGAAAACGAATAACATCTTACATAAACATCAAATAATTTATGATTTAAGCCACAATGGAAAATACATTTCCCCAAGCACCAGAAATGGTTTGGATATCAACTTCCCCAAAATAAGTGAATTTTATTTATGTTTTTACTCTTGAAGCTGCTGACAGAAAGCTCAATCTGGGAAATCCATGTTGGTACTAAGAAGTTGGCTATACAATAGTGAGAATTCAACCTGTTTTAATTCAAATCTACCTGCAACTTAAGGACTTTTTGCCCTTAGAATCTCACCTGACAAATTAGAAAACCTCCACAAGGTAACATATGTTTATCAGTGCTAAGAAGGCCTGACAACAGGTTGGAGGCCTGGGTCCAATCCTATCTCTGTCACTGACTGGATGCATGTACTTCAACAAGACACAGCCTTCTTGAACTGAAATTCTCTCATCTATGAAATAAAGTAGTTGGATTATATTAGTGTTTCTCAACCCTAGACATATTTGAATCAAATGGGAAGATTTTTAAAAATTTGATGCCCAGGCCTTAGCAGGGGTGGGGAACGTCCAGCCCATATATGGCCCACGAAATCATTTGGTCTGGCCCTGCCAAGGCAATCACAGGCAGGACTCGAAATTCAGTAAATCTAGGAGCTTTTTTCATAGCTAATTTTTAAAAAATATGCCTTTATTGATTTCAGAGAGAGGAAGAAATAGAGAGAGAGATAGAAACATCAGTGATGGAGAGTCATTGATGGGCTGAGCCTCCTGCATGCCCTTCACTGGAGATCAAGCCCGCAACCCAGGCATGTGCCCTGACTGGGAATTGAGCCTCAGTTTCCTGGATCCTAGGTCAATGCTCAACTGCTGAGCCAGGCCTGGCCGGGCTCACAGCTAATTTTTAAGTTGATAATTTTGTATGGCCCGAGAATGATGTCATAAATATCCAAAAGGCCTTCACAGAGAAAAAGGTTCCCCATCCTTGCACCTAGAGTAATAAATTAGACTCTCCAGGGGCAGGACTATTTGTTTAAAGTTCCAAAGGTGATTCGCATGTTCAGCTGGGACTGAGACCCACGAGGCCACATTATGCCTAAGTCCACGCTGCGTGACCATTCTGTCACTTTCAGGTTTACATCACTTCTAAATGTTCCATTATCTCTGAACTTTCTCTCCTATGGAAGGCAGAATTCAAAGATGACTCCCGATGATTTATGCCTCTCCATCAACCCTCTCTGAGTGGGGGTGGAGCCCATGACTTGCTTCTGGCCAAGAGAACCTGGCAAAAGGTGTTAAAATAATCACTCCCTGTGCTCTTAGGGGAGTGAGCACAGCAGCGAAATGATTAAGGGTGTGTGGTTTGAAGTTAGTCTGACATGAGTTTAAATTCTTGCTCTACTGCTTATCACTTGTAAATCTTTGGCCAAGTTATTTATCAGTCTTGCTAAGTTTCAGTTTTCTTATATAAAAATGGGATAATAAAACTCCTTAATCTTCTAGCATTTTGGGGGTTGGGGGTAAGTTTATTATTTGAGTCAATGAATTAAATGGGTTTAATTAAACAAAGGACTTAATACATAGTAAAGATTCAAGAATGGTAGTTCTTTGCTTGGTTGAATTAGGAAAACTTTGTTTCTTTTCACCACCTATCATAATCCTGCTAGGAGATCATTCAGGAAGCCTGGAAGGTTCACTGGGCAAGTTTGAAAGCATGGAGTTGGGAGGAGAATGCAGCAGTGGTACAATGTCTGCAGAGGATGGCAGTGCCTGGCTCCAAAGCCAGCACGTAGAAGCAGTGCCCTCTAGGCCCCTTCTTCTGTGTTCATGAAGCAAAGCTTCAGAAGCAAGAGGGCCAATGCCGAGAGGAAGGACAGACAGGGGCTAGCAATGCATCTCAAGTTTACTTGGGTTAAAGGACAAAAACATGAAGTTTTTTCCCCATTCTTTAACTTGTCCCTAATCTTTTCTTTCCCTTCCCACTATTAAAACCAGTCTTTTTCAGGCACTGTTCTGAACTACTTTCAGAGAACAGATGTAGTTATTTTCAAGTCAAAGGGTGGGAGGCCGCTTGACAGCCTTCATAAGCCTTCAAAAGTTGTGTCTGAGCTGTACCATCCAGGAAGACTGTGGCCAAAAATCACATTCTTTGCTCAAGAAGATCTATAAAAATAATAAGTTCCAAAGTTTGCTTTTGAGAGTCTCACACTAAATGGGGAGAAAGAACTATAAAGCTGGGCCCCAAGAGAGGCTTTCTACTGGGTTGTGAAGAGCTTTCAGGAAAGTTGCCTAACAATCCCCAGAACTCAGATGTTTTTGGAAAAGAGTAGACCACTTTTCAAAAGAGAGAAGTAACTAAAATGAGAGATAACTTCCCTTCCACAAAAAATAAAAAATTTTAAAGGTAAACTTCTTAACAGTTAAGTAAAGGGAATACTAAATTTTATTGAAAGTTAAAAGTAGGAACTTAACACATTCATTACCAGAAATTTGGCATGAGCTAAATACAGAGAGCTTTGGATACATTTATGAATATAAAAACCATAAGGGAGTCATCAACTTCAAATCAGAGGTCTTAGAGGTACACAGAGAGTCTGAAATACATGTCACAAACATCAAGCAATTCATCCCACTGAGGTCCCTTGGTGATACCATCAGAAAAGTAATTCATCACAGGCTGGTCCCTGTGTTGCACCCTTATTTTCTTGGACACACAAAGGAATAAGAATGAAGCAGAATGATGGGCTCTTTTTTCAAAAACACTTTTATCTAAAGCATGACCACTTTCAATACCATGGTTTTTATTTGAGGGGCAGTTGGAATAAAATTTGCCTTTGTTGAGTTGTTGTAATCATTGCAAGCTGTATGATTAAAATCAGAAGCAAATGTCCCATGAGAACCATGTTCAGATGTACAGCTAGCCTTTGCTCACACAAAATAAAACAAGACTGCTGGCCCTAGAGACCTTATCTGGCTCACTCTGTAGATGCAGAGCTAAAAATCGAACGGTCTAGAAGGCCGGAGGAAGAGAGTAAAAGGATGTAATAAATGGAAAAACAGGTTGGAAGTTGTGCTCAAGATGGCTTCCTGTCAGATCTTGCTGTGGGAAGATCTTGGAAGGAAAAAACAAGTTTAGGACCTGCCACACACATTCAAAATCCCACTGGAGAGATCTCTTCCCATTGGAACCAAAAACTGGAATCAGAAGGTGGAATCATGTGACTCTGCAGCAGGTTATGAAGGGGATATGTCAAGTATTCTAAATGGGCTCCTGGCAGTCCTGGGACTGTATCAATATATTTTTTCAGCATTTCTCCAGGTCCGACACTTCTCCAAGCAGTTAGAAATCATTTATGAAACTGTGATCATGTCTGGCATCAAAACTGAATTTAAAAGAACAACATTAATCATGTCTTTGAGAGTAGGAACTGTGGCTTATTGGCAACGGATTCCCACCATTAAGCAAAGTGTGTGTTCAACAGATGCACTTGAACATTTATTTCCCCCTTTCACCAATGTCAAAGGAGAGTTGTTTATAAATTTCTCCCATAATTCCCCAAACTGATAGCCAATTAGGTGTGCTTTTCTGGATGCTTGATGAGATATAGCTGGAAGCAATGGGGTCAGGCCTTTGTACCTTGTTTCAGTTAGTCATGAGCTGTGGCTACCTACCCGAAGAAGGGGGTATAACCTCTCAGGCAGTTCCTAAAAATATAGGTCCTGTAGCAGAGAGCAAGTCTCTGGAGAACAATGCAGCTCTCAGCCCTTATCAGGCAGACTCAGAGCTGCTAGGGGACAGGTGCGCCCACTCTATAAATGGGACCAAAAGCCTTTGCTACAGCTACTCTAGCTCCTTCCATAGGGCTACCTCTGTAACATCTCCCATGAGTGCCTCTAACCCTCACTGTATACTCCAAATATGCCCTTTAAACAGAAAATGGACATCAAGTAATAAGTATTGGATGAATGAGCATTGAATATATGAAACTCAGAATTTCTCCTTTATGTATATTCAGCAGATCCTTAAATATGACATCAGGGAGTAGGAACCTAGGGAGTGTACCAGGATATTATAGATAAAACATCGCTCTTTTCTCTTTGAATAGTTCTATAGCTATGATGAGAAGGCAGATTTTACTAAACTTTCAAAAAAAAGTCCTCCTCTGGGCTAAAACCATGCATGATAAATTTCAAGGGGAAAGGATCATTTTTTTCTAAAGGTTACAGGCCGAAATTATAAACTCGAGTCAATAAGTTAGACGTCTAAAAAATTCTAGAAATAGGGGTGGATAATAAGAGTGCTTCCTCAACCAAAACCACAACCTTCCCTCTCTGCACTCAGGGAAAGCAGCAGAAACTAATCTTTCTCCTCGAGTGGAAAAGTAGGTAATAGAAATCCACCAGGCGCCTTGGATTTGGGGCATTGATAATGTACTTTCATCAATCTCATTTATGTTTATCTGAAGTATTATGTTCAGGCCATTTTCAGAATCAGACCACGTCCACTGAAATGCTCTGTGGGGAGGAAATGCCTTCTATTAGCAGGCACGCTGATTTTCTGGTTTTTACCATCATTGATGACAAGTCTCCACTGAGGAATGGAGAGATGGTGGCTCATGGACTCTTAAATAAGCAGTTTGATAGCAGTTCTTGGAAATAGGGAGAAGCCTGGAGGTCTCTGCTAGGTGAACTCTGGACAGGGTATAGAAGTGCTTTGTAAGAAGGACTCCAGCTTCATCAAGTGGAGAGTTGGACAATAAAAAATGAGAAGAGGGTTCCCACAGTGCCATGGTTCAAAAGAGATGGAGCGGGAGGCCAAAGTCCCACCAAGCTAGCTTCTTCCCAAACATTACTACCTTCAACAACTATAAGATTGGGTCACTTGGCAAGTTAAAATAACTGAGGGCAGACAGATGAAGAGACAAAAGGCCTCCTGCTATGCAGCTAGAGAGACAGCCAAAACTAAAATCCAGAGGGGCAATGGTCTTTCTAAATCATTGCTCAATCATTGATTCAATACGATTGTATTATTTTCAATCCAGGTGATCTACTGCACACATTTTTAGCATTTTTTTCATATAAATAAATGTACAGAACAAAAATAAATCTGTTAACAGGTTATGTTTTTGGTTCACATTTGGGCAATTCAGTTGCCCCCATTTTTGTCATGTCAGATACATGCAGTAAGCTAGTGTTCTGTTTCTAATTCCAATTCTTTCTCAATATAGCCTCTCTGTCATTCTTTCCCTTTCTCCCTCTTTCCATCTGTCCTCCTCTTTCCTCCTTTTCTCACACTTCAACAAAGGTTTTGACGCACCCGTTCTTCCCCCTTCTCACAGGGCCTCACTAAAGGCCATCTGGTTCACGTGATTGCCAGGGGAAGGCTGGTGACATCTCTGGGGGATCCACAGGGCAACCATAGTCCTTTGAAGATGCCAGCTGCTCTTCCTACTTCTGAGAAACTGAAGGAGACAGGACCACATGCTGATATTTCCTCCCTCCAGAAGCTGGCTTTGGAAGAGTGACATGAGCAGGGCTCCTCTGATGTTGGCCTGCAAGCTGACTCCATCAGGCAGGGGGAAAGGGAGGGAGAGTATCCATAGTCCTGGGGATCCTCTCCCAGGTTTTGCTCACCTTTCAGCTGGCAGAACATAGCTGCTGCCAATGAACAGAAAGATGAACATATTGTAGTTTCTGCTTCAAAACCAGAAACTTCAAGCCAGTTCCACTTACCTCTTGTAGAATATATTAGATGAAATTGCCAATATTGGACTCCTTTGACCTACAAAAATGGTCAAGCCTAATCTTATATGGTTTAACCTAATCTATTCTGTATGACATCTCTGAATGACAAGGAAATCATGGCAGAAAAAGAAAATCTGTAGAGGGACTCCATTCACTATTTTGACTGTATTACTCCCATGCTCAGAATCATTCAGTGGATCCCTGTTAACTCCACATTAAAACTTGCATTCCTCAGAGTGGCAACCAAAGCCCTCTAGAAGGGCCTCAGCCTACCTATCAGTAGTATTCATTCCTACTTCTCAGCACCCACCCACCCTGTCCTCTCAACCTCTCCAAACCTTTCTCCCTCCACCTCTTGAAGTTCAGGATAAGTCACAGGAGTTTGCAAGAAGCTCCCAACTTTCTTCCATACATTTGTCTATTCAATTTAGCTCATTCATCTTCCTATAAAAGCAAAGGATGACAGAAATAAGAACCGTAATCAAAGTATGATAAAGTTGTCATTGTTTTTCCAGACTTTGAATATTTATTTAAAATTTACCTCACAAATTTGAAAAACAAGTTTGAATTTATCTTGAAACAGTAAATGCATTGCTTGATCTTCAACCAATAAAAGGAGAGGTATGTCAGGAATAAACCTTAGTCCAGGGGCTTCTTCCATGGAGCTGAGGAAACTGATTTTGTGCACTTGCCAGGGCAGTACCACCCAGGATCCCTGGGAGGAAAAAATAAATGGCACTGCAGATGAGAGCACTCCTGTTGGATCTTCTCCAGAAGTTCCTCAAGTGGTTGGTTTCACAGAATATTGGCCTTTCCTGCACCATGACCTTCTATCAGAGTGGTGGGTTATATGAACTATGAACAAGTCAGAACCAACCAATCCCCTTGCTAATATTCACACTATAGGGTTATCGGGGCTGGTTAGGAACTGCAAATATGCCCATTACAGATGCTCAGTGGTCTCAATTGGATCTCTTCTCAGAGATTCTACAGACTGTATTTCCTAGGTTATGCTCTGGCCCTGACAATAGGCATGTGGTTTATTTTCAGGGACATTACAAAATAGAATCATTTTACATGACATACTCCCTTTTACCAAAATTGATACCCCTTCCTCTTTGTACCTACCTCTTCTCTTACCTGTTTCTAGTAAATACTTTTCTCCTTGATTCTTGTTTCACTTTCAGAGGTTGAATCAGGGTTCGATGAAACTCTGTTTTAGTTTGGGTTCCCCAGAGACATGATTCATGCACCTCAAAGCATGGATTCAAGGGCAGGTAGTTTATCTGGGAGGTGATCTCAACAAACACTTGTAAGGGGGTGGGGAAAAGAGGTAAGGGAAGGAGCCAGTAAAAAGTTCAATGTCAATCAAGTTACCTTCATGGGTCACTGGAGCTTAAATAGCTAAGGAACTTTGAGAGCAATCTAGCTAGCCTGGGAAGAAATGTAGACAAATGGGAATGGTGATATTTTCTGAAATGCTAGAATTACATGTGATATTAATCTTTTACTTCTTTGCTTATCTGTGTTTGCTAAAATGAACTTGTTTTACTTGCATAAAAGGAAAAATATAGTTGCCAAAAAATTTCTATCAAGCTGGCCCTAAAAGATTTGCCCTGTGAGAGCTACCATTCAGAGAAGCTGCCCCTCTCAGTGACCCTCCATAGTCGCTGGAGTTGCCCAAGACTCCCAAAGCTATGGTGAGGCCTCTATGCCTCTGGTCCCTTCCAAGTCACTGCTTCTTTCCTATATTATGAATTACTGATTAAACAGAAAAATGAAAAAAGCCTCCTGAATAAGATGGCAGGAAAAAGAGATCAATTTCACTTACAAATATTGATTTGAAAATCCTGATAGAATAACTGCAAATGGAAGTTAGTACGACATCACCACATGGATTTTATTTCAGGAATGCCAGGATAACTTAATGTTTCAATGCTTTGAATGCCTTCATTCCCTCTATTAATAGTTCAAAGGGAAAAGAACCATAATAACATCACAATAGCATATATACTTAAAAAAACCTTCCTTTTCATCTTTTACATCTGCTGCAGATCTATTATGAGTTGAATAACTTCCACATGAGGGCTATTATCAATCAAGTGATGATATGGCATTTCCTGCAACATGGTACCATTTGGAATTATAAATATGTGGAATTTAAAGGAGGGAAAGCATTGGAAGGGGGACTTGGGGAAGGAATTACTGCCTACAGCATGGGTCCCCAACTTTGACAAGTTCTGATATTGTGATTTTGTACTGAGAGAGAAGTGACTCTTTCAAGGTCGCACCTTGTAATTTGCAGTTAATATTGAGGGGAAACCTACTGATTATTCTTAGGAGCTGAGGGACACGCCAAGGAGTACAGCTGTGTAAGTGACATGGGTTTAGCACATGAAAAGCTGGATTACCCTACTAACTTCTAACAAAGACAACATCAGATACCTTCAGGCCTGTTATACTGACTGAGGAGAACTTTTTGTCTTTGTCATACTTGGTTTAATCCCTTTGCCTCTAATACCCATAAGCAGTCATTTTTTTCTCGGTGTCACAGCCAGCTGTGCTCTAACATTTCAGCAAGTTAAAAATTAATTACCTCAATAATGGATTAGTTGCTGAGTTTAATCACTCTGAAAAAGTACTTGGGTTTTCCATTTATGGAATAATAAAATGTTGCATTTCTGTGTGGTCCATCTCTTAGAGGTCCTAAACAACTCCATGCCTTTGCTGACATAGACTGACATTAACAACAGAAAATGAGTTTATGGGTATAGCCAGAGGACCTACAAGAGGGAAAGAAGGCTGGTGACCAATAGTATTCAAGGAGTTGATTCTACAATTATTCAGGTAAAGGGTGAAAACAAATAAAACAGATTTCACACTCAGGGGTTCTTCAATAGACAAAAGCAAATGAATAGGATATAATTAGTATTTTTATAAATCATAGCCTCATCCTCTCTCTTTCTGTCCACTAGATTTTATCCAAGTTTTTCATTTCCACCTAAACCATAGCAAAATTATCTGCTAATCCTATTGAGTCCCACCTTAGGCAGAAGTTCTGGTTTTCCCTTTTGGGGTGGTTTGTTACATGGCAATAGCTAGCTGATACACCAACTATGCTGGTACAATATGTGATCCTTAGAATTTCAGCCTTTGCCTAACTTGTTCTAAACTAAAAACCCACAGTTTGACGTTTCCCATGTCCCACTCTCCTCTTATTTTCCCTTTCTTCACTTTCCTGTCCCAGATAAAAGAGAGGATAATGCAATCCAGGCTTCAGCAATAAAATTCTTATGTATACATGGCAGCCTGCATCTCTGGCCTCACCCTTTGTTCCCTTTCCCTGCTCCTAATTGTGTGATTTTATGATTTGATCCCTCAATGGCCTGTATGTGTGGAGTACACATTACTCCCCTGCTCCTAGATAAGGGTTGGAAGTAGGGTAGAGGGTAGAAAGAACAAGGGAAAGAAAAGCTCAATACTGTTCATGTTCCATTTTAAATGGCATCCCACCTACAGCCTATTTTGTCATTTCTGAACTATCACTCTTACCTATGACTCATTTTTTGCATGTTTTGTCATTCCCAATTTTGCAGTTTCGAGACACTGCAGAGAACTATGGCAGGCAATAAAAAAGATCCTCCTAAGGAAAAAACCGATATTGTTTTCCCCAACCAGACACATTACGAGGCAGTGAAATCTCCAACAATCCTTCTGGAAGCAAATAAACTGCCACAAAAAGACATCCTTGTAGGATTTCTTTCCGTCCTGGGAGTCATGATGCAATGACAGGAGGCTCATATCCTGGGAGTGTGGGGCTCTCCCCCAGGGGGAGGCTGTGGCCACAGAGCACTGGACTACCAAACATCACTACCAAGAAGGAGAGTGGCCTTGATGGTTGGTGCTATCTTCCCCTGGAAATTTCCCCCCTCTCCTCCTTCTGGGTTAATGCCTGGTATCTGCCAGGGCTGGACTTCACGCTCCTGGTGTTACAGGGCAATGAAGTCTCAGGTATGGAATATCCTCTGTCTTTGATTCAGGGAATTCTTTGGATGATCACTATCTCATAAGGACTAAACAAAAAATTGTGTGACTATATCATCACACCTAGGGCCTGACAAAGGACCCTTGTAGGGCAATGTCTTTAAATCCACCATGCAATTACCCTAAAAATATTTACTGAGGAAAGGGATCTGGATATTGTGTCCACTATCTGCCAAGTACTTTACATAGTTTATTTTATTTTATTTTCACAACATCCCTATAAAATATTTATTTTTATTCCCATTCTACTGATGAGAGGGTTAAGGGCCAGGAAGAGTCAGTGACCTTCCTTACAGTCATACGGCTGGAAAAAAGGTAAAACTACTCGTGGAGAAACAAGACATCTCATCAATTTCAGAGTTGTCTTAAAAAGAAGAATCATTATTTTAAATGGTACTTAGGTATGCAAGAAATGCTAGTGTCCTCCTCTTCATCGCCCAATACCCACTCAACTTATAGAACTGCCCTCACTCAACTGGTCATTCATTCTTTGAACAAACTCACACCAAGTACCTTCTCTGTCAGAGACTGTGCCAAGCACTGGGGGGCCCTGCCTTCAAAGTTAGATACAGAAATAAAAAGGGTTTATTCTCACATTACACACAATATACTTTGCAGGAGGCCTTTTGATTCATATGAGCTTAACTCTTGCTAAAGTACCAGATTAGGCCCAAGATGGAGTGACTTATGCTAAGCCCCACATCAGCAAACTAAAACTTAATGTCTGTCTCCCAGAAAAGGAAGGCCTAGGTCAACCAATCAGTGCTTACCTACTAGCACAAGTTACCTAATTCAACTACAAGACTTCCTTTTGTTCCATATAAGAAAAATAACCTGCTTTACCCAGTCAGCAAATATCCAGTATAACTTCCTTGTTCCTGCACACTTTGGTCTATAAAAATCTCTCACCTTATAGAGAGGTCATCAAAGTTCCTCTCTATCTGCCTACTGGATGCTGCCCAATTCGTGGCTTGCTAAACAAGAGCCTACCAGATCAGGAAGTGTCTGTGGGAATTTTTCTTTTAATACTCTAAATAAGGACAGCATCATCTGCCAGACCAATTCGCCACCAGGATTCCTGGTCACCTCAAGGTGGGTGCCAAGCCAGCTTTCTTTCCTCAGGCCTTGACAAGCTGCGTGTTTGGAAGGGGGATAGATGGTATCCAATCAAGGTCTCCACAGGCTTCAGTTAATTATCTCATATTGACATGGAAACTTTAATTTGAATTCACCCCTTGTCTGTAATAATAATGATGGGATGCAATCAAGCCAGATATTAACTCAAATCAGGGGCTTGTTAACTTCCTAATTAGCTCATTGTGTTCGCTGTGCGTATAAAAGGCAGACCCTAATGACAGCCATTTAAAGTTCACTTTGTCTTACTCACTTTTTAATGATTTGGGTCTTTCTGTTTTCACCTCCACAGCAAACCCTGCTGAAGCTCAGCATGGGCCCTGAACCAGAAGGCAGGTTTCCAGCTACTTGGGTTATACTGCTGATGTCCTGCAACTGAGGCACATACACCTCCTGCAGCGCACACACGCACTCACACACACACACACACACACACACACACACATACACTCACCCCCTTTGGCACCAGGCTATTACCATGCTCCTCCTCCTCTTCAAACTCTAAGAGGCAGTCCTCTGGCCCAAATTCACTCTGTCACACTTGCAGGCTCATAGCAACCGTCCATTCATTCATGTATCCACTCAGTGAAGAAGTCTGGAGAGCACCCACTTGGGGTCAGCTCTACACTGGGCTGTGAGCATAGGGAGGACACTTCTGTATCCTCAGGGAGCTTTCAGTGTAGTTAGGGAAGCAGGTAAGTCAACAGGCTCATTCCATACATTGTGACAGGAACTTTGGGAGGGAAAGCAAAGGTGCTACCAGGGCATGAAGAAAGGGGACCTAATGCAGCTCACTAGACAGAGGTTTCCTGACAACTCCAAACAAGCCCACTTGTCATCCTTCTTCCAAATCTAGAGAAGCTTCCTTCCGCCTTTCTCCCCACCTGATACCTGCTATAACTTCTCCACCAAGAAAGCCAAATGAGGTGCATTGTTACAGATCTACTATTCCTTGAGCTCCAGTATTGTACTAAAATCTCTAACTGCACTGTTTTATTTCATCTTCATCTCGATCTTAATAGGTACTAATATCTCCGCTTTACAGAGAAGGAAATTTAGACTCCAAAACATTAAAACAATCAGCCCATAATCACAGAGCTAGTATGTGGTAGAGCCAGAGATGTCTCATTCCAAAGTTGATGATCTTTCCTGAACTCCACACTGCTTCTTTGAGACAATGGCCATACTACATTTTATAAAATAAAATTTCTTTTTCTCTAACCTTTTTCAAAGTCTTCCATGAAGATTATATAATGTTAGATGTCCCAGTACGCGGGAAGTCATAGAAGGCTTTTAAAACTGAGGAGAAACAAGTCCTCACTGAGTCCTTCTTATCATGATGTCTAAATTGAATGTCCATAGGCAGTGACCAAGAACCTGTTCACCCACACAGTGGGTTGCTCCCATTTAATGTAAAAGACATTTGCTCACAAATGCTGAAACACAACAGAGTAGGAACCAAACTGATCGGTGTTCCTCTCTCATATCGATGTTTCTCCCTTCCTCTTTCTCTAGAATCAATAAAAAATTTAAAACATATATATAAAAAATGCAGTAGAGCATATGGAATATAGCCAATAATATTGTGATAACTATGTATGGTGCCAGGTGGGTACTGGAAATATCAGGGGGAACACTTTGTAAAGTATCTGACTGTCCAATTGCTATGCTGTACACACAAAACCAATACAAAATAACACTGAACATAAGCTGTAATTGAAAATTTTTTAAAATAAACTTTTTTTTTACCCTTTGTGAAAGCATGGATGGGCCTGGAGAGTATTGTGTTGAGTGAAATAAGCCCGTCAGAGAAAGACTTATAAGTGGAATCTAATGAACATAAACTTATGAACAAAATAAGACCAGAGGCATGGAGGCATGGAACAGACCGACATATCTCAGAGGGCAGGTTGGGGAAGATGTGAAGAGATTAACCCAAGAGCTCATATACATATATGCATAACCAATGGACACAGACAATAGTGTGGTGAAGGCCTGTGTTGGGGGCGGGGGCAGGGGCTGGAAGGAAGGCGGTAAGGGGGGTGGGGGAGGACATCTGTAATACTGTCAACAATAAAATAAAATAAGCTTTTTAAAAGGCAGATTATCAAACCTGCACCCCCAGACCTGCTGAATCAAAAACTCTCTGGGCAAAGCTCAGCTGATCTCTCTCTAACAAGCCCTCCAGGTGATGCTGATGCAAATACACTTTGAGAGCCAGGACCCTTGCTAATTCTTAACATACAGACAATGACATTTAGAGAGAGGAAACTACATCCTGCAGTGACGCACCTGGTTATAACCACAGGCGTGTCCGGTCCTGAGGCTGCCCACTTAACCCTGGTGCTGTGGTGGTCACCTTGCAGATCCCTTTCCTCTCAGAGAAGCTGGCAGGGTTCCCTCCTTGGGAGCGGGCTCCCCGCACTGTTTCCTACTCTGCGGGCACAGTATGCTCTCCCTAACCGTTGCCTGAATGAGGCAAAGACGGAGACTGTGTCAGAAGCACAGTCCCTGGGCTCAGTTATTTCTTGGGACTCCTGTTACCCCACCAAGACGTGCTCTGCATTTAAATCCGAGCAGGTAGAAGGTCCCCACCCACCCGCTCTGCAGGGGCACCAATTCCAGCTGCTCCCATCACCAGCCAAGTGCATCCACCACTCCAGCGGGGATTGACTGCTAACAGAAACAAATAAAGGGAGCTCTGTGGACTTGAGCAGCCTCGGTGATAAAACAAATCCAGAGCTTGGACTGTCTCCCCCTGCCCAAGCTGAGCTGTCAGATAAAATGCTAACTGCCAGTGCAGGGAGAAGGGGCCGTGCTGCGATTACCTGCAAAGCTGCTATTGACAAGCATGAGAGCATCTGGCCTCTGCAGCCCGAGCCTCCCAGCTGCTGGGGGTTAGCCTGGCACACTCTTTTTAAGGTGCTTTCTGATTGATTCATCCTTCTTGGCTCCCACTCCCCACCAGGCTCTCCGCCCTCGCCCTCAGTAGAGGCTATGCTCCTGGTGAATTTTAGGAAGAAGCGGTAGCCTGACTGGCAGAGCTCTCCCTGGAGATTCAATAACCAGAAGGACAGATAGAGTTCACGTTCTGCCCCGTTGAGCTCAGCGAAGCCACCTGCTTCATTTCCTCCTTAAAATTCGATCTCACATGAAATGTTTTCTGTCACATAAGGCAATCTTCTAAGGTTTAAAAATGGCAAGAGGAAATGGGCTGCACAGACCCAGGAACCTAGTTTCTTCATTGATCTAAATGCCAATGACCACAGCCCAGCAAACAAGAGAAGAGAAGGGAGTGGAGGCGGGAACTGCTGTCTTAACTACCTTCAGGCCTCAGCTAGGGTGTGAGAAGGGCCATGGAAGCCTCAGCACAGAGAAATAGGCAGTTTGGGGCCCTGGAGACATGTAGGAAACATCCAATGAGCCAGGAACATGCATTCTACATCCACTGGGTCTCAATCAAAGCAGTACCATGGCTGCCTTTGCCATGAATTGTTTTTAGAAAATCAGCCACCTAAGAAATAAAATAAAATTTAAAAAGAATAAAATAAAGTAAAATCAGTTAACAGGGAGCTCTCAGGAGCTGAGTTCATGTCTAGAGACTCTGGTTGCCAGTGAAGGGTGTATACTATTATCTCTACCATGTAGCCAGATGTCCTTCTCAGGTCATCAATAACACTCACCCTCAACAGCCAGTGATGAGCCTATGGCTCCTCTAGCAAGAGTGACATCATTTGACCCCTTCCCAAATTTGCTCATTCTATCTACATTACTCCATCAGTCAACTGACCCTTGTCAGTGGCCCAGAACAAACAGAAGCCCCATAAATCTGAGGATAGGGGCCTGTGTACCTAGAAAGTTGCTGATGTTAAAGATGGGAAAAGCTGTACTAGATGGATGAACAGACTTGAGATCCCCTATTAAACCCCTCTGATGATGAAAGGCCTTGCCCTCTCCCTTCAACATAGTTGGCTTACAGCATTGGTCTACCTAGGTCAAGTCCACAATACCAATTAAAAACCTACAATCCCTTAATAATAGAATAATTTTCTTCAGCTACACAAGTGTTCACAAGATTTGACCTGAAAACTGAGAGTCCTGTTCCAACACAAGTAGCAACATGGAGACCCAACTTTCCAACTGAATTCCTTAAGAAACTCAATATGTCATAGCCTCATAAAATTCTTGTGAACTTCCAAGGCCTTGCCCACCAGTGAGACAAGACCGTAACCTCACAGGCCTCAGTTTCCTCCTCTGTAAAATGAAGGAGGTGAGCCAATTGGGGTCCACACTCACTGATTCCGTGATTTCCAGAGTCCTTGGCTGGACTCCAGTGGAAATTTTTCCTGTTTATTTATTCCTGTCTCCACAACTAAAAGGGGCAAAGTTCATTGACAATCACCAAAACATTGAGAAATGCAGAGGAAAAGAAAACCACATCTACTCAAATTGCCTGATTCCTCCCTCTGTCACTATTAAAGACACAGCCAATAGCTGGAGTTCCACCTATTGCCTTGGAGCCCCTGCCATCTCCTACCTGACTGATGGGCCCCATGAGAAAGAGAAAACAGGACTATAAACTCGAGGGTAATGTTCTTTGCCAAGTTGTCACTGTAGGGTTGACAGATGACTTTTCTTCTTGAATGTAGGTCATGCCGCAAATGCGAGATAGTTCTTACTTCTGAGTCTCCTCAGTTTGGGGATCATCTATGATTCCTAGTGACTTTGGCAGATGACGTGACAGCCCCAGTGTTTCTAAAACCAGAGGTCATTAACTACAGGTACCAGAGGCCAGATAGGGTCTGTGGACATGATTTATATGCTAAATAGCCCACCTGGGGCCTTAATAATTTTTAATTAATTGCAGTATATGGCATCTATTTTATTGTTCTAGGCCTCTGGGGGCTCAGCCTTAAAAGGAAATGCAATTGTAACATGACTTTACATGTGCACTGCTCCAGAGTGACTGCAACAGCTTTCATCAGATTCTTTGGGGGTCTGCCATGCTCGCTCAATAATAATAATAATAATAAAGAATTTTTATTTCATATATTCCTAATGAATTCCAGGGACTCATGCACCAGTGAGCATTAAAATCCAGGAAATGAGAGAAGCACAGCAGCTCCTAGCTCAGCAAACCCAGTAATATTCCCAAGAGCTTTAAGAAATGCAACCAAGCAGTGGTCTGTCATCCTAAATGGGGCCCTAGGACGGCAACTCTATTTTTTTACTCTCATTTGCTGTATTTCAGCACTTTACTATCTTCAGACACTAAGTTTCATTTCCTTTTTATTATACTGCGTTGTGAGCTCCAGGTTTGTTTCTTTCTTTCTTTCCCTGTTAAAATGATAATATAACTACAGAACCCAAAAGAAAGACAAAGACAGAAAAGAGGGGGTGGGGGAGAGACAGGGGTGGGCAACAGCAGGTTTATGTTGTGAGTACATGGAACACGGTTTCTTCTTGTGTTATTACTTATTCATTATAATATTATTTTTCATACAAACAACTAGGTGGCCCCCTTGCCACATAGCAGGCTCCCAGTATTTCTTGGACTCAAGTGTTTTGGGTTGGTTTCGCCTTCTCAGCGCCCTGCTCTACCCTGGCATGGCTGGGATGCATTAGTGGTTTTCTCCCAACCCCTCTCTGCACTGACATCTTCTCTGGGAGCTAGTGGTGTTATGCTAAGGTTCCCTGGATTTCAACCGGCAGAGCGAGAAGCAGTGATTGAAGAATTACAGAGCGGTCCCAAGGTTAACCAAATGTGTAATTATAAAAAAGTTCAGCCTAATAGCACTTGGGGAGTTGTGCACGTCTGTGTGATGATTACTAACAGGAAGGTTAGGCTAATGAGGATGGGTCCTGACCCAGGGAGGAAGGGAAATTGCCAAGAAGAGCAGGGCTAAGCTCCTAGTCATGCTGGGCCTCCTGGGTTCCCTTCGGAAGAGGGCCCAGAAGAGCATCCCTCCCACTCTGGCAACAAGAACACAGGCGCACGGAATACAGGCTCTGACTTCTCTTGAATCCATCGGATGGCTAAAATCACAGGCCGCCAGCTAACCTCAGCTCTTGGGAAAGACGGGCACCTGCGAGGTGCTCACCGGAGATGTTTGCAGGCAGAAGGAAGAATCCAGCAGGGAGAGCTGGCCCGCGGTGGAGGTGGGTGTGGGCTGGCGGACACTATGAGGTTCCCGGGGGCGGCAGACAGACGTGGGAAACCTTTGCATCCTCTTGTAGGCTTTTCTCTAGACTTTCCGGGGAAGCCTGGGGAGACTGTTCCAGGACAACAGGCGTGAAGCAATTCTTGTTCCTGGGGAGCTCTCAGCAAGCAGAGAGGAGGGAACGCAGACCCGGAGATGAGAATGAGCAATCTGTTTTGGAGGTGATCCCAATAGGGATGTGGGAACAGAGACGGGGAAAAGAAAGCAATAAGGGGCATGTTCTCAAGCTCAGTCGCTGGAGGGGGGCCACGGTCCACGCACACCGTGGGGTTACCCAGCCCAGAAAGCAATCCCGCTGGCTGTTGGTGGGGACTGCGGGGTCCCGGGAGAGGGGCATTGGGCTAGTTCCCGGTGCTGGCAGCGCTGCACGTGGCAGAACAGACTCCACGGCCAGAGCGACCCCCCAGGCGCACTCACAGGAAGAGGTGACGATTGCGTCAGGGTGGGCTGCTGACAGCATCGGAAGCAGATGTGGCGTCTGAGTTGCATCTTGAAGGATGAGTAGCACCAAAGAGAGTAGAAGCCCAGGGGGAGAAGACAAATGCATCTGCAGGTTGCCTCTGTGTCGGGTCTCACCCCGGGCTAGGGCTCGGATTTCAAAGGAAGATACGGAGGAGCTGACATCCCTGAGTTTTCCCCTCCTATCAACTCGAAAGAAGAGGTTGCCTCCTTCCATCCCCCCTCCCAGGGAGCCCCCAGCAGGCCTGGCTCAGAGTAGCCCCTGGACATGCATTTGGCAGAGAGTGATCAATACGAGTGATCACCCCTCAGCAATCAGAGCAGAAAGGAAAAAGCATCAAGACATGTGGTACTCACAAGGCAGCTTGAGAGATATTAACTCATAATAATAATAACAATAACTAATATTAAGTGTTTTAGTTTAGGGAGGCAGGGAAACAGAGCAACTAAGTAAGTGGCAGCACTGGGGTATAATCCAGGTCAGCCTGTTTCCAAAGCCCAGGCGCTTATCAATACACCATGATTCCTTCAACAACCTCTCCCTGTTTTAATGAAACTTCCCCCCCAAACGGTGACAGCTCAACCAGCAAGCAGACAAGCCCGGAGCCCAGGGCAGGCTCCCCCCTCAGGGCCCCGCAGAGAGTCCCAGACGTGGAACAGCCTGGACGGCTCTCCCCTCGGCCTGCTCACCCACCACCTCTCCTGGGAAGTGGCCTTGGACAAGCATTTCCACTTGTAGCAGTGCCTGCAGGGTGACACTGCGACAGCTGCTGTGCCGCATGCCCGTGTCCCCAGAGCTCAGCATTCCTTCCTAACGCACAGTTTGTCTGTAAGAATTCAAGAAACATTTGTGTCCCTTTAGGCAAACAAAGGCCATTTTGTACCTATATATAAAAGCAAGAAAGGAAACTATTTCTCAAACAGTTCCTAATGAAATAGGACTTGTCTCTCTGTGTATTTGGTAAAAAATAAAAAATAAATTAAGTTTCTCTCCAGCCTAAATAAAGCTTAGCAGCTTGCCAGAAGCAACTGCAGCCTGTTGAATAAACAGCATTTGAATGAACGTTTCTGAGCCCCGTTAGCATGCAATTCTTTTCTCTTTTAACTAAAAATAACAAGCAGTTTTGATTTGATGCTGTAATCCTGGGCTTCCACAGCCCATGCTTCCTCATTCCTTCCACTGGGTGGGGGAGAGAACTTGATGGAAGGCAAGGGCGGGACTTAGGTTGCTCTGCAACTGCAAACCTGCATGTGCATAAGAATTACCCAGGGGATCTTGTCCAATGCAGGTTATGATGCCGTAGGTCTGGCATATGGCCTGAGATTCTGTGTTTCTAACAAGTTCACAGATGATACCATTGCTGCTGGTCCAGGGACCACGCTCAGGAGCTATTCAACTGTGCCGCTGGAGCTCGAAAGCAGCCAGAGACAATCCACAAATGAATGAGCACGCTGTGCCCCATTACATCTTAGTATTTACAAAATTAGACAGTGGGCAGGATTTGGCCTGCAGGCTACAGTTCACTAATAGCTGGATAGATGAAGGTTTCCTGGATATATAAAGGTGCCCACTTACATTAATAAGTGAAAAAATTTGGGTTAGAAAGCTTATATCTCACCTTTAAAGAATAATAACAAATAAGCCTTGAAAAACAAGATCTGAATGGCAGGAATCTAGGTGTTCTACTTTTTTTTCTTTTTGCATACCTTTTGTATTCCTTTTTCTTCTGGGGAAAGTGAGATGCCAAACAGAAAAGGGCATTTTAACTTAAAAAATTATAATAGATAACACCCTAGAGACACTGTCAGTATACAGTTAATAAGGACACTCTTAAAATCTTCCAGTTTTTAGCCACTGTCATCCAACAGAGAAGCTGAAAATGCCACACTGTCACCAGGCACAGCCCAAAACTAAAATGCATTAATGGCACAAGCCCAATCCAAGCCGTTTCTAATTCCAATAGCACCTTTTCAATGCGTCCTCCCAAATTCAGCCTGAGGCCTCCCCCTGTCTGTGTTTTTCCACGGTTTTGGATTGGCATGACATTGGACAAGTTTTATAACCTGCAGAGTGGAGCCTTAAGATGCTTCTGTCTGGGCTCATCCTGCAATAAATGTCCCAGATTCAGTGATTACAATGAGGGACTGTTAGTGGTTCACAGTCCCTTCAGTCCACGGATGCCTGTTAAATCTACAGTGGTGATAACAGCAAGGACATCGAAACTTGGAGGCCAGACGCTGCCTACTGAAAAAGCTGTTGAATGCTGCTGGTAGTCTCCTGAAGTCCTCCGAATGGTGGTCACAGGACATGGCCGTTCTGGATTCATGACCTCGGGTGAGCTCACGTGGATGGCAGCTTAAACGGAAGGGCTGACAGCCGGACAGGAACTCTGGTTTAGCCCACTTGCTTTTTAAGTTGGAAGGAAAGCCCATTCCAGAGAGAACAGATGAAATGTAACTTGTTGAGGGGTCAGGTTTAGCAGCAAAGCCCAAGTTGTTTAAGGTGATGCTTATAGGAAACCTTACCATTGCTTTTTATTTTCAAAGATATGCGCCCGGTTCAGCACAGCTGCGAAAGCAGAGGTCTGCCCAGGCCCGTCTGGGCGATCGTGTCTCGGGTCCACAGGAAGGCAGCAGGTGCCTGGCTGCAGGCGGGCAGGGGGTGATGCATGAGCCTTCCACCCCCCAGGAGCTGGGGCAAGTGGATCATTATGTGGGAGCCGGAGTTGTGAGGTGGAATGACAGCCCTACCACTCACCAGGCATTAGCATCGCCCTCTTCCAACCCCAGCCTCCTCACAAGGCCTCTGGGGGATCTCTAATGAGCTCTTCGAGAGGCAAGATTCTCATTACCCGTCGAGAATGCTCCCAAATGACGTGTGGAAGAGCCTACCTCCCCCGGCCGCCTTCCTTCATCCCACAGCAAACTCCCCACCAGCTATGCTGAGCTGAAAAAGGAACTTTCCGAGGGTACAGAGATTGCTGGCTTGGAAATCTGTGCTGGCAAAGAAATCAAGCCAGAAGCAGTGAGAGGGGAAGGGGCTGAGCAGGGGTGAGGTGGGGGGAGGCCTCATCTCTCTGTGATATCCTGGGCGGCTTCTGTTTTGACCCGGCTTAAATTCTGTGAGGTTGGTGGTAATCTAGATAAGCGTGAAAGATCATCAGAAGTCTTGGTGGCCAGTAAGGTTGGGGGATGTGGGTTACTGGTTACACCAACATCGCTGGGCATTAGGCATCGCCTGCTGTGCCTGGGAGTGCGTGTGTGTGTGTGTGTGTGTGTGTGTGTATGAGTGTGTGTGTGTGAATGCAAAGCTATGCTTACACAGGACATCTTGGAAAACTGTATGGTTCAAAAAGGCTTAAAAAAGTCAGGTAACTGAAATGCTAATCTGAGGTTGGCTGTGATTCCCTTAGCAAAAGGCAGGGGCAGTGGGGGAAAAGCTACCAGGATGAATGACACCATAGGGCTGGCCCCTTACCTGTCATTTACCAACAACTCACCGACATCATGCCTCTCTCTTCTATTTAAACTGAAACTATTGTTCAAAACCTTGATGCAGGTTTTCATTTAACATTCAGCAAATATTTACTGAGTTCCTACATTCCTTATTACTGACACTCATTCACGAAATGTCAGCAGCTATATCACCTGGGAGCTTGTTAAAAATGCAGCAGCTCAGGCCCCATCCCAGCCCCACTGGATCAGTACCTGCATTCTAATAAGATCCACAGGTAATTAGTATGCACATTAAAGTTTTAGAGCGCTGGACTACGTGATGAGCATTTGCTGTGTGAACAAATAAAAGGGTGAATGAGTGCTCTTGGCTCACAAGATAGGATCACCCAGCTTTGTTGTACTGGAGGAGGGAGAATTCCCTCCATGCCATAAGTCAGGTGGGCAGGCTTGGCACCAAAGCTCACTGGGACATTTGAAACACAGGACAGAGGTAAAGGGGTGAACAGGAAAAGTGAGACCTCTGTGAGCTGAGGCACTGAGGGCTGCTGCCCAAATTTTATTACCCAAAGGGAGATTGAAAAGCTTGGCTTGATGTGGGTGTCATTATCCAAGGGGTTACTTTGGTGTTGGGTTGTAGCAGGCTGTAGATTAGGTTCCAGGTGGTAAGTTTGTGTTGGACTCAACCAAATGGGTTGGGGTTGAAGGTCTGGCCATGGCCTGGTTACAGTCAGGCATATAACCCCTGAAACACCTGGGATATGCAGACTGGCTTGGGACTGGGCCATGTGAATGCTAAGGGCTCTGTGTGAGACACCTGCTAGGCCAGCAGGAATAATGCCAGACCCCATCAGTGGCGGGTTGAGGAAGAGGTTTTGTGTGTGTTGACCCTGAGCTTCCAATAATATACTGGTTGCCCTAATCAGTTGGGCCCAAGGCTTGGAGGCCCTGAGCCCACAGGTTAACAATCAGTGGGGCAAACTGAGTCGAGTTGAGGGAAAGGCTGTAGCGTCCTGTGGCCCAAGTGGATGAGTGGTGGAGAGAAACAAGAATAGCATCCCTGCACAGAAACTGACACAGTCCCTCTGAGAAGAAAAGAGCTGGATGTTGTAGGATTGCCGAATGAGGAATTAACAGGTATTACTACAGCAAAGCTGCAAACTGACCCCAGGGAAGGACACATCTATTCTCCCAGCTGCTCAGTGTTGCTATTCTGCCTACATTGCCCAGTGGGCTCTCTGACAAATGAAACACAAGAGCTATGCAGACAGTTGTTCCCCGGGCTTCCTGATTTGCTTTGATTATATTGCTTTCCTGCTAAAATCTTTTGATTAAAAGGTAGTTCATCTCAGTACCTGTAAGCAAACTGAGGAGATGGAGTGATGGGGCAGAAACAATTTGGCCAGAAATCCCTGTCTATGATCAGATATCAGTGCTTTCTGATGAGACTAAACCAAGTTTATAAGTATCTGCTGTCTGCAAAAAATCCAGCTCCTTGTTACTCTTAGATTCATCATTTCCCCACTATCATTCTTGGATAACTGTCCCTTTCCATTCTCAAGTTATGGTGTTCCATAGGCTGCCCCATTCTGGGTTCCAGGGATAGGAGTTGCATTTTTCTGGCCACAGTGATTGGCTCAGGGTTGAGCAAGTGACCCAGGCCCAAGCCAATGAGCTAAACCCATTATCCTCTGTTCTCCCAACTCAAGTACTAAACCTGTTACCCAGGTTGTTCCACTGAGTCTTAATTCTGGAACTTCTCCCAAATTGATAAGGGAATCTTTCTAATGTACTGGGAGCTGGAAGAATATCATCCTAGTGTACCTGAGAACCAGTGTGGGGAAGACTACCTGCTTGGAGGAAGGCCATAAAGAAGGGCAAAACTCAGAAATGTGTATGAGAGAGAGGCCAGGAAAAACAGAAAGATAGATAGATAGATGATGATAGATGATAGATAGATAGATAGATAGATAGATAGATAGATAGATAGATAGATAGATAGATAGATAGATGATTGATAGATAGATGATAGATAGATGATAGATAGATAGATAGATAGATAGATAGATAGATAGATAGATAGATAGATAGATGAGGAGAAACCTGTTGCTACCTCTGAGCCTTTGAATTTAGCAATGTCCTATCTTGAATATTTCAATTATATCAGCCAATAAATTCCCTTTTACTCTTGGAACCAGTGGTATTCTATCTCTTGCAACTAAGAATTGAACAGGATGCTGGGGTATCGGCAGATCCCTCTGACGCCGTCCCACTGGAACAGGCATCTTCAAAGTTGGACATCCTTAGGGAGGCAGTGTTGGCTGGGTCATTTTAAAAATTAGGAAACAGGCTTAAGTCAGCAAGATTGCCCTTCAACTTTTGGGAAACTACAGGTTAATAAGACTCATAGTTTCTATTTAGTTAATGTTTCCTCCATCTATTCATTGAACTAATTATTGCGCATATGTTAGCTAGCACTTTATGCTAGTTATTAAGAAAAATATTAAGTATTATTTCAGAAAACTGAGGTTCAGAATAGTTAAGTCATTCACCTTAGGTCACATAGCCAATAGTTTATCTCTTTCACTTTGGAAAAAGAGGGAGAACCTTCAGTCCATTGATTTTTTTCCCCCCCATTGACTTTAAAGCCAAAACACCTGGTTGATTTTTGAGCCTTTAATTAGAAAATCTTATCTGAGAACTCACTACATATCAAGAGGTTCCATGAGCAGGATTATCAAAGCACTTTATGGAAAGTTGGGTCCTAGTGAAAACATTAAAAATGGGCTGTCTTCTGGGGTAGCCTGGGCTCCAGCTGCAGAGAATTATTGAAATGCTAGCGTAGTCTGCTTTTGTGCTTTTGGAAAGGATGAAAAGAGCATTTTTTCCTATAACTATTTAAGGTATTCATCGGTGATACATACGAAGCAGCCACTAGAAAACATAGGCAAGATGTTACCATTTAATAAGGCGCACAGAGAATGTAAAAAATCCCATAAATTTAGTAATCCTGTCTCTACAATATAAAGGTTTTGCTTGGTGGAGATAAAAAGAGCAGCAGAATTGGAGCCCTGCAGATTCTAACTTTTCTCCCAGGGTTCTGGCTTTTTCCCCAAAAAAATCTATTAGCTTCTTTATTTCTCCAAACCTCAGTTCTTTTCCAGAGTGTTAGTTAGAGCCTCTTTCACAGTGGCTGTTACGGTGACTAAGTAGACATATGGAAAGTAGCCCCTCGACACATCTCTCCCTCGCCAGGGAGAATTGTGGAAATTATTCTCAGAAACTCGTTGCTCCCAATAAATCTATCACTTATTTAGGTTGCTCTGATTCACCTTCGAATGAATGGAAGACCTTCTGACTCACATATGATTTGTCAGCCTCTTATTTGTTTGTGTGCTTGTTTTTAATCCATGTAGCTCAGTAAAACTTTTTAACATAAAAATTCTAGTTAAAGATGAGGTCAGAGTTTTGTTTCAAAGTTGGCAACTTATTTCTATTGTTTCAGGGGGTGGGGGGGCCTATTTTACCATAAATACTCCTGAGGCTGTGTTATGGAGTGAACAGAATAAAGTGGAAAAGCAACGTTTCTATGACATTTCATATCCCTTAAAGTAATGCACATTAAAAATATTGAAAATTTAGAAGACAGTAGAAGAAAAAATAAGTTTTAGCATGTAATTATATAAAGTGTTAACTCTTGAAGTCATTGAATTATGTAGACCGAGCTACGTTTCCTATTAGACACAATTAGCATAGGAACCAACACACTGCAAATTCTAGAATAAAAAGGGGGGAGGAATGAAAGAGTTGAGTAGATATTTGGAGATGTAGCCAATGCTTGGTGCTACCTCAGTTGACCAATGGAAATGCTAAGCGATAGTAAAAGGACTGAGATGATTTTGTTCACCTTCCCGAAAGTGTGCTGGTGGTAGTGGTGCTGGTGTGTGGGTGTGTGTGTGTGTGTGTGTGTGTGTGTGTGTGTGTGTGTGAGAGAGAGAGAGAGAGAGAGAGAGAGAGAGAGAGAGAGAGAGAGAGAAGAGAGAGAGAGAGAGAGAGAGAGAGAGAGATTCTGCAGGGAGGAGGGGGCAGAAGGAGAGTCAGGAGTGCAAGTGGCTGGGAAAGAGTTTCCAGAGCAAGGCCAGGAGCGAAGCTTTTCCTTTTTACAATTGCACCCGAGCCACAAGCAGAGTTTGAACAACCAGAAGTTCACTTCCAGTCCCTATTCCTCTGCACCACCCATGTGGAATACTCTTCCAAACTGGAGCGGCTGGTGTCAAAACGCTAAAGTTGCTACCTATTAAGGCCCAAGCGGGCAGGAGATGAAAGGAACAACATGAGACATGTCAACCTCTGAAAGTTGTCCTAAAAAAATGTCCAGTAAAAACAGTTCCTAATGTGTAACTGACCGGAGATGCTGATAAGCACTGAAGAGAATCAATAGCCATTGGTCATGCCCTTCATGCTGAATGTTACGTTTGTCATGAAAATTCTTTTTTTTGGGAAAGGCACAAGATAGTGTTATCCAAAAGGTTCACAGTAAGCTTAATCAACATCATCCAAAAGCATTTTTAAATAATTAGCAGACACCAAAATGCTCATTGCCATCTCTCTTAGAGACCAAAAGAGGGTGAGCCAGCCTTTCCTCTGTCCCACACAGCAAGGGGGTTCCCCCAAGGCTGAGTTTACTCCCTTGCGTGTGGCCAGTGGAGCTGGGGGAAGACCGTTTGCCCTCTGTCTCATGATTCTTCTTATTTTCTGTGACGCCCTCTTTTTCCCTTGGAATTCTGACCTCACTTGATCTAAAGTGCAACAATGAATCACAGGGAGAGGCAGCTGGCTCCCCAAAGACAGGGAGGAATGCTCCAAGACATTTTAGGAGGTTAGGCTTTTCTTAGGCAGCTGATCTCTGCTATTCCACCAACAGCCACACGTAGCCACCGACCTGGGGTAGGGAGAGGAGGCAAGGAGTGTGGCCCCAACTACTAGCTCATAATGACTAGTTTTATTCCTGCTTAATGGGGACTCCGTACCTGGACATACCACAGTGACACCCATCAATGCATCGTTTCCTTAGGCACATATGCCATTAAGAGATTGTCAATCCACACGCACAGTCACAACAATTTTAAGCTAATATTAATTTGGCCATTTCCATTCTGCTGGTGCCTTCTGTGGGCTTCCCAGAAGCAAGTCCTGAGATGTGGGAAGGTTTCGTCAGGAAGACTGACAGGTGAGTGGGGAATTAAGGCAGAGACAGAGGAAGCCAAGCTAGGGTACCTGATCGGACACAGTTCCAGGGAAGGTGACCGTGACTCAGTTCTTCAGGGGAACTGTGAAACGGTGAAGAACACACCTCAGGGACGTCCCAGTCAGGCATGAGGGCGCTGCAGGTTCGTTCCCCTGAACCTCTGAGTCAGTGGTTAAGGGCTGCATCTGGAGACAGAATTTTCCATGTGTTACCACTGCCAACAGGCCAAACCAATTCCTGCAGCCTGAGGACAGTTCCCATCAAAGAGCCACAGGTGCAGGCTATTGGGAGAGAAAGTACCCAGGAGGCCACATGCACAGAAACAGCCCTAGCGTTGTACTGAGCACCTCACCTGCATTGCAGCCTTTAATTCTTGCATCCAGCTTAGGTTTCGTCACCTTTAAAGTGGGCTCTCCTATTATCTTCACCTCACAGATGTGGAAGCGAAGCCGTAGGAAGGTCAAGTCCTTGGTCTGAGATCATCCAAGTAGAAATCACGGAGCTGCCATTCTAACCTAAGTCCACGTGAGCCAAGGGCCCAGATCCTTCACTGTGATCACTTCCTGGCACGTGTGCAAATACATTTACGGCATTTATTTCCTGATCCTTAAACAATTCACAGTATGTACCTATACACTCATTAGGAAAATTACAACTGTTTTCCTAGGTTATGTAAACAACTCTTTTGCATGTAGGAAGATGGTTAAAATGTCCATGGCAAGTCTCCCTGGTTCAAGAGATAAAACCGATGTGTGCACAAAATTAATTCATGCCATTCTCTTCTTTAAAGTAAAATAGCAAATTAAATCTGCATTATAGGGGCAGCTTCATAAAAAGCGAAATGAATATGAAATTATACTCTCAATCTTGAGGAGAGGGACAGAATCTTGAAATTTGGGAGATATTTTCTTTTATTCATTGTTTATGAAGTATTTTTTAAAGATTGCCATTTATAGCTATATAAAGCTATACTCTATAATCCACTTATTTAACTACTTCTCTTTGCCATATAAACATAATTACTGAGAGCAATCAATTTGTTCCCATTTGATATAGGACTAAATTAAGAATAGCAGATTATACTGCACTGAGTTTGGAGGGCGTGGGGAGCGTTTACTGTGCTGCCTTGATGTGAGCTGCCTATAGACAGGCCACGTGGCAGGGGACTCCTAGAGGACACATCTAATTGCTACGGACCTCAGTCCCATAAATACAAGGAACTGAAGTCTGCCAACGACCACAGGAGCTTGGAAGAGGTTCCTAAGGCCCAGGTGAGACCCCAGCCCCCTGCCCATACTTGGATTCCAGCCCAAAAGAGGACCCAGCTAAGGCATGATCAAACTTCTGACCTGCAGAAATTGGGAGATAAAAAATGTGCTGCATCTAATTGCTAAGTTTATAGCAACTTGTTACACAGCAATAAAAACCTGATACACCTGCTTACACTAACGGGGGGAGGGCGGGTGACCATGCGATCTGCTGTGGCCAATGGGAATGGGGAAAACTTGACACAAGCAGGAGCCTGACAAAGGAGTCTTGCATTTCTACATGCTTTCTTCAACATTTGCTACCACCAGCCACAAATACACATCTGCCGAGCTACTGGAGGGATGCGAGAGACACATGGAGGAGAGCTGATTTGTCCTGAGTTCATCCTAGACCAGCCAGACCCCAGGCAACCTGCCAGCTGACCACAGACACCCAAGATTACCCAGCAGAGATCAGCTGAGCCCTGCTCAGATCAACAGAGCTTCTCCCAGCTGACCTTCAGCTTCATGCGAAATAATAAATGCTTGTCATTTTAAGCCATTAATTTTGAGGTGCTTCATTGTGCAACATTTGAGGCAATAGATAATTGCTACAGGGACCCACCAATTAAAGTTGCAGGACACTTTGAGCTTAAACACTTATATGGTTGCCTATTTGGAACTTTTTTCTTTTAATCAAACGGCTTAAAAGCATAAAAGGAAAGATTTGGGGAGCTGATGAGAGAAAAGAGATGACCATTTGCTATGAACTCCTGATAAAAGAGAAATTCTTCTCCAGTAAGATTGAAAATGCATTTTTATTTTCTTTCGCATTTTACAGAGCATATTTAAGCAACAGCAAAAATAAAGGCTGCTTGCATTTTTATATAAATCTTTTATAGACACCTTTCACTTTCCTTCGCTCCCAAGGCCTCGAAGGTCACCAGCACCTCAGGGTCTCCGTGTGCTTGGGTGGGGAGGTGCTTGGGAGGTTTGGGGAGGGCAGAACCATGTGCAGAGGGGTCCACTGTCCTCTGCCTTCCACACCACACCCAGTCACAGAACTACCAACGCCTCGTCTAACAACCCAGGGACTCCTGCAGGACACCCGGGTACAGTCTGTTCCTAGGGGAGGGTTGGGGAGGGGTGTGTTCCAACGGGGGCTGGAACAGAAAAAGATACCCTCTTCGAGGCTGAGGCAGAGAGAGCAAATCCACAGTACTTTTCCATCCTGTGGGCACGGGCCCTGTCTCAGACCTCAGGGGCCTTTGTCTCAGACCTCGGCTGCCCAGGTAATGGAAATTCTGAGATTAGGGGCTGCGCTTTTCAGAGAACAGCTCCGTTCATTCTCTTTGATCCTGACAAATTCACCACCGAGAACAATGCAATACAGGAAGCATTATAATTTCATTTTGATCCACTAAATGTCAGTAAACAAAATGCACTCAGAGGATTTTTCTTATAACTGATTTTTGTTTCCCATTTTGGGAGAGCAAAATAATGGAATCTTTCCACAGCCTAGTAACTGGTTTTTTTGAAATAGCTTAAAATGCTTCTTTTCTAACCTAGCTTAGTGTCAGCATATTCCAATCTGCCTGCATTTACCTAAGTTCTATGTATAAGTGTTTCCTGTAACATGTGCATTGTCGGGTGACAGGGGCCTGAGGCCATAGAGGAAAGGTAGGAGTGAAACCACCTTCCGAGAGGCAGAACCAATTCCCTTAATAGCAAACAAAAGTGCTTCTTTGAGGCTTTCAATGTCTTTCTTTCTTTGTTAATCTTCACCAAAGGATGTTTTTTCCACTGACTCTTAGAGAGAGCGGGGGAGGGGGCACACGTCAATGTGGGAGAGACACACTGATTGGTTGCCTTCCTCATGCACCCTTCTGGGGCCAGGATTGAACCTGCAACCCAGATAAGTGCCCTTGACTGGGAATCGAACCCTTTGGTGCACAGACTGATGCTCTAACCACTGAGCCACACCGGCCAGGGTCGTTTAATGTCCTTGGGAAGCTTCACAGGGACCCTGTCCTAAGGATTCAACCAACAAGTTACTGGGGAGCCCTAGGAGGCCACTCTGGGTAGCCTCCTTTTTGGTGAGAGCTCAGAGGTGACAGCCCAGTGACACTGTACTCTGCAGAGTGATCTGAATCACTCAGGTTCATGGAGCTGCCCAGCCCCTTGCCAGTCACTCGTCACCACCTGTGAGAGCCTGTGGGGCCATGTCCAGCACCGGGAACCACCTGCCTTCCACTTGAACTCCAACTTCTCAAAGTAGTTTTTATTTGGGGACTATCCCACGCCCTTGAAAGATCCATCTTTCATCTTTAATAAGCTGGGATTGCTCTTCCGAGTACTTATATGTGCCCGTGCCCCACGATGTGACGTGGGGTTCACACAAATACTTCAGCTGCTCCTCCTGGCCTGAGCCACCCCAAGCCAGCTGCATTTCCTTCCTTGGTCCCTGGGGTACGCGGCAAACAGAGGACGGAGGGCAAGGGGAGCTAACTCCGCAGTCACCCACGGGCCCCGCACTCCTTCAGGATCGTGGCTTGTGGCCTTGAAATGCACGCCTGACCAGGGTTGGGGACACCACTCTGGGAGTGACCTTCACTGTCTGACTTGAAGGCGCTGAGCGGTTAAGGCACGTGTTCCTCTTGGTTTGTAATTTCCAGTCCAAACCTCTCTCTACCTGTCCTATGGGACCAGTATGTCATATGATTACAAACACTTCGGCTAATTTCTCATTTGTGAGCTCGTCAGATCAATTCCGAGCATCTACCCAGACTTGTTGATGACGTGTCAACAGTGATTTTTCTATAAAACAAAGCTGCTATCTTTGTTCAGATGAAACAAAGGTAAGCTATCTCCAAAGGACAGCATTTAAAAAGTCACATATTTGCTATAATACATGTCTGCTACTTCTAAATACAGTTTCTAGGCACAGGACAGAGCTTCGTAGGACCAAATGAAAAGAGGCAGCTTGTCATGTTTAGTGAAGTAATTTTTAGTTTTCAATTGAGAATAAAGTTCATTTACTTTTAGGAGAAAAGCAATAAACTGTATTTAAGTTTTTAATATATTATTAATCATTGCATATATGCAGTTAAAAATCTAGCATACCTCACATATCAAATATGCTGCTATAATTTTAGGGTATGTGATATTTATTTTTAAAACTACTGTGCATCAACCCAGAGGGTATGTAAGTTTGCAAATTTGCAATATCCATCAGTCACACCATCAAAATCACAAACTCTTTCCTGTTCCTCTTGCAAATCTTAAAACAACATCATGACAGGCATATAATCAACTACAACACTCATAATTACAATATGCAATTTAACTGTAATGACACACATAAGAATTTCTTTACCATAAAGCTCTTCCCTTGAGACATCTGAGTCTTCCTATCAATATGGAAAACAGCATTCAAGGATAAGCATACAGTTAGCAGCACATTTCAATGGAAAAGATATCCAAAATGATGCCAACTTCCATCAATGGGTGCAATCTGAAAAATATCATAAAGATATGGAACACACATATTGTCACATTTAGCTGCTGAACATGACAAATTGCATGTTTGGACAGAATTTTACACAGAGTCAAGGTCAACACATGAAAGCTCTGAGCGTGTCTTGCTCAGGAGCCCTTTGTGGCTACATCTCCTGGTGCTGAGAGGCTGTTTCAGCCCCAATTCCTTTGCACCGCCTCCCCAGTTGATTCTGTGCTCATGAATACACAACATTAGAAAAGTGAAAGGTAAACAATAAAAGTAGCTTATAAAGAAGCTTTTCCTGCTTTCAGATAGAAGCTGAAGCTATTTCTAAAGGAATCCAGCATATTGATTGTCTTCGGTTCCTTGCCATTCCAAACAAAGAAATAGCAATAAATATATTTTGCAACTCAGCAAATCAAAAAAGATATGGATTCTATGCCCATTAATACTGATAGACTTGACTAAACAATATTGTTGCCTTCACACGTCTTAAATATGAGTGGTGATTAATCAATTCTATTGCTGAAATTGCACATGATCAACTAGTCCTATATTTGTTCTTGAGCATCAAAATGTATAGTATTTATTAAGTCATAGATGGTGCCTCTAGGAGGACCTTCACTCCCGATCAGTCCCACCATTTGGGTAAGCTTCACAGCAGTGCCTGTGGATAGGTTCCGCTTTAGAATGCTGAAACAGACGGTGCCTGACCAATGCCACAAATGCCCACATTACCTCAGCAGCACTTCTCTAGATTTCTGAAATTCATCCATGAGCACTGGGTCTAGTGCCCATGTTACTATTCCCTGAAGATCTCGAATGAAATATCACACATCTGGAAGAAGATAAGGTTAACAACCAGTAAGGACGTAGGCCTGCTGCAGTCACTTCCCTGAGGAGGGAACATTTTGCTGTTAAAAAGCAGAGTAAGGTTTCAAATACACATATTCAGGTAGAGCTGGTGAATCATAACATAATTCACTAAAGTGCTTGTATAACAAAGGTGATCTGAAAAGACTGACTCATATTCTGGCCCGTACAGATATTCGGTGACCGAGGATTAGATGAATTCACAGGGATTCCATCACGCAACAAGTAATTAAAGATTGTACAAAAGAAAGGAAATTTTTAAGTGCAATCAAGAAAAGATGATGAGGCCCGTTAATTTCAAGTAACAACGTCTTCGCACTAGAAGACAGTTCAGATAGTCCAAACAAAATCGTCATTCTTGTTTTATCATTGGGGGAGTGAACTTCACTGCTGGGATGTGCCTCGTGCACAAACTGGTTCGCTTATCAAAACCCAACTGTCTCTTAAAGGCTTGGCCTTGCAATGGGGAATGTTGATTCAGTAACTGGTCGATTAAGGGAGGGATTCAAATAGCACACATTCAATATTTTGGCAAAAGAAGGCACTTCTCAGTTGATGGACCTAAAGCTGCTGCTGAAAAAGACATGCATTTGCTTATTTTTGTTAGTTCTTACTGGCTCCTAGCATCATACATGCCTTTTGCATGATCTAAAAGTGTTAGAGAAAGTTTTTTGCTCCAGTTCTCATTAATGAGATTGACTGTACTTAAGAACACCTTCAAATAAATATTTCTCTTTTCTAACCAAGGTGTGACCTCTGACAACTATTCTTTTCTACTATATATTGTCATTTGATAAAGAGCTTTATTGTTCAAAGGTTCACCCCATAGCTTGATTTGTTTCTAAGTACTGGCCTCTGTCACAAAGTCTGTGCCCCGCTAGGCCTGTGCTTACTATACAATGAGAAAATGTGTCCACTCCACACATTAAAAAAACAAACAAACATAAAAAGTAATATTGCAGGTTCAAATTAAATTGGAATAGGAATAAAATTTTGCCTAGTTTAAATCAATAAAAGTCACAGCATTTTGATTTCACAAGTAAATTTCACATTTGGATGGAACTGGTTTAAAAGCTGAAGCTGAAATTTTTCATTACTATATTTGTATCTGTTATTTTAAATTAAATATAAATATATAAGTTACACTGTATTTGTTATTAATTTGGCTTAAAGACAAAGATTCACTGATAATCTTCAAAGACATTAGTTAAATGGAATTTGGGTATCGTTTAAGTATTAGACATACTAACTGTAAAAATAGATGGATTCATATTATGGATTTTTCCATACTACACAAAAGGTTATTGTGTTTTAACCGCTGTAAATATATTGAATTCTATTCAATTGTGCTAAAAATATACCAATGTAAATAAAGGTAACAGAACTCAGTGAAAAGTAAATAAGAAGCCCAATTTTGGCTTTCAAATTACTAATTATATAGCATTAGAATGTTCTTTAAGTAGTCAGAAGTGCAGTCTAATGTGGCAATAAGGGTGTTTGTTGACATTACTCTGATTATAAGAAGCCAGTTGAAGATTTTAGCCCAATAAGAATCTAGAAAATTTTCATCATAAATTCTGATTTCTCTTTTTCAGGGATGTTTCAATGAATAAAGAAGGAACTTACATTTTATTATATAACTTATTTTCATTTCAAATTTCCAACAATAAAAATTTTAAAACAATGTAATTTTAGTAAGGGGGGACTTAGAATAGGGAATATTGCATCTCTTTCATAGATTCTATGAACTCCTCAAAGTGCTCTAAAAACACTATAAGTTTGATTAGCAGCAAAGCATGGGCCTAAGCAACCCCCCAGTCCCCACATATTTGTACATATACACACACTGTACATCAATATATGCTGTTACTCTCCCTTAAATATGACTATGTGATAGTTATCCCCAGAGGCTGTGCAAGGTTACAAATACTGGCTACACTGTATCAGGGTTCAAGACCACTAGCACCCAAGTGGTTAAGAGAGAACCAACCCTTTCATTAAAATGAACAACAAACAAATTCAATCACATTTTAAATATCTTTTAAGATTAAAAAAAATTGGGAGTTACAGTGAAGCACCCAATATATTATCATTCTGAGTCCTATAATATTCTTTATCTAAAACTATTTGTTATACATGGAAGGCTAGATGTCTTTGAACTAGTTTCAGCAATCCTAAGTATAAAATATTTCTTTGAAAAACAAGGTTATTTTTTCTAACTTGGAGGAAAGTTCTATGAAAAGTGGGTTTTCTTCCCACAGGTGACCTTTGCAGCATTTCCTCCCAGGAGCACACCGGGAGCCCTGTCCTCCCGTGTGTAAGGCATCCCAGGGGTCGAGCCTCCAAGCACTGCAGCTCTCGTACAGCCCAGCACCCGACCTCCAGAAAGAGGTCCTGCCAGCACCATGGCATCTTGGTCTTTTCTCTTCCACACTCTTCTAACAGCACCCAGTCCTTAGGCATCTTGCAGCAGTGGCTTAGGTCCAGAACTTGAACTTCATTAGGAAAACCAAGTTCATTCAACGTGCAGCATTTTCATCTTTTGGTTGGGTGGCTCTTAGTCCCCCATGGATAGGAGTGATACCTAGAAGATTTGGAAGTGGAAAGAGTTCTGTAGAGTCAAGAATATTTTACGTCACACATTCAATTTCAAGAGCAGTAGCTCAAATGTATAAGTAAATAAATCACAACAAATAAGAAAAAGATTCTAAATATAACAGACTGGGGACATTTTTAGAAAGCTGCCTTTTGCTGATGTTCAGTGCTAGTAGTGTCTCTGTCAATTTAAGAACTCAATAGGTACTGATAACCCTTTACAATGGAAAAATAAACACCCAAAGTAGCTTGTATATGTAAATGCCCATGCACATTAAATATCTAATTTATATACTCATCAGTTAATTGTGGGGGAGGGAGCAGTGCAAGTTGATTCAATGTAGATCTTTTCATCTTGCATATCATTATTTCTCAGCACATACTTCACTGTTACAAAATAAAATATGAATGTGTACCTCTAAGTATGTGCTTGTCATCTACTCATTCACAGAACCCAGGCAGTTTTACTCTCACAAACAGCAATGAGAAAATTAAGGTGTGCTTGGCTGTATCTTTCTGATAAGGAAGTTAAATGTTTCTGTGTGTCAAATATGATTAATCATACAACCCTAGAAATGGCCAAGAACAGAGCCTGCTTTGGGCTGGCCAACTTTGTTTTGACCTTGGTTCATTTTCTTTACCCTGCTTTCTTCCTCTCAACTCAGTCCTACCTCCCTTCCCAGAAGCCCAGAGATAAGGAATCCCCTATTTGGTTATGGCTTCTTGCTGCCATTTCTTTTTTTGTTACCATTTTTTAAAAACTAATACAGCATTTTGTGCTGGAAACATTCTACCAACTGCCCCAGCACTCTCCCCATTATTTAAACAATTCTAGAAATCTTCCCCAAAGATAGCCATTAGCTAGATGCCAATGCCATCTCCCTATCCCTAAATAAATACAAACTCTTTCATCTAAGCTGGAAATGTGCCATATCTTGGCTTAATGTCTTCGTTGCTATCTTAATGTTTTGTAGATGTGTGTATAAATTTGAACTCAGAGTCTTAAGCTCTAAGCAGGAATTAGGTATATAATTCTCTGTGCATGGTAATTGAATAACATTTTGTGGTGGTGATGATGACGATGAAGACAATGAGAACAACAGCAGGTCCTGGAAGGGGAGTGAAAGCGATGTTTCCCATCTCTAACCATATTGCTAGGACAGCTTTCCTCAACTTGTGAACCAAGGTCAACAGATTTCTTTCCTACAGTCTATCTCACAGTCTTTAATATGGTATGTGTGTCAACATTCTCCACAAATGGAAAATTGTACCTTCAGAGTTTCCCAAATACATTTTGGTCATGAAACTTTATTTTTCAGGAAACATCTATTAACATCTCTGATAATACTGGCTATCTATGAAACCTATTTGGGAAAATACAATCTACTGATTCCAAAAACTCTACATGTTGTGTGATATTTAACAACTTCTATCCTTTTGCTATAAAAAAAAGCATGACTGTCATAGCTGATCTGATTTGTATTTGAAATTGTGTGTATTTCCAGCTTGTGAAGTATTAGGTGCTTCTATGTAGAGCCTGACTTATTTCTTGGGATTTAATTTGGAAAATCAATAAACAAGTGGTGGCTTAAAGTACAACCAAGGCTTATTTTTACTAGTAAACTATAAAGAGTCTTTCTCCCAAGATATATTCTATCATTGCTATTAGAAACAAATAAACAAGGGAGTGTAATGGCTATATGATTTTAAAATGGGTGATTCATTTTAATTTGAAGCATTTTAAGAAAATTTATTTCACATCCATCATATGTTGCTTGAACTTGATCGGTTAAATCACGTCTCCCTGTTACGTTCACAATTCTGAATATAACTGTGAATAATGTTTTGCCTTTGTTATTAAGCACCTTATCTGTTTATCATAATAAGAGAGTTTGCAATGTCTTTTAATACAGGAATATGTCTTTGAAAGTGGAAATGATGTTTGATTTTTTTAAAAACTTGATAGTAAAACTGAGAAAGGATAAGCAAAAATTTCAAAATAAGGCTGAAATTGTTTTTTAAAAAGGGAAAAACAACTCTTGTAAAAGCTTCTCTAACTTCCTTAACACCTGATTTTTCATGAATATTTAAGTTGATTTCTGCAAAATATAAAGACAGTTATTGCCAATGATCCTGAGTCTCTGAGAAGATACAGATTAAGAACTGATAAGCATGACTTCTGCCCCCACTTAAGCCAAGGCACTTAGAACAGTAAGATGCTGAGAGTCAAGAACAGGGACATTCGTACTACCCATGGAAGGCTGGGTGTTCTCAGTCCGGGAGTAGAAAGTAAAAAATTAAATCTCTCCAAGAATGGTGGGAGGAGAGTGATTGTGGAGATGGTGATTTCTATGAAAAATATATCCTTGGAAAATGAGAATTACGCATCATTTCACTGCAGTTACAAATCACAACAGAACTAAATTTACAAAAGTAGTATTTGGAAATATATTGTCAAGCCAAAGGAACAAGCAGTTGAATAATCTCATGTGTGATTCATAAGAACAACTCGTGGAAACAGACGGAAAAACAATGCTGGAGACTGAACTAACCTCGACAAGAATCTAATTTCCATATAATGACCTCAACGGGGTGTTCTCGGGCCCTCTTTCTCGTACCATGGCTACTAATAGTTATCCTTGGGGACGGCTTCTTGGATCATTCAATCACAGTCACAAGGCAGCTTCACTAGCCAGGAAGGAAGACAGTTCCTCCCGGCTTAAAGGCCACATGGGGAACAAACTCCATGAGACTGGGCTTCCTAGAGCAACTTTTAACTATAGAGAATGTGTATGTCGTTGCTTACGATCAATACACATTCCATACGGCTCCTTGGAAAAATGAGCTTCCTGGAAAAGTCGAGACACTGTCAGTGCCCATATCCCCTCGTCCTTATGACTTCAAAGCATGCTGGCCTGATCTCCAACGGCCAGGCCCAGCATTTCCTTTCCTTGAGAATTTCTCTGGCCTCTAGAATCTGCTTTGGCCACCTTACAGAAAGCCAGAAATGCCAGGTAACTAACATCCCCTGGGGAAAGGCCTCAAACAATGACTGATGGAAACTGGAGGAATGCGTGAGGCCCACGTTCTACACAGGCTCTCAGACTTCCCTGTGGGATGGAGCTCCAGTCACCCATGATGGTAACTTGCTTGAAAAGGAAGCCTCTATTCAATTATTTCTTCACTCCCCTACCAGTGCTTCCTAGAATTTCCTCTCAAATAAACAAATTGTACCCAAATCTTTGTGCCCAACACCATGCCCAACAGTAAAATTGCAGGAATCCAGAACTGGATGAAATAGATAAAATAAGAGAATATTTTTACAGCACCAGTAATGGTTATAGTAGAAGATACTATATTGCCCCTGTAAACTGAGGCTTCTTATTTAGGGTACTCCAATGGCAACATATCACAAGTTCCTCTCTCACAAACATAACTTAAATTGACCAGAAGTGATTCTTTGTTTAGTTGCATTTTTCCTCTTGCATTCTGTAAAAACAATCGGTAAATTTCAGTGATGGAAATATGAATTTACAGCTCTAATGGAATGGAACAAACGAGTGCTTAATTTTTTAAAAAAGATCTAGACATCTCTTCCATTTTACTGCATTTTTTTTTTTTTATGGGAGTAAATTACTACTAAGTGGTCACCCTTTCTTTTCTAACAAAACACAGCATCCATACAAAAGATGAGCAACATATATTCTACCCATGGCCACACACAGTCTAAGACAAGATATTTTATAAAAGTGTTTAAAATAAAAGTTGGAAAACAACCTTTGGAATCAAATATAGAGAAATCAGATCTAATCTCCAATGGTTGCAATTGATTTTTCAAATTTGAAAGCAAACTCTAGAGCTCACCTGTTAGAAGAGAAATTGTAGTAACCGCTTTCCTCCAGGACTTCTTCAATCACAGTCTGAAGTTGAAAAAAAATCAGGTTAGCATTGAATTAAATGCAACAAAATAAAATCATCCGGAGGCACTGCCGAAACCTCACCTGCATCTGCTCATATGTTATTCCCTCCTCCGAATCAAGGCTGCTGGGGAGGCCTGCGAGAAAGCACGAAAGTCTGACATTGGGCTCACGCTTTCTTAGGTCTTATTGGCAACTGGGACTCAACTGCAGTGAAAACAGGTCAGTTTCTCACTGATACCGGTGAGTACTTACAAGCACATTCCTAATAGTCTTGGCTTAGAATAGTCAATCTTTTTGTTTCTCTTCCTGTAATAGCTGGCTGCTTTTGAGGCCGCCATCACAGAATAATACACCAAGATTTAGGGTGCTGCTCATGATATAAATTAGCCAATTAAGCTGTGTGTGTGTGTGTGTGTGTGTGTGTGTGCAGGTGAGGAGTGACTTCAAACTGAAACTGCCTGACAGGTGCGTGTTCTGTTCAACTCTTCCTAGTCCACAAGGCAGAGAGCAGATACATGCTACAGAGAAAATACATTTTTAGAGGGAGGCAGAGAAAGACAGTGAGAGACAACAAAGATCTGGCCCTTTCCTGTGGCTGCCCAGAGGGAAATAAAACCCATGCATTTAAATGCCAAAAGGCAATACTTCTTTTTATGTTTGCTCTGAGTATGATGTACCAACACCTTCAGCCACCCCAGCACCACCCAAAGTAATGTCCCCCAGCCGCCACTGCAATCAATCAGCACTGACTCTGTGGGTGCCCCGGGGCTCCCCGCGGGGCAGGAGAGCATGGGGGGGGGGAAGGTCAAGGAGAGGGGCGCCCACGGGCTCTGCTGTCTTTGGTCCGGGAGAACTTAACAATTAATACAGGAAACAATTCGCCCACATTAGGCAACCACAAAAGCACAACCAGAGTGAGTGCGTTTCCAGGCTGAGGAGATGGCAAGTCTTCACCTGACCGTAAAAGTTGACTTCTGTCCTTTCCGCTGAGTGACCTGACGATGGTCTGCAGGGTTGGAAAACTACGAGGAACTCTGAAACCGCGGAGTGGCTTGACAACTTCTGAGAGCTCAGATGTCATAAGAAATGTAACATGCTGCCGACCCCTACCATTGGCCAAGTGAATTTTCTATGTTGACACAGATCCTCACTATAACCCTGTGACGCAGGTGCCATTTTTATCCTCATTTTACAGGCAAGGAAACTGGGGTGCAGAGAGGTCAAATAACTTGCCCAGGTCAGCTACTAAGTGGGTGAGCCAAGATCTGAATCTAGGCACCAATGTCTCAAGAATCTATCCCTTTAGTCCCTGTATTATTCTGTCCCCCCTGCCACCCCATATGTGAGATTTATGCAAAATGAAGAAAAAAATTCAATATGTCTAATGTGGATCCTTCGGGTAAGTTTCAAATTTTCTCCATTTTAAATATTAAACTCTTTATTTCTGCTTTTTATCTCCCTGGATGCTTTTGGGTATCTGATTTCTCATCACCAAATAAACTAGATGAAATAAAAGGAAATATGGTCCTAGCTGGGTTGCTCAGTGGTTACAGCGTCAGCCTTCCCCCGGACTGAAGGGTCCCGGGTTCAATTCCGGCCAAGGCTACATACCTTGGGGCAAGTGGGAGGCAACCAATCGATGTGCCCCTCTCCCATCAGTGTCTCTCTCTCTCTCTCCCTTCCACTCTCTCTGAAAAGTGATGGAAAAAATATCCTAGGGTGACGGTTAAAAATAAAATAAAAGGGAATACGATTCACCCCCACGGATTCTGCTGTTCGCTTATGACATTAATAGTGACCAAGGAAGCTGCCACAGCTGGGCAAAGTAAATCTCGGGGAATTTCTAGATTCCCCCGTATGCCCCTTCCAACTATTGCATAGATAATCAAAATAAGCTCTATTTTTCTTTTAAATTGAAGATTTTAATCTTTGAAGGATAGCTGTAGATCCAAACACTATATTTCTTTGTGAGAGCCAGATTTCCTGTGATGAAAACCGTTACCTGCAGGGTCATTTGGGGACAGGCTGTTTCCACCGGCGGAGTGATGTAATGAATGGTAATCTGCTGTGAAAAAGCTGGGCTCGATCGGCTCTGGCGATCCCTGAGATAACTGGAACAGAAAAAGGAAACCGCACCATCTTTTACACTCAGAAGCAAACGGCATGAGGCCTGTGTGTGGGCTTTTCCACTTCCCCGCGTCTGCACAGAAAATTTAGTGCTCTGCGCTTTGCGATCCCTGGTAAATAGACAAACACACATCTTCTTCCTTCCGAAACAACGTGTAAGTCAGAAGCAGCCCAGTTACGGTGAAAGCGAGTTAGGCAATTGCCTGGTCGCATGAAAAAAAAACCTCTACACTTTATAGCTTTATGAGAACAAAATTTTTAAAAAGAAAAATAATGTCAGGGGCTGGGACATCACAATGTTTTTTTTTAGTCAGGCATAGGAGGGGTGAATTTCAATTATTCGACAGACAGTATGTTTAGCCCAAATCATCCTTTTTCAAGTGTGTTTGGAACAATGCCTACTTGTTCTATCAAAGCAAACACACTTCTTGATACATTTTTCTGAATGACCATTAATTAATTTTCATTTCCAAACATTGATTCTCAGCACTCTCAAGGAAAGAGTAATTCACCAAATGACAGAATTTATTGAAGTTCCAATTGTTTCGTGCCCTTCTCTGTGCAGCTGAATTTTTTAATGAAATTTTAGACTAGAAACGTTTTTCAGCTTCCTCTCACCATTCCTTCTAATCAGCATGTGGAATGGCCAAGTTTTAGTGCCTGTGTTAATATAATATACTTTTAAAATATCGATTCATATTAATAAACCAGAAACAAATGGTGCACTTTGGACTACGCGAGAGTGGTTACCTTGGAGCCACATACTCTGCTCAGTCCCATACATCACTGTTCAATCCCTTGAGAAACTGTTTGGCAGCAAATATTAAACTTGAACAACGTATGCCCACCCTGTGATCCAGCAGGGCCCCTCTTAGGTAGATACACAAAAGAAATGAGTAGGTCTGTCCCTCGACAGAAATGTGTAAGGATGTTCATAGCAACTTTATTCATAATAACCCTAAACTATAAAAACCCCAGTGTTCACTGGGTGGCAGGGTAAATAGAGATATGGCGGTGTGCTTACCAATGGACTTCTTCAAAGCGCTGAGGAATAGGCTATGGACGCCCACAGCAAATAGGCTGAGCCAAAGAAGTCGGAAACAAAACAGTGCCTAGAACAACTTCACTTATATACATTTTCCCCATCAGGCAAAACTAGCCAATGGTGATAGGAATCAGGAAAATAACTGCATTGTGGCAGGGGGAGGGGGCCTGGCCAGGAAAAGGCAGGCGGTAACCTTCTTGGGGACTGGAACTGTTCTGTTTCAATGCGGGTGGTGGTCACATGGGTGAACATACATGTTAAAGTCCACAGAGCTGTGAATGTATTTCACTGCATGCATTGTGCATCTTCTACCTTAATAAAAACATTTTATATTAGCAATCTACATTCCATCAATTCACTTTGGATGCTGTAAATAAAAAACATTTGTGTCTTTCAATCTTCATGTTGCCAAACACTACACTCTAGGAAAAAAATGTGGTTCTACCCCTTTTGATTCCTGAAAACTTATTTTTCTTACTTCAGTGACAACTGATAAAATTAACAAGTCATTTGTAAAATGACAAGACTGTAAGATCGCAACATACTGTAATGCAGGAGGATCTGATATCCGCACACGCAGTAACTTTCTCATCAGTGTCGTTAGGAGGCCACGGAGGGGGCCCTAAGCAATCCTTACTTCTTATATCCAAGCTAACAGGGTGCTCCCACTAAGCTTCTTAGAAAAGGGCTTTTCCTTTTCTGTAATGCCTCTCTATAGCCTGCTGGGTTGTAAGCCATTCATCAGGAGCCACAGTGATCCCTAACGACTCCTCACGCTGGAGACCTGGAGTCCCTAAATTTCAGGAGACGTTTCAAGGGGAAGGTGGAAACCAATGCGTTTCACGTGCTCGCACCACTCACTGCTCCCACGGCCCTGGTGGGGGTGACCGAGCCAGTCAAAGGCTAATTGGCCACTCTTCCGCGGTTGTACAGGGGATGAAAGATCCATTTCTGAACAAAAATCATCGTTAACAAGGGATTATACCAGAAAGGAACAAAAGCAGAGGTCACAGGTTCTTCTCACTGAGGTTTAGAGGAGCAAGAGGGCTTCTTTCCATATCCCCATAGAAGTACCTGCACATATTACATAGAACCAGCATAGAACACACGATACAGAATATATGTATCAATGTAGAACACAGTCTACATTCAACAATCACACATGAAGCACCTACTACGTGCCAGGCGCTATGTAAGACCCCGAGAGAATCAAAGGTGAGAAAGACACACTCACTGCCTTTGGAAAAAAACAGAAAAGTGAGGCAGATGAGAGGCACTTAAGACACAACAGTATGTGTGAAAAGGGCTTGAGGTGTCGGGAAAGGGAAGATGAATCCCGACGGGAAAATGAAGGGAGGTTTTCAGGAGGAGCTGGCTTCCCCGTGCAGTGGCGGGACAGCTGGCAGCGCCCCGGCTGAAGGTGTCCCCAGCACCTAGAAGGCGCGGGCTGACTGCCTGATGGGGCGGGTAGACACCAAGACGTGCCGGCCACCCACCGCAAGCTCGCATCAGAGAGGGGGGCCGGAGCACCGTCCAGAGACAACTTAACCTGCCCCTTAACCAACTTGAAACTAAAGATGGGTCGGTGACCCCTTGGTCCCCTCCCAGAACACCCTCCAGCACACCACCCTCCCTGCCGTCACTTCCCCGACCGGGAACGGAAGGGAGGTGCCCTAAGGAGAGACGCCACCAAAATACAGAAGCGGCAGACAAGGTTGGGAGTGCGACTGAACAAAAGGAAATCTCTTTTCTATTAGGAGAGCAAAGAAAGGCAGCACGGGAGGGATCAAAATGAAAACCTAAGTAATAAAAAATGATTCACTTTAAAGACACACACGGATGGAAAATTCCTGAGCAGGGGAGGAGCTGCAGGCAGTCACCTCCGTGCATCGGGCCGCTTGCGTCTAGCACTTGCATCTCAACGCTGGGATTTCTGTTAAAATGAATTTTGTGTACAACTGGGGTTATTCTGAATATCATTTTAATAAGTTTATAAAAATCGTTTCAACTTTTCATGGGAGATTTGTGCTTCTGTCTTCTAAAAATCTTTTTATTGGTATTCATGGTCTGATACAGAAATTTGGTAAAATAAATGTTTATCTATGGCTCCTCCACTTCTGTTTTGAGCTCCCCTAGCTTTGCTTCTTGGCCGTATTTGCCAACCCGGCCCATGAAAGAAACTTGGCGCTCTCTGATCTCCGGCGAGGAGGGGCTTATGCTTGTTTACCTGCCGCTGTGTCTTTTCTTTTTTCCATCTCCTGTGTGTGTGTGTGCAGCCACCACTGATGGCAGGTAACAGCCAAAACACACGGTCTGGATTCTTATCAAAGAGCCCATGGTCCCGCCTGAATAATGAGCATATTTACGCCCAAGGTTGGAGACAGTGAACAAAAAAGAAACCTTAAGAAAAAAGGTCCCTAGCAGCATGGCTGTGCCAAAGTTTAAGCATATGATGAAACTTTTAAAAAATTACATGGAATTGCAGTAGGACCAAGTATCTGTACCCAGGTGGGTCTGAACTGCCTGGGCCTGGGGTCTTTCAGGGACAGGAGGGTGGGAGCTTGTGACCATACCCACGGCCTATATTAAAATGGTTTCCTGTCACCCAGTTGTATTAAACAGAGATAAACTCTTTCTTTCTGTCTGGTTGATTTGACCTCATTGTGATTTAGTTTCTTTATGTATGAACAGAAATATTTACTAGCACCTGAAGTCTAGGAGATGGTAGAAAATGTTGAAGATGGAAAGAACCTTACAAATAGTTCTCGTAGGTGATAAAAATCATGGCCTCAGGTGGTTAAAGGACTTGTTCAGACTGGCAATGCTCAATTAAGGACTTACTGGAGAATATTCTAATAAGAAACTTGGGATAGAATTCTCTAAAAAAGATGAAAGTATATTTAAAAGCAAAATATTTAATAATATTTAGTCTTAGGAAAACATGCAATAATATGGGAAGAACTTTCTGTTTGTCTTCTGAGAACAATGACTTCAGATATAAAGGTGAGAAAATTATCCTTAATAATTTTCCCTTAGTGTCTTAAGCAGTTTGAATGTTGGGTCCTCCAAATTCATACATCGAAACCTAATCCCCAAGGTGATTACGATGATGTGGGACCTTTGGGAGGTGATTAGGTCATAAGGATGGAACCCTCATGTCAGTGCTCCTATAAAAAATGCCTTCATAACAATGGGCTGAGTGCGACCCCGTCTCCCCCGGAACAGGGTCCTCGCCGGCTCCAACCACGCTGGCGCCCTGACCTTGGACTCCCAGCTTCCAGAACCATGAGCAATAAACCTCTGTTGTTTACAAGTTCCTTGGCTTATGGTATTTTTTGCTATAGCAGCCTGAATGGACTAAGACAATAATAATATCCTTTAACAGAGTTTAGAGCTTAAAGTACAGGCAAAGGAGGTAGGAAATTTAATGGGAAGGATAGGTTTTTGTTAGGCAAAGGAGAATTCCTAAATGTAGAAAACCATACCTTTTTAATTTCAGATTTCAAGTTACAAGGGTTACTCTGCTGGCTGAAGAGGGATTTCTTGAATCTCTCTATAACCCTTCTTTTCAAATTGTGGTGCAACGCTGGAGGAAGCTGCATGGAATGAGAAAATAGTTATTACAAGCAAATTGTTAACACTGCACAGCTGGCTGACTCCAGGGAAGCATTTATTGAGGGTCAGTGCAACAATATTCGCTCAACAGGACTAAATAAGAATTTAAATTGTACTCCAAATAGCATGAGTTTATGTTATAATTCTCCATTCTATAATCCAGAAAAAATATATCACTCTGCTCTCTTTCAAAGGACTGCTTAATTTATCTTACTGTTCTTTCATTTTATTATTGTTCATATAATAACTAAGTGATATATTAATTGCACATATAAACTGACTTTTGTAAAGACAAACTTGACTAGGAAGAATGCCTTCTATCAAATACTTAGGTGTCTGGGTCACACCCACAAGCAAAAACGATGGTAAGCACTCTAACCATGACCTTTGTCCTGAAGGGTCTGATACTTTAAACCAGAAAGCACACAGTCAGATGCCTGCCGGTGAGTGCTTCTGAATATACAGCTGGAGGCTGGAGGGGCCACTCTTATTGAGAAGGAGAGAATGAATCAGTACACATCAGGGCCAGGTCAGGCTGACTCAGGTTTAATAAGTAGTAGGAAGTCCCTGCAGAATCTTAGGAAATATGGGGATTGGATGAAAATGGGGATTTCAAAAAATCAAATAGGGCCATGGAAAGCCAGTGCCCTTCCTCCATCCCTGCCCTCCTCCGGGGCAAGGAGCTCGGAGTCCAGACGGCAGGGCCAGAGGTGAACGATGGCCAACTTTAGCCAAGTGAGAAGTAAACCTCCATCGTGACAAGCCGAGAGACACCAGGGTACATCTGTTAGCGCAGTGTAATTTACCACATCCTGACTAATACAATGGACATCTATTATTCAAGTTCCACAAAACAGGGGGACATGTAAAAGATAATAGTAGGGCAATTAATGGGGTCTACAGGGGCTCACAACGGCTGATTTAATAGCAAAGAAAAACTGTTCATCAGCCCAAACACAATAGGATATGGGATCCATTATGAAGCACTGTAAGGGTATAAAATAAAGACAGTACAATTGAAAAAGTTCTAAAAATGCATCTATAATCCTAGTTAATCCTTTGACTTTGCTTGAGTCAAAGCAGTTTAATTACAGAAGAATTAAGACTGGAGATTCTGAAGCCCTTTGGTGTACCCTGGAAGGTTCTGTAGGTTAATAGCGCTGAGCTTCTGCTGGTCTGTTTTTATGTCAATATTATGGCTTGCTTTTACTTTGATCCAGATGTGATTACTACTTCCTACCCCCAGCAGAGAGTCACAATTAATGTTGTCCTTCAATGAAAAGGGGAAATCAAGAAATGTAAAGAGACAGAGACAGAGAGAGATTTCTCAGCATTAATGAGCAAATAGTTGGAAGACAGATGAGAAGGAAGTGAGTATAAATGATATTTGTGTGCATGAGAGATTAGCAAAAGTGGATGGATTTAAGTTGGAGTAGGATCAGACATGAAGAGGAGAGGCATGCGCATGCTCTCCTAGCAAGGAGGTGGCGGGCTGGAGTGGAGGAGAGACGGGAACATTGCCTTGAGATACCTTTTTGAACTTGATAGTTTCCTACAGTCACTAACTAGAAGCTGCCACTTCCCTGAACTAAACACCAGATGGCAGTGCTGGCCCAGGACTGTCTAGTTGCTGCCCAGTATGGTGCCAGCTGCCAAAGAGAAAGCTGGCTGCCTTTTCTGATATACCTAATTGTCTGCTGTGGCAAATTTTTGAAGATGTGAATCATCAGTAGGTCCATAAATTTCTTCAAAGGTGGCTTACCCCAGTACTGGAAGCACCAGTATCAGCTTACTAATTCAGGTGCTCTTAAAATCTTTATTCATTTAACTTGGTAAGTCTCTGGTTAGAATTCTTTTTCCTGCCCCTAATAGCTTGAATTAACCCTCAGGAAAACTTTTGTGAGTAAGCTAACATTCCATCAACCTAAGATTCACACACAGGGCAGTATTAAAACGATATTGCATCCTATTGGAATAACTATGACTGTGGACAGCAAAACATCTTTAAAGTTTTACAGAAGTAAACTTTAAAATTTAAAGATGTTTAAAAAAATCTTTAAAATTTTACCCAGTTTAATTGCAGATGACAGAAGTATAAAAATATTTTTAAAAACTATAACACTAAGAACAGAATATTAATACCTATGATTTCTGTGTGCCGGCACTCTGATTACTCTTTTATGCACAGTACGCCACTTTTCCCCTAAAACAAATTTATAAAGCAGGCGCTATTTTATAGGCCAGGAAACCAGAGCTTAAAGACATTATGCAATATGCAAGGATGCTTCCTAAGGTAGTGAGTCCTCTTACACAGCCAATAATCAAGAGCAAACAGCACCACCACTAGCAGCACTGTGGTATAGCACTTTACAGTTTATTAACATTTGACATACTTTCTTTTCTTACCATGACAGTCCCATAAGCTGCCTGAATTTTACTGATGGAAAAAAATGATTCTAGAAGAGATAATGACTTACACGTCTAAAAGCTTGATTCCTGTTTGTTTGTTTTTACTATATCAAAAAAAGTAACCAAAGAAAGATGAAATCTGATATGTATGTTTTATAGTAGGTTTTCTCAAACTTGCATAATATATGGATTCTTTTTAAAGAACTACATTCTCTAGTATTGCCAAGAATACATCAGCAGATCATTTGTAGCCATGGGGCTCCATCTGATAGTGACTCAATATCTTTTCTATAATAAAAGCCTTATTCTGACATATTAGTGCCTAAGAGATTTCTCTAAATGCTAAAGTAAAATGTTCCAAGATTATCATCAAAATAAATACACAAAATGTATGACTTCTCTTAGAATTTACAGACCCTGCAAAGCTGAGTTCATTTGAGAAGCATTACCCTAAATTCTATTTAATCTGTAACCCTCGCCACTAGGAACCAGGAGATCCAGATGCGAGGGGTGGAGGGTTCTCTTTTCATCCGTCACCACCACTGAGAAAAGCAGTGCGTTTCACAGATGACAGTCAGTAGAGCAACTTCCGTCGGAGGACGGCACAGTGCTCTTCCCAACCACACATTTTTGTCCTGTTGGCAACGTTTGTGGCTGATAAGAAGGTGATGCACAATGCAAAGCAGCTCCGGCCACACTGCCTGTCTGTTCTCTGGGCGACAGATGTTTAATTTTTGAAAGTAGCTCTATGCTAATTTTCAAAGCATTTACTTAACAAAACAATCAAATCCTAAGTGCAGAGTCAAATCCAAAGCTGACGTTGGCTAGGCAGGTCAAACCTAAGGAATCACACACAGAGACTCACACTAAAAGGGAACATATGTACGCTGGTCACCTGATACACCCAGAGATCTCGGCTCTGGCTTCCAGCGATGGAAATGAACCACTGATTTCATTCTCAGCTTTTCGGTCTTAAGGTAACATCTCAGTTTTGATGAAAACAGATGTCAAATCAGTGAAGGCAGGGTAAGGATTTTAACATCCTGCTTTTTAAAATGGTTGCTCTTGGATGATTTCTACAGGTCTGTCTCCATGGAAACTGGAGAGAAAAGGCCACCTCCAGCCAAAAGTGAGCCGTCTCCCCTGTAAGGTCATCTGTTGGCTATCAGGAGGGATCTGGCCCTGCATTCCAGGTCGGCCTCCACAGTCAAAGTCTGAGAGTTTGATGAGTAAATAAATATGTGAGCAAGAAAGGTTTCTGTCAATTTGTTTTGTTTTGTCAATTCAGTTTTACTTTGAGCAGTTTTCCTTTGCAATGAGCAGGGAGAGAAACTGATCTTGGACTTTAACCTACAGCAAATACACCAGTATAATGTTTAGACTTGTATTTGTCTCCTGTATTTGAAAGGCACTGACTTTGTTTAGCACTGTGATTTAAAGTTCCCCAAGGAGGAATCATTCCTTACTATGTGCAATGTCATAAACTTTAAAGTATTCTGGAAATGCATTTAAAAAACCACAGTGGTTATATCTGAACTTATAGCAAGGAATGCCATCTTACCAAAAGATTTGAAACCATTTGTTATGCTGGCAGGGTAAGAGCATAATAGTAAGAAATTCATAGTAGTTTTATTCTTGCTTTAAAATACATTGAAATCCAATAAAGAAATAGAACACATCCATTAAAAAGTTTTTTATTATATATAAATTAGCAAGACAGGCATATGAACACTATATTTAAATTTCAAAGGACATTTTCTCTCAATTTACTAGTTAATCATTGAGGGAACCAATAAAGCTATTTAAAGCTCTTTCCATAACACTAAACTTAAGCATGCTTTCCCCATATATCTATGTCAGTATTTAAATGGAGATGCAATTTTGAATATAATGTCTTTACTCAATAGAGATACGGCACATTATAGTTGATTTATTAACCAAGTTTCTCCCCGCACCCTCACATTGAGAACTTGGAGAAGGGGAATCCCAGAGAGAGGCCTCTTTACCTACCCCTCGCCCCCCAGGTTAAGTGTGCCAGCTGTCAATTTATTGCCTCTTAGCTCCAAATACACCCTTCAGTGCCCTGCTTGTGATGCTGGAATATTTCTCCCCTGCCAGCTGGTAGGATGTCTGCTGTGTCTGCAGAGGGCACCGGCGGGACACGAGGAGGGTGGAGCTTGTCCCTGGTTCCAGATGCTCCTGCCTCGCCCTGGGCCGGTAGCGTGAAGCAGTCAGTGCAATGGGGCCCCCTAGCGGTGCTCCCCCAACCACATTCAGTCCTGCAGGCGGCTTCCCAGCGAGGCGGTGCGCAGCCCCTATCCAGGGCGGCCTCCCAGGCCTAGGGAGGGCGCTTCCCTCACACCACGCTCACGTGCTCATTTCCAGCAAGCTCCGTGGTATGACACCTTCCCATCGGTGGCTCGCCCCAAACCCCAGAGGGAGGCAGCCCTGAAAGTTTCTCCAGAACTGGACTTCTGGGGGTTTCTCTGACCTTTCCAGGGAGGTCCAGACCTCAGCCCAGGGTGTGTGTCCCCTTCTATCCTGTCCCTTCCTTGGGTGCTCTGCCTCAGTACCTTCAGCAGTGACTTCCCTATCTTTCTTCCTTTATTCTCTAGATTTCTCTTCCCCTCCTGAATTTAACATATTTAAAACTACTGTATTCCTTAATCTATGTAACAGAAAAAAAACTCTAGGCCTGGTAGACAAAAATAGGAGTTGAGTTGCAGTTGCCACAGTGGAAAGTCACAGCCTGAGGACCCTTGAGAAGGGTCCTGAAACACTACCGTAAGGGCCACACTATAAATTTACCCCAAACCTTCCCTAAGGGACCTGAGGCCATTTCCTGCAGGGACTGTTCGCCCAGGAGGAGGGAATGCACAGGCTTTCAGGGAACAGTGGGCACTGGCTGTAAACTGGCGCTTATTCCTAGTTTTATATGGTCACTGTGGTACATGACCAAGCGAAACGGTTTTCTGTTTGTCTTGTTTGCTTTACTGTGGGAGGGAGCAGATCTATTAGCCCAAGTTGGACTCACAATGGGCCCCGTTGGTCCACTGACCTGGTGGCATTTCTCTCTTGTCCCCAAATGTATAACTGAAATTGCCACAACTGGCAACTGACACAATCCCCGCATTGCTTCTCTGAGGATCTGGGTGAGGGTATGTTTATATATTTTGCTCACTGATAGGTCTCAAACGCCTAGGCCAGTGGTTGGCACACAGTAGGCACCTTCTAATTACATGTCAGATAAACAAATGAATAAACTGTGTAACACATGCAGTCTCTCTCATTACTTTCTCATCCAAACATCTACACTTCTGCATCTACAAAATTTTCTTTTCTTATTAATAGTACGTACCTTTGGTACATGAACGATCAAGTCAGACAAATTTCTGTAACTTTTAGCCACTTTAAAACAGTGCTTGCTTCTCTAGTGCCTAAAAGTCACTGGGATTTAGGAATGGCAAGTTTCCACAGTCCTGGATTTTCTGTGCTCTTAGCTTTCATTTCTCTGAGAGGTCCTGGTTTTAAGCCTCAGGATTTGTGGGTGGGCACTAGTTTCCTCTTTCCTTCCTGCAGTAAAGGTGTTTCCAAAGCCCACGTCTGTCCCCACTTCCATCTGATGGCCCACTCGTTGGTCGGTCACCAGCAGTGAAAGAGCAGGTTTGAGGTCACAGGGAAATCTGACATGTTTGCCTTTTTACTCTCCTATCTCCCTGGCCCTGCTGCTAAGCCACAGTGTCGCCAAATATTTGTAGTTGGGGAGGAAAGGACAATTATTCACTCTAACTGAAAGTCCCACGAAGTTCCTAAGCAATATTAGCAGCAAATTCATATTTAAGATGAAAAGGAAATAAAAGGCTAAAACGCTGACCTGCGTGATGTAGATGATTTTGTGCAGCTGGATTAAGATCTGCTGAACAGGATCGCTGATCTGGCGCACTTTCCTCTGGGACACGGCAATCCCTGCGGACGCTGTGGGTGGTAAATGTTTCGGTTAGTCAGGACCCTGGTTTTCTCTCTTAAGGGTGATTATTAGTAGAAAATGGGGTAAAATTCTGAAATAAAAATTAAGCAAAGGCCCTCATTCTAGCAACGAGACAATATGCAGAGACCTTGTAACACTTCAACATTTATTAATATGGGATGCGCAATTCCTTCCCTCCACTTCTCAGATGCCTAAGCAACAGCCCGGAATCTGCTTGCATTTTCACGAGGCTGCCACCAGGAGCACGTGGTGCCTGGGATACCGTGGTATCCAAAAGCTGGGCTTTAGATTTGTGCAGTTAAGAGAACATCATGCTTTTAAATTTTAAATTCATCTAACATAGTTAAAACTACTGAACGCAAACATCGAATAAACAATATCCAGAGAAAAAAACACCCCCAAAACAAAAAATTCTAAGTAACAAAAATTACTTTGAATTAAGTAACTTTCAAACCCTTGATTATCACAAATTATCATTTCACCTGGATTTCTGTCCAGGTCTCAATAGGACACACTTATAATTTATCCCAAATTCTCATCACAGAGTCATACCACTTTCACAGTTTTAGGCTAGGCTGGTGTCAAATATTATTTTCTTTATGGGTATCTTTATTGAGTTAACTAAAAAATTCTCACAAAAAATTATCCAGTTCTAGTTCATCTGCATTTAATACTTTGCTTAAATGTTAAAAATTTAAAGGATCTTCCTTCCCTAGGCACTGTGTCTAACTCCTTTTAAGCATCAATTACTTGACCATTAAGATGAGGTTTAATAAATTATTCTTAAGGTAAAAATGTGAAGGTAAATCAGAAAAAACTAAGATAGCTCTAAAACAAAAAAAAGAGAGAGCGGGAGCTATGTACAGCCTGCAGAGATGGCCGAGTGTACACATTCCACATTTCCTACAGGGGTTTCTTGCAGGAATAATTCTTAAAACATAACTGTTTGTCTAGATTCATATCAAAAGCTAGAGACCGTGTAATGTAGCCAAGCTGATGTTGCAACAGGAGCATTAACTTTGCATTTTCAGAAACTAAACAGCTTAGTTTTTTATTATTTTCATGTTGATCACTTTATGTCTTTGATGTGTGAACTTAACAGTCATGGGGAACGAGCTACAATCTCACAGCCTGGCAGAGCCTCCTTAGGTTTGCGATGGCATTTCGAGAGGGATGCCACATGGGTTTGACTCCACCTTGCCACAAGAAATGTGCTCATCTGTAGCCCTAGACACAAAAACCGAGATAGTTAGCTACAGAGTCTGTCTTCCGAATGACTCGGTCATGCAAAGTAACTTAAAACTCTTTTTCTTAAGACCCTCTGACCACTCGCTCTCAAGTCCAGTAAATTCTTAACTTTGGAAAATAGTTTTGATGGCTACTGTCTAAAAACTAAATTTAAAAATGTTTAATTACACCTGCCCCCTATAAAACAAGCAAACAAACATAATGACAACCTAAGTGTTACAGAAGAGGCAGGAGGCCCCTGGGAACCACCACCCATTGGCCTCGCCCCAGAAGTAACCTCTGATACCAGCGTCGTGTGCTGCCTTCCAGTCCATTTTCTACCCATTTACATGCATGAAGCTTTAACTCCACGACTGCATTTTTCAAACTGTGGTTGAGTGCTGAAATCAGTTTAATGGGTCATGACCAGCATTTTGAAAAATGGGATGGACTGAAGTGGAACAGGAGAGAAACTTTTCAGAGTGCACTGCGTGCAGCAAGAGTTCACTCCTTCAAGATACAAAATGTGTTTCTTACTGAGGGTCATTGCTGAAAGCGTTTGAGAGCTACTATTGCAGAAAATCTATAGCATCACCTCAAGCATCCTTTCTTTCTTTTTAAATATATGGTGACACATCATAAGACTTCCATACTTTTTTCCTCTCACTCGGTCTGGCACGGAGATTCTTTTTTGCCAGCACAGAGGTCTGGCTCATTTGTCACCACCACTCCTGAGTAGCACGGCCTGCTCCGCACGCACCGTAGTCTCCTTATCCACCTGTCGTGATGGGCACTTAGCTTGCTTTCAGTTTCTCATGACTGTAAATGATGCTGCCGTGAGTGTACATGGGCATGCCTCCTTGTGCACGAGGACAAGGGGTCTTTTAGGGTAGATGCGGAGAAATGAGACACGAGCTGGGCTCACAGGTGTCCATAGTTCTTATTTTAACAAATACATTTGAAAGTGGCTAAAGCAACTTGCACTCTGCCCAGAAAAGAATCCATTTTTCTACACCTCCATCAACGCTATATATTATCAAGTGTGTGGTGAATTTCCTGTTTGTGTCCCATGCTTTTTTTTTTCTTATTGGTTTGTAAGTGCTCTTTACATAGTCTAAATACCTAATTCTTTTATTGCATTTTATATATTAAAAGCATTTTCACCTAACCTGTTACTTCTTTTCAATTTAAAGGGCATTTCCCACCCCGTCACCTAGACTAAAGGCACCACCAGAACAGCCTCCGGGCCCCTGCCGCCCCTGCGTCAGGGCAAGGCAGCAAGCACCCCACGGCCAGCTCAGCGCTCCCGGCCCGCTCCGGAAAACTTGCTGAGATGTGAGTAATCGCATGAGTTAGGATTGGAGAGAAAAAGGAAATTTGAAACTGGGAAAGACGGGAGGGAGTCTAGCCACAATATCTGCAAACCCCCCTGATTTCCTGAGTAACTTTGATTCATTCTGGGTATGAAAATTATTCTCCTCTTTTGCTACATGATCAAATCTTCATAATTTCTTATATTCCCTCACTCCAAGATGCATATTTATTTAGCCCTTAATAGGATTAGGAAAACACAAAAGGATAAAAATCCAAATAGATACCTTTTAAAACTTTTATTCCTTATTTAAATATCAATAACTACCAAGTTCATGGCGAATGTTAGCCATATCATTTTGAGTTTCAAAGCATCGTCTCTCAACAAATCTTTCAGATTGGCACACTGAAAACACTACGCATCCTAACTATTCACATGCAAAAAATGCAACACATATTTACATTGACAATTTTGTCCTAAAATAATTTTATTGAAACAATTCCCTTAAAAAGACCTCACAGACAGGGATCATATTTCAGCATCAGTCATAGTGTGCCCATGATTCATATCTATGTTGTTCCTAATACAGAAGGTATTCAGTCTTATTAAAATGTAAATAAAATCAGCTTAAAATTATAATACTTTGTATTCCTTTCATAGTTTTAAGTCAATTTAATTAGTGTTTTGAAAACTGCAAAATTCCCTATAGGAGGCAATTTCCTTAAAAGTTTCAAAAATAATTATATTTGCTCGCATACTCTGTGGTGGGCACGGCACTGACCCGCTATTAGCCCCTGGGGGCAGTAGAGAGGAGCACCAGAGGACCACCACCCTTTTCAGCAGGGACTCGAGACACTGAGAAGGGTTTTACACATTTAGTCTCCTCTCATTCTCACACCCATTCTGAAGGGCAGTTGTTTTAATCCCCATTTTACTGGTAAGGAGACTGAGATTAAGGAAGTTGCCCAACCGAGATCAGAGAGCAAGAGGGTGCTGGGGTATGAAGCCAGGTGGCCCTAAGAGGGGTGGGGAAGGTCCAGCCCGCGGGCTGTATATGGCCCTCGAAATCATTTGTCTGGTCCTGCCAAGGACTCACCAAAGAGAAGCAGTTCCAGCCATCACATTAGGGGTGAGTTAATTATATGTTTGACCAAATATAGCAGGCTAATTTTTAAGTTGATAATTTCGTATGACCCTAGAATGATGTTATAAATATCCAAATGGCCCTTGGCAGGAGAAAGGTTCCCCACCCCTGAAACACTACACTGGCACCATGTGTTTTGGCCTAGAAATAGCAAATGCATTTGGTATAGTCCACACAGCCTGGCTTTCCTCCAGAGTTATTTCTTATGCGATGCGACAATGAGTGGCCAAGTCATGCTGACTCATTCATTCCTCCTAAAGGGACCATGTCTTCTCTGAAAGTCACCGTTGTTGACGAAGCCCAGATGCTCAGGAACAAAATACTGTGGTGTGAAAACCACACTATGTTCAGTGCTACGAATGCACAGACTAACCAATCAAACGAAAAGAAACAGAAAGAAAAGATAGCCCTACCCACCTTCAATATCCTGAACAAGAAAAACATATCCAATCATGAACGAACTAGGCCAAATGACCATCGCTTAATTCTCTGGCATCATGCTAGAGCATTTTCTAATAACCCCACTGGCTCCTAGGCTAATACTTTTGGGTAATGTCCCGGTATATTTAAGTAACAAGCTACACTGATAAAGGTGCAGGCAGTTTACAGCCTATATAGTGTAAGCAATTAACCTGCAGACACTGACCTATTGGTATGACTTCATAGGCCAATCAAGAAGTTAATCACAGAAGCATACAGTTTTATTGCCCTGTAGAAATTGCACCAGTCTTATGCTTAATTTAGCGACATTATTTCAGCTTTTCTTTCTTGACTAACTCTGTAAATCCCTGTTCTCAAAATGCTCTTGGAACCAACTCTTTTATCTTCCATCTGGTTCCATTGTTAATGGGTTAAATAAAGCCAGAACATGTGCTGAAGAATAACTTTAGAGTTGTGCTTTTGCACTCCAGGATGGTTTTTAAAAAGAGTAACATAAGTAACAATTTTTAACTAACTCGCTATCTAAAACACCCCGAGTAACCTATGGAGTCCACAGTGAGGAACGCCAGGTAAGCTCAGCGAGGGCTCAGCTGTCCTGGAGGCCAGGCGGGCGGCCCAGCTGGAAGAAAGAGGCCTCTCGTCGCTTCTCATTAGTGTTGACTGACCTGTCTCCATCCTCGATACTCAAATTACTGTACGATTACAGCTCAAAGGGTAGTTGAATATACTCCAAAACTATTTTTAAATGTTATTGAAATAATTAATAATGGCAATTTGGAATGTGAGAGCCTTGCTTTTCTATTCAACTATTTTGAATGGAGCGCTACCCTCATCACCCAAGCCACACCGACTTCCCTTTACTCCCACCAGAGGGCGATGTAACTCCCCCCACCTCCCCCCACACACACCCACCCACCTCCCCACACACACCTCCCACCCCCCCACCCCTGTCCGGGCAGAAACCCTTGGGGCAGAGTGTGAGCTGCCACTGAACAGCTGATCTGCGGTTGGCACTTGGCCTCCTATTGGGACCATGAATAACTTTTGCAAGTCTGAGTACCTCTTTGGAAAGACATTATCCTACAAAGAATATGAAGGAAAAAAAAATCGACATCTCCAGCAGCATCCTCCTGGGACCTGGTCCACCCTCACTCAGCGCCTCCCTCGGCAGGAAGAATTAGGGAGCATATTACCATTGGCAAAGGAAATGTGCTGCCGCCCACCCCTTCCCCAGTCTGAAGTCTGACATTAAAATATCATTGTTTTTCCTTTAAGTAATCATAAGGTTACTCAGGCAGTGGTTCTCAATAGCAAGGAGACACAAGGTAGGTCTGCACCAGTCACTCACTAAGTAATTTCCAAGGGCCTGATCTCAGAGGAAATACTCAGGAGATATGCAAACTTTACTAAAGACACTTACAATCTGATCTGGTCGGAAGATAGAGCTAATATAACCAAATCCCAACAAGCAATCAAGTATATAATTATACGCCAAATTGCATGGTATAAGCTAGCATTATAGGTTTTGATTAAAATCTGGTTAGCACATTTATATATGCTAAAAGGATTGCTATGCAGTAAAATGAGAAAAGGCATGCACTCCAAATCACTTTGGCAATTGTGAAATTTAGGATTAAGTACTTTCTGTGAATAATTAATTTGAAAGTAAGCTACTGAAGGTTACAGAATATTAGCTGTGCTCCTGGAACATTTGGAAGGGACACTGACTACTGTCTTTGGATTGGACCTTTATGAACAAAAGACAAGTATAAAAACAGATTCCCTGTCATCTCTAGTAAGACAACAAAACTAAGAGCCCAGATATAATAAAGTGACAATTTCTAGTCAGAACACAGAGCATAATCATTTCTATACATCAGTTCAGTGCCTGCTAACGCTGCTGAAAATGAAAACTAAGGAAGGGAGGAAAAATGTCAGGGTCAGTGCAGTCAAATTAGGCCATACTCTCAGCTGGCATTACATTTGCACTTTAAATTTGAGTTTGATGATGTTCCCCAAAATGTACATTTGACCCACTCTGATAGCATCCATAACATTAAAATGTACTCTATGTGTTGACAAAGAATACATTTTTCATCCTATGTTTTGGTATGATTTAATTTTCACAAATATAGGACATTTTCTCTACCTCAGCAGGAAAGGATTGTTTCTTTTTATATACAACAGACTCTAGACTTTGTGTTCTCATTCAAAACATCCAGCTGTTTGATTAATTCATTTGACTCTACAGGTAACAGAACCAATTATTTTAAAAACTGAGTTTTCTGAAACATTGGGCACTTACATACAGCACAGTTTTACACAGGAATAAATCAGGTATGAAAGGTATTTCTTTTCCAATTTTCTTTTCTTTCTACTGATTATATCAAGGTTAAGTTTCAGTATGGAGCAAGGATGTTGTCACCATTTCTCAGCCTGGGTGTGGCTCAGCGGGTGAGCGTCAACCTAGGAACCAAGAGGTCACTGGTTCGATTCTCGGTCAGGGCACATGCCTGGGTTGTGGGCTTGATCCCCAGTCAGGGGCACAGAGGTGGCAGCTGACCAGTGACTCTCATCATTGACGTTTCTCTCTCTCTCTCTCCTTCTCCTTTCCTCTCTCTGAAATCAATAAAAACATATTTTACATTTTTTTATTCTCTTAGTCTAGAGATACAGAGGACAACTGGAAAGGAGTGTGATTTGCAGATGAGGTGATCTAAGTGGATTGGGCTGGTACCAGTTGTTTTACGATGGAAATAGAAATAAAGACTTTTTTTACTCGAAAATAAGAACGTACTACCTACTACCATAGATAGTAACCCAAATTGTCAAGTACACTAATGTGTTCTATAACATTATCTCTTTATGGTTAAACTTTAGCATTCACTGACAACACTTACAAATGCGATACCATATTGTTTTAAATTTAAAAATATATATGAATCAGTGAATGTTTAAAAATTGGACAGTATAACAAACTGTAGGTCTAAGAAATATAATACATGTAAACTGTGCTATAATGTGACTAGTTTGTTTAAAGGTCCAAAGATCTGGTCAATCTTACCGACATCAAGTCAAACTGTAAACTGGGCCTATTCAACACGCCCTCTAGGAAAAGGAATCCCTATTATGGATCACAACAGAACTGTGAATCTTACATGTGCGTGTGTTTGCTCTGCTCTTGCTGCTATAAAATTAGTCAACAATGATTGTTTTAGCTACATGATTATGCTATGAACTTACCTTATGCCAAAATAGGAGGAGTAGAGCAGGGGCAACATGACAGCTTTGGACATCTTAGTAACAAAATCATCCCTTTGTTTGCATCTATGTTGACAGTGTAAATGGCCCCAAACTCCCAATAGCTCTTTCAAAGCAACTTTAATAAATATGAAGAGATGGACTAATATTACAGTAAGTCAATTCACATCACCTTTGTTCACTACATGTGCTAACGCTACCAAAAAAAGTGAATTAAGAAAGTTAAAGTGAAAATAGCATTAAGCACTAATTCCAAATTAACCAAAGTAGTAAAACAGAACTTTATACTTGAGCCATACACTCCTATATATTAAAAGCACAATCACTAAACTTTTTCTTGCACTGTCCAGGTTTGGCTAACAACTTTACCACTGCGTGTACTCTGGCCCTCTTTCACAGAAATCAGAAACTATTAACACACTCCTTTTTCCCCAAAACAGTATTATAAACTTTTATGTTTTAAGAATCCATAATTATTAAATTATTAAAGAAACAATGTGACATAATATTGTTTTAGTCAAATACAAATAGAAAAAATTAAAAAGAACTATCTGTGTCAGAGTAAAGGAGATAGAAAAAATAAGCTTTAGTCTCTAGTATCATATAGGTCTAGAGCTTACAGAAACATGCAAGTAAAACATAGCTACTATTTTTTGCTAGTAGGTGTGCACTTTAAGCACCAATAGTTCAACTGGTTAACATTCCCACCAAAGCAGAAATGCAAATTTTAGAAAAACAGCCTATATTTACGTCAGACAAGTGAACACAGAAAGCATTTTCATACTCTTAAATGCCAGATAATGGAAGACAAAACAAAATTCCCCTGCCGCTGGGATTAAGATGACCTCCCAAGCATCTTTCAGACGTTTCAGGCCCAACTACAGTTCTGTGTTCACCCATCGTGTGCCTGAATCAACTGGATCTAACGAGCACTACCATGATCTTTGAGACTGCGGAGAATCACAGCGGGGAGGCTGTGGGACTGCCACCCCGTCGCTAACTCGGCCTCTGCCTCCTTAATGTGGGCCCTGACCATGAGGGGTGGCACTTTCAGAAGCAGGTCAAGAGGCAGCAAAGCTGAAGAAATAAAAGGGGGAAAGATATGAAACTGTAACATAAATTGCACTGAGTTTCAGGGAGGCATGCATGATTTCATTCTGCCCACATTAAATTACCTGGTCTTGGTCTTGACCCCATTCCACTTGTGAAGTCCCTGAAAACAGAATTGGGGGCCATTAGAAGGGCTTGTTCAACTTCGACTTGACTGATATTTATTGAAAGTCTACACCTTGCTACGGTTTAGATTATAAAAATAAATAAAGTGTTTTTCCCCCTTAAGACACTCTCAAGAGTTCAATAAAAAAGGAACTAAACAGACCTGAACCCAGAGCAGAACCGACAATCCACTGACCAATGGAAGAAACTTGTCCCATCAGAGTTGCTTATAAGCTCTAAGAAGGATTAAGAGCCTAAATCTCTTAGTGCCTTGAATGATTTTCTTGTTATACTAAAATCAACGTACCAGTTTTGTATTAAAAAGAAATATTATTTAAAATTTTAGATATATTATTTTTCTTTGTTCCTGCTGTCTTAAAAAAGAAACTATAATTCTTCCTATGAAATAAGATGATTTTGCATTTACAGGGAAGTGGTATAGTTCTCCCACGGCTCCCACTCCTACTCCAATACCACCTGCTAGAAACAAGTGAGGGATAAGCCAGAAAAGTTCATCACTGTCATAGAGAAGAAATAATTTGGTCTTACTGGCAATAAATCAAGATTGCTTGATTGTGACATTGGCAGATAGGCCAGGATTCTGGCAAGTAGTGATCAAGCAGTGTTTACTCAATTTAACTAAATCTAGATATGAATTATGAAAAAGGCGGGAGGGGTTGAGAATAGGTGTAAGTGAAAATGAGCGAGACTTCTTCTAAAAGCAGGCAAGATCCATAGTTCCTGAGAGTATAAAAGGGCCTTCCTGGCCACATGTAGGATACTGGGTGGTTACAAACGTCCACAATCATCTTTCTATACAAAGACTAGAGACAAGGGCACACCCATGAATACAATTATGCATACATTGAGTTATCAAAGTTGTGAACCACAGGCATCTCTGATTCTGCAAACACCCGATGTCTTAAACCAGCCTGCCAGCTGTACCCTGTTGCCTTAGCAACGGGATGCAAGCAAGCATGGAGAAATCTTGTTGCCTGAGCAACAGAATCTTAAAGAAAAGGGGAAGTGAGGCCTTAGGTTGTGACTATAGCAAAGGCTGTAGACTCAAGCCAGTAGGTGAGATTTCAGTCCCGTTATAGTGAGAAATATAGAATTTCTGCTAAAATAAAAATCATCCAACTATTAATTAACAGGTATTTGTGGACTGGCACCTCTGTGCAGTACACTGTGCTCTGGGCAATGCAATAGAAGACTAGGCACAGTCTGTTATGTACCAACCCAGAGTAATAAATATTAATTGATGCTCTTAAGGCCTTAATTCAGTGACCGAAGCTTAGTAGGACTGAGATATACATAATAATGAAAGAAGCTGAAGCCCCTGTGTGTGTTATCAAATCCCACTATATAGAATAATTTATTTGTAAATTGAAATAAAATGTTATGGCTTATTGGATTAGAACTATCAATATAGATACTGAGTGAGACTATAAAACCCAGCTAGAAACTGATAAAAGTCAAGCTCATTCTCAATTCTTTCCTAGCAAGTAGTAATAAAGGCAGAAGATTTTAAATCACTTAAATCATTGACTTGATTACAGTTGGAAATTTCAAATAAAGTCCTAATAATTGAATTTTTAACTGCTTTTTCCTGACACAGACATTAACCTAGCTTCTGGCTAACTCTGTCAATGTGCACAAAACATCGAACAAACATTAACAATAAGGATATCTATTCATATGAGTATTAAAAAGTAGATATTTCCTGAGAGCTTGACCATGAAGAATGAATTCCATTTTCCCTCTTATTCCTTATGACTTCAGAGATGCACACATCAAAAGGTGATTTACACAAACACTATCATCCACTTCAACCCCTCTCAATATACACACAAAGTTCAGATCTCTCAAACTGGGAACATAAAGGTTATACAACCCCTCTGGAAAACACAGTTTGGCAGTTTCTTTAAAAAGTTAAGTATAAACCTACCATATGCTCCAGTCATGCCAAGATAACAGAAAAATACATGTCCATATAAAGACAGAAATGTTCATCTTGGCTTTATTTGTAATAGCAAAATAGTGTAACACAAATGCCCATTAACAGATGACTGGCTAAACAAACAGTATATCCAATGGAACTGTACTTAACAATAAAAAGGAATTAACTATTGATGCACGAAACACAGACAAATCTCGAATAATTATGCTGCCTGAAAGAAGCCAGACAAGAAAGAGTATGTACTATATAATTCCATGCATGTAAAACTCTAAAATGCAACTAAGCTTTAGTCCAGGAAGCAGATCAGTGATTGCCTGGGTGGAGAGGGAGGGTCAGGAGTGAGGGGCACAAAGGGACATGAGGACACCTTTAGGTGATATGTTCACTGTCTTCCCTGTGAGATTTAAGGGGATGTACATACTCCAAACTTAGAAAATCGCACACTTTAAATATGTGCCATTTATTTTGTAAATTATACCTCATTGAAGCTGTTAAAATAACTTCTCTCATTCTCGTCCAAGGGGTTATTCAAATAAACTTGAAGTTATTCAATCACATGATCTATGTGCATTCATTAAAAGCAATATATGCATAAAAATCCCTCATTATGTTAATTTTCATCTGCCCTTTGTTGCTCACTAGATGGAACTTCAGTGTAGTCAAACTGCGTTCTCTCATGGCTCTCCATCTGCAGGAGAGCTCACTAGTTAGGCCTCAACAGGGTTTGAGGGGCTGCAGTTAAAGCAGCTGCGTGGTGACCACTCAGATTGATAACCATCTGTAGGAGAATCCCAGTGGCACTCCTATTTATGACTCTCCAATAACATGCAAAGAAAAGAAATAAAATCCAATCTCTATTCTAGTAAACCAATGGCTAAAGGCAAACGATGCTCACCGAATGCAATAGCGGGAATGCCCTGTTTATTAGGAAGTGTGTGTCAACTGGAAGTTCCCATAGTCTACGTCTGTAATATTAAACATGCTACACTGGCACCTCCAGGTTCTCCGGGGGCCCAGGAGAGTTCTGGGAATGGCTGCTAAATGACATCCTGCTCAGGGAGATGTGGTGCCTGGAGATTTGGGGACAAGGATTTGGAGATTCGCCTCTGCTCCATGAATGGCTGCCTTTCCAGAAGCCGAGGAACAGGGCTCTCGCCCCTGATCCCATATCTGAGCTTTGACTTTGGCTTCTGGGACTTTTGGTGATTTGGGGATGGACTGCTAAGATCTGGGGAAGAATTTGGCAAGAAAAGGAACCCAAAGGAATTATCTGCCAGCTGCAAGTGACTTCTGTTCCTGAGAAGAAACATGGACTTCTACGAGTTTGGGGACAGGCTCTCTCCAGGTCTTGCCATTAATTATATTCCTAAAAAAGAGTTTCATTATCTGATGGTGGCTCAGATCAACAGGGTACCTTCCAGTTCTAATATCATGTTTCCTTTCACCAGCCGTGAGGCTTTAATACTTCTCTGAGGAGGTAGGAGCTGCCCTTCCTCATTTCATTTGCTCATGTTTTATCCATTTTCCTGGCCCATTTGCCCAAGAAAATCTACTCAGGCTATTAGGGAGGCCCCTGGGTTCTTCAGCAGGCAGCTGGCTGAACGCTAGCTCTCGGTGTCTGCAGTGGTCAGAGTTGCGTCTATGCGTAAGCTTTCTCTGGCTCCAAGCTACGCGGGGATTCTTCACCATCAATTCTCTTCCATCCTCAATCTCTCCTCTCCAGGGGCTGCTTCTGCTCAGTCCCTTCAACATTCCCCACCAACTAACTGACCCAGCTCCCCCTCACTTTCTTTAATTGCCCTGCATCCCTGCCTCTGTCACTTTTAAAACCCCCACAATCCAGCTTCTGCTCACACCCACTTCACCAAGGCCGTGGAACTGCTCTCAGGGAGGCCGCCAGGGACTCGCAGGCCACAATGAACAGCTTTGTTTAGCCCTTAGCTCAGGAGACAACTACTGCAGAAACTTCTAGCTATCCCAAAACAGCAATTTCCTCTTCCTTTTAGATCAGAACTCCCCAAACATATTCATTCTCCCTTGCACTAGATGTGGTCATGTGACAAAGCTCTGGCCCATGGTGCGAGCAGAAGGGTGGAGCACCACACCTGGGTCACATCCCTAAATGGAAGGGGCGTGTCTCCACTTCCCCTTTCCACCTCCCTGGGTGCGATGTGGTCCACATTTACCCTGAGGGTAAAACCTATACCCTGGGGATGCAAAGAAACAAAATATAAGGAGCCAGGGCTCCAGACGATCTCATGAAACACAACTGTCCTACCTCCCTGGTCCACCCTTGAACTCAGAGAAAGTAACTGATTGGCTGAAGATCACAAATCTAGACTAAAGCCCAGGTCCAAGCTGAGTAGTCTTCCCAGTGTGCAGCTTGGTAACTACATCGGTTCTGGGAGGGTGGGCTCCAATTGCCTCCATTTCCACATGACCAGCGTAACCTACAGCAATCAAGTTTCACTTTAATCACCAATAATTCAGCTCCACAGAGCCTAAAGATATTTCTAGGAGCTCAGTGTGTACATACCTCACTTGGGATTGTCTTTCTCCTCCTGAAGCACTAAAACTTCTCTTTAAAATGCCTGGAACAAGAAAATAAAAATAGTTCTATATTTTCGCACTGCAAATCTGTTATTTATTTGTTTGCTTGCTTGCGTGCTTCAGAGTGCTGCATTCTATTATCTGAGCAATTGTAAGTACTACGACTTCATTTACGAAAGCATCAGCCAAAATATAATGTTGCAAATTAATATTTTCTTGACAGGTTTGTCTAAGGGCCTTTTTTTTTTTTTTTTTTACAAAGAAAAGGTACTAAGCAAAGAAACTGAGTTATTAATAGCTAACAAAGAACAATAGCACATCTATGTCATAATCATCCTAAAACCCTTGCCAAGACAGCTAGCTGCAAGTTACCACCTGCAAACCTAAGGGTCCAACTTTTGCTTCCCCACTGACCCTCCATCCCTTGTTACTGGGGACAGACATACAACACTGAATTCATCTTAAAACAGTAATTAACTGCTTCTAGAATTTGCTACACATGTTTATATGCATAGATATTTTTGCTGTGCAATATTCATGTTTTACCAATTACAAATCAAGACATTGTACCTAGTAGGCTGGAATTTACAGGGAAGGCAGAGCAGAGTGTTGGAAATTGGGCTCTCCCAGAAAATCTGGACCATCTAGTCACCGATTTTCCAATTAAGTTTGAAAAGGGACAAAGAAGGAGGCTAAGTCTGTAAGGTTCCAGTTTTGTCCTTAGGGAGAGGCAATTTTAAACCTTCTTTTTTGAGACAGTCATTGGTGAGAAGTCAGATAGTCACTGGTGAGGAAAATTATTTACACTCAATTTATTTTATAGAGTATTTCTATCTACCCTTTTTAATATTCTATGAACTTATTCTTTTAAAAGAGCTATTATTTTCTATTATAACATCTGTTCTTTCAGTTTCAGATTTGTTGAGTGAATTGAACCCTCTCCTTATAATCTTTAAGTTTTGTCTTAATATATCTATTTTTTTCTTTCCCATATCCCAGTGTGACTATTTTCTTTACTGTTTCAAATTAAGAGTCAAGACTAACATATGGACTGAATTTATATGTCATATTTTTTCATAGCTCTAAACAATTAAAATATTTATGTTACTTTGGTGTTTTAAGAATAATACATCCCTTTACATTAATGTAAATAAAATTGTACAAAACTTCACCTACACCAACACTAATTCCTTTTCCAAGTTTCTAACCCCTAATCAATAGACTCATGAAGGTCACTTCCATCACTCCTGTGGTTATTTAGTCTTTCCAAATTAGTTGTCTCCACTCCCCAGTTAGAGCCTGCACTTGCTGGTAGAAATCGTGAAACCATTCATTTGACAGCTGACGCAATGAGAAACCACAGCGCTGGTTGGTTTGGGGGCTCGGGCAGAGTGAGACGCGCCTGTGCTAACTCGCACTGCTGGGTCATGCATGCGCGGACAATGACCTGCCCCCCAGGCTGCCACCTGCCGGAATCCGCGAACTGGTAAAGAAAGCTTACTGAATGTAGACTCCTTCAAAGGGCTCGAACTGGAGCTGCTGGAGTTGTCCGAAATGTCCAGTTCGTCGTCCAGCTCTGAGTATATATCTACACGTTAATGAAAAAACATAATAAGCACATGAGCCTCGGACAGAGGCCAGTGTGTATTCAGGCTGCCAGCCCTTCACTAGAAGTACCTTTCTCAATGTTTTCCAGGTTGAAATTCTCCTCCGACAGGATTTCGTCACAGGCCCTGTCTTCTTCCTTGCCGCAGGGGGCCTGGAACCCCTCGGGGGGCAGGTCGGCGCCCTCGGAAAGCTCGCTTCTCAGGCTCGCGGCGCCGCTGCTGCTGCTACTCAGGCTCGCCTTCTCGAAGGTTTCCTGAAGGAGAAAGTCAGTGTCTAACAGCCACTTCTGGTCTTCCTTCCGCAGGACACAAAGCTTGTTAGAACATATATTAAAACGCTTAAAATGGCATTATAAATGTGTGTGCTGCAGTAGCAAGGAAAATTCCAACTGTACATGTGCCATAGGATCCATTCAGTCCATAACTACGAAAAAGAAGTAGGTCTGCAAGCTACTGCTGGACAAAAAGAATGGATGTGGCAAGATGCTTAGTCACAAAGGTCTGTGTAACCTGGTGAAAGAAAACGCAGCACTAAGTGATTGACACGTATCCATTAAACTGAAATTTCTCTTCTTTAAGTTATTTTGAAAATTTCTGCTATCAGATCTTCTCAATACCACAGTGAGTAAGTAAGTAAGGCTTAGTTTCCTCAAAGTTCAAGGGCAATTAGCAGCAGACACAGCCAGGCCAAGGAGAGAGAGAGAGAGACAGATGAGGTCTCCTAAAAGATGAGCTACAGCAAAGGGACTTTCAATCCACTTAGGACCCTGGGCCACTGCCTGGCATCAACACTCTCCATGGAGCTACGCTGGCCAGGGGCTCCTCCAGCTCCTCCAACTGCTGTATTTTTATTATCATAGTGCCACAAGGTTACCATCTGGCCATGTGAGTCTGTGCACATTTCCCTAAACAGTATTATTAGAAACTGCAAGATTATGTCTGATATCTTAAAAGTAAAAGGAAAGAAAAATTACTCTCATTAAATTCAGGAAGTTTTTGATTTTCTAAGAAAAAGACAAGAGGGAAAGGAACTACATATGACTCAGCAAAAGAAGTACCCCTTATTTCTTTACTCAGCTGATTCTCAGTTTCTAAGACATTTATTGTGTGCAGCAGTTTGTGGTAAGTATGTCAAAACTTCTTAGGCTGTTGGGCTAAACAATGTTGAACCTAAAGTATAGACCAGAAAGATGAAAAGACAAAGGAAGAAAGGCCATAAGAAAGGTAAGGATAGTAGTTGGAGAGCAGGAGGCTGCACTCATTGAAAGGGGAAAACATCTACTCAGGAAGTGTGTCAGAGATTGCTTAGTCACAAGTCACAAGTCGACCCCAATGATGAGCAATGCTTGGTACAGATAGGCTCATAGTTTTTTTCTAGATATTTTTCCCCCTAAAATTAAAGTAACACCCATAGCTTCAAGGAACAAGTTTCTAAAAACTCTGGGGTCGTAGAATTTGCAGATGAAGACAATCCAAGGCCTTATGAGTGACTGCAGTTAGAAGTAAACCTCAGAAAGTGTTCATGTATTTATGTCTATTAAACAAGACAAAAAAAACACTATGAGACATTTTGTGCATTGCAGACTGTCCAACGAATTTCTGTTATGTCTTTTTCCTGAGAATTTTTTCATTTTTCATTCCTCAAAGTTTCACCAAGATACTTGGAAATATTTCTTGCTCTGTGGAAAGTAACATGCAGTTAGTTGAGGAGCCTTTTAATTTTCTTTGTCTAGACATCTATCCAAAGGTCAATGTCTTCCTGCTTTTGGGACTCAGAATTCTCCATTCCTGCTTCTTGAATCTACCCTTGTCTGCTAAGTGAGAACCTGCAGCAGTTTTTGCTTCAACAAAATCTACATAGTTTTTTGTAGTTGCCATAAACTATATGCCACTCTTAGACACACTTTCCCAAGTGTGATTTCCAGAGTGTTTGCTTGTGAATATTTGAGTACCCAAGTTATTATGCAACTGGCTCCTTCAAGACCTGTGGGCTATTTCAGTCCCTTTTAACTCCCTTGATACCTTGCACATAGCAAATGCTCAATAGGCAGCTGCTGTGTTCAGATCAAAGGGAAAAGGGCTAGAAAGTAGGTGAATTCCCTTACAGGATGAGGTTTGGTAACTGCTGTGTTTTTAATCTTGTCCCTTCATCCAGGATCCTACATTGTGAAATTTCTCGGAGAGGTGAAGGGACTATCCAGTGATGTGAACTTCTCCCTTCCTTTTTCCTCTTTGCACTTAGGAAAAGTTGTGAAGCTCACCTCTTTTAGAGATGACCAGCCCAGCAAGGACAACACGCCTCTGTAACCCAGCAGACACTGGCCAAAGGCAGAGATGGTCGGGTATTTTTAGCATAACAATGAGGCCATTAAGATGTTTCCAAGTTGGCTCCAGCAAGTACATAAACCTATTAAAGCGAGTTAGGGGTAAAAAAGGTGCAGCCTTGGGGACGGAATTTGGTAGCTGTGGTCATTTTTTATACTTTCTAATTATGATTTTTCTAGGGATAGGAGAAAGAGTTCAGATTTTGTTGCCATTTGTATCTCCTAGGAATGAATGGACACATTCTGTGTATCGATACAGCAGCAAGGAGAAGACAATGGAAATTATACAATAAAATTAGCATTGATATGGTAATCATCACTATTATAAAGGCCCCTTCCTGTCATAATTGCTGAGATAGGCACAATTATGTTTAGCTCAGTTTTTCTCATTACAATGTAATTTTTACGTGTGGAGCAGATCATAATACATTTTTAGCTGAAAGGCAATTCTAACAGTAACAGACTGACATTGTTCAAATTAACTGTGGCAGTAGGAAAATACTTAAGAGAGCCTAGTTTATTAAAACTAGTGCAATTTTTTAAATTGCCCAGAATGTTAGTTTTATAATGAGAGAAAGAAAAGCAAGAAATAAACATAAAGCATAACACCAGCTCTATCCTATCGAAGCTTAACTTTAGAGCCATAGAGAATGCACTACATCTATTGTGTTCTACTTTATATTCTATTTGAGCTATATCTTTACCCAGTTTCTTCTATTTGTTTAGTTAATAACTGTGACCTTAAATACATGACTTTAGGGCTATCCATTGCTTCACAGAAATTCACCAGGCTGAGGGGATCTCTTTTCAGGGGCAAATCAAGTTCTATGTTTTTCATGGCTGACAAAGAAAACTCAAAATAGGAGATACCCACAGCACCCCAAGAATGCCATTGCCACTGATAAGAAAAATGGATCACAGATCTATATATTAAACTATAACCATAAAGAACTTACAAGGAAAAATAGCTTATTTTTGCAACCTTAGGATAGGAAACAATATCTTTAACAGAATACAAAAAGGATGAACAAAAAAAATCTAAATAATAAATTGAACTTGAACAAAAATTTCTGCTTATCAGGAAAATATCATTAATAAAATTAAAAAGTCATAGACTGGGAGCAGTATCTGTAATGCATATGTTCAAGAGAGTCATATCTAGAATATATAAAGAACTGCAAATCAACAAAAACAAACAAATAATTCAGTCAAATAATGGGCAAAGATTTGAACGCACACTTCACAGACACAAAAAGATAGACAAATGACCAATAAGCACATTTAGAAGTGCTCAACATTCTTGGTTATAAGGAAAATGCAAACTAAAACCACAAAGACATACCCTTTTATGCCCACTACAAAGGCTAAAATCTAAAAGATTGACAAGACCAAATGTTTTCAGGAATGTGAGACGATCTCACACATTCCTACTTAAAGGGTCAAACAGAACAGTGCTGGACAACTGTTCGGTAGTTTCCTTTAAGGTTAAATCTTATGACACGGAAATTATATTCCTAGGTGTTCGTCTAGGAGAAATGAAAATATATCCACAGAAAGACCTACCCAAGACAATTCATAGCAGTTTTACTTATAAAACCCCCAGTCTAGAAACACAGTATCAGTGTTCATCAACAGGAGAATCAACACGTTGATATACTCATACAACGTAATATAAACAACCAACTAAAGGGCCTGGCTTTGGTGTGCAAGCAGGCCTTTAATTTATATTCAATTGTAAATATGTCACTGGAGAAATAAAATATGAATTTCCTATCTACAAAAAAAAAAAAAGAAAACTACAATAAGAATTCCACAATAAAGACATGAAATTATGAAAGATTTGTGAGTTTAAAAAATAATCTTTGTTGATTAGCACTCTACTAGCTACCTTTTCCCCCACAAATAGATGGAATCTAAGACGATAATTATGTGTGCCATATTTAAATAGTTTGACAATATCAGATATTATAGAAATCTTTCTTTTTTAATTCACCAAAAACTTAGAGTAAATTTCTAGGACTCACTATGTGAAATGAGATAATTTATCAAGATGCGAGGTTTTTGAAAGATCATTTTGGTGGGCACATAAAAAATGGCTAAGGGAAAGATGATTCTAAATTATATGGGTGGAACAAATTCAGTAACTTGGAAGGTCTTTAAGGTAAAAAAGCTAAGTGAAATAAGCCAGGAAGAGAAAGACAAATATCACCTGCTCTCACTCATGAGGAATCTAAAGAACATAATAATTTGATGGAAAAAACAGATCCAGTGACACAGAAGCATGGAACAAACTGATGAATTTCAGAGGGAAGATGGGGGTGGGATGGAGGGTGGGGAGAGATTAACCAAAGAATTTATGTACATATATGCATAACCCATGGACACAGTCAGTGGTATGGAGAAGGCCTGGGGAGGGGACTGGGTGCAGGGTAGAAGGGGTCAATGGGGAAAAAAGGAGACATCTGTAATATTTTCAACAATAAAGATAAATTTAAAAATAAATAAACACTAAAAAAAAAAAAATTACATCTGTGGACAGAAGGGGATCTGAACCATAAGGAAGAATTAGCTTATATAATAGCCTGATAATTCGGTTGTTAGGTATACTGTGGAGAAATTCATCATTTTAGTCCACACTACCTAGGATTGAACCCAAATGCCTTAACTAGGTATTTACAACCTCTGCCATCTAGAATCAGCCTGCTTTCAAACCATGTATAAAATATAGTGTATTGTGAATACAGATATGCACTGTAAATCAGGAGACCAAACTTCCAGATCTGTCACTAACTAGCTTGATGACCTAAGGTCTCTTAACTTCTCTTGGTTTCCTTTTACTTGCCTATTAAATAAAGCATAAAATAATAGCATTTCCAAAATGTGATTCTTTGTCCTAAGGGAGCTAAGCTGGAATATCTGAGTGCCTGAAATTCTGCTATTCCCCTCCATCCGGGAGTGATGTCCTTACCTAGTTTTCAGGGCCTCCCAGAACTGTCACCCACATGTCTCATTTGGCATTTACCCAACCCATCCAGAGCATTAGAAATTTCTTCCTGCATGTGTGTCTTCGCTTCCCAAGTATATTGTAAGTTATTTCACAACTGAGACACTGTTTATATCTTTTTTTATAAACCTTCACAATACCAAGCACAATGCCTAGAATTCAGAAGACATTCAACAATTCCTTGTTTCTTTATTAATTACAGACAGCAAGTGTTTGTGATTTTTCTTTGTGCTGCTCCAATAGGCTTATGGATGTGAAAGTATAAAAGTTAGAAATCTTAACACTTTCCAAAGGCGAGTCTTGGTTATTTCACAGTGGGTGAGTAAATCACAGTACAAAGGCATGAGCTTCTTTAGTGAAGACTTCTCTGTTCTTTTGAAATATATATTAATACTTGTCTTTACAAGCTCATAATGAACATTTCCATAATTAAGAATAAACTAATGTGTGAAAGTAAATAGCATGCGCTCCATGAGATAGGAGCCTCTGATGTCTCTTATCAATTGTTCGCTTACCTGCTAATTTGCAAAATTTCAGTAATTCACAGAGGACTTTTTTATTGGCACTGGGAATCCCTAAAGTTATATTGAACCCACTAGTTTCTATTCCCTTTGACTATGAGTTATCATTAGGTTGTGTAATTGCATTATTGATATTAGCAGCTCTAGGAAAACACGCCAGTGTATTTGAAATGACACGATTGCAGTACCACAATACTGCTGGAGGAAAACAAAACAATTTTACACTAAACCATTTCACCAGTAATGGTGTAGATGTGAGTTTCAAAAAATAATAATCGATACCCAGTGAGGATAATGCCAATTAACTGCATGCTGTCTTTAATGAAAAGTAATCATGATTTTTTCCATTCTTTCATAAAGCTGCATTTTTTTCCTTTTAGCTACCATTTGGTTAATCTTGAAATGAAAAATCACCAGTATACCCAAAATCGGGCAAAAGAAGGTATTTATGGCTCTTTAAAACTGTAATATAAACTTTGCTTTGAAGTAAAGCACTTCTCTATGGTCCCCAGAAGACTGAAGGCTCTATGAGGGCTCAGAGGCTAACTAGGAACAGGTGCCCAATAAATATTTATTAACTGCATGGGTAACGTACATGGATCTAGTACCAATGGACCAGTTAGTATTAGATTAACAAGTTTCATCAACAAACTATCCTTCAACATGAGCACTGCTCATTTTCCATAATTGATGCTAACTTCTAATTTATGCCCCTTTTCAATTTGCACAGTATATTCAAGCACATTAATCTATTTAATCCTAGTGCCCGCTGCAATTGGTAATATCTCCCCACTAATTTGCAGATGAGTAAAGAACCTCTAGAACCTCTAAACTCCCTCCTTGACTAGATCTCTCCCCTTTATTTTACCCAGTCATGGCCTGGCAGCTAGGTTTCTACAGTTCAAATGCTATGGTATCTTGGATTTGGGAGAGGGTAGCAGCTAAGCATAGAGATGATACGTGACTGGTCCCAAGTAACAAACTGTTAAAACTGGGGGGGAGGAGGGGTACACAAAGCACTTTCTTTACTTCTATAGATGTATCAAATTTTCCGCAATAGATTTTTTTATAGAAAGCTGAGGGATAAAATTAAATAAATTAAATGGTTTCTCAAGGTGTTTTGCTAAAGATAAAAGAGTTTCTGCTTAACATTTTAAACTAACTCCACCTATCAGCTACATGAATCTCATATAAACCAACCTGTTTATATCCCACTGGAAATTGGCTAAGTAGCTTTGCAGTACAGAACTTAACAGAAGGCTCCAAATGCTTACGCTCTATAGAAATGGCTAAATCTCTTGCATTTTAGTTCACTGGAAATACTGTAGTCTGAATGCAACCTGACATCCGTGTGCTTCTCATTGTTGCCTAGTTTTCACAAAGCCAGGTAGCAAAGTAATAAGGGAAATGCACTCTAATTCCCTGTGTGTAAGATTTAACGGTGTTCTGCAAGAGCTGTAACTCCAAGGTATATGCTCCTAAACATAAACCGGGGCCTTGGAGAATCACCATGAATTGTTCTGTGAAATTACAGCCGGGATCAGAACCTACACCAGTGAAGATGAAAGACCCCCCCACCCCCAAGAAAACTATATTGAATCTTTAACTTCTGGATTCTAAGTACATCAAGACAAACCCAGCTAACAGTAGAGTGGGCTTACCTTCTGACAGACTGACAGCCATCGAGGGGAGGGGGAAATGGGAGTTGAGGAGTTGAGCAAAAAAAGGAAAAAATAAATAAAAAATACTCACGGACAAGGACAGCAGTGTGGGGATCGCGGGTTTGGGGTGGGGGGTAGAGGAGGGGATGGGGTGACAAATGGTGATGGAAGGAGACTTGGCTTGGGGTGGTGAACACACTATGCAGTGGACAGATGATGTGTTGTGGAATTGTGCACCTGAAACCTGTCTAATATTGTTAACCATTGTCACCCAATAAATTCAATAAAAAGGAAAAACATAAAGGAGCTTTTCCTTAAGGCAGCATGAACAACCTTAGACCGCCTATCCGAGCGCATCATGGAGAGACTGAAGGATTCACACTTACGTGAGCCAGTGGAACCAGCTCACGGTGACAGGTGACGGCGTTCCTGTTGGCTTCCATAAAATACCTCTGCGTGCGCCTCCGTTCCCGTTCCAGTTTCTTTTCCAGGGCCAGCTGGGATGTAGACAAGCTGTCTAAATACTTCATCATGACGTCCGATATCATGGAGCTGACTTCCACAATATCGGGGCGGGCTTCTGCGTCAGGAGTGAGGCACCTAAGAGAAGATTAGCTCATTACTACACTCTGGCCAACGTCCGGACCAGGCCATGGGGCTTGCAAGGTGAAGGTTAAATTCCACTGTGTGTCCACCACAGTGTGCGCACCCAAGAGAACCTAGGGTAACATGGATATCGAGCATAGTTTTGAACCCAAGACTTTTCCAAAAGGCATTTGAAAAGTTTGGGAAGGAGAGGGAGGCAGCACCGTTCTCTTTGCAGCTGGACCGGCAGGCAAGGGTTACAGGCTGAGCAAGGAGCTGCTCCTCTGCTCTCAGGATAGGCAGATGGGGTCATCTTCTCCTGTGTGAATTGGTTATTTTCTAAAATTAGCACCAACTCACTGGTCAGTGAAACAAAGAGGGATACCGATGATAAGAGGCCCCGATGATCACCCCTGATGCACGAAAAAGGAAGAAAGGTTTGGGGGGGTCACAAGTTATTGGAAAATATTAGCACAATCTGATCAGTGAGGGTCTTATAAAACATGAGGCCATAAAAATAACATGCAACCCAGTTACTTAAGAGGTTTAAGATGTTTGTAATAAATTCTTTAAAAAGTAGCTAATTTGACACATTACCTACTAATATTTTCTGTGATGTTGGAGGCAGGAAATATCAATCAGCCTACTAACAGGAATATTGTTCATGTCACAGCTAAACACAAATAGAAGGCCTTTCTGGATGCCCAGGGAACCAATTATCAAGATCACTGGCTAGCATCGTTAAATACTTCTGGCACTCACTACAATATTTTTCTATTTTTAAATTCAAATTCACTAACTTCACTAAAATCATGTGTGCCTTTCAGAAAAATTTAACTTCTTCGGACTTTGAGAGAAAGATCTAATTTTCACGCCTTGTGTGCGATTTAGAGACCCATAGTTAATACAACTTGTGCCTATACTGATGTCTCCAGGCAAGATTTAGAAACTATTACACAGAATTATTCTTCAAAATAGAAATCAAAATAAGACTCTAACTTGTTAATATGCTTATTCTTTCTTACTGAGTTGTTAACCACGAGTAAACTACAAGTCTTAATCAGATTTTAAGACGTTGCCATTTCATGCTTTATCTTTATGCTACTTCCTTTAAGTTCTAAGGCAGTGGGCTTATACTCTGGTTATGACCGGCACTTATACATCTCCTGAATTCACATTTAACAAAGTTCAATCTATGAACTTTATTATATAAACAGTAAGGCGAGAGAGACAGTGAAGACAGGGCCAGCTACATAATTCGTGTGGTTCCCAGTACAAAATGGAAATGCGGGGCCCCAGCAGGGAGGGAGGTCTCCCCCTTCCACAGCCCAGCATCCTGATGGTAGAGGAGGGACCCCAACGACTTGCAATCTCCATGCCCACAGGATGCAATAGGATGCACTGGAGGTGGGCAAGAGGCCCCCACCGAATCACCCCCAGACACACTGTGGTGCTGCCAGCCTGATCAGGGATGACACCTCTTCTTGGCCCGGAACCAAAACACAGCAGGGCACATGCTCCATCCTGTCCCCTCCTTACTTACCGTGGGGGAGGGGGGTAAAGGTGGAGCACAGGCCTCCCCTGCTGACACGCCCAACTGCCATACGAGGTAGGGGGCAGCAGCGATGATGGGACAGAAACAGGGAGGTGGAGCTGGAGGCCAGGGAAAGGTCCAGCGGACTGGGATCAGGTAGCTGGGAATCTGTGCCAGGGAGGCAGGGAGCATGAGCTGAGACTCAAGCCCTCAACACACATGCTCCCTGTCCCATCACCTCTCACTTCCAAAAGACCAATTCGAAGATGAAAGTGTTGACCTTGATGCAGAGGCTTGAACGCCGAGCACAGTACTGATGTGAGCACAGAGGCCTCATGCGGTGGTCGTGAACAGGGAAAGCCAACTGTGTGTCAGCCACGCATTTGTGTTAGAGTTTCTTACACTTGTTCATAACCACAAAAGAAGCCAAGTGCTGAACTTTACCTTCTAACTAAATCAGTCTTCTTCGACTCTCACTTAATTAGCAAAATGGGTTAAAGCTCATAAAAAATGTTTGGTTGACCTGGGGTTGGTTATGACTGCAATGTATTGAAAAAACAAAAAACACTCCCAGCATCTAAGCCTTTCATCGGTGCAGATATTCTAAATTATTAGTTTGCAGATATTTAAACTAATTCAACATAATATTAGCAGTTGAATCATCAGCTGAGTTTTTTTTAATCAAAAAGGCAACATAAGCTAATTTTCTAATTGTGTAGTCATATATTAAGGTAAATGGGAACCAGAACGGCCTCTGTTCTGGCATTTACTCATCCCTTTCTCTCCCAAAGTTACTCCCCGCCCTGCATTTGCCACCCAGGAGATACAGTTTAGCATCATCATTAGGTCTGAAGGCTCCAAGTCACAATGCTGGGGTTTAAATCCTGGCTCATCCTTCATACCTCTGATCTTGGGCAAAACTTAGCTTCTAAGCCTCTGACAGCTCATCTGTGAAATGGGGTCATCATAACATCTACCTCATCAAGCTGGTACGGGGATTAAATGAAGCCATCCCTGTAAAGTGCTGGCACATTATAAAGGCCCAATCAGTGGAAAAGAAAACCCACAACTTTATCTCTCTGCCATCCCTTCCCACACTCGACCAACACAAAGTCCCGTGGCTTCTACCCCTTAACAGACTTTTGAATCTGTATCCTTCTGCTCTAATCCGTGGTCACTGGCCTATTTCATCATCACTTGTTTGGGCTACTGAAGCAGCCTCCTAAATGGCACACGCCCCTCTAGTCCACCTCTGCTCCATACTGTAAAATGCTACCAGGATGATATTCCAAATTGATTACATCGCTCCTCTGCTCAGAACTGCTCAATAGCCCCTCGATGGCCTAAGTGGACAAAATTAAAATTCCGAGCCTGCCAGACAAGCCCCTTTCTGAACTGTCCCTTACCTCCTTCCACAGCGGCCCTTCTCCCCCTACGCTAGCAACACAACAAATGCTCCAACCTGTACTTTCCCAAATAGCCCAAGGCTTTCCTAGGCTCCCATTTCCTAGCTCGTTTTAGTCTTCCGCCTGACTCTGTGGGGGGGTTGCTGCCCTTTCCCAAACCACAGCCCTTACCTGCTTGCCAAAGCCCCGCTTTTTCAAGTCTCCCTGAGTAAGACTTCTTGGACCACCCTCAGATAGACTCACTGTCCCCTTTTATATGTTCTTATTGCACTGCCTATATTTAAGTACTTAAAACTACTATAATTATTGTATTGTATTGGTCTGTTTCAGCACTAGAAACTGCAAACTTCTTGAGAGGAGGGACATGTGTCCCTTTCACCCTGATCTCCCCCAGCATGTAAAATGGAATCTGGGTTCTAAAATGAACTCAGCAAGTGAAATAACTAACAAACTAACCAACTAACTAACTAACTTAGCCTAACATTTAAGAAGTTACCTGTCCGTAACCCCAAATGTTTGGCCACAGACTATGGGACTACCAGGTATCTGTCCTACCAGAAGTTCTAGTTTAGCTTCATTGCTTTGAAATGTCTCCCTGCTTAGCTATTTCAGAGACATTCTGAAGAGCAGCCCAACGCTTCACTGACCCCCTAATCAAACAAGCATGAAATCATGTTCTAGGAAGAAATCTGGGATGTTCCACTCAGCCTGCCCGCTTTGTCCCCAGGCTGCTCTGAGAGACCAGATGGAAAGAATTAGAGGGCTACAATGTTGGACTGTATTCGTTTCATGTTTAAAGAAACAAAGAACTGAAGGTGGGGTGAAAACTGTAAAGATCCATCGTGCCGAGAAGAGCTGAAAGCATTAAATCCGTTAGTCTCATGACTGCCCCTGAAACAAAGGGCCAGCCAGCTTATGCAACCCGGCACAGAGAGAGAAAATAAGGCATTTGGAATATTTTGTGCATAATAAGAAATGCTCTCCCTTTTTCAAAAGTAAACAGACAATGCTCTCTCGACAGTCCACTGGAAGGTAAAAGCAATAATGCTGGTACTGTGCAGAGCAATGAACTGTATTTCTTTTCTTCCCCGGACTCTTCAGGGTTGCCAAGATATTTTCCCAATTTAAAGGCCTGTTAAGGAAAAAAGAAGGTTCCAATGACCAAAGTGCTTGTCCACCACCTCACCAAACAGGAAAAGGGAAAGATGCCACACGTTAGAATACAAACAGTGTGAGAGCCACCTGACAAGAGGCAGAAAGTAAAAATGAGAAGACAGTGCCGCAGGCAAGGAGAAAGATACATGTGATTGGAAACAACGCCTCATTTAAAATTAAGAACGAGCCTAGTGAATTTTCTCATCAATGGCTGTCTTCATTTCAAAAGCGCCACAACATTACTAGTGACTGGCTCTGAGCCTGGTTTGCTGAGTCATAAGTGATCACTAAGAACACTTTTGCCTTGATGTGTCCCTTGCATCAATATCCTGAGGAAAACAGGAAATGGAAAGTATCCTGTAATTCTTTGGGAACTAAATTTTTAAAGAATAAAATTCCAAAGCAAATTAAATATGTGACTGCATGCAGCTCATGACTGAGTTGGGTTTTTCATGTCAAATTTTCTAAAGATAAAACTTTGTTTGTGATGTGAACCCAGACGATGAATCTTGAATAACTTTAAACAAAAACAACATCTGCTGCAGAATGCACACTGCAATCTTAATTTATAGTCAGTTATAAAGCTAATTGTCAGTTCTTATCATGGCATCTTGTTCTTTCAAATAAAAATTATCCTCAAAAACACTTAATCTAGAGCCTCTCAGTAGTGATCATTCATTCTCTTAAACATCCCGGTGACAGGGAACTCGCTGCTCCACTGGCACACCTCTATTCTGACACTCGCTTCCCAGGTGAGCTGACCTGCCTCCTAGGAACTTCCACTCCATGCCCTTGGCTCCATTTCCTGAAGTTCCGCTGAATAAATCCAATTGCTTTCATATTTTCAATGTCATTACATTGTCCCAGTTAACTAAAGTATTTTTAATCCTCTTAAGATCGTACCCCGAAACTTGTTGGCTCAATTTCCAATCCACAAATGAAACCTCACTTCTCTCCACCAACACCAACACCAGTCCAGTCACAGCTGCCACCACCTCTGAGTGGACAGTGGGACCCCCTTCTCCCTCCCTCCCGCACTCCTTCCCTCCAGTCCATCCCCCATGATCTTTGCTAAAGAGGAAATTTTCACTGTGTGCCAGCCTGTTAATAACACTTTAGTCCTCTGCTCAGTACTCAAGATAAAAATTCAAAACTCTCCATGTGGCCCATAGGACCTCACCAGTCTGGTCCCTGTCAGCCTCCCCAGGCCCATGAGTAGTTACTATTGCCACCTATCCATCCCAGATTAGAAAAGTGGGGCCAGGAATGTTAAGATGAGTGGAAGAGTAGGAAGTTGGATCCAGTTGTTTCCAGAACCTGTTGATGCTCTTAACCTTTCCATGATGTTGATACACGACTCTGCCACAGCCTCAGCCCCAAGAGGCATGGATGCCAATAGCCGGGGAGCCTGTCAGAAGCAAATTATGGCCCTGTATGCTCAGTGCCACAAAATCAGAGTAATGCCTCTGTTCTTCTTCTCTGCACTACCCCTCCCTGGCTCTTTGCGGCAATCAAATACCTATGAAAAGGAGAAATTGAATGGCATCTCCGGAGACTTGGATTTTTAAGGCACTTCACAGGAAGCAAATAGCAGAGAACAGGGACAAATTGTGGAGATGAGCAGTTTAAATACATGTGACTGGATTCACTAGCAACAAGGCACGACCCAGTACATGCAGAATTCAGATGATTTAGGAAGGGGCTTCAGCTCATTTCCTGTAATATTAACAACAATGACAATTGCCAGCGTTGGTTGAGATTTACCATGTGCCAAGCTCTGGTTAAGTGAGTTGTGTGTGTTACTTTGTATAATCATCACACCAGCCTGATGAGGTTGGTACTATTAGGATCCCCATTTTACTGAATGAGGAAATAGAGATGCAGAAAGAGTGGTCTGATTGCTTGTTTCAGAGTCTGCAGTTAGTGAAACTCAGCCCGAGCAGGGCCTGGGGCTCTAGTACAGCAGGACAGCCCCGTGGGAACGAGGAAAGACTCCAGACGTAACCCGCAAGTGTGCAAGGAGTACCTATTAGTGCCAAACAAGGGCTGGGAGGGAAACCAAAGGGAAGGGGCACAGCCTTGGTAACATGGCTATGACATCCCACCAGAGATGCTGCTAAGTGCTGGGACAGACACAGAGCCGAGCTTTCAGGGAATTGGGCTGGGGGATGGATAAAGATTCTATCTGAGGTGACTTGGGTTTCTATCATAATAATGGGGCTTTGACTGAGCTCAATGAAGCAGAGGAGTAATCTTGGGCAAACTTAAGTGCATAAAATGGCCCAGAAATAACAATTGGCCAGATAAATGAGAGTCATTTATTCGTACAACCAGTTGTTAAGTGTCTACTTCATGCCAGCCATTGCTTTGGGCACTGAACAGCTAGGAGCTAAACTGAAGGAGGCCCTGCTCTTGTGGAGTGTGGCAGGGACACAGATGATAGGGAGACGAGTGTGCATACACACATACAACACGTCAAGGTGATGGGCACCATGAGCTCTACAAAGCAGACAAGGGCACGAGAGAGTGCAGAGAGGCCGGGGGGGGGCATCAGAGCAGGCTTCCTGATACGGGGACATCTCAGCAGAAACCCAAGGCAGGTGAAGTGAAGGCCTGTGCCACGTGTGTTTCAGAGAGGAGAGTTCCAGAAAGCGGGAACAGCAAGGACAAAGGTGCAGAGGGAGGTGCATGCCTGGATGGAGAGGGACAGTGGGAAGGAAGTGGGGCGGGGTCCGCTGGCACAAGCCCTGGGGGATCAGAACTTTGCAAAGGGATAGTGTCTTTCATTAAACTCCTACTATATTGACAGCTACAAAAGTTCTTCCTGACTTTCTTTGAAAATTTGTTATACAATATAACACTAGTGATTTAAAAATAGAAATGAAAAATGCTTACAATTTTACCTAACGTGGCCTTTTTCCATTTCATATGTTCTTGTCCAGCCTTTTCCCACGTTCATGCATAATTTTAGGGGTTTTGTCATAGTTATAAACAACTTTACATCCTGTTGTACTTAGGTGCATATTGCACGTGTCACACAGGTGGATACAAAGCCTTCGGATCATCATTCTAGTGGCTGCGTAATGTTTCAAGTGAATGTACTACTTCCTCTTGGACACCGCCTGGCTTCCAAGTGGTCACTATTACTGATGATGCACAAATATGTTTCTAGGTTTGCATTATTTGGGAGCCCTTCCTCTGTATGAACATTGACAAAGTGAATCTTTGCAGATGTGAGGTGTTTCCTGAGGATCCCTGTAAGTTCAAAGTCGGGAGACTAATTACCTGCTGATGGTATCGGTCACTTTTTCAGAGTAGATGCCTTCTGGCACAGGCTCATATACCGCCTCCACTATCTGCAAAACAAACAGAGTGGAGTGATGGAAGGAAGCGAAGGGGCCACTGACATCTTCGAGCAGTAATGCCTGGCCACCACACGAGAGTTACTCAATAGGCATTCTAACTTTGGGCACAAACCTTCATCAGAAGCCAAAGCATCCCAACAAATACAAAACTGACACCAATTAAATAGTTCTTGAGCTTGGAATTATATTCTTCAAACTGACCTAGAGTTAACCTCAGATTCGTATAAATGATGTATAGGGTAATATCACCTATTGGATAGTGGGCATCCAACCTGCAATTAAGAGTAACAGACTGAAAGTAATTTGATATATTTATTTTATAATTTTCTATGATAAGTAAAGACAATTATAGGGAGAAATGTGCCATAGCACATGGTATAGGTTAAAAGAAAGGAGGAAAAATAGACTGGATCATGTGGTTAATAAAACCGTGCCTGCTGGTCACTGATGGTTTTATTAAGGTCACAGAGGTCCTATTTAAGAAGAAGAGGAATGGCATCCTCAGCAACGCGAGGCCCCTTTGTCCCCCGCACCCGCTTACCTTCGTGGCCAGGGAGAGCATGTTGGAGCTGGAGAAGGGGGGGCTCAGCGTGGCCATCTGGTACAGGATGCAGCCCGCAGCCCAGACGTCAGCCTTCTCCCCGTAAGGCTCACTCTTCAGTACCTCGGGGCTGAGTGACAATAAGGGTGTTAACAGACACTGAAAGAGGGAGTCCGCACAGAAAGAAGTCCCACTCTCAAGCTGAAGCTGGAGATATAAGGAGAAAATGGCAACTTCTCTTCATGATTTCAAGTACACATACTAAAAGTATCTCTGAATTCCCCCAGACTTGGGTGAATCGCAGGGACACGCAGGCTATTCCAGTGGAAGCACTGGACATCAAGGGGCCATAAACATCACCTACTGTGTCCAGGGAAACAGCCATCCCTCTGCGGAGGATGGAATTATTGGCCCCGGTTCATCACTATAGTGGAGATTTTGTACGTCTCACCCTTGCCTCTTAGCAGGCAGTATTTGTGACCCACTCCTGCCTCTGGGTGTGACCGATTTATCTGGCTTTGGCCAATGCAACGTGGAAGGGACAGGGCACCGGATGAGGGTCTCACTCTAAAAGGGTCTGAAGGCTTCCCTTAGTCCCTCTCGGGGCTTCTGTTCATTAGCAATAGAAGAACATATCCCACGTAGCTGCTGCCCCTCCAGCCTGGGCCCCTAATAAGACCCACGGAGAAGATCTGCCCCAGGGAACCCGTAAGCCTGCGCCCGAAGGGGAACCAGCCCGGGGGACCCACAGCCCTGTGCGTCTCACAGTAAAAGCTTACTGCTGAAGGCCACTGAGGCTGCGGGGTGCTTTCTCACGCAGCATTTTCACAGGAAGGGCTCTGTCAGTCCCGAGAGAATAAAAATGTGTCTCCTGTTATCACCTGATCAACTGCTCACATTTAAAAAGAAACGCCTAACAAGAAATAATGTCCTCAAGAGGAAGGTGTCCTTGGCTCCCCACAGACAAATTTCTCATGTTTTTATCTACTGAGAACTCAAAGGATTTCTTTCCTGTTTCCAAGAGCTCACGAAGCAGACGCTCTGCGTGCTCCACCAGGGTCCCCCAGGTCCCCTCTCCCGTCCTGTTCCCACTGCGCGGTGTGCTGAGGGGAGGGGGCTGCAGCGAGCCCCTCGGCTTTGAGGCGGGCTGTCCGAGTTAGCTGACATGATAGCCGTCATCAGATTCTCGGAACTGCCCGTAGGTCCCTCAGGTAGACTGAGGATGGCTTCTTTGGGAGAATAAAAGAAAGAAACAAGAGGCAAACAGCACAGTGCTGACTCCCACTGTGCTTCTGGGCCCAGCTTCAATGCAGCCCTGAGCCGAGCGTTTCAGAACCAGGACTAAAGGCAGCGACCCCTGGGACTGAATCCGACGTCCAGAAGCCACAGCGAAACGCTCTGCTGCGGCGTCACGGCGCCCTCCAAAGTTTGTATGTTGCAGTCCCAGTTCCCAGCACCTCTGAACGTGGCCGTGATCAGGGGACCTGCCCATACGGGGTGATTAAAGCAAGATGCCGATAGGACGGCCCTAGTCCAACACGACCAGCGTCCTGGAAAGGGGACACCTGGCCTGTGTGCCCAGAACTCCTGTGAGGAGGCAAGAGGACGCCCACTGCAAGCCAAGGACAGAGGCCTCAAGGGAAACCGAGGCTAACAACACCTTCACCTTGGACTTTCGGCCTTTAAAACTGTGAGAAATTGAAGTTCTGTTCTTCAAGCCGCCCAGCCTGCGGATGTCGTTGCGGCAGCCCGAGCACACGAATGCAGGTTCTAGGGGAAAACCTAGTCATGTGTTTTTCATCGTCAAAGGGAGCCCAGCCTTTGGGAAACAGGACTCACGTCACTGACTCAACCCCAGCTTGCAAATATCATATGGTGTTTTTTGATAACTATTGTTTAGAAAACCATTGTGAAATAATTTCTAATTTCTCCTCTTAAAGTGAGGCCAACCACATTTAGTGAATACAGAGCTACAGCAGCAATATTTCATTTAAGAGAAAGAAGTAGCACGCCCACGCACACACACAATTTAAAATGGATTTTCTTTTTCTCAAACAAAAAAAATTATTCTGTATTTTTTTAAAAAGGATGGTGGTGAAGGGGAGAAAATGGGGGACATCTGTAATACTTTTAACGATAAAATAAATTAAAAATTAAATAAAATAAAAAGGTTATTCCTACTTGATTTTGTCATGTGAAATGTTTTTACTGATAAAATAGAGCATAACTTACATGATATTTAACAAAAATAGGGGCTTTTCTGGCAAAGATTAAAACATCTACGATTAAGTGTGTGCAAGTTATAAAAAAATTCAATAAAAAATATTAGTTTTATTTATTATTGCTGACCTAATGTACAGCATGGTGACTATAGTTAATAATAATGTATTACATATTTGAAATTTGCTAGGAAAGTACACAAGTGTTCTCATGACAAAAAAGGTAATTATGTAAAGGAATGTATATGTTAATTATCCATGTGATGATCCTGATTGTGGTAATCATTTCCCAATGTATATGTGTATCCAAACATTATATTATATACCTCAAATATATACAATTTTTAATTGTCAATGATACCTCAATAAAGCTAGAAAAAAATTTTAACTGTAGCCAGAAGTAGTATAGATTTATGTAGATAGCAAGGCACAATGTATATTTGTTACAAATATTTTGATAAATAAGTAGCCTTTGAGAGGAAACTATAGTAAAATTTATCCAAGCACTACCTCTATTTTACAAATGGCATAAATTCACAAATTAATAGTGAAAACAAGGTAGAGGAGAGATGAGGAAGAAAGGGTGGTTAATCTATTTTTTTTAAGCCACACTGTTTAGATTTTAAAACCGCATTAGTAGTTCCTCACTGATACATAAACAATGAAGTTGCTAGTTGCTAATGCAGGTTTATTCACCAAGTGAGATAAACAAAGAAAATATTGAACCTAGGTGTTTTTTAAAATATTCTAAAATATGACCATTCTTCTAATTCGTAAATAATTCGATAATGTGACGGTTCATATGAGTTGGGAGAGGGGATGGCTTTCCTTTAAACGTAACACAGCGAACGTGCCGAGGCGGCGTGGGGAAGGCTTTGTGTGGGGATGGCTATTCTTTCTCCCAGGGCCATACTGTGGCTTTGTTAGAAGTCCTTATTGTGCTCGCCCTGTCCCCACACACACTAAAATTAGAACCGCACAGCGAAGGCTAGCCTGCCCCTGCACCGGTCGGCATGCAAATGTGAAGCGTATTTTGGAGACGGTACAACAACAGGCAAAAGGTACTACGCAACTGTACTTTAGTTAAAATAGTTTTTTTCTATATTAAGATGAACAGTGCTGATGCTGCCACACGGGTCTACATCCTGGAACCGAACGTCAAAGCAAGCGGACGGCAGAGGGCAAGGGCCAGGCTCGCACCGTCGGAGCGAAAGGCTACAGGCAAGCAAGGAGAGCAGTCGGGGCGCCCGACAGTGGGGTAACAGAGTTGAAGGGAACAGTGTAAACTCATGTTTCGCTTACTATCAATACATGCGAAATATTTACAGATATTTGCACACGCACAGGTTAGCATGCACATATATCTCCTCATTCTGTCGCTGCAACGACCTAGAAATGATAGTACCCCCAGAGCAATTAGCGCCCCTAGCACCAGAGCTTGGTTTTTAATACCATTCTCCAATAAAAAGAACCAGGACTCCTTGGAGAAATGACCGGTTCTAGGACTGGGGCAACAACAACGAAAGGACTGAATGAGCTGGAGCATCTTGTAACGCCAGGAAGTCAGTGTTCACGTAGTGAGAAAACCTCACAAATCGTCCTTGAAAAAGTGTCTCGTTGGCAATATAATGATGTAGCATCTTTGAAGTGGCATTTGGAGACATTATAAAAGGAAAATTTTCCTGAGAAACTATGAGTCTCTTTCTATTCTGCTTCTTAGTTTATTTTGTTCATTAGCTTCCAGCTGTCAGAGGGGAGGGGTTTGGGGGGCTTGGTGAAAAAGGTAGATAAAGGAAAAAAACCCAACAACAACAACTCATAGACACAGCCAACAGTATGGTGATTACCAGAGGGAAACGAGGGGGGCTTAGAAGAGGTAAAGGGGAGATTCATGGTGATGGAAGGAGACTTGACTTGGGGTGACAAACACACAATACAATATACAGAGGATGTATTACAGAATTGTACACCTGAAACCTATATAATTTTATTAACCAATGTCACCCCAATAAATTCAATAAATGAAGAAAAATTTCCTCAGCAATTGTTAGAAAATGCTAATAAAAGAATCTTGAGGAGTTTGGGACATAGTGAAGACTAAATGCTTGGAGACAAGTACCTCTTATTGAAATAATTCACCCAATAATATTTGTTTCACTGAGTCAAGACAGAAAAGGGATTTTTGCATCCCACTGCGATGCATCAATTCTCAGTCTATTAAAAAGTACGTTCAATAAATGCATAACTCATGGACTCAGAAAATAGTGCCGTGAAGGCCTGGGGGGATGTGGGGTGGAGGGGATCAATGGGGGGAAAGGGGGGATATCTGTAATACTTTCAACAATAAAGATAAATTTAAAAAAAAAAAGTACATTCAGTTCTCTGGTTCTGGCCACCAAACATTCATCTCCCTAGACTGCCTTCAAAACAAAGGAGAGAGAGAACTAACTTATCACTATTAACTGAAAAAAGAACAAAAATGTAAATTTTGAAAGAATAAAAACCATCTGTCTGAGAACACAAGATCCACTGTTTATTCAATCAAGGAAGCAAAAGTCTGTGAGTTCCTGAGGATAAAAATCTGAAGTGACATAATTAAGATTATATGCCAATACCTAGAGTTTATTTAGGCTGAAAAGGAAATTATGCCATACCTTGGAAAGATCCAACCTAGGACAGTTAGCATTATAGGGTGGCCAAAACACACACATGCACGGTGTGTGTGCACATATGTGTGCATGCATGTGTGCCTGTCAGTGCACGTTTATGGTTGCTGAGGCAGGTAAAATGTTTCTGAGAAATGGCTCAAAAAACAATCACTGTGGTGGGATGGGAGGTAATGACAATTAAAGGGGGTTCAGGAACTTAGGAGAACTCAGAGGGTGCATTTTCTGGGAAAGAGTGAACAATACGATATTCAGATACCCAGTGAGATGAGCAGAGCTTAGCAAAAAGGACTCTAGGCAGGACGACGCACGTTGCAAGATCATCCACGTTCTGATCTTCTCCTATGAGGCCCTATTATTGTAAGTACCTAAAGGCACGGATGGAATATGGTCTAGTCCCTACGGAGGGGGGAAAGGATTGAGGTGCAGGAGGGACAGAAAGGATGAGTCTCCACTAATGCAGTGGCCAAGGAAATGGAGAGAAGGGATCGCAGGACTGACTGCACATGGAAGGGGAAGACCCCCCTCATCTTTCAGGCTCCCAAGTCTCTGGCTTGGGTGATGGGGTGAATAGATACAGGGGGAACTGTGGGGGGAGATACTAGATCAATTTGGAACACATCGATGCATGCCCGCGAGAGCCACAATTAGGGATATGCAATGGGCACCCCCATTCTGAGGTTAACAGTCTCTTAGAGCCTTACCCTCACAGGTTCTGTAGCCAGCACCAGGGAAATATTCTCAGCTCACAGATGCCAGCTGCCATTAAGCAGATAATTAAAAAGATTTGATACCTAAACAGCTTTAAGTTTGTTTTAAACACAAAGTTCTTACAGAGGGAAAAGGGAATTAGATGACACATTCAAGAGCCATGGATATGCCACTGAAGGAAACTGGCCACACCTTTATCACAAATTTTAGAGTCTGCCTGGACCTAGGTTGTACCTAGGGTTGGCAGCCTTAGTGAGTAAAAATCCAGAACACCAGTTAAATTTCAATTACTAAAAAATTGCAACATCTGGGACATATCAATACTAAAAAAATACAATATTTGGACACAAACTGAAAAAAATTCTGTTGTTTATTTGAAATTCCAATTTCATTGGGCATCTTGTATTTTATTCTAGTTGCAATAAACTTTGTGTGCTCTCCTTTGTTAGCGCTCAAGTCGTCCTTACAGAAAGGCACACGAAAGCTATTTAAGCATTAAGTATGGTTTCTGCACTTACTTTAGAAAAATAATGATAGCAGTGTATTTACATAGGGCACTTGGAACATTTCTCTAAAAGCATCGCATTTCTCTCATGTTGCATAAAGACGTGCATTGATGTGTCTTAACACCAATGAAATCAATGCTTAGAAAGTTCTTTTAAGTATAAGCACTTTAAATATAAACTTTTAAATATAAAAGTCCTTTTAAATATACATATAAATGTATATGTATAAAACATACACACATATATATATGAAATGTAAGTCCAGTCCTGATTTTTGCAATGACCATATATTATCTAAACATTTTAGTTAAATAATAAATAAACTCGACTATGATCCATCAGAATAGCCTCATTGGTTCCATAGATGCAGGTGGGCCATGACTGGTTTCTAGAAGCCAAACCTTCCCATTGGGTCACCTGCCCTCCTGTGGATCAGGGAGATGTATGATTTAGCCCCTAAGTAACATTTTATGAACTAGAGTGGCAAGATGCTCCATTTGGAAGAGTTATCATTACACTTTCCATGAACGACTGGTAGATGAATCTTAAAACTAAAACTGACCCATTATTTCATTGATTAATGCACAACTTCTTTAAGCAAGACATGAGTTCTATACAGAAAAGCATTTTAACTAGAAAATGAAATGTCAAGTTACATTCAGTTTTCATTTCCCCACTAGGATCAGTGAATGTTGCCCAGATGACACAATTGATCCCAGATCATTTTATATGACACGGTAATTTGTTAAGAATCTGTTCATGAGATAATACATATGCAAGTGCCATGAAAAATACTAAGTGCTATACAAATGCAGAGTGGCATTATTATTATTCTATAGAGAAATCTGTCACCTTTCACAGGGATTGTGACAATAAGTGGCTTAGATGAAAACCAGACAACATGGTAGACATAGTAGTGAAGACGGGACTGTCATATTCCTGAATCCTGAGGAGCTCTCAGGGGACAAACAAATATTTGACCTTTGGCCCATTCAAGTCAAAGTCAAATAGGCCGAGAACTTCTACCACCTCGGTGAAAAAAGTTCGTAGTGATAACAGTGGTGCCAGGCTCTTTCCCAGCAGGTCCACTCTGAGAAAAGTGTGTGTGATCCCAAAACACTAATGGAGGCCTACTCTCACCCTGTCCCACCATGTCAGCCACCCTCCTGATCTGTGCTCCTAGTTCACGGCACCCCTTATCTAGCATGTTCACGCTCTTCATCCCCAAGCAATACCACCCTTTACCGTATAGATCAAGTTCTACCTATTGGGTGAAACCTTCTCTTACCACGCCAGCCAACACAGATGGCCTGACACTGAATTTTAAAAGCACCATAGCCTGTATTTTTCCCTAGTTGTATTTTCATTTATTCAGCAAGTAGGTGTTGACCACCTACTATGTGCCAGGCACTGTTGTAGGTGTTGCAGACACAGCAGTGAACAAAACACACAGGGGGAAAAAAATCCCTGGCCTCATGGAGCTTCCATTCTACTAAGGGAGACAGCCAACATGTAAGGAAACGAAAAAAAGTTAATAAGTGTTATGAAGAAAATAGTTATTTAAAAGAAAAAGAGTATCTGATGAGTTAGCATTTAGCTGTTCTGTGGCATCAAGTAGCAATTTCACCTTACAAGGGTCTCAATGTTCTCTTCTCTATTAGAAGGTTTGTAAGCTATGTTCCTGTACTGGAATGCGGTGTCCATCAATTAAGGTTTAAAACATCTTAATGACAGATATATACACAGTTTTAAAACAAAAATTAAATTCATTTTTCAGTATGACCTAAACATTGAGGACAGAATCAACACCATGTTCAAAATTAGGTATCATCCTACTCAAAAACAAGTTTGTGAGCGTATCAACAATTTCTGATGATGTATTACTTCGGTAGACTATTGGAACCTCTTTTCTGTTTGTTTTAAACAAAATAAAGAATTTTTATTCTAAAAGATAGCTAGCACATATTTCAAAGTCACTTTTTGGAATTCATTCTTTTTATTTGTAGATGTCTTAGGCTGAGTGCCCACTGTAATTTCCTCATAAAATGCTGGGCAAATGGATCCTAAATCTGCACTCTTCCATGGCTGAAAAAGAAAAGAAATGCATTCCCCTTCCATCTTTTAAACAGATGTTCCATAACCATGAATACATGAAAAACCTTTGAACGTGACCTCTGACAGCTCTCTCATGAATGATTTCACTCTGTCTCACTATTGCCTGTGCTGATAAGTAAACCACTTGCTAACTCCCAACAAAGAAAGCTATCAATAAAAAAACACAGGATCAGTGTGATATTAGGAATACAGAGTAGCTTCTTTCACCCAAGAATCTTTCCTGAGGCCAATATCTGCAATTAGTGACCTCCTTTTGTGTTAAACACTGTAGAGATTCCTGGGAAACTGAGAAGGGGGAAATGGGAAGGAGGGATTCAAACATTAGAAGTCATGGCCAGAGTATATTTGATAATGACTGACCGGTTGACAATGAGCTAAAAAACAAAATCATGATATAGTATCAAGTCCAAGGCTACCCATGAAGCATCTTTATAGTAATTTCCCTAAAATCAGAGTGTGGCATTAAAAAAGTAGAGAGATTTCCAAGAGCAAGAGAGGAGGAATTGTAAGTCATATTTTATTTCACCTGCTCTTTGCTGTCTGTAACGAACATGGCGAGAAACTTGTTTTCTTAGCTACTTTGTTTTGCTAAGATTCTGGTTTGCCATAATTGGCTATTATCTCTACTAACCTGACTAAAAATTAAGTTGTATTTTTTTTTAAAAAAGCAATTGTCCAATGCATGACTCCTAGATTTCTGGGTGAAAGTTAAGGAACGAGGGCCCATTTTTACTGCCATTTTACCCATGTTAAATTGCTAATTCCCCTCCTCCTGTAGGCAAGGAGCTAAATGGTCCACCTCAACTTCTCTTCTCTTACTCAAGTCACTGAAGTGCAAGGCAGGAGCTTTTACTTCCTATAGGAGCTTCTTCCTCGAAAATTTCCATATTCCCAACTCCCAACACTGCGAAAATTAATTTGAACAATCTGATCGTTTATAAAAAGAACCCCTTCTTCTCTCTTTAAGAACAATGACTATAAATTTTAAAACAGAAATAAAGCACCTTACTCAGGTCCCAATTTATTGTGTTCCACTCGGGAATTCACTGCTATCGGTGTAGTCCGCCCAGCTCCATCCAGAGGCTAAGTCACCTTAGCAAAGAACCTCGTAGGGCTGATCGGAATGACACCTGGACGCTGTGGGGCTATTTCCTCTGCACTTTAGCTCCCTTTCCCATGCAACAGGAAATGCAACACATTTTCAAAATATAAGGCCCAGAGTACCAAGTTCACTCAAGTAATTTATACTCCTGCCCTTTCCTCAGTTGTCGGCAGTTTAAATGGGAGAAAGGGCGAAAGGGAAACAGAAAAGGTGAAATAAGGACTGTACTTTGCTTTGTTTACCACACTTAGAAATTGTCACCTTAATTTACTGTACCAACACTGAAAGGTTCAGTGGTTTTAAATCTATAACTAGATCTCTTAAAAAGTTTCCTCTCCTTTCTCAAATTTATAAAAAGTATAACCTAACAAGCTTTGTGAATGGATTCGATGTCTGAGAAAGAAAAATAGGTCATTCCCAAGAAAGGTCCAAGAATTCCAGACAGTCATTACAAATTCAATACAACAATAAGAGATTACAAAAGTGACTGAGGGCAGAAACAAAAACGAGAATTCACAATACTAAATTAAAGCAAAGAAAACATCTGAGACAAGCAAACAAAAAGGTATTTAGTACACAATAGCCACCTCTCACTGATACATGGTACAACTGAAAATAAAGATTCATCACCTATGCATATGGGCTCTAAATTATATAAAAATAAAGCAGAAACTATTTATAAATATAAAAACCACTATTATGGACTAAATGCTTGTGTTCCCCCAAAATTCGTACACTGAGATCCTAACTCCAGTGTGATGGTGTTAGGAGGAGGGGCCTTTGGGAGGTGATTAGGTCACAACGGTGCAGCCCTCATAAGATTAGTGCCCTTTAAAGAGAGACCCCAGACAGCTCTCTCGCCCCCTCCAACACGCCAGGACACTGAGGAGACGCCCGGGTGTGGTGACTTGGCCTCCATCCCCCCCCATTCAAGTCCTCTGACTTCCCCTCCTCTTCCTTCCCCTGCGGACCCTCATCACATCACCCACCCCTGCCATTATCTCTTTCCTCCCTCACTTCTGACTGTCATCGCTTCATCAGTGAGCAGGCTGTCACGGTGTCTGCAGGGAGGGGAACGCGGGTCACTCTGGGCAATGCTGACGCAGCGCATGGCGCGCCGCATAACCCCGCACGGGAGGGCGGGCCCGCCCGGCCCGGGGCCTCTCCCCAGCTCTGCAGCCTGGCAGGTCCCCGCTCTGCCCGCGGCTCCCTGCGGCGCGCCCGGGGGCTTTCCGCATGCCCCTGATGAAGGCTCCTACGGGCATCCTATGGAAAGGAATTAAGTCACCTACTCCTGACAAGTAAGGGCTGGGATATCTACTTAAGGGGCGGGTAAGATGATAAACACACACGTCAGTCCTCTTCCCTTCCCTTCCCCGGTTTAATTCAGAGCTTCAAAACAAGCGCTTCCATTAAGGGACTGTCAGGCCGAGAGAGACCCGGTGGATCTACAATGACAAAAGGAAAATTCCAGGTCTCCCGGGATCTCAACATAAACTGCAACCCAACCAAACCGCATTCCCGCTCTCCCCTAAATAAGCTGAGTCTCTTCAGGACTGAACTGAAGGACAGTTTCATTTTCACAATCCAAAAAGACACTCTGGAGATGTACCAGCTGTGAAGGCACAGAGAAATATAACACCTACTGTGTGTCGTGGTTTAAAGTTCTTCCTGCATACTCTACAGATTTCCACCCCCAACAAAAGAAAATTATTCATCCAGCAGAAGCAATGGGGGGGGGGGGGGGTGTCAGCCTTGTTGTTAACAGATAAACTTACACTTTTCAAGTCACTATACTAGTGTGGCCGCCAACCTCTGCATCTTCTCACTAAGCTAGCTTCAAGAACTAAGATGGAAGGAATTTCTAGTAAAATAAATGAAAATTCACACTCCAAAAATACTCTCCTGAACACTTTTGTATGAAATGAGTTTTTGAAATGACTCTGTTATTTACAGATGATATCCATCCCCCTTTGAGAAAATTTGTTCTGAATTCTACCCCCAGGACTCAATTGCACAAGAGACTAGATTTAAAAAGAAGATGGAAGTGTCCTGATTGTTTGACCTGGTGAATGATATTTCAGAGTATTTCCTTGAAATCTGTTATGTCTACTGACTACCACATCCGTTTACTAATTTCAACAGATTCAGACAAATGATATGTGATCAGCAAAAGAAAATTCTCACTTCAAAATAATTAACGGATTGCAAATAAATCCTCAAAGTATGCTGAAGAAGCTACAAGTGTCCCAACTCATCAAAATACAAACACTCATTTACCCAAGAAACAACCAGCCTTGTAAATATATGCCTAAGTATGTATTTCATCATTTATGCATTCACACAATAAATTCACTAAGCACCTATTGTTTACCAGATGCTGGGATACGTATTAAGACATAAAAAATCCTTCCTCTGCCCTTGAATGTTTATAGGCAGGAAAAAAATCATATATACCATAGGTGTAATAAAATGTTCCAAGTGTCACGTTGGGTAACAAGTCTACTAGTTCATTTGCACATGCAACAACTATTGCACACCTACTATGTGCCCAGGATCGTTACAGTTTCTGAGTAATAAAGGTAGTCCCCACCAGGGACAGAAGAATGATAATGTGTTGTTGTTGTTGTTTTAAATACACGTAATGATGTATAACTCTACACATGTGTATTACTTGGGTAATTAGGGAAAACTTACTAAATAAGCTTTTTGTCCTAAAGTTGCCTTTCCTTTGTGAGCCAAGAAGAGAAATAAAAGCCCAAACTTGTTAAGTATGATGTTTGAGAGCCATAAAATTATCGTGCTTACCAGGAATACAGGATTGTTCCAACAACAGATGTGAGTTTACTGTTTTCTTGTTTTTGCTTTGCCAGGCCAAAGTCAGCTATAATTCACAAAACAAAACAATGTTAGTATTTTTCTCCAGAATTAGCATCTTTCCTTAGGTTTTGAGATTACAGTTCACAACAGGAAGCTTTTCTTTTTTTTTAACCTTCTACAGAATGCCCTATGTATCAATCTTCCACACCACCAGCCCTAATGAACAGCATACATATAATATTCCATTATGCTATGTATTTTGACATGAGGTTTATCATTTTTAAAAAACTAAAGTAAGTCTTGCCAACTGAAACATAGGACAAAGTACTAATTGAACTTCTGGTTTCACATTTTAAATTACCTTTTATAATTTCAAATGAATAGAATGAATCTAATATTTTGGCATATGGCAGTTATGACCTCACCTGGCCAAAAAAATGAATAAAAATTAAAAATAAGGTAAGCCTGAATAACCACCATGAAGACCTAAAAACCTGAAATTAAATGACATCTACTGGTAGTAAATCATAGTAACATAATGTTCAGAATCACTCAAAATATTTACACATCAACAAGTAATTTGGATTTTTAATTTAGAACCAAATATTTATATTTAATATTAGCACTAGCTGAACTTTTCAAATCACCTACAGATTCTTTCCTTTTTTTTAACTACTCAACAACTAAGGTCTAGGTGGTAAAACCTCATCTTCAGATCCTCATTGTACAGATTTACCAACTTTCAAGTGCTTTACTTACCAGGGTTACACAAAACCACACATTGAACCAGAACAAGAATTCGAGTTGCTCTGCCTAATAAGGTTTGATGTTCACAGTATCACTTTGTAAAGTGTACCAAATGCGATGGAATTTCACTGCAATTGGTTATTTACCTATAATTAAATGTCTTTCAAGTTGAAAACATTCCAGAGTAGTTTGACTTCAAATAATAATAATTCCCATTAGTGATAACCATACCCACTTACTAAACAACAACCTTGAGCTAGCACAGATTTATTTAGCTGCTTACATGAATTGCCTAATACTCACAGAGACCCTGAAAGAAAGGTGTTATTATAGTGAGTGCCGCTTAGCTGCTGAAAAGCAAGGACTCTGGAACCAAAGATTGCCTCATGTCAAATCCTGGCTCCATCATATGCTACTAGAGTAGTCCTGGGCAAGTTATTTAATCTCCCTTTACAGTAGTTTATCCATAAAATAAAGATTATAGTGTAGTATAATAGTGAAATTTGAATAAGTTAACATATGAAAATGTAGTATAATATAGTATTGAACAGCTGATGTATATCATTATTTAATCATCACAAACACTATTTTGTAGATGAGGAAAACTCAGGGTCAAAAAGATTGACTAACTTGCCCAAAAGGAGAAATTAACAGTCTGATGTGAATCTGGGGTTGCTTGATACTAAAGCCCAAATTTCTTATCAAAACACAGTAATTCCAACAACAAAAAAATCAGGCCCAGATCATTTCAGTGACAAATTCAGCCAAACACTTGAGGAATAAATACTGATTCTGCACAAATTATAACAGAAAATAGAAGAAAACATTTCCCAACTCACTTTACAAAACCAATATTACTCTGATACAAAGCCAAACACATTACAAGACAAGAAAACTATAGAACAATATCCTCCATGCAAATAGACACAAAATAATTAACAAAATAAAAGTAAATAAAATCCAGAGATATGTAAAAAGGTACTTAATGACGAGGTGAGGGTTAGGCCAAAAATAGAAGGTGATCCACCATTTAAAAAGCAATCAATGAAGTTCACCAGTATGTTTAGGGTCTGTCATTCTTAACTAGTACTCAAGGTCCAGGAGAGCCTGGCTGGCGTGGCTCAGCAGCAGGAGGCAGCCGATCAATGATTCTCTCATCATTGATGTTTCTCTCTCTCTCCCTCTCCCTTCCTCTCTCACTAAAGATATATTTAATATATTTAATAATTATTGAGAGAAGAAGGGAGAGGGAGAGAGAGAGAGAAACATCAATGATGAGAGAGTCATTGATCGGCTGCCCCCTGCACGCCCCGGACTGGGGATCGAGCCCGCAACCCGGGCATGTGCCCAGACTGGGAATCAAACCTCGATCTTCTGGATCATAGGTCGATGCTCAACTGCTGAGCCACGCCCAGCTGGGCTGTATATATATATATTTTCAATACAGGAGAGCAAGGGCTTTGTGTCATTAGTCATGTAGAATGACAGAGGTACATGTTGGCACATATATAGACATATATGCATATGGATATGTCTATCTATCATCTACTTACCTACACATCTGCATTATCTACCCTCTCAGTCAAATGGGGAATATTAGAGGGCTCAACTACATGATGTGTTGCTAAAAACCATTCACAGGCAGATGAGTTGCTATAACCTTCTCTTCCTCTAGTGTGTAATGGAGAAAATTAGTGGAAATAGAATAGTATTTTAATATTTTTAGGGGCTCCCTATAATTTTAGCACACATAAACCTTGACTAATTTGCAATCTAAAATAATACTTTAACTTTTAGTTCTAATGTTACATAGAAATTATAAAAATGCCATTGATTTTGAAAGGCAAAAACAAAGGAGTGGCACTCACAGTGCTTCAACTCGCTCCAATTAACTTACATAAACGGCAGAGCGCAGACTGGTGTCTGCGGCCAGCCAGGCGGCCGCGAAGTGTCCGTAGAGAGGCAAAAGCTAACAGGGTTGGGCCCTTTGGAAGATACTGGTAGTAACGATCATGCTGGTATTGCTCTTTCTCCATGTTTGGAGCAGAGGAAAGGCTTCATTTCAGGAAATGTGGTCCTAAAAGCCTTCATGTGCTCTAACAGAAATCCAAAAGTGACAACGGGAAATGTTTTGTCCTTCCCTGTGCTTGCATATAGCACATTTCTGCAAAAAAACCTCTCCTTTGATAGAACCGCTCACGCAGGAACTGTTCGTGCTGCGGCCTGCAGCGAGCGCTCGGCCTTCAGGCGGAAAGGGGTGCGGGCTCTGCCTGAGCTCCTGGTTCTTACTCTCCCCTTTACCCCGGGTGACAGTGGACACGTGACTCCGCTACCGTGTTTTCTCAGAAAATGGCTTTGAAACTGACCTTCTGCAAGGCCTGCTCCCACAGCCTGGCAGCAGATGAGCGCTGTGCAGTGCTGTGCAGGTGCTAGGTGTTCCTGCGCCTCTCCGCGGGGGGCTCTCGGTCGTCACGTGTGTCAGCAACACCCCACTCACAGCCAGAAGGGCCGGCCTGAGCACAGCCCTGTGGAGCACCTGCCCCTTCACACCCCATCGGGCTCACTGTCACGCCCTCTGGGGTACCCCAACAGGAGATGGCATCTCAGCTTCCCATTTCCTGGCCTTAAAGTCTCTGCCTCTTTCCTCTTGCCCCTATGTTCAGCCCCTCCCCAGGTCTTGTATTTGAACCTTTTTTTTGTTCTGTAGCCATAACTGAAATGTGCCAGGAGCCCGGGCCTCCCCCTTGCGGCCACAGCAAAGGCCTCCCCATCAGACGCCTCCTGCTCCATCCCGCGGGTGTTAACCATGGAGCAGTGCCAACCCGTGCCAACCCGGCCTTCATCACAGCAGCCCCTGCCTGCTGTTCTTCATAAAGCGTCCGGCCGCTCCGCCTGCCTTCAGGACTGCCCATTACTCGTTGGTTCACTCATTTTTCCACCAAAACCTCCCCCTGACCTTCCTCCAAATGAAGTTCAGCCATTATTAACAATATTATTTCTAATTTAACAAGTGGAACGCTAATCGAGTCCAAAATGAAATTTCTGAAACAGAGGAGGGAGGCAGGCATGCAATGCTGTGCAGCAGGGAACGCCTCCACCACGCCACCCCCCTTCCGAGCGCCCTTCCCCAGGGCAGGCCCAGCGCTGGCTGCGGCAGAGGTAAGGTATTTCTTTTCCTCAACAGCATAGTTACTTCATCGATTTTTTATTGATGGAGTTGTTATGACTGGGAGCTCCAGGATGAAACTTCCAACACCCGACAAAAGAGTGCTTTCTGAATTCTAGGTAACTCTACAGTACACACACATCATTTCACTCTCGGACATCTATCAATAGACTGAATTCTCCCTTCCTCTCTCTCTAAAATCAATAAACATATCCTTGGGTGAGAATTTTTTTTTAAAAAAAGATACAGTCTCCTAAGAGGAAATATATTTAGACGTTAAAATTAGATATCATTTGGTAAAACTTTGCACACCTAAATATGCTGGAACTCTGCTGCCTCATGAAGGCAAAATCCAGCCAGCAGGCTTACTACAAATAATTGCAAACCAACTTTAATCTTAAAACATCTAATTCACCTACAGTAAGTAAAAACAGAAGAGGGAAATTTTAGTTTTTCTAAAGCTTTCTTTATGGTCATGTTTTCAATGCATTTTGGCTTGGGCATCTTAAACATCACTTGGTAATTCAGAGCTTCTTTTCTGGGAGTAAATAAACCTTGTAGCACAGAAAAGAGAAAAATAAAATATGGCAAGGTTGCCCCCTAGTGGTGACATGGTTACACACACACACACACACACACACACACACACACACACACACACACACACACACAAACACACACACTTTTATAGCCTCTATGAATTACAGCTTTATTTAAATCTCCCCAAATATGGGAATCTTATACATTTGGTTTCAAATTAATGTTGTAAGATTTTAGTTTAACTGAAACTCCTTTTAAAAATGAGTCTCTAATATCCACATGTATATCAATAGTGATAGACACTGAAATACATATTTCATCACTATTTTATTTTAAATATTTTTAAATAGAACAAAGAGACAAAGCTGAAAACTGAGAATTATTTTTTAAATTAAGGGATTATTTAGTATAAAGATCTAAGACCAAAGGATTTCTAGAAGGGGAAGCAGAGAAAGCGGAGGGGAGAAAAGCAGTGAAGGAATCACGCAGGAAAATTCCCCAGAGCTGAAGTTTTAGTCTCCCAATTGAAAAGCATACCTAGTTCCAGACACACGGAATGAAGAGAGACCCATCCAAAGCAGAGGATAAAGGAAGCATCCTAAAAGTTTCCAAAGAAATAAAACAGCTCCTGTATCCAGCAATGGAAATCAGAATGGCACTGGACTGTAGCAGCAAAACTGGATGCTAGAAGGCCAGAGTAGCCCCTTCACATCTGGAAGGACACGACTTTCCTCTGAGGAAAACTACCCGGCCAAACGACCAGTAAAGTACGAGGGCCCAAGAGGAATATCTTGTGCAACGCAAGCATCCAAAAATTATAACTTCCGAAGGATTCTTTCTCAGGAAAGAACTGGAATACACACTTCGGCAACACGGGGGAGTTAAAAAGAGGGGGGGGATATAAGAAACAGAGACTCCAATCAGAAGAGGAGCCTGAAAGTTCCAGGACAGGGGTTGTCTAGCAGACTAAATTCAAATCCAGTCGTCACTACAGCAAGTAGCTACAGGAATTGGCTGTCCAGGAACAAAATTGAGAAAAATTGTCATGCTTGACCATGTATAAATAGTACAGAGAGAGAGAGCTTTCAAAATGGTTTTGGAAGATTTAGAAAGAAGAAATAATAGGTACATTAAAAAAACTAGGAAAAATAAAAGAAAAAATAAAGGTCTATGAGAAAGGAAAGGTAATCAACACTGAATGATTATTAACACAGTATGCTATGAAATTTAAATATACAATTTACAGTAATCCTTATTAACTATAAATTGAAATACCTACATGTATATAAACACTAAAAACTCTTAAGAAAACATATGTCTGTCTTATAAAAAGAAAAATAGTAAAAAGCTTGTGATAAACAAAATTGTAATTAATTTCAAATAATTAAGTAAGTGTGTGTCCAAGATGAAGATTCACAATTATTTGGTTTCATTATACATCTCACAAAGCACTTGCTTGAAATATTTCCAAGTAATTTTGCATTGACGGTTAGCGATAGAGTTTGTTTTAGGTTGCTTTTTAATTTTTTAAACTAATAAAGGATCTCTACTTGCAAAAACTGGACAGCAAATCTAATCATTGTTATTGAAGATATGTGGTTTTGGTAAATGTGTTATTTTGGAATTGCCTTCATGAGGAATTATATTCCTCTAAAACTAAGAGATTCACCTTCAAAAATGTTGTCATACATCTCTTATGTCTATAATATTTAAGGCAGTGATCTCCAAAGCTGAGTGCCTCTAGCAACCCACCGAGGGGAAGGAAAAAATATTAAAATCTTTACTTTGATATTTTAATATACCCCTTTATATTTTATTTCAGTAGACTTCATGTACTATATAATAATTATACAATGAAATTTGTATAGAATTTATAATTAAGCATACATATAACAACTGTATTATCAAAAAAATTTTTACTGATAGAATGTCATGGCCAAAAATATTTGGAGACCTCTGATTTAGAGATGGCTCCCTACTTATAGTTGGTGAACCATTAATAGTCCATGAGAGTAACACAAGTGGTCATGAGTGAAGAAAGGCAGGAAAAAGCTAATATATCTTCTAAGCAACTAAAAAGTTAAGGTATGATTGAAAATTAACCTACTTTGGGGGAAAAACAATTATCTCATTTGCAAAATTTTATCCAACATGAGGCCTCCCTGCCTCATGTTGGATAAACATCAGTTGAGATATATGAATGGCTGGATTTTTCATAGTCCTTGATTAGTACATTTGTCACTCATATGGTACAAACTATGTTAAAACTGTTTAAAATAACATGCTCACATGGTAGTCATAAAAGCTTTTGTTGATGAAGTAATATTCTATAGAAAGAAAATACCTAGAAACCATTGGTTTGGAAACTGAATTCTCAAGCATCTTAAGGGCACTTTCTTCTGTCATATGGGCAAAATACAACTCAGTAGTGGCTACTAGTCACATAGGGATGTTCAACTTAATTAAAATTTAATAGAATTTAAGATTCACACCCTCAGTCCCATCAGCCACACTTCAAGTGTCTAATAGTCACCTGTGGCTAGTGGCTACCAAATTGGATAGTGCAGATACAGAACATTCCCATCGGTGCAGTTCAGTCCTGTGGGAGCTCTGCTCTAGAATAATATTCAGAAATTCTTAAATTAAAAAATGTTAACACTTTTATACTTACTAACTGTTACTTTGTCTTTATCCCCCAACATAATGTTGTTCGGCGTGAGATCTCTATGGACAATCCTCTTCTCCTTGTGCAAGTACCGAAGAGCTAAGCACAGCTTGAAACGGCAAAGATGAAACAAATTTTATTTCCCCCAACAAACTCATAACCACTGGCGACCACTACACACGCCTCTCACACACAGCTTGGACCTTCCCCGTTTCACAGAGAAGTGTAATGAAGGTAAAGCGTACCTGAATAAATATTTTCCACAGTCTTTCTTCGGTAAAATGGAGTTGTTTTTCCTTCAAAGAACTGAAATGCTCTCCAAGGGGGGCCCCTTCTATAAGCTCCATAACTATATACAGCCGATCATCTATACAGGAAAAACAACAAGAAAAAGACAATAGAGATCTAAGCTCAACAAAGACATTTCAGAAACACTTAGGAATTAGAATCCAAGCTCCCCGGTGGGTGTGCAGCGCACAGCACTGAAGAGTTGGAGGTGCACTAAGATATGCATTCACTCAGCCCTGGGGGTGTGGGGGGTTGGGGGGTGTCTGGGGGCAACTGGAGCCCAGCGACAATCTCTTCCAGCGACAGGCCACCTCCCAGCATAAGTTTACACTGGCAAGCATGCGGTCACTTTCTATGTAGCTGCAACCTGAAGTGGTTGGGAGGCGCCAAAGAGGACAAGCTAATGATCCCAAGTCACGGAGGATTCCCTGCAGAACATGCAAACCCACCTTCATCTCAATAGTCTATTTTTCCCTTAAATAAAGTCGGCCCATGAGAAAACTGCATTTTAAACTGCATCGTTTGTAGTCTCACAGATTTATCTTTCTGACTTTTATAATCAATCACACCATGGTCTTGTAATGAATGACAGTTGAAAACACCACCCAGGATAGAAATTTCTGTTACGCCCCCTCAAGAGCAGAGAAAGCTGGGCTTCCCTGGTTTTACCTGATGGGTCCCGGAAATCTCATAACAAATTGTGTTCCTCTCTGTGCTTTGGGTGCCAAGAAACAAAGAAGTAAATTCTACTTCCTCCTTCAAAACTGATATGAAACTACTAACAATGGTAAGTTTTAGATGTATATAAAATATGCAGGTACATGATATTTACAAAAATGAAATCATGCCATACATGCCCTTCCACTTGTGGTTTGGTTGTTCAACATCCTTCTGTGTCACTACACATGGACCCATGTCTCTCTTTCTATTGGTTGCATAGGATCCCATGATACAGTGGGATCATAATTTACTTACCATTTTCCCAAGGACAGACATTTCTATTGTCTCCAATTTTCATAATCCCAAGAAATATTTTCATATGTACTAACCTTACCTCTAGCTTTATTTTTAATTTTCTCACATTTTTCCTTCTTTTATCACAATTTTCTAATCTACTTTATCACAGTTTGTTTTTTTAAGCCACTCTCATTTCTTTTTGGAAGAAGTCAGGTTGTGAAAAAGACTTTTTATTGCTTTTATTCTTAACTAAGACAAGTTGTGCCATTTAGGTAGAGGTTAGAAGCCAGTCTAGATCTCTGTATGATAGGATGTGCACTAAATTACAGGAAATTATTCTAATATCAAGACCAAGAGCCAAGGGTGCAGGGTTTACTGGAGACTGTCAGAGCTGAGTTCCTCTGAGTCATCCAGAGGGAGGGAGATGGGTAAAACCATAACATGTCACAGTACACAACAGGTGTGCTTAACAGTAGTGACGATGAAGAGGCAGCGAGGGAGCCCCGACTTTCGCCTTGTATCTCTTAAGTCTTCCTTCAAATGGAGGTTTATTTGAAAGTTCCTATGTTTTATCAGTACCTACCTCGCTTCAGTCAGAGGTCCTACGCTGTTCTAAACAATTGACTGTTCGGGCTCTGGCTCGGCAACCCGTCATCCTGGCGGAGAGCCTGCGGCCTGCAGCCAGTCAGGGCTCCATCTCCACCTTGTGGCAATTGCTTGAACTTCAGGTAAAGAAATCAAAGACCAAGCCCGCTCCCAATTTATTTTGGAGGTGATCAATGTCATCTAATTCAATGAAAACAACTTTTGTTCTTTTTTAGCCACTATCCTTAAGTTTCTTCTCTCCTTGTCCTAAGTTATTGTTATGTGTATGAAAATAGCTATAATAATTAGTGTGGATTGTTCATTCAGTGTCCCTTACCTGGGAGTCTAGGTAGTTCATACGTAACTCTCTCTAGGTCACTGATTACATCACTGCTCCAGTGATCAAGAAAGTGATGCATGAGACTGACTGTCACATAAACAGCAAAAAAAGTAAAGTAGACGACTGAGCTTATTTTTTGCATTCTAATATGCAAATAGGTGACAAAGATACTTTCCCTTAATTAGAAATATCATGAAAACTCATACTTACTTTCCAGAAATGTTTTGTAATAGCGTACAACATTGGGATGATAAAGCTACAAGAAAATAAATAACAAACATTACACTACTTCAAAATACAAACGTTTGTTACAGACCATTCAGTTGGACTTCATATTTGAAAAAAACACACACAAAAACAAAGAAAGTATTGTATTTATATTTCTTTATAAAACTAAGTATTTTAAGTTCTCATGTAATGGAGAAGGGGAAGGGAGGTGGGGGAGGGCCTGAGGGATAAAAGGTGCTGGAAGGAGACTTGGCTTGGGGAGGTGAGCACATAACACGTGTACAGTGATGTGCTGTGGAAGTGGGCACCTGAAACCTGTATAATTTTGTTAACTAGTGGCACCCTGATAAATGTAATAAAAAGGGAAAAAAGTTATCAAATTCAGATTTTTTCATGATTTTTATTTGCTACTAACACAATCTGAAAACAGCAATCTCCTATAGCCTTAACAAGTCCAATCAAAAACTGATTTGTGCTTTATCACCAAATGTAACTGAAACTGAGACTTGTGAAACTGAGGGGAGCTTGAGTCCCTTGGCACTCGGCCCCCTCCGCGCTCACCTGCTCCTTGATCATGGCCAGCTCCGCCACCACGCCCCGCACGCTGCTGTCCCGCGCCGCCTTGTCCTTCCCGAACGCCGCGCTGTGCGGGCTCACCTCCTTCATCGCCAAGAGGTTTTGACCGCTGCGCTTTCTAACCTGAGGGAGACCGAGAACAAGACGAGGGGAGGCGGAAAGGGGGACAGTCACAAGGTCACACGAGCAAAGCAGGTCATGCAACTTCTAAAATTCTATCTGTATGTACACTAAGCTCAGCTCAAAATATCGGTGTCTCCCGGGTCAGTCTGCAACATTCACTAGGATTTGCTACGTAAATGCAGAAACACTGGTGTGAATGGGACAAGCCACTTTGACTATTTTTTGTGAGATTAATGACAGTTTTTGTCTTCCAAAGACAGCGGCCAATTTCTAGAGCTGAAAGTTAAGAGGCCACTGATGCAGCTTTACAATGGACAAAAACGATCGTGCTGATTTTTAGACCCATCCCCACTCTTTTTCCCGGAGAGGGCTCCAACTCCACCCAGACTGGGGTGCAAGTGGGACCTCGGTGCACCTGGGGATGTGAGAAGTGTTGTCCCCCAAGGGCAAAGTCACCTTGTAAACACAGCCAAAGGCTCCGCTTCCCAGAAGATCCAGAATCGCATAGTTGCCTATGTACTTCGAAGGAGCTTTGTTCTGATTGATGCTTTCGATACTTTCGGCAATCTGCTTCAGCTCATCCTCCTACCCAAAAACACAGCGAGAGGAAGCGGGGCGCTGGACAAACCCCGACCTGACCGCACAGCGCCTGCCGAAGCTTAGAACCCAAGACTTACCACTAACACATTCAACCTTGACACCAGCTCTTCGTAGGCACTGATATCGCGAACATAATGTCCTACGTCAATGAAGACCTCAAACAAGTCGGCGGGGAAAAGTCTGCGGGAAACACACACGCATGCGGGATTTGGAAACTGCTGGTCATTCCTTCTGTTTTGGATCTAGCTCATTCACAGATTAATTAAACAAACGTAACTTCCTTAATTTATCAACAAAGTGGGAGGAAATAATACCAGCTCATTTCGCAAAAGTGAACTATAGCTACAGTTGGTAAGGGTAAGGAAAACAAGTGGAAAGTGCTGGAGATCTGCTGTACAGGATTCTGCTCAGTCAGCAGCACTGTACTGTACAATTAAACATTTGTTAAGAAGGTATATCTCGTGTTATGTGTTCTTTATTACAATAAAAAATATGATACAAATTATACGAATACCTTATTTGTGAGATATTTGGGGCATAGGTATTAAACATGTTACTAAGGAATGATTACTGGGTGTCTATTCTGCCTTACCAATAAATTTCCTGTGAGACCTTGGGCCTGTGATTTGTGCTAACCTGCCCAACTAAACGGCATGCAGGCCACTCGTGTAGGTAACTAGCATCTGCTTCCCAAGGTGGTGAGATTTTTGTCATGCCCACCAGCAGTCTCCCGACCCAAAACATCAGCCTCCTCCTCTTCTAATGAGCTCCTACCCTATGGAAGATACCCAGACAAATCCTTTTCTTTCTACAAGAGGAAATAACTTCATCAACTTGGGAATTTATGAATGGGCTAAAACAAGCAGGTATTTTAATGTCATCCATTTAAAATGTTATTGTCTAAAATAGAGAGAGAGAAACTAAAACCACGGCATCCACGTGTCATTAGAAGAGACATATCAGTAACGTAATTCGTGCTCTCATCACTTTGTTCATTTTCAGTGCTAAGACATCACTAGTACAGCTCAGTTTTATCTGTGGATCCTACGACGTCTGGAGACCTGTGTTTTGCACACTGGCTCTCCTCTTACTGTTTGCATCTACGTCAGCTATGTGGAAAAAGTTCAGTCTTGTGATGCCTGGTCACCTATACTTCTCGAAGCTCATACCTTTTGAAGAGTGGTCTGTTTCTTTCCATGCTGAAGAGGAACCTCAAGGCTCTGAAAGCATAACACTGGAAAAGAAAAGGAAGTGAGATTCTGCAAAGGTAGCTCAAGAAATGAAACAATTCAGAATAGAATGATCAGGAAGTAAACACTGAAGTGGTTTTACTGAGTGTGGCTGATCTACATGGGAGCCAAAGTTTATTTTTCAAAAAGCATTTACGGCCCAGCCGGCATAGCTGACCTTTCATCCAGGAGATAGTGGTTTGGTTCCCGGTCAGGGCACATGCCTGGGTTTCGGGCTCGATCCTCAGCAGGGGGCGTGCAGGAGGCAGCCGATCAATGACTCTCTCTCATCATTGATGTTTCTCTCTCTCTCCTTCTCCCTTCCTCTCTCTGAAATCAATAAAGACATATTAAAAATAAATAAATAAAAATAAAGCATTTATGTAGTAAAAATGCTAGGGACCTTGGCCTTGTTTCACTCAGGACTCAGCATTAATTCCTTTCTAGAAAGTACAAAATGAGCAGAGACAAGAAATAAAATTCCTGTGCTGAGAAAACCAAACGTCCGAAGAGTTCCAGGAGCTCAAGGTTTATTTTGTTTCCAGCCTGCTCTGTAGGCCTCCATATTTATATGGTTTCTGTGAGAAAATAAACACTAGAAATGATGACATATAAAAATAGCCCCAGGCACGCTGGACTCAAACTTGACAAATTGGTCTCTTGAGTAAAGAGTCTTAAGCATTCCCCAAATAGAACGATCTGCAGTAACTCCTGTGAACGCTCAGAAAGAGGCCTGTGAGACTTCAAGGGGGAAAAGTAAACTTCAGACACTCTACAGTGCTGAGAAATAAAAAGACAGCCTCCAGCCTGCATCTGTACCTGCACAAGAGGCCACCCCTGGGGTGATCGGGGTCTGCTGAGTTTGAGTCTGGAACCATTTCATAAACTCAGTGATCTGAATACAGAAGAGTCACACACACAACTGCCCAGAGAAGCCAGACAACAACAATGGCAGGAAGGAGCCTGGTGAGAGTAGCGGCGACTGTGAGAGAATGGAGAACACAAGTGTTCCTCGAAAGCCATTTCAACGTAAATCTTTAAAACCCTCTCCTGTTTAACAAAGTGCATCTACAGGATGGCTTGGACAGTCTGCTCCGGCGCAGGCTCATGTATCGGCGGGGCACTGACAACACTCAGTCCCACACCTCTCTGTCCTCATTTGTAGGTCTCCAAACCTGTGGCCACCAGCCCTCAGACACCACCGAACGCTCTCTGCTAGGTTTGATCACCACTGACTTGGGGGGGGAAGGTGAGGAGCTGCAGCTACCACAAAGGCTTACTTAAAATATGACTTTATAATTCCAGTGTCTTCAAGTGGCTCCTAATGCCCACCCCTCAAAAAAGCACCTAGGACCTCGCATAATGTGTCCCTTTCTTACCTATGAGGCCTCAACTCCTGCAGCACCCCCTCCCCCAACCACACCCCCCAGCCCCACTGAGCAGCCTACCCACTAAGCTGTAAGCTGTCAGGTTCTCACACTTTGCACATGCTATACCCTCTGGGTGGAATGCCCTTCCACCCCGCAGCAGATGCCATTGGTGCCCCACTCATATCCCCTTCATCCACCTGGCAAGTCTTTTCTCATCCATCAAGATCCACTTTACAGGCTTTCCTTTGTAAAAGTGAAATGTTAGTGACCACGGTCCATGCTTAATTTTCCTCTTATTATTTTCTGATACTCAAGTAATACATGTTTTTAAAGAATAGAACTAACTAATAAGCAAAGAAATATCTAAATAAAATCACCTAATTCCCTTCCACAAAGAAAGCACTAAGCTTTTACTCTGTTTTGACAGCATTAGTTTCCATGCCAGCCTCCCTCACCAAGTATTTTCCTTCCCAGGCTGTGCAGGGACCAGCCCTAAGCTAAAAATCCTAAAAATCATAGATTATGTTATCAAAGTTTCCCCAGATTTCAGTAACTTGATATTGAAGAGCAGTGGACATGTTTATTACCTGTAACAGATTAGTTTTTGCCGCATTCTTTTGTTTGTTTGGTAAAATTAGTTTTGCTATTGTATATACACCATTCTCCTGAAAGAATAAAGGGCATGTTGTCAGTGACCAGGGACAATGCCACAGAGACACACAAGCATAAAGAAGTGACCAAACAATCTCAAAAACTATTATTATATTAGGGTTAGTATAACCTTGGAACTTTAATATGACAGGACATTAAAAATGTCCGTGTGACTTTTACACACCAAAGGCTACAACCACAACCTTAAAACTTCAATTGTCTTTTAAGACTATAAATAATAAAGTATATCAATTTAAAGTGAGTTGAGCCCTGGCCGGTCTGGCTCAGTGGTTGGAGCGTCAGCCTGCAGACTGAAGAGGCCCAGGTTCAATTCCGGCCAAGGGCATGTACCTCGGTTGCAGGCTGGATCCCCAGCCCTGGTTGGGACAAGTGCAGGAGGCAACCAATCGATGTGTCTCTCTCACATCGACGTTTCTCTTTCTCTCTCTCTCTCTCCCTTTCACTCCTTCTGAAAAGCGATGGAAAAAATATCCTCAGGTTATGATTAAAAAATAAGAAAAATAAAAATAAAAAAATAAAGTAATTAAAATACTTTAAAAAGAGAGTAGGGATAAAAGGGGACTTAAATATATTTTAAATCTTTATACACTGCATTTTAAATATCTAATTATGAAAGATAATTTCTCCCTTGATAGCTTTTTAATTAAACAATACATATACATCAATTGTTATAGAAAAATAAAATAACAGATTAAAAAAGAAAATGAACATTATTCATGAAAACACAGTTAACACCTTTCTAGACTTCTGCTAATACAAATATACACCTAGAGGAATGAACAAAACTACTAACTCGTTGCTACTTTCTATTATCTATCAAATATGTAATTTACTGAACTCTATTTATGTGGACATGTATATTATAACTGAAAAGCTTTACCTGCCTTACTGCCTTTAGTCCTTATAGCTATTCTTTGAATTAGACTATAATTTCTCTGTTGTATACATGATAAAACTAAGTCATTTTTCCAGGGTCCAAACCAGCAAGTAATGACAATAGGAATTATTTTAACAGCATTTGCTTCCATACCCGCCTCCCTCACCAGGTGTTTCTCTCTCATGGTCAGTACAGGGACCACTGCTAACCTGAAAATTCTAAAAATCACAGATTATTTTATCAAAGTTTCCCTAGATTTCAGTTGTTCCACCAACTACCCCGATTGGCTGAGCTTCCACTCGGGATTCTAATCACCAGTGACCTGATCCCTAACTATTATGTCCCTACACATATTTTGAAGTTGAAGTTGGATATATTCTATTGACCAAAAACAAAAGCTTTCTCTGTAAAATTCAATAAGCAGGAAGTAACTTTTGTAGCAGGAACTCATACAAGCGTTGTATACATGTGTGTGCATTTGTATGCAGCTGATGTACACAGTACAGGGCTGCTTTCCTTAACTCGTGGTATCCTATATGCCCAGAATTAAAGCAATGCAGAATAGCTTTTCTAAAAAGATAAAGAAAATGAAGAAGACTACACAATGTAGGGAAGAAACATCGTCGGTTCACCACGTCACAGTTCTTTCTAAGCCAAGCAAGTTAAAAGAAGGAGGGCAAGAATCAAATGGAATTCTGTAAGTTAAATGAGACATGTTAAAATATTCTGAAACCACGTGATGAGGTCCCAAAAGCTCTGCTCTGGGACGCAGCGTTGGGCCGGCTCCGGAGCCCCTCCCAGGGCAGCAGCGTGCTCACCTGAACCACCTGGTGGGCGTTGGTGTCGTTGAGCACCAGCTCAGTGAGGGCAGCGCAGCAGGCTGGAAGGAAAGCCACAAGGTCACCGTCACTGCCGTGACTGCGGCGTCACGCTGTCACATCAGTACTCCAACTCCAGACACTGTTAGCATTCACTCTCCCAAAACACTACCCTTCCTCTGGCACAGCTCTGGGAGAAGGGAAACTCACTTTCAGTGGCTTCTAACTCTGCTCTTCATAGAGCATGTGTACATGTCCATTCCACAGAAGCCTTTTCTTGAGCACTGACTGTGTCCGGGAGGCAGGGCCTGCACCTGTCTGTTTCACTGTAATCCCCGGTGCCCACCACGCGCCTGCCACTTAGCAGGTGCTCAATAAATAGACCTAACTGGTTGAATAGTAAGTACTTTAAATGAATTATCCAAACTGACCCTTGCAATCAGAGTATGTACTATGATCCCCAGTTTCACTGATGAGAAAACTGAGGTTTGGAGAGGTTATTAGCCTAGACCACCGAACTAGTAAGTGGAAGGGGCCAGGAGTATGACCCCAGTCTATCTGGCCTTAGGTCCTATGCCCTGACCACTACCCTTCATACTAGGAGCTCCTCACAGCCACCGTGGCATCTGCACCGAGCTGCCTCTTGTCCAAGCAGAGGTATGCTGGAGCCTGTAGCACAGAGCATCTATAAAAACAATGCCGTTTTTATTGAGCCCTTGCCCCTGGCCCTGCACTGTGCTATAAACTTAAGTCCTCATGTAAGTCTCACAGTGACCCTCTAACACTGACACCATGATTACAATCACCATTTCACATAAGCAGAATTGAGACCTGGAGAGGTAAAGCCACTTGTCCTAGACCATATGGCTGGCAAAGGGGTACAACCAAAACTCAGACCCTACTCCTAACACCTTATGTTTTTAATTTTTTTTTTATTGAGGTGTGTAAAGCAGATATATCTTAAGTGTACAGCTTGATGAGCTATTACATATCAAACTACCCTGTAACCACTACCATCCAAAGGCCTGTCCCCAAGGGCCTGCTGTGTCCCTTCCCAGGAAATAACTTACCATCCCACATGTGGGTAACCACCCTTCTGACCTCTTTCACCACCAATCTCATCCACTCTTGTGAAGGGCCTAGAAATACTAGGAGCTCTGATTTCAGCTGGATTAGACTCCCAGGGAGCCTTCAACCAGGAAATCCCCAGTAAGAGCCTTCATATTGAGACAGGCCTTTCAGAGTAAGGACAAAGCCGAAACGACAATGCAAGCGGGCATCCTACTTGCCTGACCTCACACCCTTGAGGGGAAACATCTCCGTTCTCCAGGAAGAGAGAGTAAGGAACAGCAAGTCCACCCTTCTTCTATCCCTTTTTTCTCCCCCTGCCACCTCTGCTCTTCACCTCTTAGGACCGGCCTGCCCTCCTGCAGGCCCCCGGTGCCTCTCCGTCCCTCCCCGTGGGCCACTGCAGGGCACCCAGCTTGCTCAGCAGAGCTGTAGCCTCACTTGCCCAAGGCCATGTGCACGTATGCAGGGCGCAGGCTATCCCACTGTTCAAGGCTGTGACGAGCTGCCCAAAGCTGCATGCACATGTTCCTGCTCCCGCTTCTGCGTGGAAATCCCACCGCACAGGGCAACAGTGCTGTCCTCTCTTAAGCGCCCAGGTGTGAGGAAGGCACTCCCTTGCTCCCGGTGGAGTGGGTATGTGTACAGTAGAATGTCCCTTAATGAGGGTCCCCTGGGGTCTCGAAGACGGTAGAAACCATCATTCTGGCCACAGATTGAGCTGCATTCCCTCATCCAGCTTTACCAGCAATGAAGCTAATATTCTGCTCTCTTTATGTCCGATCTTTACGTTGCCTTCTTGATGTGTTCAGGATGTGGAAGGGAAAGGAAAGTTTGTGGTATCGTTAACCTGCGAGTCCAACACTGGTACCAACAAGTTTCCAGCATCCACATGGATTTAATTTCACATTTTTTTAAACTTAAAAAGCATGCCTAATTAATATCATACTAATTTTATAAAGAGAATATAATAAGACAATATTAAACAGTATCTAATAGTAAAACATAATAATAGGATGTCAATACCTGCTTGAAGAGAGAAAGTATTTTCTTGTATTTCCCGAGGGCTTAAATCTTCTGACAAATGGAGCTGCTGGATTCGGCCTGCTGCGTTTGCACTAGACAGGCTTCCGATGGAGGAGCGATCAGAAACAAAATTCCTATCTCTGAAAGAGAAAAATTAATGCACAGATCAATTTACCAACTTTCCTTCCTGGTGAGTACTTTCTGAGTCCTGTTTAAGAAATCTTTGCAAAAACAGAGAGAGGGGGTGTGGGGGAAGGAAGGGAAAGAAAGGGAGGGAGGGAGGGAGGGAGGGAGGGAGGGAGGGAGGGAGGGAGGGAGGGAGGGAGGGAGGGGGGGGGAATCTTTGCCTCTCCCAGGTGATGAAGTTTTCTGCTGTGTGATCTTTTTTATTTCACCTTCCAATCCACCTAGAATTGATTTTTGTGTATGTCGTCAGAAATCATTTTTCTTTCTTTCTTTCTTTCTTTCTTTCTTTCTTTCTTTCTCCTTCCTTCCTTCCTTCCTTCCTTCCTTCCTTCCTTCCTTCCTTCCTTCCTCCCTCCCTCCCTCCCTCCCTCCCTCCTTTCTCTTTCTTTCTTTCTTTCTTTCTTTCTTTTCTTTCTTTCTTTCTTTCTTTCTTTCTTTCTTTCTTTCTTTCTTTCTTTCTTTCTTTCTTTCTTTCTTTCTTTCTTTCTTTCTTTCTTTCTTTCTTTCTCTTTCTTCTTTCCTCTTTCTCTAAAACTATGAGTACTGAACTGACTCAGCCCTGTGTGTTGGACAGACTGTCCCTTCCCACTACTCCACGCGGCCACCTTTGTTCCTGAGCTCTATTCTGCTGCAACAGATCCACCTGAACACACCTGAGTCTTCATCACTTTGCCTTCCTTTTCTGTGACACTCCCATCTTCAGTTAGTTTAGGAAAGTTCTCTTCCGTTATACCTTTGAATGTTTGATTCCTTTTGTTTTATGCTCTAATTAAGGGACGTCAGTTATCTCACGTTGAAACCCCATCTTCTTCTGGACAAACTCACTTTTCAGTTGCTCGTACTCCTTTGTCTTCCTCCTCCGCATGAGACGCATGTTCTTCCGCTCGCCCTGCCTTTTCCTAACTCCAGTTTCCAGGGAATTTTTCAGTTGTGTGTAGGCTATTCGGTCTTTATCTTCTTTCCTAGCCCTGCACTCTCTCTCCTCCCCTTTCCATTGTCCTCTCATCTTTAATCTCATTTCATAAATTTCATGTTCTGTTTAACATCTTTGATAAAATAAAGCACTTGTTTTTCTGTTTATTTAAGGCAACATCTTCCACAATAGATTCTTTATGTCTTTTACCTGCTCTGTTCCCCTTTGTTTTATGTGGTACCATATTTTTTCATTTATTCATTTTTTATGACAGCAGCTCTACCTAGATTTCTGTGCCTCAATATAATGGGGATAGAGTCCCCCTCATCATCTGGGCCACTGGAGTCCCTCCTTCACTGCACCCTGGGAAATAATGGATCTGAGCCTAGGGATAGTCATAATCAGTGATCTTATCTGTCAACATAATTACGTTAAAACTCAAATTTAGGGATCACTCCACATTTTCAAGAGTATACAGCCCTATAGGGACCACCTCTGGCTTTGGGACTGCAGGTGAATGGGCATGAACAGGCTTCCTGGAAACCGCCCGGACAACAATACCTGTTCATACTCAGGCCAGCAGGCAACCTGGCAACCTCCACTCCTCCAACCAGCTGGAGGCAGCTCAGGGGCAGGCACAGGCTCTGAAAGGATATTGTTTATCCAGCTGGGTGATAAATTCTCCCAGAGCACTGAGACATATTTCGCATAGAATAAGTGTTGACATCTATCTTCTTCCCAGAAGAGTTTTCTAACATTGCACCATAGAAACGGTCTGGGAAAATTCCTCATTAGACATGAAAGAACTTGAGCCAAAGAGGAAAAATGGTTCCTTGAATTAAACTCAGTTCTGTGTGGTAAAAGGGTAGGTTTTGTTTTTAAAGTATTGCTTAACTATTATAGAATTTAATTTAATCATCAAGAAAATAACTCTCTCCAACGGGGTAACCCATAGCTGTTGGAATAAGCACCACTATAACACGGCCATCACTATCCTACAAACTCCAGCAAAAACAAAGCTTTGTCAAATGTTTATTTTGACCAAGGGACGAGCTCATTATGCCACAGCACTAACGAAAGATTTACAATTTATACTTTAAAGTATTTGAGACCTTTGTCTGATACTCAGAAAAGCAAAAATAGATTGTCAACAGTCTGTAACGTTTTTCCTTTGTTTTGGTAATGACAGAAATCGCCAACAAAACTACAGTTCATATATCTACGCTCTGTTCTTATGCCTTGGAATGCACCCTCAGGAAAAAACGAAGCTGAAAACGCATCGTTCTGCAATATCCCCAGAGTCATAATAAGCACAAAGTCTGAATGATATTGACTTGATAATATCTAGTCATATTAAAATTGACAAGTCACTCTGCTTTTATTAGCATGAGCTTTATTTATATGCCCCTGATCACAAATGTGAGCCCTTTCAGGCAGAAGTATTCCTTTGCAACTCTGACTCAGCACCTATAGGACTGAATTATGCTTTATAATAACTTTAGGTCACAGAACCTTCCCACTGTGGTACCAAAAGATGTTGTTATTCGGTATTTCAATGTATCTACTATATACAACATAGCAGTTATTACAACATCAGGAGAATTTCAATTTGAAATTATTTTAACAAACTCATACTCATGGCTTTAACTGCCATTGGAATTGTACTTTTAAAAGAGAGATAATAAGGGGTTAACCCACCTTAGGGCACCAAAATGGAGACTGGAGAGAAAAGAAGAGCAACTGGACCGGGGGCAGGAACATGGCAATCATTCGATTAAGGATATTTTCTCCTATTTTAACTGAGGATTCTACATCTGTTCCTTACATGTAGGTTTTGCCTTCTCTGTGCAGATGAATGACATATATGCACCCAAAGACATTTTAGCAAAATCGCAGTCATCACTGTACTTGTTGGGGTTACGACAGGCATAGACTGATTCAAGAAAAAGGGGGCAAGATGACGTTTTCAAATTTGGGTCACTGGGCTTCCGTTCAACCTCTGTTTGCAGACAGACGGCTTCCTACATTCCTGGCACTGTCCTGGAGGCTGGTGATGTAAAGATCAACACATCAGGGCTCCCAAGGAGCTTAAAAGGCGACGCTTCCGACGCCGATTTAGAGCATGTTTGTGACAAGTCCAAATGACTCTGCAGAGCACGAATGATAAGGGCCAGGAGGGGGCAAGTCGAGCGATCTGTCCCCAGCCTTCAGTGACTAGGGCAAAGCGGGCAGGAGCCCACGCTGACTCACCCGCGTAAAATATGAAGCAGCTGCTTGATGCCTCCCCAAACGCGAATTTCCACGCTGGTCTCGGGGTCCTCACAAACTTGCACCAGGATCCAGACCACGCTCCAGAGCAGCTTCAGGTGGTCGGAGTGGAGCAGGCTGAGGAGGATGGGGATCCCCTCGTAGAGCTTCACCTGCTCCTTCACCTGGGGCTCGGCGCAAAGGAGGCGCAGCAACTCGGCCGTCAGCCTGGGGGGTGAGGATGAGGGTCACAGCGTTAGCGGGACATGGCCCTTACCTTTAGACAGAGCCACCATCACTGCGTGAACCACAAGCCTCAGTTTCTAAACCTAGGTCAACGTGCATTTTCCGTGACGGGCTGGACCACAGACAAACGTCTCAGCTCTGCAGGCATACAGGCTCTGCCAGTGTCCTCGCAAAGTCGGCTCTTCCTCTCACGTCCCTGGTCTGGATTGATGACACCACAGTCTTTCCAATTTCCCAAGCCAGAGAGTGGGAATCATCCAAGACACTTCCTTCTCCCTTCCCAACCTGCCACTGTCGATCGAGAGCCTTCAGTGCCCCTATTTCCTGGGCAACTGATGGGTCAAGTCTCTTGCAAGTCGTGCAGCTGGCTAACCCCACAGATCCTCCCATTCTTTGATATGTGATTATGCTCAAGGTATAAGCCCCTCTGTCATCTACCTCTCCAAGATTCCCATTCCCATTCTGCTTCCGAAGTCCTTTCCCCTGTGCCAATTTTCCATAGCTCCTCTCCCTCCCAGGCTTTTATGCTGTGACATTCAGAACATATGTTCTTTGGTGAACAGTATTCTTCACCTTCTCAAACTTTCTACACAACACACTCCTTCCTTGTTCTCTGTGGATCTCATTGTGCAGCTATATTCCCCACCCCACAGCCTCCACACACTGCTATCAGAGTAATCTTCCCCCAAAATAAACCTGATCATGCTTACAATCTTTCTGTGAGGCCCCGTTCTGTTCATGATAACAACTACACTCCCTCCCAGCTGATGTGGCTCAGCAGTTGAGCATCAATCTATGATCCAGGTGATCAAGGTTTGATTCCCAGTCAGGGCACATGATCAGGTTGCCGGCTTGATCCCGGGGGGGGGGGGGGGGGGGGGCGGGGGGGCATGTAGGAGGCAGCCGATCACTGACTATCTCTCATTGATGTTTCTCTCTCTCTTTCCCTCTTCCTTTCTCTCTCTGAAATCAATAAAGACATATTAAAAAAAAAACACCTACACTCCTTATTTAGCTCAAAGAACCCATCGTGGCCTGACTAATGGTGTCCTATTGCCTTGGCCATAACATATGGAAATGAGTGAGGTTATTGTGTAGATCAAATGGGTGAACACACAGAAGTGCTTAGAGCAGGGCCTGGCTGAACTTAGCTATATTTTTAATGTATCATTAATACCGCCTGGTCTAGGTTTCTGGCACTTTTGCCCCTGCATTCTTTGCTCCAGCTGTGCCCAGCCGTGCCAGATCCTCTAACATATACCACTTCATGTGGGAGCACTCTGCTCCCCCTTGCTCGCTCCCTCTGCCTAGATCACTCCTCCTCCCTTCCGGAAACCTGGCACGCCCCTCGGAGGCCCCGCTCTGTGCCCCCGAGCAGCCTGTGCCCCGCGGACCACCCCGCGCACAGAGCTAGGACGAAAGATGAACACGACGCTGGTGCATCTTGTCCAGCCTCCGACTTGCGTGGCTGTCCCCCCCCTACACTGCACACTGGTATCTTATCCATCTTCGGCTTCCCAGCACTTGTGTTGGGTGAATGCGTTCAGATAGCCAAGTCTATAAGGACAGTTTGTAAAAGAATGTTAAAATGGCTTTAAAGAAGAATCCAGGGAGACTTGCTACGAATTAAGTGTCAGAGTTTTATTAGTTGACTTTCTGTTATTTATTTTGCCTCTTCAGAAAATTACTGACTCACCTAAACATCAAACGATGTCGGCTGCAAAGCTCTATTTAGAAACAAACTAGTAACTATCCGTGTACAGTAATTCTTTACAGCAATATGTAGTTCACTTGAAAATGATTTCATTTTACTCTAGATTCTGTTTTGAGTTATAAAAACAGGAAGTCATGAAACAGGTCAGTACCTGTCTTAATTTATTTTACTAGCCTTAAACAAAATAGATTTTAGCAATTAATCATCTCTTCTACACACAATCTGAAATTACTAAAAACAGAGCCACCTCAGAGTTAATTTCTTTAAAGAAACAAGATGTAAATAAATGCAATAAAAAATATATTAAAGATGTGATCATAAAATTTATACCATTTGATTCTATGCCCAGATATAGAAATAATGCAGGACCAAAGAAAGATAAATTGATACACCACTTTGCTCTATTTTCTTTATATAAACTTAAAAAGAAAGTAAATGGCAAGCTGACTCATAATATTCAGTTAGCAATGTAAATAACATGACATAATAAAAAAATAACAATCATTTTTATCAAATAAAAGACACTGCCTTTCTCCCCTTGAGCATCCTACCTTTTGGAAAGTAAGTCATATTCATGTAAAATCATCAGTAGATTTTCTACAACGTTGAGTTCACTAATCTTCTCCCTACATTCTGGGCTACAAATTGAAAACCATTAGTAACGACTGAAAACATAGGTCGCCATGTTCACTTACTTAATATCCTAGCTCTTCCATTATCTCAGGAGGAGAAACAAATGCAATATAACTCCATGGGGCAGGGCTCCATCAAGTTCCAACATTCGATAAACATTACATGTCCCAAATGTGTTTAACAACAGTATGATGATAACAAATCCCTTTCTGCAAAGGGAGCCATGCTGTTCACCAAAAAAGCAATGAGCAGCGCCGTTCACAAGAGCTAAAACATGTAAATGAGCTACTTGTCCCCTGGCAGACAAATGGACAAAGAAATGTGATACATACAATTGAGTATTATTCAGCCATAAAAATAAAAAACATGGATGAGCCTGGAGAGCATCATGCTAAGTGAAATAAGCCAGACAGAGAAAGGCAAATACCGTGTGTTATACTTATGTGTGGAATCTAAAAGAGCAACAAAACAAAAAACTGATTAAGTAGAAGCAGAGAAGAGAATGTTGGGTGGTTACCAGGGTCTGGGAAGAGGAGGAGATGGGAAGAAGTAGGTTAAAATAAAGGGTATAAACTTGCAGCTATAAGAAGAATGAATCCTGAGGATCTAATGTACAGCACGGTGACTACGGTTACGAATATGGTATTGTACACTTGAAAGTTGCTGAGGGCACATCTGGGTCCTTATCTCTCTCTCTCTCTCTCTCTCTCTCTCTCTGACACAGACACACACACACACGCACACACAGACACACACACACACACAGTTAACTCTGTGAGGTGATGGATGTATTATCTTGATCTTGGTAATCACCCCACAATGTATATCAAATCATTATGTTGTACATTTTAAATATATACAATTATATTTGTCAACTATTCCCTATAAAGTTGGAGAAAAAAAACAAAAAACAAAAAAGCAATGATCCACTTACTGGCATAAAATACATTTACAGCTCTTTTATTTAAAGTAATCACAACATCCATAAGAGGACAGGTTATCTAGATGTTTTAAGGGTAAAAATGTTTGAAATTTTTTTATATGTTAAAATAAGTACACAGGAAAGAATGAAAAAAGGTTAGGGAGATTCAGTTGTCAAAGAAATATCATGGTAATCTTGAAAGTAGAAGTAACTGAGGGTTGGATGAAAGACTAGGTAAATATTTCTGGTCAGAAAAAAAAAGACAGAAAATGTTAAACTGTGATTCACCTTTCCAACAACTTAAATTTTAAAATGGAGCTTTTCCATCCAGGACCCTCCTCAATAAATTAATGGTAGGTCATGCTTATCTTTCTAAGTAGGTAGCAAAGTACCCAGAGAAAGGAATCTAGTTTGTAGCTCTGCCACCTAAATTGCTACTGCAGCAGAACTGGAAAATATATCCAAGTACACTTACCTTTCAGCCAGACTAGCCAGGGCCAGGAGGGTGCCCAACAGAACATTCGTATCTCGGGCACCGAGTAGATTTACTAATGTCTGAAAAAATGAAGTAAAAAAAAAAGCTTAATTATATAAGTGCTACATGCTCCTCGAACAGTATAATGTTTCCTTGTAAAGATCATAGAGGCTTAACCTTGAAAGGAGTTCTGTTAAACACGGCCTCCAGCTCTTTACAGGGGACAGGTGTCGATCCCCTCCTTACTTAGAACTCCTGACACGAGCGCCTTGTAGCCTTTCCTTGCCCAGGACAGAAAGGGAAAGAGACTAAGCCACATGCCAGCCTGGTTCTCACACTTCCCTCTATTTCCATGTGCCCAAGAGGTCACTTTGCCTCTTCTGACCCCTCCCCAAGGAGAAGTGGCGGTGACTAATGACATAAACACCAGTCATAATAACTAAGTCCATGTAATACTAGTCATCGAGAACACATCTGAGTCAGGCACTGTGTTAGTCACTTCCCAAATTATGGAACTATTTTTCACCAAAATGTTGAAACTGTCATTTTTTTCCAAAACTAAGCAAGATATGTCAACACTACCAAGCACTCCATTTGTCTCTCAGATTTCTAATCAATGTTGAAAGAGCATGAATCAGTGCTCCCAGGCATCATCCTGAGGAACATGGCTTAGCTAGAAGTCTTCTGGGCTGTATCAGCTGACTTCTCTGAATTCCCATTAATGCAAGTTCATTTCTCATCTCTCTCCATTTTTGGAACTCAAAAGTACACACCCAAACATATTCCAGGTCAGAGCGGCAACAGCTGCTGGATGATTTGGGGGTTCCTCCCGTAGGATTTCATGCATTTCTATGAAGCTATCATTGTTTCTCTGATCCTTTCCTCTTTTCCATCTATCATTTTTCCTTTCCTCTCTGTCTTCTAACTTCATGTTTTCCAAACGTCAGTCACTGACATCCTTATCACAGTTTTTGCCACATCCACTTAAAACCTCAATGCTACTCAAAAACGTTTTTCAATTTCTAAGCAATAGTATCAGTGAAATGTATATAGCTATTTAAAGGAAAATGTTGACCTACAGATCACCTAGAATCATCCCCTACACAATGAGCAACCTCTTAGGCAACCTTGCTCTGATGTACACTGGAAAGTGGCTTCCTGGGATATGAGAAATCAACAGATTATTGAAACGTGGCTCCAGGCAGCTACCATCTAAACAGTTTTGCTATAAATATAAATGTAGTCTGTTTTGGTTAAACCTGCATTCAACCATCTTGTAATGCACATGTGGCCCATCTGCTCACAGAATTATACTATCTGATGATGAGGTTGAACCCCGTGAGACTGGCCTACAGACCATGGCAATTCCATATGGTGCAAACCAATATAACCCTGAAACTCATTTTTTGGAATGGAAAAAAAAACACCTCTTTTTTTAAATTGAAATATTCCAAATTTTATGAGATAGGTACTATTATTATTAACCCAACTTTGTAGATGGAAAGTGAATAGTTTCTGGCATTTTAATAGAAATCAAATGACACAAGAAATATGTTTACCCAAACCTGCTGTTACAGAAGTCTCTCTTACATTAGACAAAGTGAGCTTGCACTCAGTGAAAATCTTAAACATTAAACTGGGCTTCTCAAGACAAGAGTTGTGATCTAAAAGTCTTCCTGCTGGTGCCATATGTATTTATATGAATACATACACTGTATTTGTTTATTTGTAAACATACACCTAGGATCAGTTTATGTATAGCCAGGGTTTTTCAAGCAACATTTAAATTAAGCAATAAACTTAGCTGGTATTAAGTGACAGGGAAAAAGTTTCAGAAACCCCTGTATTTGCTCCTTGGGCTGACAAAGAATATGAAAGGGTTAGCACAGATTTACAATTTGATGCTAGGATAGTGGATCTATGGCTTATAATTTCACAGGACTTGACCACAGGGCTCTGAACCCCATCCAGTGCGTGAACCATTGCCACATGGAGCAGAAGTGTTGACTCTCCTGGACCACTCACCTTGTGGGCTCCACTGGTGGTGACCCACTCTCTTTGGTCTTTGACAGCAGCAAGTTTCTGAAAAATATCTATAAAGGAAGGGAAAAGCTCAAACAGGAATTTGGCACTTAAAGAGGGCAGTACTCATAGAACCTCGGGTCTGAAGTATAGACGGGCAAGCAAAGAAAGGGCAAATGGAAACAGAGAGAACACAGAAGGAACAGTGGAGGGAGGAGGAACAGAGTTAGTGTTGTTTTAATTCAAGTACCTCTCAAGCTCAGCTAGCATTGCTTGTATAACACTACTATAATAATGAAAGAAAGGAGATAGAAAAAGGCAAATCTTTCCTTCCACATAAGTTAAATGAGTTTCTTAACATCATTACAAGTTCGAAGTAAAACTGTTTTTCAAAGACCCTCCCTATAAATATCTGTACTTTATATAAAGAGGAGCGGGAAAGCCAGCAGGTGTGATGGGCCTAGCAGGGCTCCTCAGCTGCGGAAGACAGTTGTTCTCAAAGAACCTTCCTGGCGCCCGGGCTGGCTGCCTACACTTCTCTCCCTATAACTGGATCAGTGTGCTGTCCTGTAAACAAACACGGTAAACCTGCCTGTTCACAAGGAAAGTGGGCTGGGTGCGCCAGCTGCAGGAGGTCTCTGGCTCATCAAACCTGAAGGAGATGGAAGGTGGGGCTGGGAAGAGTCTCCAGAGAGAGAAGACTGAGTGACCAGAGAACAGCTCACCCACACAGACCAACATTTTCACATTATTGTCATTCCATGAGCGTTTTTTTCTTTTTTATGTTCTGGATGTTCCAAATGTTTTCAGATAGGTATCATTATTAACCCAGCTTTATAGATGATAACTGAATAGCCTCTGACATTTTAATAGGAATTGGAGGAGCCAAAAAATATGTTTACCAAAATCTGCTGGTATGGAAGTTTCTGTTGCATTAAAGAAAGCTTGTGCTCAATGAAAATCTTCTTAAACATGAAATTGGGCTTTTCAAGGTAACAGCTGGGATCTAAAAGTCTTCCTTCTGGGTATATTTTGTCACTGAATATAATAATTGGCATGGAGTCTCAACACATAACTGAGCATGGGTACACTCCTAGATATTCAGAGTATCCCTTTTCCTGCTGCAAACACCATGTTACTTATTCTAAAAAGTGCAGAGTTGGCTGCTCGCGCCCCGCCCCCCATGCTTACATGTCATGTTCACCAACTTGTCCACACTGTGCTGCTCTTCGCTGTAGCCAAGGTACTCGTTGGCCACGATCTCCATGTACTGCAGGAGGGACCAAACCAACAAGCAAGTCAGAGGACACCACAAGCACACAAGCAGGAGACCAGATTGTGCATTTCTGAAAATGAGCTGTAGGTGGCACAACACATTCGCCAAATAATAGTGCTTCTGGGCCCAGTTCACTCAAATGCAAAAAAGTGATTGAGTTCCTGGATTCTTTGCCTTCTCTTGAATGCCCTGAAGTTAAAAACTATATAAAGTCCCTGAATAATTTGTAAATGAGCAAGTCTGTAGTGTAATGGAGTCTCCAAGTATAAGATAAAAATAAGATGCATAATATATGGTACATAGAGTTTTATTTCTTCAGTGTAACTTTTCAGTAGAATTTAATTTCTGATATTATAATGGAATAAAGTGGAAAAGAATGGCATTTACAATATAATTTTATGAAAGACTATTTCATTAAATGAGGTAAATACCCAGACAACTTTTTAAAATCTTAAAAACAAAAGCTAGATACTTTGTACCAATTTCCCAAAAATGGAAATAAAATAGATTTAACATTAAATTGCCATTAAACTTAATCTTCCCTTAATAATTCAGAGTGAGCCTGCAGGGCCACAGGCTTATTGTGAAAGCCATCCTTCCTGTGTGTGCTGTGGGCTCTAGGTGAATGGACTGTTTCAACTCGATGCCATGCCATGTTTTATCAAATTAACAAACCCAAACATTTGATTAGCTCAGCACATATATTCTCCTGCTTAGTTTCCCTCAGTAGTTACCAAAGCAGAAAAATAAATGAGGTTAAAATCGCTCCTCACATTGTCATTTATTGGTTAAAATTTTAGTGAGCACAGTAATTCTTTGTGTGTGAGAAAGTTGTGAAGAGCTTCATAACCAATGTCTTCTCCCATCATTTGGTACGTGCAAGGCTGAGGACTTGGGCCGGCCAGCCAAGGCCTATTTCTTTTCATTACTAAGGACATGTGACCTTTTATAGCACTTTCTGGGTTCAACAGGCAGGGTAAAGTGAGCCCAATTAGCCAGAACAAAATGTCATGAGCCCCGCCCTGCTCTGTGAGTATCCGGCCTCACTCGCACACTTATTAACCCTGCCTCTTCCTCCCCTTGGCAGGCAGCTTAAGGTTAGAAAAATCCCATCTTCTGTCACATACTATGTAATCCTTGCCCAGAGCCACGGCACAAAATGGGAAGGCAAGACAAGCCACTGCAAAAGGAATCTTACCTGAGCAAGGTTTTCAATGCCACCCAAGCTATGGAGTATTTCCTAATAAAACAAAAACAACAGAACATACATAAAAGATGATGCTGAAGGGAAAGGTGTATTTTATATGCAGCTTCTTTATTAAATCATGAGATTTATAATTATTTTCTGAAGGTACACATTCTAACATAAACATGGAAAACTTGGATGCCAGTCATTCATATTACATTTAAGATAAACTGCTAATAAAAATGAACGTTGTGTTGAGATTCAGAAAAATTAAATATGTTCAGAACTTCAGCCAGACTCATTTTTTCACTTCCTCCCGTGTTATCAAAAAACATTAGAACACGGAAGAACTGTTAGCTATCGTTCCCTTCAACCCTCTCATGTTGCAGATCAGGAAAACAAAGACCCAGAAAGGTACACCATTTGCCTAAGTGACAGGCCAAGATAAGAATCCAGAGTCACCCAATTCCCAGGACCTTCCTCTGGGTCTCTGCCCGGTGTGGTCGCAGACCAGCAGCTCCAGGCTCGCCTGGGAGCTGAGTAGAAACGGGGAATCTACTCACCCCAGACCTGCCGAGTCACTCTGAGTTTAATAAGACCCCAGGTGATTCGCATGCTCAGCGGAGTCTGAGGAGCTGCGCTGTGGCAGACTCCACTGCAGGGCTTCTTAGAAGGATTAGGCTCATGGTCTTCCTAAACCTGCACTACTCTAAACCAGCGTGGGGGTCACCTTTGCAAAACGTGTCCTGACAGAGGTCTTTAAATCCAGTCCCCTAAGAAGGCATTTCACCAGCCTTGCAGCTGCCCTCGCGGGGACTGGGGTGAGGAGGGACGGGAGGTGGAGGCGGGCTTGGGACTCTATGAATAGTAAATGCTCTCGGGTTGTTCGCACTGACATTTCTTTTCAGGCCAGCGTGGTTCAGGTGGCCCTAGCCTGTTTAAATAAAGCTGAATTGACGTCTCACTTCTTATTTAACACGCACACAGGGAAGTTACTTGAAATATAAACACGGCCATCGGTCCAAGTCCGGGAAGTGCAGGGGGATGAGGACCTGGGTGCGGGAGGCACCCGTGGGCTCTGCCGGGAAGCCAGCCGAGGGGCAGGCTGGGGACACGCTCGGGCCCTCAAGGCCTCCTGGGTCAGGGCTTCCTTACTCTGTGCAAAGGGATCTGGGAAACACTAAACATACCCTTGTTTAAATTAAGAGTGAAGGGACATTTATAACGCAATTAAAAATAGTTCTGTGACTACCGACCAATTCGAATTCTCATCATTGCTATTCACTCTAGAAAAGTATAATTAAAGAACATAAGAATATTGTATACATTATCCCTAGTAGTAGCAAGATATTTTATACATATAAAAATAACATTTTAAAACCATTAACATTTATCCTACAAATATTTTTTTCACTCCTGTTATGTAAAAGCCCTGGGTTGGGCTCTGAAGACGACACAAACGTAGATGACAGAGGCCTGCTTCCGGAGCCCTAGGCAGGCGTAAGGCAGACACGCTAAGGACAGGAACTTCAGGCAGAATTTGGTCAGTGCTATTAGACAGTTACACATGAAGTGCTGAAACCCCAGAGAAGGGACACGTGACAGCCTGCTGAGAGGACTAAGGAAGCCTTCGTAAGGGTGATGGCCTCTGATGGGCTGAGAAAGATGGGTAGACTTGCTGAGAAAAAAGTGGGGGAACAAGGGAAGATAAAGGAGATGCCAAGCAAAGAGAACAGTGAGCTCCAAGGTGCACAGAAGTTGCGTAGAAAGAACATCAAGATGTTCCATGCCCTGCAAAGCACTCCCGTAACTCCACGAAGGGCACTGCTGGGACTAATGTTAGAGAAGCAGGTGGGATCCCACCATGGGAAGACTGGGACATGCGCCTGAACTTGGGCTTCATCGTGCAGACCATGAGACCAATGAAACGTGAGGCCAAGGGACTGATCAGAATCAGCTGTAAGGACTTCCCTCTAGTCTTAGAAGGAACTGAAGAGGCGAAGTGTCAACTGGAAGCCCAGCTGGTTGGCAGGGGCCCTGGAAACACAGAGGGAGAGGCAGGGAGTCTCTGAAGTGGAACGACCCACTGAACAGGAAGACACGTTGGAAGAAAGGGAATGACGTAAAAGACATCACCATATTTGAGCCGGGGTGACTGGGGACAGGGACATGATTAACAAACACCAGGGAAGAGAGAAAAACAGGCTTGGTTAGAGGAGACTTGATTTAGATACAGTGAGTTGCTGATGGGATATGCAGGTGGAAAAAAAGTACAACAGGCCACGAAAAATGAGACGAGGGAAAAGATTGAAATCTGAGAGCTACTGACATGAAGGAGATTTCAATTTGAAACTTGGGAATTGAGAAGACACCAAGGGGAAGAATAATGTTTAAATGATGTGGTCACGGTCAGACTCATTTTTAAATGTTTACCTTGACGAGAAATATATCTACCCAATAATTAATGTTAACTATATGGGACTAAGTCAGTGTTTCCCAAACTATGTCATGGGAATGACCATTCTATTCTGTGCAGTGGGTTGTGTTAGAAATTCTACCAAAAGAAAAAAAAAAAGTTTCATGGTCAAACCCAAATTCCTTGGAAAAAGCCAGGTGCTAGGTGACAGTTTAACGAGGTACTTCATCACAGGGCTCCTCGCGGCTGCTGCTAGGCTGCCCTGCGCTCTAAGTCCCCAGGGGAAAACCAGAGGCAGCCTTTCCTCGACATACCCATCGAAGCACAGCTCCTTTCCCAGATACTTAACTGCTGGGAAGCACAGTTGGGAAGTGCTGTTATCAGGCTTATACTTCAAAGAGGCCCTGGCCAGGGGCTCAGGTGGTTGGAACGCCACCCCACGCACTGAAGGGTCACAGGTCCGATCCCTGGTCGGGGCACATACCCCGTTTGTGGGCTCGATCCCTGGTCGGGGCCCATACTACGTTTGTGGGCTCGATCCCTCGTCGGGGCCCATACTCCGTTTGTGGGTTCGACCCCTCGTCGGGGCACATACCCCGTTTGTGGGCTCGATCCCTGGTCGGGGCCCATACTCCGTTTGTGGGTTCGATCCCTCGTCGGGGCACATACCCCGTTTGTGGGCTTGATCCCTGGTTGGGGCCCATACTCCGTTTGTGGGCTTGATCCCTGGTCGAGGCACATACCCCTTCTGTGGGCTTGATCCCTGGTCGGGGCACGCGCGGAGGCAGCCAATCGATGACTCTCTTTCACACTGATGTCTCTCTCTCTCTCTCCCCCTCTCCCTCTCCCCCTCGGGTAAGGATAAGAAAATAAAATTTTTAAGTTTTTTTAAAAAGGGCAAAGAGGCTTTGTCCCTCTCGGAAAGTTCTGTTGCTATGTACTCAAGAATTTACCCTTCATTTATGAGCTAAACACTCTACCCTCCCAGGCCCCTCTGTTGACGAGCGAGGCCAGGAGGTGGCTCACAGGCGCGGGGTCTCCCCTGTATTTCCTCTGGTTACACCCCGGGGCTTATTGCTCTAACCTGAGAGCACCAACTGGAGAGGAACAAGACCACCAGGCACGCGCACACCCGGGCTTAGCTTCTCTGGGCGCTGATCTGAAAAGCAAACATGAGCACGGCAGCGCCTCCTGGGGCCCTCTCAGGCCTCCGTGTTTTCTCCTGGTCACGGCCAGAGGGTCACAAGACTGGCTTCTGTACTTAGGTTCTGAGCCTAACGACCTGGAGAAAGTCCTTTAGTCAATCAGATCTTCAGTTCAATGTGCAAAATGTGAGCAAATGTCCCCGTTCTGCCTATTCCCTGAGCTTTTCCTTTTTTAAAAAAAATTGATACAATAATATGGATAAAAAGTATGCCTTAAAAAATGGAGCACACTGCATGCCAATATGTGTGTTGTTAGCACACCACTATTGCTACCACAGTGGAAAATGCCACTGCCATTAGACATCTCACCCTGAACCTACTCAGCAAGGAAATCAATGCTAAGCACACGGCAGTGAGCCCTGATCCTGAATCATTGACAAGGTCATTTTCTGTGCAAACTTATCACTGGTTCCACACTGTTGACTCCTCCATCACAATGTTAAGGCCACTCGAGGCACTAGCCTCCATTTATCTTCCAAGGAGTAATAGTAACCACTCTTCTAAGAGGCTTGAGGAAGAATTGAAAAGGTCCATTTGAAAGCTATTGAATATAATGTGCTACAACTGTACCCCTTTACACTCTTAAACATTACTCAGAACCCTAAAGAGCTTTTGTTTATGGGTTATATCTATTTACAGTTACCATACTAGAAATTGCAAGGGAGAAATTCCTAAAACACAAGAGTACATATCCCATCAGCCATCAGGACCATGGCATCATCACACAACCTGCAGCCTGCAGCCCCAGGAACAGTCCACTGCACACTTGTAAGGAGTGGGAGCAAACGGGCAAACAACATCTGAGCATTATTTTGAAGACCACTGTGATCCTGTGGAGCCCCAGAGAGGGATCCAGAGACCTGTAAGCAGTTCCAGGACCACACTTGGAGAACCATTTGCTACTATGTCACTGGATGGCTGTCCATCATATCCCTAATGTGGGGCTTAATGAAGGGGAAAGGGTGAGAGTGCAGATCTGTGTTCGGGAGCAAAGAACAGCAACGGCAACCAAAAAAGGACAGTTGAAGCCGAACTAGGAAGATGGGGAAGAAGATGATAATGAAAAGGACTCTGGGAAAGTCAGCATTTAGAAAAGCAGGGTTTCTAAAAGGAGCAAGTAAATAATACAGAAAAACAAACAGTGCCGAGGAAGAGCTAGAGGCTCTCAGGGTTGGTGCAGGCCACTCAGCTAGACTATCTTCTTATTGTTGCTTCTAAGGTAATTGTTGTTTGGAGCTTTTGAGGGTTTCTCTTTATCCTTGGTAAGTAATGTGCTGGTTTCACTATAATGGATCCAGTTGGGAATTTATCTTTACGCTGCCTGGGACCCCAACTATACCTGAGATCTCATATGTCTCCCTTTAATTATGGGCAACTCTAAGCAATTATGGCTTTTCTTTCATCCAGTGTTTTCTTGCTGGAATCTCCATTAAGCACATCTTGAAGCCTCTGCCTACTGTCAGGCAAGATTCGATGTGGGCGCCACCAGTCTGCAGCCTCTGGGTGGAGGAATGGTGACTGAAGCATGGCACTCTTTGGAGTATTCAAATGGCTTCCAGACAGACCTTGTACACAGATTTCAATGTCCAGATAGAAAGTAAGTGGGTTCCTATCCTGACCTTTCAAAAAATGTACTAATGAAGGTAAGATGGAAGATTTGAAGGAATAATGGATTAAGAAAGGGTTATTATTATGATAAAAGGAAACAGGAAGGGAGCCACTGACACTGTAAGGAAGAGAAGAGATGGGAGGGTGAGCCTTGGCAAAGGCACAGGACATTTCCTCTGAAACAAGAAGAGAAGTAAAGTTGCATGATAATCCAAATATTTCAAGCAACAAAGAGGAGGGAATAAGAGAGCTCCCACCGGGATGTCTTCAGATTTCCCTGTGACAAAGATGTAACGCGATGAGAATGAGAGGGGCAGGAGGTGGTTTGGGTGTGAGAAGTGGAGATGGCTTGGAACAGCTGCTGTGGATCCTGCGAAACTCGCTGAGACACTCCAGCATAAACTGTCGTAAACCCCAGCCTAGCTTTGTGACTTTGCCCAACAATTCTTGGCAACTTAAGATATTAAATAGCTGCCTAAACACCTGCTCTTCTCTGAGAAAAGAGTGCTGGGAGGAGAGACTCAGAGAGTATCCCCTTCTATGGAAAGGCTGGAAATCAGGGAGAGCTAGTTTAATATGTGTTCTGGTCACGAAACCCCATAAATAGATTGCTGAATTCTTTCCTTTGGAGAGCAATACATCAACCCTGTTTCAATCTATCAAGAACTGGGTTGAGAAAGGAGACCAGCTGAGCGTGACACAACTGTCACCAATTTTCTGAACAAACAGAACATCTCTAAGGCAAATATTTTCCTAATTTCTATAAGCCAAAACCTAGCTCTTGACCTTCCTCCATGAATCCTTTCATTACTATCACATATGCAACGTTCTTGTCCAAATTGGGACATGCTGGAGAGCAAAAGAGGGCGCTATTAATAATTAAGTAGGTACAATGAGCACACACTGGGCCTGACCAGGGCAACGTGGAACATATGGTCCACCCTTATTACATCTGACATGGCTAATGGCAGCTCAGAAATGCAGGGAACACACGGTTCTGTATGGTTGGTCAGGAGGGAAATGGAAAACTCCCAGAAAACTGTGAGAAACCAGGACGGACACCCATCAGAGTATGCCCAGAGTCCCACATTCAAATGACTGTGGTTAGCACAAAGCCAGCCTAGAATACAGGAGGAGGGAGGGAGCAATTCTTCTAAAGGAAAAATGTGGAGCCACCATGACTCTGGAGCCCTCCAAAGAGCCCCCCACTTGTCACTGTTGACTTTGACCTAGTGAGCTGCTCAGCCTTGAACACGCTTGAGGGTGTGACCAAGCGCATACCTCTCTGAACTGCCTGTGGTTTAAAATGCCAGGTAATAATGAAACATAGACCAGCGTGTAATTCACTCATTCCCACAGGTAATATAGTAGAAATGTACAGGTTTTTTGGTCCCCATTAAATCACTTCTCTCCTATCTTTTAAATAGCAGATGAGATACTTCCCAAATTTGGAAGCTATTGAGTTGTGAGAGAAAAGGGTTAACACAGTTTGCTTTGAAGAAAAACCCACCAGTTTTGTATTTCATCTGCATCACAAGTAAAAAACATCTTTGTTTTTTCCAACCAACCTGGTAACACGGATCCCTCATGAGCAGTCGCAGGCAGATTAACACTCTCAGGAAGTGAATAGATGGGGCTCGATTAACCCACTCCCTGAAAGAAGGAAACAGGAGACAAGTTTGCTCAGGTTTGGAGGACCAGCGCGCCCGCTCGCGAGCAACTCGAGACGACGGACAGTGAGGAACAGACGGGAACCACACTGGTTTATTTCAAACTTGATCTGCAGTGGGGGCTGTTGTTCGGGACTTAAACACTTGACCCATTTTAATGCAAAACACATAAAAACCCTCATTAACACTCTGAAGTAGAGGCCCCCCAAATTATGCAGTTTACAGTGCCCTTACCGCCTCCGGACAGCCCCTGACCAAACCAAAGAGCTATAAGTTTCAATAATTAGGTTCAACTTAATAAGAGTATATGCCCTAATAACTAAAACATAATGCACATACATCAAAAGAAAAATGTTTATTTTACTCTTAAATAACCATATTTACTTATCAATGGGGTATGTGCACTGCAGACGCTGAGCAACTTCTCGAGCTCTGAATTAAGATTGGCCAGTCCTCCCCCTCTGTCCTCTCCCACCTGCCTTTTATCGCAGCGACCACGGAAAACCCAGCTTCAGAAGGCTATGCCGCCATCGAAGCAAGCAGCACGAGCTTAATGTGGAAATCGTAAACCTCCCTGAGTAGCGTGCACTGTGTCTGATGGATGTCCAGTATCACTGCTTTCCGTGACACCCCTGGCTGTTCTCTGAAGCCCCTGGGGCACTTCAGGGGCAGTTCGGGTGCCTGAGTCTTAGGTGTTTCCCGTGACAGCCTTTTGTGACTTCTTAACACTGGCACCTCCCAGGGAATTAGAAAGATGTTCTCTAAGGTGACATGAGGCCAGTCACATGCAGCTGTTCTAACCCAAGTGCGTGTCGTGGTGCAGGGGCCACCAACACCGCACAGGGGGACCCGAGGAAGGAGGAAGGAAGCTGAGCGCCGTCCTGTGAGCTGGACCGACAGTGGAAGGCAGTGCAAAAAGCTAACAGAAACCAAACAAAGTGTCTGCTGCCCTGCGCTTAGCCAAGAAAAACTAAGGAAGGGAAAGGAGCGATGAGAGCCCACAGAATTCCTCCCTCCCTCTCCCACCTCCACAGCTGGGCTGGCTGTGCATCGGGCAAGATTACTTTAAAGATCGGACCCTCTGCCAAGTGAAGCATTTATCGGGCTGTGATCTCAAGCCAACCGTCACCTGGCTCATCCCGTATTAACCCTTAGTGGTAGAATTCAGCTTCATCCTACGAAGTTCAACTCTGCCCCCAAACCTGCACATCACAAACCTGAGTGCAGAAGTCCCACCCTCCTCAAAGGCAGGACGGACATCTGTGGTTATGGCCACTGGAGGTATCGCCCCCCCACCCTATCCCACGCCCACTCCACCCTAAGCCACTCACCATTCCATCCATCTACTGAGACTTGGCTCATGGGAAGAAGGCTGGTAAACATGCTTTTCCCATAGCCTTATGTTCCCAGGGATGACTGACTGCTCCTTGTAGATCAGAGCCCCCAGCAGAGGCCTGGCCCAGTGAGGAGAGGTTGGACAAGATGTCCCAAGAGCATTGCTGGCTGAGAACTATTCTTGCTATCACCAAGACTTCTGGCTGGAGCTGCCCACCACAGCTGTGGTCAACCCTACAATCCTTCTCCAGCCCAGGCATGTGACAGTGACACCTTTCCTATGAAGGCAGACCTCAGTTTCTTCTGAAAAGGACAGGAGTCAACCCATCCCAGGGCTACCAGCCAGGAAGAACTACCCAAGGCCACACTGGGAAGCTGCATGACAGTTCATCCTTTCCCGCATTGTAAAAAATGATGCAGATTTGAAATGCACTTTGAATCTAAAACACAATCACCTATGGGAACACTTGCAAGGATATGGTTATTCTGTGGCTCCTCTTACAGAGAGAACGCCTCTCATCTTCATCAGTAGGGCGATGGCACATGACTGCTCTCCCTTTCATGGGCTGGGGTTGTCTAAAGACAGTGTGGAGCCTGTGCTCTGGCGCAAAGACACAGCATCCCGAAGACCTAACAAAAATAATGCTCAAGTTGCAACAGCTGCTGGCAGCCCAATGAGGGCTAATGCTGATTGCTTTTCATTCCTTAAAGGAAACGTCGTGGGACATAGTAAGAGGTTATTCATGGTACAAATATGTGTGCTCTTGGTATTTTTCCTAACTATAATCTTCAGGAGAAAAGTTCATGGCCTTTCCAACGTTTTAATATCAAAATAAGTATGAAAAGTTATGTTTCCTCCTCCTCTAAAAAAAGAAAGGAAAAAAATTCCACAATAGATTTTTTTTTCTTTAACTTTTAAAGGAGTGTAAATAAATGAAGAGTTCCAGAAAAGTCACAGAGTTGAGAGTTCTATTCCAAACAAATGGCCTTTTTTTTTTTTTTGCTTTTTTGGGACCGAAGCCTACAGCTATTAATATTTCTGCATGATTCTGGCCTCCACTGTCATAAATGTAAATAGAATTCCTGGTGTCTGAGTCCTCTGGCTTTTCCTCTCTGAGCACTGACCTCTAAAGGAGCAGTTGTCCCTTCCTTGGCTCACCGCCCCTGACCCCCACAGGAACGTGGCACGTCGCAGGGAGGTCTGGCGTTCAAGGGGAATGACGTGCTCTGTAAGACGATCTGTAGCTCTGCTTGCCAAGGGTTGGAGGACTAGGAAACACACCGCTCAGTGCCACTGGAGGAGTGCAGAGAGTAATCGTGACAGACTGTAAAGTCGGTGCCTTCATTTCCCTGCAGCAGCAACTTCGCATGGAGGGGCGGAGTGGCTGGCCCCAGGCTGCACAGGGGTGCAGAGCTGGTGCCTACCTCCCGGGCCAGGGCTCCTGCCATCCTCCCCTCCACCTGGGTCCTACACCAGGGGATGGCTGGAGAGAAAGTGACTCTTATGGGAAGAGGAGTGTCCAGCACAGGGGCCAGGGGATCCTCTGAGGCAGCTCTGGAAAACTCATCTGTCTGCAAAGATAGTGTTTCCCCAGAGGATTATGTCCCAATATAGCAGCCACACGGCAGCGGATTCATAGCAGGCAAATATTTGTCCCCTCTGTGACTGAACCTTTGCCATGGCGTTCACAGGACTATTAATACATGGCAGCGTGATCGGCTCCAGCTGCCATGGCACTTTCAGCATCGGATGCCACTTTCTGCCATCAATATAAAAATCGAAGGATGCTGGTATCCCCAGAGACACCGTGTTTGGACAGAGAAAGGGTGGTTGGGGTTTCACCGTCTTACACAGTGGAGGAAACCAGTATGTGATGTGAGCGCTCTGTGGGAAAGTCAGCCGCGAAGCTGTGGTCCTGAATACTGAGTAAAGCTGCAAGTACCAAGATAAACGAGAGGGTCAGGTGGTCCAGGGTTACCTGAATCCAGGGCTGATGCAGATGCCCAAGGTTACAGCCTAGACCCCCATTCTTAACATGCTTCCCTGACTCTCACTCAGGATAAGCCGCAACTTCACGGCAGGGGGTTATTCAGATTTCCCTTTTCATGCGATCGTACTGTTTGCATTAACACAAACCGCAACAACGAAACTGCAACTTTTGACTCAATATTTTAAAGTGGAGGAATTCAAGCCTGTTTCAAAATAAATATCACCTCAAATTTATAAGACAGGGCCCTATTTTTTGGATAGTTGAAAAAGTAAAAGTAACATCAAAATAGAAATTAATTATAAATGAATATTCAAGGAATCTTTACTGACTTGTCCCACTCTTCTTAATGGGTCTTTGTTCTTTCTCTGTCTACCTCTAAACTTAGCCCAGCACAGGCACCCAATCAGAAGTCCATCCAGTGAAGCCTGCTGGTCCCCAAACTCACAGAGATACTGAGCAGAAAGGACTGTCTTCTAGGTGTTTCCTCCAGATAGTTGAGGAATGTTTCAGAGGCAGAACGCTTCCCAATATGTACTTGTCATCTACTAGGAGTTAGGAGCTATGTACCCCCAAGGACACAGCCCAGGGCAAAGCACACACTGTGCTCTGGAGCTTCTAAAGAACACAGAGATAAAAATGTGCAGCAGGTGGTGACCAGTAAAGAGCCACCAAGGTTCGGGCTGTAGGGAGCTCGGGGGTGCTATTTCAGGACAGTCAGAGAAGGGGTCTCTGATAAGATTAGCATCTGAGTGAACTGAGGAGAGAGTCTAGGTTAGAACAGCAGAAGAGCTGCGTATGTAGTCCTGGGGCAGGGCTGCGGTGGCTTGTGCCAAGAACGGCAGGAAAGCCCACGGGGCAGGGGCAGGGTGAGCAAAGACAGAGTTACAGGAGGTGAAGTGAGAGAGAGCAGGGGCCACAGCTGCCAGGCTTTGTAGAAGACAAATAGGGACTTTGGGCTTTTAATTCTGGGAAGTCACTGAAGGCTTTAAATGGAGGCCTGCCATGATCTGACAACAGATATGTGCTGAGAACAGTATAGGGAGCCAAGGATCAAAGCAGGGAGCCCAGTTAGCCTCCTGCAATGGGCCCGGCAAGAGATGAGGGCAGCTGGGACTCGGTTAATAGGTGGGGAAGACTAAAGCTGAGGGGAGGGCAAGTGGAGTGAGCCAAATGAGAAGTCCTGGGGGCATGTTAACTTTGAGAGGCCCAAGGAAGAAGCCCACCAATCAATACGTGAATTGTCAGCGAGAGAGAGACGTATTTACAAGGCACAGTGTCTCGGAGGAAAGCTGATGGAGTAATTCAGGGACAGGTGGACTTTCCTTAGTGGGACTGTTTGGGAACTGGTTGATTTTAGCCATGGGTTTCCGGAATGTGTCTGTCACTTAGTGCCGGGCTCTCAGAAGCTCCTGCACTAATAGGAAACTGTCATTTATGGATTTGGCCAAGTTAAAACTGATTCTGGTGGTTACATGTGGCCAAAGGACAAGAAGTCCTTTCCTGGGAAGGCGGGAACATCTTCATTTCATGTCTGTGAATAGGTTTTGCAAGAAGCAGTAGTAAATAGCAAAAAAGAGAGAAGATGATTGCTGAAGTGATCATCTTTCTGTGGTGCAAAACTGAAAACATATTTTAAATAGACTTTGATTAATAAAAAGAATCAGGTAATCAGAGAGGCAAAGGAGAGAATGCCATTCAAGACTTGCGTCAGAACCTTGGACTTGTCCCTAACCCCTCGGCTCCTTTATCTTTCAAAGGAGGCTGGACTGGATTTTTACTTCAGGATCCATCCACCTCTGCAACTGGATATCAGTTTTTGTGTACATATACACAAGTGTGTGCCTGTGTGTGTGCGTGCACACGATCACATTTTAAGTTTGGGATAAACTCTAAATAACATTTCAGGAGAAATAAAAATGTAAGAACTAGATGTGTCTTCCAAGTTAAGTGATGGGGAGAAGAGGAAAGATTATTCTTGCTTGAGGGTTACATGAAATCCTAGGTTATTATAGTTTGTTTTCTTCCCTTCTACACATAAGGTTGTGAAACTTGGAGCAAAAAAGAAACAAAAGGACAAGATTATAAAGGATATTCAGCCAAATATTCAACTCTTTAAAAAAATTCTACTCTGGATAAAAGCAGAATACAATTTTGTATGTGTATAATAATCTCTTATGTAAGTAAAGAAAAAAAACTTAGAATTTCCTAAAAGATTAGAAGAAAATACAGCAAGAGCTAATGTCAGTTTCTGAGAGTGGTATAAAGGGTAAATTTTCAGTTTTTATAATTTTCTGTATTTTTTAAATTTTTTTACGGTGATCAAAGCAATTTAGTGCAAAGAAATTCCACTTTATGAAGACTCTCAGGCCCATGCTCTGTGGTAAAGCCAGTGTCAACGGCTCGAGTTGGGGATAAAAGACCCAAACCCTGCTCTTCAGAAGCACAGTGTATAGTGGGGGGCGGCCCAGGGCCATGGGGGGGCAGTTGAGGGGCCAGAACACCCGGAAATGGAAAGACGTGGGCCGCATTCTTCAGGTGAGGACGAGCCTGGGCCAAGGCTCAGAAGTGAGAGAATAACTTTCCAAAAACAATGGCTGGTTCGCTCTGAGCTTGGTGAGCCCAGAGGATGCAATAGGAAGGGACAGAGATGAGGCCAAGAAGGGTCGAGATCTCAAGACTCCAGCAAGCAGCTAAGGAACCGGAGCTTTACCCTGGCCATTAGGTTTTTTAAGTGCCCAAAGACCCAATCCTGAGACTTTGGGGGACCTTAATGAACCTTTATTTCTGCCCAACTTATGGGGCTGATTTGGAAACCTCTCTAGGGAGGTTTGAACGATCTGACAGACTTTACCAAGGTGACCAGGGTCCTCTTTTCCTACGAAGCCTTCAAAGGCCCGTATTGGCCTCTCTACTACCTGATGGAATAAAATCACAGAAAAAGCATCTCTCCATGAACATAACATATTTTAAGACTTTAATCAAGACACTGGAAGAGAATGCCACTGATCCTAACTTCTAGTCCTCTCCTCTCACCTCCCTGTGAAGGCGTCTGGAGAGCCAATGCTGAGGATCAGATAAAGTTCGAAAAAAGAGTCACTTGCAGCAGACATATGCCCTAGAGTGGACACGGACAGCAAAGGTCTGATTAGTAAACACATAACTACATAGGTCCTCTTGGTGAGAGGCTTCTGTGAAATTCCCAGAACACTCTAATAGCGTTTCTCACAAGATTGTGATTTATGGGTCAGATGTTTTCCCCTAGTTCAAGAAGTTTTTGAGCTCTTGTATAGAATGTAAATATAATCTTCCCAATCTAGACTTCCTACAAACTCATTTCCAAAATATTTCAAATGTGCAGCAGGTATTTCAGGAAATGTGATATAAAATAATTATACCAATTTGTTCTTATCAGAAAAGCGACTGCATTTTTGGACAGGAAAAGTCATGCTAAGTGGATCAGTTGGTTCTCTTTTAACTGAAATTAGAGAACCTGGGGTGTGTTCACCTCTACAAAAGTTGCAGGTGGGAGAAGAGAGGATATCCTGGCAACTCTAGAATAATTGTATCAGGAAGAGGCCAATTAAATGAACCGTCATAAAATAACACCAAGTTTCACATTAAATAGCAGAGGCAAGATTCCATTTAAATATTGTAATTGTAACTCTAATCTAACAACTAGAAAAAAAGCAAGAATAGGTTTTGCTGGCATGTTTTGGCATGTTTCTCTGGCAAAACTATATAACGTGATCCAAAATCCTTGAATTCACTTCTGACTTTTGCAGCATAAAGAGGTTCATTTTTGCAAATACGTTAGAAAGATTCATCGATTTTTCCTAATGGCATCTCCTGATCTTTGTTATTTAAAATATGCTTTTTTGAAGTCCCATTTTGTCATCTTCCTTGTTAAAATACTCTCTTCTTCGATTCAAAGTTACTTTCAGTAACTTCATAAAATTCTACATCTTTAGCCAGATTCACAAGTTCATTTCACAAGTAGGTTACATTACATGTGCCTTGTATTATAGAATCTTCACATTGTCTGGCAATCAGCAAGGAATGAACCAACAGAGAGGGAGCTCAGAGAAACAGATACACAGAAGAGATATTTAAGTAGAGGTCAATTTTATAAGTGTCCGGTTAACTGGGAAATATGTCAATTTTGTGACAACTTTTACTTCTCTACAAAACCTCATAACCTTATCCTGCATACCAAGACCCTTTGTACTTTCTTAGTAATTTCCTCCAGATAAGATAAAAAGGGGTGGGTTTGTTTTCTAACGGCAGACTACTGTAGACAAATGATGTGAGAGCAGAAATAAAAGTTGGAAGATCAAAATTTGCTCCCTTACTCTGCCACACATAGGGATTCATTACCATGTGTAACCAGGAGTAACCTTAGATTCAGAGGCGACACTTTCACTTGCCCTTTGAGATCTACCATGAGGTGTTTACAGCGTTACCTTATCTGACTCTGGATTAACAAGTCCTGTTTCGTTTTAGAGGCTGCCTGACAATGTCATTTCTGTGAACAAGGGAATCACAGGTCAATCTTAGGAAAAGAACCCAGAAAGGAGGTATCCCGAGTGCAGGTTAAGGGGAGACTGCAGTTGGGGAGAGTGGAACAGAAGAGGGACATCATCAACTGGGCATAAATAGGGAGAGGAGTTGAAGGGCTCAAACTCCACGGATGAGACTCAATTTCCAATCAGCCACATTCTCGGGATGAAACTGAATGGCCTAACATCCTGAATATGCCAGTCTTGTCTACAACCAGAAACGGACCAAAGTCTACGCCCCCTCCACCCAGCCGTTGGTGGTCTTCATATACACAGTTTGTATTTACCACATTTTCCCTTATATTGAGGAAGAGATAACTGCGTGGCTGACCAGATAGACTCTGAGTCCCTAGAAAGAAGGGACCACACCTCTTATTCATCTTTGTATTTCCACCCACTCTTCCTTCTCCACCATTTGCTATGTCTCTCTTCCTTGCACATAGTAGGTGCTCAATAATTTGTTTATTGAATGGAACCCAGGTCTTCCAGTCAACATTAAGTCTGATGTTCACAAAGAAAGAGCATAGAAAGCCATACCAGCAAAGGCCCTGAGATGTAATTCTTCTATAAGTCTAAAGTCAGAGGGAAGGGGGGAAAAAGGCAGTCTCACATGGTCTGAGAAACAATAGAGACCTTTAGACCTAAGCCACCTTTACCCAACCCTGCTTTTAGAGAACTGAACACAACAATCTGTCAGCAGCCAAAGGATGCTATAAAAGGATGTTCTTGATATTTAACATTCCTAAATTCCTTCTCATACTATGAAAGCAAAGAGATCTATAATTGTCCTTTCCTGGTCTGAAGATTTCCAGGGACTGCTCATATTGCAAGCCAGTAACACCATCCAATATAAGATGCCTCATTAATCACTAAGCAGCTGGAAAGGTCCTGACAAGAGATCTCTTGACTTCAGAATTGTTAAGATCTTTTTCAACTGTTGGATGCCAACTCTTGCCCAATTATTTTCCATAACAATATCTGCATCTAGTGCCTTCAGTGTAAGAACACAGTGAGGTCTCCACATCTTTAATATAGGAAATCTGCTGCCTTTCCCAAAGTACCAACCTGACAAATAGCCTCCTAAGCATCCCTTAAAGAATTGAGGATAGTTGTCTTCAAAACAAATTAAAGATCTTCATTTTCTAATGCCTATGAAAGGCATAATTATTTTGCTACTAATCATTGTTCTACTCTGTTCAAGCTCAAGAAGAAACAATCCAGGCCAACTTCAGGTCCTTTGCAATGCTCATTAATCTTTCAACAGTCTTCGCATATATTGTCAAGAACTGAGCACTGACCCAATTATATACCTGTGGCAAAGATTCTAGACTCCTTGTGTCATCTGAGTCAGTTTAATAACCCTCTGCTTGAATCAAGTACAAAGGCATGACAGATGCAATCCCATCCTCAACTGCTTTATACTAAACCTAATAATCAAATCATTAGGCCGCCACTTAGGCATGTACTTAGTATCTGATTCATCACGGAGGCCCCATCAGGATGACGTTCTACTTAAAGTCAGCTATTGCACTGGACCACGTCAGAGTTTTATTTCAATCTATGCATTCAATTATTAATTAATATCTCTCCTATTTTCCAGAGTAAGAGTAATTTTTGCTCATCTCACAGGGACAGAATTCAGATATTCCAATCAAGTCTCAAAGTGGTGAGGAAGACGCAAAGTTTTCATAGGCATCCTTTCAGCCAGTGCTTGTGGGCAGCGGGCCTGGGCCTCCTCGGAAGAGTGGAAGACCAGGTTCTACCAGGACAGAGCGTTGGGAGCCTCCTTCATATCTGGCGGTAGCAGAGCCAGGTCTCACTTCCAGCAGACAAGAACGGAGAGAAAACTCAATCCTGACTGCAATCTAGCAGCACTCAGCGGCTCACCAAAAACCCCCGAGACTTTCGAGAGAGAATCTAAGAACTGGCCAACTATCCCTTCTCTACGGTCCCACACTGCCCCTGTGTGAAGACAAAGGCGAGCAAAGGAAAGAACGTTTGATTTGGTCCTAAGAAGAAAGGTCATCCTTGGACTGTTAGTGGACGTCACACACTCGCCCTTTTGCCAAGGTCCAAGCTGGGGCAGCCCATGTAATCAGTCCCTGTACAGGCTACAAAAATGCACTGTAAGGATGTTGCCCTGTGTTACTCAACGTCTCCCTTATAAGGACCCAGGCAATAACCTCCTCCTTAAAATAAAGGAACTTTATTTTAAAATAAGGAAACTTCAAACAAGGAAAACAGTGTAACTTGCATTCCTTATTTTACCTTATTTTTCATAAATTCAGCTAACTTCAGTCCCTAACCAGAGTGGTTTCAATGAGATCATCTGCGATGCCTCTTTATTCATCTCCTTCTAAAGGGCTTCTGCTCTACTGTATCCTTTAAGTATGTTATACTCAGTCCTGTAAGCTGCTTCAAGCCAAATGCTAGAGATCTATAAAATATGCCATTCTTGGGTAAATGTCCATCTTTCCTGGGACACTCTTACCTGCATATGAGTCTATTTTTCACCAAAGCTGTAAAGATCTCCTGAAACAGTTTATGCTGGGGATGTTTGCTGAAATTCCTCTCATTCTTGTAGTTTATACTGAGATGAAACAAACAGAAAAGTATTTCATAACAAAAATTATTTAGGATGCCTCAAAGTTACCAAAGAAAGATCACATGTATTCATGCAAGGGTTAAAGGATTCTTGGATTTTAATATATTGCCAAAGGCAAGTATCAATTGTTAAAATAGGAAATAGAAATTCAGTTATAAAGTTAATATTAAGGATTACAGTCAAGCATATATACTTCATTTTACCACATTAACTAAATTATGCCCTACAAACACGTAACAGCTAAAATTGGTCAGAGGAAGGAAAGGAGTATGGGGAGAGCAAGAGTGATTGGAGCACATTATCTAGACAGCTGAGCAATAGGCAGAGAACTCCCTCCCTTCACTTTCCTACCCGCCAAGACCTCGATGGCTGCTATAGCTGTTACCCCAGTGGCTGTGGACATATTTCCTTATAGGTAGTAGGGATTTATTACACACAGTCTACACCCTTCATTCGTGAGAGTTTTTGTGGTTGCTTATGTTGTGTGAGTGTGCATGTGCGTATGCATGTGTTTAACAAGTCCAGCTTCGGCTTCTTTTTTCTGATATTACAGCCATCAGAGGTTAAAAATATCCCAAATATTATACTTTAGAACTGGGAGAGGATAAGTGCTAATGTACAAAAGGGTCACATTGCTACAGAATATATGATACAACATTTTTGTGCATGATAAAGGAGACTAATTTTAAGATCTGGGCCAAATAAGCTGTAAATACATAAACATACCAACTCAAAGGCAATCTCTGGATGCTTTTACTGCCATCTGTACCATTCTGCCTTTGCAGATACCAACGGGCAGTGTGTCCCTACCCTGGGCAGATGAGGGTTATGACGGTTTCTTAGTGCATGGACACTAGTACACTGAATATGTAACAATGTTTAAAGAATTTAGTGCTCCTCACTACAAGTGTATTTTAAAAATATGAACTCATAACATCACGCAACTTTTGTGAACTATTAAATTCACTGTCATAAAATGATAGGGAAACAAAATCTAGGCCAAATAAACGATCATTCTAGAATATTCATATTGATATTTCGTGCCATTCACTGTTTACATGGCACTTAGTGCCAAAACATCTTCACACTTTGTAAAACTGACAGAACCAGCTCCTGGGAGGGGAGGGGCCTTGGGAATGTGCAGCTTCCAGAAGGTCTGCATGGCGACAGGAGAGACAAACATGGGCTGACACTTCCAGTGCTAAAGGTGAGGTGCAATCCCTTCACCTGAAAACCTGATTGTTTTGACAACCACAGTCTTCAGCCACGCATCTGTTCACAGCCACGGGTTCCTCCTCCTCACTGCTGGTGAGCTATGGGAGGTATGGGCACCCCGAGCGAAGACAAGGCTTGGAACCCGCTCCCGGCTCAACACTGTGCAGCCACTTCCTCATGGACCGAACGCCAAATGCGTGTCAGCAACGTGTCCTGAAGCTCCCGCTCAGTTTCGCCGGCAGCCAGTAAGTCTATAATTTACACACTATTTCTGGGAAGGGTTTAAGCACGCACTAAAATTATTAAGAACCCTCATGGTAAATTTTGAAATGGGTTTTCAATTTTAGCTCCCATGATAAACGTAAGTAAAGCTCTGGGCTCATTAGAATAGGTTGCTAAAGACAAGAGAGATACTGGATTTCTTACCTAAAATTTTCAAGTTCGACAGCTTCTGTGGACTCATGCCACTGACCTCGAGCTCTGTGTCCACCCGCCTTGATAGAGGGCTCAGACTTCGTCATGTTATTCTGGGCACTATCAAAGGTAATGGCTGGAAGCTACAGAAATAGAAGCACAGAGAACTTGAGGGTAACAATTCAGCACAGGATAAAGTAAGTAACAAAATGGGGGGGAGGCAGGGTGAAGGGAATGAGTCTTTTTTCAAACCAATAGTTAACATGACAGCTACGGCCAATGTAGGGGTTTTCCAAGATTTGAACACCTGTGACTTAAACACTTCCTCCTCTCTCTACCTGAGGCCGCTTCATGTTCCTCATAACTTGTAACACCCCCTGTCTTATCTTACAGTTACTTAAGCGTTTTCAGTCTCCCTTGATTAAAGTGTCAGCTGGAAATGAGCAGGAAGTGGTCTGTTTCTGTTCAATGCTGTGTCCCCACCACCTCAAACAGTGCTGGGGCAGAGGTCTGAGCAAGGCCTAGGCATTAGGATATTTTGAAGTTTCTTGATGATTCAAATGTGCAAGCAGAAAAGAGAGTTTCGGGATCCAGCTAGAACACCCTGGTACAGAGTGGAGCCCCAAACTGAAAGTCATCATTCGTTCGTTGATTCATTCATTCATTCATCCGTTCATTCATTCTTCAGCACTTATCAATCATACACACTACTTGTCAGGTGTTAGGGATAAAAAGGTAGAGAAGATCCTATTACTTTTAATTGGTCTGAATATCGTGAAAATATATTATAGAATTCACCATAAGAAAAGTAAAATGTGCTTAAATCAACTACAACCACTTGAGCATGCCCCACTGGCTATATGAACCAGTAATTATTTACATACTACATTCTCAAGTTATCAGCATTCAAATGGCTTCATTTACCAATATTTACCTACAATGGAGACAACCTTGAGAACTGGTTCTTGTACCACAGTAAAGCTGAGCATAGTGCAAACAAATAGCCTATTCTTTCCAAAGTACAAACAAGGGATGTTCTATAATTAGCTAAATTACTACATATTTAAGTAGAGCATAATATAACAGATTAAAGGATTCAATTTTCAGTAAATCATTCCATTCTACACATTATAATTATCAAATAAAGCTACAATATGTTGTATTCGTCTCATTCCATCAAAGTATTTGATAGAAATCTGCATAAGGACATCATTTCCTTATCCAAACAGAATATCTGAATTCTAGTAAGGCAGTCAGCTTACAGAGCAATGCATAATAAGAATATTGTTAAACAGGTAGCAAAAGAAAACCCCACAAAAAGCAAAAAACCCAAAATCCTTCATCATATGCTAGCCACAACTGAGTTCTCTCAAAATATTAATAATAAATCTTTCATCCTGTAAACGAGGATGTTGTCTTCTGGAGGTTGTGGATTCGCCCCACTGAGGTAAGTACCATTTCATAGGTGAGAAAACTGGCCCAGCGGGGCTAAGTGACTTGCCTCAGGGTCACAGCTAGCAAGGGACGAGCTGAGATTCAAATCCAGACAATCTCCCTCCCTCTCCAACATGCTCAGTCCTCCAACATCTATTTATGTATCTCCAGTGATGAGAAACACACTCTTACACCAGCCCATTTGCTTTTCAGAGGTTTCCTTCTGAATGAGATGAAAATGCCCCCCTGTGTTCCATCCCTGTCTTCCAGTCCAGCACCATCACCTTCCACAGTATCTGAAGGATGAAAGTGTTCCTTTAAACATGTCAGGTGACTCCTTCTGGATGGAAGGCCTCCCCAGACTCCATGCTGTGAGGACAGACAGCCCTGTGGAGAGGCCTCCCCAGCAAAGAGCACCAAGTGTCCACCTCAGGGAGTGAGCCACCTTGGAAGTGGACCCTCCAGCCTCAGGTGACGTTGGCAGGACCACAGCCTCACTGACACCTGACTGCAACCCCATCGGAAACCTGAGCCAGGACCATCCAGGAAGCTGCTTTCAATTCATGCCCCACAGACGGGTGAGGGACAATAACGACCATTGTTGCTTTAAACCACTAAGTTTGGGAATGATTTGCTATGCAGTATTTGATGACAAATCCACCAAAGAATAAAATATGAACCCACAAGGCCATACAATATAGATAAACAAGTGGAAAAATTTTTTTTAAAACACACCCCAAGTTCTGGCTACATGAAACTGGCCACCCATCCCGGAAAGCACCGTAGTGTTTGACCACTCCATGCCCGGGCGGGCACTGCAGGCTGAAGCTCTAGATCACCTTTCGGGGCTCAGCCCAAACACCTCCCGGTGAGCACCTGCCAAGCCTTCCTGGCTGAGCTGTTCACGCCCTCCCTGGTGGCACCACTGTGCTGACCTCTCTTAGAGCACTCATCACGGTTTACTGCAATGACTCGATGCACATCAGCCTCTCCTCCTCGAACCTGGCCACCCCGAAGGCAGCACCATCACATCTGTCTAGCTTCGTGTTCTTAGCACCTCTCACAGAGCCTGGCACATAGAAGGTGTTCAAACGGGAAGCTGCTGGATGAATGCTTGCTTTGTCCACAGTCTCTTGCTAACCTGATTCACCTGGTGCATTACCTCTGGCCAAGTTCATCCATCAGCATGTTTGCTGCAGGCACATTGTTTGCAGGTTGATGTGTGAGACACTGGGTATAAGCAAGCAGGACAGCCATGGGCTCTGCCCTCAAGGAGTCTGCAGACCCATGAAGGGGAGGGGTTATACTAGCATAAAGACATGCTGCAAAATTAGTGAACAAGGCTTTGTTGTGGTGGAAAGTAAAGATAGTAAGGTGGGCCATGGACCAGGACGCTAGGAGTAATCCAGAGTGTTCTAGGCAGATTTTACACAGGCTGGCAGGCAGAGAAAATCTACGGTGCTTTAGAAACTGAAAGGTCCCTGAGCAGCTTGAATGGTCCCTGAGCAGCTTGAGTGGAAATGAAAGAGACTGAAGAAGAAAGCCAAGGACCTTCCTAAAATTCTGATCATGTCACTTCTGCTTGGCAAGTTCAGCATTCCCTGTTGCTCACGGGCCCAGGTACAGCATTTGTGGATGGGCCTCCACACACTACGGTTTCCCCTAGCTTCACTGCTCTCTGCTTCCGATAGAAACGTCTAGTCACCGTTTGGCTTCAGTGCTTGCCATCTGCTTCCCTCCAGATAGCTCATCATTTTATTCACTCCACCCACAATCCTTCCCCATCAACTCTGCTGACGAAAACCCAGCCCAGTTTTCAAGAACCACCTCCTTCCCACGACTCACACTCGAAGTTGGCTGCTTCATCCCCCTTAAAATCCGTGTACCCGCTGTCCGTGCCACTCGTCCAGGGTTCTTGTCCTCCTCGTCACGTACCCGGAATGACTTTCCTACGCCTGCTGTCAGGCCACAAGAACTGTGCCCCATGCTTTTTCTTTCCACAGCATCTACCAAAACCTCTTTTATTTCAAAGGCATTTAATGGACCTGTAGTTAATTTTTTCTTCTATTTTTTCTATTGCAAACCGATTTCTCAGCTCTCTATGGCTTTAAATGGAGGGGGGAACCGAAATTCCAGCTCTAGGCAGATTACTTCAAGATCCGTGAAAACCTCTGGTGAAATCTCCAACCAACTCTGTAATTTCCCTTTGTGGCAACAACCGTGGAGCAGTTCTTTTCCTTGAATTACTTGGTTTGCCTGGGTTATGATTATGATGAAGGCTGGGGTCCGCACCTGCCTCTGTGTCTGCCCCCCTTCTGTCACCCTGTGGGATGGCCTACAGAACAGCAGCGCTAATGTGCTGGAGAGCAGCGGGACAGAGCGCAAGCAGAAGCCCGGAGCCCAGGGCGCAGCGAGGGAGGCGGTGGGGCTCGTTAGCTTCGGACGAAGGACATTCAGCTCTTGCGATTCTCTGCCCACCCACAAGCTAGATTTCCTCTGGCACCGGTTCAGTGGCCATCTTGGCCCGTTTACAGAAAACAGGCCAGAACTTGCTAGGACAGAAATTCGGGTGAGTGGGCCTTAATCTCAAGTTTCCATTTCCAAACTGACTGCTGAAAGTCGCAGAGCCAGTGGCCGACTTACATATCTCGGTGGCATTTCGGCAGAACTCTGACTCTGCTTCGCCCCAGCCCTTGTTTTCCTTTCTTCTGTGGCCCTGGTTTTAATTAATGATAACCTGCCATACTTTATAAGCCTCCTTACTCTCTTTCTGGAACAAGTAAGATATAAATAAATTCTTGATTTATACTCTCCAGTATCTCTCTTCTATAAATGCCTCCACATTATTTTATGGGGAGGAGAAGAGGGTGTTCAGAATAAGATTTATTATTTTAACATTACAAATGAACAAAAGTTTTATAAACAGAATTAAGAATGAATTTTGTGAACCTCAGGACCTTCACATAGTTGAACACAGTTATGTCATTTTTTTTTCTTAGAACCATCTGCTTTCTGAGTAATTCAAACATTACAAATACACATCTTCATATGTGAAATAGTCCACAAAAAGATATACCACGTGAACTTGTCGTACAACAGACTGCAAATTCTAAAACTGGTTACGGGGGGAGGGAAAGTACTAAACTCACTTTAGTTAAGCCAGGCAGGTGTTGAAAGGGGACACAATAGATCTCGTGGGCATGAGCTTCAAAGCTGTAAAACTACTGCCAAAACCATCACTGGTGATTCTTTTACCCTGGCAGAGGGTTATTATACATACTTGTGTGGTAACCCAAGTCTTAAGGCACAGTTCGATTTGGCAAAAACTGACCAAGAATTCACGGAATAGAGGATACAGTGAAGCAGAGGCAAAGTTGTTGGCACTGGGAAATCTATCCCCTTGCCAGGAAATTAGACGTGTAGACAAGTGTTTCCAAAACAAGGGAGAAAATAATGCTACGAGAGTGAGAGGGACTCACTTCTAGAGCAGAAGATAAAGGAAAGCTTTTTCAGCAGGTGGCGTCATTAGAGTTGAGTCTTGGAAATAGGTGAGATTTTATACAAAAGAAATTTGGGAGAAAGGAATAGCAAATGAAAAGCAGAAGTCTGATAGTATGGTAACAACTTACAGTGAGAAAGAGTGAGAACTGCAACCAAAACTGCATGCTGAGTCACCCTGCTCACCTTCCCAGGAAAGAACGGACTGGATTTGGGCAGCCATTCATGAAGGTTTGTGAGCAGTGAGCCAGAAGGATGTTAGGCAGTCGAGATAGACAAAGGGTAAGACCGACGCTGAAACAGGTGAATGAGAAGAAGGGAGCTCCTGGGGGGGTAGTATCAATAACAGAGAACAAGGAACTGAAAGGAGGAAAAATACTTTAAGGCCATGTTTACTCCAAATCAATGTTTATTCAACTTGTTTTTGAACTGTACATAATTCAATTTCCCAAGTCATTTAAAAGGTATCTCGGTGGTTAGAGGCACACATTGCAGAGATGAAGTGTTTGGGTTCAGATCTGTATTCTACCCTTAGCTGTCTGTATGAGCTTGGGAAAGTCACTTAACCTCTCTGTGCCTCTGGCTCCTAATCTGTGAAAGTGGGAGCTCTGGTTATTAAGCAGGGTAAAGCAGGAAAAACACCAGGTACATGATAAGTGTTCCCTAAAATGAACTATCATTATTTGGCCTTTATATGCCATTAAATCATTAGAAAGTCACTCGCCACTATAAATAAGTAGATAAAAATGCTGGCGTTCTCTGGAAAGTTTGGCTGATATAACAAAGATCATCGATGTTGAGTTACCATAACATGAGCTCTTAAACAAATGAAACAAGAGTAGCATAGCAGACTTCAGAGGCATGCCACCAGGGGTCAAGTCCCATCTGTGCCACTGACTAGTTAAAGGTGCTAAATAAGTGTCTTCTATTATTATTATTAGCATTGCTGTGTTGTTTCCCAAACCTCCAGAGGAGGCCTTTAATCTCATGACTCTCCAAAGTCTTTCAGAAGTAAAACCCAAAAGAAATGTTTAGAGATAAATTTTTTTCTGCCTAATAAAAACATAAAAATGCTATTATAAAAATAGCCCAAACTCACTCCTTTCCCCTCTTTTCAGTAAGAGACATTTGAAGCAAGCCTCAAGAGTGGTCCTAGAGCAAGAGGGCAGCACAGGGCGGGTGGAGGGGAAAAGAAGGGAAATGTGGTGAAAATGCTTTGAAAAAATCAATTGCCCAAAACTCTGAAGACTTGAACATCGGGCATTCAATAGAAGGCATGCTGTTTCTAGACTTTAGAGCTTTGGTAATGAGGACACGTGGCGACAAGCACAGAATAAAGCAGGAAATCTACTTGAACCAGGTATGAGAGAAACAGCTGGGCAAAGAAAGACAAAACATGTGAAAGAACAAAGAGAAATAGACATATCATTCATAAAGATGTTAAATGGATCCCTTTGGAAACATGTGATTTCCTTTTTATTGACTTATGCACCTTCTTTGAAAACACTACCTGTTGTTTGCTTGACTGAACGTTCAAAAGGCACCGAAGTCTTTTAAGATCTGAATAGTCCCTAGGAGAAAGAATAGCACAGTGTCAACCAACAGAAGGCTTCGGGTGAGCAGTCATGTTACCCACTGATGGCCTTGCCACCGGAAGGCCTGCTTTTATGGGCTGAAACATATACACGCAAACATTTCCTTTAGAACTCTATAAATGATCAGACATTTCAGTAAACACCGTAACCCAGAGTAGCAGTTGTCAAAGGTCTACCTATTTCTCAAAAAGCTATTAAATCTGGTTGCTGGCCACTGCCTGAGTTAATAATTAGCAGACTCAATAGGGGGTTACCTGGTGGTGATTCCTTGCTGTTTTTTATCGGTTGATTTTTCTGTGGTCTTCACCGTTCTGTCTTGATCAGGCATTGTAAGATGTCAGTGCCTCAGGATTAACATTGCATTCCTTTCAAGGTAAAGCAGAGGGGAAAACTTTAGTTCAGTTGTGTGCTCCAAAATATTCTCAGTTAATACAGCCAAAAGTCACGACATTTACTTAAATATGCAAAAACTAACATTTATTTCTAATACAATAATAAAAATGTTAATATGCGTACCATTTACTATTTCATTCAAAGGTACATTTAGAGCATGGCTTATAATTATAGCACCAGAGCCTATATTTTCTAAGTCATCCTTGATTTCAAATATTGTGACTCATTGTCCCAGCAAGTATTGTTCTGTACGTCATGAAAATGCTCTCATTGGGGTTTCCAAAATATATATCTATAAACAAATACCTAATCCTAACTGATGCTATTATGCCTTCTTACTTGTCTTTCTTGACAAGAATCCTTAAGCATAAGCTGCTAGTTAAGGGGTTCCTCCTTCATGCCCAGAAGAGTCCCAGAGAAAGTCTCATCCACTTGTAAATAAGCATTACAGTGTCCAGAGAAACACATAAAATGTCACTGGATTTCCAGAATTCCTAAAGTGTTTGAGCTGCCACCTGAATCCCCACGTGGATCAATTCCAGTCATAAGCTCTTCTGCAACAGCTGGGTCAGTCTTGCACAACCCCTGAACTCACCCAATCATCCTGTTAAAAACCAGACAACAGGCCCAAAATGGAGTCACTTATGCTAAGCGCCACGTCACTGAACCAAGACTTAATTACAGCTTCAGCTCTCCCAGAAATGGAAACTTAAGCCAGCAAGTAGTCGGGTGATCTTCCTGACAACACCCTACCATGCCTTTGCGGCAAAGCAACCTCACAATAACCGACTTGCTTTTTGCCTGGTACAACTTCCTTGCTCCTGCTCCCTCCTGCTTGTTAAAGTCTTTCTTCTCTTACAGCAACTCGGAGCTGCCCAATTTATAAACTGCTGAATAAAGGCAATAAAATCTTTAAAATTTACTCAGTTGAACTTTGTTTTTTAACAAGTGGGATAGTGAGCTTCAGAATACAACCCAGTGAGCATTTCAGTCTTCTGAATTAAGCTTGGGAGTCATCATCACTTTTCCAAAAATAAATTTTAGGACTACTTTCCACCCCCACTCAAAATATGAGTTCACAAATAGACAGAGCAATTTGTTTGCTTTTTTCCCCTTAATAAACAATTTATTCAATTGTTTTAGTTTCCAGAATAGAAACAAAAAGAAAGTTGAGGATACCCATACTTTCAACTATATAGCAAATACAATATTAAATATACCATTGGTTTAATTTGATTGGATGTAAAACTTTCCACTGTGCTTCAGTGCCATAGCTTGACTTCACAGTGTGTTTATCGGGCATGAAGGAGCAGGCATTATGGTCTCATAATTGCATGCCTTGATGTATTATGAAATCGATGGTCAAGGTCCAAGTGTTTCAGAGGTATTTAGAGGCAAAAGGAATTGCCAGTGGGTGTTTCACTGCAACAGAATCTAGTAAAATTTAATTTTGTGAAGTGTACAAAGACAGTTTAAGGAATTAAAAATGATTTTTCCAAGACAGTTGTCATGTCTGTGACAAAGAGTTGAGCTGAAATTAAGAGTTGGGGGCCAAGACAATCATCACAGGTGCACACCAAGAAAAACACATCATTGATATTTTAGGATTGTGCCTACTAGAACATAACACTAAGGACTCATTCACTCAGCAGGTATTTGTTTTCTATGTACAGCCTCAGACAGGAAACTGCTAAAGGTAAACGAGGCTATCACAATGTTGCGATTCTACCACAGGCAGAGAAAACCCACTTAGGAGCTTTAAAAAATGTTTTGTATGGTATTCAGGTAGAGAATCTGAATCCGAAAAGAAAGGAAAGAAGGAAGGGAGGAAGGGAGGTTGGGAGGGAGGGAGATCTGTAAATTATTCTTTAAAAGCAAAAGATCCAAGTGCTTTTTATAGACAGATATTAAAATACCCCCAAAATTTTCTAAAATAAAAGGAAATCCAGTCAAAATAAATAGAATCTAATTTTACTTTTCCCTCAAAGACAGAGGGAAAATTCCACATAGACACACTGGCCCTTTGGCTTCGAAATCCTGCTCAGACCCTGGCTGCAGACTGTTTTACAAGGAGGAAATGAAAGCTACCAAGATTAGCACATGAAAATGTGTGGAAAAGCTCACAGGCCTCTTCTGCTAGAATTCACATCCACAGCAGTCAAACCCTGCTAAACACCCTGCCTTATTCCCTTGTTTAATCACTGTAATTTTATTGACCCGGTGTGTGAAGAGGAAATAATCACCTAATAGTTTTATCAGTTTAAGATTAGGATTTACTCTCTGAGCTGGAAGAGTGAAAATAAATAACTCCCTGGAAATGTTTCACTTAATTGAACAGTAAACAAATCCATCAGAATCAGTAGAAACAGATAGTTGTCTTTATGTTAAAAAACAAAATCCTTTCCACCTGATGGCTGTTAATATAGAAACTATTCCAAAAAAAATAACTTTGAGAATTTGGGAATGCTTTAAAATATTTCATCTAATTTTATTTTAAAATAAAAATGATGACACTATACCAATAATCCTAAATGGGGCTAGGGATGAAGAAGCCGGTTTGGTGGCAGGGAGGGCAGTTCAGATCTTAAGTCAAGTTGCCCAGAGGAAGACAACTTATTGAAAAAGTGCTCCCAAGACAGGTCAAGCAAGGGTGCTACCTAAGGCAAGAGCTCTCCAGAGGGTAGCTTCAGTCAGATTCCAAGGAACACTCCAGAGGGTACAGATTACGCCTCAGAGCTGTCTAAAGCTGAGGGAAGGGAGCCCAGCTTTCATGCTCCTAAAACCTCCAGTCACTGGTTACGGGCCACCAAGAGAGGTCATAACACCCAAGGCACTCCTGTCTGGGGAGTAAGGAGACTCCAGTAGCCTCGGGGCAGTCCTTCGAAAAAGAGATACAGGAACTGGCTGTCAGAAGCAAAAGAACACTGAGGCCAATACCCAGGACAAACAAACAGTCATAGGGATGGAAGCTCAGGGTGGAATGCCCATGTCATCCAGTGTGGTCGCCGACTCCAGTGCAGGAGCTGTGGGTGATGAGGGTCCAAGAATCTCTGCTGTGGCTGCACCGAGCCCGAGCCTCCTGCAGGAGCTCTCAACTGCTGAGTTGCATTTCCCTCCTCCTTTGCTTGACCTCTCCACACGCGAGCATGACCTTGAGGCCTAGCAGCTAGCTTGGCGTCTGGCCCCTCCCCTTCTCTATCTACCCCCTTGTCCCTAAGGGATCTCTTGCACTGCCATGGCTTTATAATTCCAAACGTACACGTTCAGCTCTAACCCATTCTGACCTCCTCGATGCGCTGTCATCACCTGGATGTCCAACAAGCATCCCGAATTTAATATACTCCAAACCAAACTCCGACCCCCACCCCCAGACCGCAGGGCCCCCATCTAGTCACCGGCACCACTCAGCTAGTCTAGACAGAGCTCTCGGTCCCTGCCCCTTCCCTGCCACATTCAGCCACCACCAAGACCAGTCAGTCAGCTTTCCCTCGTCTCCACTCCCACTGCCACGGCTCTGTAGTCCCTGCCACCATCTCTCCGGCCTGGCCGCTGTCACCACCTCCTCACTAGTCTCTCTGTTTCTGCTCTTGCTCCTCTATATCCGCAGGAGCCCATGGGATTAATTTAAATTTTGAATCAGATCTGCCACGGGCGGTTTACAGCCTCCCTGCGGCTGCTGCTGCACCGGCCTCTAACCACGGCTGCTTCCCCTCTGAGCCTGTCCTCTCCCTCTGGCCCGCTCCCCTGCAGCCACGCTGGCCTCCTCCCAGCCTCATTCCTGCCTGAAAGCCTTGGCACTTGCCACTCGCTGTGCTGTTCCCCTCTCACATTCTCCAGCAGGCTCCTTCATGTCATTCAGGCCTCAGCTCAGATGTCCCCTCCTCAGTGAGGGCTCCCCTGATAAATCTCTGCAACATATTCACTCCCACACACTCATTTTTACCACCTCCCCCCGTTTTATTTCCTTCTGGAGCTCATCAATGTCAGAAACCCTCCTGTCCATTCGTTGGTTTCCTTGCACTAGATCATAAGCCCCATGTGGACGGAGATTGTGTCTGTTTTATCCACAAATATATCCCCAGCACACAGAACAGCACTTAGAATAGTGCCTGGCAAGGTGTAAGCACAGTATAAAAAGTCAAAAAATGTTCGTGTCACAATCCATAAGGAGTGGCTTAGGTACTTTTTACCAAAGTTTGTGAATTATTTGCTTTTTAACAATTACTTAATTTTAGAATTAAGGCCCCCAAACTTGGTGCCCCTTCTCAGTGCCCCAGGGAAGCCTGTACTCCCCGCACAGCAAGCTTACGCATGGAATATTGCATTGCCTGATCACCCCATAAGACCAGGGATTGGACCTCCCTCATTCACCAGACACCTGAAAGGCAAACAGTAATACAGGGTGGGGCAAAGGAGGTCTACAGTTGTGAGCATGGGAAACACAGAGTTTATTCCTGTATTACTATTTATTAATTATTGTATTATTTTCTATACAAACAACTTTAAACCTCCTTTTCCCCCACCCTGTGTTTATTGAATAAAAAAATTAATGGATAAAAGAATATTTTTTAAAATTGTTACTCAACAATTACTCAAATCTCTCATAAACTTTCCTTATAAATAAAATCAATTGATAAGTATTTGTAATGGTATAATAATCTTGAACACGGGAATTATCTCACTTATTCAGTATTTAGGAGGGAAATTAGAGTTCTATATTAGGTAATATTCACAAACAGTGATTCTCAAACTATCTATGAATTTTTTTAAATTTCAAATCTATTAAGGACCAGTACTCTTGGTCCATATCCTGTTCAGCAAAATAAATCCACTGATCATGTGCTTGGATATTGCAACAATGTTAAATTGCTGTAAACATCTCTAAACACTCTCAGTTTATACTTACCCCCTCATGGACCAGCAACATACCAGTCTGAAGACCTGGCATGTCTAAATAGCCATGGCCTAGATAACTGAAGTTATCTAGCATTGTTAATAACAGCATTGTTGTCACAGCAACCCTAGATGGTTCTCTGAGAACCACTGCCCCAAGTACAGAGCCTGAGGGACTGAGTACTTGTCAACTCCAGGACAACCAGGAGAGGGCAAGAGTGAGCCTTCCAGGGGAGAGCAGTGGTCAAGTAGGGCTGAACCTGGGCTCCCACTTAAACCCAAGCAAGTCCGGCTTCTCTGGGGTTCCGTACACAGTTCCATTTGAGAAAGGGGTTCTTTGGCTAAAAATACAAATAGAAAACCACTTCTTTCCTAACACTGATTTTACAGATGAGATGAGGCCAAAGAGATGACAGAACTTGCTACACAAACACTTGTGCTCACATGGATTTTCCTTTGATTCTAAATGGAAAAGCTGAAATTTAGTACTTTTTCCCTGAAAAAATGGGAGTGGGCACAGAAGTGAAAGTTTATATGTGAAATCCAAATGCATGTCACTTTAAGAACAGAAACTTTTGGTATCTTTCCTTTGTACCATAGTCATGGGACCCAAATACTATCTCCCATGGGAGAGATAAGATCTTTCCATATACCACAGGACAGCCACATGGGTTTGCTCTTTACAGCCCTAGTCAAGCACAGAAATTATCACGGTTCTGACTCACTATGGAATTTTTAATCTTTTTTTTTTAATGATTTTAGAGAAAGAGAAAGGGAGAAAGAGAGAGAAATCTCCAGAGAGAAACATTAATCGGTGGCCTCCTGCACATCCCCTACTGGGGATCGAGCCGCAACCTGGGCATGTGCCCTGACCCAGAATCCAACCAGAACTTCTTAGTGCTCAGGGACGATGCTCGACCAACTGAGCCACACTGGCCAGGGCTTAATCTATTTGTTAAAAAGAAACCCTCAAAAATAATTCCTAACTTCTGTTGTCATATGAAATTTGGGTTAATGGTAAAAGAAGTCCCCAGAGACACACACCTCATTTGTTTGTGATCACTCGGTAATTGTAAGGTAAACACATATGACAAAGAAAGATATCCAAGCCATGGTAAAATGACCTAATTGACTGTAATTAATCTATAAACCCACTAACTAAATATTGTGATATTTGTGATATGGTTTTCAGATCTTCTCCTTGGAAATTTTTTTATCCCACAGTTGACTTGGCTGCTCCAAAGATCCGCAAATGGCCTCGTCTTTACTAAGCCATTTGACTCATTATAGGAATCGCTTCACACGCCAGCATACTTTTCTCTCCTCCTAATCACTTAGGTTGCACCTTTGTAAACATTCCTTTTCATTTACTACATTTGCTAATGGTTAAAAACAACACTTAGAAAGTAGTAACAGTAAGAGAGTTTGGTAGAACGAGAGGCAATTACCACTTTGGCTACCTCGGGTTTATTACCCTGAAAAAGAACATAAACTGCTAGGAACCTTCCACGGGAGAAGGCAGGACTTCCTTGGACCAAGACCAGGGAGCCCTTACTTCTGTCCATGAGTAGGGAGAACCTCCTCATCAGATGGCACGGTGCAGGCGCTACAGAAACTGAGAGAACTTTCAGCCCCACAAATGGCTGGCACTGCAAGATGAAACATCATTTCTCCAGTTCCTTTACTATGGATATATTTTTTCTTAAAATTCCTTTAATAGTGGTTCTTTGGGGGAAAAAGTGGTTAAAATAAGATATTACTCACATAAAGCAACCAGAAATAAGAAAAATGTGTCTAAATGCATTGGTTAAATGCTATTTTCTTAACCTTGATTGCTGTACCATGGTGATGCAAGATATTAACATTAGGGGAAGCTAAGTAAAGGTTATATGGGAACTCGCTGTACTATTTTTACAGCTTTCATGTGAGTCTAAAATTATTTCAAAATAAACACTTAAAAATGTGTTGGCCACTTGAGCAGTTTATTTAAGTAGAGTGCTCTGAGAATAGAGAAAGGGTTCTTTTTTAAAAATTATTTTACAAAGAATAATTGCACTTAATCTCACAGATATAGGTGCTTGGTCTTTTCAAATTAGTTGTGTTTTAGAAAACTATATATCCTGCACAGAAGGTGTCAAGTTAAATTGGACAAATTGCTGGCAAATGAAAGACACACACACACTTTCTTTTCTTTTTTTTAATCCTCACTTGAGGATATGTTTTCATTGATTTTTAGGGAGAGAGAAAGGGAAAGGGAGAGAGAGAGAAAGAGAAAGAAGCGTGGACGTGAGAGAGAAACATGGATCAGTTGCCTCCCAGACACACCCCAACCGAGGCACCCGGCTGGGGCCACACACACATTTTAAAAGTAAAGTGATCAAGCCCTGGCTGGTGTGGCTCAGTTGTTAGAGCGTCGGCCCACAGACCGAAGAGTCCTGGGTTCAATTCCCGGTTGCAGGCTTGATCCCCAGCCCTGGTTGGGACACTTGTGGAAGGAAACCAACGGACATCAATGATTCTTTCTCTCTCTCTCCCCACCTCTTCCCTCCCCTCCACTCTCTCTAAAACAATCAATACAAAAAATGTCCTCGGGTGAGGATTTAAAAAAAAAGTGATCAAGAAGTCAAGGAACTCCTGTAAGAAACATGACTTGTTCATGCCTATTAGAGCTCAAAAAGGGAGCCTGGTTCTCTAAGCTGTAGGCTTGATTTTATCTCTTACATTACATCGTTATTGCTCTTCAGTGGGCTATGTGTGGAGCTAGCAGAACAGAGACAGGTACTACAAGAAAGAACCTTGGAGCACATCTAGAGGCAGGGGTCTAGCACCTTCCACGCCCAGGAACAGAATATAATAGTGACAGGTGAAGAGTAGACGACAGACAGTGGCAGGGCTTCGGTCAAACCTGAGAAGGCATACCTTCCCTAAAGGGACTCAAAATCACATTAAAAATGAAGCTAAACAAATCAAAACACCTGCACAGGACATACAAAGCAGATCTACAGGTCATCAGTTGCAGATCATGATTCAATGCCCTTCATCTAAAACATGAAGAAACAGGCCCAAAGGGGTATAGTGTGCTTAGGAGTAGAAGGAAAACTAAGCCCAGTTCACCTTCAGGGTCTAAATCTTAATGGCAAACTCTGGAGTAGATGGGAAAGAGAGGATCTGTTGACTTTGGCCCTTAGCCGAGGGCAAAGAGTAGAATAAGAGTTGATGCTTGCACAGCTACACCTCCTGGGCCCTGGAGTGCTTAAAAACATCCATTCATTCACCTGCTTCGCTCATGTGAAACAGGTAGGTGTGCAGAGGAGTATCACCATCAGGGGGAAACAAAGACGCAGCTGCTACAGGGCCTCCCCGGGCAGGAGTGCGTCGCCAGCTAAGGGCAAGTACCATCATGGCTTTGCTCCTGAGTCAACAGACTTCCCACCTTCCTTGTGCAAATAGTTTACACTGTAAACAGTTTTCTATTTTGTATTTAAACAAGCACTTGGAGGTTAAAAGAATCGAAAATTCTAATAGTACAGTATTCTGATTGTCTCCCACTCATTCCTGCAAATATTTATTGACCATGGGCTATATGTTAGACATTCCTTTAAAAGTTTGTCTTCCTTTTCCTCTGGCTAATACTAACCCAAGTTGGTCTGAGAGTGCTGCTCCAAAATCAGCTATGTGGCAAACAATACCATTACAATTTTCTTATTTTCAAGCTTTATTCCCATTCAAAGTCATATCTTTTGTGATAAAGGGAAATACTGCAGATATGAATGTAATTTCTATGGATCCCCTCAGCTGCCACTGCATAACATTATTTGTGATATGTTTGAGTTCAAATCTGTATGGTTGCTAACCCAAGTCTACTCATGACAGAGTTTATCATGTGCCTGTGTTAGGACAAACTAACCTGAGACATATATATTAAGTAATATTAAAAAGGGAAAAAAGATCCAGATGCTATGAAGGAAGAATGTATATTAACTAGTCAATAAAAATAACTAAAGTAGCACACCAATTTCCCTTTTCTCGTTAGCCCCAAACATAGTGAAATTACATTCTATTCCCTATTTTTGTGTGAGAAAGCTCTTTAAGAAATAATTATTGATCCCCTTGTAATATGCAAGATATTGAAGATACTGCACTGAATAAGACATGGTCCCAAATGTTTTCCCCAAAAAGTTAAGCATTACAGTAATAAGTCATGATAATAAGTGAGTCATGAATTAGTAACAAGTGAGTATGGATTCAGCCCTAGACCTTCTAAGGGTGAAGGGAACACTGGGTAAACACACGATGTTCATAACAATTGGCTGCATGGCAAGAAACTAGAAGTACTTTCTGAGCCATAAAATTAAATTAAATTTCACCAAATAACATTTCATTTTAAGTACATTTTATTATTTACTCTGCTCTGACTATGCAGAAGACGCTACTGGGCACAGCAAAAAAACAAAGAAAAACTATCCACAATTCAATGTGTGTAGGAAATTCTAAATATGTAGTTAATACAAAAAATTGTCCTTTTAAAAAAAAGGACAATTTCTTATAGTTCAGCCTAAAACAGGGGATTAAATAAAAACACCAGAAATGTGAGAAAACAGAGAAAATTAATATTCAAAGGCGATTACAAATTGAGTGAATTCAGAGACAAGGAAGATCACTGTGGGCTGAAGAGCTTATAGGAAGGCTCATGGGGACTTGAGGAAGGTCCCTACGGATAGGTAGGGTGGGTGAAGACTACTCCAGGGGAGCAAACCAAGGGATGGGGGCAAGATCCTGAGAGCAGTTGGAGGAGGTGGTGAGTAGATGAGTTCAACTGAGCCGAGGAATCTGGTCAGAGGTGAATAACGGGTATGTGAGGGGTGACCTCCAAGACTACAGCCAATTTGTAGAACAAACTAGTCTCAAATGAAGCACAGCCCTTTGGTGTGAACCTCAGAAAAATGACACCATCCTCCTCCTCACCCCCTTGATCATTTGATCACTAAATCCTATTTTCTTACTCAAGACGGTTCCAGTCTGTTCAGTTCTCTCCATGCCCACTGCTGACACCTTAGTCTACATCATCACCTAACTACAGTCATCGCTTCTTTTTAAATATGTCTTTATCGGTTTCAGAGAGAGGAAGGGGGAGAGAGCGAGAGAGAGAGAGAGAGAGAGAAACATCAATGATGAGAGAGTCACTGATCAGCTGCCTCCAGCACGACCCCGACTGGGGACTGAGCCTGAAACCTGGGCATCGAACTGCGATCTCCTGGATCCCAGGTCGATGCTCAACCGCTGAGCCATGCCCGGCCGGGCTACAGTAATCACTTCTTAAATGGTCCCTCAACTTCCAATTTCTCCCTCCTCCCCAAAACAAAAAAACCCATTCTCCAAACACCAACAAAAGCATCCCTTTTATGGTAAAATTTGACCAATTAAGCTTTCATGAGCCTCCCATTTCTCTTAGGATAAAAACAAAAATTACCAAGGCCTGTGAGGTGTTTCATGCGATGATGGCCTCTGCCGCCCTAGCCAGCTCCACTCATACCGGGCCCCTGAATCCTTGTCCCAGGCCTGCTCCTCCTCAATACCCCGGGACTTTACTCCTGGACACAAGGGTCAGATTGGTACAGAAAGGCCTGGAAAGCTCATCCATCATGTCTCAACTCAAGGATCCATTCTTTAAGGAAATTTTTGCTGACCTCCTTGATGTAGTCACAGCCCCACCAGGCAATGCCTTGCAGCTCTTAATAAAAGGGCAGATTCAGGCAATAATTCGATAAATACGTCTGTCTCCTTAGTCTACTGTAAACTAGTCGGGGATGGAAATGACAGTCAGCTTGCTCATCTCCAGCATCCAGCACAGCATTGCTAGTTTATAACAAAAAAAGTATTCAATAAATGATTGCTGAATGAATGAATGAATGAATGAATGAATGAATGAGTAACCAAACACCTCCCGTAAAACATGACTTGGAAGCTCCAAGTATAACTGGAGTCTCATTGTTTAGCTATGGAGAATAAAGATAATGAAAAAACTATCATTAAATAAGTTTGCCCCAGCTGACCAGTATCCAGTCATTACAGGATGCTGGTTTGACGAAAATCTCTTTAGAAACACAAGGAAGGCACAAAGTAAACACGTTACCGATGTTAAATATGGGCCAGCTTCAGTACTCATGAACAGGACAATAAAGTCTCCTAAAGAAAACTTTGTACTCATATTTACATCAAGTGCAACATACACGTGCACCTCATATGAATTCCGTGGTCTCCACGGAGGAGAGGTTAAAGGCCTGGGGATGCGAATGCCTCCAGTGGCACTGACGGCATGTAGCCAAAGGCAGCGAGGGTGGTTGTGGGGACCTGGCTTCCACTTGCCCACTGAGTGACCTCGGAAAGTCCCCGGACTTCTCCGATTACTAGTTTCTTCATTTGCCAAAAATAGAAATAACAACATCTCCATTATAAGGCGGTGGTTAGAACTACAGAAAGTGGAGCTCCTTTAACACTGTTGATAGCTATAGAAATATGAGTTATTGTTATGATAGCTGTTGCAAATATTATCATTGGTAATATTATTCAATGTAAAGAGCTTATCATGCTTACTTTAAATCATTTGTCTATATTCACTGACTTAGATCCACTGATGACAAATACTAGACATAAAATCGAAAAAAAGTTTTATTTCCAATGTCACAGTCTTCATTTTTTTAAACCTAATGTTATTTAGTGTTTCCTTTTATAAGCACTTTGGTGTATTCATTTAATCCTCAAAACAATTCTATGAGGTGGACGATGTTGTATTTCCCACTTAACAGATGAAAAAACTGAGGCACTGAAAAGTTTAGTAACTTGGCCAAAAACTCCTATCTCGTAATAACAATAAGAACAAATGTTTACATGGTGCTTACCCTGTGCCAGAGCCATTTAAGTGCTTTTCACACACTAATAAAATTTTCCTAATAGATCTAGAAGGCACCTACCATTACCGTCCCAACTTTAAAGAGGTAACTGAGGCCCACTGAGGTTAATCAATTTGTCAAGTCACACAGCTGGTAAGTGGCAAAGCAGAGATTTAAAGCCAGGCAGAGCCTCCACTGCTAATCTAATGCTACATACAGTAACTCTCGTTTATTGGTGGCATTTATCCAGCTCTCTGTTCACCTAGGTGAATTTTCTAGATAAATGTTTGCCACTTTAATAATAAAATATCACTTCATACAGTTTTCTCAAATTAATTAACAATTCGCTACCTTTTATGTGAAATACATTAAATACGATTACTTTTTCCTGATGGCCTAGGGTTAGTGTTATAGCTACTGTGCTTCATCCACTCTGCCTCTAGTTTTAGGAAGGGATTTTTTTCAGTCTCATTTCTAGATATGAACCATTTATTGTCATTTTTGTCACTTTGAATCTGCTGAGGGCTGTGAAGCTAGAGTCATCGATTACAAGGACTCCTAATGAAAGGTTTAAGAATCACTGAGTTGATGCCAACTCTATGGACTTGCATGTCGGACCTTCATTATGACAACTGCAGATTTCAGCTGAGATGAGGGTAAATTTGACCTCTAGATCAGTATGAGTAATACCAAGTGAGAAATCATCTATTTTATACAGTGCTCATTTTCATGTGTTTTTAGTTGTGTGTTTTCTTAATACTCACCCAAGGACATCCTTAGAGAGAGGAGCGGGGGTGGGGGAGAGAGAGAGAGAGAGAGAAACATCAATCGGTTGCCTTCCATGCATGTCCCAACCGGGGATGGAACCCAAACCCAGGCATGTGCCCTGACCAGGAATCCAACTGGCAACTTTTTGGTGCACAGGCCGACACTTAAACCAACTGAGCCACTCCAGCCAGGGTCTTGTGTTTTTAGCCATCAAACATGTCAGGCGTGTACATGAGTATGTTTAAAGTTCACTTTCCTAAGGAAGACCAAGTCTTTCAAAAATGTAAGACTCGTTTCCAAATCCAAACCACATTCCTTGTCCTCATACTAACACTTTCTATCCCCGCCCCTCCTGCTTTACTGTTTATCTGTTTACTTGTCTCTTGCAAACTGTGATGTACTCTCTCTGCTTTCCATTTTAAGCTTATGCCATATAATAACAGCTATCATCCTAATGACTATGGCATGAAATATAGACTATGAATTGGAATAGTTTCCAACTACTAAGGGTCGCAAAGTCTGAGTAAAAGCTGTAAATTCAACATTCAGCTCTTACAAGCAGAAGCTTCACTGGCCAGAAGTTATTTCTGCCTTTTCTGGAACTAATAAGGATGCCATGAAAAACAATCGTTTCTCATTTTAGAGATCCATTCAACTTAACGAGGATTTCTTGAACCCCTGCTAAGTGCATGGCACTGTGATAGATACAAGTGGTGAGGAAAACAAACAGGGCCTCTGCCCTCGGAGGAAGCAGAAAAGTAATCAGGCAGCACACAGAGAATGACCGGGGAGTGAGGGCAGGGCTGGGGGTGATGCAAAAAGTGGGGTCCACTGCAGGCACAGTGAGCGACAGGTGAGATTAGGATACACGGGGAGAGAATGTGGCCTGTTCTGGGAACAGTATGAACTGCCTATGGAAGGAGTCTGGATCTGAATTACTGCAGGAAGTGAAATGCCCTTAGATGTTTCTTGGAAAGATCAGTCTAACAATCGTGGGGAAAATCCAATCAGGGAGGTTGGATGGGTGCTGAATTTTAACCAGGGGACTGGTTGGAAACTGCAATATAGTGAGAATGGAGATGGTGCTTGGGAATTGACCTGACAGCTATTAAGAAGGCCTTGGCAATGGATGGGGACGCAGGAGAGGAGGCAGCGTCAAAGATGCTCCCAGAATGTGGATCTGGCAAGTGAATGGGGGTGCTCCAGACAGGAAATCCAGGGGCAGCCGTCTGGGGGAGTGGGGCGAGATGGCGTGTAGGGTGGCCCGTGTGTGCACTTCACTGGCAGTTGGACTGGGGGGTCCGGCGCTCAGGGAAGCTGCCGGGCTGGAGGTGGGAGCCTCCCAGCCGCCCGCCGACACGCGGCGCCGGGGACCGCGGACCGGGGACCGGGGACCGGGGACCGGGGACCGGGGACCGAGGCGGACAGGCTCGCCCGCGAGGCGCAGGGCAGCAGGGGACCGGTCGCGGCAGCATCCTATCGGCGACGCGCAGAAGCACGCGCCTTCAGGGCTTTAGGACTGTCCCCGGAGACGTGGGAAGAGACTGGAAGAGACACACTCGGGCTCCACGTAACCAGAATAACTACTTCATCGACAAACACCGTTGGTGGCACGTCCCCACCGCCCGTCCGCCCGTCCCCGACCCACCTGCTGCGGGAGCGGCTCACAGGGACTCGCCTTCCCGCAACGGCCCGCGGGGCCGGCCCCTCGCTCCCGCCGAGGGAGGCTGACTCCGAGGCCTCGCGGATGCTCCGCAAGGACCTGCCCGCGCCTCCCCGGGGACCCTGCTCAAACCGCGCGGGCCCGCCCGACTCACCGCGCCGGAGGGGGCGTCCCTCCTTCAGGCCCAGCTCCAAAGCATCCTCCCCACCGTCTCGGCGGCTGTCGCCCGCTGCTCGGGACCGGAGGGCCGGCGCGCCCTGCCCCCAGCCCCCGCCGGGCCCTTGAACTTCGGGGCCGCTCCCGGCCGCGCCGTCGGTTTCCCAATCAAATCCTCCTCTGGGCCACCAACGGCGCCGGCCGAGCCAATGCCAACAGGCTTTCCTCTGCCACAGCCAATCAGGGACGGCCGTGCTGTCGCGTGCCCAGCGCCGTAGCCACGGGTGACGCTGCGTCGGCGTTGCCGTAGCAACCGCAGAACGCGCAGGTGGAGCCCGGAGGTGGGGCTGAGCGCTGGCGCTGCAGCCACTCGCCGATCTACAGCCCGGGTGCGGGTTTCTGAGGGATCTACAGCCCGGGTGCGGGTTTCTGAGCGATCTACAGCCCGGGTGCGGGTTTCCGAGCGATCTACAGCCTGGGTGCGGGTTTCTGAGCGATCTACAGCCCGGGTGCGGGTTTCCGAGCGATCTACAGCCTGGGTGCGGGTTTCTGAGCGATCTACAGCCTGGGTGCGGGTTTGTGAGCGGTGCGCGTTCTTCTGGACTTGGTGTCCCCAGCCTTTAGCGTTTGAAATGAAATGGGTGTGAAAGCACAGCTTCGTCTATAGGGTGTCGAGTTTCGAGAATTGCTGCGGACAATTCTCTTCTAAAGCGAGGATTTAGCCTGAAAAGGACCAGTGCTACATGCTAACTAGCTTTTAGGGGAGCATGAAAGCAGCTACTCCGAGCTAGGAGAACACGGTGTTGGGAAAAAGTGACCTGAGATTCGAGATACCTGCAACGAACGGACACACCTATTACTAGTTCGTTTGGTGGCTTCAGGGAAGTCTCCTCGCCTTTTGTGAAATTCTGAAGGTTATTTTTCAACATTTTTAACTGCATTAGAAAAAGCTTTAAAAAGATAACTTCACATTATGTAGCTTTAGAAAAATAAAATACATTGAGCGCTCATTGTGTGCCAAGCACTATTCCAAACGCTCTCATCTCCTTTACTCACATCAGCATCTGGTAGTCGTGCCTGTCATGCCAGTTTAGAGTTGCTCAATGAAGACGCAGGAAATGTCCTAAGCTGCCCACCTTGGCAGAGCTAGTCAGTGATGGAGGCAGGGTAGACCCTACACTTTGAATCCACCGCGCAGCCTTCACCAACAGATGTCCCATCAACTTCAAGTACAGGGCCTGCTCTAGTCCCTCTTAATATCACCTAAAATGCCCCCCAGTGTGTCAGTGTGGAGATTATATCCCCCAAAACTTGATTTAAAATGAATACAGTGAACCCTCCCCTGATGTTTCTCTGCTTTGAATAAAAATGAAAGAAGTAGGCTCAGTGGAATAACAACATGTGGGTTTTGTGAAAAAATACATATTTTTTAACTAAAATAGTACGGTAATACTTTGGAAATATAGAAAGGTGAGGCAAAAGCCAAAGTCAGGCAAATGCAGCAGAACTAATTACAATTCAACTTTAGAATCATAAAACCAGTGGGATTAATGTCACCAATCAAAAAACAAAAGTTGACAAGACCAGGCAGCCTGATGCTGAGTAGAAACAGGATTCTCTGCACACATGTAAAATACTAAGCAGTGAGGCAAAGTGACTCCGCCGAGGTTTCTCTTCACTAGAACACTGAATGTGCTTCCCACCTTCCTCCTCCTCAACAAAATATTAAACCAACGTCTGGCCTTCCCTGGGTGTAACTGGGAGCTGTAGAGGTCAAGAGGCACGAAGACACCGGCTCCTCTCCACCTGGGGAGGGTGTGTGCTCTGTACAGTGGCCTCAGCGGGTCCTGCTTGTGGCTTACGTGGTAGGGCGCAAACCTGTAAGATTTAACACCCCCTTTTACTGTTTTCTAATACCCGTTACACTACCCTGAATGAATTCACAGATAATGTAAATTACATAATTCAAAAGTAAACCTGTATAATTATAACATAAAGTACAAATAAAAGGAACTTAAATAGGTATTAAAATAGGTATTCAGGATCAACCTAACAAGACAACAAAAACGCTTCCCAAAACTTCTAAAATACCCCCAAAATACTGGTCTAGGACAGAAAAAAGGGGGAAGGGTATTTAAACACATATTTTTCAGCACAGTAATGAGAATGATCTTGTAGAGACCAACAAGAGGAGGCTGAGTACAATTTGAAGGAAAAGCAGAGCTTCAATTGAGCTTTGAATAAAAAGCAGAGAAACAGGATGTTTTCAAAACGGGAATGTTTTCATTTAAAGCAGGGGTGGGGGACCTTTTTTCTGCCAAGGGTCATTTGGTATTTGTATCACTCACGGGCGACACAAGATTATCAACTTAAAAATTAGCAATGAAAAAAGCTCCTAGATTGACTGAAATTTGAGCCCTGCCTGCAGTTGCCTTAGCAGGGCCAGACCTAATGATTTCGCAGGCCATCTATGGCCCACAGGCTGGACATTTCCCACCCCTGGAAAGCAGAGAGGTAGCAATGTAAAAATCAACCACAGAAAGAACTGATACTCAAGAGCTCAGATACGCCTTAATGAGCAAGACCCAACAAAATGAATATGAAGCTTACCTCCTTTCCTCTCCCCTCCTCCTTAAAAAACTCACAGTCTGTAGATGGAACTATTAAAAATATTTTTTTCCTAAAATAAATGTAATGTAAGTAAAACTTTCAAATGAAATTTCCAAAACCATAAGGCCCTTTCCCCATCTCACTCCCAAAGGTTACTGAATTCATGGTGGGATATCAGCTTTCAGTGCAGAAAAGAGGAGGAAGGTGTTACATACGTGCCAAATGGGAAACAAACCAAGACCTGTCATTTGCTGTTATTTTTTTAAATTTCATAATAAAATTAGACATTAAAAACAAATCAAGAGAACAAGCTTTGTTTGTGAGAGTTCATATTAACATGGTCATTACGTCATATAATATGATGTGTGTTCGTTAGAAATCACATTGCAAATTCTATCCTAAATAGATGTGTCTTAAAATAGAGAAAATAATAGATCAGCCTATCTTAAAGGGCTTTAATTTCTTAATTATCAAAAAGTCACTGTGAATACACACTACCCTGTTTCATCTTCCTTTATCACCATTTTCTCTTTTCTCTTTCTTACTGAAGCGTGTGAATATTCGGAGGCAGGAAACAGAAATCACTTATATTCCCTCATCCCCTATCCCTCCTCATGAGAGAGGTATGCAGCTCTTCTAACAATCAAAGTACAAAGTAAAGATTATCCAACAACTAATTCAGTAGACTTTTATTGCTCTTTCAACTTCAATAACATCTCCAAAAAATAGTTTTCTTCTAACAATTATAAAACAAATTTAAAAGGCAGGATCATTCACATTATAGACTTGGTAGAGACTTGTACTTCATACAAATGAAAAATATCAGTTCTACATTTTAAATGTTTAATTTACTTTGGATTTTATTACAAAAGAAAATATTATCAATGTAATTATAAAAGTCATAAAAATTAGAGCTGTACTGTGAAATTATACCAAGCTATCAAATATTACATAAATGAACAATAAAATTCGATTTCTACTTACTTAAACATAGTAAACATTGGAAGTTAACCCCCTCTACAGAACAAAAAAACAAAAACTTTTAATATTAAAGCAACAAAAGAAAAGCCAACACACACACACACACACAAAAAAAAAATCAACCAATGCACAAAAATCTGATTTAAAAAACTGGGTTTTAACAATAACTCTAAGTCAACTGTAAAATCATTATGTGCTGATAAATTAAATTTTTTAAATGATCTTTAAATGATTCCACTTCCAAATATATGTTTTCCTATTACTGATATTTATATTACCTTTGGAAAAGTTAAAAAAGAACCAACTTTACATTAAATTGCCAAATTTTCCATTCTGAATACTATTTTAAATTTTGAATGTCCTTAAAGTCTTTAAGTTTACTTTCTAAAAAATAAATAACTGTCAGACTAAACCAAAAGACATTTCACATATTTGTACTGCATACGGTAACAATGATGTGATCTACATAAATAAATTTAAAACATTAAATTAAACATTTCTGAATTACAATGTTGCATCAATTCAATGGTTTACACCTCTGAAATCTGAGCACTTTAAAACAGGATTCACATGTAAAACTCTTGAGCACATTTAAAGAACTGATGTACATGATATAATCCTGCAAAGCAAGCAAGCTCTGGTGTCATACCTCAGTTTCAGAAACCATTTTTCTTTTTACAGAATTTTGAACCTGTCTTTGTAAAAGGAAAAAGTTAGAAAGCTATTATATACATACAATAAAATTTAAGTATGTGGAAAAAAAAGAAATGTTTTTGGATGAAAAACACAGAAGTTAATCTTGAGTGGTAAAGAAATCTCCTTTATAAATACACGCAATAGCACATAAAAAAACAATTGTCCTGCATGTTTTACAGAAGACTTGGCAAATAGGAACATTGACACGCCAACAGCTTTTTTAAACAACTTAAGAGATTTCAGATTTAATAAATCATTTACACACTCACACACACACACTCACACACACCCATTAGAAAGACTGTGTGCTTCACTCGCCATATCTAATATTATTAGAGAATATACAGAATCACCCTTTTATCTGAAGGAAGTTAGTTCGCTGTTTTCTCAAAAGCTGCTATTTTAGAGTGAAGTAGCATTCAAAAAAGTAAATTTCAGATGGTCAACATCAGGATCATTATAGTCTTTGTAAGCAGTCCTCTATAAATAAATAAAATAGGGTGAAGAATATCCTGAGGTGGCTCCGGGGCCAGGGTACTCAGTAGCACTAAGCTCCATCCTGGAAACCAAGGCATCTAAGAAAGTGCAGGGCTGTGTATAGGAACTTACTTCGTAAATGGAATACGTACAGGTTTAATTATTTTGCACCTTGAGGTAAATCAGTACATAGCAATTACTACTGCTCATTTCCACCTATTTAAGGCAACATTTAAGAATCAATATATGTAGTAAATTATATTTTTCACTGTCTTGCAATGAATGCTATCCATGATTGTAATTTGTCAAAAATAGTGGATTATTATAACCATGTAAAACAAGCAGTTAATTACCTAAACATGAGTTACCTTTGCTCTTCAATGGAGTAGTCATAGCAAATCATTTTGTAAGTCAAGTAGTCAAAGGAAAGCAGGAACCATTAACAAATTTGAAACATACTTAAAACATTTTGAGTGCAAAGCATTTTGCAAGTCATGGTTTTTCTGGCACTGGACAATCACTATACATAATTAAATAAAATCACAGAAACACTATGATCCCAGGTAGTTTCAGTTTAAATTTTAAAATCACTTCCTATAAAATAAGCACATTTGTTAACCCTATGATGTCCAGACATAAGGAAATTATGTGAGGAAGTCCTCCTGTTCAGGTACATCAGGGGAGTTTACAACATACAGCAGCAAACACTGGGGTCTTTGGAAATTATTATGCTGCTATGAACAAAAAGGAATCACTTCAATGGAAGCGCAAAAACAATAACAAGCACCGTGGGTTATAAATACTCTATTATCAATTGCCAATAGAGTCTAACTCTCTTTTAGGCAGTACCAAATGATGCCAGCTATATTTTCTACTTAAAAGTGACTACATGTGCAACCTCCCATCTGAGGCACAAATTGAATCAGTTATTTTAACAAGAGTCTGATAATACGGTCTCAGATGGGTAAATTACAATAGTTGTTAAGTATTTTTAGAATGGATTTAAAACATTCGGAATTGCTAAAATATCAGCTTTTGGCATTTCTCATGATCCTCTACAAGACCATTTTTCATATTTTTGTATTTTAATTACATGTAATTAAAGGGGGCATTTGCAATTTCACCAATATTTGCATCCTAATATCCATGTCATTATTTTCAATATTTCTGTGGCTTCTCAATACTCATTTAGTTTCCATTAAACTATCCTCTTGCCAAATTAGTTTCACAACCCCATTCATCCAGTCCTACAGGCTTAACAAGAACATTTATTTATTTCATGCGGAGCTAAGAGTATATAAAAGATGACTAAAAAGATCTGCTAGAAGTTAAAGACAGCTCAGAAACGCAAATACTAAATAACAAATACTAACGGCAAAACAGAAAGAATGCCATCAATCTAAGCTGTACATAAAATGTCTAAATTCCTTTTAAAATACAAATCTGGCAGTGCTTTATATAAAGATGTAAAATCTGTCAACTGCTTTCAGATAATAAACTGGAAATGCAAATGAGCACCAACTATTTACATTAACAATTTACTCTATATTTGTTACCTTTTCAAATGTTTGTATAATATTTAAGCATCATATCAATTAAAATAAATAAAATATTTAAAAGTGAAATCACAGATAGCAATCTATTAAATATTATCTATACAACAGAAAGAACAACGTAAACAGAAAAGGAAAGGTAATTCTGACTAGAATAAAGTAATACTGATCATAAACCCATGTAAGAGAATTCTGACTCCTGATTATTTCATCGTACTACTTATAATAGAAAAGTAATCAAAACCTGGAACCTGATGAAAACTAAGCCACACTTAAGTAAAACACAGCAAAGGCAGAGAACAGAGTGAGCATTCGGGGCTCTAATAAAGTATTAGAATTCAGAAAAAAATTTCTACAAAGGCAACAAAATTTAACTATTGTAACTGGCATTTTCTAGCGTCTAAAACTCATCAAACTGTGACTGGGATGGGGGTTAAATTATATTATCAACTGCGATTTTACTTGTCTATCTGAATGGAAACCTAGATGTGGAGGTTTTAAGATTTAAAATAAAATTTCAGAACAAAAAAGTCTCAACTATAGTTATTTCCTAGGAAGTTTCCATTGTCCTACCTCCAGAGCTAAAACACGCCACGGCTGTGGAACACGGCGGACAGCTACACCAAGGGCACACGCAGAGAAGCCAGGGCACGTTACACCTGCCCCGCAGCCGGGGCATGACACCGCCCTCCCTCCTTCCTCCTCCCTCCTCCCACAAAGCACAACCGAAGCGAGAGCCCGCGTAGCTCAGGTTAAAACTATGACTGCATGGACAAAGCCCATTTCCCTGAAGGCTGTCATGAACTGTCACTGATACACAGATTTAAATAAATGCACACTGAATGCATTTCCCCCACATCTTTCCATTGCAGAACAGAAAATTTTTTTTCAACAGAATAAATACTTGAATAGCAAGAACCATATACCTCACTTCTCAAAGACCATTTCATTATATACACAGTCTCCATGGCGCTCCTAACAAACTTCAGGCTCCACCCTAAAAAGCCCAGTGGTCACGCACAAACAGCATGACATACGATGTTGTTATATAGTGACATGAAATACACACACACACACACACACACACACACACACACACACACATATGTGTATCTGTGTATGCAGTTCCTCTTGGTTCGATCCTACAAGGAAGTCTCAGCATCCGTGTATTTCTTTGTTGATTCGTCTTCAATATTTACTTTCACACTCACAGGCTTTTCAGGGCTGTTTAAAACAAAGAGTGAGAATCAGTGATTCTGAAGTAGACAGATAGTACATTCCACGCATGGCCAACAATAAGTACTCATAACAGGCCTTTCAGATGACTACTGATAACATAAATATGTCTTGCTATTATTATTTTACTGCTTTTTCTTTTCTTATCAGTGAACTTAACTGGAAAGGCAAATATTAAAATTCTTAGTTTAATAGATAATTTTCCCAGTGAAGTCATGTGTTTCTTACAGCTGAAGAAAAGCTCTTTAAATTGGTCAGTATATGACTATGTTTGATTTATTAGTTTTACTTTATATATGAACAGTTATAGCACTTTTATTGCACTGCAAATCCATTAAAAATTAATCTTTATTAATATAGGTAAGCATCAAATAGATTTCCTAAGAAAAATGTAACAAATTTATAAACCTCTCAAGTTTGGTTCACAAATATAAGATCGAAACACATATTCTATATTTTCAGAAATGAATATAAAATATAATAATTCCATGTATATATAGATTTAATTAACTGCCTTAATTGTAACACATGAATATACCTGAGATATGAAAAATTTTCAAAAGTATAAAAACACACTATGATTTGCTGTCTTCTCCAGACAAAACTGAAGCAAGGTAGCACCCTCAGACATTTTCTGTTAAACAACATAACCCAAACAGTCTCTCTCTTCCCCATTTGATTTTGAATTGAGGTACAACCTGAGAGGCAGAAGTATAAAAGTAATATTATTGTTATATATATATATATATAACTATATTATATATATATATATATATATATATATATATGTATATGTATATATATATATGTATATGTATATATATAACTATATTATATATATATGATATATATCATAACTATATTAACAATCTGGGCCAGGAGTGCTCACAAGGGGTGAAAAATTAAGAGGATTTAGTGAAATTCTGGTTGCATGAAGTAACCCAAAATGACAGAATTTAACTTAAAAACTTTTAAGATAAAAGACAGAAGTGAGTAAACCGTCATCTTAGAAATTAGAATTCAAGAAATGATTAAAAAAAAAAGGGTAGAGATTAAGTAGGAGCAGAGGACGGAAAGAATGGAAAAAGCCCTAATCAATTACCATCAAAAGATGGCCAGAAAGACAATAACTGAAGAGAAACAGCTATGTGCTCGCTCGCCTAGAAAATGTACACTGACACCCGACATAGTGTCTGGCACCAAGTGTACACGAAATTAATATTTGTTAAAAATGAATGAGTAACCAATAAGATTACACCTCATTTCTCCAGACACCTAAGGGATTAAAGTACTAATGATTATCAAACTGGAATCCCTGAGGTTCGGGCCTTGAAATGGAGAAAAGAGGGTTATGTAACAAGAAATATAAGGAAGGTTATAAAATAGTTATGTGATATATGGCACATTATAAAACTGAATGGCCTTTATATCCATGGATTCAATTTCTCCCAAATATCTTCAAGAAAAACATTTACCTCAACTAAAGAAATCGTAGGCTAAAACAAAACAATACACAACACAACACCAAAGAAATCTTGTTTTTCTTTTTCTTTTTCTCTTGGACCATCAGAGAGCATGATGTCATCAGAGAGCTAGAGTGTTTAATTACAGAATTTATTTAATCCCCAGTAATTATCTTTCTTTATATGGTTTCTGATCTTTTATATATGTATTCCATACTACCATAGGTATATATTCATCTTTATTATAAAATAGCTCAAATTTTCTTAAATAGAAAACAATAAATTTTTAAAAAATAAAACCATCAGTATCGATATCTGATTCTAGTATCCAGAAAAAACAATGGATAGATTAATAGATGAAAGGAAAAAGGAAGGAAGGAGGGGAGGAAGTTGGTTTTAAGTAAGGAGAATATGAATTACACAAATTAAGATAAACATAATGGTTTTACTGAAAAGCTATCCATAAGCAAAATGAAAATTGGCTACAGTGAGAAAATGCATAAATGGGTACAGCTACCTCGTGTTAGATCTGGTTACTTTGGCATTCTCAGTATTCATGGAAAGTGCCTTCCACTGTGCAGTTTTGGCCATTTCATCTGATATGTTAACAACTGAGGGATCAACACTGAAGAACAAATACACTTCTTGGTTAGTATTCAGTACTTGCAAAAGCATTAAAATGTCATCAACATTACCTATACAACATGTGCTTTCACCAACTTCAAATGGAGAAAACTCTGCCATGCACATAAACCAACGTCTAACAAGATGCCAGAGTCCTGGGGTTCTGTTATCAAGGTCTCACGAGGAAATACATCTTTCTTTATAATCGAAACTAGGGATAAGATGAATTAAACTGGCAATGACGTCCAAAGATCTTGCCTATAAGAACACTACTGAAATAATGTAAAAGAATATATTAATGTGTTAATAAATATAAAAAATAATACTGCCTTAGGTAAATTAGAAAACTTTATCCAATGTAGGTAAGAAAAAATTAAGATTAGCTTTAAAAAAACAAACTAACTTGTTTTTTAAAGCTCTTAAAAACATTAAAAAGAATGCTGGGAAAGGTGACACTTTAAAATTGAAAACAGCTCTGAAAATATTTCAACAGGCTTATAAGTACTGATTTGTGCTGCCATTCACATGTTTATCAAAGTGTTATATCAAATTAATCAAAATGAGAATCAAAAGAACAAAATACTGTTTCCTTATAAAAAACAAATGTCTCTATGAAATATCACAAAAATTACTTCAAGACCCCAAATCCAATGATGATGATACCCACAAATCATTACGGGCTCAAGGCTGTCAGTCAAAAGTAATATGAAAGTATTACCAAGTTAATGCAAACATATTTGCAAGCTCTTTTTCTTCAGCAAAAGAAAACATTTCATGCAAAAAAGAGACAAGTACAAATGTCAAGTTAGATGTTAAATTAACAATGTGATGGCAGCTAGGTTAAAAATGGCCAAACAGCAGTCATTTAGAGAGCTCTAGCTTTGTTCGTTCTTTAAATTGGGACATGATCATTTTAGAGTCCTAGGAATGGCTGCCTCATCAGGTCAACTTGTGTAGTGCCCAGAACTTGAAGACCCAAATTCACGATGGCGCAGTCATACAACTCTCAGCTCTGCCTGCTCTGGGTAAATGTTCCTTTGCTGGGTTGCCAACTTCAAAAAACAGAGGTGAAGAGTCCTTGAAGCAGTTTTCAGCTTCTAAATGTCCTCCTTTAAGTAAGAACTTTCCCATCAGTAGACATTAGGGCCCTTCTGAAGAAAGGACACATTTTGTTTTCCCCCAAAACTAGACGGGAAACGATTTTCTCACATTAAATAAGTTATTTTCACACTTTATAGGGCTTTACAGTTTCCACATGCTGTCATAAATTATCTCATTGATTTTCATGGCAAGTAGTCCAAGGTTAAATAAAATTTTAAATTCTGGCAGATAAACAGGTCAGCCCATTCCTGGCATTCTTGATGTTCAAATTTTAAGCAAAGCAGCATTAACTGTGGATCATGTCATCAGTTGAAAAAATAAAAGTAAATATACACATACCCATTCTTCGTGTTAAATATCAGACAGTATAAGTACAAACAGTGGTCAAGGCCCATGTATAATCGCATTGAGAGAGTGCTCATACAGGACCAGCAGAGATTAAGTGGTAAATAATCTCCGCAAATTGGTGAGTATCACTAATAATCATGGTAGTTCCCTAAACTCTTTTTAGAAGTACAGCCAACAAAGTTAATATATTAATTCATCTAACAAATGTACACAGAATCTAGCAAAGCAGAGCACTATAGTTGGATACATGAAGCTGTCTATATGTGATATTTAAAGTATATAAAGATGTGAGGGGGAAATCCTGAAAGGTGACATGGGAAAATACCAATTTTTAAAATTAATAGTAAAAAGCATTGAGAGAAATTACTTAAGAAACTCATTTATCAAAGCTCATCAGCATGTACAAGTCCACAAGTGACCTCTGTAAAAACTACAAACATTAGTTAAAAATAAAAAAGGTTGAAGGAAATTAATTAAATACCAACAAACACTTTTCACAAAAGAAACCTACATATACTCTCTAAAACTGATTCTTCTACTATAAATAGCTAATCAGAAATGCAATAAATGTGTAGAAATCAGAATCAGAGGTATGCATATATAATGCAGGATTTCAATCTTTTAAAACTACCAAAAAAGTTTACATTTCCCAACCTTTACCTTTAGTTCTTAAATTTAAATATAAGCCACCAAAGTCATATATGACAAACGAAATATAAAACTTAATTATTTTTCCATAACATGAGCCCTCACTACCTGTGGTCAAATCATACCTTTGGAAACGAGGAGTTCCCAGGCCTCTAAACAGAGCTGCATTATTGGAAGGTTATCAGAAAATGCATCTCAAATGTTTACTGCCCAGCACACTCTGACCCCAGCTGTGCTACTAAGAGTGGGAATATTCACAGACTTGTGTGCTGACCTTAAACTTCACTGAAACGGAAACAGTGATGAAAGACAAGTAAATCTTGTCTGCCTGGCACAGAAATTTAAGGCTGTGGTTCAAGGCCAGTTTTTTCTTCACTCCTGCCTATAACCTGGGAGGGGAAGGAGCAGGAGAATTGCATGAAGCCCTCCTTTAGCCGATATGTCAGGTGCAGGTTTTGTCGCCTTTTTAAAAACAGTTATCACGGCCTCCGGCGCAGCTCAGCGGTTGAGCATCAACCTATGAACCAGGGGATTGCGGTTCGATTCCCGGTCAGGGCCTAAACCTAGTTTTGGGCTCGATCCCCAGCAGGGGGCGTGCAGGAGGCAGCCGATCAATGCCTCTCTTATCATTGATGGTTCTCTCTCTCTCCCTCTCCCTTCCTCTCTCTGAAATCAAAAAAAACGTATTTTTTAAAAAATATTTTTAAATAGATATCACCATTTTAAGGAAGCATTACATAGCTTATGTGTGCAACTGACATGTATATAAAACACATTTTACAAGATAAAGTTATAGCTCACCTGTATTTTAGGGCCTTAACCGGAATCTGCAAGAGACTTCCCCCTTCATATGGAAGGTGCACAGTGTCGTCATCAGCCTGAAGCATTCGCTCGGCCTCCTTTAGAGCACACACACAGAGGTTATTTCCCCACAGCAGTTCAAATCAACGTCCATGTTACACGTCAACACACAGAGACTAAAGTTTTACTTTATTTTTTGCCAAAAGATGTTTATTTTTTAAAGTCCTTTTTGTCGTTGTGTATGCCAGATTTCTAGAACACTGTTAAAATTAAAGTGTACCCTAAAATATACTTCTGTATTCAAGGTTAAATTCTATTGTAGACTTTGATGTAGAATTATTCCGCGTTACCTATGTTTCCATACTGCTAAATTCTTCTGAGTGGTGATTAAACACATACACGGTATGCAATTTTCTTAAATGTATTTTTGTGTCAGGACTATGGATGGGGCAAGTTGGTAAAATGGGTTAAAACCACGTTTGGAACAAGCTGCCTACTAACCTCTCTCTGCCTCAGTTTCCTTACTTGTAAACTGGGGATAATAAAGTACTTACACTTTATAATAATAAGGTTCTTGGGAGGTATTAAAGGAGTTTATTCCCATATAAAGTGACTGTAATAGTGCCTATTACTTGGTACAAAACATTAAACAAGTACTTGGTATAAATTTAAAATTCTTGTGCTTTTACCTCTTTCTCTTTTTTCTTTTTGTCATCTTCTTTCTTTTTCTTACTTTCTGGCATGAGATCATCAAGCCAACTCAGCTCCCTCTTTGTGAAGCACAGATCCATGAGTTTACGTACAAAGACTAACGCGAGGACCTTAAAAAGTGGGGGAGAGGACAGTAAGTGATTATCTCAAAATAGGTTATATTACCTGAAGAGAGAAAGAGTATTAAGCCATAAATAACAGAAAAGTACTTCATATGTTTTATTTTTATTTCATGCGCTATCTTATTTCAAAGGAACTGAGTCACCTATATATTTCTGAACTTTCTGCTTAAACAAAAGATATAAAGGCATTTTACACCTCTTCTCATATAAATCCCTTGCACTCTGCCTAAAATTATAGAGCAATTTCAGCGTGGTGTCTGCAGTTAGAGATTAGCTTTTATGATGACTTTGCAATATATATATATGTGTGTGTGTGTATATGAGTAGAGACGGTAACAAAAATCTTTGAGCCATGCATGGGAGAACCCATTTTCCAGCATTAGGTTTTAGCTTTCCAACTGTATTTGTGAAAAAGATTTGTTTTACTTTAACCGTTACTAAGGTTAAAGATGTTTTCAAATGTTCACCGTCAACGTGGATTTCCTCTTCTGTTCTTACTATTTCCTGTCCTTTGCCTGTTTTGCAATTGGTTTTTATGACTTTTTCATGAATTCATAAGAGTTCTGCGGAGTTTGGATAGAAATGCGTTATCTGCCTTACATGTTACAAATATTTTCTCCTAAGCTCACAATCTGACTGTACCACGGACATGTAAAACATTTAACTATCATGTGGTTGAATATATCTCTTTCTTTTGTGGTTGGGTTTCCATATTTTCTTTGAAAAGTTACCCTCGGTGACTGGATTATAACAAATATTCTTCAAAATTTTCTACTACAATTTAATATTTAAATCCTGAATTCATTATGATTTCTTTCTAAATATGATATCATACAGGGAAAGCAACCATATTTTGCTCCTAGCAATAATCAAATCTTCTAATACCTGTATAAACTTTACAACTTAATTTTAATATTTTCTTTATGGCAATGTACATAACCAATTTTACATGGTCTTTACAAAAGGATAGATATTCTCTATTTGCAAAATATAATATTCTGTGATAATTTAATAGTTATACTGTCTTATTGATATCATCAATAATCTTTAGCCTAATTTTTTTAACTTCTAGATCTGTTAATTTCTGAAAAAGATGTATTGAAATAGCCTAGTAAAAAACCAAGTCATTCTGGTTACTTTGCTTTTTATACTTGGCTATCATATTTATTCCATAAATATCCTAAACTCTAAAGTTGTTTAAAAATATAAAACGGTGTTCTATACCTCAGACTAAAAAGCAACAACAAAAATGAAAACATAGAAAATAACAAGCAAATTCAGTTTTGAAAATGATTAATAGCTAGAAAGGGCCCATTCATATTTCATAATACCAAAGGTGCTTTTAAGATGGGCTATTCCATTTCCCAAAGTCAATTATAAATATTAATAGTAACTATTAAAAACACAAAAATGTTATTAATTAGTGACCAAGTCTGAACAACAACAACAACAAAACTTACCATCATGGGAAAAACCACTGCAGCAGCTGAGGCTTTGATTACCCACAAGAGAACCAGGCAGGTGAGCTGAATGACCGTGAAAATATGCACCTTCCAGAGGGGCACGTAGCGGAGGTATATCAGGTCAGGCTGATGCTTGGCAGGCATGCCAAACAACTTTATACGGTCGAAAAACTGCGTGTGGAAGGAAAAACAGAACAATAAAACATTTTCAACGAAGTCATCATCTCTGCTGCCTAGGAAGAGAGATTACATTCAATTTAAGGGTTTTGAGATTGAAACTGTAACTTTCTTGACTTGTTCTGACAGTGCAGGAGAATGTTTCAGGACAGAATATCTGGACTCCCCTCCAAAAAACATCAGGGCAATCCTATGAACTAATGCAATTAATTTAATGAGAAAACTCAAGCCAAAATGCTTTAATTTGGGGGATTAAAAATAAATTTGTCTGCTATAATCAAATGCATTAGTCATTTAATTTTTCATTTATTTCTTGTTTCTAATATGTACAATAAAAGACTTATACTCTTATAATAAGGTTCTTTCCAGCTAACATTACCAATTCTATGAAAATAACCTCAGGTAACAATTACCAATTTTTCACCCACTGAAAAGGAAACCATGAGAAAATTCCCTGGTCTTCTTGAGCTTTAATTTCCTCATTTATAAACTGGAAATAAGATCAACCCTACCTACCCCATAAAATTATTGTAAAAAAAGTGAGTTAATGAGATCATTTCTTGACCAGTGGAGAGCAGGTCCTAGATGGTGATGGAAAAAAAAAATCAAGATACTGCCTGTGGGAAGTCTTGCCAGCCACTAGCTGGCAATTTTAGTTTTCATTATAGGAGGTGGTCAAGTGGTGCTAAGCGTGCTTTATGAGCTAAATATTTGTTACTAAGGTTGGGTTGATATGCATCTTAGTAAATTTCATTAGGTTGTTTTCCAGGAAGTATTATTAATAAGATAAAACAGAGCAGTGAAATCACTGGGTTCCAGCGCTGGCTCCATTGCGTGCTTAGTTAACAGCCCTCAGTGAGTCTCTCGATTTGCAAAATTGTCCTTCCTTTCCTGCTTCCCAAAGCCGTTTTGAGGATCACAGAAAATAACTTCCATACTAGCTTTAAACTGTATCACACCCATACCAATGGCAGGCTTTACCATTTTTATGGGAAAACTATTATCTACCTTTTCTTTTTAAGCACCGAAATTGTTCAGCATGTCAGCAACAGTACTTTTTTCCCATTCCAGTTCTTTTGATCTTCCCTCATACTATACTATTCCTTAATGACGGGGGCCTTTCAAAGACTGCAATTAAAACTAGGTAGGACTGTATCAGTTCTCCCGTTCTCATTCTCGTTCTCGGGGGAGAAATGTGCAGTAAGCCAATAATCACTAGAAAGTGTGGATTTGAAGTCGCCCGTTAACCTGCCCTCAAAATACTCGAGTTGAGAATAAACCGCTACCATCATAAAAATAATCTTTGCAAATTAAAATTTTTTTCAAGTTTTTCTACAAAATCACTAAATATTAAATAGTTAACACTTACCTGGATTCCCTTCAACGAGGAAACTCCCATATAAAGGAAAACGCCGTATAGAACAGGCATTGGAATAAACTGTAAGTAAAAGGACCACAATCAGAACTCGTGCTACTATAACAGTTTCACAGTAACACACACACAGCATGGTCAGTGACTACCTATTGAGGCAGAATTAAATGACCTTTCAGTAATGAGATCGAACTTTTCTATAAATAAGAGAAATGCGAGCAAGCAATAACCTCCTTGCAAACTGTCTGTCTTCTGCACGTTCCTTCCTGGGGGGGGGGGAGGGGCAGGTTCAGTGGTTACGAGGTTGGGCACTACAATCCAGCTACGTGGCTTAAAAACCCAGCCTCTTACTGAGCCTTAGCCACTCTGGCTTTAGTCTCCTACATCAGAAAGCAGTGAAAATTAAAGGATTTCAAATACATACTCAAAAATGCACGTGGTCTGTATCAATCACTCAAAGAGCATCAGCCATTATTATTTACTATCGCCACCCCTACAGTGACTATTACACAGTAGCATTTACCGAATATAATAATTGAGCTCCACCCCGAAAAGAAAGTTCTTATTACTGTGGCAGGAGGACCCCAAACCGCCTACCGAGTCCATGCCTAAGGCACCCCACAGAACAGCTACCAACAGACCCCATCTACTTATTTAAAAACCACAACTGGCATTCTCACCCGAGAGAGAGCTGCGAGGAAAAAAGACCTAAGTGCTACAAGGGAAACGACTAACCAACCTCGTCTGCCCTTCCTAAGAACCCTGGAGAAAAAAATAACTCAGGAGGAGAAGAAATACGTATGTTAAAAATCTAATCAATATACTCAGGAAATTTCAAGAAACTACTGTATCCATAAAGCAGCTTCAGAATGCTAAGAGAAGTGAGTGAAACAATGAAAGGAGCCCCTGGAAATTAGAGATTGATATGTACACTGTACGCATACAGCTGTGTAGGAGAGAGGCGGTCACCGCAGTAGAAATTAAAAGAAATTTTAAGTAGCTCTTTTTCACTCATTTTAAAATAATAAACCCATTACAAATTAACATTAAAAAAACATCTTTATGGAAAACTACTATTTAAAAAAAACACACACAAAAACTGAGAAGAGTGGCACCGGTTTGGATTCGTGCCAAGCTCCCGGGGGGCGTGACAGACGCCTGGCCCTGGGCTGCGGGCGTCCCACTGCCGCGGCCAGCCCCGCACAGGCCCAGCAGAGCCAGAGGGCTGGCCACCCCCGGCAGTCAGGGCCCCGAGGGCCCTGAACCAGGCTTTGAAAATCGCCATCTTTGCTAAAGATCTCCAGTCTAAAGGTAAGAAAGTGAAAAATAAAATTGCCAAAGTACATGAAACTGCACTGGCGGTAAGGCCAGAGCCACGCAGACACGAAGAAGGAAGGAGAGTCCCTCCGGATGGTGCCGCCCAGAGAGAGGAAAAGCTAGGTGCGCGCCTAGCTTTTCGTTCCAGAGCTTTCTTGATACGCTACTTGACTTTTTTGCCAATACACAGGTAATACTTATAACATTTAAAACTTTAAAAATGTAAAGGGCGACCTTCGGCAGCAGGGCACGGCATCCTCCTAGACGACATAGTTCTGCCCCGTGCCCCGCAGTCCACCCGACACTCACGGCTACGCGGTAACTGCCGCTGGCCTGTTACTGTCCCCCCCGTGCTCAACGGGACAGCAAGCACTCAGCAAACATTTGGGGAGTTAATTGGCTGCTAGGAAGTCCACGAAAAGAGGTCAAAGAATCCTAGTATTTAGCTATAATTTTTAAGTTACTATATAACATACACACACACACACATACTCCAAGCTTGAACCCTAATTTGTAAGTGGTACACAACTCTTTACTTAGTAATTTTGTTTACAACAAAAACTACTTAAGCACCAAGGGAAAGAGTGGAGTTGAGCTCTTCCAGGATAAATAGGAAGCTTCAGATTAGCCACTCAGCTATGTTTGCTATGGTTATTGTTATTTTTTAATCACGAGATTCAATAGGATGTGTATAGCAAAAAGCACATCTACTAAACGATGTTAAACATAAAGTAAAATTTCTTACATACTTCATTTATGATATTAACTGTTCATGTTTTTCTACTAAGTGCTACTACTTTTCTTTCATTTAGGTTATTAGGAAAAATGCATTAATTTAATTAATAGCAATACTGTTTTGTATTTTGTCAAGTAACTCAGTTTCATCCATTTCTCAATATTTATTTTTTGAACTATGCTTTTAAAATCTTCTATCATCTTTTTGATCATAACTAAGTCGTTATGATCATAACTAAGTCATTCCTTCCATAACTCTATAGTCTTTAATACTATCCTTTCAAAATTATTTTTTAAATGGATACATCTAATACTGAAATGTATAACAAAATACTGAAAATAATACCAAAATATTATTTTCCAAATAAAGTCTAATTTTAGATATTTTAATATTTCATCTTCGTACAACTGGGTATAAATGTTACAATAAAGATTTTAAAACATTGCAATAAAGGGATTTTACCTTTAGTACTGAAGTCATAAACACAGACAGGCCCATTAGAATAAAAATCATTAGTCCTGTGACCCGCTGTTCCCGAATTCCCAAAAACTTGGGTTGTTCCCCTGGAGCAGAACATTCGGATTCAAGTTTCAAGCTGTTGACATGACTTATGGACAACACTGTTGCAGCCACAAACCATGGAAGTCCCATGACAGAGCAAACTCCCAACATCACACCGACCACGAACAAGTCGAGGTGATAGCCAGCTCCTTTCTGAAAAGCAAAATGAACATGGATACTTATAAGTCTAAAGTGTTCTTTTAGGTTAAAATTCTATCCTACTTATTAAGAGAGAAGAAATTCATTTTCATTTTACATCTTTTAATGTTCTAGTCATGTTGAGAACACCCCAAAGTCTTGAAGAAATTGTAATACCTGAGACAACATTTTAAAGTTACCTTTAATTTGTGCTCCTTTCTGTTTATGATTACAGCTGTAATTTGTTGATCCATAAAGATAAGAATGGTGCAAAGCAGAGCCGGGACAGCGGCTATTAATAAGGTCCACCAAGGATTGTCTCCCAATGGGCTTATGATCCAGCCCCTATTTGGATCAGTAGGCTGTTAAAAAAAATTACAAAGAAAGAAAGAAAGAAAGTTTCCTCCTTCTCCTGCACAAAATTCCCACAGCACAGACTATCTACTGCAAGAAATGCCAAGGGGTCAGAAAGAACGGATTAAATCTTGGTATGTACTGTCAATTATTTGCAAAGACAGCCACAAGGATTCTTCCCACCCCTGGATGCAGGTCCGTGTCCTCGTGATCGAGCTATTGTCTCCACGCAGAGGTGAGTCTGTTCCTCCCTCTGAATCTGGGATCACGTTATGGTTTATTTCAACCAACAGAGTGAGGCCAACGCGGCGCTGTGTGGTTCCCGAGTCTGGGTCTGAAAGGACCTTTACAGCTTCTTTTCTAACCCTCTTGGAACCCTGAGATTAGGCTCTTGAGTGCACCTGGAGCTTTCTTGGGGATGTGACACGATGTAGTGAGAGGGGGACAGGAGGCAACTACCCAGCCGTTTCAGCCACCTGAAGTCCCAGGAAGTGAACGAGGTCACACTGCCCCTCATCAAGGCAACAGGTTACTGTGGGCATATGAAATATCACAAACAAGGGACCAGACCACTCCCCAGCTGAGCCTAGTCCCAATACCACAGATTTACGAACAAATAAACGGTTGTTATTTACATGTATTGTGTTTGTGGGAGATTTGCTATGCAGGAACAGGTAAGTGAAGCAGAGTGTCTTTCTGACATGTTCCTACCTATTTCATCAAGTGTAAAATCAGTCTACCTACTAGATGAACTCCTAAACTAAACCGCTGTAGAGATTCTGCGGACTAGTGATCCTGGCACAGTCAATACTAAGAATTGGGCCTCAGGACACTATTTTTCCCAAAGCATCTACTGACAAAAATCTGGCACTTTATCAGATGCTAATAATTTCAATGCTGTAACATAAAATTGTTTTATAACTGAAAAAAAATTTAAAAGATCGTAGGAAAGTTTAATATTCTTGAAGGATATTGGCCATATTAAAATCTAAACATGTTTTCATTACCTAGACTTAACATTTAAGCCTGTCTTTTCATCGTGAAAACATTTGTCAATATGAAAGGGAAATTTAATATTTTCTAATTCAGGTATTCCAATGTTCCCACACTGCTATATATTAAAGTGCTTCATATTCAATACTGCACATATATAGAAACATTTTGCCTATATCATGCATACATTCTTAAGTGTTCCTTAATTTGTTTCCCCAAGTGTATTTTATGCCCCTGGAAATCAGTCTGCTACTTGAAAGCTAGATCAATAAATGTATAACAAGGATACATTTAGGAACCAAAATCAGGAAATGGGGCCATGCCTACAGGAAACTAAATCAGTATTTTTGAACCAATATTTATAGTTTTATTTATTTGTAAGACTTGGTAAAAATAGAATGACTTTCATATAGTCATCTCTTCATGGCCTACAATCTTTAGTGGCTCAAAATCTATGCTTTTAAACAAAGGTCTCCAAACTTTATCTATTATGCACTCTTAGCAGCAAAAATATTAAACGTTTTTTATAAATAAAAGTGAGCACGTATACCCAATGGCTCTATACCCATTCACCTGTTAGGTTACTAATGGTTATCCATAGAGTAAAACCCATGTAGTAAAAGCTATAAGGGTTTTTTTTTTCTTATTTTTAGACAGAGATATAAATAGACCTTCTAAATAATTTTGGTGGATCATTTTCTAACCACACACTCTACTTTGGAGATCACTGGTTTTAAAAATAATGTTGTTTCTTTTTATCTCAGTGAAAGATAAAACAAGACTAAAATTATCTTCATTATATTCCTTATATCTAGTCACCTTTAAACCTTCTGTTTCTAAAAGAAGTCATCTAATCTGCCAACTGCAAATAAAAGCAGTGGCACAAATACTTGCATCTAAAAATAAATTCCAGAAATTATTCAAAAGCTGCCCTCTAACTTAGGGAAATATTACTAGATGCTATATTATGCATATGGTGTATTGTACACAAAAGAACTACGGTTTGCTAATGAAAACAAAGGGTGTGGATGATCAGATTAAGTATCCTTTTTCCTGTGGAAGGATATTTGATTCTCTCCTGTCAGACACACTATCCTTCTAGAAATTTAACTCGGATGTCCTTGCTACTCATAAATCCAAGTTTGATTTACTTCTTTAGAAAGGAATAAAGAATGTTTCTTTTGCCTGGAAAGCACATCATGAACTCCAGCTATCAGAACAGGGTCAAACGCTTTACATGTCTCCCAAGTCTCCACCATGGGTATTTTCATTCCTGCTCCAGGACTGGCCTAGCTTTGAAAACTTCTTATTTCCTAAATAGGTTCCCTTGTAGCTTTGCATCTTGTCATTCTTTTCATATATGTGGGAAATACATAAAATATTTCCTTTCAAAGCATCAGCTCTTCAGAGAGGCTATGCACAGTTTAAAAATAACTGCCCAGGAAGCGGAGTCTCACTTGGAAGTAGTCTGGTATGCGCCCAAGTAACAAATAGCCAAGCGTTTTAATCCTTACCTCGAATTTTTCAGGAACGTGAAGTTTAGGAGATGGAACTCCTACAAGGTAGTCAATTGCGACCATTATTACTATTGTGAGAAATATAGCAAAGTCACTGATTGTCGATCGCACCTATGTTAAAGGGATTACGTTAATATAAACACACATATACTATGCATCCTTTCTAAATAATTCATATGGTTGAGATTTAAATATGCCACTAGAAAGTGTGAATGAGGCTTTTAGTTAGCGGCAATGTGTCAGTGAAATACATTTAGATCTAATAATTTTTCTAAAAGATAGAAAACACATTTCACAACTAACCTACCATCTCTCAAGATACTGTTATTTTACATACTGTAATATACATATTGTAATATACATTTTTCACTATGGATAATTTCTTTATAACTATTTGACATAAAGTATTAACCCCAAATAATACATTACTGTTTTAAAATAAGCCAAGGGAATGAAAACAAAAAATGTGACTATTACCAAAACTCCAAAATTACACCCCAATTACCTTGGTAGGAAAATAGCGCTTGGTCTTAAACTGCTTGAGGAATGAAGACAAAAAAAATGTTGTGAAAAATAAGATAACACACCAAAAGAGCACATCTGGAATATAAGGCCCATGAAGACCACAAGCCGATCCTACAAATACACCGTGAAAGATTTTACAATCCTGGAAAAAAAAACAGAAAAGGAGGGATTGAAGGAGGATTCTCAGGTCACCAATAAAGTACTAACAAATTTCACCGACTCTAAGATGCTACTGATTTTAAGACACACCACTGTTTTATGTATCATTTAGAAAGAAAACACACTCCCAACTCAACCTGAACACACCAATCAACTGTTAAGACATATCCTGAGTTCAGAGATGTTATAGTTTGAAAAATATGCGCATCTTAAATCACTGAACTGAAACATAGCATTTTGCCAAGTTAAATCCTAACTCCTTTCTTTCACCTCCGTATTTCCTTTAGTGAAAAGGCTTAGACTGAGTGTTAATTCCCAAAAGTTTTGTCTGCATTCTTGCTGGTTCAAATTTCACTATCTTTACTTCTCAACAAGTTCCTTAATAACAAAAGCAACAGAGAGAGAAAATTACTACTATACCTTTTTATGATGCTGAATAATAAATACCTGTTAAGTACTAAATTCAAAGCAGTAATAAAAACTGCCGTTGGCTTTTCTGACTTGACTCAAGAATGTGGGATTAAAGCATGGGACTATGAGCAGTAAGGTGACTAGGAAAATATTTCCACTAACAAAAATCAATAGCATAATTAATAATACAGCATAATATAATACAATTATAAAAATCTATTGACTTGATCTTCCCTTTGGAGGTAAACATAACAGAAAGGCAACCAGTGATTAACAAAGACATGCTACTGAAGGGCTCTTCCCCTTACTTGTATTTTACTGAGACTCATTTCACACAGCTCCAACTCAGGTTTACCAAAAGATGCATTACTCTCAAATTTTATGTGCTGAGATTAGTAAATCTACAAATTTACAATGTAGATCATGAAAATAAAAGCTATAAGTCCAAAAAAATCGAACATAGCCCTTTTGGATGTCAAAAAAAGCACACTGCAAAGACCTATACCTACACTCTCGAGACATCCTACTCATCATAAAACAAGTTTTTTTTTTAACAAATCACTTTCATTTAAGCACCTCTATTAACTCTACCTCTTTCATAACCAAGTGACTTTTTAATATGAAATAGCAAAGCATCAATCTAAGCTCATTACTGATATATAATGCTTTAAATCAGCACTGTCCAATAGGATTTCCTATGATGGTGGAAATATCACGTATCCGCCTGGCCAATACAGCAGCCAGTAGTTACGTGAGGTGACTGAGCACTTGATACGTGGCTGGTGCAACTGAGAAACTGAACTTTTAATTAGTTTAATTTAATTTAAATTTAAATAGGCACATGTGGCTAATGACTACTATATTGGACAGCACAGACTTAAATGATCAATGGGATAAATTTCCAGATTGATAGCTTTCCAATTACACAGTTAAGCACTGTCACCTTCAGTGAGACAAAACTGACCTACAATTGCTTACATGATATAAAAAGCACCAGAGAGACTCAGGGCATCTTGGTTTTCACTGATACTGCTAGTATCACTGTACATCTTTTTCCTAAACCCCAACCTGGGACATGTCAAAATGAATATTCCAGGGGTAGGACAACATTTCCCAACAGAATACAAGAATATGTAACAGTGTTCAGGACAGGAGGTGCTCGTTCTACGGTTCTGGCCCTTTTTCCTTTCTCTTCCCTTAGCGCTTAAGTCAGACTGGCCTCTGCAAGTCAAACAAGGTTCAGCTGGACATTCAGGACATTAGCAGAGCATTCATGGTCTCTAAATAAGCTGTTCACAGAGCAGATGAACCAATAAGCAGAAGGCAGAAGAAGTGGATATGGGATGTTGTAACTGTCAACTCTAGTATGTGCAACCCTAGACCTAATGTATACTTCCTTTGAATTTATAAATATAAGTGGAATTAGAAATATATATATATATATATATATATATACCCATCTTTTTAATAATTATATCTTGGAAGTCAAATATATTCCATCTCTTTCTCCTGTACCAGCTCCATTTTGTCCAGCCTACACTTTTTAGTGCATGATACATAAAAATGTGGTAACCCCTACTCTGTCAACATAACACTATTACTATATTTTGAAAACATACTATATCCATCAATCAAGGAGAAAATGTAGGTCTACTCAGAAAAAGCTAGAGAACTAGGTTAATAGTTGCAAAATACTTTATTGTATCATATACTCACAGAAACAGTGAGGTTCCCCCAGGAAATATCCTGTGCTGTTATATTCTTTTCCGCCCACACATTTAGAGTTTCGTTGCTGGGGTTAGGAGGTTCACTACAGACACATCTGAGAAATTAGAATATGGTAAAATATTTAGGATCCTGTATTTCATGTTTACATGTTATTAAATCAATCACACAAAGTGTTAGCTTTTAACTCCTTAATTTTTTCCATGTTGTAAAGAATGAACTAGGAAAGTGAAAACATCAGAAACAGAATAGAATGAGATTGGGCTTATATAAATAAAACATAACTAATACAAATAGCAGTGAGATGTGTACTTGATGAAACTAGCTAGACTTATCTCTTTAGGAGGGGTACTAATTTTTTTAAAAATCTGAGACGATACTACCAGGTTTAGCAAGATTACTCTCCACTAAATCTCATCTACTGCCGCCTCCCCATCCGCACACACAACATGCACAGATTCCCAACAAAAGTTATCCTCCCAGGAACTCCTTGTACTCTGACAAGCCCTACCTACTCATCCTTTATTGATCGTAAGATTCATTCTTAAAGAAATAACAACAACATAGTTTTTCATCAGGACAAGACTCAGAAAGTCATTAGGAGATCAGAGAGTTTCAGTTCATAGCCAGAACTAATTCACCCACCTAAAAAACACATGCTAGAAAACACACACACAAGCAAAGAAATCCCTAATGTGGATTTAAAAACTGAAAATAGGAGCAATCCCAACTAAATTCACTGCTGTTTCAGAAGAGGCAAGGGGCTGGACTTTGGACTCAATCCAGGCTCCATTGCTTACTAGCTGTTTGACCCAAGGCAGGTTTTAATCCCCAAGAGCCTCAGTCTCTTCATACTCAGGAACAATTAAGGAACACTATGGTGTGAATTATGCAACATTCACAGCAAGTGCTCAGAGAACGCTAGCTGAACACATGTAATGCCTCGGTTAACCAGAAGGAAGCATCGCCCCAACTGGCTGGCACTAGTAGGAAAGCCATGCTCTGTAAAGGTCAAAGGAAAAGCAAAAGAAAGAAGACAAAAAATAACACTAAAAAAAATTAAAACAGTTGAAGAGCAAAGAAAATAGCACAAAGTAGATTCAGCATCCAAGTGTCACTAATATTTTCAAACCGGCCCATGTCCTAAAGGAATCTTCACAGCCCTCCCTACTCTCCATCAAAGCTGAGAATGGGCAAGGCAGGCAAGGGCAGGCGGGGAGGACAGGGGGACGCGCGAGTACAGGGATTTGGGCCTCAGGCGGGCAGGAGGAAGGAAGTTGTGTTCTTATTCGTTAGTAACCACATTCTTCCAGTAAGTCAACCAAATGCAGAATCACATTTACAGAATAAAAACGACTGAGTCTGGTAACATCTCATCCGTAACAAGCAAGCCAACCTTCACAAGGCCAGCTGGGCCATTTCAGCTCGATACAGGGTGAGCGTCACATCGTGTAAAAAAAAATCCATTCTTAGGCCCAGGCATGTCCGCCAAAAAAGATACATTTCAGTATTAGAAGGAACACAGAAGCACTTACGAGTAGCTGGTCAGCTCGTCTAGACGGTTGTGCATGTTGAACTCGTATATTTCTCCCAAATGAAAGAGCTTCTCCAGAGCCTCGTAGATGAATATGATGCAGATGAGGGCCGCGAAGGCCTCCTCCGTGAACCGAGTAATGTAACACACGAGGCTGCTCGCATCGGTGGCGACCAACGCGATGCACAAGAAGGAAGTCCACAGGCCAATGCTGGTTCTTAAGGACAAATAGGAGAGCTGATAATCTCTGTTCAAAAAGAAAAACACAAGCACGGTCAACGTATGCACGATTATGGAGTAGTATTTATACTTAAAATCTTCATAACAAGCAGTAAGAACAGTGTAACAACATAAGATTCCTAAAGAGACAGTAAATTACAGAAAAACAGAACAATAACTGAAGGAAGCTCTATGTGTTTTTCTGCTTCAGATGAAGACTAGCTTCTTATTAACAGACTTTATGGTTATAGTTTACTTGCATAAAAGATTTACAGTGAAAAATCTGTTAGGCGTAGGCAATAAGCATTTCAAAAACAAAGACCTCACTTCCGAAATCAGCTGTGAGGGATAAATAACAGAGAAGCAGTCTATAGAATAAGTTAATGTGACTCCCTCAGAAGACCCGGACGCTCTAGTGTCAACATGGTCATCACACCACTGCCCCACCGCCACTCCTGTCACCACCACCCTCTCCTCTACCACCAGTATTCTCTAGAGAAAGCAACTTCAGTTTTTAATTCCATTTCATTGAGAAATTACTACCACAGTGTCTAAAACACTGCAGGTGATTGCATTCTCTATTAAACAGTTTATACAGTGAGTGTGCCAGATCAGGATTAGAATCAGTTTATGCAGCGAAGAAAAGACTCAGGAAGAAGACTCAGAGGAAGCAAATATTTAATAGTATCAGGTTGCTCCAGGCTAAAATATTCAGTTGCATTCATCTCACAAAAGGAACAGTACTGGCCATATCGAATTCCAAGTCTACTAACTACCATACCCTGCACTGGTTCCCACACTCTCAGCAACTCTGCCAATGGAAACCGGCATCTCCCTCTGACTGCACCAGTTCCTTCTGTGGAACAGACCCAATGGATAGTCTGCTTAAGCCCTCAGGACCCACCTTCCCAAACTGCTCTTATGAGGCCAATACACCACCTGATAAACAATTCAGACTAACTCTTTCTTACTGAGTTGAAATTTGCCAACACAAATAACCCCTTAAGTGATTTGCTTATCAGTACTCAAATCCATCAATTTTCTATTCAAGGTGACTGGGGCAGAGACGATGTCAGAGGCCAGAAGAGGGCTGACCACACAGTAACACAAAAATATTAAAAATATATATAGAGAGAGAGAGAGATCGGATCTTTTCCAGCTATTAAACATATAACGTACTTTTACCTAAAGTTAAAATATATATATAACATATAATTATACACATATGTAAACACATGGGACAAGTAGATAACTATTACGTACCTGCAGAATTTAAATAAAATTTTTTCAAACACTAAAACTGGGCCTGTACTCCCCAATATTGTAAGAGGTTGCCCAGCAAACAACGAATAGGCAATCCCAGTTAACGATGCTCCGAAAAGAGACTCTATTGCACTCTGTTCAAGGAAAAAAGAAACGAATAAAAGCAATACATCATAAACACATCTCTAGCCTACAGTAACACATGTAACAGACATCTGGGAAATAAAAAAATACAAATCAAGTAGTTAAAAATGTAAAAGCAAACACAGCTTTGAGTCTCAAATTTAAATTTTAAATACAGAAAAGTTAAAAATACATTTTTAAATACATACGAAAAATTGCTTTATTTTTGCCTATTAAAAGTGACCTTTTGCAATCAACATTCGTTCAAAACTCAATACTGTGAAAGGTAAGGAGGGAGAAATAAATGGGAGATAGACATAGAGGCTTCAATGCTATCTACGGATGTTTTATTTCTTCAGCCTGTGGTGAGTACAAAGATATATGTATTATTTTGAATATTTTTGTATGTCTGAAATAGTTCATTTTAAAAATGGAAAACATATTAAATACTCAATATCATCCTGTTAGAGAAAAAAGACTCCTTCAAACAGATAAGAAATAAACATATGATCCTACTGTTCTCAAACTGATTTCTAAAGAGCAACATTCCACACATTTTAAAGAAATTAATCTAATATGATAGGCTTAACCAACAGATATCAAAAATGAAACGCTTAACACAAATAAAATAGATGAAAAAATCTCTTTATAATACTGACAGCAATCATAAATGAGGAAGTATCTTATTATTTTTAGTGTTTGGTAACAGAAGACAAAATGAGAGAATGAAAAGACTCAAGAGAAATTTTAAATCAAAACTAGTAGCCAATTTTATGCCCCCCCCGCTACATTCTAACTTTAGGTTTTTAGATTAGGGGAGGCAGGCTAAGCCACTAGACAGAGGGGTGGGATCAGAAAGAGAAGGAGTTTACCACTCACAAAGATCAAGGTCAAGCGGAGCGCACTATCAAGGAAGGAAAAGCCCACTGCTGGGAAGTAAAGACAAGGAGAAGCTGGTGGGAAACAACAGCCCAGGAACTGGGAGGCAGCACAGAGCAGGGCTTGAGAACCAGATCTGAAGTGTAAAACTGGTCCCTACCAGGTGTTAAGCCATGGACACACCTAAAACTTTTTGAGCCCAACCTCTCTCATTTTTAAATGGGGGTGATGGTAGCCAGGAGAACCTCATGAGGCAGTGTTTGTGAAACACCCAGCAAGCCTAGCACCTGGCATACAGAACGCCCTCAATAAACGGGAGCAATTCTCATCATCGGCAATACCCAGCATCTTCCAAGATCAAAATCACAAAATAATAGTATGCAGTGCAAGCATTATTTAACTATTACTAGAAAAATAGGATCAAACTCACATACAAACTTGACTTTTGGCAAAATTTAAAAGTGTCCATATTAACGATGTATTTGCTAATTGTATGAGATACATTTTTCTCGCCCATAGATGCAGTGGTCCTAAGACACTGCTAAGCCATTATAAAATCCTTAGTTAAAACAGAATATGCCTATTTACGTATGAAATGGTATCTAGAAACAGAAAGCAAAATATTGAGATGAAAAGCAAAGAGATGGCGAATAAAGAAATGCTAACGGAGGCAGGCAGGCACAAAATTATGGTTTCCCTCCCCACCATCGTATTGAAAAAGCAGGAACGGCCCCATGAAGACCTTCCTTTCACCGATCCCAGCCCCTACTGCCACATTTACTAGATCCTTTTACCCAGACCTATTTTCTTTCTAATTTTTCAACTGTCTCTATGTTCATGCCCAAACTAACCCAGGTCTTTCTCTAAAGAAATCACAGCCCACTACCTGCCGCCCCCACCCCACATTCAGAAGTTTCCCTTTTATCCATCCCAAGCCCTGCCCTTCTCTTCCCCGTAAACCTCTGCTCTGCACGGCACCCAACACTCCCTGCTCGCTCGTCTTTCCTCCTCAAAAGCCTCCAGCTTGGTTTCTGCAAAATTACTTCGTCCTGATTCTCCTTTTGAGGGCTCTGACTGTGCCTGTGTCTCCCGGCCCTCACCCCACCCCACCCCATAAAGGCGAGTGAGGAACTGCCCACTCCTCCCCTCTCCTCTCCCCCTCTAAGTTACCCCCCGGGTTAACCTCTCCTATTCTGTTCCAAGCCCCACGTGTGTGCGAACCATTCCTGCCACGCTCAGCTCTTCCTCTCCACTACGAACTCTGCCACTCCACCTCCAAGGTCTCCATTTAGACCTGAAGTTCCAAAAAAGCATCTGCACACACCCACCCCCCCGGGCCATCTTCCTGCATCACACACTCAGCTCTCTATTTCCATTCCTTCAGCGCCTACAGCTCCCCTTCACCCCACCGGCGCCTGGCCCGGCGCCCCGAGCACGCTAACTGTGTTATGCGGTCCGGTCTCCCTTTCCTCCCGTTAGGGGTTAGGGGCCTTGAGGACCGAAGGCGCCTGCTCGGGCCACACCTGTCTACATTCCTCGGTGCCTAAGGCACGACCACACGCGCGTGGCATTAGGTGGCAGGATGAGATGGGCGGGCAGCGAGCGACAGTCACAGTCCAAGAGCAAGGCAGCACTTCCGAGACGGCAACAGGTGAGACACAATTCCACGGGCACCCGCGGACTTACATGTACAACTCGCGCCAGCACATGAAGCAACTTACAAAAAAATATACCTTCAATACAGTGATTACAGAGCAAGGTAAAAAAAGACTCTAAATAATCGAGAACAAACTGAGCTGAGAGGAAATTTCAGTTACCAGGTTTCTCTCCTGGTTCAGCTCATGAAATGCTTTAATTAAATAATTATCCCTATGTAAGCTTTGGCTATTTTTTAACCTTTTATTTGTAACAAATAAATAAATAAATAAATGTTCTCCCAAGAGTAAATACAGTTAAATGAAATATGCTTAAGAATTACAAATCATCTCATTTAAACGCCATCAAACATGTATATAAACAAGAAACTGTCTTCAGGATTTTACAAAGCACTATTCAGTTATGCCTCCCACAGCCCCTATAACACAATATTACCAAGAAAAACAAGAAAGAAAAAAACATAGAAAAACTTTCATTTCAGTCTAGAACAAAAACATAAAAACTTTCATTACAGTCATGTCAAATTATGGATGAAGTGCTGAGTTATACTTTCCAATAAGAAGTTTTGACTATTTTCACACCAATCTGGTTACCAGCAAAATTAAAGGAAGCACCGCCTCGGAACTCCGTGATTCGTCCGCAGTTCGGTGCCCTGGTCCCAGACACTGCGGCCCGGGCCTGGCGACTTAGCATGACTCCCGCGGCCCGGCCTAGTCCCGCGGCGCCTCCGGGGGTGCGGGAGCCCCAGGGATCGGTCCTCCGCCCCCGCCCACCCGCAACCAGCCAAGAGGCCTCCCCCCACCGGGCCCCGCTCCCCCACACAGACACCACGGGCCCTTTACTCCACTTATGCAGCCATCCATCCAGCAAGCCGGGAGGAACGGGGGCTTTTCTTCTTTTCGTCTTCTGAATTTTTTTTAATTTTTAATTTTTTGTTATTATTATTTTTTTTTACCTCAACTGTGCATCTTCGCCTGTTCACATGGCTTCCCCATGCTGTCCATAGCAACTGCCCCTGGGGGAAGCCCGCTTTGGGGCAGGTTAATCTGCTGCGGCGACTCTCCGAGTGGACTAGCGGGACAGATGCACACAGACACTTGCCTCCGAAGAGCTAAGAGCCTGGCCGCTACCAATCTTTGTACTCACTATTCTGCCTTCTGTAGCTTCTCCAAGCAGCCCTCCAAAAGTGATTACAGGAGACATACAGGCACAGTATAGGAAAAGAATCGAGGCCAGGCACTGCAGACTTAATGCATCCTTGAAGTCACTCAAGAAAAAAGGTGCTTTCCTTTTGATGTCAAGTATCAAACCACCAAAAAGCCTAAATAGGTGAGATGAAACTCGTCAAACTGTACACTAGAGGATTCTAGCTATTGCAAACTAAAACTATGGGCTACACAAAACTGCTGGTGTCTAGGGTTTTGTTAACCAAAATTAATATCCTATTTAAATCATGGTATAAATTACAGAAGACACACTCATTTAATCTAACCCACTGGTAGAGGAAAGGTCAATCTCATTAAGTTAGAGAGACATAAACATCTGTATTTTATGGGCTACATACTGAAAAGACTGCAGGCAAATGATTTTATATGAGTAAATGCAATTTCAGGCACAACTGTGCAAGAAAATGTACAATAAAAATAAAACCTAACAACTCATTTATGGAAATATGCATAAGCAATTCTATTAATTATTATCTACATTATGAATCTTAAAGGCAAATGTCAGAAGTGCCAGGAAGGCAATTATAATATAAATCATAAGCCCCCAATACACCCTTTAATATAAACAGAGTATGCTGTGCTTAGACCCACCCAGTAGTAAGTTAAATAATTTTAATTACTCTTTAAATTAGCACTTTAATCGCATAAATATCTCTGGTCCAGGAAAAAAAAACCTAAAAAGTACTTCAGTGTCTGTAATTTACTTTATATGCAGTAAAACTAGTGTGCATACTATTAAGAATTTTTAAGTAGTAAATTCAGAAACCTGTATTTGCACATCAAAGCTGTGTGATTTCAATGCTGTATTTTAATCAGACTTTTAGATACAGCTACCTTGAAAGCATTCCACTGAAATACAAGCTCTGGGAGGGGCAGAGACTTTTTCTTGTTCAGTGCCATTATCTCCACTGTCTAGAACACTGCCTGGGACATAGTAGGTACTCAATAAATATTTGTGACAAATCAATAATCCAAAAAGGTTTTGTGACTCAAAAATACATAATCGTTCAAACCCCTACTGTAGAAAACACTCCAAAAAAATTGTGAGTTCAAGCGTCTCTAAAGTTTACATTTAGTACACCAGCTGTTACTTTCCTTCTATATAATATCATTTAGGTGTGTCATTACTATGCCTAATGGTGTATCTGTGTAAGACATCCTGGTTGTTTAAACAAATATTCAAGATTCAATATTTACTTCCAGAGACCACCAGTGGACAAAAAGATACCAACACCCACATGCTTTTCTTAATAAAAAATACCATAACATTTCTCTACTTCTACAAAATATTTTAAGACAATGTTTACACCTGGCCATATTTCTATTCTTCATTCCAAAAATGAATTCCAACAATTTTTAACTACATTTCCAGGGATCAATACCATGCTTTAATTAATACTTGTCTAACTTCACATTATCTTATGATATAATGCCCTTTTAAGAGTTTTAAGTCTATGAACACACCAAAAACACTGGTTTTCATTCCTCTCTGCTCCCATAAATCTCTAAATTCATAAGGAGAATTATAATAGGACTCCACACTTCCTTAAAAAATCTTCTTGTAAATTAATGTAAATTAACCTTCTTAGCATACATTCTTAGCATAGGGTGCATAATACTTCCATTTTAGATTAAAGTGTGGTATATAGAGCCCAAGTATACGCTAGTAAACTTATTTTTAAATGCATATTAATTTTCCTTAACGTCACATACCTATATAATAAGGCACATTTTTTTAAAAAAATAATGAAAAAAATACTGTATAAGATTACATTCAAATATTTGCCAAGAAAAAAAATGTGTATCCCTTTTTCATCAAATCAACCCCTAGTCTCTAAAGATACCCACACGGTATCCGTATCGGTACCCACCGTCCAGTCCGCTGGAGCTCAGGCCCCGCATGGTGAGCAGCCTCTTTGTGAGTCTCACCCGAGCTGGGGGCAGATCCATTGGGAAATACAGGAATCTTTCTCTTTTCCTGCATTTCACACAAAAAAAACACACTTTCAGAATTTTACCTTAAGAAAGGTGAGATGGCATCTTCAATTAGAGGGAGCATGAGAGCTCTTACTTGTTATGTATCTAACTAGAGCTCCTAGAAAAAAGATGCTTCCTAACATCAACCTCTACTCTAAATAAGCTCTACTTTAGAAGAGAAGCTAATATTTGTCTATTAATATTTTTAAGTTCACACTTGGCTCGGCCCATTTTATATTCTAATATCAAACATACTATGAAACACATTCACACACACCGTTTCAAATGACTGTTCGGTGACAGGAACATAAATATCCAATAAAGCATCGCTCCAACCGGAATTTTTTAAATACAACTCATGTTAACTACGGGAAATGCACTTTACATTAAGAAAAAGGTAAATGCAATTTTTCTTTTACTAAAATACTTCCCTTAAGATATAAGTAACATGAGAGCTTTTCATGAGAGCTTATTAAACTCATTTTCACCAAAAAAAAATATAAAAAATCAATATCCCATTAAATTTTATTACACATTCAATAGTACTATTCTCAGGATAAAGAATCTTGTCCCGGACACATGAAGAGAAAGGAGTGGGTTTTTGTGACCTGGGCCTAAAAGATCAAGAGAGAAAAAAGGAAGAAGAGGAGACTGGAGAAGCAGGGGAGAGGGAAGGAGAGGAGGGGGGTCACCCCAGGAGGTCCTCAGGTTCAAAGGATCTACCAACTTACACCACCTGGTTTACATGTTCAGTATTCACAGAGTATAAAGGCTTATCTATAATCATAAGATTGCCATTTGAAAATAGCAAAATAAAAACTAAATTATATCTCAGCTCAAAGAAGAAAGAAAACTAAATTATGGAATTCCTAGAAGACAAACATAACTATATGAAGAAAAACCAAAAAATAAAAAAATGAATTAAGTGCCTAACTCAGAAAACGTTAAAATAAATATATATACGTGTGTGTGTGTGTGTGTGTGTGTGTGTGTGTCCTGAAGGAAAGTGAAAGAAATAAAAGAAAAACAGCTAAAAAGCAGAAATTGGGTTAGAAAATAAAATAATTTTTTTAAAAAAACTTTTAAAACAGTTTTTTAAAGCTGCTCTATTTGAGAAATATGATAAACCGTTAACTAATCACAACAAAAATATGACAAGGCAACTTCAAAAACTGAGGGAAACTTTATACATACATGAAAGATATACATATATAAACACGCAGGGACTATACTGTACAACTAAATCTAAAACCTTGATGAAATGGGTAACATACAAGGATAACCTAATTTCCCCAAACTGACACCAGGAAAGAGGGAAACTGTTCCTATGATTTACTAAAACTGAACCCAGAAAACAACAGAAAGCGCACACAAGCCAGTTTCCAGAGAACAGGCAAGTTGTTCAAGCCTCCCATAAAACAAAAGATTCAAGCTCAAAAGTTTTACAAAGGAACTCTTCCAACTTTTAGAACCAAATTATCCCAAGCAATTTAAAGTTTTAAGAACACAGAAAAAGGAAAACTTAAAATGTGTTTTTATAAAACAAATGTAATGATTGTACCAAAACATAAACACTGCACAAAAGTCTACAGACCAATCTACGTAAGAGATGCAAACAACTTAAAGTACTAGATGTAGATGGCCAACACATTAGAGCCCAAGCTCAGTTTATTTCCAACAATGCAAGAGTGTTTCCAGATTTAAAAACCTATTAATATGATTTCCCATACTAGTTGATAAATAAAATGCATACAATCATCTCCACAGATGCTAAAAAGCCCTTTGACAAAATTCAACATCCACTTACATTAAAATTTTCAATGAAATAGAAATTAGGGTACTTTCCGAACATGATAAAATGTGTATTTTTGTTCCCAACATCAGTAACTTATTGAGAGGAACAGTAGGGACACTGACTACACTTAGAAACTAATTAAGAAAAGTCCATTATCAAGCGAATTACTACTTAACACTATTAGAGATTTTAGTCAAAACAATTAGACAACAGAAAAATATCAGAGTTGTTAAAAAGAGGGATTAAAATACTGCAGATGATTGAAAAATCTACGTACAATAGAAGAATTAAGAAGGGGAGCAAGAAAAATATACAATAATATAAGAAACATACAGTAACAAATAGCCTTCACAGACATAAAAGTAACACACAATATAATAGAACAGAGAGCTCATTTACAATAGAAACAATAAAGATAAAATACTAATGAATACACTCACCAAGAAGCTTGAAAAGTGTAGATAAGGAGAACTTTGTAACATTCCTTAAGGACACAAAAACTGACTTGAAATAGGAAACCAACTAGGGAAAGATATACCATGTTCTTGAACAGGTTCAGTGTTATAAAGATGTCAATTTTCTCTCAGTTCATTTAGAAATGTAACTGCCATCACAATTATTTTAAAATTTAGGTTTTTTTCTGTAAATAGGAAGCTGATTTTAAAGCTTACATAAAAAAATAAACATGCAAATATAGCCCAAGAAATTTAGAAAAACAAGAGTAACACGAGTCAAGAACAAACCTAGATCTTCCAGATGTTAAAATATACCAACAAAAAGCCTCAAAAATTCAAGTGTGGAACTGACCCATAAGTAGACACACCAATGGTAAAGAAACTCCACAAAAAGACCTGAATGCAAATGGAAATTTAGTAAATGAAAAAGGCAACATTACCAATCAATGGGAGTAATTTATCAACTTTTTAATAAATTGGAACAACCAGACAGCAATTTAGAAAAAAGATAAAGTTGGATGCATACTCCACATAATATACCAAGGGATCAATGGACAATTTAAATGTTTAATAAAAAGGTGGAGGCGATGAACAAAAATATAATCAGAGATATTCAACCCCACTAATCACAAAAGTACAAAGTAAAATCGCATTAGAACACCCGATAAAATAAGATAAAGATATCTATCAGACTAACAAATAGTCTGACAGAATCCTGCATTGATGAGGCTGTAGGGACATGGGCACTTTCACACATCACTGGGGGGGGTCCAAAACAGTTCACCGATAAGAAGTCATTCTGCTAATTATCTGCTAAAATTATAAATTCTCATGTGAGCCAGCGATCCTATTTCTGGGAATTTATCCTACAGCTCTATCTGCACAAGACCAGTCTCGCGTCTGAATACCATGATGTGGTTTGTAACGGCCAAGGACAGAAAACCACCTGATCCCAGGAATAGGATGCACTTAAGGTATGTTCAATAAATGGAATGCAGCACAACTGCGAGAAAGGAATAAAAAATGTTTCTAGGATTTCGTATGATCAGATCTCCGAAATATAGTTACGTTAAAAAATGCAAGGTGCAAAACAGTACATGTATAGTATGTTAACCTCTGGTATCAAAAGAAGAGGAAAGAAAACTTCATGTTCTTATTTCTTTGTACTGAATAAAGACTAGGGGGGCAAACAAAAAACCAGCAACAAAACGGTGGCCCACAGAAGGTGGGTATGGGGGTAAGAGCGTAACGGGGACACACTGGGGTAACAACTTCTCTGAGTGTTGCATTTTCTTAAATGCATAAACTATTCCAAAAAATGTTTTAAATACAACTCAAAGAACTGAGTGCATTCTTACCTGAGAAGGAACACTTTTTGGTGGCTCTATGCGTATAGAAGGATCCCACTCTCCTGGAGGTAGGACAGTTACTTGATCTAAAAATTCATCAATTCCAGATAAGAGGTCATTTCTGTCTTTTGCTTTATAAGCCACATCGTGAAAAATCTAAAGGGGAAAAAAAACAGCAGGACTGAGTTAAAGAATGTTAAAGTTGACAGAAAATTCTATGCCTCGTAAATCCACTTCAGATACCGTAGTAAGTTAAGTCTACAGTAAAGATAATTACCTAACCTCTTATCCCAAGCAGGTCTCTGCCCCACCCTGGGTAACAACCATAAAAAGTAACCCACAATTAGTATTGTCAGATGAATTAACAGTAACAAGCAAACAAAAGGAAACAGTGATGTGTTAAGACAAAACAATCTTGAAAAAGAGAAATTTTTACATGGAAAATACTCAGTAATTCATTGCTGAACAAAATACTGCAGCACATCTTTCTACTTCTATGGTATTTTAATGTCATTTATCCTAAGCCAATAATCACAAATAGACAAACAATTTTAATTATATACATAATTAGAAGGTGATCACTGATCTCAAGTGCGGGGTAGAAAACAAAGAAAACACCAAAAACTATCCACTAATCCTGAAAGAAACGTCTTGATGCCCGAAACAGGCAAAATAGTTGGAGCGTGAATACGGGATACGCCTGAAACCTGTGTCATTTTATTAATCAATGTCACCCCAATAAATTCAATTTAAAAAAACAGAGCGAACGTGAGATAAAATAATACAAACAGCGAGGACAATTTTTTAAGCTTCGCTGGAAAAGGAGAGAGGGCTATCATTTAATGCGTCTTATATGTTCCAAGGTGCTGAGTTACCTCATCCGTCATGAGAGTGGCTATGGATCTCCCAATTTCATGGTACTGTGGCGCCTTGCCTGCCGGGCCCAGCAACAGGAACAAAAACCTAAGGAAACATTAAAAGACAAAGACTTAAACATAAACGACATGCACACATGAACCTCAGCAATCATTAAAAAAAAGAACTGAAGCATAAACGCCAAAACACTTGGCTCACTTTACCACCCTCCCACACCAGCCACGGAAAAGGCCAGGCAACTCCACCCGGACCACAGCGGACCACGGGCTCAGAGGCATTCAGCTAACGCCCTATGCCAGTGCTTCCCGTCTTCCCCAGGGCCAGGCGGCAACTATGATCTAGGGTTTTCCGTGAGAACTCCCCACCTCTACGTCCTTAGAATTTGAGTAAACAATGTTCTCTGGTCTGTTTGACAAAAAGTGTACCTTGCTGAATACCAGTTCCATTGAAATATGTAAAAGGTTTGCCTAATAAAATAGCTCAAGAGTACACACACAAAAATCCACAATCCCTCAAAACAGAATCTGGATAAAGACCCCGATAAGGTGAATAAGGGAATGATTGCTTTGGAAGGAAAAAGAATTTTTATCTACAACTCCAAATTGACCATCAAACCGCACATTATCTGATTGTTTTTATTTGGAGTGACTAAATAAAAAGTGATGGACTTCCGACTTAATTATGTCCTTAACTAACAGGACAGTAAAATATTAGTGTTTACACTTATCCAAGTTGGAAGTATTCATCTTCCTGCTTTATGAGACTGTAAATATGAATCAATGGAATTATTTTCCTCATTTATCTTAATGCTACACCATTGAAGCACCTTGGTAAAGTGTATTGAAAATAGGCGTGCACATTGCAGTCAAGTTGCAAATAATTCTTCCCCGGCCAGTGTGGCTCAGTTTGGTTGCAGTGTCCTCCCGTGCACTAAAAGGTTGTGGGTTCCATTCCCGACCAGGGCACATACCCAGGTTTTGGGTTCGATCCTGCCGGGGCACGTGCAGAAAGCTGGTGTTTCTCTCTCACATCGATGTCTCTCTCTCTCCCTCTCCTCCCCCATCTCTCTTCCCCTTCCTCTCTCTAAAGTCAATTTTAAAAAATTTATAAACTAAAAAAGAGATCATTTATCCCCTAATAGTCAAATTCCTTTGGTACAATGGCAATATTAATAATTAAAATGATCTTTTACTACATAAAGGAACATGTTCCTTCAGGAGGAGAAAGACAGATTTTGGACATGCTGAGAGGACATTCATTGGAACTAACTCTTTACCTGGTGGGAACAGGGACCTCAGTCAGCCCCGAGAGGAGAACAGCAGGAGCCAATCTCACAAACGCGATTATAGGTCTTTCCAGAAAGTCTACTTCTCCCACCAGGACATTGGATGCCTCGGCTCCCGAAGGAATTTTCCTCATGAAATTCATATCAACCTATTGACAAATAAATAATAATTTAAAATAAAAATTGAATGGTATTTATAAGACTATTTTTAGACAGAAACAGGAAAGAAAAGATGCTTTTAAGACTAGTATTTGCTAATCAAAACTGGTGATTTAAAGAATGCATAAATGCCAAAATTCTCACAAATGCAAAGGATGGAGTAGACAAATACAAAAAAAGCAAGCAAAAATACGTCTATGAAACAATACTCCCAATGTTTTAACTGTCGTAATCTTTATTATTTCAGAGATCTAAATTATCAAACATAGAAACTAGAAAAAATTTTCAATGAATACATCACTATTCATTAAAAGCTAGTAAGGACAAAAGTATAGTTCACAAACTAACAATGGCTCGTGAAATTATACACAGTGCTAAAAAATATTCATTTCATGATAATCTATTGCTTAATCTTAGAAATGAATTAGTTCCTTTGTCTTTTTTATAAGTTAAAGAATTCTGGGCATTTCCCCAGTATTTTCACAAAGTAGAAAAAAATCTGTTTTTATTTTTATTTAAAATGAAAATAAATAGCCATAACCGGTACAAATACACAGTAGTGCCGTGTAATCAAATTTGGTTGTCTGTGTATAATTACAAAGGGAAGGTTACAAAAGTAGTATCAAAGCATGGGAGCTTCATGATTTATAAGCAGTTTCACACAAGTCACTAAACAACCACTTGCAGGGCTATCTATTAAAAATAAAAGCAGCACTTACAGCGGGCCTCTTGAGTCCCACACCCAGTGTGCCACAACTACAGTGCCAGGAGGCAGACTCCTGTCCAACAGGAGACAAGGAGGGGTACACAAGGATAGGCCAGGTAAAAAAAAAAGTAAAACTGTGACAGAGGAACAAAAATAAACGGCATCTGCCAGGTCTAGAGGAGATCTATAATGTAAATTTTATTAATTTACTCACTGACCAAGAATAAATTGCATTTTAGTTCCTGAACACTTTTCACTCATCTGAAATACCAGGAGCACCAGTAAAAATATAACCAAGTCAGTACAGAAGCAAAAGTACAACAGCCTGTTTGCACAGCCGATGCCCCATACGCAAGGCTTTCTGTAACTGCAGAGCACGAGACGCAGCAAAGTTCCATAGCGCAAATCGTCATTTAAACTCCTTTTCTACGAAAGGGGATCTGTGTTTTGCATCATGAAAGGCTGAACTGAAATAAATCTTACTTGGAATAATCACATTTAATTAAATGTCTGACATTGGATACAAAAATACTGAAGTGTTGAAAGCACCCTGTAGCAAATTAATGGCATTAAATTAAAATGGCCACACAGAATCAATTATGCAGAAGCAGGACTCACAAACTACTCTTTAAATTCGATTGTCATTAGAACTTGGGAGTTTTCTGCCTGCTTTTCGAAATAAGTTTTCTTTTCCCATTTCACTTAAATACTCATCCACCAAAATAAAAAAATCACAGGCGAGTTGTTTTTAAATCCATGCCTTTACCTACCACCCATGGGGGAAGCGCCGATATGCTTCCCAGAGACATTCCAGAAAGTACCAACACAGGAAGACAGTAATTCTGGGATCACATTACAGCTGAGAAAACTCACTACTACTGCTGTAACATCATTCCCAGAATTAATCTTTCTAGGGCTGGTAGCTCCAGAACATATATCTCCAGTTCAAAAGGGACTGAAGTTTCATGGTATCTGTGGGTAGGTACACAGATGAAAGCACTGTATCATTCACATATTCTCTCATCAGACCATCTAAAACTAGTAAGATATAGTTATATTCAAGTGCTCTGAGACGGTTCCCTTTCTCACAGTTTCTGACCTTAAATTAACCGATCACATGCCGGTTTGTAAGCACCAGATTAAATAATAATTATAATAAATGTCAATAAAGGTTCACTGCTAGCGATTTTCTCGACAAGAATGACTAGGAGAGTGCGTAGTTAATGACAGAATTACCTTGCTGAAGTCAACAGTGCTATTTTCTCTGCTGCCTCCACCTCCATTACCTTTAATCTCTCCACTTTTACTAGTGTCCAAGTTTCCAGGTGCAGACTGTGGAGAGGCTAAAATACCTGTATTCAAGAATAAACAAATTCCAAATCAGTAAGGAGAAAATTCACTTTGCAACCTAACTCTGCTCATCTCCTGAAAGTGATGATTTATTAAAAGCAAATGTGCAAGGTAAAAAAAAAAGGGAAAAAAAAGTGCCAAGTGTTAGTACCAAACCAGCAAGACTAAAATCACATTTTAAGCAATAACAAAGCTATACATTTTAACATTTAAAATAATACAACTGGAATTTACAAAAATGGTGGCCTTTGCAAAAATAAAAAAACAGTGAGTAGGTGCAGAACCACAGAAGAGGGAAGACCTGAGTCTGATCACCACTGCCAATGCTTAGAGATTACACTCCAACACATCTAACATACGTGTGAACTACAGGAGTTAACGATGCCTAACTACACTCAGCGTGCTTGCACCAACAACATAAATTTTCTGATAAATCCTAAGCGTAACTCAGGAAAATTTTAAGAGTTACAGCAACTAATTGTAGGTTAAATTTACCATAGTACTCCACAATCATAATAGTTTCCTCAAGAATTTTCATTTCTGTTGGGTAACATTTATGTGCTGCCTATTGTCACTGTCCTAAAAAATAGGACTTTATAATATGATGTTTTTTATAATATAAATACAAAGAGCAATTAAACAGATCTGTATTGAAATAAGCCATCTCTGCCACTTTGTAAGTAACATGACATTAAGTAACTCACACAACCTCTAAGATCTGGACAAACTTATAAGATTAGCTTGTTTGGATTACAAATGATTTATGTCCCGGCGTTAGTTTACTCATTTTAAGTGACAGCAGCAACATTTCACGACAATAAAATAACCTAACACCACCCTGTAACCTGTGACCAACTGTTACCACTATGACTTTTGCAAGAAGTTCAGATCTCAAAAATTTTAAACTACATCACAGATTTCTACCATTAAGTGTACTTCACTTTTGCAAAACACCCAAGACTTCTAGTTCAAGAACACAGAACACTCAGTATCACAGGAGAAAAGGCACTAGACTGAATTACGACAGACTTGACCACTCACACGGCAATCTAGTGACCCACAGAAACTCACAGTTTGTGGTTACGTCCTATAAACCTTACAGTAAATACTGCAGCAAGTGCAACAGAGCGTCAATACATATATCCTTGTAACTACTAAAAAGCATTCACTCTGGAGCAGTGTAACCAAAGAATATATATGCACAGTTTCCTAGAACAGTCCCAGCAAACACATTTTGGAGAGAAGAGTGGAGTAAGGAGAAAACGGGGGAAAGTAAGGATCAAGTAAGATCGGGAAGAAGAAATGATGTGGAACCAGGAGATGTGACCTGCAGTCACTTAGCTAACCTGGGACGGCACAGCCCCTACAGCAAAGGGCCCGGCCCAAAATGTCAGCAGTGCCAAGGCCGAGAAACCTCGAGTTAGAACAGTGATTTTCAACTTTTTTCATCTCACGGCGCACACACGCAAACTAATTACTAAAATTCTGCAGCACACCAAAAAAGGTATTTGCCGATCTGACAAAAAAAAAAAAAAAAAAAGGTATAATCTTTGATTTACTACCAAAAAAATGGTAATGGTTATTACCTACCCTTTTTTAAAAAACCAGGTCCAATACTTGCATATAAGGATTTCTGGTACAAAGAATTAACCGATCAAACACAACCTTACTACTATCGTCATTATTATGCGATGTGACCAAAAAAATGCAAATCTATTCTATGACCTATATGCTCATGGTTCAGGACAGGGCATTCACACGGGACGCTGCTGCTGTGCTGGCTGCCGCCAGCCTCCTCTCCGCCAGTCTGGGGGAAAGAGGCCGCGGCCCCCGCCAAGCAGCCAGGTGTGCGGGTTAGAAAGCCTCGGGCGCACCGCACCGCCTCAACACCGCCGCGTGAGAAGACAGGCACAAATCCTAGAAATGAGTTCACCTCTTCCGCATTTAATTATTCTCCATAGAAACAACTGATTGGAAACACCTCTTTCTTTTTCACAATGGGTATGCACAAAGCGTGAGCCATGACACAAGTACCTATGACGCTAGTCGCTCCAAAATTATGCGGAGGCCACCTACCTCCTCCTCGAACACAGCATCAGACTTCAAGGACACTGGAGTTTCCAGGTGCTTTAATCACCAAAGGCAATTAAACAGGGAATAAGACAGCCGCTCCTATTGCTTTAATTACATACCTTCTACAGCTGTCTTCTTAAACAGTAATTGCGAGCTTTTTCTTGCCTCTAGAAATCCCCTCTCTTCCTTCCATTCTAATTTCTTTTCTTTGGAAAGGCTGGTAAACCTCGTGGTATACTTACTGCATAGGAGGAAAAACCTGTGTTCCTCGATTCTCAGTTACTCGCTCCTTGCATCCTTCAACAACATGGCCTAACCAGCCATCGAGACCCATACGTCACTTCCTTCCTAAATAAAATCTGTAGTCCCTTATCATTAACAACAGAGAGGCTGGTAAAACAAGAAATATTCAGTGTTACTGAGAGATAAACGAACAGAGATTTTGTTATAGGTTGATCTGAGTTCAAGTCCTCGCTCTGATCATTTAAGGTATGATGTTAACATCTCTAAGTCTTAGTTTTCTGCATTTGTGAAGCAGGTATAACACCACGAACCTCACCAAAGTGTTAGAAGAATTAGAAGTGCACTATCTGAAAAGCACATATATCTGTGTGTGGTGGAACAAACTATAAAACAACGGTGGCTATAACTACGATCATAATTACTGTTATAATTATTTAGCCCAAAACTTCCATTTTTTTAATTTCTAAAAGTATTATCATGTTTTGGCAACTACAATGAGCTGTATCTATTTTTTTTTCCTTCAGTCCTCACCAAAGAATATGTTTAATGATTTTGGAGAGAGGAAGAAAAAGAGAGAGAGAGAAAGAGACTGAAGCCGCAACCTAGGTTTGTGCCCTGACCTGGATTAGAACACAAGACCTTTGTGTATACGGGATGACACTTCAATCAACTGAGCCACACCGGCCAGGACAGCACAGTGAGCTTTAATTAAATTTAATCGGCATGTTTGGAAATAGACAATGAAGAGAGTTGAAAGGCTTGTCATGTGGTGGTAGGAGCACAGAGATTTTTAGTCAGAGGACATAGGCTGCCACTTATTAGCTTTATGATCCAGGAGAAATTATTTAAATTTTCTGGGTCTGAGTTTCTCAAAGTGGCTGTATCCACCAAACAAATTTTTATACCAATTAAATAAGCTAATTTAATAACTATAAACTACCACTGAAGTGTTAGATATTATCAGTATTATAGAGAAGTGTAATAATACTATAATGTCTAATGATATCTAGTGATTAAAAACACTAATTAGTATTTGTATATATCACATCGATGCTTGACTGTCAGTCACCAAAGAATACTTCATATGAATTGGGCATAAATATATATATCAATGTATATATAATTAATAAAAAGAGCCAATATTTTCATAATATATAACCCTTAAATAAGTTATAAAACTTTTATCCACTAAGAAATAATTTTTCTAATTAACATACAAAATTATACTCCAGCCACAGTTATAAGAACTCTGGTCTTGAAAAGTTCCAGGTAAATCTGGATTAAAGATAGACATGACATTAATTAAATAAAGGACAACTAAAATCTATCCCAAAATATAATTCTAATCTTGAACTAATGATGATTCCAGGCAGTCATTAGGAAACATCAATCTCCTCAGAGACAAAATGAGAAAAAGAACATTAGATCCTATCATTGCCAAAAAGCTTAAAACGTACCACATTCTTTGGACAAAAGATCCAACAGATAAAAGGCACCTCGCCTCAATATAAGTAACATACAATGTGTTCATTCACCTTATGAATGCACAAGAAAAGCGGCCTTTTTCTAGAAATCTTGGCAAATTAAAAGACTATGTATAAAAACTTCTGTTTTCCTGAACCACTCAAATGCCTTGACCCATAAAATGTCAGTGAAAATTTCTGAAAGGGCTTAAATTATGTGTAGTCTTCTCTGTAGTCTTTGGATAACTTAAAATTTTTAACGAAGTCTATTCTTTTCTACAATACATTTTAAAGGAAAAAACAAAACCAAAAAAAACCATGCAGAAGTCAAAATAAAGTATAAGCATCATCTACAAATGCTGCTAAAGCTCGGTGCTAACAGGCATTCCAAGTGCAAGTGGCCCAGAGGCAGGAAGCGCCACACGGGGAGGACTGCGCATAGTTGCCTGGAGTTATGTCAACATTTTCCTCCTTCTGGTCCTGGCCTGGCGGTGCTTCTAAGTCTTCCTCTGGCGGATGAATTACTACTGTGGGAATATCGTCACTGGCAGGAGAGACCAGTAGCTCTGGGACCTGCAGCTGACTCTGCCGGGCACTTGTGGAGGTCGGGCGACCGATGCTAGGGCTAGAAGGAGGGCTGTTCTGAGGGGTGGGCACTGGGGTGGTACAGCGCGAGCCTGCAGGGGTCCCGGCTCTCGAAGAAGGAAGGAGGTGACTGAGAAGAAGAGATAAAGGCGATTCTCCTCTCAATGAAAGGTTTGAGGCAGACAGGCCTGTTCGCAAAGAGTGGCGGGAGGCTGAAAGGCCTTCCCCTGAGATAAAACAAATAAATGAAAAACGATGAAGTTCGCTGCAGAAGGCAAAGAGAAACACACAAGAAAAATCACTTTACGCTGTAAACTGCAAGCTTTCAAGCCCCAACATTTCACATTCATGCTGTCAGGGTTAGCATGGAAATCAGGTTTTTAAATGTTAGGAAGTCACTGAAAAGTTGCTTAGGCTGGGATTAGTTCCCTGAAGGTATAGCCACAAAAATAATAATAATAATAATAATAATAATAACAACAATGAAAAATAAAAAACATGTTAATGTAGATGCTGGGGGACAATATTGTTAGTAATTAGAATGCCCACTAGTGTGGCTTTTTCTAAAAAGAACAATATCAGTGCCAAGTTGCTGCTTCAATAAATGGTAAACATCAAATATTTAAGAACATAACACAAAAATCTAAGAATTGGAACCAAAAAAAAAACTTACCAGCACTAAGAGCTTATATTTAGTGTATCTGTCCCACACTGTACCGAACCACTACAGATAATTATCTCACGAGAAAAGTCCACATTGATATTATGAATAATTCCTAACTTAAATCTTTATAACATCAAGTCAATAGTGCATCACTTATTCATAGTGCTCCCAAGTAAAATTTAAAAATTTAACACAAGTTACAGTAATTTTTTTAAAATGAAAACATAAGGTCAATTTTAAAGGATACATATTTTGATCTCTCTAAAGATATTAATAAATGTCCTAAAATAGGCTTCCATTTGTGCTACAGCAGATAAATTTAAACCAATATGTACAATTTTAATCTAACTAGATAAGAATAAAGTATTTCTCACTAACAACAGCAATAACAAAGTAAGTCCTGCATATTTCAAAAGCTGATGTCCATTCATACTTCAAACACCTATTCTATGAAGCGTACCTTAATGAAATTCCTTTTATTTTTAGGAAAACGAGAAATACAGCAATCGATTCTATATGATCTAAGTCTAAGTAATCAAAGCTACATGCTCAAGAGATCCCAGAAATATTAAAAATAATGATTAATCTTCAATCCACAAACAATCACAGTTTAGTTAAAAAATAAGCTACATGCAGGAAAACTGTTAAATCACAATACAGCGAAGTAACACAATTCCCATGCTAAAGGAAAACAGCCACTGTCTTATCATTAAAAGGAACGAAATGACAACTGGAGAATAATCTGGAATCACTGCCTCTGAGAAATTACGATTTAGCAGGGTTTCTTTGGGAAAATGAACTTGTTTCACAGATATACATGACAGATGAAAATGAGAGGCAACGTGTGACACAGATGGGTGCTTTTCAATTGAACTTAGGACCCTAAGAGATTCCTTTTATTCTCAAGCTTCCTTAACTGTACAAAGGTACAATTTAAAACAGATTTAAAAGATTTTGAGGGACAGGAGCTGGGTGGAGGTGGGCAGATACGGGGGGAGGCATGAGGACATTTCTGATAGTGTCAACAATAAAAATCAAGTTTAAAAAAAAAGAAAAGACCTTTTTTTTAGTGGTCAAATGATCAGAAGAAAACGGACTCAGGTATTTTACACTGACCTTCAAACGATGATTACTATCAACTTTAGATATATTAAACCCTATCACCTTCGGCTGTTTGCCTGCAGAACACTTAAAAGCCGTACTATTATTTCAGGAACAGAAGGACAGTGTGGCCCACCCCCCACTCCTCTTCACTGTAACCCTCATAAGTCTTGGGTAACAGTAGCTGCTGGAGGAAACAGTGACCCTCATAAGCAACGCATTTGCACCTGGGATTTCCAGAGTTGCTGTCATCAGCTCTCTTTAACAGCCAAAATAGAACCCCAGTGATGTAATCCCCTGCTTTAAAGAGAGGAGAGGCAGGCCCTCCGAGCGCTCCAGCCCTAAGATAGAGTACCATGTAAATGGCTAAAAAAACACTGTCTCCCTTCATCCCACATTTAACCCACTGCTAGACCGTGAACGAGTGGCAAGTGGAGACGTAGGTCTACACCATTCTCAACGGTTTGGAAGACATCAACTGGGTAACTCCTAGCATAAGACAGAAACAATCATAAAAACCTTTCACAAATGAATAAATAAAGAGCAGGGAAATGGGCAAACCAATCCAAAACGCTTGTTTATCCCCAACAAATAAAGTACATTAAAGAGACCCAAAAAAAAAAGTCATTAGGAAAAACCTAATTCTAATATAGATAATATGGTTCAAACAAAGATTTAGAATTTTAAAAAGATTAAACTAAATTTATAGATCATAATTTACGCCTCTTTAACCAATTACACAAGAATTCTTGAGCAGAAATAAAAAAGCAAGAAGCAGGGGTAATTCAGGGTTAGATACAGTGATAGTGTTTAAATATTACCGATACTCAAGTATGCCATATTAATAGAATGACTGTTCCAAGTTTTTGGGGATTTTTTTTTAATATGTATCTTTATTGATTTCAGAGAGAGGAAAGGAGAGGGAGAGAGACAGAAACATCAATGATGAGAGTCATTGATCGGCTGCCTCTTGCACGCCCCCAACTCGGGATGGAGCCCGCAACCCGGGCATGTGCCCTGACCGGGAATCGAACAGAGATCTCCTGGATCCTAGGTCGATGCTCAACCGCTGAGCCACGCCTGGCTGGGCTTCAAGTTTTTTATCTAAATGATTTCTACAGATAATTCTGTCATGTTGTAAAGAAAGACATTTTAGAAACGACATTTTTAAATGTACAAATAATACTATTTTTAAAAAATAATAATAATAATAAAGAAAAAAAATGACCTATGTAATCATCTGGAAAAAATATCTTTCTTTCGCCCAATGCTAATTGTAACATACTGGAATGCTGTTAGAATAGAAGTGTTAGCAAAAATTGGATGCCGCAACTTATCTCACCATTCCTTTCAAGCAAGTGAGGGTCAGAATGTTTCTTGCCTATATCTGCAAAAGATCGCACAAGGGGAATCCGACTGGCAAATCTTTTCTCGTTCTGATGATGATGTCTCTTCAGAAGAGCTTCTCTGACATTCTCTCTGATGGACTCATCCAACTGGCCAGAGGCTATCATGTTGTCCAATACCATATCTATTCGAGGAAGAAATAAACAAATAAATATGCAAACTAACCCTTGGATGACCAGAGCATGGAACAAACTGTAAGTGAAACTGTACTAGGAAAGTAAGATTCTTACATAGCTCTGGCAAGTACTATTCCTTTCTAATACTGAATAGCGTATGCATAAAGGTAGATATGAACATTATCCAACAAAAGTGAACAAATTATGCAGAGCCCTTACTTTAGTAAGTACTATTATCTATAAAGAGGCTACTGTCACACAATAATAGCCTCCCTATAGTTGAAAGCGCTTTCCTCATATGGATACAATAAAGTCTATTAAACTGAATATTCAATACTATTGGATTCCTAAGAAGTGAAGAAATTCTACTGCTACACCTCATAGTTTTCCCCAAAACTGTAGATGAATATCTGGGACATGTTCATTTAATCATTTAAGTATTTACTGAGTGGCTGTCATGTGCTGGGAACACAGCGGTCGGCTAAGCAGTCGGCTCAGCTCTCACTCTCCCAGAGGCAGAACCACCGGTGAGCAAACGGATAAAACATCATGGAGCAGCAAGTTCTAGGAAGATGAAGGTATGCGGCTGCGAGGGCCGTGCAGGGGACGGGGCGATGGACAGCGATGCCATTTTCTAAATTATTGTGGTGATTGGACTATTTTTAATTTATAGAGCATATATAAGTATTTTTAAGTAGTGCCACTAGAGATAAAAGTGTCAGTCTTTCAACTTACAAGATTACTGCAGAAGTAAACTAGAAGGGATCGACCTATCAGGTCAAAACATGAACACAATGACTACAGGCTCCCGCACAAGTGTCGGTGGGTTATACAAAACATTTAATGAAATGTTACACTGCATTATGTGGTAACTGCAAAGCCAAAGGAAGACCCACATGTCCAAATTTCAACATTCCTAACTCAAATTTTCCTTCATAAAGACAAAAAGTAGGGCTTTTATGATAATTTTAAAGGTTTGCAGCCGGTGGTCAAATCTAACAATCTGGTACTATCAAAATGTTTCTAGCCTGAGAAACTCAATAATTTATGGTTCTCTTGAAGATCAAACACTATAGATTTTTTTTCCCCCCCCGTGGGAGCAATCTATAAAGGTAGTCACACTATAAAATCCATTGCCACTGAACTTGATGTTGGTTTTGAGCAATTACAGTTAATGGTGAAACAGCTTTATCGGGGAGCTGTCTTTTTCCACTTTCTATCTCCACCGTATCCCTCATCTCCATTGCTACTACCTACAACAGTTCTGGCCACCACCGTTTCTCGCCTGGACTATTCCAATAGGACAACCTGCCTAACCTGCTTCTGACCTCTTCCTACCCCAAAGCCCCCTACGTATTCCTGCCAGAACGACCTTCCTGGCGCACGTTAGATCACACTACTAAGCTAAAAATCGCTAAAGAGCCAAAACGCCTGCCAAATAAAATCTGATTTCTTAACCCCGTAATTCAAGGCTAGTAACGATCCCTCTCTAATTTATTTTCCAAAGATGTGTCCAGTTATTACTCAAGAAATCTGTATACTCACCCCACCTTTCCTGAAATTCATACCTGTCTATACTTTCTGGACCTTTCTTCCTTCTCTGCACCCTCCTTAGAACAGTTTCTTTCCTCTTACACTACCTGCTCCCTGTGCCCAGGTGTTCGAACCCTACGAATAAGCTGCACAGCTAATGTATTCTGTAGGTCTTCCCCAAATACCTGGGTACAGAAAACAAAGAAACAAAAAGCCCTTTCCTCTGCATTTCCGGAAAACAGACTCCACATCTGGCTGAGGGCCCTAGTCACTTTCTCCTTGACACTGGAGCAATATCTAAGTCAATCTTCCAGACTCCAAACTTATCAGAGGCAAAACGTGTTATTTACGGGTCTACTCCTCAGACCTGCCCCGCACTGAATGGAAGCTCAGCGTATAACTTCTAAATCGGTGGCCTAAAAACTCTGCTTCATTTCCCTTATTTAAGAATCTCTAATTTCAGTACAACTTAAATATAAAAGCGCCCATTTGCTTTAACCTGCTATTTCATCTAGAGTGCCTGCTCGCATATCCAGCATGACTGTTCCATTTAGGATGCAACTCCTTAGCTCAAAGAGGCTGTGCAAGGACAGGGTTGCCACGTAGGGTTTACTCCACCGGTCACCACCATCTTCAACATCCTCTTCAAACTTCAGCCACCTGAAATATGGGACACATAGAAATATTTTATAAAGAATGACAGTTTCACTGGCTTACTTTAATACGATCAGCGTAAATTTGTTCTTTTAAAGAGAAACAACAGCCCGGCCGGGCGTGGCTCAGCGGTTGAGCGATGGCCCAGGATCCAGGCGATCGGAGTTCTATTCCCGGTCAGGGCACAAGCCCGGGTTGTGGGCTCGGCAGCCGATCAATGACTTTCTCATCACTGATGTTTCTATCTCTCTCTCTCCTCCTCTCCTTTCCTCTCTCTGAAATCAAAAACGGTATTTTTAAAAAAAAAAATAAAAAATAAAGAGGAACAACAATCACCACCACCAAAACAAAATTTGGCTACAAACACATTTTTATAAAATTAGGCTAATGGTCTATTAGCCACACGTTATCTCTGCAGTTCCTCTCTTCTAGCCTAGCACAAGAAATCGTCTACAGAAACAAACTATGGCCCTTCTAATCCTCCGTTTAAACTTAAAATACCCAAGATTTTGGTTTTTCAGACTTGTTTCTCTAATTAAGGACTTAAGAAGATCTGTAGCATAACTCCCTTCGTGTTATGTGGAAGCAGTAAGGATTACTTAAGGAAACAGATTTTGAGAATAGAGAAAAAAAACTGAAGATAATTTTCGGGCACCAGGAAAACCTGTGCTCCCTGCTTCTAAAGCACCGGGACACCCAACGAGTTCACTTGATGCTCCCGTCGCAGGGAGAAGCCGCGGCCTCACCTGGCCGTCTCCTTCCACTCGTACTCGCCCCCGTCGCGGTAGCACAGCTCGTCCATCTCCGTGAACAGGTCGTGCGGGATGTGCTCCTCGTCGTCATCGCCCGTCCCCAGGATGAACTGCACCCTCTGCGACGGCGTGTCTGGGCAAGAGGAGAGTTTAAACACCCTTGACATTTTTCTCAATTCACTCAAAGATAACTGTGGTTTTGACAGCGAAATCCTTTGGTTATAAATAAATATATTCCATCAAAAACTCTTTCATTATTAAAATACTATAATGCTGGAAGGAAACAAGAGCAACAATCCAGAAAAAAAGAAAGAAAACGCAGAAAGGTCACACCCACAGGCGTATAAGAAAAATTGTATGTTAAAAATAAACAAGACTAACTCATCTGTAACTAACTGATGTAAACAAAAAAAAACACAAAAATAAGCAGCATCCATAAACATGTAATTAATATGTAGCTAAGCTCAAGAGCATTCCAAAAATTACGAGAAAACCCAAACTAGAAGTATACAAATTAGTGATGCTCTATTTTCAGTCCTTTCCCTTCTCTTTCATTGTGGATAGTTTTCTATCACTATGTCTTCAAAACCACTAACTTTTTTCCTACATCATCCAATTTTCTGTGAACCTTACCTCGTATATTTTTCATTTCTGGAACTGTGCTCTTCATTCTCTAGAGGTTCCATCTGGCCTTCCTGACATTTTCAGTTTATCTCCCCATCACAGTCATATTTTCCTCTAACCTCTTAAACATGTAAACATAGTTTATATGTTCATTATTATATTAAACATTATTGTAGTTTCTTTAACATGTTTGTTTTCTAATTCCATCAGGTTTGTCATTTCTGGGTGTTTCTACTGATCTGTTTTTCTCTTGGTTGTGGCTCATTTTTCCACTTCTTTTTGTTTTATATGATTTGAGAATGTCGTGTATTGTAAATTTTACAATTAGGTGCTGGATTTTATGATACTTCTTTTAGTGGTGTTATACTCTGCTCTGGGAGGCAGATACTTGGAAGTTTAATTCTTTCAACACCTGTTTTTAAGAATTTTTAGAGCAGATCCACTGTAGACTCTAATGTAAAACTAATTAAGACCCGCCATTAAGGCTGCGGTCGCTTCCCAATGCCCTGTATGGCACAAGGCCTTGCCACTCTGACTGATGGAAACACACCCTATTCCCAGCCTCGTGTGAATTCCAGACATTGTTTTGCCTGCTGCTTTCTGCTGGTATTTCCCAGGCCTCAGGGAGTTTCCTTTGGCCCAGACCAGTACCCCAACCAAAGGTTCAAAAGGACTCGTCTTCAGACCTTTGGAACTCACTGTGTGTAGCTCTCTGCTTTCTGGGACTTTCCACCTCAAATTCTAGCTTCTTTGGCCTCCCCAAATCCCAGTCGCTGTCACCTCAACTCCGAGGGCCTGCTGGGCTCGGCTCAGGCTCCCCTCCCTGTGCTGCGGCCCGGAAACTGTCTCTAGGCAGTAAGTTCAGGCAACCCTGTTACTCATCTAACTTGCTCTCTTTCGCAGGTCAGAGACCCGTGGCTGCCTGTTGTCCAATGTCTAAAAATTACTGTTTTGTACATTTTATCCATGTTTCTGTTTAAAATGGGAGGGCAAATTCAATTCCTCTTATTCCATCATGTCCAGAAGCAAAAGTCCTTTATAATCTCTTTTTTAGAGGGCGGCGGAAAGAATGAAGGGACTTCATTCATAGCAATTTCTAGGATACATATTGGCAGCAGTTAAAACCAAAATAAACCAACTTCAGTGGCATAAGACTTTTCTAGGGAAACTTCTTCCATTTAAAAGTCACAAATATTTCCTCCACCAAATTTATTTTTAAGCCACTATATTTAGACTTCAAATATCATAACTTAGCTTCACCTACCCAAGTGAACATATAAACACACTTACTTACAGTCGAGTCAATAGTATTTCTATAAAAATATTGTGTGCCTTGCCCTAGCAGGTTTGGCTCAGTGGTTAGAGCGTTGGCCTATGGGCTGAAGGGTCCCGGGTTCGATTCCAGCCAAGGGCACATACCTTGGCTGCAGGCTCAATCCTGCCCCCGGTCAGGGCCAGTGCTGGAGGCAACCAATCAATGTGTCTTTCCCACATCAATCTTTCTCTCTCCCTCTTCCTGTCTCTCCCAGTCTCTCTCTCTCCCCCCACCCCTCTCCTCTCTCTCTGAAAAGCAATGGAAAAAATATCCTTCGATGAGAATAAAAAAATATATCGTGCACCTTTTTGATTCAGTATGAATTACAGGAACATGCTGATCCACTCATGGGATAGTCTAAGATATCCCAAACTGGATGGATATCTTCTATGGAACCGCAAAATACTTCTAAATTACCTCATCATGAAAGTTCACTAGTGATCTTTTTCCTTTCCTAGCTATATGACCTTTGGTTAGCTCTATGACCACTCAACATTTTATCAGACTATCAGTTTCTTTTAATAGAGGTTGTTAAGCCCATGTTTTTGCCTGTCTAAGCTAAAGTTTCTCCATCTATACAATAAAAACAATAATATCCATCATCTTTTGAAAATTGCAGAGAAGCGAAAACAAAAAAGGGTATGTCAAGGGCTTGCTTGGTCCAATGCTTAGTGCAGAATTGGCACTTATTATTTTACTAGGCCATCGGTATTGTCTTTCTTACGTTCATATCGTAGCTGTATTATACACAGTAATTCTTTCCCTCTTTACCTCGTCACAAAAACATTCCTTTACCATAGCACGAGTGCCTATAGGGGTGCAACTCACAGAGCTTTGCTGGAATGTACACACACACTAGTATAAAGAGGGCCACGTGGGCCCATGTTGTCCTAAAAAAACAAAATCAATGACTCCCTATATGCCAACCAAGTGCAGCTTACCTTTCCCACCTCTCAGGGCCACTTAAATCATCACTATCAATATTTATTATCAGATTACATTCTCTTTCCTCAACTTTATGCTTTTTTTTTTTTTTCTGATTTCCTCTGTCTATTGGTACTTCTGTATTTCTCTACTTTCAAACAAATATTCTGTCCTTCTAGAAACCAACTATCCAATCGGAGCATTCTTTTTTGCTTAGATAACCAAGTAATCCAACTAGTGGATAAGATCTTCTGGCCAAAATGTTTAAAAATAAAACAAAATATTCAATCTCTTTCAGGAGCCTGAGAATTCCATATATTTGTTCGTTGCCCATGTAAATAATAAAGCATATAATAAAGGTAAGTAAAACCCTACTAAATTGAAGATTAAGTGCCAAAACGCAACTTTCACAATTCCCAAGGCTGAAATACAATGAAAACAAAGCCCCTTACTTTTCTCGTTTATCCCATGTAGATCTTAACCTATAAACTAAGTATTTTTCTTTCAGAAAAAAATATTCTTACTTCAATTAGTTTCTTCAATGCATATGTACCTAAATTATTGCAGACATATAATTTTAAAAAGAAAATATATTCATTTTTTTTAATTTTAAAAAAAAGAGCTTCCCAGTAAAGAACTTTGAAGTGATAATGGAGAACCACTGTTTTCTTTTACCATAGGAAGGAGATTCCCGTCCATCTTCCTTATCTGATTCTTTATCTTTTCTTCTCCGGTGGTGATGCTTATGTCCACGATGCCTATGACGTCGACGACTCTCTTTACTAAATGGGACGTGAACACCAATATATACAGCTCGGTGACCTAGCAAAAGGTTCAAAAAACGTATTACTGGTTTTCCAAAAGGGAAAAAAAGTGATATGCACAAAAGTATACCAAAATTTACTTTGATAAAAGAGAATTACATATAAATTCGTATAGTTAACAAAGCTAGTGTCCTACTTTACAGAGCACTACACAAAATGGTACAACAAGGGCTAATACCACTGACTGATAAATACACCAGATACACAGGTTACTTGTGTAATCATTAGTTTGCAAGTCTATAAAGACTTGGCCCTCCTAAAATCATACTGTGTACACATAAATTTATTCCATCTACATTTATGGCCAGCCCAGTTAGTAGAAGTCCTTAAGAGATATGCTTTAATGATAATTAAATACTTTATAATAAATATTTACAAATGGATATTCATAAATATTTACTAATTTCTTAAAGTTTTGAAAATCTCAAGTCATCAAGGTCCAAATGACTAAGGGCTACATTAAATGTAAATGGTCCAAATACTCCAATTAAGGGGTGGAAATTATCAGATTGGGAAAACAAAGCAATACAGTATGGTTACCATATACTTTTAGAATAGAAAGGGCTACTGCTGATGTTGCATTATCCTTAGTTTCTATTCTGACCAACAAAATGGTTTTGAAAGGCGATCTCTGCCCTTGCCCACTAAATAAAACTGAAACAGGGAGCTAGGCAGCTAATAGCACTGTGTCAAATACTAAGAAGCATGAAACTGATTTCTTAAATAGTTTTCATGAGGTTCCTATCACTGTATTGAGTGACTGGGTCATGAACTACAAGTTTAACCAATTTACAACTTGCAAAAACCATCTAGCATAGAGAGCTGCTTTTTGCCTTTACGTACAAAAAGTAACATAAAAAAGTAATATGCTGAAATATGAAAGGTAATGGCATTACTTTCCAAACAAATTCTGTAAGATGGCTAGAAAATAGATGCCTCAAGAAATTCAAGATCTTCATCTTTAGATGAGATTTGGAAGTACAGTCAATCCTGATTATTCATGGATTCTGCGTTTGCAAATTTGCCAACTCGATAAAATGTATTTGTAACCCCAACTCATGAAGACTTCACAGTCATTTATAAACATGCCCAGAGCAGCAAAAAATTTGAGTTGCCCAACACACATATTCTCAGCTAAGGCTGAAAAAAGATACTGTGACTTCTTGTTTCAGGGTATTAATATATTAATGTCAATATATTAATATATTAATGTCAGTAAAGCAAACAATCACCTTTTAAACTAAAAGACACTAGACCTACAGAAACATATTAAATTAAAATTGTTTAAACATCCCTCAGTACCCACTACTCTACCTACTTTATGGTAAGCACTAGATAAAGAACTGTAGAAATTAAATATCGACTATTTGAAAATATTTTACTGGAAAATCCCAAACTTAAAAACCAATTATAAAGGGTTTCCTTTTGTAATGATGGAAAAATTCTGGAACTAGAGAGTTGTGATGGTTGCACAACACAGTGAATACACCAAAAAACAATAAATAAATCATATGCTTTAAACTGGTGAATCTTATGTGAATTATATCTCAGGAAAAGTGGGAAAAAAAACTAACAAAATTCTGTCATCTTACAATTTTATTTTAGTGAAACTATTTTCTTCTGAACACAGAAAAGTGGAAATTAAAGAGTCAAATTCTCATCACTGTGGACTGGGAATCATAAAGTTGCTGCCCCAATTAGTACTAATGGGTTTTGGCACACAAGTCCCAATGCACACACAAAAAAAATTATGAGTTAGCAATTTAGAAAGAAAGAATTTATTTTTGAGTTTGCAATTTAGATAAAATAAATGAAAATATCCTAGAATCCAAAGATTGAAAGCGCAAGCCTTATGGGGGTTTTTTTCTATTTTTATTATTGCCCCCTGAGTGTTCTCTGTTATAATTTTTCTTTCATTTTTCTTTCTCCTTTATTTTATTTCATCAAAGGCCTATTTAGTCAAACTCTGAGAGAAACTTAATCTCTCCCTCGATCTTGATACTGAAATTTAGATACGTACAAAGCATGCAAAGTTCGGGGGCCTTGGGGTAACTGAGGGAAGCCAAGGAGCATAGCCAAGTGTCTCTCTTTATGTTCTAGGTCACATATATTTGAGGGATGACATTAAGTGGTTAAGTGATGGAATAAATGTAACACCATACATTTGAACTAATAAAATTACTGCTAAAAGTTTTAACTTCCATAGTCCCTGTAATTCACAGAATCTAACCACAACCTTCAAGGTAACTTAGGTTCTTTCTAGAAACCCTAATAAGTCTAGACTTTAAAAGTTGAATTTAAGAAACAGAAGTTGTTGGTTTTTTTCCATTTCAGAAGGTAAATGTGAAGAACACTTGTGCCTCTTTCCATTTCCTTTTTACAAGCAACAGATTAATGGCCCCACGTGATACTAGTCTTCACAGAACAGTTTAACTTAACAATGTGTTCTCAAAAAGACCCAAAAATTAGTCTACCACAGCTTTTGCCATGAACACCACCTTAACCAAGTCTTCAAGGTCAACATCACCAACAATAAGTCATGTTGATATCCCATGTCCACAGGTACCATACACTGAGAAGAGCTCCAGCTCGTCACTTCCGTGGTATGTCTCCCAAACATCCATAATCTTGGTCTATTCATATGCTAACATGCGACAAACCCAATTTAAAGACATTCTATAAAGTATCTAACCGCTACTCTTCAAAAAAGTAAAAGTCATGAAAAACAAGGAAAGACAAAGGAACTGTGAGAAATTAGATGAGATTAAGGAGACGTGACAACTAAATGTACTATGGGACCCTAAACTGTTCAACTGGATCCTGGAACAGAAAGAGGACAGCAGTGGAAAACGTGAAATCTGAATAAAATCTGTAGTTCAGTTGATAGACTTGCAACAATGTTAACTTCTTCAATTTCTTAAATTTATGCTGGTTACGTAAAATGTTAACAGAAAAAGCTGGACAAAGAGTACACAAGAACACTCCGTACTATCTTTGTAACTCTTCTGTAAACCTAAATTTATTTCAGAAGAAAATGGAGGGAAAAAAAAGAAAAGAAACCACTTCTTTCTGCTTAGGGAAGAAAGACTGGCAAATAATTCATTTACTCCTGACTGGAAAATAATTCATTTACTCAGTTTACGCTGAGGTTGTTATAGCATTTTAAAAGGCTGATGTAACAGACCTATAAAATGAGCATTTAGATGCCAACTAGTGATAACTGTGCCTTTTATTAGTCTGGTACTCTAGTTTGCTCATAATACAAATTACCCAACCTGCTAGAAATGAAAAATAAATAAAAGTATTAACTGATTTTGTAACCGTGGCATTTCGACTTTTCAAGTTAACTAATGGTAACCATTAGTGAAGTCTGTGTAATATAATCTATGCTGTGCCAATACTTTCAACAAAGAGTAAATCATCAGGGAATGCTCTATTTGCAGATGTAGGTAGTGGTTACATGAGTGTTTGCTGTATTAATCTTTAAATTACATTTAGAAAACAGAACTGAGCACCCCTCTCAATGTACGCTCTACCTCACAACAACAGATCAACAGTACCAGGTAAAAGTTAGAAGATGCTCACATTCATTCGGAGCTTAGCCTGCAAGCACACTTACTTTCTAGTTCTTCCTTCTCAAACTTGGTGTTCACCGTTGAGCTGGTTTTGCCAAGATCCACAACAGCTTCTTCGTCAGGACCCTAAAAAGAAATTATTCTCATTAGCTTATGAATCAACATATATATATATACACACACACACACACACACACACATATATATATATATATATATATAGTGAAGACTTACTACTAGGTGCATTATTTCAGATAGCCAAAAAATAATGTAAGATTGCCTTCCTATCAAAAACCTGAATTCTTATTACAGCTAACTGCATTCTTTTTAAAGTGTGCTTATAGGCTTTTTTTTTTTTTTTTAATCCAAGACGACCATTCAGAACTCTCATGATAAGAACTGAGAGAGCAGAGATTTTTAATTGGTGTTCTATGGTAGGTACGAAGTAACTGGTACCTATATTCACTTCAACAGAAAGACCCTGCAGATCAGAAATTGCAGAGCATCTGGGGTGAGAGGGGCCCTGAGACATCAACAGAGAGTGCTTTGTCTCTGTTTCACTGTCTCTGGTCCTCTAACTAAAGGGGAACACTTAACTGAGCTGTAACTGACTAGGCTACGGTTAAACATACAATTCTCAAAAATGAGTCTATAGACTTTGCATGCAGTACCGCTTTTCACTGACAAATTAACCAAGAGCCAGTCAGAGTTACAAGCACTGCTTATTTATACAAAGGAGAAGCCATGCCAACACTCCACACCTAAGGAGATTCTCGCTTTACGCTGTGAAAGTCTACCTGCATAATTCTTCATCTCAACAAAGACTAAATACACTTATTGGAAAATATTGCCTAGATTATTTTTTTTAAAATAAGATTTTAGGTTTAACTTCCCTTCCCAACTTCTACCTTAACCTTCAAAGGAGCATTACCATCACCGCTAACTATTATGTACCCATTACGCACACGATTCTGTGCCACAGAGAGAGACACGTGCACCCAGACTGGCGGGCAAGGGCGACAAGGAGGACACCACCGCCACTCCCAGTTCCCGGGAAAGTCTGTTCTGTTTCACATGACAAAGACTAGAGGGCAGTGTACCAGGAGCAGGGAACAGTGGGCAAGGACACCGCTGTCCTCAGCCACACCCAGGAAAAGAAATAATCTAGTTTGTTCTCTTAGAAGGTCCTTATGCTCTAACTGGTACCTTCATAAGCAACAGAGACAACTGGAGATGAGAGAATTAAATACGAGCATCAATTACAACATTAACAATCCACTGAACATCATTCTTCTAGAATGAAGTTCCTTTTTCATCCATCCAATTATAGTCTTTTTTTAATTTCGCAAGACAAACTTTCAACCATTCCCGTTTTCTTTGTGGTTCCTCCTACTGCCCAGCATCTATCTCCTTAGCACTTAGAACAATAGATCGAAGTGACACATAATGTAGTTAGCTTCTTACCACTTCCAGCATCCACAAACTAGAGAACCAGTTTGTTTTAGAAAAGATCTAATAGGGGGTTGGGTAAATGATCTTTTAAAGTCTCTTCCAACTTTCAGTCTAAAGTATTGCACTTCTGTGTACAGCTTTTCTCAGTGCATACAAACTGGATTCATACACAATTGTTCATTGCTATCCAAACTCTCAACATCCAAATTCTCCTCTTTAAACTCAGGAACTGAATCAATTTGATTTTAAATAAATTCCTTGCTATCCAAACTCACACTATTTGCTACCCAATACTCAGAACCAAGTGGTACTTGCACATACAGGAAACTCAGAGAAGGAAAATGCCTTGCTAAGGGTCCATATTTAAAGAAGTAGGAAGCAGGCTGTGTAACCATGTGACATTTTCATATAAAGAAGACAGACAAAGGTATATGGGTCAACCAAACTGCCTTACGGCCATCATACGCCCTTAGAAGTGAGGAAAGGCTAAAGTAGGAAACAAACAAAAAGCCCACAAATAAAGTACAAAAATGCTTAATTAATAATTACCATCCACTAAGCGAGTCATACTCTAAAACCTTCACTTAGCTTTCCTCCAATGACTTGATACCATTTGGCCCCTAAACATTTAGCTCAGGTACAAAAGGTCAGAAGTCATATTATCCCAAGAGGTGGCATACTGCGTATTTTAAAAGGGATTAACTGCTCCCATTCTAAACTTTCATGTAGCAAGAACAATTGCCAAGATAGGAAGCAAAACAATGCACTTATCTCTCACCCCTAAACAACAACAAAACCTTTTATTTCTATGCAGACATACTTACACGCTTAGGTGTACCGACAACACTGATCGGGTAACACTCAAAAATAGCACAAATTGGGCAAGCTCACAATATTTACTTACTTAAAACAAACACTCTTTGACCTCTAAGCATCATTTAAAAAATACTTCCAATATGTGTAAAAAGTGGTACGTTATAGGGTGTCCACAAGCACATCCTCTCATGGTCCATCCAGCCTGCTCCTACTAGTCACTCACTACCTGCGAAGCCTTAAGTCAGTCATTCAACTTAAAGCCAAGTGAGACTATTATTATACTATTATTGTTTGGTTCTCAATGAGAATGTTTGCATGTGTAACTTGTAGAACAAACAAAAGTTAAAATTTTAAGTCTAAAAAATGTTCAACACTAGTGCTGCAAAAAGGGGGAAAGAGGGGGAGGGGGGAACATCTGCATTTCTCCCTTCTCTTAAAAAACTTTACCTAGTTCTTCAATGACTGTGAAGCATGAATCAGAAGGGCAGTCTGCTATAAAAGCAAATATTAAGTAGGCCACAGGAATTGGGCCTCTTGACGTTTTACAAGTAATTGAACAAAGTAGGCAGGGTGCATATCACTTTATATTGAAAATCTCTTAGAACGAAACCACTGATATTTCAAGGGGGCAAGACATTTCTGAAACAAATATACTGTACTTTAATCCTATCATTTTAGTAGAATGCTTTAAGCCATATTTCTAAATATAGAGTATATTCATACACTACGTAGAGTCTGTTTTTGTTTTTTAAAAGGACTATAAACGAAGCTATAGGTAATATTAAACATTTGGAAGGCTAAACATCAAACGGCTAACACTGTCCCTCTGATGACTGAGAAAGCAGTAGGAAATAATGCAGAGACAGGCAATCATGTACTGTTTGATTTTTTGTTACAAATTTTTTAAAAGAATAAATTCAAATTTAATCTGCTAATAGGGCAGTTATTTTTAAATCTCTCTGTAGAAAAAACTCTACCTCATTTTTAAACTCCAAGAATATAGTAGAAAACTAAAAATAGCAACAGCAAAGAGCAACCCTTGACATCAAAATATTTTGACACGGACAGTGGTTATAGAGCCTACCTAAAAAAAATACAGCCAAGGCACTGGGAAATACACAAAAGCATAAAATGGCAGCTAAAGTGTATGTATCAATGCAACAGTGATCACTAATCTCAACCAAGTTATTTTATCTTTGGTTTTACATTTCTACACATAAAATAAGGTAACTATTCAGATTATAATTGTTCTATAACAAAGACAACAACAGATTTAAGAATGATCCATGTATGATCATAAAGAAAGTTTAAATTCTCTGTATGTGAAACAGCACACGCACAAGGTTATTTTCTGCAGGTTGTACCAGGAAAACAACCCAAGGACCCCTTAATAGAGGAAATGACTACCCAATGGAACACCAAGCTACTGAACAAAACAAGGACATTCTCCATGTACTGGCACAGAAAATACCTACGACCTATCACAAGATGAAACACACACAGGGAGAACCACATAGACTACTTTTTATGTAAGAAAGCCCCCAGAATAGGACTATCTGAATTTTTATAATGAAACACATAAGGACATACAAAAAAATAGTAAAACTGGACCTGCACAGCACAGGTAGACTCCTGGATTTGTTATTTTTACAGTGCTTTGATTTTAACCAAGTAAATACAGAGATAGTATGCTTAAGTATGCAATCTTTTGAAAGCCACCTCACCCATCGATCTTGGTCTCAACTACAAATACAAGTATAACACCACCTGAAATGATGGGATGAGATACCATGTAAGAGTGTCAAGCACTAGGTACAGAACCCACAGAGGATGCCCACACATTTACTGAATCTCAGTAAGGACACTATTCCATTTCTCTACAAAAATGTTTCTCATCTACCATATAACTTTAAAACTTGATCAGAAAAGTCTTACAACTACAGAAACAATACCTATTAATTACCTAATTAAAACTGATGTGAAGACTTAAAATGTATAAGAAAATTATTCATAGGAAATACACAGAATTATTTAGGATGGAATGCCAAGATGCTGCAACTAACTTTCATAAGGACCTAAAACTGTATGACTTTAAGAGATTTTATGATATATTAAATTTAGACACACCTAGAGAGCTTGTTCAAACTCAGCTTCCCTTGCCCTGCGCTAGAGACGCCGGGTCAGTGGTTAAGGTGGTGCCTGAGCATTTATTTTTAATAACCTCTCTCATTCTGGTGCACACCAAAGTTTGAACATATCCTTGGATTATGTCACAGACTTAAGTCCCACACATTTACATTTCTCTTTGAGGCTGTTTCATGACCTTAACCATTTTAGTCAGATTTTCTTGGGACCACTCCCACTTCATTTACATTGTTTCAACCCTTCAGAAAAAAAGTGTATATTATAATTCACAAGAAAATACTGTAAAGTTACTCCATACTTTCACTAATACAAACAACCCCAAATCTATAAATAGGGCTCTAAAAGTTGACTGGTATGTCAGAATATTTTACCTAAGACGCCTAGGGCAATCTATCAAAGTATATACAAATAATAATGTTGTCCCCCCCAAAATACAGGTTTCCTCCAAATAATGCCAATTCCCAACCCAATCCCCACCTACCACCAAGAGTTGAACTTACATATTAGAAAGCTTTAAATTTATGAGCAAAAAGCTTAAGACTAAGGCAAATACTCTTTTCTAATCCAGGTGAAGAGAGAAATCATCAATGACTACTGTTTCTTAAAGTGAAACCCAAAGAATGATACTCGTAGTCTCTAAAGAACTCATTTGGCATTTGGATCCACAGAATAACTCTAAAATAAGGTGAAGAGATGTAAAAGGTATATGAAAAATTATTGCAAATTTTAAATTCAGACAACCATGTGATTCCCACAGAAAAAAAACGTAAAAGCCTTGTGAAAAATTGTCACCAGACAAAGAGTGGGAACTGGATAGATTCAGACACTGGAACAAAAAGCTTCAGAAATTTTTGTTTTAAATATCATGGTTAAAACCAAAGACAACTTAAGTTTTAAGGAAGTTTCAAAGGTAAAGAATCAAAGACTGGAAAAGCGAAGAATTCAAAGAGGTATAAGGCATTAAAAACTGCCAAGTAATAGCCAGGATTGTTAGTGACACACTTTACTGTCACATGCTTCATCACAAGGCACAAGAGTTATGGACAATGGAAATCCTCATCAGGGTTCTACCTGAAATTATAAATCACAAATATCTATTACATTATTCCAAGTTCTAATTCAGTATATACACAAACACACACACCCAAAAAAAACCATATAGCAATCACTTATTTTAGGGTTATCAAGTATGTATGTTTGTCCACAGAAATTAAGATAAAATCTATTTTTAAAATGGGCTTTCTTAAAAAATTATCTCAGATTGGTAATTGAAATGATAGAAAAGCACAGGCATTCCACACCAAAGGGAAAACACACACACACAAAGATCCAGTAGGTTTTTCAGAAAAAAGGTCCAGTAGGTGTCCTACCAAGATTCCCCATCTTCAGCCAGCATGGGGTTACCGTGAGCCTGCACTTTTCTGCTGAAACCCAACATGAGAGCCAGGAAACCCCTCTGCAGCATGGTCTGTTTACACCTATTCTTCCCCTGTGTAATAACACTGTTCCCGTGAGTTCCATGGACCATGAAAAGCAGTCTCATTCCCTTAACAACCCGCTATTAAGGAAGTCATCCATTCATTCAACAAATATTTACTGAGTGCATACTATGTCCCAAGCAGTATTCCAGGTACTGGGAATACACCAGTGAATGAAAAACTGTAATATAATCAAATGTCCAGTTTATCGTTTAATTTACAGGTAAGATGTGGCTCCCCATGATAAGAAATCCAGATATAAATGAATTCTCCTTTCCATTCCTAATGAATAAATAAGACCCCACAAACTCATAGGTCTAGACAGCTTTTACTTTTCCAGTTCAGTTTTCTCATTATATAGGTATTTCTCTATATAGCTAGATATACACAGATACGTAACACAAGCGTGCCCGTTCACGCACGCACAAACCACACTTAAGTGACTTGCCTAAGACCACAGTTAGCTGGTGAAAGAACTAAAATTAAATCCAGGTCTCTGGAGTCCCAGTTACATAGGTTCTTTAACACTAGACAATAAACCAAGGTCACTGTAGTACATGCTGAGAATTTTTTACAGTATTTATTAAAACTTGTAATTGCCTATTTATGTAATTACTTCCTTAACTGTCTCCCAGTCTGAACAACAAGTTCCAAGAAAGGAATTATGTCTGTTGTGTTCACCACTGAATCTTCAGGATTAAGGAGGGCCTGGCCCTTGGTTACATTTTCTAATACATGCTTATTGAATGTAGAGTATGTTTCAAGAGACAAGAAACTCAGCTAAAAATTTACACTGGACCCACTTAAGGACTCCTTATGCACACAATTAAAGCTCAAACATAGAAAGGCACTCAATATTTTTAAATTTAATAAATCAGTTTATAAACCAAAAGAAAAAAAAGCCCAGCATCAACACATAATAAAATCAAAACTCAACTCACAAGTGAGAATTCCCAGCAAAATCAAACAAACTTAGTTTCCATGCCTGAAACAGATTTTCTAACTACATAGCGCATTTTACTAATTCTTCTCACAGTCACTCATCCTGCCTGAAAAGCAAAATCCAAAATTTGCATTTTCTTAATAAAATTAACAAAAATGATACTTTAGCATTCCAAAGGAATATTAGAGAAAAAAGTGTTAAAAGATTATTTAACAATATTTTCACAAACCATAGCCTTTAAGACATGTGAGGTTTAAAAAATCTACTATTAAAACAGCAGCAGAAGATTCCTTCCACAAAATAATTTCTTCATTATATAAGACATATAGCTAGAGCTCAAAAGTAACACCTCCCATAAACTATTATTAACATGGATATAATTTTTGTTATAGAACACTTCAATTTAGCCTCAAAACACACTTAGTTGTTAGGACAGAGTGATTTCTTTCCTAGTTTCTTAGCCAAATTGGGTTTTTTAAAGCCTCACTCAAATAATATTAACTAATCAAAAGCCTAATTTTATAGCATAATAAAGATGCTACAAACTTTGCTAACTTTATACGAGGATTTATTCTTTCAGCAGATGACTTCCACAGCCAAGGACACAGAGGATGATACTATTCTAAGCCAGTGCTAATAAGCCTGACATTTCTTCAAGCTTCACTATTAAACTCCCAAAGAGTCAACCTTGTTTGTAAATAAAACACAGATCATAACTAGGTACATACAGGTAGCTTCTTCTCCAGGCGAAATCTTTCCATAGTGATATATAAAAGCCTTGTTTGTGATAATGTAATTCAGGGAGGCCCCTGAAGATTCCACGGGCAGTGAGTACGCATCTGATTTAGGTCACTGTGCTTTTGCACAGATGAACTCTTCTCAGTGGCTTTTATGGTACAGCCAATCGCTGTCTTCTAAGCTGCCTAATCTTCCAAGCTAATACTACAGCTTATATGGCAGGGGTGGGAAACCTTTTCTCCACCAAGGGCCATTTGGATATTTATAACATCATTCGCGGGCCATATAAAATTATCAACTTAAAAATTAGCTATGAAAAAAGCTCCTAGATTTATTGAATTTCGAGTCCCGCCTGTGGTTGCTCTGGCAGGGCCAGACCAAATGATACAGCCCACGGGCCAGACATTCCCCACCCCTGTAGGGGACCACAGCAGAAGAGAACTAGAAAGTAGCATACACATAAAACATCGGTTCAAGGGACAGCACACCCTAAGGACATGTGGACGAATGGACACACACACATGTCTTAGAGTATATGTTTTCAACAACAGAGTCTGCTACATCTAGCCCTTTCACTTAATTTCAGGAAAGATCCAAAGATGTTTTCATCTGAAGAGTTTTGCCTTTTAAATATATTATGGTTTATAATAATCATCTTAACCAAAAGTTAAGTGTTCATATGGATAACAGCTAAAAGGGGGAAAGGAAATGAACAGCACCCCCTCCAACTGTCGAACTCAAAATCTCTTTACACTCTATTAAAAAAATTACTGAAGACTCTCTCAAAGGGCCTTTGTTCATACGAGTTTAACATCTCTATTTATCCTATTTTTTGAAAAGTAAAACTGAAAAAACGTTAAAATATTTAAATTCATTTTTAAAAATAATAAAGCCATTACATATTCAACCTAAGTAACATTTTAATGAAAATAACCATTTTCAAAAACAAATGAAAATCTAGTGAGAAGAGCTGCTTTAACATTTTTCAAAATCTCTAATATCTGACTTAATAGAAGACAACTGGATTCTCATATCTACTGCTGTAATCAATCTGATACAATCTGTTAGTTGGTTGAATTACATAAAAAATTCAGATTCAGCCTGGCTGGGTGTGGCTCAGCGGTTAAGCGTTGGCCTAGGATCCAGGAGATGGGGGTTCAATTCCTGGTCAGGGCACATGCCTGGGTTGCGGGCTCGATCCCCAGTTGGGGAGTGCAGGAGGCAGCCAATCAATGACTCTCTTATTACTGATGCTTCTCTCTCCCTCTCCCTTCCTCTCTCTGAAATCAATAAAGATATAGTTTTTTAAAAATTCAGATTCACACAAATACTCTATTGGAAAGGGGCAGGGGGTAACACTCTTTTCAGGTAATTGACTATTCCTCTTTGACCACTAAATTCAACAAGTAGTCATTCCTTATCGATCAGTTTGGAAGGTGGAATCTGAAACCATTTCAAGTGAATGCTTTGTACACTGTTATACTGAAATCCATTGGTCTAACACTATTTCAACTGTATATAATAAAATTCAAGAAAAAACTATTTCCAACTATAGTTAATTAAAACAAAATTCTAACTGAACATGAACAAATAAAAAATGTCTACCAAATTCGTATCAATGTGATCTAAATTTAACCAAAAATATATCTTTCGATACACAGATTTATTTCCTGGTACCATCAAAGTCTATATTTTAACAAAGCAAATAAGTGATACTGTCAATAGAAATATCTATATCCCAAAAGTAAAGTCTTACTACCAGCTAATCCTGTAGAATTTACTAATGACATGCAACAGATAAATAACAAAATGAGAAATTTAAAACCGAACTAATGTATTAAACAGAAAATTAATCTTCCACTGGTTGATGAGACAGGAGATACCAGGCCAAAGACAGATGCCACAGCCTTCAAATCCAACTAAAGCTTCCTGTTTATTAGACTTCTCTAAGACTCAGAAACCCCAATGATATCCAACAGTTACAATAAGGCATATAATTAATCATATTTTTTAAATGTTCAGACTTTTTATGACTTATATATACTTGGCAAATAAACATAAGTCTGAAGAAACAAACAGAAAAGACATATTCACAGATTAAGCCTGGAACAAAGAACATCTGCAAACAATCAAGTTCAATACCAATTTCTACAATGATTTCTTGAAATTTACCTCCCATAAAAAACCCAGGCCGTCCCCACTAGTATTAAAGAGCTTAACCTCCTGGTCTAGCATATGTCTCACCCCCACTGGATTATAAAAACACTGAGCAGGGATTTGGGTAGAAAAGGGAGGAGAGAGGGAGGGGAAAAAAGAGGAAAAGAAGGTTAAGAGTCCCCAGAAGGAAAAAAAGGAATTAGGTGCATACAAATTTTTAATTTCCCGAATTGCAGGGGGGGGGGAAAAGTTATTCTTCATCAAAATACAAAACACCCATTTCTCCAAAATGTTACCTGTTGTGACGCTATCCTGGGCACTACATTAAGCCAATATTCAAATAAAATTTTAAAAATCAAGCTTTACAGTTTATGATCCCATTTTTATGTTTTACAAAGGATAAAACATTATTTGTGAATATATGTCTATATAAACATGGACAAAGTACAGAAAGATATATAGGTTGGTCTATGTTTCAACAAAGACTATGCTTCTCTAAAGATATTAAGGATCTAATTGTGAATTTCAATCAGTCAAAGGGGGGGGGGAATCTAGAAATGTAAGTTAGGTGGAGAACTGTACAGATTTAAAATGATTATGAAAGCAAATGGATGGACCTTGAGGATATCGCACTAAGTGAAATAAGTCAGACAGAAAAAGTTAAGAACCGTACAATTTCACTCATGTGGGATATAAAACTGAAAGCAACAAATGAAAAAACAAGAAAAACAAACAAAAACTTATAGACACAAACAGTAAGGTAGTTATCAGGGGGAAGGGGAGTGGGGGGAGGGTGGTAAAGGGTAAAAAGGGGTCAAATATATAGTGACAGAAGATGATCTGACTTTGGCAGTAGGGCACACGATGCAATTTATAGACCATGAATCTAGAAATGTGCACTTGAACCCTATATAACCTTATTAACCAATGTCACCCCAATAAATGTAATAAAGAAAAATTTAATTCAAAGTAAATGGGGGGGAGTATATGTAATGCCCATTTAAGTTCCCTGTACAGATATGAAGTCACTTTTTTAGTACAAGAACATAACACAGGGTGTAGCTGCTAATGAAGTAGACAGTGCTACTGACATAAAGCAAAGAACCCATAAACGCTTCTCTTAATTTGACCAAGATAAGGAGAGGGGAATGCAGTCAGGTGCACTATTTTCTTAATTAAGAGAAAACATGTTTTAAATTCTTTAATTTAAAACTGTTACTTTTTACATATTTTCCTAAACTCTTTAAAAAATAAAGGTGTGAAAAGAAGAATGTCCTTTACCAATGACAGGCAAGGAAGTTAGTTCTATTTCTTACTAGACATAGACACATATTGCTTAATACGGGCACCCAATTCAGTTTTCACTGCTGACTACTAGTCTTCAGCAACGTAGAAGATCGCCATCTGGTGGCTATCATTAGGCATGTGGAACCGATCCCAGCTGTGCTGATGGCCAAGGGGAAGACCCTAAATACCTCCTCCAGGCAAAAAAAACCCTGGGTTTGAGATAACTTCCCTGGCAGCTGCTTTAAGAAACCTGGGCATTTCATTACATTCAGAAAAACTTAAATATTAAAAAGATAAATAACTATTAAATAAATAGTCCACTTAAATATCAGCATAGTAAGGATATAGTAGAGCCACAGCTTTCATTTAGGCACTTTGCATGTACCACTGACTAATCAATGTGTTACAATCAAGTAGATCAAAAGTCATTTGTTTGGGAAATTGTTTCAAGCTGTCCCTGTTGTGCATTTCACCACAATGCAGTTATTCGGTTAATCTACTTAACTAAAAATTCAGAGACCAGCCTTGCTTAGAAGGATGCAGACTACAGACTCTGTCAGACTGACAACCAAAAAAAAATGGAAGCAGATGCAGAGAGAAAATGTGAGTGACTTCCAAGTGGCACCTGACACAGAAGCTACGCCATACGTCAGAGAGGAAGGTGACATGCGACAGGTGTTCTCTGAGCTCTCCTTCCTCTTTCCAAAGCTTCGGCGCAGCTTTCCCGGGTCCCAGCAAGGAAAACCCCGCATGGTTACAATCTCTCTCTAACTATAGCGGCTTTAAATATATTTCCGTGTCCGGGAAACCAAAGAACCCTGCCTGGAGCTCTCTCACAATTTATTCTATTAGCTTCTACTTACTGAGGTAAAAGCTGTCAATTATGAAAGAGAAATAGTTTAAGGATCTAAGATTAAAATATTGCCAGATTTAAGCGTTATGGACATAAACGAGCAGGTCTTGACCGATTTACAATCAATGCCGCAGCCACTTATAGCATATAAGCTAACTTGAAGTACTTTCAGTAACTAACTCAATTGAATTAAAACAAACACGATGGTCAGATATTTTATCTCACATTCCCCCGGTATTTTCCACATTTGTTCTCTAACAGGAGACACATTTTTATGTGACTAAAAATGAAGCTCCCTAACAACAGTAACTCACTTTATGCTTACCTAGTGTAAGGGGCAGGGGAGTAAAGAAAAAAAACCACCTTGGAGGTCGTCATAGAACACGCAAGATCAAAGATTTGGGTCTGGGCTTATGTCTTCTCCCTCCCAATACTCACTAACAGCACAGTAATTTTTTTAAAGGAAAAACTGACAAAGACAAAGAGAAGAGAAGGAACTACAAATAAGAGATATCATAAAATCTCTGGAACATATAAAGCCCACGTAGGAATGGTTCTCTCACGTGGGAAGCAGAAAGCAACCTTAAAATAGACGGCTACGGAAGAAACAGGGTAGGATGCAGAAACCAAATCGTGCGTAAGTAAGCAAACAGTGCATCAAACTTCATTAAGTAATTAGGATAATTTGCATATATTTGAGAAACAGCTTCTAATTAAGGGCCTTATCCAAGGAACTATCTGCATGAATTGTATTAGCATAAAACTAAGACTAGATACTACTGAAAACTGCACCTATACATATATAATGCAATTTGTCAACCAGTTTATTTTGGCTGAAGATAAAACATTAATGAGCGCAGGTGCTCGAGTCAGATAGCCCGAATTCAAATCCCAGCTCTGCTGCGCACCAGCTGGGCGGGTTACTTGATCTCACTAGATCTCAGGGTCCTCCCTCCTCCGCAGAACGTGTGCAACGACAGTACTTACACCCCACGGGCTGTAAGAAAGGTAAACAAGACGATGAACGTAATGAGCTCAGGAAAGCTCACGCGCAAGACAGACAAATATTAGGTATTGGTATCACCTTACTCCATGATCACCCTTCCCGGTCTTGCTACATTACTCTTACATTTAATGTTTAAGTGAAATTAAATTTATTCTGTACATATTCATGACCATCTCCCAACTCATTTCAAGCTCCTTGCAGACGTAATTTCCTTCGTGCGGAATTTCACTGACACTTTCATCTGTTCCTTTATTCGCTTAAAAAAACACCTCACAGGTATTTATCAAGTGCCTACTGTGTGTCAGGCACTGTGCTAGGAGTTGAGATGTCATACGTCCAGATCCAGAGGTGAGAAAAAAAAGTCCAGTATAGTCGAGTAACGAAAATTAGTTGGCTATGTCTGAAATCTGTAACGGGGGAAGAGCATTGAAGACAGGAAAAGGCGGAGAAAGGAAAAAGAGCCAGACCTTCCAGACTCATCCTGAGCAATGGGGGGTGAAACAGTGGTACCCAACCCCTGGGGCAGGGCAAGACAACACTGAAGAAGTAGAGGCAGGAACTCCTGGTTCCTGCAAAGACCCTCTCCTCTGGCCAAACCTGAATGAGGCTGGGAGCTGACCTTTGGCTCCCCCCTCTCTGTCCCTGCAGAATCCCATCTGAGCAAGAATCCCATTAAGTGATTTTAAGGAAAATCCCTAATCCTTGGTATCTGACCCCGCCTGGACAGTTTAGCGCCAGCCTGCCTTCAGCAGTTCTGCTGAGCTGGTGCAACAGGAATCCCCCTCACCTCTGCTGTTCCCCAGTAACTTTCCACCCTCGGGCCCTGGCCCTGCTTCCTGAATGTAAGTGCCCGCTTGTCGTCCTCGGGGTCAGAGCTGAGGCCAATCTCTCCCCCCCCCCCCCCACGGCAGTGGTCCCTACACCCTTCAGAATGCCCCCCCCCTTAAATAAAGTCTGCTTTGCCATTCCCAGAGACGTGCCACTACAGAGTTTTTCTTTAACCGACAGAACACTGGAAACACTGGAACACTGGAAAGGTGCTGCGTTATTTCACGCAGAAGACGACAGAGGCCTGAACCGTGGTGGCCAAAGAAAGGATGGAAAGGGAAGGGTGCTGAACCCACTGGGTTTGGGTTTGGGTAGAGGGAAGGAAAAGCCACACAGCGCTCAGGCTTCCAAATCTGAGCCAGACAGCGGTGCCATTCACTGAGATACGAAATTCGGAAAGAGGAGGTCTGACAAGATCAACTTAAGGCCTGTCAAGTTCCAACTGAGCAACCCGAGCGGAAAGGGCAGTGGACGGAGCTCCCTTCTGGTACCTTCTGCCGACTCTGTGAAGAAAGCAGCAGTGCTTGCCGGGGCTGAGGGGTGGAAGGATACAGACTGAAGGGAGCAGAGAATGTTTAATGCACCCGCTGTAGAGGACAGGAGAGCGTTAGAAACACAAAGGAGTCCTTTCTGCGGTTGAAGGACCAGAGGGAAACATGACCGTGCAGGGCTGCAGCCAACCTGTAAGGGCCACGGAACAATTTCCAGCCGTTCTGAGCACCCCCAGCGGTTGAACTGATTGAGAACTGGGGGTTTACTGACATATTTAATACCAACGAACGTGATGATAAATGTCCTCACACAAAAAGCGGGAGGCTGCAGATACGGGCCATGGATTCTAAACGGCGTAGGAAGTGGAGGAAGCGGTTCCAGAAACAAAAGTGAGATAAGTGACTGGTGAGCTTCATCGCTCAAACATTCAAAGAGTAAGAATTAGAGTAATTACGAGAGCTGGGGGGCGGGGTGGGGGTGGAGACTATGGTCAGACTTAACAATTAGCAATATCAGAAATGTGCACATCGCCCTCATTTATAACAAACTATAAAATTATTTTTAAAAATCAATATGTTTTACAGAAGGACTACTAACACTTTCAGCTACTACCTCCATGGTACAAACATTCTAACTTTTTACAAACATTAGATCCTGTGAACTAACTGAATCCTGGAAAGAATAAACCTTGAGGAAACGTCTGTCTCAGTGGCTCAGGGCATTTAGCAGCCGTGCGTGCTGAGGTGTAAAGAAGGGAAAATGCAGCGTCTGCTGTTCACGGCGGGGCAAGCCTACGTGGGGAACCAACGCACGAGATCTCAAGGGGTTCCAGGCAGGCAGCTGAGAACACAGAAAGAAGACGAAATTAAAGCCATCTACTGAATGATTCTATTTTTCAAAGCCCTGGCAAGTCTCTGCGTGAACAGCTTTCAAAAACAGATTTTGAGAAACATTGGTCACAGCTTGGGTGTTTAAATGAAATATATATGGCCCACGAATTCTAAGCTAGACATGGAAGAAAGCGCAAACAGTGGAAAGGAAAAAGGGGGGAGGGGGAGGGACAAGCAACTAGAAGAATGATGGGAGTATACTGGTCACCAAAGCCCATGAATGACAGCGTAAGACATAAAGAGGCATAAATTCCTAGAATAGTTCCGTTGAGGACGTAAAGTCACCGAAAGTTCAAACACTGATTATGCTTGGAAACCTCTAAAAGGGACTCAGCTCTAGAACTGCAGTAATTCTGAGAACTCCTGGTAAGATGACAGCCATGGCTAAACACACTTAAACTCATCAGAGCCTAAATATCAATCATGTGGGGGTGATTTTCACTACAACCATCTTTACAGTTAAAAACTAAACACGCAGGGCCCTAACTGAAGCCATTGCTAACGTGCTAATAAGATAGTGATCCACTGATAAGTCTCAGGGAAAAAAAATGAAAATGACCATTTTGTCCAATTTCTGCAAAATAATTTAACTTTTTTTTTTTTCCATTGCTTTTCAGAGAGAGTGGAGGGGGGGAGAGAGAGAGAGAGAGAGAAAGAGACAGAAACATTGATGTGAGAAAGACACATCCATTGGCTGCCTCCCGCACGCACCCGGACTGGGGCCGGGGATGGAGCCTGCAACCGAGGTGCAAGCCCTTGGCCGGAAATGAACCAGGGGCCCTCTGGTCCACCGGCCAAGGCTCTAACCATTGAGCCAAACCGGCCAGGGCAATAATTTAACTCTTTTAGGGATATTATTCTACTGATCTGTGTGGGAAGCGGCTATAAAAGAATAATTTCAGATACTTAAAAATATTTTTATTACAAAAATAATGCACGCTCTTTGTGAAAATTTTGAAAACTAAAATAATAATCTATTTACTCTTAAATTCCACCTCCAAGAGATATTCGATACAAACTTTTGATCTATTTCAATATTCAATACTAATAATCTTTAATACTAAATTTCCTTCCATTAAATACACACACAAAAAATGGAATCATTCAGGAACATATTCTGCTTTTTTTTAATTTCAGATACTTAATCTGCAAATATATTGAGTTTTAAATTACAGTTTATCAAACAGAATCACTCATTCCTTCCTGCACCATAAACTGTTGAACTAAACGGAATCTCCTTCAGATCTCTCTCCAAAGAAACCTAAGTCTCTAGGATTACCCTGCACAATAAACAATACTTGCCTCCTTTCAAGTCTGCTCAATGTTTTACATACACATAAAACAGAAGAATTACAGTTCAATGTCATGAAGCATTCCAAGCTTATCCTCCTGTCCCTTCCAACATCTCAAAGCAGTTAATGCACAGTGATAGAGCGCTGATTCAACTGACGCATTCCTGACGATAAGATTTTATCAACAGTTTTCCATAAGTCCTTTCCAAATGATCTCATTCAAAAATTACAATATTTCTGGTACTTCTGGGTCAAACTGACTGAACAAAGTCTTTCTAATTGTAGATACTCCAATTTTTGTTTTTGCCCATGAGCCTAAAGGCTGAAACAGTTGATAAGAGCTTGAAAATGAACAGAGGAAAAATCCTTTGGCAGTTCTTCCTTCTCATTACACCTCACTAATTATACCTGAAACCAGAAGCTGTTGTTAACAAAACATGAAGTTAAGTTTTCTGATATAAAAACCTTTTAATGTAACATTAACTTATACATATTTAATCTCAATACTTATTTGGATATGTTAAAATTTTAAACAAAAAAAGTTTATATATATTAATTTATATATTAAGATTTTTTATTGATTTTTAGAGAGGGAGGAAGAGAGAGAGATAGAGAGAGAGAAACATCGATTGCTGTGAGAGTGGAACATCCATCAGCTCCCTCCCACCTCCCACAGGCCCCCTACAGGGGATAGAGCCCAAAACCCAGGCAAGTGCCCTGACCAGGAATCGAACCAGCAACCTTTCGGGGCACCAGACGACGCTCAACCAACTGAGCCACACGGGCCAGGGCAGTACCCTACTTTTAAAAGGAAAGGCATTTCACATTTTAAATGTCTTTGTCAAACAGTTAAAATTAAATGAAGACATTATGCTTTAAACTTCTAAACATTTTATCAAAATACAATTATATTCTTTTAAATTGAATGCTAATGCAATAAACTGCTCTCTAACCGATGAGGTAATATAAGAATATTGGTTTCTGTCCCTGGTTCCAAGCAGAGCTCCTAAATCTCGGAATTTCCTAGATGGTAGCAGAGTCTTTTGTTCTAATGAGGTGACTCTCGGGCACCTGGATGGGGGCTGGTCACCAGAGAAGACCAAACCATGATTAACTGGAAGCTTGGAACTTTCAGCCCCACCTTTCATTCTCCAGGCAGGGGAGATAGGCTGGAAATGAAGTTAATGAATGTCACGCCTACTGATGAAGCGTCCATGAAAATCCCAAAAGGGTTCAGACAGCTTCCAGGTTGGCGGGCAGCAGGGGTGCTGGGAGAGTGGCCCCTGGAGAGGGCATGGCGAAAGATCTGTGCCGGTTCCCACGTACCTGCCCCTGCACATCTCTTCCATCTGGATGTCCATCTGTGTCCTTTATCATACCCTTTTAGAATAAACGGGTAAACTGTCTTCCTGAGTCCTGAGAGGCTCTAGCAAATCAACCGAACCCAAGGACAAGGTGGTAGGAACTCCCGATTCATAGCTGATGGGTCAGAGGCACAGGTGACAACCTGGACTTGCAACTGGCATCTGAAGGGGGGGTGCAGGGGAGTTAGCCTGTGAGACTGAGCCCTTAACCTCTGCAATCTAATACTATCTCCAAGAAGATAGTGTCAGAATTGAATTGAATTGTAGGACCCCCAGCTGGTATCCCAGAACTGCCTGGTGTGTGGGAAAACCCCACACCTCTGGTGTCAGATGTGTTGTGAGTATGGTAGGGTGTGAGTGGAAAGGAGACACACAGGAGGAAGACTGAGCTCTTCCTAATGCGTAACCCCTCCCCACAGGGCTATCCAGATGACCTCAATGCCCAGGCCTAAGGAACAGTCAAGACTTTCTATTTTCTATCTATTTCTTCAATCGATATGTACAGTAACTCTTAGAATTGTGTTACAGGAGATATTTCACAACAACACAGGATGATTATTAATAACAGGTTTCCAAGGAAACACCTAGCATTTTATACAGTATATATAATTCCCTGATCCTAAAGAAGCCCTATAAATATTATAATTTCAATTTTATCAATAAGAAAAAAACACTCCAGGATGTTAGTTGCCCAAGGCCACCTGGTGGCAGGTTGGGGATTGGGAACTCAGGTGTGTCTGAAACCCATGCATGTACCTGCCATTCCAGGGGCTAAGGTTAAGCTACCTCCCAATTCTATCTTGTTTTTAAAATGAGGCTTGGTGCTTGGGGTTATTTATTGAATTTCCTATTACCGGATAAAAACAGTCCAGTACAACAAAACAAGAGACCAAATGGAGGCCAATTTTAGTCTGAATGAGTCCCTTACTCACAGCAAAGAGGAGACCAACTTGCCCAGATATAAACACGCTCGTAACAGAACATTACCCTGCTGCTGCTGCTAATGGCATGTGCAAAAAGGCAGGAGGATGTTCTTCCTGGACATGTTAGGAGGTCATTTGGGAACAATTATAAGCAAAACAAAAATAAATACAGAGAATCACTGAAAGGACACTACTGAGTCAGTGCACCGGTTGGTTACATCACCAGCACAAACACTGGTGCGGGGACTAGGAAGTGAGGGATGCAGAGACCGGAGAGGAAGCGAGGCCACAAACCTCAAAAACATGAAATTAAAAGGCAGGGAAAATAAAAAATTCTGCTATGCAACAATTCTAAAGAATTAACAAAACAGCACAATTTCAAACCAATACGCATAGCAGCTGGCACAGTATCCAGCATTTGAAATTCCTTTTCTTGCCACTGGTCCTTTATAGTCATATACATTAAAAGCCATGGATTTTCTTAAAGTAAATATTACACAAGTATTAATATATAAGTAAAATACCCACTGCTTTCCAACAATCAATTTAAATGAATTTATAACTTGTGAAAATATCTTAAGAGTCATAAAATTTTCATTTTAATGCACTTATTATTCACGTGGCCTAAAATTCCGTATCAGGCTAAAAAATAAATGTTAAGTACTCTTACTTCAAAATCAATCCTATATCCTTCCTCAACAGAACCAAGACCCGAAACATTCTCTTCTACTGGCAGTTATTTTAAGCAAAGTAGGAGTCTTAACGGTAACCACAAATATACTATATAATTTATTAATTATCTGATTCAACAATTAACTAGAAGCATATTCAACTTCAATTTTATGAATTCATGATATTATGCTAGCATTCATTCACTGAACAAATATTCATTGAATACTTTCTATGTGTTAAACCCTAGAACAGACCTAACTGAGGATTTAGCAACAATCCAGAAAAATTCTATGCCAGCCCTCATGGAATCTAGAGGCAAATTTCACTGAAATATTTCATTGCTATAATATTAGCAACCAAAGTTATAGTAATAAAAGCTCTTAGAGAAGTAAACTACATACAGTTAACTCAGTTATCTGAGACAAACCAAGCTTTCACGTATCATACAAGTAAAATTATCTGATATGCTCAATGCTAAATGGTAATGACAAGTAGGGACCTTTGGCTGGTTACTCCAGCCTAAGGATGAGGGACCACCATGGGTTCAAATCTCAGCTTAGCCTGTAACTGTATGGCCTGAGACATTCTAGAAAACCTCTCTGCCCATGAGTTCACATCAGTAACAGGGAGAAGTGATTCACAGATGCCTAATGAACTGAATGGCTCACAGCAGGGCTTTCTCTAAAAAAGCCAGTTACCTGTTGTTCACGAACTTGCCCTACAGCAAAGGGACAACGCCATAAATCCTAGATTAGTGATTCGCATCCACGTGGGAAACATGATGCGCCTCCTCCCACCCAGAGAAGTCTCGGAACATCACTTCGATTTACACCCAAATGAAAATACAGAAACACTTTCAAGAGAGGGAAAAATGGTTATCTACATTTTCCAAATATTGGCTTACAAAGACTGAAAATAATTTCTTTAGTCTTAATTTCTTAACTAACTTTTTAAAATGTAGGGACAGACATTTCACATGGAATCTATGGCCACAGTGATGTCTTCCCACAGTACTTGGTAGTAACCATGTTGCACAACTCAAGGAGTAACCAGTTACACTGTACTCAGGGTAAAGGGTGCCTCCTGGAGCAAAAACAGAGAAACACTGTGAACACTGAGCGCCTCTACAGCTGGGCCACTGCAATCTCAGCAATCCATTCTAATTAATCTGGATCATTTTAAAAATACACATCATCCTCAATCAACGGTAAGTATAAAAATCACAAAGTAAAATCCTAAGTTTAAAATCACACACGTAACCCAGCCGCTATTTCCTTATGCCTAGGGCGCTTCGTTTATAACGGCAGCCTCCGCTCTCCCGCGTCCTGCCAGCTCGTTACTCCTCAGGGGTCTGAAGCCCAGGCCAGGAGCCGAGGGCGAGGGGACGATCAGGACGCCAGCACCAGGCAAACTCAAAATTTCCAAAGGGCCTGTGCATTCAGTAGCATCGTCAGGCATGCGGTATGTGATTCGGCTGACAGACATGTATCCACAACTTAAATGCTTACGTGGTGCCTTCATAACAGGAAAAATTAAGTAGTTCGTGGTACACTGGACTATACGACAGTCATACATCTCTCTCTTGAAACAGCTGGATATGCTAACCTGTGACATGAGGCAATGCCACAAGTCATCCTGTCTCACTGGACAGATGTTTGCATGGCTCAAGAACTGAAACTGTATAAAGGTATACACTGGAGCTTTACCACCGCTCCTATTCCAATTCCGGTTCCCTCACGCCCTCTAGGGCAACCATTTTTATTAGTTCTTTGTTTATCTTTCCAGTACATTTATACAAATACTAGTAAATACAAATATACTTCCTTATTCCCTTTAGGAAAAAGCACTACACAGTATCCCCTGCCCCACACCTTGCCTTCTTTAATCAATTTATCCTCGAGCTCTCTCTACTTCAGTACAGAGAGATCATACTCAGTCTTTTTTTTTTTTCTTGTTTTTATTAATTTTTTTTTTTTGAGAGAGAGAGAGAGAAAGAGAAGAGAAACCTCGATGGGCTGCCTCCTGCACGCCCCATACTGGGGATCCCGCCCAGGACCTGGGCATGTGCCCTGACTGCAATCAAACCGGCGACCTCTCGGCTCACAGGACAACACTCAATCAACTGATCCACACAGCCAGGTCCTCACCTCCTTCCTTTTTTATCCCTCTAGCATCCCAATGTGTGGGTAAACCACAACTTATTCAACTAGTTCCCTATCGGGCTGCTTCCAAAGCACCTTCTTCTTCAGTGATACAGTTCCCAAATCTCTCCTGTTACTGTAACAGGGAGTTATCAGTATCACAAGATTTGCTTTCTTAAACTTATAATACAACATCTCAGTGACCTCCTGTTCATATTTAGTAAGACCCATCCGATAGTCCCAACTCACCTGGCTGCATTCTCTCCCCATCAAAGTTTAATGTATTTATCATAGGATTTCTCACATATCATTATACACTGTTATATGCTGTTATACATTGTAAATCTCTTTGGCTATAGACTGAGTCTATGGCAAAACCTATAGATGTATTCTGCAAAACAAACTTTAGCAAATAGTGGGGTGGATGAATTATTATCTATTTCAGCAAAATATAAGAGTATGAACTTTTTATAGGAAGGCACAAAACCAAGCTGAGCTAATTTTTGGAGTAGGCATTCCTTAGCTGTTTTCTGAATTATAAACCCCTTTGAGATCTAAATGTAAAGTTATATGACCCTTCCTGGAAGGAATGCAGACAAGCATAAAACTTTTCAGTTTCTGGGGATTCATGGACCCTTCAGACCCCTCCATAGTCACCATGATCACATCTACTTTCAAAGCAATTTCAAATAGACAGTGCTATATTATCTATGGCACTATTAATACTCCAAATACTAAGAGGAAACCCAGAGCACTTTTCATGCAAAGCCAATGACAAAACAGCAGAGAATTTAATATGAAGTGTTAATATGAAGTTTAATATGAAGTGGTGCAGAGCAAAGAAAAGCATATTCGCAGGGATCATGTTTAACAATGATACCAAGCAAAGAAAATTCTACTACATAACTGTGGGAACTGTTTCAAGGGGCTGTACTGATTTTTACACAGGTACCTCTCATTTTAAATAAATCAGATTCTTACAGGATTAAGAAGGCTGGTCTCTTACTCACTTTACACAATACAAAATCTTAATATCCAGGATTTTTAGAATACATTTCACATTAGACAGCAGTACCTACTAGAAATATAATTCTGCTGCAAATCTGAATTCCGACAATGCGAATGCACATGAGAAAGGGGAAAAAAAATTCTGGGACTTTTCAATGTAGATCAAAGAATCCCCAGGTATGATTATAGGAGAAAATCGGTATTAAATTAAAAGGTGATACACGCAGGGCTACCACATCTGTTGGGGGGAGGGGTGCTCTACCTACAGAAGGGCATTCAGAGGAGAGGGCAGTGGGGCCGAAGCCCAGCCCAGCCCAGCCTCCTCTCATCAAACCTTATGGTCAAGGTCAGATCTGCCAAGGTGGGGGGGTGTCTGCTGTAATTCAGACAAATGCAGCCCTACAACATCCTACTTCTCTCCCTTCCTAGCACTTCCTCTCCCCAAAAGCTCTCCTACCCATGGCAAGTATGAGAAAGTGCTAAAATTTTGAAAAAGATGTTTTCTAGATCAAGATTACATCACAACGGCCCAAATGTAACAAAATGGAAATTTCTACTGTAAAGTCTTATCGAAAATTTATTTCTTAACAGGACTTTTTTTTTTTTTTAATGAAACACCTCTCCAACATAGGACTCCAAGGGAGGAGAGAGTCCACTATACATGAATACGCTTTATTCCTGTTTTTGTTGAATACTTCAATTCCTAAGATAACTGAAGTTCTGAGTATTTTCAGTATTTTTCCAGAATAAAGAATGTTATTAAGCTGAAAACAGTCTGTATATAAAACATGCAAAACACACAAAAGCACCAAATGACCTTGAACAACATGGTTCGACTTGCGCAGGTCCACTTACGTGTAGATATTTTTAAAAAAATATGTACAGTACTATAAACGTATTTTCCCTTCCTTATGATTCTTGGCAGACTTTTGTTTTCTCTAGCTTACTTTACCATAAGAATACAGTATATATAACACATAAAACACACAAAATATACTGTTGACTGTTTACCAATAAGACTTCACAGTCAACAGTTGGCTATTAGCTCGTCTTGGGGGCGTCACAGTTAGACACAGCCCTGGCCAGTGCGGCTCAGTTGGCTGCTTGCTGTCCTGTGCACTGGAAGGTTGCCAGTTTGATTCCCGGGCAGGGCACATGCCCAGATTTTGAACTCGGTCCAGGTGGGGGCACGCAGGAGGCAGCCGATCCATGTTCCGCTCCCACATTGATGTTTCTCTCTCTCCCTCTTCACCTCCCTTCCTCTCTCTCTCTAAAAATCAATATAAAAATATATTTTTTAAATATTATGCACAAGTTTTCAGCTGCACAGGAATTGGCACCCCTAACACCTGCATTGTTCAAGGGTCAGCTGTGTAAGTTACGGAAAATTATGGGTAAAATGATTATAAGCATCGTCTTTTCCCTTCTCGTGCTCTTTTGAGAAATCATTCCACATTCCTTTCCGTGGTACAGCATCTTGCACGTGTGAGTCCACGTTCAAAGGTATATCCACTCTCAAGTTCCCAATCAGAGATGACCTGTAACTCAACAGCTTCTCCAAATCAGGCATTTGACAAAAAACAACAACAGAGACACAATGCAGTCCTGGAGTCCAGAGAGGACCATTCCCGGCTGCCTGACACCTGAGCGGAATGAGAACCAGGGACACTAGTCCACACCACGTTCTCTACAAGAGGAAAAGCATGATTAAAATAGTAACACAGCCCGGCCGGGCGTGGCTCAGCGGTTGAGTGTCAACCTAGGATCTAGGTGATCGGGGTTCGATTCCCGGTGAGGGCACATGCCCAGGTTGCGGGCTCGATCAATGACTCTCTCATCATTGATGTTTCTATCTCTCTCTCTCTCCTTTCCTCTCTCTGAAATCAATAAAGATGTATTTTTTTAAAAAAATTTAAAAAAATAAAATAGTAACACATCTTTTCTATTTCATTATGAAATGTGAACTGCACTTTACCATTGACTTAAATATTGCCCCCAAAAAACTGCTTAGATGAACGTACTCAAATCCAAGCTATAGCTTAAGGAAAATTAAAATATTTAAAAATATCCTTTTTAAAAGGAAATTTTAAAATCTTCTCAAAATAGCCATGCTAGAACCTTTCTGTACTGGCATATTAACTCCAGGTAAAAATGTAAAAATCTATGCCATAATCATACTATCTTCTTAAGCAGCGCCAGGAAAAGCGTTTGGCCGCTCACCTCTTAGCATTCATTTAAAAACGTCCAGCCCATGGGAGCAAGGAGCCACTCTTGTAGGAGCCCTGCTGGCCCTCTGCCTTCAGGAATCTGTTAACCGCAGCACAGCCAAACAATATGCCCACCACAGACCCCTTCCTGGTTTATTGTCACTATCATTCAAATAATCCTAAGTTTCCCCACTTGTAAAGTTTAATGTGTGTCACTCAACAAAATACACGAAGCTGTCTGCGAAACAAAGGCAGAGGCAAACTTCGCTGTAAACTAGAATGTTGGAATAGCTGCCTGCTTTTTACACAGGAATCAAAAATTCTCATTCAAAAGCGGGGCGAAGGAAAGGGGGGAGACTAACTGCACTTTTATATGTAAACGCAGACCTTTATGACTGATACATTCTTACTGCAAAATTGAAAATACCGTATGTATAAAAAGTGATAAAACTATAGAAGAATCCATAAGCAATGAAAGGAAGCTATGACATAGTAAATCAAAAGCCACACTGACTAATCTAGAACATTAACCCTGTGAATCACCTGTTATGTTTTTTATATAAATGGCCCATTTTGTCAGTTGCAGTTCCTATCTAAGATCGTATTTGTGGTAAAATACAGTAAGACAGAAGGGGAAGAAAAGGGGAAGAAAAACAACCCGCTACAGGATGTTGACAAGTGTTAACTACCAAGGCTTTAGAATGTATTGGTTAGCACACCACATACCACTAAAATAATGCACCAGGTTCCTCCAACACTAGGTTACTTTGGCTTTCGATTTTAACCTACTCAAGTAACAGGAGTCTAGTGTTACAAAACACTCTTAATTTTCATAGCCTAAGCTCTCTTAGAAGAAGACCTGTGTACTTCCCAGCCTCCATTATCACACAAAACAATTCTTCAATCCAACTCAATTGTTCTACAGTTCCATTTGCACAGATAACAGATTTGCTGTCTCTATCCCTTTACTGCAACTCCATGGACTGTGGCCCGGAGATATCAACAATAAGGCAAAAAGTAACTAAAATCCTAATGTTATGCCTGGGGTACACATTATCTCTAAAACTATCAATAGCTAGCCACAGATCCCAAGGGAGATACTTACAGACCTACCAAAAACCTTCTACTTGCCAATCACCACTAAGCTCATACTGGGTTAATATCTTTCATTTATTCTAGCGACTGCTTTTTTAGAGAAGTACTTCTAACAGACTCATGAAAATGTTTTAACTGGTACTTGCGAATGGAATTAGCAAGAATGCAAATGCTATCCCTGTCTTCACTACCAAGCCAAAATAAATTCAGTAAGGTTAGGACTCTGTCTAGCTTGTTTTGCCTGCAACCCCAGTGCCTGGCACAGAGCAGATACTTAAATTCTCATAAAATGAATGATATCTTACAACAAGAGGCATGAAACAGCCCCAAAATTTCAGTGGTAACAGAACTGTGTTAAATCATGCACTGCTTAAAAGAAAGAAGTTATGCTAAGACTTGGGAACCTTCTAAACAATGCTACCTGTTCTAACAGGGTTTAATTTACGCCAGAAAATACGACTGACAGTTAAAATCAATTCTAAGGGAGGCCTACAATGATCAGATTTTGTAACAAATCAAACAACAGTTGCATTTTTATAAGATAAATGACTTTCTATCCCAAAACCATGATCAATGAAAATTACAGAATTTTTTTCTGGGGGGGGGGGATCTTTGAGCCTAAATTATTCAACAGGTAAGTTCCAATTTCAGAATACAAACTGCCACCAATTTATTCAAAAACTTTTGCATAATTACATACCTGAGGTAGCATTTTATGAATCTTATGCTACTTTTTTTGGCTATGCTAAGCAGCTGGCTTGGAGAAGTTATGACTGATGAATATCATTACCTTCCATTTCTTATGACTTTCATTTACCAGGGAGGGAAAAATCAGTGAGGAAAGATTTAACTTTGCCAATAGTTCCTCTCTCCCCAGTTTTCCAGTTGCAGTGTTCTCTACTACTTAAACCAACAGCTTTCCTGTCCTGTCTTTTGACTGTGTAACAGCTTCTCGCATCTGATCTTTATTACTGACTTGTGTGTTTACGATAGCCAAGTCTTATTTCCCCAAAGGTTTGGAAGGTATTCCCCTTCCAAAGTGCTTCCCTGCCACGCCATTCATACGGCGTTTAATCATTCCTGTGTCCCTTGTCACCTCGTTAAATCTAGGTTCTGCTGGAACAGAGCTGGCTCTGTCTGAGGGATGCTGCAGGACAGCCTCGGAGTGTCCCTGCCATGAAGGAAGGAAGGAAGGAAGGAACGACCTGGGAGGCAATGGCAGGACTACATGCGCTCTGCCGGCTAAGCAGGCAGTGCTCAGGAGACACCAGTTTCTATCCAGCTTTATGAAAACTCGGGTGCTCTTTGCACCTCTGAATTGGAAATTGGCAAATAAAACACTTAGGAGGGAACAACACTATGGGATACACACAATCAGAGAAGGTGCTCGAGCACACGTCCAAAAGTTGATTCAAAGGGCGCACGACGGCAGAAGATTCCATTACCATCCGTCCCTATGAATGATCTCAAAAACCTCTGCTAAATGACTTCACTGTCTGGAGACGCGGCGTTTCTCCATGTTTTGAGGATTTATAAATGAACACACTGAAATAATGAATGACTCCTCTCCAGGGCCTTACAATTATCTTTAAAAAGACTGGGTGGTGGTGGGGTGGGGGTGGGGGGTGGGGGGTGTTAAGGAAAACTCGTTAATACAAACACGTGAAAAGCGATTTTCCAGCGAGCTGTGAACGGCTGGAAAATGCTCACTGCAGCCTCCGTCTCGCTGCTCAGAGTCAGCCCCGGGAATCGGAACACGGGCAACAGCCCCACGCGCCTCGCGCCGGGAAACGCGCCGGGGAAGGAGAGTCCCTCGGCGGGGGCACACGTGCCCCCCGAGGGCAGGAAGTCCGCGGCCGGCCCGCGGGTCCAGCATCCCGAGCGGGGCACCGGCCTCCCGAAAGTCCGCCCCACTCCCCTCGGACTCCAACCCTGAGCCCAGAGCCGGCCTCCCCGTGAAGGCGGCCGTGCGGGGCGGGGGGCGGGAGGCGCAGCCGGGGCGCCGCGGACACCTTCCTCTTCCCGCTTGGCCTGCGGCCGGAGGACAGTCCTCCGGTTTCGCCAAAAGAGGCGGCGGGCCAGGCACCGCCAGCAGCGCCGGGAGCCTCGGCGCGCAGGCGGGCGGCTCGTCCACGCGGCCGGAGAGCTCGGCGAACAAAGCACAGCGCGGACCCGGCGGAGAGACGGGGGGGAAGGGGAGATTCACCCCCGCTCTGCACCGCTGCCCGGGGCTGGAGACAGGTGGAGCCGAGCTCCTCCTCGGACGGAGGCGAAGGGCGGGCTCTCGCGGGGCTGATCTGAACTCCAGCGCCCGGGGGGCCGGAACTGAGACCCCGGCCCGGGAGAGCGCACGGGAAGCGGGACGAGCGCTACCGAGAGGAAGGAGAGAGGGCCGGGGTCCCGGGACGGAGCGGGGCCCCGCGGGGGTGCCGGGGTCTCGCCCCGGCTGCGCCGAGGGCACCGGCGGCGAGGATGCGCGTGGCGCGCTGCCGGCCGCCCCCCGGGCCCCCTCGGCTCGCCGCCGCCGCCCCCTCGCACCCGCGCCCGGGGCGGCCACACAAAGGGGATGGCGAGGGGCGCCGGGCCCGGGCGAGGTGGCCAGACCGCGCCGGCCGCCGCGCCCCCGCCTTTGTCTCCTCGCTGCGCGCCCCCCCCACCGCCGAGGAGCCCCGCCGCCCGCGGCGCCCTCACCCTGCTCGTTACCCGGGTGAGTAGCGGTCTCATCTGCTCGCCGGCCCCATCTGCCTCCATGGCTGGCCGGCCAGCCCGCGGCGGCCGCTACGGTGCTGCCCGCGCGCTCCGCCCGCCGCCGAGACCCGAGGGCTCGAGGGGAAACGAGCGTGTGTCCGGGCGCGAGGCGCGCGCGCGCCGGGGAGCTGGGGGCGCGGGAGGCGAGGCGCGCGGGTGCACGCGGGGCCGCGGGGCTGCCTCTCGGAGGACGGCGAGGCCGCGGCGTGGAACTTGGAGTGAGAACTGAGCGGGCGGCCGGACGAGGCGGCGGAGGCGGAGGGGGCGAAGGGGAGGAGAGCGCCGCGTAGGGCCCGGGGCGGGGCCGGCCCGTGACGCGCGGCGCCCGGGCCCCGCCCGCCCCCCGCGCCACGCCCCCTGCCAGTTTGGCACCGCCAGCCTCCTCCGCGCGCCGCGGGCCCGGCCGCGAGGCCACCCGGAGGTGGGGCCGGAGGGAGGCGGGATGGGCACTGGCCCCAGCCAATCGGCGGCTCGCGAGTTGCGCACGAGTCCCCCCGCCCCCCACACACGCATCCCCAGCCACCTCCCCTGGAGGCCCCGCCCCTCTTTGTAAAATTCTAAATGACCGAAACTAAATGTCTAACTCGTTTTTCCGGTCGGAGGTTCCCCTGGAGTTTGGAAGCGGGGTGGGGGGTCACCACCGCCCCTAGCTCCCAACCAGCTTCTTCAAAGGCAGGAGGGCAGAAGGGTGCCACCCTGGTCCAGGGCGCTCACGGGGACCCGAGGGAACTAACGGGTCTTCAGGACTCCAGCAAGTCCCCCGCCCCCAGTTCAGTGGGCGTGACCCCCACCTCCCCGTGGCTGGGCCCCGCGGCGGCTCGCACCGCCCGCCCCTCGACTGCACCCGGCGCCCGCGGGGGGACGGCACCTGCCACAGGGTCAGCGATCAGTCAAGTGAGTTTCGACCCGTAAATCGCGCCCGCGAGAAGCGTTATTGTCAGCAGAGTTCTCTCGCCCGTTTAAAAAGATAAAGGGTCCGCGGCGAGGGGCGGGACGGGCGCGGGGGGCTGTGCCGCCGACCGGGAGCTCGTCTTGCTGACCGGCAGCGGGGTCTTCGTAAAGCGCTTGGCTGCATAGGTGAGGATGCTGGGCGCCCCCCCCCCCTGCTGTGAGCCCTGGGCCCCCGCAGTTCTCAGGTCCCCGAAGAGTCGCTTCAAGGCTGGCGCACACTAGAGCAGCTGTGCTCTCCTATCATCGCCACCGCTTCAAGAGGCCTCCGATCAGAGACCCTGACACTTTGCAGACGTGCTTCATCTCCAAGCCTCCCAGCGCCGCGAAACACGCCCCGCGCTTTATCGTCTCCACTTCGCAGGTGGGGAAGCCGAGGCCCGAGGCCCGAGGCCCGCGGCCGGGGCGGGCGCGAGGTCCCAGCCAGCGGACCTGCCCTCCGATGGCACCATCCTAACGCTGCGCGGAAGGGAGTCCAACCACAGGAAAGAAACGGGAACAAAGATGAAACAAGGGTGAAAAGAATACAGAGTAAGAGGGGAACTGGGGGAAAAAAATTTGTTAAGCCTCCTAAATGTGCTTAAGGTGCCAATCCCCTGTGCCAAGGTCTCTTACAGTGCAGCTCCCCTACCATAAAACTGTAATTCGTATACACAGAACACCCTCTATTCTGTTTCTCTGCTTTGTATTTCTTTTTCATTTTTTATTTATTTATTACTTATTTATTTATTTATTTATTTATTTATTTATTTATTTAAAATACAATTCTATTGTTTTCAGAGAGAGGAAGGGAGAGGGAGAGAAGCATCTGTGATGAGAGAGTCATGGATCGGCTGCCTCCTGCACGCCCCCTAGTGGGGATCCAGCTGCACCCCAGGCATGTGCCCAGACCTGGAATCCAACCTTGACCTCCTGGTTCATGGGTCCACACTCAACCACTGAGCCACACCGGCCAGGCTGCTTTATATTTCTTTACAGCATTTATCCGCTTGTAACATTCTATGTATTTTATGCTTTATTATACACACACACACACACACACACATACACATTCATGGAAGCTCCATGCAAGCAGCAAATTTTGTTTGCCATTATATTTCTAGTAATCCTAGAGGAGTGCTTGGCCCTAGCAAGCTCTCAGTACATGTTTGGGGTGAGGGGGAAGGGAGGAGGCCTACATCTTTTGGGACCTAAGAGCATTCCGGGCGACAGCTGAGACTATAAGCAAAGTTGTAACAGGAAGAAAGTAGGAGCCAAAACCTTTGGTGCCAGATTTGAAAGAGCTAAGTAGTAAATTTTTAAGAAGACTTAAAAATATATGCTTGTGAGACCATGCTAGAAAATAGGTATCTCTTATCCATTTTGAGAAAAGAAAAAAATAAATAAGCCCTTGATTTACTTAGTCCACGATTATGTTTTTGACTTCTGTGTTGTCATGCACTTTTTTCCACTCCCTCTCGTCATCCCAACAGCTATAAAAATAATGTAGTGAAGGCCTGAATTGTAGAATTTATTACTCTCAATTGCCCACTTAATTCAAGTGTAGCCAGAGTTCATCCTGAAGTAATGGTTTCGAATAAAGAAGATCATGTGTTAAAATTGCTTTCATGCAAATGGAGATGCTATAAAAATGCACCAAGGTGCTGAAAGGCAGATTGTTCTCTTAAGTATTTTAAATATCCACCCAAAATGTAGCACAAGGAAACATTTGCTAAACAAAAGAGAATATGAACCTACGTTTATCACTGACAATGAACTTGTACCACCTAACATTAATGACGTTTAGCCGTATCCCAAATTCAGGATACTTCCTGGGTTTCTGGAACAGCAGGTAATACTAGCAGGGACTTGGATACAACCTCTTGGCAAGATCTTTATCCTGAGAAACGAATAATCTTCCCCCAGCAGTTCTCTTGAGCCAGGGCATATTTTGTAAAGACAAACAGCAGCTTGTCATTCTGAAAAGCCATCTTTAATCTTTAGCAGAGGATCCTTTGGCAATTATGTATCTCTCCATTGCCTCTTCTTGGTCATAGTTGAAATGTAAATGTTCCCGATCATCTGACCCTATAAGGAAAACTAAAATGCTTGGAATGGTGTTTACAAGAACACCAGGGCAGCCTTCATGGGAAAGACAAAAGGAAAATAATTGAAAAAGGTGTTGTTCTTTATGCCTGTAGGCCAGGCCTACAGAAAACTTTGGGGGAGAAAAAAAAAAGACCAAGTACCTGATCTTATGAAGTTTTGTGTATATCAATATATAGATCCACAAGTGTGTATCTACATGGTGATATATACACAAATGCCCACCATGGAATGTGTGCAGCTCTGATACAGGCCAGGGAATCTCAATGGAAGAGAATGGGAGGGCTCTTGCTAGAGGTGGAAGGGGAAGGGGGCTGCCACCTGTGAGAAAAGATGTACATGAAGGTGTTTGGAAAAGCTACAGAGATATATGGTAGATTTAAACTGAGTCGTGAATGATAATATTATTTCATCAAATGGGTGCGGGCGGGGAAGAAGGACATCACTGGCATTAGAGAGCATTAAGGAAGGGAAGTGGTGTGACTCGACTATTTTATAGACACAACCATGGTAAAGACAATGGACAGGAGAAATGCCAAGAGCAAGGAGGTGTGTTCAAACTGCCCTGCTCCAGGTGGTGACTCCTGAGTACTTGAAATACAGCTATTTTAACTGAGATGTCCTCCAAGTTTAAAAGTTGTGGCACACACAAGAGAATGTAATCTTTTTATTCTTATATTGGTTACGTGTTGAAATGATAAATTTTTGGATACATTGGGTTCAATAAACATTATTAAAAATAATTTGACATTTCTTTTTTAGCTCTTTTTTAATGTGGCTACTAGAAAATTTAAAACTACATATGTGGTTCACATGATTTTTCTCTTGGATGACCCTGGGCTACAAAGCATGGACTAAGGCAATGACAAAGGAAATAGAAAATATAAGTCAGATAGTTTGGAAAGTAAAATTGATAGAACATAGTGATTCCTTAGATATAGAAGCTGTAGGAGGAACAATCAAAGATGACCCCATGTCCATGGACAGGTTGAATCTGATGTCCTCAGGGACATTCAGCTGGAGATGGATAAATGTATGTGGAACTGAACTCTGAGCTGGAGTATACTTAGTCCAAGAAACTTACTTGTCTCCATTGAAGCAACAAAATCCCTAGGCAAGTATCCTCCCAGACACTGAAAGGCTATTGCTACTCAAGGAATCATCCAGAGAAAGAGAGAAAAAAAAAAAAGATGACATAGATCACTAGGTTCAAGCACAATATGACACAAAGTCTACATGCACGTAGTCTGTTCATCTACATTGTAACCCTGCCATCACCACTGTTCCTCTGGCTACCTCTCCCCTGATAGGAACACTTCCCCTTCAAGACTTAAAAAGCATGTTAAGGGAGAAAATATTTGCAAGTGACCCGTCTGATAAAGGACTGTTATCTAAAATATATGAAGAACTCTTAAAACTCAGCAATAAAAAGAAACAGTTTTAAAAATGGATCAAAGACCTTAATGGACACCTCACCAAAGAAGATATACAGGTGTCAGTTAAGCATATGAAAAAAACGCTCCACATCATATGGCATCAGAGAAATGCAAATTAAAACAACAATGAGATACCACTACACATCTATTAGAATGGCCAAAATCTGGAAAACTGACTACACCAAATGCTGGCAAGTATGTGAAGCAACAGGAACTGCCATTCACTGCTGGCGGGAATTCAAGATGATACAGCCTCTTTAAAATACTATTTGGCAGTTTCTTATAAAAATAAACATATTCTTACCATATAATCCAGCAGTTTTGTTCCTTGGTAATTACCCAAAGGAGCTGATAACTTATGTCCACACACAAACCTGCACACGGATGTTGACAGAAGCTTCACAATCGTCAAAATTTGGAAATAACCAAAATGTCCTTCAGTAGGTGATCAGATAAACTATGATACATCCAGACAATGGAATATTATTCAGCATTAAAAAGAAATGAGCTATCAAGCCAAGAAAAGACATGGAAAAACCTTAACTGGATATTACTACATGAAAAGAGCCTATCCGAAAAGCCTATATACTGTATGATTACAACTACATGGGAAAAGCAAAACTCTGAAGACAGTAAAAGATCAGTGGTTGCCAGGGGTTGGGTGGGAGGAAGGGACAAACAGGGGGAACACAAAGGATTTTTAGGGTAGTGAAAATACTCTGTATACCATAATGATGGATACATGGCATACATTTGTCTACACCCATAGCATATACAACACCAAGAGTGAATGGTAACCTGTGTCACTGTAGGTTCAGCAGTTAACAATGTACCACTCCGGCAGGGAATACTAATAATGGGAGAGGCTATGCATGTGTGTGGGCACTTTCCCCTCAATTCTGCTGTGAACCTAAACTGCTTTAAAAAATAAAGTCTTTTTCTTTTAATGTGAAATAATTTTAATCATTTTAGAACCTTTCAGACAAAAAAAAAAAAAAAGCCTAAGGAGTAAATCTTTAGTTGGTGCTACAGGGAAAAAATAAAAACATTTTAACCTGCTTTCACTAATAAAAACCGGTGGGTAGAGTATGTGTTCAGGTATATTCACTGAAACATTTGTAATAGAAAAAAACTGGCAATAGTCACACATAAGTGAAATAGATTTTTTTATTATTCCAATAATAGAAAACATCACCTTAACTTGAAATACCAATTTAGGCAAAGTACTTTCTTTGGTTTAAGTTTCACAGGTGGTTGTACCAGTCCTTCCCCATTACTTTATATGTATAGATACATCATTAAATTTGATAAATTAATGGAGTGATGTTAATGAAAGAAATATAGTCCCACTCCTGAGTATTTACCCAAAAGAAATGATACTATGTTCACAGAAAAAAAAACCTATACACAAATGTTTATAGTAACTTTATTCATATGGCTGAACTGGAAACAATGGTAATGTCCGTTAATGAGAAATATGGATAAGTAAGAGTTATGGATAAATTAGTGTGAACGGATAAACAAGTTGTGGCATATCCATATAATGCAATACCAAGGTACAGCAGGAAAAAAACTACCGACACACACAACGATATAGATGAATCCAAAAAGGAATTTTGCTCAAGTGGAAGAAGCCAGCCTCAGAAGGCTACATTCTCTCTAACTCCACTTACGTGACATTCTTGAGAAAAGTAAGAGACAGAACTCAATGGGCGCCAGGGTTTAGGATGGGGTGAGGTGTTGGATACAAAGGGAGCATGAGGGAACTGTTGGGGGGCGATGGAACTGTTCTACTTCTTGATCATGATGGTAGTTACACAACTGTACCCATGCATTTGTCAAAACTCACAGTACTGCACACTAAAAAGCATTAATTTTATGTAAGATGTATGTAAATACCTCAATAAACCTTGTATAAAACAAAAAGAAACATACTGTCTGAACACACACGCGCACACACACACATGAGCCCACGCATTTTGCAATCTGGGATTAGCGGACTGTTTTTCATCAACCTTATTTTACGTATTTATGATTATGCGGTCGGTCTACGTTGTGCTTTAAGTAGTATATATCACAGCATCCATAATAAAAATATTATTTTCAGAGCTTCAATGGCCCCTTTTCAGTTATTTCCTAATGCATACAAAACTATTTGCATGTCTGTTTCTGAGTTCTTTTATGCACATATATTCAGAAGGAACTGCAGTTACTGAAACTGAAGACTGGAAGCACTGTCCCGGTCAGACAGCACAGCAAGTCAGGAAGGGGTGCTGGAACTGAACTAGACCGGCTAACACTCGGCTCATTGTTGCTTTAACAATGCTGATTTTTTCCAAGTCGGTTCAAAGTTGCCGGCCACCAGGCCACCACCTCCGCAGCTTGCGGAGGCCTTGGCTGGAACACCGCCGTCCGCTGTTGAGTAACAGGTGTCAAGTGAGTGCAGAAGAGTGTACGTTGGCACTTCAAGAGGTGCCAGCAAACTTACTCTGGAGATCGTTACGCATTTTGAGTTCGGCTGTGCTCTCTAAAAGCCAGAGTCCATTTTCGTCACACCTAGGTACACTGGGTTAGTGGCTTATGTGTTGGTTGCTGTCCAAAGACTGTTTCTCTTAATACTTGGGCTAGGGAAACATGAAAGATCCTTCCTGATCATTTTTTTCTTTTCAGGACTACTCTTTATATATAGTTAAACGTCAATAAACATTTTATAATTGTGATCCCTTCAATCAGGTCTAAAACTGCAATGAAGTTTGGATAACAACTCACCTGAACCAAAGGGGAAATCTAAAACCCCAAGGTCCCATATTGAGAAACAGACAAAGATATAATGGACTTTTAGGGGGGCAAGAAATGTTTTCTTTTAGGAAGAAAACATTTCTTACACTGGAAACAAAATTCTCAAAACAAAGCGTTACCGGGCATTGATATGAAAATAAATAATAGGATTGGTTTAGAACATCTTGGGCCCTAGCTGGTCTGGCTCAGTAGTTAGAGAGTCGGCCCTTGGACTGAAAGGTCCCAAGTTCGATTCCAGCCAAGGGCACGTACCTTGGCTGCAGGCTCGATCCCTGGCCTCTGGTCAGGGTGTGTGTGGGAGGCAACCCATTGATGTGTATCTTTCAGATCGATGTTTCTCTCTCTCTTTCTCCCCCTTCCATACTCTGTGAAAAGCAATGGAAAAAATATCCTCGGGTGAAGATTAAAAAAAAAAAATAGATCATCTTGGGATATTCATAATCATCCCATTTTAAGATAATCCAAAACTGACAGCCAAAAGGAGACTTAGGTTCTGCATGACATTGGACATGTCACTTAGCATCTATGGACTTCTGTTTCCTCATCTGTAAAATGGGGATAATTGAGGCCATAATCCCTCATCCTTAATTGCAAACTCCAGAAATCTCTGAAAAACCAATGGTTTTTCATAACTCTTTGGGCTGCAAAGACCTAATCTAAACTGACATGAGGCTGTTTATAGTCTCAATCTCCTTATTTTTAACTATGCATATGTCTCATTACCAAAATATTAATGTGTCTGATAACAGGATGTTGTCTTGGACCCTGCTGTGGGTATTTCATAACATATAAAATACATTATATCACTTGCATAAATTCTGAAAAATTCTGAAATCTACACTATCTTGCCTTAAGGGTTCAAATAAAGGATCACAGACCTGTAATACATATTCTGCTTCTTTCAAAGATGTCACAAGTTGTCAGATAAGGTAACAGATAAGAAACTACCCGACAAAGTGGGCCTGTACCTACTGGGACCATAGGCAGCCCTGGGGATTCTACTTGCTAGAACTCCTTTGGTGTGGAGGCCCTCTCCTGTGCGAGAAGTAGCTTTCAGCTTCCACCTGCTTACAGCTGCTTTTCCTGTCCCACACCCACGCTGTCCCTCTCCTTAAAGATTTCCTTTCAAGACAGCTCCCTGTGATTAGGGGTGTGTTTCCACCCAGGACCAGTCTGGGTGTCTCTTGTTCTGTAGCTTTGTTAAACCCTGGCTGGTAACGAACTGCCAACAGAGAGTGGAGAGAATCGGACCAAGTGAAAACTTAAGCCCTTGGGCTGCTTCCAGATGCCCTATACGCATCCTGGAGACTTCTATAATCTTCAGTGCTTGAAGCCAGAAGCAAACAGTACTCCTTTCTCCCTCCCTCCCTCTCTCTCTCTCTCTCTCTCTCTCTCTCTGTCAACTGATTCATTTGGTGGGAATAGTAAATTCATCACGTCACTGTGTGTCCTTGTGACTCAAGGTCAGCTAAGAATGAGAAGTGGTAAGCTTTCCTTTTACTTGTCTTTCGTTGCTGAAGTCTACTAAGACATTACGCTCAACTGAAAGTTGAGCCCAGCCGGGCATGGCTCAGCTGTTGAGCATCGACCTCGGATCCAGGCGATTGGGGTTCGATTCCCGGTCAGGGCACATGCCCAGGTTGCGGGCTTGATCCCCAATGACTCTCTCATCATTGGTGTTTCTGTCTGTTTCTCTCTCTCCTTTCCTCTCTCTGAAATCAATAAAGATATATTTTTTAAAAAGAAAGTTGAAAGTGGGGAGGGGAAAATGAAACATTTTACAAAGTATGAAGCTACGAGCACCAGCATTTCATCTTTTCTTAAAGATGATTAGCCAGAAACAGCACTGTGAATTTAGAGATGTTTCCATTTGAGGACTGAGGATATATCCCCTGCGATTGGGAATACTAGTGTTATTATTTGCCAATGACTCACTAGCTGTATCTCCCCCTTTAAATGCCAATTAACAATAGTGCTTATGAGTGGAGATACAGACCGTGGTTCCAGTCATAAGCTGCCCTTTGTATATAAAGATGGAAGACTACGCACCAAGACTTTGGTGCAATAGCAAGGAGAGATTGATATGGCTCTTTCAGTGTCTTCCCTATGATACTCAGTTTTGAAAATATATTGTCAGAGTTAGGAATACATGTCTGGGACCACAGAACACAAGGAAGCTAATTGGTGCATCTATAAATCGCAGCCATTTCCTAGTGGTTATTGGTCCCAATGGATCCATTTAGTCAAGAATAATTTCTAGCCTCTCCCTCTAAAGACACTCTGTGGGCCTAAAGTGGTCCAATGTTCCTGAAAAGCAATTTGGCAACAAGTATTAACAATCTCAAAAAAAAAAAAAAAAAAGTCCTTCAACCCAGTGATTTCATGACTAGGACTATCTTAGAAGATGATTTATAGATATGAACATAGATTTTACATATAAAGGGATTTATGCCAATTTATATGTAAAAGTGAAAAATTAACCATTGAAGCATTGAAAAATTATTAAATAAATGTTTACCTATCCATATATACTAAATATACTAAAAATTAACAATAAAATGATTAAAAGGAAATAGACTAAGATGCTAAAAGTTGTTATTTCTGGGCAGTAGGATTACAGTTAATTTTTAAATTTCATTCTTTATAGGTTGCTACAAATGTCTACAATGAATAAATTACTTTTGTATTGGGGAAAAAAGCTATAAACATCATTTTTAAGGCAAAATAGTCTTAAATCCTAATGGAAAATTTTACGATGTTTTACATTAATAATATTTCAGTTAAATATCACTTTAAAAAGCCAAACACATGAATAGTAACTAAAACTAAACAGGTAGTTATAGTATAAGGATATTCATAAGAGAAATCACTTCTCTCATTGAGGCCAAGTCAAAAGCTGAATGAATGGGTTAAACTAAAGCCTGCCATGAAGCCTGTTGAGTATGCTGTGGCGTCTAAAAGTAGAGGAATGTTAGGTTGCTGTTAAATATTCTCAATGGCATCTTTTCTGGATAAAGAAGAAAATTTTAAGCAGAAAGAAAACCACAGGAGTTTCTGAAGGTCTCATATCTAGGAAACTAAACCCAGTTGGTAGAGTAGACCATTGCCTAGCAACCTAATGAGGGTTTCATAAAGGTGGCATTGAAGTCCATAGGTCATCAGCATCAGCAAACACAAATTGGAACTGGAAGCCTTCTGCCAATTATAACAAATCTTCAAAAGCCTGCCAAATAACACTTCTTTAAAATAAAAGCTTCCAAGACTACTGCCTGGTTGGAAGCTACAGCTTCAGTCTTTGTTTTAAATTCTATTACACCAGGGTTTCCCAAATTTGCTTGTTCATAAGAATTATCTGGGTTACTCTTGAAATATACGGATTTCCCTACAGTTTATGACTCAGCAGGTCTGGTTGGGCCAGGAAATCCATAATTTTAACCAGGGTCCTAGATGATTCCTATGACCAGCAAGTTTGAGAAACATTGTTATAAATTGTCCTTTCCTTCCTAGCACTTCCCGCTAGTTCTAATTATGTGCTGTCCTTACCTGTTTGATGACTTGTTTACCATCTGCCTCTAGTACCAAACAGTAAATTCCATGTGAGCAGAGATGGCGTGTATTCATTTCTCTACCTACCTCCAAGGAAAGGTATGGTACCTGGCACGTGCAATTAGAAGTTGAGTAAATATTTCTTGAATCAATCAATCAATGAATCAAAATTCATTCTGTTGTATCTCATTAAGTCTGGGTCATCCTCAGGACTGCAGGCAAAGCCCCACCTCTGGAAAGCACAGGGTGACTGTGTTCTGACAGGGCCCTTGGGTTACCTTAAGGAGAGTGCACATGTGAACCTGGAAGAGTGTTGCAAAAGAGGACACCCTGACTGCCAGGCACATTAAGACATCAAATTCACAGAGAAAATAAACATCCTGTCCATATCTACTAATCTAGCTAGATACTATCTATTACTCAGGCAAGCATATTGCATGCTGACCTGATATAGAACAAAAAAAAAAAAATTACTTCCTGGCTCACTTGAGGTCACTCGAGGGGAAATTGATTGCCAAGCAAGTGAAGGGCCAGTATACTGAACCAGGTTTCAGTTTCCTGAATGTGTAGGCTCACAAAGAGCTATAAGGACAAAGAATATTATAGAAATCCGGGGCCTGCAGCTCGGCCCCAGTTGAGGCACATGCAGGAGGCAACCAATCCATGTGTCTCTCTCACATCAATGTTTCTCTCTCTCTCCTTTCCACTCTCTCTGAAAAAGCAATGGAAAAAATATCCTCTGGTGAGGATTTAAAAAAAATAAATCTGGGGTCTGCAACACCCCCCCCCCAAAAAAACACCTTTTCTCTAGTTTTTCAAAGATTAAATTAGAGATGGTGTTGAAATAAGGCCCTTGTGTGGGTACATGGACTACCCAAAAGGCCTACTATGGAAGTACAGTAAACCTTAATGTACATAGGCACTGAGCAGGTGTTTCTAAAATGCTCAAGGATCAATTTGTCAGGACAAAACTCATTCTGGGGAGTGGAATCCATGGAGTACTCCAGTGGTAGCCTATCTCCTCTACTGCCTCCAGCAGCCCCAGCTGCGCTGTGCCCGGAGACACCGCCTCTGCCCTCACTGTGGGGCTATCATGTTTACAGAAGCCTGTCACTGCTGGCACCCGAGCTTCGGATGAACTGAGCTTGCTGTTGCTCCCGACTCGTGAACTCCTGGCTAAGCCTTCACTAGCCATGCACGCTTAACCCCATTAGAAAGGTGTAGGTGGGGGTCAGCAAATGTACTGTCCATGAGCCAAATGTGACCAGCCACCTATTTTTGTTAATGAAGTTTTATTGGAACCAGTCATGCCCATTCATTTATTTATGGTCTAAGGCTGATTTTGGCATTACAACAACAGGCTTGAGAAATTGTGACAGATCATCTGACCCACAAAGTCTTAAATATCTACTGTCTGGCTCATTAGAGAAAAAGTTTGCCTACCCCTGGCCAAATGCATAGGACCAGATAATAATAATTATTGTAATAAAATTCTTCTGTGGTATAAGGTCTTTGGATATGTTACTTCACTTAGTCCTTACTACAGTACTATGAGAAAACTGAGGCACAAAGAGTTTAAGATGATGCAGCTAATAAGGGCCACCCCAGGTAAGAAAGGTATTGTAAATAAATAACTACAGAGGTATTAATAGGGGAGGTATTATAAAACAAATAGGTTATCACACGGTCCCACAAATGGGGACTTAAACCATAATTTGGAAGCTCTAATAGAGCAGCAAACAAATCATGGTGGGGATTATAAGAACAATGTGATCGTGGAAGCAGGTTATTATTAATAACCATGTTCTGATCAGCTGCAGATTCCTTTTGTGTATGAAATTGACAATGAAAAAGTAAAACAAAGGAGAAAATTAAAATTACCCCCAAAAAAATACTTTCTTTAAAAAAATGTATTTACTCCAGAGCTTCTACAGTTAAATTGTAATTCCTGCTTTAAGGTGGTCACCTTGGGATACTCTTCATTTATTAAAAGTAATTCAAAATGTTTTTGAAACTTATATTTAGAAATTATCTGCAGAACCAGTTTACTAACATAAGGAATACCATGTTTTTAGTTTTTATTATTTTTTTAATCCTCACAGAGGATATGTTTTGTATTAATTTTAGAGAGAGAAAGAGAAACATCGATGTGAGAGAGAAATATCCATGGGTTGCCTCCCATACTCACCCTGACTGGGGATAGAACCTACAACCTAGGTGTGTGCCCTGACCAGGAATCGAACCCATGACCTTTTGGTGTACAGGACAATGCTCCACCAACAGAGCCACCCAGGCAGGACTGGAACCCAATGTTTTTAATTTCTGGTTCCATAGTTACAAAGTTTTTTTAGTCCTGAGTGGTATTATTGAGAATATTTTGTTTTATGGTCCACTTCATTCAGCAGATGTGGCCCAGAGAGATTTTTGGCTTCGTTAAGAATGTAAATCCACCCCAAAGCAATTCTAAAGATAAATATTTTCCACAGCCTTATCTGAATAGTTCCCCAGAACCCGGCACATAGTGCTCAGAAAATATTTGTTGAACAAATGAGTGACTTTATCAATAAAAAGTTCCAAAAATATTTTAGGAAATGACAACACTCTCTAGGTGACTGCTTTGAAGAAACATACATTTCAGTCATCAAATTTCTTTGATTCATCTATTTAACAAATATTCATTGAGAACCTGGGGTAGCTACATAATTTGTGGGGCCCAGTACAAGATGAAAATGCAGGATCCCTTGTTCAAAAAGCAAGAAAAACTTGTTTTCCTTTCTTCTGCAGTCTCCTCAACCTGCCATTGTGTTTTTTATTTGCTGTTAGCATTGGGCTCCCTTGGGCACGTGGGTTCTAGCAGAGAGAGTCCATACCCTCACGGGCACTACAGACTGTGCAGAGCTCCACACGTGGGCAGGGGAGCCTGACCCGTCCCTCCCTGCAGGACCAAGCCTCCCTGCCTGAGCACCAGCGTGGGGTGGGTGGTGGCGGTGGTGGAGGGGAAGTGGGCAGGAAGGGTGGTCACTGGGGTAGATGTGGGGGAGCATCCCAGGGAGGTGAGGCTCCAAGCCCCGGGGGCATGCTCTATTGTTTCATTGAACTTCACTTACAAAACATTAATCCAAAGGCAAATGATTAAGAAGCTCAAGGCAGCAACAAGCCCAAAGGCACAGCTCCCTCCCAAGTGCTCCTGAAGCTGGCCTTATTGAGAACCTACTGTATGCCAGGCCCTGAGTCTACCATGGGAACAAGACAGACAGTGCCTGTTCCATGGACCTTTCTGTCTTACAGGGAGAGAGACGAGAACAGAGGAGATTACCCTGCAGTGTTCAAGAGTGCTGCTGTGAACAGGAAGAGTCTGGTGGCTTCAGTCCTGGTATCAAGGAAAGCGTCCCAAACACAGAGACCGCTAAGTGACACATGCTAACGTATAGGAGAAATAAAACCAGAGGTAGAGTGCAGACCAAGGAAACAGCACTCGAAAAACTAGGGGTAGGGAGCATGGGGCGCTCCAGGACCTAAAGGAGCTGGCTACATTTCAGGCCTGGCACATGGGGAGTGGGGGCTTTTTCATAACGTTGGGGAGTTCCAACATTTCCTGAGGACAATGGGGAGGCATTGAGAGGGATTTAAGACAGTGACTTAATCAGACCCATCAGACCCGTGTTATGTAAAACCACTCAAGTTGCAATGGAAAGAAGAAAAGTTTCCAAGCATGGGAAGTTTGGTACGGAGAGCGGTCAGGCAGGGTCAACAGAGTGGAAGCAGAGGGTGGTTTGGGGATACATAAGGGGGGGCACTAGATAACGAAAGGGGCTCCCACTGGGACAAGAAAGACCTAGGATACCGAAGATAGAGGTGTGTAGATTTCATTTCAATATGCACCTGGTAGATGGGGGCCAGAAGGCTCTAACAGCAGGTTACGGCCCGCATCACGTGTGCTGCTTTGGCCAGCCTCAGTTAGCAGCAGGCTCCACCACTCTTTGTCCTAAAATTGTTGCACAGCACCGAGGCCTGAGAGCTGCTCTGGAGCCTACGATCACCACTCAGATCCACACCCTTCCTTAGAAAATAACTTACTCTGCAAAGTAAACATAATACCACTGAGCAAATGTTATTTGAGCAATTCCATGAAGGGACCAGGGGTAAAGTATGAAGACACATGTCTCATCCCCTTTCGAAAGCACAGGATATGTGCCTATGTTTAGTCTTTAGGTCTAGAGTAGCATCTTGGGCTGGTAAATGTTGGGGACATTGTATCCTAACACATTCAATTTGCCCAACAACTTTTTGAGTATGTGAAGTGTCTACCATATTTTAGGAATCCCTAGCTTGCCTGTAATAAAAGTGATTGATAGTTTTAAAAGTGATTTGCTGAGCAGTGTGACAATTGCTGTAGGAGATACAAGAGCTGGTCAGAGGAGCTTGGAAGCAAACAGAGACCTGGGCATTTGTACACAATTAAAGTTTAGGAAACACAGTTCTTAAGCTCTCCTTCCTGACTTTAAAAAGGTTATCATTTGAGTTGAGAAACCCATAGGAAACCATAGAATTTTTAGAAACTGCTAAATAATGTGGCATGAAATATAAGGGCTATAAGGTTTCATGAGAGAAGGGCTATCAGCACCATTAATGTTCTCCTAATCGGAGCAGTATTTCATTTCACATGAGGCTGTAATTCATTACTTCCTTGCCTTCTGTGTTGAATACCAGTAAGTTCCATAAGGACTAGGAACATGGGCGACTCATTTTCTGCCTCCCTTTCAGCAATTTGTACATTATACGTAAAATACAAAAAGATTTGTTAAGTAAATGAATTCGTTCAACATCTTCCTCTTTGGTAATCTGATCCTGACTGGTATTTTTCCAGGTTAATTTTTTAGGGGAATTTTCTTAGTGAAACCATAAGAGGATGTTCAGGGTCAGGACATTCCTCACTCTGGTCTTTTTCTGCAGGGTGCAGGGGTGGGCAAAAACAGGTTTACCGTTGTGAGTACACGAAACAGGGTTTCTCCAGCTATTGTAATAATCATAACCTGCATGTCTTTTTCCATACGAACAACTGTAAATATACTTTTGCCCAACCCTGTATTGGGAGTCTGAATTGCTCTTCGGCTCTGTGGGTGGAGAGAGGAAAGCTGTCCCCTGTCACACAACAGTAATCTGAGTCAAGGACAAGAAACCCTTCAGGAAGTGAGCCGATTAAATGTTATTTCCTCAGATATGAGGTTAATAAACAAAATTTGGTTAGAGAATTGAAACACTTTGAATTCTTACATTCCCCAAAGTGGTAGAAATCATGGATGTCCTGTGACAAAAATAAAAAAGGGCCATGGGAAAAATTCTCTCATTCCCATCACATTGGCTCATCTCTCTTTTGTGCCCCACACACAATGTGACGCGAAAACCAGCAGAGAGCATCTCTCTCTTCTTCCCCCTTTTGTTGGGTGGTAAATACCAGCTGGAGCTCTGTGAGCAGTGAGTAATACACCTGGCACAGGACCAAGGTAACTGCCACCTGAAAACTTTCCACTCTATTATGCTCCAGCTCAGGAGTCTTCTGGTCCAAATGCATGAATGGAGCGACCTACCCATGTGGGCTCTCTCTTTCACAGGACTTTTCCTAGAGAAGTGAGGGCCTGGCTCGGCTACTTTCAACTCTTGGTTTTGCTCCTGTAAGCCCACACCCAAATATTTCATCTCAGAATGGTTTCCTCTTTGTTTCTCAGCACGCATCTGGGTTGTCTCTCCCCTGGCCACAACGAGGCTCATTCTTGAAGATGAAAACCCACGAGAAAAATAGATTTAAGACTGTCAATATAGTGGAGGCCACGCTGACAGGTCCCTGCCCATATATATCACTCAGGCTTTATTTTCAGCCTTCCAACGGTTGGTCGTATCTGCTTTCCTGTGCCCTTAAGCCCAGGCAGGCTGCTCTACCTGTGCACAAAGCAGGCCTGGAGTTTAGGAGCAGTCCTTATCCATGATCAATAAGCACTGGTGATTCCTACCCCAGCTTCCTTGCACCTCGGCTAAGATCATTCTGAAGTGTCTGTTGTGTGTTTCACAGAGGGGTGAAGCTCCTAACATGCCTTGGAGTAGCTGCATTCTCAGTCCCTGTGTCCTGCTTCTACCCTAACATTCCCCGCAACTCCAAAATAGACTGCCAGCCCTTGAATCTTTGTCACAGGGTCAGCTTCTGGGGGAACCCAAACCAAGATGGTCAGCAGGCTCCTCCCAAAATTCTTATAATGGATTCCAGGGCCAAATATACGTAACTTTAAAAATGCCTGTTTGATTAGGAGGCAGCCAATGGATGTTCCGCTCACAGTGATGTGTCTCTCTCTCCCTCTCCCTTCCTCTCTCTCTAAAAAATCAATTAAAAAAATATTTTTTTTAAAAGTTGACAATTCATAGATAAGCCAAGACTCAAATTTGCTAAATTTAAGTTCCCGCACTCACAGCATCACTATTAGTCCAACTTTCTCCTTCATGCTCCAAGTGTGTTCTTCTGACTGAATGACCTCTGCGGGTAACTGCATTTCCAATCATTTCAATGTGCTTTGAAGGTTATGGCACAAGCCTCTGAAGCATGATTCACAGGTGTTTTCCACCTGTGGTGTAGCAGGTGACCTTGGCTCTTATGATGCCTATATTCAACCGGAATGTGCTGTGTTATAAAATTATAGTCAGTGGCTTGTCCTCATAGATGTGATTTTATTTTTAATTTATTTAATTATTTTTCACTGCTCTTTGTTTCCCCTTTTACCCCAAATACGGGTTTATTATTTTTCTTCTCTTCTCTTCCTACCCACATTTCTCCCTCTGTTTATTTCTATCCTGTCATTGTTTATTTTTGTGTGTGACAAAATGATACGATCCCACATAATATGCATTTGGCCGATGCTACGTGCCCAACAGATCCCTCTGGGATCAAGGAACTCCCTCTCCCAGCTGTTGATGGCTCACAAGTCAATTCCTCTTTAGGAATTGGCCTCAGCTGAAGGAAGCTACCTTGCCCGAGGTTACACTCCTCCCTGGGGACAGCCAGCATCCAAAAAAGCTCAGATCCTTTGTCTCAATTTGGAACAACTCTGTAGTATCAACTGAGGCCTCTTAGCGATTGCATCCTAGTTCCCCTTGTCCCTTTGCCTAGTCCTGCTTTCCTTACTCTTCGTAAGTATTGTTCCCAAGAGCACCCTCTAATTAAAAGTCTGCACAAAAATCTCAGAATCTCAGAGTCTGTTTCCCGAGAACCTGACCTACGACAGTTTCAGATAAAATGAGAAGTTCAAAAGGAATAAAAATGTGTTGATTTAAGTGTCTATCCTCTGGGCACCCTGCCTGGTATATGTAAAACGGTGTCATAAAAACTTGGGAGGTGCCAGTATATATTTGTATATTCTATTACTAAAAATGCGTGGGGAAAAAAGTACATAGACGTGGTTGAACCATAGAAAATAGGTGTAACAGCACCTGGCATATGGGAGGAGCTCAACGAATATTTCCTGAATCTTTGACTCAGCTTTCTTACAATAAAATATGATTTACACTTGTCTTCTAATTCAGTGCTTCAAAGACTGGGGTATTTTTTCATTGTAAATAATTGCGTTTTTAATAAAAATGTTCACATTTTAACCTATATCCAGGTAAATAAATAAAACAATTTAAAATAAATTATTTCTTTAACTGCTGAAATTATCTTATCAATTTCATCAAATAGACACTGGATCAGTTTCTTTACCTGAACGCCCGCTAAGTTACTATCATTACCATATATCAAAATCCCCAAGACTTGTCCAGAAAAAAACACTTTACAAATAAGACGGCTCATGCTATCTAGCTGCTACTCGTGCTATCCCTACATCTACTTTTTGACAGTTGAGAAGGTAGGTGGAATGTAAACAATGTTTATTTCGTTGAATGACAGCTTCAAATTTAGCTTACCTGAAGATAAGCCACCATGGTCCCTAAGGGGCAGCTGTTTCTTTCCTACAGTCATCCCGACGCTCTCTAGGCCCTGCCATTAATCACCACACGTGTCCTCAAGCTCCCACCATCCTGCCCTCTTTCATTGGAGAATTTATGAAAATCTTTCCTGGTAACTGTTTCCAAACTCAGTCGTATTTGGTGTCCAGGGGTAATGGACAAGCTTTAATGAAGAGATATCCCTACCGATTAATGAACTAATAAATATAAAAAGTGAGCCAATGCTAAACCAAAGATGAGGGGGAAAAGGGGAAAGGATTGTGTTTCTGAAATGGTATTTCCCACGCAGCTGGCGAAGGCACATCTGTTGGTGCTGTTTCTTTTCATTACAGCCCTTCCATTGCTAGCTACTCAAATTGCTTATTAGTTAGGGGTCATGTTAGCAGCTGTAGGAAACAGATCTCAAAACGTATACTACTCAAGCCTAATAAAAGTGTATTTCTGGTGCACATAAGTTATTTCTGGGCGGTGGATGTCTCTCCGGCATACTAGGCCCCTTTGTAATTTGTTGTTCTATCACGTAGCTCCCCCTTCCCTGAGGCCTCACTTTCATCAGCATCCAACCAGTCAAGGAAGAAATAGAGCAAGGATAAGACATACCTATTTCGTAAAAGGCTTGGCTCAGAAATGGCATAAATCACTTCTGCACAAGCTCCATGGGTTAGAATCCAGTCTCGTGGCCACGACTAACTGCAAGGGAGACTGGGAAATGCAGTCCAGCTGTGTGCCCAGGAAGCAGTGGAAACTCATTTTTGCTCACCAGCTAGGAGACCCAGACACAGAGCCTTTGTACAGCTTAAGGGAACAAGCACATACCAAGCTTCTCAGGCCATATTAGGGGGATCTTAAAGGTGACAGACAGCTGGCTGACTGCTAGAGCCAGTCAAATGGGAAGCCACCTTCTATCAACTGTCCTAAGCCTAAAACTTAATCCCTAAAAACAATTCTAATCTCTCAGTAATAGTTGTACTGATACACCACAGGAGGCCCCACTGTAAAGCACTCTGTCTCTCCAAGACAGGATAGATGGCCTCTTAGGAACTGACTGAAGAATTTATTTGGTCCTGCCTTCTAATGAAACAGTCACATTGTTTGAAAAGGTTTCTGAGATCATTATCTGGATGCTTCATCCTCTGACACCACTACTCTGGGCACTAGAATTTCAATCACGAAGCCCTGTGAAACTTAACCAGTTGGTTTCCTTTAACATTTTGTCAACCAGCGGGATAAACTCTTTATATAAAATGACAGTTAAGAAAAAAGCACTTCTCTTGACCAGTTCCTACAAGAAAACGGGGAACCTTTCATTTCAACACTCAAGTCAGAGATCAGAACTTTATTTGCAGATGACAATTCTGTGGTTAATGGCATTTTTTTTTTTTTTTGGTAATTACTTGCTCTTGCAGATGAACGGCAAAGAATAATCGCTCATTCTGAAGACAGATTCACAAGGGAAGAGCTTGCAACCCACACTGTGTAATATTTTTTTTAATTCAAAAAGGACATCCCTGAGGGAAAATGTGATCAGGTTTATATGAGTCAAACGAAACTGTCTGTGTAGGAGGGTTTTGCTTTGGAGCCTAAATGGTTAACTCAGGTGTGTCTCCACATAGAAGAGCCCGACAATAATTAAGAGCTTCTAGTGAACACCATCACACTAGATATTATCAGTGTTTACCAGTAGTGTCTGCTCATATTTACAAATCACTTTATAATGTTCCTGAGAGTATCTTACCTCAATTATTTATTTGTAACTAGTCATATAGCATGGGTGGATAATATTTTGTTTTAATTGCTGGTTCATCCCCTAAAGCAAAACCAACCTTGTAATTAATTTAGAGTTGTTTTTCCTGAAAGACATAGTAGGCATCAAAATTGCTTCCTTTAGCACCTAATCGAAGAAAGCAAAAAAGTACATCATGCTTACAAAAAGTACTTTAAAATAAACTTTATTTCCACACCGTGGCCAGTTCAGAGAGAAGGGAACAAATAGGAAGGGGTGGGAGCAAAGGGTGAGACATAGAAACAGAGTGGGGAGTAGACATAAAAAGGGAAAGGAAAACATGAGTGACAAAGGAAGGGCGTGGGGGGAAAAGCAGAGGGGAGACCAAGGAAGAAACACGGAGGGAAAAAAGAGTAGCAGGTGGTTTCTTCAGACGAGTAGGGGCCACTTGGACAAACAGAAGAACAGAACCGACGTAGCAGGGAAGCGAACCGGGGAAAAGATTTTCTCCTGTATTGTCGCCGTTACAACCAGAGCCACTCGCTTAAGTGATTCCTCATAACTCATTTCTTCATAGATTTCTTTTTTAATTGACATAATTTACATACCATCAAATTCACTTTTTAAAAATGTGTAGTTCAGGGCTTTTGTTAAACTCACAAGGTTATACAGTCATCACCACTATTTAATTCAAGAATACTTTGATTACACCTGGAAGAATCGGCATACACATCAGCAGTGCCCCCTCCTCCCAGCTGGAAACCAAAAATGTCCTTTATCTCTATTGATTTTGCATATTCTGGAAATTTCACATGGATGGAAACCCTGTGTGTTCCTTTGCTTAGCGCGCTTTAAGAGTCATCCACGTTATTGCATGTATAGCACTTCGTTGCTTTTTATACTTCAGTAATATTCCATTGTATGGACATGTCACAATTTCTTCATCCGTGTATCAGTTGGTGGACAATTGCGTTGTTTCTCAGCTATCATGAATAATGTTGCTTTGAACATTCCCGTACTCATTTTTGAGTGAATATGTTTTCAGTTTTGTTGAGTGTGAGTATGTCTCAGAGAGCGATTGCTGGGTGATACGGTAGCTCTATGTTGAACCTTTAGAGGAAACGCCAGGCTGTTTTCCAAAGTGGTTTTCCCACTTTATTCACACCAGCAGTCAACGAGGGTTCCGCATGCTCCTCAACCTCAACAACACTTGTCGTCGTTTCCTTTTTATTATCACGCCATCCTAACGGGCGTGAAGTGCTTCTCATTGAGGTTTTGGAGGTGCTTTTATTTTTGCAGTTTTATAGGGATATTTTATTCAACAAAGGTAGCTCCTCTGCATTAAAAGGAGAATGCTATTTTTTTGTAGACGTAGTAAGCTTTGGGGGGAAAATATCCCATATAATTTCTTACCACTTCTAAAAAGAATTATTTTATAATCCCTTGGAGGTGGTTTTAAAGATCCAGAGGATACAATGTTGTGCTAAAATCAGGGATCTTCCATTTGAATATTTCCAGGGACAAAACAAACTCACTTTCCCAAGAAGCTGTTCCTCGTTTCAGTTGGTATTTAGCCATGGCTACAGTCAAGTTCTCCCACTGAACCCAGGTCTTCTGCGAGCCATTTTTGCCAGCTCTACCTCAGGGGCAACATAGAACAGCTCTGTGGACATCCTAAGGCTACAGTTTACAGGAGGACAACTCTACCTTAAATTCTTCCCCTCCTATATTCTGATCTCTAGTCCCACAGAATACCATTAATGATTAATGGAACTTTTCTGCCTTATTTTGACCTTTTGAAACTGTGACAATATCCAACTTTGTACACGAGTCAGTCAATTCCAGGAAGTGTGCTAGATTTGAAGGTTCTCAGATACAACAGAGGTTTGCCGCAAGTGGCTCTTTGTACTCTACTGACTATCAGTTTTATCAATCTTACTGTGTTTGTCCTAGTTTCCAAGATAATCTGAGATTTGAACATATGGGCTCTTCTGTGTGATTCTGGTGGTATTTGAGTTGGTATTGTGTTACAAAGTGCTTAAGAATGTCTTTGTCCTTAATTCTGACTCGCCTCATCTCAGTGCTATACTTTGAGTCGCCCACCTGAATCACTGAGGCTCTGATTTGTATTTTTTAATGACTAATAATGTTGAGCATCTTTTCATGTGATTATTGGTCAATTGTATATGTCCTTTGGAGAAATGTTTAATCAAAACCTTTGCCCGTTTTTCAAACTGGATTCTTTGTCTTTTATTATTGAATTATAAGTGTCCTTCTGGAAACCAGGCCCTTATCAGATATATAATTTGCAAATATTTTCTTTCATTCTGTGGACTGTCTTTTCACTTTCTTGATGCATGAAAGTTTTTAATGTTTATAAAGTCCACTTTTTCTATGTTTTCTTTGGTGGATTACGCTTTAGGTGGCATATCTAAGAAACCATTGCCTAAATCAAGATCAGGAAGATTTATACCTACGCTTCCTCGAGGAGTTTTATAGATTTAGCTCTTACATTGAGGTCTTTGATCCATTTTGAGTTAATATTTGTATTTGGTACGAGGTAAGTGACCAAATTTATTCTTCTGCATGTGGATACCAGTTGACCTGGCATCATTTCTTGAACTCAACTGGTCTTTCCTCATGGACTTTTCTTGGGCTTGTTCATGTCATCTGGGTTGTCTTTTTTGTCGGCATACAATTTTTCATAGTATTCCCTTCCACCCTTTTTATTTCTGTGAGGTTGGTAATAATACCACCTCTCTTTCTTGGTTTCAGTATTCTGAACCTTCTTCCTTTTTTCTTAGTCAGTCTAGCTAGATGTTGTCAATTTTGTTGATGCTTCAAAGAACCACCTTTTGAGTTTTTAAATTTTCTCTATTGTTTGAACTCTAGTGAGAGAGGCAATCAAAGTGGACAGCTGTATTCTAAAACAGAGAGAGAGAAGGGGCTAGGAAAGAAATCAGGTAGGGAAGAGATGTAGAGATGTCAAGTGCAAGGACTCATGAGAAGTGCTCTCTGACGGAGTGATGTTTGAGTAGACACCTAAATGAAGAGGGTTCAAGTCATCATGATCGGCTGGGGCGGCCTTTGGGGTAGAGGAGATAGCTAACGCAAAGACCCTCAGGCAGAAGTGTGCTTGACAAGGCTGAGGGGCAGCAAAGACCCCATGTGGGCTGAAGAGGAGAAAGCGGGGGAGAGGGGGAGACTGGGGGGAAGTGAAGCAAGTGAGGCAGTCAGAGATCATATTCGCACGATCATACAGGCCTTCTTCCAAGAGGGCTGTGAGCAAGAGAATGACAGTGTTAGTTTTACGTTTTAAAAGGATTCCTTTGGCTACTATACGGAGAATAAACTGCAGAAGTGCACGACTGGAAGTTGGAAGTCGACTGTAATGGACACACCTTAAGTTGAGCTCTCAGGAGTGAGGCCCTTGTACGGTACTCTCCCCCGAATGCAGGCGGATCCTGCGACTTACCTCTGATGAACAGAATATGGCAAAGGTGATGGGATGTCACTCATGACTCTGTTACATTACCTAAGACTTCATCTTAGCAGACTGCAATGTGCGAAATTCTCCTGATTATGGTTTTTTTGTCATCGTTGTTTCTTGGGTGTTTTTTTTTTTTAGAGGCTAAAACATGTATTTGTTTTTATTTTTTAATTACAGTTTTCTTTCAATATTATTTCATATTGGTTTTAGGTGTACAGTATAGTGGTTAGACAATCATATACTTTATAAAATGTCCCCCCTCCCCAATATTTCCAGTGCCCACCTGGCACCCTACGTGGTTATTGCAGTATTACTGACTATATTCCCCATGCTGTAGTCTCTACACCCCCTTAACTATTTTGTGACTGCCAATTTGTACTTCTTAATCCCTTCACCTTTTCCACCCAGTCCACCAATCCCCCACCCCTCTGGCAACCACCAGTCCACTCTCTGTGTCTATGAGTCTGTTTCAATTTTATTTGTTCATTTATTGTGTTCTTTAGATTCCATATATAAGTGAGATCATAGGGCATTTGTCTGTCTCCGGGTTGTATTGAAGAAGCTAACCACCTATGGCCTATGGAGTGGGTCATGTGTCTGGGAACCCTGAAAGACCTCTAAGACCTATGGGCAGTCCCCAGTCAAAAGCCAATAAGAAGCAGGTCCCTCAGTTCTATAACCACAAGGCATTGAATTTTGCCAACAATCTGAGTGAACTTGAGGTAGATTCTTGCTTAGTTAAACCTCCAAATGAGAATTCAGCCTGTTAACATCTATCTAGGTTACAGATGATCAGATCCTGAGCACAGTATCCAGTTAAGCCACTCCCAGACTCCTGACCCATGGAAACTGTGTGTGGTTTTAAGCCACTAAATTTATGGTAATTTGTTACACAGCAACAGAAAACCAACACAACCAACTAAGATGTTTTTGTAATAGTCCAGGCAAGACAAAATGGTGACTTGGACCTGGGCAGTAGATAAGGAGATCGGGAGAAGTAGTTTGATTTGGGATGTGTTTGAATCTAGAGTCTATACATTTTGCCAATAGCATTTGCCAATACTTTAGATATTGCACGTGTGAGAAAGAGAGGATTCCAAGATGACTCCAAGAATGGCTCCATAAATACAAACACCCAGATTATAAAAATCAGTTGATTTATATTTTGCCCATCTTATAAATCAAATCTGGCCAATCTCTGTTGACATGCTATATATAGCACCTCTTCCAAGAATGTACTTGCCTCTTTTCTAAGCCTGGAGAACACTACCCATACTTCAAAGTTCAGCTGAAATATTTCCCTTCGGTGAAACCTCTCTCATGCAGTATAGTTGCTTAACTTTTTTTCTCCCTTAGTCAGTTTGGGTTGCTATGACAGAATTACATAGACTGGTGGCTTATAAACAACATAAATTTATTCCTCATGGTCCTAGAGAATGGGAAATCCAAGGTCAAGGCACAGACAGATTTGATGTCTAGTTCAGATAACTGATATCCCCTCACAAGAAGGAAGGAGCAAGGGAGCCTTATGGGGTCTCTTTTATGAGGGCACTAATCCCATTGAGGAAGACTCCACACTCAAGACCTAATCACCTACCAATCGCCCCATCTCCAAACACCATCACACCGGGGATCAGATTTCAACATATGAATTTGTGAAGGACTCAGACATTTGTTCTATAGCACTCCCCTAGAACACTGCTCAAAAATTTCCTACAACATTTGTCTCATGAACTGTAATTCATGTTTATACCTCTGTCTCCTACACCAGGCAGATATCTCATATTTTTTAACCTTTATATTCCAGAAGCCTAGAACAGAGTCTGAGAAATCTAGGGAATATTCAAAAGTTCAATAAGTAAACAACTGCAGTTATTTTGAAACATTTGAAATCATCAGATCAACTGTATTTTATCAGATTGTGTCCTTTCATATCAACAAAGTTCATCTCACTATACGATCAGCTAAAGCAGAAAAGACACATACTCATATTACCTGTGTAGGAAATAGAGTGCAGTATGATCATTTGACAGTGTTAACTTCATAAATAATGATACTTATATTACATATACTGGGTGTGTGTGTGTATGTGTGTGTGTGTGTGTGTGTGTGTGAAAGAGAAAGAGAGAGAGAGAGAGAGAGAGAGAGAGAGAGAGACGGAGGGGGGATTCCACAAGCTGAAATTTTTTAATGCAATTTAAATTGTGGATTCAGCATTTACTTCTTGATTTACTGTTTTCCAGCCTTGTAAAAGGAAAAAAGTCAAGTTTTTGAAAAGACTTTGAGACTGATTCTTCAACTACCCAAGAATGTGACAAAGGGATAAGATAGTGCTGGTTCCCTTTAGAAGAGGAAAGGAATGTTCCAATATAAAAAATATGGCTTTCGTGGGCCACAGTTTGTTCAAACACACTGGCATGACTTTCCAGGCTTCAGTCCAATTGTCTGATGCATTCAGAAGCCCTGTGCCTACTCATAAAAACTTCTCAGATCAAAGACTTTGAAAATTGTTCAGGAGCTTTAACTGTCTTGAGCACAGCAATGTTGTCCATTTTATTTTTGGACCAGAGGTTCAGTATTGAACCTGACAGACCAGTGATTATAATTTCTCTAATTCTAGAACACACACACACACACACACACACACACACACTCCTCTCAAGGAGGCAAGTAATGTCAAAGGCTTGGAGGAGCCTCTCTGAGTCAGTTAACCATTTGCCTTAAAGTGTTCGTTTTCCTGCTCTTATCATCTGGGACACCCAAATTCTCCAATAAATCACAAATATATCATTTCTGTCACTTGGGAAACTTTTTGGCAGTAAGACTTACGACATGAAGCATGATGGAATTTCTATCTCTTCAGTTAAAAACGATGCTCAGAGCAGCCCATTACTTTGGTAGAGTTATTCACAGACTGGAACCAAATCTGAAATGCCAAGCAAATAAAAAAGTGAGATAATTATTAAATCCAGAGGAAGCAAGAAGTTATTCAGGGCCCTGACAGGGTGGCTCAGTCAGCTGATGTGTCGTACACCAAAAGGTTGAGGGTTCGATTCCCAGTCGGGGCACATACCCAGGCTGCGGGTTTGATCCCTGATTGGAGCGCATACGAGGGGCAACCAATTGATGTTTCTCTCTCTCTCCCTTCCTGTCTCTAAAATCTTTTTTTTTTTTAAACCATACATATCCTTGGATGAGGGTTAAAAAGAAATAAACAATTAAATAATGTTTTAAAAAACAAAGTTATTCAGGCAAGAAACTCTAGTGGGCATACTACATAGCTAATCTGTGGATATTACATAATTAACCTAATATCAGTCTAAGCAAAATCTATGCCTAATTAGGATGTCAGGGAGGAAGTACTGTGTGTGTAGCAGAGGAAGGGTGGGAGGGTTAACTCCTATCTTTCACATTAGGAAGCCAACGAATTATCTTTAAAAGTGAGAAATCAATAAACAGCAGGGTACGCCTATTACCTGCCCACACAGCAGAAAATATTAGAACAGATGGTTGCCTTTGGGGAGTGGGAATTGGGGAAGGGAAGGGATAAAAGTACGAGATTGCTATTTTCCATAGTAAGCTTCACTTGACTTTTAAAACAATGTACATACAGAACTTGGAAAAAATTAAAACTTGTAAAAAAAAGATTAAATGACATACTGTGCCTCAAAATTATCTATTAGAGTACGTGGTTTAATATAAAGAGCTAATCAATGTTTTTATCTGTATTTTTAAATAAGAGGAGGGAAGTTAGACATTTGCTCTAGTCTTTCTGCACAAGAGGAGCGCAGTGACCTAGAACATAGAATCCAGGAGCACACTGTCCAAGAGCACATGACGATATCACATCTTTTGACATTATGTGGACTTGATTGGGTAGTAGCTCAGGCACAGCAAGGGAACAATGATACATTTGTCCTTATTGGCCCAGCAAGTCTTTTGAAACACAAATCAATGAAGCAATTCGAGCAAAGACCTTGTGGGCCATTCATGTGTAGCAAATGTGTTCACTTGGCCCAAAGAGAAGTATGAGATAAGTCAGAATTATGAGACATCTTAATAAATGTGTCCCGTGAACTGGATCAGGGTCTCACTCTCAGAGCTCATCTGGAGCAGTTTTCAACCTTGACTGCACATTAACTTCATTTGAGGAGCTTTAAAAAATCCAGATGCTCGCTGCATCCTAGACCAATTAAGTCAGAACCTTCTTCAGAGTACCTCAAATGATTTCAATGTGTAGTGAAGATGGAGAACCACAGCCCTAAGGTGTGAGTTCAGGAGGCTGGGCTGCCATTTCCCTCATCAGAGCCCATGGAGAGGTAGAGAGACACCCACCCAATGCGGAGAGAAGTTGGGTATCCTTCCCTATACCGGGTCCAACCTACACTTCTAATCAAGCCATATTGTGAATTAGTACAATTATACAAATATGTCTTCTGGGTAATTATAGGACATGGACTATCAACAGGGTCTCAGCTCCCCCTCCCTCATCCTCACTTGCCAAAAGAGGAGACCTGGTTGGTCAGAATCTGAGACACTGATGGGGCGTGTGCCTTGAAGGCAAAGACTAGGCTCCTCCATCCTTTCCCCTTCACCTAGCATCCAGGTGAAGTGGACCATTTTTCTGCTTGTAGGCCACTGGTTTTCACGGGGTGGACTCAGGCACACTGGCTCCCTCTGTGTAAGCATCTCTGTATGAAGGACTGGGGTCTCTCACAAGAAGCAGGGAGTGGGGAGCAGGACACTGTCTGGGTCTCCTTATGCTGACACAACAAAAGACTATAGACTGGGTGGCTAGAGTGTTTTCTCAGTTTTGGAGGCCAGAGGTCTGAGATCAGGGTGCCAACATGGTTGGGTTCTGGTGGGATCTCTCTTCCTGGCCTGCAGAATGGCACCTTCCAGCTGTGTCCTCACATGACCTCTTCTTTATGCACAGGTGTGTGTGGGGGGGGAGAGAGAGAGAGAGAGAGAATGCTCTCTCTGATATCTCTTCTTTTCAGGGCACTAATCCCATCAGGAGGGCCCCCACCCTTATGACTTAATTTAAACCTAATTATAATCCAAAGAGCCCATCTCCAAATATCACCACATATGAATTTTGGGGGGACACAAACATTCAGCCTGTAACAGATGTGTTAGGCCTTGGGCCCGGGCCTCAGCTCCAGCACAAGCTTGCAGAGGTCAGCAGGCTTTGGGCCAGCTCCCCATAACTGGAAGGGCATTCTGTTCTCTATCCAGTCATGGGTCTTCAGGTGTGCCGCCCTCAGTTCAGAACCCCAAAGAGAGTGAATGAGAGAATTTCTGTGCTAAATCCCCCCTGGAAGTACTCAAAGACAGTTTACAGGGAAACCCCGAGCTTGTGCTCCACTGCCCTGATGGCCTAACAAAGCAGCTGGAGCTTTCCATTCTCTTTCCCCAATCAATCAGTATATGCATTTCAAATATAGATCAGAATATTATGCTGTGCACTGTATGAAACTAAGAAGGAACACACTCTCCTAGTTCACAAAGCAGGGGTGAAATTCCAAATATTTAACGATGGTGGAGGCATAGGCAATGACTATTTACAAATCAGTATAGGAGTATTTCAACAGATTAGCAATATACATAGTAATTAATACCAGTGAGTTCCAGCTAAATATTAGCCTTGCCCCAAAGGGTTTCTGAGTGCTTGGCCGGGATGCATTAGTGGATTCAGGAATGCAATTTAGAATGCAAAAGGTATGGAAGCAAAGGCCTGCGGGGCTCCCACCCCACGCCCCTCACTTGCTCCCTTCTTGACAGAACTCTGGATGCCTCCATCTGGGGAGACCCAGCCACAGAGGGGTGCCATGGCCAGAGGCAGGGCCCAGAGGTAGTTGTAAGCCTGAATCAGCCTTCCCTACCAGACAGGTCCTGGCTTGGGAAACAGAGACAGGAACAGAAAAAAGTGGTCCTTCAATTCAGCCAGAGCCAGGGAGGGTCACGAGCAGAGGGAAGAGCAGGCTCTTCATTCTCGAGGCCTCAAATTACATTTGTCCACACACGCAAGCAAAATGCTGCTTAAAAAATAAATGAGGTTAATTTCTCTTTACGGGTTCCCTTTCATCTCAGGGTTTCAAAGCACTTTGCCACAAGAAATTCCCAACGTCACGCGTTTGTGTGTTTTTTTAATCTAAATATAAACTGAGGGCCCCACGGGGTTAAAGTTCGATAAAGCCCTTTGAAATTTTGAAAGAAAAAAAGCACTGAAGGAAAAAAATTATCATTACGAGATCCAAGTGCCCAACCAAGGACCACACAGTCAGAAAACTCCCGATCTGATGAAAGGCCACGCCTCCGCTCAGATGACAGGCCGGCTAATTAAAATCACAAAACCAGCAGGGGAGATGAAGAGTGGTGACTAAAACGCCCTTACCCCAGAAACAGAAACACTCAGGACTGACTCACACAGGCTACATCAGATTTTCTCCAACCGGCATTTGGAAAAAAGAAAAGACATTCGAGCCCAGGCCTCCCTCCATCTACTGACCCAGTAAACTCCGCATCTGGGTAGGTGACACATCACAAGTCCCAGTGCAGGAAGAGCCAGCTTGGCCCCGTGGGGGTGGGAATGCTGTTTACACATGCATTTTTCAGCAAGGGGAAGACTCAGAATCTCCCCGGTTCCAGCATGTGACTCACTAGTGACTAGTGTTTGTTTTTTGGGTTCTGGGTTTGAGTCACCACCCTTCCTGCTGTTGGTTTTCTCGATCCAGGGGTAAGGACTGAAAAGAGATTTTTAGAAACGTCTGTGATGCGGAAGAGTGGGCACCTGAGAGCTGGTCAGTCGGCAGTTGGATCAGCAGTTAATTTTCGAGAGAGTTCTTTTCTCTGTAAACAAGAATATGGCATTTATAAATAACAGTGGGAAAGAGGAAGGAGGGGAAAGGAAGAGAAGTGGGTCTATAAAGGATGCGATTGAGGTAAACGGAAGTAGAGTGCAGTCAGAGTAAAAATAGACAGCTGCCTGTTTGCCAGCCAGCGGAGGGATGGGGCTGCGAAGCCGGCCGCGCCCTGTGCGTGCTGCCTCCGGGCGCTGTTCCTCCTCGGCCTGGAGTCCGGGCGGGGCGGGTAAGCCGGGCTGCCAATATCACTGAACACTTCTGGAACTGAGAGGCCACCGTGGCATTGAAAGGACACCTTCCTGATGTCCCTCTCATCAGTGCTATGCCTGGCACCATATATTCCTGAAAAGCTGGTCTTAAATAGCACTTCAATACCACCCAGAATTCTACAACAGGGGATACTCTAGAAGGTCCCAATGCTAAAAAACACCAGCTTGAAAGACAGTGATCTGACAGTTTGTGGCACCCCAACAGCTAGTTCTTTCCGTGGCATTGGCCAAAACATCAAGCCACTTAAGATGGCTGGGAAAAAAAGGTGATCACAAAATAAACAGGCTTTTTTTTTTAAATATTGCATTTTTAAAAATATGTTTTTATTGATTTCAGAGAGAGGAAGGAAGGGAGGGAGAGACAGAAACATTAGTGATGAGAGAGAAACACTGATATGCCGCCTCCTGCACGCCCCTGCTGGGATCGAGCCCGAAAACCGGGGATGTGCCCTGACTGGGAATCGAACCTCCATTTCCTGGATCCTAGGTCGACGCTCAAGCACTGAGCCACACTGGCCGGGCAACAAACAGGTTTTGATCTCATGGACAACTCAACTGGAGCTGACCCAGGGAAACTATTTAGCCACAGGCATTCCAGTTTCCCTTTTAGAAAGTAGATGATTGCAAAGGAACAAAGCTTCAACTTTTCAGCTGGTCTGAATGTGGAAGTCAAAGCTGGACCTTTTGTAAGCAGTAGGAGGCTGGATACGATGTTTACTTTCTAGCATATATAATTAAAAGATATCTGGCTGCCCACACATTGTCCCTACATCTGGGACTTTACAAAGCTCAGAAAAACAGAACCCCTGACCTACCACTCCAAATCTTAGTCAACCTACATAAATCCTTAGCAGAAATGTGAAGATAATGGAAACTAACTCTGCTCACTCTAAGGAAGAAGTATTATTTAATTCAAAACATTCTCATTTGGGGGAGAAAAAATTATAATGCACATCACCACCAAATGGAAAACAAAGATTAGAAACTTAGAGCTGTTTTCCTGGGACCTGGATATCTTAAAACAAAAGGCTTCATTGTTTGCAGAATACTTTTTTACATTAATGTCTCAGTTTCTTGTTTTAAAGATAATTATCTGATGCTATTATAGAACTTTCTGAATTACCTATTTGCTGTGGGCACATACATTTAAAAGATGCCTGAGGCCTATTTCAAAACAAAACAAAACAATTAACACACACCCCTGATTGTGACTTTATGCTTAACTAACCTGTTATTTATGACACAGCTTTGAAAATTCTCTCAAAAAGTGGAGACCTGAGATTTGACTCTGGCAGGCAGAATTATTAAACTTTTTCAGAAAAATTCTGCTGTTAACCTGCTCAGCCTTGGGTACCACTTCTTGGAAATGGGACTGGTGAGGTGTTCTCAGAACTTAGGACTACCCATCAAATTGCTTTCATGCTAAAACAGAGCTGGCTGCCCAGCTGAGAATACCCAAGAAGTAGGCTCCCAGGGATAATGTCTTTTCTGTTACCCTCCTTCTTTAGCCATAGAGTATCGATCTAAGGTTAGACACCTGACCCAAGCCAGGCCAATCAGAGTACTGCCCTGGAATTTTTCACACTGAAGTACGGCCAAGAATCCCACATTCTCTTGTATGAGAGCATGGGGTATGAGATTTGGAGGTATGGTGTTCCTTCCCATATAGAGGAAGTCCATCTTCAGAGGGAAAAAAGTAAAATGAGCTGACGCCTAGAGAGGAAAGTCAGAGAAGTGCTGGTTGCATTTGAGTTTTTGGTTCTATTTGTTCCTAAGATCATTCAGCTTGTCTTGAGCATAAGATATCACAGAATCTTTTTTAAAAATTATCACCACTAACCCCCTTTTTGGCCTAAGCTGCTTAGGTTTCTAACACACCAAAAAAGAGTCCCACTAAATCCACTGATTGAGTTGGTTGTGCAAAAAAAATGAATCAAAGTTGCCAATATTTTTTATCAAAGAAAATTTGACCCAAGGGACTATAGAGAAATATTTATTTTCAATGTTAAGAATCTTTCAACAAATGTCTGGACAGCACACATGTATGGTGTGCCATCCTTATAGGGCCATAAGACCAGGGGATGACACCTCTACCCTTCTGGTAGCTTAAACTCTTGTCTGAGATATAGTTAGCTTTGTTTCCATGGGAGCTAATGTTTCCTGTTCACTGTGCATTCCCCGCCCCCTACAAGAACAAGAACTACACAGGCAGGGGTATTGGTTTTGTTCATTAATGTATCTAAGGCCCCAGAACAGTGCTTTGCATATAGTAGGCCAATATAGTTGTTCAATTTAACAATTTGGAAAACTTTTGCTAATGTTTCTGTTTCAGCACAAATCAATAGATAAAGCAAATGAATATCTCCTCATTTTCACTTTTACTTAATCTCTATTTCACCACCGTGCATTCTTTCCTTCTTTTAGTAATAGCATCTCTTTAGTTTTAGGTCAGCAAATGGCAGTCCAACCAAGAACCACATTTTCCAGCCTCCCTTGCAGCTAGCTAAGACGATGTGGCTAAGTTTTAACCAATAAGATGTCCAATCAGGATACTATATTCCCCTGGCCTAGAACAGGGAACTTCTCTAGAGTAGGCACATGACCTAACCAGAGTTAATCAGAGTCCTTTGGAGAGATGAATAAGGGTGGAAAAGGAGAGCGGTTATTTTCTCTTTTCTGATTGCTAGTTATGAAGACAGTGTAAATTTAGCCCAGCCATGGCATCACTGCTGTTACAGAGAAGACTGCCTAAGAATTAAGCCAATTTGGAAGTATGAAGGGCCATGAGGGGAAGAAAGGAGAACTTGAGCAGAGCTGGAATCCTTGGAGCCAGCTGTGCCTGAAGGCAAAACTCCCTCCCACCTTGGACTTTCCAGTAACAGGAAACAACCAGTTGCTTTGGTGTTTCTCAGCTATGTTGTGTTTTTGTCACTTGCAACTGACAGAGACCTGACTAATGCAGGAGTATCTAAAGATAAGATTAAAAAGTAGATATAGTTGTATTGTGGCGGCCCTAAATTCTAGACAAAAAAGTTTAGACTTGTTTTTGAAGACTAGGGATGAGCCATTTGAATGAAGAGGCTGTTGAGGTATTATTCTGTGGTACCTGGGAAGAATACACCCAGATATAACTTCCAGGCTTATCACTTCCTGGCAGTGGACCAGATGCAAATCCTCAGCCATTGTTTTCTCATCAGCAGAGGGTGGGCAATGCCACCTACCTTACCGGGTGGCTATGTGGACTACATTAAATAGTATTTTAAGCACTGAATAGAATGTCTGGCACGTTATAGGCATAATAACTCTTCTAACGGTGACAGTGGTAGTGGCAATGGTGATAGAAGAGGAAGGGGGAGGAAAGGGCTATTCCTGGACTAGGCTGGTGGGAGTGGAAATAAGAGGAATAGTTATAAAAGCCATTGGCAAACATCAGCAGGACCACATGCAGTCTGGAACTGGGAAGTGAGGAAAAGGGAAAAGTCAGTTTGGATACAAATTTAAAATATCTGTTGAATTGACTAATTCTTGAACTTTTTCTTCTGTTGTGTCCACACCACCAGAAACAGGAGAGACGACAATGAAAACCAGCTCTGTGTGTGTGGATGTGTTTGCGTAGGGAAAAAAGCAGCAGCTAAAGATTTTATCACGTGGTCTTCCTATCCCATGCCAGCTACATAATTTGCAAAGCCCTGTGCAAAATTAAAATTGAGGCCCTTTGTTAAAAAAATCCAGAAAACAACTTTTTTTCCTTTCCTCCATGGTCTCTCTCTTGATCCGTTGTGGTAGGTGGTGTTTGTTTGTTTGTTTTTGCTATTTAGTGTCATATTACCTCCAACACTGGGATACTCACAGTGCTGGCAGAAACCTTCCAGGTATCTGGGGCCCTGCTTTGCAACTGGGCTAGTGCTCCACCCTGACCCTTCCCATACCTGTGCCCGGGCCCCATACTAGAAGCCGAGGGCAGCAGTGGTCACTGGGTAGGGTTATGGAAACAGGGACACAAGAACTGGTCCTGGGAGGCAAAGAGGTGGTGGGAGGTGGACTGTGCGTGAGTTGAGGTTCCAAGTTCCAATGTCCCACTGGACTTCTATTAGAATATACAAATTCAAAGAAGACTATTAAAAATTTCCAGATGGTGACCACCGAGTATTAAACTCCAAACATGTGGTCCCCTTATACAATTTTAGGTATTAATTTTAGGTGTTGACTTGGGATCCCCAGATATTTGGTCAAACATTATTCTGTGAATTTCTGTGAGGGTATTTTTGGATGAAATTAACACTTGAATCATAGACTGATTAAGGAGACTGCCTTCCTCAACATGGATGGACCTCATCCAATCAGTTGACTAAAACAAAAAGGCTGACCCACCCCCAAGTAAGAGAGAGTTTTTCCTGCTTTTGGACTCCAACTGAAAGATCAGCTCTTTCTGGATCTCAAGCCTGCCAGCTTTCAGACTGGAACTTACACCACTGGCTTTCCTGGTTCTCAGGCTTTCAGACTGACTGGAACTAAACCATCAGCTCTCCTGGGCCTGCAGCTTTCCAACTCACCCTGCAGATCTTGGAATTTGCCAGCCTCCATAATCACATGAGCCAATTTCTTATAATAAATTGCGCTCTCTCTCTCTCTCTCTCTCTCTTTCTCCCCCCTCCTCCCTATATATATGCATCCTATTGGTTCTGTTTCTCTGGAGAATCCTGACTGATACACTTTCTGAGTACTAGGGCCTTGTGTGACTACACTGGTCACATATCAATGAAGTTGGATCTGTTTCCATTTTCTTCACTTGCCACGACATAAGAGAGAGAAAGAGAGAGACAGAGAGAGACAGAGACAGAGATACAGAGAGCTATTAGTGAGGAAGGGATTGCTTTGGTTTTAATGAGCTATCAGTAATGTCTTGAGGTCATCATAAAATACAAATACACTTTTATATATAATAATAAAAGTATAGACCCCATAAGACAGCTCACAAATTCTAGCGTCCCAAGATCACATATTGAAACCTACTATTCTAGGAAAATATTAATTTCATATGCAGAAGGGTGAGACTTCAGAAATAATAACTGAACCAATAACTATGTTAGTTCAACTCTTCGCCACGTGCACAATCAATGGTACATTTTGTCCTGTAGGATAGCAAGGCCTCATCCAAAACCCTGGGGCCAGATGTCAGAATTCAGAATTATCTTCGACTTTTAAAACAGTGCTACAGCGTAAGCATTCACACTGCTGGCGAAGTCTGGGACAGCACTCTGTAGTGAAATGCATTACCATTTCTGCCGTAAACATGTGAATATTTATGCTAGTTGGTCAAAGACTGTAAATAGCCTCATGTCAGTCCAGGTAAGATTTTGCTTTCAAATGAGTTCAGGTAAGGTCAGATTTTGCTGCCAAATGATTTACAAAAACTCAGTTTGTAGAGCTTTTTGGATTTAAGAAATGCAGGCCGGGGTTAGTGGATCTGTAGCTCCTGTTTCTGTGGTTGGCCTCCCCTGTCATTCTCATTCTGACTACAGTGAACTTGAGAACAAAATGAGAGAGGAGAGCTGCCTGGGGAGCATCCGGTGATACATAGAAAAGGTCAGGAGGAAGGCTGAGGGTTTAGCCTTGTAATTGCCTTCCACACCTTTTGGCTCAGGTACCAAGATCTATGTGAGCCTAGAAAATGAATCAGAACCAGGGTGCAGGAGACAAAAATCCCCACAGCCTCTCCCGGAGTTGTTCCCTCATGCACTGTAACACCCACAGAAACTTCCCTCTAGGGCATCCCAGTGGTGCTGCTAGAACTCAGGGCTCCAACATGGGAAAAGCCATCCAGCTCCTTAAGGAATATTCCTATATGTTGACTGAGTTGTACTTAAACTTAGGGAAAGAGCCTCAAGAGACTGTTTCCAACATCCAGTTATGGGTTCATTATATGGAAGCATTATCTTAAATGCATATATATTGCTATACTAAATTTAGTTATAGGTGGCTACCCCATATTTTCTCATCAGGTCTCTAGTCATGCTCTCAATTCGGTTGGTGTCTTAAAATAGAGGTCTTATTAGCATTTTATGGCATGATCTTAGAAATACTCAGACATGTGGCCATTGTATGAACATTTTTCAAGGTCTTCTTTAGAAGGTGTAATTTTCAAGCAATTGAATGTTGCCCCTGTTAAAAAAAAAAGAAGAAAAAAAAAAAAAGAGGGCTTTGCCTACAGGGACCCTTCTGCACAGTGGTGCCCTCTCATACATCTTGAAATCCTAACTACCCTCGAAGGCCCAAGACCAATGCCACCTATCTAAAAAACCAGGAACAAAGTCTTACTTGGTCCTTCAGTTGAAAGGCAATTCACTTACATCTTCTGAGTTCTCACTGAAGTATTTCTGTGCCTCGTACATAGTAGCATTGGTTACTTTTTATCTCGACAGATTATATCATATCCTTAAATATAACCGTTCTTTCTGGAAAGTACTCATTTTGACATCTGCAACTGCTTCCAGGCTAAAACCTTAAATGGAAGTAAATAATTGATAATGTTCTTGTTTTGTTTTTTTTTTCAATCCTCACCGAAGGATATGCCTTTACTGTTTTTAAAAGGAGAAGGAGAGAAAGAGAGAGAAACATCTGCGTGACAGTGAAACATCAACTGGTTGCCTCCCACACTTGCCCAGGCTGGGAATCGAATCCAAAACCTGGGTATGTGCCCTGATCTGGAATCAAACCCGTTACCTTTTGATATACAGGACAACACTCCAGCCAACCGAGCCACACCTGCCAGGGCAATAATGTTCTTAATTAATGAATAATTTTGGACTTAATGTTCCTTGTGTGGCAATTTAGGTTAAAAATTCCTAGTGGTCTAGTAATTTTTGCATTTTTTAGCAGATGCTCAATGAATATATTAAACTGTGTAACCAATTATGTATTAAAGATTTTTCCCTTCTTTGTTACCAATACCTTGTTATGGTATTGCTTGCTGTTATGAATACATATACACTTAACTTTATCAGTATTTGCTTCCTTGTTAGTTCACTGAGAAAATAAATTCTATCTTAAAAAGGATCTCTGATAGGTTATTGGTGAAACTGAATTAGAAAGATAGAGTGTGTTTATTAAAAAAGAAAATCAGATTACTCATTAGTTACTCAACACCAGTCACCACTGATTATGCAATGATGAAAGTAAATCTTAAAAGCGAGAAACTCGAAAAGGAGTCAGCAAATTAGACTATAAGTGGAATAAAAGAAGTAGGACTTAGTAATTTTAAGGGTCACAGCTGTCCCTCTTAACCAACCACAGTGTTCAAATCACTGGAGTATGTAAAGGAATGCAGGTTATGCTGGTTCACATTACATCAGGGCATTGAAGTGCTGAAATTCAACCAGGAAACCTACACAACCCCAATGCTTAAAGAAAGAGAGAAAGAAGCAGTTTATTCATCTCCAGAAATATGATCATTAACTATATTAACATGCTAGGGCAGTAAATAATCAAAGACTTGGGCTTTTTGAAATTACTATATTTATCTTTTCTACATACAGAAAGAGTTATTTAATTAACAAGTAAGGGTGTCAGATAAAATATAGAAAGCCCAGTTAAATTTGAATTTCAGATAAACAACAAATAATTTCTTAGCATAAGTGTATCCTAAATGGTTCATGGATAGTTGGGACTGGTGTCTCAGTTCTGATTCTTTGTCACTTTCTAATGTCATGATTCATTCATTCATTTGCTGATTCAACATTGATTTATTTAGGGCCTCACTCTGTGCTGAGTACTGTGCATAGTATTGACCACACAGTGGTGAGCAAAACAGGCTAATCTAGAAAAGTAAAAGGCAATCACTTTATAATTTGATTAATGCCATGATTCACAGTTTATTCATTACAGAGGCAATTAGCCCAGCCTTGGGTCTAGATATCTCTCCCAGGAGAGATATCTAGATTAGGCCAAAGGCAAAAGGTTGGGAGAATAAAGAAAGGTTCTTATCAGAGAGTATTTACCACACGAGCAAAGCTTGGAGGACCAGAGATACCACAGAGCACTTGAGAAATTGAAAACTCCAATAGTTAGTATGGTTGAACCATAGAACAGAAGGCGATGAGTAATGAGGCATGTGACTGGAGAGGTATGTTTTGGCTAAATAACTAGGGGCCTTGTTTAAGCCCGATTGAAGGGTCCACTCAGCAGAGTGACACAGTCACATCTGCAAGTTAGAAAGTTCCCTCTGGCAGTGGAAGAGAGAATGGGCTACAAGTGAAGACAGTGTTATTGTGGACTTGAGAATGGATATGAAGAGAAGTAGACAGATGCAAGAGCTATTCAGGATGTCACTCCAAAACTGTTTAGGTCCTCGAATGGATGCAAATCTTCGACCTCTTCTCTACCTTTGCTTTGATGTTGCATATTACATGACAAGGCCCTGCAGCCCTAGCTTTGCAGGGCAGTTTTGCCTCGGCCAAGGTCAACTAGAAAGAAACGGGAGTCTCATAAGGAAATGGCAAAACAGATGTGTGTAACTATTCGTGTTAACATGTTTAGTAAAGTGTACATAATTTACCCATAGTGTGGTTTTTAAAATATAAATGTATTCTATAATCCTCACCCAAGGATATGTTTTCATTGATTTTTAGAGAGAGGAAGGGAGTGAGAAAGAAAGAGAGAAACATCAGTGTGAGAGAGAAACATCGATTGGTTGCCTCCTGCACATGCCCCAGCTGGGGATCAAACCCAAAACCTAGGCATGTGCCCTGACTGGGAATCGAACTTGCAACCTTTTGGTGTAGCAGACAATGCTCCAACCAACTGAGCCACCTGGCCAGGGCCATATCATGGTGCGGTTTTGATCGATCTGGAGTTACTAGAGAACCAGCCCAGAAACGGACACTTTGCCTGGGCCGTGGGCAGAAATGACTAAGAAGGTCACCAGTTATACCAGCAATCCATACAGACAGCTCTTATTAATAGAGGACTATGTTTTAGCTCTTTCATGAGGATGAACTATGCTCAGCCATGATGAAAGAAATAACTCAGAAAGGAAACCAGAAAGAGAAGCCAACAATATGCAAAGAAGGCAAGACCAGTGATAAGGGTGCGTAATTGAGAAACGAGAAGATGCAGTGTCATCAACTAAAGCACAGCCATGGTTACCCTTTATTGAAAGATGACTATGGGCCATGACCTAACTTAGTATAGAATATACACATTTAATCCCCACAAATGTACTAAGGGGTTAATCGTTGTTCCTATTTTCCAGATGAGGAAAATTGTGGCTCAGCATGTTTAACTCTGCCCAGGTCATGCAGCATGTAAGTGCTGGAACCAATATTTGCACCCCAGGTTTCTCTGCCTTGAAAAGACAATGGTGCAGCTTATAGCCTCTGGTATGGCATAAAAGAAAAGATACTTTTCTGATGGAGGGTCAACCTGGCATTTCTGAAGCATCACCCTTCCATGCTGAACTGGACAACAGGGACAATTCACAGGCACCATTAAGTTTATGGAATGCTGGGACCTTCCCTGCTGAGAGGTCTAAAAGCATCCATGCATAGACCTGCCAAGGTTAATAGAGACAAGTTCTAAAATTTGTGCAGAAGTTATTCAAGATTCAATACGCCTATCCATTACTTCTTAGATAAGGAAACATGATTTAGCCAGAAAAATAAATTTTTAATGATTGATTTATAAATATTTAGAAAACAGCAACATTCATTTTGAGCTAGTGCTAGGAGCTATGTTCACCCAGATCAACTCATGTTCGACTAATCTCATTTCCATCTCATGTCTGTGATATTCTGTTGAGCTAAAACATCAGGGGAATTCCATAGAAATACTCGATCTTGATTGCATCAAAGTTCTTAGAAACATGTTTTATGATATCACTGTGAATCAGTGTGAGAACAGCAAGTGGAATGCTAGCTCCACCAAACAGAGGTGTGGTGACTTAAACAATTATATCCTAAAAAGATCAGTGTTAACTGGGGTATATCTAGTGATATACTGTAAGGCCTCATATTTAGACTTGTCTTTTTCAATACATTTTTGACGACTTGGAGAATGGGATCGATCTCCCGAGCTTCAGCTTCATAATGAAATCACTGCTGAAAATCTTCATGTTGACGTCCACAGCAACTCAGGGTCCAAAACGGACCGCATTGTCCTCTCTCAGACCGGCCTCTCTCTAACTCTTCCCAACTCAGTTAGCGCCCTGCCATATATTAGTCAAGACTCCCAGCTGCAAGTGCCTGAACTAGAGCTAGCTGAGGCAACGAAAGGAAAATACCACCTCAGGAAAGCCAAGGAACACTGTACAATCAAACCGCAGAACGAACAGGGAAGCAAGTGGGCCCCCTGGGCAGCTAGAGTCAGGGTCTCAGACGTTGGCAGGACTCTCCTACCTATTTCTCCCTGCCTGTTGGCTTCATTTTCTTTTGTTTCAGACTGACTCCCCTTCTATAGCTGCCGGCTCTTTTATATCTTGAAACTTGGTCTTAGTTAGCTCAGGTTGCTAAAACAAAATGCCATAGATTGAGTGGCTTAAATAACAAACTGTGAGAAATCTCTCACAGTTCTGGACACTGGGAAGTCCCAGGTCAAGGCACTGGGAGGTCTGCGTCTGGTGAGTGCCCACTTCCTGGCTGCAGACAGTTGCCTTCACACTGTATCTGCACACACACCGCTGAGGGAGGGATCAGCTCCCTCACATCACTTCCTAGAAGGGCACTAATCTCCTTCATGAGGCTTCATTCTCATGACCTAGTTATTTCCCAAAGGCCTGCCTCCAAATACCATCACATTGGGGATTAGGCTTCAACTTACAAATTTTGAGGGGTTACAAACATTGTCAAGTCCACACCAAAAAAGTCCATAGCAACTTCTACCCCTTAAAAGGGACTTTTACATCTCCCTTGAAGTAAACTGATTAGAAGTTTTCAGAAAAAGGTGTAATTTTTTCAGTAAAACACACAAGGCGCTAGGTCAACAAAGCCATAGATCATAACAAATCTGTCCACTCAAATCAGTGAGAGAGTTCTCCTAGACTCTTCTCCCTCTTGAACCCCCTTAGCCAATCAACCAGCAAATCCCCCAATATATTAAATTGGTCCCCTCCAATTTTTTCAAACTACATTCCACATTCTTACTTCAGATCTTCCTCATTTCTTGCTGTAAAACTGACAGTAGTTTTATCTGGTGGCACTGTCTTCTGTTTTCACCATTCTTCATGTAACCATCAGAATGAACTTTCTAAAACACAAATATGGTCATACTTCCAAAAATGTCCATCACCCGAAGAATAAAGTTCCAAATCTAGCATATTACACAAGGTTCTTCCTAAGTTTGATGCCACCTCGCCAGTCTCATCTCCACTGACTCCCAACTTATTCCTATTCCAGGATTTCAACTTGTTTCCTCTGAAATCTACCCAGCTGCCTCACCCAGCCAATGTAAGAAATGTCCGCTTCACTGTAGAGCTTTAGAAGTTAGCAAGAGAATTCTAAAGACCTGCCTGTCCAGCTATTGATGGGAACCCGGTTGTGCAGAGAATCTAAGAAGGAAGTGCGTGGAGAGACAGTCTCTCTAACCCACCCTTCCTTTACTTTGACAGGTGAGACACCCAGTTCCTCCAACAGAATAAAGTGATTTTATCTACATGCTAATGAGCCCAGCCCAAGTCTTCTGATTTCCATTCCCATTCCCCAAACAGTTCTTAGATGCCAGAGAGCCAACTAGGGAGGAAGGGAATCTAGCCACAGGGAGAAAAGATCCAGAAAAGCAGGGGGAAATGCCTTCATTTTCCCAAATCATCCCTCATCCCAAAACGTGACCGTAAACAAGAAAAGCTTATGAAGGCTAGGGAGAGGAGGGGTGGACACACAGGGAGGGGAGGCATAAGAAACGACAAAAAGGAGCAATGGCTAGCTTAAGATATCATCTCATCAAAATGGGGTGCGTCCAGGGCTAGAAATAAAGGATCCAGATGGTTTTAATGACCAACTCTGACTCTTGCCTTTCATCTGACTACAACAGGAACAGTCACCAGTGATGGGCCATATCCTGTCCGTGACCTGCCTCACAGGCTCCCACTGGAGCCTTGGAAGTTTTTCAGTGAGTCTGGGGGGCACACCCATTCCCTGAGCCTAACACCAAGAAGCCTGGGAGCTTATCCACTGCCAGGATGGCTCTAGCATTCAGGACTGTGGCGAAACTTGTAAGATGAATAAATCTCAATCCTAGAAGTCTCCTTTGGTCTTGTTATTTACTTTAAAATATAATACATGTTGGGATATGACACGGATTATCTCAACCTCCTTGATAAAGCAAGAGCTGTTAACATTGATGAGAAATACAAAATACCAACCAATGTGTGCTCAAAAAGAGCTGTTAACATTGATGAGAAATACAAAATACCAACCAATGTGTGCTCAAAAAGAATAGTTTGAATGCATTTGATTCTGAGGACAATAACTGATCAATAAGTCATTCTCTCTTTCCTTCTTGTTTTCTTACCCCAACGAAAGTTGAAATAGTAAAAGATGCCAATATCTGCAAGTACCAACATACTCATAAAAATTTTACTGCATAATAGCAAAGCAGAAAAGAAACTCCAGCAGTTCTGAAGTGAGTCAATGGCCTTCCATGGGCCCACCCAAAGTCCTTTTCCAACACTTGAGTTAACACCAGTATCATGCGATCCCAGACCGTGTTCTTCTTTTTGTTATTTTGGAAAGAATGACTAATCCCTGTATACTATTCTCGGACTCTGTTATTTTGGCCAACTTAGGAAGAATAGACTAATACTAATAATATCCAACGTTTACAGCACGTTCACAGTTTACAAAGCCTTTTTCCATTTAATCCTCACAGCAGTTCCCAGATGAAGGGACTTGCCCGGGCTCACCGTAACTAAGTGGCAGAGCTAGGAAATAAACACTGGTCTTCTGAACCCAGCCTTCAGTTTTAACTGTGCAGTAGACAGGATAAGTAGTGGTAGCTGCTGTCACCAATGATCTTCATAATTCAATGGTGTAGCACAGTAAAGTTTTTTCTTGTTTTTCTCACCAGAGTGTGGGTTGTTGGGGCTGGGGATTATGCTCCATATAGTCATGCAGGGACTCGTGTTCCTTCTGCCTGCGTGTCACTATCTTCTACATGTGGTCCCCAAAGCCAATAGAAGGTGGCAGGTCACACACATAGATTTTTATGAGCCAGGCCTGGAAGTGGCACACATCATTTGGCTGAGGTTCTTTTGGCCAGAACACCATCTCAGCAAGGGATGCCCAGATGCAATCCAGCTGTTTGCCCAGATCCACAATCCTGGGGAAGGTGGATTTGAGAGCTTTGCCCTTAGTGCTTTGGTTTATCAAGCCTCCCTGAAGTGTCCACTGCTGGGGAGGCCATGTGGAACAATCTCTGGGAGTTATCAGTCCCCATCCAGCATCTTTCTTCTCCTTTAAACTCCCAGAACGTCTGTCTATTCCTATTCACTATTAACCCTTTCCCAGGAGCTGTCTGAGAGCTATTCTGTTCTCATTGTCTTTTAATTTTTCATCTGTGTATTTGTCTTTCTCTCCATGAATCGTAAGCTCTTTCAAAACAAAAATGTGTCTACTATTGTAATACTAGGAGATAAATTCCTTCCACCCTCCCTCATCAACCCTCTGCTTTCATCCAAATAAACTCAGTTCTGCCCTCTTATTGTACAAGATGCTGTGCTTGGTGCCGCCAGGAGAAGCAGCGAGGAATTAGGCATGGGTCTTAAGAAGCCTGCAAAACAAGGCTAACCGTGAAAGTGCAGTAAGGAACATAGAAATACGGCGCTAAAGAGACAGAAGACACTGATTCTGAACGGAGGGCAAGGGGACTGGAAGAAGAAACAATAATGATAGTAGCTAGCACACTGAATTTCAGGAACGCCTTCAAGCGCCTCACATGTGTGGACCCATGTCATTCTCATAACCACCTTATTAGACGGCACTACCATCGTTCCCGTTAGCCTGACACGGAGGGAGCATATGCTACAAAGGACATTTCTGGGACAATTGGTGAAATGTGAATATGGACTGGAGACTGGACAGATAATGTTATTGTATGAAGACCAGCTTTCTGGATAATTGTGGTTATACAGAATGTCCTTGCTAACAGGAAATGCACGCTGCACTCTTCAGGAATAAAGGCGCATGGTGTTATAAACGCACTGTCAAATGGCACAGAAAACAGTAGTAAGTGTGTGTGTGTAGAGGGACTGGGAGAGAGAACGACGGAAGAAATGCAGCAAAACGTTAACTGGTGGATGTGGGTGGCCTGGAGGCTTTGCACTACTCTTGAAATTTTCTGTAGGTTTGAAATTATTTCAAAATGAAAGGTCAAAGAAAACAGAAGGGACACTGGCGCAGAGTGACGACATGACTGATCCGGCTCAACACAGCTTCTGGAAGGTGGGGAAGGGTCTTCTTCAGAGACCACCGCCTGGCCTCCAAGGCCCTGCGAAGGGCCCCATCCCCTGCGCCCCCCCTGACCGCGGGCCCCGCCCACCTCCGCGCGCACATGGCAGCGGCCAGGACCAATGAGCGCCTCCCTAGACGAGGGAAGACCCTCCCCCTCGGCGGGGCCCAGCCGCGGGTCTCGCAGACGCTCGGCTCCCCCCCCCCCCCCCCCCCCCCCCCCCCCCCGGTTTGTCTGAAGCCGGCTGCTGGGTGGGGGGAGGGAGAGGGTGACACTCCCCGGGGCGCGGGGTGGCGCCCGCCCGCGGAGACTCTCCACCTACCGAGGAAGCGGAAGCGGAGCCTGGCTTTTCCCTCCTCCCTCCTGCGGGGAAAGCGCCGCGTGAGAAGTGCGGCGCGGAGCCCACACCTGCGGGGCGGCGCGTGCTCGGCCGGGGCCCCCGCGGGCTCGCGCTGCGCGGCGCCCCCTCCCCTGCGCGGGTTCTGCCCCCGCTCGGGGGCGCCGCTCTCGGGCCCTCGCCCGGGGCTCTGCGTCCCGGGGTAGGGGGGCTGCAGAGTCGCCCCGCCAGGGCGGCTGCAGAGTCCATCCGCCAGGGGGGCTGCAGAGTCCCCCGCGCTGCCCCAGTTAGGGCCGGGCCAACGGCAGGAAACTGCGGGAAAGGCAGGACCCGAAAGAGCGGCTTTCGGGAAGCTGAGGATCGTGGTCAACAGCTGGGGGGGGAGTGGGGGTGGTAACGGGGTGCAGGAAAGGACATGAAGCTGACACAGAAGGCAGTGGGCGTGAAGCCTGCTCTAGAGTTTAGGCATTTGTGCAGGTAGGATTTGTGGAGCCATCATCATCATCATCATAGCTGATGTTTCTTAAGCACTTACTGTTTGCTAACCTTTACACTAAGCATTTCTCATCAATTATTTTATTTAATCCTAACAATGATCCTGTGGCATGGGTACTGTTATCATTCCCTAAGGCTTAGAAAAGTGCATGAACTAGCTCAGGATCACACAGATTTTTGAACCAAAAAAAAAATCCCATGCTCTTTGCCACCAGAACTGAGTTGAAGGAACATGTGTGGGGAAGCGTGAAGGGCGAGGTTGGTAGCTAAACATATTAGAGACAGGGCTGCTCTTAGGATTTTTCCAGCTTTTGCAAAGATGGGAAAATGTGAATCAAGCCTTTCCTTGGCCACATACACTTACTTCAGTGTGTTCATTCAAGAGAGTAGTGACATCGTGACAGGAGCTGATCTTAAAGCTGGGAACCGGGCAGTGCACGACACAGGCCTTCCTGCCCTCACGCAACTGGCAGATTAGAGGGAGAGACAGAAATTAATAAAATATATTGTTGCCAACTGCCAGTCTCTGAAGGAGAAGCACAGTGTGTGAAAAGGGCACATTCCAGGGAAATGATCCACTTCGGCAGCCATGGATCCCGCTTCAGAAAATAATCCCTGTAGTGAGAATCTGGGTAGCTGATGAAAAGTGGCCAACCAGTGGACACAGTGTGCTTAAGGTCATTTGAAGCTTAAAAGTCTGTAACTAAGCTCCTGCTTGTTCCCCTGCCCCTAAATCTCCTCCAGTAATGCTCATCTCAGTTAGCGGGTACACCACTTTCCACATTGTCTCAGGCCGAAACATTGCAATCATCTTTCACTTCTCTTTTCCCCCATTACTCAGATGGTTTCATCAGCGAACCCTGCTGGCTTCGTCTCTAAAACACGTACAGTGTCTCATCACTTCTTACCATCACCACTGCTACCGCCCTGGTCCCGGCCACCACCGTTTCTCAGCGGGAACACTTGCAATCGCCTCCTTGACTGGCCTCCTTCGTTCCACTCTTGTTCCCTACGGGCTGTTCTCAACAGTGATGTTAAAATGTCAGTCACATCATGTCACCTCTGTGCTCCGAACCCTCCACCAACTTTCCATCTCATTCAGAAGAAAATCGAGAGTCTCACAATGACCCACAAGGCTGTTGGAGACCCAAGGCCCTTCCCTAACCTCTCTGCTCACCTCTTGGGCCTCTCCTGCGAATATTCTCCGCCTCTTTTCTTCTACTCCAGCCACACTGGCCTGCCTGCTCTTCCTTAAACACCCCAGACCTACTCTCACCTCAGGGCCTTTAGGCTTGCTGTTCCTTCTGCCTGGAAGTCCTCACCGCCACTCCCACCCCAACTCGCACTTCCCATCCTTCCTTGTGTCCCACAGTAATCCTTACCATCGAAACAGTGCTTCTATGGTCTCTACCCCACCACCTCTAGAATGGAAGCACTGCTGTGCTTTCTCATGGCCCTGATGCTTGAGCATTGAAAACAGTGTCTGCCACATGGTAGAAACTCAGTCAGTAGTTGTTAAATAAATTTATTTAAAATTGTTTAGGGCTTGTTCTGCAAGGCACACTGCCACTGCCTAAGCTCAAGATGACTAAGAGAGGAGGTCCTGGAAGCCCAGGCCCCTGTGAATTTCCTTGGGTGACAGCAAAGCACCTAGACGCATTACCTCTGGGCTGGACACTGCTGTGCAGCTCTGATCTCCCTTCAGGAATGACAGGTATATTCTCTCAGCTCAGCCCCTTTTGAGGATTACCTTAGCTGACAAGAGCCGCCTCACCCAAATCAAACCCTCTCCCAGAGCCGTCCAAACCCAGTGACTGATTGATGTGGGGTAGGAAGACCCTGCCCTCTTGCCCCAGTCCAGAACACCTCTGAGGGAACTCTCGGAGGGATGGGCCGAGGCCCTCATCGGGCCTGCCTGGCAGCTCAAGCTCTCCCTCTGCCTGAATGGGCTTCATTTCTTTCTTTTCACCCAATGTGGATGGCAGGAGCACTTCTCAGTGAGCCTGCACACTGACCCCATGTCAGAGTGCGCTTCCCAGGAAACCCAGTCTAAAGCAATGCCTCCCAAAAATCAATGCATCTCTTTCTAATAGTGAGATTTAAATAGTGACCTTTCATCATAAAAGGCAAAACCAGACCGTCTCCTAGAAAAGACAAGGGGCTTCACAAGGGCCAAGAGGTCATTTACCTCTGAACTCACAAAATCAATGGCAGGCCATTAAAGAGGAAATATAAAGTACATCCAGGCAGCTCTAAAGAAAGAAGATGTTATCACTGGGACTTTGGAAATTTAGTGCCATGCCCAGGTAATGTATACGCTTTTAACTGGGACCTACTGAGGATAGTTCCTGCCCCTTTATGAGGGTGCTGGGAAGACTGTGGTCTTCTCTGTACCTTGACATCCAAAAATAATGAGGATTAATGGCGTCTAACTTACAGGAAGACTGAGGTAAGGAGTGGTTGAGTGGGGCAGTCAGGGTTTTATGAATACTTTCTGTGTTTCAACATATCAGGAGAAAATATTTAGGTTTATTTGTCCAATACAAATGAACAAAAAATGTAAAGGCTATTAAATACATACCTTCTTCATGTCTTTGAAACTGGGAGATGCAGGATTCCACACACACAATGATGCCTAGTGATCCCTAATCCAGTCCTTGCTACCTGCTGCTGCTCCCAACAAAACAGATCTGAGCATGCCTTGGACCATCTTAGATGCTGCTTCTAGATGCTTTTTACTGATAACATAAAGACCAAAATCTTTACTACCATATTGAGTGCTGCTCACAATCAAACCACAGGCAAACACTCTAGATTCTATCCTAATTCCTGGAACATTTCCCCTTCTCCCTGCCCCCAGCTTTCAGAAGCATTTCCTGTTCCCTAAAGGAGCTGGGCCTTTCCCAGTTTTCTGTTTTTGCATTTGCGAATCCACCTTTCCTCTCCCTCTGACTCCATCCCAGCTTCAGTGTCACCTGTCTACAGCCTCTCTGACTCTCCCCAACTCCAGGCATAATTCATTCCTTCCACTTTTATTCTCATGCAGTACCTTGTTTTATCATTTTTCTAACTTCTTTATTTTTTTAAAAAAACGATGACAATATTAATCGTGCTTATATATTAATATTATAAAGAATGAATGTACATAGAGTGGCAAGTACAAATCCCTTCACCTATGTTTCAACTCAGAAGTTGGTGGGGGTGTTCATTATATTATTCTATATACCTTCTTAATTCTGGACTATTTCATTAAAAAGTAAGTCTTTCCTTTTTCTTTCTTTTTTTTTTGCCACTCAACTTCTTTGTTAGAAAAACTACTGTGAAGAGTTTGTTGTGTACTCAATTTTCTAGACCTTTTGCTATGTTTCTAAACATATAAATATACATTGTTGACATAAGAAATGTCTAAACTTGTAGAAGAATTTTAGAAGAATTTGAGCCAAGCTGACAACACATGCTGGACAGCAAGATCTGGAATACTCCAGAGAATAAGAGTTTTGCAGTTCTTCATGCACTTGAAATTAAGGAGGGACCGTAAGGAAGAGCACATGAAGGTGGGAGGAAGCAAGGCAGGGATTGGATTATAGGCTGGTTAAGATTACGTGGGCTCTTAAGGGTGGTCAAGCTTTAGAAGGAGGGGCCTGAAAGGGGGCATTTCAAAGATGTATTAACCTAGAGGAGTGAAACAATGGACATGGCTTGCTTAAGGCAAAGATAAGCCTTTTAGTAAAGAAGGTTTATGCCTGGGGTGTGACTACTAACCATGACCTGCCCGGTTAGGAATTTATGATCGAATCACCCCCTGAGGATCCTTTCTGTAGAACCCCCTTTTTTACTTCTACAACTTGTACATACATGCACTTATTTTTTATTCAAATGGAATCCTATGATACCAATTGTTCTATAATTTTTTAAATTAACAGACTTTATTTCTTAGAGCAGTTTTAGGTTTAGAGAAAATTGAGCAGATAGCAGAGTTCTTCTTTACTCCCCTCCCCTCTCACAGCTTCCAACACTATTATTTTTTAATTGAATTTATCAGGGTTACATTGGTTAATAAAATTATATAGGTTTCAAGTGTACAATTCTATAATACCTCATCTGTATATTGTATTGTGTGTTCACCAACCAAAGTTAAGTTTCCTTCCATCACCATTTATCTGTCATTTACCCCCTTCTTCCTGCCCCGTCCCCCTTTCCCTCGGGTAATCACTATACTGGTGTCTGTATCTATTAGTTGTTGTTGTTTTGCTTAACCCCTTGACCTTTCTCACCAGCTCCCCAACCTCCCTCCCCTCTGACAGCTGTCAGTCTATTCTCTATCTATGAGTGTTTCTCTTTTGTTTGTTTATTTTGTTCATTCAATTCCACGTGTAAGTGAAATCATATGGTATTTGTCTTTCTCTGACTGGCTTATTTCATTTAGCATAATACTCTCCAGGTTTATCCACACTGTTCCAAAAGGTAAGATTTCCTTCTTTTTTACAGCTGAGTAGTATTCCATTGTATAAACATAGCACAGCTTTTCTATCCATTCATCTGCTAAAGGGCGCTTGGGCTGCTTCTAAATCTTGGCTATTGTAAATAATGCTGCAAGTCTCCCCCATTATTAACATCTTGCTTTTGTGTGGTATATTTGTTATAATCGATGAGCCAATATTATTATTAACTAAAGTCCACAGTTTCTGCCCTGGTGACCTGCACTTGGCCCGTGGTTCTTGCTCTGCTCATGTCTGTCTAACTGCCAACCACACTTATATCTACGCCTACCTTTCTCTAATAGCTACGTAAGTATTTCATAGTATGATTATACAAACTTCTTTTTCCCCCGATAGACACATGGGTTTCTTCAAGTTTTCTAATGGTCTATTTATGTATCTTTGTCTCCCACTAAACTTTGTACTCCTTCACCATAAAACATGGTGTTCAACAAACAGCATTGCTTCTGTCCACAAAGAACTATATACACAAGGAAAGGGTGGTAGTAACTCAAAATAAGATGAGGCAAGACTACCATAAGTGGTGACAGGAATTTAGAGGAGGGAGTCTGTGGCAGGCTGTGAAAAAGCTGGTCAACAAGTACTTAACAGGAGGTGGGACTGAAATTGGGCTTTGAAAGGGTGGGTAGGGATTAGGAGGAAGGGGAGATTTCAGTCCTTTTGACTTCTAAAATAATAAAAAAATTGATGATTGCCAGATGGGAGGGGCATTGGGGAGGTGAGTGAAAAAGTGAAGGGATTAAGATGTCCAAATTGCCAGTTATAAAAACAGTCACAGGAAGGTAAAGTACAACATAGGGAATATAGTCAATAATATTGTAATAGCTATGTATGGTGTCAGATGGGTACTAGGCTTATCGGGGTGACCACTTCCTAAGTTATAAAAGTGTCTAATCACTGGGTTGTACACCTGAAACTAATATAATGTACGTCAACTGTAACTGAAAAATTAAAAAAAAAATTCAATACAATAAAATAAAGAAGCAGCGTTGGCCTGCTGGCGCTAGTGTCATTACTCAGCAGCCAAGAGCCTGGACACATGCCCACCCCCAGGGCTTCCCAAGAACACCGATGGATGTGCCTGGTGAGACTCCCAGGCAGGCCCGGGCCAAAAAAGGCAAGGAGGCCTGGCCTCCAGGAGCTCTTGTTTCAAAAATATTCTTTGCTTGTGGAAACCGAGTAAATGCCAAAGGACTCCCGGGGACTGCCTGGCTGCCGCTCCTGGGGCTGCGTCTCCTACCTTTCTTCCCTCCTCTGGTTCCCGAGTGCGTCGTGGTGCATGCCATCGTCCCCTCCTCCCCAGCTGCTGTATGCTTACGGCCCACGGCTCAGCCACCTGAACTTTCCCTGTGGCACCTACCACCTGAGGAACCCTTGGTTTTGGTTGGTTGCTACCTGAACAATGAGTTAGAAGCTACCTTTCCTAATTTGGGTTCCCCCAGAAGCATACCCTGAAATAAGGACTCTAGTGAAAGGAGTTTATCTGGGAAGCGGTGGGACACCTACAGGGGAGAGGGGAAGTGAGGTGGGGGGGGAAGGCGCACAAAGGGTGTGTGACCAAGTGAGTTATCTCTGTGGGCGACCCAACCCTAATCTCGCAGGGAAATGCTGGGAAAGGCAAAACATGCCCTGGGCTGCTCCTGGGGGTATAATAATTTCCCAGTGCTTCAAGCCTGCCACACACAGGACCACAGGGTGACCTTTTAAGGTTCCAGAAAAATCCCTCAGGCTCCGAGGGGCAGATGCTGGAAGGTGGAAGTCAGCCAGAGCACACTGACCTGGCCAAGCCTGAGGGCTGTGGGGGAGGGGGGCATCTGCTACACCACCTTCCAGGGAAAATACCCACAGGTCTCAATTCCTTGTGGAGATTTGTGACAAGTGGTTGTCCCTACTCCCACCCCCATACCTGAAGTGACAGGAAACTTCAGTGACAGGAAACAGGGCCAGCGATTTCACTGTTGGCAACCCCATGTGTTAGAAGCGCCCCCCTATCTGTTCTAAATCTCCCCATCTCAGTTCCCCAAGGGCTGCTAGGCGAGCCTTCTGGAGCTCCTCAAAACACCTAATGCCTGTTCCACATGCCTGCCCTTCAAATATCTGGAAAGAGACATTTCCAGTTCTTTCCACGTATTCCTCACAGGATGTGGTTTGGAGATTCGAGCCATCCCTCACACACCCACCTAAGCAAAGAAGTTTTTTAAAAGGAAAATACATGACCTTGGGACCATGGACACAGTTATTTTTATATGTGGCACCCCTTCAACCCAGGTTTTTAAAATACGTCGTGAGCCCTGGCCGGTGTTGCTCAGTGGTTAGAGCGTCAGCCGGGTCTCAGGTTTGATTCCTGGTCAAGGGCACATACCTGGGTGGCAGGTTCGACCCCCCCCCCCCCCACACACACACCCCGTGTGCAGGAGGCAGCCAATCGACGTGTCCCTCTCACATCAATGTCTGGGCCTCCCTTAGGGAGACAAGAGAGGACGACAGCTGACAGAGCTGGGTGGCCGTCCTCCAGCACAGCCCAGCTCTGTTCCCACAGCGAAACAAAAGCCCTGTAAGCAACCGTGACAGCTTCTCCAACAGGCCGACTAGGGCTCTGGGTTCCCCTTTCCTACCCCCACCCCAATTGTTTATAAGTCTTTTCCTTCCAACCACAGAGTGCTTTTCCTGAGTAGACCGGGAGAACGCAATTTTCGCCACCTTGTTACATTTCTAGCACTTTCTTGCTGAGCCCCCCTTACAGATGATTTCCCTTCACAGCAGCGGCTGGGCTTTCCTGCCATTGTTCACGGTGCTCTGTGATCTTCGGGGCGCCCTTGGGGAAAAGAGCATTCTCGGCACAGCACAGAAGGGAAAGCTGAGGCTGGAGAAGAGAAGGCACTTGCCCAGCCTACACCGAGGCCCCCGAGGCCTGAGCCACCTCTGTTGTTCTTTCCCCTGGTCAGGCTCCATTTCTCCGCCTTCTGGCAATAGTGCCCGCATTCTGTTTTGGCAACTATTCCTCCCCCCTCAATCTTTATCATTCGGGTGAAGCTGTCTCCACCCCCAGTTGCAGAGGAGCTCGCCTGATCCAGGTACAAGGCAATCACTGCATATTCTCCCCTTGGTTCGAAGATGGGCACATGACCCAAGTCTGACCCATATTTCAACTAGAAGAAAGACGGCAAGAAGCTCCTCTTTCCACAGAGACTGGCAGTTGTAAGGATGGTGTGAGCCTGAGTCCACCAGGAGCCAGTGTGGGGATACTAATAATGGAGGCACCACAGAGGAAACTGGGATAAGCGGGAGAGAGAATGAAATAGGTGACATCACTTGAGTCCCTAGATCCAGCCAAACCTGAAGCCCACTGTCTCTGGACTTTTCAGTCACGAGTCAATCTTAATCTCTCCACCCCTTCTTCTCTCCCGCGCTTCTTCCTTCCCTCCCTTCCTCCTTTCTAAGCAAGCGTGAGTTGGTATTTATTATTTGCAATAGAAGCAAAAGAATCCTAACAAATTTGGACTCCTCCATCCAAGCTCTTCCCATGACACTACACAGATTACATTTTGTCATAGACACACACTCATATACATACACACAATCATTTATTTTTGTAGAGCACTTTATAAAGCACCTTCAGACCCATTTGCTCTGACAGCCCTCTGAGAGAAGACAGATGGGTATTACATTGCTATAGTCATTCTTATAAACAAGGAAACCGAAACTCAGAGGGGCTAAGTGACTTATCTAACTCACACAGCCAGCCAGCCAATAGTGGCACATCTGATAGAGGTACCCAGACCTTCAATGTCCTTTCCACTGTGTCTTACTGGAGTCCTGGTTTTTGGACCCATCTTGGTGATCATCAAGCTGTGTGATCTCTGAAATAAGTTTACCTCTCTGGGCTTCAATGCCCATCTGTTATATGAGGGGGTTGGCAACTATGATCTCTCTAAGGGCCCTCCCAAAACTTGCATTCTGGCGCTCTATGATTTTGCTTTATATCTGTGCCTAGGGCTGGCTGGGTCGGTGCTAAATCAGAGACCCTGCTAGGAGAATGTCCCATCAGTCAGAGATATACTCAGCACACACACACCTGTCTGATGACATTAAAGTTTCTGATAGCTCTGTTCTCAGCAGGAGCAAACATCGGTACTAAACCAACAGTAATAAAATAATTGGGTAGATGCCGGGCACCCCATCTGCTCTATTCCTGTTTAGAAAAATAATGCCATGTACTAGAATCGTTTTGTCTTTCAGCATCAAACGACATGAAACAAAGCAGGCTTCAGGTTGCTGTATTACCCCTGACATGACAACATGCTCTGCGCTGGCCCTGGGTCACTCATATGGCTTTGTATTGGGGGGTGGGGTGGAAGTGGGGCATGGGGGAGCTGTAAGCTGAACAGTAAGTGTGGACACGAGGTTCAGACACAGCTCCGAGGCCATCCATGTGCTCTCCAGGTGGAGCCTATGGCTTCTCAAGACCTCAGTCAGGGAAGCATCGTGACCACACACTGATATATTAATGAGAATTTAAAATCTACTCGGAGCACCTGCCTGTGGGCACCCCACACCCTTCATCAGCTTTGCTGATTCTCTCGATCATTCTTGGACTTCTTCCTGGATGCTGTTTTTAAATAGCTCTAAAAAGAGTGGGGGTGCAAAGGCTGTCTGCTTTGCTATATTTTGCTGAACCCCAACACAGTTCTTTCCAGCGACCTGCAACCAGGTGGCTTATGAGAGAGTCAGGATCCTTATCAAACGAGGGACATCCCTTCGGGGCACCTGCCCTGCTCCCACGCAGCTCTCCTCTCCACTCACCGGCCTCCTTCCTGTTGCTTCAGTGGAAGGGAGACGTTTTGTCCTGACAAGTCAGCTCATGTCCTGCACTCCGTCTGTTCTCTGGGAAATTATATGACACAGTCATGTGATCACTCTTTAGTGTCCCAGCTGTTATTTCTGAATTCAGAATTAGCTTGAGCTGGTAGGACTTAAACTTCTTGCCGGGTGGGAGGGCGGGGTGAGCATGGAGGAGTGTAGAGGCTCATTTCAAAATCCTGACTCCAGCAAAACAGCAGCAAAGCCTCAATTCGTTGTTTAATTGATAACAAGGTGACTCCCCTGTGGGAAGGCAGAAAGGCACTTGGTGTAACTCTTAGTTTCTTAGGAGTCAGGGGGTTTCCAGATTGACCTCGTATTGTTTTCCAAGCTACTTCAGAGAGAATTTTAGAGACAGCTCTATATTTTGAGCAATATGCAGTTTTAGTAAATGTAGAACAAAGTGATACAAACTTCCAAGACAGAGTCCCAGATACACAGCTAACAAGTCTCCAAGTGTTCACACGGTCTGGCCATAAAACACTGGATTGTTGCCCTAGCAAGTTTGCTCAGTGGTTAGAGCGTCAGCCCATGGACTGAAGGGTCCCAGGTTCGATTCCAGCCAGGGGCACATACCTTGGTTGCAGGCTCCATCCCTGGTCCCTGTCGGGACTCGTGCAGGAGGCAGCCAATCAATATCTCTCTTGAATCTCTCTCTCTCCCTTCCACTCTCTCTGAAGAGTGATGGAAAAAATATCCTTGGGTGACAATTCAAACAAACAAAAGCAGCAGAGTGTTATGCTTCCGCAAGAATACCTGTCTCCACACCCATTAATAGAAGGCCTGCCCTCTATCTTAAGCTCTGGATCTCTGGTTAGATGCCAGGCAATCCCATGGTGTGAATATCAGATACTTCATTCTTGGACCAAGAGTACTCATGGAATAGTTGGCCCCAAACAATGCCTCCTGTTAAATTCTTCATAACCACAATACCAGCTTGTTGCTCTCTGATCAATCACAGTCCCAGGTTTGTTGAAGTCTCCTAAAATAACTCCCTGGTCTAATCCAACCCTAAGGGCCACCTCAAACCCCATTACCTCTTCCATACGGCCATTCCCAACGACCTCTGCGCAGCCAGCCCCAGCCTGCAGCTAAACTGTCCTATTTCTCCTGGCCAGAATCCGATTCCGACCCCCACACTCCAGCCTTGTTCTTAGTCTGTACTTTGAAGCTTTTTGACCCTTCCTGTCTCTTCCTCCTCTTCCCCACATGCTTCTGATCTCCGGGGCTCTGATCTTCATGTCTCAGCTCCTGTATCTAGCCTCAGGCTTGTCCCTGAGACTAGTTTGGCTTCTCTGGAAATGACCAGAGTTCCCTTCTTTGGCTCAAAATATTGGACCTGCCTTTTGAATTTTGTCTGCTAGTGGAAGCCTGGATACATTCGATTACTCATTTCAGTTCCTGGAACCTATCCCAGTGCTGACCACTATGGCCAGCTAGTTTCTGGTCCTGTCCAGTGGAAACTAAACAGTCATAGCAAGTAATGGTCTTTCCCCCATGCCTCACAAGGTGGGCAGTAACTCTCCTGAGATAGAGCACAAGTGCCAGAACAGGCAAGACCTCTACTTATAGGTGTTGGGGTCAGATGTACCTGAGTTCTAATTCCAGGTCACTGTTGACTTCGCTTACTTACTATATGAACTTGGGCAAGTAATAAGCCTCTCTGAGCCTCAGTTTCCTCATTCCCAGCTCAGTGGGAATAACAACAATAGTACCTACTTCACGGGACGGGTGTGGGGATTAAATGAGGGGCAGGGTGGATCTTGGAAATATTAACTTTTTGGACTAGTACAAACTCTTGTACCTGGTCCCAGGTTGGTGTGGAGGTGTGTGTACTTGGTGAAGAATCCTCATAAAGCCCTGGGGATTGGGGCATACAGCACACTACTTGGCACACAGTGAAGCATTCAACAAATATAAGCTTAAGAAAAAAACACAATGGAGAATTGAGAATCAACAGGTAGATCCTCAATCCTTCCAGGTCATAAAAATGGGCTAGAGCAAAGGGCAGTTGCTTATACTTAATTTATAGATTTTCCAGGGTTTAAGCCTGCTGTGTGTAAGATTCAGATACTCAGAGGGGAAGATGGTCCATTGTATTTGACTGGAAGGGCCTGGCTTCTAGATAGATCTAAAGACATATTGGTGAGGCACATAAATTTTAGATGCTGCGCTTTCTTTTTTTTTTTCTCCTGAATCCTGAAACATATAATCTTAAATCTTTAATCATCTTTCAAAATCCAGTTTTTCCCTGAAGTTTGATCCAAGCTCCTGACTGTGGGACCCAAGCTATTTCAAGAATGCACTCTATACTAATGCCTATAGGCCAAATCCAGCCCACTGATAGTTTTTGTAAATAAAGTTTTATTAGAGCACAGTCACGCCCATTCATTTATGCACTGTCTGTGGCTGCTTTCTCAATAAAATGGCAGGGTTGAATAGTCGTGACAGAGACCAAATGGTCCGCTGAAGCCTAAAACATTTACTCTCTGGCCTTTAGAAAGTGTTTGCTGCCCTAGCGGGTGTTGCTCAGTGGTCAGAGCGTTGGCCCGCGGATTGAAGGGTCCCGGATTGGGTTCTGGCCAAGGGCGCGTACCTCGGTTGCAGGTTCCATCCCTGACCCTGGTCGGGGCTTGTGCGGGAGGCAACCAATCAAAGTGTCTCTTTCATATCGATGTTTCTCTCTCCCCCACTCTCTCTGAAAAAGCAATGGAAAAAAATGTCCTTGGGTGAGAATTAAAAAAAGAAAGAAAATAAAAGTGTTTGCTGCCCCCTGCTCTGTTTCATACATGTTAAGACCCCCGAAATGCCAATTTATAAATATGTCCTATGTATGTTTCACCATTTAAGTTTCATCTTTGTTACAAGGAGTATAATCTTGAAGGCAAAGACCAGCTACCTATTTCTTTTGTATTTCCCATAGATGTTTCTTTCTTCTTTTTTTAAAAAAAATATGCTTTTATTGGTTTTAGAGAGAGAAGGAGAGACAGACAGAGACCTATCAATCTGCTGCCTCCTACACCCCCCCGCTGGGGATCAGGCCCACAACCTGGGCATGTGCCCTGACGGGAAACGAACAGGTGACCCCGGTGACCTCGACCAGCTGAGCCACACCGGCCAGGGCCAATAGATGTTTCTTAAGGGGGCAGTCAAGGCGTCCTCGGTCAGGTTCCAGCTGCTTCCGCAGCCCTCAACCCTTCACTTTCCTACTTTCTGAGTCTAGTCGGTCCGTCAGTCTCCTTGCCTTTCCCTAAGCACATCTCTCTATCCAACCTCGAGGTGTTTGCCAAGGGGAGTGGATTTCACTCTTTGCTAATAAGTTTGGCAAATTGTGCTGAATTTTCAAGTACCTTATCTCAAGCTTCTTATCTCTCACAAAGTCTTTCCTGATTCTTCCATCAGAAGGCTTGTCTCCCTTCTTTGAACTCTGTCCAATAGGTTTTGTTTGTGTTTCCTGAATGACACAAAGACTACTTCTTTTTTTTTTTTTTTTGGTAGTAGTAGAGACTGCTTCATTCTTCAGATGTGTCTCTAGTTAAAGCCTAGAGGCAGGCACTGTATCTTGTGATGGCTGCTCGTTGCCTTGTCCCTTCCTCGCTGCACAAGCTTCAACTAACTGCCCTGTGAGTAGAGGCCGTTGTGGAGCTGATAGGTCCTGGCTGGCCCGAGTACAAATTGAGACTTATCTGTTTATACAAAAGCAGTGCATACAGGAGTCAGTTTACATGGCACTGCTTTGCATGAGGGGGAGGGACATTCCAAGAGGAAGTTTAGTGCAAGAAGATGGAGCGAGTGGCATGTCTGCTACCAGAGCTGAGCCCAGGGAGTCATGTAGGGACAGAAGGAGCTGTGGCAAAAGCAGGGGGAGCAGATGCTGGAAGGGCTTCGTAGCTCCCAGGGCGTTACCAGCACTGCCTTGGGGCCAGGCGATGGTGTGGCACAGAGTTGGGGTCCTTCTCCCCCTTTCTGTATGAATGCCTCGTGGTTCCCACAAAAGAAGACTCAGAAGAGTGGGGCATTGCTTTGCTGCCTCTCAGGGTTTCCAGCTTCGGGAGAACTGGTAGATATTGTCCTAGCCTGGGGCTCAGGCGGAAGCCCACAGGTCTGGAGACAACTGTCATTGGGAAGATATTTTGTTATTTATAATTCCCAAGAGGAGTGGTGTGTCATTCAGGGCCATGGGGAGGGGGGGGCACTTGGGTCATTAGGAGGCAGAGGGAACAGGGGGAAAGGAGGAAAAGGGCCTTAACTGCGGTTTTTGTGGAAGGAATGGGTAAGGCAGGGTAAGCAGGCTTAGACTTGGCTAATTTGACTAACTTCAGCAGGCTCTGGGATCAAGGGGCTGTCCCTAGTTGTCAGGTACCTGGCCTGGGGGTGATTAGGCAGGGAGGGGGTTAGTGACCGGAGTGTGACAGCCCTGCCAGGGCTCTGGATTGACTGCTCAGCATAGGCGAGTTCGTAGATTTGTGTCAGGCAACGCTTGTAGGTTCAGTCCTTTACTGTCTCTAGGAATTGACTAACCCTGGGAGGGACAGTACTTCCAAAATCAGCAAGGCCCCAAGATGTCAAAGCATCGGAAACACACAGCTAACACAAGTGTCAACAATCATGACCATGATCAGGGACTGTGTTAGTTTGGGAGGGCTGCTACCATAAAATACCTCAAACTGGGTGACTTAAACAACAGAAATTTATTTTCTCACAGTTCCACAGGCTAGAAGTCCAACATCAAAGTGTCAGCACGGTTGATTTCATTCTGAGGCCTCCCTCCTTGATTTCCAAGAGGCCGCCTTCTCCCTGTGTTCTTACATGGCCTTTTCTCTGTGCATGCATATCCCTGGTGTCCCTTTATGTGTTCAAATTTCCTGTTTATATAAGGGTATCAGTCCGCTTGGATTAGGCCCCACCCTAACAACCTCATTTTATATTAATCACCTCTTTAAATACAGCCACATTCTAAGGTAGGGGTTCAGGGCTTCAACATATGCATTTTGGAGGCCTCATAATTCAGCACATTACAGAGACATTGCTCAGGTAGCTTGTGGATGGCTGGAGTTGAAGAACATCAGAGGACTGACACTGAGGAGATACCTGAGGGTCACCTAAGAATAAAGGCATGATTTGGTAGAGGGCAGGTACACACAGTTGAGGACTATGAGCCAGCGACATTTGAATAGTATGTAAATATGTCCTCGTTGATATCTATGGGCTGTGGGGGCCTAACCAATTTGGGATATGGAGATATTTGCACCTGTGAAAGATTATCAATGAATCTATATTGAATCAGAATTCCATCAATACTGAAAGCCAACGCCCCCAAGCCCAGAAGGGTCAAGGCCTCTTTAAAAAGCACAGCAATCCTATTTGCACTAACAATTAACGTCCTGACAGTATAGAGTCTGGGTCTTCTCTTTGACCACAAAAGTTTACTCAGATCTTGCAGGGAAAGATAGGGTCAACAGACTGAATGAAAGGAAGTGCACAACTGTCTAGTTTTAAAAAGCTCCCTGGATAACAAGCTGGTCATTCAATTCCTTCTCCCATGTCCTTCTCAGGAACAGCCTGGAACAGTCTATCTTGCTCCCTTCTCCAAAGTGTGTGTGAGTCCCATGCCCGGGCACACACACACACACACACACACACACACACACCCCTCCTCCCCTCAACTCAATACTTTTCTAGCAGCCACATTTCTTCCCTCACTAACTACTACGAAGGACTCTGCAGAAATCTCTGTCCTTTGCTTGCAGGGGTGGTTGGAAGCCGCTGGCTGGAGCAAGCTGTTTGCCTCTGTGCTCTTCTCCCTGCCCCCTCCTTCTCACAGGAAGTATGAAAGCTTTATTACTTGTAGACTCCCCCCCTCCTTAAACAAAACAAAGCAAACAAAAAAGAAAGAGGAAAAAAAAAAGCGTGGGTCATGCCAGGAACTCTGGCCTCAGCTCTTAAGCAGGCAGGGGTCCAGATCTGTCATAACCATGGTGTCTCCAGCCTATCAGAATTAACCGAGCTGCAGGCCTGATGGGGGCAGATTTAGACAGTGTGCTCTGAAAGGCTTCATACCAATCAAACTTGTTGGTTGCAGGCAAGAGACACCAACTCTGGACAACTTAAGCAAAAAGAAGATTTCTTGAAGGTTATCAGGAGGTAGCTCACAGAACTGACCATCTGGGCTTCGGTTATTACACACTGTTAGGTCTAGTTGATACTAATACACCGAGCTTGTTTCTTTGTTTCTTCTAAGTGAGACACACTGGAATCAACACAGGCTTTGGAATGAGACAGACCTGAGTTCAAGTCCATACGCCACTTCTTATGTCCTGGGTATAGTCCTTTCTTCCTTTCTGTTTTATAAAATGAGATTAATGGTATCTATCACAAAGGATACATATAAGGATTGAAAAATGATGAATGCAAAACACCTAGCAGGATAATTGGAATACAGTAGATACTGTGGATATGGTGGGAATAGGTTTGTAAACTGGAAATTAGGAGACAGGAGTTCTCATTCCACGACGGCTGCTTCCTGTATAACCTTGGTGGAAATGAACCTTGCTTCCTGAACCTTGCTTTGCTTATCTATAAAGCAGTGGAGTTAGATGACGCCTAGGGTTTCCATACTGTTCCCTATGAAAACACTGGGCTCTGCGAAATTCCTTAGGCTGACTCTAGCCCTTGCTTCTGTTTCAAACAGAGAAGCTTCTATTTGGTTTGTTTGACATGTTGGGCTTCCAGAAAAGAATTTGTTTGAAGAAAAAGTAGCACTGCTCTTGGGGGGGGGGGGGGGGGAATGAAATACCAGGCCTCTCCAAGGCCTTCAAAATTCTTCCCCATCCTAATACTCTCAGATTCTGTGAGGGTCTGGACAATGATGGCTTTAGTCCACCGAGTCATCTCAAAAGAGGCTTTGACATTCCTCCCCCACCTGGCCAGCCTGCAAGAGGCCACGGGTGACCTGCCACTTCCAAGAGTGGCCAGGCGTGAAGTACGCAGGGCTGGAGTCATGACTGTGAGAGTAAGACCTAAAAATGCAACCAACAGTTTCGGTCCCTGGCATGGGGCACGAGGCTAGGGCGGGTGCACGTTGTTCCCGCTGGAAAATGCCTAAGTCGGGTACATGACTGGGCATGTTTTCCTGACCGGGAAGCTGACTAAGAAGCCAGGCTCACAGGCTCACAGGCCCATGGAGCTGCCACCGAGGCCGGCTCCCGGTCGGGGCCTCAGCATTCCAGTATGGCTTTAGGGCGGCCTTCTTATGAAAGAAAGGGAGGTTGGCCAGAGGCTACATATTTGGTTGGTGTTATGACTTTTCGCTTACCCAGGCCATGAATATTTATTATGTTCAATAAATATGCTGGGCTCTGTTTTAGGTGCTGGGGATAGAGACAGGTTCCTATATTCGGTACTCCATTCTGGGGAGACCACGTGAATTAATAAGCAAATGATTATACAAGTCTGGTGGCGATAACTGTTAGATGAAGGGGACACAAATAAAAGGGGGTGCTATTTCAGAGAGGTTCTTTCAGGAAGGTTTAATGGCAGGTTGGCATTTGAGCAGAGACGGGAAGGAAATGGGGAAGAGGGCCTCTGGTCCTCCAGGGAACGGTGGTCCGGACAGAGGAAGGAGTAACCAAGAAGGCCCTGAAGGCAGAGAGCAGGGAAGTAGAGTGGCTGGAGGGGCGTGAGCAAGGAGAAGGGAGACAGGAGCTGAGACTTGGTACACAGCAAGAGGTTACATCATTCAGACCCGTAGAGTCCACTGTAAGCAGTTTGGAACTGACTCTGAAGCCGCTGAAGGACTGAGAGCAGAGGAGTGATTTAACTTTCCAAAGGGTCACCCTGTTCGATGTGTTAACAGGAGAGAGGCAAAGACGGAATGAGAGTGATCAGTTCCAATGCAGCAATTTAGGCAAGAGGTGGTGATGGGCCACCCTGTGGCAGCCGCGACGCAGGCGGTGAGGGTGGGATTGCGGGTGTACCTTGCAGGTAGAGCCCACCAGCTCGACTAAAGGGCCAGGGGCATCACTGAAACCTTCGTCTCTCCTACGTGACCTTCCCTTATTCTACTCCTGTCTTCCAGTCGGTAGGGGGCATTTAACAGGAAAGAAAGCCAAGCAAAGAGAGAGAAAACAGGACCGCGTAGGAACCGGGAAACACACGGAAGATATAAAGGCAGCAGGGGAATAAAACACAGAAGCGGCAAGAAGCAGACATCACCAGGAGGAAAAAAGCAAGAAAAAAAAGGCAAACGTTATCCACCTTTGTAGCCTCTCATCTCTTTTCTGCTCTGTTGATAACATACAAGTAAAAGCGAGGTTGGTTTCCTCTCCAGGCGACAGCCCTCTTGGAAAATAATGAAGACTGTTGTCCTCCCAGGGGACATGTGCACAGTGCCAGGTAGAAGGAGGCGAAGTCAGCTGCCCGGAAACGTGCAGAGCGGCGCCGGAGGGGGAGCTGCAGCCCTGAGCCCCGAATTCAGGGAGGCGTCACCTCTGCTAAGGCCCCGGCTCCCTGCACGGAGAAAGGCACGGGCCGAGAATATTATTTTCCCTGTCGTCTTCCAGAAGAGAAAACTCTAATTTCCAAAGGGAGAGGACCCCGCCATCTCTCCTAGGTCCCCTTCGACAGCGGCAGAGCTGGTCTGATGAAGGGGCGGCTCACGAAGCCGCAGTAACCTTGGGGGGAACCAGGGACTATTGTTTTCACAAGGGGGGAAGAAAGCCACCGGAAGTCACAGCTTCCACTGGAGACTGTAATTGTCCCCTTGCCAGTGTGGGTGAGAACATTCCCTGGCCGGTGCAGCTTTTCGATACTTTCGGTGAAGGAAATGTTGGTCATTAATCTTGAAATCTTGATGAAAGATTACGGAGTCATTTCCGCCTTGGAGGATTGTAATGTGTTCGAGTATTTAACATAATCTTAAAATGCAATAAGAACCTTCCTCTGATTTTATCTTCAGGCTTTAGCTGTCAACACAGATGCATTAAGTTGGTAAACGGCAAAAGAAAAAAAGAAGTGGTTGTGCAGAAACCAAAGATACTTTCGTTTCCCTTAAAGCTTGACTTAATCAACGGCTTCAGAGAGTCAAACAGCAGCCTGTTTGTATGAAATTTTGCCAGAAATAGTTAAGCCGAAAAGGAAATATTTTCCCTTTAGGACTTGCAAAGTTCCAGCAGAGGCATTTTGTAGAATAGATCCACTGCTGGACTATGGACATGGAATCTATTTATAACACTTCAATAAACCAACCCCCCCCAATAAAAAACAAAAAAACATCCAACATTGTTAAGCTTCTATTGCTCTCAAAATGTTTTCTCTTCTCCCTCTCTCTCTCTCTCCCTCTCTCTCTCTCTCTTGGTTCCTTATTTCCTCCACACTCTTCCCCTCTTCTTTCCCACTAAACCCCAAACTGCCAGAGGCATTTTAAGATTAAATCATAAAAGATAATCACTAGAACACATATGGCTCCAGGCCTGCTCTCACCTTCCACCAAATTGCAGTCTCAACAACAGTTCTTTTCCAGCCTGGAATTTTGCATTGTTTTTATGGCCTCCCTTTCTCGGAAGGACAGGATGTTAATGGCTCATGGTCCACCAGGAAAACCTTTTACCTGGGCTGAGGAGTGGACTTTGAAGGGAGACCAATAGCCTTCATCGAATCCTGAAAATAAACACTAAACAGACAGCAGGGCCTCCTCCACTATCCCAACCAAGGTCACCCCTCTCTCTTTTCCTCTCTGTCTCTATCTGTCTCTCTGTCTCTCTGTCTCTCTCACACACAACACACACACACACACACACACACACACTCTACTGGGAGAAAGCCTTTGCGTTTTATCAGTAACTTTGACTTTGGAAACTAAGCAACTATCATTTTGGCAGGGATACCCTTAGGAGCTGAAGGTCAATATGCAGCTGGCTGCCTCTTACAAATGAAATGTTCCAGTAACTTCTTGTCTTTATCTCCTCCTGGAGCAGAATCCACTGAGTAAACTGGGTGTAAGACCAAAGCCCAGTAGCCATGGACTTTGCATCATCACTTCTCAGGTAGCCCAGTCTATCTCGGAAACCGGTTGGTGACAGCCAGGCCAGGGAAGGAAGCGATGGGACCCCACGGTCATTAAGCAATGATACCAGAAGAAAGGGCTTCTGGGTGAAAGTCAGCATTGGAAGGACGGAGCCCTTTACACTCTCCTTAATGACACTACATATTCAATTACATGAATTCACATCGTGATACTGGACCCCGTCGGTTTTGCATCTTACTCCTCGTGGGACAGCCTGAACTGTCTTTCTCCCCAGAGGCATCGCTCAAGGGCAGGAACACGTAAGGAACCCCCAGAGGAGTGGGAATCTCCGATGGCAAGAAGATGGCACTATTGGAAGTAAAAATTCCGCTTCAGGGACACTTGGGTGAGATTTTTTTAATAGGGTTATCATTCAAATGAGGCTCCTCTATAATTTACGAGTAACATGAGCTTGCTCCAAAGTGAGGGCAAATCTCTTCATTAAAAAACCAGCTTGCTTTTGGGAGCAGCCACTAAATACTATGTGACTTTCTTGTTATTAAGTGTAACAATGCTGGAAAAAATGTGGCTTCCATTTTTCTTTAGCAGTACTATTTTTAACCCACTCAGATTTCAAATATTTATTATCATGTACTTAGTTAAAATGTTCCCAACAGTCAATATATCTAATTAATAATCTAAATTTCTCCAGCAAACATATATAAAATACGCATATACTACATATTTTATTGTTTACTATTTTATTATTTAAATATATATGAAATACGTATATATAGCTTGGCACAACCCAATGAAAGCCTAGACTAGCTACTCCTTTTTTGAAAAAAAAAAAAAAATTTTTTTTTTTTATTGATTTTAGAGAGAGAGGAAGGGAGAGGGACAGATAGAAACTTCAATGAGAAAGAAACCTCAGTGGCTGCCTTCTGCATTCCCCCTACCAGGGATTGAGCCCGCAACCCGGGCACGTGCCCCGACTGGGAATCGAACTGGCCACCTCTTGGTTCATGGGTTGACGCTCAACCACTGAGCCATACTGGCTGGGCAAGAATAGTGACTCCTTTTAAGCCACAAAGATACTTAGGAAAAATATAAATGTTTCTACCAATTCAAGTATTTCCCTGGTATCTTTGGCAGATTCTGCTCATTAGCTAGCCCAACACTCACTGTCACCTCTTTTCCTTGCTCCCTTCCTGTCACTAGCCACTTGCCTCCTCCACTTCCATTGCTGTGGGAGAAGCAATCGGTTAAGTTCTGGCACGAAGGCACCATGGGGAAGCTGCTGAGGAGATCACAGAAAAGCTTTGGCTTTTCCAAAAGGAGCAGATGGTATGACCACCACCTCTTCTTTCTTTCTTGACTGGGGATGTGATGCCTTGAAACACAGTAGCTATCTTGTCCCCACAGAATGGTAACATGAGTATGGAAGGCAGCAAACAGCATAAAGAAATAAAGCCCTGGCTGGTGTTGCTCAGTGGTAGCGTGTCGGCCTGCCCACCAGAGGGTCTCAGGTTTGATTCCCAGTCAAAGGCACATACCTGGGTTGCAGGTTCGTTCCCCAGCCCCAGTCGGGAAGTGTGCCGGAGGCAGCCAATCAATGTGTCTCTCTCACATTGATGTTTCTCTCTCCCCCCACCTCCTTTCCACTCTCTCTAAAAATCAATGGAAAAAATATCCTCGCTGAGAATTAACCAAAAAAAAAAGAGAGAGAAAGATCCTGAGGTCCTAGATCGTATCCAGCCATCCCACCAACTGTTTCCTTCCAGATTTCCCTGAAAGGCCAATGAAGCTAATTTATTTATGCTGCTTTAGTGGTCATGGTTGTTTTTGTTGTTATTGTGTTACTTGTACCCACAAACATTTCCTAACTGATATAAAGTCTATAACTCTAGACAGACACTGAAACAGAATATAAACTTAAGGTCGTCAAGGTGAATTCAAATAATGGCAAGATAGGAAGTGAGCGGTGAAGAGAACGGGAAAAGCACTGAAACATTGTCTAACTTGCTTGGTGTGACAAGAGCCCCAAAGAGCCTGAGGGAACCTCACAGCTCTTTGATTTGACCTTTTTTTTTTTTTTTTTTAATATTTTTATTGATTTCAGAGAGAGGGAGAGGGGGAGAGAGACAGAAACATCAGGGATGAGAGTCATTGATGGGCTGCCTCCTGCACACCCCCAACTCGGGATCAAGCCCGCAACCCGGGCCTGTGCCCTGACCGGGAATCGAACCGCGATCTCCTGCATCCTAGGTGGATGCTCAGCCTCTGAGCCACTCCGGCTGAGCACAGCACATTTTTTTCTGCACAGGTTCCCCGGGTGCTTTCACTCACCATAGTTGGAACTTGGGTCTCTTGGTCAGAGGACTGTCCTCAGCACCAGAGCTCCCTTTGCTCAGAGAGCCACGAAAGCCTGGGAACGTGTGCCCTCCTGAGACAGCCTTTCCCCCCTGACTGATGAGCACAGGAGTATAAATACTTCAACTCCCTTTTCTCTGCTGGAGACAACTCCCCTCTCCGCAGCTCCTCTGCAGGTTTGAGGCAGGCCCTGGTGAGTCTGCTTGACACCGCGCTCCTGACCAGCTCCCTCCTTCTGCCCATATGGTTCCTTCCCAGGAATTCTTCCTCTCAAAGCCCTTGAATGTAAATCCTGGTCTCTGGGTCTGCTCCTGGTGACCCCCCACCTAAAGCCCCATTTCTCTGGACTGTAAATAAAATTGCTCACCCAAGGCCAGTAGAGCATAAAAGAAAAGAAAAAAATTCAAGTAGACAGTGAATCAAAAAGAAAATGAGAAGTTCACCAAAAGCCAAAAATATAAACCAAAATTCTTGGGGCTGTTCACTCTGGCCTGAGAGTGGCCAGAGTAAAGCAGCGGTATTTTCCCCAAATGCCGATAGTCAGTTAGGGGGGTCAACGAAGAAGAGGGCAGAATGGTCACTACGGCAGAGCTGGGAAGTGCTCCCAGGCCTAGCCCTGGCCCCCTCCTTTTAGGGAACAGAGAGAGAAAGTGCGGCGCTCTCTCCATTTTTTCAGGAATTTTCCCACCCCGGCTGGGTGTTGAATTAAGTAGCAGTTTCTTATCTTTCCTGTTGAGGAGCTAGTCTCTAGTGACCTGAAGCTCCATTCTCATTACGAGAGACCCAGACCATGGCCCAGGTGACCTGGTGATTCATGTGTCTTAATGACTGAGCCCGCTTGCCACACAATCACTAATTTTAGCTGGAAAACACCAGGTCAGTCATCGTGGAGCCAGCTTCGTTATATCAAAATACCAAAGGCTCAGACTCTGAGGCTCTGGGAAGACTGGGTTTGAGGTAAAGACTAAAACTTGCCTTTGGCTTTCTCATTTTTAATTAAATAAAGAATCTGAGAACCAACAGGCCAAGAGAAAGAAAACCATTATGTGCACCACGAATACTGATGTGCCTAATAGGTCCATTCCTAATTCACTATGTTAGGAAAAAATATTTTGTCTCTTTGACCAAAATGAACAACTTCTAAAAAAATTGTAACCCCCCAAGTGAACAGTAAGTAACACGTTCTGTGACTTAAAATGCTGACTGACTGGGTACCCTGAATTCCACAGTCGGTCCCAAATTCAATGCTATTCCCATTACTGAAAAAGAAAGCACATTTGGGATTTAAAAAAAAAAAAAGCATGACAACAAGTGGAATGACCCAACAGAATAGGCACGAACTTTGGACCTTTCTGCAAGGTTTTACCAGTGCACTCAGCCCAAATGGCGACAGTTGGCGATTAGTCCACAAGATAAATTAATTTTAAAGTAGACCATATTATGGAGATTAGACAAGTTGATAACGGCTGAAAGTTTATTTTTTATGGCTATAATAGTTCACTTTACTTTTTATATTTTAATTTTTTCTTTTTTTAATTCTCACCTGAGGATTTTTCTTTTTTCCCCATTGCATTTCAGAGAGAGTGGAAGGGGGAGAGAGAGACAGAGAGAGAAACATCGATGTGAGAGAGACACATCGATTGGTTGCCTCCTGCTCGCACACCAACAGGGGCCGGGACCGAGCCTGCAACCGAGGTACGTGTCCTTGGCCAGCACTGAACCCGGGACCCTTCAGTCCGAGGGCCGACGCTCAAACCACTGAGCCAAACTGGTTAGGGCTATATTTTAATTTTCTATTGAAGCATAAATTACATCCAGTAAAACGCATAAATCTTTAGTTTGCTGTTTGATGGGTCCTCACAAATGTGCACATTCATGTAACCATCATCAGCATCATGATCAGGAACATTTCCTGGTAGAGCTGCAGCGTACACCAGCCTTGAACCCTGAATTACTTCTGGACACTTTGCTTAAGTGAGGCCTGATATTATCTGCATTGTTTAAGGCTCTTTGACTTCAAACCTAATAATATGTGTGACCTAACAGAGAAACTAGCATGGAAACCAAGGTCACATTCCATCCCTAGAGCTGGTCCTGGGCCAATCCGAAAAGCTAGTTCGACTCTCAACTTCTAACTCTGATTCTACTTCTCCTCTCTCATATTTAAAGCAGAGTACAAAGTGCACCCCCTCAACACACTCTCAGTTGAGAAAAAAAGGGAAATCCTGATTTACACTAAAGTATTGGTGACTGATGTGTTTTCATGTAATTGGAATAAAGCTGGAACACAGTCCAGGGATCCTGGTAATGGTGGGGTTGCTGACACTGTCCGTAGCAAACCAATGGGCAACACTGTTCTTGGAGCCTCTTGCATCAAATTGTGAAAGCAGCTACCATTTACCTCCACAGTTAATGTGTCTATCCCTCCGCCTCCCCTAGTTTTCATTTTAGGTCTGCTCTAGGGCAGCATCTGGAACAAGGCCATGGCATCTCCATTCTACTGAGATCTGGGAACTATAAATAACAAAGGAAGCCAGCAACTGAAAGATATCCCATCATTAAATATTCAGGAGCCAGAGCATATCTGAGTGTCACCTCATAAAGTCTCTGCTCTTCAGAAGTCTGCAGGGTCAGAGCTGGGTGTGCCCGAGGGGTGAGATGAACAGACAGCCACGCCTCCCACTCCTTTCCTCCGAGCTCAGCCACCTCTCCTGGAAGGCCCTAATACATTAGATAGGATGGCTATGAATTTTAGCTTCCGGACCCTTCAAAATGTCCCTTGTTCTCACATTTTGACCTCCAGGACCAACCCCCACTTTCCTTCCTCTCTCTCTGCTTAGAAGATCTAATCCCTTGGTCAACCAAATTGTTAAAATTTTGCTTTCTAGGGATGGACTCTTGTTCTATAAAAATGTACAGAACTGGACATGTCATTCAAAACCCTGCAGCCTACCTGCCCTCCAGGGGTGTGGACCACCAGTAAAGAGTCTATATCCTGGGGAATTTAGGGCCTGGTCATACTCATTTCTTTAGCCTGGGCCTCCTGCTTTAACTACATTCTTCTCGATTCTACCCACCCATTTTGGTTAGATTTCCAGATCCCGTCAAGCAAAGCCCCAAGGGGTTCTTTTCCATATCAACTACGTACCCAAAAGATACCAGATTCCATTCTGTCTTCTCTGGCCTCTAACGTGACCATGTTAGAGAAGAAATTCTTTCCACATTGTATCCTTTGCAAAGGCCACATGACAACGACCACAGGTCTTTGAGCCTGAGTGACTGGTCAGGAAACCTTTCTTACAGGTCACTGGTCACTGTTGCTTCATCTCCAGTCTGATTTCTATTCTAACTGAGCTCCCCCAGCTCTTCAGAGTTGCATATTGTGAGCAGCCAGTGAAAGGGTTTATCACACCCTTTCAGTAAAAGCAGCAGAGCCAGCTGCAGGATGCTGCAGAATCTACTTGTTAATGGAAAACCCAGATCTGGGTAGATGGATGTTACGTTTGGAGGAAATACCATCACGTGACCAAAGTTCCTGCACTAAGCAGAGAACTTGCAGATATTCACATACCTGAGAAGCCGTGGGCTTCCAATGGATAAAGCAGCACTCTATTATTTCTCGCCCTTCACAAGCCTAGAGCCATGGGAAAACTCAGGCAAGCAAAAGGAAAATAGGCTCATTAGCAAGGAAGCAAGCTTATCTGCACCCTGAGCAAAAAGTTTCCTTTCTCTACACATTTTACAACCATGGGGCAAGAGGAAAATGGTGTCTTGCCTTCATTAATAACAACCTTTACCTTCCGAGGAGGCAAACATGGCCCCAAGTCATTACGATCTTACTGTGATTTCAACAGAGTACTTTGTACCTCCTAGAGGGTTCTGGTATTAAACATATTCAAGTAAAAAAAAAAAAGCATTTCTCCCTTTCTTCCCTCCCTCCCTCCCTCGTTGCACCCTCAGCCAAGATGCATCAGGTGACACAGCAAGAACTGAGATGTTTCTACCAAGATTAAATTCAATTGCACAAGTATTTGCTGGGTTTCTACCCTGTACAGAGACAGGCCCTGTACACATAGGGATAAACTAATTACACATCTGCCTCTAAGAAGCTTCCAGTTTAAGACAGACAAAACAAACATCGCAAAGGACTACAATGTAAAGGAGAACACTACAAATATGATCGTAATGGCATGGGCGCTCAGAGAGGGGAGCTCCTCGTGAAGGATGGAGGGGCCTTAGACCCACAAAGATTTGGAGTAGGATTGGATACCAGAGATGCTTTATTTTTTACTTAAAAAAATCTTTTTAATTGATTTCAGAGAGAGGAAGGGAGAGGGAGAGAGATAGAAACATCAATGATGAGAGAGTCATCAATCAGCTGCCTCCTGCACGCCCCCTACTGGGGACGGAGCCCACAACCTGGGCATGGGCCCTGACAGGGAATCAAACCGTGACCTCCAGGTTCATGAGTCAGTGCTCAACCACTGAGCAACACTGGCCAGGCAATACCAGAGTTTGGGATAGATTCACTGGGTCAATTCAAACCACCATCTGAACAGTCACAGTCATCAAATTTGACCGTTTATGGGTGGTGGCAAGTATTGGGCATCAGCTTCCAACCTGAAGGGTCAGTTTCCCTCAGAAACCTTGCGTGGGTTCTTAGCAGCATAGTAGGTTTGGTTCCAATCTGGTTGGCCTATTTTGTGTAAAGTCCAGCTCTAAGATTTGATGGGGAAAGACAGTGTAAAGAGACAGCCCATCATGGTGGTGTGATGCGTGAAATATGTTTGCTATACTTGGCCTGAACTTTGGAAAAATATAAGAGCAGGTTTCTGTGACTGTGGATATAAATATTTTGAACAGACCATTAAAACTTCTTTGACTAGAATGATCATATTTTAAAAGATGAAAAAGTCTCATTACTAGATATTAGAAAACTCGGATTCTTTTTCCATCATTAATTCTCTCAGACACATCAAAATGTCACTCTAAATTTCCCTTACTTCATTTTCCCCGTTACTTACACATCTTGAGATTGAAACAAAGTTACCAAAGGGAAGTGCTGAAAATGTGCAGATGTTCACAGGCAGCCTTTCTTTAAACCTATTTTCAGTGATTTCTTCTCAAATCTAATGTTTATAAGAAAGTAAGGCTCAGGCTACCGATGCGAAGGCAGCGGGACCCCCCCGGTTCAGAAACGCAGTCATTGGACCAAAGCTTGAGAGCTGGGAACAGTGTGGGCATCTAGAAGACAATAGCAGGTCACAGACTGCCAGAAAGGTTTGCAAAACACAAGGAACTGAAACTGGTCAACCTCAGGATACCAGTAAAACAGAAACCAAGAAGGGAGGTTGTCAGAGACTCTGGTGGGTGTGAGACCAGAAGGCACCCCATGGCCCCTTTTCTTGCTACTGTCCTTTCGAACAACGATTCTCAACCAGGAGCAGTTTTGCTTCCCAGAGGACATGTGGCAATGTCCAGAGATATTTTTGGCCATCTCAGCTTGTAGGGGTGGGTGCCGCTGCTGGCATCTAGTGAGTCGAGATCTGAGGTGCTGCTAAACTTCCGACGGTTCACGGGGCAGCCCTTCACAACAAAGAATTATCGCATCCAATCCGACTCTGCAAAGGCTGAGAAATTCTGCTCTAGAGACTCATTACCAACATCCCTGCTTTATCACGGTTAGTGTTGTTTTTCTGATTCTAAAAAGTCATCAGTCACATGTAAAATGCAATGCATATTTAACCTAGAGCGTTTTATCAATATATTAAATAAAGTTTTATCATCATCTCATTAATTATGCCATAGGAGTTCATAGTCTATTTTCTTCACCCCAAGGGCCAGAGGTTATGAACTGAAATGTCAAATGAACCTTGGCTGCTGCGAAACGCCAAAGCACAGCATGAAGTCCATACTCTCTATAATCGCTTAAACCAGCAGGAAGTACTTTGATGTGATTTTTTTTATAGAAAAAGAAATAATTGTGGCCAAACTCTTTCCAGGAAAAAGTAATTTAACATGTTGAAGGGAGAGCAACGTTTCTTGAAATGTTGGAATAAAATGAAATTTGTTTCAAAGGAAAAGCTGGGGTCTTGAGAGCCAGCCTGCACCTGGTAACTAAGCTGCAGGGTTGTGAACGGCACCGTAATCAGCTGCAGGATCTGGAGTGCCATTAAGAGAAAATTGCAGGAATTAGAAGCTGACGGGCATGAAAAGCGTCCTGATTGCATTATGGTGATGGCGGGTGAGAGGAGTCAGGGTGACAAAGGACCTCCTACATGAAGGAACAATTTAGTTGGCTTTGGTGTGTTTCCAGATGTCTGCCACACGGGCCAACGTGCAGGCATTATGTCTGAAACGGAGCCGGTGCGGTTAGGGGAGCTGACAGATACAGCACCAAGTTGAAGGGCATAGACTTGGGAGATGGGCTGCCTGGATTTAAAAACTTATTTTCCACTTACTAGTTATGTGACTGGAGCAAATGACTTAACCTCCTGTGCTTCATCTGCTAAATGGGTTTTGTTGTTGTTGTTATAAGGCTTTGCAGGAGACGTTGTTAGTGTTCTGGGCACATCTCCCAGCATCCCTTTAATATTCTCTGCGCACCCCTTTTCTGGCTTCTCTGTACTTTTGCTTTCGCCTGCCCATTAACAACTACAACTCTCTTGGAGGCCTTCCACCTACTGGAGCTGCGGGCCTGCAGGGGCAGAAAGCTGGAGGTGCCTGGGGGTTTATGCTACCTGGTCCTGAGCCAACACAGGCCAAGGGTCTGAACGTGAAAGAAAGCCCAGCAACCAACTCCTGAGGTGGAACTTACACTTCAGAGCTCCCTTGGGAGACCAAGCCATCCTCTGTGGGATTTTGCCTGAAATTGCACCTATTTTGCTTTTTTGTCCTGCTTCCCCCACTCCCTTCCAGGTTAAGGAACACTGCCTTTAAAAGAATCACTTGCACTTGAATCTTTTAGCAGAGAGCTTAAATGAGTTAATACACAGAAATTACTCAGAACAATGCCTGGTGCATATAGGATCTCAATAAATGTTAACGTAAAAACATCCAAATATGTTTTAAAATTATTTATAAGAGTTTATTATGCACCTGCCCTGGCCAATGTGGCTCAGTCGGTTGAGCGTCGACCCTTGTCCCGAAAGGTCGCTGGCCTGATTCCTGGTCAGGGCACATGCCCAGGTTGCAGGCTCAATCCCCAGCAGGGGGTGTGCAGGAGGCAGCTGGTAGACGGTTCTCTCTCCCTCTCCCTTCTCTCTCTCTCTCTCTCAAATCCATAAAAACATATTGAGAGAAAAAAAAAAAAAGAGTTTACTAGAGTTTATTTGAGCCGAACAGAGGACGTGCCTGGAAGCAAGATTGCAACAGGCTGAGAAAATGCTCCAGAGAATGACAGTTTTGCAGTTTCTTTTTATACAGTAGCAACTAAGAAGGGAAGGAATACAAGGAAGATTATCCGAAGAGTGAGAACAAGGCAGAGGAATCTCTATGATCCTATTACAGCTTAGTTTGCTCCTTGAGAGCCATGATACCTCCGAGGAGTCTGAAAAAGAGAATTACTCCAGTATTTCAAAGGTGTGTTCATTTAGATGCACAAGAAAGATGGACAGGGCTTGCTTAGGGCAAAGACAAGCCTTTTTCTAGGCTGGGGGTGTGACTACCCACCACGACCTGCTCAGTTGGGGATTTTATGATCGGATCCCTCTTAGAGGTTACTTTTAGTCAGAAAGTAACTTTTTCATCCACAATGTTAACAGCTATTCCACTTATAATTCCTCTTATAAATGCTAACTTAGTGCCAATCACTGTGCCACTCACACTCATTTTATAACTTAATCTTCTCCAAATCTGCCTTCCCGCAACCAGAAAGGAAAAGCCAGAGAAATAAGCCAAGCTTGAGCTGGCGAGAGAGAAGCGAGGACCCAGTGTTACAGTAAGAATTTCATATCCAAAGAGTTAGAGTTGATGGGATGAGGGAGGAGTCGCCAGTCTCCACCACGGCGGAGCCCCTGTAACCACAGAGAAACTCCATTTCTTTAACATGACCCTTTCCCCCTTTTGTTTTAATTCTAAGGAGTGAGGATATTTTTTCCCCATTGATTTTTACAGAGAGTAGAAGAGAGGAGGAAGATGGAGGGGAGGGAGAGAGAAACATTGATATGAGAGAGATACATCTAACGGTTGCCTCCCACACGTGCCCCAACCAGGGTGGGGATCGAACCTGCAACCCCAGTACATGCCCTTGACTGGAAATCAAACCCGAGACCCTCCGGCGCGCACACAGGCCCACGCTCTAACCCCTGAGCCACACTGGCCAGGGCCCTTCCTCCTTTCTGACTGTCCACTCCCTTCCTTAAATCATGAAGCCCTTAGGACATCAGATTCTGCTCAGGTCTGTTGGCCACAGAAACAGAGTTGCCTCAAACTAAAGATAACATCTTGACTTCAGTTGTGTTTCATCCCCAGGCCCCTGAAAGTGGAAGGGAAGGACCCTACAGGCCACACCCTCACAAAACCAGACGGGACAATGCCCGTCAGGATCTGATACAGTGATCAACGGCCCCCCACCCTGGCCCCAACCAATCAGCAGGGCCCACAACTCCAACTCCTGGGCCAGCACGGTTCATGATTCCCCCCCCCCATATAACCCATCTTCTGGAGGCCATCTGGAGCCAGGTCTCTGAGCACTAGCTGACTACGACTCCAGACTTGGCGCCACTTCCTCACCCAATCGCCCTCCACTCTCTGCCGCACAGTCATCTGTGTTTGCTTGGGCTTTGACGCCTACAGGTGAAGGGACCCCTTTAGGCTGGTAGCACTCACGGCTTGCATTTAGAAGTGAGATGGGGTGTGGATGAATCCGGGGGGGGGGCCTGGTAGCAACTTGTCTGGCTGAAGTTATTCTCACGCCCCTTTGACAGATGGGAAAACAAAGTCCCAAGAGGGAAAGTTCTCTGACTGTGAAGGCCGCACCTTCGACACTGCACGCCCATTCCAGCTGCGGGCTCTTAGCTTCCCTTGAGCATATTGTAGAAAAGACTGAACACTGCTAATGTCCCTAAATGGAAATAAAAGGCCCTTAGGAAACAGGCACAAAGGTGGAGTACGCCCTCCGAAGCAGGGAGCCATCATCTCTCAGGCCTGCACCGATGCTACTCTCTATAATGACATTAGCAATTATTGAGGACTGATGCTATTTTTTACATTTTCCCGCTTTCATGACGAAGGGGAACAGAATATGGCACTCCATGGTATGCCACGTTGGCGTATTGGTTATTTTGAGCGATGGGCACTTAAAAACAGAAAATGCAGAAAGAAATAGGCTTCCTTTCAACTCCCTTTGTCTGCTTAAAGACAGATCCTCCCAGAAGCACTCAATCACCATAAATCCCGTTCCTGGAAGTTTTGGCAACCAGGGGAGACTGCGTTTTATCACAGGACAGGGCACAGGAAGTAGACACCATACCCAGACAAACTTTGTCACAAACTTGTATCTGCCATCTATTTCTCTAAGGGCCCATTCATCTTCCCTAAAAATCATTTACTCCCTCCTAAGAGACCTATGCCCTCCTCCCCTTCCTCTATTAATATGCTATTTGATCTGAATTCTAATTAAGCCACTTGAGGAAGTTACTCAGTTTTTCTGGGTATTTCCATGTGTACATGAGGTACACATGTAAATAAACTTTGGTTAGCGTTTCTCTTGTTAGCTGGTCTTTTATTACACAGGTCTCAGTGAAGACCTCAAGATGATAGAGGGAACATTATCTTTCCTCTCCTGCAATGTCCTGTCTTCACAACTGGATGACCTATTTTTTGAAGGGAGGGGCTCTGTTCTATGCTTCTTTGACTGCCCCCCCTCCCTGCCAGTACTGAACACTGGGTCTTCTACACAGTGGGTCCTCAACAGTATTTAACTGACTTTTCATTATATGGGTTCATTCTACAGATTACATAACTGGGGGTGGGGGGAGTGAAGGCCATGTGAATTGTCAGTGTTTGATTATAATGCAATAAATCAAAAAACACATTTCATCACCCTGACCTTCAGCTCCCATTTCTTAACTCCTTTCATTTCATCTCAGTATTTCAAACAATGTTTTATAATAGCCTTCCTGTCTCTTCAGTGTGTTTGCATACTTGTTGCACCAAGAAAACAAAAGCAGTTTATATCTGCTCATCTCCCTCCCCTCCTCTCCCTCCCAGTGATGTGAGTATGTGAAAAGCAGTGTCCGCCCTGGGGACAAATGAGTGGGAACATGAGGTGTTAGAAAAGAACATTGAGTTGGCTGTGGTTGTAGACTGAATGTTGGTGATCCGCCCCCTTCCCTACAGATTCGAGTGTTGGAGCCTAATGCCCAATGTGATGGTGCCTGGAGGTGAGGCCTTTCAGGGATGATTAGGTGATGCCAGAGGTCAGAGCCCTCATGAATGGGATTAGTGCCCTTATAAAACAAACTCAGAGGGCTCTCTCCCCCTTCTGCCAGGGGAAGCTACAGTGAAAAGCCATCTATGAACCAGGAAGAGACCCTTCACCAGAACCATGCCAGCACCCTGACTCTTCCAGCCTCCAGAATCATGAAAAATAAATGTGGGTTGTTTAGGGGCCACCTGGTTGGTGGTATTTTGTTATAGCGGCCTGAATGGACTAAGACCGCTACCAGTGTTTTCTATGCTTTGCTCTGCCTCTAACCAGCTGTGTGATCTGTACAGGTCACTGAGGTCTCTGGGACTCAGTTGATGAAAGGAAGAGATTGGACCAGATCTTCACCTATCCAATAAATCGCACTAGCACATATGGCTATTAACATTTAAGTTAGTTAAAATAAAATAAAAAATTCAGTTTCTCAGTGACACTAGCCACATTTCAAGGGCTCTATAACCAGCTGCCTTGTGGCTTCCATGCCAGACAGTGCAGATATAGAGCACCCCCATCCTTGCAGAGAGTTCTGTTAGACAGCCCCACACTGATGGACTTCCAGGTCTTCTCTAGCCCTAAGACTCAACGTCTCCACGCCTAAGAGAGGAAAATCATAGACTGCAAAGACGAGCCAATGAATGAATCTTTGCATGAGCTAACGTAACTCTGGAGAGCGATGTAAAATGGCCATGTAGTGCTAAGCGGACACACTGAAAACACAAAATGAACAACCATGAGATACTAGTGATGTGAAGAGTTAATTCCGCCTGGGATGACCTTGAGAGCAAGAACATTCCGCACTAACACTGCACTGTCAATATCCTGGCTGGGTGCCAACGAGATACAATGTTTGTTGTCTGCATGGGGATGTGCTTGGCTGCTTTCCCCAGCCCTCGTATCTACAGAGCTGTGACCAGTTTATCAGGGTCCCCCTGGCTGGCTGCTACCAGAGGCAGGAGCGTCTCCTCCGAGGCAGCACCGCTGATGCCGTCCAAGACCGGGAGCAGCCCAGGCCAGAAGGTCCCCTCAAGGTCTCTGAAGTTACTTTGCCTCCATTGTCTGGAGCAAGGCTTCTAGAGGATGGCGACATGGTCTTGGTCATGATCGTGTGACGGGGAGTTGGCAGTATGTTGCTAATAATATAACACTAATAATATGCAATGCTATTCATTATATTATTATACTTAGTAATAATAGCCATGGTGATTTATTGAGTGCTTGTGATGTCCCAGGACTGTGCCCAACAGCATATATCTAACAGCTCATTCGTTCCTCAAAACAACCCTAAGACTGGACGTGGCTATATTTTATACATGAGAAGTGTTCTTCATCTCTCCTAATCCTCCTGGTGTCTCCTGCCCCGGCCTCATCACAAAGGGAGAGCTCCTGAGTGCTATGGGTCACACTAGTACTGTGAAGGTGGAGGCCAGATAGACATCATCACGTCTGCGGGGTGATTATTAGGCAATAGTGTCACTGGCTGCTGAGGCCAGACTGTCTTCTCTGGACACCAAGAGGCAGGAGGACTAGCGCAGCAGCTCAGGGCAGGCAATCATTCCCGCTGGAATGGGAGCCGGAGGCCCCCGGCACTAAGAATCCACACAGCTTCCTGCTGCCAACAGCAAATGACGCGCATGCTGGTTGGTGGAGGCTGGAGCACTCTGGGTCTCTACCGGGACCACCTAGATCTGGTTCTTCCATTCCAGGACCCATTGGCCTATTTCTCTAAACCAGAGCCGTGGTAAAACATACCCTCAAAAAGCCTAATTTCATAGGGTTGTTTTGAGGAATGAATGAGGTATGAGACCTATCTCGTTTGGCACTGTGCTTGGTGTGTAGTACACAACCGATACATAGCAACTGTTATTAGAATCATTATTGTTGTTGGTAATAGTAGTAATGGCAATGGGAATGGTAATACAAATATTGGTATTTTATTAGTAGTAACTCATTCTTTGCAACTCAGGAATCCAATGTAGTCTGTGTGGGTGAGTGTTGTGGAGAAGTTAAGATAAAGATTTGCTCTGAGCAATCATGCCTTCTTCCATGCCCTGGCCCCAGCTCACCCCAAAGCATATATATTTCAATTACATTTTACACATGTGGAAATGAAGGCTCAGAGAGGTTAAGAAAGCTGTCCAGTGGATACCTCTAGTAACCTTACCCCTCCTTTGCATTTCCATATGCATTCTTGAATGGGAAAGAAAGACATGAGGGTGATACTCCCGGGAGTAACACAAACAAGGCTTGCTCGTTGCAGTGTGTTGGGCATGTGGGTTTCATCAGTCCTGCGCATCACTGCTGAAATATAAGGTTTCTGGAAGTGTACTGTGTCACTATCAAGAATGGATCACAGACAGTGATGACGTCGTGTTACTGCTGGCTGGGGAACAAAAAAATTCACCCGACCAGTCATACAGTCAGGAAAGACAGTGACATAAGATCAGCATGGCCCATCTCTGGAGTCCAGGTGGTTGTTTGCCTTGTTCTAAATAAACCCAGCTTCAAAGCCATAGCAGACAGAATTCTCTGGGTGACTGGAGCAGCAATTTTCAACTGGTGTGTCACAAGAACTTTTAAAACATGCAAGGTCTGACTATTTAGTCAGGGGCACTGACCTCTTTTCCCTTAGATTGTCGAATAAAAAAATGACAGCAGCAAACATAATAATAGCTGCCTGGTGTGAATGAATCAGAATTATATCTATGTTTTTGTCAGAGTGGCAAAAAATATACTTTTTGGTATGTTGCAGAATTTTAGTAATTAGCCCATGTGTGCCATGAGATGGAGAAGGTGGAAAATCGCTGGACTGGAGGAATGTGTAGTTAGGATCGGTGACAGTTATCTAAAAAATGTCCTCTCGGGCTAGAAGGCCAGTCTGGACTTTGGGCTTCCCTTGTCTTCCTGAGACCTTGGATCAACTCCAGAATGACTTCTGGAGTGCAGGCCTCACCCCAGGGCTTGTTCCTGCCTCATTCTTTCATTTTTACTAAGCAGTCTGCCTTGCTTTTCTTCATGGCCTGGCCAAGGGCTGCTTACCTTGTCACTGAGGACAGGGTGATAAGACTCAGCCTTCGTGTGCCATAACTGTGTCTTTCTCGTAAGGGCAGAAAGGGCGGGAGGGTGTGGCTTCCTCAAGGGTTATGAGACCTCAGCCAGTGTGGCTCAGTGGTTTAGCATCATCCCATGAACCAAGAGGTCACAGTTCAACTCCTGGTCAGGGCACATGCCCAGGGTTTGGGCTTGATCCCCAGCAGGGGGCGTGCAGGAGGGAGCCGATCAATGACTCTCATCATTGATGTTTCTCTCTCTCTCTCCCTCTCCCTTCCTCTCTCTAAAATCAATAAAACCATTTTTATTTTTTTTTTAAAAAAGAGTTATTAGAATGTAGAACTTAAGAAGCTAAGATTCCTCGGTCAGCAGACCAGGGCATGGGTCCAATCCACTACATTTTAGCTGTGAGATACGAGGACAAGTCATTCAAACTCTTTAAGCCTACATTTCCCCAAATGTAGTCAAGTTGGAATAATAGGAGTACCCATCTTGCAGGGTGGCTGGGAGGTTTCAATGAGCAAAGGTTCTTAAGGCGCTTGGCACAGTGACTGGCATGGAGTAAAGCAGGGTTAACACTGGCCGTCCTAACATCCAAACAGCCAGCTGTCAAAATATTTAACAACTGGAATGGGGAAGGCAGAGATTCATCAGAACGGATGCTGTTAAGAGTCACGATTCATTCTGATTGGCTGATACTAATGCTGTTTTGGTTGCTAAATGTTTTGTATATTACTCCTGGTATTGATCCTTCCATAAATGCTAACTCTGATGATTATTATTGCTTTTCTCACAAGGAAGGGAATCAGGAATTCATAGGGCAGAGTGTCCTGCACAGTTTGTACCTATGCATCATATGTTGTGTTCCTCAGCTGCTCATCCCCACCTCCTCCTTGTTGCCAGGAGGAAACAGCTTGACCCTAGCAAACAGCATCCATGTGTTGTCCATCAAATGAGGAAAAGTGCTCAGTGTTTCGCTGCAGAGTAGCAGAGGAGAAGAGCCCCTCACTCTCATAGCTGAACGCTTCCAAGAGCACAGAACACTGCTACTAAAAAGTGACAGTGTGTCTTCACCAAAGAGAAGCACTTTTCCCCATCCCTTTCATGCTCAGCGGAAAAATGATGAGATCAAGAAGATAAAAGACGGAACTAGCACGTGAGGAGGCAGAGCTGAAAGAGGTGGATACTCTCATTTATTGGAAGAAAAGCAGAAATAATAAACAATGTCACCTTGGATTCAAATGATGAATTCATTCATTAAAATTTTACAATGGCCTGGCATGGGAAATAAGACGATTTTCTTTATCATTTGCACCAGAAAATGTGGTTTCTAAGATACACATGTCTTTTGATTCTCTTCCAAATGGTTCCTTGGTTTATTTGATTCATTGGAGTTTAACAAAAACAATTGCTTTGGTACCATGTCATTCTTGAACGTAAGTACTCTTTGAAGAACTCCAAAACAACACACAAGCACAGGTGACACAAAATAGGTTAAAAAGCATTCGACGCATAGAAAACCTTATTTTTCCTAAGGACACAAAAAGCATCATTTTGTATTTCTCTGTGAGGTTGGCACAGTTTACCAGGTGACATCAGCATTCTTCTGTCTCTCCTTTTCAATCTACAGCAGGGGAACATCTATAACCCAACAAACGTTTCCGTGCTCAGCGCACCAAGATGCCAGAGAAATCCACACATCTGTACATCTGAAGGTGGGTGGATTAGGACACATAGAGGAGGCGGTGCCTGCAAACCGGGGACCCTGGCCATGGTGGCTGAGCCCACAGCCCCAGCAAACCCCACAGCAGCTGTAGAGGCGGCCAGTGACCCCAGCCCCACCCTCTCAACACAGCACCAGTGGGAGAAAAAAATGTTAAGGCAACAGCAACATAGGCTCCCCCACCAACAGCTGTGGTGGTCCCTGCACTCCCAGAGGACCCAGCAAGTAGCATTAGCTGGAGGCTGCACGCACAACCCCAGTCCCAGCCGCAGCAACGGCACCCAGGACCCCAGCCCCCAAGTCACAGAAGCAGCACCTTTGAGCTTGAACGCCTCACACACAGTGAAGGCCCCTGTGATGGCCTTTCACCCCCATGCTCCTCCTCTCCCCATCTCCTCCTCCATCTCCCCATCTACAGGGTGGTGCCCTGAGACCGTGGATGCCGTGGAGACACCTGACATCTGAGAGACTCCAGTGGCAACACCCGTGACCACAGCCACACTGGCAGCAGCAAGGCGCCATCAGATCGGGGGACGCAAGAGGCAACAATGAGGGCCTCCCTGGCAGAGGCGGAAGAGCGTGGGAAACGCTGGCTCTCGAATACAACCACACACAGCGCAGGGAAGAGAAACCAAAATCTTGTACTATATCACCACCTACTGGAAACAAAAAAATGACCTTTAATTACCAACTTGTTGAACTGTTAGAATCAACGCAAACAATGCTTTACCTAAATAAGAAAAGTGTTGACTGCTCCACATGCGCTGGCAAAGGAAAATCTCATCAAGCACCATGAAAAATTATGGTAACACCGTATCACAAAAAGAAAACGACAATTCTCCAGAAACCAGATCTAAAGTCATGGAAGACTATGATCCAACTGAAAAAATTCTCAATAATTGTCATAAAGAAACTCAACAAACTCCAATAAAGCTCAGAAACGGAGTTCACTGAGCTCAGGTATAGCTGTAAAAGGGAACCAAACAAAAATTTGGGAGCTGAAGAAAATAAATGGGACGATGGTTGTATTAGAAAGCATTGGAAACAGAGCAGCTCATATAGAAGAGAGCATTGGTGAGCCTGACGATGGTAATCTAGAAATAATTCAGGTGGGAGAGGAGAGGGAACAAAGGTTTTTTTAAAAATGAAGAAACTCTACAAGAACAACCCAGCTTCACTAGAAAAAGCAACATAAGGACACTGGGTATCCCAGAAGCAGAAGGGAACAGAAAGTTTACTTAGAAAAATAATCATTGAGAACTTTCCAAACCTGAAGAAGAAATTGGCTAATAGAACACCTACGTATCTCAACACGAAAAGATCTTTTTCAAGACAGGTTATATTAAAACTACCAAAAGTCAGTGATAAAATATTTCAAAGGCAACCAGGAAAAAAAAGACAGTAACTCACCAAGTTTCTCAGCAGAAACTCTATTGGCCAGGAGAGAGAGAGAGTGAATCGACATATTCAAAACACTGAAAAGTAAAAACTCCCAGCCAAGAACATTCCATCCAGCAAAGCTATCCTTCAGCTCTGAGGAGGTGCAAAGGCTTCCCCAGGCAAACAGGAGCGGAAGGAAGTTCACCACCAGTAGACCTGTCTTAATGGAAATGTTGAAAGGAGCTCTCCTACCTGTAACAAAAAGGCAAAAGTACATAAAACTTTGAGTAAAGTGATAAAAAGAGAAGCAGAAAACTGCCACTCTGTTTCAGAATAGGATGTTAAACACTTAATTATAGCATGAAGAGTAAAGGGGGAAAAAATTAAAAATAACAATAGCCACTTTAGTTTGATAATGAACTCACAACATAAAAAGGGATAATTTGTGATGACAAAAGTATAAAAGGGAAGAAGGAAAAGATAAAACCTGTACAGGCAAATGAGCATAGATGCTATCAGCAGAAAGGGGACTATTCATTTCTATGGCATGTTTTATACAAACCTCACGGTACCCACAAAGCAAAAATCCAGAGACGAGACACAAAAGATGAAAAGGGAAAATTGAGAACGTTATAAATGGGTAGAGTCAGTATGAGAAACAATATGGAGATTCCTCAATAAACAAAGAATAAAACTACCGCATGATTCAGCTTTTCTACTTCAGGATATTTATTGAAAGAATACGAAAATACTAAGTAATTTGAAAAGATATATGCACCCATATGTCCGCAGCAACATTATTTACAATAGCCAAGATATGGAAACAACCTAAATGTCTATCGATGAATAAATAGATAAAAAAGATGTAATACACACACACACACACACACACACACACACACACACACACACACACACTGGAATACTACTCACCCATAAAAAAGATGAAAGTTTGCCACTTGTGACAGCATGAATGGACCTTAAGGGTATTGTGCTAAGTAAAATAAATTGGAAGGAGAAAGACAAATACTGTATGATTTTACTTACATGTGCAATATAGAAACAAAATAAAACAAACAAATTAATACATAAAACAAAAACTCGTAGAAGCAGAAAACAAATTGGTGGTTATCAGAGGAGAGGGGGTTACAGCAAAACGGGTAAAAGAAGTCAATTGTATGGTGACAAATGGAAATTAGACCCTTGGTGGTGAGCACGCTGTCGAATTCTATATAGCTGTCGAATTCTAACGTTGTACACCAGACACATATAAAGTTATAAGCCAATGGAACCACAATAAAAAATCAATAAAGTTTACCATTAATCAAACAAACAAAAAAGGCAAATGCCATATTGAAGTTTCCAGTGGTCAAAGATGGAGCAAATTAAGCAAAAATAATAAATTAAAATGCTCAGATATATTTTAATCCACAAGTCCATTATGATACTTAAAAAATCAAAGCAACTTATTCAATCCCTTTAATAATGCTAGAGAACTACCTCATTATTTTTTAAAACTGGCAAATAAAGAGTCAAATGTTTATCCTGACTTTAGTAGGCAAAAAATAACCCAGTACTCAGTATGAGAAGTTTACAGAAAAATTGTACCTAATAAGTAAAGACTGAGTGATAGAGTTAGAATATTACCATTTGAATTACTGGATATAAGCAATGATGATTACGAGTTGATAACATCACAAAAAGGGAGACAGTCAGATGACATCCCTTCCAGGAAAAATATACAGCACACCTATGGTGCAGTTTTAACAACAACAAAATTAAGGCTGCATTTGATCCCTCTGGTCTGACTACACATTTACGGGAAAGACAAGGCATCTAGGAATGTGTTAAATGACACCACGGGATGTAGTCAGCAGAATCCAGGCTATGGGAAACTTCAAATCAAACAACTCATTACTTAAAAAAAAATTGCAAGGAGAGCCCAGCTGGCGGAGCTCAGCGGTTGAGCACCGACCTAGGATCCAGGAGATCACAGTTCGATTCCCGGTCAGGGCACATGCCCGGGTTGTGGGCTCCATCCTCAGTAAGGGGCGTGCAGGAGGCAGCCGATCAATGACTCTCATCATTGATGTTTCTGTCTTTCTCTCCCTCTCCCTTCCTCCCTCTGAAATCAATAAAGACATATTAAAAAAAAAACACAAAAAACTGCAAGGAGAAAAGAAAAAGAGAAAGAGGTTAGAGGAATCTATAGGTTAAAAGAAATGAGACAGATCCAGCTATCACAATTTTATGGACACTGTTTTGATCCAGACTACAAGAAACAAACACCATCTAAAACAGAAAGGTGAACACTGAATATTTCATTATAGTAGGAGTTATTGTTACATTTTTAGCTTTGAAAACGATGTTGTGGTGTTTGTTTTTTCTTTAAATATTAACAGGTGAAGCGATATGATGACTAGAATCTGTTTCAAACTAATGAGGGTGGGGGAACTGGCTCATGACGTAAATTGGCCATATGTTGATTACTGTCGATGCTGGATGACACGTATATTTGGTTCATTAAGCTAGTGTCTCTATTTTTTGTATATGTTCAAGAATTTCCATCATAAACAGGGGAAAAAAGCTTCCGCGTAAGAAGGCAAAGCAGGTAACTGGCATTCACATCCTCTTTCGACCACATCAGAATTACAACTAAGCCACAGAGCCACCATCCTCCGAACCACCTGGAAGCCCAGGTGGACAGAGGTCCTGCCACTAAGGCTCCGAAGAAGCCAGGTCAAGACCAGGAGGGGCGGAGACCCTGCATGGCTGGCCCCACACCCACCCGGCCGCTAAAATCAGGAGGGGCATCTCGGCTGCGGAGGCCCCCCTTGACGACCAAGGAGTCCCAGCCCCCCAGACTAGGCTCCCAGCCCAGGGTTCAGTGGCTGTAAAATCCAGCGGGGACGGTGGCTGGCTGAGACCGAGGGCTGCCGGGCCTCAGGCGCTCCTCTTAAAGGGCCCTGCGGGGACTTACTTGGACGCACGTGCTCTGAGATCCAGCGCTGGGCAGCAGCTCACAGTCACCGGGGACCTAGGGAGGAACTGAACTGTCTGGCTCCGGGGTGAAGGCTGGAGGGGCAGCTTTCTCCCAGGCAAAAGTGCTGCAAGAAGCCATTGCTCCTTTGCTGAGCTCTCCCTGCAGGAGGTGGGCCCTGCATCTGCGTCTCCCTCAACCCTGCTATCACCCTATCACCCTTCGCCCCAGCCTGGTGATTTCCCGAGACTCTGCCCCACCCAACTTTCCGGACCTACCAAGCTGTTTCCAGTGGCTTTTCCATACAACAACCTGTCTTGGATCATGCTTCAGGATTTTCCTAAAACGTCTCCCAATGACTTGCCAACAGCAATCAAGGCTCAGCTACAACATGAAAGTGCACACAAACCCCAAACAAGCACCATCTGGACTCAGGAGGCCCAATGCCTCTGGCCTGGCGCTAGTGGCAGTTTGCCTCAGTTCGCAGCTTAGCCTCCTCCCGGGCACCTCCAAGCTTAGCACAAGCGGCAATCATCTGCAGGTTGCTTGGTAGCTCATGCGGGGTGGCCTGGGCAAGGCACCTTGGTGACCTTGGCCTATATCTCCCTAGAGGTCGCAGAGCCAGTGCACCCGGTGAACAGCTTCAGACCAAGCTGGAGCACCACCCAACCACCCTCGTGAACAGCACACTCAAGGGGCAGACTTCCTGGCACCAGAGCCCCACTGATGCAAGTCCTGCTCTGTGGGGTCAGCCCCTGCACAGCTCCTCTGCTGTAGCTGCAGCGGGTCCTCGAAGCTGATCATCCTGGGGGTCAATCCCTCCCATTGACTTGCCAACAGCAATCAAGGCTCAACTACAACATGAGAGTGCACCCAGCACCCAGGGTGCCTGGGGAGGCTGCACCCCTGGGCCCCAGGGGACATCTACTATATAAGGCTAGCAGGGAGGGAGCCAAAATGCAGAGACAAAGAAACATTTCCCAAATAAAAGAACAAAATAAAACTCCAGAAAAAGAACGAAATGGAGACGAGCAGCCTGCCAGGTGCAGAGCTCAAAACACTGGTTTTAAGGATGTTCAACAAACTCAGGGGAACGATAGCTCATCTCAGTGAGACCTTCAACAAAGAGACAGAAACATAAAAATGAGGAATGCAATAACCCACACTCATGCTGCCTACAGGAGACTCCCTTTAGATGGAAAGACACACAGAGACTGAAAGTAAAGGGATGGGAAAAGATAGTTTGTGAAAATGGGACGTCCCTACAGGCTCAAATACAAAGCAAAACTCTACCCCCTAAATTATGTTTCAGAAAAGAGTGAGAGACCTTAAATTCTACCCCTTGTAGGTCTTTCTCCTAATGAGGCTCTGTCTCAGGGATTTCATTTGGAACAACAACGTATTAATGGGGAACATCGTATTTACCTGAGACCACTCCAATTAATACTAGGGCGAGATGTATAGATATTAGGTGACGAAATTGTTTTAAAAAGAATGCAGAGATTTTAAAAAGTTACAGTAATTATTCTGAAGGCTATGGCCGCTCCGTTGCAAATGTTGGCTATTATTATAAAGAAGCTAATTTAAAACAAGATCATTTTTTAAAAAAGTAATTCAGTGATAACAATGAGGAAATCACTAATGGACGCAAATGGTCCTGCTTTTACATTAACAGCTGCTTGTAGCTTGGAAAAAATTCTCTAGCCCCATAAAAGATTTCAAGAAGGACTTATTTGGAAGCAAAACACTTAGCTGGAAGTGAAGATGAAATCATCTAGACACTGTGTTGGATGAGTCAAAATGTCGCCCTACTTACTGATGACTAAGAACTTAAGTTGGAACGAGCAGTTTAAATAAAATTGTCTCATGAAATGTGAGATAAGACCAAAAGGCAGGATTTCAAATCAAGATAGGATTTTATATAAAAAGCCATTTTAAAAATGTTTGCATATTTAAATGAACACATTAAGCATATTAAGTAGACATTGGACTAGTTCATCGACATCCCCAAAAGTTGATAAACTCATATTGGCCACAACTCTCTCTCATCTGGTGGGGGCAGCTTCTCACTGGGAAAACGGGCGATTGGTCCCTGTCTCGGATTGCCTGTGTTCTCGCACGCGTGGTGAATTAGAGGTGCTGTGGGTGAGAATACAGGTCCACGTGGGCAATTAGAGTCAAGGAAGGCCTTGTGAAAGAAACGCGGGATGCAAATGGGTCTGTTCTGTATTAGTAGACGGAGAGCTTTCCAGATGCGGGAAAGAGGTAAATAAAGACACATTAATAAAAGAGAGCTTGACCTGGGACTCTCCCCCAGATACTGGTTGGAAAACGACCAGTTTGACTAGTGCAGAGGGGAAAGTTAGGAATAGGCTGCACTTGCGAAGGGAGGCCAGGCTGGGGAAGACCTATATAGTCAGCCGAAGCACTTGGGTTAGATTCTGAAGCCCATTCTCAGGGAGAACGGCCCTCTTATTAGAGTCAGGCCTACATTATGACTTTCACAGGCCATAGGAACTTTTGCCCTCATAAAAATATATATATATTGACTATATCAAATAAAGCTTAATATAATCCAGGCTGCATTTATTATTTTTTTAAATATATATTTTTAATCCTTACCTGAGGATATTTTTTCCATTGCTTTTCAGAGAGAGTGGAAGGGAGAGAGAGAGAGAGAGAGAGAGAAACATCGATGTGAGAGAGGCACATTGACTAATTGTCTCCCACATGAGCCCCAACTGGGGCCAGGGATCGAGCCTGCAACTGAGATACGTGCCCTTGGCTGAAATCAAAGCCAGGACCGTTCAGTCCACAGGCTGATGCTCTAACCACTGAGCAACTGGCCAGGGCCATACTGTCCTAATGAGAGCATTTGTGTATTCTCACAATTGTAAAGTTTCCTTTCCCTCTCCATTTTGGTGACCCATAATACCACTGTAAATAGTATTTAGTTCTTTTGCAGTTCACAGGGTATTAATATGTTGGATTACTATGTGAATTTTAAAAAGTCATAAACAGCATTTATTACCTTGGTAAACTTCATATCATAAAAAAAAAAAAACCCACTAGTTAACGCGTCCCTCCTCAATCGTTGGAGGGCCCTAGATCTCTTTCCCTCTAAGGGAAGCTGATCGATCCCTTACTGAAACAACCAGGACAGTACTTAGAAAACATTTATTTGCAGGGGGGCCCAGGAGGGACTGGAAGAGGGAAACTTACCAGCAGGGCCAACAACGAGGTTAGAATTGAGGGTAGAGTGGGAAGATGTGTGGAAAAGATAGGTTAGGGCCTTACTACTCCAAGTGTGATCCCTGGACCAACAGGATCTGCTCAAGAACATATGTATTTTTAAAAATCCCCAGGAGATTTGGCAATGTAATTGACATTTTGGAAGCACTGAGATAGGATGTTAGCAGAGAGACTGAGGAAAAAAAGGGTAGATTTGAAAAACATATGAAAGTGCGAATTAGCAGGCCATGGTATCTTGGTATTTTTAGAGATACAAGTGACTCGGATTTGGGAGATTAAAGAAAACTAGCAATTTTCCAACACTCATTTACCTACAGATAATTAATAGTCTAATTAAAAATCATGCCTATTAACTAAAGCAATAGACTCACGGTCAGATCACAAGTTCTATTTTGTTTGCCATGTTTGATGTATCCAATTGCATTATTTTTATACATTTGAGAATAATCGAATTGTCTTTTTTTTTTGCTTGGTAAGTCACTCAGGTTGTACTTACTCATATCCATTTCCCTCATCATTATTTAATTAGAATTTTCTTTCTCTGCATTTTTTATGTAACATAAAAAATGGACATAGCTCATTAATAGGATCATTGAACAAAAATGGGCCAGCTTCCTCCCTGTGTAACCTGTTCCGTCACAATTCAATAGCATGGGGGTTGCACGTGTGCTCGAAACGTGAGCTCCGCAGGATGTGACTGAGTGTAGGGGACCAGGAAGGACGGTCTGGTTCCCTGAGCTATGACAGGGATAGAACAGCTTCCATGGGCCCCTTAGTTATATCCCAGGAATACTAAAGTGAGTGACTCTGGATTGCTCTGTTGGGTGAGAGAATCAAGAAAGGAAGAGAAAGGCATTGCGCCTCTAAGTGGACCAGCATTTTTTTTATGTTCAGGAAAGAGTCTCTCTTCAGTCCTTCTCAGGGGCAAGGGAAGGTGGGAGGTGTTTATTGCTCTGGTCTCCGAGGGAGATGTAGAAAAATTCTGTGGGGATAAAGGAGCCTGCTGGGACAGGATGATTGAGAAGCCCCAACTCTTACTCTTTTAGAGTCCAACACTTTGAGAATCCCTCCTGGATTGAGATAGGACCACTGACAGCTGCTCTCAGGAACAGCCTCAAAGAGGAGCTCATTCTGAGGGAAGGGAGTGCTGGCTGGTAAGCCATGGTCACTGCAGAGGGCGTGGAGAGGGTGGGGAGGAGGGTTCCCTTGGCACAGCAGATGGCTAAGGCTGATTATCCCCGGGCAGCGGCAAACCTTGGCATAGGCACATGAAGGTGGGGGTGGGGAGGGGTCGAAGGTGAGTGGCAGTGGGAGAGAAATATGGTTACCTTCCCTAAGGGAGGTGGCCATTGGCTGTCAGAGGGTGGGGGCCAATTACCTGCAGCAGGTACATTGCTTGCACCTACTCAAGGCAAACCCTGAGCAAGGCTGGTGGGGTGGGGCAAATGTGCCAGCCTCTTGGATTACCACAGCCCTGGAGATGGGCCCCGAGGCTCAGAAGTCAACACAGGAGTGGGAGCTGACTCCTCACACCCACCACTTCAGCCTGGGAGCAGTGGGCTTGGGAAGCATGCCTGCCATTCAGACGAACGCTGGGAGGTTTCAGCAAGTTCTGAGTATAACAATGAAGTTAGCACACACCAGCGCAGCCTGAAATGGCAGATAATAACCATTAATCTCCCTAATAAATTCATTAGGCAGGTGTATGGTCTTGAAAGTGGTTTGTACACTCAGATCGTAAATTAAGCTCAGGTTAGATATTAACCTCCTCTGACTGCTCAGCAAATCTCCCAGTAGCTCTAATGGGATCCAAAGTTTCTTCAGCCTTCCTTAAGATTCTGATTTCTTTGCCTAATTACACTGATACAAAGTTTCACAGAACATTCTTATGATAGAGTTTAAAAAAAAAGAAAAAAAAATGTCTAACTTCTACGAGCTTTATTGAAAAAAAAAAGGCATCACAATGCACACAGTCATTCAGGATCCCGTGCTCCTGGGAACAGATTTGCCCAGGACATCTTTGCAGAGAGATTAAAAAGCTATCCATCCCTCACATGGCACTTCGTTCAGGGCTGGCTTCCTTCACGCCTAGGGCAGTGGCCTCCTGGTCCGTAAGGCCAGCCCTAAACCCAGCTGTCTTCCTCTCTGGCTGTTCCAACCCACATGTCCTGGGTATAGGCCACTATCTCCTTTACAGAGTATCTTTGAGCTTAATTATGTGCTATCTAGCCAATGCTTCGCATTCCCTGAATACAGAGCACCATGGACTGGTGCAACTTAGAGATGCAAGGCCCTGCCAGTGACCCCTCTCCCTCCATCTCCAGTCTTACTTTTCCTTCCCTTCTGCCCTGTGCTGCCTGCTCAACTGAGAAAATCCTCTTTTGCTCCCCTCCTCCCCTCTCGTGCCCACTCAGGGTCGCTGCACACGGGTTCGGCATGCCCCCCCTCCCCAGCCCCTGACCCCATCCCGTCCAACGCCGCCATCGGCCTCTGCCGTTTCCTAAAACCTTTCCTCGTGCTTTACCAGGCCCTCTTCTCTCATTCCTGGGCACTTGGAGGTGCAGGATCGCTGCCTCGATGAAGCTGGTTTTCAAATACTGCAGAATTTAAATCTTCCAGGAAGCTGATCTCCACCAGCTGGCAAACGACAGCCATGGCAACACGCTGAGTGTCTGCGCCGGGCATGCTCGTGGTGCCCGGGGATACGGACTGAGCAGCGCAGAAGCCGTCCCACCGCCTCAGGCCGACATCCTGTGGCCGCACAGCCTCTTGCTTTGTTTAGCTGTCCACTTGGGGGCTTTTATAGAAGTGCCTTGAGAGCATAACACAGTAAGACTTTGTATTTGTGAACATATATTTTAAAAAATAAGGTAGAGAGGTTTTGATGCATTCTTGATGAGAACCCAGGGGCAGGTATTCCACTGAGACTGCGATTGTCAACAGAAGAAAGATTCACAGATGTTTAGATCACTAATGGTATCCTGCCGACGGACTGGCCCTCCCAATGAATTTTTAATACAAGCTAAGTCCCCTTCACCTGGAATGTTAGCTTATTTTATACAGATAAATACATGTATTTATGCACTTTTTATTGTTTTATTTTTATGTGCATTTATTTTTCCATATTATGAATGCAAAATGTAAGGTGTTAAAAAGAGATCTTTTTAAAAAAATGTTTTTATTAATTAAATTAATTAATTAAATCCTCACCTGAGGATACTTCTTCTATTGCTTTTCAGAGAGAGTGGAAGGGAGAGGGAGAGGGAAAGGGGGGGAGAGAGAGAGAAACATTGATGTGAGAGAGACACATCAATTGGTTGCCTCCCGTATGCATCCCAAGCAGGGGGCAGGGGATCAAGCCTGCAACCAAAGTACATGCCCTTGGCCAGAATCGAACCTGGGACTCTTCAGTCCACAGGCTGATGCTCTAAACACTGTGAAAAACTGGCTAGGGGTGTTTTTATTAATTTTAGAGAGAGTGAGGGAGAGAGGGAGAGAGAGAGAAACTTCAATGTGAGAGAGAAAAATCAATTGTACATTCTCCAATTTGCCATAGGCCTCACCACTCCCTATGTATTTTCACAACTGCTTTGCATACATTTATATAGCCAGCCATGATACCTGCCTGGCCCATGATGACATCTGAATTTGCAGTGCCTGAACTGAAAGCTTTCCTAGGTCCCTGCTTTGTTTTGAGATGGAAAACTGTGCTCAGAGACTGAGTTTGTCTCCGTCAGCAACTTATTTAACACAGGTTTGCTGGGGGAATTTCAGAGTCCAACAGTACACAGGATAATGTCTCTTAATAAGCCAAAAAAGAAGTAACATACTCCAGCCCTAGCCGGTTTGGCTCAGTGGTTAGAGCATCAGCCCACAGACTGAAGGGTCTCAGGTTCAATTCCAGTCAAGGGCACGTGCCTTGACTTGGTACTGAGTGCTTATTAATGACAACAGAGGAGCGGATGACACCTTGACACAGCTTATTTCACTCTTTTATCAAAACATTTCCTCTTAAAAACAACTTCATTTTTGTCATAAACAGGTGGATTTGAAATCATATCAAACCAAGACACAGTAGCCCCCCTTTCGGCTCTGCCATTGCTGGTTCTAGCTCTTCCTCACTGCGCTCTTAGTGTTCTGCTGCTTCGCCAGGACTCAGGAAAGATCGTGGGAGACAAGACTTAAATATATTCTTTTTAGATGCCCCTTAAGCTTTGTCCTCTGTCCTTCGCATGGTTCGGGTTCTGGGCTCTGTTTAATTTTATCCGTGTGGGGTTAGAGAGTCAGCGTCAGGGTTTTAAACAGATCTGAAGTGCAAAACTTAGCAAGAGAAACTAAGGGCACAGAAACGTTGCCCATCTCATCCACTGGAGATCTTGGACTTTCCTGTGACCTGTTAGGTCCAGCTGTCCCTGGTTGGCTGTGCAGTGTCACTCTGGGACAGAAGGCAGGACTTACCTGTGGGATCCTAATGAATTGCTGGTCTGGTTTGGCTCACTTCTTAGGGTTCTGTGTTGGGAGCTGGGGATGGAAAGAGAAGGGAAAATCGTCCAGTTTCCTGTCACTTAGAACCCTGTGGTCATGGTTTGAGCCACCTGATGCAATGATGGATAGTTCCCTGTCTTAATCTCTCCTCTGTGCTGCCTGAGGCCTTTCTCTGGCTTCAGATGAGTTTGTCAGAGCCAAGGAATCCAAGCCCAGCAAGACAACCCCAACCAATAAGGGAAAGGAGTCCGAAAAAACACCCCAGCTTTTCCCGGTTTCAGCAGGGCAATGCTAAGGCAGGTTCTGCATGGCTCCTTAGAGGCCCCTGTGGGACTCAGCCCTGGCTGCCCAAGGCAGTGACCTGGTCATTAATGCACCTTTCCTCTGTCTCACTTTTTTGCTCCTTTGTTTGTGTTTCTGGGACTATCGCCCCAATAAACTGCTTACATCTGCATCTTTATTTTAGGGTCTCCTTTTGGGGAACTCAGCTGAAGGAGCCTCACTCCAGACTCTAGGCATTAGAGTTGTGGTGGGTAAGGGGCTTTGGAGCCAACTGCCTGGGTGCACATCCAGGCTCCACCACTAACTAGTTAACTAGTTATTAACCGTTCAGAGCTTCAGTTTCCTCATCTATAAAATAGGTGTAACAACAAGCTACCTCATCTGGTTGTTGTGAGGATGGAATGAGTTCATACAAGTAAGGCACTTGTAATACTGCCTGGCACATAGTAAACGTTTAATAAATGCTGGCGATTATTACCTAATAAATCAAAGTCTCTTGGGTGGGGCCCAGAAACGTGCTTTTAAAATAAGCTCACCAAGTGATTCTCATGCATGATAAAATTTGAGAACCCCAGAAACAGAGACACACCCCTTGGCAGTCCCGTACACAAGGAAAGCAGTGGAGGAAGCCCATTCCACTCCAGCAGATAAACAGCCAAACGTATCTCTTGCCTGGTTAGCCTCGAGGTAAAATAAAGAGCTGTGTCTGCTGTTCAGAGCACTGGAGAAAACAGTGACCGGTGATTCCACCCTGGGAGCTCACCCGAGGGCTGAATTCATCTCTTTTTCATTCCTTGGTGTTAGTCATGTTCCCAGATTGGGTAAAATAAGTCCGAAACTGCGTTAGTTTTTTTTGTTTGTTTTTAAAAAAAATATGTCTTTATTGATTTCAGAGAGAGGAAGGGAGAGGAAGAGAGAAACATCAATGATGAGAGTCACTGATCCGTTGCCTCCAGCATGTCCCCTATTGGGGATCGAGCCCGCAATCCGGGTGTGTCCTGACTGGGAATCGAACTGCGATCTCCTGGATCCTAGGTCAATGCTCAACTGCTGAGCCACGCCGGCCGGGCCACATTAGCTCTTTGGAGCCAGTGGTTCACTAAGTATGGTCAGAGCAACAGCATCAGCAACATCTGGGAGCTTATCAGAAAAGCAGCTGTCAGGTCCCACCCCAGACCTGCTGGATTTTAAACTCCGGGGTGGGCTGGGCGACCTGCACTTGTACAAGGCCTCGCGATTCTGATTCAGGCTAAACCTGGAGTCTCTGTCCTGCATTAAGAGGATTCACTAAAACCTTTCTCCATTTGTTGCCAGCGTCAGGGTTTTTCCAAAAGTGTTTCTTTCCAAAAGGATACTAGCAAATGCGTTTTTTAAAAAAATGAAGTATCTGCTTAGTATTGATTGTAATTAATGCGGCCCAAGGTAAAGCATCCAAGGGTAATGCGGTTAGACTCCCGGGAGCACTCCAGAGCTTTGCAGTACTAGGAGTACTAGAAACATATAATGGTTTATTCAAAATAAATCCTAAATATTTCTTGTATTCAGCTGGACAAAGCACCTCACAGGTGACTTTCTGGTATTTGGACCCTTCTGACCGAGGAAAAATATAGGACAAACAACAAAAGCAACTTAGGAAACTTTGTTAATATTAGAGAATAACATTAGCTTAACTTATGAAGCAGAAAAAGTGAAATGAATGTTCGCTTTATTTAAAGTAGTTCTCCTGCGGGTGCCCACCGGACATAACGCTCATTGGCAGGTTCGTTTCACCTCTTTTTAGTCGCCTCTGACTCTGTGGCCCGTTTTCTGACTCAAAACTAAAAGACTTTGGGATGAAAATGAATTCTTTCAGGTTGTTTCTGGGACATTTTACAAGAGCTCTATTACTATTATTTAACATTTATCAAATACAACAATGTTTAACATTTATCAAATGCAACATTTTTTGTGTGTGTGTATTATCTTATTTAATCCTCACATCATCCCTATGATACACTGTTGTCCACATTTTGTAGACGAAGAAACTGAAGCTCTGAAAAGTTAAATGAGTTGTCTGAGGTCACACATAATAAGGGCGACTCACCCCCAGTGCTCTGATTCTCCTCATCCTTCTAACTGGTGAGCCAACACGACAGAGATTATCAACAGACCAAGTCTTTGAATACCAGAAATAATTAGAACACCACTCCTATAAAGTAAGATAGGTTTGAATTTTTTAAATTTCAGGGTATTTTTAGATTTATAGAAAATTTGCATAAGTAATACAGAAAGTCCCAGTGTATCCGTCCCTCGGCATCTTCCAATGTCAACCATGATACATTTTTAAAGATATTAACATCAACACTGTTGTCTTAGCTACAGGCTTTATTCCGATTTTACTGGTTTTTACGTTAATGGCTTTTTTCTCCCGGAATCCAATTCAGGATACCCAACCACATTAAGTTGTCCTGCCTCCCTCGCTTCCTCCAATTCATGAGTGTTTCTCAGCCTTTCCTTGATTTTTATAACATTGATAGTTTGGAAGAGGTCTGGGCAGGTGTTTTGTAGAATGCCCCTCAATTTGGGTTTGCCTGCCAGGGTTTCTCCTGATGAGACTGGGAAACTGAGTTTTGGGGAAGAAAACCAGAGAGGTGAGGTGCTCTTCTCATCTCATTATATTAGGAAGGGTATGACATCCACATGACCTATCCATAAATACAGGAAAACAAAAATAAAATAAAATAAAATAAGTTACCAGGAAGCCTACTGCCTGGAAGTAACCATGGTCAGAGATTTAGGGTATTTTCTTCTAGACTCTTCTAGATGGTAAACAAAAACGGCATGCTACATTTCATATCATTTCGAACTTGCTTTTTACCTTTCCTATAGCACAAGCATCAGGGAGTATTTTGATATTTAAAACCACAAATTAAAAAGAAATATTTTCTTCCCCTTTCCCCAGGAATTTCAGGTTAGTCATTAGAGACGCCAGCAAATGCTAATGCATCCCTACCAGTAAACAACTTTCTCCTGGCAAACGGAACTGATTAATACGATGTGTGCAAGCATTAATTGACGGTGTGAATTAAGAATCGAATCCCCGCTTTAAAGACGTTGTGCCCGAAGTGCAATCAGGAAAGCATTTAGCCTGATTTGTTCGTGAATTCCATTGTGTGCTGTCGAATAGCTAATTTATAATTACATTTAGTCTGTAAAATAATCTATTAATAAAATTGGAAGTAAAATGGGGCATAGATTCATTATCTCAGCCAGTCGTGGATGCTCACTGAAGAACAGGTTCCGTGCAAATGAGGCGGGGACCTCATTACCGTGCTCAGCAGACTGTGGGGAGCACATGTCTGTCCTTGATTCTGTCAGTGCTGAGTAATGTCCCAGCAGCCCAAATAATTCATTAAAGCTAGTGAAAGACTTGAGTGACTGCTTAATCTTCTCTGGTGTTAATTAGTGTTGTCTTTGGTTTGAAAAATGTTTCATAATTTACCGAGTTGAAAAATCAATTGCTTATCAGTTTTAGGGGTAGCTGCACCTCCTGCTAGTAGCCCTTGGCCTTTGTGGAAGAAAAGCTGGGCCCCTGAGTCATCGCTGCTTTTCAGAACCTTTGCTTTCCTGCTGTTGTTTGGACTCATTAAAGGTCAGGGGAAAAATACCCAGAAAAGTCATCCAAGGACTACTGTCAGGATAAAATTTAGAGAGATCTAGAAGGCCCACAACTAAATGGAGGGGTGTCAAGAGCCCGAGGTGAAGCATTCACTCATTCATTCATTCATTCACTCAATCCACCAAACCACCACCATTGATTCAGCACTGACAACATGCCAGGCACCATGCCACGCACTGCAAATATAGAAGCTAAAGATCTAGGGTGTGTGGGGAGTGCTGCACCATGTCCAGCTGTGAGGAGGAAGGAGAGGGGGAGGGGGAGGAAGAAGAGGAGGCGTCATCTGCCAAGCCATGTCCCCGCTCACGGTGCAACCCCGAGGGGGACAAGGACCCAGGCTGGGAGTCCAGGCAGTGAATGCAGCAGCTACTACTGACTACGTGGCCCTCCGCCCTCCGGGAGCCATCCCCAAGGCCCTGCAGCCCCCTGAGCTCCAGGCACAGACGCTAAGGCTCAGCTGTCCAGAAGGCGATCACAACTCGACCTGTTGAGGAAATGCTGCTAAAACTGGTTCACTCAATGGCTGTCAAACCAATGCCCTCAGCGTCTCCCAGGAGGTGATCGGAACGCTCCTGCAAACAAGACACAAGGTGGACAAGAGCCACAAATTCGGGCTGCTGGTGGTGAACGGTTACAGGGCCTGGCTGTCCAGCCTGGACTCGGACCCCCAGGGAAGCTGTAATAATCTGTTTAGCTGTCATGTTAAAGACCCATTTATATCTGTGTGTGTGTGTGTTTGTACACGTGTGTATATGTACACATGTGTGTATACGTGTGTGTGTAGTGCTTCTCAACAGCTTTTCCAATTGTGAAGGGGGAATTTTATTGAGAAAACTGGCCCGTGGCTCACAGCATAAATTCCTGCCCTTACAGGTGGTAAGCAAGTGGACATAATACTCCCATTCATTTGGGCTGACCCTATGCTAACAATGTCCCTTTAGTTACTCAGTCAAGATGAACATGTCAGCCTGTTAGCGAAGATCCACGTTCTGAGATGTGTTTGTGCTATTTCTGAAGCAAAGCTAGAGGCTCTGGGGGGCACATTGCACCTCACACGGTTTGTCAGGCATCAACATTCACAACTGTGAGGTCTCCTGACTCCTCTTGCTTTGTTTCAGGCAAATGCATTTGTCTGTAGCTTCTCCAGACACCCATGAGGGGTGTAGAGCTTTGTCATCAGTCCCAGTGCCAAATTTCTGGGTATTCCTGAGCATGGATTCTCCAATTTGGCTATATCCTGTCATCACCCAGTTTAAAAAAGAGAACCTGATTAAACTGGTTGGGGGTGCAGCTTGGGCACCTGGATTTTAAAAAATGCCCCAGGTGACTGAAACATGCAGCAAACTTTGAGAACCACTGACTTAGAGGTTGTGAGATCAAATTGTGTGTGTCGGGGGGGGACAGGAGGGTGTCACACTGGCTTCTCAGAGGTGCCTCTTATCCAACTAAATTAGAAACTTCTAATTGGAAAATCTCTTATTCAGAAACTCTAGAAATGAATGGAGCAGCTTCTGCTAACCAAGCTGTTTACAGCACAGAGGCAGAGAGGCCAGCAGAGCAGGGAACGCACGCAGCGGAGCAGCCGCCAGGATGCTCCTCACCTCCTGCCAGGTCACCCCAAGGACGCGCCTGGCAGGGAGCGTGATGTTCTGTCACATTCTGAACCGCCAAGGTAAAAATGCTCCAGGCTGCTGTGGAGCTCACTGATGGCAGTGGGCTCCAATTATGGTGCAAAACTAATCAGAAAGAACGCCTTCTAAGAGATGTTCTCTATGCCTCGTGCAGTGTCACGGACACAACCTTTTTATTTCTCACATTGCAGTGGAGTTGCATTTAGCACCTCTCATTGCAGTGGAGTTGCATTTAGCACCAAGCTGCGGGGTGGAACGCAGGCCGAGAAGCATTTCCAGATAGAAAGGGAAGCCTCTGCTTTCATCCCATGAGCCATGAGAGCCCCCCCACCACCACCAGCTGACCTCTTCAACTTGGCCTTCTCGGCAACTCAACAGTGCTCAGGATGGTGGCTGTGTGCTCTAATGGGCAGGTACCACCTGCTGTCTGAAGCTCTATTTGCTGCAACAGCGAAGGACTCACCTAAAGAGATCCAAATGCGGTCACCATTCTAAGGAAGAAAGCCAATTTGTTTATTTTTCAAAAGCAGTTTCCTGAGGGCAAGGAAGGCAGGGCTCCACTTTGCCCCACAGCTGGCCCATCCCTCATGGATTCAAGCTGATGTCACGGTTAGTTCCGCTAGGGCTTAATCTCATTTCAAACTCTCCTCCCAACACCTCATTAATCCTGGGTTGCCTAAATCAGCAATAAGGTACAAAGGTTTCCCCAGCCGACGTTCTTAGGTGGGACAGCGCCACCAGCCCAGAGGCTTCAATGTACTGCGAGGGGTCTGCGGGGAAATAAAATCTCCCATGAAGGGCCTTGGAACCTAGAGGTTGCAGTGGAAACAAAGGTGATATTTAATGGAATTTTGGCTCCAAGGAGAAACCCTTGAAAATACCCCCTTATCCTGGTTCCTGGTCCTTTGTCCTGTCCTTTCCTTGATAAGGAAACAGTATTTGAAGTTCTTGAGTTTCTCTCTTAGGACATCGTCTCAGGTATGGTTCGCCCTGCCCGCAAGCCTCTCTGGAGATCCCGGTTATAGCCAGGACTGCTTCTCATAACTCGTGGAGAAGCTCCATTGGACCCTGCCATGCCACAGTGACTCAATTTAGGAGACCAATAAATAATGTGAAAACTGCAAGCCAAATTTCTTCAGCACTCAGAACCTCCTCCTGTTTTTACCACCTCTCTCGCTACTTTCTGTTAAACAGTTTCAGAGAATATGGCCCTTGGCCTTGTGTCATCATTTGGCCAAGCGACAAGAATCTACCTTTCTGGCCCAATTTCCTTTTTCTCGACTTTGCTGACGTCAGGCAGGAATGGGGAAGGGGCTTCGTTTGGGGGAAGGATACCAAGGCTGGCTTTTAGCAACCGGGATCTAAGGAATAAAAAGATCTGATTCACAAAAAGGGCAGGAATGTTTCCAGACTGTGAGGTAAGAGAGAGAGGGAGTGGGGGATGCAAGACCTTACAGGCCCTCTTTGCTGGGATCCGCCAAGGATATGGGACTGTGGGGCAGGAGAGCAGGACCAGGACTGATCCTTGTGCCTAATCCTGAGCTGCCCCCTCCCGCCTCCACCGCAGGAATTTCTTTTTCCTCTCACAGTAGGCCCATGTAAACCATATCCTATCTGCATGAGTCAGACGGAACTGGGTTCCTGAGGCCTTTCAAAAGCCACGTTCCAGGTTGAAAGCGAAATCCTCCGGAACCTGAGTGTGTGGGGGAGCTCCCAATCTATCAAAACTCCTGGGGGCCTCGCGGGGGACAAGGTTAGCTGTCCAACTTTTTCCATAAAGCAACTTCCAGGCACAAATCCAGAATTCTCTGCTCCATCACTCAGCACCTTGTTGTGTGGCCAACATGTCACATGTCTGATTTCCTTGCATTTAAATAATTATCACTATTTCCACCCCCACCCCCCAGGAGTTGAAGTGCAGGAGTTCTGATTTTTCACATAAACATTGATTGAGCAGCTGTTCTGTGTGTGGCTCTGAGCTAAATTCAATGTATCCCCACTGTGTCCAGCAAAACTCGGCTGATGACCTTAGGCCCACCAGCCAAGGTGCAATGTCGCCGATGCTGGGACCCTCGCTTGGCTTCTTAGGGTCAACCCAAAATACAGAACTATAGAAAGTCAGGCTTTGGGCCATCTTTGAGCATAACCAGCCTGCCCTCCCATTAAACCGATGAGTAAAGAAGCCCAGAGGGATTAAGTGACTGGGTGAACTACTTTCACAAAGCTGTTGACAGTGCCAGGACATGGCCCCAGATTTCCTAACCTCTGGACTACAGCGCCACATACTCTTTGGTTTTCTTTACAATACATTCAAATTGACATACATGAACAGTGTACCTCTGTCTGGTTATGCTGTTCTTGACCTCCGAAATGCTCCCTTCATCCAGCTATCTCCTATTCATCCTTCAAAACTCAGCTCGTGTCACCTCCTTAAGTCTCCTCTGGCCCCTCATATAAGATAGGGGACTCTCAGATCATATAACAACTTAGTGGCCAGACCTGGATTTCCAGGGCCTTATCAGGAACCCATGTTCTTGTCACTGAATTTTCTGCCTCATTGTTACTTAGATAAGAAAGGCTTTATCAGTAGTCTTTCTTCCTCTGTCCCTAAGAAAGGGACAGAGAAGAGAGTGGGTTTCCCCAGTCCTGTACCCAGTGTTCTACTATCTCAGCTGGCCAAGGTTAAAGTACAACCAAGGAGCTAAGGCTTCTTAGGTATTTATCAGCTGGAGCCATCAGCTTTGGAGGCAGACATGGGCCCGAAGATTTCTTGGACATGAGACCCGTGAGTCATGCTGTACCCATTAGAGCTCCGTCAGGCGGTGGGTGGAGAGGAGGGATGGCTTCCCTTCCTGGTTCAGATTCGGGGAAATGCTTGGCCTCTGGCAACTCTCTACCTATTCATGGGCCAGTGGAGGTGAACCGGTGCAACTGGAAAAGAAATGTCTAGATTAGGACTAAAATGTCATGAGAATACAGGTTACTGTTGTTAATAATAAGGATTCGTTACAACCTATGCATTACATAGTAGTTAGTACGAATGGTAGTTACTGTTCATTGCTAGGAGCCATCTCCGTATCAGACCCAGGGTGGACAAGGAGGCTGAGGCCCGGGAGGAACAGTGGTGAGCGGCGCTGAGGATGGCTAGGTCTCCTCTGCTCCTTGCTGTCAGTTCTGCATTCTGGAGGCCTCAAGCCTGGGTGGCCGCTCAGCGCTACAGCCCCCTGCTGGTCACGGTTACAGTGACGACTCTGAACTTCCCTGCAAGATCCACTCCTCCATTCCGCAGACAGACCAGATGGGTTCACAGAGCTGGGGGGAGCCTGAGGCCACAGTGTGGGAAGGGAAGCGACGTATCGGAGCTCACGCCACTTACTACACCCAGAGCCTGCAGTGGACACGGCCATGTGCTCCCAGAGCCTCTGAAGCCACAAGTACCAATGGAAAGAAGGCGCATACCTGCCTGTCCTCCACTAGGGGCTTTCTTGGGGAATTGAGATTGACTATAATAAGCAGCTTAAAGATGTAAAATTTGTCTTAAAAATTTATCAAGTCCTTACACTGCACTTCCTCCTTTTTTTTCTCCCCCAAATAAAATATCTTGTTTTATTAACAAGCAAATGATGATAAAAATCTAACTCATGCAGCAATAACTTGTGTGGGAACATCAACCATCTGAAGTGTGTGTGGGAGCTGGGAAGAGAGTAGAAAAGGTTTTAGGCACTGTGTTCAAGCACGGGAAACTTTGTTAACTCTTACCCAGACTTTAGGTGACTCTAAGAAGCTCCACTGTATGATTTTCTAGCCCCAAACATACCAGAAGAAGGGAATTAACAAATAAAATGGGAGTAGTATTAGAGTTAAGCATGGTGCCACAGGAAAAAGGGAGTGATGACAAAACTCCTCTCAGAACCCTGGCTGGGTAGCTCAGTTGGTTAGAGCAGAGTCCCGATACGCCAAGGTTGGAGGTTTGATCCCTGGTCAGGGCACATACAAGACGCAGCCAATGAATGCATAAATCAGTGGAACAACAAATCCATGTTTCTCTCTCTCTCCCTTCCTCTTGCTCTCTACAATCAATAAATTTAAAAAAATTAATAAAAAAAAATCCTCTCAAAAATCAACTCAAAGCCTAGAAGACAGCAATGTGGGGTTATCAAGTGCCCAACCCACCTTCTCAGTGCTGGAGCAGGGGTGGACTCAGGTTTTGTGGGACCTGAAGCTTATACACGTTAAGGGATTGTCTACAAAGATACAAAACACAATTAGGTATGAAGGGGAATATTTGTTTGCAATGGGAAAGTGTGTGCACACATGCACACACGCACACACACACACACACACACAATTACTGGTCCGTTTCTTCTGAGACTGGTCTGCAGTTTGGCAACTTACCAGAACACTCTGCAGCCCCAGCTCACAGCAGCACTCACAGGTGGCGATGAAGGGGGGCCCTGGCCTCGTCAGCCTTCCGGGGAAACTGCCTCCACCCAAGGGAACATGTCGTCCTGTCCTCGGGTGAATGCCCCTGAACCCCAAAGAGGTGGGCTCCTATGCAGCTTACCTTGGTGAGAAAAGCTGGGAATATACATTTTAATATCTCCCTTCAAAAGTATAGGCAATTTTGCCTTCAAAATTTTTTTTCATTTTGAAAGTTGTCATGCAATAAACTTGACCATTGGCAGAGTGTACAGTTCTGAGAATTTTTTTGTTGTTAATCCTTACCTGAGGATATTTTTTTCATTGAATTTTAGAGAAAATGGAAGGGAGGGAGGGAGAGAGAGGTTGGTTGCTTCCTGCATGCGGCGGGATCAAATGTGCCCTTGACCTGCCCTTGACCGGGAATCGAACCCTTGACCCGTGGGGATGTGGGCGGATGCTCTAACCATTTAGCACACCAGCCAGGACCAGTTCTGAGAATTTTCACACATGTAAAGATTCATGCAGCCACTACCACAGTCAGGGTGCAGGACAGATCTGTCACCCCAAAAAACTCCCTCATGCAAGCTTATATACATTTGAAAACAATGTGAAAAGAAACAATTTCAGTTAGCTGTGACATTCAATACCACAAAATGCTTCATTTCCCCCAAATGATGGCCCAAGGAGGAACCCACGTCCCATCAGACGAATCGTAGGTGCACTTCAGGAGCAAGTGTCTAGACTGCTTCCTAGATTCTCTTTCCAACAGGTCAAAGCTTAACACTTTTTCTGCCCTCACCTTTCCACGTTGCTTATTTTATTTTATTTTTTAAATCTCTAAATTCTTTCTGAAGGTACCATCTTGAAAAACACCGTGTTCTCCAACAAAATTAAACCAGGAACTCCGAGTTTTGGCCACGGAGAATGTCCAGATGGGAACAAGTGTGGACGAACCGAGCAACCGGGACCAGGCCTCCTCTGCCAGAGTGACTTCCCTGTCGTCTCACTCTGAACCCTGCCTCGCCAACACCATGGTGACCTCGGTGACCTTGAGGCACTGACCCCTCAGTGACAGTCTCACCCAGCTGTAAAAACCCCATTCTCATGGACTCCCTAATTAAACTAGAAAGAGTGTAATCAATACCGCAGGAAAAAAAGGTGTAAGTAGAAAAAGCATGAACCAGGCAGTGAAAGGGTTTTATCCTAGTTCCCCAGCTTAGGTTGCTGCACCCAAGTCCAAAGAATCCTGCCTGACCAGAGGGCTCCGAATTTGCACTCTGAAGGGAAATCACTCACATTCAAATCCGTACTCTATTGTTTACAGGCTGGGTGACCTTGGACAACTTACTTAACCTCTCTCTGTCTCAGTTTTCCTGCCTTTGTATTAATAGCATGTACTTCACGGTGTTGCTTTAAAAAAAGACACACACACACACACACAAAAGTATTTTGTAACAAGACCTGCTGCCCAAGCAAAATAGCGTTTGGAACATGCTAGGCAGCCATATGACATCCGCTGACCATTAGCAGAAAAAAAGGGAAAAATGAAGCCATGGTTTATGAAGAGAAATCAGCTTTTCCTGGGCCCCGAGTTCTCAGAATTTATCACCAGATTCTTGCTTATTGGAAAGAAGGCTCTTCGGTATTTATTTATTTTTTACAGGAAATGCAAAGACATTTCCCATGTGACTTTTGTGAAAGGCCCAGTAAACAACATGAGTCCCGAGACAACAATGCGAAGGAACAAGCCATTCCCGGTCGGATCCTCTAACCGAGGACTGAACACAACACACCTGTGGCTCGTTTCTGGCTCCACAATAACGATGTTTTCCTCACAAAGGAGCTCTTAAGCCCCAAGCGGAGCTTCCTCTCGCTAATCCCCAACGCATTTCTATGGCATAAGAGCAGGAGGGCAAGAGCGGACCCCCGCTGTTTTCAGAACCATTTAGAAAGATAACTTGGGTTCGATGGGCTCATCCCTCCCCAATTCCGTCACCGCAAATCCTAAAGAAACAAGATCCCTAGAGGAAAGCAAGCTTCAAAAATTGACAGTGTGCAATAAATGCAGATAGACACTGTGACTCGTAAGCATTCGGTAAGGAGAAAAAAATTAAAATGAATGGCATTCATTTATTTTCCTAGCTTAGGGTTCACACACACACACGGTGGGGGGGAGATGTACCCTATACAGGTAAGGTCTGAGGACTGTTGGTTGTAAAATAATTTGTACGTTTAAAAAAATACATAAATGATAAAAAGTAAAAATCCACAATAGAAGTATGAAATGAGGGTGCCAAGGGGCACAGCACTCATCGCAACGCGGACACGCTGCCGGGGGGCTGTCCGCTGACTCCGCCGGCTTCGGCCAGGCCGGGAGCCGAGGCCTAAAGGGGATTCGGGGCGCATGCTGCCACGCTTTTTGTGGATGGTTACCATGGGAACCTGCCTCTCTGCTCAGTCGCTGAGTGTCTTTCAGCAGTCACAGCCTTGTCCCCGCCTGGCCGGGAGCAGGGGCATTAGGAAGGGGGTATGATTAGGGAGGGGTCGGTACCATGACGGACATGAAGCGAATAGACTGCTGACGGCTCAGGAAAGACGCGCGCACTCTACTGGAGGTCTCAAGAAAGAGGTGGAAATGGACGGGCTTTAGGTGTCAGCCCTAATCTATATCCTGCATGAAGTTTGGAATATCCCTTGAAGTTTCCAAACCCAGGCAACCAGAAGCTAACATGAGATATATTTTTTCCTTGTCTACTCTGAGAAGCATTCACCTGAGAAGGAGCATTTCTCCCCTTTCCCACCAGCTCTCCCGCACTTGTCCCTCACCTCGACATCCCTCTCACCCTCTCACCCCAACAAAACCTTGTCTACTCATGGTTTTTTTTTCCTGTTTTCCATCATGACTTGCATTCTGTGAAGGCAGGTCTCCATCTATTCTCCAAGCTGAACAGATAAAAACCGATTCCAAACTTGTAACACCACTGTGTCTGCTCCTGGGGCGACCAAAGGAGACGAACCCTGCAAAATCATCTGTTGTGTAAAATCCATGAGCTTTTGCCTCCAGGCAGGCCTGCTCCTGGAGCTGCCTCAGAGACTGAGGCCACGGCTGCATGGCTAGAGTGGGACACCGGCATGACCTTAATACAACGTGCGGAGAACCTCAGCGTGCATGAGCCTGTCGGTGCACTTGTCATGCTTCAAGACAACCTTGCGAATATAACTCTCGTACCCAACTTGCTTATCAGTGGCAGACAGCGGGTGGCAGACCTGTTGAGCGGAGTCGGGTGGGAGTGGGGACACGAAGGGAGAACTGCCTCATTGGCACTGCTCCTTTTGCCGTCACATGCCTCCTTTGGCCAATTAAAATTTCTTAAGACAAGGAATCAAAAAGTATAGCCAACACCTAAACAAACGCAAGCAGATCTATTTAATAATACCAAATTTAAACCTGTCAAAACAGAGGCGGTTTAAAATCACGTGAAGACCACAACGCACGTCTACCTTCGCCCACCTGTCACTTTCCAGACATTGCCTCATTTACACGCTCACCCTCAGGGGGAGGACAGTCCTGGCGAGTTAGGAGTATTTCCCGTCCCCGGATGGGATGGAAAAGTAAGGCTGATGTTGGGAATTCTAGCTTCTAAAAAGCACAGCAGGATGATGAAATCACCAAGCATCACCACACTAGGGGGGCGCAGGGACAGAAAGTCACAGGTGTCCTGAGAGCAGACAGTGAGACAGCCCTTCACCGAGCAGGCCTGGCGAGGCTCCTTAAAGGGAGCTTCCGACGGAGCAGTGACTCACGCGAGGCAGCTCAAGTGTGGTCCAGAGTAGCATGTCCTCCCTGAGGCTGCAACCGCCAACGGGATGCTGGGGAGCTACCTGTCATTGTCTTCAAAGGCCCCTGGAACAAAGCCATGGCGTTCCAGCCAGGTGTGCAGGCAGAGTGTCGTTCTGATCCACAGCCAGGACATGGGGTAGGCCTCAGACAACCTGAGACTGAGCAAGTCAGCCGCTATAAACAGGGGGTGAGTGCCAGCATCTCCCCAGATGAGCGAGGGCGCTACCACTAATATTTATTTATAGTTTACTTCTACCAGTTAGCAAAACATGAAAGAAATAGAGGAGACACTCTAGAAGACAGACTGCCTGAGTCTAAATCCAGGCTATGTCACCTGCTACCATTATCATCTTGGGAAAGTAACCATTCTAGGCCTTAGTTTTCTCATCTGTAAAATCAGGATTTTACAGGATTCTTGTGAGGATTAAATAAGATAATAGATGCAAAGAATTTAGTACAATACCTCTCAGTCAAGGGGAACAATTATTATAGTAATGTCATATCTTTGTAAGAGCAAAGCTTATGCAGACAAGTAAAATCAATATATAAGGGATGTGTGTGGTGGGGGGGTGGGGGTGGGCAGTGGTGTGTAAGTGATAGTTATCGTATTAGCCCTAATTAGGCAAATACGGTTACCTTGGGCATGATATTAAGCTCTGAGCGTCTTGGAATCTAAAGGGAAAAAAGAGCCTTTAAGGCCAAATTATTCTTATTATGTTAGTAAATGCAAAATTGATATATAACTCATCCTCAGTCAACTTGTGCATATCCTAATCCTGCCCCTGCCCCATCCTGCTTCTCTCACTTCCCTTTTCCTGAGAAAACTACCTTCATGAACCTCATTTAGGAGTGTCGCCACCTGAAGCTCTGTGTCCAGGGGACTTGACCTAAGATACCTCTGCAGCAAGGAGCCCATGATTCACTCTAGAGCCACCTCACCAACGCTGGTTAAGCCTTAATCATTGCTTTGTCACAATTTCCTTGAGATCCCTCATGAATGAAAATTAGATTTGTTTTTGTAGAAATACTTAGCACCACTATTTATAATAGTGCAAATAAATCATAATCTGAGGTCTAGAGAAGAGATCTGAATTTTATATTTTTATTTTCTCAGGGTAAATTTTATTGGCTAATGTGTGTCTTCAGTAAATTCCATGAGAGCAGAAACACTCTCACATATTTTCTTCCTAATTTCATAAATGAGGATTTTCTAGTGCTCATTTCCCTGAGGGCTTGAATTAATCAACCAATAGATCACCTACCAATAAAAAGTAGAATAGGCTGCTGAGACAAATATTGAGAATATGTTGTGTTCAGGAATCTCTGATATTCATATAAAGGAATTTAGAAACTCAGGAAAGGAGTTGATATGAACCATCGTCAACAGATTGCTAATGGATGAGATGACAGAGGACAAATGTTGCTTTTGTCTGCCCAGACTCCATTCCTTTCCTTTGCTAATAGTGCCCTGATTCCCTCTGTGGAAACACTCCTCTCCCACTCACAGTTCGTGAGGTTCTGGTTGGACACTCCCATCACCCAGCTCTAGGAATGGCACGATTCACATCTGGCCATCAGGGAATTCCAGGCCTTGGTCACAGTAACTGATTCATACAGATGGGCACTTGACCCAAGTCAGGCTGATGAGAATTCAGGAAGCTTTGCTGGCACTTCTGGGGAAGGTGCAGACATCGTGCCAGTAGAATCACGTTCTGGAGCTCCAGCTAGCTCTGTCTACACGGAGTGCCTGCCCGATAACAGAGCCAACACTGAGAAGAGCAGGGCCCAGGGACAGCGTGACGGTGTCCTGATGGCTTCTTTGAGAACTGAAATCAGCACTCCGCCATGAACTTCTCACCTGGGTCTTGTTTGTAATTTGGGTGGGGTTTTGCTCACCGGCAACCAAAACAGTTTTGACTGATAGCACCAGTAGTGTGGTGTATTTAGGGTGTTGTTCAGAAAGCCTATCCAGAGGCTGTCCTTCCTCTGGTTCTCTGAGTCCTCAGGTTTTTTCAAAGCCCAGTTAAAATATTGTTTTATCCTTACATTCTTCTAGAATCCACCAGACCTTCGTGAATCCTTCCTCACTTGAATTCCTGAAGCACCCCTGTCAGTTGTCCATTGTTATCTCTCTTGTTTGCTTCTAATATATTCACACGTCTTCTTTCCCCATATTGATTATAATAGTCTCAAGTTTAGGAGCCACATGTAATGCACCTGTTTGTCTCAGTACTTTGCATAGTTTGGGGTCTTAATAAATGTTTATTAGTGATGCATATCAAGGGCTTCGGCATCTGTGATCCAGTTTGTAATTCCATCTCAACTACGCCCAGCACACGCCCAGCATATACACATACCCCCAGCCAAACATGTATGTACCCTGTACACCCCCCAATCAAACACGGACACATCACACATACACCCAATACGTGCATATATACCAAGTACCCCCCCCCCATAAAAAGCGTACACACATACATATACCCAATTGGCACAGGTGTATTGAATTTACTGAGGCGGGTCAGCTCCTTCTTGTGTATTTGCCATGAAGTCCCTACTTGGGAGAGGACAACGGAAAATTCTAGCAGCTGAGGGCCTTAGAATTCATAAGGATCGACTTGGTTCCTCCAGCCCATCCCAACTGAAATTAAAAGGAGTGAAGAGGGTGAGAGCCATGCTGAGGAGAAAGGAAGGTCTGAATGAGTAATACCCGCCCAAAACGAGGGCCTGTGTTGCTAACTGGCTCCAGAGCAAAAGCAATCCGGTGAATTTTTGCTGCATCATATGTGCATGTTAGAGCAGACACGCAGATGCATCCAGGCACAGGCCCTGAGATAAATTACATAGGACTTGTACGGAACAGGATCTGGGCGGGGAAGAATTTTAATAGCAATGCAAAATATGAGTCAGGCCTCAGCTCTCCCCCGCAGGCGTTTCCAACTCCCTGACCTCGGTTTCATCACCGCTCTCGGGCTGGGGCGCTGGGAAAAGGCCTCTGAGAAGCCAGGCGTATGCTCCCTCCCCTTCAGCTTCTCTGGGTGAACGGGGCTAAGGGTTACATAAGGCGATGCCTGCCGACGAAAAACATGGGTTTTAACAAAAGTTCTAAAGAAAACAGTCCACAGGTGGGAACACGCAGGAGCCAGAAGTCACCAGGAGGGCAATGTTTCAGCAGCTATTGCCGTCTCAGTGAGTGTCAGGGGGGCCCCTCTTTGTAGAATGTCACAAACAGTGATGGAACAGCCAACCTACACTGACTATGTACCACGTGCAAGGACCACACTAAGCACTTCAACATGTCCCCTCACTACACCCTTCCTCACCTGGGTTCAGTCGTATCAAAATTCCGATTTTACAGATGGGGAAACTGACGCTTACGGAGGGCAAGTAGCTGATCTAAGACGGAAACTGTTCTAGGACTCAGGGTCTTCTTGCTCCATCCTTTGAAACCCTCCATAATATTTTCTCTCTGTGAAATATCCAGAGAAAGTTTTTCTCCTTTTTTTTTTTTTTTTTGACAGGAGACATTAGGGAAGACCTGATAAAATTACAAAAATCAAAGCACCTGCCAGTTCCTAAGGACCTCAAGTGCCCACTGTGTAAATAAGGCTTGGGGTGACTTTTACAGAGCAGCCCGAAGTCCTGGCTCCCAGGGTGTAGCCACCTTGGCTCCCTGGTTCTGCGCATGGAACCTGCTCTGAGTATAGCCTGTTTCCACTGGTAACTTTCCTGTTAAAACAGACGGGGGTGTGGGGCAGGCCATGGAAGAAATACAACATCACATTCAAACGACAAGGCGAGCCTGAGGTCCGTGGCCCCCAACGGGCTGCAAACGGAGCATTTCGTGAGCTTGGAGCCAAACAGGAGGGGCCCATTCTTTCCACCTCCCTTTACAGACGTTTAGTTTCCAAGGTTTTGCCGCTGCCTTTAGTTTTGTTTTTCTTAACCGATCTCCACTCCCAGTCCTGGAGCAGGGAGCAATGCCCTTCCCTGGACCCCAGCTGCCCTTAGAAACCTCGCGGTGGAGTTTAGCTCTAAGCCACTTAGAAAGGCTGTGGCCTCCAGAAGCTCAGGGCTTCTGGCATTTTCAGAAAGGGATCCTCTCTCCGTCCCTCCCCCACCGAATCCAAGTAGCTGAGGACAGGAGTCAGGGCCAAGGAGGTTGGCAAGGGCACAGACCTGGGCTCGGCCTCACCTGCTGGGGGTCGCTGGGGGACACCGGGGGCCCGTGGAGCGCACTCAACCAGCCAGGCCACGGCTGACTGGGCCGCGCTCTCCCCCGAAACTTTGCCCAAGCAGGTGGCTTTTGCAAGTATTTGAGCACAATGAAACAAAGGAAGCCGCAAGCTCGGGAGCTCCAGGCCACCGGGAGAACGCGTCCTGCCCTCAAGCTTCTGTCACCACCTCCCCACTCCCCTGTCCCCCGAAGTGGCTGGAGATCTGAGGAAAGGAAATAGGAACAGCTGTTCCTGAATCCTCATTTCTTTCATTTTTCTGCAGAAACCAGAAAGCGATCACAGGAATGAGGTGCGCTGGGGCACACACGAGGTGTTTTGCGACCCCCCCCTGGAATCACTTGCCTGCGAAGGAGTTCAGACCGGCGGCGTTCCCGTCTGCGAGGAATCCAGCCCGTGGCTCTCCCGGCTTCCCTGGGAACTGAGGAAGGCGACGACACAAAGCTGCCCTCTAGTGGACAAGGGGAAGAATGAAGCGTGGAAAACGCGCCAGCCCCCAGAGAAATGGGATGATGGAGACTTGACTGCAGGTGGGGAAACTGAGCAGCTGACTGAGAGTTTGCGGGCGCGGCTCAGGCTGAATGTGCAGACCACGTGCGGGAAAATTTGACCTGTTACACCAGAAGTGTAACGGCTTCTCATGCAGGAGTGACATCGGAAGGGAGAATCATTGGGTTTGGAGTGGGCTGTGCCTGGCACTGCAGAGTCATGTGCCTGTAGGTGGCTCAGTCCTCAGCTGTCTCATATGCCAAGCTGGGATAATCGAACCTCTCTTGGGGAGTGTGGTGAGGACCAGGGGCATTTTGGAGCGCGCTATTTGTTCTAAGATTACACTGCAGGGACTCAGCCACGTGGCGCAGTGGTTAAGCACCCAGATTTGGCAGCAGCAGGACTGCCTGGGTTGAAATTCGCTCTGTCATTTACGAGATATATGACCTGACTCTCTTTGTGCCTCGGTTTCCTCCCCTACTACCCGAGGATAACCTACTTGCCTTCTAGGGTCGTTTTGAGCAATGAGTGAATCCATGTTTGCAAAGTGGATGGAACATTATTTAACAACATGGCAAATGCTTGTTAAAAATTCATCACATTCCACAGTCAAACGGAAAAGTGCGTATTGAGCACCTATTACATGCCTAGCACAGGGTTAAGAGCACAAAACTATTTTTAATCTAGCCACGGAATAATAGTAAAAACAGCTAAGGTTTATTAAGCACTTACAAAGTGCCAGGCTTAGAAGCACTTTCTATGTGCTTCCACATTTAATATTACTATTAAACAGCAGCTAGTTAGAAAAAGCACACACTATGATTCATTGATAGGAAACTTTAGAAAGACTAATTTGTAACTTAAAGTGATAGAACACAAATGTGGATGCCTGGGGACCGCATGCGGGATTGGGATTGGACTGGTGAGAGACACAAAGAAAACTTCTCAGGCCACAGAAATGTTCTGCATCTTGAGTGTCAGTGTGTATCTGTTAGGACTCATTGAACGACATACTTTAAATGTGTTCATTTCATCTGTATAAGTTTTACTTTAATAAAGTTGCTTCAAAAAAGAAACGAGAAATGTCAATAAATTGAAATGTATGGAATTTAGATTAGAACAAATATTTTTTTAAATTTAAGGCAGCGATAAATATAGAAATGGTGCCCTGATCAGTCTGGCTCAGTGGTTAGAGCGTCGGCCCTCCGCCTGAAGGGTCCCAGGTTCGATTCTGGCCAAGGGCATGTACTTCGGTTGCAGGCTTGATCCCTGGCACGGGTCGGGGTGCGTGCAGGAGGCAGCCCATCGATGTGTCTCTCTCACATCGATGTTTCTCTCTCTGTCCCTCTCTCCCTTCCACTCTCTGAAAAAAGCAATAGAAAGAATATCCTTGGGCGAGGCTTAAAAAAAAAAAAGAAATCTACTCACACATTAAAAAACCATATAACACATAGGAATAAATTTAGCAACAACAGATTAGGATATAAAGAAGAAAAGCATAAGCTGTTAAAAGATATAAAATAAGACCTCAGTCAGTTGACATTCCATCCTGGGTGGAAAGGGTTAAAAGTCTCAACAAGATACATTTGATCCAAATGAATACAATTAAATAATATAATTAAAGGCCTGTTTGGTTTGGTTTTGCTTCTGAGGTAAAGTGAGGAGAGACAGTCTTTTTTTCTTTCCGTGTTTCATTTTGTAGTTTCTATTGCTCTGCCCTTAAGCTCGGGAATGTTTTCTTGTGAACGTGTCATACACCGTTCATCTCACTGTACGTTTCCATTTCAGACGTTACAGTGTTACCTCTAGAAGTTCAATGTGGTTCTTTTTAAGTGTCATCTCTATCTTTACCATGCTCAGTCTTTTTTCTAGCTTGAATGTATGGAATATAGTTATAATGACTGTTTATGATTCTTATCTACTAGTTCTATCATCTGTGTCATTTGGGGTTGATTTTGATTTTTTTTTTCCTTCTTATTGTGGATCATATTTTCCTGCTTCTTTGCATATGTCTGGAATTTTTTATTGGATGCTATAAATTAAAAAAAAAATTATGTGCTGGGTGTTATTTTTATTACTATAAATGTAGTTGAGCTTTCTTCTGGAATGTAGTGAAGTTTCAGTTTTTGCTTTCAGCCCCCTAAGGTGGGCCTGGAGCAGCCTTTAGCCCAGGGTTACTCTAGTCCACTACCGAACACAGACAAGACCCTTCTGAGCTCTCTCCCCAACACCCCGATTTTCTGCTCTAGCTGGTGGGAGCAGGAACTCGCCCCAGCCAGTGCAACCCCCAGGTGTTAACCCCTCGCAGCCAGTGGTTCTCAGCTGGGAGCAATTTTGCCCCACAAAGGATATTTGCCAATGTCTAGAGACATTTTTGGTTTTCACAGTTCTGGGTGGGGATGGGTGTTGCTACTGACATCTAGTTGGTAGAAGCCGGGATGCTGTTATTCTACAGTGCAGCCCCCCGAATAAAGAACTGTCTGTCCCAAAAGGTCCGCAGTGCTGAGGGTGAGGAACCTGCCTAATCCTTTCGGGTGGCTTCTCCCTGGGCTCCGGGTAGTGTCTTCATAGGTAAGCGATAATCAGAGCTCCGCAGCGCTCGCCTCTTGGCAATTCTGCCCTGGACTCCGGCCGGCCGTTGTCACCTCCTCTGGCCTCACAACTCCGTGTCCTCAACCTAAGCGGACCGCTGGGCGTTGTTTGCGCCTCCAACCCACCCTGAATGCAGCCAGGAAACTCCCCAGGCGGTAAGTTAGAGCAATGTTAGGGTTCCCCTCATGTGTTTCTCTTCTCTAATGGACTGCTCTTCTACCTGCTTGATGTTCAATGTCTTGGAAGACATTTTTTCTTACATTTTGTCTGTTTTTTCATTGAAAAAAATGTTTCCCAGGCCAAATGATAAATTATATCTCTGTTACTACGTCTTGTGATAGACAAGCCCTGCGTTTGATATTTTTTAAGAATTAATTAAAATGAAATCCTTGATCTAGATTGGGGGTCAAAGCTAGTTGTCCATAGCTGAACCTATCTCAAAGAGTGCTTTGGTTGTTTAATTTTTTCAAACAAGTTGCCAATACTGAAAAATAATGGAGTTTTCATATACGAATCCAGATTTCCATTTATTTTTGAAACACCTTTTCTGGGGCTATCTCAAAACAACTGGAGGGTACTGAGAAGGCTAACCTTAAATTCCAGGGCTTGGGAATCCTTGCTTTGCCCTTTCTCAGCAAATTTCTTTTTGCTGAAAGGGAAAGAGGAATGAGAGGGGGTTATTTTGAGAAATCCACCTCCAGATTAAGAGTTAATTGTAAACACTTCTGTTCACATTCTGTTTTTCAGAAAATCATCTCATCAATCTGATTAGGACCACCTCCCTCAGTCTAGTCTATTTGCAAAATCTGTTTTGACAGCTCTGAGCAGAAGGGTCCCTAAAGGAAATATCAGATACCCACCTTATCATTTTATACAAATCATATTTTGCACTCTGTGATCTGAGCGTAATTATATTCAGCTCTGGAGCACAAATACACCCCCCCCCCCACATATAAGCTCTATTCACATTTTTGCACACTAACTCAACCCATGTTTTTCTGTGCTTTTCTGGAACAGCTCTGTGGTCTCTATCTGCAGCCTTCTAATATTGTCTTCTTAGTTGATTAATTAGATTGACAATCTCCTTTTGAGCAGAGGAAAGAACAGGAATCCTGGAAGAAGTAAAATGTCAAAGCATGTTTTTGGATTTTAGATTCGTAAGCTAAAGATAAAATCTGCCTACCAAAGATTAAGAAAACCAGCAAATATGTAGGGTGGAAGATGTATACTCTGTGAATTCATGACCCAGAGCTGCGCACAGGTCAAAGTGCAAGAAGAAACAGAGGCCACTCCTTGACTGGCTTAGATTTTAGGAAAAAATAAAGAACAATTAATCATCAAACCAATTAGATCTCAAGTCTTGTTCATTCCCTGAAAAACAACAGAGACAATAATAAAAACGATGCTTTAGAAATTCACGTTTTCATGAATAAATATTTTACAGGCTTATGAAATTTTTAGGTTTAAAGTATAATCCTACCCTTTATGGTAGGCCGCAGAACCCAGGGTGGGCCGCAGAACCAGCGGACTCCCTGTGAGCACTGGGACCCTACGTCTGCCTCCGTGTCGTGGGGCGGACAGAACTAGTTCGGTCCCTACGTGCCTTCCAGCTCTCCAATTCAGTGACGAAAGGGCTGCTCACTGGTTTGGCGACTTAGGAAGCAGCCTCATCAACAGAAGGCCATGTTCCCAGGGCATTAAAATTGGGATATTACGAGAAAAATGGTAACAAAGATATTCTGACTGCCTGGTGGCCTGCAGGATAGGCTACAATTTGGCGCCTGGGATGGGAAAGGGGATGGGATTATGGCAACGGCACGTGCCTGTTAACACCTACCTTCGTTAATCTTAGAATTACCGTGCTATTCTCAGGCACCAGATCCATCCAGTGTCGGAGGTTTGGGCCGTGGATTGTGGATGGTAACCTGGCAGTCCCACGGACTCTCTCCCACCTCTTTTTGTCATCAGGTCCCCCCTTCAAACCTGCCTCCCCTCCGAACTAAGTGGTGAGAAGCCTCTTTCTTTCCATGTCAAGGATGAAATCCCTACCTCCCCAGAACAACCACCGAATCACTGGATAGTCCTTTTTATCACTTATGATTTTCATGTGATCCTCTTTATCAATTTTCAAAATATATTTTTAAGAGGCTTAAGAGGTGGATAACTTGCCCTGGGAGTAGAAAAGCAAATAGAAACAGACTTTATCACACTGTTACGCTCTGGTTTAATATGATTTCTTAGTAATTTGTGCTTCAAGAAATGTGTATCCTCTGCTCAGCCTTACCAATTAATGTACTCTGTGCATTTTCTCACTGGGTTTTCTCCGGCCCATGTTCCACAGAGGGCCACAGCTCTTCTCCAGGGATAATATATGTGAAGAGCAGGGACCCTGGCTCTTTGGTTCACTCAGTTTGATGTTTCATTCAAAGCGTCATTGAGACTCATTGTCTCAAAGAGGTATGTGCACCCCCATCTTTGTTGCTGAATTATTCACAATAGCCAAACATGGAAACAACCTGACTGTCCATCAGCGAGTGAATGAATACGTGAAAATTGGCACGCATATATCCTGCACAGTGTTATATGTCAACTACATCTCAATAAAGCTGAAAAAACACGTTAAGAAAAAGCGAAGTGCCATTGAGTAAAAGTCTGTCATTGGTAACAATGGCCGCACTGAAATGTACCTTCTTTGCCAAACCTTTACCGAAACGATGGAACAAGCTGACGGTCATCAACGGCATGCTCCGAGGAGAGAGAATCCAGACACCACGGCCCCCCGATGGCACACTACCACCTATCTATGAATATTGTTGCCCAAACCGTGGACTCTGAGTCAGATCAAGTCGTCATATCTAACTACCACTTTGTGGGAAACACCAGGGTCAGAGGGCGATGTTATCACTATAGGAATGCAACCAGCGAAATCCAGAACCTGGAAAACTAGACGGAATAAATGCTCAGACTTCTTCAATAAATTGCTAGGAAAAATAAAAAAGGGGAGAGAGGAAGACGTCTAGATTCAAAGAATTAAGTGACACGTCAACCGGATGGATCCTGATTCAAACCAACCAACTGTAAAACCAACAAAGAAAACCAAAAAAAAAATTATATAATTTTAAAACATTTATATTTATATTTAAATATAAAAATATATAAATATTTTTATATTTAAATATAAATATTTTAAAATATATATACACTATATATATTTTAAAGAACCCTTACCTTTAGGGCTGTCTCTATGGGAATAAGTGGCTTAGATGGCAGGGGTTTCTGTGGCCTGTGGTGGAGAGAACAGGGTGGGGTTACAGCATGAACTGAACGAGCGCGACCATGAGCCGATGGTTGTAGCTGGACCACAGCTCCATGGGGGGGGGGGGTGTCCATTGCTTTCTACTTTCCTGTACGTTTGAAATTTTCTGTCATTATGTTTGAATTAATAAAAAATACATCACAAATCACAATGAATACTGCCTATTACTTCTTGGAGCTGCTCAACAGTCTGCAGCGCAGGTAAGTTTACGGCCTCGGCCCTTCCTCGTGGGCACCGCTTGGCGGGTGGGCGCTGGAACCCGCCCGCCCCGGCCGAGGAGCCGACGGAAGACGCCCGGGGCAGTGCAGCCGGTGAACCCCAGCCCGGCCGGGGCCTTCGAGTCCTCGGGTCCAGACCCCGGGTCCCCCCAAGCGGGCAGACGCTTCGGAAGGGGCGGCGCGGGCGGGATGGCGAGAGCCTGACTCGCAGGCGCCTCTGACCTGAGAGGGGAAGGGCCGGGGCGGTCCTTGCGCGCCGTGGCCGCCAGGTGGCGAAGGCTGCGCGCCGCCGGAGGGGAACGGCGGCCGCGGCCGCTCCGAGACCCGGCGAGACCCGGGGCCACGGGCCAAGGGCAGGCACGGTCCCCTCTCCCGCCACCCGCGCGGGGAAAGCGGAGCGCACCCTAAAATGGCAGGAGTTTCTGTTCGAGCCTTGCTGCCTCCACAAGAGCTTGTAGAAGGAAGTTTCGGGATATTTAAGGAGCCGGGATTGGGGGGGCGGGGTACAGTTGGGAGCGCACGCCCTGCTGCGTAACATAAGCAGTGACCCCGCGCTCTGCGGGCTGTCTGGGACCCCACGGGCCGGCGCTCGTCGGGGACCATCGCCCAGGGCCTGCTCGGCGTCTGGCGCAGCCAAGTCCTTTCCCGGGTGATCTCCACGCGCGCCCCCCGCGGCGCGCACAGGACACCGCGGCCGGCGGAGGACCGGGCAGAGGGCCGGACGCACGGCCAGCAGACGTTACTTTTCCTTTGAGCCGTAGCGAGGAGAAATGCGGTGGCCGCCAAGGTCAGAGTCCCTATCTTGTTCTTTAAAAAGGTTTAACTTCTGGCTGACTCAAACCGCTCAGCTCTTGGGCGGGGGAGGAACCCCAGTCCGTGCCAGGCTCGCGCGGGCGGGAACCCCCGAGAACCCCAATCGTACGCGCTGGGCCCGGGCCTCTGCGAGTCGTAGGAGGGAAGCGGATCCCCGACGGAGGCGGGCGCAGGTGGGTGGATTCCGCGGGTCCGCGCCCACCCGAGCTGGACGCGCGCACTAGGAGCCTAAGCTGGAGGGCTGGGGGTGGAGGGGTGGGGGTTTCACAGAATGGGGCGCAGTCAGGCTCGCCAGCATAGCTGTGCAAGATGCCTTCTAAAGGAGCCTGCCGACGACTCCCCAATCTCCGCGAAGGGAAAGCCAAACTTTTGCCGTCGGCGTGCAGCGGGGTGGGGGTGGGGGGGTAATCGCGGCCGCGGCGGGCAAGCGGAAGGGCGCAGCGTCCAGGACAGTGGGAAATGAGTGTCATTTCATAATTTTTGACCCCACTGGAGGCTCCATTTCGATTAAAATCCAGAGACCTGCGGGAATGTTTGTATTCCGAGCGTTTCCATGACACCTGCATACTTTTCAAATAACCCGCATCGCTCCCCTCTTCCCCCCGCGCGGGTCCGCAGGGAAGGAAGGGACGGCAGACGGGAGGGGAGACGGTGACTCACCCGGGTTTAAAGTTAATCCCCGGCGTCTGGAAAGGAAGGACGCTCGGACCCGGCGCTGGCTGGGAACCTGCGCTCTCCCGGCGGAGCCGCAGCAGGCTCCCCGCGGGCTCCAGACGCCGGCCCCGGGTCAGGCGCAGCCCGGGGCGCGCTGGTGCGTGTCTGCCGCCCCCCCTCCCGATTTCTTTCTGGACTGTTCCAGTCTTTCCCAGTGGGCGGCCCCCCACCCCATCCCCAGGTTAGCTACCCCCATATCCCAGCAATTCTCAGCCTCAGCGCCTAGGGAGGGGGAATCCTGGGACCAGGAGGGGGCACTAACTCCTGCTGGGGCGGGTGGCGGGTTGGAGGAAGGTCCTGCTCTAGTTCTCCCCAGAGCAGAAACGACTTCCAGGGGCTACAGGTGGGCTGCTCCCCCCCCTTTCTTTATTGACTTAAGCCCTAACCACCCAAAAGTGTTGATGGAAAGGACCCATGTGGAAAGGGGCAGATCGCATTTCCAGCTCAGAGTCGAGTCCTTTTGGCACTTCGTTTTCCCCTTTCCTTGCGACCTATTTACCTGTTTTAGTGTTTTAGTGTTTTTTGTTTTTTTTTTTTTGTCTGGGGCAGGAACGGAGGCGAAGCGAACCCCGGCGAGCCAGCGGCCCCCCAAGCCGGTGTCTCCAGGCTGCGCCCGGACGCCGCCCGCGCGGGCGCGAACCCGGGACCCTCGCCGAGAATGTAAACAAGCCGGGCGCGGAGCCCTTGATCTTGACTTAAACAGAGGCTTGTTTATCGGTGTCATCCTAGGGGGATTAATTAGATACATCTCTTCACAATTTGGCGTCTGACACTCCATCTCAGGAATGCCTTATCACAAGGTGTTAATTGGAGCCACTCAGCCACTAACGTTTCCATTAAACACTGTGAGGGACTTTTCACAAGTACCAGGTTCTTTTTACTGTGCGGTGCAGAAATTCACGGGACTCGACCTAGCCCGGGGCCAGCGTGGGCCTCCTCCCGGCGGCGACGAGCAGTTTGGGGTGCCCTGGAGCGCGGGACCGGGGAGCAGCGCCCCGAAATTCCAGGGCACCTCCCTACGCGCCGGGGCTCCTTGGGGACGCGAGGGGCTCGCGCCGGCGGAGTTAGGGGACCCCCCTCCCCGAGTCGGGAGGTCATCACGGAGGCAAACGTGACCGCTGTCACTCAGGGAGCTTTTTCCCGAATCTTGGAAAATCATTTTTATTTTGGTGACAGAAGGACGCCTGTGGTTGAAGCGGTAGCAGAAGTAACGTGAAACGCACTCTGTAATGAAAGCACAATAAATAGCTTTGCTTGTCCAAAACATATATATGTAAGAATAAAAAGAGTAAGTATACATACACCCAACTTCACAGCTTCCGCTTCCAGCTCGTGTGACAACGCGGGCGGCTTTGGCAAGTCGTGTGGAACCCGCACCGTCGGGGACGCGAAGCTCGAGTCCCAGCGCCAGGGTCACGGGCGGCGCGGGGGGCGCACGGGCGCCCCGCGGGCGAGGGAGCGGGGAGCCGGGGGAGGCGAGGTCCGAGCTCCCCGCGGCCGCCTCTGGACGCGGGAGGGGTCCCGGCCCGGGCTCCCCCCGGCGGCTAATCCTCTTAGCGGCTGCATTTCCGCGCCGCGGTGGCAGAAAGACCCTCCGGGCCAGACCTTCGCCCCGGGAGGGCCCGGAGGGGGCGGGCGAGGTTTGCAGGCTGGGCCCGCAGCCGGCCGCCGATAAGCCTGGCGGGACGTCTCGCGGCGGGGACAAAGGGCCCTCCGCCCATCCTGGGCTTAACTCTGCGGCGGGCCCGGGGCTCAGCCGGGGGAGGGGTGGCCTCGCCCCAGCCGGGCAAACGGCCCCGGGGCGGCCGATGGCCGCAGCAGGCGCGCGGGGACCCTCGCGCAGGCGTCGCGCCCCCGCGCAGCCAGTGTCCGCGGCGAGCTCGGGGCGGGCGCAGCGCCCCGGCCCCCGGCTGCGGAGCGCAGCCCGCGCCGCGCCTTGGCCGCAGGTGGGCGCAGGAGCCGAGCCCAGGGCGCCCCGCTCCCCGCCGCTCCTCGTGTGCCCGGAACTCGTGGGCGCTGCGAGGGCCTCGGGGGTTCCCGGGGAGCCCACACAGGTCAGGGACGGGTGGCCCCAGGGGAGCCTGAGGAAACGGCGCAGAGCGCTCGGTGCTCACGGGCCGAGGTTTCCCGGGTTTGCGTTGGCCGGCTGCGGGCAAACCTTGCATCTGGGCGACCCCCCCCCCCATACCCATTGTCCAGACTTCCCAGTGCAGTGAGGAAATAACCCCATTCAAGTTCGAGAATTAAAAAAAAAAAAAAAGATAAAACGCGCCCCCCCCAGCCCCCTGACTAGTGTCCACTGAGGCTCCAGGACCTTCCGTGGCCGCGAGAGGAGCCGGTGACCCGGGCGGGGGAGGCGGCAAAGTCACATCTTTAGGGTAAAACCCGTCGTACAGAAGACAGAGCTATGCCTGTTCCCTTGATGAACCACATTTATTAAAAAAATGACTAACACTGTACATAAAAAATCCAAGGTCTCTAAAAAGCCGATAGGAGCTGTGGCGTCAGGTGTGACTTTCTTCACATTTACCAGGTGGGGGTGGCGGGGGTGGCGCAGGGAGACGATGAAATAGTTTTCCTTCGACAGGGTTCAAGTTGAGTACAGAGTAGCCGGACACATTCTTAACCATCTAGAAAGCGAACAGAATATTCCCAGACACGGCTGGGACGACAGAGACACGACCCCCGGCCCCTGCGGCTGTCCTCAGGGGATCTGCAGAATTCCTTACAAAGCCCGAAGCACCAATTTTACATCACCTCAGACACCTATGTAGACTATTTGTACAATATATGCCACGTTGTTCTACAGTGTATCTAAGCACACACATCTGTACACTTTAAATTTTTCTTTCTTTTATGCTTTATTTGGGGGGGGTGACGCCCTCACTTGTCCTCCCCCGAGTCCTACGGGCCACCCCGGCACACAGCAGAGGCCTGGCGAGCGAGGGAGGCAGTCCTGAGCCAGGGCGGACGCGGCCTGTCCTGAAGGCCTGGGAGGAGGCCTCCAAGTCAGGGGAAACCAAGTCAGACTTCACCAAAGTCCGTCTGGCCTCCCAGGCCTAACATCTTTCGTCCCTAGCAGAAGGTAACGGCAAAGAGAGTCCCCCCATTGAAGCTTAAGGACCAGCCCTTCTCTTCTAGACGCAAAATACCTTACCGATTCTGGGCTTCTGTAGGCTTAGAGATTTAAAAAACAGAAATAAGGACCCACGCGTTCCACTCATCTGATAGCGCTCAGCACTCCGTCTTCACAGCCCCACTCTCTGGATGTTTAGTGTTTCCAATAAATAAATCCAGGACCTCGGATAACCTTCAAATTTTAAAACACTTCCAAGTCCTCCATTAACTTTATTTATCTTTTTATTTTTTAGAAAGGGACAATGCAATGCTAGGCTTGTTTCAGTCACCTGCAGCAATCGAAAAGCTTTGGCACCTTCTCTTAGAGAGTTGCACAGGATGGGACGCACCAAGGTGGAAGGCAAACATCTTTTTGGCAACCTAGGCAAAGAACAACAACAGCGACCACGCACACCACCAGGTTCATCTGCAACAAGGTAGCTCCTTTGGAGGAGGTTAGAATAACTCTTTAGGGAGTTGTGTAAAAAGCGTAATACCCCCCCATGCCTTTCGAGGCGTCTTTACTGTACTCTTCAGCGTTCATGTCCTCGCACTTGATGGAGGGAGAATTTTCATTGCTGGAGGTGCTGGGAGACAGCCGCCTTCGCTTACAAGCGCTGGTGTATATGCCCGAGTCGTTGGAATCCAGAGACTTGATGGAAGGGGGGGTCTCTATCCAAGAAGAGCTAATTTCTTCTTTGACTTTCTCCTTGGAGAGCTGATCTTCAGAGAACGCAGGGGGGCTTGTTCTGGAGGTCCATGGGAGCCCCGCTGCCATCTTCCTCTGGTAAGAACCTCGACCTCCCCACCCTGCCATTGCAGGGAAGGCTGGGTCAGGGTAATACCCCAGGGCATGGGATGTCTGGAGGGGCAAGGACTTAATACCATACGGGAGCAAGGTGCTGGAAGTGTACTCAGACTCATAGGAACCGATGTCTAGTTTGTTGGTCCCAGGTTGCTGCACAGGCGTGACAAGCCACCGCTGGGGAGGGTTGGACAGATCTTCGTTCTGTTGGGGTGAAAGGAGGCCGTTGGTTTGTGGCACGGTTCTCTCGCCATTATAATATCGGGCTTGAGGTAAAGTGTTGACAAAGGGCTCCGGGAAGAAGGACTGAACGCCGTACCGACCTCCAGGGACAATCTGATGGGATCTAGGAGAATCCGTGGGAGATGGAGTTAACCTGTCATTTTCGGAAGCGGTGTACATGCTACAATATAAAGAGAAACACTTAAAAAAACCCCAAACACCCCAGTGTTGTCCCCAAACAAACCAAATTCCCAGAAATGAAAAAAGCACTGGTGTGTTGCCGTGGAGGGACAGAGGTAGGAGATGCCCTGGCCCCTTTACCCACCAGGTAGGAAAGAGTTCCCTCCCGGGCATTAAGTATTTAAACTATAGGAAATCCACCTTTGCAAATCCTAGGACTTGAGGAGCTCAGATAAACTCTCCTTGTCAGTGTGACGGGAGGAATGCCAAATTTAAAATGCATTTGCAGAGCCTTGCATTTGATGTGAAAATGACATCCTCTTAGTTTCGGGTTTTTCTTATGTAAAAGAAAAAAAAAGAGGGGGGTGGGCGGAGTAATAATACTTGCTCCTGAGGGGATAAAAAAGTTGGATCAGATGGAAAGGTATGTAAATGAAGATTATGAAAATTTCAAGTCTCCACTCAAATGTTAAAAAAAAAAAAGCTCATTTTAAAGCCCTTAACATTTCTTTAGAAATTAACAAAACCCTTCCGTGAAAATTACGAAGCAAGATTAGTCAAGGCAAAAAAAAAAAAAAAAAAGTAAAAATGAAAGCAGGTAAAAAGCTCAAACATGAAAGCTCCTCCTAGACTAGGTTCTCAGGAGTGTCCGATGGTGAATGTCCTGTCCAAAGACGACATGCAAGTAGGAAAAGCAGCACTTACGAATCATAGTTGTCCCTGAAGCCTTTTGCAAAGGGGTTATGGTCAATCTTTAATTGAGTTATCTAGACAGGGGAGAAAAATAGTAGTTGAGTGCTTTAGCAGGCCGGGCCCAGCTGCCGAGGGTCTCGGGACGGGTGGGACACTCACGTCGGTGTTTTGGTAGGCAGTCACGGCAATGAACTGCGTTTCTGAGAAGGTAAAGGTCTGCGTCTTCGAGGGCTCATTCAAGTCCTCCACGCCATCCTCCGTGACTTCAACAATGTGCAGTCGGGGTTGGTACTTGTGTAACGACTGGAGGACTATCATCTGGAAATGGGACAGGAACAGAGCAGCCAAATCGAAAAAGTCTCTTAAAGACTCAACAAAAGTAGATTTTAACAAACCACGTGTTTGTTTGTTTTTTGTTGGGTTGTTTTTTTTTAATCCTCACATGAGGATATATCTTTTCCATTGCTTTTCAGAGAGAGTGGAAGGGAGAGAGAAACGTCAATGGTACAGCGACTGGTTGCCTCCCTCACACACCTTGGGCGGGGAGAATGGAGCCTGCAACTGAGGTGCGTGCCCTTGGGCGGAATCAAACCTGGGACCCCTAACCACGGAGGAAACCAGCTAGGGCCAAACCCCGTGTTTTGGAATGGGGCTCCTGCTTGCTCCCCACCAGCAGCGACCTTTTGTCTATTGCCGTGGTTAAGATCTCATCATTGCCCTTGTTGAAACTTAAAACATAGCTGTATTAAGAAACACTCTTTCCTCTTGGTTTCCTAAGTCCCCCAAAGATTTCCGTATTTCTCTTCCTAATAGTCAACTCCCTGTTACTGAACTCCAGTAAGAAAGTGAAAATGAGAAAGGTCGAAAGGAAAAAAAAAAAAGCTTAGAAATAGGAGAGTAAACAGGGAACACGGCAAAAAAAAATACAGTGAAGGGTATGGGAACTTGTTACAAGAGAGATGGATAGCCAAGGACACCCCCCTCCTCGGTCACTCTACCTGAGTGTTGTTGTTATTGGCACCTTTGTTATTGGTGAGTTTTAGTTTCCCAAAGGAAATCTCCTGTCTCATCCAGTGGGAACCAGTATTGGGAGACTCTGGGTGGACGTACATTTTGTTGCCTAAGAGAAAATGAAACAAACACAGAACCTAAGCGTTCAGGGCTGTTCACAAACGAGGGCGGCGGGAGGGAGGTCTGACCGGCTATGGGCAAGGTGTAGGAGCAGGCCTCGGGCCGATCCCCCAGCGGAGCTGCTTCAGGCCGCGGAGGCCGGCGGGCTCCTCGCCCCTCGGGCCCTGCGCTTCCCGGGACCTCCCTTGGACCAAGTGCTCATCTTGACAGTGCCTCAGGATACAAAAAGGGGGCCCACAGGAGACGCCTCCTTGGTTCAAATAAAGCCGTAAGGGCAACATCTGATGGAAATGGCTGCATCTTTATGGGCTGAGTTCAGCCCTGGGGAGGGCTTTCTCAAGTGGAAATTAGGATGCCAGGAGCCCCAGCCACCCTTGCCACCCCGGAGAGCTGATGGCAATTCTCTTCTCAAACGTGGGCATCGGGGGGCTGCAGCAGGGTCGTCACGGTTGGAGCTCTGTGCACCGGTCAGCAAGAGACCTGACTTAGCAATTCTCTGTCTTAGTCAAACGAGACAAAGAAGCCGGTGCTAACACCTCTGGGCTCCGGGCGGGGGAGATGCGTGTGAGCGCGTGCTGGGGGCACCCGCGCGCCCCTCACCCTGCATGTTGTTGTCGGCCTTGCCGCAGGTCACCCACTTGCCCCCCTGGAAGCGCCAGTGGTTGGGGTCGGCCAGCACCACCTCGACGAACACGTTGTAGTGGGCGGCAGGGTTGAGTCCGTTTATGTTGAAGCTCAGGAAGGGAAACATGCGCCTGTTCGGGGAACAGAGCGGGGAGAAGCGGTGTAACCGCCGCGGCGCAGGCCCGCTCGGCCGGGCCGCGGGGCAGGGTCGGGCACCGCGCTCAGCGCCCACGGAGCCCACAGAACTCCGGCCGTGTTTCTGCGTGGGCAGCTCTCTGAACATCCCTCCTCCAAAATTAGTTTGCCCCACGGTCAGTACTTCCCAAAGTCACGTGCTTCTGCGCCCTCTCCCCGCTCACGTTTTCGACTTTTTAACACGCTCGTGCATTTTTCTTCCACGATGTGAAAAGTCGTGAATTTTAGTATGTATCAGAGAACAACATGAAGTTGTTGTTTTTTTACTTTCAGATCTCTGGGTAAGGCTGAAAGTCCCCTTGGAGAGCCCCTGTCCCTGCGCCCCTCACTTGGCGCACAAGTAGCCACTGAGAGCGACTGGATGTGCGTCGGAACTTTGTGGCCGCCGAGCCCCAGCCGGGTCTGCCCAGGACCTGCCTCACCAGCCACCCGACCGGGCCTCGAGGCCGGGGCTCGCATCCTCACGCCCAGCCTCCGGAGGCGCCCCACGGAGACCCTGGCGCCGACAACTGCTGGAGCCCATCCGCTGCGCTCCGGGGGCCAACCCGCGCGCCCCCCGCCCCCCGCTCCGCCGCTCCTCGGGGTCTAGCGAGGAGCGGGCACCGCCGAGCGGGCGGGTCCGGCCGCCCAGCTCCGGGGACCGGCCTCCGCTCCCACCCCGCCGCCTGGTCAGCGCAGGTAAGGGAGACGGGCGGAGCGAGCGGCCCTGGCGTTACGCCCGCCACGAATCGCCCGAGCGCGCAGCGGAGGGACACCGCCTGGAGAGGCGGCGCGGCGCTGAGCGCGCACGGAAAGCGCTCTCCGCGCGCCGGGCACCCCGGCCTCCCCCGGGGCCGCGCTTTCACCGTCCGCCCCGCGCCCCAGCTCCCCTCCGCCGTGTGCTCACCTGCCCTGCTTCGTAATGATCATCTCGGTTTGGTGGCGGTGGAATTTGAGCCACAAAGGCCGGTTGCACAGGTAGACGTGAGCGCGTAAGCTGGAACCAGAAACCTCCAAGCTGCCCCACCCTCCGCAGGAGCCCGCGGCGGCTGCCCCGGGGTACGGCCCGTAGAGCGGAGCCCCCTGACTGTACTGATAGGCTCCCGGGCCGCCGCCCCCGCCGCCGCTCGCGCCCGCGCCGCCGCCCGCGCCGGCTCCCGGGCCGAACTGCGCCCTCCCGGGCGGGCACACGGTCGCGGGGAAGCCGCCGGAGGGCAGCATGGAGCCATAGGGGTAGCGCGCCCCGTTGGGAGCCGGGTACACAGGTCCGTGGGGCGCCCCGGCTGCCGCCTGGTACGGAAAGAGCGAGCAGGGCGCCGCCAGCTCGGAGCCCTGGGGCCCGGGGGACTGGAGGTAGTAGCGCTCCGAGCTCAGGCTGTCCATGGAGTAGCGCGCGGTGGCGGCGGCCGCGGCCGCAGCAGCGGCAGTGGCGGCTGAGGGGAGCTCCTCTTCCCCGCAGGGGGAGCCCTTGCGGCCGTCCGGGGGCCCTGGCTTGGCCACTGCCGCGGTGCTGGCAAAGGCGTCCCCGGCGTCGGCGTCACTGAGCATGACCGCGGGGGCCCCCGCGCTGGCGGCGGCGGGTTCCCCGCTCCCTGCCTCGCACGAGAGGCTGCCCGAGAACTTCTTGGGCGCTTTGTCTAAGTCCAGCCTCTGAGGCGAGGGTGTCGTGCCGGGGAGGTGGCCGGCGGTCCCGCCACCGCCGCCTCGCGCGCTCTCCAGCGGGTAGAAGTGCGTGCCGGGCAGGTTCACTGAGCTCACCAAAAGCTGCTCCCCTAACTGCATGCTTTACCGAGCGCAGACGGCAGTGCTTCCTCTCCTCCCGCGGCCTTGTTATAAAGGCAGGATGGGGGAGCCAGCGCCCTCTTCCGTGGGGAAGGTAACTTCCCCTTCCTCCGGCGCCAGGGCGACCCACCTGCCGACGCGCGGGCAGCGAAGGCACACCCGCGCTCGTGCCGCGCCCAGCGTCCTTTCCGTAAGGAAAGCGCACTGGGTTTGAAAGGCAGGAGGTGGAAGTGGTCGAGGAGCGCTCTGGTTTTCTTAGCCGTCCTTCTAGCCTCTCTGGACCCCACTCCCCGCCCCCGCTCACGCCCAGGAAGCGGAGGACTCGGATCTCCGCTCCCATACACCCGCCGGCGCCAGCCCTTCTGCCCCTCTCGGCTGCCGGGCTGTGGGTCAAGTTGACCACTTGGAAACTTGCGGGCTGTCATTGGCCGCTTTATATACATGCTGCTAGGGAGGGGTGTCGCAGCCCCACAGCCCCGGGACCCTCCTATTGGCTGATGGAGGTGACACTAATTCAATTAGGCATATACTAATTGGATCAAGTCCACTGCGACTTTCTTTTCCTTCAGTCTGATTTTTTTCCCCCCACCGAGACTCCGTCCTGCTGTGAGAATCATTTCTGGTGTCTGTATTTCGCTGGAGTTTAGGGGAGCAAGGCTTAGGGTCTCCGAAGCGGGGTCCATTCTTGGCACAGACGCCATCTCAGTGCCCGGAGAGAAAAGTGCGCGGGCGGGAGCAGGTTTTAGAGGCCGGGAGGGAGGAAGGCTCTGCTGGTTGGCCCGCGGGGAGGCCCGGGTGCCAGAGGGTGGGGATCCGGGCGAGCTGGACAGAGGCCCAGGCGGGCTCTCTTTCCTCGCCAGGGGCTGTAACTTCAGGCACACGCTCCTCGCGATGGGGGAAGACTCCCCGGCCTTCAACCCACAAGAGCCGCTTCTCTTTGGGCCTGTCCTTTCACTCAGCGGGAAGGACTTCTGGGAGGAACCTCGCGCTGGGCTTTTGGGGTTCTGGAACCGCGGGTGCACGCTGCCACCCGTGAGGACAGAAGCGCTCAGCTTATGAACCAGAAGCCCGGGTGGGGCGGGACACCGGCCACACCCTCGTGCCCGCGCCCAAACCCTGCTTCCAGGAGGCAGTCACGTCCTCCCCGCAATTTAAAGTCCAAACCGCTCAGTGTCCCTGAATCCCGGGTCGTCCCCCCGCCCCATCTTCAGCTGGGCCCGACACCGCGAGACAAAGGTTCCCCGGCAGCCTCGCGGGTGAGGTTCCGCGCGCCTCTCCTCCGCGGCGCAACGCAGAAGGTGGAATAATTAGGGAAATAGTTCGCTATCGAATGACGCCCCCTGCCCCAGCGGTCTGTTCCTCCCCTGCGCTTCCGCAGTCAAGAGTCGCGCCGTCGTAGTGTTTTGTTGTTTCGGGGGATGGGGCACGTTTCCTTGCTGATAAGGAGAAGCCTGAATATTCGCCGTTAACAAGCTATTACAGACGCTGCTTGTAATCGCTCCGGGAGCGCATTTTCCGGCTGAGATGTCGGGACTGGCCACCCAACCGAACACGATCACACGGGAAACTCTTCGCCCACAACAGATGAGGCGGCCACGGGATTTGCTGAGCGGTCTCACGCCGCGCTGAACGGCTCGAAGCTGCCCCCCAGGTTCAAACCACAGCAGCGCCTCCATGGGCACGTCTGGGTTAGAGAGCGAGGCCGTTGGCCTGGAGGCCACTCGGACGTTGCTGGGTTTTTACCAGTTTTTCGCGGTGATGAAAACCGAGAGCGCTCGAAGGCTTTCAGGGTCAGCCAGGGGGAGGGAGACAGTTAAACGTGTGGGTCGGGGCAAGGGCCTCGTGGTTCCTGGGCCGAGCATCCCCGGGAGCAGATCCCTGGAAAGCTGGCGCCGAGCGCGCCCAGCCCTGCGCTCCCTGCGTTTCCTCGCGAGCGTGACTTGGCTCTCTGCTCCGATCACCCACCGTCCGCTCCCACTTCCCCGGCTTTTGTTACATTTTGACCGAGGGAAAGCTTGGAGAATTGAACTTTGCAAGTCCTTGGTGCTTTCTGTAGATTTCATGCTTTTCAAAGTGGAGATTCCACGAGGGGGATGCGAGGGCATGGAAAGGAAGGGGCCGCGCGGCTGGGTGGCGCGGCGACGTAGCCGGCGGCCAGGGGACCCTGGTAACCGCTCGCTGGGTCTCCCACCTTCCCTTTGCGCTTCCGGATGCTTGCTGAAAAAGTAGGGGTGAGATCCAATCTCCATTTTTTGGAGATAGCGTGGCCGAGGGTAGATGGCAGTTTTGCGCTTGGTCGCAGCGAGAAAACGGGCCTCGGTCTTTCTTCAAATTACTTTCGAGGCGGCCAGGGAAGCGCTGCGCGTGGCAAAGTGCCATCGCAGGCAACAGGCATCGTTCCGACCCACTCTGGCGCAAATAACGCGGGCCAGCTGTCCCCCGCGCCACATCAGAAAGCGCTGATTTTATTCCAGCCCCAGGGCGAGCGCTCGAAAGCTCGCGGGTCCGTTCTGAGTGCTACCTAATTGTTAAATATATGCGTACTCGGTATGTGTGATCAGGAGGAGTGCTGATTCCTGGGGCAAGAAACTGCAGCTTACCTCTCCTCCCCTGCCCATTATAACCATTATTTCACCCAAACTTTAACCCATTTTACAGGCGGAGAAACAAAGAAAGAATAAAAATTCAGGCTCCACAAAACTGTCCTGGGACTCAGGATTTTTTGGAACATGAAAAATGTAGACATAATTTAGATCACATTTTATAAATAGATATTAGAAATACTTTTTTAAAAAAAACATAATGAAAAGGACTGTTTCAGTAAAGGATGATTTTTTTTTCTGACTGCATAAAGAAATCTTACTTGATGGTTCTTTGGTATTAACTAACGACACGTTTATTATCACACATGGAATAGACTAGTCTTTCAGTGCCCAGAGAGTTACAGAGGAGCAAATCTGTGATTTCCTACTTGGAATGGGCTCTCCTTTTGCTGGCTCAATTTTACTTATAACCAAGGAAAGAGACATGAACATTATTTTCACGTGTCCCAGCCGCACTTAAAATAGAAAAAATAAAAAAATCCAAGGCTCTTTTCCAGAAGAGGAACAGAAAACAAATCTAAAGGCAGTGCTTCAGGAAGCATGTCAGGCAGCACCCTCCTCAGACTGGGTGGGCGAATAGCAGAGCCTTCCAGCCTGTTTGCTGTTTGATTTCAATTACACCCCAAGCTTCATGAAACCCAAATGAGACATTTATTGAAAGGTGCCTGGTTTTATGTGGCTCAACTGACAGTGTATTGGAATACATCGAACAAAAACATCAACATTGGGGAGGAAACGTGGAGACCCCTTGGAACCCCAGACCCAAACGCAGGCTGGATTAACTTAAATGTTGCACCTTTCAGCCTGAGACAGAGCAGGCAGGACCCTTTGATGGCTACAATGAAGCCAAGGCCAAGCCTGTGGGTGAGCCCATTAAGGATCTCTGCTGTGTTGTTTCAAGCAATAATACCAACTTCACGCCACTCTCTCACCCTGATAACACAAAGTGACTGCCAACCTGGCCAGGTGAACTACCCCCCCCCAAAGGTAACCACCATGAATGAGGGTGTTCATCTTTTAAAAGCAAAACTGAGAAGCGTTTGGCTGTTACAGGACTGTGACACATCAAATACATACACACACGTATGGATAAATTACGGTGGTGAGTTACAGATGAGTGCAATGATACACAGTTTACCTCCCCCACCCCCCCCACCCCACACAACCAAGGGGGCCTATATAAATGTCCCAATAAATTCTATTATTTTCACCCCCACTAAAAATGTGTTATCCAAACACTGTCCGTGTTATTCAAACACTTTGTAAATTCTGAGCAGACTTGCTGCCGGTTCTCCTTTTAACCCTAGGAAAACATTCCAACATGAACCGGTCACCAGCGCTTCGCCTGGACTCTGGGAAAACGTCAATGGGTTTTTTGTGGCGAGTTGGTCCTTTTACTATTTATCTATGGCCTTTTCTTTGTTGACGTTACATTTTATTTCACCATCTCGGGTTCACTCTTTGGCCCCATTGTTCTCTGATGGCCAGATCTGCCACCTCCACTGTGCTTTCTGAAGGGGGAGGGAGCCTTCATCACCCTAAGGTGGTTCAAGTTTCACTTTTTTCTTTCTTGAAAATGAAAGGAAATGTCCTGTAAGATAAAACATTTTTTTGGCAAGGACAAGTAATGTTGATTCTGCTGACAACAGCAAGATACATCCACCAACACAGTTTCGCTTTTATATGCATTTATATCTCACTGTGACACTAAAATAGAGCGATCGCTTGCTTTAAAAAGAAATCACCAGGTCCACAAACAAGTGAGGCAAGGGGTTATATTAAACCCGCTGTATTTTTTTTTTTTCAAACAGAAATGAGCAATTTAAATTATTATCTTAGCCATCTATTCATATGTTTAGATTGTTGAATGCAATAATTGTTCACTGTTAATATATGAGGAGGTGGGGGAACCCTGGAATGAAAGATAATAAACCCACCAAAAGTTGGCTTTTTACAAAAAAAGAAATGATCTTTTCTTAACACTGAATCAAGAATTTTTCATGAAAATAGTTTTTAAACTGCAAATGAATTCCTGGACTTAACTGCTGTTTTATCATCACCATCATATTAATGGAAGTACATAGATTCACATAAATAACAAGAAAAGCCACATGAAGCAAAGTAAACAAAGTGAATTAGTCGCAAAAGTAAGTTTTGGGAATGTTTGGCTAATGGTTGCTGCATTAAAATAGGAAAGAGTTATACGGGGCTCCACCTGTCTTGCTCACCCTGCACCTTGAAAGGCCTGCCACTTAGGTGCTCATCTCTCCATGGAGAGAAAGGGGTTAATAAATTTGTAAACTAGAACAGCTAAAATAGCCCAAGGACAGTGTCAGGTCTCGGGCTTTATAAACATGAAGACTGAAGTGAAAATGCTTTTGTTTTCTAGAAGAAAAAAGAAAAACAGATCTTCATAAATCAACGGAACGGGCATTTTCATTGTTTTTAGAACTTTTTAAGATCTTAAAAATCGTTTTTAGACCTCTCCTAGCCCAAAGGCCTTACGTTATGGCATGACTTCCCTTGTGCACTGTCAGTGTTGACATCTTTCCAGGGGAAAACAGAAAAGTTAGTGCTAGAATTGCAGTGCGGCTGTTAATGGCAGTGACCACCATGTAACCAAGGAGAAATATCCTGCACATGTATCGCTTGTATGCCACTCAGAGTTGGCAGAGCCTTTGGACAGTAACGTTTCAACAGAAGGCACCCTTCGGATACGGGTGCAGCATCTACACGACTGGTGGGCAGAATCCAGCCCTGTGGACCAAGGCGTCAATGTGATGGGGAGCTAGAATCTCTGATCCGGGCCCTACGTGAGAAATGAAAGGGCACGTTTGGGTTGAGGAGTTACTCAGCAGAAAGAATGATGCCCCTAAGATAACCAAAGACGGGCGTCAATGAGAGGGAAGGAAGGTCCACATGACAGAGACCAAAGAGGTCTCATTCCTTAAATTCCCCTTTGAGACCCCTAAGAGAAAAGCAGAACGCTGTATGCAGGATTGTACGACATTTGTGGCTCTGTTTTACTAGCTTCCGTCAGATCTTCAACTTCTCTGTCCCCAGTGCCCAGTGTCATGATGGCATCCAGAACACCAAACAACTGGACAGCGCGGGGCACAGAGGAAGCTCCGAAGCCTTTCCTGTTACTCCCATCACTTGCACAGAGCTCGCTTTCTTGCCCTTCTTGCTAGATGCTGGGACTAAGTGGGGAATCCAGACATGTCCAGTCTGATGTGGGGGGCCCAGAAGCAGGCAGGTCGAAGGCAACAGGAACCAGAGGTAGGAAGCTGGATGGAGTGAGTCAGGTGGAACCTGAGCGGACACCCTAAGGGTCCCATCAGCTCCTTTCTACCTCTCCAGAAGGGAAGGAAATCCTGTGCCCTCCCCTCGAGCGCCGCTGGGAAGGTAGGTGCATTTCAAAGGGAGGAGGCCGGGTGCCCCAACCCCGAGCGCCTTCCGCCCCCTCCAGGCTGCAATTAGCATTCTGTTTTTCCCAGGCCTCCCCGCCCTGCCTCCCGCCCCCCGCCGGGATTTTCCCTTTCCGGCGGGTGACTAGTCAAAAGGCTGAAAATAGGGTATTTTAGCTCAGGTTTTGCTCTCACCCTACTAGGTTAACGCTGGGCGTTGACAGAGTTAAGTGAGCAGTCCGAAGCCTCCCCGCAGGGCTCTCGCCCCGGGAAAAGGCACCCTGACCCGAGAGTTCCCCAAAAAGACGCCCTCTGGACCCTCGGTGGCGGCTTCTGAAAGCTGCCAGGGCGAGAGCAGAGCGAGATCGGCCGTGGGGGGCTGGGGTTCGGGGAAGCCCGGGGGAGGCCCGCGAGCCCTGGTCTCCCTGGGCTGCTGGACCTTCCGCAGGGGCCGGGAAGAACCCCCTCCTCCCACAGGTTCCGAGGGGCGCACAGGAAAGGAGTCTCTACGGGGAGCAAAGAGCAGCTGGGGTCGTTTCTCCATCCACTTGGGGCTGTTCTGTCAAAACTAAGAGTTGATCCTGGAGCCCACAGCCAAAGGAGGGAAATAATAAAAGCAGCAGCAGCTGGCTATAGGCCAGGCTCTCTGCTTAACCTGCACGACCCTGTCCAACCAGCACCCTAAAATGTTACCATCCCATTTCACAGAAGACTAGAGCGAAGAGAAGGCCCTTGCCCAAGGGCACGGGCTGAACATGGTGGCCCGGGAATCTGCGTGCGGGCGACCTGATCTTCGGGGCTCTGGGTGGAAGGGTTAAGTACGTGCGAATGGGGCGCAGTGTGCGGTTTTCTTGGAGCGGAGGCTCCCAGGTAGGCGTCGGGATGGAGGCCCCGTATGGCTTCGGAGGAAGCGAGTGGACGGTGCTGGGCGCCAAGGGGCAGCCGCTGTAACTTTACAGTGAGTCTCTAAGGAGGATGCCGGACCTCTGAGTCTCAGGCCTGGGTTCGAGGTGGTCATTCTTGCTTGGGATAACCATAACGGGGGGGGGGGGGAGACCTCTCTCTGCAAGCTAGAGCTGGGCCGCGCGCTAGGCACACACTATCTCATTTAAACCCTCGTTACCACCTCAACAGAGGTAGGTACTTTTTTTTTTTTATCATTCCCATTTTACAGATTAGAAAACCAAGACTGGGAGAGGTAAACTTGCCCGAGGGCATACAACTTGAACATAGCATGTCTGGCCGGACTCTGACGCTGGGGAGGCGGCGACTTCACCCTGGAACTTCAAAACCTTTAATAGAAAACTGGGGTGTCCGGGCCTGAGCTTTTATCAAGGGGCGCTGGGCAGAGGGAGCCCCGGCGAAGCAACAGCCGGCTCTCCACCCGCTGCCCACGGAGTTTCCTTTTCTCTTCTCGTCTTCCTGGACCGTCCACGCGCTCCAGGGCCGGGTTTTGGGCACCTTGGGGGCTCCTTTCACCTCGCTGTCAGGCGCGGGAAGCCTTTGAATTGGGGATGGGCGGGGACGCGAGTGTGTGCCCAGGATCTGTCCCGCCTCTGCGCTCCGGGCCTCTGCGGCCGCATCCCCGGGACCGCGCACTCGCCAACCGAGAAGCCAAGTCCTCCTCTAGGGAGTCTGTGGGTCTCCGTGGGTCTCCGTGGGCGCGGAGACCGTCCTCAGCGTCGCACACGGTCATCCCACCCACACCCTGGTGGGAGGCCTGAGCAAGAAAGTGCCAGTACCCGGGGGGGGGGGGGGGGGGCAAGGCGTGCGCGCCCGAGCCGGGGTTCCCGGCGCCGCCCGCCGCTGGATTAGGGCTCCAAGTGCTCTCGGGGCTGCATCCACTCGCCCAGCGCCCGTCTCCCCCGTCCCGTTCCCCACAACCGCCCTGTTGCCTTCAGCTGAAAGACATGGTGGTGGTAGTGGGGGGGGGTCCCCACATATTTCCTCCGGTCCGACCTCTTTTTCTTTTCACCCCGTGAGTCTTTCTCTCTGTACTTTAGGTCAGTCTCGATGGTAGAGGCTCATTTATACTTTAACTCCACCAGCCAGAGATACATGTGTGTTATACAATATATCGTATACTGCCGTATGTAATAATATACAATAAATGTATCTTTCCCAGTAGAAGAATATATTGTACGTAACACCACAAGATATAAAATATGATACAAAATCGTATGTACTTAAAAACATACTTGCATAGGCTTTGAAAACTCTAAAAGCCACCAGGTTGCAACGTCTCGCGCCTCCGCCCGATAGCAACCACGATTAATTTCTCGTGAGAATTTCCGGGGCTTATATTACGTGTTTGCACCAGCAAGTGCCTCCCGAGTGCGTCCTTTTGGGCCCTGCACCCCTTGCACGCGGTTATTCGCACGGTTCAACACCCTGCTTTTTTCACTTGCCTTACATCTTGGTCAGTTCCTGGAAACAGCGGAGTTTTTGCTGGGTCAGCACATCCGGGGGGGGGGGGGAATGGGAGGGAAAAGCTTAAGCAGATTAAACTGGCGCTCCGGGGGCTTCCCTCGCAGCCGCGCGGCGGCCCCTGTGGCCCGCGGGCCAGCTGTTCCGCGCCCCCGGAAGCGCGCGGCGGGAGAAGGGCCTGGAGCCGCGGAAGGCGCAGCGCCCCCTCGCTGCCCGCGCCGAACCCCTCCCGGGCCTCCCTGTGGGAGTTTTCCTTTCTCCGAGATCCCCTCCTTGATTGTCCTCGGGGACCCCAGAAGCAGGTAAACAGGCTCTGAGAGCCTGCGCCGTGCTCCTGGGGCTCGTGGGCGGAGGAGCGATCTGCTAGACGGGCCACTCGCCGATCAAAGCGCAGGACCCCGAGGGGACCGCCAGCGCCATTAGCATCCCTCTAGGCTTCGAGGCTGGGGGCGGGGGCGAGCCTGGGCGGCCAGCGCCTGAAGTCGCGAGTTGCGAAAGGCCGAGGAGTGACCGGACCTGAAACACTTCCTGAACCCCCTTCAGGCCCAAGGGCGATTCTTGAAGGAGCCCAAGCCGCCTGCTCTTCCCTTTAGAGGCTGCGCTATGAGGCTCAGCTCTTAACGGGGTGCGGGTGCCCGGGTACAGGACCCACGATGTTGACAGGGTTAAAACTCCACGTCTTCGTGAGCTAGTGGAAGAGACAGACAATTTAAGTCATCAGTTAAGAAAATGAGAATATCGTCCAACAGGGTGATGGCAATGGTTAGAGTCTCCTGGGGGATTCTTAAAAATGCCCATGCCCAAGTAGCACCCTGGAACAACTGAAGCAGAATTTCTGAGAACGAGACCCAGGCATCAGTAATTACTTAAAGAGTCCTAGATAATTCCAATAGGTAGCAAAGTTGGAGAACCAGTGGGCTTTTGGGTTTGGGGGTTGGATGGAGATCTTTCTGAAGAACTGACATTTGAGCTGGGGTGGGAATGGTGAGGTAGGAGGCAGGAGACCTGGAGGAACACCCTTTGCCCAGGTCCTGTGTTTGCTGGAGCTCTGGGACTGGCGGTGGAGAGGGAGAAAGGGCATTTTGTGGGCAGAAGGAAGCAGGCGATAGCTGAGCATCTGGTCACTGCAATGCATCCCTGGGAAGTCTTTCAATTACCCAACTCCTAGGGAAGCTTTAAAGATCACTGGAAAACACCTAGTTTAAAATGACCGAGTTTAAAACATAATTTAAAAATCAAATAATGCATGGGAATATTTTAAAATAGAATATGGCTGGAAAGCTAACAGCAAGTTCACGAGATATTTTATAAGGACATTTCACCAAATCAAAGAAGTCATCCTTTCACATGTCCACTAAGAGGGGCGGAAAGAGTTGCCATTTTATTTTGGGCTTATTGAAAGAACTGCTTATTTAGACAAATTAGTTTCATATTTCACTCATTCACACATAAAGAAAATAAAAGCCATAAGCACAAGCGGTGACAGCTATGCCACAACTGCCACCCGAGGATAAGACACCACTGATTCCAGAATGCATCTGAATTTCCATAAGTTAGGAGGTGTCACGGACTTAATGCAAGCACCTATCATCCAAAGAGCTCTCTACTCTCCATGCTTTACATGTTTTACTTCATTTAATCCTCACAACAACTATCATTTATCAACACATTTTACAGATGAGAAAACCGAGGCACAGAAAGGTAAGTTACTTTAAGTCAGGCCACTACCAAGGTGCAGAGATAGGCTGTACACCCACTGTTTGATCCCCACACTAAGCGGAGAAAAGTGTCCAGCTGAGAAAAGTGACTCAGAGGGGCTCCAGGGGAGAGGGTATAAGGCGAGAGGTGGGAGAAAGGCCTTGAGAGTTCATTTAAGGGGCAGGTTGAGATCTCCGCTTCAGGTAGACCTCAGCTTTGCAGCTGTCTGGCCGTAGAAAAGGGTGAGCCACGAGCGCTCATAGCATCCATCGAAAGAACTTATAAAAAGTGATATCTGCACGTTAAAGGCCATGTTTTTTAAGCAAGCCTTTTGTAGGAATTGAAGTACAATACATAGAGCACACACATCTTAAATGGACAGCCCAATACGTTTCCCCCAACCGAGCGCACTCCTGTAACCAGCATTTGTGTTAAGAAACCCGGTATTGCTTGGACCCCAGGAGTCCCCAGCTCCTTTTCTGGCCGCTGCTTCCCACAAGGAGACCACAATTTTGACTTCTTTCAACACCAGTTAGCTTTCCTGATTTTTGAATTTTATACTTACAGTGTGTTCACCTTGCTTGGGATGTTTGCTCATACTGTGGTGCCTAATGGCATGCGTGCATTCTCCTTGCTTTGTAATGTTCCATTATGTGAATCTATCTATCTATCTATCTATCTATCTATCTATCTATCTATCTATCTATCTATCTATCTATCTATCATCTATCTATCATCATCTGTCTATCATGTCTGTCATCTATCATCATCTATCATCTATCTTTCACTCATTCACTCAGAAAGAAATTTTATATATATTTCTTTTTGTGTGAATAGAATGAATTCTATTACTGCTGGAGACATTTGGGTTGTTTCCAGTCTGGGTTATTATGGATAGTGCTGGTATAAATATTCTTGAACATGTTCTTTGGTGAACACCTGTATTGCATTTCTGTCAGGCCTATACACACGGGAGTGGGATTGCTGGGTCATAGAGGTCAGACTATATATTTTTAAACAAGGTTAGTAATATTTTAGAATTTTGGGCTATTTCAATATTTTGAAAGTTTTTTTTTTGTTTGTTTTTTTCTTTTCTGAGTAGTAGGTCCAAATAGTGGGCTTAAAATATTCAATAAATATGTTGTAAACAGATGTGCTTTCATCCAGGCTCTGTTGTTCCATTTATAGAGCACAGGCAGAATAGATTTAGCACAATTTTTAAGGGCCCTAGGATTTGCAAAATGGTAAATGACCACTGGCCTCAACTTAAAGTCACCTGCTGCATTAGTCCCTGACAAGAGTCAGCCTGTCCTTTGAAGCTCTGAACCAGGCATTGATTTCTCCTCTCAAGCTACGGAAGTCCTAGATGGCACCTTCTTCCAATATAAGGCTGTTTTGTCTGCCTTGAAAATCTGTTGTTTAGTGTCGCCACCTTCATTCATTATCTCAGCTAGACCTTCAGGAGAAGGTGCTGCAGCTTCTACCTCAGCACCTGCTGCTTCTTTTACTTTCACGTTACTGAAATGACTTTCCTTAAACTTCATGAACCAACCTCTGCTCTCTTCAAACTTTCCTTCTGCAGCGTCCTCTCTCAGCCTTCACAGAATTGGAGAGAGTTACAACCTTGCTCTGGATTAAGCTTTGTCTTGAAGGAACGTTGTGGCTGGTTTGATCTTCTCTCCGGACCACTGAAACTTTCTCCGTATCAGCAATAAGGTGGTTCACTTTCTCGTCATTGGTATGGTCACTGGAGTCACACTTCTCTTTGCTTTCACAACTTGGCTAATTGTTTGGCACGGGGCCTAGCTTTTGGCACATCTCGAATTTCAACATGCCTTCCTCACTAAGCTTAATCATTTCCAACTGTTGATTTAAAGTGAGAGATGTGCAACCCTGTTCACTTGAACACTTACAGGCCATTATCGGGTTATAATTTGGCCTAATTTCAATATTGTTGTCTCAGGGAATAGGAAGGCTGAAGGAGAAGGGGAGAGATGGGGGAGCGGCCAGTGGGTGGAGTAGTCAGAACACACATTACATTTATCAGTTAAGTTCACCGTCTTATATGGGCATGGTTTGTAGTTCCCCAAACAATTACAAAAGTACCATTAAAGACCACTGATCACCGGTGTGGTGATGAACCAAGAGATCACAGGTTCGATTCCTGGTCAGGCCACATGCCTGGGTTGTGGGCTCGATCCCCAGAGTGGGGGGGGGGTCATGCAGGAGGCAGCCAATCGATGATGTTTCTCTCTCTCTCCCTCCCTCTCTCTCTCTAAAAAGCAATACAATTATATTTTAGAAAAGATCACTGATCACAGATCAATAGAAATATAACAATAATGAAATAGTTTAGAATATTGTGAGAATTATCAAAATGTGACATACAGAAATTGAGCAAATGCTGTTGGGAAAATGGTGCCCATGGATTTGTTCCACGCAGGGTTACCACAAATCTTGAATTTGTGAAAAATGCAATAAAGCAGTAAAATGAGGTGTGCCTGTATATGTTTCCCCATTTAATCAATCATCATGGGAAATTTTACTTAGAGGTACTCTAGTATTCAACACTCTTATGTTCCTGTAGCTAACTGGCTATGGTCATATTTTATATCCCCACTGCATTGCTAGACTCTATGTGCTAACCTATTATTTGGAAGTTTGCATCAATATTTACAAGGGAAATTGTTCTGTACTGTCTCTGTTAGGGTTTGATTGCAATCATCTGCTAACTTTGCCAAAATAATTTGGGAACTTTGTTTCATTCTCCATGAAACAACTTATATCAATTTAATAAGAATTTATCCCTGAAATTTACCCTAAGAATATATCCTTGAAAATGCTCTTTACAAGCTTTTTCACTTTTTCTCCTATTTTTATTGCTCTATTTAATTTTTTTTTAAATATATCTTTATTGATTTCAGAGAGAGGAAGGGAGAGGGAGGGAGAGATAGAAACATCAATGATGAGAGAGTCATTGATCGGCTGCCTCCTGCATGCCCCCAACTGGGGATTGAGCCCGCAACCCAGGCATGTGCCCTGACCAGGAATTGAACCCTGATCGCCTGGATCCTAGGTCGACGCTCAACTGCTGAACCACGCCCGGCCGGGCTCTATTTAATTCTTACATGTCAAATGTTTTAGCTGAGAATTAGACCAAAAAGTAAGAGTTATATAATATAGCACCCTATTTTATATAATAGTAATAGTCATGTATTATGTTTGGTCTTGATTCTGCCATCTTATTTTATGATTTTACTTCTTTTTTGTTGCCTTTTTGTTTGTGTGTGATATAGTTCACATTTTATTAGTATTTCAGAAAATACCTGCCCTTAGAGATTATTCTTATGGTTTTAAACTATATACCGATGCTTCCCCTCCCACCCAACCTAAGAAACAAAATAGCTTCTCTAGACTATTGTGAAAGAGGGAACTAGCTCCCATGATCAATGGGAGCATCATGATAGTGAGGCCTGTAGCTTTCACTCACTCTGCATCCTCAGGGCCCAGCACAGGGCCTCAGACACAGCAGAGGTTGGATCCAGAGAAACTGACTGGGTGAGTGAATTAATGCAGTCACTAATTTTTGACAGCCTGCTGTGAGATTTAGATAACCAGTCTATTCTATTTAGATTATAGGTATTCTTGTAAATTCGACATTGTTGTTGACATTAATTTTACAACTGCAATTGTTGTAATGATTTGCCATTTAAATCATTAATAATTAAGTGAATTCTGAACTCTGAAGCTGGAGGCCCTTCAGTCGCAGGCTGAAGCTCTAACCACTGAGCAAACCTGCTGGCAGGAGGACAGTACTTTCAATCAGCTTCCTGTAGTTAGGAGCTTGCAGTCTACATATTAATACAAAATGAACTGCAGCAACTGCTTGTGGGAAAGAGGATAGTAAGTGTCCCAGATTTATGAAAATGGTGCAATTCCCCTCAGGTTTCCCCTTTCTAAACATGAGGAAACTGGCCAATTATTTTTCTGTTGAACATTCTCAGATGTTGTGTGACAGAGTGTGACAGCTAGGGGAGTGAAGCCATTTCTTCATTAAGAATGTTAAACTTCTATTTCTTCTTTATTTAAAAAAGATTTGATGGCACAAGCCATAGAGAAAGAACCTCCGGGTAAATACTTGGTTTTCATTCTTCATCTCACAATATACAATGGGCGAAATATAATAATTAGATGACAGAAATTAATTACAGGTGGCTAAATTTTAAAAATAAGAAACATACGTGAATATTGATTACATCTGTGGAGAGTGCTTAATGTTCTAATTTTAGAAAAGATGTTTTGTATAATTACTTTAGGATAAGAGTGACAAATTTGATGATTAAAAAAACAAACAAAACTTCTATAATTCAAAGAGCACCAAACCAAAATAAAATAGAGTAGTGGGGTAAGTAATGCTCATAGCAAATGTCAGATAAGGGCATATTAATGATAAGTGATGAACAAAATTGTTCATAAAAGAAAAGTGCATCTATAAACAAAGATATACCTTACTAGGAATTGAAACAATGCAAAACAACAGCAGAAACAAACCAGTGAGTCCCTTTTTGCCGCACAGCAATAAACTTGTTTAAAACAATAAAATCTATTGTTTCTGAAAGTGCTAACCGTGGTGGTATAAATGGCTTTAATCCTTTGGGAACCAAATCTACCCACAGAATCAAGGACCACAAACTGGTTTTACCACAACTGAGGTTTGCCTCCCTAACCCTTTCCTACCCACTCCCTTCAACCCCTCCCAGCCAATGCCACGGAAATTTCAGCCACAGGGTCAGGAGGGTGAGGGGGATGGAGAGGAAGGGCGGGAGAGAGGGCAGGCTCAGGCCGCTTCCAGGAGCTTCCTGTCTTCAGAATCCCCCAAATCGGGAAGGGAGATGGTTTAACCTAAAATCACGTTCATATTTATGATTGTCACATGGGACTATAAACAATTACTGAACTTACACAAGTTTTCCAACTTAAAATGACTGCAAGCCATTCAATCATGCGTTCATGCATTCTTGTGTTATTAGCAAAATCATGGGCCTGCTTGAGTGCCTGAGGTCTCTGCCAGGGACAGAAGGAAAAGTTTCCACGTGGAATACATTTTAACAGGAGAGTGGGAGACCTAAGTCAAGATGTTGCCTGGTTACATGCCACAAGGTGGTCTCTTTGGTTCTATGGCTTGTAGCTGAAAGCATCCCAACTGATAGGCTCATTTTCCTCCAGGTTGATATTGTAGAGAAAGAAACCATATTGTGATCCACACTACTGTTTTTTAGTCACTGGCATTTAATTATTATTTGATGAGAGCTGAATCGTGTATTAAAAAAACAGAGTTATAAAGTTATCGAAGCGTTTTAGTCATAATAATCCCAAAAGGAAGTAGTAGGCTACATAGGAGAGTATAAAGTTTGTCAATGTCTTTAAGAAAGAAGGGCAATAAACTATGAGAAGACACCTCCTCTTAACAGGATTACTCACATCAAGTATATTGCCCACATCTCACTACGTATGCTATTCTGGGGTCACCACTCGTTTTGAAGGATTTATATTTGACAGATGGTACCTAATGCAGCTTTTCCCCTTCACCTATTGTGAAGAGGAAAGCTTTGCCAAGGTTTCACAATATGAAAATTGCTCCTGTTTCCCAAAGGGCAAAGATGAATCACTTTCTTTTTGGATTAAGAGCGAGTTAGGATGGCTCAGAAATACATTGACACAGTTTACTCGCCGGAGTGCTGACATTCAATGCTGTCTGTATTTTTGGGAGAAGATTTTGTGTTGGTCTCCCTAGAATAGCCAGTTACTGATGTTAAAGTGGAGTTACAAAAATTCAAAGCATTTTTTAAAATAAAGAATTTCGCAAAGCATGCCTGTGATTGCTCTTCCATTCCCGACCTAATCACTGATAAGGAGTTCTTAGTTCATCTCCTGGTAAGTTGAACAGAGTAATAACTTGTTTTGAAATAAAAGCTCAAAACAGCCCGGCCAGAATGACTCAGCGGTTGAGCATCGACCTAGGATCCAGGCGATCAGGGTTCGATTCCTGGTCAGGGCACATGCCCGGGTTGCAGGCTCCATCCCCAGTAGGGGGTGTGCAGGAGGCAGCCGATCAATGACTCTCATCATTGATGTTTCTATCTCTCTCTCTCTCCCTTCCTCTCTCTGAAATCAATAATAAAAAAATAAAAATAAAGTAAAAGCTCAAAACATAAGCTCAGTTTATTCTTATCTAAATTCTAGTTATCTTTTTAAGAACCATACAAAGTGCCACCTCCTCCAGAAGGCTTTCTTGCAGTTTTCACTTTTAGAACACATACTCTTTGGTGTTTGACTTTTATTTTCTTTCTAATCTATTTTGTTCTCTATTTGTCTACTTTATATAGCATTGCCTTTTCAACATGTTTATGTGCTGCATCATTTCGACGTAGAGAACTCTAAGTTCTATGACGTATCTATGATACATACCTATGTCTAAATTATGATACCTGCCCTCAGAAACTAGTACCGCACCGTAACAGGCACATAGTAAGACCTCAGTGAGCCCCGTTATGAGAGTAACCCACTTTCTAGGCAAGTAGCCGTACTAAAGAAATAAGTTATTAGTGAAATCATTAGACAAAGAGAGTTTATAAGATAGTCATAAGCTACTGTTTTCCCCCTTAACGTCTGCTAAAGGCTCCCAAGCCTCAATCTTGCCCTTTCCGGCTCATTTTTCATGCTGATGCCAGAGAGCTCTTCTCAAACCGCAGTCTTGACTCGGCCACTCTCCAATCCAAGTTCTCCAGTGGCTTCCCATGGTCTTCAGGATACGAGCCAAAGTGGTTGGTTGGCCCCCGAGGCCTTCTGTGATCTGTCTAGCTCTCTCATTATTTTCTTCTGTTCTTCCCAGTATACCCTTCCCCCCACCTTGGGGTCCTCCCTCAGTGACCACATAGGCATTTACTTGGCCTGCTGGCCCTTCTCTGTTACATGTTGAATTGCGTTCCCTCCCTCATACCCCAATTCATATGTTTAAGTCCTAACCTCTGCGTCTCAGAATGTGACCTTACTTGGAAATAGGTTCACTGCAGATATAATTAGTTAAGATGAGATCATAGTAGAGTATGATGGGCCCCTAATCCAATATGACTAGTGTCCTTATAAAAGGGGGAGATTTGGACACAGACATGCACACGGGGAGAACGTCACGTGAAGGTTGGAGTGATGCCGCCACAAGCCAAGGACTGGAAGCCAGGAGGGAGCCTTCAAGCAAATCTTTCTTTAGCACCTTCAGAGGGATCATGACCCTGCTGACACCTTGGTTTTGGAGTTCTGGCTCCAGAACTGTGAGACAATAAATTCCTATTGTACGAAGCCACCCATCTGTGGTACTTTGTTAAGGCAGCTCTAGGGAGCTAATACCCTCTCTTCCCACTTGGGGGACTTCTTTATACTCACTGTTCAATATTTGGCTTCCATATCTGGTCACCTCTTTTGAAAGCTTTTTCTGACATCCCCTGCCCTCTCCCACAGCTGAATTAGCAGGCCTCCCCTTTGTTGCTCACATCTTTTGCATTTTGATCATTGATTTCTTTGCTTGTATCTCGCGGTGCTTTGTGTCTTGTTCACCTCTTTATTACAGCTCCTTGCATAAATGTCTTAATAGGTGTTATTGGGCAAATGGATTTTACCTTCGATGACTTTAGCAGCATCTCTATGGAAAAATATTGGTCTCATAGGAATATAGTGACATTCATTCTATGGAGGGAAATCCAGAGATATAAAAAGCTGGAGGGGGAAAGTACATTAACCGAGGTCACCTGGCATCTCTATGGCACAGCCAAGAGCAACCTTCTAAATTTGGCGATTTAATATCAAAGCATTTTTAGAGATTTTCAAAACCCCCTTTTGCAGATCAAGAAGCTGAGATCTATTTCGTTAGAAATGGTTCCTCATCTGCACAGAAGAATCCAGAAAAGAAAGGAGTTTATTCCTTTGGATGCTTATACAACCATTAATAAAGTCAGGAAATTCTTTTTGAGAAATTAACTGAAGATTCAGAATTTAGACTTCTTTCCAGTGTAAACTCTTTTCCTCTCTTCCCAAGAAACCTGTAAGAGTGTCTAAACTTCACTTGGAATGAATGTTAGTATGCTTTTGTTCCAGCTCTCACCAGTCATAATTTAGTCAACAAATTTTTTATATAGCAGCAGAAAACTCATTTTAAAGTAGTAGCTAGAACTTAAGACTCTTAAGATGTAATTCTAGGCTCCATTGATAATAACAAATCTAGTATTGTCTCTTAATACCAAAGATTCCATGGCTACACTGGATACCGAAGAATTTTCTGCTGCTGGTCTGTTGGCCTCAGGAAATTCACTGTGGACTTAGTTGAAAAACAAAATGGAAGAGTGGAAGGATCACATTTATGTCATAGAAAATCCTTTATGAATCATCAAGAGACTGCTAGATGGCCACAAAGAGATTTTGTCAAGGGTTTTCTACAACTAAAATCAATGCATCCACTTTATCTGTTTTGAACATACTGCGGATGCAACTGGAGATGTCACTGCGAGTTAGAGCTGCTCGGAAACCTTTAAGGTGTCAATTGACCATATTTTTAGGTGCAGAAATGTTACATGGACACACCACAGATTCACCAGTGATTTACTTTTTAAAATCTGCAACAAATGGACCCAGGAATCTACAAGGGAATAAAAATGCCATGAGAGCAAAGCTGAGTTGAAGCAGGGTAAGTCAAAATCAATATTTTGCTTTTAAACTCTTAAGGGGAGACCCAGGAGGGCTGCACTCATTTTGTCTTCCTTCCTTCCTTATCCTCAGAGGATGGGGCAGAAAGGGACAAGCCTGCGCCTTGCTTCAGTCAGGACATTCTTTACTAACAAGCCACTTGCTAGAATTCTTAGCTTCAATTTCCTGTTGAGTGGCTTTTTAATAGCCATGCTACCAGATGCTGGCTGAAAAAAAAAAAAAAATCAAACTAACTTTCCATATTATATAAGTAAGACTGCATTTTGGGAACCAGGCAAAGAACAGTCGATATCAAACTTGATGGCAAAAAGGGGGATCCTCTTGTTAGCTGTTACCTCGGCAATAAAGGGGGTCGAAACACCTCCTACGGCACGTAGCTTGGCTGAGTCTTCTGCTCTAAATGAGAATTCCTTGTTATTTAAAATCTTTTTTAAACTTTATTTTTATTGTTGACACTATTACTGATGTCCCCAGTCCCCACTTTGCCCACCTCCATAGAATTCCTCGTTATGAAGTCAAACTCTTTTCTGTCCTTGTACGTCGACAGGCAAAAGCTTTATTTTCATTATTTGGCTGGTCTCTTCAGTAGATGCGAAATGGTCAGTTGAACCGTGTTTGATGATTTCTGGTATTGGAATTACTTAGAAATCAGGCACAGATCTTGGTTCAGTGTAAAATGCCTGCCCAATGCTCGACTCCTTGGCTTATTGCACTTGATCCATAAACATTACTTGCTTGAGCAATTTCCTTTTTAGAAGACAGGAAGAGATTACCTCAGTGGCTCAAATTTTCCTTTTGTCATGAAAGATTGGGAGAAATGTGGAGCAAAATGAGTAAAGGAGTGATTAAGCTCAATTCACTCATATATGAAACTATTTCTTGGGGTAATATTTAGGGTACAAACAGGAAAACAAATTGCAATGGTATGTTAACAGAGAGACTCTAATATGGGGGAATTAGTTTAACCGATTTCTAGGACTGAAAAACTGGAACGTAGTCGTTGAGATAAGCCAGAGATAGTAACTCCAGGAAGAAACTATGACACTATGACTTCCAGGGCTGGGGGAACAAAGAGATGGGCTTAGGGTTATCTGAACAGAGAAACTAGGAAGTGAGGCCCTGGAACACTGAGACTCAGATCTTTGTGGGATGGGGCTGGGAGCTGGGAGGTTGGGTGGGTGGGGAGGAGGTGTTGCCTGGGTGGTTCAGGAACTCAGAGGAGGGATTTGGAGCTGGGACCCCTGAGGAGGGGTGCCACTTAGCTGGTGTGAGTATCTTGAGGGGCCAATATGAGACTGGTGCTGGGAGCGCTGCACAAGATAGACTGGTATCATCTGCCACAGCCAGGGAGATGCTAACAGAAATAGTGAGCAAACAGAAAAGAGCAAACCCCCTCCCTGCCACCACCACCACCCTCCCGTCTCCAGTATCCCTCCACATTGGCACAGCCTAACCAGAAGCTAGCTGGGAAAGGAGGCATGAAATGTGCAGAATCTCCAGGCTCAGCACCACAAAACACAGAAATAGGGGAGTGGGTTAGGGGCAAATGGGCAATTGCTTAATAACTGGCCACTTGATTCACAGCATCCAGTCCGTCAGGATTGGCTGTGCTGCAATAAAAAACTCCCAGATCTAGACGGCCCCAAACAACAAAGCCACCCTGCATGCTCACTGCAGGCGGGCTGGGCCCTGCTCAGTATTGTTTTAGCTCCTGGACTCCGGCGGATGCAGCAGCCACCGCTGAAGCGAGCTCTGGTAAACTGTGGCACTGGCTCTTCAAGCTTCTGCACATTTCTTTGGCCAAAAGAAATCACATGGGCATATGTGATTCCAAGATTGGGGAAAGGGAGTGCCATCCTACTGCCTGGGAGAAGAACCTGAAATAGTTGGGTGATATGAAGGAAAATGGATATTAGGCAAATTTCAATAAAAATTTTTGCATTGTTGGCCCTTAAGTTTGGAAAAGCTGATCAATCAGTACTGTACTATGTCTTCCTTTTCCATCTAAGGATCCTTTAAAGTAAATTTTCAGCTGGGACAGCAATTAAAACTTGCAGTACAATTTCATTGCTAGTAATTGGCCTGTTCATAGATTTTCTATTTCTTCCAGGTTCAATCTTGGAAGGTTGTATGCTTCTAGAAATTTATCCATTTCTTCCAGGTCGTCAGATGTGTTGGCATATAATTGTCATAGTCTTTAATGATTGTGTGCATTTCTCTGGTGTTGGCTGTAACTTAATTTTTCATTTATGATTTTATTTATTTGAGCTCTCAACAATTTTGGCTAAAGGTTTGTCAATTTTGTTTATCTTTTCAAAGAAACAGCTCTAAGTTTCATTGATCTTTTCTATTGTCTTTTAAATTCCTATGTGTTTATTTCCCCTCTGATCTTAATTATTTCCTTCCTTCTGCTTACTTTGGGTTTTGTTTGTTCTTCTTTTTCTAGTTTCTTTAGGTGTAAAGTTAGATTGTTTATTTGGGATTTTCTTGTTTCTGGGGGTAGGCCTGTATAGCTATGAAGTTCTTGTGCAATTTTAACTGCATTGTAAAACAAGCAGCGTGTTGAAATGAAGGAGACTTAATCCCAGAACATTATTGAACTACAAAAGGTGAAACCAAGATTTATTTTTTTAAAAGAATATTAAATTAGCCCTGGCTGGGGAGCTCAGTTGGTTAGAGCGCCCTCCCAAAGGTGGTGGGTTTGATCCCCAATCAGGGCACATATAAGAATCGACCAATGAATGTATAAATAAGTGGACATCAAATCAATGTTTCTCTTTCTCTCTCTCTTTCCAACCAATAAATTAAAAAAAAAAAAAGATATTAAATTATATTGCTCTCACCAAGTGCAAAACCTCTTTCTTTCTTGCCTTTTTTCCGATTTTTAAATAAAATTAAGTCTGTTAGCACATTATGGGGACTATGAATTCCAATGTATCTTTTAGTCTGAGTGTGAGGTAAGATCATTGGGAGACCCAGACAGCAAGATAAGCAAGTAAACAAGCGAAAGTCCCTCCTGTGAACTCCACGAGGGCAGGAAGCGCCCTTTTAGTCGCCCCTCCAGCGGCGGCCTCTTGCACGCGGTCTGGCTTGCCCGCAGCAGGTGCTTGGTACTGGCTGCGCTGATGGGGCTTCAGTGTAAGTGCCCGAGCGTGGGGGCTGCGAGGTGCCGAGGGGTTCCAGGGGAGAGGCGCCCAAGCTGCCCTGTGCGGCTGGGAAGGATGCCAGGGGAGCAGGAACGGGGGTTAGCCGGGTGGCGCGGTGCACAGAGGGCCAAGCCACCTGGGCTCTCCCCATGAGGCCACTGCGAGGACGCTAGGCTGTGGGGACAGGGCAGGCGGGCCGCCGTCAGGGCTACACTTAGGATCCCAACCGCTTTCGGAGATCACCAGCAATTTGTATTTTACTGGGGAGTAACTTATTTCACTGAGAAACTAATTAATATTTACTACATCATAGTGGTAAAGAAGTGCAAATACATAAAAATGTCTCAAGATAAGAAAGTGCCGAGTGAAATGTAGTAGAAACGGAAAAGTCAAGTGGGAATTTAGAACAGGGCAGAATTTCTCACCAGCTATGGGATCAAGTTATACGTGGGAGGCATATGTATGAAATACATATCTATTGATTCCGAGGAATTTAAAGCAACTAATGCATTTGTTTAAATTTTAAATGATATAAGCGACTTCATTTTTATAAAAACATAAACAGTACAAACAAAACTAAAGGACTTTACTCCACATCTAAAACCCACATTGAAATCCCCTATCTTGATATAAATCCTGTTATGAATTTGATCTCTCTCTTAGGTTTTTTCTATGCTTTTGTATACATATATTTGGATCTGTAGAAAAACATAGTTTTATATATGTGTATATAGATGTAAAATGTAAGTTGTATCACAGTCTGTATTTTTCCCCAACTTGTTTTTTTTCCCATTAACATTAATTTTAAGGAGATTTTCATCTGAGTGATCTAGATCTAATTTAATCTTTTAAATTGGGTAACAATTTTCAAAATATGAAATATGGGCATAACGCCATTTATTCCATTCTCCTACTGACAGAGCTTTAAGTTGTTTCCAGTTTTTAGCTATTCTAAAGTGTCACAATGAACAAAATAGAACCAGAGGCATGGACTCATGCAATAGATTGATGAATCTCAGAGGGAAAGGGGGAGGGGAAGCAGGAAGAGATTAACCAAAAAACTTATATGCATATATGCATTGCCCATGGACACAGACAATAGGGTGGTGAAGGCCTGGGGCGGGGCGGGAACTGGGTGGAGGGGGGCAATGGGGGTAAAAGAGGGGGACATCTGTAATTCTCTCAACAATAAAGATTAAATAAATAAAATCTGCCAAAAAAAAAAAAAAAAAAAGGTTACTCGCTTAGCCAGGTGTCTTGGAAGTTCACTGATCTTTTGGGTGTATTTGCATCAAATTGCTTAATTTCTCTGGGCCTCAGCTTTGACATCTAGGGAGCAATGGTAATGAACTTCACTCTATTTTCCTCACAGGGAAGTAGTAGTTAAAGATCAATGGGACTTTGAGTGGGCAGGAAGAGGTGATGGGCACCCTGGGAGTGGGACTCAGTGCTGTCCCCGGAAGATCAAAGGGCTGGGCTATCTCCTCAAGCCTCTCCTTCCTTCTGTTATTGCTCAAACCTGGATAGAGGCCATGGGTGGCGGGAGAAGGGACAGTGGTGGAGGTAGGGGAGGGCAAGAGGGTAGGAATATGTGTTTTCAAAGAGAAAGGGCTTTGGGTAATGACGGGCGTAGGAACGTGGTGCCCTCTTGGCCGCAGTCAGGAAGAACCTGAATTTGTTTATCTCCCTTGCAGTGACAGCAGGGCCTCTGGATGCTTTTCCCCTCGTGTTTCCCAAGCCTGCAGAACTGATTTTCTGCCCTTCTCGTCTCCTCCTTTCTCTCTGCACCACGGCACCCTCCCCACTGGGTGAACCTCTTCATTTTTTGCTATGGAGCCATCAACTTTCATGCAAATCCTACTCTGCAGACATTCCCTGCAGCTTTCTCTTGCTCTATGTTCTTGGCATTATAAACCTACTCAAAGGGTCTCATTTAATATTTACACTTCGCTTTTTCATCATTTGTGACCTCTCCAGGCATTTCCCCCCACTCAAGAGAACCTGATCCGCCCTGATCAGCCCTCTCTGCCTGTCCTGCAGAAACCCTTCTCCTGGTCTTGTTTTGAACAGAAAGGCACAACTTCTTAGCAAAACTTCACGTTGGGAAACAAACACAGTGAAGGCAAGCGAACATCTCTCTTCCCTTATCTGGTCCGTGAAGCTCTGGAAGTTACTGCCCAGCCCCCCTTCCAGGTCGCCTAGCTGCAGTCTGCTCCCAGCAACCGAGGACTTGTATTCGGGTCTCGCGTTCAACAGCGGGGCAGCCCTCTCTTGATGGGCCATGACACGAGTCCAGTCCACGTTGCCTTGGTTTCTCTTCAGTGACTTCAGTCCTACTGCCTCTGGGAACCACGATTTACAGAGCCATTCGGATTAGTGTCCTGTCCCTCCTGGCACTGTTTCGGGCTCTGTTCCACGGGTAGCTCCGAGGAGGCCGCTCCAGATGACTGAAAGAGCCCACCAGCTAGAGCCTGCAGTAGAGATGGCAGAGGTAGGGTGTACGGCGAGGGACCCCAGACAAGCGCTCCTACCAGGGACATGAATTCACAGGAGGGCAAGAAAACAGTCTCTGAGGACTTGAGTAGCCAGGACAAGGGTCTCTGAGAAAACCCATTTTGAGGAGCGCACACAGGGGAGGCGAAGATTTGGATCAGCAGAAAAAGATAATATTGGCCAAAGCAGCCTGGAGCTCTACGGGGGGAGTGTAGGGTGGTTTGGGGACAGTAGAAAAAGACTGGAGACAGCAGGTGATTGATACTGCTGAAGATCAAGGTTGGGTTTGTGTTATGGGCCCATTAATTACTAGTATAAGGATCTTGTCCCAACAGTATTATATTATGGCTCCTTGTTTGCGGCTCTCGGAGGCCCCATCTCAAATATAGGAAATGAACCCAGACAGGGTGAGGGAGGAAGTTGTCCAGGATGAGAGTTGCTGGCAATGCAGAGACTAACACAAGTCTCTTGGTAATTAAAGTTTCTCACAAATTTCATACCTGCGCTGGAATTTTATAATCATTATGCATATTACTGGATTGGCATATCTCCCTTCCCATTTTCAGATTTTATTTACAAGGCAGTGTGTATGTTTTGAGGGGGGAAGGAGAGAGAGAGAGAGAGAGACAGCAGGAGAGCCACAGTATTCCCTGCTGACAGTTCAGTTTAATAAAACCATTTTGTTAATGGCTGGAAAAAATAAATTAAATTTTCCCAATAACTCGACACCATAAATATGGAAAGTCTGTTATTGAATAGCAGTTAAGTAGATGCCAAGGGGGGACCATTGTGACAAAATCTCAACCAAATATTGATATGAACATATTTTTGTTTGTGTGAAAATATGTTCCTTCCGTATGGGAGAGGAAACTGTAAGGAGAGAAACACAAACAACACATTGAAGAAATGTCGAGTGGGAAAGCTGTTCATCTGCCAGAGCAAACCACCACTCTTCACTCTGTGAATTTTCCTGGAGAGATTGTCTGAAATTTACTTACACAAGAGGGAAGCCAAAATTCTTCCATTCAAGGAAAAATGACAGATTTTTAAGGGCTGCTATTTGGTAAAGTTGAAAACACACAATATGGTTTTACTCTGAGCAGGTATTTGGATGGAATCATTGGGGCTTTTTTAAAGTGCAGAGAAAAGGCTAAGTAGGTGCTTTCACTTTTAGGAAATTGTGTGTTTTCATGGATTGACCTACAGAAATTTGTATTTGGTATCATTCTTGTTTCCAAGAGTTGGACATGTTTTGAGCTCGGTGGTTCCAACAGGGAATTCGGTCCACAGTTTTAGATCTTTCAAGTCAGATTCCACATTAAGAAAAATTAGGATATTGTCCTAACAACCTCCTTTCCTTTCCAAATATGAAACATATTATTGAGACTAATTAAAAGGAAGAGATCAAGCCAGAAAGATGAAAAATAAAAAAAACCCAGAACATATTACACTCGTCTCAACTTGAGAAATACATCAGATGAATTCTGATTGAGGAACATGCTATGAATATCTGACCTCGAAGGGCATCGAAACAAGGAAAGTCTGAGAAACTTACAAACAAGAGAACCATAAGGAGATAAGACACCTAAATGTACTGTAGCAACATGGATTAGATTCTGGAACAGAAAAAAAGACATTAGGGAAAAACTGAGAAAATTTCAGTAAAATATGGACTTTAGTCCATATTTATATCAATGTTGACTTATTAATTATGACACCTATACTTTACTAATGCAGGGTGTTAATGATAGGGATAACTGAGTGTGGGGTGTACAGGAAATCTCTGTACACCCCACCTCAGTAATTCTATAAATCTAAAAGTGTTCTAAAATTTTAAAATTTATTTTAAAATGGAATCAAAATCATTTTGGAGGAAAATAAAAGAACTGTCAAGTTTATCTTTTATCTTTTACTCACTGTCTTATGACACTGCTGTCAGGAGGAGCAGCCATGTATTTGATGCAGGGGAAGGGAGATATAACAGGAGTTAAAGGTTTCAAGGCCAAATCATCAAGGACAGTTGAGAGCATTGCTGGTGACAATATATAGGGAGTGGTGCTAAAAGTACCGAGTACCCCAACCAGTGGGCATTCTATGTGGGAGCGGTTATGTCTGTGGGAAGGAACTGGGAAAGAAGAAACCAAGCTTGCAAAGTTCAAATTTCTTTTAATAGGGCCCTAGTGGGAAAAAGAGACCAACTGATAATTAAGAGAGCTTTTTATGCCTATGTTTATTTCCTGTGCATACCTGTTTTTGCCATAGTCTCCAGGGATGGTCACCATTAATTTCTCCCCTCCCTATACGTACATGCGGAGCTGGAATCTAATTTCCCTTTTCTTGCATCTGAGTGACCGGCTTCACCCATGGAATCAGAAGGAACGGTTATCCTGGGACTTCTGAGGCTGAGTCATCAGAAGCTGGTGGCTTTTTCCCGAGCCTATTGGGATGCTTGATCATGGGACACTTCCTCTCAGGACGGTCCTTGGAAAATAGCCAACACACCGTGAGGAGAGCAGCCTCGTGGAGAGGCCACATACAGGTGCTCTGGTTGACAGTCCCACCTGAGTGCCCAGACCCCGTACAGCCAGCATAGGTAATGCCAGCTCTGTGAGTGAGCCATTTCTGATGTCCAGACCAGTTAAAACATCATACGATTCCAGTGCCAGCCACCATATGACTTCAGCTCTATGGAAGACCCCAAGAATAACAGCCCAGTGGGCTCAGTCCAACCACAGAACTGTGAGAAAAAATAATAAACCATTGTTTTAAGCCACTAAGTTTTGGGGTGCCTTTTCCAGAATGTTACACAAATGAAATCATATAGCAGGTAGTATTTTGAGTCTGGTTTCTTTCACTTAACACATTGCCTTTGAGATTCATCATGAATAGACTTTTAATTACTTTTACAAATATATACTTTTCCCCCGTCTGCTGCATCATGCTGATGGTGATAGATGAACTAATTAAGGGTGTGAAATCTCAAGAGTCTCTTACACTCAAAAACTATTCTATTCTTTTTGGTTCACTGAAGTGCCAGCAAAAAAACCCAACCCAAACTAAACTGCAACAAAACCACAATACACTGTACTAACAGTTTCAACAAATTTAGAATAGTATCCCCTGATAAGCAAAACCTTCATATTCTACTTTTTGCATAATTTTAAAAAAAGGAAAAGAAGAAAAAAATCTCACTATTCTGATTCCCCCCCAATTGACCCCCTAATTGGGACCGAAATCCTTTTGTAAGTGACTGGTCACACAAATGTTCAGCATCTCGTTCTGACGTGTGTCCTTGGATATCATTTTTGAGCCACTTCTGTCCTCTGTATTTAGCCATAATGGGATTTATACATTCACGCTGACTCCATACATACTAGTTGGCAATGGATTGAAATGAAACCTGCTGAGGCGAATCCGTTGACAGTAGGAACTCAGGAAGAACAACGGGCTTAGGGAAAATGGATCATGGTCTTTTTCTTTTTTTCCTGGTCTAACTGTAAAGACTCCAAATCTTGGCTTCCCAGCACTTACTGCCAAGTCTTAAACAAGGAGACAGAGAAGAAAGGAACACATGGAAGTGTGTTTTCTTTCCCTGACACTGAGGTGGGGAGTAGGAGCGAAGGTCAGAGGTGATGAACATGGATAGGATATAGCAAAGTTTGGGGGAAATAAAGCTATTTTTTTTTAACTGATTTACTGTAATGATTTCTCCAAACCACAATTCCAAACTTCAAATGTATTATTATTTCTAAGTTTTAATTGTCTCTTCCATGCTTTTCTGCTACAGAAACTGCTAGTTGTTTCCCAATATCCATTCTGATGGCAATGAAGTAGCCCAGTGGTAGGAGCGTTCACTCAATACCTAGTTTTGGGTGCCTACTAGGCATTGTGCTAGATGTGGAAAATTCAGTGGTAAGCAAAACAGCCAGACCTTGTCCTCATGGAATTTATAAGCTAGTGGGACTGTGTGAACATCTTGTAAATTCATGATAACTTTCCAAGACCCTAAGGGTGCTGTGATATCAATGTACCATGTAAACATTCTCCAAAATATGACATTCAGTTTTTAAAAATTAAATGTATTGGGGTGATGTTGGTTAATAACATTATATAAGTCTCAAATGAACAATTTTATAATACATCATCTGTGTATTGCATTGTGTACTCACCACCCATCTTTCCTTCCATCACCGTATATTTGACACTCTTTACCTTCTTCACCCTCCCCCCACCTCCCTTCCCCTCTGGTAACCACCATACTGTCATTTGCGTTTATGAGTTTGTTTGTTTTGCTTGCTCATCTGTTGCTTACTGTTTTATATCCCACATTAAAGTAAAATCACATGGTTCTTGTTCTTTTCCACTTGACTTACTTTGCTTAGCATGGTATTCTCATGATTTGTACATGTCACAAATGGCATTGTTTTATCTTTTTTATGGCTGAGTAGTATTCCACTCTATACATATGTCCCACATCTTCTCTATCCAGTCATCCATCAAAGGACAATTAGTTTTTTCCCCATGTCTTGGCTACTGTGCATAATGCTGCAATGAACATAGGGGAACATGTATTTTTATGAATAAATGTTTTCAAATTTTTTGAGAGGATACCCAGAAGAGGGACTGCTGGGCCATATGGTAGCACTAGTCTTAATTTTTTGAGGAGCCTCCGTACTGTTTTCTACAGCGGCTGTACCAGTTTCCATTCCCACCAGCAGGGTATGAGGGTTTCTTTTTCTCCACAACCTCTCGAACACTTGTTATTTCTTTTGTTATTGATAACAGCCATTCTAACAGGTGTGCGGTGGTATCTCTTTTCATATATCTGTTGGCCATTTGTATTTTTTTAAAAATGTTTATTAAGGTTCTTTCCCCATATTTTAGTTATGTTATTTGGATTTTTTTTGGCCATTGAGTTATATGAGTTTGTCATATATTTTTAGATATTAACCCCTATTGGACATTTGGTTTGCAAATATTTTCTTCCATTCCATAGGCTTTTCCCCCCCATTTTGTTGATAATTTTATTTGCTGTGCTGACTCTTTTTAGTTTAATGTAGTCCCACTTGTTTATTTTTGCTTTTGATATCAAATCCAAAAAAATTATTGCCAAGACCAATGTCAAGGAGCTTTTTTCCTGTCTTCTTCTAGGAGTTTTATGGCTTCAGGTCTTATTTTTAAGTCTTTAATCAATTTTGGGCTGATTTTTGTACATGGTATAAGATAGGTATCCAGTTTCATTCTTTTGCATGTGGGTATCCAGTTTTCCCCAATACCATTTATTGAAGAGACTTTCTTTTCTCTATTGTATATTCTTTGCTCTTTTCTCATAAATTGAGTATATTGCATGGGCTTATTTCTGGGCTATTTTGTTCCATTGATCTATATGCCTGTTTGTACGCCAATAGCATACTTTTTGATTACTATCACTTTGTAATATAGTTTGAAATCAGGAAATGTGATCGCTCCACACACATAACAAAATAATAATATTGATATTACTTCTCAATATTGCTTTGACCATTTGGGGCTTTGGGGATTCCATACAAATTTTACAATTGTTTTTCCTTTTTCTGGGAAAAGTGACATTGGAATTTTCCATTGAGTCTGTAGATTGTTCAGGTAGTATGGCATATTAACAGTATTAATTCTTCCAATTCATGAACATGGAGTATCTTTCCATGCTCTTCTTCAATTTCTTTTATCAATGTCTAAAGCTTTAAAATTATCCATTAAAGAAATTCCTGGATATACAGAAGATGTAAAACCTATTTTATGTCATTATATCTCATTCTTTTCTTATAATGGCTCATTCCCAAAAGGATATTTGGTGACTTATGAAATACAGATGTACAGTAAGATAAGCACACACACAACAACAATAAAGCAAAAGAAAATGTGTGGCTTTCTGATTGTATTAATGGAAAATTGGAGTACGTAAATTGAACTATTGGAGTAAAGCTAGAGTAAAGTGACATTCACAAAATTAGAATCCAAAATGCATACCATAAACATAATATTTTATATAGATGCATAGTCACAAATTTAGATTTGCTCTGATTAGTAATAGGGCACAAGATTTGTCCCATGATTTACAACACAAATATCATAAAACCAGAAGAGCTGTTCAGAAGAAGCAAAATTGTTCTTGGTACTGAGACTTAGGAGAAATTTCATCTATGAGTCCCTTCAGAAAACAATAAAGTTGGTGTTAATATAAATAAATAAATGAATATCCATTTCTACTGTCAAGATTTATCACCTATAGTAACTCAAACACAGGAGGTTTGTAAAGAGGACATTTATGAATATCCTTGTTTTCCATTGTTCACTGATGATGAATGTGTTCCCATATTGCAGACTTATCTAGACACTTAACCTGTAAGGAGGAGGGAAATGGCTCCTTGAGACAAACAGAGCTTCCCAATGTGCAGCCCAGTCCCAGGAGCTCTGGCTGTAAGAGACAACTCTAAACATGCTCTTTCTGTCAGGCCCTGGGGATGGGGACAGTTGGTCACAGTACTGCAGGTGACCTAAGTTGTCCTGGCCAGACTTTCCTAGGGATGGGGAAACACTTTCATAATGGCAGTCCAAACAGTCCAGTGATAACTGCTGCAGACCCCTTCTGCTCAGGGGACCTCCTCTCCTTCTGTCTGTTGCTCCTGAGATTCTGCTTAGGCCTTGGTTTCCATAAGACCATTCACTCTAATGGTCCTCAGCATCTCTTCTTTGGCATCCACCTCATGTCATTCGTCTTGACTAGTAGTTGCTGACTTGTTACTCAGCATCAACATCTCCCCTGAGTCATGGGAAAAAGGCTTTCCTCCCTTCCATGCTAAGTTCTGAAATAAGCCAGAAACCCATGATTTTTGTGCTCCCCCCCGCTTCTTGAAGACTTACTCGTGCACTTTTTCACTAGCTTGATATTTTCTTTAGGCTATGAAGTTCCTTTCTTCTTAGGAACTTGCCCCAAGTTTCCTCAAGACTGATCTGGAACCCAATTTAGATGCAGAAGGGACTATTCTGCATGTAAACTATTCTTTTTCCTAAAGCTCAGACAAGACTATATCATAGCAAACTCAATAGCCCTGACCATCTCTCCTTGGGACTATGAGTATAGCCATGGTTTCCCTCCCATCTGCTTTGGGGTCTTATTCCTACAGCTTCTACCATCACTTCTAACTAATTCAGTTATTTCATATCTAAGGGGCTCATCAAGCCCACATGTCAGTAACAGCGATAAACTGACTTAGGCCCTTTCTTTAGAGATCATATTTGAACACCACTTTCAATGGGTAAACAGATCAGACTCTCTCAGGGACCTCACCAGATCTAGAATTTCAGGATGGAAACTTCTTCCACCGTTCCTTTGGTCTCTGATTTAGGCAAGTTCACCTGACTGGTTATATTTAGATTAGGAGTATGTAATATCTTTTTAAATATTGCAGCAAATATGTCATAACTTCACTATAACAGCATTTTCACTGCTTCTTAACTCTAACTGGTGGTACATTTTTCCATCCAACTCATATCCCTTTCTCAGTCCTGATGCCTGTTTCCTTTCAGTCAGGCTGTGTAAAATAGGGTGACAACTCGATGTCCTTTATGGAGAGCAGTAGTTAAGAACATGCATGCATTGTAGCCAGATTTAGAATCCTGGCACTGGGACTGACTCTGGAAGTTTATTCATCTTTATTGGGACTCAGTTTCCTCATGCATACCATGGGTGAAAATTATGGCACCTTTCTCTTTTGTGAGAAGAGAGCAGTCAATAAATGGTCTCTATTATTATTACTTACTAGCAATCATAGTATTCTAAAACTGAAATGGATCTTAGGAATCATCTATTTATACACAGTTGACAGCATCTTTTGACATAAATTTGTCTTCAAACGGAACAAAACTGCACTTGGCACCTAGACCTGACTACACAAATTGTCTTAAGTATTTCAGGTTGAAGAATATAGGAGACCTAAGTAGTTTAAAAAATAAGCTTAGGTTTTGCACCTATTAAAATAGTTTCCTGACAAGGCTCTAATGAAAGTAAAAATAGCTATAAAAGAGTCATTTACACCAAGCTGATTCATATCCTAGTTAAAAGTGATCACGATTTTTATGCCAGTCATTAACCTCGTTTTATTTCAGACAGGAAATGGCTTGAATAAGGAACATTTTCATCCATCTCTCCTCTCACTTGGCATTGCATATGACACTACAAGGCTGGACTGAGGCTGTGCCAGGGGACTCCCAGAGAAACAATAGGCTGGCATCTAATTCAGACTAGGGAGCTTAGGGGGAGTCAGTAGGAATTCAAATGGTAGATACCAGAGACTAAGGGCTGGGTTATAGAGCACAGCGGAGGTTAAGGAGCTAAGTATCTTAATCTATTCAGGCTGTTATAACAAAAGTACCACAGACAGGGTGGCTTAAACATCTTTTATTTCTCAGTTCTGGAGGCTGGGAAGTCCAGGATCGAGGTGCTGGCAGATTCTGTGTCTGGTGAGGGCCTGTTTCCTGGTCCACAGGCGGCAGCCTTCTTCTGTCCGCACACCGTAGAAGTAGTGAGGAACTCCTGAGCTTCTTTTATAAGGGCCCTGATCCCACTCAGTGAGGGCTCCCCTAAAGTCACCTAATTACATTCCACTCGCCCCACCTCCAAATCCCATCACGATAGGGATTAGTTTCAGCATATGCATTTTTTTGGGCGGGGACGCACATATCCAGTCTTTTGCACCAAGTCTGTAAAGAAGCAGGCAATCTAATGCGCATCCATGAAGTTGGTCTATTTCAATCAGCGTTTATTCTTAACAATGGCATATGTGATCTCAGGCCTATTTGTATTGGCCTATTATGGCTATGCTGGGTCATGGCTATCAATGATGTAAAAGGAACACCCAGCTCCTGGACTTTCCTAGGGACTGGGAAACACTTTCAAAATGGCACTCCAAACAGTACAGTGATAACCAATGTCCATGACTCAACTGTCAAGAAAAACCTACCAGAATTATAGATCCAGGAGGAACTTCAGATTTCCTATCTCTGTAGCATTCCTCAAAAAAAAAAAAAAAAAAAAAAATCCAAGAAGGCCATTTTGCTGTTATTTGGTTCATTTAAAGATGGATATTGGTATTGAGTTGAAATTAACTCCCCTATTACTTCTGTATACACAGGGATTCTATTTTTTTTGTGGGCAGAGGGAGGCAGATAATTTCCACAATGCTTAGGCCTCCAGAGGCTTTGAGCAATCTAATTTTGTCTCTTCAAAACTTGCCAGCCATTATGTAAAAAAGTTCGGGCTAGCCTGTTGGAGGATGAGAGACTATGTGGAGCAGAGATGTGCTGTCCCAGCCTTTAACAGATTCAGCAGCTGACCATAGGAGCCATAGCCCAGCCTAGACCAGAACTGCCCAGCCCAGCCCAGCCCAGCCCAGTCCACAGTACTGACCTACAGAACTGTGGGTTAAATAAGTGTGTCTTAAGCCCCCAAGTCTCCCGTGTTTTATTGCATAGCAAAAACAAATGCACATCACATCAACTAACCATTTTAAGCCATGTCTCATTCCTCGGTATCATGGCAAATTGGTGTCTTTTCCCTCCAATTTTAAACAAGAAAACCACTTAAAATGAAAGTTACAAACTCCAAGGAGGCAAAGGAGAATTGGCACTTACAGCATCTTTTCAAATAAGGCCTGGACACTTGCCCCCTTCCCTGGTAAGACCTCCTGGTGACATTTGACATTACATAGCATTCTGTCATCCATTCGTTTGTTTTCTGTCTCACTCGAGACAAATCCAAACACTGTATATTACCTCCCATTTTTCCTTTGCCCTTTATCACCATGCAGGAGTGAGATGCATCATTCCCCCTTTGGAGCTGTTTTTACTAGCATTGCTATTCATTGTGAAGGAGTGTCACTCATGACTGACTCTAGCAGTGGTTAGAAGTTGAGCATCCCATCCTCAGAAGCATTTGCTGGTTTGCTGAATGCCTTGCAGAGATGTCCTGTGTTCCTGTAGACAAGCAATTGAGCTAAGGTATATTTCTTTCAAGGGAAATATGTGTTCACTGTGACCTTTTCCTGCTATCCTGGCCACTCCTGGAGCACTGTGTGTGCTCTGATGGTGACCATGGCCTTAAGCCAGAGGGAGGGAAGTCTCACCATATTGTTGTCAGAGTAGATAAGCAGTGGGGCACATAAAAGGGAAGTGCTCCAGGATTTGTGGGCTGCTTAGGCTCCAAGATGCTCTCTTCTGATCCAGCTAACGGAGACTAATGGAAGCAGTAAAGCCCACGCTCATTAGTGAATCCCAGGCTCCCAGCACCCTGGTAGGAGGGTGGCTGAGCAACAAGCTAACTGTAGTGGCTTTTACTTCCTTCTTTAAGACACACACACACACACACACACGCAAGCACATACACACATGCACACAGACACATACACAGAACACTGTCTCACTTCAAAGGCGTGACAACTTTCAGGAGTGGGGTTGTTGCTATACAAGATTAACAAAAAAAAGTGGTTACCAGTGGCTCTCATTCCCATGCTTTTTTGTTTTAGTTATTTTCACTTTCATGCCTGTTCCATGTTTTTATTTCCACTCTACCAACCCATATAGAGCACCTAATGTGTGCAAGGCAATGTGTTCAACACCACAATGAGGGCACAAAGGGTGGGGGCATAAACAGCCTGCAAGGTGCTAAGAGTCCATTAAACAATAGAGCAATATGTCTAAGCAAAGAACTGGATTATAAAAACTGCTATTCAAAGAGGAGATGTCATGGTGGATCAGAATATTTCTTTCCTGGGAAATCTTTATTCTGTTGATGTATGAAATCTCCATTCTCTTTCTGATTATAATGGTTTTTCCCCATTTTCCTATTGCAAGGAAACTTCATTCTCTGCCAATCAACTCTGACATCAATAGATTGGCCCAGCAGGGACGGACACCTTGGGAGACAGGAGTCCATTAGACTAGGTGGTCCAGGATGAAGAAGAGAAATTAGAGCAAGAAGGTGAAACACTGCCCTAGCGATGCTGTGCAATAAGGAAACCAGAGAAACTGGAATGGTCTCCCCAGTTTAAAAAAAAGGAATATTTAAAAAAACCTTTCATCTATATTTAAGCTGCTGTCTCCATTGTGACACCTACTCAAAGACAGAATAAATTCAGTATCTCTGGAATATCCTGGTATGCCAGCAATGAGTGTCTTCGGCACCAATAAATATGACTAAAAAGAAAGCTGAGAGAAGAGGGGTGACTTACACCAAATGAAAGTGTGATGCCCTTCTTTCCTGGACTAAATGAAATGATTCTCAGAGTAGCAGCCAGGCCCTTTTTCTGTCTTTGACCATGAATCCCCCTAGATAAGTCACTGCCTCCATGCTTAGCTTTTAGGTTTGTGGGTGCAGGCCTGGATCAATGATTCCCAGGCTTGGCTGAGAATTTATTCACCTGGGGGGCTTAAAATAAATCATTAGAACCATTATCAGAAGTTCTAATAGAGTTTTGGGTGTGGTATCAGTGAATACGTGCTTTTAAGAATTTCCTCAGGTTATTCTGACATGCGTCTACTTTGGGATCATCTAGAATAGACAGTGATGATGACGATAATGATGGAATCTACCCTGTGTGGAGCTCTTACTCTGCCCCAGGCCTGTGCTAAGTATTTTCCATTCATTAGCTCTTTTCATTCTCATAATAATCCCTATGATTTACTATTACTGTTTCTACTTGCATATGAGGAAACTGAGGCTTAAGGAGTTTAATTAACTTGGTCAAGTTCATTCAAATGATGCTGGGCATTCCAAAAAAAGTGTGCCTCTGGAGCTGGAGTTTTTAAAAACTATTATGCAAGCCTGGCTGGAGTGGCTCAGCAGTTGAGCATTGACCTATGATCCAGGAGATTGTGGTTCGATGCACAGTTTGTGGGCTTGATCCCCAGAAGGGGGCGTGCAGGAGGCAGCAGGTCAATGACTCATCATTGATGTTTCTCTCTCCCTCTCTCTTCCTCTCTCTGAAATCATTAAAGACATATTTTAAAAAAGAAAAACAAACCCCCCTCCAAAACTATTATGGAATTTTCCCTCCCTATCATTTTTTGAACTGTAAGTGGGGAATGGGGAGGAACTGTACAGATGCAGGGGGAGGAAGCCCCTCTGAGAACCTCTGGAATTTCTGTAGCTCTCTGAGTCCAGGCCTGTTCCTCAGAGATCAGGGCCAGGTGGGCTGACAGGAGGATTCAGGTGTAAAGCTGATCTTTGTCATGTCTCCGCCAGGGAGTCTTGCTGCTCCAGAAACACGGAATGGAGGCTACAGAACTGCCTGGGGGAGAGGGTTCTCAAAAATGGTATTTTTACTGAGCACCAGAAAGAACATTTTCATCTTGAAATATGCAGAGACACTACAGCAAGTATCACAAATTCATTCTGGTGATGCAACCAACAACACTTAATTATCAGCTCCACAAGCAAATTAGGTGAGAAAATTACTTGTCTTTTTATATTTATTTTATTTCTAAAAGAATTCAAAGAAGATAATGATTTAACTACCACAGCACATTACACGCGGATTGCTTCTCTCCTTGATCTGTTTTTCTCTCCCCCTCTCTCTCCCTTTCCTTTAGCCACAGATACACCTGTTCTTCTGCTCTGCTGTTTGCGTGGACACCCGGTAAAGAAATCTGGGTGCGGTTTCTTGAGGAATCCACTGGGTCTGTTGGAAAGCTGAGGTGGAGACAGTCTGTGAGAGGGTTGTGGATACAGGACAATGGGAACATTCCCGAGTGTATTTACCCAAATGCATCTACTTACAAGGCACGAGGCTACTTTCCTAAGATGACTTCGAGCTGCCTCACTCAGACCTTTATCACGGGGGGCTTCTGAATGCTCTTTGTGCGTGTCATGCCACTAATGCCAACGTATAGCTTCCAAGTTCTAGCTCCACACCTTCTATTTCCAGTGAGACACTGATTTGGGGTTGAAGACGCTCTCATGGTTTAGGGAGTCTGCAGAATGACTCCCGCGTGTAACAGGCAGGAGGAAGGGCCCATTACTTCCCATGAAAGACATATTCTTCTCCGCTTTCTCAAACACCACATGGCTCCCTTCCAAAAGGGTCATCTGAGATGCTTCTGGGAGGGAATCTATGGCCTCTTCCTTAATATTCTCTGAAAGCAATGGGGTCTCAACTATTTCATTCAACAGTTTGCAAACAGTTATTGAGCAAAGCTTGGTTTCGTCTTCTAGTTTCTGCTCTTTAGAAACCTCTGTGTTCTCCAGTCTGCTCAGTGTGGGGATAGACAGATGGAAGGAGCCTGGTTGAGGCACTTGGCTCTTCAAAGACAGCAGCCAGCAACTTCTGTGCATCGCTGCTGGCCCTACCACCAGTGATGCCCTCAGCAATTTTGGTTCTCCAGCTCCAAGAATGAGAACAACTAAGGGATTCTAGAGTTTGTCTAGTCTAGTGTTTCCAGAACTCAGTGCAAGGAATGAGGCAGGCCACACAGACCAGTGTAGTGGGCCAGGAGAGGATAGTGTGAACTGGAGAGCATGTGCCTCATCTCCAGGGAGAGCCAAGCTTAGCTCTATCAGACTGTTGCCATGTGGAAACATAGACTTGCTTGCCAGACCTTTCCATTAAATTCAGCAATCTGGATTTTTTTAAATGATAAATTTCATGATTTTTTAATGTTAGCAAACAAGCAAAGTGTCAGAAAAATATATTTTGTGGGCCAAAAAATACATATCTACAGGCAGGATATGGTCTGAGGGCCACCAGTGCAACTTTTGCTCTTGTTCTACATTGAGGGATGGTTCTCCCAGAGGTTACTCAGCTAGTCACAGAATGAGAACCAAGATCTGGTGTCCAAACCATGGGACAAACATTCTTTCCTTTATGTTTAACCTTAATTCTCTTAATTTTCACCAATTCAAAATTTATTTCATCCAGTGATAACTGGATATTTTCCATATGCAAAGGGCTATGTTAAATGTTTGAAATTACCAGAAAGTTAAACAAAACAACTTTTCTTCCCTTCCAAAAGATTGGGACTTTTCCTGAGAAATGGCAGAGAATTATGATTTATAATAATGTATATTCTCTGTGCCAGGCATTTTATATGCAGTATTTCAAGTAATCTTAAAAAAACAACTCTAGAACATCAGCATTGTTCACCATCTTCCAGTTGAGATACTACAGATCAGAGAGGATAAGTAACTTGCCCAGGGTCACGCAGCTAGAAAGATACAGAGCTAAGAGTTTTTATTCTGTTGTTTTTCTTATAAAAAATTGTGAATGTTCAATAATGAAATCTGAGAACATATAGAAATAGTAATTTTGAACACATGTTAATATGTTCCCATGCTTTTTCTAGTAGATCATATAGTAATCGAGGCATCAAGACACAGCATTCAATAATGCATGCAAGAAGAAAGATAGTCACTCTGTAGATAATAAAATGTCAAGAATATGCAAAGTTGCTAACAGAACAAAGTTGCTAACATCAGAGTGAGAATAAGTTTGGCTAAGGAAAGCTTCCTGGAGGAAGGTGAGCTTCAAGTTGAGACTGAATGTGGCCACCTCACAAGGACTGGCATTGGCTGGCTATTCTTAGCCTCTGAGCAGGTCAGGTGAATGAAATCTGTTTTGCCTACTCTCTAAATCCAACCATGATGACTCAGAAACTGGGGGTGATGTGGCAGAAGCAGTTTAAAAACATAAAGCTGGAGGTCCCCTGGGAGCCACCTGTTCTTCCAACAGGGGGGATGAGAGCCTATAGGGATTCGATGACTTTCCCAGGATGACCCGGACCCAGGTGCCCTGGGTCTGAGCACACCCGTCTCCCTGTACAGCACACGGCCCTTTAATACCTGGCCTTGGCTTCCTCATACTGATCCAAGGCCCGATTTCCATCTCGAATTTACTTTGCTCCCCTAGAAGCATCAAACACTTGACATTTATCATAAAAGGTCTGAACTATTCATCTGACAATTAAACATGCTCTGGGGGCATGCTGAAGGCTTGGTATTTATGTTTGTGCTTTTATTTTTTCTCTTTGGTAACCCTTCCTTTGCCTCGGTGTTTTAAATACATCAGTAAAATGTCTGCTTTCTTATATACTGGCTCAGGCCATGGGAAAGATTGGTTTGTGGGAGAAGACCTATTTATTTTATTTTCATTAAAGCTACATATGCTACAGGATCATTTCTTTTAGTGTTTCCAGAGTTAGAACTCTTGGGAGATTGTTATTAGGATCTTCCCATTTTTTTTTCTCTTTCTCCTACATTTGTTTGTTTGTGTTTTTTTGGGGTTTTTTTCTAGGAAGCACAGTATCTTCAGTTTATAGCCCTTGATTCCACAATTTCTACTTATTGTGATTGACAGATGGGTAGCATATCCAAGGGCAAGCACTGAGGACCAATTCTGTGATAAACTGCTGGTGAGAGAAATCAGTGCTTCTACCCTGCATGTGTTATGTGTGTTATGTAAGGCTTTTTGGTTAGATAAAGAACTTGAGGTGAGTATCTTTCTTCATACCAGGTAGGCAGAAAACCAGGATGAAATTAAGAGGTGCGTGATAATCATGGAAGATTTGTGGAAAAGCACACATAGACGTTTTCATTTTGAGTAAGCTTGCTACATTAGAGATCAGAATTGGTTTAAGCGATGGTTTTATTACAAAGTTATATTTTCAATAGAAAAGACATAAACTGCATTTTAAATCCAGCTTCTCATGCCTAAGGGAAGCCAACATGTTTTAAGAAACAAAGGCTGCTTATTTTTCCCCTGCGTCCTGGTGGCAGCTACTTAAAGGCCTGATTCCAGGAAGAAATAAACAGACTCTAGGGGACGAGCCTTGAGAAAGGGCCTAAGTGGTGGCCCTTCCCTTCACTGCACTATTTTGATTCCTTAAAACAGTGATGATATGCAACCTTCAACAGGCTGTAAGCCCCATGAAGGCTGGATCTTCCTCAGCTGTGTTCACTGCTGCCTCTCAGCTGCCGAGACCAGTACCTGGCACACAGCAGGCTCTCAGAGGTGTGTGGTGCTTAAAGGAGTAAATGACCAGGAGCCCAGGGCAAGAAAGAATCTATAATTTTTGCTATTGAAAACTTCACTGTTACATTTCTTCATTACAGCCGCGGCCGGCTGGCTCAACTGGTTAGAGCATCATAATAAACCAAGAGGTTGGGCTGGGTCCCTGCAGGGGCATAAGGGAGGCAAACGATTGATGTTCCTCTCTCTCTCTTTTTCAAAAAAAAGAAATCAATGAACATGTCTCCTCAGGTGAGGACTGAAAAACTTTTTTTTCATTACAGAACATTTTTCTTACTTTTGCTAAAAAAGTTTCCCTCAGTGCTGCATAAATCATATGTACACTAAATGTTAATTTCGATCAGCGCCGCCCATTTTATACTGCCATTTCCTAAGGCAAGGACATGGTCCATTCCTCTTCCACTGTGGACAAAATGCTATGGGTGCCTAACAAATCCTGCTTGAGAGAATAGTAAAATTAAAAATAAATTCTGAGCAAAATAATGAAAGTAAGTCCTGATTTTTTTTTTTTTTTTTTAAAGGAAAACCCAGGTCTGCAGTAGCAAACTATGACTTTCTGGCTTTTATCATCTAGCTGTGAGATGTTTCCTAACTCAATTTATTGCTCAGAATAACTATAGAAAACATTTATTAATTTTTACTGTGCCACGTATATAGTGCTAAGGAGCAATTAAATACATGCGTTTATTTAAAGCTCACAAAAGCCAGTTTTGAGATGAGAAAATGGGGACTCTGAGAGGCTGAGTAACCACCATTGCTACCTGACTAGGATGGGCTGGAGTGGGGATCCAGGCTCAGCCAACCTGGTTCCAAACCCAGTTCTAAGCCACAATGCTACGCTGCTTTACATGTTGCTCAGAGTGGTTAGAACACTGATGTTTGTAAATAAGATACTATTTTTCTAAATGAGAGCAGAGTCGGGGCTTTCTCCAGATTCCTGTCTCTGTCAGTCATGGACACTTTGATTTGCCTTCTTGGGTGGAAGAAAAAAGAGAAAGTTGTCTTTGGACTATGGGATCTGTGCATGTCCGTATTCTGAGTGTTTGTAATTAGCAAGTGCTATTGATACGCTATTAAATGTAGAAATTTAAATTTTTGTAGTGCTGCTCTTAACCCCCACGAATGGGAGTTGCATCTCCAATGATCCCAGGTCTTTCATTCCCTCTATAATCTGTGTCATTAAAAGACATGGATACTAATCCCCATAATCTTAGCATCGCGCTAGGATCCAGGAGATCGGGGTTTGATTCCCGGTCAGGGCACATGCCCAGGTTGCAGGCTCGATCCCCAGCAGGGGGCATGCAGGAGGCAGCCGATCAATGACTCTCTCATCATTGATGTTTCTATCTCTCTCTCTCTCTCCTTTCATCTCTCTGAAATCAATAAAGATATATTAAAAAAGCAAAAACAAAAAACCACACATTTATTTATGTAATGAGGGTTCCCCCCCCCCAAACCTGGATATTTCCAAAGGATTGTGACAATTATGTCACATGTTTCCTGGGATTAAAGGTTGGAAACCACATATATAAAAATAATCGAATTTTTAAAAATATTACAAAAATAAAAGTCTAATATTTGAAGCTGTCCTGCCAAAAGAGACTTGGTCTATCTAAAACACCTTTCCGTGTGTGTGGGTGTTAAAAAGAAAAGGTCAGGTTTAGACATGCATCTGAGTCTCAGCACACATGGCTGCCTTCATGGGACCCGAGCCCAGCAGTCTGTCTTTCCTGCACGCTTGCCCCAGTCCCCTCCACGAATGCTCCCTTAGACACCACGACTGCTCACCCACGTGTACCAGTGAGCAGTATGGACATTAACAAGTTCACGTTCATATTGACTCCACGTTATGAGCCCCTGGAATCCAAATCCACAAATAACCTCCCCCGGTTCCAGAGGGCGCCTGTGCAGCCCCGCGCGCATGGCCGCGGACGTCTGCAGCCGTTCTGCCCGCAGGGCTGCAAGGCCGAGTCAAGCATGTTCTCTACGTGCCATGTGTCAAGGATGATACGTCAACCCGCTACCCATGAAAACCTTTCCGGGGTTGTTAGCAAGGAGCGGCCTGATCCGGACGGGTGTGCAAGGGCTTTGCCGAGTGCGGCCGTGTGGATGCTGCATCGTGAGGAGGGCAGCTTCAAACAGCCCAGCAGTGACTGCCTTGAAAATTCACCTCTAAGCTAAAGATACGATTAAAGCAGAGTTATGCGAAGTTCTGAAATGGATTCTTCCTATTAAGCAAAATACATTGATATTTACCCAAATATTAATGTGTTTAATATACTTTATTTCTGAGTGTTTCATGAGTGCATATTTTAGTGAGTAGAACTACACACCTACCAGTACACACACACACACACACACACACACTCTCTCTCTCTGACTCTCTCTCACATAAGTCACCCAAAAGTCCAGAAAGCTTAATGAAATAAATAAAAGAAACTCCTTTTGGTTGGAAATTTTATAACATAAATTTAACCCCTCTTTCAAATGATAGCCCTTCATATACATAGCGACTGTTAGAAAAGCTGTCCCTTTAGGTCATTTTTCCCCCTCTCTTGTCTTTTTCAGTCTCTCAGTTAACATTGGATTGGGCTACTTTGTGATTTTTTTCTATTCCTATTAATATCTCAAGATTATGAATTCTTGGATCCCCAAATCCAGAGCCTAGTTTCACAAAACCCTACCCCATTCCAAAATCTCCTTGGCAATCAGTTCTCATCTAGTTCTGTAAATTCTTAGCAAAATCCACATGATGACTAGGCACACATACACCTAAAATTTTAGTAATATTTTATGTGTTAAATGTGTTTTCTTTCTTGTCAGGTTATATATTATTTGAGGAAAAGGAATTTATGTGCCATACTGACATTGCTTTGTTGAAAGCCTATTGACAATAAATAGGCAATCAATAAATACTCGATATTTAACTGGTTTAGGGGTCTGATGCCTCAAACTCTAAAGTTTGGACCTCAGTAACCCTGAATTTTCTCATTTGTGCAATATATCATTTCTCACTCTCAACAACATCATACAGCTATTTTGAAGACAGAGAGAATGATGTTCTGAATTCCTTTTTAAAAAAGATTTTAAGAGGTTAATTTTGTTTAATATCTTTTCTCCACTCCTATGGGATTGTGATTCGAGCTCACAGCACTCTCAGGAGTATTTGTCTCTCTCCCTCTCCTTTTTATCAAGGAGATAAGCCCAGGCAATTGTTCCCCTCAGTGACATCAGGACAGTAACTCTCAAGTTGCAAGGCCCAGAGGATTGCAGTCATCTGGATTTGGGGACACTTGGCACATGTCCAAAGATCACATCATGGGGATCCAGGTAATGCATTCAGATCGGGCCTATGATTTCTTTTCTCTTGGATAAAGGTCTACAGTATATATGGCCAGGTCAGAAAACCAATGTGGAAGACTAAATGAAACGACTGTGTGATCTTGGGTGATGATCTTTGGTGAGGATTTGGAAGAAGGAAGCCAGAGTCCATACAGGAGCTGGGCAATCTCCACTTGAGAACTGTGGGGCTGCCCGGGGCTTTTAAATGCTGACAAAGGTCTAGCAGGCTTCAATTGTGCAGTCTAAGGGGGTCCTTCTTTTACCTGGTGCTCTGATTGCATATCAAAAAGAGGATTCTCCCTGAGCTTGTGAAAAACAAAATCAGTGAGTACCAACTGATCTTCAAGACCCAAAGCTCTACCTACTACTCAGAACTATCAAAATCAAACAGCTCTAAGAAACAGTTTTTGGGTTTTTTGTTTTGAAAGAAGCCATCTCATTAGAAGTGTTTTGTAACTGGAAGGAAATACATCAAAATTAAAATAGTGGTTGTTGTTTGGGACCTGGGCCTGTGGACGTGTTTTTCTTTTTCTTTCTGCTTTTCTATACTTTCTGAAATATTATTCTATTATGACTTTTATAATATAAGAATAGAAGGAAAGAAAATTCAAAGCCACTCCTCAGAATTAAAAGCCCCTCAAAACAACTACTTATTGCACCCTTTAGTTTTTCTGCCTTTAGGATGCTCCCTTCCGTATACGACAAGCATTTTCATTTAAGCTGAAGACACGAAACACAATAGTTTTAACTTAATTGCTGTTTCTTTTTCCTTTTTCCCCTATTTCCAACAACTCTTTCCTTTATTAACAATTGAATTTTCAGCTTAACTGGGTATGTAGGGCTCAGAAATTGCTCAAAAACAGCAAAGTGTAGACTTCCATTTTTTCCCTCCATTTTAATTTCCTTTAGCAATTTAGCACTTCTTTTCAAATCACACATATAGAAAAAAGCAGAGAAATTTCTTAACACCCCTTTGGCAAGTCACATGGAAAGAGCTGCCACTGTTTCTATTTACATGCTTTGGGCAAGTTATATTTTTCAAGTAAAGAGCTGCATCTCAGGACCAAAGAAGAATTTTTTTAAAAGTTCTTTGTAAGCAACTAATCCCTTCAGACAAGATGTCCTATGAAAAGCAAAACAACCTAGAATTTTATACAGTGAATAAGAATGTACATCTTAAGTATTTGTGGCATTTAGTAATACCCTTCTAATTACTGACTCTTCGAGAAAGTACCACGGAAATACAAAACATATTTTATATTTTTCCTAGTAGTATGTTAATATTTACATGAGCCAGAAGATCAATTTTTAGTAAATATAGAATCGTATTTTATTTTGGTAAAATTAAAATTGTATAACTCAGATGAAGCTTCCAAATCTCAATGTTTATACTTTCAGCTGTTGAAGAACAGAATTCAAGTAAATTTGAAGATCTAATTGACTTTATTAAGCAATTAGTGAATTCGGCAGCTTCTCATTCAGCAAGTAGAAGGGTACTCCAGGGGTTGTACAAAATGGAAGGTTTTTATAGGAAGGAGGGTGTGGTAGAGAATTTATTAGCAAAGGAAAGAAAATATTATTTTTAGATTGGGCATCTTCTTTTGGGGGGGGGCAAGAGTTTTTTCATGCAGATTGCCTATTCTTCCTATAGGGGAGGGGACAGGGGCTAGAGAGGGCCTAAGTGTCAGATTACTTTATTGGTGTGGACCAGAAATTCCAGACAGGTTGATTAAGATTATGTTCTGGGGAAGGTCAAAACTGCAGTTTGGTCAGGTATTAAATCTAGGTTTGATATCATGGGCTTTAGCACAAGTGATACCATTTTGGGGCCAGTGGTTTTCTCTTTAACACAGCAAAATTCCACATTTAGCAGCTAACTATTAGTTAAAAGAAAGGGTGTGGTCCTATTTGGGGGAAAATTCACTTAGTTTTAGATGAATATACTTTTACAATATTCAAGCTCTTATACAGTTTGCTTTTGTTTGGAAGGTAAATTATAATTTATTCACAGAAGGAAAATATGAGGTGAAAGAAGAGCAATTATTGTAAAAGTTAAGAAAAGTTTCCTTGCTAAACTCTGAGCAACAAATGCAAATAACTTATATTATAGGCCCTGGGATGTATTATGTAGCTATTTATAATTTGGAAACTGTAAAAGTAGAATTTAAATGTACACTAATACATTTTCTCTGTTCATTGTAAGCAATTTCCAACTTTTGCCTTCTTTAATGTCATTGTACCCTCCAATAACTGTCTTCTGTGTATAGGGTGATTTGCAGTTTTTAAGCAAATTTTCCCTTCTTCTTTATTAACAAGAACATCTTCAATTTATTAAATGCAAGATTTGAAGGACAGGAAAGTTCTTTCCACTCAGTTTCATTTCATTTATTTATTTTCCTCTTTACAGTTCTAAATTATGCAATTAAATGTATCTTGGGTTGTTAAAAAGTGAGTTTAGCCTATTAGAATTTCTTCAAGAAACTTACTTTGCTGCCAGTGAAATGAGAAAGCCAAAGCTCTGGGCCAACTGTGCCCACTCTTAGCTATCAATCTTTCATGTCTCAGATGAATCAAAATGAAATTTCCTGGTTACGAGCTTTCATGATACACCCCATAGCACAGGTAATGATTCACAATCACTTTCCTGTCTCTCTGTTCCACTGGCTGCAACTCCAGCTGGGCAAGGGTCACCACTAACTTCCCAACATTAAGACACTGTGCAGGACACAGTAGGAGCTCAAACGTATGAGTTACGTGTGGATGATAAATGCTTGATCTCAGTTAATGTTAGTTTCTGCTTTCTTCTAGTTACCCAACTATATCGGACAGTCACAAAAAAGAGATGCATTATGGCGGATGTTAATTATTATTATTATTGTTTTAGGCACACGCCTTAGGTCATTTCTAAATGACCAAATAGGGCAGCCAGGGATTGACAGGCACTCAGAACTCCTCCTTATATTTACTCCTCGGGTCATGTTTAGTTTTCTTCAGGAGAGGTCCAGATCCAAAGAAACTCTGACATTTTTCAGGAATGGAAATCCTATGAGTTTTCTCAGAGCTTATCTCAACATCTGGAAACCTCTTAGAGGTGACATCTATCATTTTATCCATCAGCTATTTGATTTGTAAACTTCTTTAAAACCAAAGCCATGGGCGACATCCTTTGACCTCGTTAAAGCCTGTAAATCTTCCTTTTGTGAAGATTTTTTATCTTAAAACGTGGCAAAGGTGTGAAATATTGAAATGTTTCCTTTAGTGTTTGCCCTACAAACACATAGTAGAAAAGCAGACTCAGGCTTTTCTGACATGAGTTGTTTCTCAGGGAGGTTGTTTCACTCTACATAGATAATAATTTTCATAAATTTCATTTACATGGACTTTTAAACTTCACCATTTCAGACTAGCCTGATCTTTTTTTTATAATCATAATTGTATTCTTCAATATCAAGTTAATATGTTGACAACACAGAGAATTTTGAAAAGAGAGAAAACGGGGAAAATGTCACATTCCCAGTTATGTTACATGTTTGCATTTGAAGGCATTGAAGTGACTTGTTCCAAGGTTTCTCAGCTTGTAAGTGTCAGAAAATATCCGCATCTAGGTTTGTGTAGTTCAAAGCCTGGGCTTGGCCACCATGCCGTAATGCTTTAGAAACATTGCTTTGGTTGGTTCTATACTCATGCTCACCCCCCTTTCTTCCTTCACAGCCTTCAGACTCAATGAAAAAATAGATTAGTTCCTTCTTTTCTTCAAATCTCATGCTTGAGGTTGGAGACTTTTTGGTCCACACCAAGGTTTCCTTCTGACCCAAGAACTTGTAAACATTACACACAGAGCCAATTGGCCTAGGAGAGCCTTTTAATTGAATGACAGCATATTGATTGTCCTTTTCCAGTGAGCCTAATGATTTTTATTTACTCTTCATTCTTGCTTATCAATATTTATCAGGTAATGCTTTCATAATAGAAAAGTGAAAAAAGTTACTTACAAAACATTTAGAAAACACAGGCATATAAAATAAAGAACACTAAAATGACTTGTAGTCCTGCTGCCCTGGGATAAGCACTGTTAACAGTTTGGGATCCAACCTTCCAGTATATAGAATTCCTTAACTAAAAATAGGATGGTACTCTATGTATCTGATTTACCCTATTCCTTGCTTGCAAAGAAAAGTCTCATACCAATAAATATTCTTCAAACACAACATTTCAAAGCCTGCATATTCTGAGGCCTCCCATGCATATGAATTAGTCAGGAAACTTGAATGCGTCTACACTCTGGCCACAGTGTAATAGTGCCCAGTCCCCTCCCACTCTGGTGCCAGCTTTCCCAACACTGGTGACCACAATAGTTGGACTATCTTGGTCTATAGTGATATCTCATTACTGTTTTAATTGGCAGCTCTCTAATTGAGAATGAGGTTGATCATTTCCCCCCTAAAAGATTCACTGGACAATTGCCTTTGCAGGATCCTTTTAAAATTCTGCAGCAGTGAAGCAATGAAAGTGGCACCTGCATGGGTGGAAGGAGTTTTCATATGTAAATGTTTCATGTTCAAGTCACAGTGTGTCTAGGCTCAATCCCTTTAACACATGTATACTCACTAAATCCCTCTTCTTATTTATTAATACATATTTATTGATGATCTACTATGTGACAAGCCCTGTTCTGGGTGCTGGTAATAGAACAGTAAACAAAATTGGCAAAGTCCCGTGAGTATACCTTCTGTTGGGGAGAAATAAACAAATGAAACCATGTATGATAATGCTGTGGCAGAACATAGAGCAGTATGGGGTTACAGAGTGTTGGAATGGAAGGGGAGGTGCTCTATGTACGGGATTGAGGAAGACTTTTTTGATGAGATATTTAAGGAAAGACCCAGATGAAGCAAGGACTGAGTGAACCATGCAGATCTCTAGGGAACGGTGTTCCAGATAGAGGGACCAGAAAGTGCAAAGTTCCTGAAGCAGGAGTATGCCTATCTTGATGGAGGGGTGGCTGGAACAGAAGGAGGGACAGGGACAGTACAAGGTGAGATCAGAGAAGTATAGGGGCCAGTTCATGTAGAGGTTTGTAGTCCCTGGCCAGGGAGTATTTCAGATTTATTAAGAAGGAATTCAGAGAGGAGGCAGAGAGATCAGTGGAGCTATTGCAATGGTCCAACAGATTGGTCCAGTCTAGGTAGATATAAGCCACTTCTCCCAGAAAGGCCTGTCCTGCTCTCCCAAGCTGAGCTCATCACCAATGTCCAGTAATACCCAATTTCTCTACTTCTGTGGCCAGATCAGGGGTAGAGGTGAAGTGGGTGTCTTATGAGGTCTGTTGGGTGCTAAAGAGTCTGTGTGACAGGTAATCAAAATACCTAAGAGTGACAAGGCAGGAACAGTGGGTGTCACCCTCAGAAGTCAGTTTGACAAGCGTTGGTCTAGCACTTAAAGGGTTGAGAAGATCATACTGGTAGTTTTAGAGAAAAAATCAAAGTAGAGGCACCAGAGACTTCAATAAAATGCCTAAAAAAGAAGTGGCAGACACAAATGCGCTGTGTGACCAAATCACTCTACATTTAATCTCAGCATGAGGTACCTGGGAATCTATAAATGACAGAAAGAAGCAGCTTGACAGGCTGCTGTGTGTTTCACTTGCCAGTTACAAACTAGTTGGGAGGTTATTTATCTCATATCTAAAATGTCACTTTTGAATACAAAAAGTAAGCAAAGTAGATTCAGAGCCCTAAGTCCAGCCCTTTGTTCATAAACAAGATCAATGAGCTATCAAACAGGAAGGTGTAGGAGGGAACAGGACCATGGGGGCAGCACTAATTGTCTTCAAGGCCTTACCCAGTGACCCCACTTGGAAAGCATCACAGAAGAACCAAGTACACAGAGGTACATGAGGGGTGACATGGTGGTCATTATCCCAGGTTCTCAGTCAGGAAAACATTTAGTATAGAAGGGCCCATCACTGTCCAGGCGTCTTCAAGCATGAGACCCTCCTGACCATCTCAGCTCACACTCATCTCCCTTCCCTGGCCATTGGGGACCTCTAGATAGCACTATTTGTTTAGCACTTAATTGTTCTAGAATGTAAACTTCATAAGGCCAATGACTGTTTTGCTCACTCCACTTGCTGTGTGGACAATTGTGTGGGGGACACATTAGGTACTCAATTAACAGTTCTTAAGTGAATGAATTTTAAATTCTTTTAGGGGTGCATATATATTTTTGTAAGCTTAGTGAGGATGAGACCAGATCTTATTTCTCATCAGCTTTGTCCTTTCCTTATTTCTCTTCTGTATCACTGTAGCAGACTCCTTCAATGGCTTGATCATATGACCCTGGCCCATTCCAAAGTCAACGACAGATAGTTCCTGTCCACAGCAGTGCCTTCTGTCATCGGAGAGTGCTTGGTCCCCAAACTCTGGAAGTTCTCCAGAGTTAAATCACCAGGGTGATCCTCTATCATTGAAGAACAGAACTGGTAGATATCTATTCCGGATTCTTTTCTTCTTGATGGAGTAATTCTAAGGTGCATTCTGCAGTCTCCCAGAAGCCTCCAGGGCATCGAACCTACCTGCGGGTAGTGGTTATCCACTCATTCATACTTCATGGCTCTCCTACCTTCCCTATCTCAGGTCATCCCTCCCTCACTCTATATCCTGGGATGACCTCCTAAATCCTAAGTAAATTACTTACACCCAAATTCTTATACCCTAAGACAGTTACCTGCAGTGCTTAGAAAAATTGTGCTTGTGAGTGTCCTATGATGGTTGAGTAAGATAATGCAAGTAAGGCATTTAGCACAGTGTTTGCTTGGCCTGTTGTAAATGTGCAAGTCTGTTAGCCATTGCTGTTGTTATTGTCGATGTTAAGCATGCCCATAAAACACTTGTGCATTACTAATCTTTGAGGTGGAATTTTGAGAACGAGAGACAGAGGCCAAAGGGCATCCACAACCACAATAACAATGAAAATAGGTAAGGAGGAACAGGGGTGAAGATCAGTGACAAAGCCAGGTGTTAACCTGTGTGCAACTGATGGCATGGGAAGTCAGGCTTCACCCTGGGGCCAGTGAGTAGAGCTTCCCGTATTTTCAAGAGAACTGACATAGGCCTCACAGATAGCCAGAGTAAGGATGCTTACAATGTGATGGCAAGGGCCCCATTGAGAAAAACCTGACAGGAAGGCTCAGGAATTTGGCTCCCTTTGTAAAGACAGACAGATCCTATGGGTAGAGTTAGGGAGAAGCCCAGTGTTTCAGTCCCTAGAGAGTGTGGACGGAGAAGTGGAAAGCCAAAGGAGCAGGAGGAGCTAGAGTCCCGAGGATCAGAGACTCAGCAGAAGTCAAACCTGAGAGAGCCCTGCACCCGGAGAAGCGATTAAACCTTGTCTTGTTCGATTCTATCTGTCAAAGGCTAGGTGAGTGGCACTTGTGCTAACTGTATCTGAAAGAGGTCAGATCCCACAGGGGGAGCTTAGCATTAATTGTAAGCAGTGGCAGACCATCGGGACTGCACCATAATATCAACAAAGGTAAAAGGTGCTAGTGATTTTTCAGGTGTAGGGATTGTGCCTGACAGTGTTTGATCCTGTAGAAGGGTCAAGACTGGAAGCCCCTTCCAGGCACAAATGGTGTCCTGTTCGCTTTTGGAATCCTGATGCCTCTTGTTGTGAGTCCTCAGTAAACACCCCAGTCCTTGGCCACCTTCTCCTGCACCCTGCTGGCTGGGATAAAAACAGACCAGAGGCCCTCACTGATGTGGTTTCTTCTAAACCGCCACTATGATTTACAGCTTACAGGCTGTCAGGCTGCAGGCTGTCTTCTCATCTGCTTTTAATGAAAGATGTGATTGCATATTTGTAGGGAAGACATAGGTAGGATGGAAAAGGAAAATGCTGATGTTCTTGTCAGTATGCAAAGAAGGCCAATGGCCAAATTGGTCAAACCACAAAGCGCCAAGGGATGGAGTACAGGAAGCTGAGGGCAGATGGGAAAAAAAAATCCCATCTGGAGCTTGGAGTCCTTCTGACTCCTAGAAGGAGGTAGCCTTCTGCTTATCTTGGTCCTTGGGATTCCAAGTGTGTCTTAGGGGTAATGGGAGCTCATAAAACTAGTCCCTTGTTTTCCCAGTGAGATAATGTTGGTAAAAGTGCAGAAATCTAAGGTCTTAAGAAAGTTAGAAAAGGTGACAAGTTGTACTTGGATTCTTGGCATGACTAATTTCCTTAAGAAATTTAATCAAAAGCCTGCATCTCCTGATTGGTGTCCCATCTGAACCAGTGGCAGAGGAAAAGAGTGGTTCTCAGGACTGTTTTGACTCATACAAAAAGTTCACGGGCAAAATCAGAAACTAAAATCAGTGATGTCCAACTCACATTCGTCCACTCACAAGGTGTTTGGGCTGGGACAGTCACAGCTTCTCTGGACTTCAGCCCCTTCTCCTGTGAAATGAGGCACTTAGATTATTGGATTTTTAAAAAATATATGTTGATTTCAGAGAGAGGAAGGGAGAAGGAGAGACAGAAACATCAATGATGGGAGAGTCATTGATCAGCTGCCTCCTGCACGCCCCCGACTGGGGATCGAGCCCACAACCCAGGCATGTGCCTGGCCCGGGAATTGAACCCCGATTGCCTGGATCCTAGGTCGACGCTCAACCGCTGAGCCACACCTGGCCGGGCGATTATTGGATTTTTGAGGTCTCATCTCAGTCTGTTATCCTGTGGTTCTGAATATATAGTTGAGACACCAATTAGGTGTAAGGCACTATGGGAGATTAGGCTATTAAGGTTTTTGCTCTCATTGCCTTGCAAGAGGGAGGTTTCAAAAGTTTTAATTTACATTGATTTTTTTCCTGAATGATTCTAATTTTAGTACCTTAGGTAAGTGAGCTATTAAATTATGTCAATCATAATTGCTTATGATCCTTTAGTTGCACAGTCATTTTAATTCCCTTAAATTTTTTTGTTTATAAGAGCATATTAAAGACTTTCCCTACTGAAAGATTATACAAATATTCTCCTGCGGAATTTTCTATTAGTTTTCTGAATTCTTTTAAACATCAACATCTTTAATGCATCTGATATTTAGTTTTGCAAATGGTGTGAGTCACGGAATGTACCACCCTCCCACCAAAGACCCACTGTTTCTTGGCTATTGTATTCCCTAATTCAAAATGCCATTTTTTATTTTATACTAAATTCACATTAAAACATGAGTTTCTTAATGAATTCTGCCCTCTATTCCATTGATCTATCTACCTATTCTTGCATCAGTGCGGCATTTCAAATTCTGATTTTCTAAAGGTGAAGTTTGTAGCAGATAACGTGAGGGCTCGACCCAGATCCTCTTGGATTCCTTTTCTACTATTTATTTCAGTGGGGTGTTTTTGTTGTTGTTTAGATATACTTTTATATATGTTTAAAATATTGCATCATTTAAAAAAATTAAAATAAAAAATGGGTCCAGGCCATCAGGGTCTACCTCCTTTCATTATATATGACTGATTTTGTTTCTTTTGCATACAGTGTTTTCCAACATGATTGAATTGGAGGTTATTTTTGAGGGGATTTTTAATATTTGCAAGTGATATTTCCATAGATTAATAGCAATCTGACTTCTAAATTTTTTTAAAGAAATCTTAGCTAGATCTCCACACTTCACCTCCTCTTAACCTTTTCCCCTTTGCAAAGCCTTTTGTAAAACTCTGAATAGTGAGAAACTCCCACCAGCAACCCACACATTTTCCCTCCAAATGGGCTTCTTATCTTTTGAGGCAGTTTTTCACATGGTTTTGGCTTTCACACTTTTGGTCATCTGTCATATTTTGTTTATTAGAACAGGTGGAGATTTAGTTCTATCTTTCCAAAGCATGTAAAATGGAGAAGGTAAAATACAAGACTTCGCTTCAGAGAAACTAAGGATGTCAAATGAAATCTTATATACAGGAACTTGAGGCTTGAAGCTGGTTTCTTGTAGGCTGCCTTGACCTCTCTGATGAGTCAGGGTTTTTGTTTGGGGTAGAGATCTCTGCAGGAACCAATGCTGTGTCCGCGGGAATAATACACCTTATGTTGATTTTCTGGGGGCAGATCATCCAGAGCCTAGTGTGGCACCTTTAATTGAGCCCTGTTGTAGTGTGAACCTAGTAAAGATCCATATCACTAAGACTTTCTAGGACTGAGGTTTTTCCAAGTTGTCTCTCTGTCTAATGTCTAAAATGGGAGAGTGAATCCTACTCTCGCAACTTTGGGTGCTTGAGGGCCAGCATACGAGTGGCAGCAGAAAACTCATACTCAGCAGACAGATGGCAGCCGCGACGGGGCAGCGCTGCCCAGAACTGTGGTGAGTGGGGACTGTGGTACTCAACAGAAGAGGCAGCGGCCCTGGAGGGCGTGATGGTGCTAAGCGGAGGAGGAGCAGTTGGGGAAAAGGCAGGCTGTACTTGTCGGATGATAACTGAGCCCATGTGGCACGCTCTTGGGTTTGCCGTGACCCACGGAAGGGATTTTATAAGACCTGCAATATGTATTAGCAGGAGCTAGAATGGAATAGGAAAAAAGCAGCAGCAGACATTTGTTGCCCTGTCTTCTGAGAATAACATTTGATAAGATATATTTAATATATCCATCTCTACTGTTAGTGGAAATATAATGGCATAAGGGGAAAGTTGATGGAAGAGGGCGCAGAGATTTTGGCACTTCTGGTTCTCTTTTTACTAAAAAGCTTGTCACACAACTCAGGATAACTTATATTCTCAACATAAAGATAACAATGAAAGAGTTTTACACTTGGGTGGAACTCTGTCCTTTTCAAAGACTTCCCTATACATGCCTCTCACTCACAACACTGCGACAAGACTGACTAAGCCTGCAGTACGTCCGCACTGACAAGACCAAACTGACCTCGGAGGAAATGGAAGTACCTCCAAGAGTGACACAGCTAAAAACTGAAGGCACTAGTACTTTAACCCAAGTCTTCTAACTGTAAGATCACTGCTCTTTCTACCAAATCAGGTTTTTCACAACCAAATAGTTTGCATTGAGTTTTATAAATTTAGATGAAATATAACAATAGGCTAAACCAATTTCAGAATTTTCATAATTCGAATAAGGATACTTTGTTTTAATGCACTACATGATTTTCAAAGCTCTTTCCAATTTTAAATAATCCTAAGAAATTTACAGGGATGTTATTTATTACCTACACTTGACAGAGAAGCAGACTGAGGGACAAGTACGCTAATTATTTGCCTAAATTCCTCTGACTCCCTGTGCACTCATCTCTAGAGAAGACTGCTCCTTACAACTCTTTCTGCACTAATAGGTAATTCTTATAGTTATGGCCACACCTACACAGTTACTATCATTCTTTATAAAATTTAACTCATCATTTTTCTTTTTCCACATGCTTCACATACTATCCTGGGTTCTCTTTCTAAGGCATTTATGGTGAACCTGGATCCAATATTGCTTCCATCTGTAATTGACTAGTTCACTGACTTTTGTGAAACCAAAATGAGATCATCTCTAGGAACCACAGGTGAATCTCTTCTTTTGTTTACCTCCCAATCCCAGTCTTCTTTTAAAAAGAGCAAGAAGGTTGTCAAAATTGACACCTTTTAAATTGGCAGTGTATTAGAAAAACAAAAACAAAAACAAAAACTCGCTTTGAAAATAATTGAGGTGTGTGGATGTCAGAAGTGTTACCTGCTGTGCTACCTGGCAGGCGCTAACCGCCTGGCTGAGACTGACCCTGGATATCTGCTGACTTCCTCGAGACAGCGGAAGGCTTGTACCTTCACCAAAGAAGACATAAGAGAAGTTTACAGATTCTGGGAAGAAAAAGAAAAATGGCCTTTTCTTCCTTGCTGTAGCAGTCAGGAAGATCTGCCATTTAACTTTTTCTCAAGGCAACTGGTAGAATCCACCTCTAGCCTTGTGTCCTGCATTGGTGTTCTCCCAGAATCCCGACTCTTCCCCTTCAGTATCTAACACCAGAATCCTCTCCTTGTATTTCACTCAAAGAGGCTTTTCTAAAAGGGAATGATCAAACTCTTGATTGAAAAGCAGTGTTTTGTAGAGTAATTAAAGGAGATATTTTTAGAAACCTCCCTCACCCCTTTTCTCTTTTTACTGCTTCATGTAGAAAGTCAATGTGATTTAATGAGTAGCTAAAAAATTGGGGAAGAAATGGAAGAAGTCGAAACCACTGTGGTGCTGATAAATTGGCCATAAACTCAGAGAGCCTTTCAGTGTGTGAAGGCTTAATCCCCGAAAATTGTTAAGTGGGAATATGAAGAGGACAGTAATAAAGATGTAAAAGTTCTTTGCATACTCATTAAACTAGAGTCTTCCTTCCAGTTTCCAGAAAGAGAAAGAGCCTCGGGGCATGTAGCACCTGCTCAATCAAGGAAATGCTGGTCAGTGTTGAGAATACTGGAAGGGATATTTTAAAGTTAGCACAATTTATTTCTACTGGCAATCTCTTTTTTAAAGCTTGTACTCGGTTAGGCTAGGGAGGAGTAAAAAGAAGGACTACCTAACCAGAGTAATTAATAAAAGGCTTTCCCACAAAATAACTGTAGATGTGACTCTTGCCTCTCATGACCATTTCAGTTGACCAGAACAGCAGTTATGACTGCCCACCCCATTACCTTACAGTTTTTAATCTTAAAAATTCACAGCATTTCACAGAATTCCACTTGCCACTCAGACTATTTGATTGGTCACAGAGAAATAGCTTGGAATGTAATTAGATATGACATAAAATGTAAACATTTCAGTTACATAGCAGGGTAAGAAATGAGGAAAGGATGAACAGTTATAGTGTATATTGTGGAGGTGACCAGCAAACTCTCCATCCTGATTCTACCACTTTCTAGCTATGTGATCTTGAGCAGCTTACTTAACCTCAGTTACCTCTTCTTAAGAAATGGAGATAAAAACTATACCTATCTCACTGGGTTATTGTGAAGATTAAATAAAACGACATCTATAAAATTCTTAGCAATCTGCCTGGCAAACAATATGTTCTCAGTAAAATATAGGGTGTCCCCCTAAAAATGTATATACATTTAACAGCTGATAACTCACTTAATTTTCACTCATTTTCAGGATTAACTGATTTGAAATAATGGGTGAAGCCAGACTAAGCTTTGAACAAAGAACATTTATCCTAAAGTGCCACTAGACTTTTATTTAATGGGGATACATAAAAGATAAAGTTTACAGTACAAAACCAGCAACAGTAGACAAACTGAGGGCGCACAAAATACAGAACAAAGTGCATCTTAATGTTTGCGATTCCACTGCTTCATGATATCAGCAGTGCCTGGACTAGAACAGTCATCAGTTTGAAAACAGGCATTGAACAAAAAAGTTATTCATTTCTGTAGGTTCTTTTAATTTTGACAATGAACTGTATGTTAATAAACACTGACTTTGTAATCATTCAAAGTATGTATACATTTTTTTGGGACACCCTGTCCCTGTATATATGCTCTTATTATGAGTCATTTTACCATTTTCCTAAAATACAAGGAAGAAACCATCTAATTCCAGATTTATCTTCGATTACTCCTTTTCTTTTGCCACTACCCCCACCCAACAGCCAATTAACTGTTAAATCATTTAAATGTTATGTTCCCAGGTCTCCTCATCTGCTTTTCCAATGCCTCCTCTGAAATCCAGCTCATCATGCCCTTCCTCCTAGGCTACAAAAGTGTGTCTTATTGCCTCTGGTATCCCTTCTCCTTTCTCCAGTTCATTCCACACATTGCTGCCAGCTACAGCTCTGAATACATCACTCCTTACAAAGATTTCCTATTGCAACCATTTTTTTTTAACAGCTTATTACTTCCATATTTAAAATCTGCCCTCATGGACCTCATGATAGGTTCAATTACTGGTCCCAATTCTTCATTCCCCTGTGATAGGATTATACATTCACACACTTGCCTTGTAACTTTGCTATGTCCTCCCACTGAAGGTGGAGTATACTTTCCTACCCCATGTGACTTGCTTTGGCAATGGAATACGAGTAGATGCTGCAGGAGCAAAGGTATTACACACAGTTTTCATGGTTTGGCCTGGCTCTTATGCTCTAGATGTGCCATTGGAAGAACATATCCTGGATTCCTGCTGCTCCTTTAGCCTTGGTCCCAGAAGACCTGAACTAAACCCACTGCCTGGATCCAAGCCACCTGATGCATGGTGGAATCAGAACTACCGAGCGAAGCCCAGTCCAGATCAGCCAAACCTCAGTTGACCGGTAGACTCATGAGAAGGAACATAAATAATTGTTGACGTGTACCATTGATTTTTGGGTGATTTACCACACATTTCATTACTGTGGTGATATCTGACTAGTACAGACCAACTACTTATCTAGCGTCCCATCTCACTACAGTATTGTGAATATGCTACAGTCCAGGGAATTATGACAACCTAATGGGCTCTGAATACTCCCTTGGATTTTCTGCCTTTGGTATACTGGTCTATTTCTGTCATCATACAAATATACATAAAGCTAGTAGTTATTGGCACTGGATTAAATAATTATGGGTAATCTCTTTGGAATCCTCTTGAATCTCAAGGCAGGTGCCTTATCATTTGTTACCTCAAATATTTTAGTTTACCTTCTTCTGTGTGTGTAGTTTGACTCCATAACTGGAGAGACAGACCTTGCTTTTTGGTAAGGGGTTGATATTTATTAAGGGGCTCTGTGTTCCAGAACTCTGATTGGTATTGTGCACACACTGTCTATCCATGAAGCGGAAATTATGATCCCCATTTTACAAAAGGGGAAGATGAGACTCAGAGAAGTTAGGTAACTTGTTCCCAATGTAAACAGAAGTGGGGCTGAAATCCACTTTTGTTCTGTCTCTCAATACCATGCTTTTCTGCTATGCCACCTTATCTTTTGCATCTCACAAAATTAACAGGTAATTGATTTATTGAACAGGTAAGTGACATGAACAGTAGTGCTTTTTAAGTGTGAACAATCTAGAAAATAAAAGGCAACATCTTAGTGACTTTATCAAAGAAATACCATTTACAAATTGATTCCAAACCTTAAATAGCTCATGCCTCTATCTCTTGAGGCCTGCTCTGAATATTGCCAATGTTTGTTTCTCTAAATTCTATAGAAGTCAGAAGGAAACCACAGAACCACCACCCCCAGGATAGCAGAGAGAGTCTGACCCAAGCCCACAAAAGCCAAAAGTAGCAGGGTTGGAGTTGAGAGCTTGGCTTGACACTTTGTCTTCAACTCACACCCTGCCACCTTCAAGCTTTGTCTTTTTTTAACAGCAGAGTGCCAGCCTAGAATTTTTCAACCTTAACTCTGAATTTCTTGACTTTGTGTTTAAGATAGACTTTGCATGTTACTATTTTGAAGTAGCTGTTTGTCAGAGCTGGAGAGGAGGGAGGGAATCACAGAAGTTTAACCTGAGGTGTTTGTCTTAGAACTAAGGCTGCTGAGCTACCAAATTCTAGTGAAGTTTCTCTTGATTCTGACAAGATGAACAGTTTCACTCTAAATCAGGGCATCTCAACGTTGGCACTACTGACATATAGGGTCAGATAATTCTTTGCTATGGGGGCCTGTCCTGTGCATGATAGGATATTTAACAGCATGCTGGTCCCTACCCATCAGATGCTAGTAATAACCCTTCCCCACTTGTGACAATAAAATGTCTACAAATATTATCAAATGTCCCCTGTAGGCAAAATCACCCAGATTGAGAACCACTGCTTTAAATGAATAAATAAGACTGAGGTAATTATAGCCTTTTTAACTCAGACAGTAAAGAAACAAAAAGGGATGACAGATGAACTTATCTAATAAAATTATTAATTCAATGAAATAATAGGGGAAATTTTGCATTTTACAGATTTCTTACTCATCAGTATTACATACATCATAGGTAGAAAAAGGTCAGATGGAGTTGCCAATCCAAGCTCTGACTAATAAAGCAACCTGTGTAGAGATACTCAATTAACAGTGAAGCCTAAACTAAAGCTACTTTCTTTCCTAGTAGGTGGGTATATTGTAGGGACTTGGAAGACTGAAAGCAAAAGATTCCTTTTTGATCTTGGGATTTCATGTCCTCAGAGGCAGAAAATGTGAGAACTCTACTGTTTTTAAGCCATTACATATTGACCTCTCCTCTTGCTCCAGGGTCCTTCTTGCTTTCTGTTTTACTACATGGGGTAGGCATCACTGTTCTTATTTTATGGATGATGAGTCTGAGGCACAGAGAGGTGTCACTTGCCCAAGTTCACAAGGACAGTGCCAGGAATTCATGCCAGGTCTGCCTGGCTTCCAAGCCTGGGTTCTTCAATCACTCCGGTATCTATATCCCACAGTTAGGAGGAGACCTTCGATTCCACTGAGCTTCATAAAGCAATCACCACATTTGTTATCTCCCCTTCTATTGAACCCAGGGCTGGTTTGTCTTCTGATGCCTCTGACTGTAGCTGATCCAGCAGGGCATTCAAGGAGATTGTCTGTTGCTACACGGGATGGGCTTGCAGAAGCCTCTGGTTCAAATACTGTGCAATTCTAACCAATGCCATCCAGAAAAAGGAAGAAAGCCACGTCATTAGTTGTAGTGAGCTGGCATGAGCTACTGGGGAGGAGGCACTCAAGCTGTATAGAAAGGTGGCTTCAGTGTTTCTGGAAGGAATTCCATATTAGTGCAGTAGGATAGGAGAGAATGGGGGGATATCATGTAAAACTTTCTATGATGGGTCCAGCAGATAAGGATACCCTTTAATGGGGAAGACATGGGGGCCTAAGGGGCCAGAATAAAGCAGAATGTCACAATGAGGGGCTGGCCTTTGAATCTCTGAAATTTGCTAAAACAGTTCTATTCCTTGGACTCAAGCTTAACTTAGGCATTTTTTATTATTAAATAAAATGCTAGTAGATGTATGCTACTTCATGCATTATTGATGGTGTGTTTCACTATAATTTACTATAGTTTTCCCCAAGAGCATGTTCGGTAAAAATAAGGAAGAAGCTGATCAAGGTGGGTGGATTTTGCTTGGCTGGTGATATGCATCTTACCCCAGAGCACACAGAGGGAGAGGGAGGTGAGATGCTTGGACATATTCTAATTACACACCTTTACTGATTTATGCAATGCTTTTTATTGTGTATCCACTGTATGCTAGATGTTTGGGTTGTAGTGAGGAGCAAAACAGTGGGGGAAATAGCACCTTTCAAATAAACATATAATTAAATTGATAATTAATTGGTATGATAAGGACCCTGTAGAGAAGTACAGGGATCACTTGGCAGGGCTACCTGGCTTGTCTGAGAGGTTAGGAAAGGCTTCTCTGAGGATGGGATGTTTGAGCCAAGGTCTGAAGGATGAGTGAAGTAGCTAGGCAAGGGGGACTTAGTGTTAGGGGCACAGGAAAGAGCTAGTGCAAAGATCTTGGAACAAGGTGAATCTTCAGTATTTGGAGGAAATGAAAGCTGGCTAGTGAGTCTGGAACTCTTAGGTCAAGAACAAAAGTGGTGGGAGATGAGACTGGTGAAAAGCAAAGGGATAATGCCAGATTAAAGGTTTTGTGCTTTATCCTAAAAGAAATGAGATTGACATGTTCAGATTCACCTTCTAAAAAGATCTCTGACTACTTTGCAGAGAAGAGTTTGGATGTGAGTGGCAAGGAGTCGTTGGGCAGACACACGGCCTGGCTGAACATGAAAGACCGTGGGAAGTGAAGAGAGAAAGGTGAATGTTAGAGAAAGAGGAGGGGATCCACAGGGCACCTCTGAAGGCACAGCTGAGTCTCCTTAAACTTGACATCAGCTGAGAGGAGCCGTGCTGCCAGGAGATGCCTGGAAATTCATACACTCCATTCAGGGGAAGCCTGCAAGCAGGGACTGACTGATGGGGCAGGGTGTAACCTGGCCACTTGCATCCAGGTGGGACAATTGTGTAGTGTTGTCCATATCCCAGAGTTCCCCTTGGGATTAGATGAAGGGAGCTAGGCCTCTGCTGAAATAACATCTTTGCCTGGGTGATCCCCCTGCCTTAGTCTTCTCTTGCTTTTTGCAGGTTTCTCTTGAGGGCACTCCTGCAATAAGTTACTGCACAAAGCTCTTTGTTGCAGGCTCTGCTTCTAAGGAGCCCAACCTAAGGCAGTACCTAAACGAGGTAAAGGGGCGGGCTTCGCTCCTTTGCACCTGCTGGGTAAAGGAAGAATACCCCAGGTGCAGTGCCTGAGCTGCATTTTACCTGGCTGCTTCCAGGAAAAGCAAGGACAGGAGAACCTTCCTAAGATATCGTAATAATTTTGGCTTTACTTGCAGGGTTGTGAGCATAGGAGGGATGTGACCTACTTTCTGTGTTAGGTGGCTCGGGCACTAGTGAGACACATCTCCATCCTTTTTCTGCTGAGTTGTCTTTGCCTCTTAAGGAAGCCTTTCAAAAAGCCCAAGTTGACTTCATGTAACTTCACAGCCCACAGCCTTTGTTCCAATAGAGCGGGGACCCATCCAACCCAGCAGCTGTTCCTGAGTGCTGCTGCCAGAGCGTGAGGTCAGCCCTTCTTGCTCTAGGTTTTCTAAAAGGGAGTCAGACCCTAGTCCACAGGTTGCTTTAAACTTTTTCAAGTATAAGTCAAGCACTAATCCCCTCTATCTCCCACTTGAAGGCTCTCCAGGGCGTTCTTTTGAAGACTCCATCATGATCCTTTGGTTATAGAGGAACAACCCTTCTCCAACCCTTTCCCAAAGCAGGATGGTGGAGCAGGGCATTCAGAATAACAACAGCTCTCTCCACACAGAGCTCTTAACCAGTGTTCCGTTTACAACACTCCATGGAAGCCTCCTCACTGGACTTGAAGAGCAGTTACAGCCTGGCTCGCCTTGAACATGCCCCTGGTGGAGAGAGCCCCACAGACCTCACAGCAGAACTTTCTTGAGTGGCAGCCGCCCCCCTCCCTGAATCCTCCCCCCTTCTTCCCTCTCTAACCTTTTGTCACATTCTTGAACCACCTAAGGGATTCAAATATCGTGTGGTGAATTTTTAAATCCATTTCTTTTGTAAATCAGCATAATCTGAAATCAATCCCATTTGTGTTGAGAAATTCTAAAGTGAAAATTGTACTGACCTGCCATAACCAAGGCTGAGGCATCCGGGAAGGACAGGCAGACCTTACCCAGGGACATCTGTCTTCTGTGCTCCACAGCTAAACTCTCAAGTTTTTTCTGGAGAATCCATAAATAATTAAAATTGTTTCCTTTGATATCTCTAATGGACTTATTCTAGTACTAAATGCCCGTTCTAACCTCTTAGCTACCTGTCAGGTAATGAGTTTACTCAAACTTGTAAACAAGATTCACTGTTTCTACACATCTACAGGTTTTCCTCCCCCCTTTTTCTCTCTAAAACCCTGTTTTTGGCCCGGCCGGGCATGGCTCAGCAGTTGAGCATCGACCTAGGATCCAGGAGATCGGGGTTCGATTCCCGGTCAGGGCATATGCCCGGGTTGTGGGCTCTATCAATGACTCTCTCATCATTGATGTTTCTATTTCTCTCTCTCCCTCTTCTTTCCTCTCTCTGGAATCAATAAAGATATATTAAAAATAAATAAATAAAATAAAACCCTGTTTTTGCCTGTTCTTTATCTCCATTTTTTTATCCAGTTCTTTCAGATGTGAAGTAATAATTTGCATACGTAATAACAAATAGCAACAACCACGAAGTCTCAAAGTTATTCCTTGACAATGCCTCAATGAAACATAAGGCAGGAAAAGTTCCAGTTACAACGGCCTGCAATTATGGCAGGAGATACTAGTTGTCTCCCAATATTCATTTCCTTTTCTCATATATGTTAGAACTTCTGATATCTGGGTGGCATGTGGCATTTCTTCCCTCTGTCAGCCTCTTTAAGCATCTCAGGGAAGGATTTGAATTCACTTGGCCTTGGATCATGAGTCCACCTCTGGATCCATTAACATAACTGGCAGATACAATGTTTAGGACACGCAGTTCCTATAAGGACCGTCCAGTTAGCCTGGAGAGAGGAGCAGTTCTCCAAAAGAAGGTCTGTCCCCAGGAGAGACGGGCACTGGGCTGATCCAAGAGCAGAAGTTCGCAGCAGGGGATTTTCAGATTTCTGAGGCTGTTACTTCCCATTTGGATCCCGGAGCCCTTCTGTGGTCACTCGCTAGGCTAAGTGTCTAGGCTAATTGCCAATTTGTATCTAAAGTAAGAAGGCCGAGTGTTTTCTTTGATCTTGAACTTACTTTTATTTCTCACACGTGCTGCCCTGATAAATCTTCTTATTATCACTTTCTTTATTTGGCCCTGTATCCTGCATGGTCTCTGTTATATTTCTGTTGAAAATCTTATTTGCACATTTGTGTGCTTGACTTGATCATAGAAATTTTTATTTTTACTGATTCCTTGCCTTTGCTTTACCTCAAACTCATTGATTCAATCATCGGTGTACCCACACCATACAAAACACTATCTCGAGTGATAGGAAACAAAGCCAAAACTTTAGCATAGTGTGGATGGAAATAGAGGCAAGAAACAACTTTCAGAACAGGCACAGACCCATCCAAAAAGTGTGGGGTATGTGGTTTTTGCGGTGGTGATGATGAAAGGGAAATATATCTTTAACTTCCAGAGTAGAAAATATATAGAAAATGACTAACGTGGAAAACTCAAGAAACAGGAGTATGTTACTTAATGATTTGAAGGCAAATGCCAAGAGATAGCAAAAAGAGACGAATATGGTGGCTTCTGGGAAGTGGGAGGTAGTGGGAAAAAGTCCTAGAGGGTTGATAACTACCATAATCTTGTTGATTGTTGTTAAATCACATGCTGACAATTTGATAAAAAATAAATATAAAATTAAAGGAGCCCCAAATCTGAGATAATGGTCATGGATTCTGGCCTGCTTTAGTTGCATAGCTTGGGTTTTCTGTTTTATATCTTTTATGAGTTGTGTCCCTTATATTTGTTCTCTTGGTTTAATCCCTAATTTTGGTGACACCTCCTATAATTACCCCCTGAGAAAGAAGTACATAGGAGATAAAATTTTTTAAAAAATTGTGTATCTAAAAATGTCTCTATACTGAAATTTAATTTTTGTCTTGGTCATAGCATTCTAAATTGGAAATCATTTTCCCTCAGAATTTCTCCATTCTCTATTAGTTTTCGCTGTTTTATTAAGAAATCTGAAGCCATCCTGAATTTTGGTCCTTTGTAAGTACACGTTTTCTTTTCTAAAAGCTTTTTTGATTCTCTCTTTGACCCCAATGTTCTGAAATTCCATAGCTTTGGTGAGAATCTATTTATTTTGTAATTTGTTTTGATGAACCTCAATGAGACTTTTAAAATTCTGGATAAATTGCTGTAGCTATGTCATTGATATTTTGTCTGGTTTGTTGGTTCATTACTATGTTCAGAATTTCATTTTCCAAACTTCAATCTTATTATCTGCACCTCTTTTTAAAACACGAAATCTGATTTTTATTTCATGTATGCATTATCTCTTTTCTCAGAGAATCCTAACGATAGCTGTTTTTCTCTCTAAAGTTGTCATCGTGCTCAGACTTCTGACTTGCACATTGCAGTAATCTTCAGATGTCTGATGACCCTTGGCTCACCAAATACGGTGCTCATATTTGAGAATCCAGCTTTCTTAGGCTTAAGCCAGTCAATATTTTTCTTCTACTTTCTAGCTTCCAAAATTTTATCACTATCAAAAAAAGGAGAGGTTCTTCAAAGCGAGAATTCGGTCAATGAGAAGAGAGGTGATTTTCTGTTCTGCCTCTCCCGTGGCTATATGCCATTAGAGCAGAGGCCGAGCAGAGGGTGGGAGGAGGGCGGGAAAGGAGGCGTTCTTGCTCGGGGGTGCAGAACACTTCCATTCTGATCCCAGGCTTACAAACTCCCTAAGCACAAGGAAAGCCCAGTGTTCAAACTTCCCACCTCTCCTTAGAAGGCAGCTTGAGCCCCATCTATTGCAAGCCTCTGGGGGTATCTCTCCTTTCCCTTCCTCCCTCCCTTCAGCAGCTTATCAGAGTGACCTCTTCCACTTGCAAGTCTTTCTCCCAAAGCAGTTTTGGAAAAGAGTATTTTCTCCTTCTCATTACATTTCCAGGGACTTGAGCCTCTTTTAAATGTAGCTGGCCAAATGACCCAGCCTCATTTTCCTGCCTCAGTCTCCTCCTCTGTGCCATGGGGACAGTGCTGCCTCCCCCGCGCCCTGGTGAGCAGGAAGTCCCATGCAGTCGACAGAAAAGCTCCTGGTCAGAGCTGCCACTTGCCGAGCGGCTCTGCCCCTGACAGCTCTGAAAACTACAACCACAGTGGAGGCACCTTCTCCTGGGGCCTCCTTCACCAGGGGCCCGTGGGGAGGGTTTGTACTTTTTCCCAGCAGGGCAAAAGTGAAAGTAACTTGAAACCCCTTCAGATCAAAACACAAGGTGAAAAACACCCAATAACTAAATTCTCACCTCAACAACCATTGCAAGCAAAACCAAAGAGGAAAGAGAAGATATTAACCTCTCTAGGCCAAGTGCAAGCAACAGGGTAAGCAAGCAGCAACTCTACACAAACCCAGGGAAGGTGTGAGACACCATGGAGTCTGCTGCTTCCTTCAGACCCAGGGAATGTCTCTTGACACCTCACTCTCAGCCTCCCCACACCCCACTTCCTTCTATTTTTATAACTTAGAGAGGAACAGGAAAGGGTCTATTTTTTTAAATGTTTTTCAGTCCTTAGGGTCCTTGGGCTGTGTTCTAGAAGTTGATAAGGTTGTAAGGTTGCCTCAGAAAATGATTCTGACTTGGGGCAAGCTCTTCAGGTTCTCCAACTTGACCCAGGAGGGGTGGATGAACCCTGTTGGGGGACTTTGCCATCTCCTCTCAAGCTGGTACAGGGAGCTCCAGTTCACATTACATGGTATTTAAATCCAAAGTTTTTTAAAAAAGACTCCACGATTCTGTAACGTATCAGTGGAAAGGAAGGGAGCAGCAGAATTCAGGTTTGAGAAGGTGGCCCCTGAGCCAGCCTGCCAGATCAGTCTGTTTCCTGGGAGCAGACCCCTGGGGACACGTTGATTAGATAGTGACAAACCGATGACTGAGGCTGGCTGCTGAGACCATAGTCATTGCTCAGTGGCGTTAAAATGTACATAATTTAGAATGGAGCCCTCTGTGCAAATAGGAAATAGGGAAAATGTACATGGTTTCCAAATCAAATATATGCCCCTTCAGGGTAGCTCCTGAGTTTTTGTCTCCCCCCACCCCCGCCCCGTTTTTAGCAGCCACTTTCAACCGATTCTCTATTTTCTGTTCCCCCACATGCTTCCAGCCCTATTTCTTTTTACCTTTTCTTTTCGTCAGATTAGTTCTCCAGATAACTTTGCCATATTCAGAAAACACAGTTAAATTTGAACTTCAGACAAACAATGAATAAATTTGAGTATAAATATATGTCACATATTTGCACATGTTATATCATAAAGTTATTTGTTTATCTGAAATTCAATGGGACAGACTTATACTAAAGTATTATTCACTGTTCATCTGAAATTCAGATTCAGCTGGGAGTTTGTATTTTATCTGGCAATGCTAACTCAAGACCTTTTTTCCCTCTCCTCTTCTGAACACTTTCCAGAGAAAGGCTTTCTTTAAGTCCAGGGGACAAATAAAGAATTACAGGCAAGTTTGTTCCTATGCCCCATGGTGATGAATTCGAATTGAACCAAGAAGCTAGAATGGTTTCAGCTTGCTGGTTAATGGTAGGGTGAATAGAATTGGTTTAAGGGAAGAATCTTATGAAGAACATGCATCATTTTCTGCACAGATGTGATGAGCTGTAAAACCGAATACCTAAGTCTGCAGCATCAAACTCCCAGCACACGGGTTATCAATCAGACCGGATTGTTTCTTTGTTTTGTTATTTTGAGATTGTTCTTTTAAATTGGGAGAACTTTAATCAACAAACAAGTATTTCTTGAGTAAATGTTAAGCAAGTAAGTCATGAGCCAGATGCTCCTCCAGTTACAAGCCTTCAAGGATATGTCTCCCACCTTTACCACCTTCTAATTCACCTGGGGAGCACACATAAAAAGGTAGCTAAGCTTTAGAGCAGTGTATTTGTCACATGAGCAGTATACATTTAAAATGCTATATATTATAGAGGAATTCTAGTCCCTATAATATTGGAGGTGCTCTTTTTTCTTTGGAAAAGTTTTAAAAAGTTCAAAGATTTAAATAACCAATAACTGTGTACCCTCACCACTTCATGAGACCAATAACTGTACTCCCACCACTTCATGAGTCAGCAGATCTTAACCGTTTGCATTTTTGCCTTATATAGAGAGAATTTTACGTTTTACTTTTTCTTTTGCATCTCAGCATCTCTAAAATTAGGTGCATCTTTTTAATTGTTCAGAATATTACAGATTTCTCCTTTTTCCCCCATTAACCCCTTCCCCCCCATCTGCTCCCCTCCCCAAGCCTTCACCACACTATTGTCTGTGTCCATGGGTTATGCATATATACATATAGATTCTTTGGTTAATCTCTCCCCACCCCCACCCACACCTTCTCTCTGAGAGTCCTCAGTCTGATCCATGATTCCATGTCACTGAATCTATTTTGTTCATCAGTTTATTAAGTTCTTTAGATTTCACATATGAGTGAGATTATGTGATGTTTGTCTTTCTCTTCCTGGCTTATTTCGCTTAGCATAATAATCTCCAGTTCCCTCCATGCAAAGGATACGAGATCCTTCTTCTTTGCAGCTGCACAGGACTCCATGGTATGAATGTCTCACAGCTTTTTATCCACTCATCTACTGATGGGCACTTGGGCTGTTTCTAGATCTTAGCTATTGTAAATTGTGCTGCTATGAACATAGGGGTGGATACATTCTTTCTGATTAGTGTTTCAGGATTCTTAGGATATATTTACAATTAGGTGAATTTAAAAATTCATGCCATATTATGGCAATTTGCTTCCTGAGTGATACATAAAATAATAATGGGTTTTATAATTGATTGCCTCTTAGATTTGATATAATAGCATGATTTTTACTATTAAAATAACTTTACTAGATAAATTGAAAGACCTTTCTTCTCCCAATCCCTCACCCTCACCCTTGATAGCCTTATGTTTCTTCACTCAGCAGAGGCAGACTATCATAATTTTAGTGTGTCTTTCAGCCATGATTGTGTGTATGTGTGTATATTCATTTATTTTCTTAATGTAGAGTTCTCTGTGTTCTCTGTGTTATTGTTCTACACATATCATTTTGCATCTATCTTTTCTTTCTTTACTTAAAATTGCATTTTAAAATTTATCCATGATTTATATAGAGGTATTTATCTCCTATATAATATTCTATTGTATGAACATACCATAATTAAGTTATCCCTCCTATTGATAAACCACATTATTTAAATTGATTCCAATTCATTTTTCCAGTTTTTCTATTATTATAAGCAAGAATTCTCTAATATTTAGAATTCATTTAATAATCCACATTTAGGAGTAGAATTTCCAGATTGCAGGGTATGTACATTTTTAATTTTAATTGTTTCTTTAATTTCATTAAATTTGCATTTAGTGGTGTTTTAGTGTTATGGGTAATATCTGAATTTGTTACTATGTGAGGTTTGCTTTTTTTTTTCCTCAAAGGAGTGCTCTTTCTGTTTTGCCTTCACCCACAATAGTACAGTGATAAGGTTACTCTTCATAAATGTCACCTTTGAAACTCTTGTGATAGTTTGTGGGCTATGGGTCAACTGAACCACCTACACTTCCTAAACCATTGCTTATTTCCAAAGCCTTTCTGAGCTTGAAAGACCACAGAGGGCCTCTTAGGCTCCTGTGTGTCAACCATTGAGTTGGAGAAATAAAATAACAGCAGTGTGAATTTTAAAGACACAGCAGTATGTGTCCAGGGCCTAAGAGTAGGCATCCTCATTTGTTCCAATAATGCCACACCCAGGAATTTACTGGAAGTAAAGATGTGCACAAAAATATAGTGACACGGTATTAACTGCAGCTAAGTGTGTAACAGTAAAAAGTTAGAAACATCATTAGGGCACTACAATAGAAATGGCCTGATTTATGTAAGTGAGTCAGGGTTGGTTTCTATGGACAAAAAGTCCCAGGAAGTGCACATAACATGTTGCTAAATAAATAAAATGGGGGCAAAATATAGTTTAAAGAGTTTAACTTCTTTTAAAAATATATTCATGAAAAACTATCTGGAAGGATATAACCAAGGCTTTCACAGTGGACGGTGGAATTATGGACAATTGCATTTTCTTCTTTTTGCCATCTATCCTAATTTTTATGCAGTGAACACATATTATTTTGCAAGCGGAGGATTTTGTTTGCTTGGGTCACTGTTTTGTGTTGAGAAGGCAGGAAGAGAATGGAAGAGCAAGATGAGAAGGGGGGAAACGCTTAATAAAACGTGTTATCTGGGGCAATTTTGAACCTTTCCTGTGCATTTTCTTTACCCTTGTACTCTGAATTTTCTCAAGGACTCTAAGCACAAATATCCAGAGATGACTCCTATCTTGCAGGTTCCCTCTAATTTTTAAAAGACTTCTGCACTTATTCCTTCACGGCTGGGTGAGGAGTTTCTGCTCCCAGGAAAGGCCTGCAGAGAAGTAGATCTGATAGCCTTCCTTGATATTAAATTTAAGAAAGGTATCTAGTGCCTCTTTAGTTCTTTTGTTTAATTTAGTTTGGGGAGACCAAAATCTCCTCTAGAATAACATTCTCCTTGTAGCTTCAATATCCCTTCTTTGAATCTTCACTGTGGGGGAAAAATCACTGGGTTAGGGCAAGAAGCTTTATTTACTATGAGCTTATAATCATCTTCAAAATGTCCAAATTACATTGTACGTAAACGAATATGGTTGCATGAGATGGGCTCCTGAACAGTTGAAGTTACTATTCTAGAAAACTAACCAAAACTATTAAAAATAATAAAATCGAATGCTGTCTGGTTTATGGGATATGGAAAACTGGTATAAATGACCATTGATGATGGCACTTAAAACTGGTTCAGTATTTATGGAAAGAATTCTAATAATGTGTAAGAATCATTAAAATGACTTTTCACTCTCCAAAGAAAGAAAAAAAGCGAGACACACAAAAATGTACTAAAAACCATTGGGTTACTATTCTTCCATAATATAAGTTCAGAATAACTGCAAAATAGAGTTCAAGACCCCTTCCAACTTGGAGTCATTGATTCTAGGATCCATAAATCCACAAAATATTAGAGATAGAAGGAAACAAAAATATAAACAGATGACCTTAAAGAGTTTAAATAAAGATTATCGTGTGGTCCCCCAGGTAATTACTGAAGAGTCCAAGTTAGGGGTTGATGGTTACGTAATTATGAGTTAATCATCTTTCACATAAAACCTGTGTCCTCAGTAGTGAAGCAGCTCCCCTTGAAAGACTCTAGGGCCAGATGTGAATTGTTGGTCAAGGCACAGCCGTGTTGAACGGATCTTAGGGAGCTTGAAGTACTGGCTCGTAGTCAGTGGACTTGCCCTAATTGCTTCCTGGATGAGAGAGGTGAGTGTGGGAAGTGGGTGAGCCCTGTGAATAGTGCCTGACTCTTTGGGTTGGGATTTGGATGAGGGAGAAAGAGACACAGAAGCAAGTGTTGGTTAGAGCGAGTACACCACGTGGGGTCCTGCTCCCTCTGGATTCCAGACAGACAATAGCTCTGGAAGTGGTGTGAATGGCACCCCACGCCCACAATTAACCTCAAAGAGATGTTAATTTCACAGTCTAACTGAGGACCATTTAAATTCTGGCAGTGTCAGAAAACAAGCATTTATTTGGAACTAAAAGAACAATTTGTCTCTTTTCTTTTGCATTGCCTGCCCTATTAATTTTCCCAGAATAAAACATCTTCAAACAGACTTACCCTAACCCTAGAATGCCCTACATGCCAGTCTAGGCAAACAGGACCTTTAGAAGGAAGAACAGGCACTCCTACATCCTCTGGGGAAGACAGCGGGATAAATGCAGGATGAATTGCCTCCAACGAGGGCCATGTTTGGAAATAAAGCTAAATCAGGACACATGTGTTCTTCAGATTTCTTATTTTCTTAGTGACGTGATGACATCCTTCCAGAGTCCATTACAGGTATGACAAGTTTCCTCTCAAACCACTGATTTTGTTTATGACCACATGGGTATAGTATTATAGGTTAACTTTACCTTTCTTTCCTTCATCTCATGGTTTCTCAATCTGGGGCACTACTGGCATTTTGGACTGGACAATTCTCGGTGAGGGGGAAAGGGCTGTCCTGTGTATTACAGGACATTTAGCAGCATCTCTGGCTTGTACCCAGTAGATGCCAGTAACATACTCCTCACCCATTCATGACACTAGAAATGTCTCTAGATATTGCTAAAGGTCCCTGATTGAGATCTAGTCCCAGCAAACAAGTTACCAAAAGCTGGTGCTATTAGAATCCCAAAAGGTACCCAAAGGCTTTCCCAGAGCTGGGCTCAAGTCCCACAGTTTTGACTTCCTGATCTTCTTGATACTAGTCTACTGGACCATCTACCACACTGCAATGAAAATGAAAAACCAGGAATTTTGGATTATTTGGGAAATGACAGGGATATGAACCAACTTAATTCTTCATCCTACTCTGTCACTATTACTTCCTCCATCTATCTCTCTTTCCGTGATACCTAAACACACTACTGGTTTGCTAAGTTTTCTGTATAATAGTGATATCTCCCTACCATGTATTGAATCCTACTGTGTGTCAGGTTTTGTATTACACACCTTACATTGTCACAACAACCCCGAGAGTTAGCTACATGTTGTCCTCCTATCCCTAGAATGTAAGCTCTGTGCAGGCAGGTGCTCTATGTTTAGTTTACCAATGTACCCTCAAAGCTTTGTACAGTGATGAGCACTACTGTGTACAGACCCGTGTCCAGTAACTATTCTTTAAAATCAATCAATGATTCACAGGCCTTGGTATGGGGAAGGCCTGGGGGCAGGGTCGATGTGGGGTGGAGGGGATCAATGGGGAAAAAAAGGGACATCTGTAATACTTTCAACAATAATAATTTTTTAAAAAAATTAAAAAAATGAATCAATGACTAAATATATTTTATTGAAGATCTTGGACTTCTCTGTTTGATAACCCAAACCCAAACTTTCAGAAAAACCTGTTTTCTCTACTTTCCAAATCGATGACACTCTCATTAATTTCCTATTACGCCCCTGTGCAGGCCAGTGTGCTCTCTCAGCAGGGTAACTGCAGTTGTCTCCAACTCACCTCCATGCTCCTGTCCTCTTCCTGCTGTGGTCCGGTATCAACCCAGCAACCAGGGAACCCTGACGACAGACCCTTCAGGTGACTTCACTCAAAACCTTCCAATGGCTTCCCACTTCACTCAGAGTAAAAGCCAAAGTCCTTTCAGGGGCCTACAAAGTTCTAGATGATGTGTCCTCTCTGTTACTCCTCTGATTTCATTTCCTTCTGTTCTCTCCCTCACCCGCTTTGTATCAAGTACGGTCCCACTTCAGGGCCATGGCAAAAGCTGTTACTCTGTCAGGAAGACCCTTCCCACAGTCTTCACATAACCCCCTGGCTCCTTAAATCTTTATTCAAATGTCATCTTCCCAATGAGACCTTCTCTGGCCACTCTGTTTAAAGTCGTAGCCTTCCTGACTCCCTTTCCTGCTTAATTTTCCTTCATTGCTTTTATCACCTTCTGATAAACCAGAATTTAAGTTCTATGAAGGAAGAGATTTTGGTCTGTTTTGCTTGCTATTGAATTCCCAGCACCTAGTGCCAGCATATAGTGAATACTCCAGTATTTATTAATTGTTCAGTGGATGAATAAATGAGTCAGGACATGGGGATGTTAAGTGAAAGAGCTAGAATACAAATCCAGACTGCCCGTCTCAAAGTCCTACTATTCTTCCAGTGTTTCTCAGATTTAGCTGTGCAACAGAATCACCTGGAGGTGGGGTATGTTGTTAAAATGCAGATATCTGGGCCTCATGCTGGACCTGAGCAGTCAAAGTATGGGGAGGGGAATTTGAGCAACTGTACTTTAAAAAGCTCTCCAGAAAGTCCTATGCAACTAGTCCTCTTGCTCAGCAGACCTATAAATGGTAACTTTAGGTGTGATCTGGGAGCCACCAGCATCAGAACCACCTGGATCTAAGCCTGGGATCTGAAGCCAGCCCTTGGGGCTGTAAATCCTGACTCTACTGCTTACTGTCCTTGTAACTGCTTGCTTTACCCCCTTTCTTTCATTTTCTAATCAGAAACTTTGAGAAAAGGACCTCAATATCTAACTGTGTTGAATGTCTTCACAGTAGAATCCCAAGTCTGCAATATTCTAACAATATGATTTTGGTCAATTACTTGCCCTTTAAAAAAATCAGTTTTTTCATCTGTACATTGAGGATAATACCAATCTCCATCTCATAGGATCACTGTGACAATTCAATAGGTTTAGGTTACGAAATTACCAGAACAGTACCTGGCATATAGCAAACATTCAATAAATGTTCACTGTTATTATTGTTAATTACAACTATTTTCTAGGCTGCAGCCCAGACCTATGAAATCAATCTCTGCAGGCTGGACTCTAGAGCTTCAAAACAAGCATTCTGTGTGATTCTGATTCACACAGAGGTTTGAGCAGCCCTGCCTCAGTCTGCCGCATGGGGAGTCAGTCTTCCCCAGCCTTACAACCACATGGTCAACAGATGCTTGCTGGGTGGAACCAGTACTCTTCTGGCCTCTTGAGAAACACAAGAGACTTCTGGTATGACTATAAAGCATAATGTTTGGAGTGACAAAGTAAGCTCAGAGATGATCCAGCCCAAATGTTCATTTTTATAATTAATGAAGCAGGCCCCCAAAGTGATTGTATAACCCATGTGTTAATACTCCCAAAACAAAGGCAGAGGAATTCCTCTATAGCCTGTTAGTCAGTCTGGTCCAAGGACCAACAGAACCAGCATCGCTGGGAAGCAAGCATGTTAGAAGCGCAGCTTCCCAGTCCCCATCCCAGACCTGCTGCATCAGAAGCGCTCCTAGACCACGCTTCTCAGCCTCAGCTCCGTATCAGAATTACTTGGGAAGGTTTAAAAAACATTGCTTATCCCTAGGATGCTGATTCATTTGGTCTGGTGTGAGAACTGAGCATTGGGATTTTAAAATCTCCCTAGGTGATTTTAATGTGCAGCTAAATCGACCTAGATACCAGTTGCTCTCCAGATGTTCTGAACTGGGAGAAACGGGATCATCAAGCGAGGCTTGGGGTTGAGGTTCCTGCTGCTCTTCCTTTGGGAAATGCCCAAATCAGGAACAGATTGCAGCTACCGTTTAGGAAAAAAACCCCCACCAGTATCAGATGTACAGAAAATCATATATTTATGTACAAATAGAATACACATATGCTATCTGGCATCACAAGTTTTATTTAACAAAGAAAGAGATAAGACAAGAACACTGTATTTAAGAAATAGAGAAAGAAAAAGCCCCATTGTTTAGCTCCCTGCCACCCACACACAACAGCACCCTCCATTTGACAATTTGAGTTTAAATACTAAATGCATATTTTCCCTCAGTTGACTTGGCTCACACTGGTACTCATTTTCAGATGTACCAAAGTAGATGACTGCATTTAGCCCTGTGCTTTTTTTGTTTTCCCCAATTAGACTGCTGCTTAGAACTTTTCCCTTTATAAGCATGTTTTATGAAGAGAATGCATAATTGTCTCTTGAATCCATCCCATTAACTGTCTGGCACTTCAGTTGTTCTTCTGTGACCTAGAGATAACTTCTAGCCTATCTCCCTCCTGGGGAAGATTACATGAGATAATGAAGGCAAAGATGCTTTGAAAGGGATAAAGGAGCTTAAGACCAGTGGGGCAGAGGAAGCATCACCAATATAACTCCATTTGTTGAGGGCCAATGTGCCAGGCACTGGGAAGTTTACATATTTTGTCTCTGACGCTCACAGCAACCTTGCAAAGCATTACTACCCTTGTTTCATAGACAGGAAATTGGGGCTCAGAGAGATGCAATAACCAGATCAGGGTTCCACCACCAGTAATTGAGAAAGGCAATTTTAAACCTAGTTTTTCCTGGCCTGACAACCACATGCTCAGTAGACATTGGCTGGCTGGGAGTCATTTCCCTGAGCAGTCATTCAGAGACCACTCCCAGAAATTCTGATGTCACTGGTCTATAGGGAGGACTGGACTTGGGCATTTTTGAAAAATCCTGATGATTCTAATAGGCAGCAGTGTAAGAGAATTACTAGGCTAACTGCCCCTAAAGAGACTAGTGACTAAATTACTAAAGAAAATGTATGTAATAAAATTATACACAGTCAAAGTGTATCGCTCTAGCCAAACCAATAAATGGAAATTTCCGTCATCTCTGACTATGACTTTAGATAGCCCTAGAAATGCACATAGGATGACTTATAGTGTGTAACCAATATTTCCTGAATATATAATGGGATCGAATGAAGGATAAGTCAATGAATAAACGGAAGAATGACACTGCTGAGCAACTACATCAGGAAAGATGTATTCTTTTTGTTTTTATTTATTTTTAATTTTTTTGCATATAGGAAAAATTAGGAGATCTATGGAATTGAAGTTAAGAGATTTCTGTTTGACAGTCAACTGTGGAAAAATCAGATAAACTCTCTGAAACCCAGTTTTATTGTTATTAAAAGAGAAAATGATCCTGAGGCTTTTGTGCTAACAGGTAAGATTATTGTCTATAAGGAACGCTGTAAATAGTAAAGTGCTATAGAAATACAAGGGAATGTTATTATTTTTATTATATAATTAATAGAAACACAGTCAGTGTGACTCTGACCAGTGGCTTTCAGATGTTAGCTTATATCAGAACTCCTTGGAGAGCTAGTGAGCATGCAGATTCCTGGGCCCCACTCAGATCTGGAGACAACACTGTATATAGCACTGACTTATTAGCACCATTCGTTCGTATTTGTGAGTGATTGAACCCCTGTGCACCGCTTCATCTTGGAACATCAGAATTTTAAGGCAGATTATGAAATAGAAAATTGTTCTTCCCCTGAAAGCGTTAATAGGTTTTAGCCAGTAAGTATTGTTTCATCATGGAGAGTAGTAGGGAAAAAAGGTGAAATAACAGCTTAGGTCTGAGAATTAAAAAGAACAGACAAGGAGAGGAGGGAGACGGGAAAGAGGAAGCCTGCAGGGAGGCGGCGTTAGCGCTGTGAAGTTCTGACTAGGGTGCGCCTTCAGCTAACAAGCTCATCCTGGCTCTCCTTTGAGTATCCTTTCGGATTTGTCTAAAAGGAAAGTAAATAAGAGAGTTTGGTGGGAAAATTTATTTGGTGGAACCCAAGTTTTAGCACACCAGGATGCTAGGCGATAAGGACCTAACTACTAAAACACTCATTTAAGAAAAATTTAAAAATAAATGATTGTTTTGCGTAAGTAACATAGTCACATGATACAAAGGGCAAATGTAGAAATCAGTGAGAATGGTGGAGGAGAGATGCTTAGGATCTGTCCCTCACCAGAAGTATAGAAAAACCTGGCAAAAACTATCAACATCAACCTTACTGAGCTCTGGGAGATAGACAAAGGTTGAGAGCTTCCCTGGGCAGTGCGGCTCAGCGTGGGTGCCATGTTACAGAGAGAAAAGCAAGCTTACTCCCAAGAGGTGGGTTTGTCTGTTTCGACCTGACTGGGATTTCTGCAAATAACTGATGCAAAGGGCTGAAAAAAATTTTTTTCACTTCATGTGTAACTGTATCAGGGTTGAGTGGCTATATGGAGAACAGTCCCCCTAAAAATTAAAAGACAAAGGACAAGCCACTTGCTGTCTGAGGCTAAAAGGAGCAGTTGGGCCAAACAACAGATACACCAAAAGTACAGGAAGAAAAGCTGAGTGCTAAGGTTTTTGAGGGGGATGGGGGCTTTTAAAAGTTTCCATATATACTGGGGAATCTAGAAAGACATGTGTATGCCCAGGTCAGTACACATACTTACAAAAGACTTGAGCAAACCACAAACTTTCATCTCTAGCGGATCTTTAGGCTGAGAACAAGCAGGAAGTAGGGGTTGCTGCAGGGGTGAAAAATGTCCTGGCTAAGGAAGGAGGGATCCACACAGAGCTGTTCTGCAAAGACCCAGACAATGTTCTCTTCTTTATTTTCCCTGCCCTTCTTGGCTCCGAGAATTTAAGAAAATCCTAGTAACACTGCTAACTGATCAATAAGCTAAAGAAATAGAGACTTCAGAGGCTTCTCATGACAAGGAATGTACTCTTTACAAAAATAGGTCAGAAAATTCACTGAGTAAAATACCCACGGCAACCTACAGCAAGCAATAACAAAAAATCCCAGGGAGAGAAAATAATTTGATTTCCAGAGTTACCACATCATAACACTTAAAATGGCCAGTTTTCAATAAAAAATTATACAGGAACAAGAAAGTATAGCCCACTCAAAGGAAAAACAAATTAACAGAAACAGCCTATGAGGAAGCATAAATATTGGTCATACTAGACAAATATTTTTAATCAACTGACTTGAATATGCTCAAAGAGCTAAAGGAAACCAAGGACAAATAAGTAAAGAAAAGCAGGACAAGGAAGGCTCACAAAATAGAGAATATCAATAAAAAGATGAAATGTATAAAGAAAACGCAAATAGAAATTTTGAAACTGAGAAGTATAATAATTAAAATAAAATAAATTGATTAGAGGGGTTTAATAACAGATATTTTTGAGCAAATAGAAAGAATCCATGAACTTTAAGACTGGTCAAATAAAATGATACAGTCTGTGGAGCAGAAGGGAAAAAAGAAAAGCAACAAAAACCCCAGGGGCCTGTAGAGCATCACCAGGTGTACCGACATATGCAAATAAGAGTCCCAGAGAAGAGAAAGCGGAGCAGAAGGAATGTTTGAAGAAATTATGCTCAAAGCCTCAAATTTGATAAAAGACATGAATCAACACATCCAAGAAGCTCAACAAATTCCAAATTACACAAAATAAACACAAGAGATTCACGCTGAGACATAATAATTAAGTTGTTGAAAGATAAATACAAAGAGGGAATCTTGAAAGCAGCACAAAAGAAGTGATTTATCACATGAAGGGTTCCTCAATAAGATTAACAGCCAATTTCTCATCAGAAGCCATGGAGACACTGGGATTACAAATTTAAAGTGCTGAAAGGAAAAACTGTCAACCAAGAACTTTATATCTGGCAAAACTATGCTTTCAAAATTAAGAAATTAAGACATTCCCAGATAAATAAAAGATGAGGGAGTTCATTGCTAGGAGGCCTGCACTACAAGAAATGCTAAAGGAAGTCCTTCAGGCTGAAATGAAAGGACACTAGACATTGGTAAAGGTAGCTATATAGGTAAATGTAAAGGCCAGTATTGCTATGTTTTATTTGTAACCCATCTTTTTTAACTATATGACTTAAAATGCAAAGGTATAAAACAATAATTATAAATAAAAATAATTGGCACATATGTATAAAGCTGTAATTTCTAATGATAACATAAAGGGGAAGGGTGAAGGCGTATAGAATTAGAATTTAGTATACTATTGAAGCAAAGTTTGTTTTAATTTAAACTAGTTTAGTACAAGTATAATTATAACCCCAAGGATACCACTGTGAACATAATTTAAAAATATATGCAAAAAGTAATGAGAAAGGACTCAAAATGGCACACTACTAAAAAATAATTAAAAATAAAAGAAGGTAGTAATGGAGCAATTGAGGGGAAAAAAGGTATAAAGATCACTGAAGACAAAGAGCAAAATGGTAGAAGACTTTCTTCATCAGAAATTACTTTAAATGTAAACAAATTAAACTTTCCAATTTATCAGCAGAAAGTAACAGAATGGATATTTTAAAAATTTAACATGATGCATCTAGTTGAGTATTATCCAACCATAAAAAGAAATAAAGTACTGATACATACAAATAAGTGGATGAACCTCAAAAACATTATGGAAACTAGACAGGGAAGACCACATATTGTAAGATTCTATTGATATGACGTCCAGAATAAGTGAATTCATAGAGGTAGAAAACGGATTTGTGGTTTCTAGGGGCTGGGAGAGAGGGGGAGAATAAGTGATCGCTTCATAATAGGTTTGGGGCTTCTTAGCGGGGTTATGAAAAAGTTCTGGAGCTAGATAGCTATGATGGTTGTATAATATCATTAATGTACTTAACATCATTGAATTTCATACTTTAAAATGGTTAAAACAGTAAATTTTCTATTATGTGTATTTTACCACATACACACAAAAAGTCAAATATGAAAAGGCACATTGAGAAAAGTGCCTTAATCCCATGCCTATACCCTCCACTTAATCCCCTATTCCACCCTGACTCTTAGAGATAAATATTTTAGGAGTTAATTGTTTATTTTTCTGTTACATATTAATGAAATACAAGCAAATACAAATATATATTCTTATAGCTATCTTTTCCCTCCATAAAATCTAGCACACTGTATACACACACACATTTTTACTTATTTTTTTTTTAGTTAACAATATACCCTGAAGGTCTCCCCAGGTCAACACATAGAGATGGTCCTTCCCTTTATAACTGCAGTCCCTTACTATGAAAACACTCATTCCCCTGGAGACCCACTGAATATCATCTAGCCTCTTTCAATGGAGGTGTTAGTTAAGGTTATGGAGGTAATCATTTTGCAATGTATCAAGTTAATGTGTTGTACACCTTAATTTACAAAATGTTATGTATTAATTACATCTCAGTAAAACTGAGGGGAAAAAGAGGAAAGTTCAGCACTTTCCTCCCTTTATTTCCAATCTCAATAACCAGTTATACTTTTCATGAAAAGTCTAAAAGATCCAAATGACTCCACAATCATATGTGGAACCTGCCAGTACCTAAATGCAAGATGACTAATTTCCTTGTGCTGTTTCTCATCTCTAAATTTCCCATACCCTTCTTCTCGCTGTAGGAAATACAAGGGATTGGTGATAGCAGTTGAAAGTTCCAACCATATGAGAGTCTGCAGGATATAAACCCTAAACACTGATTGCCGTTTTAGCATTTTCTCCACACTGGCAGGTGAGTAGAGAGATTGAGGGAAAGAAACAGGTCAACTGTTCCTACAGGTTTCAGAAGTTCTTATAGGATCCCCCAAGCCCAATTTTTGACTCTGAGTCTTGAAAGCATCACAGTTAAGGTGGATCAACCTTCATGGGGTCCTCAGCATTTCAAATAGTTTCTCTCTTGCAAGCATTAAAGGAAACCAGCGACACCTCTCAACTGCTTTAGTAGTTCGAATCAGAAAAGAAACTGTTAGTAGCTTGCTGGAATAAACCCAACCCAACTCCAGATTTCAGTAACCATGAAATAAATTAATTTCTTTACACATGGGTTTAACACGCTGGGTGAACCGGAGCAAAGGAAGTGAGTTTGCACAAGGTACCATGGTTAGCCTTGATTATGATTCAGCAAAAACTCCTCGGTGTGGACTCTCCACCTACGGGTTAAATTTTTAACTTGGCATGTCTGCCTCCTGGAATGAAGCAAAGGCAGCTCTTAGACTAAGATGAAACAGCTCTCCCTGAGCTGCCTATCTCAATCCTATTATTCCTTCAAGAGCAGGGCCGACTTCACCTCCTTGTAGCCCGTAATGCTATCTCATAATGACTGCCTTCTCCACTCTGCATCACTTACACTCAGCTGCACCCGAAGAGTCTGGCACATACTAGGCTCTCAATAAAGGTATGCTGACAGCTGAATGAAGGCTATTATATTTTGCCTTTTAATTCTATGTAGTCTCCTGTGTGTGTGTGTGTGTGTGTATATATATATATATATATATATATATATATATATATATATATATATATATGTATATATATATATTCAGCCTGCACTCACTGAAGGCCAAGTTCTTCTGTCCTCCTGAGACCAGCAGCTCAAAAAACTGCCTGTGGGTCTGCAAGGCCTCCAGGGATGAACCTGTACAGGACTCTGGGAGGAGGCTGTCATCCCAGGGAAGCAGATGCACTACAGCACATCTCTATCTGCTCCTCCTTTTCCCATGTGACCTTGGCTGCAGCGCACTCAGGAGCTCCATGGTCTTGGACGTGAGCCTCTGCTCCCGCTTGACCTCCACCACCTTGAGACTGAAGGAGGCTTGGGCAGATAGAACTGGGAGGCCAGGGCAAATGCCAGATGAGCCAGACCTGTCTGTCCAGCTTGGCCTGTGCAGGCTTGGCACTGAGCAGCTGTTCCGGTGCCTTTCCAGGCTCCGGGGCTGGGCCAGGGTGGCCTTGCTAAGCATGTAGACCTCTTGTGGAGAGTGCTCTTGAAGAGAGGGATATATACAATATATATCTGGGAAGTATATATATATATATATATATATATATATATTTGATACATACATATGGTATCCCATGGGCTTGTCAGTAAAATCAAATGAGAGGACTTATCTTCTCTGGTAGTAGTTGATTTCTGTATTATTTTCATAAATGGCTAGGTTTTTAGTTACTGTGTAAATGGTTGTTTTTCTATTAATGATGCTATGTTTTACTAACAATATTCTAAATTTAAAAAGAAAAAATATATAGATATATATCTACAGACAGAGAGAGAGATACTAATTTTAAGGAATCAGCTTGTGGTATCTGGCAAGTTTGAAGTCTGTAGGGCAGGTTGCCAGACTTGAAACCCTTAGGCAGTATCTCATGCTGTAGTCTTGAGGCAGAATTTCTTCACAGGAAACCTCAGTTTTTGCTCTTGAGGCCTTCAACTGATTGGATGGAGCCCACCTACATTATCAAAAGTTAATCTCCTTTACCTAAAGTCAACCAATTGTGGATGTTAACCACATCTATAAAAATACCTTCATATCCACACCTAGGTTAGCATTTGATTAAATAACTGTGTATTGTAGTCTAACCAAGGATGGCAGTCAGCTGCGCCAAGGACTTAGAGTGCACTCTGCTGCCATTCACTCACCTCAATTATTTTTGGCCCAGGTCCATTCTTTATTCTGTAAAAGTCTGTTAAATTTTAAAGTCCAATCTGTTTTTATTCTTGGTGCAGGCTGGTCTTCTCTTCCTGGGATATCCAGAAACATGCCTTGCCTGGTCCCCAGCTCCACTGCTAGCTAGGAATGTATCTGGTAGTTTGCCTGGTATGAGGTTTTGTAGTTACCTTCTGTGCCACAGCCACCTTGTACTGTCAGGCAGGTTGTGTGATGCACAGCTCTGGTCAGTGGAGTACACATCTGACACTATGTCAATGACAACCTCTGGAGTAGCACAGGGCATAGACCTTACAATTCTAAACAGAGGCCGAACTTCCTTCCTTCCCTCCCTCCCTCCCTCCCTCTCTCCCATCATAATTTCTCCTTCACTTTTATCATCTGTGGGGGAATCCACATTCAAAACTTCATTCATTCAAAGTGTGGTGAAATCTTCTGACATTGCAAATACCTGAGAGCAAGTAAAAGCCCCTTGGTCATTAACCCCTCAGTGTGAGTACAGTTAGCAGATTTTCCCTGAAGGCAGGTCTCGAGAAGGCCTATAGGACAGATAACACGCCTGTCCAAGGGTTTCAGAATATACATCAGAAGGCAAAAATTTTTAAAAACACACCACAAATTTCTCTATAGTTAACCTTGTCATACTCTGCTAGGTGCTTGGGATAAATTTGGACTGTTTCTCTGATAGGATTACTTGAAATACAAATCTCCCCTAAATCACGGCTCACAGTATTCTTCTCTTTCTAACTATCCTTGGCCTTGTGTACACATTAAACAAATACTAGTTAGGCACCTTCCATGCGTCAGGCACTGGACTAGGCCCTGGGCCTTTTCCTCTTGGCACTTAACAGTCTACTCTCCCATTCCAAACTACAGACCCTGCCCCTTTATTTCTAGTGAAGATGTTTATCCAAAATGCCCATAGACATTTAGAGTCTCCGGGCTGAGAAAGAGAAGTGTTTCTGGTTCATTCAATAAGATTAGGTCATGGGATGAGAGGACGTTATCAAACGGAGCACATGGAGGCATTTCCTTAATACACAACAGATACAGTACCTCATGCATGCAACCAGTAGGTTGCCTTAAGGAGAAATGAGAGATCTGGTAATAATAACATATGCACTAAAGGAAAAAGAGATGAACCTAAAAGAATTCTGTAAGTTTTATGCTTCCTTTCAGCAACAAGTTTATTAGGTGGAAATTGTTTTTGACAAAAAATTTACATATGTTTTCTTTTGCCTGAGATTTTGGAAAACCACAAATCATAGTCCATTTGGGGCTTAGGAAACCCGTTGATGGGTTGCTACTGCCAAGGGCAAGGCTGAAGTTGGCTCAGTAAGTTAGACCATCTCTGTATCTAGAAATCTATTTCCCATCTTGTTCCAAAATAGTTTTAAGGGCTCTTACAAAAATACATAAATTATATCAAGTTAAAAAAAAAAAGCAGGTGAGAAAAGCAAGAGAAGGAAAAATAAAAAGATACCTTTGTGGGTCTACTGCTTGCAAATAGCTTCCTACTTTTTTGAACTTATCTGCAAGAATGTTGTTTCTTGCAACTTACCACTTAATTTCATTTTTTTCTAATATCCATATTTTCTCTACATTTTACATCTTTAAAATTGAAGCTCTTTTTACAAAAGATGACATCTTAGATAAATGAAATATGATAATCGGGCATCCTATAACCAAAGCTATACTTCATTTGCTAATTGTCTCATAGGTGTTTTAATCATCTTTTGAATTGCTTCTCATGCCCACATTTTGTTTTTCTAATTAGAACTGTAAATTCTTTGAGGTAAGAGAATCCCTACTGGTGCCAGACACTTTATATACCCTATTTTATCCTAAGTTCTTTCAATAATTTGGTGTGATAGGTTATTTTCATTAAAACTTTTTTATACGTTTTTATCGATTTCAGAGACAGGAAGCTCGGAGAGGGATAGAAAGATAGAAACATTGATTGGCTGCCTCCTGCATATCCCATACTGGGGATCGAGCTCGCACGCAACCCAGGCATGTGCCCTGACCTGGAATCGAACCGTGACCTGCTGGTTCACAGGTCGACGCTCAACCACTGAGCCACACCGACCAGGTTATTTTCATTTTAGAAACAAGGTAATTGAGGCTCAAGGAGGTGAGGTTACTTGCCACAGATTCTGCAGCCAACTTAGGAGTGGAATCAGGCCTTAAGCTCAAATCTGTGTGACTCCAGTGTCTCTTCTCTTTCAACTGTGCCATGCTTCATCTGTTATCTCAAAATCACAGATCAGGACTTAGTTCGCTTCCTGAAATGAAATCTGTTCAAGCAGAATATATGACCCCAGGACAAGACTCAAGGCTCACTCGCTGTCCTAGAGATTTCCCATAAAGCCCTTATCATTCTATGCACAGTGTGGGTGCTCAATAAGTTCTTGACAACTAAGTGAATGACATGTCTCATGTCCTTTTTTTTAGAGCAATCTAGTTGGTGTGGGAACAACTTTGGTTTCTGCTTTCTCTCATTTTGGTTCACATTATTTGGGATGCCTTGGATATGTTGATGCTGCCAGGAACAGAAAAAGAAAGCAGGGAGCCTCCTGAAGGGCAAATCATGCCTTTTAACTCCCCCACTTGTTGCTGAAAGGGTCTCCTTGCTAAGCCCAGGGAAGTGGAAGTAATTCTCTGTGGGGAGGTGGGGGTGGGGTCTGTGTGGTTTTGACAATGGTGGGCTAGAATTTACCCTGGAAATCTTGACTAAAATGTTTTTGTGGGTCCGGAGCACAGTTAGGTTCACACCTAGGAAAAGCCACAGCTTGGTTAAATTGGGTGACTCACAAGTGTGAAGGCTCATATTTTAGCACCTGGCAATCAGAGGCAGAATTAAACCACTTAAAAATGAACCTTGATAAAAACCCAAAACCTTTGCAAGGGCTCCAGGCCATGGCATATATTAGAACCTTAAGTGCACCAAAGAATCACCTTCTCTAACTCATCTTTGATTCACATGAAAGGAATGTGAAGCGACAACTCTAGGCGGGCCAGTGAGCCTTTGAGTCCCGCCCTGGGTAATGTCCTCTGCTTGAGCAGATTTGATTTCCGGAGCCTCTTCTGAAAAGCAGGTTCATTGTGGTATTTATTAGATTGGCTTGGAACTGAGCAATTATGAGATACTGAAAGGTGTAATGGAGATTTAAAAAAATCTAAGCCTCAGAGCCCTGACCGGTGTGGCTCAGTTGTTTGGACCTGGTCCTGGACATTGAAAGGCTGCCAGTTCGATTCCGCTCAGGGCACATGCCCAGGTGGTGCGCTCGATCCCTAGTCGGGCTGAGTGCAGGAGGCAGCTGATCCATGTATCTCTCTCACATCGATGTTTCTCTCTCTCCCTCTCCCTTCCTCTCTCGCTCAAAATCAATTAAAAATCTTTAAAAAAACCCTTTAAGACTCAGAAACATGCAGAAATAAGAAAAGATAACTGTAGTTGTACAACTACATCTAACGTTCAGACCTTTTCAATTTGAAAATTGCTCCTTGGTTTCTTCAGGAAAAACTACAATTGTGTGGGGGGCAAAGGGGGTTAAGGGAAGAGAAAGGAGGAAGCCCTACTATGTACTGGTGTTGCGCTTTCCACAGCTATGTCACTGAGCAGAGAGGAAAGGAAGGTGGTGACCACCTCACTTCATTATTTCTCTGGGAGAATTTTGTAGGACTCTTAATTTTTAACATTTCTAATATTCTTTTGGGGATTCTGCCAGGGCTAGCAATTTACAAATGTGATTGAGTAATGAGAAAGGGCAGTATTTTGTTGCGAACTTGCAGGAGAAAGTGTTGGTGGTGGATATATTCTTGTAGTTAACCTAATTACTGTCTCCTTTAGCCAGCCCTTTGGCCATTTCAAGCATGCTTCATAAGTTGTTAAAAAAAGAAAAGCTATTTAGATTTTCCACCTTTTACAATTTTTCAGAATATTGGCTTTCCCCACAGTTTGAGACACTGACTTTTACAGTAAATACTGATGCTTACGCAATAACTAAAGGTTATGTATTAGTAATACTGATGCCAGGCATCCACAATAATACAGGTGCCAGGCTCTTGTACAAGGTGGCAGAGAATCCTGGTGCTTGGACTCAGCAACAAGAGAAATAAGAATTGGACTAACATTAAACCTAATCATTTAGCACCCCTTCTGCCTGCCCCTGGACTTCAAGCTCTGTGAGGAGACATGCCTGTTTCTGCCCACCTTTGAGTCCCCAGTTTCTTTCACAGTGCCTGGGGCAAAGCAGGGATGACATAAATATCTGGTTAACAAAGAGTGAATGAGGCAGGAAAGAACCGTGCCCATCCATGGCATCCCCCGATTGTAGCATAGAACCTGGTACTAGTATGTGCTCAATAAACAATTATAGACTTGAATGTCTTCCTGTAGCTTAAAATAGTAAGTAGTTAGGTTTTGTGGAATTTGACAATTACTTATTATATGACTAGGCTGATTTTTAGAGACTAGTTAATATTTTAGGTTGGTGGTTCCCAGAGAGAGTAAAGAAGGTCCAGGTCTGATTTTATGAGTGGCTCACAACAAGGTAATACCTCTTATAGGTGCTACCACCAAGCCTAGCTTTGAAGGGGCCAACTCCTGACCTGTTTACTATCCTGTTCTGTTACAGGAATGGAGTGAGGTGAGAAACCCGTTATGGAGCCATGTTATAGAAATTAGAACATGGGGTAGTGCCAGGATACACCCCCCTGGATACAGTCTGATAGAGAGGGCAAGGAACAATGGACTGGGAGTTGGAAGGCTCTGGTTTTGGCATCTGCTTTGCCTAAAACTCTAATGACTTGCTTAGCTTCTTTAAGTCTCTTTCTCCTTGTCTGTAGCACGCACATATTTTGAATAAGTGGTATCAAGGAAATCATGTTCAGGGTAAAAAAAAAATCATTGCTAGATGATACATGTAACAGCTTCTACACCCGAGCTGTTAAATCATTTATGGCATTTTCCAAGACTTAACATAGTTCTTGGAAACTATGAAAACACACAAATCATAGCTAGATGATACATGTATCTGTTTGAACACGTACAATCACATGATAGATGCCAATTTGCTCATAAGTCAGTCCTTTTTTAAAATTAAATTATTTGTGATTCAGTTTTTTAATGTTTTTTATTGATTTATTTTTACTTTTTTTTAGAGAGGAAGGGAGAGGGATAGAGAAATAGAAACACTGATGAGAGAGGAACATCAATTGGCTGCCTCCTGCACGCCCCCTACTAGGGATCGAGCCCACAACCCCGGCATGTGCCCTGACCAGGAATCTAACTGTGATCTCCTGGTTCATGGGCTGATGCTTAACCACTGAGTCATGCTGGCTGGGCTCATAAGCCAGTTCTTAATGGTGAATTTCCGATGTTTTGTTAGAGAACCTGGAAATTCAAATACACATACTTTCATTCCATCTGATAAAGAAACTTATAGATGGGAACCCTAATAGACATTTTTGATGCCTAAAAACAATTTCTTTTAAGTTCATGATTTGTTCTAATTTTTTCCCTTCTTCTTCCTAGTCCTGGCAAAATTGTATTTGCCAACTCAATCCTAGAGTTGCACAGGACTCCTTTGCCTCTTTATCCATCCACCGTGTGGCACTTGGATCTAATCAAAATACTTTCTCAACACTCTATTAAAGAAATTCTAATCATTACACATCATCAGCAGGCTACAGGAAACCACCATCTTGATGTTAGAAAAGAAACAGGAAGCACTGCTTATCTCCGAACCTCAAGATTTCTGAAGCGCTCACCTGCTCTTCTGGGCTCATACTACGACACCCACGCTGTTAAATCATTTATGGCATTTTCCAAGACTTAGCGTAGTTCTTGACAACACCTCCAGGGTGGGAGGACCTTGCCAAAGAAAACACTCCAACTGCACAAGTTCACGTGCTAGGTAAAAAGGGTGGATATTAAAACAATTCAACATCAAAGAATAATTTGGTAGTGTTCTCAAACACTGCTTAACAAAAAGTACTGTATGTACAGTAGGACCTCAATTTTGGAAAACACATATGTAAATATATGAATACACACACACTGAGAAAGATGGAAAGCAATGCACCAATAAGACAGCCACGGTTCTCTCTAGGTGATGGGTATAGGACATAGTTTTACCTTCTTCTTTCTGCTTATCTGTGTTATCTAAATTATAATAAATAAATATTGCTTTTGGAATCAGAAAATGTTAAAAAAGACATTATTGAAAACTATATTAAATGAAACCCTAGTCCTTTCATAGTCTAAAGACCATAATTTAACAGAGGAAGAAACCAAGGCTCCAAGAAGCAAAATGACTCACTCATGGCCTGGGGGGTAGAGGTGGGCAGGGAGGTGGGGGAAACCTGGATTAGACACTCAGATAGGAAGGAGCTCTCTGAGTTCTACCAATATAGTTACTATTGCAGAATCCTTTAACATCTATGTAATATGGAGGTAGTTCTCCAAATTAAAAAGTACTCTAAGATACGTTCCAAGAGTTCACTGGAAGGGATGTGCAATTTTTTAATAAGCATGATTGAATATCCTGTATCACTTGACTTAAATAATGTGCTCAATGGTAAGAAAACAAGCTTTGCCATTTTTGGCAACAGGTGAGCTCAGCCTATATGGTAGACTCAAGGCCCAGCATCTGCTTTCTCTGCTGACAACCTAAAACATGCATCAGCTACCAACAAATGCCTAAACCCATAGACAAAGGGGAGGAGAGTGGTGACTAGACCTCTCCATGTAAAGGAAAAGAGAAAACCAGATTTTGATGCTGTAAACAAGAGCCAAAAATGAAAATAACCTTGTGAAAGATGGTTTCTTTAAAAACATATATCTTTACTAATTTCAGAGAGAGGAAGGGAGAGAGAGAGAGAAACATCAATGATGAGAGTCATTGATCGGCTGCCTCCTGCATGTGCCCCCTACTGGGGATCGAGCCTGCAACCCGGGCATGTGCCCTGACTGGGAATCAAATCGCGATCTCCAGGATCATGGGTCAATGCTCAACCGTTGAGCCACGCCAGCCAAGCATGAGAGATGTTTTTTAAAATTCCATTTTATAGATGATTAAACTGACATGAAGAAGTTCAAATATTTAAGATTAAAGCTAGTAAATAGCATAGGCAAAATCTGAACCCAGGTTACCTTCTACTCAGACTACTGCGCATTTTAATCTTTTCTACAGCCGTGAAACCTTATTTATTAGGATGTGCCATACCCATTGCATAAATAGACGTAACAGAGTGTTAAATTGGAAGTTTTGCCCCAAGTGCAAGGATACAGATGATATTGCAGACTATCAGATGGGACTCTCAAAGTAGTCAGTAACCTGTTGGAGATCTAGGATGAATGCTGTTGGTGCTCCACACAGGTCTCCTTTACTGGGCTAGCGCATGCTCCCTCCAACTGCTGTGAGTGTTGACTCTAAAAGCTCACATTGATGTTTCTCTCTCCTCCCTCTCCTTTCCTCTCTCTCTAAAGTAAAAACAATAGCAAAAACCAAACAACCAAAAAACAGCCTGTTGGCCTGTAGACCAGAGTCTGCCAACCCTTGCTGTACTGTGCTGACACATTTCCTGTTTTGTTTTCAATAGGAGGCCCTATTTTTCCTCCAGAATCATCCCTCCTACCAGCTCTACTCCTAGTCCATGTGGCTCAGTTGGTTCAGGCCCCACTCTTGATCCAGGGCTGAACATGTGACACAGGTCGGGCCAAACATCATGTCCTCCCTTTATCCACTATGACTGACTTAGGGGTGGGTACCTGAGCAAGGGCAAAGTCAAATTAAATTAAGAAACTTTTGCTTGGACAGCTCTAGATTTCAGTCTAGAAATATGTATGCCTGGGATATTTGGACCAGCATGTAAAAGAATCTGCCTGTTTTTGGTAGGATTCCCCTAATTCAAGGATTTTGTTCCCAGGAAAACCTGAGGGTGCATATAGAAGTTGAACTGGGAAAAAAAGGAGGCCAGGAGAGGGTGCAATATCAAGCAAAGCTCTGTAGCTTTGGCTAAATTCCATGGGAGGTGGGGCAACTACAAAGTCATTCCAATCAGGGGACAGGGAGTTGGGGTATTTATATCTTAGCACCTGTGAGTCACGGTTAAGGTCAACCCCTGGGGAACTTCCATTCCCAGGCATGCCTAGTTTTCAGGGCAACAGCAGGCAACACTGACATCAGAGCCAGAGAGCAAAGAAGCACAGGTCTGTTGGAAGTGAAGGGACACCAGGTACATGTTGAAAACCAACGTTCCTGCTCAACTCCTAGCTACACTGCTAGAAAGAGAAGTGAACAGAGCAAGGAGCAAAGGAAAGAGACAGGGAAAACATGCAGCCTGAAGGCAGTTTTTGGACCCCTGTGTCCAGTATTCCTGAACCCCAGTTTACCCCAGGACTTTGCTGGTAGAGGTGGGGAGAATCCTTTGAGTTAATTTTTCTATTACTTGCAAGCAAGAGGGTCCTAATAGAGACAGACGAGTGATCAGCTTCTGCCGTAACACAGAGTGGGAAGAAAATAAACCTTAAGAGGTGGTGGGTGTATGGAGGCTTGGGACCTCAAATCCTGGAAATATCTTCTCTCAGCTGAGCTTCTTTCTGTGTCTCCATTTCTATTCTTAATAACAGCCGATTGTAGAATTGCAGGGGTGGGAATCTTTCATGCCTTTATATATATATATATATAAAAAATTCAGCTCCTGAGAATGAGGGAGGGCCTGAAAAGTCTGACCCCAGCTGGGGATGAACCCCAGGTGCACTCAAGACCTTAATAAATAATGGAGCACAAGTAGCAGGAGAGGCAGGGATGTGGGAAATGTGATATCTCAGTTCCGAGGCCCGGTGGACCCACTTGGCAGTCTTGGGTAGAAACAGATTAAGTGTGAGAAATCACTCATCCCTAATACATAGTCGTTTCATAGACTTTGCCATCGTGAGAAACACTCAGCCTCCATAAGTCACAGACAACAAAATGTGCATTTTTTCCACTTCAGAGGATTTAGCCAGTTGATTAACTACAAAAAGAGGGAGGTTGGTGGGTAAAAGACTAAGCTCTCACTTCAGGGAATTCTGGTTGAGTCCTCCAAGAAACGGAGTTCACGTCTCAGCTCTGGGACTCTCGTGGATAAGAGCTCACATCAGAAAACCAATGTAAAGGATTTGGCAAGCAGGGGCTGGGGCATGGTGGTATGGTGGGAAGTTTCTCCTTCCATCCCCATGGTTAGGGAAATTCTTTTTTTTTAAAAATATATTTTTAAATTTTATTTTTGTTTAAAATATTACAGATGTCCCTTTTTCTCCCCAATGACCTGGTCCACCCTGTCCCATCTCCCTCCCCAGTCCCTCTCCCCACCATTGTCCAAGGGAAATTCTTAAATATATAGCAGAATGAGTGGGGAAGGCTGGAAATCCAGCATTAGGTCTGATTTGAAATCATCTCATATTTTTAAAGAAACAAAGAATGTGTAGTACCTACAAAGAAAGATGGCGGTCATGGAAATAGTCTTCCTGTATGTCTCTTTCTTTTTCTTACACTTTTAAGGGAATATGTTGGCACCAGGGGAGGGTATCAGGATAGGACACCAGAAAATTCCAAGATTCACAAATGTCAGTGTATTCAGGGCTGGATTTACCACTAGGAAGATTAGATTAAGTGTAAACTGATGACATTGCCAGTATAAATCTTTGAAGGTTTATTTTGTTAATTCTATTACTTCAAACACCTAATAAAGGACCCTGGCTCCAACACTCAGTAGCTGTGGGACCTTGGGTAAAGTAAATCTTAGATCTTTAAACCCCAATAATCCCCTCTATTATCAAACAATATAAGAAAATGTCTTAGAGGGGTCATTTTGAGAATTAACTGAGATAGTCCATGTAAGGTATCTTCACTTACTAAGTACCAAATCAATATTAGCTAGGATAATGGAAATTATTATTATTATTAATGACTAGGGCAGGCCTGGACAAAACTGAAAAATGTGGAGCCCATTTTTTATTTTCAGTCAGCCTTCCAAGTTCAGCTTTCTAAGCTTTCATTTCTTGCATTGGCAACACGAAAGAACCTGAACTTGGAGTTAAACATATGGGATCTGGTCTCTGCACTGCCGCTTCTGGACTGTGTGAGCCTAGAAAAGTTATTTATAGGTCTCAGTGCCTTGATTTCCTAAGTGGAGGTGAGGAATGCCATCTGATGGCAGAGATTAAATATAAAATTTCTACCCCTATGCCTGGTATACACAGTAGGAGTAGATGAACATCCTGCCTCTTCCTCTTCCACTCAATGGCTCTTTTCTCAAAGCCGTTCTGGGCTTCCTGCATGCCTCATGGCCAGGCCTTTCTCATAGGGCCTAAGCCTCCCTTCCCTGCTGCCACCCTGCCAACTCAAAACCTCAGTTCTCCAGATCCTGATTTACGCCCTCTCAATTTGCTAGAGCATATGATTAAATGTATTAATAACATTCATTTATTTAAGAAATGTTTTTGATTACTTAGTAGGTGCCAGGCACTGGGTTTTATCAGTTCCCCCTGTTCCTGGCCTCTGGTTAAGATTCTTTTCTCTCACAAGTGTCCTTAGTTGTACCATACCACGTTTGCTGCTCTAAAATGCCACATCCAGAGGCACAATCAGTAATTAGAACTCTGTAATGATAGTTGCCAACACTTACACAATACTTAGAATGTGCCAGGAATGGTTCTAGGTGATTTATATTATCCCATCTTATCCCCTAAACATTTCTGGTAAGTAGGTTCCTTTATTTTCACCAATCTTCAGATGAAACTGAGAAACAGAAAGATTAAGTACTGGCCTAAAATCATGCAACTTTGTAACACGGTAGAAATGGGATTTGGAATCTAGTTGTATGCTTAACCACTATATCAATGGTTAAGCTAGAGTTTAGTTAGAGTGCTAAGAAAAGCCTTTTTGATCGGGAGACACTTGAATATTATTAACAAGGATGAAGTATGTCTTAGAGGTTACAAATTGTCAGAATTTGGACAATTTCAGACCACAGATATGATTCGGATGGCATGCCTGACTTGGCTAACATTTCACATAAAATCTGGATTTTTGGCTTCCCTTGAAATAGTTTAGAAGCAACACTGGGCGACAGTCCTACAGGACAGACTTTACTGAAGTGAGTGTCAGCTTCCGTTCTTAGATGAGCCATGTGCTCTCTGACTAGCTGCTTCTCCCATGTACTTTATCTGGCTAGCCTCTGTGAGTATTTGAGTTAACTGACCATTGTTCTAAGATCAGAAAATAAAACAAAACAAAAGGATTATTTCTGCCTCCAAATATTATTAGTAAAACAGGTTCTGCTGTGTTTTATTATATACATTTGAAAGACTACACTGTGGCCTATTTGGGAAAATGCATCATTTAGTCAACATATATTCTTGATGTATAGGCTAAGGGGATTCAGAGAAGGAAACAGAATAGTGAACTGTTCCCTACCCTCAAGAAACTCAGTCACCCAGCTGGGCATGGCTCAGCGGTTGAGCATCGCTTATGATCCAGGAGATCTTGGTTCGATTCCTGGTCAGGGCACATGCCCGGGTTGTGGGCTCCATCGCCAGTCGGGGGCTTGCAGGAGGCAGCCGATCAATGATGACTCTCATCATAGATGTTTCTATCTCTCTCTCCCTCTCCTTTCCTCTCTCTGAAATCAATAAAGATATATTTTTAAAAAAAGAAATTCACAGTCAAGTGGGAAGACAGGTATTTGAAGAAGGAATCACAATGCTATGACAGAGTGCTGAAGGAGCACAGCGAGGGACACCACCCTACATGGGGACCTCAGGGAATGCCTCCTATAGATGACAAAAGTTCTGAGTTAAGAATTCAGAGAACTTAACTCTGCTAGGAGCTATGGTGGTTATGTGGGTGGGGGAAGCATTCCAGAAGAAAAAACCATGAATAGGGCATGGAGAATAAAAAGAACAGGGGACTACCCCTTGTGACTGGAATTCCCCCTGCTCTGCCCTTACCCACCGTTGTACCCTCTGTGATGCCTTAACTCTGCAGTTTTGAACTTTCCTTTCTTATAGTCATGCCTTTAGTAAAGGTAAGCCAAGAAGCAGGCAGCTGAGCTGCAAGAAACTTTTGGTTCCCTCCCCTGTTCTTGGAGAGTTTGGTGGATGCTGGAGAAGAGGGTGGGAGACTGACTGAGTTTTCCCTTCTCTCCCTTATGTGAAGTACCCCAAAAAGCCTGTTGACCAGCTGTATCCAGTACTTTCCATGTGTCTGTGTAAAGTGGCACCAGGAGGGTTCCTGTTAAGCACTGTTGCATAACAACCCACCACAGACTGTCATATCTTAGGACAATACATGATTATCTTTAGGTTTTGTGTGCTGAATGGGCTCACTTAGGTGGTTCTTCTTTGGGGTCTTTTATGTAGTTGCAGTCTCACAGGGCTTGGGCTTGAGTTATGTGAAGACTCAACTAGGCTGGACATCTAACATAGCTTCCTCACTCATATATGTGGTGCTCTAATGCCTCTCCCTGTGGCTATTGGTCAAAGCAGTCACAGGCCAGCCCAAAGTCAAGGGGATGGAAGAATGAGCTCCACCTTCATTGGGGAAGTGTCATGCAAGTACTAAGAAGGAAGGAACTGTTGATAACCACGGAGATATGCTACCTCAGGTGACATAGGGGACATCTTCCTAGGGCTCAGGCAAGTTCTGACAATGTCAGGTGGCTGAAGGAAGTTCCCTGAGTTTGGACTTCTAGAGCTGTTTCTTCTGGAGAATTTTAGGGATTGTTACCTGTGAGATGTCACTAGTAGGTGTCATTAAAATTAGAAGTCAGGAACAATATCTGGTTAGCACTCCTGCTCCTCAATATACATCTAGCCCCTCAAAAGGAAGATTAACCTCTACTTGTTCCTGGAAGTATCCTAAAATTTCTCTGGGGTGACCATGAGATATGGAGGAAAAAGCATGACCAATGAGACATGGACTTGCATATCTGTTTTGCCATACAAACTAGTTCAGCAAATTATTACTCTTTCTGAGAAACATTTTCTTCATCTGCAAAATGGAGATAATAATATACAGTGTTGCTTTAAGGATTAGATCGTTTAATGTATGTCAGATGTTCATTGTGGGCATTCAGTAAATGGTTGCTGAAGCGTTGCCAGAGAAACTAGAATCTGAGGTTCCTAAAATAAAACTTTTAGAAAAAATCTTGTCTTAGTTAGGATTAGGTTGAATTAACATGACAGAAAACCCAAAACAGCTATTACTAAATCGAGATAGAACTTTACTTCACAACATGACAGAAATCTGAAGTAGACAGTACTAATCAATATTGTATTTCCATGATAATCAGTGACCCAAGCTCATGTTACTGTGGTGTTCTAATGGTGATTTTATATTTCCATTACATTTTTCAAGCTTATTAATTGGAATTCTGTAAGGAAGAACTGACCTCTCTTCCCCTTTTATTTATTTAATCCTTTCACCTGCCCCTATATATATATTTAATAACACTTCCTTCTTTTATGGCATCACAAAGGGCTCCCAGGCTCATCTTATATGTTCCTTGATCCAACACTGGAATCAACCACTCTTTGAGAAATCCTGGTTTCTTTTGTTGTAGAGTGTTATTTTGAAATGAAGACATAGGTCCTAGGTTGCTACTGGAATTTCACTGATTCTGGGTCTTGTAAGCAGACTTTGCTAGGAGAGATAGATAAATAGACAGATATATCTATCTACTTAACTATCTATATACTATAATTCATGCATATACACAAATTTATATTTATTTCTGTTTCTATCTCTATACATATTTACAAAATCACGAGTTTTTCCTGAGACCTCTCACTGCAAAATAGCACAATTGTGTTCTTCCTAGTATTCCTTTTTGCTTATTTGTAATTTTTCTTTCTCTGAGAAATCTAGCTCTCGTTATTATGTGTATATATGTGTATGTGTGTATATATATATTTGTTCAATCCTAGTATACATGTAAATTTAAAAATTTCTAATATGTACCCTTGTGGGAAAGAAATTTACCAACTAGAATACAGTGTTTGTATATAGCTTTTTGTCTTTAGCCTTACAGTGTCCAATCAAAACACTGTTTCCCAAAGTTATTTATAAGATACTTCCATACTTTTTGTTAAAATGGCTGTAACAGTTTGCATTTCATTAACAATGTATGAGAGTTTTAGTTGCTCTGCATCCATGTCAACACTTGGTATTGCAGATTTAAATGTTTGCCATTTAATTAATTAATTAATTTTTAAAACTCACTTAAAAAAACGATTTTTAAATTGATTTTTAGAGAGAGAGGAAGAGACTGCCTTTACCCCATTGTATGCTCTTGCCTCCTTTGTCAAATATTAATTGAGTGTATGGCTTTGGTGGATTTCTGGGTTCTCTGTTCTGTTCCATTGATCTATATGCTGTTCTTGTGCCAGTGCCAGGCTGTTTTGATTACAATGGCTTTGTAGTATAACTTGATATCCGATTCTCTGATCCTTCCAACTGTGTTCTTCTTTCTCAAGATTGCTGCAACTATTCAGGGTCTTTTTTGGTTCCACATAAGTTTTTGGAGTACTTGTTCTAGATCTGTGAAATATGCCCTTGGTATTTTAATAGGGATTGTGATGAATCGATAGATTGTTTTAGGTAGTATGGACATTTTAATGATGTTAATTCTTCCATTCCATGAACACAGCATACGCTTCCACTTGTTCGTATCTTCCTCTATCTCTTTTGTCAATGTCCTGTAGTTTTCCAAGTATGGGTGTTTTACCTCCTTAGTTAAGTTCATTCCTAGGCATCTTAATTTTTTTGTTGCAATGGTAAATGAGATTTTTTTTTTTTAGTTTCTCTTTCTGAGAGTTCACTGTTAGTAGCTGGGAGGGCCAGGGTGGGGTGTTTAGAGAAGATGATATGTGACTTGAAAAAAATTAGTTAAAATATGTTTTTATATTTAGAAAGTAAACACTTCTTTTCTCATAATCACTTAAAAGTGAAATGCAATAATTTTTTCTTGTCTGACACAATATGCAGGAACTAGAATTTGTTTTCTGTGTACACAAATCTCACTGGTCAGAGTGGGAGTCAGAGGTGGAGGGAATGGTGTTATGAGACTTTTAGGTTTATCCAAAGGGGTCATGGGTTAAAAAGGTTGCAAAGCACTGCAGTAGTGAGATGGGCTGGTTTTTGAAGAAAAGAAAACCATTAAGTCCAACTGTCACTCTTCCAACTGAATATTGAAACCACTTAGGAAAACATTTTGAGTGAGGTTTACAGTCATAAGCAACGTTGGTGTTTTTGAGGTTTGCCTGTGAATCGCCATTTAGCTGTATACCACATGCTTCCTAGATATGTGATTAATTGCCATGTTTTAAAGCTTTCAAAAGTGTTAAGTTGCCTGTTACAGCAGACTAACTTATTAAAAGGTTTCTGTTCATTCGAATCAGTAGATTTATGTGCTGCAGTATGGCATAGTGGACAGAGAATTCAGAAGACTGGGATTTTCATTCGACTTTCCCAATGACGTGGTGTATGGACTGGAACAGTTCACTGAGTATTTTCTCTTTAAATCTTTGTATGTCATATGTTGCATGTGAGGGAGATTTGGCTCAAAATTTGTCACCCATGGACTGCAAGGTTCATTTGGCTGATTGACCGACTTGGCCAACTAGGTAAGTGTCTTCCTCCTCTTTCCTTCTTTATATTGAAGATAAATAAGGACATGTAATCTAAAGCAATGGTTACTTTTTACAGCGACAGTGGTAATGGTAGTAGTCTTACTATAGATCACTCATTAATGTAACAGGGAAACTGATTAAGGAACCACAACATTAATTCTAATATTAAAAGCCATGGACCTAGAGACAAGAAAGCTGATTTTGAGTACTAGCTCTCTCAGCTCTGAGAACTTGCTGAGGATAGCTTAAGTCCCCTAAGCTTTGGTTTCCTTGTTTATAAAATCAAGAACAGATAGCTACCTGATAGAATTGTTTTGGGAACTAAAGGAAATAATACTTTCAAGCACTAAGACTGTGCCTGGCACCTGGTCCTGAAAATGAAGGAAACCACTGCAAATTTTTAAATAAAAGAATGATAATTAAATTTTTATTTATTTGTTTATTTATTTATTTATTTATACATACTAAATGTGAAGGATGGCTAGGAGGCACATAAAACTGGAAAATAAGATTTGAAACAAGGACAAAGGTGAAAAATTTATAAAACAGATGAAAAATTACATGATCTTAAACAAAGCTGAAAAAGAATGGAGAGAATGAGACCTAGTAGAGTGATGAGAGTCCATTTCTTGAGAGGAAGGCCCACGTCTTGTTCATCTTTGTGTTCCTAGCACCTAGCACACTGCCTTGCCTGCAGTAGGTGCTAAGAAAACATTTCTTATTTGATCATACAAGTGACTCAGTTTGACTGAATGTCACAAAAGAAAGATAAGGTGAGAAATTTGATAATCCTAACTGATAATTTTTTTTTATGTTTTCTATTACTGCTACCCCTATCTCTCCTTTTGTCTACCTCCAATTTGGGAAGCGAGGCATTTTGCCTTCATTTCTTTGGGAAAGAGGTGTTATAGGAGAAAACAGATTTTTATAATGTGGCAAAGTTCATAAGTTTTTATTTTTCAAAAGAGCCTAGGCATATGTGGAAAAATGCACAATGAATCAGAGCCAATATCCCCTTCACAGAGATGGACAAAGATTCCTTATCCTGAATAAGGTTGGAGAGATTCAGACAGGACATGATGAGAGCTGGTGGCTTCCTGGGGCAATGGGGGTGGGCTAAGGGTTGAGAAACTAGATAGGTTTGGAGGTAGAACAGAGGGGACCTGTGCTTCTGTCTCTGGGTAGTGCCTAGGGGTGAGAGTAGAGAGAGGCAAGCTCCAGTGCTTGCCACCAGCCTAGCAAAAAAGCCTAACAGTCATCTGCATGATGCAAGCCTCTCGGAGTCCCTTGTGTCATAGCATGACATTGCAGCAGCAGATGGTCCTTCGGCCTGAAAACACAGCAGAGTTTCCACAACTCAGAGCAGTTCCCTGCAGCAGAATTCCTCCCTGCATCCCCACAGGGGTGACTCAAAGAAGAATCAGGGTCTTAAAGAGGCTTTAATGATGGGAACAACCCACTAGGGCTGGAGGGTGCAGTACTGGTTTCACAATGACCAATGACTGAAGTCTAGAAGGGAGCCAGGGCATCTAAGTGGATGACAGTGTAATATCCCCTGACAACCAGATGCTTTCGCCCACTGCACTCTGATACCTTGACATATGAGTTCTATGAACCTATGGCCCCCAGAATTCTGATGCAATCCCAGGTGAAGCCAAGGAAACCGTATTTCAATCAACTTACTAGGTCTCTGCCACTCAGTAGCATAAAGACTCACAATATAAATTGAATTCAGTTATAAAAAACAAAGGAAAGTTCTTGGACATTTCATTTTGTCAACTGACATTCAAGCTCCCTGTAGGAACAAGCTTTTTGGACACATTACTAGAAGCAGAGTAGGCATTAATTTTAAGTTGGAGCATGAATACATTGTATGTTGTACAGGTCAGAAATTCTAGGTGGCCATTGTTCCCTTGACATCTCATTAATTAGTTAAAAATGTAAAATCTTTGGTTTGCAATGGGCTTTTTTCTCCCTCAAGTGGCAAGTGAGACTTACTTAAGAAAAACTTCAATAAAAATACAACTCAGGTAATATAGCACTTATCCTATGTACGTAATCATAATTAGAAGAATTAATTCCATTAAAAAATAGCAGACTTTTTTGGTAAGTGAAAATATTTCATTATTGCAGCTACAGAGCTAATTGAGGATGACTTGGTGAAATTATTTTCAGATTCTTCTCTACTTTGAAAAAAAGTTGGTTGATTCCAGTGACCGAATTTCTAAGGGTTAGCTTTTCCTATATGCTTTGAAATTTCGGTTTGAGAGATCATCTTGGGTGGTCTTCCTCTACCCATTCTCTTTTATTCTGGTTGTGCTCACTTCTTTCTGCCTAACATAGCTGAGATTATAATGGTTGATCCAGTCTTTCATCTCCTTATGATACTGGGAATGTCACATTAGGCGGTCCATGAAGACGTACCTATCCTTTAGAAATATCCAGAGTTTAATAATACTTCTGGAAGGCACTCAGATCTTGGATGTGTATAATAAGATGAGCCCAGATTCCAATATATTTTACACAGACATTGACTTTTTCAAGCATGAAACTACAATAAAAACCAAGAGAAGACTGTGCTTTGTTTTGGGCTGAACTTTATCAAAAGTGGGTTATCATTTTGGAAAGTAATTGTGCTCACAGTCTCTCTACTTGGGCTTTTGAGTTGCCGATACAGCAAACCTCAGCAATCTGCCTTTGCAGCTGTCTTATTCATGGTGACCACTACACAGAGTGGCAGACTCTAACAACTGCATCACACCTTTTAGTGTGACTGCGACCAGGCATTCGTATGTTTAAAATTATAAATTTATTTCCTTCTACTTATATTAATGCATATTGATTTTTTAAAAACCTGTGTGTAGGTAGGTTGATTTATTATAAATTGCATTTGTGGTAGAACAGGGGCATTACAAAATGTATATTATAAAATTGAGGTTTGGTGATTTACAGAGCTTTCATTTTGTTTTAAGTTTCTGTAACCTCCAAAACTTCAAAATGAAACCAAGCCAAACCTCTCAATTTTAAAACCAGGGCTTCCTTGAATCTTGACTCAGGTTTACTAAAAGAACATATGACATTTTGCAAAAGTTAGTAGGAGGTAAGATTTCTGTGGAGAGCCATGAAAAGCAAATATCAGATTTAGGAGAAACCATTATAAAAACAAGATCTTACTTTCTCAGTATTTTCAGAAACTTCCTATTTATATGACATGTTCTAAAGAGCAGATTAAATAAGCAACAAGTGCTATGGCAAAACTGCTGCATTGGTACACACTTCTAGTAGAGTATTTATATATTTCTTCCTTCTCTACGCCTCTCGTGTTGACGATTTGATAGCAGAGGAAAATTTAGCTTCAAGATAGCTGAGGTAAGAAAAAGAAATGACCTTTCTTTTATAGACTCAATATCGCTTTTGGGCCTCAAAGGCATCTGTTCAGTGGAAGTTCTTTTCGCCTTTACTCTGTTTCCTTTTTTGAAATATCTTTTTTCTATCTCTACACTTTCAAGTCCTATGTTATACATTTAAAATAAGAAACAGACAAAAGTACCTTATGAAAAAAAGGGAGCCAAAGCATAATGAGTGACAAGTCATCCTGCCAAATAATGAAATGTATTATAAACCTACATTGAATGAAATAGCGTGTTAATGGTACAAAACTCGGTACAAATAAAAGAGATATTTATAGAAGCAGACCCTAGTATATGAAAAATTATTATGATAAAAATTACATCAGAAATAAAGATTATTAAATAAAGGGTGATTATACAATAGATGAAACAGTGAGAGAAAATTAGATTCTTTCTAATTATGTACTAAAATGTTTAACAGAATTTAAAAGTTTTAAAAATTAAAAATAGCAGATAATATAGATGATTAGTGCATGATTTCAGAGAGGGAAATAACAAAATCAAAAATAGAAAGCAAAACCAATGGAGGAAATCACAAAGGCATAGATTGATCAAATGAACTACTCTCGATTTTGTTTTTACTTGTAGTAGCAGCAATGCCGGCCTTTATGAGTGCTTACGTTACAGGAGTAAAATGGTCTCCACTCTGAATGTGCATCCCCAACATAGGGCCACAGTGGCTGCTTAGAGATGTCCAGGTTGTGCCCCATACGAGGGCATGACAACTAAGAGAGCGCCATTCACATTGTAGACATGTTTATTATTTTAAAATATTTTAAAATATTTTTATTATAATTTTGTAGCTTTCAAAGATATTTGTATATTTATTGTGACAGTTCCCTGACCAATACAGTAGACTGTCTTCTCAAAACAGAATAGACAGATATAATTTCGCTTTGACTCATGAAGAAATAACAAGTTCAAAAAACAAAAGACTTTGTTGTTGTAACACTAAACAAAGCTTCTAACACTGGAAGCTATTTTCACATTTATGTGCCCATCAGAAAATACCTTAAATTGAAAGAGAAAAATTTCCTATTGGTAAAATTTAGTTAAATTTTGTGTTTTATTTTATAGTTCACAGTATTGTCATTTGTTTATTACTAAAATGATATTTCAGAGTTTCCAATTTAAGTCTAATAGTACTTTCATCCTACACAAATCACTATATAATAAGTAATATTTATTTACTACTACCACATAATGATCTAATTGTATCACAGCCATTTTGGGGGGTTGATGTGAAAATTTCATCATACAATTTTAATTGCTGTTAAAGTTTAATGGCTTATTAAATAAATAGAATTTTAAAACATTACACATTCTAAGGTAAATCATATTATTTTTGCCCAGATGTTGGAAAGACAGGAAAACAATGTATCATAATTGGAAAAACAGAAAATGAGAATCTATTAAACAATAAAGTGATAGAAAATTATTTAGATCTTTGAATGCCGGGGGGGGGGGGGGGGGGCGGGGCAGGGGCGAGGAAAGGGAATGATTAGTCCAGCAGACTCTAGCACAGACGCTTCACAGAGGGGCAAGTGGTGAATTCACCCTTTGTTTCTATGCCAATAAAAATGGATGAATTTCGTTTTAAAAAAGGAGATTGAAAAAACATGTCAAGTCCATTAAATGAAATATGCATTCTGTTGATCCAGTTTCATGTCATATATTTGAATATTAAACAGCAGAACCCTCTTGTGGAGATTACCCATCTCAAGTAAGACAAGTATATCTTCCAGTTTTTGAAACTTTTTACACAAGAATTCGGACAAATGGTGGGAAAAAATTCTCACTCCTGTTACTTTTTTTTTTTAAGTTGAAAGTATTCTTTCTAAAAAAAGGTTTATTTTGTAAATTCTTTAAAGATGGAGAAAAAACAACTGCAAAATGAGAATGGGGACACAATTTGGCAGATTGTATCCCTCAATTACCTTAAAACAGGAATAGAGTGAAATGTACCACAATTTTTTGCGTTGAAAATAAAAATTTGAAAATATATAATTATTGATGCGACAGAAAATAAAGTATTCAAAGATGAGAAAATATTAACATGCTACTAGTAAATGTGTACTATAAATAATCATGTGCCTAGTGAAACAATTTAGCATTCAGAGAATAATCTACAAAATTTAGTGACAGTGGGAATTTTCTTCATTTGGTAGAAACCATAGCAAAATTTGATAACTTAATGACTGACAATTGCGCATAATACAAACATTAACAATAAATAGCAATATTGCACATCAATTAGGAGATGAAATACAAAGCAAAAATTAAGGTTGTAGCAAATGGTACAGATGAGATCATTTAATATAAGTGATATTATTATTTTATTATTTTATATACAGTCAGTGGTGTACTGATAAACGGACTCTCTTAGAAAAGAAAAACAAAGCCCTGATTGTGGTATTTGCCAATTTCAGTGGTGTAAGCACTCCTAATAAGGCTAATTTCAAGCTCCCAATAATTTAAAAACTGGCTCACCAATTCCTGAATATTTAATGGTAGGCTTTCATGAACAGTGCAAGCTGGCCCCTACACACCACATAAATCTAAGCTATGTAGAACAGATGACAATAATTGCTAAATTAGTGAATTTCAAAATGCAAGTCTTATATTTCTACATTTGACTAATTGGGGCATCTTCGTCCAGTAGGTGATATAACTAAAAAAAATTATATAGATATAGTTATATAGATATAGATATTAGTAGACTACTTCAAAGATAAAATGTTGCTACAATAATAGCATAAATGTGCATGGGAAAACTAAACAAATTGCAACAAATAGTTTTTGAGAATGACAGAATACTTATATTCAACTTTCTGTGAGTTTTTTAAACTGGGAGGAAATGAGACAGCAAAATGTCTCTTTAACAACACTGAATAGATTTTCATATTGCACCAACTATACAACTAGTGTTTAGCCTCAATAAGAACTGAAGATACTGGAAATACATTTACCAAATATAAATATTTAGCCATTGTTGGATTTGTAATAGAAAATACAGTTGGTAACATTAGGCTACTAAAAATGCAAGTAGAGGCAGGTAAAAAACTCCTTTAGAATTCTTTGATGGTATTAATAAAAGTATAAATTCTAGAATAGAAAGTATACTTGAAAAAAATGTCACATTTATATATATCGTGTAGGGCCAATTTATTACATTTTGAAAAGTATTAATATTATAAGCAAAAGGTGGCAAATACCAAAATTCAAAATACATAATATCCTTGAAACTTCAAAGAGATTAAGAAATTCCTTTAAAAAAAAGTGACTGATATAAAAAATATGTTATTGTTGCTAAAAAATATTGCAATTTCTTGACACAGATGTGACTCTCTCTGTTGTAGACACAAACTAAAAGTGAGGAGAAAACCAGTTTTGGCTGGGAATCCCACAACCAACCCATCTCTGATTTAAAAGCAAAATTTCCAAGTTGAGAATTTTGGTTTTTTATATCAGACAATATCATTAATAAGGAAAGTTTTATGATACTAAGAGAATACTATGCCTTCTCTGGTGTTCCAGATAACGTCATTTGAAGAAATATAAGAAATATGAAATACTACAATTATATAAAAAGTTATAATTGGTATCTACTGGTGACTATAATAGAAAGTGTGATATTGATGGGTCATAAATATGTGAGAAACTAAAATCTTTAAGCTGTTTTCTAGAATCTAGATCAATTCCTCAGAAATATTATAATTTCAATATTAAGATCTTTGCAGCAATAATTTACTGGACACATTTCCAAATATTCTTCTTGCTCTAAGGTTATAAGTAGCTGTCAATTTCAATTATCATTCGAGACTATAGTTTCAAAATTAAAATGTACTTAAAACTATTTAAGGTCTGGAATATTTCAAGAAAACCAGAAAGTAATGATTTCTATGAAAAATGAGATACTGGAATACGTAAACATGGAAATCATCATTAAAAAATATATTCTGACTGTGCTATTTGAAATTATTTTGATTACATTTAACACTTTTTATTATTTCATGCTTAATAATCTTATTTTTGTAATTTATACAAAATACTTTTATACCTTTTTGTTTTGTAAGAATATACTATTAAAAAACCACTTTTATTTAAAGAGCACTATTTCTAATTTGCCCATACTGTGGGCTAGCAATAGTCCTGATAATATATATTTATTAATTCATGGTTATATATAACTGTATATAAAAATTATATACAAATATGCATTTTAAAATCATGTGATAAAGATGAAAATGGAAGTTGTATTTTGTTTATTTTATTGTATTTAATCTTTTATTATTAGTAGTAGTAGTACTATATTTTACATCTACCCTAAAATGGTTATAACTAACATTTTATTAAAAGCACCATAATTAAATATGCTTCACTAAAATACTGCTTTAGTTATTTTTGAGAGAATTTCAAAGGATTGTTTTTTAAGTTTATTTCAATACCAATTTTTAATGGCTGTCAACAGCTGAAAATTTTCCCTCAGATTATAAGAAATTTCAGTGTAAGCATTCATCATTAAGCTTAGTTAAGTGAAAAGCTTAAGTACTGGATGAGTATCACGTTAATTTTAATACTGGAAGAAAATTACAGAGATTCGCTTTTGCACATTCGATGGTTATGTAGACCATCTTGCCAATCATAGTGACCTCATGCTACTCTTAGCTATTGAGCTAAAATGTGACTTTGTGTTGCTATTAGCTATCGAGCTAATATTGGATATAAGTTTATATCTATATGTCAAATAGTCTTCTTGTTTATTTTCATTGTTATGGCCAATCTCTTGACAGATCTGACGAGCTTTTAAGGTAGGTAACAAAAGTTAGAATGTCAACTCTGCCGTTTTCTTGTTCACTTATATTTGCACTAATAGTGTATTCAGTCTACATTTATTTGCTAGAAGCTTTCTAGACACTTGAAAGGACATTTGAAGGACAGTTTAAATAAAGATGGGCACTATAATATATAAATCTATTTTTCAGATACATGTAAAAGGCAACACACTGAAATGATCTGAAAAGGAAGGATGACATAATAGCACTACTGACCTTCCACGTTTTACGTCTTCTCTAAGGGTCGCTCCTACACCTAAAATATGATTCAAGCAAAGTCCCCAGGGAACATGTCTATATTAACTATTGGTAAAATTTAATTTCTATATTTTTTAAATAAAAAAATAAAAGCAGATATTTCAATATTTTTCTCTCTGCTCCCCTAGTGAATCACATATATACTCCCAGGAGTATGTGCCTGTTGTATAACTAACCCAGACTACTGGAAATTCCCTCAAATTAAGAAAGGCATTAGTTGAGCTGCCCCCAAAATGATGAATATTCTCTGTGATTATGTATCTTGTGTACTGTCAAGTAGTATGTTACCAAAGAAAAAAACAAAAAAACAAACCTCAACAGATTTTGCTACTTGAAAACTTAAAAAATTTTTAGAATGTTTTGCATATAAAAATTTAATTCTATAGGACAAACTGAGAGTTTTACAACAAATATGATAGGAAATGGGTCAATATCCTACTTTTTTACAGTCAACAAAATATATAGAGAGTTCTTACAAATACATTTTTAAAATTGTGGAGAAATTTAAAAAATCACAAGGTATGAACAAATAATTCATAGAATTACATGAAAAAAACACCCTCATAATTAAAGAAATAGAAAACAAAAGTAAGATGATCATCCCTCTATCAAATTATCTGTGGTAAGTGGTCTCTGAAGATAACCACCCATAAGTCCCCCATTGCTGTACATGCACATCATGCCTCTTATCAAGAGGTGGCATTTATTTCTTCTTTAGAATCTGGGCTGATCTTGTGATTGCTTTGAATGACAGAATGGTGTAGAAGTGATGCTGTGCATCTAATAAATGGCAGGGATGCGCATTGCTCATGTGCATATAAACTGAAATATCTTGATCATATGGTAGTTTTGTGTTTAATTTTTTGAGGTACCTTTATACCGTTTTCCATTGTAGTTGTATCATTTTATGATTTCACCAGCAGTACACAAAAGTTCCAATTTCTCTCTCTCCCTCTCTTTTCTTTCTATAGTATCCATTCTAATAGGTGTGTGAGCTGGTATCTCATTGTGGTTTTGATTTGCATTTCTCCTATGACTAGTGATGTTGAGCATTTTTAATATGCTTTTTAGCTATTTTTATATCATCTTTGGAGAAATATCTATTCCAAGTCCTTTATTCAGAAGACTCGAAAGCAGGGTCTCAAAGAGGTATTTGTACACTCATAGTCATAGCAGCATTATCCACAATAGCCAAGAGGTGGAAGAAACCTAAATGTCCATTGACAGATGAATGGATAAATAAACTGTAATATATACATACCACAGAACATTATTCAGCCTTAAAAAAGGAAATCCTGTCAATGCTACAACAGGTGGGCCTTGAGGACATTATGCTAAGTAAAATAAATCAGTCACAAAAATTTTGTGAAATCACTCCATGATATGCCCTACAAGCTTTAAGGTCGTAGAGGTCACAGGTAGGCTATTAACTGTAGGATGGATTCTTTTATAGACAATTCTATTCACCAGAAGATTTCTTAATCCATGATGAAAATTACACTTCTTAAAATGTAAGCAGACACATCATCAGTCTGTCTTTTAATGCTTGGCAGAGGAGACAGGAAGCTTGCTACCAACAAATCACTCATTCTAACTCTTCTGTTAATATTATTGTTGATAGAAAACATCACCAATCTCAAAACCAGGAGGCTACAGAGTGACAGAGACATCTAACAAAAGCCAGCAGACTGCTTGGATAAGTCCTCATGGATGAGTAGAGTGTGCTTTCCATCACCCAAGACAAGATCTAACAAGAAACCAGAATATGGAGGTAGGTACTGAAGGGCAGAAGGAAGGAGAGCGTCAGAAGCAGTGGCTAAAATGAGAATGGGTTATCTCATGGAACCTAAATCTGTAAACCTCTTCATCAACTTGGATAAACTCAATTTCTTATGATTAAACATGTTTGGTTAAAAACAGTTTCAGTAAAAATTGATGTTCTGAGAGTCTGCCGCCAATAACCAACTTGAGTTGACCGCAGCCAATTAGTTCCAAGCTATTCAAAACTAATGGTAATATGCACAGAGATTGAGGAATGTTCCCAGTGGCTTTTGGATCAAGTCCCCTATGGGTTTTAGAGCCAGCTGGACCCTTTCCATCAATGGCATCATCAAGGAGATCTACACATGGGCAATAGAATTCTATTGATTGGAATTTCTAGGTTAGTGTTTGTCTTCTTCACAATGTTTGTTGTTTTCAACATTACAAGCCCAGATTTCTCAGGTTCTGAGTTCATAGGCAATATATTTAAAACAAACAAATAAAAAAACAAATCCACTACTTTGCTTACAGGGTCTTCAATCCATATACATTGGTATTATCATCACCTATCAATAAAACAGGCCCAATCTCTCCCAAATCAACAGAGGTCAACTCCAAGAATATAGCCCTCAAAATTGAGTCATGAGTGTTTCTTGTTGCAGTCAAGGCTGACTGCCAAGACATTTTTTAATTTTTTGAGACTGATATTTGGGATTGAGGCAGAAAATGACAGTAGTTACATGCACCTAAAGTATTTTAAAAAATTTATCTCTATTGTTGAAAATATTACAGATATCCCCCTTTACCCGCCATTGATCCCCTTCACCCAGCATCCCCCCCCACCTCCCACCCCCAGGCCTTCTCCACAGTATTGTCGAACCTAAAGTATTTTTGCAGCTTAACCTCAGGTGACTTGTTGGAAACTCCTGCCTCTGAACGTTTATAAGCTCTTTTTTATTTTCATCAATTGTTTATAAAAGCCAAATTTTGATTGCCACTTTGAGTTCCCAGAGCTTGAATGTGCCAACCCCTACATTTTCATAACTCACTCAGAATCCCATTCAATATAAAATGCAAGGGACTGATGGCTAATGACAGTTTTTTCACTTGTTAAATATTAGCTTTCACTTGCTTGAAAAGTTCAAGATGAAGAGGGAACAAAGCCTTCCTCTTAATAGCAGAAACTCATGGACATGTGACCCCCCCAGTCTAGCCAGGAGTAAAAAGCATCAGCATAGCTTTAGCCTTAGGTCCAAATTAAAACCATCAGCTCAGCCTGACTGTGATGTGGCCATAACATTTCACCACATTAAATGTGTGATAACTGTGTACGGGCAGGTAATACGATCTGACAATGTTTGTTGTCACCATGGAGCTGTCATGTCTGAATTTTTCTCTCAATCCCAACGTCTCAATCTCCATCACGAGTCTTTATTCCAGCTGAAATTTACTAGGATGGTAGTAACATATGCAGTGATGAAAGAATGTAAAGCAGGGGAAGCAAATTAATATGTATTGAGTACTCACTTATATCTATGGCAGACAGGTCATAAAGTGACACCCAATGATTTCCTGCTTCTTGAGTTCACTTCTTTGTGTAATCTTCTCTTGAGTGTGCACAGGACCTGGAACTTCCTTCTAATCAATATAATGTGTCATAAGTGATGGGATGTCACTCCCTTGACTAGGTTACATTATGTGGCAAAGGTGATAGGCTGTTATTCCTGTGGTTATACTATGTTATGTTAGATTCCTTCTTAGCAGAGATTCTCCCTGCTGACTTAATAAGTAGCCATACTGAGGAAGCCCACGAGGCAAAAAAAACCTGTGGGTGTATTCTAGGACCTGAGAACAGTCTCTAGTCAACAGCCAGGGCCCTCCATCACATAGCCACCAAGACTGATGTCTCCTCACCAAGTCACTTAGAGTAGAGGGTTACCCCAAATAATCATTTGTTCATTTGTGATTGGGGAAGTCTCTTCCATGTGTTGGTGATGCGACTGTTCTCTCTTCAGGCAGAAAGAATACCTTCTACTACCTTCTACTACTATGACCACATATCTAAGGTAGAAAATTTCCACGTCTAGAGAATGGAGAAACGAAGAACAGAATCTGAGATTCAAACTGTGACTTTGGACAAGTCACAGATTTCCTGATTACTCCAAGACTAGCTTCTTGTCCCTGGTCATAGATGAGTGTCTGCTGTTATAGTTCTTTTAAAAAATTTTTATTACAGATGTCCCCTTTCCTCCCCAATGACCCCTTGCAACCTCCCCTCTCCCCTCCCCAGTCCCTCACCACACTATTGTCTGTGTCCTTGGGTTATGCATATAAATCCTTTGGTTTACAGTTCTTATACACACATCCGCGATTCTTTCTCCATGGACGTGCTTTGATTTCAAAATCTACACATGGAGATATGTACCATCATTTTCTTCTGAACTCTCACACTAAGGAGATTTTAGAGCAATATAAAAACATGGTTGCATGGTAACATCTTTTTGGGTATTTAAAAAAGCCCATGGTTTTTAAAAGATGCTAAAGGATCTCCTGTGATTCCTGGGCATAGCTACCAGCTGGCTAATACTTTGACCTGTTATGAGCCAAGGACTCTAATACTGAAACAATGTTTATTCAGGAGAAATACATTGGAATCAGAAAGACTTAATTCAGATGACATCCTGGCTGGTATTTCCAAGTTGTATGGTTTTCTAGTGCTTATTTTACTTATCTGCAAAATCATGAGTTCCAGCTCTATTCTGTGATTTCTGTTGACCAAGAGTCCACCAAAAGGGGAATAAAAATGCAAAAGCATGAACAGAAGGTGGAAGAAGAGCATTTTATGCAGTCACTGTTTTGCCTGCAGACTACAAGCTGCTGTGAAACCCTGGACTAGAGGCAGCAGCCGATGAGCCAGGCTCAGCTCACACTAACAAACATGTTATAGCCGGAGGATGCTTCACTCTGGTTAAATAGCAGATGAATTAAAGGCCTTTGCCAGCAGCTGTGAAGAATGTCACTGGGATGCTGTCTGATTGCTCACGGAATGCTATGAGTGAAGGGTGTTGGCTCCTAAGAGAAGGTCAGCCGCATTTCCAACGGTTCAGCTGCAGGGTTTGGCCAGAGGCACCCACAGATGCACAGGTGCTGGAAAATGTCTTTTTGCAGTGTGCACTGGGACAGGACAATTGCATGCTGTCAGATGAAGTGTAGCATGGACAGGCTGGGTCGTGAAGGAAAAAGACAGAGAACCTGGGACAAGCAACGGGCTCTGGGAGCAGAAGAGTGATCATCTTGCCTATATTGGAACTTCTTTTTCTTTCCTTTTTTCTTTCTTTCTTTTTTTTTGTTTTGGAACTTCTTTTTCTTTTTCTACTTCTTCAGAGGACTGGTTATTTTGTCTCTCTGCCTACTAGTTTTTATTATCGACTTTATGGGAGAGAAAGAGAGAGAGGGAGAGAGAGAGAGCACTGGCACATCTGTAGTCCTTACAATCCTGGTGGAGAGGGGTCTGTGAAGCGCCCCAGGACTATCAGGTGGGGGCAAACAGCTGGCCTCAAGTTTTCTTGTTTCTCTTCAACCAGAGATGCTCTAATTTTACTGTTTCATGTATCAAGTTGCAATGTAAAATGTTGATTAAGAAATTATTCCATTGTTCAAAATAAATCAGTGAGTAAAATTTAAATTCACTAAATCAGAACTTCCCACTTCAATGGGCATATGAATTACCTAGAGATTTTGTTAAACTAACAATTCTGATTCATCAAGTCTGGGGTCAGGCCTGAGATTCTGCCCTTCTAACAAGTTCCTACGTGATGCCCAGGCTGCTGGTCCATGAGAAGCAAGGTACTAGATGAACTTTCTGGATGAACATTTCCTGGCACCCATATTTCTCTTAAGATTTTTCTATACTGCCCACTTTTGTATTTGCTTTTCTATTTGAGTTTTGAGTATGTATTACCTTTTATTATTTTTAAACAGCTTTATTGAGATTTAATTTACATGTAATTCAATTTTCACCCTTTTAAAGTGCACAAATCAGTGAGGTTTAGTATATGCACAAAGTTTTGCAACGTTCCCTACTATCTAATTTTAGGACATTTTCATCACTCCCCCCAAAAAGTTGTGATGGTTAATTTTGTGTGTCAACTTGTTTGGGCGAGGGGGTGCCCAGACATTTGGTCAAACATTATTCTGGGTGTGTCTGTGAGGATGTTTTGGATGAGATTAACATTTAATCACTAGACTGAGTAAAGCAGATGGCCCTTGCTAATGTGAGTGAGACTTGTCCAATCACTTGAATGACTCGAACTGAAACATCAGCTCTTCTTGCATCTCAAGCCTGCCAACCTTCGGGCTGGGTCTATATCATGGGCTCTCCTCCAGATCCTGGGACTTGTCAGCCTCCATAGTCACATGAACTAATTCTTTATATAATATATACATATATCAACTACTAGTCTACTTTCTGCTTCTATGAATTTGCCAATTCTGAAGATTTTATATAAATGGAATAAAAATATGTGGCCTCTTGTTATTGCCTTCTTTTACTCAGCAGAATGTCTTTGAAGTTCATCCATGTTACAGCATATATCATATACTACTGTCCACTCTTTGCAGCTCTTTCCAGCCCAGCTTTGGATCCCACCAGTGGCCCAGGCAGGTGAACGGGCATTGTTATGAGAACGGTGCCTGGGATTTGCTAAGTGTTTAATGAATGCATGCAAGACAATGCCTGCTGAGCTAGAGGAACTAGAAAGCAATTTCAAGGGATATAGACAGGACCAAGAGGTTTCTGTATATGTCTAGTGGTTACGTCATTTTAAAAATAACAACTAAGTTGAATTCAAATAGAAAACCCAATGATATTTTTAATACTAGAAAACTGAAAACTTCTTTTAGAAGAGTAAATATGCTACAAGGCCTAAGATAATCTAAGAAAGAGACAGAACTTGCCCAACAGGTATAATAGAAATTTGCAGAAATTAAATAGTGTGATTATGGTATTTAAAAATAGACAAAGGAATTAATGGAGAAAAATGAGAAACTAGAACCTGACTTACTTTTAATGGGAACTGAGTATATGATTACGGTGCAGAAAAGATGAAAAATTTAATAAAAATTATTGCTGGGATGATTGATTAAAGTCAGAAAAATTTGTTATCTCTTTTCCTCTCATGACACAGACAAAAATTTCCAGGTGAATTGGAAAATGAGTTGTGTTTTTAAAAACTATTAAAATATTAGGCCAAAATGTAAATAATTATTATATGATCTTGGCAAGAAAGTCATGGAATTCAGAAACAATAAAGGCAAAATCTGATATTTCACTACAAAAAAATAAAAAGCTACTTCCATATGGCAGATACACCATAAAAAGATAATTGACAGTCTGTCAAAAAAATACAATCCATAGAAAACAAGAGGCAAACATCAATACTATATAATGAGCTTGAGAAAATGAGTAAGTAAAGGTCCAACGATCCAATAGAAATGAAAACGCCAAAGGATATTGGAAGAAGACAGATGTGTGAGCACGGTCTTTGGACCAAACTCAGCATTGAAACCAGCCCAGGGAAAGTCATGGTGATAATCGCCTCATGATTATCGGCTGAGGAAACATATCTAAACCACAGAACATGACTCATTTGTGGGAGGCATTTTATTAACACAGTGCCTGGAAAGGTACTAAATATACATAATGCTGACGACGTCAAAATTTCACCTCACTGAAAACATGCTAAGATGCATTACTTGAGTTAATTCTGTGGAAAGGGAAACCAGCGCTAGAGGAAAGGACTAAAAGTCTTAGTCCTTACAGCTCTTTAGTTTCAGAAAAGTGTCCTTTTATCGTTCTATTTCCCATCAAGAATTGCTCACCAAAATTGTGATATATTAAGGGTGTGGTTGAAATGTCACTGGAGAATGCCACTGGCCAGAAAAATTTGGTTCCATGTTTAAAGCCACAATTTATTATATCTGACTTTAGAAATGTTATGCTTCCTCAAACTTCTTGCGTATCTACTGACTTTCTCCTCCTGCAAAATGGCAACAGAGTCCCTGATCTGCAACCTGCATCCTGGGGCTGTTGTGAATGCTGAATCATGAGACTGCAATTAGGAAATAACTTTAACTTGAAATAAAATTTTTAAAGACTGAAACTTGTGGTCTACTAGAAAAGTTTGGAGAGGACAGGGAATACATTTTTCCTGGTTTATGCACAGAAAAAATGGAATATGAAAAATTGAGGTAACTTACCTAAATTCATAAAATGAGTTGCTTTTCATTTGTATATTTTCTCTATAATACTCTAATTGATATTCATTAAAACCATGAAAGGAAAAACAATCATCACATTCTTACTCTTTTATATATATAATGTATATATAAAAAGAAACATATTTATATATACATTATATATATAAATTTTATAAAATATAAATATATATAAAGAAAATGTTATACACATACAATAGAATACTATGCAGTTTAAAAAAGAAGGAAATCCTGCCATATATGTACAACAATACGGATAAATCTGGAGGACATTGTGCTAATGAAAATTAACCAGTTACAGAAGGACAATTACTGTTTGATCCACTTAATGAGCTATCTAAAATAGTCAAACTCATAGAACAGGGAGTAGAATGGTGGTTGCCAAGAGCTGGAGGGAAAGGGAAATGGAGAGTTGCTATTCAATGGGTGTATAATTTCAGTTACGCAGGATGAACAAGTCCTAGGGAACTGCTGTATAACATTTTGGCTATAGTTAACCATATTGTATTATGCACTTAAAAAATTGTCAAGAGGAGCCTGGCTGGAGGCGCTCGGTTGGCTGAGTGTCATCCTGTGCGCCGAAAGGGTGCCAGTTCAATTCCTGATCAGGGCACACACCTAGGTTGTGGGTTCGATCCCTGGTCAGGGTGTGTACAGAAGGCAACCAATGGATGTTTCTCTCTCACACAGATGTTTCTCTCTCTCTCTCTGTCTCTTCCTCTCTCTAAGCATGTCCTTGGGTGAGAATTAAAAAAATTGTTAAAAGGATAGTTCCTAATTAAAATTAAAATTTATTAATGTAAAAGTAAAAAAGAAGATGGCCATCTATAGCCCAAGAAGAGAGGACACAGAAGAAATCAACTCTATTGACGCCTTGAACTTGGACTTCTAGGAGTTTTGAGAAAATAAAGTTCTGCTGTTTAAGATGCCCAGTCTGTAGTACTTTGTTATGGCAGCTCCAGCAAAATAATACAGAAGAATCCTTGTCATCAGTCTATTTTTCTTTACCAAGCTGAAACTGCATAAACAGGGCAATGATATGTCTATTCTACAGAATTAGGAAAATTGTTCTTTCTCTATTGAGAACTAGATTCACACCTTGAAATGGACTTTCTGAGCCCAGGATGTGTAATTTCTGATTAACAGGAGGTGAGATTAGAGAATATATTACTCAGTTTACAGTAATGTTTTCTATACTTACACGTCCTAATTAAGTACCCTCATGGGCTTGGCATATTTTCTGAAATAATCCGCCGTATATGCCCCATTAATAAATAAGCGATATGTAGAGAGGTGACAGTAGTAAAAGTCAGAAATAGGCTGTCCAAGCCCGGTGGTGGGGAAGGAATGAGAAGTGAACTCACTGAACAAGCTTGACCCTATTACGACTCATGGCTACTGGACATGGCTGCCCTCAGGGCAGGTGCTCCCTCCTTGTCCCATGGCCTGGAGGGCAGTATGTTTCCTGCGCCCTCTTGAGAGCCTGCTGGTGTGTTGTTTCACATGAAAGGGGTTTTGAATGGAGGAGACACCATGACCGACATTTCTAATACAGATCCTTTCTCCAAACCCACCTCCTTTTTGGAGACTCGGTCTTACAGTTTAAGGATAAACAAGATTTGCTTGCTAGCAATTCTCCAGCGTTCTGTGGCACGTCACTCCTTATCTTTTTGCTCACAAAACTGACCATTTCCCCCTAAACTGCCCCACCTTCAGCCCTCCTGGATGGCCCCTTGTGTGTATGTAGTTCTGCAACAGGCTACATTCGGCCTCTAAATAACGACTCCGAGGCTCTGTCGTTCAAAGCCAGGAGGTCTTTGGCCATCTTCGTGGGTTGGCTCTCAATCAGTTTTCTTTTACTCCTCTGCAGAGCCCACTTCACTCACAGACCACATGAGAAGGACATCATTTTTCCATTTACCAAAAGATTTACAAATGCAGACAGGCTCACACCCCAGAGGCTGAGAAACAGCACTCCTGTGAATCCTGAGAGAAAAACAAATTGTTTTTTGTTTTTCCCCCAGCTGTGGTTCTTTATAACTCACTAGCTTAGCAAAATACAGAAACTAAGGAAATAGAGTTTTACAGCTAGATGTTTTTCAATACTGCATTTGAACAAAACAATTTTTAAGGTTCTTCCCCCACCTCGTTCTCTGATGCTCTGTTCAGCATATATATTCCTTAGTCCAAAGTAACTGTACACTTTGGGGATAATTCTTTCTGATTGACAACCCCTTGCATGATTCTCTGCAGAGAAATAGGACTGGGGTGTGGGGAGGCAAAATTTGGCGGAGTTCAGTGCTCAGAGTAGCATCTCTAGTTTCCCCATTCTTGGGAAAAATTAAAAAAAATAAAAAGCTTGGAGAAAAGTGATGCCTGGTCTGTCTATATTAATGCAGTTGGCATCTCTGCCATCATGCCCCACAGCACCTGTTCAGTGTTGTCAAAAATTAGGGATTCTCAGCAGATGAAGACTTTGGCTACCTCCATAACTACATGGGGGAGGTTCTTGAATGAGCTGTCTATGTTCCTGTTAATCACACTTCTTCTGGCCCTAATGCTACCAACATTTCCATTGTAACCCTCCTCCCCTTCCTTGGTAGTTCTAAAGTTATTTTTAAAATAAAATATTAGTATTTAGGTATGTGGTAGCACAAGATGCAGCACAGGATCTAATTAGCTTTTAACCAAAGCTAGGAGAAGGTTCAACTGAGCTTTGAAATATCAAAAACATCAGTCATATTCCTGACCCTCCAGGCAGAAAGAAAAGGGGATTTCAGCTGGGGCTAACAGATAGCCAGTCTGAATGGTAGAAACCCAAAGAGCAGAGGAGGAGGACAGCATGCAGTGACGAGCCGGTAGGGAAAGCAAGGCTATTCTCAAAGAAAAAGGCCAGCCTGCCAGTCTTTTTTCTAATGTTAGCACATTGCTGAGTAATTACTTGGCCAGGCATGCTGGCTGCAAAGAGAAATACTGTGACTACAGTACAGTCACCTCTCCACTCTAAACGTGGAGAAATCTAATATGGATATTCTTTCCTTGTCAACACAAAATCATAAAGCCAGATGCCACTGTCCAAAATAAAGCTCAAAGTTCTAAATACAAATAGTATAATGACTAAGGATTTCAATGAAGTTGAGCAAGACAGAGCTTAATCTATATCCCCGTGGATTAGTGGGTTGGTAGCTTTTTTCCAAACTTCTAAGAAAAGGCTAGATTTAAAAAATAATAATTACAACCATTTTAAAAATCACCAGTCCTTTTCCTTTTTCCTCCCCAGACTTCCTCTTTATTTTTTATTGGCATTGTTGTTGTTGTTCTGTTTCTAGCTTTTCCTCCTCTTGGTGGGCATTTTTCTTTTTCTCTAAATTTTCCCGAAGAGAAACAGATCAATGGAAAAACACAAAGACATCAAAACAGAAGCCAGAAAACTATCTTGGACTTGGAAGGAGAGTATCGACCAAAACCAAGGAGGGTGCTGGGGACACAGTGAGCTGTCTGAGAGGAGAATCGATAATGATGACAGAGTCTGATCTGGCTGGGATTTTGTTAATGAAAGACTCCCCTCCTCACAGCTTCTGAAAGAAGATGAATCGGAAATGGTGGCTCACCACAGGCTACTCTGTCCTGCTTCTCCTCTCCCCTTTCTCTCACTGAAAGGGGAGATGCCCATTTACTAGGACAGGACCCTTCTGGGTCTCTGTCCCATTAGAGGTTCAGAGTGCTTGAACCTAATAGCCTTTCCAAGGCCTGATTTTCACTGAATTTGGCTAAATAACAGTTGTGTGAGAATCTCATTTGTGTCTAAGTTTCAGATTCAGGGGCACACGAAGTAAGAGTCTAAGCCGCCATTTGGGTGGGTGAGATGAATATGTCTTGTATTGGAGATATCATTAATTTAATCCCCATGGGTGGGCGGTGGTAGTAGAGAAATAAGCTTTAGTGGCTGGGGAAAAGTGATGAATGAAAGGCCCCACCCTTGGTGTTAGGAGGACTGGGTTTTAGAGCAGTCTTGTTGTTAAGTGCTTTCATTTAATATAAAATAATGTAACAACTGGACTGTATCCCAAAATACCTTTCAATTCCTTTATAGCTTTTTATGCTATGCCACACCAGTCTACAAGACCAGGGACAATCAAAGAATGAAATTACAGCCACTTTTTTCTATTATATTAGAAAAAAATGGCTGGAAACAGTTATTTATCTTCAACTCCCATGTTTGCAAGCTAGCAAATGGCATTGAGCAGTTTCACATGGGATTTCATGATGGTGTCGTTTCTCCTTTCAAATATGTTAGTCTATTTGTTAGTTATGGAATATCTTTTTAAAATCTCTCCTCTCTTCCTTTTTCCATCTCCTACACACAGCTACCACCTCAATTGTTTTTTCTCGCCAAATATGCCCTCTTGTGACCCCCACACACAAGTGTGAAAATGACTTGGTCTGAACAGGCAAACTTACACAGCAGGTAAATTCCATCATGGTTGGATGGGAGATTTTGTACCTATTTTCTTCTTGGGTATTCTATTAAGAATGACATGAACTAATTTCCTTTTCAGTGTTTTCTCTTCCTTAAGCTTCCAGAAGTAGCTGTCACTATAATGAGAAGCAAAAGGAAAATACAGTTTCAGTGGGCACTTTTGATTCAGGTTTTTCCCTAAATTTGTTTCATCATTAATGGTGGGCGTCTTGTAGAGTGGGGAGGAAATTCTGGGTGGCCTCCCACAAAGGTTAAAATTTACTTGTTTGTGGAATATCTATTGAACACTTACTGTGTGCATAGAACTGCAATAGGCACTATGGAGGAATATGAAAAAATACATACACGGCAGTGGCAGAGCCTTCTAGTTTTCTATTCAGTATCCCTTCAGTCATTTTGTTGCATCCAACCATTAGCAAATAGCTTAAAGAGGATTTGGAGAAGAAGCTTTAGAATGGAGAAGCTTAAGAAGCAGCTTGATGCTCAGATGAAGACTTAAAGATAAAATGAACCTAAGATCACCTACAACTCCATCCAGTTGTAACTTGTATACAAAATGGAATCATACCAAACATATTGTCCTACAACTTTTTTTGTTAACATCCTGGCTACGTCTCCAGGTCTGTAAACGTACATCAACTTCATTGTTTTGTATTGAATTTGTGCTAACGTGTTTTTTTCTTTTTTAATCCTTACCGGAGGATATTTTTTCCATTGATTTTTTAGAAAGAGTGGGGCGGGGGGGGGGGGGAGGGGGGGGGAGGTGGGAGAGGGAGAGAGGGAGAGAGAGAGGGAGAGAAATTGGTTGCCTCTGCCGCACGCCCTCACCAGGGCCAGGGATTGAGCCTGCAACCAAGGTACATGCCCTTGACCAAAATGAACCCTTCGGTCCCCGGGCCAACGCTCTAACCACAGAGCCAAACTGGCCAAGGTACTGCTACTTTTTCTTCAAGATATTATACCTATAATTCCTTAGTAACTCAAATGTCTCCTTTTAAATAACTTTTGCCCACAATGGCTTTTAGCAATCTTTACAGTTTTTGCCATTGACAAGCAAAATGTCTTCTTACTCTTTTAAAATTTGCATTTAATTAGTTATTGCCAAGGTTTACCATCTTTCTGTATGCCTATTGGCCATTTGTATATATTTTTGTGTGAATTGCCTCTTCAGATTCATTGCTCAATTAACTATTAGATTGACTTTTTAAAATTAATTTATATAAATTCATTCTGCATTTTGTTTACTAATGTTTTATTTGTAATTTATTGCAAATGTTTTCTCCTAGTCTGCCACTTTTCTTATGTATTCTTTGCTTTAAAATTCACTAATTAAGTCATTTGACTTGAGTTTTCCTTGGGGGAAGTTTGTTCTATGAATATGTAAGTTAGTCCTTACAACATCGCTATAAGGTTTGTGCTTTTATTCTCATTTTTGTACAAAGTAACTGAATCTTAGGGAAGTTAAGTAGCTTGCCAAAACACATCTCCAGTAAATAATAAAACAAGGCTTTAGATTTATGTCTTTCCTACTCTGGAATCGAAATACTCCAACTATGCACTGACTGTCAATTTTTTATTCTAGTAGTAGGCATTGGAGTAGGATATGTAGTCTTTAATTCATCTATGTACTTATTCATCCACTTATTTCTTGCTGTCATTCAACAAGAATGTTAAATGCTTATTATGTGGCCTTATCATGTGTCTGGCTCTGTGTACTAGGCATGCTAATTAGAAACCTAAGAAATGAGGTGAGTATATAGGACATTACTGAGGATGAGAGTAAATGTCTCCCATATGTATTCAGAAAGAGAGAGAGATCCTCAGGGATGCGTATCTCTGCCAGTATTACAGTATTTGGAGTGAATTCTGCCCCATCTAACTCTCTCCAGCACTACTCTTCTAACCCAAATCCCATGATTCTATACTTCCTCGTGTTTAAGAAACTTTTTACCTGGATGCCAGCTTAGATTAGTACCGCCAATAAAATCATACCACTCCTTGTCAAGTAAACATAGAAAGTAAACAATCGCAGACCCTGTATACCTGCTGCCCTGCTAGGCAAACCAAAATTCTCTGATGTGGCATTTTCAAGAAGCAGTTGAAGCTAAGTCTATATAATTTCCTTAGCAACCAAAAAGACAACCCCCTCCCCTGCCTGTCCCCCAATACTCTCTGGTTTCTCACCAACAGTCCTGAAGTATTACAGCTTTACAAATGTCCTGGCATTTATATTCTTGCTATGTAGGGTAGAGAGAGAATGAAATCATCTATGGATCTGCAAGGAGATTTCAATTATATATTTTTCTTTTACTTAAAACTACACGTTGCTTTCCTTTAAATAGTTTTCAGTTGGGTTAAAGGAGGCCAGACTTGAAAATGTTCTTAATGTAAAAAATAGTTGTTGCTGGGAGGGTTTTTCCCAGTTTGAAAAATAATGTAGTGCACCTCCCAAAGCAACAAATGTGTCACAAGAACCGGAAGCCAAGAGGCTAAACACAAACAAACAACCCTTCTCTCCCCCCAAAAACTCAACCCTAACATCTGCTTAGGTGGAAAAAATGAAACCTACCTCTGTCATGGCTGTCTAGCCCCACACATGTGACACATGCTTTCACAGGTTCAACTGGAAAGCAGGACCCAGGCAAAGATAGCATTGAGCTTGTACCCAATGAGTCTCCGGATTCTCAGAAAGTTGGCTTTAAGTTTCAAAATTTACTCTCAAATCTCCTGATTAAATTACTATAGATAATCAGATGGTGATGTATGCAATTTTAAAATATTTTTAGTCCAGGTAACCATGTTATAAATGATGAAACTGAGGCACAAAAAGGCTAATTAATTTGGCCAATATCCAACTTCTAGGTAGTAGTAGAACTCAGACCTAGGTCCCATGACTGAGTAAACATATTCTTTCCTCTACACACACAGCTTTTATGCAGGTAACAAATATTAAAGGAGGGTGAAAAATGAAGCTTAAAAAATGAGCCGAGTCTCTCTTTCGTTCTGTACTTTTCTGAAGACTCTTAAACCTGCCATACTTCAAACACATATACAACTTATACTGAGTAATGAAGAAAGTGGTATTTGGGAAACTTGAAAAGCTATGCAAAATCAGGACAAGAGAACTGAAACTTTTGAAGATTCAATGAGATAATACATATATTAATGCACTTAATGTACACTTTGGCACCTCTGTAGAGCTTCATAAATGCAAATAGTACCTGGAACATATAGGCACACAACTGACATTTTCTTTACAATGAATATTTCTCTCTCTTCTTCCTCAAAGCTCCTTCTGGACTATATCGCAGCTATGTTGGAAATAAAGGATGCTGTCTCCCAGTGTGAGGTCACGCCCATAGGGAAGACTGTGCCCACTGTGTAAACCATTTCAGCTCAGACTCTCAATCTTTAGCTAGTAGGCCAATTACATTATTTGTAGCAAACGGAGCTGTGAAGCAAGAAATCAGTGAGCATCTGCCAATGATACTGAATAACAATACAGTAAAAACCAGCAATAATCAAGAATTATGCTCACCATACAAATACTGATTAGGGTATTTTATCTGACTTTATCAAAATGTCACGTAGAAAGTATCATATGCAGATGTAAGAAATAGTACAGAGACATCCAATAGTACAGAGACAGCCTTTACCCACTTCCCTCCAATGGTGCCTACTTGCAAAGCTATTGTACAATATTGACCAGAATATTGACACTGATGCTGTCAAAATACAGAAGAGTTCCACTACCACACAGATTCGTCCTGCTATCCTTTCACAGTCAAACTCACCCCCCTTCTGCTCTCATTCCTTCCTTAACCCCTGGTGACCATGAATCTGCCCCCTATTTCTACAATTTTATTATTTCAAAATGTTATGTAAATGGAAACACAGTATGTAGACTTTGGGAGTTGGAGCGCGCCGCCCCCCCCCCCCCCCCCCAGTTCTCTGGATTTTTATCCAGGTTGTTTGTTGAATTGATAGTTCATTCCTGTTTGCTGCTGAACAGTATTCCACGGCAGCTGTGTGTCACAGTTTGTTTAACCATTCATCCGTTGAAGGGCATCTGAGTTGTTTCCAGTTTGGAGCTATTATTGAAAAAGCGGCTATAAATATTCATATATAAAAGTTTTATGTGAAAACAAGCCTTTCTTTCTCTGGATAAATGCCCAGGTGTGCACTTGCTGGGCTGTATGGTAGTCAGGTTTAGTTTTTTAAAGGAACCACTGAGCTGTTTTCCAGAGTGATTGAACAATTTTACATCCCCATCAGCCATGTAGGAGTCACCTAGTTTCTCCACATTCTGCCAGCATTTGGCATTGTCACTATTTTTTACTTTAACTATTCTGATGTGTGTGTAGTGATATCTCATTGTGGTTTTAATTTGCATGTCCCTAATGGCTAATAATGTTGAGCACCTTTTCATGTGCTTATTTGCCATCTGTGTATCTTTGGTGAAATTTTCCTCCATGTCCTGTTCCCATGTTCTAATTGGATTGTTTGCTTTTTAACTGGTGAGTTTTGAGAATATATATTCAAGATGCTAATCTTTGTCAGATATGTGATTTGTAAATATATTATCCCAAGCTGTAGCTTGTCTTTTCATTCTCTTAACATAGTTTTTTATTGAGCAAAAGCTTTTAATTTGATGAGGTCAAATTTATAAATTTTTCCCTTTTTGGACCATGCTTTTGGTATCAAGTTAAAGAACTCTGCCTGCTCCTAGATCCCAAATGTGTTCTCACATTTTACTCCTAAAAGCTGTATTGTTTTACTTTTATATCCATTCTGCATTTTGAGTTAATTTTTTTAAGTGTAAAGCTTATATATATGTTCTTTTTCCTTTTAACCTGTGGACGTCCACCTGTTCTAGAACCAGTGCTAACTTCCACTAAATTTCTCTTGCACCTTTGAAAAAACTCCATTTGGCATGTTTGTGTGGGTTCTATCTTATTTCTGGGTTGTCTGTTCCATTCCATTGATCTATCTATGTGTGTATCCTTCTGCCAATATTACAGTCTATTACTGCAGTTCTATAACAAGTCTTAATATTAGTTTCCTCCCACTTTATTTTTCTATGTCAAGATTTTCTAATCTATGCAAGGGGGGAAATGGGGGATATCTGTAATACTTTCAACAATGAAATAAATTTAAAAAATGATTTTCTAATCTATGGCATATGATTTTCCATATAAATTTTAAAATAAACTTGTGTATGTATATCTACAAAAAATCTTGCTGAAATTTTAATAGAAATCATGTTAAATCTGTATATTAGTTTGGGGAGAATTGACATCTTTAGTATATTGAGTCTTCTAATCCATGAACAGGGCACGTTCTCCATTATTTAAGTTTTAAAATTTTTTCTTTCATCAGAATTTTGTAATTTCCAGCATATGCACCCTATACATGTTTTGTTCCATTTATTGCTAAGTGTTTTGGTTCCTTCAAAATATTCTAATGGTTATAAATGGTATTGTGATTTTAATTTTGCTTCCCACATTTGTTGTTAATATATAAAAATGCAATTGATTTTTGTCTGTGGATCTTGTAAATTGATCTTTTAAGAAGCAATGTTATTTAACAAATACTTATTAGTATTTTACTAATTATGATATAATTGACAGCATATCATATGGGATTATTAAAATGTAGTTCATCACTACCTGTATTTTGATTGTGTTCATACCACTCAGTTTACCCCTAGCAGAGGTTCAAGAAGTGAAAAATATGAGAATATATAACTTAAGCCCATAGATCACACAGCATACTTGAAGCACTGATGAGAAGTTTTGCAAAGGGATAGGAAGAAATTATTGAGTAAAATGAGTCTGAAAAGTACATCAGGGTGGAAAGTTCCCAAGGCTAGGATTCAGAATACCTGGGCTCTAATTGCCCTCCATATTTTTTTCTGTGGCTTAGAAAAGCCTCTGAAACACTTTCTTATCAATACATAGCTCAGATCGCACAAGTCCTTTCCTTCCCCCCAGCAACATATTTTAGAATCCAATAAACTCATATTAGTGGACATGTTTCTGAAACACTACACCAACATAAGGTTAGAAAATGTTCTCTCCTCCAGTGATTTAAAGAATTAAGAGCCATTTTCTACTTGGAAAATGCTTTTCAGTTTTAGCGTAAAGGTGAGATGTGTCTGATCAAGGTACAAACAACCATGTTTCTGGGGAACAGAAGTTAATTGCATCACACCATGTATGAGTGAGTGCCCCTTCCATCCAGGCCAACTGGGCATTATTACAAGTGAGTAATTGCACTGCCTTTCATCACTAGCCTAAATCATTAGAACACAAGATTATTAAACCAAGACCCTACCAATTTAGCTGCTCAAGGATGGAGTCTATTAGACCATCTGCTACCTTATCAACACCAGACACAGCAAGTCCAGGCAACTTTATACCCAACATGTAGCATCTTACTGCTTCCAACTGATCCATATACTATTTTTTAAGTGATGGTTATTTAATTGATAGAGCTAACAAGCAATCCAACAACTGTCCTCAGCTATAAGATTTGCCAAAAGTGGACTGTTTGGTTCAGAAAGAGGCACTGCACAACATAAAGCTATTTCAAATCATGTTGTTCAGGCTGGAGTCCGGAAAGACTATTTCAGGAAGGCACGAGTGTTAAAGATGCAGAATTGTGACCTCATCGCTCTCTCTGCTAATGTACTCTCATTATGTGGAAGCTCAGTTATTTTAAAAACGTGACTAGCAAAAGAGAAATGTGGAGTATAGAAAATATGAGCATTTATTTTTACTTCCTGAGTCCTTCCTCTCTACCTTACATCTTATTTCTCTATGAAGGCAGAGTCATTTCTACATTGTTTACTATCATATCCAGCAGCTGTAGGTGCTGAGCAAGTATTTAATAAATAAATGCATGTTGCCTGAATGCACATATCAGTATGCACGCATATGTAGGGGAAGAGGTAGTGGAGGATGTGCATGGAGTTTGATAATAGGAGGAGGCAAAGTTTGCAGGAAGCAAACCAGCCAGTTTAGTGACTTCCATCTCCTTCAGGAACATCTGAGAGCCAGAAAGTCTGGAAGAAATGACCTGGATGGGTTAGAGATCTGACCTGCTGCAAGAGCACTGACGAAAAACAATAATGCTTTGGGTAAAAATGGAATGGAGGATTTGCCATCCTCTCCCAAATCCTGCTCTACTGTTCTTCAATTATGCAACTCCTCCAAGAACTCCAAACCCTGGAGTGATGATATCTACCTGACTTATCAGCACTTAGCCACCAATGGCATCTGCACTTCTCACATGCACCTGGCTAAGCATATAGTATAGATTGACTACTGCAGGCTGGCTGATGGGAGGACTCTTCTTTTATCATCTCAGCAGTTGAGGGAGAAGGAACCTGTGTCTCCATATCACTTTCCATTAGGTTCTCCAAAGTTCAAGAAGGTAAATCCCTTGACTTTTCAAAGATTCCTTTCTGATGCCTTTCTAAGAATTTATAACAGGGTTCCCTCCTTAGAGAGGATTTTCCACCATAACATTACACTAGTCAGATTGCTCAGGATGCAAAATGTATTTGAGATATTTGAAAAGTGTGATGGTGTAACAGAGAGTAGCTTCTTTGGAGTCAGACAAACTGGGTTCAAAGCTAATCTCATTCCTTCTATTCCTGTGACCAAAGGCAAATTATTTAACCTTTATAATTCTTGACTTCCTTGTCTAGAAAATGGTAGTAACGAGGTGGCTGGGAGAATTGAATGTGCACAAAACTATTTAAGACAATGCCTGGCACTTTGGTGAGTGCTAATAAATGGAGGTAATTATCCACTTTGATTAACCTCTCTGATCCTTGATTTCTTTCTCTGAAAAGGAGGATGACCTGGTAATATTCATCTCCATGGGGGTATGGTGGGGAGTGAACGTGTATGTACACTCGAGAGGGGAGGGAGGTGATGGTGTGCAGAGGTTATTGTCTTGATACATTTTGCTCCATGATAATGAATTTAAAGCACTATTTTCCACATTAATGCAAACACAGAGTTATATTAGAATAGAAAATAAAATATGCAGGAATTCTTATAAAAAATCTTATAATAAATCATTAATTTGCTTCAGAACGGTTAGTGCTGTTCCTTAGACCCTAGGGATTATGTTCACTCCACTCTGCTATTGCAGGAAGTTTGGAGGCAGAAGTTCAAGTCTATAACCTTTGGGACCTGCACTATTTCAGATGTAACTTGGGTTCTGAGTTGAAGTTTCTTGGGTGTTTGTTATAGTTAATCATAGGGAGAGTTACGAGTGATTTCAAATGTACTAGGTGAATGCTTTTCTTTGATTTTACTTCAAATGGACAAATTCCTTTAATCCTATTGTGGGGTAAATGCTTTCATCTCCCTAGGTCTAGTATATTGATCTACTATTCAGTATAGTATATCCATTAAAACTGTCAGCTTCCTGGAGACAAGGACTTTCTGGCTGTTCATAACCACATCCTCACAACATGACATAGTACCTGGAACCTTTGATGATTTAATGAATCAATTAATAAATTCAAGGCCCAGAATGAATTTATAACTGCTATAATGACATTCCACCTTGCTACATATTGGATCATTCCTCTCCAATATATTGTAACTGTCTTCATCTTTGCAGCTCCACTCTAGCCTTGATAACAATGCATATTTAAAGGAAAAAGTAAAAGCAGTAAGAAGAGAGAAAACAGATTAAAGCCAGCTGCATTTAAACAAAAATCAGAAAATGCTATCTGTGTCACACTGGTCATTTCTTTTTCCTGATCATACAATAACAGTGGCTCTAATATGTTTTAAAATCAAGTTATTTGTTACTACTTTCTCAGATTAGATTGGATCACTTTTCTTCAAGAGGTATTTTTCTTTCTTTTTCTTATCTAGGAGGTTTTGGGGCAAAAAAATCTGTCTTTTAGTGTGACTTCAAATGCTAGTTGATGTTCTTTCTTAGAAATATCCAAGCCTTGATTGAACCAAATTCTCCATTTTTCCAGTTATAACCAAAACATTCTAGAATTATAAAGAAATAATCGTAGTGTGTTCCGAAATCTGATTAGTGTCTGGCCTTGGAATTATATAACCTTTATCCATCAAGACAACAGCTAAAATAGTGGGCCTGGATCTATTTAAACAGAAAATGTCAACTAAATCCTATTTTCCTATAATTCTTGACTACTTTGCTAGATGTTTACCACACTTTACTCATTTGCTTCCTTAAGACAACTTAGACACTAATTTAAAATAATCATAATTGTAAGAATGCCTCCCCCATCCTCTGCCCAGCATATTAGGCTCTCCCAATGTTTGATTCTTTTTAACTTAGTCAAGTATTTTTCAAAACCCTGGATTAGAGGACTCACACTCAAGTACAAGACCAGGACAAAACACTCATCTCTACCTACCATTGAAAGATACATATGTAGGTCTAACCTGTCTAAAGCAATACTTTGTTTTGATCAACATTATTTTCCAAGGCAAGGAAAAAGATGGCCAATCCATCAATTAGGACCAAAATGCCATTCTCAGATTCAAGTAGCACTTGGAAGATTGTCTGTTATGTCCCCCTTAAAACTGTGTCCCTCCTGAAATTCCTATGTTGAAGCTCTAAACTCAGAATGTGACTGTATTTGGAAATGGGTCTCAATGAGGTAACTAAGATCAAATGAAGTCATATGGGTGGGCCCTAATCCAATATGACTGGTATCTTTATAAGAAGAGGAGATTAGGACACACAGAGAGAGAGGAAGACCACGTGAAGACACAGAGAAGATAGTCATCTGCAAGCCAAGGTGAGAGACCCTTGGACAAAACCAACCCTACCAACACCTCGATCTTGAACTTCTAGTCTCCAGAGCTGTGAGAAAATAAATTTCTGTTATTGTCACCCAGTCTGTGGTATTTTGTGATAGCAACCCTAGCAAACTAATATACTTGGGAAATCTGCAGAAGAGATGCCTGATAATGGCAGAAGGGGAGATAAAGAAAAACTGAAGTTCTTTCAGGCTCTGGGATGGTAGATGTCTGTGAAATATGACTGAAGATAGTTGCCTTAAAAAAATGAGTGGACCTTAAATTGGATGAGGGACCTTTCCTTTTGGCCCTACTGTCATTCAGGTAAAAGCTAGATTGATTTGTGCTTTGTTCACCAAACAGCTTGCTTCAGCAAGTGGCCAGTGCCAAAGGGCTAGAGGCTTTATCAGTATGCAGATGAGGTGCTTGGGGCAGGCTGCAAAACCAAGCAACCTTGTGCCTTCAACCTGATGTAGGAATTCAGCCTCATTTCTGGCCAGCAAATCAATTCATCCCAGAGAGAAACCTTGGGGATAAAAATTCACACACCATCAGGAATTCAAAGCCTTACCTCTTGCAAGACTGGCTTCCAACAATTTGGAATAATAATACACCCCAACACAAAGACCCAAAGCAACAAAGCCCATTTCAGTCTACTTAAACACATTTAAAAAGCTCTAAGCAGATGGTCAGCTTCGTCCCAAACTGAACAGGCTGCACTGGACCTATCAAAATGCCATGTTAGCACCAAGCTTTCATCTTGATTCCAAAATCTAATGCTCACTAAGCGTTTCCAGTTTTAGGCAAGCCCCACTTTCACTTTCTTTGGGAGAAAGATGTGAACCAGTCCTCCCAAAAATTTAGGTAAATAACTCTCTTTTAAAAACACACTAGCAATTCCATCTTGCATACCTGAAATACCTCAGTGGTGTGCCTGGTTTACCTGATGCCCTAGGGAGAGCATTTTAAACACGTCATCTTCTCACAACAAGATTATTTTCATCAAGAATCATGAAATTAAATGGATAATGGCAAGAAAATAAATGAAAACTTTTATTCTGATTGAACTTTGTATACATAATCATGTGAGTAAGAATAATAGAAAATAAAATATCAAAGTTAAAAAAAAAGGAGAAAGAAATGAATTAATAACTTCCAGCTAAAACGCAAAAAGCCTGATTTAGGTAGCTATGAAGTCACACCACTAATTTAACTTATAATTTCTTGATCATTCACTTCTTAGTTAACAAACATAAAGGAATATCAATGTTAAAGATTTCAAACTATTTAAAGTATTTCACTTATGAACTACAGTTTGCCTTTACCAAACGAAAGACTGCACCTGTGGTCCACATCCTGTTCACTGTTTCAAATTTTAAACACTCGCCAACAAAAACTCCAAGTGATGACAAAGACAAAAATGAAGTAACTCAAGTTTATTTTTTCATCTGGATCGTTGTTTATATCAGATCCACCTCAGGGGTTGAAAACTCAAACTGAGCCTGAAACTTCATGATTCAAACCATTGGAAACTCATTCTTGAAACAACACAGGTAGCTGTGTCCACAGGTGTTTGAGGCCAACCATGAAAACTGGCACTTTCTAAATTAACTTTCATGTAGGCTACCTGTTTAGTAAAGGGTAACTAATTTTTAAAAAATGCTCTAATTTGGACATTACATAAATACTAATTGTCTAGGCCTAGACCCACAAAAATTTGTAGGGAGGAGAGATATTATATCATGAAAAGTTTAGAATTGTTGGCAGATGGTGATAATAAAAAGCATTTTCAGTTGTGATTTATGATTTTTAAATTTTCTACAGACAATGCATGGCTTTCCTGCCTGTATTTGGGACAAACCACTGCTCACGCACCACCCTTGGTATTCCACTGACACCTGTTCCCTACTAAAATTCTATTTTGTTCTTACACACTCCATCCTTTAGAGTTGCGCCTCTGCCAGGACCCAGAACAGTTTGACCTTCACTAGAGATGCAAAGATTTTGAGAGCAGGGATTATATCTCTTTTCTTTACATTACTTAGGGCATAAATGCCAACTGAATAGATGAGTGAACAAATTTATAAAAGATTTACTAATTTTTCTTATATGTACCACACAGCGTAGATAGTGATTCCATGCACACTTTGCTCTAAAAGTTATAGAGTATTTTCAATATTATAAATCTTAGACAGACGAATCTCACAAAGAAAAGACTGAGCAAAAAAATCAGACACTAAAAGAATCATACTGTATGAGTCCATGTAAATAAACTACAAAAGAGGGGGAAACCATTTTAAGCTGGACAGGTCTAATATCAGGACAGTCCCCATTACCCTGGGGGAAGAAGGGGGGTTGTGCTAATAACTAAATGGGAGTACAAGGGGGTGTCTGCGAAGTTCTAGTAATGTTCGGTTTGTTGATCCAAATGCTGGTTGCATGAGTGTGTTCACTTTATGAAAGTTCCCAAGCTGAATATTTATGATATGTGCACTTTCTAATAGGTACATTTTACTTGAATAAAGAGATTTTTCTTAAAAAAGAATTACAGAAAAATGCATTATGTATTAAAGAATAAAGATATATTTTGGCCACATATAAGAAATAGATGCTCAAAACCTCATGATCAAAAATCCTAGAGTTGGGTATATATCTTTAATTTCTCTAGCCTTCCACAATCCTTAAAGCCACAGGATTTTTGTCAGTTTATTTACACTAGTTATTAATATCTGCAGAACGAAAACCAGCTCTAACAAGCTGCTCAATAATAGTTTTGGTTCCAGACATCATCTTTTATATTTACACACCAGGCTGACTCTGGAATGGTCTGTGGTTGTCAAAGTTTTAAATCATTCTTTTCTCTTGGCCCTTAATTCTCCCCATCTCACTTCTCTCTGTATACTGGGCTTTCTGCTTCTAGAATAGTGATAGCAATACCTTCTTTCAAGCATCCTGATAAGTGCAGGAAAATTTTCTCACTGGATCCTCAAAACAATTTAGTTGATTCCCTGTAAGTTTCTAGACTTCCATCAACTTCAGCAGCGATGTTCTTAAGCATCTGACTCAAGGGAAAGCCCTCATTTACTTCACTCTCATCTCCTTTGCCTTGAAGATTCCCAAACCCCTTGCATTCCCATAAATCATACTCTTTTCCCACAAGGGAGAGTGATTTGTGAAGGAAGAGGCAATCTGTGAGAGGGAAATGCCCATGAATCAGGCACTTGGGGCAATGAGAAAACAAGAGAAAGAGAGGAATTAACAACAGCAGGTAGGTGGACCACAGCGAGTCACAAGTTTGCCACAATCTAAGACAACAGTAAGAGAAAAATATTATTTACTGGAGTTTCTCAGAATTTAAAGAGAACAACAATAAGAGCAGCATCAACAATAGCTATTATTTATTGAGGGCTTATTATATGCCAGGCACTGGGCTAAGCACTCTACTTTAGTCTTGTTTGCTCCTCACAATAAGCCATAAGGCAGGTATTTTTATCTCCATTTCACAGATTAGATAACTGAGACTCAACCAAGTTAACAAGGGGTCATGCCATAATTTGAATCTAGTTTTCATCTGATAGCCCCTATCTCCATAAAATACAAATACAACAAAGAAAATAAAGGACACAGAGTGAGCCCCAAAGCCCCAAATCCATTTGGGAAATATTTTTAGTTTCAATAAGGAGTGGTCCAAGGTCACATACAGATGTGATAATTGATCTTATTTTTCTACCTTAGCATTTACCATATTTTATTGAAATTGTTTGGTTACCTGTTGTCCACACTTTCAAACTTTTGTGATGTAACTACTGAATTTTATTCATTGTTGTATCTGCAGAGTCTTGCAGGTGTCTGACACATCAGTAACAATGGTAGGTGGCTGTTGTAGGAAATAATTCTCAAGATTTTTAACTCTTGGCTTACCAAAAGCAAAGAGAGCACACCTCTCCCATCTCAATCAATCCACACTGAGCAACAAATCTCCACTTTCTTATATCACTCAGTCAGGCTAAAACTAGGACCCACAAAACCAAGGACCAAACCCTAAATAATGATTTTTAAACTCTTTGCCAAAGATCTAGGTGGCTTTTCATAGGGGATTACTTTTCGTTCACATGTTATTTCTGGAGGATATTTTTAATTTATTCACTCTGGCACCATTTAGACCCCCAAATCGCCCCATTTCTTCTTAATAACTAGTTTTTCTACCATTATAAAGTTTTAGAGCATCAGGCAAAAATAAAACAACTTGCAGTTTGGATAAAAGAAAAAAAGATAAGAGTTATCTGAGGGTGTTTTGGTTTCTGTTTTGATTTTTTAAATGGGATGAGCAACTTTACATGAGATCCATTCTCATAAAATAAGTTAGTAGCAGTGGATTTATATTATAGCCTGGGAGGTTGTGTTTATATACAAGAAAAAACTTTGACAAAAAAATTGATCGATCATCCTTTACAGAGGTAGCTGGTGAAGGAGTGTTAGAATGAGGTGGCTACTTTATATACCCTAAGGAGATTTCAATCCAAAGCCAAATTCCACAACAACTCAGATGGCAGATTTAATGGAGAAAAGAATTAACTAATTCTCTCTGATTAAACTTGTGCCGTTAGCATACCTCAGAATAAAGGGTTCAGAGTTAGTTGAGCATGCAGCCCACTTCCCAGGACCATGAAGTCCAACCCAGTTTTGGAAATCATGTTCCCACCAGTCCCTCAGCACTCTGGTGGGTGAGGATGGTGCACATCCTATTGGAATCCCTCTGGTGAATTCACTGAGCGTGTCAACCTAGAAATGAGACATTTTTCTTTATTTTGTGAGCATGGAAGCGAATATTCTCTTATGTCAAAATCTTGTCTAATTAAGCATCTATGGTCCCAAAACCAGAACATAACCTATGTTTCTTCTTTAGATTCACTTATTCCACAGTCATTGAATATCTACAATATGCTACATGCCTGAGCTACATCTGTAAACCAAACAAAATTCTGGCCATTATTAAGCTTGTATTCTAGCAAGGGGATAAAGACAATAAACAATGAAAATGATAAATAAGTGTGTAATATAGTATCTTAGAAGGTCACAAGCAATGGGGGGACAAAGTAAAGCAGCGTAAGAAAGATGCATTAATAGTTAGATATGGCATATATTTTATACTTTTATCCTTGGGAGTACCATGAGGAAAAATATCAAAACTTGTAGACAAAGTTACATGGTTAATCTATAATAATAATTGTGTATGATTGAGTTTCAAGAGAAGCTGTAGTTTAAAAAAGAAACTTTCATAGGAAAATTGGGGAGAAAATATCAACCAAAATATCTTTTTGCTTTTTTTTCAAATAATTCTCTGCTTTTATCACATGGAGAAAATGTGGAAAATTAAAGGAGATTTAGGTTTATCACAACAGTTGGATTCAAGTCACCCTGAGTGAACAAACAGCAACCTACTTAATCGACTTTCACTTTTTTAAAAAAATGTATCTTTATTGATTTCAGACAGAGGAAAGGAGAGAGAGAGAGAGAGAGAGAGAGAGATAGAAACATCAATGATGAAAGAGTCATTGATAGGCTGCAGCCCGCAACCTGGGCATGTGCCCTGATCGGGAATCGAACCCTGATTGCCTGGATCCCAGGTCGATGCTTAACCGCTGAGCCATGCCCAGCCAGGCTCAACTTTCACTTTTGACTTGAAATATTGGAACAATGAAGACACTGTCGATTTCCTGACAGTTGACTTTACAAACAACATAAGCCAACAATTCTAACAAGATTCAAGTGAAGGTTTAGAAGTGTCCAGTTCAATGATATGACATTACTTGTACATTGATTCCCAGACGAAAAGTGGCTGGCTCTTGGCTGGCTGTTTGGGGAACACGCTTATGAAAGACAAGGCCCCAATTCTAGCTTCTAATTACGTGAGGAATTGCTGTTTGAACATAACGCATTTCCTGGGACATCTTTGTGTACACCATCATCCCTCCTCCTCAACCACAAATTGTCACACCCTGACCCACTCCATCCTAAAATCCATAATCCATGACTCCTACTGACCCAGGAACAATGGGGGAGCTCCCTTGGAAGAAGGCATGGAGGGTGGGGTGGAGTGACCGTTGAGTATATTCTGGTTTTTTAAAAAACTGTCATATGGTGAGATCGTAGTAGGTTTCAGTGCTGTCACCTATTCAGTCAGCCCAGATGAACTAGAATCACCATTTCAGTTATATCATAGCTCCAGGCAAGAACATGTCACCCTCTTTATTTCCAGCTTCCAACAAGCTGCTTAGGCAGATGCTAAATGTGGTCCTCCCTGCCATGTTCAGTGGAGTGGCCTTTGTGTAGGTTAATTGAGCCCCCACTCCATTTAATAGGCTGTTGAAGTCTTATTGAAACAGAGCTAGTGCCGCAGGTTAAATACATTGCAGTGCTCTTGCTAATCCTCTCATTAACAGGGCTGGAAAGCTTGTTGGGAGCTGTGAGTTTGCATATATTAACAGGGAGCTCTTCACTCAAGTGCTATCAATAAAATGACAAAGCCAGTTTGCAAATAGTGAAATCAACAGTGACACAAAGCTAGATACCTTTAAAAAAATAAACAGCTTAATAACTGATAAATCTCATATTCACACTTGAGAGAAGAAAAGGGTAAGCCGGGAAAAGATGTCTTTTATTGGGTCAGACTTAAGACAGAAATGAGAATGATGTCAAACCACTGCAGAGACTAGTGGATGAAGCTGACCTGAGAAATGATGTTAATGAGCCACAGAGGCTAGGCCCACATCTAGAAGTACCCAACATGGCACAGTATGTTTTTGTGTGTGTTTTCTTATAAGGGGATAAAAAGTAAAATAAATCTTGGCAACAGCTGAAATAGGTAGAGTGTAGAGTTGCCAACTCTCCTAGGGAAATAGCATGGACATAACTGTTTCAGAAAGCAGGTGGCATCAGGAGCAGACTCCCGAAGCTGAGGCTGCTCTGTGCCAGCAGGGGAAGTAGGGGCAAGGGGCACTGGGAAAAAGGGAGAGGGTCACAGTGTATTCAGCTGAAGCCTGCCCATCACCGGTTTGTATGTCATGTTAGAAAATGGAGAGAGGTTGGGGAGAAGGGTATCAATCGATGGAGTTAGTGTCAAAAATGGCCAAAAGGTGTGGCAAAAAGACAAGTACCCATCAAATGATCTGATACGGTAGCTGCCCTGGATGCTTTGTGAAAAGGCAAAGCAAGGCTCTGTGATGAGTAAAGAGCAAAATGGAGTGCTTGTAGCTGAATGGATTCTGAGTCTTTTGGGTAAATGGTACCTACATTTTAGGCAAAAAATATTTCCCCCTTGCCAACTGGTCAAACGGCAAGAATTTACAACCTCTACTAAAATAAAAAAAAATAAAAGCAGATGAGATAAATGATTAGTGATACTTTCCCTAGGACTGCTGAATTATAGGGTTATTCTACTGTCCTGACCCTTCCCCACCCACCTACTTTGTGTAGAAAGGAGAAACAACCAGTAAATCAAGTGTCATTGACCTGAGAGTTTCCGATCTTTAGAAAGTGTGTAACTTCAGTCATTTTTGTTTTAAGAAATGCACTTTGGACAAACTATCCAAAATACCAAAAATTCTGCTATAATGAGCCATGTTTACAGTTCTATGTTGGATAATTCTCTTTCAATTATACCAGTATCATTCTAGCGCTGACTAGTCATGTGACCCGAGTATTGTGTCAGGATCCAAATGTCCTGGCTTATAATATATCTGAGTCACACTGGAGGAAGTCTAAGATTCTTCCTAGTCCCCAAATTTCATGATTGAAATAATAGGGCAGACAAAAAGAAAATAATTGGTAAATCTTTTTCTAAAAACAAAATGGTCAACATAACTGACCTATGTTAATGGAGAGAAAGTAAACAGTCTTTGGTAACTGACTCATGATCAATCTAGTCAATTATCAATCCTCAGAGGAATGGGCTGGGCTATGGGTTTCCAAAATCCCATAGAGGGTCTCAGACAAATTGGGCTTTAAATGTTTGTCATTTCAGAGACTATTTCCAATGATCTTTCATTAATAGTGGGCGCCAACTTTTAAAACAGAAGTTTCTCTCCTCTCCAATCTCCACTTTATTAGTTGATTTGTGATTGTCTTATGTCTTTCTACATGAAATCAATCACCAAGTCTTTTCAGTCTACATCTAAAAGGAATCTCACATCATTCCTTGCTTCCTTTTCCTATTGCTACTTCGCTCCTAACTGTTCTTCCTATTGGCCTCCACCCCCACACATCTTCTACACAACAGCCAGGTTAATTTTCCTAACGCCCACATTCAAATATATTATTTACCTACTTGCAAGCTTTAGTGAATTGCCACCGCATAGCAGATTAATTATAGACCTTCATTACCATTCAAAGCTTTTCATAATCTGGCTCTTGCTTATTGCTGCAGTCTTAATCTCTCTTTTTAAACTCTAAAACTCGTACTTTATACTGGCCTAACTAGGGCAGTTGCTGAACTTCCCTCTGCTTTTCCATTCTGGACCTTCCCCACCCCTAATGCCTCTTTCAGCCCGTACTTCTGTTGAACTCTTTCTTCTTTTGGATCCATTTAAAATATCACCTTCTCCATGTAGTCTTAGATGGCTTTGCACCAAAATATTATCTATGATTCCATTGACCACTGTAACAATCTGTTCTTCTTTTGTGACAATGAAGCAGAGGGTCAGATTTCTGAAACATTATTTATACCAGTTGTAGTAAAAATGGACTACATGGGAATCTCATAGCCAGAGAACAAACATGACCAACTGAATGGAAGTAGAAGATTATGAATTTCAATTTGTTCTCTCCATTCCTCCCTTCTCTTCACCTCTCCTCTACTTTTCTTTAGAAAACAGGAGTTGTAAGGGAGTTTCCTTGGAGAAGCACTTTGTCATTTCACCACTCTTTAAGACAACTGTGGAATCCAAAAGGGAAATTCTGCCTTAAGAATTCCCCAGTATCACGTTGCCCCAAGATGAAACTGATCACATTTATCAAACACTATAGAAGTGCTAATGTTATGCACTGTTATCCACAGTTAATGCAATCAAGGGAACACCTCCTGTATTCTGGTATGTTTGTGGGGTATATGCCAGAGCTGTTCTTTGGGTGACGAGAGCAAGATAGACTATAGAATAGCTTTTCTTCCATTTAAAGAGAGATTTTGGGATTTCTGTGTCAATTTGGTGAGATGTTAACAGTCATCATAAGTCCTCTCAACGTTCAATGAAAACATACATGAAAATGCAAGAGAGAGAAAGAGACTAAAACAGGTCTTAGAGTGGAAAAAAGACAAGGCTATATGCTACAACGAGGGAAACATTTCTACTAAAGCTTTGATGGAGTTGGTCAGAGAAACATAATCCTGAAATACTCACATTTTACCTTTTGAAGCAAAAGCAAAATATGTATGGGCTGCAGCAGTAAAAACAGAAGGGATGGAGGGAGTTAAATAAGTCTGACACCTTAATTTAGCTCAAGGGTGTAAATGTAGCACCGAGCTAAACCCCAGGTACAGTTCTCCTTCACCAATAACATGGCAATTATTTTCTTTTTTAATTAAAAAAATATTTTAAAAAATTCTGGGCCCAGTTGGTTTTACAGGAAAACTTTCCTCCTAAAGTTTAAAGTATGGAAAATTTTATCTTTATAGTAATCCAGCCATAGCATGGTTAAAAAAGAAAAAAACCAACCACCTCATTTTCTTTCCTCTCATGAAGAAAACACTGATACCAAACTGGATAATCACCATCCTCAACTTCCACACCCACCAAGAAGTCAGCAGATAAATCTCATGTATGAATATGTAGAAAAAATACTAAATATAATAGTATCAAATGAAATTGAAATGACTGAAGTGGTTCTAGTTTTTAATCTCCACAGCAAACTATTCCATCGGAAGTATCCCAGGTTTTGCCCAGGTTTTGTTCCCTAGGAAGCAGACAGAGTGTTTATTAAAAAGTGTCCTAGGGATCAACACTTATGGACAGGGGAAAGAAGGAACATGAGTAGGCAGAGGGAGACGTTGAGTTGTGATACAGGTTCAAATACATCCTCAGCAGGGCCCACGGGGAGCTCTGAAGCTAGAATAGCCCTACATTTGCACAAACTGGCCAGCCTTTTTATTTGCACATGAGTCAGCCTTTGGATATGGGCTGCCCTGGGAAGAGGCATGACCTTGGATGAGGAATCTCTCACCTCCAATGCTGAGAAAGAAAGCTCCTTCTCTACTCTAGATTTGTTGGGCTTGGTCTCCTGGTAGCCATGTTTTCCAGCACATGGTGAGGGCCTGTCTATCCTAATAGACAAGTGACATCCAGAGGGAGAGAGAAACTAGAAGAAAGCTCTGGGGTCAACAGGTTACTACTTACAAACCCTGATTCCTCTAGTTTTTCCTTCAATTTTCTGAGGCATTCCAGTATCTTTTCCAGCTAGATGAGTAAAGAAAATTTCCTTTCACTTAAGCTAGCATAAACTGAGTTTTATTATGAGCCAAGTTTTATGAGCCAAGTTTTTATTACCTGGCTCATACACAATATCAGGTTAACTCGGTTACCAAACCTCAGTACACACACACACACACACACACACACACACACACGCATGCAACTGTAGGCTAATATTAATTATGAATGAGAATCAGGCATACTAAAAAATATTATTAAAAAATTAAAGTTATATGTAAAAGACTAACCTACCTACCATAACCAAATACCTCAGGAATGCAAAGATGGTTTAATATTAGAAAAAAACTGTCAACATAATTTACACAATCACTTCATATGCAAATAAGAAAAACATATGATCCTCTTAATAGAATGGTACAGTAGGCTAAATAACGACCCCCTCCCTAAATGTTTGTGTCCTAATCCCTGGAAATTATGAATATGTACTTTATGTAGTAAAAGGGAGTTCGCAGATGTGCTTAAGTTAAAGATCTTGAGATGAGAATATCCTGAATTATTCAGGTGAGCCCATTGCAAACACAAGGGTCCTTATAAAAGAGGTAGGAGAGTTAGAAGTTTGTAGGTTGTGGCATTTGGCATCCTCATTTCATAAATGAGTTCACTTGGGCTGGGAGCATTACAATAGAAGTAGCTAGATGGTAAGAAACCAATGGGACTAAGAGGTAATCATTTTAGCCACAAATCTTCATATTTTCAATTAATGCCAAGAAAAACCTTAATAAACTCAGAAAAAGAGTCTTTGTGCTTCTTACTTTAGAGGCAACCTTATGTAGTAGAAAACCTAGTGTTCAGGGAAATGGGATTAGTTATTTTTTAAGACTAGCCAGCAGGATGATAATGGACAAGTCATTTAAAAGCTCTAGATATCAGTTGACCTTACCTGCTATTTGGTAATAATAACCACTGGAGGACTGGCGTTGATATAATCATGTGATCCCTTCCATTTCTAAAATCTATGACATGATCTTAAAGACCATCCAGAGACAATGGGGGGAGGGATGTTTAAAAAGATCTTTCTGTAGAGTTTCCTGGAACTGAAATTCCCAAGAAGAAAGGAAGAACTACTATGAAGGAAGGAAATAAATGAGTTTCTAGATTGAAAGTGCCCAGTAAGTGCCCTGTAGGATAAAGAACAAGAGATCCACACCCAGACAAATCACTAGGACATTTCACAGTGCTAGGGATAAAGAGAATACCTCACAGGAGACCTTACAGGCTTCCAGAATTAAAATATTAGTGCAGAAAAAACCCACAGAAGTCAGACTGGGTTTAGGATATCTAACAGCAACACTAGAAGCTAGAAGGCATTGGAGCAATGCCTTCAAAATTCTTTAAAAAAATGATCTCCAACTCAGAACTCAATATTTTGCCAAATTAGCTATCAAATATGAAGAAAATATAGACATTTTTCAGACATAATTCCTGAAAAATTTACCTTTTCTTAGGAAGCAACAGGAAAATATGCTCTTCCAAAATGACAGTGTAAACCAAGAAAGAATTGGACATAAGAAATTGAGGGTTCAGCTCAGAAGAGAGGTAAAGGGAGACCCCCCAAATTGTTAGCCATGCAGGAGTAGAGGACAGCAGGTCAGAAGTTTCTTTAATTTCTATATTTCTACAGGAATGAAAAACTGCCTGATACATCTAAATATCTTGAGATTTAGATGATTAATACAGTGAATAAAAATTTGATTAGTGTTTTTTCTGTTTGTTTTTTACTCAAATAACACAATAACAAATAACACAATTACTAACTAACAGAAAAATAAGAAAGTTGTACAGGGAAATAAAAACTAGTAGAGGCTACTCCACGGCTCAGTGGAAAGAATTTATAGTCATGTGAACATAGACTATGATATAACCGTCAGTATAATATAACAGTATAAGGAACTAAGACGAGTTTATGAGTGGGTAGGAGTGGAGGGGGGGGGTGAAAGAGAGCTAAATCTTTTTCTTCCATAGGGAAAGTCAACAGGGGATGCCTAAAACTGAAACATCAAGATGTAGCAATATCGTCATATTACTTAGAGATATGGAGTTAAAATATCAAATAAAAACAAACTCAGTTCAGTTTGACTTCAAACTCTGTGTTGTTTTCACTACCACACACACAGTCCCTCACCACAGAGCGTAAGGGCCACTGCGCTCCTCTGGGCGATGGCAGTAACACGACACTCAGAGAGTCCAAGATGAGCCATTAGGCCATTGACTGGTGTAATGAGGTGCATTGACATAAGGAAGAAGTGAAAAGTATTTTTTGAGAGCTGGTGATATACATGGTTTTTCTCATTTAATCCTATTTGTCTAAAACTAAAATGGTAACACTTGTCTTTCTGAACATCTTAGCCTGAAGAGTAGAGTAGAAAGATATTAACCAATCTCTGGTTTATTTCAAAGTGGCATTTGTTCAAGAAGCCCACCAGTAAAGCTAATGCATAAATTTTATATTGTAAACATCTAAATGGTGTGTATGATTTCATTAGTACATTGTAAATTCCAAAACTGTTAGAGGCCAGTATTCACACTGATTCTTTCTAAACACTACTTTATTTATAAAATAATTTTTTTACCTGTATATTTCATTTTTAGTGTATTTTAGTGGCTTGATCATAGGAGGATTGGTTCATTTGAAACATAACTTAAGAAAAATATATAAATGCAACAGTGTATAAGGCATAAAAGAGAGGGGACATTTGGTTAGCTCAAAATGGTCCAAATTCTGGGTCCAATTTAAGGATATAATCCATAGAATTATGGGCTTAAAGAGAATAAAATCCTCAGTTATATTTTATCTAGCCATCAAATATTAGCAAGCCTTTTGATCACTGGGTTTCATAGGCCAATTTAGTTTTCATAGTCTTTAAAGCAACACTTCTAAGTTGAGTTAATCATAAGAAACAAAGGATATCAGTCAAACTGAAAATCATAAAACACTTAAGGGGTGTGGATTTTCCCAACTTTAATGGGGGCAGTTTAAAAATCTAGTTTCAATCATTTCACTGCATTTCAGTCTTGCTTTGAAGCCCACATTACTCCAACTAGTTCCTGTCACTATATGAGAATCATAAAATATAGACGGTAAAAATTACAAAGTTGGGCTTTCATCTTCTGGATATCCAGTGGCAGAAAATGAAATACACTTCAACGATGTACGGATGGATATATACACACTTATCAACTGCTTTAAGACAAATTTCAAAATAAAAACAGAAAGTTTATCCATATAGGTCTTCATGCACCAGGGCCTTTAAAAAGTATTTTTTAACTAATGTTAGGCATATACAAATCTAGAACACTGAAGTTTTTACCATTTTTCAAAAATAATGTTTTGTTACTACAAAGAGTTTAAAATCTTCATTAAATGCCTTAGTTTTGAGATAGGGATACTGAGGCACAGAGAGGCTGAGCAACCTTCCCAAAGTCACCTAACTAAAGAAACTGATTTTCAAGTCAACAGGTATGTAGTCTGGTGTTTTGTTGGCTTAACTGTTTATGCATTCATTCAAAAATATTTTTGAACACCTACCGTAGGCCTGACATTGGAATTTAGCAATGAAAAAAAGAATCTCTGCATCAAGAAGCCAATAGTTTGGTGGGGAGGACAGAAAATCAGCCAAGGACTATAATATTTACTAATGAAAAGAAAATAAAGGACATAAGGCTAGAAAGTGAAGGTCAATTGGATTGGGGAATTTTGGTAGGACGTGAAGTTTGGCAGGATGTGGAGTGAGGTGCCAGGTTCATAGGCCGTGGTAGGCCTTTACATTGTATTTTAAGTATAATGGGAAGTGAAGAGACTTGGAGCATGATGTAATCAGTTCCATCATGTTTATTCATAGTACTAAATGTTTGGTTTACTTCATGTTATGGCTTTCTTTTAAAATGTATGTCTACCTTTTATTTTTAAAGACATGGCAAAACCACATCTCCAGCAGAGATCCCCCTAGCTTCAGTGAAGTCGAGTCTGGGTAAACAAATCAGGCACATTTGCTGGGCTGGAGGGTCAGATGATCTATGTGTCTGCAGATCCGGATTCCTTCCTCAAGATTCCTGTCTTCACTAATCTAAGTTCCGTTTCCTTATACCCATCATTTCTAGTGATAATTAAACAGCAATGGCGACTTTTCCCGGAATCGTTTGAAACCTACTGCACTTTAAAGATGCAGTAACAGCAATGGGATGGAAACAAAACTTAAAAACAACTGTAAAAACTACAGTTTATCCTTTTAGAGAGTAGACATCATGGACTTTGTGGGATGGTCCTGATTGCAAATATTTTGTCTTTATGTCCTTAAAGGATATTTATACTCATTGCTCCATTATTTCTAGTTCTCAACAGATGATAACTGTTCTTATTCTATATTGTAAAACCAAATGAACTGAGATTTGCTCAAAAGGGTCTTCAATTGATCTTATATAACTACATAGTCATCTTGGGAATACAGATATCAATATGCTTCCATCTTTTCCTATCCTGAAGAAATAAAATATCACGAAAAATGCAATTATTGAGATATGGGTCAAGATTTTTCTTTCTTAAGTTTAAATCTGCACATTTTACCAACCTTGGAAATAGATATTCATCTCTGGCCTTTGGGCAATTAACAAGTTATTTCAGCTAAAAAGCATTTTTCATGAATCATGCTCTAACAGAAAATTTCAAAGAGAACAACTGATGAGAGAAAGAGAGAGAGGGAGGGAGGGAGAGAGGAAAGAAAACATTCTTCCTCCCAAACCTCCTAGAAAATATTTTAGATTTATTTTAAGGCTCAAAACATCATAATTAACTTATTTCTGTTGACTAAGAATTCCAAAACCACAACTTTGTTCTGCTCCTCACTTAAATCCAGCTAAAACTCCTGTCTTTAAACATATTTTGAATGTTAAGATTTGCTCATTTTTTACATTTCCAAACTGCACCAACAAAGTTTGTGTGCTGTCACATAGATGGCAGAATATGCAATAATTTAACCAGACTTTAAAACAACAACAACAAAAAATATTTATTGAGAATAATCTTGGCAGAGCTCAATGATGTCTCTTTAACTTAAATCCAACTATAGTTTCGGAGTCAATTACAATAAGACTTGTCAAATGTTCTTTTTCACAGGATAGATTCTTGTTCACACGTAAATGTATCTAGTGAACAGCGGAATAAAAAAGGGACCAAGCTAGGGGACACTAGAGCTAGCCTTTACTAGACCTGTAAGCTTGAGTAAATTAATCTCTTTAAACCCCTGTTTTTCCATCTGTAAGTGGAAATATCACACGTAAACTGTTTAGCACAGTATCTGACACATAGTAAGTTCTCATCAGTATGAGCTATTTGTTATAATTAAGTTGGCCCCTGAGTCCCCTCCACAGCCCTACTATCCAGAGACAGCTGTCCTGATGTATAAGCTATGCATCAACAGTCAGGAGACCACAGCAATTGTGAGCTGGAAAGTACCTAGAAGGTCTCTGAGTTCAACCTCCCACATTTCCAGGTGAGGAAACTGAGACCCAGGTCAGAGAAATATGGCTCAGGGGCACAAAGTTAGTTATTGACAGAGATTAGAGTGTAGGTTTCCTGACTTCCAGATACATTATTATTTCCTGTAGTTCAAGAATCCCCTCTTATAAGGTGTTATACATAGCAGAGTGATGCTTCACACCACGTAACTAATGGCATTGTCTGGGGACTTGACTGATCATAGGGCTGGAGCTCCAACTGGCCTCCGACTACAGCTCACAGGGTAGGCTGCCAGTCTGAAGGCTGGAACGGAGCCTGGAGATGCTCTCTGATGCTTGGAGAGGGCAGCTAGAATATCCTTTTATAGCACCTATCAGATCTTGTCACTCCACCAAATTTTCCAGTAGTTTTTCTTTCTCGTTGGCCTTGGAACATACCAGGTACATTTCAATTACTGGACCTTGACTTAGCCTTCTCTCTGCCTAGATCACCATCTCCCAGACATCCACATGGCTCTGCTTTCACTTTATTCAAGTCTCAGCTCAAATGTCATCTCACTCCAGAGGCCTTCCTTGCCCTCCCCTGTACAGAGTGGCCCCTCTACCTCTCCTTTCATCCAGTCTGCTTTGTTGTTTTTCACAGCACTGATCCTTAGCTAACATTTTGATGGATATTAATTTATTTGCTTATTGTATTTCCCACTAGAAGGTCAGCTCTACAAGATCAAGGCATTTGATGTGTTTGCAGTTGTATCTTGAGGGTCTAAACGAGCAACCATCGTAGGCTCACTAAGTCTATATGAAATGAATGGAGGAAGCGAGGCAGGGATGAGGGGTTAGAGGACGGGTCTGTAAGTTTAGCAGACTCTACGGAAGAATTCTGAGCTGAGAGGGAAGCATCAAGATGAATGCTCCATCAAGGGGAAAACAGGCATCCTCTTTCTTAATAAGACCTTAAGCCACCTACCTGTTTAAATATACATGCTTATTTTATCTGCCTCCTCTCACTCTTTTGCTAACCTCATGAGAAGACGAACTCTGATTCTCTGCTGTGTCCCTCGCACTAGACCAGTGCCTGGTACATGGCTGGTGCTCAATAAATTGAATGAATAAATTAATAAGTAAAGGTTTATAAAGTGAAAATGAGAAGAAAAATAATGCAGATATAAAGTACCTAGGATAGGCCTTAAATATGACCTGGACCCCCAAACAGGCAATTGATACACTTTGGCTCTGTTGAATCTCAAAAAAAGCACATTAATTTTCAGAAACTGAATTTACATAATTTTTTTCCTCCCTCCCTCCCTCCCTCCCTCCCTCCCTCCCTCCCTCCCTCCCTCCCTCCCTCCCTCCCTCCCTCCCTCCCTCCCATTTTTTTGCTATCTGTGTACCCTGTTGCTATCAATGCATCTTGTATGCATAACAATCCTCTAACACTCCCTCATCTATTCAACAAATATTGAAGGATGAACTATGTGTTGATCCCTGTGTTAGATACTATAAATATAACAGTGAGGAAAAGAGACACAATCCTTGCTTTTATGGGACTTGCAGTCTTGTAGAGGGAAGAGATATTAAACAAATAAACCCACAGTGACTTAATCTTATTGGTGATTGTGTAAACATCCTAAGGAAAAAAATAGACTTATGTGAAACACATTCTGGCAAATACAATATAGAGTTGTCCCTCCCTCATTCTTGAAACCATAAGCTGATGTATGTCCTGTAGGCCTAAGAGGTCTACTATCGCTCACCTGAATGGGGTTCTTTATTGGAGCATCAGGCTCAAAAGAGTCTGTTAATTTGAGATATTTATTTGAAACCTCTGAGATTTCATAAGGACAGCACTTACTTGCACTCTCGATATCAGTCAAAGCTCCTCAACGTACACAAACAATAATAAAATTATGGCGGACCCCTTTCTACCCCACACTCAGCTTTTTACATAGATGAACACATTTATAGTTATAACGTAGCTACTATTCTTATCCTCATTTCACAGACAAGGAATCAGGCACCAAGTGATTAAGTGACTTGTTCAAGCAGCTACTTTAGCTATTTAGCAGCAGAATTAGGTCCATGAATTGTTCTCAGTTGTTCATCTTTTGTAGATTAATGACCCTGATGGCTCTGGAATATAAAGGGAAAGGGCAGAAGCTCCCTTTTGTATTTTATTATAAACTCAAATTTCAAACAAGTTCACATTACCCAAAGGACAGCTAAAGGTCTTACCATTCTGTATTTACCACAAGGATGAAGGCTCTTGCTACAAATATTACTTTTCTACCTGTCATTTCTAGACTTGACACTGAAATATAAACTCTGAAATATAATTCTCTTCCTCTTACCTTCCTGTGTGAAGCATTTAGAGAGTACACAAGGCTAACACATTTCCCACCCACTGCACTGCCATTCTGAAGACATTCATTGACCCCATCAAGCCCTCAGAGGTCCTAGAAGCAAGGAAAGTGTGAAGTGAAGCAATGCTTCAATCAGTGTGACAATTTTCAAAGAAAAAGACCTTCTTACATGTTATTTTTTCCCAAAAGGCCATACCACTAGGAGAGAGAAAAGCAATAGTACAGAAGGCAGTATATCTGGCAAACTAGGGTTTTAGTTGGTACTTAAAAAAAAAATAAGCCCACTACCTACGAGAAAAATTGGAGATGTGTGTCTATATGACTGGTTCTCAACCTGGGATGATTTTGCCCTTAAGGAGATGCTTGGCAATGTCTAGAGACATTTTTGAGTATCATAACTTGAAAGTGATATAGGCATCTAGTAGGTAGAGGCCAGGAATACTGCAAGACAGCTTATAAAGCTCACAACAGTTTCTACTTACCCCACAACAGAGAATTATCTGGCTCAAAATGTCAGTAATGATGAGGTTGAGAAATCATTGACTATAATTAAATAGTTGTTTCTTCTTCCAGATGCTATTCCTACACTCCTTGGTGACATCACCCCAATCCCAAGCAATTCATAGATGTTGCAATCCCTCCAGAATTGCATCACTGTCCTCCTCAGTTGGCAATAGCCTGGAAAAAGGTCCTCCTCAGGTAGCAGGCCTTAATATCTGCTATAACTCCTTGATCCTTTGGTTGAATCAAAGAGGTAGTGTTTGGAGAGAGAAACACTACTTAATATTGGAATGAAGATCATCAATAAAAGGAGGATGTCTTGGAGCATTATCCACAATAAGCAAAATCTTGAAAGGTGTGTTAATTTAGTTATTCGCCAAACAGTACAGTATTTCTCCATTTCACTGGCATAGTAATTTAGGCGGGCATCGTGGGAGAGGAGCTGGGTAACCCATGACTTCCATGGCTCCTGTAGCACACAGGCAGTGTGTGCTTACTGATGATGTACTCGAAGGCCCTGGGGTTCTCACTGTGCCAAATCTCAAACGGTTTCAGTTTGTAGCCTGCAGCATTGCCCCCAAGCAAGACCATTATCCTGTCCTTAAAAGCCTTCAAACCTGGAATTGACTTGGCCTCTGTTATGGATGAAAGTCCTTTTAGGCATCCATTTGAGGAATAGGGCGTTTCATCCATGCTGAATATATGTTCTGGCTAGTCATTTTCTCCATATAATTAGCTTATCTAGAGTTTCCAAAATTTCTTCAGCTGCCTTCACATTGGCACTTTCAGGTGTGACACTAACTTTCACATCATATAATGAATAATGATCCTTAAATTGTTTAAACCACCCAGAGCTGGCAGTAAATTCAGTTGGGTCCAGCCTTTTCTTTCAAACTTGTAAACAATCTCTTTGCTTTGGCCATGATTCTCATGGCGCAGAGAGGGATACACTTTTGCATCTGGTCTTCAATCCAGGTCATTATAAGTTTCTCCACGACATGGGCCTGTCTCGAATTATTGTTAGTCTCATTGCATTCAATGAACAGCTTTTGTCACTCTGTCCTTGTCTTTCAAGATCATAGATATGGTGAAAAGGAACATGCACGGCTGGTGATCAAGAACCATCACTGATTTTCCAACTTTGTAGCTCTTAATAATTATTAATTTTGTTTCCAGGTCAATTACTTACTGGCAACATTAGCAGTGAATCTTGTACTTAGGGGCCATGATGAACAGAACAACATGGGATTAAATCAAACACAAGAGAAAATGACGTAATTAAGAGACGGGGCAAACACAAGATGTATGAGGCTGCTGCAGGAGTAACACAGCATCCTGCTTCACAGTGAACATTTTTTATAAGTAGAAATAGGACACTCTAAAATAACCATTACAAGTATAGTATAGTAAATACGTAAACCAGTAAGTCATTTATTATCATTATCAAGTGTTATGTACTGGACATATTTGTCCGTGCTATGCCTTTACATGACTGGCAGTGGTCTGTCTACACCAGCATCACCACAAACACGCGAGTAATGTGTTGTGCTACGATGTAACCATGCCTACAACATCACTAAGCGACAGGAAATTTTCACTTCCATTATAATTTATGGGACCATCATCATATATGTGGTCCACCATTGATAAAAGTGTTCTTATGTGGTACAAGACTGTATTGGAAAATCGATCAAAGTAATCCACCATATTCACAGGCTAAAAAAGACCAACGATACAATCTTATCAATCAATGCAGGAAAAAGCATTTGACAAAGCCCAAGAGTCGTTAATGATAAACCAACTATATTCATTTAAATGGGCCTGCAGATGCTTGGCACAGGTATAACTTCTTTCCCCTACTATGCTGGTGACAGATACCACTAATAAAACTCAATACTATGTAGCTCTGTGCCTAGATGTGGCCTTGGAATCTATCTCAGCATAGCACTCACTCTAAGCAGCATTTCCCAACTGATCAGAATTAATTGTAGAAAAAAACCTATTGTAACCTTTGGGTCTGAAAGGTGATCTTGCAGAAGCCCTTCATTCCCCTGCCAAATTGTGAAGTGAATATATCATTACCCTGCCTATGTGGAGAGCAGTGTTTCAGGGTTCTGGAGTTTGGTAGGAAGGGCAGACTGCAGGTATAAGGCTTCAACTGGGTCACCCTCCTGCAGAGGACTGGCTCTCAACAGGAGTATTTTCCCTAGTGCTCAATAGACACGTCAGCACTCTCCCTACCTGCTGTCTTGGGCAGAGAGGAAAGGAGAGACAGTGACGAAGGGCTGCCACAGATTCCAGGTGTCCCTTAATGCAGTCCAATGCGGCCACTGCGGGACCTCTGCTTGCCCGCAGATGTCCTTTTGAGAGTTCAATTAAAAGGGACATTTGCTGACGTCCGTAGGTGGTGTGCATGGTGCTGGCAGTTTCAACATGTTGGCTTCCAGCATGGATGTTTGTAAGATTTGGGAGATTTTTGTGTGTGTGTTTAAATGCAAACATTAATGTTGGTAGGATCTGGGCTATTTGTGTTTATTTAAAGCCTCAGAACTAAGAGGATTACTTTAACAACCTAGGTAATATTTTGCAAAGGTTTTCCTGCAATGGTCATAGATGTTTTAGCATTAAAATCTGAGATTCAGAACCAAGAACAAAGAATAACCACAAATCTCGTAGCAAAGTTTGGGAAGTGTCGCCGGGAAGAGGAATTTATTTTCTTTGTATTGTGTTCTGAGAAATCTTAGGGGTAAGGGAGGCCTAGCTCTGTTTGGATCCTGGATTTCAGTGTCCTCATCTGTAAAATAAGGCCAAATGATACCAGAGGATTTGGAGCCGGGGAAGGCCTTTTAACTAGAACTCAAAATGCAGGGGCCATAAAAAAATTTGGTATGGTCAAGTATGTTTTTTAGAATAAGGAAATCAAACTGTGAAGGAAAAAAAAACCCTGGAAACGATCTCTACATGTTTTATATCCCAAAGAGCTCATCCCTTTAATATATAAAGAGCTCCTAGAAATTGAGAAGGAAATGGCCAAAAGGTTCATAAATGGGCTGTTTATAGATAATCAGTATACATATGAAAAGAAGCTTAATTCCACTCAGAATAAGAAGTTAGACCAAGTGAAATTACACTGAAATAACATTTCTCACCCACCAGATTGGCAAAAGCCCAAAAGCTGAACAACATACTGTTGGCAAGGTGGTAGAGAAGCGGGCACTCTCATACATCGCTGGTGGGAGTGCAAAATGGCACGACCCCTGCAGAGGGCAATTTGGCAATCGCTATCAGAAATTTTAGAGCATTTACCCTTTGACCCAGCAATCTCACTTCTGGGAATTTATCCTACAGATATACTTCATATAGATAAAACAATAAATATATATTAATATGCAGAATTAATAGGAAAAGAGAAAAAGCAATCCAACTCTCCATCAACAGGGAACTGATGAAATAAACCATGGTGTATACACACTGTGGAATATTATACAGCTTTAAAACAAAGAATGAGGGTGCTCACTAGGTACCGATAGGCAAAGATCTCTGGCACGGCTTAGTGAAAAAAGCCAGGCGCAGATACTGTATATAGTGAGCTACCTTCTGTGTAAGAAAGATGAAGAGTTGGGGGAGAAAATACACTTGTTTTAATTTTCAAAAAGAAATATTTGTAGTATCCAAAAGAAACTATTAGAAATAGGAGCATGGATCACAGAACTGGAAATCAAATGAATGGAGCAATGGCAGGAGTGATACTTTATGACATGTCTTTGGAAAATAATATTTTTACTTTTAACCACGTGAATTTGTTACCTTTTAAAAAATAAATATTTAGCCTGGCCGGCATGGCATGGCCCAGTGGTTGAGCATTGACCTAGGATCCAGGAGACAGTGGTTTGATTCCCGGTCAGGGCACATGCCCAGGTTGTGGGCTCGATCCCCAGTTGGGGGGTACGCAGGAGGCAGCCGATCAATGACTCTCTCATCATTGATGTTTCTTTCTCTCTCCTTCTCCCTTCCTCTCTCTGAATTCAATAAAGATATTTTAAAAATAAATAAATAAAAATAAATAAACATTTAGGAAAAAAGAATCAAATGAGTTAATGAACATAAAATACTTAAGTGTTCTGCATCCTTCTGGGTATAAATGTTTCTGGTTGATATGATTTTAAAAGGTACTCTTGTGGTTTTTGAACTGGGCTCTGTAGAGGTCTAGGGCTCTTTCCCCTACTGTGGCCTTCAAATCACTAGCATCAGAATTTTCTGTGTATGTATTAAAATGAAGATTCCTGGGCCCCACTCAATACTTGCATGCATAATCAGAACCTCTGGGACCAAGGCCAAGGAACAGATTTCAAAAATCTCTGTAGGTGACTCTTATAAATCTTGAAGTTTGAGCACCACTACGATCTGCCTCAAATGGAGGCAGCAAGCATATAGGATCCCATGCTGGCCGTGACTTCAATACCATAGATAGGATGCCAAGCTCAAAATATATATTTCTCTAGCCTTGAGCTCCCAACTTGCATATCCAATGGCCTATTGGCATCATCACTTACTGTGTAATAGGGATCTCCAATCCTAGTATACACGGTGTGATTATGATCTCTTCCTCTGTGTTATCTACAACATCTTTTCACTATAATGAGCAAAGAAATCTGGAATTTAACAGAAGAATCACTCCTGGCTTTAGTGGGTCATGGAAACGAGTTTAACTCTGCTTTATCCTGGCCTCTCAGGCTTTGGAGCAGAGGGGCCAGTGCAGTCCACTTAAATCAGACCAGCATCTCCTTTTGTCTTTGTAAACTCATCCCTCTGCAAGCTCCTATAAAATAAAACCACCAGATTCCCAGAAGATAAAAAATCCATTCTCTCCCTCCTGTTCACATAAGTGCATCCCCACATAGTCACAGGCTTCTGCAGATTTTAATAAGGTCCCCTGTGTGGATCTCTTCAAATATGGGCAAAATACTCAGAGTGAGAAAATGTCACATCTAATCAAGGGTGCTATAAATGCAGCTCTGTGGCAGGCAGGCGGCTCACAAGTGGCTCGAACCAAATCACAATCTTTGCCTGTTTGTAACCGAAATTGAAGAATCTCATTTTGGGTTTTCATTTTGGCAACTGTATTTAAATACTTAGGATTAAAAACACACATACCTCTATCTGAATTGGGCAAACACACATACCTCTATCTGAATTGGGCAAACTGCTAATGGTGAGAGACCCTCAGAATTTTTGTTTCCTGGAGGAAAATTGCTTTAGAGACCTAGCCAATTGAAACACTCGTGTGCCAGCCAGGGGGACCAGAATGTGAGGTGAGATGACATAAAAATCTATATATGAAGGCCTATGCACTACAAAATCACATGTGAATACAACAGTATAAGTCAATGTTCTAAGACAGCCATTTTCAACATTTTTCACCTCGTGGTATATAAACTAATTGCTAAAATTCTGCAGCACACCAAAAATTTTTTTTTCGCTGATATGACAAAAATAGGTATAACTTTGATTCATTCACACCCACGGCTATTGTCATCTTTTTATTTAACAATCTAAAGGAAAAGGGGTCGGTTATAGTCAGGTACTACATGTTTTAAAAATTCTTGCATGCCAGCCGAAAATCACTCTCCTAAGATGTGCACTAAGTGCCATGGAAACACAAGGAAAGATTACCTGCAATGGTACGTAAATACCTTCATAGGTGATGTGCGTCCCATACGGTGGGGCTAGGAAGATCTAATATGGTTTAGAAGGATGAGCTATACTTTGTATAGATATGGTTCTCGGTAAGTACTTGTGGCTGCATATTTATTAACTAAAAAACACTGGTCCAAAAGGAATCTTCTATATAAAAAGAGAAAAAGTACCAGAGGGGTATAATAGGTGGAAGGAGAGAGAACAGCATTTAAAAAAATTTTTACATTTCTCACCAATTTGAAATTTTACAATGATTAATTGTATAGTTTAATAAATAGTTTTACAAAAGACAGCAAAAGTGGATTTTAAGACATGCATTGACATGTTAGTTTTAATTTATTTCTGCTCCTTTCCTATGAACTAGTGATATCTGGAATGTGATGATGGCATCCCACAGAAGTAGCTCACAACTGTCAGTCTTCACATGTGTACTGTTGGGCATATAGTCCAACAGATATACCTGTTTTCATAACTTATCCCATTGGACTCCATGGAATTTGCTCACATGTGTTAGTTAGAAAGTAGAGTTGAGATTTTTTTTTTTTTTAGGCTTATTATTTCTCCAGTTTGGACATTAGCACCTTTAGAGGAAATAGGCAAATCCATGATCGTTTTATTTTTGGAAGCACAAATATAACCAGTTAATAACTGAAGGTCCCAAATTTTATTGCTTGTGTTTAGAGACGTAATCAGGTGCAGGCAAGGATCCCAAGGTATACCATCAGATCACTTCATAAAACTAATTTCCAGCTATGAGACTGAGACACAGTTCAGAATTCTTGGGAAGGCTGATATAACCAACATGTGTAAATTGGCCAGAGGTTTTTTTCTTTTTTCTTTTTTCTCTTTTCTTTTCTTTTCTTTTCTTTTTTTCTTTTCTTCTTCTCTCCTCTCCTCTCCTCTCCTCTCCTCTCCTCTCCTCTCCTCTCCTCTCCTCTCCTCTCCTCTCCTCTCCTCTCCTCTCCTCTCCTCTCCTCTCCTCTCCTCTTCTCCTCTTCTCTTCTCTTTTTTCTTTACAAAGTGCCTTGAAAAAGAGATTTATTTTGAAATTAGCTGGAAGGAAGGTGGGCAGGGAATGGCAAATGTTATCCCGCATGAGGTGTGACTCATCTTCAAACTATCTTCTCTCACCTTACCCTGGGCCATGGGGGTTGCCGCTTCTTTTATGTGTCTTTGAGTCACATGCTGTGGGTAAACCCATACTTCAAAGACACAGATCAACGAGAGAGTGTGTGTTTCTGGGTGTAAGATTTCCCGCAAATGGGTCTTACATGCTTTTATAACGTGGGGCTCATGGGAGAAAGGCTGCCTCTTCTTGGAGTGGGCCCCTTAAAATGGACACTTGGATTTTCCAGTAGATTTAAAAATGTAAGCAGTTGATTTCTCACGTAGCTTCCACAGTCTCATGTATTTCCCCTGTCCCAGCAGCAACCAAAATCCTGGCCAACCTCCACGGCTTGCAGAAATTCATATGTCTCGTAAGCAAAGCTTCAGGTATATAAATTGATAATCTTGAAATGTATAGCTTTTCCTAAATTCTGTTTTTCCCAGACGACAGCATGTAGAGATTGCTAGGTCTCTAGCTCCCAGACTGCCTTCTCTCAGAGGGAGCCACAGTTGCTCTCTTAGCCATTATCATAGTTCCCCACCCTCTCTTTTTCTTTTTCTAGCCAACAGCTAAGGCTGTAGCTTTTAGCTGATACTATTAGCTAGGAGAATGAATGGATGAGAGAATGAATGAATGAATGAATGAATGCTGGCTGGCAGAAGCCCACGATACAGGTACAAGACATCTTTCTCACTCCCCCATTCAATAGCTTCACCACACATTATACTGGTGAGTTTATTGCCACAATTATCTACTTTCAGGCATCAGTACTCACAACAATGAAAAAGATCTTCTAGCCCGGCCGGTGGCTGCTCAGCAGCTGAGCATTGACCTAGGATCCAGGAGACTGCAGTTCAATTCCAGGTCAGGGCACATGCCCAGGTTGCAGGCTCCATCCCCAGTCGCGGGTGTGCAGGAAGCAGCCAATCTATGACTCTCATCATTGATGTTTCTCTCTCTCTCTCTCCCTCTCCCTTCCTTTCTCTGAAATCAATAAAGACATATTAAAAAAAAAAAAAAAGACCTATTCATGCAAGATTGGGATTCACCCCTTAAACAGTGTACAGGGCACTGGTAAATTCACAGTAGCTTCCAACTGCCAGTTTTTTATAGCTTCTTTGGCATTTACACAAAGCTTTGTATACTACATGAGGTAGAGCACTTTTTCCATTTTTTTGTTCTCTTGATTTCATATAAAAACATGTCCATTTTAGGAACCTTTATGTCAATGTTACAGGAAGTTTGTATGGTTAAGTTCTATGCATGTATTACATTAAATGGAAAGGGAGGAAATATATTTTGGTTTCTACTATCCCTTAAACTGTACAAGACCACACAGATTCTCTGCACTGAGTATTTCTCTCCCCTTCTTTAGGGATGCACTACCCACAAAAGCAAGATGTGTGACAGCTAAGAATCTCTCATTTGCTGTCCTTGTGGACAATTTTTAAACTAGAAGGGGAAGTTTAAAAGGAGTAGGACTTAGTTTTACCAAGTTTGGGAAATGGAGGAAGATCTTTCCCAAACGGGCTGGTGTCCCTCCTGGCCTTGTGCATGTAACCACAGCTCTTGCACAAAGCAATTGTGTTGACCTTACAACCAGCATTGACTTAAGGGTAAAACTCAAAACTAAACTTACATGCAACCAGAGCCCATCACAACTGAGAAAAAAAGAAAGGAGGAAACAAGGGAGCTCATGTGGATGGAAACTGTCAAGTTTCCCATTACTTGTACTTGTCAGCATCACATCAGAAGTCCCCACCCACCGACCCTTCCTCCCTTCTTCCCGAAGTGATGCTGAGGAGATCATGTGCAGAAGCAATGGGAACATGTGCATAAGAGAGAGCACCGTGAGGCTTTGCCAGAACGGTTTGGACCACAGCATGTCATTTCCCCAGTACATGCTTAACACAACCAGTTCCCTTTACTCACTCTGAGTTAACTTTCAGCACCTGGCAAGTGACATTTAACTGCCTCCTTTGAAAGGGCACTTAGAGAGCACTGCCACTCAGTCCCCAAGCTGCTTTCAGGACTTGAACTTGTGTTGGAACAAAGGGCAAGCCACATAGTGCTTTACCTTCCCTACTCCCACAGAATGGAAACCTAGCTCAACCTGGGCTGGTCTTTAGAAAGCATCTTACTGCAAAGTCTCTCTGCCAAAGGTATACATTCCCTAGGACTCAAAAAGAATGAAAACACAGCGAAAGTTCATCATGAGCAGAATGCCTAACACAGAGCACTTATAACACACCAGGCTCTGTGCTAAATACTAGACAAAGATGAAGCCATTTAACCCTCATAACAATCCTGTGATACAGAGGACACTGAGGCACAAACAGATTAAGTGAGGTGCCCAAGATCACTCAGCTGCTCAATGGAGGAACCAGACAGTCTGACTCCTGGGCTCATGTTGTTGAGTATATTTCACAGGCTCCATGTAAATACTGTGTGTGTGTGTGTGTGTGTGTGTGTGTGTTCATCCAACCTGTACACAAGTGGATTTTGGAGGGGAGCTGCAAATGGTGACACAAGAGCATAAAGAAGTAGAAATAGAAGAGAGACATCTTTAGAGCCTGGAACAACTCTTAATGGACACCCCCTCCATGTGTACTCTAACAGGGCCCTTTCAAACACAGCATCAGCAGCAGGTTACTGGCAGGATGTATGACAATTTCTCACTCCCGGTGACAATTTGAGAAGACCAGTTCAATAAGCATCATTTACCAGTTACTGGGGTTTCTAAGGAATTTCCCTGGGAAAGATGTGAATTGCAGTAAAAAGTAAGTCTAGCCTTTTCAGATCCCAAAGCTTGCTCTCTCCAGCTTTGTTCTGAGAGGGCACAGGAGTGGCAGGTGGGAATAAGAAAGAAGGGAGAACTGAAGGGTGAAAAAAAAAGTCCAAAACCCAGAAAGAATCTCTCCAGCTCACACTATTGTATAAAAGGTAAGTTCACTATCCTGCTTTGATGTTCCTCCCCACGGTGATCTCTGTTGTCACTGAGACTTCACAGACAGCAAAGGAAGGCATCTATCTCATTAAGACATAAGCTCTTCCTCAGAAAGTAGCTCATTTTGACACCTTATTAGGGAATGTTAGACATACCGCCCAATAGCAATCTTGTGGATTTGTAAGACTACTACTTTACAGGTCCCACCGCCATTTCTCTCCTTTGTTCTTCCTCCAGAAAACTTGACTAACCTCAAGGAAGGTCCTGTGTGGGTGGAAATGAAAAAGTTGAGGACAGAGTTTGTTGCATTGTATTTTTTATTAAACATAGGCCCAGTAATATTATTGCGAAAAGAACCTTAGAAATCATTTAGTGCCATCTTTTTATTTTCTGGACAAAGAATGAGGCCCAGATATGAGCCCTGAATACGCCCAAAGCCACACATTATATAGAGGTTTGAACCCACTCTGAATCTCACTTCATTTCTTACTTTTACTGTCTATTTTATATCCCCCCACTACATGAAGATGGCAACAGACTATTCACCATGAGAAAGGTGCTTCGGAAGCCTTCACTGAATCCACATAGTAATTTTAGACTAGCTTTCTTTACTTTAGTGTCTTTCTAAAAAGACCTAAAACAAAAGTCATTTAAAAAATTTGTGACCCTTGGTTCCTAGGTCAACACTTCAAGAATGGGTCTCTAAATAAATCAGGAGCTCTGTTTTAAGGATGAATAAATGAGTACTGGGACGAGAGAGAAAAGGGGACTGCCACTCTGAATTTGGATCTAAAATAGAAAGGCAGCTCCTTCTTGTAGTGCAAAGTATTAAAGCACATTGCCTCCTAAATGTGGCAACTATGAATGGGGGCACCACGATCTTGGCCTGCGTCCTCAGAGAAGCCCCAATTCTGTCACTCTGTCTACCAAAGAGATCTTCTCAGTGAGAGTAGAGCCCCACTGCAGACATAACACTTCATATGCTGCCTATATTAATCACCCCAGCCTTTAATTTATGAAATTAAACACACAAGCAAGAACCACTAAACACTTGAGAGACATAAATCATAAATAAAATTAAAATCTGGAACTAAAATAATTCTAGGGAGAAAGAAAGGAACAAAAGTGGGCCAAACACCTATTGAAAGGTGTAGGTTTTATAAATATTGATTTATTCTGAGCAGTATGAAAACAGGAATCAATACATTAAAATAGATGGCTAAGCATGAGATAACTAGAAATAAATGTGGAGTTTCCAAATCACTGACATAAGGCAAAACAAAACACAACACAAAACCAGAAAGGGAACAGAGAACACTCAGTGACAGGAATGAAAAGATCAGAGCAAACAGAAAAAAGAAATAAGAAAGCATGAATAAAATCAAATATAGATGTGATCACAATTAAAAAAATGAATGGCTTGAATTTACCCATCAAAAGACAAAAACTTTCAGGCTAGGTTTTAAGAGAGAAAAAAACTATACATATGTGGTTTTTAAGGGAAATAGTTTCAAATCAATTTGAAAAAATAAAAAATATGAAGATTTGTAAACATATACTAAGCAGAAGATGCAACGGGTAATTTATAAGAAAGGAATGTAAATGGCCTATAAGTCTAGGAGAAAATACTTAACCTCTAATAACCACAAAAAGATAAATTAAAATGACTGGGAGATACTATTTTTCTCCTGTAATATGATAGGCAAAATTTTTAATAACTGATGCTAGCTGGAGGTTGGTGAGGGTGTGGGGAAATGGGTGCTGCTGAAGGAACTGTAAGTTGGTCAGGATTCTCCAAATTCTAGGAGGCTTCTGGGAGAGTGGAATGGTGTGAGCTCACTGAGTGGTCCCCAGGATGAACAGGAGGTGCCTGGATCATAGGTCTCCAGGAGACGAGTTGTGTCAACAAGCCATGTGATCATAAAGGGTGACGATCCAGACCCTGCGCGGTCCTTCTTTATTTTGTTCTCTAGCGCAGGTCTCACACAGGAGTGAGCTTCCATTTCTTCCATTTCTTTTTATCTTCTAAGATAAAAAGCAGTCCATGTTAAATGCTTTGCACAGTATCAAAAGCTACACAATGCTTGATATGATCATTTTTATTTTAAGTATAAAATGTACTGATGTGAGCCCTCATGAAGCACAGGAAAACCCCCGAAATGTGTATTGGATCAGACAGACTGGCTACCACCACCTGAATATTTTTATTCTGCCTCATAATTTACAAAAAAACTTTGAAAGAAGTACATTGAGCATCCTTGGATAGATCCAAATATATGGTCAGCTTGTTTTCTTTATAGAAATGCAACAAGATGTTCTCCTGCTTCCCCACAGCTGGGCCTGTCTAAAACATTTACAATCACTGGGCTTCTTAGAGAGCCCACTTAGGAGAAAACCGAAGGCAGTGCTTTTAGCAGCTGGGTCCCAAACCCAGGCTACAGGTCTCAGTGTAGCCTGTCAGCCCTGAAGTGGGAGGCAGGGACTCGGAACTTTGGTTATACCTTCCATTGTCTGTCTTTTACTGTCACAGCTACTGTTGTTGTTAAGGGTGACATCTAAACAGGCTTCCGGCACTGGGGAGGGAGAGAAGACTTCCCCAACCCAGGAATGACAGGGTTTCTCAGAAGGGGTGAAACTTTCTTCAAGACCTTTGGTATCATCATCAAAAGACAGCTCTTCCATGGAAAATTTCCATTAATCCAAGACATTCTATTTGAGAGTCATCACTTTATAAATTAAACAGTGTTTTAAAATGTGGTATCGAACAGCTATTGATATACTTTAGGAGTAGTTAGATAGTAGGTTGAAATTCTGGATCTACCTCTAATTAGAGCTACAATCGTATACGTATAAGTTACTTCAATTCTTTGGTCTCTATTCTTTTTTTCTCACCTCTTAGCAACTTTCAAATATGCAATACAGTGTTAATACCTTTAGTCTGCATGCTGTACATCACATCCCCATGACTTATTTTATAACTGAAAGTTTGTAGATTTTGACCCCCATAACACCTTTCTCCCACCGCCCACTCCCCACCCCGGCAACAACCAATCTGTTCTCTGTATCTATGACCTTGGTGGGGGGTTTTTGCTTTTTGGTTTTGTTGGTTGATAGATTCCACATATAAGTGGGATAATATTGTATTTTTCTTTCTCTAACTTATTTCGCAAACATAATGCCCTCAAGTTCCACCCATGTTGTTGCAAATGACAGGATTTTATTCTGTTGTTGGTGACTGCACCATATCTCTTTTATCCATTCATCCACTGATGGACACTTAAGTGGTTTCCATAATTTGGCTATTATAAATAATGCTGCAATGAACATGGGGGTGCATTTACCTTTTCAAGTTAGTGTTTTCATTTTCTTTGGGTAAAGATTCCAAAGTGGAATCACCGGATCATAGGGTGGTTTTATTTTTAATTTTTTAAGGAAGCTCTATACTGTCACCTATAATGGCTGCACATTTACATTTCTATCAACAGTACACAAGGATTCCCTCTTCTCCACATACTTTCCAGCACTTGTTATTTCTCATATTTGATAACCATTCTAACACTCCAAGATAAGGTGATATTGCATGGTGGTTTTGATTGACATTTCCCTGATGATTGGTGATGCTGAGCATCTTTCATGTATCTGTTGGCCATCTGTATGTCTTCTTTGGAAAAATATCTATTCAGATGGCCTATCCGTTTTTTTTAATAAATTGGAGTGGTTGTTTTTTTCTATCAAGTTGTATGAGTTCTTATATATTTTGGATACTCACCCCTTGGATATAGAGTTATTGGATGTATAATTTGCAAATATTTTCTCTCATTCAGTAAGTTTCCTTTTTTATTTAGTTCACTGTGCAGAAGCTTTTTAATTCGATGTAGTCCAACTTGCTTATTTTTGCTTTTGTTGTGTCTGCTTTTGAAGTCAGATACGAATGATCAGACTGATGTCAGGAACTTTCTGCCTATGTTTTCTTCTAAGCATTTTATGGTTTCGAGTCTTACATTCAAGTATTTAATCTACTTTGAGTTAATTTTTGTGTACACTGTAAGATAGTCTAATTTCATTCTTTTGCATGTGGCTGTTCAGTTTCCCAAAACCATTTGTGGAATTTATTTATTGATTTTCTATTTTTACAATGGGATAATAATAGTACCTACCCACAGGCTTGTTATGAGAATCAAATGAGATAATGCAGTAAAGCATTAGCCACATGTATAGTCTGGTATGTGGCAAGTGCTTGATCAACAGTAGCATAGGTTTATATTACTGTTTCATTCATACTCTATAATCCTTTTACTTTCATTCAGGCAGAGTCATCATTTCATAGCATACAATGTGAGCCAATGCAGGCAGTAAGCAAGATAGCATTTGTTCAGCCAGGAGGAAAAGACCATATGGCCTAGGTTACAGTTACAGACACACACCAGAAAAAGCTGGGTTACTGTGAGTAACACAGTTTGAAAATTCACTATAGTAATTAGGAAAGAAAGAACAGGTTTAGTACCTACCACTAGTTGCTGGGTCAGCTGAGGGGACATAGCTGGGAATCAGGCCCAAACTGAATCTATCTAGATTCCTAAAGCTTATTTAAACTACTATGGAAGTAAGGAAACAACTCCTTCCTTTCTGACAGGCCAATTCAAATTCAGATGCATAGTCCAAAACTGTACAATCTACAAGTTCTGCTAGAAACGTGACATTGAATAGAGTCATCCCATTTCTTTCCTAATCCATTCCTTGCCCTTCTGATTTACTGCTGCCTAGGATGTAGAAAGCTAGTGGGAATATCCCTGGATATTCCTGCTGACCTAACAACAGAAAAGCCTGAATAAACCACAAAATCCTAACTTTTCTGAACTCTTCAGGTCGCTGAGCTTGCAGGTCCAACTATAGCCTGAAGTCCAAGGAAAGATGAAGTGAGAGCTTTGCCTCACTTGTAGCAGATCCAGTGAAGGTGATCATAGCAATGATGAAACCCAGACTCAGCTCATAGCTCAGTTCTAGACGGACTGACTCAACCCCCACATGACACACACACACACACACACACACACACACACACACACACACACACACAGAGGTATTGAAATCTGGTCTTGAATGGGAAACAGTTGGATAAAACCAACTGCATTAAAATTTTGTGTTGGACCTTCTGAACATGCTTTATAGAATCATAAAATGGTGCATTAAAGGAAATGGCTGATTTCGTAGGGTATCCTCCAGCAATTTCTGTTGATGGAACAATTTTCTCATAGCTGGGTTCTTTACATCAATCTAGGCAGGAAATCCCTTGTGGCAAGAGTTCATATCAGGTCAGAAAATTTGGTGACATATTCTCTGGAGAATCTCAGAACTGAGGCTTCCTTATTATGTAACAAACAACAGCCTCTCCAATTTCTACAGTAACTTCTTTCAAAGTTCTAAGTATCTTGTATCTATTTTTCTTATTAGTCTCTAAGACATCTGCTTCAAATTAGGAAAGCAATGGATACATCACCATTTGCCACATGTAAAAGCTAAACCAGTGATGGGGTAGGTTCTTAATTGTTTCTCAAACCCAGTTAAAGAAAATGACTACATTTAGAAGACAAGATGATGGAGGCTTGGGTTTTGTTGAAAACCTTCTAGTAAGAATCAGCATCATGTACATGGTGGGACTCAACAGCATACAACCCTTTTTTCCCCCCACTAGAAGCAATTTGTTTTGGAACAGCCTCATTAATTTTATCTCCTGAAAAGAACTTGGCCATCAAATTTATCTCAAATACCAGAAGCTTGTCTTTTGGTTTTGAAAGGTGTCTGAGTCACTTAAAGCATCGCCGAATCCTGTGCTTGGGGAAGACCTTCTTTGGTGTCAAAAGGTGTCTGAGTCACTTAGGATATGTAGAAGGATGGCTCCCTGCCAGCTCGTGGGTTATCTAACATCTGAGTGGCCCAAAGTTCATGCCGGCTGTTTGCATTAATCACCGCAATTTGACTAACAAGCCCAAAGTGATGGCTTAGCATCAGCATGGCACCAGGGCCACAAACTGAACAAAGACAAAAAGAAAAAGGGAGAGTGGTGAGGCAGAAATCCCCTGTTCCCCTCCAGGGTGGTTGAGAGTTTCCAAAGTGTCAGTAAAGGAACCAACAATTCAAGCAAAAAGAGATGGTGAAGGGAAGCCCAGGTGGGAAGAGGAGAGTTCCAACTTCATGCTCTGCTGGCTATGGTTGTACATTTTTCTACAAATTTCAGCCAGCGTGTCTCTGACGACTTCTGGCTGTGGTTTTGTGTATGGTACAGTCATGCCCAGACTCCAGGGTCCCTTGGCTTCCCTTGCCAGGCTCAAGCTGTCAAGGTGGACACTTCTGATTTCAAATAGTCAGAGTTTGTTATCTGTTTAAAAAAATGTCACCCTTCTACCTCTAAGACCTGGGTGAAAATAGGTTTTATATATTTTTTTGGAATTTTGACAAAACAGAAATGAACACTTTATTTACAAGGACACTGGGGGTAGAGCTGCACCCCTGACCACCATTACCACCTCCACCACCACAGCCAGAGTAGTTATTCCGTAAGTACCTAAAGTCAGGCAACTGAATGCCTTTTCTTTGCTGCTTTATAGTGGGAAACGTGACCTACTGGTCAAGTTGCCACACTCTGCCCCAGAATTAATTACTTTTCCAAAAACTCTCTCCCATTTCCTGAGCTGAGCTCACAGAGTTCTAGTTTGTGAGACTCCTTTTTCAGCAAACCTGGGCAAGAAACAGGGCTCCTCAGAACCTCCTATGTGTTCGTGTGACCAGTAAGTCTCCACAAGCAAATACTGCTTGCATGGCTTCCCAAAACTCCTTTGAAGAAGGAGTCCTTTTATTTCTCTCGAATACAGCACCTGTTGTTTCATATAACACAGTTTGGGAATTTCCGTCGACTTCCTAAGTTCATTTTGCCTCCCAGTGGCAGGAGAGACTACTTCTTGCTCTAAAACCCGACACAGTGTCACATCCTCTGGTCAGAACCCTGCCTCCAGCTCTGAGCTCATTTGCTGAACAGGCTTGCCCGGCGCAGCCTGAGTCCAATCCTTCCCACCTGAGTTTACCATCACCTTGCATGTCCCCAGGCTCCATAAGAAAGGGGACTGTGCTGAGCAAAGTAAGCCAGTCAGAGAAAGGCAAATACCACATGACCTCACTTATGTGTGGAATCTAATGAACAAAATACACTGACAAACAAAATAGGTCCAGAGACATGGATGCATGGAACAGATTCATGAATGACAGAGGGGAGAGGGGCAGGGGGACGGGAAGAGATTAACCAAAGAACATATACGTATATAGGCATGACCCTATGCATAGCCCACGGACGCAGACAACAGGGTGCTGAAGGCCTGGGTGGGGATCGGGTGGAGGGGGAAATGGGGGACATCTGCAATACTGCCAACAACAACAACAAAAACAGGAAAAAAAGATGCCTCTCTACAGAAGAGGGGACTTTCAGAATTAGATTCATTATGGTTATTTCACATACACGGCAGCACCCAAACCAGTGTGCTCCCACATTCCCCCGAGTTACCTCATAGCCCCGGGACGTACTATGTTATCTCCTCACCAGATATTCCGCTTACTTCCTTCTGCTTTGACTTAACAAACTATAATTTTTAAATCTGCACCTTAGAGTTTAGCCATAACACATACTTCATGGAACATCCTGGATATTTAATAAGATAGAAATAGAGATGTTCATACTTTTCTTTCGAGCCATAGCCAGTCTTTTAGTTCATAAATTGAAGCCTAATTTAAAAGAAAAACCAATGCCCTTTACAACTATAAATCTGCCTGATCACATTTTAATTTTTGATTTCTGAAAACAAGAAAATACAGTGATACGCTCCTCTTTCAATTGTTCATTGAAACACTTCAGTTTTGGGTTTTTATTTTTTAATTAGAAATGGATCAGGTTTGGAGAAATATTTATTTTGATCAAGTCAGAAGATTCTGTACCTATTTTGGAATAATGTATTTTTTAAAGTGTGGGTTCATAGCATTTGGAAGAAAACAAAGATAGCTGCGGACTGGAAGAGGTGTCTCCTATTCTCACACAGATTTCAAAGCTTGAGTCATCTTTGTCATTTTCAGACTCAACGGCCCAAAGCTGAGTCACAGGGGTGGAACGAAGTGGGGGTTGAACGGGGTTTTGAAACCAATTCAACAATTTTAATAGGTGGTCACCTGTGACATCACTCGCAGAGGCTACTTCATTCATTGCTACCTCATGCACCTTTCCTACGTCCTTTCCGTGGCTCCCCAGAAAAAGAATACACTAGGCTCTGTTCGTTTCCCAGAAACGTCCTCTCCTCTTAGAATGTGCTCCCTAGCAAAACTACTCCAAATATTTGGATGTGTAGAGGTTAATACCCATATATTCTGAAGTTCTCAGTATAGAACAGTAGTCAGCTTACTAAAAGATTGGCTATATTTATTCTTCTATCTCTTAGAGTGGTTGTGAGGAATAAAAGAGCTGGTATGTGCACCCTAATTTAAATAGGGCCTACCACAGTGTAAGTGCTACTTAATTAGCAAAAGTAAGTAATGAATGTCAGCTGTTACTAATACTACTATCATTACTACTTCTACCACTGCTGCAGCTATCAGCGTCTCATTCAGTCTTAGAGAATGTCCTTGAAATTACACCTCAGAGTAAGTGAAATGTGTTTTAGATCCTTGCTTCTTGAGCTGTGGTCCATGCGGTCTGCAGGCCAGCAGCAGCACCAGGATGCTTGTCAGAAAGGCAGATTCTCACGCCCAGGCCCAGACCTATGGAGTTGGAACCTGCATTTTAACAAGATCCATGGGTGATTCTTGTGCCCATTAATGCTTGAGAAGCACTAAGATAACAGAATATTCTGGCTAATGGGACTTGCCACATACACCACATATAGATAATTAATTTTCAAAGATTTAAAACTAGAATCCAACAAAAGAAACTTGCTCTTCTCAGTTGCTATGGACAAATCAAGACAACACAGGTCCGCTTAATGTTCTGTATTCTCACACACTAAGAAGGGAGCAATGAAAGAAGGAAGGCATGATTACCCCCAGTACCTGCTACTGATTGGACACTTTACCCTGTGTATTTCTTTGGCACCTGAACTATGATATGTTCAAAGCCAAACTTATGGACTCTGTCCTAAATTGCATTCCCCAGATGTAGACACTGAGATGAGGATTCCTGTGAAAGCTATTTATTAGGAAGGGTTCCCCAAAGAATCTAGTAGGAGAGAGGAGCAGTGGGACCAGGGCGAGAGGGAAGCTAAGCTAGGAAGTGATGTCAGGGAAGTTCCATAGGTAACGTTGGTTCAGTGCCCCAGAGGATTCTGGACACAGTGGTGATTCCTTGCAACTCAGTGTGGTCCACAGACCAGAAGCACAGACGTCACCCAAAAGCTTGTTAGAAGCGCAGAATCTCAGACCCCACATTAGTCCTACTGAACTGGAATCTGCATTTTTAACAAGGTCCCTCAAGTCATTCATAAGGATACTAATATTTGAGAAACGCTGGTGTAGGTCATACATCAAAGTTGTCCCAATTAGGAGAAAGGATGGAGAAGTTTTTATATCCCACTGCTGTATCAGTTTGGGGTTTGGGGCTGGTGCTAGGCTCCTTAATAAATTCCCAGCCACTTCCCTCGCTCTGTGGATGCAGGAAGAAGAGTTTCAGCAGGCTGAGGTCGGCTCCGGACAGAGATCCAGGTTCTGGCTCTCCCAAGTATTGGGCGAGAGTGAAAACAGGTCAGGAGCCGGTGTGCAGGGAAATGGAAAAGAAATCCCAGGGGGTTATGGGCAGAGAGTTAACCAAGCCTACTTCAGTCTCTATGTGCCTTCTTCATCACTCTGCCCTTCCTCTTCTCTTCCTTAGGGCCCAAATCACTCACCATCCACAGAATTCTGAGATCACTTTCCCTCACTTACCAAGTCTACAGGTAACCAGTCCTCTCAAGTCTACCTCTGCAAAGGCTCTCAAGTTTGCTTTCTATTTGCCATCACCTTGCAACTCTCTAAGTTGAGAGCCATACCATGCCACACTACTGCCCCCAACTGCTCCCAGTCCAAACCCTGTCTGCCACCTGTACACACCTGTTACACACGAGGTGCAACAAGAAAGTCCCCTGCTCTTCCATGCCTTCCCCAGTCCTTCCAGGCAGAAATGGCCATCTGCCTACTGTTCCCATAACAATACTTTAGTACATTCTGAGAGTGAGACGTTTGTCTTCTGCTAGGGTTGGTCATTAACAGGATCCATCTATCTAGAGAGATTCTGAGCCACTCAAAGATTAAAAACTGGTTGTGCTTCCTGTGCTTAGCACATATTAGGTGCTCAACAAATATTTATTAAATAATGAAATGATCAGCTCTAACGTTATTTTTAGGAACTTTAGCCCATGGACAGGTATTATGAATCTATACTTATATTTAATAAACTCAAGGATGCAAACACTACTCCTAGTGAAAGAAGGAGACGGGTGAGAAATTTTACATGAACTTTTCATGTTTTCCGTAGATGAAACCTCATTCATTCTCCACTTGGCAGATTCTCTCAGCTGCTCTGAAGACTTTATTTGGAATCTTTAATGCAAACAATTCCCTCAAGAATTAAACACATTTGATGAAGCACATAGCAGCTAAGGCCAATCATTGTTTATTATTTTAGCTATTAATCACCAATTTTCATATTCACTGCAGATTTGAAACAGTTTCCCAAACACAAGCCTTGAGAATAGATGCTGTTTGTTTTTACTAGTATCATCTCTGAACAAGTGCAACATTTGTAACTTGAGTAATTAACATCCAGTCTGTTCTTTCTAAATTCTCTCTCTCTCTTTCTCTCTCTCTCTCTCTCTCTTGCGCGTGCGCGCGAGCGCGCACGCTCTCTCTTTCTCCCTGCATCTCTGGTTTAATTAATGCTAATGCATAATGCCCTACAAGAATTTGCAAGCTGTACTGAGAAATAATGCAGTGTTAGTTTTGTAATTTAGTGCACAGAGCACATTTGTGCAAAAGCTTTGTAAACTGGGCCTGTGGTCAAAAGGAGCAATTAGCACTTTGTTAGTATGCAATGATGTACTAATCTGTGCAGTCCCCAAAAGCAGTTGTCTGTTCCATTTTGCCCTCATGTGCAATTTTTTTCCAGTGTATACAGCACTGCTCCAAAAATAACACATTGTGCGCCTGGTGCTGCAAATTGGGTTCATGATGATGAAGACATATCAATTAGAAAATATTTATGGGGGGGTGCATATGAGTTTGGTCCTATGGTTTCCAGCAAAACAAGGAAGTTGGTGCGCTGCCTTCAAATGGAGCTGTGGCTCTCTACCCTCCCTCAGATTTCACAAGCTAAGTTGTCTTCATCTTCCGAGAAAGACTATGGGAAGAGCATTTGGTGGGAAAATAAGATCTCAAACCAGAATAGTTAACCCCAAATCACACTGACATAGACTTTGATAACACTGCAGACTGATTTGCATTTAAACAGACACCATCCATCCCTTTATTTAAATAGCATGCGGGAGCCATATAACAATACGCATATTCTTTGGACTTCTCAAGTTTAGTGAAGCACACGACCAAGTCAGGTTAATGATAAAGATAACAATGTCTTACATTTTTACAGCGATTTGCAGTTCCCCAAGATATTTCAAATATGTTGGCTCATTTCTGTCTCACCACACATCTGTGGGTAGGCTTCACCATCACCACCTTGCTGATGTGGAAATGTGGGCTCAGAGACGTTGAGTAACTAGTACAAAGTCACACAGGAGACAGTACTTTATAGTGGTTCAAAGCATGGGCTCTGAGGCCAGGCTGCCTGCAGGCAAATTTCCACTCTGCTTCTGTCTGACCATGTGAACTTGGCTTCACCCTTCTTTCCTCATTTATAAAATGGGGATATAATTACAGTACCTACCTCAGGGGGTTATTATGAGGACTGGATGTAAAGCACTTAGAATAGTGCTCGATACAACAAACATGTGCTATATAAGTATAAGCTGCTGTTATTGTTATTATTATTATTTAGCGTAAGTAAGTGACAAAGCTAGGACTTATTCTCAGATACAGTCAACTTTCAAAAAAGTTAAAGGTATCTAGTAAATATAACTATCTTTCATTCTCAGGGATTTATATTTCAGGCTATAAAAATATCACACATATTTTTGAAGATAAAAGAGAGCCAGAGGGAAAATTAATGCTATTAACTTGAGGAAAAGCTACTTCAGGGAGTATAGGGAATATTGTTCTTTATCATCATCAAAGGAAGATATAAGAAGCTGGAATTCAGCTGAGGCATGATTTTGATTTGATAGAGAGAAAAATCCTGACAGTAAAAAAAGAGATTCTTGAAGAGTGTGGCAGATTACCAAAATGACCACCATGAAGCACCTTCCCTTGTATCAGTAGCCCTCATGAGGTAACTCTGCATCTCCTGCCATCAAGAGGTGGAGGCTGTTTTCCTACCTGGGGTTCTAGGGTGACCTTGTGGCTCACTTGGGCGAAGGGACTGTAGTGGAAATGATGGTGTGCCAGTTCTTTGTCTAGACCCCAGGATACTCTACAATGTCTCCTCTTGTTCCTGGAAAGAGACTGTCACCCCCTTGCCCCAGGGGATAGCTAGCAAACTCAGGAGGCGGCATCCAGCTTGCAGGCACCTGACTGCAGGAGCATAAGTGAACTCGGCTGCGTCCAAAAGAATCCCCTAGCTGAGCCTAGGGCAAAAAGCTAACCCACAGAACTATGAACTCTCTCAGTATTGTTGCAGGATGCCAGGTTTGGGGGGTTTGCTACACTGGGAGACCATGGCACATTTGACCTTCAAAACCCTAAAGACAGAATAGAAACCGACACTATTTAGAAAAAACCACATGGGATGACAGGATGAAATGGGAGGCTAGTGGTTTTGTTCCAATACACATGCTTCTCTGAGTTTGTGAAATGGAGGTTTAAGGTCGAGCTAAAGGATTACTTTCTGTTCATAAGCAAACAGCATAATATTTTAATCATGCTTTTAATAAACATCCTTGAGTACCCACTATGTGTCAAATACAAAGAAAATGATTTCTTTCCTAGAAAAAATAAAAATTGTGACAAATGTAATTTTAACTATATTTTGTTCACTAGATGATATTCAAAATCAAAGTTTTAAAAAAATTTAAATAAATTAAATTTCCACAGTAGTCAGTGTGACTGGGGCCGAAGTCAGGTTGAAAATGTGAGTGGCATGAGGAACCAAACTGGGGAGGCCTTACTAAGGAGTTTACCTTGATCCCAAATGCAAAGAACACCAGTGAAGGACTTAGCAGGGTATCGACACGGGCAGTGTGGCATATTGAAAAGATTGCTTTGGCTGCAGTGGGGGGTAAGGACACATGGACCTCCTGTTTCATAAGTTGTCCCCCCAAAAGAAGGCAAACCCCATCCACAGCCGAGTCCTTTAGAACAAGGAATGAGAAGGAACAGCAGGTGGAAGATGGCCTAAGAAGAGACAAAAACCACTGCTGGACTAGAAAAGAAAACGATCGGTACTTTGCCCGCCAGTTGTAGGACCTCATCAAAATATCCTAGGTAGTTTGTGAAACATGCAGATTTCAAGGCCCCATCCCACAACTTCTGGCCAAGATCTATGGAGGTGAGACGCAGGAATCTATCTTGTGTTCTGAGCCACCCATGACTAAAAATTATATCTTCTAAAGCAGACAGATAAGTTCAGAAAATGATGAGGCTGAAACTCTTCAAAACCCCAACTCCTCCGCACGAGCCCTGGGCAAGTAGAAGGACACAGGTACAGTTAAAGAGCATTAGATGTGAGGTCTCCTACGGGCTGAGTCAGCGCATATCCCAGGGCCTCCAAACTCCCTGGAGATTGTCACAGGACCTCTCTGTACCTGTTTTCTCACATCTGTATCACACTGCCAAAGCTCCTGGCAATTAATGCTACATTCTAAACTAATGCTCTTTGTTGATTCCTATTTTTCTTACACACTGTGATATCAAGCATTTTGCCTTAATTTCATTCTGATTGCCAATTGAGACTTGCTCACAGTACTTTAAATCAGGGGTCAGCACATTATAATTCATGTGCCGAATCATAAGACTATTTCATGACATAATAAAATTCTATGAAATTTAAATTTAGTGTTCACAAATGCAGTTTTATTGGAACATATAACTATGATTATTCGTTTACTTAATTATCTATGGCTGGTTTTGTTCCATACATACCCTACCTAAAAAGGCAAAGTTGAATAATTGTGATAGAGACCATATGGCCCACAAAGCCTAAATATTTACTACATATTTTTTAAAGACAAAGTTTCTGACTCATGCTTTAAATTAACCTCTCAGCCTCTTTGGTCAAATTACTAATAAATTACCAAGCTTCTGTGAAGCAAATAATTAATTTGTAATGCAAATAATTGCCCCATAATTTAAATCCTTCATAAGCTTGACTTTTTGTATTGAATTTTCTTGAAGCTAGACATGCCCTCATCTCTATGTACTATGACTAACTCACTGTTATTCAGGTAAATCAGAAAATGTATGACTTCGTAAAGGATCTAACATAATTATCAGTCCACTGTATATTGCCTACACTTCTCTAGAAGTCGTAAGACAAAAACCAGCATAGAGTCTCTACTCTACTTCTAATTGATTTATCTGAAACAGAATTAATTACTTTTGGCTTGAAACCCACTCTGGGTTAATATTGTACATTTGAATGATAACATTGTATAAATATGCAAAATGCTTTTGGAAACAGTAAAACTCTGATAATTCACACCAATGGCAAGGAGGCCCAGTACAGATTAGCACATTTCTTGGGAGGTAGGATTAATTGGAAAAAAAAAAAAAAAAAAAAAGACGTAAGTTTACAGAATCACCCTGTAAACTGTGCCCAGAGAGACACACACTGTTGACAAGAATCTTTCAGTAAAGATACCATAACATATTTGGTAAACATAATGGGAGTTGCACTTGCAGGAGACCTCATTACAGCTCTTGGCTATGAAATCTTGGTGGGGAAGCAGGGTGAGACTGCTGGGTCTTGTGTGAGAAGTATTGAGTTTGTGGATTATTAAGGAGGTGAGAACCAGTGAATAAGTAGGGTTAGGCTGCACAGCACTTTTCAAAATTCATTCTGTCTTTCATGTTTAGACTGCTAAAGACATTCATTCCCAGATTCAACTAGGGCCTAGGAAATATATTTTAAAATATAATTATTATTTTGTTTTTTGTTTGTTTGTTTTTTGTACCAGATACCACTCCTTATAGCAGTAAAATCTTTTAAAGGAGAGAAATTAGATTCAAGGAGAAACAAAACAGACTGCTAATAAATAACCTTTGGATGTCACCTTCTCTAGCTTTCCCAGCTCTTAATGGGCCCATGAGAGAGCGGAAAAATTAAAAACCCAGTGGGAAAGGACATTAAAATTACTTTTTCTACCATGGGCCAGGACTGAGCAATCTAATATAGAAATAAAAAATTTTTTTATTTCTACTCTTCAACCCATACCTTTTTTCTTAATCAATTACTTGTTTATCCCTTGATCATCAACTCAACAAGTATCTATTGAACACCCGAGAAGCACCAGTTAAAATCTCTGGTGGTTCTACAGAAAGCTCTAAGAAGTAGTGCCTGCTGTATAAGGATAGGAGAGATGCTATAACAAGCAATGCCAATATCTCATTGAATGAACATATTATGAGTTTACTTCTTGTTCATACAATTTTTCAGTGTGGAAATTGCGTCCCAGGCTCCTTCCATCTTGAAGCAGCTGCCTGGGTGGAGCAGGCGTAAACAGATTGGAATTGGTGATGAAGTTGAAGGGTCACATTTGGTCACTATGTTCCAAGAACCTCCCTCTTTCAGATTTCTGGATTATTAAACCTGATAAACTCAATGTTACTTTTTAAGAAAGATGTTGAAGAGATATACTGATAGCTTCATCCTGGCTCAAGCACTTAGTGACTTGGCTTCCACATTCCCCTACTCTTGTGCTCTGCCCAATCACACACCTTAACTAACTGGAGTCTCAATTATTTCAAAAGGAACTTTATACTGTAATGGGGATTCTATTTCATATAGAGCTAAGCCAAGAAGCTTAAAACTTGCATCCAGTAAAAATTATAGAATTGACTAAATTATTCATGTAAAAAGGCTTTTCTTGTATAATTGATGACATCACTAGATTATTGTTGGACACTGAAGACCAAAGTATATAACATGATACATTAACTAGTGTCCAAAGATGGTCACCAGTGAATAGCAACCCTCGGTGTTCCCTCCATTGTGTAGACCTCTTAAAGACTGAATGTGAGCTGGACCTGTGACTCCCTTCAACTGTAAAATGCAGGGGAAATGACATTAGAATATTTCCAAGCCCTAAGCCCATAAGAAGGCCTAACAGCCTTGAGCCACAACGTAAGATGTTCAGCTGCTTTGCTGGAGAGACCACGTGGAGGAGAGATCAACTGAAACAGAGGAAGAGAGAATCAGCAACCCTAGCCTCTGTTCCCACCAGCTGAGGCCCCAGGTTAGGCGTCCTTATCTAGGTGACGGTCAGACTTGTGAGTGAAGAAACAAAGATGCTAGAGCCCCACCCACAACCTGAAAACAGCTACAGAGAGACCCTAAGTGAGACCAGCAGAAGAACCATCTAACAAAACCTATTTAAAGCTAATGTGAGAGAAGATGATGGCTTTTTCTCATGATGGTCAGTGGATGTCACTGGAGGGAGTGGAAATAATGCCAATGGCTTAGCTGATGCCAGAAGAAGCATGAAGCCCTTACAGGGGGTAGATGTGTCTTCTGCTTTAAGCGCGGTGAAAGAAATTGGTTTATTAAGTTTCTAGGATCCTCTAGGACAGGTTATCAACCTCTCTCTCAAGGCCACCCTCTCCCCAATTCAGACTCCCATTTCTTTACATCATTCCCCACCCCCATTTGCCTACCTGGGCACCTGGCTCTTGAGGTTGGCTGGAGTATCAGGCAGTCGCAGCCCCTCTAGAGGAGAAGAGGAAGGAGATGGCCATGATCAATTAGCAGAAGAGAGAGCAGCTCCACGAGGATACAGAAGCAAGCTGGAAAGAACATGGAGAAGAATATAGAAAGATACAGAGATCCTAAAGACTCACGGACTCCTGATCCAATAAAATTGACTTAATTCCTCAAAAAATGAAACTAATGGGAGAAATAGCATGCAAGTGGTCTCTGAGTTCAGTTCTTGTTGAGACTTATGCTGGTTCATTTGAATATCCACGCTCCAGAATGACAACCCACAGAATATATAGACTAATACAATGGCTGTCTTTCTAAGCCACTAAACATTGGAGTGGTTTGTTCTGCAGCAATGTGTAACCAAAATATATGTTCAGGCAGAAGTTTAGAGTGAATATGGGGACTCTCATACCCACATGATGATTGATTTTTTTTCAGAGCTGGGTTTTCCATTTTGTTCAATGGTTTCATATCTCTAAGCAGAGCCTCGCCACCTTGTTACACTCAGGAGCAAATCTTTAAATTATTTCATGTGGAAGATTTTTAGAACATGCCTGACTCCCAGAAACTTAAGAATGCTTTTTATTTTATTTTTTAAAATTTAAAAGTGAACTTCCTTGAGATCCACTGGAACCCACAGCAGAGAATGCAGACAAAAGCGATCTTCTAAGGTGGACTCCCCAACATCTATGCACCACCACTGCTGAAAGCGCGGAAACTAAACTTGTTTCACTTCTCAAAAGCACAAGGCTTTCTAAATCAGGCGTTCAATCCAGTGAAGTGTCTAGAGGAGTAAAATAACACACTCACACAAGCTCATGAAATCATAATAATAATAAAAACCCTCAGGCTCCTTTTTTTTTTTTCAGCTGCGAAGCAGCACCTGCCATTAGCTGTGGTGGTTCCTATTTTCATATTGTCTGACAGTAGCAGTTGGATCAGGTTTGAGCCAGTGTGACTGAGAGGCAGGCTCCCTGCTTCCACAAAGCTGAATTTAATAAGATGAGAACAGCATGCCAAGATGGGGAGCTCCCTCCCTAACACTTATCCTGACACCAGCCCCTCAGCGGGGCCGTATTGCCGTGGTAATCTGGGTGAGCAGGACAGAGAGTCCTGCTTACAAGTTCAATATAATGGAACAGCAGGGGGCGAAGGGCTGGCAGAAAAGCTTAGCAAAGTTAAAGCCTATTACTCTATGCTTGAGGAAAAATGAGTCACAAAATATTACACCCAGAGCAAGACTTGAACTTGCCAAATGCAGCAGCAACACACGCTAAGCCTTGTCCACAATAGTGCATTCATTATTCTGTGGTCCCGGGTAATGTGGATTTAAATGTCTTGAACCCTAATGGAAATGTATATGCAAATTTCCCATAAACCCATCCCTCCCTCGCTCATCTTTCTCCCTGTTTCAATCTGATAGGCAAGGTGACTGTACTCTACATATGTCAAAGAAAATGATGCCTCTTTAATCTGCCTTCAGTGGCAAGAAGGCGGCAAGAAAGTGGACAGAAAGAAATCTTTCAGCTGCATGTTATGGGCTTTGTTGTTGTTGTTTTCTGCCTCTGAATTTAAAACCAATGGGAGAATTAGCAAGCCAGTGGTCTCAGTGTTCAGCCCTGTTTGAGGCTCAGGCTGCCTTAGGTAATTTGAATCAGCTCTTCCATATAAGTGAGTTCTAACACAAACTCTTCAGTACTAGTTAATCAAATCAAACTGTTAGATTTGGAATAAACTTGCCTCATACTTTCAATCAACCAATGCCCCCGAACCAATCTAGGGCTCTGTCTAATTAAAAAAGCATTATTTGGGATCCTGAATATTAAACTGTTCTAGGACTGGTTTTTTGTTTGTTTTTTTGAAAGAGTAACAATGGAACTAAGAGGGGGTTCCTTCTGCTCACCCTAGACTAGCTACAAGTACTTATTCTAACAAAGGCACTCAGGTCATCAGGTATGGTGTCAATGACAGCAGCCACGATTACGGAGCTCTTACCATGGGCCAGGTGCTTGGCCTGATGCTTCATGGTCGTTACCTCTAATCTGTATGTAGTGGGTTATATATTTTCTCAGTCTGTTTCTCAGGTGTACAAAGAAATTTCAGCTTCTTTTTTTGATCTTTATTGTTGAGAGTATTACAGATGTCCCTCATTTGCCCCCACTGCCCCCCTCTACCGGGTTCCCATGCCACTCCAGGCCTTCATCACACTATTGTCTGTGTCCATGGGCTATGCATATATGCATATAAGTTCTTTGGTTATAACTGATCAAATCTTCTACATGATCCTCCCATGGAAACACAACCTTAAACCTCAGACTTGTCACACCGTTTTTTATTCACTCCCGGTTTCAAGTCTGTTTGGATGTGCTGTGTCTCTCAGTCTTTAAGATTTCCTTTCCTTTCTTTGCTCCTTTTGAAGATGGTGTCTGGATCTCAAATGCCAAGTGCCAGTGGAGACTGGGGACTCCAGACCCATGTGGCAAATTATGATCCCTGTGGGCCTCTGGCTTGGGATGGTTGATCTGGTTGGCTGCATGGACTGGAGAGTAACCACGTCCTACCTGGCTGTTAGGAGTTTCTTGCTGTGGTCCTTGACTATCAATTCTGTCCATGAATTCCTTACACACTCAGACTCTGATCATCCCAAGGTGTATTCCAGGCCACTTCCTGTCTCTGAACCTTTGTGTCCGCACATCAGGACATGTAGGTACATTTGGATACCCTGCATGCCCAGTGCAGGCCAGGCAAAACAAGCCCACTTTCTCATGCTTATCTCTCCAATTCCTCTGTCAGCAAAGGTGTATTTTCATTTACGTTCCACGAGGACATGGTGCAGAGATGAATATGTGATTCTTCCTGAGATCTTAGCTATGTCTGGGGAAGTAGACTGCTTCCTAACCTTAGTGTTGTGGGGTCTCCCAGACCCATCTGACCATTTCTACTATCCTCTCACTTAAGTGCAGGATCAAGAGTGAGGGATATAAGTACCTGGACATTTGACCTCCTCTCTTTATTATTCCTGACTTTCTTCTATTCAACATGCCCTGGGCCCTGAAACAGGGCTGGCCTGATCTTCTTCCTGTGTAGCCAAACTCCTTTACTTCATACCCTGAATTCTTGTCGCACCATGACTGTCCTATTTAGGTTCCTCAGACGCAGACAAGGACTCAAATGAAGCTAGTCTATTTGGAAGGGGCAGAGATCACCAAAAGAGGAGTGGGGAAGTGAGAAAGGGAAGGGAAGGCAGGAGTAAATGATGCATTATAGGCAAGTTACCACTGTAAGCAACTAGACCTTAATCCCATGGGGAAAATCTGGGTAGCAGAATAGAGCACACATTCAGAGTTATTCACCCAAGGGTTGAGGAAACTGCAGCATTTAGACACCCATTCCTCACTGGTTGGGGACTTCTCCCCCTGGGGTGATGAAACTGTTCTTATATATGTGTAGAATGAAGATATACAGGTGGCAAATAAGCATATGAAAAGATGCTCACCACCACGTGTCACCAGAGAAATGCAAATTAACACAATGAGATACCACAACACACCTATCAGAATGGCAAATATCCAAAACACCAACAACATGAAACACTGGTGAGGGTCTGGAGCAACACATTTCCATAGCTAGTCGGAAGGCAAGATGACACAGACATGTTGGAAAACAGTGTGACAGTTCCTTACAAAACTAAACATATTCTTGCCATATGTGATCCAGCAATAGCACTCTTGGGTATTTACCTAAACAATTTTAAAACTTCCATTCACAAAAACCCACACACAGATGTTTATAGCAGTTTTATTAATGATTGCCAGAGCTTGGAAGTAACCAAGAAGTCCTTCAGTCGATAATTAAACTGTGGTACATCCTGACAACGGAATATTATTCAGCAATAAAAATACATGTGCTGTGAAGCCATAAAAAGACAGGGAGGAAACTTAAATAGACATTGCTAAGTGAAAGAAGTCAATCTGTAAATGTTACATACTGTATGAATCCAACTATACAATGTTCTGCGAAAAGCATAACACTGGAATCACTCAAGAAGCTTTCAAAATTACTGATGCCTGGGTCCTCTACCATGGATTTCTGATTTACTAATAGGTCTAGGGTAAGGCCTGAGTATTAGGGTTTTTTAAAGCTTTTCAGATAACTATAATGAGAAGCCAAGGCTGAGAATCATGGCCCTAGATCCATGCAGGTAGAGCCTTGCATCTCAGTGTGGTCTTAGGTCAGCAGTATCAGCATCACCAGGGAGCTTGTTAGAAATGCGCAAACTCAGACCCTACCTTGACCTAACTCACTACCTCTGCCCTTTCCCCAAAAGGAGTGGTTCTTACCTTCTATTTTGCAGGCATGAACCTGAGGAGTCTGCTCTCTTTACCCTACCCTTTCTTCTCCCCATCTTCCCAGATTCAGTTGCCATCTTCAGACACAGCCTTCAACATACCTATTTATCAACACCAAGGCTTCATACTTGGATTCAAGTAAAGACAGGAAGCAGGATCAAAGTCTTAGTGGGATTTAAAAAAATCCCTTTTCTTAAAAAAAATAGTTAGTACTTGGTTTCTCCCTAAATTACCCTAGCACAGAGATGTGCTGAGATGGTATTAAAATAGAATCTTATCCACTACAAGGTGGAAAGCGAAAAGTAACGTGGAAGGGATGTCTAATGATTTGGAGAAAGAAAAAGATCCAACTGCATTAGTAAAGAAATTATGGGGCATCTATGACCAGAGAAGCCTGAAATGTGCTAATTGAATGCCCTCAGATGCCATTATCAGTGCAGCCCTCCACAGCTAACAGCACAAGCACATCTGAGCAGAAACCTGAGCTAACAGCAAGTGGGACTGTCTTGATGGCCTAAGAAGGATTCTGAGTGCATGAGTCAGCAGGTGAGGGTCCTTGTGTTCATCAGGAATCCTCCACAGATGAGGGAAATTTTCCTCTGGTTGAGTATGCCATTCCACATTCAAAACCCAGAGAGAAGACAAGTTTGGTTTTTAGGGAGGACAGTGACAGCCTTCATAGGAATATGTGCGTGGACACATGCAGTCATGTGTACACACACACACACACTCCAAGCCACAACTCTTGCTACTCGAAATGTGCTCCATGAACCAGCAGCATCTGGCCCCAGCCCCACACCTACTATTTAAGAGTGCACGTTAACAAGAACCCAGGTTATTTGTATGCACATCAGAGTTTGAAAAGAATGGTTCCAAACCAGCAGCTCACAACTTTGGCTGCACACTGGAATCACTCCGGGATTTCAGTGTACGGCCAACTTTGAGAACTGCTGATCTAAAATAAAAGATAAAAATATGCTCTCTCTTTTCCTTTCAGATTGAGCCTTTTGACCAGTTTAAAAACAGGACAGTGATGCATAAGAGAAACACTTCAAGACTGCTGTTGGAATGCCTGGCTTATCAACTGTTTACAAACAAGCCTTATTCCGTTCTGGTAATTAATTATCTCTCTATATATACGCTTCCAGAGACCAGGGACCATGATGTTTTGTGTGCTACCCCAACAAAATTATTCGTAAAGTCCCTTTTTAATCCCAAAGTCCAGATTGGACAATAAATTATAAGGTCACTCTAAGGAGAGCTAACATTTATTGACTTCTTACCTTAACTAAGCACTCTGCTAAGTGCTTCCATGCATATTATTTCATTAAATTCTCATAACATGCCTCAGAGATTGTATACCATTATCGTTTTCAATTTATAGGTGAGGAAACTGAGTATAACAGAGCTGAAGTTGCATGGAGAGGAACTAGCAAAACCTAGATCTTAACCCATGAGAACGATTCTCAAAATCAGGATGCTTAACCACAGTGTTACATCTATTAATTAAAACTTGCAGTTAGAGCAAAATGCCAGGGAATTATCCTTTCTGCTTGGGAAAATTTATCTTTGGAAGAGGGTAAGAGACAAAGATAGAAAGGTAACAGTTTTATAAGCAATGTTACTTTCCCATCTTTCTCTTCCTTAGTTAGCTTAATCTAACATATGAAATGAGGTAAGAACCTACAATTCCAGAGGGTGTGTACATGCCCAGCGATATGGTGGAGAAGAGATCATGAAGACTCTAACAGGAACTGAGATGGTATTTGCCACTAAGTCAGTTATATGTCCCCGATTATAATATGTTCCTGTTTGCATCTGTTTTAGATCAAATACTATTTTTAAATTATTTTATCACTTCTTTGCCCTTTCACTCTCAAACATTCCCCAGTTTGGGCAATAAATTGTATGCTAGCCTAGTCTAGGATAAAATATTCGTATATTTTCATAAATTCATTTCTGCTTTATGACTAGTATTTTACATCTGGTTAAATCGTCATAAAGAATATTCACAGGTGTTTCACCTTTAGTAATCAATTCTACAGAGCTAGCGGGGGAAAAGTCAGTTTGAAAGCACTTGAAATGATTATTTTTCAGAGAAGAGAGTACAGAAGACTCATGATCCTAATTTTGGCTCTCAAGCTTCACTGAATCACCAAAATAAAGGGAAGCCTTCAGCTATGGCTTCAGGTTGAGGCAAGATGGGAACTTCATCATGCCTGTGTTATTGTTGGAGGATTGATTCAAAAATAAAAGACCTAAGTTTCAGCTGGTCCCAAACTATGGAGAATTTTACCCACACAAAGCCCCCATTTGCTAATGCAAATCTGGTAATTGGACCCTTAATTACCCTATTTGCACACATAAATGAGGGGTGTGCCTGTGAGAAATCAGAGCCCACTCTTAAAACTTTGGCCCCAAGCAACAAAATCACATGCTTTTGTCAACAGCAAAATCAGTTAGAATTGTGTTTATTTCTGCTCATGTTAGGCCACATGTATTTTCACTGAAGCCTGATGTCTATTGAGTTAAAAGCTTAGTTAAAAAAACCTATGTTATGCAGAAAACCTAGATAGTAATTGCCAACTAGGTGCCAAGAATCCTTTCATTTTATGGAGAATGCAAGGTCTGGAAAAAAATAACAACAACAACAACAACAAAAACCTCTTTGCAACCTCATATGCTTGGGCAGACTCAGCAGACTTATAGTCATAATAAAGACAGAAGGGCCTTTTAAAAGAATTCTCTAAACAAAATTTCCAGCATGGATAAATGGTTCAGGCATTGAATTTTCCCATTTCCCTAGGGCAGGTAAAGGGGTGAATTTTCTCTGAATATCTTCTAGCTAGACAGTGTCCTAACCATGTCCTTAGGGAGAAAATGTTCTTTGATTTGGAAGCATGTATTGTGAATAGGTCCATCTGGGTTTCCTCTACATGAATAGAAACATCAAGATTTGGCTTTTTCTTGATCTTTGATTATATAAAAGATTTGGGTTCTAGTCCTGGCTCTAACTCAAACTAGTCACGGACTACTGGGGACTGATTCAGTTCTTTACAATTGTTTAATAATGGTCAAGGGAAAAGGGAAAGATTGTCAGGGAGAGTCAGGCAATGCATCTGGGAAGTGGAGGGAGGTCATGGGAGGTCCCTAAGGTGTAGAGGATGAGAGGTAAAGAATGATCACTGGGTTTGGTAATTTGAAGCTCAGTAATAACTTTATCTTTGTTTTGGTCACCAGGTGCTCAAGAAATACTTATTCAGTGAATGACTTAATTATCAGCACCATTTATTGAGCCACTTTGCAGGGAAGCAATCTGTGAGGAGTCAGAAGCAACCAGGAAAAAAAAATGGGACCCTGTTTACAAGGTTATTGAAGAGCACCTCCTGAAGAGTAAAAACCCACCAAGGTGCAACAATATCAAACAAGACAGAATTGAAAGAGTCAATGTGAGAATCAATGTGTATTCCATAGAAGGGCTCCCCTACCAGCCTGGGGTCCGGGGGCTCAGACTGTAGAAAGCCTAGAGCTGGCTTGCCTCTACCACTGCTGTGATCTCCTTAGGTTCAGCAGATGCCAACCAGTGCAGAAGAACAATGCACCAGGAGCTGTCCCACCTTAACACAATGAAAACCAGAGGACTATGGAATCAGGCCTGAATTTTGGCATCCCAGAGGTAGAATGCTTAATTTTGTCACTTCTTTGATCTGTATGGACTATCAGACATAAGGGTGTTCTTGCTTGGGCTCCATCTTCTGTTATTGCTCAAATAACTAAACTACAGTATAACATATACAATATTAGAATTATATACAAGGTACAGAATTATAACAAGAACAGAAAGTTAACTTTGTCAGTGGGGAAATTGCTAAACAGATTAGGTTCTACTTAGGACTTAGGCTAGATACTTGCCTCTCTGAGCCTTAATTCCCCCATTTATAAGATGGAACTAATAATACCTTTTCTGACAAGTTACATTGATTAATTAAATCATGGAAGTAAAGGTGTATAGCATCAGTTTTTAACCAGTGTGCCACAATAATTTTTAAAACATGCAACACCTGACTAGTCAGGGGGCACTGACCTCTTTTCCCTTAAATTGTCCAATAAAAAAATGACAACAGCCAACACAGCAATAGTCATCCAGTGTGACCGAATCAAAATTATAACTATTTTTTGTGAGACTGGCAAAAAATATATATTTGGTGTGCTACATAATTTTGGTCATTAGTTTATGTGCCATGAGATGCAAAAGGTTGAAAATCGCTGGTGGATAGCATAGAATCCTCGACTCAACATGGAAGTAGTTTACCCTTAGCCCTTCTTATCCCAACCTCTCAGTACATAGATTAATGGATATTTAATAAGATTTTGGAATGCTAAACCCCAAACTTTACAGAAATAACCATTTCTCCCCAAATCTGTTTTTTGCCCATCTGTTTTATTGGCTGATGACAAATATAAATTAGAATTAAACTCATTTATGTTTTCTAGATTCATTGAGTATCAGGGAAGTTCCAAGATGGATTTTGTTCAACATTCACACATATCAGACTGGAAGTCAACTTTGTCCAGGAAAATAAAACTTTACTGTTAGAAGTCACTGCCATGTTCTACCTCAAGCACTTACCAGAGTCAGATCCCATCATAAAAGGAAAAAATTACAACACTAATTATTCACTAAAAAATTATTTAGTATGTTCCAGGACAAGAAAGATGCTGGAGATAAGGGAATGGAAAAGATAAACATTGTTCTAACCTCATGAAACTTATAATCCAATGTGGACTGAGGGTTAGGACATATCGTACAAAATTGTACACAACTGAACTGCTTATGACGGAAACTTTACTCAAGAATAGAGATCAAACTAGTGTTAGTGTGGTAGTCTCCTTACAGTTCTGAACAAGCTTGTAAGATATATGGGAAATGGCCCACAGCATTTGAAAGGTAGAGTGCAACTTTCATTTCAGTTAATTTACTTCTCAGTTTGTTCTAAAATTCAAAGATGAGTAATATCCTAATGCCATCCAGGACATTTAAGTTAGTGGGCAGACAGGCATATGATATACAAAACACAAGCGTGCCTGGCACAAAATAAGAAGTCCAACAATGGAAAGAAATGTTACTATTACTGCTTATGAAGTATAGAAAGGTGCTCAGCTCTACAGTGGGACCTCAGGGACAGAGATTAAACCACCTGCTTCAAGGTAGTTGTACTGATGGAAAGGACTCGGGACAAGACTCAGAACCAGACCAGTTGGATGAAAGTTCCACCGTGCTCAACTGTGAGCCTACTAGTTACAGGACAAAGACGATTTTTACTTCTGAGTCTTCGTTTCCTAGTCTATTAGAATAAAATTAGAATAAAAATACTCCCCTAGAGTTGTTGTGAGGATTAAGTGCAATAATGAATTTTAATGTAGTGGGAAAATATGTTACATAAACATGGGAGTTATTGTTATAATGCAGCAGGACTATTGCTGAGTCCCTTTTACATCTATTAGGCCATCTCCCTAGACAGGGGCTCACAGTACTTACAAAATCCCAGGTCAAGTGCGCCTCCCCTTTGTGTATTATATGCCTGTCTACCCACTAACTTAAATTTGTTGTCCCCAACCAACGTAAATCCAACATCCACCGTTTGCATGAAGTGAAATTTAAGGTTGTGTATTTTCCCCATTTGGAAGCTTGAGTTTAAATGTGGATAATTCTGGACTCACCCCCCACCCCCACTCCTAGTTCCTACTCCCTCTATCCCCACCCATCAAGTTGCTGTGATTCTCCTTGTGTTAAAGTGGTCTGATCTCTAAAGACTCTCTCTCTTGTAACATTCATTTTCTTTCTCTCTCTCTTTCAGGGTTCATAGAAGAGTGATTTCCATAAAACTGGCACTCAATATCACAGTTTAACGAAAGGAAAAGGAAACATCCTTTTAGGTAATGATATTTGGTAAAGTTATGTCCAGCATTGTTTGGTGCAAGCTTCTCATTGCCCGGCATTACCCAGAGGGGCAGTTCATTAGATCTAGTCATATTTGTTGAGTTCAGACTACACTGATAAGTGTTGGGGACTCAAGAGTGAGCAAAAATATACTTGCCTGTCCTCATGAAGCTTAAGGTCTATTTGTTGTGCATAGTAAATGCGACATTATAAATTCTAAGTGAAGACCCCAAAAAGTCAGCAGTCGGCTTGGAATTCAGGGATAACACACAGATACAACTAACTGTGCAGATGGCCAGAATCCATTCCTCAGTTGAATGGCCAGTGCCAGCCTATTGCTGAACACAAGTTGCAATGCAAATGCAGATTCATGTCCATTGCGAATGCACCCACACAGATAATCTCCTTGACAAGGACAGAGCCCAGGGTGCTTCTGCATGGTTCAAGGAAGCCTAACTCTGTTTCCCAAGGTGTGTGTTTCATCAGTTAACCCCAAGAAATGCTTTTCAAAGAGGGCTCCCTGACAAAAAAATAAAGAAAATCTTCATATATAAGAGAGCACATGAAGGTCCTGAGTTCTGCAATTAAAAAATCTATGTGATGTGTAACCCAGTCCTCCCCACATTTATTTCATCATAGAACCATTTTTCCAAAACACACATATAAATATCCTGAAAAATTAGTATTCTAGGGAAGACATTTTGGGAATACTCTAGTTTAACTTACTCAGTTCCTACTGTGTTCAGTGTTTTCTTTAGCTGGCATCATAGGAACTTTATACATGTATAGAGCTGTTCTAAGTCCATTTTGATCAGTTCTGTCACTGGTGAAGCTGACAATCCAAGTTCCATTTTGTTTTCCCATAGAGGAAGCAAGTGAGATGAGAGCAATAATAGTGGCTCTTCATCATCAGAAATAAATAGCCAGAGAATGGCACTACCTGGGTCCACACAGGGGCCCGCAGAGAATTCAGCCCATGAGCTGATACACAATTCATTTTTATACCTTCATTTCATATTTATTTTCCTTGTGTCTTCTTTGCTTTGGCAATCTTAGATACAGTTCTAATTTTCCAAGATTGCCTGCAGTGAAGCCCTGTCCCCAGAGCCTGTTTTTTTATTAGTCTCTTAAGCAAGTTATACAATTCAAATCACCTCTCCCTGTCCACCCATCTGCTTGTTTTTGCTTTTCTTCCTCTCTGCTGGATTTGGTGTAGAAATCCTCATGCCTCCTCTCTCCCCTCCCTGTCCACTGCCCTAAACTCTCCCCCACCGTTCTGTCTATCCTCTCTGTCAGGGTCCAGGGGCCCCTTCTGTTCAGATGGCTCTGGGCCCACCTGTACCAGCCCCATCTGTCAGCAAAGCAGCCCCAGCATCCCACAAACCTGGTGGAGGAAATTCTCCTCTGAAGAATTGACGTCACTAGGTGTTCTCCTGAGAGTTGTGCCCTGAAAAATTAGCTACATTGAGGAAGAATAAAGGGCAGTTTAGCATGGAATAGAGGCATTCGGTCCATCGGCAGTAATAAAATACTTCTCACACACAAGGCCACATTCCAGTTTCCTGTTTTAAACATTATTTAATGGCAACCAGAATATTAAAGGAAAATAGAAATTGAAAAAGATGATACCTTCAGGCTACCTAGAGATTTTAAAATATTCACATTTTAATGCATAAGAAGATCAAGTGGATAAAATCTATTTTCTAAATCTAGCATGACCCACATATTTGCAAGATTATTTCCTCTCATTCTTATAATTCAAGTAATGTAGCAGTCTTTTTTGGAAGAAATAATTCAGTTTTTGTTTTTTTGGCACTATTTTCAAAGAAGTCAAAGACTCATACCTCCAAGGAAGCATTTCCTTCAAAGAAAAGTTTATTTCTAATATTTAAAATCCCAAGTCTTCTATAAAACATACATAGTAAAAAAGCAAGTTGTACAGTCGAGTAACACATTAAGGCTTGGCTGTTTTTTCCTGTCTGAAAGTTGATTCATATTTAACCCAGATTTGTGTGTTGAGTTAGAGGCTAAAGTGCCAATAGGGGAACAGAATGGTCACAGCCAGCCACTGTAGAGAGTATTTTGTGCCAGGACTGAACAAGGTCTAAAAATTGTTGATGGCACCTGAAACTCATACATTAGAGCCCCTGGATGCCCAAGCCGGCCTCTTGGTTCTGATGTTCCCTTGCCTGTTTCCTGTGTGTGCGGGAAGCACGGCAGCGACCCTGTTTATCTGGCCCCTGCACAACATTGTCAAGACACATTTCCATTTTCCAAGTGACTGCTGCCACTGGGCCGCAGTCTGTGCTCATTTCTCGAGTAGCTAAACCCTTTGACACTGTGGTTTTTAATTAAAATTACATTAAAGTTAATCAACCAGAAGAGGCTGCTGTAGAAGGCAGGTTTGATTGCAACCTGCAAAGGGCACGGAGGCTGCCAACTTGCTAAAGATGTGCCTGCAGATGCCAATCTGCCTGCATGAGCCCCACGGTTACAGAGCTGCTGATGAGAGGTCACTCCTGCTTGCATTTTTCTCGGGGACTGTCAAAAAAAATCGTGATGGCAGTAGCATGGCATTGAGTTGAAAATCAGACAAGCCTCTGCAAAGTGCACTGTCCCCACATTTCTGCTACTGCCCCGAACCACTGATGTGAAACTGTCACATCCCAACTGTTTCATCTTCAGATGCGGTTAGGCTCAACCAGGAGTCATTAGGTTTGCTGTTTGGGGAGGTGACAGATACTCTTAGCTGATCCTCTTCTGTGCTATAGGCTGGTTTCTGGCATATGGTGCAGTGTCTGGTTTTCCTTTGTTTTGAAGGGGAGGGAGGAAATATTTGAATGTTTCAGCATTCCCTGTTTTTCTCTAGGTTCTTTCCAAAAGGGCTTCATTGGAAAATGACTACACACAGGTTAGCATTCTGAACCAAGGGACTATCAAATAAAAATTCACATCTAAGATTATTAGTTATGTCATACTTACTAAATGTTGTAGTGGTATTGAGTCTAAAATTTAAATTTTATTTCTGATCTTATATGATTAATTTACTTAATATATCCAGGCCTTAACAAAGTACCTGACACTTGGTAAGAGATTGATTAGTTTTGGGTAAATGAAGGGGGTGCATAAATTAATGAATAAATGCATGAAGAAAATAGTGCACTGTCTATCACAACTAATTCTAGCTATGCTTTTTTCCAAAGCTACAAAACCAGCATTAGTACAAAAAGCCAGGTGCCATTTATCCTGAGTTACAGCTCAGATCTACTGATAACTGCTGCCTAAATCATTGTGTTGAGAAGCTGTATCCAAGTAACTGAGCAGAGACAGTGACTGCTGTCAAGGGCTTTGAATGCTAGCCTTGTTCTAATGGTTGGGGAGAAATATAAAGACGATGGCAGGCCCTGGCCAGGTGGCTCAGTTGGTTGCAATATCATCCCATGCACCAAAAGGTGGCAGGTTTGATTCCTGATCAGGGCACATGCCTCCACAAAACTTTCCGCAGTCAATACTTACGTGTTTTCTCTTCTAGCTTTAAACCAAGCAGAAGTTCTCTTGTTCACTAGAATGTAATTTTCTCAAGAGATAATCATTTGATGTCTCTATGTGAGTGAACCATTCAGACTATTCCCTGAATTTTGAGAAAAGGCAATAGAGGCTGAGGACCAGGGCTGATTAGGTGGACAGGCTGAGGTTCATGAAGGAGAAAAGAAAGATAAGACTGAGGCTGTCATCAGCAGCCTCTGCTATCTCCATGCCTGCTCCAGGAAAGGTCTCAAATCCTGCTACTACTCACATACACCAGCCTTAAGAATCATCTGGAAAGCTGGCAAATTCTTTTTTTTAATACTTAGCCAAGGACATGCTTAGAAGGGGAGGAGAGAGAGAAACATCAATGTGGGAGGAAACATTGATCGGTTGCCTTTCATACTTGCCCTGGCCAGGACGGAAGCAGCAACCCAGGTATGTGCTCTGACACGGAATCGAATCAGCTGAGCGACTCCGGCCAGGTGAAAGCTGGCCAATTTGCAACCTACACTAACATACTGAATTTTAAAATATCCACCTATATGCTTTTCACAAGAGACATTCCCTAGGGGATGAAGGCAAAGAAAAATTGAATATAAAAGAATGTAAAAAAATGGACCAAATACTAAGCATAACAAGCTAAAATAGCTATATGAGACAGATGTTAAGTTAGGAATTCAATTGGAGTGCTCATATATGATCAACATTCTATCCCTAGTGAGCACCTGGGAGACCACTGCACGCCCTCCAATGGTTGGAGCAAAGGGCAGTGTTTGCGTTGGGAATGGCCCTCCCCATGCTTTGACCCTGGAGGAGGTGTGAAGCTCCGGTTAGCCAGTTGAGAAGGGGCATAGGACACACAGATGCAACCATTCTCTTCCCTGAAGGGAGCTGGCCTATCTGCAACTGCTCCTAGCTGTTGGTGGAGAGGTTGAGGGAACAGGAAAAACTCTTTTTCACTTGTTTGTTTGTTTTGTTTTGTTTTACAGTATCAATACAGAGTTTTATTCTATACCATGAAGGTTTTTTTTTCAGTTACAATTTACATTCCATATTATTTTATATCAGTTTCAGGTGTACAGCATAGTGGTTAGACCATTATATACTTTACAGAGTGATTCCCCCTGATATTTCAAGCACCCACCTGGCACTATACATGGTTATTACAATATTATTGACTATATTCCCTATGCTATACTTTACATCCCTGTGTCTGTTTTGTGACTACCAACTTATAGTTCTTAACCCTTTAACCTTTACACCCAGACCCCCAACCATCTCTCCCCTCTGGCAACAACCATCAGTCTGTTCTCTGTATCTATGAGTCTGGAAAAACTCTAGTTTTTGATGAAAATTGAAAGAAAGAGTAAAGTATTGATCAATACTGTAAAATAAAATGCAATGCAACAAAACCCCACCATGACACTGTAAATAGAGTCCAAAACCATTCAATGGTGTAAATACAGAGTTGCATTATTGGAATGTTAATAATATGACTAGAGTGAGCAGAACAGCTAACCTGTTGCAAGTTCTGTGGGTTTGGGAGCCATTTTCCAATTGTGCCACATCTGAATTTGTGTTATTGCATAGCACTTGTGGGGTGTCACAGTTTGGATTCTCTAGAACAGTAGATTCAATGACAGCCAAAATCAATAGCCACATGTCACGTTTCTGAAACCCTATGACATCTGCTGGAGCAAAGATCCCACATCTGGCATGATGGCGGCAACTGGGCTGGTACTCAGTTGTGCTCATTATCATATATAGGATCCTGAGCCAAATGATAGAAAAGCACATATCACAGACAGATAGATAATTCATGAAAACTCATCACAAGCTCGTCTATAAAGAAAGCCTCAAATTTTTTTGATGCCAGATTCCACAGAGATCATTTTCTCTAGCCACAAGGCAAAATAGGTTAAAAGTAAGAAATCATTTTTTAACCTGAAAAGCCAACATATTTGCAAAATGAAAAATGCATTTCTAAGTAACTCACGAGTCAAAGAAGAAACCATGGTGGAGATTAGACAAGCCACTATGGACCATCTAAACCAATGCCTTCGTATTAAAAATGAGGAGACCAAGACCCACAGGAGTTAAGTAGCTTGCTCACTGTCGAACTGCACCTTGGTAGTAGGTAAGGGAGCAGCAGAGTGTTGTAGAGAATACAAAGATTTAGGGCACAGGCTATGGGGTGAGACTAGTTTCTACTCCTCCACCATTTGCTATCAGTTGTCAGTAATCCAGACAGAGCCAGGGTTCAAGCCCAGGCCCAAATGAGAGGTGTGGTGAGGCAGAGAATACAGTGCAGAAGCCACGAGGAGCTCCTGGAATGAAGTGGACCAAGGCAAGGGAAGGCAGATGGCCATAAGACTGGAAGGGAGCATGCACCCAGGACACTCATGGGAACCAGGAGGATCCAATAACAGGACGAAACAGCGCGCCCGTAAGTCTGGTGGCACCAACACCAGCCCTGGGAGTGGTGGTGGCAGTTTACATTTTGGCCCTCCAGGGAAGTTTAACATGAAGCCTTCCTGTGGGGTTTGTAGAGAGAATTATTCCTAATTTTTAATATTTGTGGAAATGCAAGCTTCTTTAGCAGAGAAATGCCTCTCACATAACACCACATACAGTATGTTCTCTGTATTAATTTGCTATTTGTAAACTCAGTTCACAACTATTTCTGGAGCCCCTTCTATGGGCCAGAAATGATGTTAGGTGCACAGAACTCAGCATGATTGCTTGATTAGCATGACCCTCCAAGAACCTTTGCAGCCAATCAGACAAAAATAACAAGTAACATTAAGGGTTATATTAGTTGCCTATTGCCACAGTAATACTGTGTACCGAGCAAACACCAAACCTCAGTGGCATACAAGAACAAACATTTACTTTGCTCACCGATCTGTGAGTTGGCTGGGTGGATTCTGGTGCTCTGCTCCAGGTTCTGCTAATCTCAAATGAGCTTGCTCCTCATGCATCTGCACTTACCTGGCAGGTGGGCAGGTCTAGGATGTTCTTGAGTGGGAGAACTCAGCTTGCTCCACATGGCCAGCAGGCTACTGTTCGCAGGGTGAGGGGTCTGAGGAAAAACAGAGGTCCACAAAGCTCAGTGTCAGAACTTGCATATTGTCACTTTTTCTGTGTTCTGTTGGCCAAAGCAAGTCACAAGTTCAGCCCAGCTTCAAGGGATGGGGGAATAAAATCTACCTCTTGATCAAAGGAGCTACAGTCACAGAGCAAAGAGCAAAGAGCAAAGAGCCAAGAAAGGGGTGGTGGTGGAGAATCTGGGAACATTTTTGCAATCCATCTACCAGGAGGCTGAACTGACACTTGGGCAGAAGCTATGACTAGGATGGATTAGGAATTAAAACTGATATGTGTCTTGTTAGAAGAGATAGTATTTCCTTAAAAAGCAGCATGCATTTTTCTCTTTAAAGGAATCCACACCTTCCAATAGGGACTGGCTACAAAAGACCAAGTTGATATAAGAAATAATTGATGAAGGAACATAAAAACAATTGCTGAGGTTACATGAGCTAGGATATATCTAATTTTAGACTAGAAAATCTGAATCAAATTATTCAGCATAGGAAGATGACACTTCTAATAACCAACTTGTTTTGGTTTGGTATAGAAAAAAAAATTGACAAATTAATCAATGTGAATGGCAACATATCTTAGAAAAATATTCTCATGTGGACTCCATGGCCTCAACATTTAAATAGTAGAATTATTTTAAGTACTGTTCCTTCCAGTGCAATAAATAAATAAATAAATAAATAAAGCTTCTGCTTTTTTGATGGGGTATCTGAATGATAGAAAAGTCTGGAATACACCTCATCCAGTCTTTATGAATTTAAGTCCTTTTAGGTATTGTATGTTTGACACAAAGACAGAGAACATTTATTACAGCATGAGAGAGTAGAGGCAGAAACCCTTACAAGAGTAAAAAGGCACAAGAAATGTAATTTTACTTGTAGCACACAAAAGCTATACTATAAACAAATCTTGAAGATGCCATCAGCCATCTGTCTAAGAACAAGGATTCCACAGGCTCAGCCTGTACATTTTAAAACAGCACATTTTAACTGATTTGACAATACATTTAAATGATTTGACAATACATTTAAAGCTCCTGATAACCAAGACTTATGGTTTGAGGAACAAATTAAAACATGTCTATATTTTCAGCAATAAAACAACACATAATGAAATTTTGCGTGAATTCTTGCACATCTGTTGAAGCTTTGCCCCACTCCACACCTGTAAGAAATAAAAGTTATGGAATAAGTTGTAAAAAAAGAAATGCTTATGCAACTCTTTTTCATGAACAACAGCAAACTGTATTATCGACTTAATTAAGAAGTCTGTTAATGCTGGTGTTAATAAACCTGGCATATTTTCAATTTAGATTGACACTATTCAAACTGATACCTCTCAGTAATAAAACATGTAACAAAATCTGGATGAGAACACTATCTAATTTAAGCTTTTATTACTTGAAAATAATGGAGTCAATTACAGATGTTCCATGATAGAATTATATATTTTTTTCATAAAACTATTTTACTTAGGAAGCCAAGATGAAATAATGGGCTATGTACCATTTACCTCCTGGCTAGAAAATAATCACTAACACCCTTATCCATGATATAAAAGTTTTAAATAAGCAAATTTACTTCTTTAAGGATGTGTATATGCACTGTTAGAATTTCAAAACCGAACTATTGATTTATTGTTACTTTCACTCCACTCCTTTAGCAGATATTTATTGAGTCCTACTATGTGTCAGGCCCTCTTGTAGGGGCTGGGAAACATGGAACAAGACAGACTGAGACGCCACTCTCAGGTGGTTTACAGTCTAGCAGCTTTATCATCAGAATTTAATGGGCCTTATCAGAGAATGACTGGACCACTCTAGTGACACACTAGCTTCTTGAAAAACTAGGGTGACTTAAAATACAAATTTTGATAAAGGCTCAAGTATTTCTAGAGGGTTCTATCAGAGGAAATCATGTCAGTTAGCAGCTCCCTGCCTCTCCAAAATGAGACAAGAATGTCTTCAACCCCCCGCCCCCACCTGCACCACCAATTCCTTTGTTTTCAAAAGTACAGAGCAGTACCTAAAGTTTTCTGGATTGAGGCAAAGAGAGGATGGTTTATATTCTCAGAGACGACACAACTTTCAGGCCCCTGAGTTCTAGAAGTTTCTTCTGTTCCACTCACTTCACTACACAAAACTCAGTCCTCTTTTCTTTTTTGTTAATCCTCACCTGGGGGTATTTTTTCCACTGATTTTTTTAGAGAGAATGGAAGGGAGGGGGAGAGACACACACAGAGAAACATCGATGTGAGAGAGACACATCGATTGGTTGCCTCCCGCGTGGACCAGGGATCGGCCTACAACCAAGGTATGTGCCCCTGACTGGAATCAAACCTATGACCCTTCCGTCCGAAGGCCAACGCTTTAACCACTGAGCCAAACCGGCCAGGGCCCCTTCTTATTTCCTACAACAATCATGCACATTCTTTCCTTAAACTCTCCCTGTTCCTCACTGCTCTCCAGGCACCCTGACCCACTTTCTATTGAGCCCACTAAGCCAACTTCTTCCTCAAAGGCCTTTCCACCTGCTGTCCCCTCTGCCTAGAGCACTGTTTTCCTGGTACCTGCACAGATTTCACCCTCACCAGTTACTAAAATTCTATGACATACCCAAAAATCTATTATATTTTTTACCAATCTGACCAAAAAAAAAAAAAAAAAAAAGTATAATTTTGATTCATTTACACCAGATGGCTCTTGTTGTGTTGGCTGTTGTCATTTTTTAAAAATTTTATTTGACTATCTAAGAGAAAAGAGATCAGTGCCCCTGACCAAATAGTCAGGTACTACATGTTTTGAAAATTTTTGTGGCACGCCCATTGAAAATCGCTGCTTTGGGTCATTGCCGGTCAGACGGGGGCACTGCTTCATGTCACCTTCCTCTGGAACCCACCACACCCAAAATTGCTGGGCTCACAGGAAGGGAATAGAGCTCCCCAGGTCTCCCACCGGCGACCGCCTGCTCTAGCCGGGGAAGGACAGTCACAGTCGCCCCCTGATGGGCAGAGATACTTGCAGGGCCCCCTGCGGACGCCTGAAACTGCGGAGAGACAGCTACAAAGACTGCTTTCACCTGTACACACATACCTATGATAAAGTTTAATTTATAAATCAGGAACAGTAAGAGATTAACAACAATGACTAATAATAAACTAGAACAATTATCACAATACACTGTAATAAAAGTTATGTGACCCTGGGGGGTCTCCCTTTCAAAATATCTTATTGTACTATAGTCACCTTGCCACATAACGGAAGGACTTTAACGGCTTCTCCTGGGCGTATCGGAATTGCCAGCCTCATCACTCTTGCTCCTTGCGGCCATTATTAAGTAAAAGAAGGGCGACTCAGACACAAGCACTGCGACAGGATGGCAGCTGCTCTGGTAGGAAGCCAGCTCCTAAGTGACTAACGCGAGATTTGAAGAGGGCGTGGAGACGCTGGACGAAGATTCGCCTCTCGCGAGGGACGGCGCGAGATTTCATCCCGCCGCTTGGAACCGCGCGAGAGTTCATCCCGCTCCTGAAAGCCGAGTGGGAAACTGCTCAGGACGGGGCCGCCATTTAATATGGGAACTGCTTATTTCTGGGATTTTGCATTGAACGTTTTCAGACCTCAGTGGGCCTTGGGTAACTGAAACCATAGACAGAGAAACTGCGGGTAAGGAGGTTTACCATCCCCTGCCCCACCGAGGGAAGTCAGGTAATGCAGCACTACCGCCGTCCTGAAGACTGCAGAGGGGAAGTGTTTGGTGAATAGCACCAAAGACTTTTGTGGTGGCTGAGCATTGATCCCCAGAGAGAATCAGATCCTAATCCCTGGAACCTGTAACTGTTACCTTATTGGAAAGGGGCCTCTGCCGATGCGATTAAGTTAAGCATCTTGAGCCGGGGAGATTATCCTGCATTATCCAGGTAGGCCCTAAGCGACACAAAGTGGATCTGTATAAGAGAGGCTGTGACGTTGTGATTTATAATAATAAACATTTATTTGGTCTTTGTCTCTGTTCCTGGCAGAGAGCTCCTGACACCTTTGGAATTTCCTGTGAGAAGAGCAATAAATGTGTCTTTTGTAACAGTAACGAGGTGACTTTTGGAAAGCTCCTGTTTACCTAAGGATGGGGGCTGGTTGCAGGAACAAACCTCGTGATTAGAGGAGTGGGGTTTCCACTTCCCTGGACAAGAGAGGGGCTGTAGATTGAGTTTGATCACCAATAACCAATGCGTTATATGAATCATGTGTAAGTAATAAAGCTCCCACAAAACCCCAAAAGGACAGGGTTTGGAGAGCTTCTGGGTTGATGAACATATGGAGGCGCTGGGAGAGGAAGTGGGAGCTCAGCACCCCTTCCCATATACTTTGCCTTATGTGCCTTTTCCATCTGGCTGTTCCTGAGTCATATCCTTTTATAGTAAATGGGTGATCTAGTAACTAAAATGTTTCTCTGAGTTCTACGAGCCACTCTAGCAAATTAATCAAACTCAGGCAGGGGTCAGTCAGAAGCACAGGTGACAGCCTGGACTTGTGGTTAGCACCTGAAGTGGGGGGCACTAGTGGGCATGGTAGTCTTGTAGTACTAAGCCCTTAACCTATGGGAACGGATGCTATCTCCAGGTAGAGAGTGTCAGAATTGCTCTTAATGTCTCATGGGTCAGAATGATGTCACATGATTAACTCTACCAGCAAGGGAGGCTGGGAAGGCGTCTCCAAAGTGCACAGCCTCCGTCACAAGAGGTCGGGGTGGCTGCTGGAGAGGCACTGAGTGTTTGCCACAAATAGCACTGAGCATACATAGTCTTTCAGTATCTGCTTTTTAATAAAGCATTAAGGTTGAGAATGATTCTCACCTCCCCGCCCCCAGTTAAAATTTAATATTGATCTGTGAGGTTTTTGTGCCTTATGTTTCTGTCACTTCTTCTAACAGCCCTGATCCTACAACGGCTGGGACATTGTAACAAACATGCTTTGGAAATTGACCAAGAAATGCTGGATTGCTTTCAGGACGAAGTGATGGCATTTAATTTTCTCACCTGGAAAGAACTACAACTCCAGAAGAGACTATTTCTCCTTGTATTACCGATGGGTCCACTGGCAACCTTTAGGCCAAAGCTGTGAATATATATTTTCTGTCAGATTTCCGTGTCTGTACTGAGGACCCGGCCTGAGCCTGAAACTGCTTTTGTCCAGGGTAACTGCAAGACCAGCCAGACTCCTCATGTAGCCTCTCTGTGGTCAATAAAGCAGCAGTTCCGTTACCGTTGTCCAAATGGCAAATGAGAAGTGATGGTTTGTGTGTAGGGTCCTATCTGGAGAAGAAGAGGAAGAGGCAGTGCTTCTGACAGCTGTTCACACCTTTCCTGCACAGCTGGGAGACATTTGCTGGATTCCCCAGCCTGGGCTGCTTTCTGGCACTTAGGTAAGTTAAAAACCCTGAGAGCCTCCAAGGTAAGCTGGATTTCTATCATACACATTTAGCAGCTAAGTCACCAAAAGTCACTTTCAAATATTCATGCAAAGCTGCATCTTTACCCGAGGTCAAGAGTTCAGTAGAAGTTTATGAAAAGGGAATTGTCGACAGGAGGCAAGGAAAGAGGGAGAAAATACTGATAGATTATCTCTGTTCAAAAGCTGCATTCTTTTTGAGGGAGTTTGTGCTCAGGAAAGTAGATATGAGATAGTGCTGGAATAAATAGTGTGGAATATATTGTTGAAGGATGGACATAAATAGTATTTTTATGTATGTTGATTTCTACTCCTGTCACCTTATTAAGTGGGTGGGAAGCAGGTTAGGATGGCCAGAGAAGCTATGAAATTGTATTAAGAATTTGAAACTTATTATGTAAATAGCCCACATTTTCTAATGCTTTCTTCGCTATGCCTATCTTCAGTAGTCTTGTCTGCCTCTCTCAATGGCTGTCAACTGATTTTATGGAAAAGTTATATATAAAATCTGTTTAAACCAAAATCTGTTTAGTAGAAAAACATCTAGTCTCATTGTGACTTTGGTCAAAGCTATCTTGAATCAGATGCCTGCAAGATTTTTAATAAATAATTTTAAAATCTTGTGTTATTTGAATAGAGAGGTATAGAAAAACCAAAACAGAACTTCAGAATAGAAGAGGCTGGATTCTAGCCCCACCTCATGACTCCTTAACAATGATTTCAGTCATGTCATTTAACTGTGGGGTTTATAGTCCTGTCCTATTAGTTGTATTGGGAAAGTTAATCATAAAAAAATTTAATTTTTCTCAATATTGAGTGAACTATTAACAGCTTTTGATTCCATAACTTTATTCCAGAAGGAATCCCAGGTTGCCCTATGAGCCAGTTTATAGGATGTTGATATCGATCTCAGATTTTAAATGTTTTATTTGAATCTGTGTAGCAATATCAGAATGGATTTTGAAAGTGTCAATTCTACTTTTTAAAGTGACTGAAAAGAGGATTGTGTTTAGACATCTTCATTTATAGCTGAGACCTAAATAATTTAACCCTGCTTACTTAAATGGCCTATATATTCCCTCCTGCCCCAACATATATAAAATTTTTAAAAAGACATGCACCCTCCTTTATGTTGTTGATACAGTCTTACTATTACAGTATAAAGATGGACTTACGAAGTAATGACACCTGCTGCCTAGTTGCCAGTTTGAAAAAAGGGAAAAAAGAAGTCTTTCTCAAAGAGACCATACTTTTAGCATTTAGATCTGTGGTGTCTGTATTTTCTAGAACTGGGGGATCCTGAGCTCGTGGCTAGGAAGACTAAGAGAGAGACAGATGAAGCTCCAGCCTCACCCCACCCACTAAAGAGGAGCATTTTTTTCCGGTGGTGGTTTTATTTATCTGGAGCTATATGTTGCCAATATTTAAAAACAAGTCATTTTACATAAAAAGCTGGATTTTGGGGTCTTGACGATTGGGGAGTACTGAAAACATTGGGATCACATTTCCACAGACATAAGTCAAAGGGAACTAGGTACTGGCTGCCCCTCTTTAGGAAGTCACACAGATTCTAATTTGTCATGTCCCCACTACTTTCTGTTTCTTTTATCCACCTAGATGCATTCACACATTTATTTCACTTGCTTCACACTTGAGGGCATTTTGGGTGGTGACCCCTGATCTCCACATTTAAAACCTGTGATATTGTGATATAATGAGAAGTATAAATGTGGTCTTCATCCACATTTCCTGGCACTTAGTTTCTACAATCCTTGTAATTTCCCATGTGATTTGAGTCATAGGGGCATCTTCTGTTATAATTAGTTTTTGTTCCCGGTTCCTGAAATAGCTCCAGATCGATAAATGTGAAATGTGTGTCCTATTCATGGCAAGCTCCTTTCAAACACACCTGAGTTTATGTAAATAGGTTGATTTTTTGGAAAGCCCCCAGCCACGTGATGGGGGCTGGTTGCTAGGGAAAACAACGCTGTGATTAGAGAGTAATAACTTTCAGCCTAACTTCCCCCTCACCTCCTGGGAAGTGGGAGGGGCTGAAAGTTGAGTCAATCACTAGTGGCCAATGATTTACTCAATCATGCCTATGTAAAGAAGCCTTCATAAAACCCCCAAAGGATAGTGTTCAGGGAGATTTTGAGATGGGTGAACACATGGAAGTGCTGGAAGGTGGCATACTCACAGAAGGCATGGAAGCTCCGCGCTACTTCCCCCATGACTTGCCCTATGCATCTCTTCCATTGGCTGTTCCTAAGTTGTATTCTTTTATAACAAAACAATGATCTCATAAGTAAACTGTTTTCCTGAGTTCTGTAAGGTATTCTAGTAAATGACTGAAATGAGGAGGAGGTTGTGGGAACCTCCAGTTTATAGCTGATCAGTCAGCAGCACAGATGACAGTCTGGACTTATGAAATTCAAGAAGTCTTGTGGGACTGAGCCCTTAATCTGTGGGATCTGACAGTATCTCTGTTAGATAGAATGAGTTGAATTATAGGACATCCAGCTGGCATCTGAGAATTACTTGATGTGTGGAGAAGACCCATACATTTGTTGACCAGAAGTGAAGTATTCTGTGAGTATAGTGTTCTTAGTGTACAGAGAACGAAAAAACAGAGTATTGTTTCCTTAAAACACCAAAAAACATGTACCTCATAACCATTACATTCTGACATGTCACCCAAGAAATGTTCCTACTCAAAATTAAACTTTCTGTGTTAGCTACATTGAATCTTAAGCTACAGAACTCGGTATCTACAATCAAGGGCTTGTTTCAGCATTTGGACAGATCCAGGGAGTTTGGCCTGCATTATGCTTTGTCACATTTTGAGAGGAGGAGCTGGTTCTCTCTAGGGATAACTTCAGGTAGAACCAGGAGGGCACAGTTTTCTTATCACATATCTAAGGATAATTGATTGCAAATATGCTTTTAAACAATAGTACAAAGATCCTCCACCCATCTATACTCTATAGTGGTCTCATACTGGAAATCTGTCTAAAAAAGAACATTTCAAACTTATTTTTACCATGACCTTCAGTAAGAAATGTATTGGGCCACATGTACCTGCAAACACACACACACACACACACACACACAAGTTCTATGTTATAACACTTGCCCTTACTAAATACAAATATTCTATTTCCTATTCAAATCTATTGTTTCATTTTTTAAAGTGCTATTCATGACTTACTATATTGATTTTACAACCCTTACTAAGTTATAACATGCAATTTGAAAAGCATGGATTTAAGAGATATGCTGTTAAATTATCTCCCAGATTTTTAAAGTTCTCTGTCCATGCCAGTTAAGTCATAAGAATAACATGTATAAGTAATAAATAAATAAATAGTTCTAAGGTAAAGTATTGAGAACAACATCCCTGGTTAGGTGGTATTTAAGCTGAAACTTGAAGGATGAGGCAGAGTTACCTATGCAAAGAGGCAGAAAAGGATGTCCTAAGAGAAGTGATAGCAAGTACAAAGGGCCTGAGGCAGGGAAGCGCTTGGTGTGTTAGGTCAGGATGACCGAGGCTTGGTTCAAAGGATTAAAACCTGTTGTGATATTGAAAACACTGCCGCAGTTTGGAAAATGAAGCACTTCATAGATGATGATAAAGGGCCTGGATTTCATTTAATTTGCGGTAAGAGTGCTTTAAGAGCTTTGAGTAGGAGAATGATCTAGTCTGATTCCAGTTTTGGCTGCTGTGCAAAGAATGTGTTGAAGGGGAGCTCATAAAGGAAGCTGGGAGGACTGGTAGGAGGCTACTGCAGGGTACAAGATGAGAGGTGATGGTGGCTTGGACCAGGTGGCAGTGGTGGCAGTGGAAAAATGGGTGAACTTGACCTATGTTTTGGAGAGTAAATGAACAGGAATTGCTGGTTGACGGGATGTGAGGGAGTAGTGGATAAAAGGAGTACTCAAAGACTACTCCCAGGTCTCAGGTATGATTAACTGAGTGGATGCTGGTACCGTTTACCGTGGTCCAACGGGGAGAAACGAGGTTGTGTGGCAATCAGCGGGAGAAGAGAGCGCCGTGGTTCATTCTTGGCATGCTGAGTTTGAAATCTATGAGCCATGCACAAAAATGGGATTTGGCAGAGAAGTTTTAGTCTGGAGACATAGACTAGCATTGGCTAAAGTTGGAATGTCAAGCCTTAGTTAGGGAACGTAGACAGAAGAGACAGAGGAACTCAATCAAGGATCAGTGATACTCCAACAACAGGGGTTGGAGTAAAGCAGGAAAAACCAGCAAAAAACAATTACTGAGAAGGAGCGAGCAGCTGGAAAGGAAGAGAGAGCACAAGGAGAGTGTGATGTCACCAAAGCCATCCAGGTCAAAGAAGCTGTCGACTTGGTTAAATGATGCAAAGCAGACAAGTAAGGTGAGGGTAGAAAAACAACCCTACGGTTTTGCAAACTTAAGTCCCTGGAGAGCTGAACAGAATGGTTTCCCTGAATGGTACAATGGGAGCCAAATGGAAAAGGGTTGAAGAGCAAAATGTGGGGAGGAAAAACGGTGGTGACATGTGCAGGGATTCACCAAGCTTCTCAATAAGCAGCTGTACACATCTGCTTCGAGCTCCTTGGACTGCTGACAGCATCGTAAGAGTATGAAGTTGGGGAATATGGCTTTACTGTTTACCTTATCTTTAGGATCCCTTTCAAATGGAATACATCGGCCTTTCCCTTGGTTCAGTCATTACCCATATTTTCCATCCAGCTATTCTTTTCAAAAAACAGGCTTTCAACTTGGCTGTGATCATTCTGTCTGTCAGTGTGCTTCAGGGCCTGAGGTTATCTCAAGATGGTGTGTTGGAATCTGTACAAGTTTCATTTATTTAAAACTTGGACCTGGTAAAAGAGTCTCCTGAGATATAACACCTCCCTCCCCTGGCAGGATTGGGGAGGGGAAACAAATCATACACGGCAAATATCATTTACACCATTCTAACACATCCCTAGCACTCTTACCAAATACTAATGAAGGGGGAGAATGCACATGCAGTATAGATGTTCATAAAATGAGAAATATATAGTCATTTTAAGGATATATAATCCAGTGAAGAAGTTGCAGGAGAGCTACTGACCCAATAATCATTTTTAACTTGAAGAGAAACCAGTATTTAGAATTTCAAGACCTAAAAGTAAAATGAATTCTATACCTCCAAACAGGAAAAAAATGCTATTATTTTGCATCTTTCAGTAGCTAAGCAACTATTCTCTGATAATAATGAATGAATGGCATCTCATCTCATTGCAATTATGGAGTTGTAATGGTTAGACTTCTGAAGTTCTCATTTTAGGAATTCTGGATCTAGCCAGAACATTGCAATTTATCCCAACCACAAATCAAGTCCATTTTCTGCTAAGAGAAGAATCTTATATCTTGAGCCCCTGATTGCTGTACTATGGAATTAGAGGAGTTTCAGCTACAAGGAATCCCAGACTCATCTAAAGCAAGTTCCCACCTAAAGAACAGGGATCATTCCAATTCCGCTTGAATATTTTATTATGGTGCACTCACTGCCACACAGAACCACTACCAGTTTGAAGTAGATCTAATGGAAAATTATTATGATTTCAATTCTGTTCTCTTCCCATATATCGCAACACTAAAATATTTAAAAGAAATGATAAAACCTCTTCATTGAAATGTTGTCTCTGCAAGGAAAATAACAGTAACAAATAATTGTTACCATTGTTTTGAGTATTTATGACATGTGCCTGTGAAAATTAGTTGACATTTAGTAAGTTAAACATCTAAACAAAATGTGCTTTGAAGTTGGTATTAAACTTCCAATATCACATAGGAAGTTTACCCACCACCCCCCTTCCCTCGGACAGGCAATCACTCTAGTGAACTATTTGCCAGACATTTATTAGAACAACATCTAACATCCTGACCTAGGCTGCCAGGGTTCTGATGAAATGTCCTATGCTACCCCCAAAAATATAAATCCCAAAGCAAGCAGTGCCACAAAAGTGAAAGTAATTGCCAGTGAGTCAGGTAAACAACCATATTTGTGATGCCTAGAGTGCCATGCCCTGGGGCATGCCTAGAGTGCAACGTCCCTCTGCCTGAACTCACCACATGGGGCACCAACCATGACCTGGCCTGCACCCCCACACAGTGCCAGCTGGTGCATTCAAAACCCTCAGGAAACAGGCCTTCACCCTTGGAGAATGCAGTCACTATAGAAAACACACACTGAGCACGTAAAGCAGACTTAAGGGTACCAATGGATCTACAATTTAACATGAGTATATCTCCATAAAGAGATGAAAATCAAAATATTGTGAAGTTTCTAATAGTCCTTACATGGCCCAATAATAATAATAATAATAATAATAATAATAATAAAATTAACCAAACAAACAATAACAGCAAAACAGCCAAGGTTAATATCAATCACGTAGAACTGCCTGGAGTAGAACTTTGAACCAAAGCTCTAAGATGGACAGAAATAGGTTTGATGGAGGGGAAAGTAAAAACATCCAAAGATGACAGACAATATGAATGAGAGCACAAAGATGGAACTGAAAAAACACCCCAAAAAAACAGACTTGGAAAAAGCAAGTAGACTCATCAGGCTTGAACCAACAAAGTTTTAAGAAGTGTGAGGGAAGAAGAGAACGTTGATGCAGGTTATTGAATAAAAGAGTCACTATTTCAAATTTTACATACGAGGCAAAAGGAAGCCACCAGAGATTCTTTTGCAGGTAATTGACACATTTCCATGTTACTACTGTGATATGGAGGAAAAGTACACTTAAAGTCCCACTCACAGACTTTCTTTTTAAGTCTGCCCTCATTAATAACTTAGCATCTTCTGCAATATTAAACTCTTGAACTATTACCAATTCTCTAGTGGAAGACCTGGTAGGAAACACAGGAGTTTCAAGATTTCCATGACAATATATTTGGATATCTGTCATCCTACTCTGCAAATCTCAGTTTCTGAAAAAATCACCCTGAAAAAGAGTGTTCTCAGAAATTTTGTGTAATCATTGACATACTGAAATGTCATGGTCAAGATGTTAGGCTCAACTGGTATTAACACCATTTTTTTTGACAAACTGAACATGAAGAAACTGTTCTTTCTCAGTCAAGATGTTTTCTCTGTTTGCTGGGATGATTTCAGAAGTCCTTACTGTGAATTCCGAGGGAAAGACTGTAAGTGTGGTTACAGCTGCTTTTTAAAAGGCGCAGTTATCTTGTATCAATGATAGCTATGTACTTTATGCCTTCAAATCCTCACATGAAAAAGGGCCCATACACTTATTCATGACATACCTAATTCATTTCATATCATAACCTGTATAGACATACACTTTATAGTTTCATATTTCCCAGATTTGGGTCTACAAGTTTAGTTATTTGTTCATTCTCTAATTAGGGAGTTTGATAAAAATTGGTTAATAAAATTTGAGATTATTTTCTTGATCCAGTTTTGCTTTGTTTTTAATTAATTTTTATTATATAGTACATACAAATAATCTTAGATATCAAAGAATGCTTAAAGGCTTCTAACAAAAACACAGCAGTCTCTTAATGCCTCTCTCCCCAATTCCTCACTCCTGTGCCCAGAGTAAATCATTTTCAGCATTTTTGTTGTTTTCTCTGGCTTTTACATCAATATTTTAAAATAATATATATATAACTGTTTTCTCCCCATTCTGTCTAGAAACCAGACAGAATCGCTGTTGCCCAGATCAGTGTTATTCTAATTCTTGCTCTTTTTAATGTGACCCATCTTTCTTAGTATCTTTTTTTGTCCCTAATGTTCTGTTTCACAATTATGTGCCATATAATTTATGATTTCTTCATCTCTTTCTGTATTCATATTTTCTTTGAATTAAACATCTCCTAGTTTCATTAGCAAGAGAATTTGCTTTTTTGTTTCTTCCTGTTATTGTTTGAAGATGACGTTTGAAGTTGAGAGGTCAAAATATATCTTTATTAGGCAACCTTGAAATAAAAATTTCCTGAAAAGTGATGGAAGAATTGATCAATTTGTGATTGATGAGGACTGCACAAGTTAAAAAAATTTTTTGATTGATTTTAGAGAGAGAGAAAGGGAGAGAGATAGAAATAGATAGATGATAGGTAGGTAGGTAGGTAGGTAGGTAGGTAGGTAGATAGATAGATAGATGATAGATAGATAGATAGAGATAGAGAGAGACAGAAACAGTTAGAGGAACGTCATTTGTTTTGTTCTACTTGTTCATTGGTCGATTATTGTATGTGCCCTGACCGGTGATCAAATCCACAACCTTGGCATATCAGGATGATGCTTTGAACAACTGAGCAACCTGGCCAGGGCCAGGACTACATAAGTTTTAGATTAGCATTCTCCAGTAAAAATTTTTGAGATGACAAGAATATTCTATTCTGGGCTGTTCGATGTGGTGACTGATAGTCCCATGTGTATACTGAACACTGAGCAATTTAACTTTTTATTTAGTGTTAATTATTTTAAACCTTTAATACCTACATGTGGCTAGTGGCTACTGTGTTGGACAGTACAATTTTAGACAGCAAATAAGATGAGAAGCCAAACCAAGACTCAGGCCAGGTAGATGGCCATTTCCAACCTGGCTACAGATTTAGTCTTTTCTCACTCATAAATAATAAATGTAATTCCCAAAGTACTATACTGTACTTTACACTTCTATGGAATTATGGAGTCTATTTAATGCTGGGAGGTCAATATGTGATCTATTTATATCCATATAGGGTGCTCAACGGAATGTCCAATTATTTTTTAACATCTCTAGGAGAAAAATTACCAGAGTTGATTGACTACAAATGACCCCCACCCCACCAAACTATGAATGAACTCTCCTACTGTATTTATGCACTAATTAAATTTCAGATGAAATGTGCTAAAAATAAGTTTTTAGTTTGAGAATAATTAAGTCCTCTAATGGCATTTACTCAAGAATCCGTTGTCCTCATTCACTATCCTAAGAACAGATAATCTGCGTACAGAAGGTCATTGTTTGTTCTATTTGTTATAACCAAGAGGCTTATATCTAAGCATCTAGCCATTAAAATGCTAAATCATTGGGACATAGAATTCAGTAAAGGGAAAACAATCAGAGTGATCACTTCATAAATTATGTAAATATCTAATCATTATGTTGTACACTTGAAATTAGTATAATATTTTATGTCAACTGTAATGGTAAAATATAAAAAAAATTAAAGGAGGAAAAACAGAGTTTCATTTTAAGCTCAAAAGAACAGACTATTTTTGTGGATTCTAATTCTCAAGTTAGTGAGTAGTGAGTAGTTTCAGAGTAATTAGAGTTCGTATCCAGCCTGCTGTAACTCAGAAATTTTCTTGTCTCTGGAACTAAACTTCAAGGAAACACAGGTAAAAGTTGAAAATCACATCACGTTATGTCTATCCGATTTTTCCATGGATTGATCAGCGGTGGAATGACAATGATGAGAGACTTGTTCCAGAGGCTTGCTTTCCCTACGTAGATTATTGGCCCGAGAAACCCAGACTTGCAGTTTGTTGAAGAGTGAATTGGGATAATGTTAAGCTAGGATTCCCATCAAATTGGTTATTCCACACCAGGAGGGGCATGAAAAGTTGCTCTTCTATTTGTTACAGGAAAAACTGATCCTCTGATAAGATCATATCCATGGAATACTAGTTGATTACACTGCTCTTCAGTAAAAATTTCTAATCACAGTTCTGTTGTTTACAGTGATCATTTTTGGTACAAAAGGAAACAGAAATAGCTCAAATCCTTTTTGCATCATCAGTGCCTCGCTGGTACTGAGTGTTTTGATGAGTCTGTGTCATGTGTATGTTACAGCTGAAAGGCTGAATATTTGTTAGTTCCTGCAATTAAGAAATGTGACCTAATACCTGAATTTCTAAATTATTGTTCTATTGTGAAGAGTAATAACTGGTTGGTCTAAATAAAGGTTTATGTCTAAATCCCAGCAAAATATGGCCTAAGCCTGGTCCCTGTGCCATGTGTAAATCAGGCAGATTTGTGAAACCCAAGTGTTCTCCGTGTACTGAAGGATACTAATGACTTTAATGAGTGAAACGTTGTGCTTAAAGCAAACTGATTAACCTTGACAACAAAAGTGTAAACAAGAGTCTAATGAATATTAATTTTTCTTCTTTCCTGCATTAGCTGTAGCTGTGGACTGATTAGCTCTGACACCTACATGGTCAAATTAACAAACGCATTTGTAGGACAGTTTTCATTGTTTATAGTATCAGAAATACTTCTGAACTTTTGGAGGTTGTTAATAGCAAGTCGTCATCATTTCTTAGAAATTTACCAGATTACCTTTAAAACAACCATGTATATAAACTCCCATATTGTAGGAGATGCGTATTTGGAGATGGGTTGCAAATAGTTCCAGTGATGTATAATGAAATTTCAGAGGCTACACCAAAATGTAATGATGATTCCATTATTAGATTTCCACCTGAGCTGGGTTACTGAGCAGCAGCATTGGTTCAAGGGCAGGCTTGATACATCCAGAGCTGCCATATTGAACTAAGTGCCATTTCCCATTGTGCCCTTGCCATCTGTATAATGACATCAAAGGAGACAAGGCAGGAGCAGATGGCACCAATGGCAAACAAGAGCAAAAGTCACACCCCCAGCATGCTGCTGAGTAATGAAAGTGAGGTGATACACAGGCAAAGAGCAGAAGGAAATTAAGAAAGGGTCATGGTGATGCTTTGGACTGCTTAGCTCCCACCATCATTACAGGAGCAGCGTATCCCACCCATTCCTGCCCCCTTCTCGTGGGAAATGCTCTCCCTCCATTCCTAGCAAGTGCTTCTAGCAGGGGCTGTCATGTTTTTACAGGATCCCAATCTCCTTGCCATAGTTGATTGTTTCAGGAGGTTGGTACCTGATCCAGTCTGGGCCCATTTTTCCGAGAATTTGAACTAAGTTAAGAGAGAGAGTCCTTTTTCAATGGTGGCAAGAAAAACCAATTGAAAACCTATGAGCTGTCAGTAGTGATGTTTCCAGCCAGGAGGAGAAAACTAGTCTACAATTAGAATAACCAGTAACACCAACATGAAGTGAGAAGCACACAAGATATTTGAGGTTGAGTTTCAGAGGGTAAAAAAAAAATCTCTGAAATGAAAGGGAAATGGAACTCAGACATAACTGCTTCTATCACTCCCTGCTTATGCAGGTAAAGGTATAAACTGTATTATTCAACCTTGGTAGCAACAGTCAAAACTGGCCAGGGCAGCGCTAGGATCACTTGCTTCCCCCACCTAAACCCATAAAGGAGCTGGGCTGTTTTCCAGTTAGCCACGTTTTCCACAATAAGGGAAATAATTTGGCGTTTGCCCACTGATTCTGGTCCCAATTTCACTCCATTCAGAAAGCTTATTCAGGATACCTGAAGTGTTTCCTTCTCTTAATCCTCTTAACTCTCCAAAACACTACCATAAATTTATCCTTAGAGATCATATCACTGAGACAGTGGGGTTCTTTGTTGTATGCATAATGTGGGTGATCTCTGCTGAGGGAATAGTAATTGGGGAGAGAGGTAGTAGGCAAGACAAACATTCAAGGAATCCATATTGATTAAATTATTTTATAGTAATGATAATATTGTAATAATGATAATAAGTATCAAGTTCTCTTCTAAATACTTTACATATATTCATTTAATTCTGGCAACAACCCTAGGAGGTAAGCACTGTAATTATAGCTGTTTTATACATGAGGAAACTGAGATATGGGCAGATTAATTTTCTTAGTGTCAGGTGACTGATAATTGGCAGGTCCTAGATGCTAGCCAAGTAATCTTGAATCTGTCCTCTTACTTATTTATTTATTTTTTAACCCAAGGATATTTTTTCCCCATTGCTTTTCAGAGAGAGTAGGAGGGAGGGAGGGAGAGAGAGAGAGAGAGAGACATCGATTGGTTGCCTCCTACACTCACTCTGACTGGGGCTGGAGATCAAACCTGCAACTGAGGTATGAGCCTTTGGCTGGAATCGAACCTGGGACCTTTCAACCTGTGAGTCAGCGCTCTAACGGTTGAGCAAACTGGCCAGGGAGGATCTGTCCTCTTAACCAATATACCCTACTGTGACTAATAGAAAGAGAAGTCACTCATGTAATGATTGTGTTATTAAAACTAAGTTAATAAAGACTTAAAACTTTTTTCATAAATTTGGAAAGGCATACACCAAATAGTAGCAGTGAAAATTAATTTTTAAGTATTGGGGATAATTTTTATTTTATTTATTACTTTATTATTGTTATTAACTTTTTCTAAATGACATGATTTCCTTTTGCAATAAAAAATTTCCTCTTTTAAGGTTACATAGTTCAGACGATCTTCTGAGACTCCATAGTATCACAAGGGAACATTCTGCAAAGCTTGCAGCAGCTTCCTTTCCAATTGGTAACAGAGTGGTTCTTTTCCATGGTGATTGGCAACAACAGTTAGATTTTTGCAGAGATGTTGCACATGTGTTCTCCCCTGCTTCCCACCCCTGCACAGCATGCTGTTTAAGAAGGTGTATGTTATACCAAGTAAATATGAGCGTGGATGTAATAAGGTTGGTATCAGAATGACGCTACAAAGTGTGGGCCATGAGAAATTTCTCATGGTACAGTGAGTACAACATCTATAATTTCTGTCTGGGAACAGTCATGCCTAACTAAGACCAATAGGAAATGGCAGCATGGTACTGTGAAAAGAAGTTGAGATTGAGACAGCAGGCTATACCCCATTAGAAATCTTTTTTTTTTTTTAATCCCAACTGTCTCAGATGGTGTCACCTTGTGTAAACCGTTAACCTCTTTGGCCTTTAGTTTTCTTGTAAACAGCTGCCAGTGTTATAATATTCCATGGTTAGATGCTCATAGAGTTGGTCATGTCTATAGAACTCACTTGTGTACTTTTGATTAAAAGTGAAATTTCCTAAGCAATCAAGAACTGAAATTTCCCATCTTTTGGACAGATATATAACACTCCCTCAGGATAATAGGTTGCCATGGCTGTTAAATGTGTTCCTTTATCTAAATGAATGTCAAATATACACATCCAAAAAGGCAGGGCTGTCTGGTGGTAGTAACCCAGGAGACATGAGAATTTCAGGCTTGGTACCAACAGTACAATGGATGTCAGTTTTCAGCTCACATGTGAAAGCAGCATTTAATATGGATAGCTTCAAGTCAATGATTTCTGACAGGGATTCTAGCAGGAAAAAAAACCAGACAAGTATAAAAATTAATTTCTGCCTGAAGATAGTTCATTGGGAATAAGATGGCCTGTATTTTAAAAAGTTTGTTTATCCCTCTAAACAGAACATTGTAAGTCAAAGGAATCCATTCTCAAAACATGGGAAGTGCACATGGGCACCAGGGAACTTTTGGGGGTGTTAGGAATGTTCAGTTTCTTGTTTGCTGTGGTGGTTATGTGGATGCGCACATTTGTGAAAATGTTGAACCATATAATTAAATTGGATACATTTTATTGTATGCAAATTATACCTCAATAAAGTTGAATTAAGACGAGCTCATGGAGACACGTTGTCAGTATACTCAAAAGGATCCCTTCTCACTTTTTTGAGTGAAAGATAATTAAAATTTTTTAAATGCTTAACTTAACATATACCTACCTTTCAACTCAGAAATCCCATGGAGATAAGTTATCCTTGTGTTGATGAAATTGATGAAAACTAAAATTTATCTTCAAGGATGCTCACTGCAATGCTGCTTATATAAGAGCAAATGAAAAGATACAAGGTACAGTTTGACCTTGGGGGCCGGTGAACCAACTAAGAGCCTGGACTTTGAGCCACAATGTTCAGATCAAATCCTGGCTCCATTGCTTAACAGCTGGAGGTGTTAGGCAAGTTTCTTTAACCTCTCTTGCCTTAGTTTCTCCATTTTTAAAATGAAGTGAATAATAGACTTAACTCATCAGGTTGTTGTGAGAATTAAATAAGTTAGTGTTTAAATAACTTAAACAAGTGCTTAAAACAGTGCCTGGCACAGAGTAAATGCTGAATTATGAAGTGAGCTGTTTTCCTTCATATATTACCAGAGTTCTAGCTTAACAAAAGTTAATTTCAGTGACTTTTTTCCTACTAGGTCTATGTTAACATAGTGATTTTATACATGATCTAAATAGATCTGAATTTAATAATAAAAATAACTAATTACTTTTTTAAGAATAGTAACTTAAGAGCTGTAGAACTTTGTTTTATAGCCTTCTAAACACTGTCCTCTTCAGACTGGTATGTAAACTATGCTTTCTTTTTAAAGAAAGGAATATGAAAGTACACGTGGTTTTAAAAAATGAAACAATAAACCAAAAATAAATATAAATGGCTATCCATATAGGGAAGGAGGGCAAGCTGAAGATGAAAGGGATGGAAGCTACACTTGTCTGAATGTATTTAGTTTTATAGTTGTATCTTTGGTTCATGTAATTACTTTAGGTAATAAAAACCAAATTAACCTAAATGTGAGGGTTAAGTTTGTGTCTCAACTTGACTGGGCTAAGGGATGCCCAGATACATGGTAAAATGTCATTTTTGGGTGTGCCTATGAAGGTGTTTGTGGAAGAGATTAGCATTTGAATTGGTGGATTGAGTGAAGCAGATGGTCCCCCCAGTGCAGGTGGGCATCGCCCAATCCCCTGAGAGCCTGGATGGAATAAAAAGGTGGAAGAAGGGTGAATTTGCCCGCCTGGCTGAAGGTGCGACATCCATCTTCTCCTGCCCTCAGACATTGGTGCTCCTGGTTCATAGGCCTTCAGACTCCAGTCAGGACATTCACCATCAGTCCCTCTATTCTGAGGCCTTAGGAACCAGACTGACACCACAGGCTTCCTAGCTCTCTAGCTTTCAACCAGCTGATCATGGAACTTCTCAGCCTCTGTAACTATGTGATCCAGTTCCTATAATAAATCTCCACATAGATATCCTCATGGTTTGGTTTCTCTGGAGAACCCTGACTAGTATACCAAAAACTTGAAAATCCCTACAAAATAATAACAAAATGAAACAAATGAACATAGTTGTGGGCTTACCCACCCGGACAGGAATTACTTCCATAACTTTAATTATATGTATATATGACTTTATTACTTATATTCATTATACAGCATTAGTGGAATGTATCCTAAAGACAAAAAGAACTACAAAGAAATCAAACTATGTTTAATAATCTTGTTAGTAATAATACTGGAATGATTATTTTGAAATTTTATATTGTTCACATCAAGCAAAGAATTAATTATATTGTCATTAGAAACCAAGATTTTCAGCATATGGTAAAGGAGTCACAACTATAAGTTAAATAAAAATTATACATTTATGTTAGAAATATTAGCATGAACTTGATGCCTGAGGGGTGAGTCCCTGGGGGAGACTAGAGTGCAGAGCCTGGGGGGTTCTTGGCTCCGTGCAGGAAAGAATTCAAGATAAGAGCCAGACAAGAGGTTAAAATGGAAGCAAGTTTATTGAGCGGAGAGGTTAAGCAAGAAAAGCCACTCCCCAGAGTGGCAGCCTCTCCTCACAAGAGAAGGAAGAGAGACCCCCAACTGTCCCTAGAGGTTGAGCTTTTATCTGTTTGTAGTTTCTATGGAAAATTGCTGATATGGGGAGCTAGAGAGTAGAAAAACCATTGGGATTAACTTTTAACTTTTTCAAGGTATATTTTTGTGGTGTTTTTCTTTCATGTTATGGGTAAACACTTGTGGTATGTGCAAGCTATTGATAGAAATCTTCACAAGAGTTTTCTTTGTTCCAGAGGCTCCTTGTGGTGAGCTTGCATCTCTGGCCAGCAGAGTTCTGGGTCAGGCAGCACATAGCAGGTCTCCTGACTTAACATTGTTTGACTTTAGTTAATTTATATAGTTCTCATGCCCGGCTCCTATATAAACTCATGATATATTTCTTCTGGAAAAAAAAATTCCTAATTCTGTTTTTTGAAGAGTCCTGAAAACAGTGACTAGCACTATGGCAATAAGCACCCTTAGGGCCCAGACTGTTTTTTAAATATCATTTCCCATTTAAAAATAAAACAAAACAAAAGAACGGCTTGTTGAAGTGACTAATTCCAGACAGTACCCAATGAGCCTTTATCATGAGCCTCAGAAAGAAACAAAAGTATCAAAGACACTGAAGGAAAGTAGAAAAGATGGAGAAACCCACTTGAAGGGGCTCCCTTTGGACAAAGCTGGAATAACTTGCGCATTTAAAAAAATGAACTTCAATGTATTGAAATACATCAATCAAAAAAAAAATTCACGAGTTCCTAATTATAGGCAAGATATTTTTTAAAACCTTGCCAAGCATTTCTCTCTTTCTTTTACAAACTGGGGCTTTAAGGTAACTAATGGAGAACTTAACAGTAGTTGGATCACATGAACTCATTTCTCTAACATCAACAAAAACAGAGACAACTGGACATTAAACGCCTTCTGACAGATGCCTACAATAAAACTCAGGACCACCCATGAAATATTCTTGAAACATAAATAAATAAATAAAACCAAATCTGATCAAGCCTCTAGTGTAATTATCAGTTTATTGTAAACCCCGGGACTAGAGTAACATGTTACACACAACTAATCAGGAAATCCAGAAAGTGGGAAATTCTACATGACAAATGACCCAATTTCGTTAATTAATAGCAAGCAAAAATAAAAAGTGGAAGAATTAAATTAGACGAGACTTAGAGATCAACCCATGTCACGTGTGTGTTGTTGCATCTTTATTTGAATAATAAAAAAACAAAACAACTATCAAATAAGAAAATTAGACAACCGGAGACATGTAAACCATGACTAGATAGTTAATGATATTAACAAATTACTGTTACTTTATTTTAGGCATTTTAAGGGTTATATGTCTGTGTTTTAAAAAGTTCTCCTTTATAGATGCTATTGGAAATACGTATAGGTGAAATGATAGGGTGCTTGAGATTTGCTTTAAAATAATTAGAGTTGGGGTCAAGGGGAAAAAATGGTAGGGTTATAAGTGGAACAAGTTAGGCTATGTCGTGATAATTATAGAAGCTGAGTGACGTGTTCCTGGGGTTTATTATACTAGTCTCTCTACTTCTGCATAAGTTTGAAAATCTCCATTAAAAAAAGGCACCAAATTCTTTTGATTCCTCATCGAGTTTCTGGATTCTATGTTCTTTTTAAAGTTAGGGTGAATGTTTATTATTAGATTTGTGAGATGAAGCTTCTTACAATGGAATCAAAGCAAGATATGAGAGTGGAGTGATAGGTAGGAAGCCACAGGTATATTAATCCTAAAAATCGCCCAGCTTCCAAGTAATAATATATTATCATATAATTACGTGTCCTCCCCTTTGTTTGACTTCAAATGAAGCTGCATTTCTTCAATTCATTGCCACTGGATAATAGCGTGCTATGAATGTCAAATGTAATTAAAACATAGCAGAGCACAAGGAAAGACATTGTCAGCAGCCAGTGAATACAGTGCTGTTCTTCATCCAGTAAAAAACTGTGCCACAGGCAGCTGAGCAGATGCTGTGTTTGACTCAAAGGAGCTAATAGAGGAGGGAAGCAATTTCACAATACAATGTAACCCCGCCAGTTTCATCTCCTGGCCTTTTATTACTTGGACTATTCACAGAGCCTCTCTTACCTGTTTTCCTTGGCTCCAGTCTTTCCCTCTCTAATTCGTATTTTCCTAAAACTTGCCCAGCTCAGACCCTGCTCCTGGCTACTCAGGTCTCCTGCAGTCTGTTCAAGTCAATCCCATTCCTTATCCTGGCATTCAAAGCCTTCCACCATCTGGCTCTAACCTTTGTTTCTGGCTCTAGCTCCAGCTACTCTTTCCTGCATTCCATGCTCTAGGCAAATTGGCTACTTATCGTTTCCTGAACACACCTAAATTCCTCATTTAGAATTGCCACCTAGCTTTTCCTATGCTTCCCCTTACTCCCCCCACCCCACCCCAGTTAATCTGAAAGGTCATTAAAAATTTAAAAAAATTTTTTTTAAACCTCCCTACCCCTTAAATTGTCACTTCCTATCACAATGTCTGCCATTAGCCATTCAAAATCATCTAGATACATATTCGACATTCTTCAAATTCCAAAGCCACCTGCCAGCTTCCTCCCACTTACATCAATCACTTTCCTTATACCCTTTACTCCTGCGAGTTCCTTCTTTCTAGACAAGCTCCCATTTCACCCTGTACTTGCTGAGTCTGTTCATTCAATTACTTGTTAAATGTAAACCATAACTTCTGTATGGCAGGGACCACACTTGTCTTTTTTCACATTGTAATCCCAGGACTTAGAGAAAAGAGACAAAGCAAACATTTTCAAGGAATGAATAATTGCAGTAAATCTCTGACCTTCATTTATATGTAATATTAATTATCTAATATTAGTTAGCCAATAGTAATTTTGTTTTCTCCTTATGGGATGCATCCTTTGTTCCAGGTCAATAATTATCTTTTACTTTTCTTTCCTCATTAAAAATTCTTTCTTAAAACCAAATTTCCCTTACACAAATTATTTTCAGAATGTGCATGAACTCTCAAAATCCTAAAATATCCCAATAGAGGATCTGCTTTCCTTTTCATACCCATATTGAAGCTCCAGAGTAGGAAAATTGTACAGTAAATAAATGGGGAGACGTTAAATCTAATCATGGGAAATGATATATGTATAAAATAGGTATTGGCAAACTGCGGCCCATGGACCAAATCTAGCCTGAAGACTAGTTTTGTAAAGTTTTATTGGAACACAGCCTCTCTCATTCATTTACATATTGTTTTTTGGATGCTTTACCACAAGGACAAAGTGACAGAGACCAGGTGGTCCACAAAGCCTAAAATATTTACTGTTTGTTCCTTTACAAAAAAAGTTGCTGGCGCCTGGTACAAAAGAATTTTTTTAGAGAGAGATGCAGGAAGGGTTTGTGATCCCCCCAACGCCTCTCCCGCCCCAGAAGAGAGACATCTCTAGTGAACACTTTGCAATGTTAGGTGAACCTCCAGATAAGAAGAGGGGAAAAATTAACTTGCAGTGTCTCAAAAATTAACATGCATGCCTAAAGGAAAGCAATGTATTCCCAGATAAACAGCAGTGACAACGGAGCTGCTCAGTTTGAGTGAACTCGTGAGGCAAATATCCAGAGGAAATTATTCCAAACCCAGACCATAGCTACACCTGAATTACCTGAGAGTGTGTTTCTCTTGTTAAACTAGTCGTTTTTGGTGATATGGTGGTTGATGCTCAGCGCCACAATTGAAGTATGAGACCCGGAGATATTAGGAAGTGATGAGCAGAGACCGAAAAGAGTGGAGAGAGTACACAGCTGGGTGCCTTTGGGCAAATTAGTTCACAAACAACTTTGGGCCTCCATTACCCCACCTGTGAGAGGGGGAATAATAATATGGAGAAACTTAAATCAGAAAATGTGTGTGAAGGCGTTTGACATAATCCAGTAAACATTGAATCTTTGACTAGGCTGAACAGAATACTCAGATTGATCATAAAGGGTTTTTTCATAATCATGGATATTGGGGAAGTGAGCTCTCCATAAATAATAGTGATTATTCTTACGGTAAAATACTGCATTTTTCCTTACATGTGGCAGGTGGTTACCCAGAGTTATATCACAGACACAACAACTTGACTTTAAAAAAAAAAAATTTAGTACTAATTTCCATGACAGCCTTCCTGTGAAACTGTACGAGTATTTCTGATTGAACCATTATTTTCGTGGCTCCTGAATAACCTGGAATTGCTATCAGATCCTTTCCTGAGCTCCAAGGCATCATAAGAAAATACTGGCCCTGTGGAATTAGACAAGCAAGTAGCATTACCTGCTCCATAGTCTTTCCTACTCTTCTTTAAGATAACTTCTGATCTGGTCTGTTTGACACTGACTTCCCTGAGAGACCAAGGAGTTTTGCCCTTCTATGGAGAGCATGCGTTCATTTGTTCATTAAGGGCTTGCTATGTGCCAGACATTCTTCTAGGATTTGAATAAACAATAGTGAACATTAGTGCTTCTTAAGGTAATACTAACTGCTATAATTAATAAAACTCCAAATCCCATTGGTTTATTTTATTTATTTTTTAAATCCTCACCTGAGGATATTTTTTTTTGTCATTGATTCTAGAGAGAGAGGAAGGGAGAGAGAAACACTGATGTGAGAGAGAAACATCGATAGGTTGCCTCCTGTACACGCCCTGACTAGGGATCATCCCACAACCTGGGCATGTTCCCTGACTGAGAACGGAACCTGAGACCCTTTGGTGCACAGGATGATGCTCCAACCACTAAGCAACACCGGCCAGGCATCCAAATCTCATTGGTTTAAACCAATGAATGTGTCTTAGATTTCTGTAAAGTTCTATACATGGGAAGAGGGAGGGGATGCTTTGCTCCATGTAGTGATTCAGGGACCAGGGTGATGGAGACTGCTATACATGGCCTTCAGAAAGGTCCTGAGTTAGCAGATGAGGGATAAGAGAGCATAGAGGAGGGCCCAGGGCTTTTATGGCCAGGGCTGGAAGGACTATCCCTCACTTCCATCCGCATTCCATTGGCCAGAGCTCAGTCCTGTGGCCCACCAAGGTGCAGGAATGCTGAGCAGTAGCATCTGTGGCTAGACACCTGTTTCTTGTAACAATTCTATGCTGTTAAAGGGGAGCATAAACTTATGCCAAACCGTTGCCCATTTGGCAACACTTCCCTATAAAGGTGAGACCCCATTAACAATGACATGCATAGGTATTTGAGCAAGTCTAAGTTCTAAAAAAGCAAACAGGCCAAAGAGGACACAGAAGTTCACGCTTTCTGTTGCAAAAGGGCTCCCTGGAAAATTTTAATAAACTGTATCGAACCCTCTGAATATAACCCATAGGCGCTTTCAAAGCAAAAGTAGAAAAATATACATATATACAAAATAAAGGTTAATACAGGTTTTCTTTCTTTTTTTAGTGTAACTTTATCTTACCACTTTCATTAGATCATTTAGTTGTTTCTCGAAACTTTCCCTTCTTGACTTTGCTACTGAAATCTCAGAAGAGAATGGATAGATAAATAAATACTCTGTTGGAATCTTGCTTGACAAACATCTGTCATGGTGTTTAATTATATGTTAACAGTAACCATAAAAAAAATGCATTAATGAATTTTGCAGTCTTGAACTGTTCATTATGAAATTGTGTGGATCGTGTTGTATTATGAAGTTTTTGTCAGGGAGAAAAACCCCCAGAAGTTTCCAACTATCACAGGAACTCTGGGTCCTAATTAAGCAATCGGATTAGACAAAGTGTGTATTAATGTAAGATCACATACCCTGGGGGCATTGAAAAGCTGAAGACAGTTCTCTGAAAGTCAATTACAATTTGTCCCTGTCACAGTATCGCTCTAGAATGTCCTAAATTGTATCTTATGGTATCTCCAGAGTTAAACTGAGAAAGTTTTCATCTCTCCACTGTGGGTCACTCCGCCTGGAAGGCACTTACTTGTAGGTCCATGCATAACTTAATTGTGTAGTAGTTCTGTCTGTTTTTAACTAAAATTACAAGTATGTAACTATTTCCTTGATGTCCCCTCTTATGTCATGTTACACCAGGTCCTGTTGTCAGTTACAATGATGGAAGACAAAGGGATACTATATTTAGAAAAGAACACTCCATTTATTGAAGGACAGTGTGCTCATCAGGAGAAATAGTGTTCCTTGAGGGCTCTTTGAAAACCTGTGGGGGCATATTTGCTTGTCCCAATTACTAGATGGCATTACTGTCACTTAGTGGACAGTGTTCAGGGATTCCAGACATATACAGAACAGTCCCACGTAATGAAGAATTGTTCAGCGGTGAACACAGCCTTAGCATCATGCTCGCATTCATGAAGATGAAATACCTTTGTCATCTTCATCTAGAACCTAACTGTTTTATGTATTCACACAAACTATAGTTTGCATAATTTTTAGATTCACCGACATTTCCAGAAATGTAACTACCGTGTAAATCCAGGGAAGCATGCCCTCTCTTTTGTTCAGAATTTTACAAAGACATATTCACCATTTTGAAAAATAGTGTTCCAAGCAGCAATGCTGGTTATAGTATTTGAACCACCAATACCAGTCAGCACAGTAGCTCCCCATTTGTGTGCATTCTTATTTTCAGTAAACATGATCACTTCTTATGTTTTCTTACATAGTCATGCCTGAACTTTCAAAATCATTTTATTATAAACTACTTTCCTTTTATTTCTAGGTAAGGGTTTGTTTCTATATTTTAAATCTGTGAATTTCAGGATACTCATAAAACCTTTGTGGCATTGAGTCTAAGAGGATTGAGAACCACTGTTTAGCACAGTCTAGGGTTCTAGGATTGCAATGAGGTCCTAAGTATAATGATAGATACCATTTACTGATTGTTTACTATGCACTAAGCAGTGTGCTAATCACTTTACAAATAGCTTCTCCATTGATTCTCACAGTAAAACTTTCAGATAGCTACTATTTTTACCTCTATTTTACAAGTGAAAACAGAAAGGTTAATTGATTTGGCCAATACATTTAGTAAATAATAGAGTGTCATTGGAACCCAAGACTACCTGAGCTCATAGCCAGGGTGCTTACCCAGAAAAGATTGCTGCATTGGCTGAGGAAACCACCAAAAACAGGTAACAGATCTATGTCGGAACCATCATTGCTGCCAATACAGCAAAGCCAGTCTCTTACTTTCAGGAGAGGGGAGGGGCTACCTAAAGTAGTGCTTCTCAAACTTGAATGTACATTCTCACCTGGGTATCTTAGTAAAATGCAGACTCTGATTCAGTAGATTGCTGTTTGTCTAGACACCACTTTTTTTTTTTAACGAACCGAAGACTTAATAAGTTTCAAATATCAATGACTCCTGGGTATAGAAAATTGTTATGGAGTACCTTCGGTGGTCTATGTATGAGGCATCATTGTAGGCGCCTAGGGTACATTAGGGAATGAAAAAGTTGAAGATCTCTGCCCAGAAAGGCAACCAGTCAATGAAAAATAAATGAAATAAGAATATTTTATAGTATGTTAGGATGTGATTGCTGGTGCTATAGAAAAAAGAAAAGCAGAGAAGGGCAAGGAAAGCCAGCATTTAGGGTAGGCAGGGATCATCTTGGTTTTCACCCTGAGTGCCATGTCGAGCCATTGTAGGGTCCTGAGCAGAGAAGCAGCAAGAATAGTTACAATATTGAGGAAATAAAGACAACCTATAACATTTAACAGCAGGAGAAGTAAGACTCTGAAGTTGATAAACTTCATGGAAGAATATAAGATCTTTATAATAAAATAAAAGATAAAAATATCATTTCTTTATTAAAATCATGCAGCACGACAAAGATAAAATGGATTATAATCTTCTATTATCACCATATGTAAGTGAGAGATGATTAGTGAGAAAAAGGAGAAAGTAAAATTTCATACACATAATAGTATATGTATATTTACCTGGCCAAGTGGCAAAATAAAGGGACAAACAGAGAGAGGAAATCTTTAGATCAACCAGCTAAATCCTCAAACTAGAACAGACAGCACTATGCATGTGGCAGCATAATATTAAGGTTACCATGACGTATTTCTATAGTCTTCTTCATGTAAACTAAAGGTAGTCACATTCAGATCAGATCCACAACAAAATTAAATTTTTCTTAAGGTCCTAAGAGTTTCTTTCTCTTTAGACTCCTTTTTTTACCCTTATATTTTATAGACATAGGCAATTCAAGGATCCTTCTAACTCTTAAAAAAAAAAATCAAAAAAAAAAAATCTATGATTCTTTGTTATATTTATAATTAATTTAGGCTCAAATCTCTGACCTCTATTGCTTTGGTGCCCACGGCCTCACTCAAATGTATCAGGAAAGACAGAAAGAAGAGCCATGTAGAATTAGCAAACTTCAAATACATCTGCTGCTTCTCCCATTTCAAAAGTAAAAATGCAGCTGACGTCTGCAAGGTCAAGATCTCCTCTGTTCAGCTCTCCTCTATGAACAACTTCTTCATATACTCATGAAAAACCTTTGACCCTGCAAGAAACCAGCAGCACTGATAATTATGTCTCAAAAACAACTCTTTATATGGTATCCACTCTATAATGGATTCAGAGACATGAATAAAACATCTTAATTTTCAAGTATTTCTTTTTAAATTAATTTTGAAAGAAAAATACCTTGTAAAGAAAGATTTTTTTTTTCAGGTGTGCAGCTCTTGCATAGAAGGACATAGTTTCCATGGCCTGTCTTGTTAAAAATGTTCTAGTACCCATCTGATGCGCACTTATTTATGGATTTTTAGATTAAAAGCTCTTTTTTTGCCAGTTTTCTTCACAAGCACTTATCTCGACATCCTCATTAGGTGATTTTTCTCTTTTCTTTTTCGTGGAGGCCTCGCCATGCCCTTGGTACTCTCTTTTGTTACATGCTGCAAAAGGAATGGTTTTAAAGGCTCTCTCTCCACCAGTCCCACCTTTTTTTTTTTTCTTTCCCTTTGTAATTAGCCTTATTTGAGGACCAGAAAAGCAAAAGACTGGAAGGAAATACAAAAACTGTGGAACAAAAGATACGATGTTCTTTACCCCAACCATATGCTGTATAGCTCATGTACAACCCGGGTCAGATGACGCGCATATATGCCTCCAAATGAAAAGAAAGAGAGAAAGCTCTGACTTACACGACAGCTGCATTGGTATAAACACGCTGGCAGTAAATGTCACAATGAAAGGAAAATAATACATTTTACCTTCATTGCAAAAGTAATTTTCTTGAAGACTGAAGAACATCACGAAACTACACACATGCTAACAATGCTGGCAGAGAGCCACTTGAAATAGCGTAATATTAAGATGCTTGCGTAATTTGATTTAATTGGAATGAAACACTTTTATTTTTTCAAACTCTAACCTTGCTTTGTCATTTGAGCCACCCGCCAAGTGAAATAGCTCAGCTATTTTCTCTTTAAAATGGGTTCATTAGAAAGGTTTGATGTAGTGATGATTCACAAAATACTTTTTCTGCCTTCTCTTTTCTTAGTTCATGAATTAAAGCCCATGTCTAAGTAAAAGGCCAACGGATATATGCTATCCTTGTCTCTAGAAGCAAAACTCTAGCCTTCAGGATATTAACATTCATAAGTACCACCTGGCCATTGTGCCTGGAATAGTGTTTTTCCTCAAAAAAAGGTTTTTTTGTATCAATAAAATTCCATGAGATTGACCATCAGGTGCAGCTTTAATGGGGGCAAATGTTACAAAATATGAAGGCTGAGGGTTCCAAAGACGTAATTTTCAAGAACCCAACTTCAGTCTTCCTCCCCACTCTACCCCATAAAGTATACACTTTAAATTTATCAGAATATGGGCTTTATTTTTTGTCTTCCATTTTGAGTAGGCAAGTATCAACACCCAATAGGAAAAATAGAACGTACTCTAACTGGGTAATTTAAGAAGAGTTCAGTAAATGAACTGTTTATAAAGGTATAAAAAGCATATAGAAAAGGCAACAAAGTGTATGTAGTGTTGGTAGCCACTACTATCCCTAGGCCCAAAGTGGCAAAAAGGAGGAATCATCATCAAAATCTAGAGAGGTAGTTGTATGACATACATTATGGTTTTTTGAAGAGATTTGTAGCCAACCCACAATGACCAGGCAAAGCAGAAGTTAGAGAAACAAACACCCTTCTCTCTTTCTGCCCTCTCATTTTCTGCAGATGCCCCCCATTAGCTAAATCCAGTTGGAAACCAAAGTACGAAGTTGATGCCATCCTACAGATCTACCTCCGCAGGCACAGAGCAGGTGGACAGGAAATCAGAAGAGGCAAATGGGAGCTATCCATTTTCTTAAAAGTCCTACATAAGTATCTCTTCTCTCCCCACTTGTTACTGTGGGACATTCCCCTTAAACTACTCCTTTTACTTAAAATCAAATTAATGGAACTTTTTTACGAAACAATTCTAAACAACAAGCTTGGTCCTCTTAATTATGTTAACAGATCTCAAAAACTCAAAATACTTGAATAAATGTTAATGACCCCCTTCACCCCCTCCTGGGTGGAAAGTGATTAATAGATATGGTTATTTCACTCACCAAATATTTACTGACTACTTACCATATACAAGCACCACCTAAGAACCATGGCGTGCACAAAGGCCAGTCAAATCAGGATCCCATAAGTAGCATATATCTTTGGATTTCCTGCATTCCATTCTGCTTTCTTCTGTTGCTCATGCTCAGTCGCAAGATGGGGATCGTGATCTCGCCCTGCCAATCAACATGTTTCTTTCATCTGGCTTATGTGATAGGTTCAGGACAGATAAATTATCTAAAATAAACCATCAAGATCCTTATTTGGGACTTTTCTGCTGTATTTATTAAGAAAGAGGTACTTGCTCAGCTGGCATGGCTCAACGGTTGAGCATCGACTTAGGATCCAGGAGATCGTGGTTTGATTCCCAGTCGGCACCCTGCTTGGGTTGTGGGCTCCGTCCCTAGCAGGGGGAGTAGGAGGCAGCCAGCCGATCAATGACTCTCTCATCATTGATATTTTTCTCCCCCTCTCTGTTTCTCTCTCTCTAAAAAAGTCAATAAAAATATATTAAAAGAAAAAAGAAAGAAAGAAGTACTCTTTCAGAAGGAGTTGTTCAGTGAAAAGAATATGTGTGTGTGGGGGAAGCCTATAAGAAGGAAAAGCCAAAGTGAGCTGAGCAGAGCTGAGCCTCGGGACCCAGTCAGACCTGAAGCCAGTCAGACTTGCCAGTGTTCTGAGACAGTAAATTACTTTGTTATGCTTACGCTGTGATTTTATGTCTTACAATGAGATGAGTCTTGACTAATACATTATCCTGTAGAAGCTTATCTGTAATAGGGACGGTATGGGTATAAGTAAAACACAAAATATAAAATTAGAAATGGCATTTTAAAAAGATAGATATAAAGAGTTCAGGTTTACTTCCAGAAGTCATCTGAACAATTAAGGAAGTAAAGATATCATTTCAACTGGGACCGAAGTCACAGATAAAATGTGTCTGTGTTGGTCTTTGGGATTGGGGGCATAGACAGAGGTGGCCGATGTAATATTTGTTTATTTGTATTTTACAAAGAAAGAAAGGTGAATAGTACAGTGGGGAACATGTTAATGTTCATTATTAGTGAGAATACAGACATTTAAAAAATACATATGATGCCAAAAACATGCAGTAAATTACTTAACTGTGCTTAGTTTTTGCCAGTAGGACTATGAATCATTTGTCATCTTTGTTCTTTTCTGTTTTCCAAACTGCATTTTGGCAATAAGAAGAAAATACAATTTTTAAATAATAGTGACAAGTGCCAAAATCTATCAAATAAAGGGGAGGAGGAGGGTCATAATTAATGTCAAGTTTTGAAAATGTTAATACTTAAGTCCATTTAGTTTGGAATTCTTTGAAGACTGAAGATGCATTTGTTGGTCAACAACAGATTTTAAAACTGTGCCCACAAGTTCAAGGGTAGAATTAGCTCAGGCCATTGCAGCTCTAGGCTTTCTGCCACTTACATGTTTTTACAGGTTGCCCAAGATCAACGTATGTGTCAGAGAACTTGTTATAACATTTTTCAGTAGCTCTAGGAAACTAGGTTTTAGTATGCCACTTTATCAGAGAGAGTCCCAAACTCAAGCATGAACCTAATAAAAACAGCAGAACTTAAGAATGATAGAAGTGGTGGTGCTACATCAAAAACTAGGAAGAGCCCGGCTGGACGTGGCTCAGCGGTTGAGCGTTGACCTAGGATCCAGGCGATCAGGGTTCGATTCCTGGTCAGGGCACATGCCCGGGTTGAGGGCTAGGCAGCCGATCAGTGACTGTCTCATCATTGATGTTTCTCTCTCTCTCTCTCCCTCTCCTTTTCTCTCTCTGAAATCAAAAAAAATATATTTTTTAAAAAAACTAGGAAGAGTTTGAGCATTTCCTTTACATGAGCAAGAAATTGATTTTATTTGTGTAAAACTGACCGCTGCTGAAAGTGAAATACCAACCTCTATCCATTTTAACAAAGTAAAAATCAAAACATTTTACAAAATTAATTAAGGTATTATAAAAACTACCCCCAGTTTAGACTCAGGAGAAGGTGACAGTTGACTCTCTTCTGTCACTCTGGACAATTTGGAAAAGGCCTCTACCATCTCTCAGATGTTTTAAATACTATTATTTTATAGTTACTCTGAACGGGTTATGATCAGAATTTGGATAACAAATTTTGGGCATCCTTTTTGCCCAGTCAGCTTTAATCTTTTCAATGGATTATTGTCCTCTAGTTCTATGTGGTATTCATTAGTTTCTATATAGCTGGGAGGTATGGGAAAGAATAGAGAGAAGGAATTGTAGTTCTCAGAATATAAAACTTGAGACTATTTTGTGTGGCATGACAATATATGCTTTCTCAAGTTAACCTCTATATTTACTATTGATTTCAGATATTAATTGTTTTGCTATTAGAGCTTCCCTTTATAGTGGTTCCAAAATGAACTATAATTTGCTTGTAGTTCTTTTTACAAAATTTCTAAGCATGCACTAGTAAATTAGGTAGGTATATATGAACTTAATCTTTAATGCATAGAATTTACTCATTTCAATTTTGAGTGGGCTAAAAAGTTAACTTCACTAGGCTATTAAAAAAATACCAAACCTCACGATAATTTTAAGAACCATGCTACTGTATGAAGAGAAAAAAAAAAAATGAATGGAAAAATAGTGTCCAGAAACAAACTCAGGTCTCACAGTAGTCAGACTTCTTCCATGGCAGATGGTTTCCAAAAGACAACATTCCAAGAGGACAAGCCTATTTTGGAAATACCTATCAAGCTTCTGCTGTCCCATTGGTCAAAGCAAGTCACATGGCCGACCTCACTGTCAGAGTGGGAAGGAACTATACAAAGGCATGCATATCAGAAGACGTGGTCGTTTAGTCTCCGGAGTACGCAACAGAAAATGACACAGCCATTAAAAAAAGAGAAATGAGTCACTTTTGTATTTCTTGATAGAAAACTGTCCAGGATTTTTAAGGAAAAAAAAAAAGGCAAATTAAAGACATTATTCTGAGTCTAACTGCATTTGTTTTAATAAAAAATTTATTTAATTACATGCATACATTACATATATGAGATATATATGTGTGTATATGTATGTATACACATGCATGCACAGATAAGGAGAGAGACAAAGAGGGCAATTTAAAATGATATGCTCTAATACACTCCAAACGGTTACCAGTGATAACTACTGTGAATAGGATTGGAATGGAAATTTTTTTTTATTGTTTTTGTTTAGCTTGAATCATAATTTTTATTTTCTCTTTTGCATTCTTTAAATTTGTTATAACTAGTGTGTTTTACCTCTGTAGGTTTTTTAAAAAGGAAAAACTATTCAGAGATCTCCTTAAGTTCATTGCATAGACCTATAAACAATTGCAGTTCAGCAAGTGTTGATTGTGGTTTACCAAAACAGTGTGTTCAGGGAGGGTGACAGGTGAGAAAAATAAAACAGGGACATGAATTATGGCAGGACATGCTATTGTAATGACTTTTTAAACAGCCTTAAAACATGAAAAGTTACTTTCATAATTTCTTTGTCCTCTGAATGTGACTTGCCCTAAGCAAAAATGCAAGTGTGATTTCAATAATAATTAAATCCATTTTGCTGCACACACAAAAAGTGTACCAGATGAATTAAAAAAAAAATCTTTATTGAATTCAGAGAGAGGAAGGGAAAGGGAGAGATGGAAACATCAATGATGAGAGAGTTGTCATTGGTCGGCTGCCTCCTGCACACCCCCGACTGAGGATCGAGCCCGTAACCCAGGCATGTGCCCTAACCAGGAATCCAATTGTGATCTCCTGGATCCTAGGTTGATGCTCAACCACTGAGCCACACCCAGCCACGCCCAGATGAATTTTTTATTTCTTTTTTGTTGACTGGGTAGTAACCAGAATGGAATAATGATGATGATATAATGCATAGTACAAGCCATGCCCTGTGTATAAGCACATCACACGGACAACAGCCCTATAAATTGTCTACTACAATCATCTGCATTTGCAAACAATTAAACTGACACCCTAGATCATGTATTGTGGGAGCTGAGATTTGACCTCATGCAGTCTACATCCAGAGGTCCCATTTTACTGCTTCTCCACAGGCTTAATCTAGATGATCTCAGTGTGGATACAAACATCCTCAAAGAATTAGAAGCCTGATCCTAATTAAAATAAGAGTGATAACTGAAAGTTTTTGCAATTTACAACCCATTTTCCGTTATCATTTGGAGTACAACTAACTGAGGTTAAGCATACATTTATGCCCATGATCTTGATTTTGGCATCAAACTATTTCAGAGGTAGAGGGGGCATCTAGCTTTCTTCTAGAACCACATATCAGTCTCTCTGTGCCGTAAGAATTCCCCACAGCAGGCAGAAGCTGATCCACCAATATTCTAATGCTGAAATTAGAGAGCTCAAACAACAGCTGATTGCACACCATGAGATCCACTAAAATCTGACAGCAGGTGGACTCACCAATTTTGACCATAATGACGGCAATAAGGAGACTTTCTGTTAAAGGGACAAGAGAGCAGATCTCTGGCATTGGACACTGGAAAAAAAGCAAGACAATTTTAAACAAGTACCACCTGTGGTGACTCATTAGATGTTGAGAGCTAATAAGAGGTTGAAGATTTTTAGCTTAGCACTGATGCTGTGGACAGCAGGATACCCTAACATCTAGAAATTGAGAATGAATCAAGAGGTGGTGATAAATCCTGTGTTGATGCCTGGGGTGTGGAACTGTTATATTTTTAGGATAAAGGCAAAGATGTAAAAATCCAAGAGTGTGCCGGAGTGAAGCAAATATGCTGAGAGATCTGCCATGTTCGTGTATTTACTCGTTCACTAAGCAAGTACAACGTGAAGGGCTACCTCCTAGGTTTCAGAAGATGGAAGTTAGCAAGAAAGACGTGGCTTCTTCGATGGAGCCTATAATCTAACAGAAAACAACAATGAACCAGATAAAGATTATAAAGTGTGATGAGCGTTGGGATATAGAAACACAGCTTACTATGAGGGCCATGGCCTATGGATGTGAGGAAATCCCAGTGGAGGTGCAGGCCCAGGACTGGAAGGAGTAATGTGAATAGGGAGGGAAGCCTCATAAACAGGACACAAGCATGTAAGGTCAGAGGTGGCAGGTGCTGGGGGTGTCCCTCCAGGATGGCGCGGTCAACAGGGCCAATGTTTCCACTCTGTACAAGAGCACCTCTGTTCTTACAGACATGAAAGTCATTTTAATAGCACCCTTTAAAAAGTAGCCAGTTAACTAACCTTTATGTTTTGAGAAGCTGCCATGTGTTATGCAGGGAACAAGATAATGCCCCTGCCATCAAGGAGCTTATCTGCTCGTGGACAGATTCGACAAGAAACCTGCAGAAGAAGAAATACAAGTAAACACCTATTGTTGCTAAGAAGAAAGATGAAGTGTGGGGCTTGGGGAGAGAGCGAGTGAAGGGGCAGGGGTCACTTTAGCTCTGTTGTGGAGGAAATATTGGAATTGAGGCCTGAACGGTGAGAAAGGAGGCATATGAAGGTCTGAGGAAAGCATTCCAAGCAGAAGGATCAGCAAATACTTTGACCTGGAAACAAACAGGTGTGTGCCAAGGCCCAGAAATGAGTCCAACTTGGCCGGAAAGAAGGACTAAAGGAAGGTTTAAGGGAGATGATGTGGGTGAGGTGAGTAGCAGACAGATCAGGGACAGCCTTAAAAGAAAGGTGACCAAATGTTGAGTTTGGCCCAAGCTAACCCCAGTTGTGGCTCTTTAGCCCAGTTTAATTATTAATAATGCCCCGCTTCACTCTCTAAAGCTTGGAGAGTATAACAAAGAGCTTAGAATTTGTAGTTCAGATAAAAGTTCATTGGGAACTTTTAAGCAAGGGAAGGACGTGATCTGATTCTCGCTTTAGAAAAGTTGCTCGGACTGCAATTTGAGAAGTTCTGTGAGGGAGAAGCACTGGGAGTCCAATCAGGAGGCTTCACACTTCCATTTATTCTGCTTAAGGCCCTGATACCCAAAGAACTTCTTGGGTTTCTCACAATACTCCAGAATCTTGGAGTTTGCCAAGAATCTTGAAATTGACTTTGTCTCTATTCCTGTATCATGGAAGGATGCCTTCTACAATAGTTGGTGCTTACAGCTGGCCTATTGAAACTAAAACACAAGTCAGGTTTTAAAGAGGAGACTATCATTGAATAAAGAGGCAGGACACTTAGAATAAAAGGAACACAGTGTTTGGAGCAAGACAGAGCTAAATACTCATATCAGAGTCCTGACCCTTTACAAGGTGTGTGACCTTAGGCAAATTACTTAACCTCTCTGAGCCTTTGATTTGCCATCTGAGAAATAGAAATAATAATGACCACATGGCTGCCATTCAGTATTAAAAATAAAGTATGTAAAGCACTGCCTGGTGAGTAGTACTTCAATATTATAAAAAGAATTTAAATAATAAAGATTCTTGAATGATATTTCAAAATGCCAATTCTACCTGACAAAGTGATTTTCAAATGATTGCTGACATCACTTTTTCTAGTTCACTTTGAACCTCTGTTTAAAACAACACATTCCCTCCTCAAACTAATGGACACATTGATATGCACATGCAATTTTGCAAACATTTATTAGCTGGGCTCTCTGAAACAATTTTTGCAAAACTGTTGGTGGGCCTTTTAAAAGAGCTGGTAGTCCCAGAACTGCAATTCCATCTAAGCCCCTTCCTCAGTAGCCCAACTTTCTTGGCAAGGTCACTTAAATCTGCCCCCCTCTGTTGCTCATACCCTTTCTCCACCTTAGTCTAACTGACCTCACTAAGCAAATGGACAGGTTATAAGTGACTATCAGACACACAAAAGGAAAAGCAGTATACTAATAAGGAAAGAAGAAAATTACCAGAAGTCTCCAGCAATCACTGCAGCAATGTTTTCCTTTATGATTTTTGTACTAAAAAAATCAGGACAAGTCTGACTGTTCCTGAAATATACACTCTCATTGTCTCCTTCACTCCTGTACCTAGGATAAGGTGACCCAAATCTTTGTGATTTATCACTGGTGCTAAGAGACCAGGACCACAAACACTTATCACCATCTAAAGGAACAACCTTTCTCAGAAATCTTGAGTGGTATATAATTAGAGTAGCTCTAAAAGGAGTCATTGTAAAGCTATCACAGACACTTGTGTTAGATTTCTGGAGCTGCCATAAACAAGTACCACAAATGGAGTGGCTTAAACAACAGGAGTTTGTCTCACAGTGCCATTGGCCAGAAGTCCAAGATCGAGGTATTTGCAAAGTTGGTTCCTTCTGAAGGCTGTGAAAGGGTGTCGGTTCCATGCCTCCCTCTTAGCTTCTACTGGTTTGCTGACAATTTGTGCCATTCCTTGACTTACAGACGCATCTCTCCAATCTTTGTCTTCACGCTCACATGGCATTCTCACTCCATGCATGCCAATCTCTGGACATGGCATTTTTCTTGTAAGGACTCCAATCATATTGGAGTAGAAACCTACCCTACTCCAGTATGACCTCATCTTACTGTAACATCATATCTTCAATGGATCCTATCCCCAAATAAGGTCACATTCTGAGGTACTAGAGTTAGAACTTCCACATATGAATTTTGGGGAAACATGATTCAGTCCATGACAGTACTGATTTTTATTTTACATTGATTTATGTCCTGCCCCTCCCCCCAAAAGATTCCATTTGAGCTTATTTAGTTTTTAAAAAAGGGAACTTCTTAAACTTCATTAGGTGAATGAATAAATAAACTAGTACATCCAGATGATGAAGTATTGTTCAGCAATAAAAATAAAGGAGCTATTATGCTATGGAAAGACTTAGAGGAACCATAAATGCATATTACTAAGTGAAAGAAGCCAATCTGAAAAAATAGATATTATCCCAACTGTATGACATAGTGGAAAAGGCAAAACTATGGAGACAGTAAAAAGATTAGTGTTTGTTAAGGGTTGGCAGGGTGGAGGTGGGAAAATGAAGAGAACATTTTTAGGGCAGTAAAAATATTCTGTATGATGCCATAATAATGGATATGTATCCTTATTATACATTTGTCCAAACTCATAGAATGTACAACACTAGTAGTGCACAATATATGTAAACTTTGGACTTTGTATGATTATGATGTGTTGGTGTATGTCATCAATTGTAACCATGTACCACTTTGGTATGGGGATGCTGATAGTGAGGGTGAAGGGGTCTGTACATGTGTGGGGCAAGAGTATATGAGAAATCTACCTTCCCCTAATTTTTGCTGTGAATCTTAAGCTGCTCTAAAAAAATCATCTTAATTTTTTAAAAATGAGACTTTTTAAGAGATCTTAGAGCTATTTGTCATTTTTTAAAAAGGTATTTCCTTTGAAAATATTATGTCTTGTTAAAAACATATACAGCTTATGAAAAGAAATTAAAAATAGAGAAGAATCTCATGCAGACCTCCCCACAGGCCTACCCCTGCCACCACTTGTTCTCAAAGTTGACATTTGAGCCTCAAGGGTAATCAAGAACATGGAATTCGTTCTGAAAATCTCCACTGCTCAGTTGGAACAACTGTTCGTGTTTATAAGGCACATGGTATGATGAAGATTACATTTATTTTAGATTAGTCAAGGGGCTGCCATTGTTGTTCTAAAAGTCTGAAGATGAAATTACAAATTTAAACAGTTCATGTTAGTAGCAAAGCCTGCTGTTTGTTGCCGCACATGCTGTCAGTGCTCCCCCAGTATCCTATAGGACTTTTCCTAGCAAAAGCACCCGTGGCTCTGCCAGAGGGCTTTCTTTAGCCTGCAGGAAATGTAGGCTGGACGTGCTGGGGTGTTAACACCACTGGAAGGAATCCTGAGCCAATGGCAGATGGGAGTTAGTAGATGAATGCTTCAGCTGCCTCACAACTTGGTTGGGGTAACTCTGAGAAATGTCTACACTGACTCCCAACATTCTCCAGCTGGATTCATTCTTGTTACTTGATAAGAAAGAATCAGCAAAGTTCCAACAAAAAACCATGCAAGGAATAGTCAGTCAGCTGGGAGGAAAACCAAGAGAATGTGATGTTCAAGTAGAAAAAAAAAGTTTATCAAAAAAGAGGGTGCATACAACTGTGTCAAATACTGTCAATAAGTCAATTAAAATGGCTGAGAATGGATCAGTTGGTTTATCATCATGGAAGCTATTGATGACTTTAACATTATCCATTTGTAGAGTAGGGCAAAAATATGTTTCTAATTGATTTCAAAAATAACAAGGAAAATAACTATAGATGTTGAGTATAAAAAATACTTTCAATGAGCTTTCTATAAAGAGAAAAAATAGGCATCAGCTAGATGGAGAAGTGAAATCATGAAGGAAAAAATGGCAGAGTGTGTCTTTATAATGATTCAAAACAAATCCAGCTCAGAGGAAAATTTTGATGATGCAGAAAAGAGAGGAGAAAATTGTAGAAGTGGTGTCTTTGCTTGGGTGGGCAAGAGAGAATTGGTTATGACATTTGAGTCATGATATGTACATTTTGATGTGTTTCCTAGATGTCAAAGATGTTAAGTTTGAGATAGATACAGCAGATACTCGTGTCTTCTTGTCAGTTTCTGTTTTGTACATGCTTACAACTTCTACCTCAGACATAGCATGAGGGCTTTCTCTGGCTGAAAGAGCAGGTTTGGTCCAAAGATGTTGGCCTCTCCTCCCCAAGCAGTCTTCAGCCAATGACAGATGGGAGTTAGATATAAGTACCATGCTTCTTTACCCTTGGTGAAGGTTTGTGTGACATCCCCTAGAAGTCTTCAGTGGACCTGGACCACAGTTACCCACAGCTCATTAGCTTACCCTATCCTGGCTGATTTCCCTTCCCTGTCTCATCTTGTCCTTCCCTACAGTGCTAGGACTTCTAGGGATCACTCCTGAAATGAGCTACTTATACTCAAATCCTTGTCCCAATGTCTGTTCTGAGGAAACCCAACCTCAGACAGTTTAAACTAGAATAATTTTGACTAAACCCTACCTACTAGTTAGTAGTACAGTACATCTTACAAATTGCATAGAAAAATTGTCATTTCAGGCTACAGACAAGGTCTTTATGCCTTATCAGATTTGTACCCAGACTATAGCACAGTAGAGTATCTTAACTAACATAGCCCCATATCTGTGCTTGAGTGTCATTCTCTGTCACATCAGTGTGACAGCACTAAGTGTTTAGCTTGAATAAGTGGTTCCCTGTCCTTTGATAATACACCAAGGGTCCAGCATTCTGCTCACTGCATTTTCAGCTCCATCAAGGGGAGCCTAAGACATTTCAGAATTCCCAGAGATTTTCAAACTTTGCTTCATTTGCTCTGTGATGCACTCAATTTGTCATGTCCATTTGAACTGGATTCACCAGGGGATACAATAAGATAGTAACTTTATTTGTTTTTGTTTTTCCTTTTTACACTCTCCAGCTTGCTGTTTCTTTTTTAATCTGAATTATTGTGTTGCTTTCTCATCACCCACCCACCCTGCCTCTCTCATTTTTCATTTAAAATCCCACAGAGATGAGTAACTAAAATGTAGATCATTCTCATTTCTTAATACCACAATATATCATTTTGCAAAATTAGGAAATAATAGCTAATATTTATGTAGTGTTCCATAGTGCTTCACTGTTATAAGTGCTTTACCTGAGTTATTTATTCTTCACATCAGCTGTGTGTTGCAGGTACTATTATTATCTCCATTTTACAAGATTGAATCATGAATTTTAATTGTATATTTTGAATTTCACAGAATCTCAGGGCTAGAAATAACCTTGAAGGTTCATGTAAGTGATCTTTTCTTGATAAACAGAGATGTTTTCAAGTGCTCCTAGCATAATTATATACACAAACTTTTGAAATAATTTATAGATGCTGTAAATGTAATTATATCTATCTACAAATTCATATTTTGAAGCCCTAACAGCTAATGTGATGGTACTTTGGAGGTGGGGCCTTTAGGAAGAAATTAGGTTTAGGTAAGACCATGAGGGTGGGGACCTCCTGATGGGATTAGTGCATATAAAAGAAGTGACCAGAGAGCTCGCTCTTGCTCTCTCTACACCATATGGGAGCACAGCAAGAAGATGGCCATCTGAAGGCCAGGAAGAGAGGTCTCACCAGATACCAAATTGACTGGCACCTTGATTTTGAACTCCCCAGCCTCCAGGACTGTGGGAAATAAATGTCTGTTGTCTACTACCTTGGTTCAGAAGTGACACATAACACTTCTACTATAAACCATTGGTCTAAACTCTTCCCTTGGCTGCAACCCAACTACAAAAAAGCCTGGGAAATGTAAGGGGTGCAGGGAATATTAATGCATTTGAAAAGTTCCAGCTCTTCAAAGAAGCACCACAGTGACTCATTTTGTAGAGTCTTGTGTGAGTAACCACTTCAAATATGTCTCTTTTAAATAAAGATAAACGTTTATATTTACTTTTCTTGTATAATCATTGGTGTACTAAAGCCAGCTCACACCAGCTCAGGAAGCTGATTTTGCACATCTCTTCCCAACTCCCAAGTTCATGTTGGGTTATATCACAGTGGTAGCTTGAATTTGGTCATAGAAATTAGCAAATGCTACAAATCAGGATGTTTTTGGTTTTTCAGTTGTTAAGCATTTACTAGGGCACCACTATATACATTGGCAGTTAAAATGATTGTTCGGTCTTGGAAATCACATTGTAACATAGTATTAAAATGATTGAGTTATGAAATTTTAAATCCAAATTATCTTTTTTGTGCACACATCCATGCACACATGCTCATGGCTGGCAATGCTGTGCAGTAAAAGATTCCAGAAGAAGGGTCAGGAAACCAAAGGTCTGTTCTAGATTCTACCACTAGTCTTTCATGAGTTCTTAACCAAATCGCTCAATCTCTCTCAGATAGTTTTTCAAACGCAAAATGAAGAAATTGCACCAGCTGATCTCCCAGGTCCTCCACTGTTGTAATATTTTGGATGCATGGCCTAATCTGAGTCAAGTCATGATCCTGATACTCTGCATTAGATTGAAGCTACCTAAAATCACTTCCTTGTTTCAAGGAAAGAATATCATAATTTATTTCTAGATGATTCTGTTCGGACTTATGTTTGCTCTGTAAGAAGTATGTGAGTATAGCACAAACATGCCTATAAAAGAATGGTACTCTGTTACTGCAAAATAGTGAAAGATTCACATTGCAAGAAATTCACATTGTAAGCTTTGTCTTTTTGAGAATTAATCTACTACAACTGTGTATTTTCTTTCTTTATCTATTGCTGCATAGCAAATCACCCCAAAGTCAGGGGCTTAAAACAACTACAGTAGTATACAGTGTTTTACAATTTGGGGGGTTCAGGAATTCAGGCACATGGGATCAAATAGCGTTGCTAGGTGTATTCAGGTTGCTTAGTTAAGCTCATCTGGAGGATCCAAGATGACTTTATTTATGACCTGGTGCCTTGGCAGGGAGAGCTGGAGGGCTAGGCTCCCCTTGGCCCCCCCTTTCACTCTCCAGCCAAGTAGTCAGACTGCTACAAGGCAACTCAGGGTTCCCAGAAACCAAAGGTGAAGCTACCAGTCCAAAAAAGGGTAGGTCCAAAACTGGCATAGTGCCAGTAGTGGCATACTCTACTTGTCAAAACAATCATAGGCCATTCCAGATTCAATGGGAACAGTATCAAATAACTGTGACTACTTTTAGTCTTCTATATAATCAAGACATATTTTAAATGCCACCAGAGCTCCTTGAGCACCCTCTGTAATCCTGCTCTTGCCCAATTATACCACTGCCACCACCAACAGCAGGGAGACCAACTCTCTCTTGTACTCCCACTGCACTACACTGTGCCTTGCCCCTCTGTATAAACCTTGCAACATTTATAGCAGTCTTGGTATATAATAGTTGTACAAATATATGTTAATTGTACCAATACATTAAAAAATGTCTATAAAATTGCCTACAAAATATGTAACTTATATGTATAAATCGCTTTATTTACTTTTCAAAGAATTAATCTTCCCTTATAAATCTTCAAAGATATTTACATATGAATGATATAGATTTATATATCAGATGTATAAATATATTAAAAATATATGAAGAGGTTTATTATAAGCTATTGGCTCATGTGACTGCAGATGCTGAGAAGTCCCACTATCTGCCATATGCAAGCTGGAGACCCAGGAAAACTTGTGGTATTTGAAGGCTTGAGAGTCAGAGAGCTTATGGTATAGAATTCAGCCCAGGTCTGAAGGCCCGAGAACCAGGAGCATCAAAGGCAAAAGATCAATGTCCTAGCTCAATCAGTTAATTTTGATATTGTCAAAATTATTGATAAGGTCCCATATTTTTTATTACTAGTTACATAAAATGCCTGGGTTACTAGCCATAATCTACATTTTTTGGTAGGCAGGTAATCACTTTTGGTGTATCAATAAATTGACGTGTTTTGTACAATTATTATATAAGGGACAACGCTTAAAGTTACAAGGGCTATATAGCATTATTTGTAAGCATGAAAAATAGTAGCAACCTAAATAAACATTAATAATGTTGGGGATAAACAAAATGAAATAGATTTATGTGTATTAACATGGACCAGTCTCCAGATTAAGTTATTAAGTAAAAAAAATATTGTAGAACATTATATACAGTGGAAAACTATTAAAGTTCAACAAATACAACAATACTATAAATTGTTACGATTTTGTGAATAATTACATGTAAATCCAAAGAATAGGGTCTGGAAGGGCATTTACAAAGCTGCTAACAGTGGTGACTTAGAGGGGTACTGAGGGTGGGGCAGAAATCAAAGCAGAGATTGAAAGGAACTTAAGCCCAATTTATAATCCTTTAATTTTTATCAAGACAATATTTTTAAAAAGTAAAAATAATTTTTAAAATTACCTAGATTTTTTAAATTTCAAAATTACTGAAGAGCTAGATTACTGTTACTAACAAGATGAAATAGTCATACTATATTTTTAAGTGAATAAAATACATTTTAGGTCATTATAGATAATACAACTTCATTTCAGTAAAGAGAGAGATAGACTGTTTTATAGATACATGTTGTATTTAAGTGGGAAGTACATGGAACTGGGAAGATCCCTATAAATTGTTAGTGATAGTTGTCGGGGAAGGGAGTTAAGGGTGAGAGAGAGGGCAGGGGGAGACTTTTAGTTTTTTAAAAATATGCTTCTGTACAGTTCAATTTTTATAACAAGCACATGCTACTCTTATAATTAAAAACCTAATGAGAAAAATTAATCCAGGGGCTGCCTATATGGCTAGTTGTAAAACATCCTGAATTTCACACCTAAACTGTGGACTATTTCCAAGTCTCACTTTTGTTTAAAAGATGGGAAGGATCTGTAGCTAAAGATTGACAAGAAGGTTGTGTGTTCAGTCAATAGACTACACTTTCCTTGGTTCACATGTGCACCATTTGGCTTTCCTTCATTTGAAATAAAGGAAAACGGAATATGCAATGATTTTTCTCTAAGTTTAGGGAGAATGCCTTAAAAGGGACACATTACATTTCATTATCATTTTTGGTTTGGAACTCTTCAAGCAAAGGGTGCAAGAGCTCAATAACCTGAACCAAATCTTGGAAGAGAATTTGACCCTGGCCAATTTATAAAGCAAATACTGGAAGAGACTGTGCTAATCACACAATCACTTTTTTTGTCTTTAACATAGGCACAAAGGGAAAAGCATATAAACTGTTACTGTCCCACCCCTTTGTGCACCAAAAAAAAGAAAAGAAAAATATTTTACAAAGAGCTCCTGTTTTGATGGTATCTAACATGGTCGGAAGAGCCCCTTCCTTTAGTAGTTTCCTGTTTGTCAGTGTTCTATCTAGGTGTCAGGTTTAAATTTGGAACGTGCAATATGCAGTGAATTTATCTCAGGTAAAGGAAGGAAAAAAGGGGAAGAAACAAAACTTCAGATTACCTGCCTGAAAACAAAATAATTTAATATGAAATGTTAGTTTTTATAGTTAGAAAAGCTATTGTGCTATAAATGGAGTTAATGTGCATTATGCCAGTGAGTGCAGTAAATAAATGTCGCTCTAATTGTTTATGAGTTGTTAGACTGTGATTTGAAGTTTGACTTGGGATATGCTGACCTTGAAAGATTATAAAGGTGATGATGAAGATGATAGATTACAAAAACAGGATAAGTCTAATGTGCAATATTAGGGTACAATTAATGCAAAACCTCCAAAGAGAATGATAAGAATGAAAGGGTATTCTATCAGAAAATAAAAAACACCATAGCACTGGTTGGTATGAAGATTCACTGGTACTGAAATGAAGTTTCTTCCTAGTTAATATGTGGAAGAGATGGAAGCCCTATTAGACCTTCCTAGTGACTGACCTGAAGACAGTGAAACACTAAGAGAATTCTCTGCGTGCATGTGTTTGCCCACCTAGCAGCGGGGAGGATAGCTACACACAGACTTTTCAGTACAGTGCTTATTTGTTTATTTTTAATTGTGATATAATTGACGCAGCAAAAATTCACAAACCTTAATTGTATAGCACAATCATTGAGCTATACATGTCACTATCATTGTCACTAATCATGTCACTATCATTGAGATCAAGATTTAAAATATTCCATCATCTTAGAAGATTTTGTTTTGACCCTTTCTAGTCAGTTCCTCTTCTAGATATAGCCAGGCACTCCTGCACTCCCTATCGTAATAGCTTGTTGCATGTTCTTCAACTAAATATAAACGAAATCATACAGTATGTAGTCTTTTGTGTGATGCTTCTTTCATTGTTGAATGACATCTGCACTGCTTCCATCTTGAAATCATAATGAATAAAGCTACTATGAGCATTCTTTAAAAGTCTTTGGGTGGATATATGCTTTCATCTGAGTATAGGTCATCAAATATAGTTCATGTTGATTATAAGGCCTGGGAGTTAAAGAGAAAGTTTTCTCAAACTAAAACGGCGAGACAGAGACTGAATGACCATACAGACTGTCCCATCCAAAAAGGGAAGGAACAAAAGGTACATAGCAATCATAGATCCACAGAAGTTCTGAAATCCACTCAGGCACATGCCACCAATCCCTTCATTAGGCCCAATTTTGCACCCTGTGAAGCGATTATTCTTGGTTCTTGGCTTTAACTTATGAGTTGTTGGCTCTTCCCTCTGAATCATCATTTCTCTTTCATAAAAAATAAAATATCTCTTTGCAGCAAGGTATGTTTCTTCCTGCTTTCTGCCCATAGAAATAATTATGTACTATCTCTCTCTTTCATTCTAAGCTGTTTTGATTCCTTTAACAACTATGTGGGTTTCTTAAGTCAATTTATAATAAACTTCAATAAATAAAGCCACACCCACATTTTTTTTTTCTGATTCAAGTTCTTCTATATCTGGGCCGTGTGTAAGGTTGCTATGGGACAATACCCTTAAAAATTCTTAAAAGCTTTATTGTTTAACAGAGAGGGTCCATAAAAGTCTTAAGTCACTCTAAGATCCTAACAATGGGTCTTACAGCTGCATACTTGATATATTTACCCTAAAGTCATTTTCTACTGATGGCTCTGACTTGATCTTGCCATTTATTATGTGGATAATCTTTGGGAGACACTGGGGATGGAAAACAGTTTTATTTTCAAGCCCAGAAAGTCCTGAATATATTATAATTCCTCTAAATTTGATTAAAAAACTTAACAGCTTTATTTCATCTCTCTCTCTTGTAATTTATCATAATAAGGCAGTTGGCACTTTCTCTTCTTTTTGCCTGGAAATCTTCACAGCCAAACCCATGAGTCCTTTAAGTACCCTTCCTATTGTCCAAGTTGCCGTAGGTGACTACATGCCACTACATAACAAGGATCTTCCTTTTTCTATCTTCAAATAACACTTTCCTCATTATCATTAGAGCCGTAGGCCCAGGCCTCTTGAGGCCCTTTGAGCTTACACTTAAACATTCTTGAAGCCCTACTGGTATCTGCCCACTGCCCAGTTGCAAAGCCAATGTCACATATTAAAAATTTTTGTTATGAAGCACCACCCTGCCAGGCACCATTTGCTGGACAAGAAATTACACCAAAATGTAATGGCTTCAAACATTAGTCATTTAATTATACCTGATTCTTGTCGGTCAGGAATTTGGGCACTGACTGAGGTCACTCCATGGTGTTCAGTTGTGACAAATTGCTTGGTTTGGAGAGTCCAAGGTAGCCTTCACACATGCTTGAAGCACTCTGGTGGGGATGGCTGGAAGTCTGGGCTTAACTGGAATGCCTACACATGGCCTCTCCGGCATGATGGTCTCAGGGTATTGGACTTCCTAGAGAGTGTGTTCCAAGGGACTAAAGCAGAAACTACTAAGCTTTTTCTGACCTAGTCTTGGAAGACACACAGTGTCACTTCTGCCACATTCTAATAGCTCTGAGTAAGTCATAGGACCTGGGAAAGAACCAAGAGGTATGGTTCATTGAAGGATCATCTTTGGACACTTGACAGCATATATGGTACAAAAGTAGTATGTCACTTGAAGGCTGATGAGAAGCATTGCAATGTAACTATTACATGTCCAACCTTTTCTGTGCTATGTAATTTTGGGTAAATTTTTAAATATTTCTGTACTTTTTCTTATTTGTTACACTTCATAAATTTTTTGTGATTATTTAATTGAGATGAGAAAGTACTTAGTTGAGTATCTAGCACATAGTAAATATTAGGCATGACAATATAAACATTTAATATTATTAGTCCCTGTTCTGATAAAACTCCTATTGCAAAGGAATTATTTGTAACATACAATAAAAAAACCACAACAGACTCCCACAAGGAAAGTTTTATGATCTATTAACTGAAATCATTTTATTTTTGAACCTTAGACATTTATAAATGGTATTTTATAAATACAAATATAAAGATGGTAAGCCAGATTCTAATGGTATTTATAAATGGTGGCAGAAAACTGGAAGGGTATTGACACATGTCTATACTGACTTATACTCCTAAAACTTTAGATGGCTCTGGTACACTTTAAGATTGTCCTCCAGGCAGGGATGAAAAGATTAGTGTCATCCATAGGAACTTCTCTGGCTTAGAATACTCCAAAGAATGAGAGAGGTCACCTGCTTCATGCACTCTGAATTTAAGAGAAACTTCAGCCCCAAATTAGAGCACCTATAATAATAAGGCCAGTCAATTTGTGGTTCTAATGAGCACTTGTTAAAAGTGTGTGGTGCTGTTAGGGAGGCATGCTCTACTTTTGGGGTTGGTTAGAGTATTCAAAATCATAAACCTTAAGATCTGAGGCTTCCAGGGGAAGACAGCTTAGTTTCTGAGACCCCCAAACACTCCCTCTCTTTCTGTTTCTTAGGCCTGCAGAAGGGCAAGTAGGAGGGTTAGAATAAGCCCATGAGGGTATAGCACTATTTTCCAAGAGGCATGCTCAGTGAAGATGAAAGTTACTTTTCTGAACTCTCTAAGTCAAATCTCTGGCCTTAGTCGCATTTCACTCTCTTCAACCAATTTTCTTCCAAATGTTGTTGTTGAAAGGTTGCAAACTGGTCAGTGTCTGGTTAATTTGGATCTTCCAAGAAGGTCAAATTGAGCCTGAGAACTAACGTGTCCTAAATCTAGGTGGGGCCATAGTGATAAATGTTAGCCATTCTGGCTCACTGAATGGAGAGTGCACTAGCATGGAGCTGGGAATTTAGGTTAGGAAAGAGAAACTAAACATCAGTTGGCTGGACCATTTGCAGTGATGCAAAACAGTAGCTACTAGTAGACTAGTTAGGAATATGGGGACGTTATGCTGCTTTATACAACAAACCAATGTTATTTTGTTTTTATCTCATTTTTTTCTGCTACCCAAAACCCTAATGGCTTGGCATTTGCTTGCCTGGTGTCGCATCCAAACCAAGACAGGAGAAGCAATTTGGGGCTGTGTGTTTATAGTGGGAAGCATTTAAAGAACCACATTGTTGCTCAGAGGTCTGCAAGCTTGTCTGAGTGTCTACACAGAACCATGCCTGGGAGAATGCTTTCACCCACATGTCTAAAGAAAGAAAGCACATGAGGCAGAAGAGACATTTCCTGAATGAGAGAAGTACATTTTTGCTCATTTTCAGTACTTGGTTTACATCCTAAAGAAGACTATTAGGACATTAATGTTCAATTATGTCACTTTATTATAGGACCAAAGTTGATACTGATCTGGGACTAGGCATTATTACCTATCATGATGGGTTAAAATTTTAGCATATCTTTATTTAAGCAAAGAATGGGGTTACAGATAAACTTCTATCCTTTAGTCCCTCTTTTTGATCATGATACCCTACACATCAAAGCTAGCAACATATTGAGAGAGAAAAATCAGTTGCCCAAAAAGGCAGTGAGTCATATTCTAAATGCATAGATTTCATCATTAGGGTCAGAGACCAGCAGCAAAACTAAAAGCCCCTGGAGAGTTTATTACTACTATAATTATAATAATAGTTATAATTATTATTTTGAGGTACTGAAGTCTTCAGGTGACTCAGTGTGTTGAGTTAACAGTTCAGAGGGAAACTCTAAATTTCTGGCTTTGTCCTGAAGTTCCAGCTACTATTAAAATCTGATAGAGTTTCTGTTCCCTTTTCTAATTCCATGGAAGACTAATTCATTTGTAAAATGCCTCTACTTTATTCACTTGTTTATAACTAAGATATGTACCAATTCACTCAGGAAACTAATCTTGTTATTCATGAGAAATCAGTTGTTTTATGAAATAAAATTAAAAGTGTAAATGAGGTTAACATTTTATAAATATGTCAATTGAAAGTACTCCTTGAACTCATTGACCAAGTTTTTTTTTTCCATTTTTTGAAATCACACCGGTGTTAAGACATGTACTCTCTTCCTCTATCTGGTAAGCACAAGGTGTGGAAACTTGTGCAATAGATAATTAATCTCTATTGCTATCTATAGTTTCATAGTTAACACTGTCTTAGCAGAAGTGTGAAAACACATTCACACCTTTGAAAATGGATGATTAACTAATCAAATGACAATATGAATGTTAGACAGGATTATAGAAATGACTGCAAGGCAGAGCTATTTATGATTATAACATTCTATTTAATTTTTAAGGGTGGATTGTTCAATGTAATCTGTGCTTCTCAAACATCTAAGCAGATTCTCAACTTTTTAATTGCATTGACTCTTCAAAAAAGAAAGAAGAAAATTTCAGATTATCCCCTAATTAAGCATTTTTTAAATACAAGAGGTTAAGAAGGAAGAGAGAAGTATAGTTCAAGACCATTGGCAGGGAGGAGCCAAGAAAGGAGACTCACATTGGAGTGAACAGTTATTTTTTTTCCTCTGGACTTTGTCATTTCCATTTACAGTGCAGACTAATTTGACTATATAATTGAATGTCCAGTCTATTACAGCAAATTCTCCCTTGGTAGTCTGATGTCTAGAAGTCCAAATTGGGAGATAGGCCCCACTTTCATTACTTTGTTAATTTTTTAAGTTTACTGGTGTGTTCTCTTTAAGCAGTGATTATTGGGAAAAGGCAGTCATACCATTGGAGAAATGCAAATCTAATAACTGGAGCTTTAGAAGCAGTATTCCAAATATATTCTATTAAAATAGAATAAAAATATTAGATAAAAATATTTATCCATATCTATATTTTAATGTCGAAGGGTATAGTTGTGGCACATATTACTTATTGCCTTATAGTGTAGTGTTTGAAAGACATATTAACTTCCCTATAATACCTTAAAATCTGGCTACGTATCTGACTCATTGCCTAACCCAACCCCAAGCTAGCCCAATGCTTTATACTAGACATCCTTGTCTATTAGTAATCAATGCTAAATAGTAAATGAGGAGACAAGTTGTTATAAAGGTGCATTTTCACAGAAAATCTTGATTAAATCATTAAAACCATGATTTTTCAATTAATAAATTAGACACATATTTCTATAGAAAATAAAGATTCTATTAATTAGCAATAGTTTATCAGCGCCAAGTGAATATGCTGTCAGTGATTCAGCGTTGTAGTTGCCATTGCCCCACCTTGAACGCCCATGTGAGTGCAGATGTATATGCACACCTGTTCTCTCCCTCCACTCTGGCTTCTGTCTCCATGTCTTTAGCGAAACCACTATGGTCAAGGTCTTTTCCAAGGTCTTTACCTTGACCTCTCAATAACATTTGACACCACTGCATACTCCTTCCTTTTTGAAACATCAACGTCTTTTGGTTTCAATGCCATCACACGCTCCTAGTTTTCCTCCTATATCTTTTCTTGGGAAATCTCATTTACTCCTTGGGTTCAGTTACTATGTATATATTCTCATGCCTTTCAGGTTTAAATCTCTAAACCAAATCTCTCTTCTCACCTTCAGTCCTATATATATATATGAATGCACACACACACTCACACACACACACTTGGCACTTGGGGTACCACTCCCTGTCCCCCAGGTCTGCTCCTTCACTATGTTTCCCTCTCTCAGTGACTGAGGAGCTTTTCATTTAGTTACCTAAGTGTCATCCTTCACTTTTCCCTCTGACACCCCACCCCCACATCTAACCTCTCACTGTATCCTATGAATTCGATCTCCCAAATATTTCTGATTCATCTACTTCTATCATCACTGCCCTGCCCCATTCTGGGCAACAACCATTGTCCTACCCCATACATTGCAATACCCTACTAGCTAGTTTTTGCATCTGGTCTTGCCTCCTTCTATCTCTTCTCATACTGTACTCAAAGGGATTTTTCTAACAGTAGTCTGTAATTTTTTTGCTTACAAACTCCCTATAGAAAATTTAAAAGATATATTTACCCTCTTGTGCACTGTTAAGTTGACATAAAATTATTTCACTGTAAGTATAAATTATTACAAAGGGTGAAATATTTGATATGATATAACAATGATACAAAGAAAAAAGAGTTATGTCCTATTTTGAGTGTATCCAAATGAATATAAAGAATAAGATTTAATAACCTGCCATTTTCCTCTTAAAAATATACATGAACAATTTCTCTAACAATTGAAAATTTTGTTTTTTTCCCTTTGAATTTGTATTTCCATTCTACTTCCCCTGCAGATTTTATGTTAATTTGTAATCTCTTGATTATCTTACCAAACAACAGAAAAGCATATATAGTAGCTGAAATTTTTATTTCCTGAGATGTAATTATTAAGGGTCTAAGGATTAACTTCTCACAGATTGAGTTAGTTACACTTATAATGAATGCAGTGTATAAAAAACAATATAAATATATTACACATTTAGAAAAATACTTATTAAACATGAAAAGTAAAATTTTATAAGAAAACCACCTCATAATGTGAGAGATGCTTTATTTTCTATGAGTTTATGTGTCTTTGGATAAACATTACTTATTTCTAGAATGAGAGAGCATCTGGAATATTTGACCTTATAATTTTGAGAAGCTTTGATCCTATAAATAGCTATGTGGGCCAGAAAGGAATTTTATTTTTATAATGACAGTTATTTCTTTAAACTCCTTTCAAGTAATATAACAAAAATCACATGATGTATTATTAAAAGTTATTTTACAATGATGTATCAGTTGACAACTTGATTAGGTCCCCATTAGGTCCCACCCCTTCTCGATTTTACTATAATTAAAAGCTTATTTGTAGACGTAAGCATCTTGAGGGTGATAAGCACTGTTTTATGCACTACTGTATCATCAATACCTAGATCACTGCCTAGCCTACAATTCAATGGTGGGCATAGTTTTTCAACAAACTTGAGAGAATTTACACTTTCAAATAAATCCTGACCTTCAAAATGGTTACTTTAGCCAACAAACAGATTTTTCCATTGCTCAAAACAGTTAGAAATTTTTCAACATGAAACATTACACAAGACATTTACAATGACCCCAGGAATGCCTGCAAGAACTCTAGGTTCTAGGTTGAACTTTGCCATGAACTCACTTTCCAATGAGCAAGTCATTTAATATCTACCTATCCCTTGACTTCAAATCTCTGTAGCTCCTTCCCATTGATTTTACTTTAATAAATACAGTTACCACATCTATGGGCCATGAACCAGGACTGAGATGCCTCACTTGTACAGTGAGATACTTGAATGGGCAACAAAGTTCTCTATTTGTAAATGAATCAGGTGTCTTACTTCTCTTTCCATTTTTTTTTTACCATTTGAATTTGAACCCTTGACTATCTTATCAAAATGATGAGAAAATTAAGGAATCTTGGTCAGTTCTTTGTTTATTACTTAGTAGTTCTGGTAGAAAGTTTGGTGTTGGAGAAGAGAAGGTAAACGCTAAAATGAGATGGAAGCTTTTAGATTACTGTGGACTTGATTTCATTCCTATTTTAAACAAGTAACTATTAATATCACATCTATAATAAACTTGATTAAATTTTCTTTGGAAAACTCTGTGTTGGGATTCTCTGATGATTTTCATCAATATATCACATTAATGTGTTTCTATGTTTTTTTAAGCCCCCATATGTTCAATAAATGGTTAAATTCATCTTTTAAAGCATGTAAACAAGATATGACCAATCACAGATCTTGTCTTGAGCCTTCGGTAAGTCCAGTGGGCAAATGTGCTGAGACACGGCCTGAAATTGGAAGAGATGAAACTATCACTCGTACCTTCCCCCTTCCCTTTGCCTGTCCAGTGCTGAAGGGTCTGTTGGAGATGAGAAGATTATGATGCAGTCACAGAAATAGACAGGGAGATGGACAGGATAAATAGCCTAGAATTAGATCTGAGACAAAAAATAAATAACTGGAAAGAAAAAGGTACAGACTATTCAGTAAATCCTTCTGGGAATAAAGTGTTAAAAAAATTGGTTAGTTATTTGGAAAAAATAAAGTTATATATTCAGTTCCTGCCATAATAAAATGAAATAAAGAAGAAGAAAATAAAAGAGATGTAAAATAGAAATCTTTTTTTTTTTTTTTACAAACAGAAAACAGAAGAAATATAGAGGATAAGATGGGTTATCTCTTCCTAAGAATTAACTAAAGGAGTAAATACTAAAGAAGAATGTATATGTATATATGTAGATAGGTTGACAAATTATTATTAATAAAAGTAAAAGAGAAACAATTGCAATAAATGTCACAAACAGGATAGAAAATGTTTTCATATAGAAAGGCAATATATAAACCAGTAAAAAAAGTAATTGTCTAATTCAAAATAGGAATATGTTAGGTCATTCATAGGGGGACAATAAAAAGTGTATCAAGCATGCAAAATACTTATCACTACTAATAAAAATTAAGTTGTATCCATATCCCTGTTTGTATCAATTTAGCCATGTATTTAAAACTTTACCTATTGTTGATAATTTATCCACAATAATTAGGACAATAATTCCACTTCAAGAAATCATCATTCAGAAATAAACAGAGCTAGAGATGAAAGTATTATTTTTATAATATTTATCTCAGTGTTAATTTTAAAAAAAAATTAGAAACAACCTTAAAATTCAGCAATAAACAATGGAATACTTGTGGTATCTAGACACAGCTCACAGCAGGGCGAGAACAGACAAATAGTGGACTGGCTTGATACTGAAGACAGTAGGCTGGGTTTTTTTTTTGCCTGGATTTTTATGTATTCCCAATGGCATGGTGCATAGTTAGAGAGAACTTGATAGTTATGGAGAAGGTGACAGACATTTACACAGTGCCGGAGAAGCTAAGAACATAAACTCTGGATCAGATTTCCATGTGTTCCCATTCAGTTCTGTCTTTTGTATGATTTTATTCTGTGGGCAATGAGGGAACCCTTATAGGTCTTTATATTAATTAGGACAATGCCCTTGAGTAGCAAGGAGCAGGAACCAACATGAATCAGTGTAAACAAAAAATGAGGAACAGTGAGCAAGTACTTTTAGCCAAGATTGTGTGCAAGTGGATCGTCTTGGAATATAATCCCAGGGAGCAGGAGTGAAAGACAGGGGAAAATAAAACAGGAGAGGAGGGAAAGATAAATACACAGATGTTTTATTGAGTTTTCCATTTCACAGATGACTGGTGCTAAATACCATGAGGCGTCTTACGAAATGTGCTTCAGAACTGTCTTCCCAGGAAATAAAAAGCAGGGCTCATTTATCCATTGGGTCCCCTTCACTGTTGATCAAGGTGGCCCCACAGGCATTACTTAATTTCCCTTGCACTTCTGGGTTGTATATATGTGACAGCTGAGTGTGTCCCTGAGGGTGTTCCATGCAGCAGTGTCAGAGAAGCAGGTGAGAGGTACAAGGTGCTGCCAGATACACATACATGATGATGGTTGACACCTACAAAGAACTAATGGCCACATATAGGAGTTGGGGCTGAGAGGATTTGGAGCAGTGTACAAGACATGACCTATATACAAGTCTTTGGTGACTCAAAGAATAGCAAAGACCCAGAAAGGCAGGAATGAAGCTGAGCCTGAGAGCAGCTATGACCAGCAGTTCAAACTCCATCTGGATCGTCTCAGTCTCGAATTTCTGTTTCTTTTCGTTGAGCATCACCCTTTCTTTCTCCTTAGAGATACCTTTCTCTTTGTGGCATAAAACTTGTCTCTTAATGGCTTTTACATTTTGTGTTTTATAATTTCTGCCTCAGGAGACAAACTGGCTGGTATACTTAGGCCCACATCTAATATTTCCTAGGGCAAAGCTTCATTGGCCAATTTGAGGTCAGGCATTCATTCTTGGACAAATGAGTATGTTTCAAGAGAGGTGTCAGGTAAGGACATGAGGACACTGGTAGAAACCATATAATAAAGTAGGAGAGGAGCAGTTTCCTAAAGAAGAGCATGATGCCAAGCAGATAATGCCAGAAATGTGTGTCTCATGTTCTATGTAAGACAGTGCCTGGACCGGAAAACATCTCTTAAAGCATATACAGTCTGGAAGTATCGTTAGCCAAAACCAGAAGGGACAAAATAGAGCCTGAATGAAGGCAAAGCCAGTGACAGGGAGGAAGATACAAGTGATGGGAAGGAGAAATAATCAATGGGCCATGTGACCCATATTAGTTTCACGTGGTGCCCTTATATTTTTCATTAACAGGAACATATGCAACAAACATCTGCATTGCCGGATGCCAAGTCCTGTGACAGATGTTGGGGCTGCAAATGTGCATAAGACAAAGCCTCTTCCCTAAAAGAGCAGAGAGTCCTGTGATTTGGCAACATAAATACCTTATTTCTGTAGGAAAACCTTTCATTCACGCCTTGGGATCACTGAATCCGTGACAAGAACCTAGTTATTGGAATATATTTGTGTAAGCACTCTTTTTACAGAAGGTCAAGGCCTGAGCTTGTGGCAGCTCTTCATTTGGACTTAGTGCTTCACATCTGTGAATGAATGACATGGGGGCATTTTGTCTGGGCAGAGCACCAGTGAGAAAGCACTGAAACTTGACAGCAATTCTCAACATTTGCTTTCCCCCCACTTTGGGTCTTGTCTACATGGCTCCAAATAATAGTGGCCAATCTAGGTAATTCAACCATGTTTGTGGTTTGTGATGGTTGTCCTACACCTATTCTATTCAGTAAAATGCTGTCAATTAGGACTCCATTTGTCTTTCTCTTGTTGAATACCTAATCATCCTGTAAGACTTACTTCAAATACAAGCATTTGCATAACTTTCCTTCCTCTGTGTTCCCACATCATCTTCTATCATGTTGGATTGTAATTGTTTGTTCATATGTTGTCTTTCTCCCTTTAGATTCTGAGTTCCTTAAGGATAGAGACTTCATCTTACTTATCTTTGTTTCCCCAGGACTCAGCACAGTGGATGGCACATAGTAGATTCTCGAGTTTGGAGGAGGAGTGGGCAATGAATTCAGAAAGTTTGTCCTCTATCAGATGAACAGTGCAGAGACATTTAAGCACTAAATGTTTTCACTGACTTTATTTTCCCTACATAAGCAAAAGATCCTTGAGATACTTTCAGTGCAGCTGGTGATCTAACTAGAATGTCACTGATATTTCAGACTCAGTGTACAACAAAAAACATTGCTGTTTCTGTTAAGTTTTTCAGCTCCTGTGAGAAATTCTGCAAAGGATCATAGCATCTGCACAAGACCAAGGTAAAAGAACTCTAATGATAGTCATGTCAGTATTATCATTATCTTTATTCTTATTTCATTTGTTTAGAAACAAGTCTCTGACCCCAGAGAAAATTGTGGTCTGTCTCAAAGGAGGCCACCCAGAAAACAATACACATTAAAACAAAACACAAAATATAGAAAGCCTTCTGCAGAGGTGAGAGGTGATTTTTCACACTTTTTTTTCTCACCTGATAAGTGATAGGGCACACTGTTAAATCTCCTTTGTTCATTTGAAGGGTGTTTCACATAATCCTGATTTAAACATACTGTTACCTACATTTCAGTCTTGAAGGCAGAGTAGCTCTGAACTATCACATCAAAAAAAACCCAAAACCTGAATATAGTGCAATAATAGTTCAAAAGGGCAGTTTCTAAAAGCAAAAGATTTTTATCACAGTAACAATAGCTAGAATTTATGAACAGCCTATTATTTGTCAGAAACCACTCTCAGTGTTTGTCTATCTCAGTCAGTCATGCAGGGTGGTGGTATTGAGGACACTAGGCTGAGGAGGAGAAATGATTTACCAAATATAAGTTAGAAGTAGGGGAGCAGATATGTAGATACATGAATGAGTCTCACAGTTACATAGATGTATGCATAAGTGAGTCACGTAGCTATCAAGTTAAGCTAAAGTAGTCAGATACATATAATTGCATTTATATAAAGTTCAAAAGCAGGCAAAACTAATCAATTCTCATAGATATCAGAAGAGTAGTTACTTTTGTGGGTGGGGTTTGACTAAGAGGGGGTATCAAAGAGCATTCTGTATGACTAGAAATGTTCTGTATCTTGACTTGGATGGTAGTTCAAAACTATACATATATAAAAACTCATTCGGCTGCACAAAAATGTGTGCCCTTTTCTGTATATAAGTTACATCTCCATTAAAAAGTTAAAAAGTAAAAGAAGGGGAAGAGAATTTGAATTTAGCTGTTTAGTTCCAAAGCTGGTTTCATTCCACTACACAGTCTTTCTACAATTTCTCCAGTTTTTAAACACAGAATTTTGCCTGTTTTTGCACAGAAAAGTCTCCATAATAAACTATTGCAAGTAAGTTCATATAGTGGAAACTGCAGAGTAAAAGAGTCTGGTTATGAAATGATGATGTAATAAGTTGGGACTAGTTTATAGTTTTGTGACTCTTGTTAAAGGGAAGGCTATGGGTTTTACTTATATGGGGAATATCTAAGGGATATTACATAAGAAATTTTATCATCCTGTTTGCTGTTGTGGGTGAAATGGATTAGAAAGAATGATGGATGCCACAAAGAGAAAGTTAGGAGGCTGTTGCTGATAGATCTTGGACTGAATGTTTTGACACTGTGGTTGGTAGATGAAACAGAGATATATTAAGGAAGAACCGAGGAAACATTGTGGTCAATTGGAAGTGGGTGATGAAGGACAGACAGGACCTGGCTGAAGTGGCCGGGTGGACTCATCCTTATTGAAGTAGGCCCTATTCAAACACTAGGGAAACAGGGACAAAGGATATTGCTCTGGGGAGAGACTAATGTTAGGCAGGTCATTAGGGTTCTAGCCAAGTGACTTGGGATACAGGGAAGGTTTCTAGTCCTTGTAAAAAACACACACACAAAGACTAGACTATTATTATAGACTGAATTGTGTCCCAGAAAACTCAGATGTTGAAGTTTTAAGCCCAGTTCCTGAGAATGTAACTATTGGAGATAGTGTCTTTAAAGAGGTGATTAAGTTAAAAAGAGGTCATGAGGGTAGGCCCTAATCCAATATGAGTTGTCTCCTCATAAAAAAAAAAAAAGTGGAAATTTGGACATAGACAGAAAGAAGACCATGTGAACAGACTGGGAGAAGATGGCTATCTACAAACCAAGGAGAGAGAACATCATTTGTCTGTATACATTTGTTTAGCAATGGAATTACCTAGAAATTATTCTTGACTCCTTGTTCTAGTCTCCTAAGTTCAATGGTAAAATTTAGATTATTCCTTTGCGATTACTTTTACATCCATCCTTTCTTTTTACATTTCTGCATGTCCTAGTTGAGGCTGTCTTCCAATCCTGCCTGAACTATTGTAATAGCTTCTTCACTGTTCTGTTTATCTTCTGGGCCTCTCCTCACCACCTAAATCTATCCTGTAGAAAGTCCTTAGGAAACATCACTTTGACCACAATGCCATTTTTCTCTTTGTTAACCTTCAATAGCTCCTGGTTGTATATAGCAACAGATTTAAACACTCTTCAGTCTATTGTTTCAGGCTTTAAGAATCTGGCCCCCTCTAACATATTTCAGGCTTATTCCCTCTACCCTAGTTTTCCAAGTCCTCAAATGTATTAAAGTGTTTTCAGGCATTGCCCTCCACATGTCTACCATGCAGCTCTGTGCTTTCCACCCCCACACTACTGTTCATATGGTTCCACCTCTTACCTACCCCCTTTCCTGTGCCCCCACCAACCCTTCTAGGACATCTCAAATCCCAGATACTTTTGTTGCTGTTTTTCTCCTAGTGTGACATGCCTCTTCTCTGCCTACCCAGGCTACCCATCTTCCAAGGCCAACCATAATGTCTACCACATCCTGAAGTCTTTACTAACCGCCCTGACATTTAATCCTTTGTGAAAGGCTACTGTGGGGCATTTAGGTGACAGATATTGCCTGAGCCCAAGGGATCATGGCTGGATAATATATAGCTCCTAATTCCCAGGACAAGGTGTTCTCTTTCTTCTTTATGTGCCTCTTGCAGTTATTGCCCAAAGAACTGTCTATTAATAATGTGATATATTAGGAAATTTCTTCTGTTTTGAATTGCCAATTAAATTTCTATGATTTAGCTTTTTAAGAAGTGACTTACAGTTCCCAGTTAGATTGTAAAGACTTTGCCCCCAAACGATCTAGTTTAATATGGAGAGGAGAGGGATACACTATTACATACCAGGCACTGAGGTGCTATTTTTTGCCAATGCGTCTCATAGTGTGACATGGCTAGCAGTCCATTTTCTGGGACACACAAAACCCATGATTTTATAGATATTATTACTTAGGGTAAGGCTAAAGTGTATAGTGTCCATTTAAGTTTTTTTTAAAAGTGAGTTGATTTAAATAAAAAATATTAAATAATAATGGTTCAAGTAATACTCAGTTATGGCAGAAACTATAGCAGTGGTCTTTCAGTTACTGAAACAGTGTTATATGATATCACATTCATTTCTCACAATAAACTTGCAAATTAGAAACTAAAGTCCAGAGGAACACTGGAACTTATAGGTCATTGATGCAGGTTCAGGTGTTGGTACCTAGGTCTCTGACTATAGCTCTCCAAGTTTCTCCTTTACTGTGATGCTCTTTTGCATATAGGCAGATTTCACGTAAGTACTTAACTGTGTGTCTGGCTTGTGTTTTTATACCCCACATCATCTCCTCAAGTAGATTTACTTTCTAAATGAAATCTTTCACCTCCAGAAAAATAAGAGGGGGTACTGGAATGAAATTGGTGTGTTTCTAAGCCATTTATAAAACAAAACATACAAGTCAAAGGACCTGATTTCCTGCCTGGCTGAGGGAAACATTAATTCTTTAAGTTGGCACCTCAACCTACAGCTGTAATAAGGCCCGTTATGCCCAAATAGGCCCTTAAACGGAAGACCTGCTGAGCAGAGACCCACTTTCCCAGCCCTGCTCAACTGTGTCCAGCTTTTCTGCCAACTGACCAGGCGGCAGCAGCAGCAGGGGAGGAGGGCCTGCAGGTAGGTGGGGAGGGGATCCTTGTGAAAGGCCCAAATCCCTCGCAGGGAAGAAGCAGCTGCTCCTTGTTTTCCTAACATCTGTCCCATCTGCCCCTAGCTGCACGTCACCCTTTGGAGGCTCAGGCTAGCTGACCGTGGATTCGACAAGCAAGCCTTTCTCAAGGCTGGTTGGTGAGCGGACCTTAGATAATTGTCGCCAGAAAGTTTCTTCTGTTGGGGCCCTTAGGGAGGATGGTTACCACTGTACTTCACCCTCCTCACAAAACATACAGCTTTAGTGACCAGAGTCGGGATTTGTACTCCCTGAAGGTACTGTTTCACTAAACAGAGGTACCCCTAGCGCCCAATTTAAAATTTTAACCTCCAGGGGAGCCACAGGCTGCTGATTTGGGAAAAAAAGAATGATATGCACACACTGTAAGCTGTGCCTATCTCAGACTTCCCTGACAACACGGTGCTCCTCGAGAATGGGGATCTTATTTTTATCCAGTTATTCTCCCCCGCCCCCCCCCCCCCCCCCGCCGTGTTCAAAACCACGGCTGGAACCTGGCAAGCACGAAATAGACGTTTATAAATGAATGAACGTTAACGAATAAAAAATAAAGAGCACAGGATCATTCATTTGATTCTCCCAAAGCGGGTGTGGAGGGTGGGGCTTGGATTCGGACCCAGTCACTAAGGGAGGCGCGGTCCCAAAGGTGCACAGGCTCTGCTCGCATCGCAGGTGCGCGGGCTCGTGCTGCTGCTCCGCCCGAAGCCGGGCTGCGCGGGCCCGAGACGGCCCCGCCCCCAAGGCGCGCGGCCACGCCCCCTTCCCGGTCCTTCCCGCGGGGAAGTCGGTTCCACTCCCTACAAATTAGGGGTGGGGCCGGCAGGGCGCAGGCGCAGTGGGCGGCGGAAGTAGTGAGTAGGGGAGAGGGAAAGGGACCTGCTGGGCTCCGCGAAGGGCGCCGCGCTCCTCCTTTTCCTCTGGCGGGAAGCTCCGGGCCGCAGCACGTGCGGCCGCGCCCAGGCTCCTCCCCTGCCCGCCCCCTGCCCGGGAGTGGCCACGCGGCTGCCTACCTCTGTCGCCGAGATGGCGCTCGACCCGGCAGGTACGCGGGCGGGAAGCGGGGGTTGCTGAAGAGCCTCGGCGCGGGTCTGCAGCCGCGGGCCTGCGGGCCGGGTGTCGGCCTGGGGGAGGCTGAGCTCTGAGGCTGCGCCGCTTCCGCAGGCGGCCCCTCCCGCCTGCCGGCCGCTCGGGGTTCGGGGCCGGCCCGGCGTCTCCCCTGCGGCCTCAGGGCATCTCCCCGCGCCTGCGGTTAGGGTCGCGGAGAGGCCCTGGGCTGCTCGCCCGGGCCCGGCCGTGCGCGGCCCGCAGACATGCCCCTCCTAAGCGCGACATCCTCATTCTCTTTTTTCGCCGTTTTGGGACACAGACTCCGTTAGATATCTGTAGCCCAACTTAAAAACAACAACATAAAGGATCGGTCACAGTGGGAAGGGGCAGTTTCTTTGGAAAGGATCACCAAAGTCGTCATCTTGACTTAAATGCTTCCACACCCCACTTGCATTTGCAACAGCAATTTCAGTTTCCCTTGAATTCCTGTCCTTACGGAAGCTGACCTGGGGCACCTTTGCCTTAGGCTATTTATGTAAGCGTGTAGTTAAAAGAATGTCCTTTTTGGAGGGAATGGTAGTTGGTCTGGTTCATTCCCTTCATTTTAACGATATGAAAACACCAGGCCTTGGGAGGAGAAATGGATTCAAAACGTTGGATATTTGGAAATGAAAAAAATCACTTTGATAGACCTCAAAGAGGAAAAAAAATACGTGTAGCTGACAAATAATAGATTTATTGAACACTTTGTTATCAAACTACGTATTCTCACTTATCCAACAGTAGTAGCATGGTATGGCTGATATAGGATCTCCGTTTTACAGATTAGGAAACAGGCTGACAGGATAAAATAATTTGAAGCGTGAAAGAATTTCCAGAACACATAATGATCATACCGATACTGGGCCAGGTGATTGAATCAGACTTTATGAAGCAGTTCACAATTGATCTGGGCTTTGAAAGAGAATTTCTAGTGGTTGGAGTTGGTGAAGATGTGGTAGAATGAGCAAATAGGTAGACAGGAAAGTGCACTGTGTGATGTTTGGCTACAGGGAGAATGCCTTGATTTGGTGGTGGGGGGGGAGGAGTGGCAATGAGGAATGTGTATGGAAAGTTCAGATTGGAAAGTAGATTGAGGCCTATATAATCCTAGTGTTTCTGAGCTGGAAGTGACTTCATAGTTATTTCATACAGATAAGAGAGCCTCAGAGAGGTTAAAGGCTTTCATATGTCTTTATTATTGAATATAGACAGGGAAATTTAGGAAAAAAATCATCATACCTGCTGGCTCCACTTTCTTACTGTCCAGAGACTCTTAACCCACTCCAATCTTGTGGTGTCCTCAAGGCCACACAGCTAATGGCTGGTAGAACCAAGTCTAGATAGAACTCAGATAATTTCCATTCCAGTCCAGCGCTGTAGATGCAGACCCTCCCCCATTGAGTATTTATTGATTAAACAACTATTTGTTGAGTGCCCATTATATGTCATGTATTGTTCTAGGCCCTAGGAAACTGATCTATAGAACAAACAGGATCCCTATTTGGAATAGAGCTTGTGTCCTGGTGGTAGAAGAAAGAAGACAACTGCCGCTCCCCCACCTTAGACACACACTGTTACAGATTGTGATAAACATTATGAAGAAGATAAGCAGTGTCCTATGGTAGATGGTGAAGAGAGGACAGCTTTAGATAGTGGTCAGTAAAGAACTCTCTGAGGAAGTGTCAGTTAAATTGGAATCTGAAGGAGGAGGGAGATGGGGAAAGAGTATGCTAGGCAGTCAATGTTGCAAATACTTAAAATATTTGACTGGAATGAGGGCCAAAGTATGGAGGAGATCCTTAGGGAAAGATGTTGGGAAAGTAGGCAGGAGCTAGATGCTGCAGGGCCTTGAAGGCTATGATAAGAAAGCATTTGGACTTTTTTCTGATGTTTACAAAAGCTTTTGGAGGCTTTTAAGGAGGGCATGATATAATTTGAAAGTTATGGCATAATATAATTTATGTTTTTATTACCCTGGCTGGGAAGTCCAGGATCAAGGTGCTGACTGATTTTGTTGCTGGGTCTTCTCCTTATAAGGCCTTCTATCAGATTAGGGCCCTACCTATATGACCTCATTTAACCTTAACCTCCTAAAAGCACTATGTCCAAATATAGTCTTATTCAGGAATTTGGGGGGTGAGGGGGAGAAAAATTCAGTCCATAGCAGCCATTGGTCTATCAGGAGAAGATTCCATAGATAGTGACGTGATATATTGTCAATCCAGATGTGATTAGAGCCATAGTATTGGTGACTACAAAATCTTGAGATTAGAGGAAGGAGAAGTCACTTTCAGGTGCTGGGGTCAGGGAAAACTTTGGGATGGAACAAGTATTGGCTTCAATTTTAAATAAGTAAACTTTGATAAGAAAATAAGAAGTAGAAGATAGGAAATAAAGACAGAAGGTTAAGCTGGAGTTTGACTTGACCATTTCTTTGCTGGGTCATGTTGTAAGATTGCTTTGAGCTTTATGGACCTCAGCTTCTTCTAATACCTGCTTGTGCATGTGATGATGTTTGTAAAACAGTTCCTGCCACCTCCCCTTCCTTCTGCAATATTTATTGTGCTGCTTCTGTGTACTATGCAAATGTAAGCTGATTTTTTTAGGTGAGGAGGATAGCAAAACTACTGGGATGGCAAAATGAAGATTTAAATTGTAGAAATGTTAAGTAGGAATCATAATGCTGGTGGGACATAGAAATGACCAATATATGCTTGAAAATATCGGTAGAGTAGATTTGGAGCGACAGACAAGCTCTGAGAACTCAGCATAATAAACACAATCATTAAAGATAGAACCTTGTGGGATTGCCACAAAAGGAAGAGGGGCAGATCTTTATATTGTAAGCATTTATACTTTTTCTAGTATTATTACCATTGTTTAGAGTATTTTTGAGACTCCTTTAAAATTTGCCTTCAGCAGCTATAGTACATTTACCTTAATATCCTCCTTTTGGCAAATTTTTGTTAATAAGGCAAACTTGAATTTCAGCCAGGATTAGCCAAAATCAGTCTAATGAAGGTGGTACATGCTCATCCCCGGAAATGCTACTCCCCCAAAAAAGTTATATTATAGAACTGATTTTCATGTTCACTCAGACTGGCTCTGAAGACAATGCCAAGAAAGATATTGTGAGTGATTTGAGCAAAGGTTGAGAATCTTTGAAATAAGTGAATAACTTCTTTATAGAAAAATACTTTCCCCACTCTGTTATTGAAGTGGTACATGTCTCTTTGTATAAATTTAGTGAAATATTGTAATATGAAGAAGCAGCACCAGTAGAGATAGGGTGACCAGAGGCATTGAGGGACATTCATAGTTTTGAGAATAGTCTACCATGTTCTAGATGTACATTAGAGAAAAAATAATCAGGCTGTTATTGCTGAGAAGGCATAGGCATGCTGTCCTTGACTGCTTTCTCAGCTATTTTCTTCTGTCTCCCATAACACTGCTGATTTTCGATTAGATATCAGTGGGAAACTCTGCTTGTTGCAAAAGATAGTCTTGAAGTTTTACGAAATAAACAAATGTGAAGCCTTGTTATTCGAGAAATTATGGCCTTAATGGAGATTGCAGCAGGTTTCTAAAATTGGCATGTCTTATTACATAAGTTGATTTCCTGCTTGGTATAATTTTAGATTTGTTGTCTCTTTCTGGCCTCATCTTGGTTAAAGTAATGTGGGTGGAAGAGGAAGTTTTCATACCTAGCAATCTGCAGAATCAGGTCCAAGAAATAGATGCCTTTGGGAAATGTACCGTCTAATGTGAACTAGGTGTTTATTAACAGGGAAAGCTGATAGGTAGGACAAAGAAGTTCAAATGGAGCTTACAGTTGTGGAACATAGGTGGTATCTGAGCCACAGGCTAAGCAGAGATAGGCACATTTACTTCACTGATCTGCTTTTTGTATTTTGTAAGAGTTTGAGCTTATAGAAAAATTAGATTGTTACTGATTGACTGACTCTTTGAAGTTGTTTTTCAACCAACTGACAAATCACTCCTCTTGCTTTTTTTTTTTTAAAAAAATAATTTTCTCCATGGTAAGAATCAGGAAATCAGATTTCCATTTAACTTGACTTTCTGATTAAAAAATGAGGAGTATGCAGTTGTGAATTTTGCTGTTCAAAATGATGCTTCTGAAACAGTTCTGTCGTCTAAGGGTTTCCGTGCTTCAGCATAACTGAAGCTCACATAACCTTATTTGCTGAAATCCCTTAAATCTGCCACCATCTCAGGTGCATGATAGTGTTGTGGAAGAAGATGTGGGACCTCTGTTCCATGAACTTGACATTGCCATTTTATCAGAGATCAGAGACTGGGTAATTTCACCTCTGTGAGCATCCACGTCATCTGCAAAATGGAATAAAAATACTTATTGGAGAGGGCTGTTATGAAGACTATAGGCCCTTTATTGCCCTCTTGTTGATGTTTCATAAACAGAGGTGCCTGGAATATTGGGGGTGTGGGGTGTAATCTCTCCTAGTACTGATTTTCTGCTTTGTGTGTGTGTGTGTGTCAGTTCAAGTATGACTTGAAGGACAGGAAGTGAAAGGAACACTGATCACTATCTTAGTTTTCCCTAAGGGTCTCTGCCCACCCCATTCCTTTTCACATTTTAGGCTATCTTATAGCCTTCTAGGCAAGAAGGTATGAATAAGCTGGCAAGAACATGAAAATCTGCTCAGAAGCATCCTTATTTTTGTCATTTGTAGGAGAACTGGCGTCTGCCTAGCTTCCTGGTGTGAAGGTAGTGATTGAGAGTTCTGGCCTTGTACTGTATAAGATGCCGTCTGCCTAGGGCTCTTTATTTTGAGACTCTTGGTATGAAGTAGAGAAGAGGGACCTAAAGATCAAAACTGATGCTAATGAGAAAACTGTTGTACATTTACTGCATATTTTTCTCGTTTTTCTTTCCTCTGGAGTAAACAGTAGCTTGGAAATGTCTTCAGGAGCAAGTCAAGGAAGCTAGGAAGTTAAAAATTTGAAAAGTGTCAGTATCTAAATAAGAATCAAGTTAGCTAAATGAAAACATTTTTATTATTGTAAAGGCATACCTTGCCCTTCAGGTGTCACTTCCTCCCAGTGAAAGATCCGCAGTATTCTGATTTGCTTCCCCATTATCTTTGTGGATTCATAGCAAGTACTGTTGTCAGTAGCCTTGTAATCTAGTGCTGCCATATTTGCAGGAGCATGGGAGCCCCACAGCAGAATCTGAGCTAACAAGTTCAGCCAGTGAAAAAGGTGAAAATTGACTTTCAGGTGGTGATGGAATGTTGAGAAGTTAGAGCTTTGGAAATTTTTCCTGGTGGCATTGTTCTGATTCTTCGGCTCAGTATAAATTCATGTGACTACAGTAGCAAACTCAATATTTGATTTTTTTTCTGTCTCTGTACAAATGGATAACATATGCATCACATTGACATTAAGGGAACCACTGTAATTTTATGAATAAAACTGCCGCATCTATAATATTTGTAGTGTTGGAGATAGCTCTGAAATATGTATAAAATCATAATTAATTAATGGTTGATATGTAGTGATTGGTATGCTACCAAATGGAAAACTCTTTAGCAGAATTTATGTATATATTTTAAAGTCTGTTATTTCTGATTTAACACCCTAATCAAGACATCCCTCAAAGTATACCTTTCTCAATTCCCATAGATAACCAGTGTTCTAATTTTTATCACCATAGATTAATTCTGCATGTTCTTGAATCATGCATTGTGTAGTCTTGTGTCTGGCTTCTTTTTCTGAACAATTTTTTTTTTTTTTTTAAATATATCTTTATTGATTTCAGAGAGAGGAAAGGAGAGGGAGAGAGAGAGACAGAAACATCAATGATGAGAGAGTCATTGATCAAGCCCACAACCCGGGCATGTGCCCTGGCTGGGAATCGAACCCTGATCCCCTGGATCCTAGGTCGACGCTCAACCGCTGAGCCACGCCTGGCCAGGCCTGAACAAAATTTTTGAGATTCACCCATGTTGAGTCTATCAGTACTTAATTTTTTGGTATTCCTAAGTAACATTCAGTTGGGTATTTAGGTTGTTTCTAATTTTTAAACTGACTTGTACAGATTGTTTTCTGGACATATATTTTCATTTATCTTGGGTGAATGAATACCTAGGGATGGAAAATAGGTTGGGTGTATATTTAACTTCATAAGAAGCAGTTTTCCAAAGAAGTTTATCATTTCACACTCCCACCAGCAATTGTATACGAAAGTTCCAGTTTCTCCACATTTTCCCTAACATTTGGTGTTCTCAGTGTTTTTAATTTTAGTCATTCTGGTGGGTGTAAATGATATCATGGGTTTCATTTGCATTTTCTTAATGACTAATGATTTTGAACATCTTTTCATGTACGTATTTGCAATTTGTATTCTTTTTGAAGTGTCCATTAAAGCCTTTGCCCCTATTTTTTATTGGGTTGTTTGTATTTTTGATATTGATATATAGGTGTTCTTAATATATTTGATTCAAGTTCTTTGTCCATATATCTGTATGGATAGTGAACACTTCTGGTCTGTGGCTTGCCTTTTAATTTTGTTTAATAGTTTTATTTATGATCTATGGCAAATTAATTTTTGTGGGTTCTATGAAGTTGGGGGTCAGAGAGTTCAGGTTGATTTTCTTTTCATGTTTATCCAGGTCTTTGTTGAAAATACTTTTGTTTTTTCATTGACTAGTCTTGGTGCATTTTTCAAATTAAATTGTATATATATATGTATTTCTGTATTCTATTTTGTTAATCTATTTGCTTATCTTAATTTTACCAATATTCCACTACTGCGATTGCTGTAGCTTTGTAGTACGACTTTCTCATCAAGTCATCCAAATTTGTTCTTTTATTTTAATGTTGTTCTGGGTATTTTAGGCCCTTTGCTTTTACTAATACATTTTAAAACTTTTATAACTTAATTTTCCACCTGCAAATTAGTGCAGTTTCCATGTACCTGTTCTCCAGCTTTCCTTAATGACACTGTCTTAAATAATCATAGTTCATGTCTTCAATGAGTGTGTTATTGCCTTTAAAGGGGCAAAAATTGATATTGGGTGAGAAAAATCTTGCTATTTTAATGTATAGAGCACTGTTATATATACAGCACATAAACAGATGTATAGTGTATCTGTGATAGTAACATTTCATAGGGGGAAATTAGGAAATAATGTCTGAAAAGGCTCCTTTAGGGGCAAAAAGGAAAAAAGGTTGGGACGCACTGCTATAATTCAGTGTAACTAAGGAAACCAGGAATTGACGTTAGTTTAATACTGTTTACTCGGGTACATCTCTTATTCTAATTTTACCACTTTTTACATGTACTTGTGTGTGTGTGTGTGTGTGTGTGTGTGTGTGTGTGTGTGTAGTTACATGACATTTTATTACATGTGAAGATTCAGGTAACCATGATCACATCGGCATACAGAACTGTTATATCACCACAAAGAAAATCCCTCATGTTACCTCAGCTCGAACTATTGGTGACCAGTGATTTGTTTTCTATCATTAATTTTGTCCCTTTGAGAATCTTATGTAAATGGAATCATAGAATAAGTAACCTTCTGTGATTATCTTCTTTTCATTCAGCATAATGCCCTTGAAGTCCATTCAAGTTGCTGCTCTTATATATCAACAGTTGATTCTGTTTTATGCTGAGTAATAGTCCATTTTCTGGATGAACCATTGTTGATCCATTCAGCAATTGAGGCACTTTTGGATTATTTCCTTATTTTGGCTGTTACAAATAACCCTGCAATGAACATTTGTACATATGTTTTTGTGTGAACTTCACGTTTTATTTCTCTAGGATAAATCCTGAGGAGTATGTTTGCTGGGTCATATGGTAACTCGTATGATAAATTCTTTCACGTTTTTTGAGATTTGTTTCATAACCCAGCCTATGGTTTATCTTGGTAAATATTCAGCTGTTATTCAGTGGAGTATTTATCAATGTTAGGTCAAGTTAGTTGATGTTGTTCACGTACTTTACAGTTTCAATATGTAAATTTAAATGTCTGTTTTTCTATTCTGCTTTATGCATTTCACATTTGTACATCATGGATTCATTTTTATTTTGTTTAATTTATTTTTTTCTCGTGGCAGATTTTATTTTACAAAGGTCACAACATTATCTTCCATCCCTCATGCTGTCTGTAATGTGGTCTTGTCACAAAGAATGGAATCTTAATACCCCTCCACTGGAGTATAGGCTGCCCTTAGTGATTTGTTATCAGTATAACGTAGCTTGAAAGATGCTGCGTGGCTTCGGTGACAGGGTCAGAAAAGGCCATACGGCTTTCACTCACTTATCTTGGAAGGCTTGCTCTCTAGCCATTCCTTCTCCAACTGCCCGCCTCTCATGACCTGCCTGCCGTGCTGTGAGAAGCCAAACCAAATGGAGTGGCCATGGGTAGGTGCTCTGGTTTACAGTCCTCACTGGACCTGTCCTTCAGCCATTCCAGCCCCACCGTCGGATACATAAGTGAAGAAGGAAGTCATCTTGGAAGTAAATCGTCCAGCCCCAGCTTCTGCAGCTGTTGGAATCCACACCCGTCGTTTGAGTCTACTGAGATGAGGCGCAGACATGGTGAAGCCGAGAAGAGTCTATTCTGCTTTTCCTTTCTGAATTCCCGCCCTATAGGATCCCTGTACAGTGTTTTACATCATTGAGTTTTGATTAGTGGCTTGTCACAGAGCGGTAGGGATAGATTCTTTTTCAGTAGAGTTTGAAAGAGGTAAACTTTTCAGACCCTACATAACTGAAAATATCTTTAACTTCACGCTTCATTGGCTCTAGAATTCTTGGATATAAAGTAATTCTCAGAACTTTGAAGTTATTTCTCCATTGTCTTGTTGCATCCATGGCTTGCCACGGAAACATGATGTAATCTGATTCTCATTCCTCTGTGTGAGTGATGCATTTTCCCTTTGAAGCTTTTACGATTTTTGAGTTTCAGACATTTCATTTAAATGCATGTAGGTAATCTATGGTCTATTTCTGTCCTTGGACTTGGACGTTTTATTTGCTTCTGTATATTGTACGAATTTTAAAACAGTATTTTCTTTACTCTTTAAGCTCTCCTAGGAGATGGTTACTTCTTGATTAATTACAGTTGGGTTCTCCCTTTCACTGTGTTGTCCTTCATCAGTTAAGGTGATTCTTGGCTGTTTTTTGTTTGCTTTTTGAGATGCCCTGTTACCCTCTGTGAATACTGAATCATTCCATAGCTACCTGCATCCACGGGTTGTTGTTAACCACATAGTACCAGGAAAAGTTTAGGGGCTCCTGTTCGTCCTAGGTGTTACGAGGTACTGGGAACCTTCCTGGTCAGTGTTTGGGGAGAATTACCTGTTATTCTATTGTTCTTTAACCCGTGGTCTGAAGGCAGCAGCAGAAGTGACTCACTTGGCTCCTACTCAGGTATTTCAACCAATAATGCTTTCGTTTCCTCAAGGGAAGTCTTTTGCTCCCCATTTTTGCTGCTCCAGAGCATGGAGCAGTACCCACTTTTGATAGAAGTTTCTCCCTGGGGAAGAACTGTGGGGAAATGACTACCTCCTGGACTCTGATCTCCCTGACCAGGAGTTGAACAGGCAACCTTTCGGAGCATGGACGATGCTCCACCCAGCCGCGCCACCCAGCCAGGGTACTTCCCCTCTGTTTTTCAGGACTCTAGGAATTTAAGAAGCAGGTGGGACTCTGGAGCAGGTGCTCAGTCTACCACTTCAGTTTAATTGTTGTAGCTGTGTTTAAAATGCACAGAAACCTCACAGGCTTTTTTTATATGCACACAGAGTTCCACGTTTTCTTCTGCCAGTTTTGGCTTTCTTAAACTACTCTTATTACTAAGTAAATTATTCTCTTGTCTGTTAATCTTGGATCTCACTATCAATAAAAATCATCTATCCTTGGATCTTAGTGTTGATAAAACTCCTCTTGTGGATTATATTAATAAGAAACATTATAATCTTTTACTCTGTGACTTAATTTTGACAAGATTACATGGAATATGTTATCATATAAAAGTGCTGCAACATAGCATGCAGAAATTTTTAGAAGGATGTTGCCTATGTCTCATATTTCTTTTCCTGCTGTATATAAAAATAATTTGGAGTGACTTTCAGTGACTGAAATAATCATAATTTTATGACATTATAAAACAGTCAGTTTTTAATATATTTGTATAGGCTTTTATTTAAGTAAACCCGAGTACTTATTTTACCCCTGAAAAAGTAAATCAAGGTGATTTACTTGAGACTCTACTATATTAAAGAAAGCTCTGTCTTTTTTTTTTTTAGAGCAGCATCTCAGACATGTTGAAAAAGATGTTTTGATCCCTAAAATAATGAGAGAAAAGGCCCGAGAGAGATGTTCTGAACAAGTTCAAGGTAAGATTCGAATATTCACATAAAGATCAAATACATTTTCTATCGTGTGATCTGAATTTAATCCTTAGCCTTAGAGTCAAGTAGCCAATGAATTAATATGTATGAATTTATTCTCACCCTTTCACTGAGATACCAGGGTTTCAGCTTTCAGAACTTCCAGACGATATTGAATTCATTTACAGTTTAAAAATATTCTCTCAAATTATTAGTAAAAAACACTTTTTCTCCCAGAAGTATAGTTACATATAGAGAAAGTCTTAGTATGACTATTTTGGAGAAACAAGTTATTCTGGTGGTTTTAATAGGGAAAGAAGAAACATAAAAAACCATGTACCTGTTTTTCATCTATCAACGTATTCATATAGGTACATACCCTAAGATGATTTTTTTTGGTGTCACTGTCTATTACTGAATTGATAATGGAATTCCTATAGTACTTACAATGAGTCCTTTTTTTTTTTAGTGTATTATGTTTATAAGTGGAAGCTGGTTATGTAAATGCATGCACTAAGCACTCACATATGCACGTTTTCTTTGGAGAGTGTTTTTTATTGAATACTGCTGTATTCTATACATCTAGAGATGTATTGTTGATTAATATTAATGTGGAAAATGTAAGCAAACCAGTGGAAGGTGAAAAATGAGGCTGTAAATGTTGAGTCATTAGAAAAGCAGATGGCAGTATTACTGTAGAAATGTCTTTTGAAAATAACCCACCTCTTGGAACGGTCACCTAACAGAAACAGTAGTAAAACTTTGCTGACGTCGACTATTTTCCTGGCTCCCTTTCTTCACTTTCCCTTGTAGTGTTCTTCATTGAGGAACCACAATAATTCCTATCATGGGTGATGAAACTTCACTGCAAGTTTCTCTACAAGGGAGCCAGACTTCTGCCAACTGTAGTTTTGGGATTTTGGATGCTAGGAGCATTTCTGACCCTCTGATGCTGTCTCCTTTGTGATTAATAGATTGAGGCAGTAGAAAAGAAGAATAGTTCCTCAGAACTGGCATTGTATGATGGTCATTTCTGTTTCTTAAGTGACTTATTAGGACATATTCCAGTTTAAATCCATTTATAAATTAAATTTAAATTAAATCCATTTATAAATAAATTTATTAATAAATTGCCAGTAATTTATTAGTATCATTCTATGGTTATTACTCTTGCTTTCACTATGAATTAGTTGTTTAATCAGAGCACTTTCCTTCCACCCCCAACCCCCAGGTGTCAGGAAAAATTAACCCATAGGCACCTGCAGGCAGGGTTTAGTGCACATCTGGCATTGGCAGGTGTCATGCTGATAGTCTCAAGAGCTAATCCTCCACTTACCTCATAGAACTTTAAAAATAATATATATATCCTGACACAGGTAGGGGAGGAAAAACTTAAAAATGGATAATAAAGTTACAGGGTTAGTATTAGCTTTTCACTACCAGGGACATTACTTTAGTAAGTAAATGTTCTGAAGTTATAAATGTGAGTTGTATTTATGCAGTTTTGTAACACATTTTTCTGATATCTAGAATGAAGGAAAGCCAACTAACTCAATTATAGATTGAGTTTTTACTCCCATGATTCAGATGAAAATGTAGAATGATTGTGTGGCTTTGGGTGTTAGAACTGTCTTTTCTTACTTTTAGATGGTGAAGCTTTGTTTTTTGGTTTTTGAAATGAAAGAAACAGTATAAACTTAAACTATTTATTTGTATGTGTCCCACAACTACTACTTTGTAAAGAGTACAAAGAGTACTTTGCTTCTTTATCAAAATTAAGTTGTTTAGGCTATTGACATGGTTAACTTTCTCTTTTATTAATATACTTAAAATCTTCTGAAGGCTGAAAGCATCTTAAAATTTGGGTTATTTCAGTGTATTTGTAATAGAACATGTTATAACAATTGATTTTTGAACATTTGAATTTTTATAGATAATCATATATTGATTTTTTTAAGACCATATGGTCCAAACCAGTGTTTTAGAATCTAAAATTGATTATTTTATAGAGGAATAATCCCTAGTATTCTCCCTGTTTAACCATGTGAGTTAGGAAAGAACACACATTGGTATTGCTCAAGTGGCAGAACAACAGCTACATTTAAACTGAACAATAAGATGTAAATTAGAATCAGGACACTTCCATTGTAGTTTATTTACTGTTAATCACTTTTGCTTTATTAAATAATTATAGGATTTCATATAAAAACATTACACATTGTATAGTTCTTGGATAAAGATATAGGAATTTTAATAAGTGATTTGACTTTCTGCTAAATGCCTGAAACATGATTATGTAGGAAAGCTTTTCTGTTTGATTTTTTTTTTTTCTTCCATGTCATTTCAGCCCAGTTGATCATAAGAATTGGGTCAGACTGCCAGCAACTTAGGTTTGTGAAGGGAATGGAACAGCTTTTCCAGGGACAAAGAGAAATGAAATCACTTTCAATGAAAGCAAGATGCCTCATTATAGTCACCAACAGCAGTTATTGACAGCTACACTTCCTATTAACAAGGAGCATTTAACTAAGAGTTTGGCTGTTGGATCTTTGGACTTGATCTAATTTGCTAGTATTAATTAGTTTCTTTTGAGCACAGACACTTGGTGCTCACAGCTATAGATTTGGAGGGCTAATTAGGATAGAAAATTGAACAGAATGGAGTAAGGCATTAACCTTCACCCATTACCAGCTGGGACACTGATAAAGACCACAGAGTCCAAATGCTCCCTATTGATGTGAAGATACCCTAATGAATATCAGTTTCAGCCAGGTTGCTATATTCTTACTAGTTCTCTCTTCATTATACATTTCAACCGGCTTCCCTGATACCTTCATTATCTATAGGTACTAGTGGCTTTTATTATACACTGATTTAGTCTGAGTTGCACATTTCACCTTATGTTTTAAACATAATTAAAATTTATCTTAAGTAGCAGATAACATTTAGAATATTTCATTATATACTCCAGTAGTAAAATTTACCTTTTATGTACAATGACATGATTCTAATTCTACAATGAATTTTTATGGTCACAGTAAGATTGTCATTTCAATACAATGAAAACTATAACCTTAAATAAGAAAATAAGAAAATCTTTGCTTTTGTATTACAGTTAAGCAGCTTGTATTAAACGTATTCACTTGAAAATCTTTGCCTTTTTTTGTTTATTTTTGAAGAGAAAATAGTGGTCATCACCTTCACTTTTGGAACTTAACTTTGATTTGATGAGTAAAGATGGCTTTACCTAGAGATTGCAAACAGAATTGAGAAGCCTGATCATATTATTGTATAAGCTTTGACAAGATTATAAACTGTTAATAAAGCATACATCAAAAGAAAAGCTGTTGAACAATTGATTTAAATAGGAAGTTCAGCTTTATAATCTTCTTTTGCCAGGGATATTATTGGCAGTCAGCAGAGGCACTAAAATAAATGGCTAAGGTATATACTGGTATACATTAGCACAGTGTACTTGGGAGTGGAACTGAAGGAAAATTCTAGAATGGCCAATCTCCCTTCCACTCTGTTGCAGTGTTTTTAATCTTCTGACCAATAGGTGGGGTTTGATTCTAAAGGAATGATAAAATACAAGGAAGCAAGGATTGTTTGCTTGATAAAATACAAGGAAACATCAGGGAGCTAAATAACACAGAAACTTGATAAAGTGCCTACCCTTTTCTGTCTATCAGACACAACTGAAGTTATGTTACATTTTGCTAAATTCCAAAGATAGGTGAATAGACAAAATCAAATTAAGAATGCTTAGGACAGTCTTTCAGAGATCTGTAGGCAGAGAACTATCAAAAATCATTAAAACGATTAGAGACTATAAATAGTAAAAGTAATTAATCTCTCTGGCTGTGTTACTTGACCTGCTGAAAAATTTCATTTGTTGTTTCAGTTGTGCCATTACCATGTATATTTTTGCCATTTAATCAGTTCACCAATGTTAACTAACACTGAAGCAGAGCTATAACATTAAGACTGGTTTGGATGTGTTAGGAGGATAATATATACAGTCACCAAATGTGATAATATCTGTTGTGTATATTACATATGTACTCTAAGAAATATAAAGAAATATATAACACCCACTCTCTCCCCTTTGGACCTCCACTGGACTGTGTCGGGCCCCAAGACCAGCTCTGGGTTTGGTAATTTGCTAGGCAGACTCATAGGACTCAGCACATAGTCATACTCATGGCTAAGATTTATTCCAGCAAAAGGATACAAGCAAAACCAGCAAAGGGAAAAGGCACATGGGATGACGTCCAGAGGACACCAGGCGCAGGCTTCCCTTAGTCTTCTCCCAGTAAAGTCACTCAGGATGCTATTAATTCTTCCGGCAATGAGTTGTGACAACACGTCCGAAATGTTGTTCACCAGGGAAACTCATTAGAGACTCAGAGTTTTTACTGGGAATTGGTCACATGGGCAGCCTCTGCCTAGCATGTACCAAAATCTCAGACTCCAAGAAGGAAAACAGGTGTTCAGCATAAACCGTATGGTTTGTACAGTTTAGGCACAGTGAGCACAGGGAATGGTGGGAACACTCCCCAAATTTTGGGTATGTAGCTCCACTTAAACTACAGACCATTAACTCATTAAAAATGCAGTTATACCTATGTAGCGTAGTAATTTGAGTTATGTGTTGAACTTAAATTTTACATTTATAATTTATAATTTATAATTAATAATATCTACTTTGTTGTTTATTTTTTACTGAAATTTACTTTTCTTGATTTTCATTACCTTATATCTTCTTATGAAAAAGGTCATTCAATAAAATATGAATTAGTAATACTTGATTTTATGAAGGATCATTAACAAATGTGAGCATGTTCGTATGCTGTTTTTACTTGCCAGTCACTTTTCATTGGATATAGGTAAAGAAGATTGAGTGGACAACCAGACATTTGCTTCTTCAGAACGTTTTAAAACTTTTAAAGATAATATTTCTCTTAAATTACAGAGTTAATTTTAATAGCATGCTTATTAAATATTTATTGATGCCTATCACATGTTCAGTGTTGTGAGAAGTGTTATAGAAGCAGAGTAGAAGTATGAGACTTCGTTTTAAGAACCTGTTGTCTGGCTGATGAGAGACAAGCCAGGCATACATAAAATAGAATTATACTATATAAAACAATTTATAATAAAATCCCTATATGTTAGTTCAGAGAGAAGAAAAGCCAGTGAATTCTGATTTGGTCAGATGAGACTTAATGAAGAACATGGGCTATGAATGGACCTTGAAGGATGGCTATGGGGTAAATACAAGGAAGCTGGAAAAGCATTTCAGACCACTGACTCAGGATTAAAGGCACAGAAGAGAGAGTGGGCATGGTTTGTCTATACAGCAGTAAGGGGATTGACCTTAGGAGGCCAGTGGTGCATTTGGGGGATAATGACAAAGTCTGAGAGTGAATCTTGATTTTGGAGTGCCTTAAGAACCTGAAACAGAAGTTTAGATTTGTTTTCTAGTATGAAATCAGAAGCATCTGAAGCCTGTTCTTTCTTCCTCTCTCACTCCTCTCTTCCTCTCTGTCTTCCCAGGAAAAGATTTTATACAGATTGAATTGAAAGAAGATTAATTTTGCAACAGAACACAAAACAAGTTGACTACTTTCATTTCTAAATGTTGGCTTTCTGCATTCTTTTAAAACTAGAAGGTGTTCATGAACATGACAGCAAATGATGTGTGTTTGCCAGAGCTGAAGGGACACCCACCTCAGACGGAGGTAGCATAATGTCTGGCATTTATGAAAAGTGTCTTGCTGCTGTGTGAGGATGAGCATTAACTGCAATATAGTATTTCTACATAGTTAACTGTGACAGTCTTTTTTTTTCATTCTTACAGATGTCCTTAGGCATGTATTTATCTTTTCTAGAGAAATTGACCAGTCAGATTTGTCAGATTTTTAAACCTTACATTTTATTTTAAGTTCCCAAAGCTAAAGAAAAAACTCTTTGGTCTGAGAATGGCTAAATAGCTAAATAGTGGTTCATTGTTTATTCTCTTCATTTAATTGTGGTTTACTTCAGCATACATAATCTGAAAGTTCAGTGTCTGTAATTCTTAACCTAACCTTAAAACTGGTTCTAATGATGACCAAACTCAAAAACGCAGCACAAATTTAACTCTGAGGCCATATTGTTAGACCTCTTTGCTTACTTTAAATATCTCTACTAGCAAAGTTTGAGAAAAACCTTGCTGGATTTGACTTACTAGGACACATTATCTTTATACAAGGTTTCCAGGTCATCACACCCAAGTTTAGCTTCCTCTTGACTTTCTGAACTTCACCATGTGTTTATCACCAGGTATTTCCGTAGTTCAACCCCACACTTACACCTCCCGAGTCAGTGAGGTTGCGGAAGAACCAAGTCCTGCATAGAATTTAAGTGTATCTTCTTTTCTAATGTTCTTTATATAATAGATTAGGTAATGGATTAGTCTCAGGTCAAACCATGGGTTAATATCAAATATATGATTAGAATCCAGTTCTCCTGAAAAACATATTGTCTTACTCTTTTAGTTGTCATTCTAAGCCTATGGGATCCTTGAGCTCAGGCAATTTCGTTTCCATTCTGACTTTTACAGACAGATAGCAGCTCTTTATTGTGGTAGAGGATACCTTTATTGGATTAGTAGGAGCAATTCTGTTCCAACTCAGTATAGATTAATGCAGTTACAGCCCTTGAGTACTCTTCTCATCACTCAAGTACACAAACTGAACTCTAGACCATCCTAGAAGAAGGGTCTCGACTCTCTTTGGAAATTTGGCACTCACTCTAATGGGAGTTAACAGTCACTGAACCCTACATTATGTCAGTACAGGGTACAAATTGAAATTTCAGGTAGCCTTCGTCGTATTCTTTGCCTGGCCCTCTCCCATAGATTCATTTTATTCCTAGCCCATAAACTTTAAGCTTTTGCAAAGTTGAATTTCTGATCATATTGAAAGTTTGACTAATGATACTTTTTGATATGCTAATGGGAAAAATTGGAACTGTTTGTTTTTTTCTTATTTTGGCCTCAGGAGACCGTATGTTCAACTTACATATAGTTGATTTATTAAGGAACTCTTTAATTTGTTAGTACCCCGTGATTTTCAGAGGGGACCTGCTTACTCAGTGCTCAGTAATAAAGGCTTCATGTAATTTCTTCTGTGTTACCTTTTCCTTCCACATTATCCTTGGTCATATCTATTCAGATTGTGAGATTCAAGTCATGTTTTTATAGTAGAACCTCTACTCTGCGATTATGATTGGAGTGCATGTGATGTTCATCTCTCACCCATAGGCAAATCAGTGGTCCTCAATCCTTGGCTATACATGAGAATTATCTGGGAATCTTTTTAAAAATACCAATGCATAGGCTCTTCTCTATGAAGAAAGGTATTGGTTTTTTGTTTGTTTTTTCCATAAACTCCCAAGGTGATTTGAATATGCGTCCAAGGTTTGAGAAACGAGGGATTAAAGGCATAAAATTGTCCCTTAAAGCAGCACATAGTAACAGGCCATGTCAATTTGTCCACAGCACATTTTGTATATGCATATATTTTTCATTGAGGTGTAGTTGACAGTACTTTACTAGTTTCAGGTATACAACATAGTGATTTGACATTTATACATTTTCCGAAGTGATTATCATGACAAGTCTAGTAACCATATGTCGCTGTGCAAAGTTATTATATTATCTACTGTATTCCCTATCCTGTATGTTACATCCCAGGACTTACTTATTTTACAACTTGAAGTTTATACTTAATCATTTTGTATTTTTTAAAGTTACATATGGCACTACCTACAGTACTCTTTTTCATATAAACTATAAGTTTTTGATCATTTTGTTGTTGCTATTCTTAGTTTTTATTTGTTTTTTATTTCTTGAAACTTTTTTTCCCTTACTTCCAAATTTGAAATTGAGCCCCAAATTATCTATGTCAGTCTTCAAGTTCTTTTCCAGTGGGCCAAAGATTCTTAGCAAACTCTTAGGCAATAATGAACACAAGTATGCTCTTGTAGTCTTAAACCTTAACCCTTTTCTTCCCCTATAAATTATGTGACTACTTCCTTTCCCTTTTTCCTGTTCTGAAAATTAGTAACCTTGTGACACACAAACTCACCCTCCTCAGTGGCCTTTCTCTTCTGTGTCCCATCATTACATGCTTTGGTTTGTCAAATTTCGTATATAGATTCTAATCCTAATGAGCAGAGATTGGTTTGTCATTGTTTTAGATCCCCAAGTCCACAGGATATAATGTGAATAATTAGTTTACAAGTTTAGTGAAGAAAAATTATTATGAAGTGGAGAAAATGTCTTTAACCAGCATGTGCTGTATTCTCTGCCCTCCCCAAGATAGTGGTTCTGGTGCTGAGCATAGTAGATAAAGAGCCACTGGTGACATGCCCTGCTGGGAAGGAAGGCCTTGTGTGGTGACACATTTACCTGCAAAAACTGTTTACAGGTTGAGTAAAAATTTTGTTCCAGTTAGCGAGTACATATGACAGTATATACAAGTATGAGAGTTGATCCTTTAGAAATCTTATTTGGATTAAAAAACCCCACATGATTTATCAAATTATCAACTTGTTATAATCCTGTAAATCATCCAGGTAAATTCTCAGCTCATTCTGTTATGTTACTGTGGTGGTATAAACATATTAGACTTGTATATGCCCAGTTTTTCAGTTTCACTAAGAAAATACTGATTTAAATATGCCATTGTTGAGTTGTATAGATTAGTGGCCTAGCTAACATTGATATAACAACTCTTTTTTTGCTACATCAGTATTTTGAGTGGGCCTAATTGAGTATCAACATTTGTACTTCATGATTTAGAGTTAGCTTGGATGACAGTCAGGAAATCTCTTCATATTTTTAACCTTGAAGGAACATTAGTTTTCCTATAGTGTGTTATATTGGGTAGTTCATATAGGGTTAATTGTTACTGAGATCGGATTCTTCACCTTTTTTCCCCCTGTACATTTTAACATGCCATTTAATAAATGTAAAGTTATGCAAAGCGTTTTATATTAAATAGACTTGTTAAGTATGTCTTTCCTATCTGCTACATGGTTCCCACTGAGAGTGTTAATATTCAGATACTCGGTTATTATATGTATTATTCAGTAATATGCCTATAAGAATCTACCATATTCTTGATCTTTGAATTATCACTGCTAAAGAATACATTCCACAATGGTGTTTTTTATTAGTGGGTGGAATATCTAAGTTTTTTTCTTGGAGAAGTTCCAAGGTATAAGGAAATAGGTCATGGTATCTATAAACTGTTTGGGAACCCAAGTATATTATGAAGTAAAAATTGAAGCTCAGTTGCCCTCTAGGGGTTCAGTTTTAACACAGCACATGTGGAAGTGATTTAATGAGATCTTTTCTGGGAGGGGTAGATCTGCTGAATAGAGCTCTATTTTTCATTCTCTGTTAGCCTGTGACTTGTCAACAGCAAGCTGATTTAGACTACTTATTGCAAATGAGAACATCCTACTTTTGTAACCAACATACAGGTTAATTAAACATCCTTTTGGGAGGAGGGCTTGTTTTTAAAGTCAGAGCACCTGTGCCAGAATAATCAAACCATCAACATATTTTCAAGAATTACTTGGTGACTGATCTACAGATTGTTTTCTAACACTTTTGTCTCCTCAGTGTCATCTCTGCATAGCACTTTTATGTCAGCTCCCTCCCCTCTTCTGCCAAAAATCAGTACAGAACTTCGTGAAATGATTTAGTCATGAATCTTTATGCTTTCAGGATGTGATCATGACATTTTTGTCCTTTGGTTTTTGCATCTTTGATTGGCTTCTTTGTCTGGATTGGTGAGAATACCTCTCCTAGTTTGAAACACATTGACTGTTGGCTCTCTAGCCTAAATGGTACTCAACTTCACATTGCTTGAGGTTTAGGTGATTCCTGTTGGAATCTGTGTCTGGTGCAAAGTGCTCTCCTCTATAATTGCAGCTTTAGACTCTTACTGTTTGGGAAGAGGGAATACATTTTTTTTTCCCCATTATGGAAAACTTTAATTAAACTTGGAATTGAATAAATGATAAATATGGAGTTCATTTTGTGTGCAGATATTTAAATATTTTGAATATTTGAGCACATTTCAGTATCAAATGTGAAAGTGTTTATTGATATATTTTAAAAGATTTGTATATATATTTTAATAATGCTTTTATTCTCTCTGAAGGATGCCATAAAGCTTTATTTCTTTTAATATTTAGTGGGTTTTTTTGCCTCTATAGTCATATTGAGCTTTTCAATTTATTTTCTCATGCTTATGGGAAAACCTCTATTAAAATTGTCAGACCCTGCTTTTTATCTATTAATTATTTTACTATCAGAAAACTATTGGATTTTTATATATGTTAAAATATTAAATTGGCTATTATATAAATTTGTGCTGTCCTGTATAGTAGTCACTAGTCATATTAGACATTTAATATTTCTTAGTAGCACTAGCCACATTCCAAATGCTAGATAGCCACATGTGATCTGTGGCTGCAATATTGGATAATGCAGATGTTGACCATATCCATCACTGCAGGAAGTACTATTGGACAGCACTGGTATGGAGACATGAGTCATCTTTTTAAGTGTATTTAAAAAAAGACTTTAATACTGGTAGTTCCCTCTAAAGTGAACTGAAACGTGAAAACATGTTTTTATATTCTGTTTTATCAAAAGAATATTTTTGGAAACAACTAGAATTGAAGCTGATCACATATGAATAGTTTTACCTATTTATCTTTAAAATCAGCATATATTTCTGATTATGAACTGAGTGCTATCAAATGTTTTAATAAACATTATATATTTTGGAAATATGTAAATACATCTACTTTATCTCCATCTTGTGGTAGAAATATATGGAAATCCTGTTCTTTCTCATTACTGTAAATGTAACATTGGGTGTTAAATGTTTATTAACAAAGTTTTAGGTCTTACTCAAGGAGCCAATTAAAAATAATTTAAACTTTGTAATCACTATGAAGGGGAAATGCAGACCTGCACCTGGCATTCTGAGTATGTTAGAATATTCAAACAAAGAGTAGAAACATTTGAGTCATGGTTGAGAGGAAATACAAATAATAAAACGGTAGCTCCTTACTTGCAAATGTAGTTTTGTGTTGTTAAAGAGAATTTCGATGAATATGTTTCTATGATACATCTATGAAGTTTCATAAATTGTTTCTTATTGACACAATAGTTTTTAAAAATAAGCTTATTTTTATAGTTTCTAGTTTTTGAATGTGCTCAAAATTCTTTTGCGGATAATTCTAACATTATTTTTGGAAATAAAAAAAAATTAGCCTTAAAACACAGTAAATGTAGCATTCTGTATATATAAAATTATCTTTTAAAAATATGAAATATCAAAGGTTTAAGAACATATTTCAAATAAGATTGACTTGTAGCTTTCATTTTCTTTGTAATTTTAAATTTTTTTATAACAATATGTATAACCTGATATTTTTAATTTTTGTATTATTTTAGGGTTTTTTTTAGTTAAGGCTAATATAATTTACAAAGCAATATTAATTTAGAGTTTAGTTTTTATATAGACATGTCTGTGATTGCTCTATGAATCTAAAAGAATATTTTAGTTAAATTCTAAGATTTTAGGAAGAATTTAATGCAGCAAATAGACGTTTTAGCTAGCTTAGATTTAGATAGCTTTTTTTAAAAAAAACTTCAATTTGTTTATCTTATTAATAAGTTTTTGGGGAAAATGGCCTTTAAATTTATAGCATCTAAATTACCTATTTATTTAGAAGATACCCAAGTTAGGAGTTTGTTTGCACATGAAAGCTGAATATAGTGTAAGATATTTGTGGGACAGACAGTGAGCAGATTAGCCTAATTGTGCAAGACTAGTTGCTGTTTAGGGTCATGTTTTGGTTTTCTTTGAAAGCCAAGCAAAGAAGTCTATACGTGATCTAATAGAAAGCAGGGATTTCCTTGTAGGGAAGATTTTTATGTAGGGAAAATTATTTGATCTTAGAAACTTAGCGTTAAATGGAGCCTTTGTGGTTAACTAGACCCAGTTCAGTAATCTTTCCAATAATATGTGAGACCTCTACTGTAATTTAGGCTTTCTTTATTTACTTCCCCCTGAATTTTATTGTTAGGTTTTTAGAAAACATCATTCTTTTAATAAAAAGAAACAATTTATATAAGGAACATATACTTCAGATTCTAATTTTAGACAGTATTGATTGATTCCCTGCTTTGAAAGTATTATTATTCTTTCTCTGCATCCTATTTGTAAGTTGTACTTTCACATTGTCAAATTTTATAATACTCTTTCTATAACCATACATTTATTGCTTACTGCATCTCCTCTCCTTATTTCTTTGTTTTGATCCATTGCTTGACTGACTAGATTTATTGTCAAATAATTTATTTAAGAAGAGAGTTTGGGTTCTAGAATCCTAGATACCTATCATGTTTGGAAATGACTGCTTGTTGCCTTATACATGTGTGACATATATGTTGGGTATAAAATTTTCAGGTCATAGTTTCTTTTCTTCAGATCTTTGTACACATTGGGTTAGTATTTTATGACACTGAATGTTGCTCTGGGAAGTCCGACACCAGCCTGATTTTTATCTCTGCCCCAATTTGCAGCCACTCTGCGATACATGTTTTGATTTTTCTGCTTGGGTACTAGGAAAAGTCTTTTTTTATCTTTGAGTTTGGCAACTTAACTAGGATATATTTTGGGTGGTACTTGTTCTGCATCAATTCTTTCTGGAACATGTTGTGTCCTTTTGCTTTGCAGATTCAGTTCTTTATGTCAGAAAACTTCTTAAATTGTTACTTAAAATATTTTTTTCTTTACCTTTTTTGCATTCTCTGCATTAGAGATAGCAGTCATCCTTGGGGCTTTGAAATGGGATTAACACTTGATATTATTTGCCACGTAACTTAGTGGCTGAAAGCTGCACACATTTATTATCTCACTATTTCTTCGGGTCAGGAATCCAACATGATGTAGCTTGGTCCTCTGCTTCAGACTCTCACAAGGCTGCAATTAAGATGTTGACTCAGGATCTGCAGTCTCATCTGAACCTTCGACTGGGGAAGGATCTCTCCCAAGCTCACTTGGTGCTTATTGGCAGCATTTAGTTCCTCTGTGGGATGCTGTACTGACAGTCTCAGTTTCTTGCTGACTGTTGGCTGGTGGCCACCTTCCATTCCTTGCCACATAAGCCTCTCCCACATGTGGCAGTTTTCTTCATCAAAGTATGAAAGCTCGGAAGGCAGTAGAAATCTTTTGTAACCCAGTCATGGCAGTGATATCCCATCAACATTGCCATATTCTTGAATTAGAAGGAAATCTGTAGGGGAATTGGATATGGAGGCTGGGATCATTCCAGGCCATCCTAGAAGCTACCTGCCCCAATAGTTGCCTATCACTTCTTGGTTTGCATTAACCTTTAAAAAAATTTCCTCTATATTTGCTATGATTCTCTTAAGTCATTCTTATAAAATCTTCCATTTGTATTTTATTTTTTATATATTTCTAAGGTATTTACTTAGCACTGTTATGGATTTGTTTGGTCTTCATTTTATATTTTATCTACTCTTTCATCTTGATTTTATCAACTATTTCTTGAAGTCCAGCTTTCTTGAATTTATGTTTTTGGTAAGTTCTTATATAATGTGACATTTGAGATGAATTTTCTTTTCTTTAGGGTGTGTTTTTAGAGTTGTCCTGCTATTTCTCAGAAAAATAGTGGGTGAATTACCTTTAACACTCCTGCCTCCCTTTTCTGATATGATTGTCCTCCCTGGTGGGCTGTAGTGTGAGGGCTGAGGTGTGTTCTGTGTACTTTCCCAAAGCCTGGAGGTTGGGAGAGAAAGAGAATTTAGGCCAATGCACTGTTTTTGTTAACTAGCCATCAGAGTGTTTCCTCTTTTCCTGTGGGGTTACCTTTGGCTTATCTTCTAAGCGTGGAGCCATAAAAACGGGCATAAACCTAGTGGCTCTTCTGCCTCTGCTGAGATATCCTTTGAAGTTGGGTAGAGGCTTTAATTCAAAGAGGTTTGGCTTTGTTTTTTTATTTTTCTCTAGGATTCCTGTTTATGCCCTCAGTCTGCTTCTATCAAGAATGAAGAGTGCTATCAGTGGGAATTCTCAGGATTTAAAAAATCATTTTCTTTCCCCATTGTGTTCTAGGGTAAGGAATTGGGACTAGGACACTTGCCATCCTGAACCTTGCCAGGATCTTTTTTTCCTTCCTGAATATTACTTTTTGAAGCTTATGGTATGAGACTCAATGTGGCAGGTAGTCAATTTTTTTTTTCTTGTTAAACTTTTGTTTATCTTATTAAGGAAAGGTTTATGAACCTGCAATATCCTGCAGTTTTTACCCAGAATATGTTGCCTGAATTGTTTTCCCCCAAAATTCTTCTCAGTGGGACCTCCATTGACAACCCTACGTAAAATGTAACCCAATATCTCCACTCTCCCATAAACCCTTAATCTTTATCTCCTGTTTCCCATAACTTACCATGTTTAATATACTATACAATATCGTTTCTTGTCTGTCTCTTCCTTTTGATTAATCTTCACAAGGGCAGAGACCCTGTTTTTTTTTACTCATTTATCCCAAGTACCTAGAACAGGAATGGAAATGCTCAGTAAATATTTCACAAAAGAATGAATTACAAATACGTTGTTTGGGCTGTTTTTCTACTGTTGTTGAGGGGATGAATCAGCCTGCACTAGGCCAAAACGTTTTTTGACTGGCCTAAGGTAAAAAATGTTTTGAAGTACAACCCAGTGTACACATACATATGTGTTTTTGTGTATTTGCATTTTATAGATGAAACACAGTGTACTTTGATATTTCCTGTTCTTTATTTTTAAAAACAAGTGTTTTCAGTCTAAATTTTCATGATTCACGAAAGAGTTGCAGACTGCAGTTTGCATTAGGCAATAGGTCAGCCACAAAATTTCTAATGTGAATAGAACCTTATGTGGCTGTTTGGAAGTGTTTTATTTTAACTTCAGATTTAATTTGAGAGTACTTAAAATGTTTGTTTTTCAAGTTTCTGTATCAGCTGCTGTTATGAGAAACTGAATATTTCAAAAGCTACGGATCAGTTGTTCAGTGAAAATGAATGTAATTTGTAATATGTGCAATTTCCCTCGTGGTTTTTTGTTTTTTTTTAAGTTTGGGCTCTTTTCTTATGGATGGAGGAAGAGCTCCTTCCTGATATATAGGAGCAATTAATTAGAAGACAGAAATGGAGCTGCAGTGGAGGTAAAAGTCAGCCATGAGATTTATTTTGAGATCTGAATAATATCCAGGATCAAGTAGGTTGGGAGCAGATTGTTAGAAATCTTAATTCATCTCTCCCCCCAGCTGTTATGACTTAACAGGCCAGGAATTATGCATATATTCAATTAACTAGAAAGTAACAGATACTTCCCATGAAAAATGTAATGATGAAACTCCTTCAGTGGGTGCTTGATTGTGTTGTAACCATATAATATTTTGTACTAATAATAGGAGACCTAGGAAATAAACTCTGTTTGACAAAAAATATGATGATTCTCTAGTTTAAAAGTTTGTAAATTTCGAGAAAGCTCTCTTTTTAGCTTAAAGTCAGCAAAGCAGCTGCTGTTTGAATTTACTTTGTAAAACACTGAATTATTCATTTCCATAAACAAAACTTCCTTAGTAATTATTTAGCATTAATTTATTTCTCTTTATTTCAGTCAACCCTGTTGACATTCTGTTTTAAAGTTAAAAATATTCTTTGTGGAATTTAACAAATAAGACGGTGGTGACAGCCACTTTTTCTACTTTCTTCAGCTCTTATGACAGAAAAATTTATAACTCTTCTTTAATTTCTATGTTTTAAGTATTTTATATTTTAATTAATTTTTGTTATTTTAATGAAAGCTAGCAATGAAATATAGAATAAAAGTGAAATTCTTATTTAGCAGTGTCTTATAAGTAGCTTCTTAAGACCAAGCTCCATATTACTGACCTGTTAGACTTTGCCTTAATGCTTTATGAACATATATGATTAACAGCTATTATATTGCATTCTGACCATGAGAAATTATTAGAAATATTTAAAATAAGTATTCACTTCATCATTTGCACTCACAGGTTGATTAATAGACTGTTTAGTAGGGGGAAAAGGTAATAATTGTTGTTTTATACTTCTTGGACTTCTTCCAGCCATCTTTGCAAATGTAGGAAGAGTCCTTTAAATGTTGTGCTTCCTTTCTAGTGGCCTGTGGTGAGCCCTCCCCCTTCAATCTCTCATTTTAGTCTTGCATGTGCCCTCCTTAGGAATCAGTTTTTACTGCCATGGCCGTGTGATATTTGTTGTCATTTTCCCATAATTGCTGTTTTGTTTTTGTATCCTCATTAGAAGATATGTTTTTATTGATTTTTAGTGAGAGAAGGAGGGAGGGAGAGAGAGAGAGAGAGAGAGCGTGCGCGTGAGCGAGCAACATCCAAATTATTTCCAGAAAAAGCAGGACGTACTGGCCCATTCTTGCTCAGGGTAAACTGTGGTGAATCCTAAAATAACAAAATAATTTGGTCATTTTAGGCAGGTACCTGCTTTTTGGAGTTGGCAGTGGTGGAAAGAGTATGATTTAAAATGAACTGTTTCTTTGCCCATCTTATAAATATCTGCCTGAAACAATACTCTTCTGTGAGAGTGATCAGTCTTTAATAAGACCATATTCCTAACTAGTTGAGCTGATAAATAGTGAGGTGGTTTTAAAGAAGTCAAGTTTATTTTATGTCAATTTTCTATTTGCCCTATATAAGATATATTTAATTACTTTATTCCATCTCTGTGTTCAAATTAATCAGATTCTGCTACATATTGGTGTTCAAATTAGAATAATTCTTTAATCAACTGTGTTATCCATGCCATGGTAGACTAGAATGGAAAAGCTACTCTTGGCATATTGAAGATGTGTGCATTTTATTTTCTATTGTAATTTAAAAGTAAAATCAGAAATATTGATTTCTCCTTGACTGGAGAGATGATTTAGTTTGAATATCAGTCTGATCTTAATCAAGTGAGAATTAATTGAGTTGGAGGTATTAGATATTCAGTGATGTTAACTGAACCATGATCAATCTAGAGAGAAGCTTTCTTTTGTACTATGTTGGAATTATCAAATAGCTCATGTATGCCAATGTAAAATAATCTTTTCATGTTCATCCTTCTGCCTTCTTTGTCTCATTATGTGCACCACTAAATTCATTCTAGACACAAACTAATCTTTGAAGTAGCAAGCTAATAAATCACAATTTAATAGAAAATTAAAAGCATAATAATTTTGTCATAAAATGCTATTGTCAGAATTTATATTTTCCAGTACCAAATTTTTAAACCAAGTGATTAAAACCTCTGCTTTTCAAGTGTACCTGGGACTTTAAAAAAAATCTTAGTTTTTCTTTTATAAAATGTTAAACATTGTAAGAATAAAGTGAGCAATAGAGAATTATTTTAATGTTTATTTCCAGAAATAAAAAGAGAGTCTGTAGAGTTATATTGGTCTGGAATGTGGCATGGGCTTTTCATTTATTTTTAAGAGTGTGATAGCAATATCATAAGTGTTGTGAAAATATAAATGGTGAGATAACACCTCCATAGGACTTGCTCTTAAGTAGTAAAATTGTAAAGTCTTTAAATAAACTGCAGCCAGAACTGAAACAATCGATTTGCCTTGTTAACTAGGGATGCTACACTTATTAAATGTCTAATTAAATTGAGCATAGCATGCCTTTTATGTTTCTTCCGTTTGGGCAGTTGGTGTGACCATGTTAAATGAAAAGAAAGCCAATGGTGTGACTTTTGATGGTGTAATTTCATTTTGGAAGAGTGCTTCTCACTTGGCTTGGGTATAATGGGAAGAGTAGGATCTCTGTAGTTGTATATTTTGTGAAAAGGAATGTCCAGATTTGTATTTGGGAGCAATTAGCATTTAATGAAATTAAGCCATACATGCAGAAATATTCCTAGAGTGCAATGAGTGTGGTGTTCTTAGTGAGATGTAGAGGGATTTCCTCCATCTCCCTACCCCACACCCCTGTTGTTGCTAAGCAGCAATTTAGAGGGAAAGGGCTTGTTTAGGAAAAAAATAGAAGATGACTTTTTCACTCTGCTCATCAAAGCCAAAGCTCCTCTTATCTGGACTCCACTCTCCCCTCCCTCCACCAAAGCTACTACTTTTAAAAAAAATTACATTTTTAAAGGTTGACACATGTACAGACTACCAAGACACATTACAGATGTGCTTCTTCAATTCTTGTTCCCAGGACCCCCCTGTTTTCCTTGTATCCTTAAATTGCAGTATTTTTGAAAACATTGATGGCTACTAGTTTTGTTGAAGAGGATGGCCATCTTTTTTTGCTCCATAATTTTAAAACATCTTCTCTTTATTTCTAAGTCTTCACCCGAGGATATACTTATTGATTTTTTGAGAGAGAGGAAGGAGAGAGGAGGGAGAGAAAGAGGAAAAAGAGAGAGAGAGAGAGAGTCAATGATGTAAGAGAGAAACACTAATGGGCTGCCTCCTGCATGCCCACTACTGGTGATGGAGCCCACAACTGGGAATTGAACTGGTGACCTCTAGGTTCATGGGTTGTCACTCTACCCCGAGCCACACTAGCTGGGCTTCCATATATTCTTTAGCACAATAGGAGAGTATAGGATTTTGTTACACAATACTACATGAAAAGGCCCTTCTGTTGGATTAGGGATAGGGTGAAAATATTGTATTTCGTTTTTGTCCTTCAGACTGTATTATTCATCAGTTTCTCATTTTGAGCAAGATCATCTAGGATATTGTCATCTGAAGATTCATAGTCTGTGATTATGCTTATACAATCAGTTTTCACCGTCATCATTAGTTTAGAGTACTGCTATTAGTTTCTTTGCGTTCATCTTCTGATTCATCTAACAACTGTGAAACATCTTTTTGTCAATTTTCCTTTTCCACGATAAGCAGTGTATGAGTTTACTATTGCCGTGACAAATTGTAAAAGTTTTGTAGCTTAAAACAAGACAAATTTATTATATTACAGTTCTGTAGTCCAGAAATGTGATATAGATCTTAGTAGGTTAAAACCAAGATGTCGGCAGAACTGTATTCCTTTCTGGAGGCTCTGCGGGAAAGTCTGTTTCTTTACCTTTTTTAGCTTCTAGAGGCTTGCCTTCACAAAGCAGCTAAAACAAAATACCATAAACAGATGGTTAATAAACAACACAGTTCAGGAGGCTGGAAGTTCTAGTTTTGGGTGCCAGAATGGTTGGGTTCTGGTGAGAGACCTCTTTCGGGTTGCAGATGGCTGACGACTTGTATTCTTACCTGATGCAAAGCAGAGGTAGGAAGGAAGCTGTCTTCATGAGGCTTATAAGGACACTAATCCCATTCATGAGTGCTCCACCCTTGGGACTATATCTAATCCTCATTACCTCCCAAAGGCCCTGCCTCCTAATACCATCCCACGGTGGGGAAGTAGGAGGCAGTAGGGTTTTGGGGGGAACACAGACATTCAGTTTATAACAAGGCTCCCCCAGTATTTGGCTCATGTTCCTTTTTTTTCCGTCTTTAAAGCCAGCAAGATAATACCCTTCTGACTCTGCTTCTAACATCACATTTCTTTCTCTTTTTTCTTCTACCTCCCTTTTCCACTTTGAAGCTCCCTTGTGATTCCTTTGGGCTCACCCAGATAATCCAGGATAATCTCCCTATTTTAAAGTCAAGCTGATTAGCAACCTTAATTCCCATTTGCCACCTAACCTAACATAGTCCTAGGTCCCAGGGATTAGGACTTGAACATCTTTGGGGGCTATTAGTCTAAGTAGTAGTTAGAAAGTGAAAAAAAAAATCTTAAATCTCAACCGTATTCAAGAAAACAAACAAAAAGAGTACTTTCATATACTCATGAACAATAATGTAATACATTAGGTAACACATAAGGAAACTGATGTAATAATGATTTATTTCACTCTTGCATCACTTTACTAGGTGTTTCCCTCATTTTGTTTTCTTATTTTAGTCATTTTTCCTACAGTTGGGAATAATTGATGAGTCATCATGAAACAGTTCCTAAGATGTTATAGTAAAATGTTTCAAGATGTAGGAAAAATAAGATCATTAAGAGTCTATATTGTACCTTAGTTTTACACAAAGATCCAATGAGCCTATATAATAATTGCAAGATAAAATGAGTTTTATTACAAAATATGTCAATTTTCTTTCTTTTTTTGAAGACCTTTAAGAAAGATAAATAAAAATCATGAAATAACATTCTTGTAATAGAATTATAAAAGAAACAAAAAATAAAATTGGGTCCAATGGTGCCTGATTATATAGTGAGGATAATTTAGTTGGTTTTCTTAAGGTACTTCTTTGATGCCCATGTGGTCCTCCCTCTTCCCAGCCTCCCCCCTCTTTGCTGGATGCTTACATGCTGGTATTCCTCAGAGGTTGCCCAGGGCTTCTTGTTTTCATTCTTTTTATAAGTTACTACTGTCAGAGTAGCATCCTCAGACTTGCATCAGACCCATATGGCTGGACAGCCCTACTTACAAGTGTCACAGGCCCCTGGACATCTTTACCCCATCCTCTCCCTTCACTGGCTGCCGCCAAAACAAGATGACATCATGTGCTGTTCCTTTTCTGGTGGTTTTTAAGCCGTCAAACTCAGCCATTATGCACCCAGCAAGAAATTCATGAGTTATCCTTGACTCCTTTATCTGTTGCCCTTACAACTAATTATAGCCCAAGCCCCGTCCAGTTAATTATATCCCAGGTCCTTTCATCTAGTTCTCTCCATTCCCACTTCCTCTGCCTTTTTAGCCCCATGCCATCTCTTGCTTGGATTATTGTACTAACTTACGAACAGTTTTCCTATTATTTCCACTCCTGGGTCCCTGTTCCTGCTCTTCTAGCTCTCTGAAGGAAATTTGATTGTGCCTTTCCCCCGTTTCAGCCCTCCTGATGATTTCCATTGCCCTTAGAGAGAGCCTAATCATTTTGACATTGCTTCCCAGTCATGACTGGCGCATGCCTTTCCTCCACCTCTTGTTCACCAAACGCGCGCGCACACATGCATGCACAGCCAAGCAACCTGAAATGTCCAGCCTTTCTGAATTATTCTCTGTAATGTGCCCTGCCTGTTCATCTCCAGACCTTCTGCACTCTTCTCGTTGTCCAGAACATTCTGCCTTCTCCTCTTTAGCTAGCTTAGTATAGATAGTAGCTTAAAAGTTCTTCTCTTGGGAAGTACTCTTGAATAGGTTTGGAGTTCTAGTTCCTTGTTTCCATGTACCCTCCCTGCCTTTTCCCTATCAGAGCAGATGCCAAACTCAATGGTTAGTACTTTTTAATTGCCTGTCTTCTTCAGGGACGACTGTTAGCTCCCTCAGGGCAGGAGCCCTCTTTGCCTTGTTCAGCTTGGAAACCCCAGAACCTAGCACAATGCTGGGGACATAGTATAAGTACTTTGAAAATGTTTGTTGAATGAATGATAGCTATTTCATAAGCCTCTGGATAAATAGTGAAAATATATGAAAAATTAAAATTTTGATTTATTGAATCAGTTAATGCTTCTGAAGCCTGAATTAGCTCATTGGAGAGTGCCTAGTGCATTGTAAATACAAGTGTTAGTTATAATTATCGTTGTTGCTATTGTAAAAGCAGGATTATTTTCTTTATCATTGTACTTTGGAAGTTTAAGAAAAAAGAGAAACATTTACAGTTGGATCTCTTCTTAAACATGGCAGCATGATTTGGCGATTTCCCATCTGCAGTATTTTAGTTTCACCTTTGGAAACAAACATTTTTCTAGGCATGAATATAGTGAAGAAGCCACTAGTTCAGTTCACTTGTCTTGTAAAAGATGCTGTTGTTTCTGCATGTTATGTTTTTCCATTTGAATGATTAATTTTATAGATCCCTTGAAAATTGTCTGTGGAACTTTGTAGTTGTTAGAATGTGTGCTGGCAAATACTCACTGATACACTTTTTTCAACTTAACCGGACTTGTCCTAATTAGCTTTGCATCCAGTCTGGAATTAATAATAATACTTGGATTTGTCTGGAGTTGAATTGGATTGAATTCTTCCCAGAAATCAAACCACTGCGATCATTGACTCAAAACTTGCAAGGAGATCTACAGTTTCATTGCTAAATTGTATAAATGAATGTACAGAGTCAGAATCTTTCACGGGAACTTCGTGAAATACTGTTCATGCCATAACTCATACAGAGTAATGTGCTCTGTGGCCTTGTGGCCTTGGTTTGCTTGGGCTGAGCAGTCGTTGGAAGGAGGAAGACAAGCTGCTGTCCTCATTGTCTCTGCCTTCGTCACTGCATTGGGAGCTGGTGAGCTCAGCACTGAGGGTGACCTCCTGTTGTCTTCAGGCACTTTTTACTTCACAGCTTCCAGAAGGGACTGCGATTACTGAGAGCAGCATAGCACTTAGGCACTGTCTGCAGGGACCTGACATTAGACCGTTCGTGATGAAAGCCTTCACTTAAAAGAGAGCTTTTCCTGAGAAAAAATAGTTTTAGACTTAAATTTATAGTACAGATTTGAAACTGCAGATACTTTTGTCTGAAGGAAAATCTTACTAAAAGTCAGCACCTACCTAAGTCCTCCCCAAATTGTCTCATTTTCAGTTCTACGTTTTTAAAACCTCTTAGGATTTAATAACTGGTCAAAAGGTGTTTTATACATTGTTTAAAGTATATTTCTGTTTGTACTCTTATCCAGTTCTGTAAAAGCAAATGGTTTTATGCTTAAGATTTCCAGTTGTAGAGTTGATGTTATATTATGAACTTAGAGTGATTTTAAAATTTGCCCTACTACATGTCATTAATATGCAAGACCCCCTAAAATGTTTTTCATTTAGATTAAATTGAAGTTCTAGATTTAAAGATGAAATCATTAAGATGATGGTATAGTCACAGAAATTTTGCACATACCTTATATGTTAAAATTCTAAATTATATTGCTGTCCAACTATATCTTTGCTTTTTGTAATACAGTTGGAAAAAATAGGTACTTTATAAATACTCTACTGATTAAGGAAATAAAATTACTAGAAAGTTAGAAATAGGTGCTATATCTAAAGGAGTTCTGTAAAAATTTATAAGCTTAGGATTTTTAAGAAATTATAAGTCTGTGGAGTTATAAATGGAGTGGTTTCTAGTCAAAGATATGAAACATTGGGGATTATTTCTTTTAATTTGGTATGTTTTTAAAGTGTCATATCTCATGGAATGCTTTGGTTGTAACTGGATGACTGCATTTGCAAAATAATGTTTCTTAAACTTGAGTAAAAAGTGTAAAAGATCAAGTGCCCAGTATCTCTGTATGCATAGTTGCTCTATAAATACTTATCCTTAGCTTAATTAAGAAACTTTATTCTTGGGGTTTATTGAAATATGAAAATATAATAAAAGTTCCATAAGTTAAATGAGCTAAAAACAATTCCAAACTATTTACTTCTCTTACTGCCTTTATACAGAGGTTCCCCCAAAGGTTTTTTTCTATATAAACTAGAAATTATATAGGCTACTTGTACTTAATTACAGCGTGATTATTTTGTCCATTATCTTAGAAGACTAACGTTAGGACAAGACTTACCTCTTTCCGTTTTTTACAGATGTACTTGACCCAAATTTTATTTTACCTAAAGAATATTTTTACCAATAGTTTCGTATATGGTGTTAAGTGGGTTATTTTTCAGAGAAATGAGTGTTTACAAAAGAAAGATATTCTCCCATGTTCTTTGATATTTTAAAGAAAAAAAGTCTTGAATTCTTTGTTTTGTTTCTATTTATCATCTATCTGTCTGTCTGTCTATCTGTCTATCTGTCTATCTTTATTGTTGAAAGTATTACAGATGTCCACCTTTTCCCTCCTATTCTTCCTCTCCACCCCACCATCTGCCCTACCTCCCAGGCCTTCCGCATACTGTAGTCTGTTTCCATGGGTTATGTATATATGCATATAAGTTCTTTGATTAAAAAGTCTTGAATTCTGCCTTTAACTACTTTTCTTTAAAGTTTGGAATAAATTTTAATAATCTCTCTACTCTCACTATTGATATTTATTTACACTATCTTCAGATATACTTAAGTAAATGAAATTTTATTTTTATAGTGTTTAATCGTAATTAAATTATATAGAGATCTTCAAAACTCTTTAACATTTAACATAATATTGAAAGAAGCAGTTTAAATTGGATTTGTTTCATTTGCCATTGTAGAAATCAGTTGGCAGTATTAGTAACATCATTATTATATGAATGTATGCTAATGTGGTATGAAAGAGAGATCCTCATTAAAATTGTGTTCCTAAACAAATGACAAAAACCCTACAAACAGCTTGAGGCTTTAGGCCAGTCACAGTTATTCCTGAAGAGATTTGGACAAGTGTGAAAATAGACTGTGCCTTTATTGTGATCAGAACACATAAGTGCTGTCTCACATCAGTTCCCTACTAAGGGCATTTCTATTTATATTAGAGAAGGAAATCTTAAAACAGTGCAGTGCCTAAACATTCTAGTGTGCATTTCTCAGTGTAAAAATAAAGGATTTGTTAAATTCAGAAAGTGCACTTTTGATAATAGCCATTGTGTTTGTGTTGTCCAGAAAAGGACTGGGGTTTGGTCAACTAGAATATTTCATTAGGCAAATTCTTTCTTCTAGACATTAACTGAGGAACTGGTCTGGAGTAGGTCTGTGAGGTTCCAGGAAGGGGAAGGTGGTGCAGGGGATCAACCCACATGGTTCCTCACCACTGTGTCATAGCAGTTCCCTCCGAGAAGCCCTTCACCAGATTTAGTCACTTCTGGGTTAACTCAATGTACATGTTCCCTGTGAGTATTGCTCATATCTTAATTTTTATTTGGGATCATAATTCTTGTTTCTAGAAAGGTAGATTTTAATATGCTACAAATAGAAAAATTAACCTGTAGGAATGCTAATGACATTCCAGAGTGAAAGTTTTTGACAGCCATGATCTCTACTGATAATGAGCTGATTGTAAGTCTGCTTTGCCTTTTGAGTTGTAGGAAGTCCTTAGTCAAACGGCACAAAAGATATTCCCTTGGTCTGATTTGGCCTGTGTGTCCAGCTCATCTGCACAGAGAGGAATGAGAACATTGGTAGTTGGAACAAAATGGACACTTGAGTAGGTTCAGGAATCAGAGAGCAATTGGTGGGACTGCTGAGACTAGTGAACAAGAAGCTAAAGGAAGCTAATCCTGTGTATGTTTGAAGGTGGAGTATTACATGTCACCCATAATTTAATGATCAGACGCACTGCATTATTTGCATTAAAGTTATTTCTTGCATCTGTTGTCTTTGTTCCTATTCTATCACTTATCCTTCAAAGTGGTCTATGATGCTGCAGGTAGATACTGATATCTATGCTGAAAGGCTCTCGTCCCAGCAAAGTCCCTCTAATGAGTTATTATACATTTAACAAATCTCAATCATTTCCAGTTTGCTTGTGGTTTAAAAATATTTTTGTGACATAGTATGTCTTCATGGAGACTCCTGAAATTACCTGCTTGCTTTAAAATAATTATAAATTATATTCCTTAGTAACTGGAAACGTAACACATAGCTCAAGAAAGGAAATCTTGATAACTTTGTATTAAAGAGTTACACAAGATATTCAGAAAAAGTTGTGTGTTTTTTTGCCTCCTGTTTTTTTTTGAGGATGATATAATTTATAATTTATTTTTAAAAAAATATATATCTTTATTGATTTCAGAGAGAGGAAAGGAGAGGGAGAGAGAGAGAGACAGAAACATCGATGAGAGAGTCATTGATTGGCTGCCTCCTGCATGCCCTCGACTGGGGATCAAGCCCGAAACCCGGGCATGTGCCCTGACCGGGAATTGAACCCCTAGCGCCTGGATCCTAGGTCGATGCTCAACCACTGAGCCACGCCCGGCCGGGCAGGATGATATAATTTAAGGTCTGACCATGGAAGTGGTAGGCTATTTATTACAGATTGGAGGTGGCAGAGCCTGGAAACAGAGTGGCCAGTGGTGAGGAGGAAGGACCAGAATAGCTCAGGAGAGTAGCTGTAGAAGGCAGGGAGCAAAGGCCACACTGTCCCGTGGAAAGGGGGAGAAGGGAGAACCAAGTCTGACCCTGAACACACGTAAGACAGATGAGCATTATGGCACCAGGCCTTCGTGGTTGGGCCTGAGAAAGCAGGATAGCAAAGGGCCAGTATGGTTTAAACGGCAAACTACCAGAATGAATTTGACAGAAAGCCGTTTGAATTCTCAGGGACATCTAAGAGTGGACTCAAGAATGGGTTGGGAGCCCTGCTATCAGAAGTTAAGACACCAAGGCAAGTTTGTCTTAAAGAACGGGGGAGCCTTGATGCCATCGGAAGACATCCAGAGACCAGACACCAGATGCCCATGCCTGGAAACAGCTCTTTTATACTCATTCCTTCTAGAATATTCTTTTTCTCTGTTAGAAATCCTACTTATTGTCTACATCCCATCTGCCTCCATGCAGTCTCCTCACTCTACCTCAGAGGTCCTCTCTCCCTCCTTTCAAGTCTCAGTCTTTATTTCCGTAGAGTAAATGTCACCTGCCTCATGCTACCTTTCATTCCTGTACGTGCCTTTGGTGGAGCATGTGCTGTGTACCAAGCAGTGTAGGTAATAGATGCTAAGTTATGTTTTAGAGCTGTCAGAAATTGTGTTGATGCAATTGCAAGCCATTTTTTTTCTTTCCAAATTTTTAATTTCAGATTTTACCAACTGTTGCAAGGAGTCTGGAATCCTTATGGTAGTAAAGTGCCGGAAAGAAAATTCTGCATTAAAAGAATGTCTGACTGCTTAGTAAGTGGTAACCTCAGTGTTTGTGCTTCTGTATGTATGTGTATGGAGTGTATGTAGTAGGTAAGAGTATGTTACTTTACTCAGTGCAATATATTCTATACTTCCCCCCCACCAAATCCATATTTTTAGCCGAGTCTAAAATTTCAGTTTGTTAAAGATTATTCTTTAAAAAGCAGCATGTTTATAAGTGTCTCTTTAAATTATGTGGGTCAGCATTGTATCTGATTAAATATATGAGGTTTTTAAACAAAAACATGATTTTTCATGTGATTTAACCAGTTTCTTTTCAAGAACAGGTTGATCTATAGAATATATTATAGATGGGTTTATAGGTAAGAAAGAGCATTTTTTCATCTCTGAATAAGACAGTGCTCTGCTTTATTTACTATTGACATTCCATAAAATGAATGTAGCCACTATGCTTTGCCATCTCTTCACAGTGACTCCTTGAAGCATTGTTTGCACTCTTGTTTCTGCCTGTCTCGATCCCATTCATTCAGTAAACTGCACTCTGACTTCTGTCCTCACCCCACTGAAACTGCTCTTCCTTCGGCCTCTAGTGGATTCATGGGAGCCACATTGAATCTCTTTTCAGTCCTTGTTTTCACTTGACCTCTCTGGAAATCTCATAAAATTCCCTTCTGTTTGGCTTCCCTCATGCTGCTCTTTCCTGTTACCTAATGTCCGTATCTACTTCTTTGCCTTTCCCCCCAACCTGTGACTTACATTTGGTTCCCTCATTCTCTCCTCATTCCTAAGTCTGAGAAAGCTCAGCTGGCACCCATGGATTCCATCACTACCTGTAGGTCATGGCATTTCTCTGCTGCTTTCTTCAGGTACACAACTGAACTCAGCTCCTTTTACCTGTGCATTGTGTGTCTCTGTTAATTATACAGCCGTCTAGTTTTGTTCTTGCCTCCTAACTCTCAAGTGGTCATGGCCTGTTGGTTTCACTTCCTCAGTCCCCCTGGATCCATTACGGTCCTTTTCATCACAGCTGCTCCTCCATGGCCTAGGCCCTCAGCATTTCCTGTCTGGGTTATTATAATAGTTTATTTATTGGATATCCTGCCTCTAACTTTGCTGCCCCCTTTAGCCTATCTGCCGCATGCTGTCAGATTCACCTATGACACAGAGCTGCTCTTACAGTTGCTCTCCTGATAGTGCCCCATCGTCTTCGGGATAGATTTTAACTTACTGTGGCATAAATGGACTGTCATGATTTAGTTCTTGCCCTTTCTAGCTACATCTCAGGACCTTTTTCCTATGTGCATAATCTGCCATAGGGTTCCAGCTTACTTACAGTTCTTTATGCATCACAGTTTTCCCTCATCTCTGTGCCTTTGCACATGTGGTCCTTCAAAGTGCAGCTCAAGCATTTCCCCTTGATATCTCCCCTTCCCACTTCTTCCATGTTTCCATGGTGCACTGAGCCATACCTCTACCATACTACTTTGTGTTCTTAATTATAATTAATTCTTTACTTGTCTGCTCTGTAACACCATGGGCTCCTAGAGGATGGGCACTGTGCTGCTCATTGCTGTATCCTGGTATAGTGCTGTTTAAAAACCTATTAGATCTTTTTATTTTTTCCCTTTCTTTGACTAGTTAGGTAGCCTAATGTTTACAGTGAATTTGTAGCCATTACTAAAAATCTCCTTTTAAAAAACTTTAAAAAAAATTTCATTTGCAATTGACATTCAGTATTATTTTAGTTTCAGTTGTTAAAATCTACTTCTAAAGATTGTGCTGGATGAACTGGATTCCCAATGTTATTAAAGTAAGCTTATATTAAATACTTACAAAACGATTCACTTTAAAAGATTTTCATTTCTTTCTTGTAGCTATACTGATCCTGCCTTTTATGAAGAATGCAAAATGGAATACCTGAAGGAAAGAGAAGAATTCAGAAAAACTGGAATTCCTACCAAGAGAAGACTACAGAAGCTTCCAACAAGCATGTAGGCAAATATTCAAATGATACTTAGTAACACTATTCATGGAAATCACAGTTACCTAAAATAATGGACTCAAGGAAGTGTGTTTGCTTTGTCCTAAATTATGGAAATATTGATTTTATCTGAAATAAAATTTTTTAAAAAAAATGTTAAAGTTTATTACATGGGATAGGAGTAAATGGTGAACAGGATGTGGTTTTCCTAGTCATTATGGATTTTTCAAAAAATTTTCCATAGCTGTAGTTCTATAACAGTGATGCTGAATTTTAGGGTTCCATATAGTTCTTACCTTACTCTATCAATGTAGATTAATAGCTAATCATGGGGGTCAGAAGTAACTAAAGGAAAGCAGGGATGGACCACCTTCAGAGGTGTTAGTACCAGGCAGTATAGCAGAATGACTATGAACCACAATCTTTGGTTCTCCACTTATTAGCTATACAACTGGAAATAAGTCTCATAGAGCTATTGTGAGGATTGAGTAGTGTAAGTAAATAGAGTACGTAGGGCAGTGCATTGGACATGATAAGTGCTCTTTAATGGTTAGTTACTGTTATTCTTACTACTAAAGGCTTATTTGGAAATATAGATGGTAGAAAAGTACTTAAAAATGAATTAATTTTAAACATCTTTGACAAAAAACTTCCTAAATATATCACTAGATTCCTTGACCTGTTAATTTGGCTACTGAACATACTTCAATTTTTAAAAAAAAGTCTTCTTTGTAAACATAAATGACCATTTTGTAACAGTATTTGTTTCAGGAACTAATGTAAAAGTTTTCTGTCTCAGTGCAGTAATATGGTTCCAGGTTGAGCTTTTATATTAAAAGTTGCGCTGTTTTTCTCCATGAACTATTATTAACTCTTTACCACAGCCATTGAAACCAGTTTCCAGGTAAGTAAATTTTATATGTTTATAGTTCTCATTAAAATCCCAAATAGAAATGACTACCTACAAGGACAGGATTTAACTTTGTCCCCAATCCCATTCAAATAGATCTGACTTTTTAAAAGGACTTAAAGCAAATAGCAAAGGGGACCCTAAAGAACCAGTAGTTCAAAGAACTATTTTACTCTTATTTAAAACCCACAGAAACCACATTTTCCCAAGCCAGAGATCAAAAGGAGGGAGACTACTAGAGCAGATAGACAAAAGCAAAGCAAATGTAGAAACCTAGAGGTCACAGAGCATAGGGGTGAACAAGCCTATATTCCTCTTGGCCTTTTGGTATTGGTGTATTTCTTATAGCACAGGACCTTAATTTTTGTTTTTCATTATTCAAAGGCAAAACATTTACTTTAAAAAGCTAGTGAAATATATAATCTGTGGCTTTTTTATAATTTTGATTAGAATCAGAGGGGCCAACTTCAATTTTTGTGGAAAAATCACTTATATAGACATCACTTTCCCCATAGGTGCTAGATATATGTAGTATAAGTAAGTTTGTCCTTTATTGTCAAAAACTAAACCATTCATCAGAGCTTTTAGAATATCCATGCCTATGCACACTCAAGTCAGCTTTCCCAGCTGATAATTCTGCCTGTTGTCTTGCTTGCTCATTCGTTCCTTTGCTGCTATTTCGTTCAGTGACCTTCCAGATTTTCTACCCTGTAAGATCTGCATTCCCCAGATAGTCTTTCCGGATAAGATCATTACTTTGTTTTCATGTTTCAGCCCTTTAGTTTTTTGTTTTTTTTAACTATATCTTTATTGATTTCAGAGAGAGGAGAGGGAGAGAGATAGAAACACCAATGATGAGAGAGTCATTGATCGAGCCTGCAACCGGGGCATGTGCCCTGACCGGGAATTGAACCTGGATAGCCTGGATCCCAGGTCAACACTCAACCACTGAGCCACACCCGGCCTGGCAGTCCTTTAGTTCTTTAAGTCTGAATTTCCCCCTATTTGGTTTTCTAATGTTTCCTGTGGGTGTGCTATGCTTATGAATTAGGTTCCATTTTAACAGAACCTCAGTTTCCTTTGAGAGATGTAAATTTTGTTTTAGCCAATTGGGGATCAAGAGGAAGCAGTAAGTGGCTTTTTTTAGCTGTGTTCTCTTCCTTGTTATGGATCTGCAGAATTGGGATACTGTTTTGATGGCCCATTCTCTCATTTCTCTGAATCTTATCTACAACAGAGATGATCATAAAGTGTACATTTAAAAATTTGTAACTGGGTACAAATACTTTTTGGTTAATCTTTCTTACGTAATCTTACACATCATTTATTTAGTATTTTAAACTGCCAAGAACATTAGCATATCTGTTTGATAGCTACCCTTTCATTTAGATGAAAAAGCATTTTCTCTAAGCAAAAGAATTTAATTTAACAAGACAAGTGTCTGCTATATGAATTAAATTAACAACTCAGAATTAGTATCTGACCTTGGAATATATAGTCAAGGACAAAATTTCACCTCCACTTCAATTTCAAACAAAAATAATTTTAATTACATAATTTCTTTGCATTGTTCAAAACATTAATCAAGCCATTATCTCATACTTTTCTTTACATAGTAAAATTTCCAACCTTGGTTTTAAAAAAGGCAAACCAGTCAGCTACATTAGAGATTAGATGTAATATACAGCCAATGTAGCCACATGAGAAATAGTTTCTGCTGCTTTGATGTTACACAGGTAGTTGCTTCCTTCAGCTAAAGCCTGGAGTCTTATATTTGTTTTATGCATATTGGGTTTTGTTGTTACTTGGCAGGAGATTCTACTCCCTTGAGTCAGCTGTGTTCATTGGTCAGAATAAATTCTAGCATCTGACACCAATTCCATTAATCACAGACAAGCTTGAGTAAGTGAGTAAGATAATAGAAAGACAAAAATATCTGGTGAACGGTGAACATAGTTTATGTATGTATGCTATTCAGTTAATATAGAAGAGATTTGAGATTTTTTTATTTAATGTAAGATGGATATTTGAAACTGTCTATTAAAAAGGTTAAAGGTTTCCTACATGAAACACTTTATCTTAGGTAAAGGATATATGAATCAAGTAATACATTTTATTACTAATATTAATACTGCAGCCCATTTGAAGTCATCCTTGTTATTTCCTTACTTGTTTATAAATGATAGGCCACTTAGAATCAAAGAGTTTTGGGGATATTTTATGATTTTACTATAACAGTACGGCACAGAATTGGTTTTTAGAATTAAAATTCCTAACTCAGTTAATTAAATATCACTCAATGAGTAAAACATTATTTCAAACCAAGTCTAACAATTTATAAGCTGCTCTACATAACCAGTGGGTATAGACCCTTTAAAGAAAATGACTTTATAGTTACACATTTAGACTTTCATTATGGACCCTGAAAGACAGATTAGACTGAAGCCTTTGTGGTGCTCTACTTCGAACTGGTTGATGTATAGGATTATAATAGTTTATTCACACACCACATAGATTTTCAACTATTTCATCACCTTTCAATTAGCACTTGAGGGATATACTAGGACAAAGTTGGCTTCAATCATCAGGTTACTTCAAGTCTTCAAAGTGAAATTCTGAATTTTATCAAAAACGTGATTAAAAATGATTTTAAACTCTGAAACACAATAGCATATAGAGATGGAAAAACCTACATGCTATTATTCCACTATTTATATTTTTCATATCTTTATGCACTAGAAGGTCAACAGAAATATAACGTATTCACACTGCCATTTGCTCCTTTATGCAACTTAAAGCAACTTATATGACTTCTCTCTTATATGAACGGCCTCCTTTATTTTTAATGAAAAGCTCTTTATGCATTTCACATGCTTTGTAAAATCACGTCTAAAAACTTCCAATTCCATTCTTTATGTGAGAGGCAGAAATTTACAGTCACTATCAAAGATAGAATTGTCTTTTTGAAACACAAGTTTATTAATTTATTAGTAGCATATATCTTATTCTTAGCCAGAATATGAAGCTGGAGGGTTGCTCTTTCGTACTGGAAAATCAACTACATAATATGGTACAGTATGTGCAAATGTGTACATTGAAGAACTCCGCAAAGGTTTAATCAAAACCTGCTTTCAGTTTATTAAATAATTTCTCAAGAGAACCATTGCGGGAGGTACAGCAACCTCATGACCAAATCATGAGTCTCTTCAGAATTAATTCTTATAAAGGCAGTTTTGATTATGTTGATCCAAGCAATGCTGTGGTGGCAGGTTGGCTAAAGGCAAAGTTTTATTTTTAGTTTCCCCAAATGCTGTGTCACTTGATTTAGGAGGGCTTGGGAATACCCAAGAATTATCTTCCAGAGAATTTCTGCCATAAGAGTTGGGTTCCTGAAAGTTTGTACAGTCACGAGGAATTGGTCTCTCGTTATCTGTCCATGATTGGAGAATTGCTTTCTCTGATAAAATCTTTACATCTCCTGGTAGAGGGGAAGATGTGGTATGACAGAGAGCTTTGCCATTTGGTGAAAGAGAAGGGTGTCTTTTGTATGTTGCAGTGAAATTCGCCAAGTGCAGGTTTGTGCTGTCTTTTCCAAGGTCTTCCATGTATCCGACAGGGGTGCAGGCTAAAAAAGAAAGCACAGGCCAATTGTCAGTTGTCATGGCATTTGTGATCATAAAATATGTAACACTTCATTAATTTGGTTGAATTGATAACTGGAAATAAAATTAACGTTCTCAAGTTTTAATGTAGTCATTGGGCACTGTGACTTGAAGATAGATGACATACAATCTGAGTTCTAATCCTGGATCCGCTACATTGACATTTGGACTTGACTTAAGTCACTACACTGCTCCAGGTATCACTTTTCTCATTTGCAAAATAGACACACCATAATAATCCTGTCCCACTGGCATCGAGCTATTAAAGATGAAGAATTTAAAATTTTAAGAAGTTAGAAACCAATGAAGTTAAAATACAAGTAAAGATCATGTTCTGGGCTTTTAGTGTGACTAGAGAAGGCTTACAGACTATTCACTTCAGTGGATACTAAGAAAGCTGTTCTTAAGTTTTAGTAATTTTTTTTGTTAAATATTATATTCCTTTGCTATTCATTCATATCTTTTTTCCATAGGTGGTCCAAAAGTAAATTTTTTCAGAAAGAATTATATTGTGAATTGGTGAGACTCAAATAGTATATATTCAGGCTTTTATGAATAAAACAGTTTAAATAAAAGCTACAAAATAATCCTATTTCTTGTGAAACACGTATCATGGTAAATGTAAATTCTGCTATGGTCACAGTATAGGTAGAGTAAAAAAAACACAAAAAATTAAAAAACAACAAAAAAAGTTCTTCAGTACACATGCAGTGGTTTAGGAAACAGCCTGCTTTAAAGCCATTATTTAGTCACAGCAGGCACAATGGCAGGATGAGCTTTTGCTCCCCCTACGCCCCTTCTAGGTATCAGCCTGGGCAGAAAGATAAATTTATGCTAAGTCCATAAAAGATGCCAATTGCAACTGAGGCTTGACTCTGGTTTTAGAAGAAAAGCAATTGAACCACATTATAAAATAAGCTCACTGTCTATTTCTTGGGAGATTGGAAGTAACATTGTTCAGCTTTGGGCAGGGTGATATTGTAGGTGAAGAAACAAGGTAATCTAGCCTCATCTCTGTCTGCTCCTCAGAGCATTCTGTTTTATGGTGAGGAGTGGTGGCCTTGAGCCTGCTACTGTCATAGGAAATGTGCTAGAAAATATGGTTCAAATTGAAGCACTAAAAACTTATCACTCACCAGCTCAGAAAGGAACACAAGAACGAACCATTTCTAAATATGGAAAAAGCATTCCTTTATTATTATTTGGAAGTTACATTTATTATATAAACAGAACCACACTGAAAACTCACTGCAAAATGACTGTATGAGTCCCTTTTGAGAGAAGTCTTATTTCTGCCATCAACTTACATTGCCTTATATATAACCATGGTCACTGGAAAACTCAAGGACAAAAGGAACCAAATTAAGTGAGGGCCTGCCAAAGCACCGAGTTATTTTGTCTGATGAAAAAGTAACTAACTAGAAAATGAAACAGATCCGGAATCTAGTTTTCCTTCCCAGGGTGCAACACTGTCCTCCACTAGTGTACACTCCTGAGGAGAGCTGTTTGTAACATACGATTCTTTTATGCACTCTTTAGGGACAATCTAAGTTACAAAGAACAATTTTAAACTGGATGGTGATTATATTTTATAAAAAGTCGTATCTCATTACTTTAAAAAGTAAATTTTAGGGCACTCAAATTTATCTCACACAGCTTTTCAGAAATACAACTATTACGTAATAAAAGGTATAAATGCACTGATTTTTCTCTGAGGTATAAAAATAGCTTTGGCAAAGTAACCACTACTAGTTAACACAAAACTCAGAAAGTTTAATCAACCAAGCAGTTAAATATGACAGGCAAAGCAATGAAAATTTTTGTTTGCCTGAAAGGGATAAGCACCTAGGCTCTCTTCTAAGTAACCTAACCTTTATGGAAAGAAAAAACTTTACAAAAAATTAAAACAGCCAAATAATGAATCAAAGTTACTTTTTTTAAAACAAACAATTCAAAGAGCTAGGTCTCTGGTGTTCTCTGTAATGAAAAATAGCTTTGGGTGTCTTGTTGTCTTTTTTTTCTCTTCTTTTTTCAAATATATGTAGTTGTGGTAAAAGGTCAACTAGAGCAAACTTAACACCTCAGCCTTACACACATAAGCAACACTTGGCTGAGAAAAAAAAGCCACAAGGGGAAAAGAATACAGTACTGAAGAAAAAACACATCAGCAACACCTTTATGTGTGAAGGTGACCAGTATGAGACTGAAGCCAGAGCAGAGAATGGGTAGCCTGTGAACATACTATATATACTCTGGCTTATCAAATTCATTTGATGAGATTCTGATAAGATATGATAGCTAGTTGCTCTTCAAGGGTTTGGCTGGAATCAGTGGTTTCCGGCAAACATTGACTTGCCTTTCTTGATTGCAGTTGGGGTTTTCAATTTTCTTAGTAATTCAGCTTGTACTTGAGTCACCAGATGCAAATTAGACATTTCTCTCTTTAGCTCCCAGTATGCATTTTGTATATCATCACTGAAATACAGAATTTAAAACAAAAGTTAATGGTCATTCATCCTTTATGAACAAAAGAGAGTAACTTTAAAGTAGAAAGGATCATTTCTACATTTCTGCTTGAATTAGTTTTGAGATGATGTAAATTAAAACTTCTTCATTAAGTAATTGAAAGACATTTAATTTGGGCACTATAAGAAGTGGAAAGGCCTTATTCACAATAGTAACACTGACCTAATTTCTAGCAATTAACTGAACTATATTAAACAGAAGGGTATTATAAAAAGTATTCTAACCATTGAGTTTCTTACAGTTCTTGTCTCAGAATTGAGATTTTATCATGACTATAGTGCAGTGGTGTTAAAACATTTAATAGTAAGGAGTATGTTCTTCATTTGCACTGCTGGTCCAGACTAAAGTGATATTCATGTATGGGCTTTAAATTTGTATTTATTTTATGATTATTCTGTTTGGACATTGTGAATTGAAATGCTCGTATCAACTGCTGCATGTATACCCAAGCCCCATTAAAATAAAATTTAGGTTTCATGTATTCTATTCTTTTCTGTTTGACTGGGCTGTCTCATACTGTTCATACTAAACCAATGTGACATGATAGCACAAGACATGAAGAGCCAGATGATTTCCTGGTACAGGAAAAGCAGCTAGAGAGAGGATCATATGAAACAGAAGAAAGAACTTCACAAATGCCTCTCATTTTTATGATTAAAAGTATTTTACCTCAATTATCTGAGGAACTATGTTAATTATTTTACATCTAATTTTTTATACGTTTCAACTTCCATTAAACATTCCTATTTGGATATTTATGATTTTCTTCCTTTCTCGGTTCTTAATTAACTAAATAAGTCAAAATCTTCAGCATATATTCTTACTTTGCTGTACTAGAATACATAAAATATTAGATGTAAGAACAACTGGTACATAGTGTTCAAACGACCATTAATGACTCGTAAAGGTTAGTGTAATTTTAGTAACAATGAAATAAAATTTGACAGACATGCTACTTCATGCTTTAACTTTTGTCTAAGTAAAAACCTTTTTATAACAAACTTCAAGGAATAATACTCTTGAAACTTAAATCTAATATCCTATTTTAATTACAAAAGCAACAGATACATTAAGAAACAGGATTATTTTGAATTATGTAAGGTTACATAGATTTTTCTCAAAATATCCCATTCCACTCAGATGATGCTTTCAATAGAAGCAGCAGAATAAACTTTATACTGCCTCAGAGAAATCTACAGGTCTTAGTCTGATGTAAGCATGACTTGTTAACCAGCAGTCTATTAAAAATCACAGGGCTTTCTGCAGGTTTTTGATAGGTGTGAAATAATTACTTCACAAAAGTTAGGTAAACACCTCTGCTTCACCAGTAATCATCTGAGATGGGTGCTACACTGTTTCACGTAGGAACCTGTCTTCAGTGTGAAGAGCTGTTGGTCCTTGGTGCAATCCTGGGCATTCAGTGTGCTTTCCAGAATTACTCATACTACATAGCAGTCAGTATATACACTGTATGTGTGCTAATAATTTATGCAGTCATAATATGAATAATACTGCTTAAAATAGTGTTTTACTATATGCATGAGATGGTAAATCAGTACCTGACTTGGGGGGGGGGGGGAGCAAATACCCAAGATAGTGTTTGGATACCGAAATATCAAACATTTAATCATTCAAAATAGCTAAGCATGTAAAATAATTTTCATGAGGTGTTTAAAGCAATGTCTAACACACATTTTCCAACTCAATTTAATGAAGACTGCTTATAAATTAGGTTGAACAACTACATCACAAAGTTTAACATCTTATCTAGTCTTTTTCTTTGCCCTAAATGCCACCTGAATTGAAAACTACAGATATAAATATCTGAAATTATTACCAAGTATAAGCTCTCCCTCTTGTGGATAGCAAAGTAATGGCAGTTACTTTAATATTGTCTTCAAGATGTGTTACACATTTATTTTTAATTCTATCTGTTTAAATCATTACTGAAGTGAGATTGGAAAAGGAAAGTTGTCACCCACAAATCTTTAGCAGAGTTCCAACTAATCTTCACTTATCAAGGCATCTTTGAGATTTATAAAACTCCTTGAACACTGAGATGCAATAGTAAAGCACCCAAAATGAGAACCCTAAAAACAATAGATGAAACAAACAAACAAAATGTTTGAGCATTTATTATGTGCGAGGCACTTCACCCACATTCTCATACCAACTTGGAAAACTGGGTAACCTAACTTTACTTGAGGAAATGGGTCCGGGCGAATTTATTTCACTCTAACGTGCTCTGTCCAAAGCGATCTTTTAGTTATCCAGATGTTGTATGCAATGAGTACCAGTAATTAAAAGGTTAACTCTGTGTTAAAGAAACAATACAGTACCTCATCTGCCTGGCAATATGATAAAATACAAAAAAAAGTAGTGTTCCAAAACGGGAGTTTTCCAGGTAACTGAAAAAATAATCCTTAGAAAAAATCTAAACGGCTTTATGGAAACTGTCCTATGTACGTTCCCCCTAATACAGTGAATTTAATTTATCACCTGAACGGTTCCACTTAAAAGTGGATGAGGTAACTTACAAAGATTAATAAAACACAGGGCTATAAACTAGAAATAGGCGTAAATGAGAAGGTGAAGGAAAAGCAAGGTAATACGCAGTAAGGAATGAGGCTAACATAAAAATGCATGGTATAAAGTTTACCAAGGGTAAGTCACAAACTTTTCAGAAGAGGAAAACCTAATCAGTTTTGCAATCCGTATTGCTTACATAAGGTAAGTGCAAACCAATCTGCAAAAACCCCACAAAAGTACTTGAGTACTAATGAGCTAGATAACTTTGACAAGGAAGATAACTTTGAGAAATTAATTTAAATGGACACTGTACTGGACACATTATTAAAAATAAAAAGGGAAAAACTTCTTTGCTGTAATTTTAGAAGTTCAAAGCGTAAACAAAGTACTGTTAGAGTGCAACAGAGACCGTATGGCCCACAGAACCTAAAATATTCACCACTTGCCCTTTATTGAAAAAGTCTGCCTACCCCTGAATCTAGAAGAGTGGCTGCATGGTGTTTCTTTTAACTGTTTTCCCTAACTGACCATTTCAGGTTTTGATAGGAAAAGGTATGAATTCACATTATTTACTTTACTTTCGGTCAGTAAACTTTGGAAGCCAAATGACCAAACAATGAAGTCAAACCAGTATTTTCCATTGGATGGAAGTATCCATGCAGAGAGGGGATGCTAACATAGCGGACACGAAAATTATCAGGTAATTTAAAACACAGTACCTACGTTACTTAAGTAAAAATGATACATATTTGAGGAAAAAGGTTTCAAGTAGCATACATGAGCTCTGATAGCTACTTCTTTTCTTATCCCAGGAGGATAATTCTCTTAAAATTCATGTCATACCAAAGACTAAGGCTGTCCAAGTTTGTGATATTACTGTATAAGGAAATGCATAATTCTCCATGTGCAAAATTGGGACTTATTACAGAATACTTGTACACAGTTCACTCCCTAATATCCTACCTAATTATTGAATGTTCAAAAATTTTGTTTAAGGCGTTACATTATGCACCTTTCTACTACTCAAATTCGAACCTATTTAAGCAACAGTTAAATGTGTCTTATATATTGTGATCAGACATTACATGCAGTGCCCAAATAATACCCACTTGTTTTTAAGGTTAAATCTCATAACAAATCTAAGTACCTATATACAAAGTGGTCTATGGAAGAAGAATGTATTACTTTTGAATGCTAAAGAACATTTATACCTTGAAATGCTTAGTCTTTGGAGATCTCTGCTCTGCAGATTGTCTTCCTGAGATGGAGCCTGTCATTTGTTATAAAAAAAAGTTTAAAAGTTGTTACATTCTATATATTCTCAATACTTTGCATTACCAAAGGCATGTTTCAGATGGACAGAATACATCTGTAACTATATAGCATACACTAGATTTGATATTCAATTTTAATGAAATACCTCCAAACCTATGCAAGATATTTCAAAATCAATTTCAATTATTTAAAGTCATTAATGCTTTAAAAAAATTGCTCTCATGTAAAAGAACTTGGAATCTTACAAAATGTATTTCTGAATATATTAATCTGAAATCTGTATTCTAAAAAGGGTAACAAATAACAAATTAATGTTTATTGAAGGTACATCTGAATGAATTCCATGAGAAAATGGGCTTTATAGGTATTTCACTTTTTGTTATTTTTAAAAAGTACCAAAATTTAACAGGTTACTTTTTAAAAAGATCAGCATAAACTTCCTTGTTCCACATAGATAAGTATATAAAATCTTTATATACTTTAAGTTTTAGTGGTGTAGGTTATCGATAAGACAGAAAAAAACCTATAAAAGATATTAAAAAGTAGACTTAAAATGCTTAAGACAACTCTAACACACTTGTTTGCAATGTATTCTCATTTAAGGATGTATAACAAAAATCACTATCACAGGTTCTAAATCAGCTGGCAGAAGTGGCCAGTATAAACTGAAAGAACAAAATTTTATTTTAGTATTTTTTATTTACATAATTAAATATGTTTTAAAGTAAAACATTAAAAAGCTATATAAGGACTTTGTGAGTACTATGAACTTGGGAGAGTAAAATATTAAAATGTTTTCTACTATAGGAGTTAAAGTATTGCTTGGATCTCTGATTATTCAGAAAATACCAACTGAAAATACTTTAACAGTTAAGTTGTATCTTGGGGAGTGCGGGGAAACAGAACTGGCCAGAGAGTCAGACAAGGTCTAAAGCGCATGACCTTGGACATTTTTCTTTCCTGTTCTCCATAGGAGGTAAAGAAATCAGATCAGGTCACTTTTAGTTTCTTTGCATCACTGATTAAAACTATACATTTAAATTAGCATATACTTAAACACATATGCAGAACTGAAACTTCCCCCCGTTTTTTTTTTTTTTAGAAAAAGAATAGTTTATTTCTTCTAGAGAGGAAGGGATAGGGAGAGGAAACACAGATGTGAGAGTGCAACATTGATTGGCTGCCTCCTACACACCCTCTACCAGGGATTGAGCCTGAAACCCTAGCATGTGCCCTTGACTGGGAATGGAACCGGCAACCTCCTGCTGCATGGGAGGACATCTAACCGAGCCACACCGGCCAGGGCTGGAAACCTTCATTTTTAAAGCCAATGATACCTTTTAAAAAATGTGACAGTTTGGGTTGGAAAATTATTTTTCCAGTTACTGCCTAACAATTCAGAAAAAATTTATAAACTAGCATTAAGCATAAAGGAATTGTCTCTTAATACTGAAAGACCTGGTTCCTGGCCAGTCATCAGTGTGCCATGTTCTAAAAGGCAGTAATGGATCTGTTTCCTAACTAGTGCCATCTGATGTGGGAGTTTCCCATAAAGAGGCTCCTATACTAGAAGACTTCTCAGAACCTTCAGTACACAACAGCACATTGTGAATGGGCCATTATTAGGTACCTTAGACATCTACTCCATTTTACTGATCCAGTGTTCCCTACACACCCTTTCGCAGTGATGTCTGTTTTTCTCAAAGCATCACCTGGATAATAAAGGCTGGAATACTGGGGGATACAGAAAGTCTAAAAGGCCCATAGTGGAAATGATCCTGGAACCTCGACTTCATTAATACCAAACACTAATCAAATGAGTTCACCAATACTTAAAAAACAAACAAACCCCAAAACACTATTATGTCCGTGTAGGATTCTGTATCACTTTTCAGAAGGTGTTACGTGTTTCACAGAAAGTACTATCTTAAAAATATTTGTTAATAATGGCTATAGTAGATACAAGCAAGATTATTAATGTGAACATGAATTTCTTTCCTTGGCTTGCATTTTGATTCTTGTGCTGACTCTGACCAGCAATACCTTTGAAACAAGATTTAAAGTACACATTCCACAATGTCAAGATAAGATTTCAAGAAAAAAAGAGGAAAAAAACAAAACAAACAATAAGATTTCAACCTGGAACCCTTGATGAATTAAGCATTTCCCTTCTTCCTTTCCTGTTTCATTTTCTTACATTAGTTGTGAGCATTTTTAACTTTATATCTCACCTCCCTCTGCCAAATAAATTCCAATGAAAGTGGGGACCTTTTTTTAAAAAAAAATTCTCCCATTTCACCTTTGACTCTTAAAGTGTCTTAATCTCGCAGAATCAATTTAAGCAGTAGTAAAATAGAAGTGGTTTCTAAAGTTTATTCTACCTTCAATTCTGTTTCTGTGATTTGACAGATGAATTAAACTAAAAGCAAATTTATCCCCTAGCACCATCTAGTGGAAAAGAGTAATAAGAACTGAATTATAACTCATACACATTACATACCCTGGAAAGCAATGCTTTTCTGAATTATCATAATTACGTGTTGTTGTTTTTTGTTTTTTTTTTAAACATTCACTTATTGAATGTACTAGGCATTATACTAGGTATTATATACTAGGCACTGTTAATTGCTTCATATATATTTAATTTAAATTTCATTGAAAAATAGGTATTTAATACCTACTTTATAGAAAACAAATTCAGAACAGTTAAGACTTTCCTAATGTTAGTTAATAAGCAGTACCACAATTATAAGCCAAGTTTTTAAGATTCTCTGGTACTGTTTCCTACTCTATAAGGAAATATCCTTTAAATTACCCATATGTATAAAGCTATCAAATTATTTCAAGTAGAATGTATACACTGACAATTATAATTCAGAGCTTCAAGGTGCAGATCTTTAGTTGCAAGCACATCTTTTTGAGAGAAACCTCTCAGGACTCCTGGCAGTTGGGCTTGGGGGAAAGAATGCTGAAAGCCTTTGGAGGAACTGTGGTACATAGTCACAGGTTCAAAGCTGGGAAAATTATCTTGAGATGTCAAACAGGAAAAGTAACATTTTGGCTCTAACAGGAGTTGATTGTAATTTTTGTACTGTTTCCCCTTTATCAGGGCTGGGTGCTCCAAGACAAGCTCTTTGTCCAGTTCAGAGGAATTCATTTGGTCAAGGCCAAAGCAGGATGTTGAATTACTCTTGATGCCTGGCTCATTCTTAACCAGCGGTCACGTTCGATAAAGACCGCATTACAGAAATGAGAGAACTGTCCGCTCCATGTAAGGACGTAAGGACAGCTGGAATTCAGAGGCACAGTCCCAGCTGGCTGTCAGGGAGTGTTGGAAGTAGTTCCTCTTTCAGCTGGTGACATCCCAGAGGAACCTGGGGTAGGCGACACAGCTTCTCAATAGTGCTGACATGCTCAGATGGGCAAAACGGTTGAGCTGAAAAACTAACCAGTTGCCTTAGTTTGAAATACATGACTGTATGTAATGACTGTCTGATTCCACACTACTAATAAGCTTTTAAATTTCTTGAAATAACTATTTTAAACTGCATTTGCTGCCTTCTCTCACACTCCCCTGCTTCTCTATCCTTTTTACTCTCTGCACTCTCTGTCATGACGTCTGAAAACATGTATCCAAGCTCATCAGTGCCCAATATAAAGTACTAGTAAATAGACTCTTGGTGAGGACAGACAGGCAGCTGTGGTTTAGTGGATGACTTTAAGCTAACCGCACTCAAGGAGCTAAGCTGAGTTTTTTGTTTCTGCCCCCACCCCCAAATTCTTGAATTCTCAGCTATTTGCTAAAGATCAAACTTGCCCCAAAGTACTAGACTTATGAAAATTAGTGGACTCTGTATAGTCTTTTTTAAGAATTCTAAAAATCAAGTTGTCTCTTGTGTCTAAATCAAATTATTAAGGAAAACAAATGGGAAACTTAAAACCTGAGTTCTTTTTAAACCATACAGAGAAAAAATGACTTAAGGAAATTGAAGGAAAGGGAGTTTGAAAGAATGGCTTTAATAAATTAGTGAATAATAAGCTTTATAAACATTTGCTTTTTTATACAACAAAATCATGTAATTCTGGGATTATGCTAAAGTGTCCAGTATATCAGACTTTAGCAAAACCTGGGAGGGTAAAAGCAGAAGCTTCAGAGAGTGCAACTCCAAGGGGCTACACCTTGTTGGCTCTGATTCAACACCCAGTTAAAAGCCATTCACACAATGCACACGGAACCTGGATTTCTCGATTTAATAATTCCGCAGTACCGTCTGTTTGGCTTTTCGTAGCTCTATTTTGAGACTGTTACATTCTTTCTTCATCAGTTCTAGTTCTTGTTCCAAGCCATGGATCTTCAGGTCACAGTTCAACTTTTCCACCTCCCAGCCTGATGAAGGTGGATTTAAATTCCTTATTACTAGAAAAGAGATGGGCATTACAATTTTTATTTCTGCCTTCTACATTACTTGCAGTTCTAAAAAGGTTATGCTAATAAAATGCAGATAACAGAAAAACTAATATAAAATATGCAAAATTATTAATAGTTTTTTAAAAATGGTAATTACTTTAACAAAACCTATGCTAATTAGAATAAGAAATAAGCAGTCTTATTTTAGAATGTATTGTTCACCCCATCCCTGATTTTCTGTTTAGGTTAAAGTACAAATTTGTCAGTGTAGAACTTCAAAATAACATAACACTAGTCAAGCATATGCTAAAATTATACACAGATTAACAATCTTTATATAAGATTGACAGTGACAAAATTTAAATAAAGTGAGTAAACTGAGGCTCACTCAGCTAATCACTCCATCTAGTCCTTTCAGAATACAAAGCTTGACACTTAAGCCTAGAACATTATGTCAAAACAATTTTATTCATAAACCTTCCACTGCAGATCCTCGATACAACTGAATACTGAATTATCCTTCCTTAGGCTACCAAGAAAAAGTCCCAATCAACTACCATAAGAGATCTCATCTCAATCTCCTATCCAAAGTTCTCTCAGAGACCTACTTTTCAGCTTGTTTCATTAGAATGTTCATGCGAATACGCTAATACTCATATCCCACAGACCTAACTTTTCACCCCAGCAACTCATCATTCATCTGTACATTTTAATAACCTTCAGAAATTAAAAAAAAAAGTAATTGTAACTAGTCCATGACAGTGTGTCTAACAGTGGGCAAAAGGTCAGTGGGAAGGAAAAGCCAGGACATACCAGTGGGCAAGAGGCTCTGACAAGGATGGGGTTCTACTCCTTTCTTCATCTACTTCATCACAAACTAACCCTGAATAAAACCCTTTTTCCCCCCAGGAGAAGTGGAATTTATATCTAAGTAAAAGTTAAAAGGAGTTGATACTTTGTGAAAGCGGAACAAAGAAATTAATATAAGCCTAAAAATTAAAAAATAAGTTAAAGCTGTGGCATACAGATAAAGAAAACCGATCATGGATATAACACACGAATGGAAAAATGTATTAATTCTGTTAGAATATTTGTAACAAGTAAGTGGCCTACCCTGCTGAGTTTCCACCTCTGTCCTTAGCTGGAGGAGTTCTACTTCTTTAGACTGCAGTTGTTCATTCAATACTTTCAAAGATTCAGAGTTGTCTTTGTTCTAGTTAAGTAGGGAAAATGCCAAATTACATTCAGTAAAGTCTGTAGGTTGGTATTATGTATTAATTTTCAGGTAGATGTTGAAAAACTGCTTCTAGCCTTTTAAAAGCAAGATGGGGAAATGAACTCAGTTCTTCACTAATCTCTTTTTTCCTTTTTCTAACTTGGGACATATTATTCACTGGCTTTTTTTAAAACACTGACAAATTATACCATGTCCTGATTTTTCAAAATAAGTTAGTGGTGTTAGATGTATTTAAGTCCTAGACATCATTATATACTAAGTATTTATTTTGCATAGAAATAAGTTGCAAACATTACTATTAAAACTTTCTATTTATGTCTTGAGCACGTATATTTTTAATTTTTAATTTAATAAATATAACTATTTCTCACTTTAAACTCTTGATTGAGAAAACTCATTTGCAATACACAGATACCATTCTTTTCAAACCAACTTACCATTTTATCCAGTTTGCTCTTTAAATTGTCTCTATCAATGCAAACCTCTCGGTATGCGTGATAGGCCTTATTTACTTGTTCCCGTCCCACAGAACTTGTTTCTTCATCTAACAGAGCTCCTGTAAGCTAATGATGTACCGTTAGAAGAGGAGGCTTGAAGAGGGTACACTCTACACAGAATAATTGTCTTCTGATGGCTCTGCATCTATGTTAATCACTGTAATGCAGGGATCAAGCCTGGACTAGAATTAACTGAACATTTCACTTCCACACAATTAAGCTTTACTGATTAAGACAGCAAAGGAGTACAGAATATTTTTTAACAGTATTCTATTTTATGCTTTTACTTACTCATTATTTTGTACTTTGCAGTATCTATTTTGTAACATTTATTTATCATGCTGGAACACAGTACATCGTTCTTTTATAGTCCTTAGGTGTTTTCCAAATCGTAGTACTTAATTTCCATTATCACTAAAGAAATCAGGTTAAGGTATACTTGACTTTTTAAGGAATAGATGGGTTAGTTCATTAAATCCTATATTATTCCAGAATAGGAATTAATATGATTGTTGGTCACAAAGTACAGAAATTTTTCCAATGTTAACTATACCAAATCACAATATTCTTCTGAACTTTAAAATACATACAGCTATAAGCTCCAAAATGTTACCTTTTCTCACTTTATCCCAGTATGTCACAAATTTATTTAATTGCCATTACAGGACATTCATACGAACACAAAGAAATGATTATTTTTACAACTGACCCCCTCTTCTTCTATTCCCCCAAATAAAACTCTAACAAGCTCCACCCTTGAGTTTTCACAAGAAGATAATTCGTTTCCTTAGCTAAGGAATCCATTTCCTTCCCCATTTGCTGAAGCTGCTGTTTGTAAAATATGACTATACTGATCTGAAGAAAACAAAGTTAAAACTTTAACACTCAAAAATAAATGGATGAGTGAGGAAGATTTCCCAATACACAAAGCCATGTATACCTGGTGATTTATAACTAAATCAACTACCTTGCTTGTATATTCTACAACATTTTAAGACTGTCAGGTTTCTTCATGAAAAAGGTAAATAAAAGAAATTTATCACTTAAAAAGCATTATTCTTGTTATATGTGTTCAAAAGCAAAAGAGAATGTTGAGATAAAGAAGATATAAGTCCTGGCGAAGACATTATTAAATGTATTAGAACAGTGTTCCAGGAGCTTCCACCTTTGACCATTCCCTTTACTGGCTATAATTTTTGTACAGATTTTAAAATTCTGAATAAAAAAACATACAGTTATGAAGCTAAGGCAATCTGGGAAAAAAGGTAAGGAAAATATCTGGCATATATTCTCTCCAAATTGCTAATCCTATTCTACAAATATTCCCCCAGCACATGTATGTGAAACGGCTTGACAGGTACAATGTCTAGAGGCGAGCAGTGAGTTATCCTTGGAAATTCAGTACAACCGTGGAAGATGGACAGAAAAATATTTAACATTTTACATATTTTGAATTATTTTTTAAGCCATAAAACACAATGAAGGTAATAAGTAATTACCTTTTCTTCTAAAAATCTCACTCTCTTCTTGAGGAAAGAGTTCTCTTTCTCTGAATCCTTGAGCCGTGTTTTGATGTCTTCATACGCGGTAACAAGGGCAAAATGGGAAGCAACAGACTCATCTGAATATATTGAGACTGGAGTCCCTGTGTCTCTCCTATGGGCTTTCTCGTGATTTAGAATGCAGATATCATCTTCTACCAGTGTATCCATGACAGCTATTTAAAAGAAAATATAAAATACAAATGTCTCACTGAATGAACAGGGAAAAGAAGTGTGTTTAGAATAATGTGAATTCTGAGGCAATGTTTAAAAATTCCTGTTTCTTTCAGAGGCAGTATAGTATATGGTTAAGAGAATGGACTCCAAAACCAGACTGCCAGGGTTTGAATCCAAGCTCTACTACTTAGTGTCTGTGTCACTTTGTGCAAATTGCTTAACCTCTCTGCCTCAGTTTCCTTATTTACAAAGTAAAAGAAATAATAGCAACTTCTTCATAGAGTTTTTAAGGACATTAAATGAGTTGATATCTATAAAGCATATAAAATCATCTCAGCTGTTAGTATTGTAAAAAATTGTGAAACACCATTTTCAAAGAATAAAAAATTTTAAACTCTTTATACCCATATATTTCTTCCTCATCAACATTTCCACTCTTAGATAAGTAGCAAGTTTTACAGCTTCCCAAATTATAAATTTTCAATAACTTTTAGTATAATTCATTACCATATTATTACAGATGTTTTAATGCATAGTCTACTATATTCTTTTCATACCAGTTACTGGTTATATTCGTTATACATTCAAAATAGAAGACAAAGGAATTAACATTTGAGTGTCCACTATATCCCAGTACCATGTACTACATTCTTTTAATATTATCTTATTTATCCCTACAATTCTACAAAGTAGGAATCATCTACAGTTGGTTGGGATTTGAAGGGTAAAGCAATCTGCCCAAAATTAAAGCTAGTAGAACATTAGCTCTGTGAGGGCAGAGGCTATGTCTGGGTTTTGCTCATCATCGTGTCCCCAACTCATCACTGTGTGAAGACAGATGCTCAGTATTGACTGATTATTGAAGAGTGGAGCGAGTATGATTCAAATCAAACTCTGAGCCTAAAGCCTGAGAAGACAGTTACTTCATTGGTTAGTGAACAACACACTTGCTCTGTACATCTACTTTTGTTGTTAGGTTCAGCATTACTTCCCCATCTGAGTTACGTTCCTGAAAAACTCGATGGAAGGAGAAATAGTGGCTGAAACCTTTTAAAACCTCATGGGAAAGACAAGGTAACAGGGACTACAGGCCATAAGAGAACCTAAAACATTCAAGACACCAAACATGGCATTCTAAATGAAGACTATCAATGGTATTTCAAAGATTAGTAATTGAGTCCTGAAAAATGTTATGTACCAGCCCTTGCTTGAGATAACATCTGATTGCTTTCTAGTGTCAGTCACTGTTGTAAAAGCATTATAGGTGAGGAAACTGATGTAGAAGGAATTTAACTAATTTTCTATAGTGACACAGTAAATGGAGAGTTGAGATGTAAACACAGGTGCATAATCTGTTTCACTAGGCCTGCTTTTCTCCAAAACTTCTGATTTTCCTCCCTCTATCAATCAATGCCTGTAAAGTTTGTTTTACTTTATTTCAGAACATAAATACTAAGGAAAGATTTTGCTTATGTGTTTTTTGGGGGTCTGGTCTTCTATCACTGTATATTCTGGTTTTCTGATTTTATAACTAAAACCTTCCAACTAAAGTAAGACTTCAGAGTGCCTAGCAATTTGTTTCCTAAATGGATTATGGGAAAGGCAGGCAAAAGTAAACCTGTATACTACAAGTCTGAGTAGGTGAAATCTGCTACTCAATCAGTCTTCACTCTTAAGCTAGAATCTTTCCTAGTTTATCAACGAAGTCCAAAAACAAGAAAGGACTAGGCTGCCTATAATACCCCACAAAAGTGGCAGATCCTCATAACCGTTAAGTTTTCCTCTGGGGTCAACGCTCTTCCAAAATAACAGCCAACATCATTCCAATCATGTTGCTGCTAGCTGAAATCCTCTTATTTCCTTTCCAAAAGGAGAGTATGGGTTACTCCCATATAGCAAACTGCAAGCATGTATCTCAATATAAGACTCTTGCACACACACATAGTATCTTAAGAGCAGACTAAGTAAAATAAGAGTAGACGGCTAGTCAAGTGTAGGATGTAGTCTAGTTTAAAGAGAGGTAAATTGTGCCCATCTTAGACATCTGATATAGAACATCTTAATATCTAACGAAGTGGGCAGGATTTATTCAACTGGAATACTTTTTTTTTCTAAAGACAGCTGAGAAACAAGAAATAAGTATAAACTGCTCTACACTGTCAAAGACGTAGTTTGTACACTTTAAGGTAAGTAATAATTGAAAGAATACAGAATGGTCTGGGGATTGAGGGATGGAGAAGAAGAGCAGTTTTTTAAACAGGTACCACAAAAGCTCAAATGACATTTAACTATTTTTTTAAAATACTTAAAAAAAAATTTTTTTTTTAATTACTTTGAGAGAGAAAAACATCGATTGGCTCCCTTCTGCATACACCCCCCCCTACTGGGGAATGAGCCTGAATCCTAGGAATTGAATCCATGACCTTTTTGGTGCATGAGATTATGCTCATCCAACTGAGCCGCACAGGCCAGGGCAAGATCAAATGACTCTTAATTAACCCTGTCCTCTTAGGTGAAGAGGGTGGTTACTTTCATTATACTTACTGTACTTAAACCTTAACTGTTTCCTAAATTCCAGCAGGGGGAACAAGTTCAAAGGCCTGAAAGAGTGTGGGGAGAAAGGATGAGTAAAGGAATGGCAAGAGATAAAATTGGAAAAACAGAATGGAGACAAACTGTGATGGTTCTTTATGATAGGTAGATGACTACAGAATTTGGTTCTTACATCTGGACATGATTCAAAAAACGATGAGGAATAATTACACAACATTTGTAAAATATATCACAACAAAATGAATTACTTAGTATTGTGCTAAGTGTTTTACAAATATCCCATTTAATTTTCATGATGACCCTGTAAAGTAGAAAATCTTATTATACCCATTTCACAGATAAGAAAACCAGGACCTGGAAAGGTTATGAAGCTTAGCCAAAACCAGATAATTACTAAGCAGCACAAGCACCTGGGTTTCAGAACCTATTAGTATTTTTTCTTCCTCAGTGAATCTTTTACACACTTAAGTTCATCAAAAACTATAAAAACTAGAAACCCTGTGGAATATTGTTAAGTACTTTAGATGGAAGGAGGTATATTGATACAACAATGTCACATTTTACACAGTATGATAACTGGTCATTTTTAGGAAAAATGAGTACTCGGGCTGGTTTATGTATCTGATGCCTATTTTATTTATAGATAACCATAAAGTTGCATACGGTGGTCTCTCTCTAAATTTAAAAAAATTATTTGCATAAGAACTTTTTCAAGTTTTATATCATCTCTATGTATTTATTCTATATATTTTAAACATGATATGAAATGCACTGGAAGGCAGCAGAAAAATTGCTTATCTGTCCTAAAAATTAAAGGATATGAATCAATAGTTAAATGAAGAGATCTACTGGACAAGATTCCAAAAGAAGGAGCTTCTGTCTTCCTGAAGTTTGAGGCCAGCAGTGACACATGGTTGTGTTCTGATGAACCAACGTGGAAACTCTCTGACCCCTCTCCTGTTTGCATTTTTTATGGAGGCTTCATTACATAACAGGCATAATTGATTACATCATGGGCAAATGATTTAACCTCCAGCCCCTCTTCATTACCTGGGGACTGTGGAACTGAAAGTTCCAACCCTCTAATCAGATGGGTGGTTCTCCTGGCAAGCAGCCACCATCCTCAGGTGCTGTCCAAAAGTCATCTCATTAACATAAACTCAGGCCTGGTGGGAAGGGGCTTGTTATAAATAAGACACCCATTTCACCTTTATGGTTCTGATGTGATTTCAGGAATTGAGGATGAGACCAAATACAGGGATGGGCAAAAGTAGGTTTACAGTCTTGAGTCCCCCAAAACAGTTTATTCTTGCATTATTTATTAATTATTGTATTATTTATTTGTATTACAACTATAGACCTAATTTTGCCCACCCCTGTATTATGACAAAAGATGCTCTCATTGCTTGTATCCTTCAGGAAATTCCAAGGGTTTGGGGAGCCATGAAGACCAAATATATATGAGAAATATTATTTTGGTTACCTGAATGACCAAATATATATTTCTTATAAGTCACAATATTGCAATAATAATGTAGGACGAAGGGCACAATTTGCCAGATCAGGTATATAGAAAAGAGAACAGTAGTTCCTGAGGCTAGGGGAGGGACATAAAGAAAAAAAAAAATGATTCAAACATTATCAGAATTATTTCAGAAAATCTTAAATTTCAGTCTTCACTACAGTCAACATCGAGAGGACCCTCAGTTGAGTATGCTATATATGCTGGGGTATGAGACACTAGAAAATACAGAAATATCTTCTGACACCAGACTGGTCCTTTTTCTAGGAGTAAATGTGATTATCTTCTCATATTCATCATCATAGTATCTACCATTTATTGCTTACTTACCATAAGTCAGGCACCAGTGCTTCCAAGTGATTTTTCTATTTAGTACTATTACTCTATAAACAAAGTCTTAGAAAAATTAAATACTTTAATTACAGCTACATAAGTAATCAGTGGCAAAGCTGGGATGTGAACCCAGATAGCTGTCTTCCAAATTTATGCTCTTTTTTAAAATTTAATTTTGATTTTTAAAAAATTTTTTATTTATTTATTTTTTTTGAGAGAGAGAGAGGGGAAGAGAAAGAGAGAGAGAGACACTATTTGTTGCTCCACCCATCCATGTACTCATGGGTTGACTCCTGCACGTGCCCTGACGGCATGGAACCTCCAACCCTGGCATATGGGGACAACACTCCAACCAACTGAGCTACCCAGCCAGGCGCAATTTAAGCTCTTAATAAAACATTCTGACAGGCAACATGACATGGATTCTGATTTTCCCCAAAATAATCTGGATGAGACAGAGCTCAGTGGTAGAAAGAACCCTGGCCTGAGATTCAGAAGTCCAGATCTAGTATATAATCTGACGCCTTCATTTTTAGTTTACATCCCCAGATCTAAATTTCCCCACCAATAAAATGACAGGGTTGAACTACATCACTAAGATGCCACCTTCCTAAATTGTGAAGGCAAAATTTTAATCTGAATATGGAACGGCAACCTTGAGATAGAAGGGAATTCACATTTTTGCCAGGAACTGAATAAAAGGTATACAGTACACACATTACCACACCAAACTTGGCTAGAATGGTATTATCACTACCAGATAAGAAAATGGAGGCTCAAAGAGGTGAGGAAAATTTGCCTGTAATCACTGGTAGTATGTGACGGAGGCAGGGTTTAAGTCAAGACCTGTTTGTTACTTTTTTCTATTCAACATTGCCTCTTTTGTTTAAAAAAATTTTATTGTTGACAATATTGCATATGTCCCCCATTTTGCCCCCCCCTTTGCCCACCTCCTTCCAGCCCCTGTCCCTTCCTTGGCCCTCACCACACTACTGTCTGTGACCATGGGCCATGCATATATATTCTTTAGCTAATCCCTTCACCTGCCTTCATCCAGTGGTGCCCCCACCCCCACCCGGTCGGTTCCCTCTGACATTTGTCAGTCTGTTCCATGTATCCATGCCTCTGGTTCTATTTTGTCTGTCAGTTTATTTTGTTCATTACATTCCACATAGCAGTGAGATCATTGGTATCTGTCTTTCCCTTACTGGCTTATTTCGCTTAGCATTTCCATCATGTTTCTACCTCTGAAAAGCCAGAATATCCCTTCATATGGTTAGTCAAGGTACTATGGAGCAAGAATTAAGTCTTATAGAAGCAACACTCCTCCTTCTCTATTTTTAATGAAATAATCAGAGGCAGGAATGGCCTAACTAGTTTATAAAGAAGGGATCATCAAGTGCCTTTTTTCAAGATACTGTCAACTCAATCTATGTAACTCAGCACTGAAATGCCCTGTATCTCAGTGAGTGTCCAAAAATGTTAGCATCAGATATACAGTATGAAAATCTCATTTTTATAACCCTCATTGAGTTATCCCACTGTGTCAGTCCAGAAATCAGTTTGTATGGCCAGGGAATCAAGATTTTTTCAGGGTTAGCATAGGTATAAAAAGCATTCTACTTCTTTTCATTCCTTTCATAAAGTAATACATCTCAATGTCATTGAGCACCTATGTACACTGAATGTTACTAGTATTAGCAATAAGTATTGTCTAATAGTGATATGACAATTATAATCCACACTGTAAATACCACACTGGCTGTTACTTCATGAATTATGAAAAACTTCGTAACATTTTATTAATCATGACAACATTCTGTGTTGGTAATTAATATTTACCAAGTGTTTATAGTATGTCGGGCAATATGCTTTGCCTTTGAGAGAAATTATCTCATTTATTTTTAATTCATTAAATCGACATTAAGATGTCTGAGGTGGGCAAGAGAGTCTTTGTATCACAGGTGGAGCAACTGAGACAGGCGAAGGCCAGAAAATGTGGAAGCCAGGAGTGAAAATCAGCCAGCTGACTCCAGAGCCAGCAAAACTCTTAGAAACTATGCTCTGGTACCTTGAAGAGTAAGCCTCAAATACCATTTGAGAGAGAAAATGAAGAGGAGATTTAGTCTTTTACCCAGTGTCAAGCGAATGAGCAGAAAAATCAGCACTAAGATCCTGAGTGAATGTCCTGACTTAATCCAGCGTATTTCCCACGACACTATACTGTTTAACATTAAAACTTTACATTTGTATACAACTTCCCATTTTAGAAACAATATCGCATTAAAAAATTTTAATAACCCTGTGAGGGAGGCACAACTCCTAATTTACAAATGTCGTGGTAATCACAACAGGTTGGGAAATGAGATATGGCATGTTTAGAGAACTGGAATTTAAATTATGCCATGTGATCTTGCTCAATCCAATTTAAAATTACACAAAAAAGAAAGCGTTTTCTACGCTTAAAAGGCAAGGGTCAATTTCAATCATTGTAGGTCACTGTCTTTTATTAGCATATTTCTAGCAACAAATCCTGGAGCAATTTGTTTCCATTTGTATTGCAGTTTTCGCGAGTATCTTACCTCACTTTTGCGTATTTGAGTTCCCTGTTTGTAGGGACGGGGGTCTTCGCCTACCTTGCAGGTAGCAGTCACTCAACAAAAGATCGAAGACCGTACAAGGCTCGGGTTAGACACCGGAGAACCGACGAGCGCCCAGGGCGAGCCTCGGCGACGCGCAGGGGGTCAGCCCACTGCTCGGATGCCCCGGGCAGTACCGTCCTAGCCTCGCGTACCTCTTTCGTTTTACACATAAATGCAGTCTCAGTGAATGAAATAAAACTGAAGGTGCCCCCCTAAATCAGAGCCCGGAACGAAAATAAGGATAAGTAAAGCGAAGGACCAAGATGGGCCCGGAACAGCTGGGTGCGAGGGCGGCAGGGGTAGGGGATGCCCGGGGCTGGGCCGCGCCCTAGTCGTAGGAAAGGACGTGTCTCCTCGGGACGGCAGCAGCAGCGGTTGGTCCCGGCGCTGCCCGCGACCCCAACCCGGCCAAAGCGAGTCACTCACCCCGAAGACAGGCCGCGCAGGGCCGCCGAGTTTCGATTCCCCTGTGTTCGGAAACGGACCGAGAACAACCCGGGTCGCCAGGGGTCACCACGGTCTTCCGGTTTCCTCGAAGACACCGTCGCTTCCCCAGCGAAGGCAGCCGCTCCGGGTACACCGCGGAGGGATTCCCATTTCTTCAGCCTCGGCTGCGCCCGGACCGACGCGGCCCCACCGCTCGGCTGGGCCCCGGAGGCTCAGGAAGGAGTGGCTCCCGAGACAGGAGGGGCCCAGCCGCCGCCGGAGCAGGCCCGTTACCCAGCAACACGCGCGCGAGGTCCAGGCCGGCGGGCCGGCGACGGCCTCAGCGCCCGCACCGGCCTCACGGCGGCGCGGAAACGCTGCCCAGGGGGGCTTGAGATGAGCTGCACACCGACGGAAGTGACCGCCGGGGGGTCGGCGCCAGGGCGGCGCCAGCGAACCGGAAGTCAGGCCTGAGGGAGTTGGGGGAAGAGCCGATACTTGCAGGGGCGGGGTTTGAGGAGGAGGTGGGCGTGGCGTACGTACTACGTGTCCCGTGAGTCTCCGCGGCGGGACGGGGCGGGGCGCTGCCTGCGAAGAGGTGGAGGCGGAGCTGACGAGTTGGGTAAGGGCGTTATACGCCGTTGTGACAGGTGATGGGGTGGCCTCCGTTGATGTCTCCGGGCCCTTTTCACGTAGCATCTAGTTTGGGGTCCCCGAGCGTTTGTGCTGCGTGTTTGCTCCGTCGGTAGCGCCCTTCCGAGCCCAGCTCTGTGGCCTCGCTGTGACCGGGAGGCACGGGGAACCTGCCTCGAGGCGCGCGTGGGGGTGGGGGTGGGGTGAGGGAGGGGCGCGCGGCGAGCCGTTCACCCCGAACGCCCCCGTTTCCTAGACGCTGATTCGAACCCTCGGGCGATCATTTGAAACAAACTCGGAGCTTTACTGAACGACCCATAGTTATTCCGCACGCTGCTCTTTCTAAAAATGTGAAATTTATTGAATTTAGGACAAAGCTGTGGGGTTTGGGGATTGTACCAGGTGCCCTGGAATTGCTACCACCCTTCTTTTTTCCTAGACGACATTCCTGAGCTGTGGAATTAGTAGTTGAGTTTGTTATCATATTTGGGGGTCGCAGCCAGATGGAGCCCCTCAAGCTCAAGGGGTGTTTCTGGTGAAAGAATAAACGAGAAAATGGTAATTACAGACAATTCATCCTCATTAACTGCCAACTGGCAACAATGACGCTTCTTGACACGGCCTTACATAGTGTTTTGTCAACTGAGGGCTTAAATATTGTTACAGTGTGTGCTCTGTTGAAAGATGCTTTTTTCATCGCCTTTTTGATTCATCAGCCCAACAGCTCCTCAAAGCATGGATTCAGCTCTAGGGTTTATTTTAAATTATTTTATTATTATTAAGCCTCTCTTTTTGGTTTCGATTTAAGGGAAAATTCATAGTTGTTATGAACGAAGACATGGGGTGTTAAAGTTACATGGTGTGTTTAAAATATTTAAAAATCTGTATTAATGTGCTCATTTAGAAAGATCCATTCGCTTCAATTTATTGGGCTGGGGCAAGGAAGAGAGCAGTGTTTCTAATATTGTGGACAAGAATCAATCCTGTTTGTTTGCCTTCGTAATGCACTGTACAAATTTAAAAGCAAACCTAGTTAATTCCTGAAATTCAACCATAGACAATCAGGGAAGTGGTGGAAAAAAAAAATCAAAAGCAAACTATCAAGTGGTATGTTTTAGCTACTAGAGTCTTGACGAATGTTAACAAAATCACTTGAGGCACCCAAAATCATCAGGAATAAAATAATTTGGTTTCTAATTTATAGGTGTAGGAATGTTTTCTTTTGTTGAACCTTCAATCATAATTTAGAATAATTTGAGACTTGTTTAAAAACAAATTCATTTTACTTCTTTGAGTAAATAAGGAGAAAATGATTTAGCTCAGTATTTTAAAGGTTTTCTTATGAGTCTGTATTTTGTTTTATTTATTTTAATATTTTTTATTGATTTTTTTTTTAGAGAGAGAGGAATGGAGAGAGAAACATCATTGTGAGAGGAAAACCTATGTGCTGCCCCCTGCATGCTCCCTACGGGGTGGGGGGTGGATCCTGCAACCCAGCATGTGCTCTGGCCAGGAATCTAACCTGTAACCTTTCCTTGCAAGGGAAGAGGCCCAACCAACTGAACCATACTGGCCAGGGCTATATTTGTTTTAAAATACACACTTTCCTATTATAATTATGAAAAAAGTGGATCTTATTAACAAAATTGTCCTGAGTGCGTAATAAGCCTGTTGATTTAGTTAGTAAAACATCTTAAGCTTTTTTTGGGGGGGGGGGGGTGGCGAGTGGTTTCCCTGCTAGGTTATGACAAAATATAATCCACATATCTTTACATTAAGCTGGAAATTGGACATTCTATCTACTATGTACATCCACTTTAATTTTAGCAAATAAATTATTAAAGAACACTTGTCACACAGTTTAGTTATAAGCATATGTTAAAGTTTTATTGCAATCTTGCTGAAAAGGAAAATGTCAATTAACAGATAACAGCCTTGGTAAGGACAGTTTATGGGAAAAGGAAATGGTTAGATAATCATCATTAAATTAGATAACAGAAGGAAAATTATTTTGGGGTCACTAGACTCTTTAATGATGGTCAATTGGTTAGGTGAGTGAATGGTTTCCCAAAGCAAGTCCTAATTCTGTTAAAGTTTATTGGAAGATTGCTGAGGCATTTTTGCAGGATTTTTCATTTCATTCCAAGAGGAAGTTGTGAATTACAATCATCCAGAAAATTCTGTCCCAGGCCAGAAAATTTTGTCCCAAGTTTGGAACAAAATCTTTTTTTAACTGTTAATTACAATACCTACAATTGCAGTCTGAAATTTTCAGAACAATTCACTGCTTTAAATATATATATAGTTGTTACAGAATGGACATTTTGTACTGAATTGTACACTCTTGACACAAGCACTTTTTTAAGTGTCCTGTTTATAGGATTGTAACTGAGAAATAGAAATAGACCTTAAAAGAGCTTTTCCATTACCTTTTCCCACCTGCACCCATCTTCTCACCAATGTTTTCCATCAGGAACAGGGGCTCCTGAAGGATACAATATTGGTTTTGGCTAGGTTCCCTTTTTCAAGGGTAGGTTGGATTTCCAAGCAATATCTGAACAAAAAATAGGGGCCTTGGCACCGCTCTTGACTGTGGCTCAGCCTTTTTCTCTTATTTTCAGGCAATCATGCATTTTTAGGGCTGCTTCAAATCTTATTTTTGTTTAATTAGGCAGCGTGCAATAACATTTTTAAAAAGTGCTTTTAAATGGGAGCTGTGTATTTCTGAGGTGTGACAAATATATACAGTGAGAGGAAACAGTAAGAATGCAACTTTTGAGGAAACTTCTCAAGTGAATTTCTGGTTAGTGACTTAAACTGTGTATGAATTTGATTAAAATCATACCACCCTAGTGGTCATATTTTCTGTTTCTTTGTCCTGTATTCTGTGAGTATGGTGCTCTATGGTAGATCCTTGGTAGTGGCTCTTCAGTGTCAGCAGAATACTTTTAAAAGTTCAAAACTTTTAAGTTGAAATGGCAGTGTCTTTTTATATTAATAATCAGCTTCAATGTCATCTCATCAGTATTGTTTTAAAAGCATTCTCTCTCTTTTCTCCCATACATATCACATGTCTAGGTTAAGAGCTCTAGGGTAAGGGAATAGTTTTAGTGGGAGAGATATAAAAAGCAGATTAAAAAATACTACCAAAAGTTAAAAACCTGGTACCTGGGCATACAGTCTATCTTTCTTCTTTTCTTCCATACCTCATCCCTCTCTCTCCCTCTCCCTCTCCCTCCCTCTCCCTCTCTCTCCCTCCCTCTCTCTCTCCCTCTCTCTCCCTCTCTCTCTCTCACACACACACACACACACATGCACACAAAACACACACACAAAGAAGGTTGTGAACTACTTCATGATTTCTATTAACACTGTGTGTATCCAAATGTGTGTATCTTGAAGCAGCAGTCTTCAAACTGGGCAACACATGTCCCCAACCCTTAATCTTGGAATGTACATGAAGGCTTTCCAGGGGATTATGCAAAGGATAGTTTAAGGATATTAATTCTCAGGTGGTCAACTTGCATGTTTTTTTTGCTAAAATTGGCCTGTCTCAATGTGCCTGAGCCACATACCTTTCCCCTGTGGTAATTGTCCCTCTTCCACTCTATAATAAAGCAATACTTTTAATCTCACCTCAATCCTCTTTAGAAAGTGAACGATCCTAATGACTGGTCGTTAATTCTTTTGCGAATGGCAATTCCCGTTGGCTTTCAAAAATATTGCAGAACTCAATTGTGTTGTCAGCTGATCCTTAAAAATCATTTTTGATGACATACCCCATGTGATTTTTGCTACATAGTTTAGTAGTTCAAAAGAATAATTATTGGTATAATCAGAAAATCTTCTACTCCCAAATGTTTGGAATGGGAGAATACAAAATAAAAGAACAGAATTAACCTGAACCCAGTTTCTTTCTAGCGATAATATTCATCCTAAATACATGACCTAAATGGGGGTGGGTGGGAAGTGGGAAGGCCCTATCCATTTCTTTATGACATGCATTTCCATCAAAAGCTGGCTTTTGTTATTTTCAAGTGATCATAATTTGTAATATGTGTATTATTTGATCAGTAGTGTTCTAGTAATTCAGTGATAACAATACTAAGGAAAATTTTTAGAATTTATGTTCTCAGGAATTTTAAAATATACTTTTTTTGTTGCAGGGAACTGTGATGGGATGATCAGTTAAAAATATTTTCAAGCACCTAAAATATGTTCAGAATAAACTTATGTGGAGCAAGTGAGACAAAAATATGAATTCAAGGAGAAAAGGAATGATACTAAGGTCCTAACTAAAAGGAGAACAGTTCATGTGCTTTTCAAATGGATGGGTGATAGTGGATATCAAATTACTATGGCATTTATAGTCCATTTATAAAACACCCATATACTACTGCTTCTAGTAGCTAACTTTGTTCTAACATACAATCTGTGCTTCATAACATTTTGACTTGACGTGATTTGTAGTCAATAGAAATTAGCTTCTGACAGGTTTCTTTTTAAAAAATAAAATATGAGTGTCATAATTGTATGCATAGTAACTAAATACAATGACTTTCATTTGGAAACATACGTAGGTGAAGAAAAAACTAGTAGTCCTGAAAAGCCTTTGATGTTAGGAGTGGGGAGAAGAAATATGAGAAAAGCTGATAGGAGAACAGCAACAGAGAACCCAGGATGGGCTTGGTAGATTGTACAGAGAAAGAAAGAAGAGCCAGTTGAGGGAGTCTTAGGCTTCTTATTAAATGAAGTGTGAGCAACCCTCCTCTGGGGCTTGACAGTTATACTCTTGCTGTTTGGGATAGGAATTCGTTAACTTAGTCAATATTTAATAAATATTTATTTAGCACCTACCATGTACCAAACATTGTTTTAGATAGCGAGATGAGTCAGGCAAATGGCTTTTTAATGGATAAGCAAGTAAAATCTCTTACAGAGAATCAGTCACATAGACAAAGACCTGCGTGAAATTTAACATGACCAGAAATTCCCTCCGATTAAATAAACTACCAAATAAACAGTAATGAAAAAATGACTGTAAATTTCAGTAAGATCTATAGAAAGAAATTAAGTTAGATTTTTCAAATAGATCATATAGCAAAGGAGAGGGAAATTTTCCAAACCTATTGCACAACTCACAATACAAAAATGGAATCATTGGAAAAACTGAATAAACCTGTCTCAGTTTTTGTAAAGATGAGAAATAGAACGGTAAGATTAACATTTTTAAAAGATCATTTACATATCTCTATAAAGAATAAGTTGGAAGCCAAAAAAAGGGAAAAATAGATGAAACTATTATAATAGTACAGATAAGAAACTGGCACCATAGAGACTGAAACAGGACTGGAAAGATATTTAAAGGGTAGAATCTATAAAATCAGGTGAAAAGATTGGTTATGGGATGAGAGGGAGGAGGTTATTAAAGACAAAAGAGACTGATATAAAATGATTGTTAAGAGAAAATTATTACTAAAATACTGTCTGTGAATTAAAAAATAAACATGGCTGTTTTGGACTTTTAAGAATCAACTGACTACTCATAGACAATTTAAAAATCTACTAGAAAATCATGTCATTAATTTTGCAACTATTACAAAATCATTTTGCATAACAAGTTGAAATACTCTAATTAGATTGGCTTGAGGTTCTATTTTTGTGCCTTATGATTTAAAGGAAGTGGTCAACTTAATTAAAGACTTTTCTTCTACAACATTAGAGGAACAAAATTTTATCTTTAAGCAAATCAACCATGTGACATCTGTGCCAATACAGCTTAGATAAAGGTCAATTAATGAGCACATGACATGGCCCGGCCGGGCGTGGCTCAGTGGTTAAGCGTCGACCTAGGATCCAGGCGATCAGGGTTCGATTCCCGGTCAGGGCACATGCCCGGGTTGCGGGCTGCAGCGGATCAATGACTCTCTCATCATTGATGTTTCTATCTCTCTCTCTCCCTCTCCTTTCCTCTCTCTCAAATCAATAAAGATATATTAAAAAAAAAAAGAATGAGCACATGTAGGGAGAAGTAACTAAGCCAGACTGAAATTAATACTCTCCTTGTTCAACCTACATATATAATTCTAGTCCATTTATAACACTGTTACATTTGGTTGACAGTCTGAAGATCTTAATTTTAATTACCTTTGTTGGATCTGTTATTTTATTCTTACAAGTCTCAATATACTGAATAAACTGGATACTTGCAGCCATCTAATATAGACCTAAACATGTAGATTGATTACTAAGTTTTGAAGTTGCCATTTAGCACAATGATCAGATTTCTAATTATTAATGTTTCCCTTGAAAAATTGTAAAGCAGAAGAATATGGTTGCTGCAAAAGATATCAGCCTTTAAATACACCAATAAACTGTTTCTTTTCATCCTGCTTTGATTGCTGATATTGGATGAAAACTATCAGTTATCTACATTATTAAAACAAAAAGAAAATATTAAGCATCTTGGAACACTTATTAAGCTATAAGCTATCCAGCAGTATCTGCATAAACTAGTCCCTAAATAATAAGGATAAATTATGATTTTGCACTGATAATAGGCTCTTAATAAATTTCTGTTGAATTGTTAAATACGGTCTATGGTCGACAAAAAGGCACTGTTAATTAGGTAAATGAATGGTCAATGTTAAATTACAACATAGAGAAGATTAAGGGTAAATGCATTTCAAAGTTTAGAAGCAAATAATTGTTGTGCACTTGAGAAAAATCGTGAAGGAAAGAAATAATTAGAGTGCTTTCATTTTGTATTGGTTTCTGCATATTTTAATTTTCTTACTAAATTTCTATAATTTCTTATAGTTTAAACTATAACTCACTTTAAAGCAGTCTAGCAAGGAAGTCAAACATTTATTATTATATGTCTTCAGTGTACCAGGCACTGAAATGTTTTTTTTTCATATGCTGTTTTATTTCCTCATTAAAACCATCCTATAAATTAAGTATTATTACCTTTAACATGTACACATGATAAAATTATATTCAGATCATTTAACTGACTTGCCTTCACTTAAAAATCTCATAGGAAATGGAGCCAGAATTGAAATCCAGAGCTACAGCTATTCAATTGAAGAGCCATCTTCATTGCTACATGTTTTGAATATCAACACTGGTTAGGTCAGTCTAACTCTGAGGTTCAAATTATTTCAATTATTTCATAATATTATAAATATTCAGTGCTTCTCTTTGGCAGGTATTCTTTAGATGCTAGGGATACAGTGGTTAATAAGACAGGTATTAACCTTTCCCTAAGTGGATTTTCACAGTGTGTTAAGTGGTATATAGAGGGAGGGAGTAGAGGCTGCTGGGGCACATAATAGGGGCATTGATTCCTACTTATCACTTTTCAGATTGGCTTATACATCTCCTCTCCTAAGTAGCCTGATAACCCCCTATCGGAAAGTCTCAGGTATGCCCTAGTGCTTCCATGGCATTTTGTATTTGTCTCATAATAATATTACTTGAGGAGAGGGATCTTGTCTTTGCCTTCTCATTATGTCTGGCTCATAGCAAACCCTCAAGAAGTATTTCAAAACAAAGAAAATAGAATCAAGGTCTGAAACTGCAGCAAATAAGTGAGAGAGCAGTTTTAGATAAGCTTTTAGGTATTGAGATGAGAAGGGATGGTTATTTCTTGTAATGTAAGGGGAAAGTTTATCTTTTGAGAATGGGGAAGATGGCCCGAAATTTATAAAGGTTTTGGATAATCACTGTAAGGATGCAAGAGGAAAGAAGGAAGATGAGTGTGGAATGGCTGCTTTTGGAAGACTATTTCTAGAAGAAAAGATGTTTAGTTTTATAAGCCAGAGATGTACTGAAGTAGAAAGGGCTGCTGTATTTGCAGAGCTAGGTTCTCCAATTCTCAACTTAGTGACAGTAAATGATGAAAGGATTTTCAAAGCTGTTTGCCGTTACATGAGACTCCTTCAGAAGACTTTGCAGCGGCTGAGTACTACTTGTGAAAAGAAAGAAAATACTGCTGGCAGGATAAAAAAACAAAACAAAAAACTGGAATTGTAGGTACAAGGGCAGGATCCAGCCTGAACTTTGTATTGACACCAAAGAAAGTGAAAAGTTTATCGGGAAACAAGATAAAGAAGCAACCAGATCAGTGAACTGTGAGAAGAATGTCACCCTCATGAATCTGATGCCCATGGTACCACCTCAAGTACTTCTCCAGCCCATCGCCTATTGCAGTTACATCAGCTGATGGCTCATGCAGCGATGGCTTCTGGTTCTAATAAGAACAACTCTTTTTAATCTCACATGTTGAAAAAGGCAGAAAATATGTTGTGGGTTTATCCATAAAGGACAGTTTGGGGAAATCCTTTCAAACCTTGCTACAGCAGTAAGAAAGCAGTGTCTGAGAAGCTGAAGGAGCAGGGGCCAGAGCCTCTAACCATTTCCACTGAGGAGTGGTACCTGAGGTTCATGTAGAAGGTGAACAAAAAACTATTTAAATTTTCAAAAGACAAAGGTGGCTGTATTCATTTGCCAAGGCTACCATAACAAAGTCATACAGATTAAGTGGTTTAAGCAGCAGAAACTTATTTCCTCACAGTTCTGGAGGCTAGAAGTCAAAGCAAGGTGTCCTCAGGCTTGACTGCTTCTGAGATCCTTGGGGTAAGGTCTGTTCCAGAGAGCTCCAGAGAGCCAAGACTCCCTTCTTCGCTTATAGATGGTCGTCTTCCACCAGTGCCTTCACACCATCTTTGCACCACAGGCTTGTATATCCAAATTTTCTATTCTGAGAAGAACACAAATGAGATTGGATTAAAACCCACCCTAATGACTTCGTTTTAATTTAATTACCCCGTTTAATACCCTATCACCAAATACAGTTAAGTTCTGGGGTACTGGGGTTTAGGACTTCGACATATAAAATTTGAGGTTGATGGGGGATACAGTTCATCCCTTAGCAGTGACTTTCCCAGTTTTGACTTTTGCTATCCTACCCAAAAGCAATTTCTGGAGTGGTTTTGAATTGGTTCTTCTTTTCTCCATTTCTACAAACTCTGAAGCCAGTACTGTACCTAGCTCACTACAAGCAGTGTACATTTGTATTTAAGATACTGATTATTTCATAGGAAAGCTGAATGCTGCTATAAAGTTCTTAAGTCTGTAAGCCCTCTCCTGATGAATTAAATCAAGGGGTTTGGGAACAGAGATAAGGTTAATTTTGTGATAAACCCTGTGGTTTATCCTTCTATATTGAATAGTGGTTGAGGCATTTTCCAAAGATGACTAGTTATACTTGGTTTCCTTGATAAATATAAATTTGTAATAACTAAGTCACATGCCCTTGCCACTGGAAGTATTAATAATTTTGAGTAAGGTTTTACCAAGGTTCTAATCACTCAAACCTTTACTACTGAAATATTAATCAGGACAGGCTAAGCTTTCTAGTGTCAATACCTTCAAGGAGAAAGTAATTCCTAAATATACAAAGAGGTAACTTGACTGTCTGTGTTGCATACTGTGTTACCTCCTCCGTGTTAATATTTGATAAGGTGTTTAATTTATATGAGATTCTAAAGCAGAACCAAAGCTCCTCTTTGGGAAAACTCACATGTTTAAGATAAGGGATCCTGTGGGAACATGCCAAAGCACTACCGCACAGTAGCTAACACATTCTGTTAAAATGTTACACTGTCTGCAAAATGTGTTAGGTCCTCAAGATGGCACCAAACAAAGGTTAATGCTTCTTGGGGTACCTTTCTTAGAGGGTTTACCACATATGTAAATAGTGGACTTTTGCTTGTATTATGTGACTGATGATTTTACTAAAAACCTTCACAGCTCAATTTTAGCTCTGGATTCGTTGATCTTTGTGAAGTATTTACCTGGGAAGAGTGGGCATTTGGTATGTTTGAACCTATTTGGATTTTTTTCATTTCATACTAAAAAATTTTTCTAGAAGAAAGAGGTGTGTATTAATGCTGAGCTGGTTGGTGTTTGGGTGGCTCTTTTACTCAGGCTTTTGAAACATTGAGATGTTAAGTGATTAATGAATCCTGGATGTGGAGCCCTTTAGTTCTAAAATCTTTATTAAATGCCTTTTTCATTTGAGCCCAAACCAAAGTACTCTCATTGCCACTTTTCTAAAAGTTCAGGAAGAAACCGTCACCAGCTCAGACTTTTTATAATGAGGGAAGAACATTTTGCAAGTGGCCAAGCAGCACACATACCAGCCCTGCTGGAGCAGCATTTCTTAGAAGAAGCTCACAGACGGATCAGTAGCTCAGTGGGCAAGCCTCCATTGCCTCATTCCACTTTGAATCAGAACATAGAGATTTAATAAGGCCTTATGATAAACTTCATTGTAGAAGGACCTTGACCATGAGCTAGAGAGCTTTTAATGAATAATTAGAGAAACACCAACTACCTCCTTAGCACAACCAGGGACCAGAATACAATAGTAACGTGTGGCAGAACTTTGATTCTAGCACAGTTCTGAGAGCATGGCATACAAGGTTGATGTGCAGTCCCAGCCCAACTGAATTCCAAGCCTTGTGGTTACAGCTAGCTTTAAGGTGCTGCAAGATAATAGTGGGATTGCAACACCAGTAGGCCATATCAGTATACACGATTGGGCTAGCACCAGCCCCCTTGCTGGCATAATGGGAGCTGGAGATCCAAATGTTGTTGAGCAGAATTGATGGCCATAGTCAGTTCCCCTGGAGCTTTTTAGGATGTCACATTTGGGAGGCCATCTTGCAGGGGACCAGTCTTGGACTCATAATTCTTACATCTCATTGCCTATTTGGCCATGATTGATTTTTCTCTAACACTTCTGATTCATTCACAGATCCGATCTGCTTTTACTAGGATTTAAAAAAAAATCTACTTTTCTAAATGAGATTAACATAGTCTTTGTTTTCTTAAACTCTCATTTTCTGACTTTTAAAACTTCCTTTTGAGTTAAATGTATACAAGTTATCCTCTAGTAACTTAAATTTTTTAGATTCCTATAGTTATATTTCTAATATGATCTATCCCTGAATTTTCTCTTTTTAAATAACCAGCTTTTGGTTTTAGTGATTGTTATGTACAAAGCATTTGTGATAAAAGCATCTTTCATGAGAGATGTTGGAAGACAGACTGAAGGCCCCAGATGGGGATTGAAGGTGATGAAGAGTGCTGGATGTTAATGACTGGCAAAAAGTACATCTTGTAGACTAATAGGATTGCCTAGTTAAGGGAGATTACATGTGAACCGAAGACAGAATAAATAATGAAAACCAGCACATACTGCAAAGCAAATAAAGTTTAGCAAGTCTTCAGAGCTGACAAGACTAACACAATGATGAAAGGGTGGCTGGTGACATTTAAACTCTGATACATGGTTAAAAAAAGCATAGAGGAGCTAATAACCTGGCATGGGGAGTAGAGATTTTTGAGGAAAACCACCAGAACGGATCAATCATGAAACACTAAAACAGGACAACTTTTTAGCCCTTCTCGCCTTACTTTACAGATGAGAACACTGAGGCCTTCTGAAGATTACACAGTTACAAAGTTGCATAAGCAAGATTAGAACTACATTTTTACTCCAAGTCCTCATCCTTTCCAACTGTCTCTTGAATATTATAAAATTTTAATTCATAGCATTAAAATTAACTTATTACTTCAAGTTCTCTTTGAAAGTAGTCAGGTTCAGTAATGCAGTGTTATAATCATTGGTTACAAGTAAGATGATATCGAGAAAACAGAAGTGATGGGAATTGACATTTCAAGGCTGAAATGCCCCAACTCTAAAGACAATGATACACACACTATTACTTTCTCAAACTGAGAAGAGTTGTATCATCTGGGATAGCCTGTGGTTAAAAATGGATTACTTCCTATAACAACAATGTTGGAGAGCAAAGGAATAATGACAATTTTTTTGGTTTTTTTTGGAAGAACAATCATTTTTCTCATTCACATACAGACAATAAAAACAATTTCTATTATAAGTAGCCATTTATCTTCATTCCTCTTCTGTATGTATTTATTCACACTGTCTCATTAAATTCTGATATTGTTCAGAACTCCTTCAGTATGCTGTAATTTTACCATCTGGGATGCATCAGTCATAAAATGTATATACATTGTAATAAAAATTGATGCTTCACAAGAATTCATATTGGCTGTACTCCATCTTAAAGACCTTTGTTCTGTTGAACAATGGAACTGTGTAATATTTCAATTCAAGAAGAATTGATCTTATTTTCTGTTTTTTTCAGGCTCTGCTATAACATCCTAAAATAACATTCATGAAATACAAAAATCTTTGGAGAATTTATGTAAAATCTATATGGAATTTTCCTATTTTCTCTTCTTTAGCTCATGATTTTTACTTTAGTGCTACAAATATCTATAATGATTATACTGTATTAAGTTGTTTAGAGCTGTATAATGGAGTTCTACAGACCTTGGTGGTTTCTTTAATAAATTCAATTTAACTAGTAATGCATTGTAATGTATTGTTACAAATAAAAAATTGCTCACTAATCCCTTTCCCATCTGTTAGAATATTTATCCAGTTCCAGATGCTTCACAGAAATATAGGAGAAATTGTGCAAAATTAGGTAAGTGATATGAAAAATTCCTGCATGTAAATCACTTTTTAAGCACTTTGGGGTCCACACACAGAGAACAGTTTTTCTGTCATCAATTCATTCGTTGCTGGGGACACAAAAATAATACCTTTTCCTTCATATAGCTTACAGTCTAGTGGTAGGAAGTAGGCACTGCACATCACTATAATATGAAGCAGAATGTTATAAATACCAGAGGACATGGTATTAAGAGGACATGAAGGTCAAGCAGGGAGAAATTGCAGCTTGTTGGGGATATCCAGAAAGACTTAGATTTTGAAAGTAGACAATTTACAGATTTGGTAGAGTAAGGAGGATAACATGAGCAAAGATACAGAGACAGAACACATTGGATATATTTGGGATATATCAAATAATGTAAGTTGATGCAGTTTGAAAGCCTAATAAAAGAAAGTAATACTAGCAACCTTTTAATAAGCACCTACTGTGTGCTGTGCTTCTTGCTTCATACCATACATGCATTATTTTCTTGAACTTTCAGAATACTCTATGAGGTAGGTCTAGTAGTATTCCCACCTTCCAGGTAGAAAGATTTTAAATGATTTACCCAAAGTCACACAGCTATTCAGTAGATGTTCTTAGATCTTACTGTAGGTCTGACTGGTAATAAAACCCATACTCTTAACCACTACCATATAGAGTTATATTGTGGAGATTTCAAATACAGAAATGGGAACTTTATTCCAAATTTCTTTTAGCAATAGGAAACTATATCAGCAAGAGGACAAATTATCAAGAGTTTATAAGATTAACCTGTTATCAGTTGAAAGAACGTGGGGAAAGAAAATTGACTGACTGGTTATCAACAGTCTAAGTGAACTAATGAGGAATTGAACTGGGTTTATAGAAGTACGTAGGTTGAAAAGGTGGAAAGACACACAGAAACCTTTTTAATTTTTTAAGATTTATCAAACTAACTATTTAAATGGAGGGATGAGGAAGTAGGGAGTTTTAAAGTTGACCTTGGGTGAAATTGGAGACCAGGTAATAGTAAATGGAGAAGAGAAAATGATTTGATGGAAAAAAACCTCAGTTTGGCCCAAATTCAGGGTGCTTGAGGAACATACATGTGACAATGTGGAAATTATTTGAATGTTGATGTGAAGGTGAAACTTGAGATAGAGGTCAGGAGGCTTGAGATGGAGATTTGGCAGCTATTTGTATGGGAGAAAGTGTTAAAGCTAGCTGAGTGAAATCCCTAAGGAAGAAAATGTAGAAAGAGAAGTTTGAAGATAGAACCTTTGGAAAGGCCTACATTTAGGGACTGGAGGGAGAAAAAGGAACTAGTAATGGAATCAGTAGTTGTTAGAGGTTTAAGAATAAGCCTTTTAACTAGGTCAGTGATTTTCAACTGGTGTGTCACAAGAATTTTTAAAACATGCAATGCCTGGTTATTTAGTCAGGGACACTGACCTCGTTTTACCTAGATTGTCAAAAAAATGACAACAGCCAACACAATAACTGGTGTGAATGAGTCAAAATTAAACCCATTTATTTGTCAGCTGGGCAAAATATATATATATTTTTTGATGTGCTGCAGAATTTTAGTAATTAGTTCATGTGTGCCCTGAGATGAAAAAGGTTGACAATCATTGGACTAGCTGATTAGAAAATCCTTGGACTCCTTTTAAAGAGATCTTTGCTGAAAGCCAGATGGTAAAGTATTTAAGAGTGAGTAGCTGACTAGGATGTCTGGCAACCAGTTTATACTCTCTACTGTCTGACCTTTTCTTAGAAGAATTAGATAGTAATTATTTTCTGCTTTATATATCTCATAGCTTTAATTATTTGCATTATTTCCTCTTCAATATGTTTCTTTATAGAAATATTTTAAAGTTACTCCATTTTGTGAGAATAGTTTACATAATATAACCTATAAACCTATTTAGTCAAATATGTTACTCCAATACATTGCAATATGGTAAAGGTAAATGCACAACTGACGAGCACCTCTGTGAAGCACTCTGAGTTGTGGTCCCTCCCACCTTTCCAGCAGGAGCTTCACATCCCACTTAGGACACTTGACCTGCGTATGTATGGTCTGAGGAGTCTAATATCAATTTGATACTAAGTATCCATAAGGCCTAGTTTTCTTATTTATTAAATAAAAATAAGTATAAGTAGAATATTCCTAAATGAACTTGTAATGAAAAATCTCATGTTTCTAGAACTGTACCCCAACTTCTTACCCTCAGTTTAGTTGTTCACATGGACTCAAGTACCTGACTTAGAATTGTTTGCATCTCTCGTCATATTTGATTTTTAGGTTGGTAGGCCTTCACTCAGCAGCCAATGTCATGTCCTCCTCCTCCTACTTTGTTTGCAGCTCATTGTGGAGCCTTGTGGAGGACGGATGATGGTGTCTTGGAGCACGACAGCTAAAGGAAAGCCTGGACAAAAATAATTATAATTTTTTTTTTTTGATGACCAGATTTATGCTTCAATATTGCCAGCATCACAAGAAGATAAAGATGCCTGATATTACTACTACTGTTTAATATTTTTGTGAAACTAATGTAAAAGTAAAAATATGAAGAACACCAGCAAGGTGGCAGAATAGGAGGCTTTGAACTTTCCTTACTCTCACAAATGCACTGAATAAACAGCTACCTGCAAATCAATTCTTTTGGAAAGAAATACAGAAACTAGTTGAGTAACTCCTTATATAATGGGTGACTGAGAAAATACCCACATTGAAATGAATAGGAAAAGCTGAGACACACTCATGCCATAAATCCTCAATGTAGCAGCTTATAATCATGAAAGAACTCTCAGCTGCCAGCTTCTTCCTGAGGAGCAGAGTGTTTAGACCACACATCTAGTTCCCCAACTTTTATGGCTGCTACCCAAGGGTCTAGCTCTTGTCACCTAGCTCTAGCTGTAAGTGGGGCTCAGTATTTGTTAAAGAGTTGCAACCACATTAAACAAAGAGGTGGTTTTAAACAGAAATGTATTTACATGGCTAAAACACTGGGATCAACACAGAGGGAATAGGCCATAACACAAGGATACCAATTTCTCCCTTGGAAGGGGTTTGACTGCATACTTTTCTAGCTGCTGCCCAAGGGTTGAACTTCTAATCGGTTTGCATTTGGAAATTGACGGCTGTTTCAGAAGCTTGAAAGGGCTTGTAGGTTCTTCCCTTACCTTCTCTTCCCTAACTCCAGTGATAAAAGCATGGTTCCAGTTTCTCCCTTAAAGGAGCTTGTCCGCCCTAAGTTTTATGACTGTCATTTGAAGGAATGGCTCCCAAATCATCTGTGTCAGAGAGCGAAAATAGCTCAGCATCCACAAGTCCCCACTCACCATAGAAAACAAAAGGTGATTTTTTAACAGACATGTGAGTACTCTCTGCCCCTGCCCCCTCCTCCCCAGCCTCAGCACAGAGGGAGCAGGCAAAAATTAAGGCTCCCCTTTTCTCCCTGGAAGGGAATTGACGTGCTTTTCCGATTGCTGCCCAAGGGTCAGGCTTCTAATTAGAAACTTGAGTCTGATGGGTCACATAATTTGTAGTCCTATGGGACCCTGAATGGACATGTGGGAGCTTCCCATGCTTTATTTCTCCAGATCCACCCCAGTGATAAAACTAATGGAGATAAGTGATTGACCCGACAGATAATTCAAAGTAATGGTCATAAAGATGCTCACTAAAGTCAAAGGAGTAATGCATGAACAATCAGAATTTTAACAAAAAGAAAATATAAAAAAGTAATAAAAAATTTATAGAGCTAAAGAATACAATGAGTTAACTGGAAGTTTCAGTAAAGGGGTTCAACAAGAGACTAGATCAAACAGAAGAAAGGATCAATGAATTTTAAGACATGTCAGAGGAACAAAAGAAAAAATAATTAAAAAAAAAATTACTTAAAGGGCTTATAGGACACCATCTCCTGGATGAATAAACTTATTATGAGAAACTTAGAGGAAGAAGAAAGAACGGTATAAAAAATTATTCAATGGAATAATGGCTGAAAACTTCCCAAAATCTGTGGAAAGAAGTAGACATCCAGGTCCAGAAAACATAAAAAGCACCAGAGACCCACACTGAGACATTATAATCAAATTGTCAAAAGTAAAGAATTGAAAACAGTAAGAGAAAAGCAACTTGTTATGTACAACTGAACCCTCACAAAACTATAAGCAGATTTTTCATCAGAAACCTTGTAGGTCAGAGGGAGTGGGGTGATATATTCACAGTTCTGAAAGAAAAACTGCCAACCAAGAATACTTTACCTAGTAGCAAAGTTGTTCTTCAGAATGGAAGGAGAGATAAAGATACTTCAATATAAGCAAAAGCTGAAGGAATTCATCACCACTAGATCTGTTTTACAAGAAATGCTAAAAAAATATTTTTAAAGCTTAAATGAAAGGATGCTGATTAGTAATGAAACAAAGTATAAAACTGGTAAAGGTAAATATAAGGTCAAATTCAGAATAATATGTCATGCTGGTATGTAAATCACATATTACTGTGATAAATGTTAAACTATTAAAAATGACTACAAAAATTTTAAAGAATATACAACAAAAATATGTCCATTATGATATCAAAAACAAAATGTGAGGGAGAGTAAATGTTTAGAGCTTTTGTATGCTATTGAAGTTGTCAGCTTAAAATAGACTATTATAACTATAGAATGTTTTATGTAAGTCTCATAGTAACTACAAAAAAAAGCCTATAATACCGAAAAGATGACAAAGGAATAAAAGCATACCACACAAGAAATACCAGATCACAAAGCATGAGAGCAAGAGAAGGAGAAAGGATCTACACACCCATAAAAGAATTAACAAAAGGTTAATAGCAAGCCCTTATAAAAAATACTTTAAATGTAAATGGACTAATTATCCAATAATAGACTGAAAGTGAAGGGATGAAAAAGATATTCCATGCAAATGGAAACCAAGAGAGCAGAGGTTACTATGCTAATATCAGACAAAATAGAATTTAAGTAAAAATTTGGGAAAAAAAGTCAAATGAGGTTATTATATAATGCTAAAGTGTCAGTTTATCAAGAAGATTGAAAATGTTTATGCATCCAATATTGGAGCATCAAAATATATAAAGCAAATATTAATAGGAGAAATAGCAATATAATAATAGGGGATTTCAATACCCACTCTTAATAATAGAGATAGATCACTCAGACAATATCAATATGGAACCATTGGACTTAACTACACTTTAGATGAAACCAACCTAACAAACATACAGAGGACATTCCATTCAACAGCAGAATACGTATTCTCAAGTGTACATGCAACATTCTCCAGGGTAGATCATATGTTAGGCACAAACCCAGTCTTAACAGGTAAAAGAATTATATCTTAACAGGTGAAATTATATCAAGCATCTTTTCTGACCACAGTGGTATGAAACTAGAAATCAATAACAGGAGAGAGGCATTTTCTTTGAATGCATTCACATGAGTGGAATTAGTAGGTCAAAAATTGTGAACTATGGCTATTATACTATATTGGCAATTTTTTCCCCAAAGCTATTTGTAGTTACCCTGAAAGGTATATGATAAGTGAGTTTCTAAATATATAATTAACTCATGAGTTAAGAGATTCTTTAAATGGTGCATATCCTTGGCTAGTTCTATTAACTCATAGCATATCTAAGTATTTTTTATTTAAAAATAGGTTTTGTATTGCAAAATAAGCTCCTAGTATTTTTACTTGTATTTTAGTTTAATTATATTTTAGTATGCACATAACAATTATTGTTGAAGTTAGAAATTGAGGGCTTAATCATACAATGCTAACTTTCATATGTTTAAAATTTTTAAAATAAGAAAGCTCTGAGAAATATGTTTTTTAAATAACTTTAATAATAGATAAAAGGTAAAATTATAAATGCAGAAATTTCTTTAATTTTAAAAAACATTTCATATTTTCATATGGTAAAATATTTAGCTGCATATGATTTTCCTCAGAATTAGAAAAAGAATGGGATCATCAAGTCATGCTATTATATATACAACCAGAGGCAGTACTGCTTAGTTGGTAATACCACCAAATTTGGAACCAAACTGACTTCATTTAAATCTCACTCTACCATGTATAAGCTCTGGGACCTTAAATTACTTTTCTTTGCTTCAGTTTTTTCTTTCTTTTTTTTCCCCCCTAAAACATATCTTTATTGATTTCAGAGAGAGGAAAGGAAGTGGGGGGGAGGGGAGATAGAAACATCAATGATGAGAGAGTCATTGATCAGCTGCCTAGCCCGCAACCCGGGCATTGCCCTGACTGGGACTCGAACCCCGATCTCCTGGATCCTAGGTCGATGCTCAACTGCTGAGCCATGCCCGGCCAGGCCAGTTTTTTCTTTAAAAATGGCTATACTAAGGATGTTGGGAAGACTATATAAATTGTGTGCATAAGACACTTAGAATAATATCTGGATCATAGCGTTCAATAAGACTTAGCTATTATTATAGCAAAAGTATAGGATATCTACCTGATGAGTGTGATATAGTAGATTAACTTATTAACTATAAATATTATAGTTAACCTCTGCTCTTCTCCTGCCCCATCATACTGTTCTTATTTTTAATTTTGGAGCATTTTGTGCCCAAAGTGATTAATGCATCTACTTTGTTCTTTTGTTTCTGGGTAGTTGGAAACATACATGTTCAACATGGGTAATCTTTATAGGATAGAGAGTAGGTGGGCCAAGAGGGTAGAAAAGAGCTATTTTTTGCATTTTGGATTGAACTTTTCTTATATTCCTGAGTCCTTATTCTTTTATTTTCCAGATTAAATACATTTATGGAAAAAAAAATTTAATAGTAAGGTAATAGTAGACTATTGTAACACTGCAATGGATTTCTCCGTGGAAAACAACATGTATGTAAACAAAGTGTGGGTTCAGTGTGAGAATGATAGTTGTTTGAAATGGAGGTTGTTGTCAAGTGAGGATGCAGCCAAAGTTGATCACAATGAACCATGGTACTGCCACATGAACACCGATACAAGATACAATAAGTGCTCTGTTTCGGAAGAAGACTTTCCCGAGGAGTCTCAGTTTCATCAAAGCGGACTTAAGATTGTCTATTCACAGCTACCTCTTGGTAGCCTGGTTTTGGTAAAATTTCTTAGTTGGCCAAGGTAAGATTTTTGTTACTGTTTTATAATGAACTGTTGACATATAGTCTTTCTAATTTTATGAATTTTTAAAACTTTTAAAATAATTGACTTTTTCTCTATTGTTTATCTAATTATTTATTGTTTCCTGATCTCATATTATTCCTTCCCTGACTTCTTTGGGTTTTATTCTCCATTTTCTGGTTTCTTAAGTTGGAAAGTTACGTAACTGATTCAAATGTTTTCCCTCCTGATATAGGCAATTAAAGCTATAAATTTCTCTTGAAGCACTGCTTTAGCTACAAATTTCAATATGTCATGTTTTATTACCATTGAGTTTGAAAGATGTTACTAATTTTCATATGATTTTTTCTTTGAACTGAGTTGTTGGAAGTGTGTTTTTAAATTACCAAATATTTGAGGATTTTAAAATACCTTACTGTTACTGAATTCTAATTTAAATCTATTGTAGTCAGTTTCATTGAATTTTATTTTATGGCCCAGCATGGCCTATCTTGAGAAGAATGTGTATTCTGTAATTGTTGCCTAGAAGCTAGACGCATAAAATATATTTTTGTTCTTTTCCTTCCTTTCTTTTTATTTTAGATTTTTATATATTTACTATTATCTACCTCAGTGTTTCCCATTCTAGGTTGATTTTTCCAAGTATGTAATGTGCAGTATATAGTTTCAAGTCTTTTTTATTTCAATTAAGTTTTTAAAAAAATTATAAGCAATTGTGTTGCATTGTTTTGATTTTCCTTATTTTGGGACCTCTATATTACTTACGGTGGATCTTCTTTGTTTATCTTTGGTATTACTTTTTCTTCAACTCTTCATCTTTTCATTTTTAAAAATTTAATTATTTTTTCTTTTCGATCTTTTATCTTTCTAAAGGTATTTACCAATTGAGCTTAATGTCTTTTGTGTTTTTCCAGTTCAGTCTTTATTGAAAAATTTAAAAATACTTTTATGGATTTTGCCACCTCTCTTTTCAGATCTTTCTTTTTTCCAACCATCTATTTCTTTTAGTTTTTCTAATTCTAATTTATATATTTTTTCACAGCCTACATTATTTTCTTAATTTCTGTTAACTCAGCTTGAAATCTCAAGTACAATTTTGATCTCTTTAAGGGCATGTTTTCAATTTTTATAGGGATGTTAGTAATTTTTCCGTAATAACTTTATATTAGATTCTACTATTTCCCTTTCTTATTGTACACTTTTATATGAAATCAGTTCCTATCCTTTGAGGAAAGAAAAGGAAGTCAGAATAGATTTTTTTAAGTCTGTTTTTTCTCTGTTATTTAGATTGAATAATTTCTATTATTCTGTCTTTAAGTTCACTGATTCTTTCCTTGTCATATTTATTCTGCTGTTGATACTATCCATTGAGCTTTTTATTTTGGTTATTGTATTTTTAGTTCTAAAATTTCCATTTTTTAATATCTTCTATTTATTTGCTATATAATTTTTTTCATTTTGGATCTTATTTAAATCTGTTTTTGCAGGCCACTTCTGCTGCACTGACTATGAGGGAACTTCTTGTTACTGCCAGGTTGTTCCTGGGAACCATGGATCTTTTCACTGTCACCATAGTTTTGCCTTTTCCAGAATGCCATATTGTTGAAATCATACAGTGTCTAGCCTTTTCAGCTTGGCTTCTTTCACTTAGTCATAGGCATTTAAGTTTCTTCTATGTCTTTTCATGAACATAGAGGCTTGTAGATCATTTCTTTTTATCACTATATAATATTTCATTGTCCGTCTGTACCACAGTTTATACATCCATTCACCTACTGAAGGACATCTTGTTGCTTCTAAGTTTTGGCAATTATGAATAAAGTTGCTAAAAAGTCCATGTGTAGGTTTTTGTGTGGACATAAATTTTTCAACTTTTTTGGGTAAATACCAGGGGTGCAATTGCTGGATCATATGATAAGAGTATGTTTAGTTTTTTAAGAAACTGCCAAACTATCTTCCAAAGTGGCTGTACCAGTTTGCATTCCCACCAGCAATGCATGAGACTTCCTATTGTTCCAAATCCTCATTGGCATTTGGTTTTGTCAGTGTTTGGATTTTAGGCATTCTAATAGGTGTACAGTCATGGCTCCTTGCTTTAATTTGCAGTTCCCTCATGACAGGATGTGGAGAGTCTTTTCATATGCTTACTTGCCATCTGTATATCATTCTTGGTGAGGTGTCTATTTAGATCTTTTGCTATATTTTAATAAAGTTCATTTTTTTGTAGAGCTTATGAATTGGATTTTTCTTATATATCAGTTTTTTATCAGATATTTTCTACATGTCTGTGGCTTGTCTTCTCATTCTCTTGATAGTGCCTTTCACAGAGTAGACATTTTTAATTTTAATTAAGTCCAACTCATCATTTTTTTCTTTCATGGGTGGTGCCTTTAATGTTGTATCCCTCCTCTTTCGTACCATCTCTTTTCTCTATTCTTATTGTTCCTGTCCTCTTCAGTTTGGATTATACTCCCAGCGGTTTCTCCTCAGTGAGTTTTTGCTCTGAAAGGAGTTCTGTTGGTTAGTTTTAAGTGTTCATAGGGCCCAGATTCCTCTAAAGCTTTTAATTTGTTGCTGTCCCCCTCACAGTTTTGGCTGCTGTACTCAGTTTGACTTTCCAAAGAGAACTTCTTTTGGTTTTGAGGTTCTTGTATCACAAATCCTTCAGAACTCTGGTTGTCTGCCCCTCCCCACTCTGTTCTCTCTCCTGCACACATCTGCTAATGTGGATCTTGTAAGTGTCCATAGTTTGTACCTGCCTGCTGCTATTTTGGTGTTCACGTGCATAGCTTACCACTTAGTTTTCTTATAGAGGTTGTGTGTCAGGTTTTGCCTTTGCTATTATATTTGTTCTACCTGTACTTATGGGAAAATCAGGACACTCTAAAACTAAAGCATCATTGCTGCCTTCTTCCCAGAGTCCCTTGCTATTTTATATTGCATTCTCCCACTTAATGTTCTTAAAGCTGGGGTACTCTGGCTCATGTTACCTTGTTTGCATTCATATTGAACTATTTTGCATGAAGAATATAAGATGTTTGCTTTCATAGAGAGACTTCGATGACCTTATTCTAACACATAACACACACACAAGAGGCCTTCAAGTCATATACCTAACCTCAGAATGTAACTGTGTTTGCAATTAGTGTCTTAAAAGAGGTGATTAAGTTAAAATAGGTCATTAGGGTGGGCCCTAATCCAATCTGAGTGGTTTTAAAGGAAGAGGAGATTTGTACACACAAAGAGACACCAGGAATGCACACAGCAAATACCATAGGAAGCTATCTGCAAGCCAGGGAGAGGCCTCGAGTAACCAACTCTGCTGACACATTGATCTTGGAATTCTAGCCTCCAAAACTGTGAGAAAATTAATTTCTTTTGGTTAAGCCACTCAGGCTGTGGTATTTTTCTATGGCAGCCCTAACAAACTAATACATTCAATATCTTTGCAGGTGTAGAAATCTGTCTGAGATTTGTACCATTTGTTACTGAGGGCTTTTCTAGGGGTCAAATGTGAAATGTTGTAAATATATATTTCTATATAATAATCAGGATGAGTATGAAGAGGAACTAAATAGTTAGGTAAGAACAAATATTTTAAAGGTATGAGTATGAACACTCATTTTATGAGGTTACTCATGAAGTATTTGTAGTCCCATGTCATTTTTCATATCTAAACTTAATATTTTGAAAGCAGAGAGTTTGTATTTTCTAATGGAAATTCTGAAGGTTCAATAACCTAATTCATGAGATGGATTTGTTTCTTGTCACCATATCTGATATATTACGTTAGAAATTTGATTAGGAATTTCTTTTGCAGTTTTGTGCTTGTATCTGAAGGTTACGACTTGAAATACAAATGAAACATGTTTTACTCCAGTCCCTAAATTACTCATCTATGATTAGGATCATCAAAATGCCTGCAAAATACAGCTATCACTACCTTCTTGCTTATTAGAGAGATAATAGCAGGATAAATTGCAATAGTAGAATATAAAGCTAGAATTAACCTACTAAAAACAGTCAAACATCATTTCTTGAGTAAGCAATGCATTGATGAAGTTTTGAGTGGAAACACCAGCTAGCTGGCTACAGAGACACTTAGTGATGTAGCATTATCTGGGTCTGTTCTCCTGAGCCCATGCCTTACACCCAACTTTGAAGACTTAGAAACTCAATCTTAACATCTCAGAGTTAGTCTTTCTTAGGAGAGCTGACCTCTAATAAAGCTAAAGAGAGACTGATACAGAATCTGGACTTGCCTATTTAATCTTTATATAATAAAAACAAATAATTGTGAAAGAATAGTACTTTTCCTATGGTAAGTTCTATGGAAAATCAAATAAGTTATATTTATCTCCACATTGTGAGATAGCACACACATATATTTATAAAAATACATATGCAACCTCTTGCCTTTGGATTATGTCTCTCTGTGCTTGGCAGTGGGAATATCTATATGTACTAAGAAGGGAAATACTAACTCCATGTTTAAGCAGCCTTGATTTTTAAAAATTGCAAATAGCATTGTATTCAGCTCAAAAGAGCATAGAAGTTAAAAGTAAAAATTGGCAGTGCATATCTTATTTAGTATAGCAAGACACATTGTCAAACAGATGCTAGGCTCTGTTTAGGATAACTACCTTGGGCATATTTACACAGAGACACAAAGCTATCTCATGAATATGAAAATTAATTTACAGAAAATATATTTGCATTCTAATGTAATGTAGTAAAACTTTAGTAATAAAATATGCCTTTAAGTTAACAAACCAATCCCCTGATACTTTTTAGATATAGTATATAAATTTGTAAATTGAGATTTCTACTAGAGCCTTTCAGTATTATAAAATATTATTTGATTACTTTTTGTTTGCATATTTTTGCCTGTGGATTAATACATCTATAATGTGTGTGCGTGTGTGCACGTGCTTGCGTGTGTGTGCACGTATGGGAAATTTCTTCTCCCCAGCAGCGCCTGCAGTTAGGCACAGCCCAGAGATTTCTTGGCAAATATAACGTTCAATGAGCGATGATGCCAGCTCATTCATTGTGTTTCTCACAGATTAGGGATAAGGCCCAAGTAGAATTTGCTCTCCTCTTAAACACCCAAACCATAGCTGAAAGTAAGTCATGCACTTCTTCTCATTGGACATAAATAAATACATGCTTAGCTTCAAATTCTGTTGAGAGCAATAGCTGTCATATTAAAGATCATGTCCTCGGGATAAGAAATGTGTGAGACATCAGTTTCTTCCTGACATGTTAGCATTTCCCTTGAAGTTACTACTTGTTTTGCCAAAATGTCCCCCTTCTTCCAAGGGGACACTAACAGCTAGTATCTTTTTGACCTTGTTGTATTTGTACATTTTACCTCCCACCACCCACAGATTCTAAAATTGATCATACACTTCCCATGTAATTCTGATACACTTCCACTGAGTCCCCTACTCCTACTTTCTCTCTCCACCTTTAGGCCCCCAGACAGTGCTACAGAATTTCTCATCAGCATGAAAGTGAAAAATTGGGAAGGAGATGTGCACAGCACGCTGTCATCATTGACAGGCTTGGAACTGAAATTGAAGTCAGAGTGAGGGCAAAAGTGGACATCAGCTTTTTTCAATCACAGCAAGTCAAAGAAGATGATAGATGTAGCAGCTGGAGGGAAGTAATCATGTTTTCTACATCTATTGCCTCTTAGCTTTTCCTACAGTTAGGAACATGCCGTGTTAGCTGAGATATACAGAGTAGGAGTCAGACAATCGCTTGCACCGCCTGAAGAAATACAGAAGTGCCCCGAGGTACTTTAGACTTTTGACAACACTTCGCATAACTCATCTTTAAATCAACATGCAGTATTTTCTATAATATAACATGTTTTGAATGAACACAGTTTTTTTCTTTTATTGACATCTAATTATTTTTAGGAGTCATCTCTTTTTATTTGTATATAATAGAGTAATAATTTAAATTGAATACTCCTGGGCCCAGTAGGTTTGATGTAAAGGCAGTTATGTCAGAATTTGTATCAGAAAAGTAGCAGCTCATCTTACACATAATTGCAAAATATTTCTTTCTTTCACGTCATAAGTGTTAGAAATCCTGAGACTGACACTGAATGGAGTAGTTGCTACGTATAATTTGATATTGCTTGGCAATAATCTTATTTAAAATCACTCTGAGGTAAAAATCGATAGTATTAAACACGAGCCCCTTATATTTTACAGAAAATTTAAACAAATATAATGTAATAGTTTGATTCTTTTAAAATAGCTGTTGCCCAGCTGGCGTGGTTCAGTAGTTAAGCATTTACCTGAGAACCAAGAGGTCACTGCTTCGATTCCCAATCAGTGCACATGTCCTGGTTGTGGGCTCGGTCCCTGGTGGGGTAGGGTGCAGGGGGCAGCCGATCGGTGATGTTTCTCTCACATAGATGTTTATATCTCTGTATCCCCCTCCCTTTCTCTCTAGAAATCAGTAAAACCATATTAAAAATAAAGTAAAATAGCTGTTAAGTTGAAGGACCCACTTGTTCCTTGTTTGATAAGTTCGGAGTCTTCATTGCTGCTGCTACTTACTCTTAGTTGTTTACCTGCCTATTGAAGTCTTCTTTTGAACGGGTTCCTTCAGAAACATAGATTTCCGATTTAGGTTTAAAAGATAAACTCCACTTGAGTTTTACTTTCAGCGCAGCCCAATAAGAGCCTCCACACAGCAGTAAGACATTGTTATGTGAACCTGATAATAACCAGACAGTCGTCTTCATTTGGGTCCTGAACCTCCAGTTGACTTTCCATTATCATTTCCTTTTCTTCCAAAGTATTAGGCTTGTTTTGGTTCCAGATAGTCTGACTCAATTTGTAATCCTGTAGCCCCTCTTCTTCCGTGATGGAAGGTTGCCCGGGAGCCTTCTACCTCCCTTTCCCTTAACTCAGAGAGGCCCAAGAGCCACAGGACTCTGTACAGCATCCAGAGAGCAGTGGACAACTGTCCCATTTCACACTCCACCATCCCTGGTGACTGGTGCACCTAAGTCACTCCCTCCTTACAGCTCTACTTGGGAATTAATTATCAACTTCCTGGATCAAATTATTTACATTATTAATACTAAGCATTAACTCTTTTCATTAATTTATGGCCCGTAAAAACTTTTTTATAGTTAGCTTTGGTAGATACATTTTTTTATTTATCACTTCATAACTTTAATATCATCAATTGATAATTTAGTAGAATATCAATAATCTTTAGTCCTCAAATCCAAACAATATGGATTTTGTAATTTTGAGACTTCAGATTCTTTTCAGCATGATTCGTATGCTTCCTTTAGGTTTTAAACTTGTCTACTTAGTTTAGTTTTAAAAAAATTAAATGAGGCAAAACATGTTTTGGTATCATTCCTTCTACTTTTCAATTGTACCAATTATGTTAACTATATATGGTTGTATTAGTTTGCTGTGGCTACCATAACAAAGTATCACAGACTGTGTGGCTTAAAAATAATAGCAATTTATTTTCTCACAGTCAGTTCTGGGGACTAAAAGTCTAAGATCAAGGTGTCAGCAAAGTTAATTTCTTCTGAGGTTCTCTCCTTGTTTTGTAGATGGGTCTCTTTCTCCCTGTGTCTTCACATGGTCTTCCCTCTGTGCATGCCTGTGTCCTAATCTCTTTTCATTAGGAGACCAACCCTAATTGGATTAGAACCCAGTTTTTAACTTAGTTACTCTCTTAAAGACAGTATCTCCAAATATAGTCACATTCTGAGGTATTGGGGGTTAGGGCTTCAACATATAAATTGGGTAGTGGTGGGGGGTACACAACTCAGTACATAATGATGACACTTCACAATGTTTTAATTTGCCAAAAAACTAAAACATGGAAAGCATGTGTTCGTTTCAACTTTGTAACAGCACAGTGAGGAGGAGCCAGAGTCACAGTGAAGCCTAGTTACCTGCTCCAGGCCTGTTGTCTGGGAGAATGCAGAACTAGAGCCTGAGTCTCTTGATTTGAACCTTGCTATCTTTTTTTTTTTAAATATATATTTATTGATTTCAGAGAGAGGAAGGGAGAGAGAGATAGAAACATCAGTGATGAGAGAATCATCGTTGATTGGCTGCCTCGTTTCCCACGGGATCGAGCCTGTAACCCGGGCATGTGGATCGAACCTTGACCTCCTGGATCCTAGGTCGATGCTCAATCACTGAGCCACACCCGCCGGGCTGAACCTCACTATCTTTTTACTCTGTAATGCTGCAAACTGAAATAGGACTTGACAGTTGTATAGATCTTTGAATGTTTGGGTGTATTTAATGTGCATATTTTGGATCATGACCTATAAAATTCAGTCAGATTTCTACTGTACATTATTTAGTCACAGCTTTCTGACTTTATTTAATACCCTTTTTTTTGTGCTTTAGTTTCTGAAGAGTAGGTCAGTGTCTAGAAAGATTGGTAAACTACTTAAAACTTAATTCCCAAATGAAAAAATAAAACATATCAAGGAATTTCTAGAGGTTTATGTCATGAAAAAACATACCCCTCAAGATTTATTTTTAGTAAAGGATACATTTTATTTCCAGCACTGAGGGTTTTTAATAATTTGGTCACCTGCCAATGGAGCAGATAGTGGGGAAAGGGACAATATTGAGCTGCTGAGCTCTACTTCTGCTTTTCCCATGGTAGTTATAATCTCCAGCGTTAGCACAGCCTGAGCTACCAGTACCCCTTTGGCAGCCCTGGCTCAGGAAATGCCAGCTCTCTCCTGCCCTGTCAGAAACCCTGCCAATGGGTTAACATTTTAGTAATTAATCATTCTGATTGGAGAGAGTTGATTCAATTCTGCCATGAACCTGATGAATCTTTTTTCTCTTATTGTTCCTATTAGCAGTCCCTAAGTGTCTCTTGTAGACCCTGGAGATTGCTATTTTGTCTTATAATTCTTTTGCCTTGTATCTTATGCGTGTCTTAAATATGTGGCTATGTCAAAGCTTCCTATATCTGATTACTTGTATCAAATGAATATCCTACTTTTAAAATAATACAAGTATGAATATGTTTAGATTTATTTAATGTTATTAAAATTCAAAGAAGAAAAGTTGATAGATGTATTGATGACTGCCTTTTTAAGAACATCTAAATAATTAAAAATAATTTTCTTTGAAAGTTGGCCAGGAATACTTTGCCCTGATCCTTTTAAAGGGAAATATGTGACCTATGACCTGGATGGAAATGTTGAACAGTATCACATAGAATTCCTGGGTGATCCTCATTCAAGATCATGGATAAATGCAAGATTTGTTGGGCATTATAGTATCACATTAAAGGTAGGTAGAATGATAACTTTATTCTTCTTGTACTTGTTTTTAATTGTGGCCATTTTTTACTCAGGCCCTAAAAGATACATAATTATTTACTTTTATATTTATGTAAAGAAATAGTATATACTCTTTAAACTCACATATTTTTATTTTTAAAGCAGTTTTTCAAAGGAAGTATGGATATAAAAATAATTATGGGGTACTTTTAAATTTTATTTTTCTAGTAGCAATATAGTATAAATCAACTGAGGATTTCATATAATTGCCTTTTGAAATAATTTTAAGATTATCATTTGGTAATTTTTCAATTCTCTTGAGAAGACTCTACATTGTAGCCCTAACTCACAGGGAAAATTAATTATGGAATGCAACCAGATTTTCATATTTCAAACAGAATATTTCATTATACTAACTCCTTCAGTACCTTTTTGATTCTTTTTAAACCTTAAATCACACACTGCAATTAATGAATAGAGTGGATTCTCAGGTTGATGAGAATAGGTAAACTGGACCTTCTTCCATGAGTTTGGTTTGATCATTATAAATTAACTCACCTATCTGTGTCTGTATTCTAATATTAAGACTTTTCATCTGCAAATCATGCTTTCATTAGAAATCTGACTGAAAAGTAGATGTCAGAAATGTGGACTCCTTTTACTCAATTTGGATGGTTTCTATCTTATAGTGAGAAGTTCATATATTCAAATATACATATGAGTGTATTTACATTTAAGGCATGCCATTTAATCCATAGTATAAGTAAACTTGTGATTTGAGATACTTTAAAATGGACTTCTATTCTGCCTTTGGCATAAACAGTATCTTTGTTCCTTTCAGCTTGAAAGCAGCTGGAAAGGCTGTTTTATCTAAGTGTGGAATAACATCGCCATGGTAGTTGTGAGCCAGTCATCTTAATGTGAGCACCTTCTGGGCTCTGACTTCTTGGATGTGTGCCTGGGTACTTCTGCTGACAGCCACGGGAGACAGGAAGGAGTATTCTCCCTTCTGCGCCCCCTCCCCTTTTCTAAAGGATGGGGAAACCTAGCTTCTCATGAAGCAGACCTTAGGACCTTAGATATTTGACAATGTGGTCAAGAGTGGGGAATTCTTAATAAAGTATATATTTAAATATAAGTAAAAAAATCAAAGCATATTATAAAATTGTCAGAACTAGTAGTACTTGTAGGATTTGAGTCGTATCATGATGAATTTGAGTAGTCTGGTGTCAGTGAGCATAAAAATCTGATGCAAAGCAAAGCCAAACATAAAAATCAGTAGCCATAAGTTTTTAACCTTATGAAAGTGTTAAAGCAAACTTAGAAATTCTTACAAAGACCAGGAATTAAGGGCTGCTTAAATTAATGAAAGTGTGAGAGCAGAAGAAAATAAAGTGTTTCTTGCTCTTCCTTCTCCCACTTTCCCAACTAGTCAGGTGCTCTAGTTTTTAAAAATAATTCCCCCTGGTTGATGTGTTAATAGGACCACTGAATTAGTAATTTTATTGTTGAAAGTGAAAAAGAACTCTTATTGTTCATTCATACAGATGATAGGGTTTTCTCCAGTAAATAAATCTACTCATAGATACACTGTGATATACTTTAGAAAATAGTTGAAGGCAATATTAGGTTGCATATTTGCAATTTATATTGGTTTAGTCATACATAATTTTTTCATTAATAAAAATCAGTAGCTTAAAGAAAGCTGAAGTTCCCCCTCCTTTTAAAGAAACTTTGATTCTTTTTTTTTTTTTTTTTTTTTAGAATCCTTCCTTTTTAAAAAATATATCTTTTATTGATTTCAGAGAGAGGAAAGGAGAGGGAGAGATAGAAACATCAATGATGAGAGAGTCATTGATGGCTGCCTCCTGCACGCCCTGGCCTGGGAGTCAAGCCCGCAACCTGGGCACGTGCCCTGACTGGGAATTGAACCCCAATCGCCTGGATCCTAGGTCGATGCTCAACCACTGAGCCACACCCGGCTGGGTGAAACTTTCATTTTTAAAAGTCTGTATTTAAAATATATATCACTCTGATAATTACTCAAATAAAATAGACATGACCATGTACTGGATGGCTATTTTTTTTTAAGAGCCAGTACATAGAATAAAATTCTTTCCCCATTGGCACAAATATTTCTTTTGTATTTAGTAGGTACATGTCTGCAGAACTCATTATTTGCAAGTTTGTTTTTTAGCTTGATAGACTAGTATGTGACTTAGTTTACCATTTCAGCCTGGAGTACATTAGAGAACTTTACAAAACAGTAACAACAACACCACCACACAAACACAGCAATGCCTGGGCTCCAGTCTACTGGATCAATTACATCAGAATCTCTTGGAGTAGGGCTAGGCCTCAGCATTTTAAGTTCTTCAGGTGCATCTAATGTGCAGCTCAGGGGGGGCGGGGGGAAAGAGAGAGAGAGAGAGAACGAACTGCTAAGTTTTCTCAACTTGAAGCATCAGAGTTTTACTGGTTTTATTTCTGTATAACTTTGGTTGTAGTTTTCTGTTTCCTGTTACGTTTCTTCTGCTTCTTTTGTTAATCTTTCATTTTAATTTGCCTGAAAATTATGCTTATTGTCATAGATTCACATGTCTGACCCAATAGTAATCAGTTTCATTGAACACAACTTTAAGGTCATTCTTGTCTTTTAACATTATACATAATTCATAGATATTGCTGATGAAACTGATGTGTAATTTGAACTTAAATATTTATAGTTTGTTTAAAGTGATCATCTATCTTATAGGTTATATAGAGTCATTATCATTTTTCTTGGATATAAAGCATGTACTCCAACCAATAATTGCTTGGCCTACACTTTTCTAGTTCTTTATATTGCCAAGAAAAAGCAGGTAGTTCACCCCTAATTCTATGGTGCTCCTATGGTAAAGTTTAGATTTGTTGGTCCATGATATGAATGGATTTTTTTCTATGTATTTTAGTAGTCTGCTTACTACTGTATGCAGGCTATACCTGTAGACATGCAACAAGTTCTTTGGCTACCAGGTGCTGTTTGGGTATTTACTCATAGTGTTACAGAGTTGCCTGTATTTTCCAAGAAGATGAAAAGGGAACAGTGCCATAATGCTAAACTTGAGCTCTGTAACTCCTAGAATTCTGCTTCCTAATTGGGGCAATCATTAATACTGCTCACCAAAAATTGTCCAGGTCTAAGCCTTCCTGTTACAAAGTAGAATTGCACATTTGATACTCTTGTGGTGGGGTAGGGCCAGTGAGCTGTGAGTGAGAGTGATGAATGTCACCTCTTTGAGCACATGGCTACATCCAGTGCAGCACCCTTGGGAATTCTGTCTTTTCCTGTGGGCACCATGATTGATAATGTTTAAAATATTGGTTTGCTACTCTCTCAGCCTGGATCCCTGCGTGACTACTCTTAGCAAAGACTTCCTCACTACCAACAGATAACAGATATGCAGTGAGAGAAAGCTATAGGCCTTTGTGAAGCCCCTGGATTATTCTAACGGTTGCACCAATAACAACACAGGAATGCCACAGTTCTTTGTAACCTGTATCTTTAGAAGAACCATTCCTGAGATTTTAGCACTCTTCAGAAGATGGCCAAATGACTGAAATCACATTCCTCTCATTTCTCTAGTCTGTAAATAGAAGTATCACAACTTGTTATCTTACAGTAATTTATCAAATAAGTTGATTTCTTTTCTGTATGGTGATAAACATTTGAGTAGAAATTGCCGGCTGATTCATACATTGAATATAAATTTGGTCTAGTAAATATCATCCAACAAAGGGCTCTGATGTCAACATGCGCTATGAGGACTCAATTAGCCCACAAATAGCAATTATATATGGAGTACCTGCCATAGGCCAATGATTGGATAGATGCTTTTCATATAATATTTAGTTTCACAGCAACTCCATGAAGAAAAACATCACCACTATTAGACACTGAGAGTCAGGCTACATGTTTAACCCAAGGTCAATTAGCTACTAGGCGATGGGCCAGTGATTAGAATCAAGATGTCTAACTCCAAAGTCTAAATTCTTTTCTCTTTCTATACCATGCCAATTTCCTTATGCTTAAGCAGTGGTCTAATTTATTGTTGAATGTTTCCCACATTTGCACCTATGAAATGAGGACATTTCCACCTTTTAATTCTAATAGATATGTTGAATGATGACAGTCTCTAGGAGACTTGCTCAAGCAGAACTTTTTTAACGTACATGTACAGTAGTCACTTGACAAGTGTCTCTGGAGTAACATCTACTTGAGCACAAGTTTTGATTCTAATATTCATTAGGATCCGAATTCCAAGAATGTAGTATGTGATAAGGATTAACACATTTGTTTATAGACTAGATCACCAGGCAGCTCTTTGCTCTTAGATAATGAAGTGAGACTGGATACCAATCTATTGAGCAATTCAGTGGAAAACCACATTTGCAAATACATATATATTCTTGCACCGTGTTCCTGAAGCAAATGATCTGTAGAGCTATCGAACTCTCAATTTTCATCCTATGAATTCCATATTTGATATAAAATTTGCTGTAATCTTGCTATTATTAGGTTAAGACTGTTGGCTTGTTTTCTAAGCATTGTTTTTGGCCTGGAGAAAGGTTAAGGGAATTAGAACATGTTTCTATAACTGTGACCTATTTGTGAATAATCTGCCAAGGAAACTTCTGTAGTAATTATATTAGGAAAAGAAGGAAGTTGTCAAAATGGTTAAAAAGGCAGTCTCTCGAGCCAGGTTCTTTGGGTTTGAAGGTTGCCTATGCTATTTACTAGATGTTTGACCTCAGGCAAGTCACTTATCCTTTGCGAATCCCACACTGCTCATTAAAATGGAGCAGATAATAGTACTGGCTTCATAAAGTTGTAGGGGTTAACTGAGATAATACATGTAAAGCATTTAGCACAGTGCTTGTCATACAGTAGGCTCTTAATAAACAGTAGTTGATGTTATTCATTAGAAATACAAGTGAAATATACAGTTAAAGAATTAAATTTTTTCCCTTAGCAACCAATATCTGTAGGAGTGAGCACCAAGAAATACAAGAACAAATAAGGTGGAGAATAATATTTTTTCTTTTGATTAAGATCATATGTGTAAATGACATGATTTTAGTGGTTTTTAAAAAAATCAACCAACATGATGCTCCCAGAAATTGAGTGAAATAGACCGAGTCGATCATCTATCTTATACTGGATTCTTCGGTGCATGGTGGAAAGAGTCCATTGCTGCACCGCTTTTCTAGTTTAAGGTGAACAGAAGAGCTAAGAACCTTTGAAAGAGGAGATAATTTAGAGCCTTCTTAGTCTGACTTCTTGGTGAGTGAATAGTCCTCAGTATCAGCAGTGCCTTAAGAATACTTCGGATTTGTTTGATGGAATTTGGAAGGACGGTAAGAGAGATTATCTTTCATGTTCTTTGCAACTGAATGAAACCAGCTTCTTTCCCTATCTCTATTCTGCATTTTGATTCACTCACATTTTATATGCTGACTTCGCTGTTTCAAATAAATTCTTGAATTCACCTCTGTCATCTCCCACCTTCATCTCTTGTGAATTTAGATAACTGTGAACTTGAAGTGAAGTGAAAAGTCCAAATCCAAATAATATCACCAACTTTATTCTTTTTACAAAGGATGGAACAGGTGGCTACCTTTCACATTGTCAAATGCATGAAAAATGCATTAAGTATCAACCAGGTTTTTCATATTGACTCTTCAGTAGTCTTTTCTAAGAAATTCCAATATATAGCTTTCTTGATTTTCTGGAAGTGCTTATTTTCTGTTAAAGAAACCAGAGTCAGATCATTGTTTTTAAGCCAAAATACAAGAGTCATTAAATTACCTTCAGAGTCATACACCTTATGAGTAAGGCTGCCTTATAATGAGCCTTTTCTATTGGGGTTCTTAACAAAGTAAGAGTTTATAGGGTAACTTTTTGGTACATTCTTCCATTGGGAAATGGTGAAGTGCGAAACTCGTAATCGTATGCACCTACAATTGATATATAAACTTCTTTTTCATTTTATTTTCTTTAATTCCCCCACCATTTTTTGCTTTGTTTTGTTTGTTTTGTTTTTAAGTATCTTCTAGCCAAGGGGCAAGACCAGCCCATGACTCAGGCAAAATCCATTATCCCTAAGTCCTAAACAATTTTTATTAAAATAACTTCGAAAATAAATTTCAGAATTACCACTTCCTTGCCATTTTGTTTATCTCACAGAAGATGTGCTGATTCTGTGTCACCTATTCAACCACCCGTTCCTCCTAGATCTTCCACCAATCTGAACATTGGTCTGAAATAAATACAGCCATTGTTTTCTCATGAACACATATTCCATGAAAAACAAGGAAATGTAGAGTAGAAGATAGCAGCCAAGTATATTAACTTTCTTTTAGGTTCAGGTCTTAATATCCTTGTTTATTGTTGCTTAAAATCCTTTAGGCCAATTCTGACTTTTTTAAGAGCTTAGATATTTAAAATGTTTTGTAAATATATATTAAAGTATAGGTTTTAACAAAGAGCTTACCATGTAGCCTTTGATTTTTCTGATTTTTCCATTGAGGTTATTTTATCATAAACTGCTTGACTTCCTACTTTTCCTCTCACTCCCCAGTGTTGCAGGGAATGCTTAGTTCCTGTATTGGTAATTTTTATATAGAATTCATACACAAAATCCCAGTATTTTAAGCCAAGTAATGGAATCATACTGTAAAGATTTGACTCTCAATTTTCCTTATTCTTTCTTTTCTGCCTAATTTCTCCTCTAGAACTCATTGCATTCTTGGTATTATCTCTCAGACTGATGTAAAGCATCAGACTAAACAGATCTAGGACTTTTTTTTTTTTTTTTTTGGTCAAGTTAACTGGTTCATACTTGGGGTGGTGTGGGATGGGGCACAGAAGTTATTTTGTCCTTAAAATCTTGCTGACTGAGACTAAGCAAAATCCCTATTTATGTCTAAGGAAACCTAGAGTAAGAAATACATTTTTGAAAGCAGTGTTTGCCTCAGGTGTTCAATAATTTGAGTAAGCTGTGTAAATAATCCAGTGCTGATTATTGAGGATTATGGGAACCTATGTTAAAGATGACAGATGAAGGGGTGGCAGATATTAGGAAGCCAAGGAGTGTGTGGTGCACATAGGTGTGATGTGACTATCTTCTAGTTTGCATCAAAGGAAAGGGAGCCAGCCCTCTCACTGTCTAGATTACTGGTTGCTGTTGCAGAAATCCAATTTAAGGAAGACAAGATATCCTTGTGATTAACTTTCTACTGAATTGCTTTAAGCGAAAACGATCTGCTCAACAGAGGAGAAGAGTGATAGCTTTGGCAAGATAGTAAATAGAATCATGCATCAGGACGATACATGGTTAGTCAGTGAGCTATACTGCAAGTTTGAATGTATAAGTAGCAGTAATGGACATAAATCACCAGACAGAGTACTTTGGTAGTGTCGATGCTCATTTAGTGGGGGTGCATTCCAAAGGAAAATTATTTTATATTTCTTTAGATTATCAAATCTGTGACTTATATTCCCATATTTTAAGAGGCATATTATGTAAGAAATAACTTAAAGTAATGGTCAATATTTGAAGTCATTTCAGTGAATTTATGAAGCCAATAAAGCAGGCTAAGTACTTACGATTCTGGTTTTCCAGATTTTTATCGTATGCTCAACATTGTGTCTAAAAAAAATTTTCCTAAATTGTAAGTACTTATTTTGCATTTAACTTTAGTATTGATATAATCAAAATTTGAATTGACAATTTTGGATTGTAGATGCTATCATTGTGCCTCCAGGATTGTAGTGAGGCTCTACTATCCCCAAATAGGGCAGATAAAGAAGCATTTGATTGAATTACTGTAGTTTTAAGATAAGGTACTGCTTTTTACATACCATTTAAAGTACTTGAAGTTAGATATACTTTTTTTTAAAGCTCCTAATATAATAGGATAAATCAATGGCCCATGAAACACTTTACAGATCTGAATTCTGTACACAAAAGGAAGGCCCATATTATTTTAGGAGTAATATCACCATATCATAATGCCAGGTAGTCATCATGTTTATAAATTTTTCTTTTAGCTTTCTAGAGATAATCACATAATTCAGGATTAAAATGTAGCTTTCACTTTTTTTTAAAAATTTTTATTCCTCAATCCAGGATATGTTTTTTATTGATTTGAGAGAGAGAGAGAAACATTGATGTGAGAGAGAAGCATAGATTGGTTGCCTCCCATACTCACTCTGACCAGGGATCAAACCATCAACCTAGATATGTGCCCTGACCAGGAATTGAACCCATAACCTTTTGTTGTGTGGGACGACACTCCAACCAATTGAGCCACCCATCCAAGGGTGTAACTTTTCACTTTCATCACCAGTTTCCTGGCTGGGTTTTTTTACCCATGCCACCCTGAAAAAAAAAAAAGCATATTTATAATATTCAATAAATATTTACTGAGCTATCTGTGACTCTTCTAGGCTCAGATGTGAACAAAACAGACAAAATTGAAATGCCCTATGAGACTTAAATTAGTGGGATAAGACATAGTAAACAAATAAATAAAGATATGGTATGTTAGTTGTTGCTGAGTGCTATGGGGAAAATTAAGGAAGAGCAATAGGTAGAGTAGAGGGAGGGAGTAGGGTGCCAAGAGGTGGAAAGACCACCATCTGCCTATTATTTTAATCTTCAAAGTCCCTTAGCTAGGAAATGTTTTCCTACCAATCAAATACCAGTGGTTGGTTAATAACAATTTGTTTTTATTGTTTTTTTCCTCTCACTTATTCCAGGAAGTAGTCAGGCCCCTAGTGTTCCCATATCGGGAGAGTAGAGCTTGAGTTCCTTGAGGATGGGAAGGGTGGACTGGGAACGGCGAGGCCAGTGCCTCTGAAAGGGACAGGCAGGAGCAGCAGGGCAGAGAGGAGATTCTGTCAGGCTTGCAAGAGGATAAAAGTCTGTCAGTGCCCTGGGCAGTGCAGGACCTCAAAGAAAGGTAGCAGAGCAGTGTGCTCAGGAAGACGGAACCCATACCCAAGGTTCCCAGCCCCTGAAAAGATTCTTTTGTCCAGGCGTGGCAAAGAAGCTGTCAGACCACCTGACTTCAAGCGACTTGAACAAAGAGGTTATTCATGTAACCATCATAGATTGGAAAGTAATGATCTGCCCTCACTTGTCACCATATTTTCCCCCCAATTTCTGTGAACTAAGGGATGGCCCTGAAATGACTAAAATCAATCATCCTTGTAAGATCAATCATCCTTGTTGGATTAGGGCTTTCTCATTCAACATAGCAAAAAGAAGATACTGTGATACTGTGTATACATTCAAATTTGCAGAGTAGAAGTTATCCTGCTACAGCTCCAGGCTATTATGTCTTGATTCATCCTCACGTAGAGAAGCAATCTTAAAATACAAAGCAACAGAAGGCATGAATTTCTGCCAGGTTGCAGATTTCCCACCACTGGCCTTACTGGGTGGACAAGCACATGTGTATTCTTTTCCTTGCATTGGCCACTCCATATGAGTGTGTGGTGATAACACTGACCTTACTCAGTGAGTCAAAAGTCACTGAGAAGTGTCACTCAACTTCTTTCTCAAACCCTGGGAAATGTGAAAATGATATGAAGGCCTCTGTCAGGCAGTAACAGTTGATTGAAATAAGATCACATAGGACAGTAGTTTGCAAACTTTTCCGTTTTGGACACAGCCAAGAATTTGCTCAGACATAGGTGCTATCTTTCACTTTCTAACCATTTGTTTGGTCTCAAACCTAATGCTTACTCCACATATTTGCTTGCTTATCCATCTATCAAGAATACATCTGTTAAAAATTATTTACTTTCATAAATTCACACAAACTTTTACACTATATATTTAACTTCTTTTCCTATAATGGTTGCTTATTTTCCCCCTCTATCCCAAATTTAATGAAACTGATTAAAAAAACTCAGGTTGCCAAAGTAATATAAAATAATGAAGGGCTTGATATTCCCTCTTGGGATCAGAGAATTTACTGGAATTTGAAGGTGCCCAGTTCTTTCTATAGTTTAATCTGAAGTCACTGATCTTAATCTTGACTTTATAAGCTTTTAGCTCCTTGAAAATTTGCTAAAGAAAAAAAAAAAATTAGCTAAAGAGCTACCTTGAAAATTTCCTTCTTAAACAAGTATATTTAAAAACTTGTCTGTGTTTTATTTTGTTTTGGGGTGGGAGATAAGATAGAAGTTCTAAATTTATTAGATATGTTCAGGCTTTAGTGAAAGGCATAGGTTTTTAAAACTACAAAAGCTAAGGACAAAAATAATTATTTTCACATTGCAAACTGAGGTACAAGACTATGTATGTAGGACTTACAAAGGAGGTGCCCAAACTGGCTTGGCCCAATTTATATAAGAATGTAAAAGGGTTGAGGTTGAACATACAGAAATTTCTTTGGAGAAAATGATGGTATACTGTGGCATCTTCCTTTCTCCTTTCTTATCTTGGGAGGAAGGATGGTCATTTTCCTGTACTAGTGGTGTTTTGAGAGCTCTATGTGTTTGTTCTGGAACTTGAGCAATACAACATACTGGTGTCCAACTTCCCCGTGAGAAATGTACAGAGTGAGAGTTGCCAGTTATCAGATCTGGTGGCGGGTGATGAGAGCTAGAGGCACCAGAAATGGCCAGCATTCCCAGTTTTTGGGAGCAATGATGCAGGCAACGTGAGAGAAAGAGTGGGGTCATTTTAGAAGGGTCCCCACCCAAGACTGCTTCCTTTCTGCTGCAGTCTAAGCAGAAAGATGCAGATAATGGGTTGGGGGTTGAAAGCAACCAGCTAGAAGAAAGACCCCTGTCAAGGGAGCTAATTCTAGTTGGGAGAAAACATTCTCCAAAAACCCACAAGGTACTCCATAATAAAATGGTACTCCTGCCCGGCCGGGCGTGGCTCAGCAGTTGAGTGTCAACCTAGGATCCAGGCGATCGGGGTTCGATTCCCGGTCAGGGCACATGCCCGGATTGCGGGTCCAATCAATGACTCTCTCATCATTGATGTTTCTGTCTCTCCCTCTCCTTCTCCTTTCCGCTCTCTGAAATCAATAAAGATATATTTAAAAAAAATAAAATAAAATAAAAAATAAAATGGTACTCAGAACTCTGCTATGGCTCCCATTGCACTCTGAGTAAAAGCCAAAATCCCTGCAGCAGCCTGAAAGGACCTCCAGCATCTGGCGACTGTTCCTTTTCTGACATCATCCCCTATTACCCTCTTCCTCTTTCAGCCTCAGCCACTTGGACTTCTTCGATACTTCTTGAATACACACTTATTCTCTTATGTTAGAGCATTTTTCTTTACCTAGAATGCTCTTTCCTTGGATATCTACATGGCTAACTCCCTGATCTCATTCAGGTCTTTACTGAAATGCCATCTTTCCAATGAGATTTACTCTGACTACTTTATTGTCTTACATTTTATTTATTACACAGTACTTATAACCTCTTTTAGCATGCTGTAGCCTTTACTTATTTATTATGCTTATCGGAGAGTGTCTGTTTCACTGACTAGAATGTAAGCTTTATCTGTTTTCTTCAACGATGGATCCAGAGAGTCTGGAATATGTTGAATCAATAAATAAATGAAGCAATTTGCAAGACATCAAAAAAATTCGAAGAATATATAAATGTTCATAGCTTTCCTTAAAAATATAGATGATGTATGTGCTTATAGATGCATACAGTATTGCTGGAAGACCGAAGCTGTAAATAATGAGTGCCTTCTTTATTTTTAGAATGTGCAACTATTACTTCTTCAATTAAAAACCAAACTCATAAAAAAATGCAATGCATAGCAGAGCCTAATTCTGGAATTCAAAATTTTTTTAGTCTTAACTTACTGCTTCTTAGAAGATGTTTAATTGTATTACCACTAGGTGGCACATACTTACTGATAAATTCTTAAAGACACTCAGACACAGGTTTTCCAAAAAGCTCTTCAGTCACCCAGACTCACCCAAGTTTACTTTAGCATTGATTTTTCTCAAGAAATTCCTTTAACTTTAGTTGTTTAATGCTATCAGCTTTTTGGTGATTTTTCTCTGCCTTTAATTTCTTAGCATTCTTACAGCATTTGAGTTGCAGAAATGTTTTAAATCTGCAGGTGCTAGCTAAGACATTCTTAATTTAGTGTACATATTCTCATGTTTATTGAATTGTATATCTCTGCTTTTCATCCTTTTTGTATGAAATAACAGTGAATGAAATTTAAAGAGTCTGTGTACAAAAGTAGATTTTTATTTGATTATTTTGCTTTGCTGCTTTTATACCAAATAAATCAATGTTCAGGACCACCTGCAATTTAAGAACCAATTTCTGAATGCTTATATAATATACAGAGAGATTAAGCAAATGGGTACAGTGGAGAATACAAAAATGAAATATTATGTATTTCCTCTGTCTTCAAGGATCTTTCGTTTTATGGGAGGAAACAGTCATGAATGCAAATTAACTATGATGCAGGTCAGAATGTAGTAAATAATATAAATGAAAATACTAAATGTAATAAGAACCAGATAGTAAATATTAATTTGGGGACTGCAAGAATAAGGTGGAATTTGAGAAAAACCCAGGTAATTTTTATAGTTATTTTTAACATACAGATTCTTTGATTGTTTGCCTTTCTAAATACATTTTTGACAAAATGAAATAAACACGTAGAGAAAAGTGCTGTATTCAAGTAGAATAACATTTATTGAGTGCTTCCTGCTCCAGCAAGCTGTCATCTGTTATTTCATTTAATACTCATGAGGCCTTTTGATGTATGTACAGCTATCCACATTTTACAGATGAAGAAACTGAGGCACAGAAGGTTTAAGGAACTCGTATGGATATGTCGGCTGTCCGCCATAACCCCAAAACTGATGTGAAGTGAATTAATTTTCTTGCAATAAGAAACTTAGCTTTTCAGTTTTTGCCGCTTCAGTGTCATTGCTATGTTACTACTTAAAAGAGAATCAACATTATTCTAATAAAATATATTAACATTGACTACTTTGTTAAATTGGCAGTCTTGATTTTTATGACTTTCTAAGTGCAATGTGAATCCTAATAAAATATTATCTTAGTGAATCAAGAATATGACCCATTTGGCTGTTAACATGCAAAATTTTTACAACTTTGCTATATTCTAAAATAATAATACAATAATAATCAGATATCAAAGTCTAAGTAATATATTGTACAAGGCTTAAATTAGATTTGGTTCTAGCTCAACAGCTAAGTCAAGTGGATATTAAAACACAATTATATATTTAAAATGAATCTTATTTTTCTGTGTTTCTTTAGCCAGGAAAATGTGAAAATAAAAAGAAGGAGTGGTATATAAGTGCACTACAAGAAGCATACCGTGCTTATGGATATTCTCCTGAGCAAAGACTGGAAATGTGCTGCCTGTCAAAACAGGGTATATGATTTTCAATTTTTTGCCACCCCAAATAAGGATGTATTCAGATGCATGCTTTCCAAAATGTGTGTGCTCATTTAAAGATCTCCCTTCTTTTTATATCTTTGTCCACTGAAAAATTATTTTTGTATGGATTAACAGTATATATTTTACTCTCTGAAACTATTTTCAATGACTACACACACTATTTAAATACAGGGGTTTTGATCAGTGTCTGTCATCTTTGCTCTTAGATTATCTACATAGGTTCTCTTGTGTATTTCAAAGCATTTATTTCAAAATTAGAAGCCATGGCTTTAAAATATATTCCTGGGGTGGAACTTTTATTGGATATGCTGTGTTATTTCAGAACAAAGTATTTTTAAATAAATTCAAGGCAGAAATAAAAGATAATCTTCAATTTTTTAAAATTTAATTAGGTGAAAAAATATAGTATTTCAGGTCATTTTCAAAGAAAGTCTTTTGAATCATAAATATGATTTATACATAGCTTTTTAAGTGAATTCATCATAAAGATTATAGTAGATATAACATTTTTAAACTCTAAAACATTTATGATTATCATATAAAAATGTTGATTTTCAATAAACTTTAATATGTTTTTAAATGTTTCTACTTAGTAATCATAACTTTCTATCTTACCAAGGCCCCTTTTCACTTTATCACAGTAATGTTTTTTCTCCTTTGGAAAAGTTTAATGTATATTTTTAAAAACATGTGAAAACATTTTATTTGAGAAAATGTTTAAATATTAACCCAGCCACCGAACTTTAGATTTTAAAGCAAATATGTAGGTTAGGAAAGAGTAAAAAAAGAATGACAAGCACACTGTGGCTTACTCTGAGACCAGGAGAAGAGACAGTTATCATAAATGCAATTTTATTCCTGGTGCTTTAAGTATAATATCTCTGTTATTAGTAATAAAGGTTGAATTCACTGTATTGTCACAAATACAATTTTAGGCTTTGCATGGACTGTACATTTCTATTATGTAACCAAAATAATATTTGAAGTATTTATTTTTATAGAACATTAATACCTTGACATAATATAATAATTTACTTAAAAAATTATGGTACAGCCATTATTGGATGTATTTTTTTTAATGTTAAATGTAACCCTCAACTTCATTGTTAATGTCCATAGCTCTTTTCATTTTTCATTATGACGGTATTAAGGTTTGAAAAACATATCTATGAATAAATATTTACATATTACCTACTCAGCTATGGAATTCCAGATTGAAATTTTTTTAAAAATCCACTGGTTATAACAATAATTTTTGCTAATACATATACACACATGCTCACACACACACATAATTTAGCAAATATTAAAATAATATGTTGAGATAATTTTCTATATTCTATTTGGTTACTAATTATTCTGGTTTTAGGAGCAGTAGAACAAGAAAAGGTACTTGTTCTCATTCTTGCTGAGTCTTTCTCTGAGGCACTGCAGGCAGCTTAGGGGTTCCAAATAGAGGCAGCAGAAATTTTGGAAAACTAGGGGACTTATAGTCAGATTGGTTTGGCCCCACTTCATGACCTCAGGCAGGGTACTTAGCTAAGCCTCAGTGTCCTCAACTGTGAAGGTGGGTATGGGCTACATACCTTGGAAGATTATCATGATTAAAATCAAGCAATGTCTATATAAGTCTTTATCTCATGTCTGGCATGTAGTAGACGTGCAAGTAGCGGTAGCTGGGATTTAATTCCAGGTCCCATATACTGCAGAGTACACAAACTGACAAGAATCTAGAAATTTTATATATATATATATATATATATATATATATATATATATATATATATATATGATGCTAAATAAAGGACATTGAATCAACCAGTCGGATTTAAGGGAGCAGATTTGTTAAATGAGTATACAAATCCCTGATGTTACGATTATTACTTTTGAATTACTTTGTTCTACTGAAATCTGGTAAGCTGAGTTTATTAGCATTTTGATCAAAGAACCACTGAAAACACGTATCACTGTATGAGAAAGTGAAAAATTCTGATTATGTAACTGCATTTATTTGAATAGGGCAATTTTTTGAAGCAGCCATACTTTATTATCTTACAGATAAATCCAAAGCAGATGACAGAGTTGCTGTCATGACCAAGAAAAGGGTAAGATCATGGTTTATGATGTAAAGTATACAGACTTCAAATTCTTTTTGATTAATAGTTTTTTTAAAAAAATTAAATGAATATTTAAAAACAAAATATCATAGTCATTTTTTTCTTCTGAATGTTTACTATATGTTTTCTTTTTTAGATTAACACTAGAAATTTTATATTTATGGTTATTTATATCAGTGTTACAGAATTATCAGAAGTTAGAACAATAGAAAATTTTACGTTAAATAAAACAATTGCTTTTATTTACATTATTATAATGTGTGCAATCTCATGGAAAATATAAATAATTAATATTCACAGCTTAATATGGACTTGACCTTAAAGTTAAGTGAGAACAGCATCAGCCATTTGAATGAATTGAAACCTAGAACTTTTCTTTGAAAATTTATGAAGTCACTAGCGTATTTAAATAATTTTTAAGATTTAACATGTCCTTCTGTGTATTGTTTGCAGAGAGGTGTTTAACTGTACTTATTGTCAAAACTATGACTGGGATAGGATTAATCTTCACATTGTTTTCAAGTGACAATATTCTTAAAAGGACACTAGTGAAAAAGAGAAAGAGTCAATGCTTAAGTTCTTCTGGACAAATAATATATTGGCGTCCTAAGAAAAAGAATTGGGACTGAAAGGAAAGCCTATACCTGTGGTATTTCCTGTGGTGAGTGATGGGGCCAGTGCAGAGTGCATCCAGAGAAGGCTGAGTGCAACGGGGAACAGAAAAGGATGGTAGGCGAGAACCTGTCGCATAGATGAACAGGCAATGAGGTGACATTATTTTTGTATTCTGAATATGTATGAGTCCTTTTAAGATCAGATTTTATTTCATCCTTTTGCTTTTTGGACTTTTCACTTGATAAGGCTGCTGTGCCTTTGCAGAGAGGAATGCAATACCATGGAAGGCAGTGGTGAAAAGAAATAGGACTTGTGTGTCTGTCTGAAGATTTGGGCAGGAATATATGAGGAAGTAGAGGATTGTTAATGTGGACGGAATTGTTTATTTCAGTCTCTGCTAAAGGATATTTAGAATCAATGATAAAGATAATAATAACTAACATTATTATATATTGCTTTATTTTTACCACTGATTCTCAATGAAGGTGGTTCTGTGCCTAGGACAGTGCTACTCAAAGTGTGGTCCATGGACCAGAGCTGTTCTGTGCACTATTTATTTTTGGTCTGCTGTGAGATAAGAGCAAACAAATGAGAGTAACCATTTAGAAATTTGTATAATAGTTTGACAGTAATTTTGGTCTGCTGAATGTAATAACAAAATAGAACTTGTATTTTGTCTTTGTTTTTATTTTATTTTTTCCCTAGTGACTTTTTCCCCCTAGTGACTTTTAAAAAATTATAAAGTACAGATCTTGAACAGATTGGGATGGGAAACTGGTCCTTTACCATGGATAGTTTGAGAGACATTGCTCTATGAGCTGCTTTGGGAATTTGAGAATTAATTGGGATATAGTAATTTGGGGGAATACAAGGTATTTTTTAGGGCAAAGGTTAAGGACACTAGATATCTTGCAATGAATGGAATAAACTGTATAACAAGAACTGTCCAACAGTTCGCATGACTTTTGAATACACTCCTGGACTTGACAAACTTCAAATATAACTGTGTAATGATATATAATACAAAATATTATGGGAACATGTTAGACAAAAAGTCAAGGAATTTAGAAGACATGATGGAGAGAGAAGCTGAAAGGGAATAAACATACTGTTCTTGAAATTATTGAATAATTTACTTATTCTCTAATCAACATATTGTAACATTTTCAAGTATATTTTTAGCTATAAAGGGTAGAAATGCAGTTACTCAGAGCTCTGTCTGCAAGCCTCTGCTACTCTCATAGTCCCCATCCTTCTGGTCTTCACCCATGTGTGGCTACCCGTTAAGGTAGATGTGAGTGGTGTAGGTGCACCCACTTGACCACATCTCTGTTCAATGGCAGCAGTCTGAATGAAAGAGACTAAGTAACACTAATCTCTTTGAGTCCCACCTGAATTTTTTTTTTAACTAAAAATATTTGTTTTTAAATCCTCACCTGAGGATATTTTTTTCATTGTTTTTCAGAGAGAGTGGAAGGAAGAGAGAGAGAGAGAGAGAAACATTGATGTGAGAGAGACACATTAGTTGGTTGCCTCCCACTTGCACACTGACCAGAGCCGGGGATAGAGCCTCCAACTGAGGTACATGCCCTTGGCCGGAATCGAACCCAGGACCCTTCATTCCACGCGCTGACCCTCTAACCACTGAGCCAAACTGGCTAGGGCAGTTATTTTTTACTTTTAAAAAGAAGGAGAAGATCTAGATTGCTCTTAGTCCCATCATGCTCTAATATTCCATGAATTATAAAATATTTATAACAGCTCAATAAGTACTTTCAGAATGTCAAAAGATTTGTGCAGACCAAAGTAAACATCTGAGTCAATTAGCCTAGAAATACAAAATAATTAAAAAACAAAACAAAAACAGTGGTATGCCAGGAATAGCTGATGGTGTTGCCTACCATAGATTCTGAAGTTGTGTGTGTGTGTGTGAGAGAGAGAGAGAGAGAGAGAGGGAGGGAGAGAGAGAGAGAGAGAGAAAATGTGTGTATTCAGGAAGCAGTAAATTGTGGTGGAAAGAATACAAACTTATGAATGAGCCAGATCTGCCTTCAAGAACTAGTGCTGCTACTTAGTTGTTGTGTGACGTTAGGAAAGGTAACACTTCTGCACCTCATTGAATTAATCGCTGCACTGGGAACAATAGTAATTACCTCGTATGACTGCTATAAAGGTTAGTATGAAAGGCAATTATAATAGCATGTAGTTAATATATTTTAGTAGGCGCTTTTATGATAAATGCCAATACTTTTCTCCCCAATTTCTCCTTAAAAAGAGATTGGAAGTAAGGTCTTAAGGATATTAAAAATTCTCAGACTTGTAATAGCAGTCCAGTTCTATTAGATAGTTAAGATTATGTAAGATTCTTGTTTTTAAAGGAAGCCCCACATTTTAATCATGATTTATTTTTTCAAAGTAATATAATAACATTGTATTTGGAGGATAGACTTTTTTAAATGGCCTGAGATCCATCACATTAATTCAACCAATTTTATTAATTTGATACATTTTTTACAGTTATTTCTTTATGCATATGTTTAAATATAGCATGTATAATTATATTTATGATATTAACATAAATGGAATGAATTTAAATTCTACTGTTTCACTTAATATTTTGTTGACATCTTCTCAACTCAAAGACCTGCCAAATCTTAAGTGGTTACATAGCATTTTGTTTTATGGAAATGCCTTAATTTATTGAACAATCTCCTAGACAATTAGGTTGATTCCATTTGAAAAATCACAAATAAAAAAGCAGCAACATCATTGTACACAAATCTCTGTAAATTTTTGTGTAAATATTTCTATGGGAAAAATTACTAGAAGCAGGCTTCTAGTAATAAGCACATTTTAAATTTTGCAAATTTGCTGAACATCCCTTACTGAAAATTCTCCCACATTATTATACCAATTGTAGTCCCATCATTAGTTTAAGGGAATGACTGGCTTAGCTTGGCAATTATAGCCATTTTACAGTCATCCTTTCTTTCTTTCAAAATTAATACTTTGTCAATGTGTCGCAAACATTTTTTTCAGTTTTTCTTTTAAAATGGATGTAGTTCTTTTGCTATACTTATACGGTAAAACATTTCTTTGGGGCCTTTAGAACTTTTGTGACATGCTTTAAAAGACTGCTCTTTCATTAAAACAAAACATGTTATAATTCACTTAACCTTTCTCCTGTTGCTACTGGTAACACTTCGATGAAAACACTAAAGCAGAATGAGTGAAGACACAAGTTAGGTGGTGGACCCACTGTTCTCTCTATTCCTTTTTCTTCAGGTTTTTCAATGTAGAATGTTACATATTTCTAATTGAGCCTACCCCAGAAATTTATTACTAGTGGGAAAATAATCTCTTTTGCATTCTGTTTTCTAATTTCTTGGCTTATATATAAAAATTATGTGCGTATGTATGGGCATCTTTTTTCCTAACACTTTATTAATGCCAAGAGTTTAACTTACACACTTTGAAAAGCAAAATTAATCACCACTCTTTTGATTATACATTAATGTATAAGGAATGTAGGCTATATTTTTTTCCAATGAAAAAATATTTTTCTCTGAAATTACTGCAAAAATTCATAATCATAAGCAGGACATTTTCATTAGCCCAGTGGCAGGATAAGTTGCTTACATTTTGTGACTAGGTATCTGGATATTTGAGTTAATTAATAAGCTTGCTTACTAATATGGAATTCATACACTGTAATTTACTTAGCTTTATATTCATCTCTCCCCAAAGATAAATATTATAATAGATCCCTCCTGCTGGCTTCTAGCCCTAGGCAGAGAGAAATCTCAGAAAGAATAGTAAGCAGAGGAAACCCTTGGAAAGAGTCTCAGACTTCAAAACTCATTTAGTTTCCTTTTGGATTCTACTTTGTGGGCCTCATTCACTTTTCCTTGGGCCAGTGTTCCCCAAATGGGTCATTCAGGCATTCCATTGCCATTTTGCCATTTTCCATACTGTTAGTTACTACAGTGAGCTTTCATTTGACTTACATTTTCCTTAATTTAATTTTTTATTGAGGTCAAATTTAAACATGTGAAATGCACAGATCTCAAGCATAGAGTTTGGTGAGTTTTGTTTCCTCTGTGTATTCACTCATGTAATTGCCATACCCGATCAAAATAGACACCATTTTTATCACCCCCCAAAGTTTCCTAATCTAAATTTTAAAATGTAAATGCACTCTTTTGATGTGCATTTGCATTTTTCAAATGCATATAAATAAATATATATTAATATAGAACATTGTCCATTTATCAGTTTAAATCAATCACTGGAAACTTTAAAATAGAAAGTTCTTTTCATAGTAATTTCAGTTACCCTATGATCAAAATCAGCAGAGAGAAACTGCCACCAGAAGGCACTGTTGTGAAACACCCCTCCAGGGGAATAATTTTTAACAAACTACTCTTTAGTAACTTAATAACTAAACGTCCTTGACTCGGTTGCAGAATTCACCTATTTTATCTTGAATTACAATCTGTGGGAATTCTACAGGATAACTGTTAGTAGTATAATATCAAAATTAGATAAAATGGATTAATCTCAGATATCCTTTTATAATACCATTTATGAGAGCAAACAAAGATCCTTTGATTCAGAGTAACTATTTTCTGGTGTGGATGATTGTATTTGCTCTTTAAATAAAAGAAGAGTCTACTTGAGGACTTGCTTAACCCTTGTTTGATTTGACTTTCATTCAGTGGGTCTGATTTTAACTAAATTGAGCTGCTTCTTGTCTTAAAATGGGCAGTGGCATTGGAGGGAGCTGGGGTTAGAGGGGAAATGTGCCTCTGGGTGAGTATAGCAGAGGTAGAATCTCCTTTGTTTATTTTACTTGGAGATAAAGCAACAGTGGCCTAGTGTGAGGAGCATGCTGTTGTCCAAGGTCACAGCTTGTAGTGGAAGAAGTGCTGGTGAGGAGTGGCGATAGAGGGCAGTTTTTCCATGCACAGGGCTGCTGGGCTGCCTGTTTTTGTGGGTTGCCACCCTGGGGGGTGCTGTAGAAAGCAGAAGTGAACAGGAATGTTGGCGCTGCCTTCTCTTCCGAAACCAGAGATTTGCCCCAGTGCAGTGATTTATCCGAGAAAATTCGTTTTAGTTATGCTGATCTGGTGCTTGGTAAATGGAAATTCATGTTTGTCAGCAATTCTTTTCTTTTGTCTTTTAAGAATTATTTCCATCCTAATTACTAAAAAACAAATTAGTATCATTTGAATGTCACCATTTATAATAGTAGAAGTATTGTATTAATTTTGTTTCTCTATACATAATGCCTGTTTAAAACTCACTCAGATCTATTAGTTCACTTGGAATTCAAGTTTAGTAATATCTAAAATCTGTTGTCACAGATTCTGGAAATTCAAAACGTTTCAACCACAACTTTCCACATTTTCTATTCTGTGTTTTAACTTTGAGCCAGAAAACAATAAAGAGATTTCTACCAAATATGATTGCTCTGTTGTTGAGAAACAAAAACTTCTTCAACTTGAGTCCGAGTTTTCACATAAAGAAATTTCTAGGTATTGCCCTTTGTTATTTGGGACTAAAGGCTCTTCAGTTTATTTTACTGATTATATTTATTACAAGCAAAACCCTTTCTCTGATCCAGCCACACATAAGCTCTCTCTTCAGCATCAAGCTACACACAAAATGAATCTTTCAAAGGTTAGAATATTTCTCATTCACCATCTCCTGGTTTCATTACATGAAATCTAAAAACAGTATTACTCATCGATAGAGTGGTTATTGATATATCTTACCATCAGAATTTGAATAATGGGTTTGTAGTATAGGTTGTAGGTGTTGCATTAGATATTAAATGATCTTTTTGTGCCCAGTAGTAATAACTGCTATTTTCCTATTTGCAAAGGTAAGTGTAAAATACATTATCAGTGAAAATTTCCTTATAACTTATGAGAATTCATCTACAATTTCAAATATAAAAACATTTGCTTTCTCCCTACCAGTCTTCCAACTTTTCATTTATATCAGACAAGATAAACCTAGTTTCTTTCTTTGAAGACCTATAAATTATTACATTTTAATCCTTTAAAATGACTTCGGGTGCTATGTATCTTCCTTTTTGCTTGTGTATTTCATACTTTCACTTTGTTCTAAAAATTAATCTCTGTACTGTGAAAGATGTATATTAGGTACACACTCTAAATCTGTACTCCCCTATATACTGGGGAAACACAGTCACCGGATTATACAGACGGAGGTATACCTTCCATGTCCTTCCACGATCCTGGGTACAAGACTATTCTCCATTTCAACCTCTGGAATCATCAGAAACTTGATGAAAAGACTTGGATCCAGATAACATTTTTAAAAGGATAATCTTTTAAAATTTTGCTATTGTGTAGAGTCTGTTCCTGTGAAGGAGAGAGATCATGTTTTGCACAGTGCTGATGGTAAATGCTCAGAACATTTGACAGTGATTCATAGGTCAAAGAATCAGGCCAGTTATCCTCACTACTCTAGTTGATGGAGCAAAATATGGCAAAACAGATAATGAAACTCTCAACATTCATTCTTTTGTCCAGAAAAAAATGTGTAATATAGATACTATAATCCCTGATGGTTCTACGTGCATCAGCTTTTTAAAATTGAATTGAAATATGTAGATTCTAGAAAGTCTTCCTTAGAAACATTATCTTCTCCCAACATTCATCTTGCTAAAACACCCAGTGACTTTATACAAAAACTATACATAAATAGGAGTTGTTTTCAATAGAGTTGGATTTTTAGAGAGTCTCTAATTAGAGATCAAATAATCACATTTACTGGCTCCATTCACTCAGATAAACTGTGACATAAGTTCTGCTTTTCATGGGCGTCTTTCCTCCCAGGACACCCTGTTTTGATTAGTCTTTAGTATTCTTAAGCTCTTTATAGATATGAGTGAAATCTGAGCTGTTTAAAAAGGAAAAACAATTCCCAAATTTCTGTGTTCTCTCCTTGGTATAGATAGATAGATAACATTGGATCCAGATAACATTAAAAAATTAAGTCCAAGACTTTAAAAATTATCAAGTGAAGTACAAAATCATAGAGCTTCTTGGTGTCCTGTTACTTCTACCTCAGCCAGGATTGGGAGGTATTTTAATAGGTCTTTCATGCCTTCTGTTTAAGGTGGTCTAGTGGCCAACTTCTATTTTTAGGGAAAATACTCTCCTGTGTCTCAGCTCATGGCTTAAGTACACAGGTCAGTGTTTTCTCTGGTAAGCCCCTCAAAGCAGAGAAATTCATAGCGCTTTAGTGTGAACTTGCACGTGGCTGAAGAAATAGGGCAGGGGACAGCAGGGCATTTATAAGTCATATTGCCAGGGACTGATCTCTGATACTGTTCGAGTCTCACAGGAATACTGAACTCTACCAAAGGTTGACTGTACTGGAGTATATGGTAATTGACTGATATTTATGCAGATTTATATTCTCTCTGTTGAAATCATGTTGAAAATAGAGCTAGAAAATGCTCATTTCAACCTTTTCCTTTTTTCTAAAAAGTGTTAAAAACAGTCATTATCTAGGCCTGAAGACTTACCTTTATTCTTTATACTCTCCAGATATTCAGCTTAAGTAATAACCATTGTTTACAATGCTCCATGAAGCCCGTTTTCATCCTTATGCCGAGCAGACATTTTCCCACCAGATTTCCCAAAGTTAAATGAGAGTATTGGCTTTTCCTTTTGTATGATAACTTTTGACAAGGAGCCTGTGTACATTATTCAAGACACAGATACACTTTTGGAAATTCTGTCAAAGTAGGGAGCTCTTTAGTGATTATTGACTGACAGTTACTCTCAAAGGAAGGTTATGAAATATATTTCTGTCTTCTATGAGCATAAAATGCTGAATCAAAGTTTTACACCTTCAGATTTAACACAACTAACAAACTTCTTGTTTAAAAATAAAAAAAGATTTTCATTTTGATGAATAGTGACTTAAGGAAATGGGCAATGTCAAGTCAGTTTATGCAGATTGTACAAATCTGATATATACACAATTATTTTGGATTTTCTGTTCTTTGCAATTAAAGGCAATTTTGTTTGCCATTTAAGTCAGCAATCCTAATTATCACTAAATATGTATTTTTTTCTCAGAAAATGGCGTGTACTCTCTGTACATATATCTCTTTGTTTTTTACATTCAACAAGAAAAGAATTAATATTTACTTTGGTTTCTTTAAAATCAACAAAGCTTATATAGCATATTTATGTGGATGGGTGTGGGCTAGACCAGTGCCTGGAAAACTTTAGTTTGCTTAAAAGTCACCTGAAGATCTTATTTAAATACAGATTCCTATGCCCCACTCCCAGAGTGTCTGACTCAGTAGACATAGGGTGGGCATGAGAATTTGCATTTCTAACAAACTCTCAGGTGTTGCTGATTCTGTCACGCTGTAGTCCTTAGTCTGAATAACACTGGGCTAGATAACATAGAGTCAGCTATGAAACACAAAAGGGAGGTAGAAGGATGGAATAAAGAAAGGTTATAGTATCTACTTGTAGGTTGAATCATAGACCCCCCCAAAAGATATGTCCACCAGGAACCGCAGAGTATGACCTTATTTGAAATAAGGGTCTTTGAAGATATAATTAAGGTAAGGATTTCAAGATGAGATCATCCTGGATTAGGTGGGCCCTAAATCCAAGGATGGATATTTTTATGAGACAGACTTCTATCTTACAGAACTGTAAAATAATACATTGCTTACACTTTACCAAGTTTGTGGCAGCCTTGGGAAACTAACATACTACCACAGTGCAACCACAACAGTGCCAAGCTCCCTGTCATATGCTCTAATGGAGAAAGGACAGAATCCTGACAGTGACCCAGTGGACTAGTGTAATAGGTTAAACACTGATTGGACATTATCTAATAGCCGAGCACTGGTGGATACTTTTTGGCATGTTGTTTACTTAATTTTCCCTCCAATGCTTTGAGGTAGGGTTTTTTGTTTGTTTGTTTTTTAATATTATTTAACAAAAGAAGACCCTGAAATGCAGAATGGTCATTTAATCAGAAAATATATATTAAGTGTCTATACCACTTAGATATTAGAGTGACTTAATCAAAATCTATACAGCTAGTGAGTGTCAGGAGTTCACATTCAAATCATGATCCTGTCATTCCAGATTTGGCTCTCTTCTCCCCCATGTCATACTTTATCAAAGACTTGGAGCAGGAATGCACAGGGCATTTTGTCAAACATTGACTAGTTCACTTTGGCTGCTATGGAGAAAAGGAACTTCTATCGCCAACACAAATCTTTCTTATTTATGGTAGCTGTTTAACAATATTTCTTTCAATTCATACCTATAACATAGTTTGCACTTTGTTACCTTAATTTTTTGTTGTCGTAATCCTTTCACTTCATATGCAAATATGCAGATAATTTATGCTAATCCTTAATAACAAGCTGGAAATAATAGCTTTACATTGTCTTTGGAGATGTAGGTTAATGATTTAGACAACAATATTTTCTATATGCTCTTTAAATATGTATCATATATTATGATAAAGACTTAGTCTTCTTCATATATATATATTATATAATGTATGTATATATTTTTTCCAGTCTTAAAAAACACACATTTGAATATTTCCTTGAGGTTGAAGATCACAAAAAGAAGAACACCTGCTTAGTCTTTAGCCTCATCACAGGATGAATTCTTTGAGTGTTTCATACAAACTTCCCTTGAATGATTATTATTTAAGCTGTTTAATAATGCTTTGAGAATTATTAAATTCAGCCTTCATCTCATTGTAGTTAATGTTTTTGAATGTACAGTGTGTCACTCTGCTAGCTGCTAAACATAGTAAATTTTTAAAAAATTGTTCCTACCTTTGCAGTTTAGAGGCTTGATTCAAGATCAGTAAAATCAAGATCTGTGAAACTGAAGGAATTCGACAAAATGGGCTAAGAAAATTCTCACTTTAGCAAGTTACAGCGAAAAGACGAGAGATAAAAGAAGCTAACAAACGTATTGAGCTGAAAGTTGCCCTGAACTGTCTTAGAAGCTGAGGGTAAATTGTATGAGTTTGTTAAATGCCTGACTCACCAACAATGGCAGCACCGAATGGACAGTAACATTGACACCATTGTTTCCTTATGCTGATATTTGTCTTTATCCTATCTTTCCCAACATTTATTCATTAATTTGTTCCATAGACACTTCATGTGCACCTACAGTATGAAAGGTATGGCATGGAGACAGTGTATTACCCAGTGAGAAGATAAGTGTTGTATACAAATAACTGAAATAAAATGTGAGAGAGTAACCCTGATCTAAATGACATAGATCGTAACTCTTATCACAGGAAGGTTCATGGGAGAAGGGGAATTATTCTGTATCTACAAATTGATTATAGATTCATTCAGCTGTCTTTTGGGGTTTGACTTCTTGTTTTATTGCACTTTAGTCAGTGAGTATGGTCTGTAAAATAGAGATTATTTTAACGTTTTTGAAACTTCCTTTGTGGCCCAATAGGTGGTCAAGTCTGTGAATATTTCAGGCTTGAAAACAATATGTATTCTTTAATTACTTGGTGCCGGCTTCAATATGTGTTTATTAAACTTATTATTTGTTTTGTTGAATTCTCCTATTTCTTCACTAATCTGTGTTTGCTTTATAATTTTTTTCTATGAGAAGTAAATTAAAATATCCCATTTTAACTTTAGATTCATCAGTTTCTACTTTTAATTGTTTTGCCTTGTATATTTTAAGGCTAAGACCTTAGGTACATACTGGTTCAGGACTATTATTCTTTCTAGGTGGGTTTTTTAGCATTGAGTAATAACCCTTTTATCTCTGATTATGGTTTTTGCCTTAACATCCACTTTTTTCTAACAACAATACTTCTACATTGGTCTCCTTTTATTAATAATTATTGATATAATGCATTTTATCTTCTTTCTTTCAATTTTTCTATGCCACTGTTTTTTTCACTATACCTTTGTTGAGATATAATTTTGCAGTGTACAGTTCAGCGGATTTTAGTATATTTACAGTTGTGCAACCAGTACCACTTTCTAATTTTAGAACCTGTTTTCAACGCCCCAGAAGGAAACCACATACCCATTGGCAGTCACCTCCCCAGAGGCCCTGGCAACCACTAATCTACTTCTGTCTCTGTGGATGTGCCTTTTCTGGACGTGTCAGATAAATGGAATCATACATGTGGCCTTTTGTTTCTGACATCCTCACCTTTCACTTAGCATATTGCTTTCACGATTTGGCCATGTTGTAGTATGTGTCTTTACTTCATTATTTTTAAAGACTGATAATATCCCATTGTATGGCTAACCACATATTACCTATCTACTGATGGACATTTGGGTTGTTTCTATTTTCAGGCTATTATGAATAATGCTATTATGAATACTTATGTACAATTCTCTGTGGACATATGTTTTTATTTCTTGTGGCTATATACCTAGCAGTGGAATTGCTGAATCACAGGGTAACTCTACATTTAATATTTTGAGGAACTGTCAAACTGTGTTCTGAAGTGGCTCCACCATTTCATGCTCACAGCAATGTATGAAGGTTCTAATCTCTCCAAGTTCTTCACCGTGTCTTTGCTTAGGCAGTAAAGCCCCAGTCCCAAGTCCTTTTGGCCCTATCCTGGGGCAAATTTCATGTGGGCTTCACCATGTCAATTCCCAAACATGTAGTTTTATATTCCTCATGTTTCTGACAGATGAATATTTCTTTTTCTTTCCTTAATGGTCATATATGTATTAAAACTTAAAAGTTGTTTTACTTTGTGGTGTTGAACCTAGATGTAAGGAATAGGTATTCATTTGAATCAGTCTACCATTCCTGGAAGTTGAGCAGATCAATGTAATTGCAAGGACTGTGAAGTGGTTGACTTAGAGTTACAGGTGTTGTTTGGGGCTATGGTCCAGAGTTTTTCTTCTGGACTAAATTACTGGGCCCATATAGGATCCACTATTATATTGAATTCACCCAGTCCCATATGAACTATCACATATTTTTGTTGTTATTTTACAGATGCCAGTTTCCAAAAATAATACTGAAAAGAAAATGCCCAAGTTCAGAAAAAGGAAGAGGTATGTTATTTTTAATCAAAAAGAATTATGATAAAATTGAAAAATATATGGACATACTTATATGATATTTTCCTCAACTCTTCATTCTGTTTCTCTAGGGAAACAATTGTGTGCAAAATTTTCTAAAAGAATTAATATAATGATAAGTTGTAGTGTTAGAAGTATGGAGGAAGTTTGATGTTTATACAAATATGCTGAACCAGAACTTTCACAGATTAATATCATGTGAGCAACCAGATGAGAAGCACGTTTTTAGGTTAAAATAGGTCATGGGAACAAAAAACAGGCCTTTACAATGAACTCATAAGCCACTGATGACAACTTTTAGTGTTTATCATTAAACCAGCCATTCAGGTTGTTTACTTATTTGTTTTTAATAAATGGTAATCAGTACTGTGTTGAAGAGAGTCCTACTCAAAGAGAAAGACTGACTCTAATGTGATAGTCCTTCTTCTTTGCCCTTTTTCAGAAGATGAGTAATTACATTTTTGAAATGGACTTTAACTGTCTTATCTCAGTTACACATCCCAGTTACCCCAGCAAAATAGATAGGGGGTGTATCATAATTATCTCCATGTAAAAAGGTGAAGAACTTGTGGCTTAGAGAGCTAACTGGCTGTCTCAGGATCTTACGGTTAGAGAAAATGCATTTGGACAAATCTTTGCTGACTCTTAGCCACATGGTATAGTGGAAAAGCATAGGTTTTGCAGTCGGACAGAATTTAGTGCTGTCATGCTCAACCACTTACCTACGTTGTCAAGTTTCTCAATTTCTCAGAGCCTCGGTTTCTTTACACAATGGGAGTGACAATTACTTAGTGGGCTTCCGGGGGAAGGATTACATGAAAAAGCCCATGTAAGGTGCTTGGTAGATCATTACTGCCTTTCACCTAGTGAGAGCTCAAATCAATACTATTCCCCTTTGGTTTGTCACTGTATCGGGCTGGCTTACAGTATAAAACAACCAAGAAAAAGCACTTCAAGATAAATATACATTCCTAGTTTATAATTACCAATGCATATACATGAACTGTCATTTAAATATACATGATTGATCATTTGAAACTAACTCTGTCGCATTCTTTTTCTAGGAAAGCTACTTTAAAATGCTCTGTTGAAGATGTTGGTTCAGGTGATGCCTTGTCAAAGGAAAACATGGGTATGTGAAGGCCCAGCTGCATTTAGCTCTTTTACCTTTAATTCTACGAAATGTAGGTATGGTCCTTGGAAGAGAAGAAATGCTGTACATATATACATACTGAGAAACATTGGTGGGTTATTTTTGGTATTGATTTACATTCTAGGGCTTTTCAATTGTCTTTACATTTGTATTCCCTTGAATTAAATTTTCTCTGGTTTTAGCATGTATTTAATTTTTGTTTTTAAATAAAGCACCAGCAGTTGTGGGAAGAAATATCAGCATCAATACATTTCAGTCCAGACCTCTTCATTCCAAATTTTTTAGCGTCTTAGGGGTGCCAAAGGGAGAGAAGGAAGAAAAGCAGCAGCCTGGGGCTTCCAGCTGAACAGCCATTGGCATTAGGACACAGTAGGTGAACATGGAATGCAGGGAGAAGGTTTTAGTTTCAAAAGTACTTTACCCTTTGTGCATTTTTGTGAGTCTTGAAAAGCAGGCAAATGCTTATTTGCAAGCTGGAACTTTGGCAGCCATGCAAAGAGGTTTCAAAACACATTAAACCCCAAGAAGTTATTCCAGCTATACCCCCTTTCCCTTGTAGCCACCCCCAGTTCTTATGGTATGCATTTCAATTGGCTGAATGGCCATTTATTTATAGTCTCATTAAAAGAAAGAAAAACAGGTAGAGGAAGGTTGGGTAGTTATTATTTTTAATCCTTTGTTCTCCAAACCACTACAAAGTTCTGTTGTTTCTCTCTCTCCTTATGGCGGCTGCTTTCCTGCTAATTAAAGTGCCCTTTCTTGGCTGTTTTGTCCCTTTGCCGCACAAGATCAGTTCAGATATTCCTGTAGAAAGGCAAACGTCGGCTTATCCCTCAGAGAGTTCCCACTAGGAGGCCCTGGCACTGCAGCTGAGGGCTCCACTGCTGGGATCATTCTCCCTCCGACTCACTAGGGATACTGCAGAAGGAATCCACTGCAGACAGGAGTCCCTTGGCAGGAAGTGTCTCTTCCGAATAAGTGAGTGAATTCATCTCAGGAGTTATCCATTAAAGGGAAGCCTTTTCAGGAGTCTCACATTCATTCTGTGTGGCTTTAAAAGTGACCCTGCAAATTTATTTAAGATGATGTTTTTTAGTGCTAGCTTTGGGGTAACCCGACCAGTAACCTCTTTATATAAGGAAGGAAACAGCTTCCTTAAACATTTAATAGAGAAGTAGAGATCAAAGAACACTCCATAAATATACATTTGAATGCTTTTAAAATAGTAACTGATTTATTGAGACAAACAGCATTTCTTATCAGGAATGGAAAGACAATTTGATTTATTTTATAAAACTTCATTTTTAAAAGCCAGATATGGAATTCATATGAGATTCCCCCCCCCCCTTTCTCTGAGTGATGGAGCAGCTGTAATGCTATCACTTTACTCTGAACAACAAATTCGTGGAAGTCAGGGAAACCACAGGATAATCAGTATTGATAGAAGATGATTGGTCATGCAATCAACAGAGGCATTCATTCTGTCTCTATCTTTGGAAGCTATCATTGACCAATTTTGATAACCTAGTTTGCAGATTACAGTAACTGCTGTTTCCTGAGAATTATTTTTGAGCTCTACCAGTTCATAGTATAGGGATACCTCTTTAGAAAAGCAACACTCCTGCTGCTCTGGAAGCAGGATTTGACATCCGTCAAGCTGGTGTTAGGAACCCTGGTTGATTTATGAAGCCATCCGTTACTTTATCTGCCTTGTTCAAAAGACAGTGTACATATTTTTCCAGATCACTTGAAAACAGAGAGCCCACAATGCCTTCAGCAACGACATTCATTATCATAAATTGATTGGATTTTAGCATAGCTTTAGAAATATAAAGATGTTTTTGTGCCATTTTTCCTTTAGAGCATAGCTCAAAATCCATCTTCTCAATGGTGCATTAAATGTCAGCGTCAGTATCTGTAGACTCAGAATGTAAAGTAGGAAAACACAGCACCTGTGAGCAGCACTGGCCAATCAGTGTGAAGATAACCGCAAGTGGTTAACCGCAAGTGTTAAGTAACAGGTTACTAAGTGAGAAGTTTGTCATACAGAGAGGTTAGTTTCATTAACACAATTGCTTCAACAAAAATGTATATTCCTCTAGAAAATTTGGGACATAGGGTTGTATTTGTATTTTTAGATAAGCTCTCCAGGTGATTCCTGTGCCCACCAAATTTTGAATATCATTGTTCTAAAATGTAATAGTTCATACTCAGTGTTCTTAGGCTTTAGCAGTTACTATAGAATGCTCATCTACGTGGATACAACACGTCAATTACAGTTTTTGATGTTTTATTTTTGAGCATAGGAACTGGTCCTAACGTTTGGAATGGCTTATCAGAAAGCTGCTTTCCAACTGTTTTGAAAGTTTTCCATAGAGAAAGCCTAAGATTGGCTGGGAAGACATGAGGGCCAGGAAGCCTCATTGGTCTAGACCTATTCTCCAGAGTCCCTGGCCCTTAGTAGGCACAGAATAAATATATGTTGATTGACTATAAAAGTAACTGTAGAAAGCAATAAGTATTGACAGAAAAATTATTTTTGTAGCCAAAACTGCTGTGTGAAAAATGTAAACTAACAGTTGTTTTTCCAGTACTGTAAGGACAACCAGGAAAGGAAAACTTCTTATTTACTAACCTCCCATAACCTTATTTAACACCATTTTTTAATAAACAATGTTTTAGCAGAATTTAAAAATTTCTTATAAGAGAAAATTATCAACAAAGATGATAATAAAGTATGGATTCTTTTGAACTCGAGGAAAGGAAACAATGCATAAAAACTTCTCACATTAGTAACTTCTGTCTTTTACCTTACAGCATACTTAGTTTACAAGGATACGTGTGTGTATGTGTGTTTGTGTGTGTGTGGATGGATGGATGGATGGATATAAATCTCATATGGATATATAGCTCACTCCACCTAAACATTGTTAATCAGAAAAAATTTAAATATATTCAACAGTTACATTAAAAATTAATGTTATTGCTGCGAACACCTTGGTTCTATATTCAGTGGTAATATTTTAGCTCTAAAATGTGTATCTTGCTTGGTCTATTTTCATGTTCAATGGACTTTCAGCTGTGCTACGTAGTGTGATTTTTGGTGACCTGCCAATGAACAGTGGATAAGAAGAGGTGGTGTGTCAGATTTTTGTAACCAGAGTGGAAGGTGATAGGATGTGTATTCATGGCCTTTCTCTTGGAATCATGTTGCCTTTGGAAGGACTTCTCAGATGCTCCATCTGTCTGTTGTACAGGACAGCAGGCCACACATGGCCCCTTTCCTTGATCTTTACCTCAACAAGACTCCGTATCAAATGAAAATATTTGTTTTATTTAAGTCAGAAATTCAGTTGCATATTGTTAATCAGTAGTTGAGTCTATAGAGTTATGATAGGTGTTTATTCCTTTGGTGGGGGTGTATTATTTTATCTCAGCAAGTTCAGTGAATTACCAGATTTTTTGCTGACTTATATATTTCTGTCACAGTAGCATGCACAGACACACATACACACAAAACTTTTAAGTGTTTTTTAAAAATAACAGATTAGGCAATTAAGATGTGTTGATATTTGGATTAGGAATAAACTAGCCTGGGCCTAGCCTACCCACTTAACCACATGGCTTCCCTTTTAAACAGTAGTTTTAACAGTATATTGCAGATTGGCAACTGTGGCCCACAGTCCTACCATTCACTGCCTGTTTTTGTAAATAAAGTTTTATTGGAACATAACCCTTCTCATTTGTTTATGTACGTGTCTATGATTTGCACTACAGCAGCAGAATTGAGTAGCTGTGACAGAAACCATCTGGCCCACAAAGCCTGAAATGTACTCTCCGTCCCTTCACAGGAAAAGTTCACTAACCCCTGGTCTACAAATAACATAATTTAGTTTATTGCCTTTGACTCCTGATTTAAAAAACACACACAAAATTTTAGTGAGCTTTTGTTGTTTGGGGGTACTTTGTGGTCTACACATAGTAAGAATGTCACCTACATCTTTCAAGGAATAGTTGTAAAATATTCACCTGGAAATCCAGAATAATTTTGCATTAAGCAGAGGCCGTATGTGAAATTTATACAAAATATTTATTTTTTTATCTTATAATATTTGGAAGATTTCCTCTTTTGGGGTGGCTATGATTATGAATTAGATTGAATTAACGTAGCTTTTTTTTTTTTTTACTATATTAATGATTTTTTTTAGTGGTCTCTGAGACAGAAGTTTTACTAAAAGAACTGGAGCAAATGCTACAGCAAACTCTCGAACCCACAGCAATGCCCGATGAGTCCAAAGAGGAACATGGAGAGGAAATAAATACAGGAGAAAAGGTAATATTGATCGTTATAAATAGCAACTATAAATTCTTTACATGGCAGAAATTGTTCCTGGATGTACATTTTAAGTATATGGAAATTTTTTTCACTTCTCAGATTTGAGCCCTTGATTATCATGAGCTGAACAATAGACTAGTCACCTGTTGAGAAATCAGAATAGATCTGTCAGTCTTTGTAAAAAAATATCTGAGTTTCAACAGAGGAGCTCTTTTGGTTTCAGATCTTTGAGGCTGGAATGAAGAGAGATGGAACAGGCTCGCCGTAGTGAGGGGGAGCCACTAAAGAGGCCTCCTCCCCGCTGCCAGTCTCTGGAGGGGGCCAGGATCAGAGCAGCTCTCGGGGAAATCTGCCCTGTGTATTTCATGCACAGGGATAACTCCTATAGGGACAAGCGCCATTATTAAAGGATGGGGGTAGAATCTTTTACTGTGATACGCATCACCATTCATATCTAGATCTGTCCTTCTTTTCCCTTTTGGCCAGCCCTGTTGGGCTGAGAAAGGCCATGTGTGCTTAACTTTATTTAATACTTATATATGATAACAGAAATTGGTTGACAAACTGCTCAGCATATTAGTTCCGTGTACCTGCAAATAAAATGAGGTTACACACCCAGGTCATTAATACAGAGCAGCAGTGTGGTGGGTGTGGAAAAAAGTCACAAGGTAGCCACTGCCGCAAGGTAGTACTGCTGTTCCCTGCGTAGTTAGGAAGAGAAAGGGCAGCGAGGAGTCAGGTATCTTATGGTGTCGTCCATTCTCTCATTCAGGCATTTGGCTATATAGGGGGGCTGGAGTCCAGAGAGCAGTGGGCAGGAGCACTGACTGTGGAATGGAATGCCTGTGTCCCGGCCCTGGTCCTGCCACTGAGGACTTGTGTAACCTGGCAAAGTTGCTTATCACTTGCCTCAGAGAATTGTTTTGAGGGTTAAATAAGGCAAACCAGGAAAAAGTGCTTCGTGTAGTAAGTGACACCTAAGGTCAACTATTATTACAGGTGAGAAATGGCATTCACTAGAGAAAATAGTGCAAAGGTTTCCTTACTTTATCTCTTTCCCCCATTCTCACTTTGAGCAACTACCCCCCCAAAAATAAAACACTTCCACAGGCTGCCCAATTGCATGATTTTATTCAGAACTTCAACAAGAATAGAGAAGATTCTTAAACACCTCCTTTATTGAGTTAGAAATCAAGAAAATGTACAGAATTTACAGTTGAGATCAGTGTGTTCAAAGAAAATACATAAAATTGTTAAAAACTCTTACTGAGTAGAAAAACATGATTGTTTTCTTGATCAGTACCAGTGATACCAACTTGAACCTGAATTTGCATGGGTTGAAAATGCCATTTTTCCATTTAGAGTGCCTTTTTCAAAACCTTGTTTCTGTATCTCACCTTTTAGAGAACAAGATCTATAGATTGGTCACACACACGCATATAATTACTATAAAAATTTTTCTTTTCTAGCAAATGTGTGCTTTGTTTGAGCACCATATGGTTTTATGCAATGTTTTTTCAGTCTTTGTAGTTCATCTTTTCAAAAATACAGCCGGGTTGATTTTTATAGAGATGTCCTGGAGCTTTTACAGTCACAGATTTGGCTTCTGTTTTGCCATTATAACTAGTAACTTGATAAAACAGAAAATTACTTCTGATTTTTATTTCTTAGGGTAAAATACATAGTTTTAATACATCACCAGGCAAGAGATTGCTTTTTGTTTTAGATTCTTGCAATATTATACACTTTCAAAAGTCATTTAGGAATTGTAAAAATTAACCATTTTAACTCGCTGGCAGGCAGGTGAGGGCCTCCTGCTGACTGGTTTATAAGCCACTCTCCACACTGAGCTTTACAAGTCTGGCATTCACACCAGGCCCAGGATATTAGGGCCTTGTTCACCTTTTAGCTAGGAGAATAGCAATGAAACCAGCTATCAAAGCTGGAGGAGTAATTTCCAGATTAAAAGTAAAGAAGTGATCATCCCAGGGATGGGTCTCCCCCCTCCCTCCCTCCCTCCCTCCCTCCCTCCCTCCCTCCCTCCCTCCCTCCCTCCCTCCCTCTTTCGAATAGTTAATATGGCTTCCAAAGGTAACTTTAGTTACAGTGGGAGCCGTGTTTTGTTTTTAGGATAAAGTGGCTTCTTATGAGCTAACACACCAAAAAGAACCACCTGATCATTTTATAGTTCTGAGCATATGCATGCTCGGAGCGGATATTGTTTGAGCTATTTTCAAAGTTGTAAATTTGATGATGTTTTCATCATCCATGTCACATGTGAGCTTTCACATTGATTTCTCTCAGGCATCCTTACTGATGGAGAGAGTGGCAACATGGAAAAAGCATACACAGAGATGATAATAGTTCATTTCTATCTGTCACTGAAATACTTTATGAGATTATTTTCCTCAGGAGAGTCACCTTCCTAATGACGTTCTTCTTGAGCTAGTAGTAACACTGGTTGGCATGCCCTGACTTGGCAAGCAGTGAGAAGGAATCAATTTCAGATTTTTATAAAATCCATCCGAATAATTCACAAGTTAGATAAGCCATTTATTAAAAACAGTTTACTTAATAAGTATTTGTATTACAGTACATTTTTGATACATGAAAATACTTATTTAATCTACTTTTTTTTTCTTGAATGTCACGGGAACTTGACTCTAATGAACCTTGAAGTTATAAGTCTCCTGTGTGCGTGCATGTATTGTTACCAGTGTCCTATCTACCTAAGCTCGAGAAAACTATTCCTGTTTGAGTAATGCAGATGCTTCTGAGAAGATGATCACAGAAAATGTGACTACAACAGTTTTAAGTTGTAGTCCCTATAATAGTAATTTTAAAAATAAATATAGAAACTCACAGAATTAAAATGATCACATTTTCCCAAAGCATAAAATTAAAAAAAATATGTAGTGTTGGGGAACAGACGGGACCTAAATAAATTATTTTTATACTAACACATTTGCTATACATTATAGTATACATAGGGGTCATTATTTGGCCACCCCACCATAACTGAAAACTTTGTGTAACTGCTGCGGTTTGAGGACTTAGCAACTACTTTATATTTTGTTCAAATATTTAAGCCTAGTCGTAAAGTACATGTAATGTAGTTCTGATGAAATGTATGGTTATTTTTACAGTTACCTCAATGGAGTCCTGAAGCTTCTGCAAGCAGTCCATTTGAAACCCACTATGAAGAGGACTATCTTGTAATTGATGGGTTAAAATTAAAAGCTGGGGAGTGTATTGAAAATATAACTAACAAGTTTAAAGAAATAGATGCTTTGATGTCTGAATTATAGGGCATTATAGATATTTTCAAAGGTTAATTATAAAAACGAAGTAAAAAACTTAAAATGTTTAGTGAAATAGTTATATAGTATAGCAAAGTTGATATTTGTAATAGCTTTCTTCTTTATATTTTGAGAATATACATTGTTTTGTGATCCAATCAAATGATATTTAAGTCAGTGTTAAAATTTAGAATTTAAGAAATCCTGATGTTTGTAGTTTTTTTTTTCTTATTTTGCCCTAATTTGAAAATGGTTTATGAAACTAACTGCACAAATACATGCTTTGCAATGATTATTTAAGTCCTTTATTCAAATGTGGCTGTTGTGGCTGACAAGTCTATTATATTCTTACAGATAATTCAAATCTAATATGCTTAGAGAATGTGTATTTGTAGTGGAATTAAGCTATTACAAAATAAAAGGAAATATAAAAAATGGTTATTTAATAGAGTTGGAGCTTTTCTTAAAAAGTAAAAATGTCAATTGCTTTATTATATTAGAAATAATTATTTCAACCACAGTGCCCAAATTTGACTGACTAGCAGTCTGTTGGGCGTCTTTGGGAGATCAGAATCTGGGACCCATTTCCGCTGAATCAGTAAATGTGGAGGTGAGGATGGTCAAATGTAATTAAAAATATAGACAGATAAGTTAAACTATTCACTATAAAACAAATCTAAACCATATAGAAAAGTACGGAGTGCATCATGCAATACCAGTCTCTTAACATTTCCTCTGAATCCCCATTCCTTAGGGATTGCCTTAGTGGGCATTTGTCTAGATCATGTTCTGTACACATCACAATGTGTGTATGTGCATGTCCGTCTCTAGTTCCAGCTCGGGCTCCCCTTCTCTATGCCTGTCTCTCCTCCTAGGAGTTAGAGGTAGGGAAAGGGGCATTCCAAGCACATAAAAACAAAAACCAAAGCTTGAGGAGAGAAGAAAAAACAAGAGAGCATCTAGGACCTGCTGTTAGTTGAATTAGCTGGAGTGATGTGTGGTGAGAAAGTAAGCTACAACAGGCGAGGGGGCTGTGTATACAGGGAAGGAGCTTATGACTGTAGGGACCAAGGGAAGGGTTTTAAACACTGGAATCCCTTTTATAGTTCAGAAAGATAGCAGGGTGGAGAATGGAGAGAGAGGGAGTAACCCTGGAGTCGAGACCAGTTAGGAGACTACTTTGGGAATTCAATTGTGAGATTCTGAGAGCCTGAAGTATGGTGGTGCTGTGATGGAAAGAATTGGGTAGATTCATGCTAAAATAACACCAATGAATTATTAGGATTTAGAGATTGGATATAGGGATGAAACGGGGGGGGGGGGGGTCAAGAAAGATTCCAAGTTTCTGTGATTCACAATACATGGAGATTAGAAATGTGGGACAGATATCAAGTGTGGGCCAAACTGACTTCAGCAGATTCTAAACTAGTCATGCCTTGACAAAGCCTGCATCTTGATACCTCTCTGAGAATGGGAGTGACTAGAATAGTCTCTCAACACGTCATATTTAAATTCTACATAGTTTAAAACAGTGACAATTAAGGCTTCCTTTTTTTCTTCCAGCTGAATTTACTCCACAGCATTTTAGAAAAACTCTTCCTCTTTTTCTTGGCAGTATGATTTTATATTCACAGCCCACAAGATGTCTCAAGAAGTAATTAGTCCCATTTTTTGTTACTGCTTCGAGTCAACTATAAAGATGACTACAGTTGTATTTGAAAGACTATCAACAATTCAAGCACTTGATATAAACCCCCATCTAGTGGATCAATTAGATCACTTGCAACTAATTCCTCTTGGTAGAACAGCCAGTGCTCATCAGAGTCCGATTTCACAGATCAGATACTGAAGTATCCACACTGAAATAATCTCTGCCATGTTCTGAGTTGTAGAAGTCTGGAATTTCCACTGAAGACTTTGTGTACTTGAGCAGCTCAAAATAGTTCTGAGAACAAATATTTGGGGTTGGTTCTGTCCTCAGAGAGAACTGCAAACTCCTGAAACTGGGGGGACCTCTGTCCATGTAAGGATACAGGCTTTCGAATTTGCAGGTAGAGTGTGCCCAGGAAGAGGGATGAAGAAGCAGTCAGGGCTGAGAATCCTGCCTGGCTGGTAAACCCTCCCTGCTGGTAAATGTCCAGTGTTCCCAGGAAGGCCATATAACTGAGAGCAGAGCTGTGGGACTGCGGAAACAGAATGCCTGCCTTCAGCCCCTGGTGCTGCCATCTACTGGCTGGGAGACCCGAGGCAAGTTACTCAACTTCTCTTTTTTGTTGTTGGTTTTCCATCTAGCAAGGGGAGGACATGTGGGAAACTCTGCAAGTTATGACCATGGTTATTGTTGGCTCAGAGCAATTCTCTCTCACTGCCCCTGCCATACCCCTTCTATGCCCATTGAACTAGCATGCTCCTTTCAACAGAACCTAAGGTGACACACCTGCTCCTAGGGACTGGTGCCAAGGACTGTGTGTGATTAGCTGACTTCTGGGCCAGGCCTAGAGGTGGGTAGTACCTTATAATTTGTAGCCAGAACCTCTTGCCAGGCCCAAGGAGAACATCACAGGGAAGCTGCACCTGCCCACCAACGGAGGTTAAATTCTAAGTACATGAGTTACACCAAGCTCAGTATGTGAGGTACAAGGCAATATGTCAGGGCCTTCTGCCCGGGCATTGGGTTTGAGGAGTGGCTGACTGATCCTCTTTGGAATGAGTTGGGTCAGGCCTGTTTGTCTACAGTTTCCATGAACTTATGGAAGATCTGGGTCCATTAGAAGCCGTGTCCCCAGTTAGCTCTGCAGACCCTGGAGAGTTGAGCACCAAATCCAGCTCTATTACCCTTCCAGGAAGTCTCTGTCCATTCTCCTCATCTGAGAAGCTGAATTTATGCAGGGATTTCCAGTAGTAAGAGGCTTAGCTCTATCTTTATTGGCAGCAGGCTGCATACTTTTGATAAGTTAGTCTCTTGTTGCCACCAGTGGAATGAACAGGGAAATGCACCTATGTACCTGCAAAAGTCTGTAGTGTGTACAGCCTTGAACTTAATGGCTCTGCAGTAGAGGGTGATGGGTCACAAACAGTTTTAATCCATCCACTAATAGACCTAGGTACTATCCTAAACTTTGTAAATTGGCCTAGAGCTTCTGTGGGAAACATTGGTGATTAGCTTTTTCTTGAGGAACCTTTCTTTCATGAACCTGGGGTGACCTATGTAGTGCATTTGATGGAACAAAGTCATTCTACCATCAAATGCCTCTACCAAATAGCTGGTAAGCTGTGACTCCACCATTTATTGGGGCTAACAAATGATAGAGATCTATTCCAGATACTTCTAGCCCAGTAGAAATAATCCTAAAAATATCCAAATCCTGCTCTATTGTTTCAGTTCTCTCTATAGGGCCCCAAGAGGAGATCTAGACATAGCACAATTAAAGACTTCTAAGTACTTCTTTAGGGCTGAGCCCACTCTTTCATTAGGGTTTTAGAAGAGTTGGTTAGTATAGATAAACTTGGTCTGAAGGTCCAAGTGGGACATTCTATGTCCGCGTATCTAAATGTTAGGCTTTTTACATCCACTGATTTGTTGCATGGTATAAGCACTCAAAGCAGCGAGCAGTATAAACAAAGAAAAGAGTGGAGGAGAGAGGAGAAAATGGTTTCCAAGAAAAACATTGAAACAATGTGAGAAAGGGTACCTCAGAGGACAGAGCCAGGAACTGTGGAGAACAATGAACTGGGGATCTTTCCCATCCCCTACCCCCTCTCAGTTTGCTGCCCCTTCCCCTGGGAACAGAACTAAGGTCTAATCAAGAAACATTTCTGGCTCCCATGTCAGGGGAACTTGACTGATTTCCCTAGAGGGATTTTAGAATTGTTAAAGACTAAGTTTCATCTCTTTGAATGGGGATGTTTATTGTGATTTTCCTGTTCCTGTTATACCATTGCATATTCCTATGGGTATGGGGAAGGAATGGGCCAATAATTTGTCTTTTTAGTTCATAGGTCCAATTCACATCTGGACCAGATGTAGATGATGAAATCCTAAATGTGTCTGATACCATGATTATTGGGTGAAGACTTCTGGGTGTCCTTTGTTGGTAATGGAGATGTTTTCCTAGAGGAGGGATGTGAACATGTGGCCAAGGAGGTGGACAGCTGTTGACTGAATTATTGGCCCAAGTTTGTTATGTCTTTCTGCCCTACATCATTATCGTGGCCCTATCATGGGCAGAGTATACTTCCCTGCCTTGTGACCTTGGGCTTGGCCTCTTGCTTTGATCAGTGAAATAGGGCTGAAATGATAGTGTCAATTTTTAGTTAAGGTCTCAGAAGACTTTGAGTGTTTCTTCTGGTCTTCTGTGCTTCTGCCATTGCTTGAGAAGGACATGCCCCAGGAAGCCCTCTGGTTCAGAAAGGATGAAAGACCATGGAGAAGACTCAGACCCGCACACCTGCAGAACAAAGCAGAGATGCCCAGGTGATCTGTAGGTCCATAGACTAAAGGACTGCTGTCGTTAGCCACTGAATTTTGAGGTGGTTTGTTATACAGCATTATTGTGGCAATAGTTAACTGATACACTTGGCTCGTGGGTTCCAGCAACACTTTCATGAATCAGTTGTGGTAGTAGCTTTATGACTGTACCTGCCCCAGGGGATGTTTCTCCTTTGGGTGGTACTACTATCAATATAGTCCTGCCCCCTGGGTTGGACTGAGTCCTAGCCATAGGCCTCTTGCCAAATGACCTTCCCAGCTTTGTCTAGATTTGGCCCAGACTGGCCCTTCAACTGGTGGGGCTCAGCCCATTCCCTGCTCAGCCTATAGTGGTGAGTTTTATTGTGAACTGCCTCAGATAGATTTATCAAGGACGTAGCATCTGTATAGATAGTATAAATAAATGGGGTACCAACACCACCGAACATATCACTAAGGTCATATAAGAGTTTAAGTATTTTTAAACTCTATAATAACCACATGGAGTGGAGATATGCCCATAATGGTGGAATGTCTCATTTGGCAAATTACAGTATACAAAGGTTTCCTCCAGCCTTTTCTTCCTCATTCCTTCCTTAGCATGTTGGTATTATGTGTTACAGGATTTTGAGTTGCAAAAATCTAAGTTTAGGTCCATACTTTATGTACTAACGTGTTTAAGTCATAGAAGCAGTAAATGGAAGGGCCAGAATTTGAGTATTTTTCTGTCTGGTTCCAGATCCCATGCCCATGATTACTGTGTGTATTGTTTAATAATCTGGTTACTTGCTGGGTGGTGAAATGCCCGTTTAGTTTCCTCATATGTGAAATGGGGATGGAACTAAAGGAAAGCATTGTTGTGAGGTGTAAATGAGATATTTTATGTGAAAGTGCTTTGTAAATTGATTGTTTTCCACTTACTCTTTTAGAAGGAAACCGAGTATGTGTTTAAGTATATTGCCGTCAATAATTATGGATAAAATGTAGTTATACATTTGGAATGATCACTTGTTTTACTCTTACTCCATCTACAAGTCATCAATATCAGAATTTCTTGTTTCTCTTTTTAAAAATTAATCTGTGTTGGCAGCATTATGATCTCTCTTTTATTTCTTTTCTCTGATGGGTATGTTAACAGTAATGTCTGTCTTTTAAGGGACATTTCACTGTTGAATTTTAGCAATGGCTTTAAATCACCTTCCTTTCTTCACAGACATTCAGTAAAAGAAGGGAAGGGAAAAAGTCTTAATTTTGGTGGGTAGTGGCAGGGTTCTGTGGGGTGCATCCCAGTACGTGTAGGACTGCCTTTCACGGGAGCCTGTGTCGTGCTTAAGCATCCCTTCCTTCAGCAAGTTGGGATTTGGGCCCTGGATCTATCTATTTTCGCAGTGACACTTGCTTCTTATGATATGCAGTTAAATTGCATACATTACAAATGTTATTAAACAACTCTCTTGCAATTTGCAGAGGGAAAGGAACAGGCAGGAGACAAGTGTGAATGTGGCCATGTCCCTCTCTTCTGGAGCTTACAATGGAGTGATGGAAGAATGTAAACAAATATAGGTGGTCCTCAAAGCAGAAAGTGCATTTGAAAATGGAATGTCTGAAAGCATAAGGGAATTTTTTCCCCAGATAGCTAAGAGTTAGTAATTAGAAAATCCATTAATATAATTCCTTCAGTCTTAGGTGTCCCCTGCCAGAGTTGAGAAACCTGCTCACAGAGTCTGAGGTCAACGACAGTTGTAGACCTAGGCTGCCAACAAGCTATTCATGGAGGAAGTTGAGCAAAAACTAAGACTTCCTTCTCAAGCCCCTCCTTTGGTTCCTCCTGAGTTGCAGAGAGGGCCAATGACAATGACATCTGACCTTTAGAACCCACTAGGTCTTGGCCTGAGGGGATTCATTGTTTCTACTAGCACAATTGGATCAGACCCCAGGTACATCATATGACCACCATTTCCTCTCTCTCCTTCCTGCACAGTTGCCTGACTGCAGTCCCTGTCCCCTGTTCCTTCATGACCTCCATAACTTCCCCTCCTACTGTGGACCAAACCAGGATGTTGGAGGCACAGGAGAAGAGGTTGGTCAGGGACACTCATCTTGGCTGGTGGTGCTAAGTCAGTCAGCAAGCTCTCGGAGCCCCTTCACTGCAGAGGGGGCAGTGCTCTGAATCTTTGGGGTAAGGGGTTGCCAAGCAGCCTCCAGCTCCAGCCCGCAGTCCTCCTTCCACCTCTCCCATCACTCCTGGCCCTGTCTCGGCAGCAGCTGCTCTTAGGTGGTGCTGGAGCTGGAAACTGCCTAATCTGTGGAAGCCCAACTTCTCCCAAGCAAAGGAGTGTTAGGGTGTGAATGTGCGACAATGGGTAGAAGTGCAGATTATTTGGAAATTGGTGTCCAACTTTAGGAGATCATGTGTCAGCTGTTCAGTTGTTAGGTACTAGGGTGAAGGTGTGGAAGAAAGGAGAGAGATTGCTTCTGATGCCGGAACAGCGTCATGGAGACATTTCATTCACCCCTTCATTCAATACCATGGGCCAGGTTTTACCGGTGCTGGTCATGACCTGCACCCCTGCAGAAGTGGTACTGACTTTGGTCAAGCTGCTTTAGCCTCGTGGTGTCTCACTCTCCTTATCTGAAAATTAGGATCATGGTGATGATGATGATGATTATGGTCATAACGACACTAATGTCCTAGAGTTGTGGAGCAGAATAAAATGGGCAGAATAACATGCACAGCACCTAGCAAAGTGTTTCACTGTTTCATATGCACATTTTCTAACTATCATTACTGTTTTTACAGTCTAGTTGGAGAGACCTCTGAAGCAGCACCAGAGTCGGAAGGAAGAAGAGTGGGCCGGCTGGAAAAGATGAAAGCCAAAGGCCCGACAAAGCACCGAGGTGAGAAAAGCAAGAGCAGCAAACCCCTAACCCCTAACCCAAGTAACCAGAGTGCGGGGGGCGGGGGGGGGGGCGGGAAGAATGTTGAGGATTAAGGCTGCACCAGGCAGGTTGGGCTCTCTCAAAGAAAGCCTTGTATACCACTCTAAAGGGGCAGCACCTCATTTGACAGGGAGCCGGGTTGTGCAGTCAGGAGAGCAGTGATCACCGGTAATCTACTGGTTTAAACATCCAAGGGTGCTGGGTACCAAGACTGGCTTGGAATCAGACTATTCTGCGGTGTGCGTGCTTGGAGAAGGGGGTGGGGGCAGCGGGCACACATCACTGTGCCAACCTGTGCCCCTGTGTCTGAGGCAGTCGCGCCCTGATGTTAGCTCAGGTTGTCAGCTTCCACAGCGAGCGCCTTAGGGTTGCCAGCAGGCAGCCAGCGACTGGAAGGTTAGGTGTCTCAGCCAAGTCTTATTAAACTCTCGGCTGCCTGGAAATAATGCACCATAGCCGCTGAGTTTTAAATGGCAGAGGATCTCTGGCTGCCAGAGAGGTTACAGGTAGATGCTTTCATTTGTCCTCTATGAAAGCTTAATATCATTTTCTTCTGTTCGAGTCAACTCACAGACCTCATTACTTCAAGCTCGTCGGGCAGCCAGAGCGGCCTTTTTGATTTTACTGGGCTCTCAGAATCTTGTTGGGGAAGAGCTAATGCATTTTTAACCAGCTCCAGCAATTTAAAGCTCTTGGGTGCTGTAGCATATTAATCAGTTGTTGGTAACTCTCTTAGAGAGGCATCCGTGTGGAGAGGGATTTCCGCTATTGCAGAGTGAGCTCCAGGAAGTAGGGGCTACGTGTCCTCCTCCCCTTTGCAACCCACCCAGGCCATGCATAGCACAGTGCCATCCGCCGGCTGGAGCATCACTTCTATTTTTGTATTGATTTAAATTTTTCTGCCAATCTACCCTATTCAAAAATGTTTTCTGAAAAGTTCTATACTCAAACACTATTCCTTTGAACCTAAGGTAGTGGTTGTAGTAAGCAGGCACTTTTGAAAACACATATGGATTATCAATCACAAAATTGTTTACGTTGCTTTTTCTCTTTACTATCTACTGTGAACATATTTTATGTCATAAAATATTGTTCTACGGCCTGATTCTTAATAATTGCTTAGTATTTTATTATATTTACATTTATACAATGAAATACTCTCTTGACTGTTTTCATAATTATAAACCACTTGGCCATGAACATCCTTATCACTCCATCTTCATGCACACTCATTTTTTTCAAGTCATTCCCAGAAGAGAAATTATAAATCAGAGCACTACACAGTAGTAAGGCTTTCTATGTCCATCATATATTATCTTTCACCAGAGCTGTATGAGAGTGTCTATTTCTCTGCCACTGTGGTTTGGTTTCTACTTGAATTTCATGTTACTTATAACAATGCATTGGGTTAATCTCCGTCTTAAAGAACATTGGCTAAATAACTATAAGAGATGGTAGTTCTTTTCCTTAATTCCCTAGAGGGGATGAAAGTTAGCATTAACATAGGCCATAGACTTGGGCCCCAAAGTGACTGAGATAAGAATAATAAATCAGGCAATGGCAGGGAAAGAGAAATGTTAAAAGAAACTGGTCACTTGACTTAGAATAAATGTCCTTTTGGTCAGTCATTGTTGCGATGAATACTAGTGGAGTCATTGGGGTGGAAAATGTTTTGGTGGACAGATAAACTTAAAAATCTAGAAAGCTACATTGCAATTTGGGCAGGGAAATAGAGGTGCTATAGAGAGTAAGATCAGTTTCTACTGATTCTTGTTAATAAGGTAGTCATGTGGCTTTCCTTCATGTATTATATTCCTGATCGGTGAATTTTTTGATGTTATAATACTTAGCTGATTATTTCCAAAATCTTGTATTAAATTGAAGTTGCTTATAATGAGAGCATAAAGACTATTTTATTTTCTATCCACATATGTAATTATTTTGTATACTGTAATTTCTATTGTGAATGCCCGCAGGAAAACTGGCTTTGATGATGGTTCTTGCCTCCCTCCCCCTGCACAAAGTATTTAAATTTATTCAAAACTATTATTGCTCCAAATTTTTGACCTTATACACAATGAGTACCTCCTTGCCAGAGTCTGGGCTTTATTCGTAATCCCTAGACCTAGCAAGCAAGCAAGGGCCTAATAAATATTCTTTATAAATATTGATTTAATTAATAAATATTTGCTGAACAAATGAATGAATGAAATTTATGTTATAAAAATATCTGGACCAAACACCCTTGCCCAAATAAGGATTAAGTTTGCCATCTAACTTAGCCTTTCCAATTATATGAGTCCAAGTTCTCAAACCGATTGAACCTTGAATGTTTTCACAACACTTAATTATGCATGGGCATGTGTGCCTTGTTACTTTTTCATGTGTGTGGTAGCCAGTCTCCAAGATGATTCTCACCATCTGGTATTCACACTCTTGTGTGGTTCCTCTCTACATCAAGTAGGGCTCATCTGTGTAACCATTAAGGTATCACAAACATGACAAAATGTGGTGTCCAAGACTAAGTCATAAAAGGCTTATGACTTTTGTGTCTTCTACTTTGCTCTCTTTTGGGTCACTCAACTAGAAGAATTCAGCTGCATGTCATGAGGATGCTTAAGCAACCTATAGAACGGTTCATGTATGAGAACCTGAAGCCTTCTGCCAACAGCCAGCACTGACCTGAGAGCCGTGTGAGTGAGCTCCTCTGGAAGTGATCCTCCAGCACCAGTCAAGCCTTCAGATGACCACAACCCAGGTTGGCATCTTGACTACAACCTAATGACACTCTGAGCCAGAACTACTCAGATAAGCCACTCCTCGATTCCTGACCCATAGAAACTGTGTGTGATAATACATGTTCATTGTTTTAAGCTACTAATGTTTCGGGGTAATTTGTTACACAGCATTAGATAGCTAATATAATGTGTGACAGGCTTGTCTCACCAAATAGATTATAAGCGTCTTGAAGAAAAGAACCATATCTTTCATTTCTCACAGTGACTTTCATGGTACTGAGTTAATCAAAATAAATGATGTTAATGCTTCCCAATTGCCTTTTACTCAAGTCTACAAATATTTATTTAATGCCCACCAGACACACTTCTAGGAGATAAGGGAAGCAGTAAACAAAAAGGAGCAAAGTCCATAATAGTGAACAAGACACATAGTAATTTAAAATATAGATATGGGTGAGGTGAATGATGATACAAAGCTAAGAAGAAACATAAAACAAAGATGGAAGATGCTGTTTATGTATTTGATACAGGGTGTCAGGAAGGCTTTCTCTGATAAGACATTTGAGCAGAGAGCTGTGCATGTGTCTGGGAAAGAGCATCTAGGCAGAGGGAACTGCAAGTTCAAAGGCCACGAGACTGGAAAAGTATGGCACATTCAACAAAGCCAGTATGGCTATGGCTGAGTTCACTGCTTGTCACAGATTTCACTAGTGAATTCACTAAGTGTCTCACAATTTTACATTTAAATCTCCCTTGGTGACTTGGACCCCCCTTTCCCTTGTTTTCTGAATTTGCACAGGGTTCCAGATATTGGTCTATTTTAAACAGACCTGTTTATGTAAATGAGTCATTGTATAAACATATAAACATGGCTAATGAGTCAAAATTGGCTGATATTTGTAGCTGGAATGAAGAATTAGAAAATTCACTGATTGCAATCTTCCTTTCATTACTTTTGCCACTTGAAGCTCCCTGACTTCATTAAACCATCAGTGCCCACCAATAAATTATATAGCTTTAGTACTAACTCAGATATGCCTGAATGTTTCTGACATGGCAGGAAATAATCAGGCTCAATCAATATATGTTTATCAAGACATAAGGTCTCAAATCAATGAGTAATTAGCTCTCCCAATAGTGGAACAAATAAAATTCTGTTTCCTAACTGTTCTGTCATTCTGTCCTGTAGATTTCACCTCTTTTCCCCCTCTTGCTGAAAGAAATACATGTCACAATGAATCGAGTGATAACTGAATAATGAGTTCTGCCTTGATTATAGCATGTTGCCGATCATAAGTAAATGAGACCGTGTTTGCATTTCATAGGCATCTGAATTTTTTAATCTTGCATGCCACCTCAGGTAAAGCAGTTTATCCTTACTTTAATAAGTAAAGGCCCCTCTGAGAGGCACAAAACAGAACGAAAGCTTACATTTAACATTGTAAACTATCATGTGCACAAGGGCTCCCGCATGGTTCTCCCATGGCAGCAGCTGGTGTTCCCTTTATAAAGCTGAGTGGTTTTCTTTCTTGCTTGCTCCCTTTTATGAACATAATCTTGGCAAATTAATGAATAGCTTTATTTGTGCTTTAATTCTGAAGAGTAGATTTCATAAAGAGGGAGACATGGGGGGAATGGGGAGTAGGGTAGCTAGAATGAATCAGAGAGCAAAACTAGAAAGAGAGAGACACATACATTGAGATGCCAAGACAGAAAAAGCCTGTAGTGTGTGTGTGTGCATGTGTGCGCACATGTGTGTGTAGGGGAAGAGACCGGAGACATCACCACTGAGGTACAACCAGAAAGGAGAAAGGACAACTATTTAAAGACTAGCATTTGTTTATGGGAGGGGAGAAGAGTACCTTATTAAAAAAAAAAAAAACAACTAAAAAACTTATTATTGTATGTATTTTTCTTAAATAAAAGTAAGAGGCCTTTTGCCAGGCCAGTGTACCTAGTGTTTGAGCATTGACCCATGAACCAGGAGATCGCGGTTCGATTCCTGGTCAGGGCACATGCCTGGGGTTTCAGGCTCGATCCCCAGCAGGGGGCGGGCAAGAGGCAGCCGATCAATGAGTCTCTCATCATTGATATTTCTATCTCTCTCTCTCCCTCTCCCTTTCTCTCTCTGAAGTCAATAAAGACATATATATATATATTTTAAAAAGAGGCCTTTTAAATTGAGGCAAATTATTAGAAATAACTAAAAAGAAATAAACCTAATTAATAGTTTACCTGAAAAACTACTGTACATTTTTATCAAAGCATATTAATTTAAAATATTTGAGGACCAGACATGTATATTATCATTTATAATTATTTTTTTCAGCTCTAAATGCCTTTACTATAAGGCATAGGTTAAGAAAACAGTAAGTTCTTTAAATATCTACAGAATTTTTATTTATCAGCCAAGTCATGCATAGGCAAATGTATTTTTAAAAAATCTTTTTTTTGATGCACATTTAATTAATATGAAGTATTTAAAACATAAAGACACTTGGGTATAATAATCATTTACCAAAAAAGTTTAACTTTGATAGAAAACCAGCAAATGAATTTGCAAAATGTAAATAAATTTCTATCTTCCTTACAAATTATTTTTCAAGAACTGTAATGCTGATGACCTTATAAATTTGGCATAAAGGTAAATGCATGCTGAAGTCCATTCATGTTAAACTGCACAATCCTTAAAGATATTTGATTTAAGGACATTAAAACAACTTTTTCCAGATTGACAGAACCTCAAAATTTTGGTTCTCTAAGTAGCAAGAACTTAAAATATTCATTCCCCAGAGAAATTATTATCTACCAACATTAATTTTAAGAGAATTCAGGGGTAATTTTATTGAAGAGAAAAATCTCAACAATCCTTCAGATGTTTAAAGTAAACAAAATAAAACAACAAACAAACAAACCAGTAAATCCTCATAAATGTTCCCTCTCGAGGACTTCTTTCTTTCGGAAATTCTGTACTTCAAGGGAAAGTTAGTCCTTGTGTTTCTGATTCACTTATGTATCTCAGAGCCATTTCAAACACAAGCACATTGTATGAATCTTTTTATAAGCTTTTTCAAAGATATTTTGATGTGAACTAGAAAGTCATGTTTTGTTGGCACTAAGTGGGATCCCACTTCTGGGACTATATCCTAAGAAACCTGAAACACTAATTTGAAAGAATATATTCACCCCTGTGTTCATAACAGCGTTATTTACAATAGCCAAGATCTGGAAACAGCCCAAGTGCCCATCTACTTCACAAGTACACCTTTGCATTTAGTGCTCGGCAGCCAGTCACAGAGCAGCTTGGTGTGGGGGCTGATTGTTGCCTGAAGTGGAACTGCCCAGACGGCTCACTCCCCAGCTGCTGATGGGCTTTCCCAGCGGCCTTCGGGACTGTCCATGGTCTGAAATGGGGCACCAGTGCCTTTCCCCACCCATCTTGGTGGAGCAGTGATAGGAGGAAATTACTTTTGGAACCTGCATTCTTTGTCTGCCTTGACTTTCACCAAGTTTTCAACTTTGTGGGGATTTATGGTTATTATGAAGTCAAACTAAACTTAAGAACACTGCTATCAAACAGAAAACATGTGGGACCAAGTAAAGATTGGAAAGTTGTAGATGAGGCCACCTCCTTGCTGCGCCTTCGCATGTGAGTGAAAGCAAAGCACTCTGGGTGTATCTACAACACACAGTGCCCGCTTCAATCTGTTCCACATGGTACTTTATAGACAGAAACTGCTTGTTTAGCAAATTGGTTAGTGTGTCTTTGTCTTAGATGACAAGGTTGAAATATTACTCCTTAGGGCATGTTTTATTCATGTGTTTTTAAGTGAAAAGTTATGTGCTCCCAAAACAGGAGGTGGGATAGGAAGAAGCCATTGCAGAAAAAGTAGTGTAGCTTTTCAAGAGCTGTGGCTGAACGGCTTAAGGAGGTTAGTCTATGTGTTTGCTTCCCATTTGTAGGATAGATAAAAATCTGGTATAAACAAACTTTCATTTATAATTTTGTGCACTTTTGAATTGTTTGGGTTTTTTTTTTTTTTTAAACTATGTCCTTAAATTTTTTAAATTAACTGTCAACATTTCTTTTGGTTGCAAAGGTATTATTGGAAACAAACTGAGTTAAAGTGCAAAGGCAGTGAATTCAAAGTTATACATATTCATTTATTCTTATAAAAAAGGAAGTGTTATTACTTAAGTGGCCAAGGGGTCAAAATCAATTCTACATTTTATAAAGAGAAGATGATCTCCAAAAATATAGAGTGGTATGTTTTACCCCATACCAGAAACAAGACCTCATAGTACCATGTAGGGAAAGAATGAAGAGGTAAGCCTAGGTAAACCTCTTTCTGCAAGGAAAATCTTTGTAGCTATTAAGTTCTTGGAAAGAGGGAACAAAATAAAATTAGTATCCCTATTTCACAGGACTTGGTGAAAGTCATTTACTTGGATTTTTAGAGGTTGTGATAGGCTTTTAAGTGAAGCATGACCAAGCCCACAGAACCAGTGGGACAGGGCTCCAGTCCTCACAAGCTGAGTGTAGCATACGGAACACAGAACAGCTGCCTGTCTGGGTAGAAAAGACCAGGGCCCGGCTTGTCCGAGGAAGCAACCTTTTATAAGAGACGTAGGTGCCCAGTGATCACACTTTGCCATGATACTTTGATGATACATTTCCATGTTTAGGGGAGAAAATGGGTTATGAGGAATTCTGGGAATGGACGAACAACAGCAGAGGTGATGACAGCATTTTGTTCTTATTATCATTTACTTTTCTTGGTTACTGACATTGTATTTGGAACTGAATGAGACATTTAATAACCAGCAGTGCAAGGAGATACAGGTTGAAGTAGGAATTGCTCACTGTGTACGACCTGAAAAGGTGGCCCACCTGGGGCAGCCAACTTTGGGGAGGTTTTCTGGTCCCTTGAACACAGAGACATTTATGTTCCCTGTGATTCTACTGCATCCTCTGTGGCTATTTGTCCTCATGAATTTGGAACTGATAACAGAGCAGAATTTAGGAGTTGCCACAGGTTAATGTGAAGAGGTCCATAAACTTGAATGCTGAGGCTCCAGGCTCTGCCTAGGTCCTGTGTATCAGTTAGCTATTGCTGTGTAACAAATTACCTCCAAACTCAGTGGCTACATCATGTATTCATATAATGTACACATATATGGGTTGTTTGACCTCTGCTAGGCTCACTCATGCATCTTAGGGTTGGTTGGGGGCTCTGATCTTGGCTGTGACAGTTCTACTTCTTGTTCCCCGTACCTGTCCCATACACCACTGCTTTTCCCCACCTCACAAGTATCCGGTAGGAAGCACATTTGAGATTGCTGTTTTCCCAGTTCAGCCCATAAGCACAGCCAAAGGAGCAAGCTCTACAATGACCTGGATTAAGATACAGTTCTCATGGCCGTGGCACTGCATAGTGGAGGCAAAAGACAATGAACCCAACTCTGATGTATTTATACAGGCAGTCCACTGAGACAGGAGGAGCATCGGGTCTCCTATAACCCAGGCTGTCTCCAAACACATGCTTGGAGTTCAGTTTTTATTCAAATCTCCCAACTCTTCCTTTAACTCCCCCCAAGTTTCTGCCTGTTATCTTCCTTGGGGAAGTCCATACCCCACCCCCTGGACATTCCAGAAATGCTGTCTACTTTCATTTCCAAATTAGTCTTTGACATCCACCTCCTCGTATCACCACATCATTAAAATATAGGGGGTGGTTTGCTGTCCTGGGACATTTTCTTTGGTGGTGGCTTCCCCACAGCAGATCACAATGGAATATACCTAGTCAAAACCAACTTTATCTGCCCAGAAAAGTGGGGACCTTTTTCTAATTAACACACAGGTGGCACGTAAATCAACAGTAGCCCTGGCTTCCTTAATTCTTCTTTGATGATAATCTTAATGGTGGGTGATTTTCTTCCAAGTTAGGTCAAACCATAGATGCCTTTATGGTTCAAATTATTCAAAGAACCAACTACTATAACTTGTAGCCTTTTTTTTCTTTCTAACTCTCCATTTATTTTGGTGCAAACCTATTTTCCCTCACAATGTTAACTCTACTCCTTTTTCAAGTACTACTTGAATTTGAACATGCTAATATATTTTATCTTCAGTTTTACTGTCCATCTCTAGCTGAGACTACTATGCAAAAGACCTTAAATAATACATTAGTCTAAGAAATAGTCCAAAGAAACACCGAGATTGCTTAATCAACATGGCAGCTCTATCTGCAAAAGTTAAAAAAAAAAAAGCCAAAGTAGTCTTGGCTTTATTAGCAGCATCAGGCAATTACCGAATCTGCTGCAATAAATGGCCAAGGTTATGGCCCCCATAAAGTTTAATTTGCATTCTGAATATCGGGTTGTCTTCACTGAGAATGCAAAGCAAGCGCTGCAGGATGTGAGCAGTTCAATTACAGCGCATTTCAGGATTTCTTTGGTTCAGGCAAAGGCACACTTGCTGGTGTGTGGTCAGCCTCAACCTTTGTCTCTTCGGCAGGACATACGGAGCATCGAAACAGATGGTCCTTCTGGGCTACCCTTGGAGGAGACAGAGTCACCAGATGGTCTGATGTAAATTGTGACTGGGCTGCACTGCTAGCCAATCAGATTATCTGGGTCATTTTGGGGCTTAAGGTAGATGGCCAGAAGATTGATTAGGTTGCCATGATTGGAACCTGCTGGTAAGAAGATGCACATGATTTAGCCAGTTGAGCCAAATGTGTGTCATTCCAAGATGCCCAAGTGAGAACCTAAGCTGGCATTGTGCAGAGACTCTGCAATTAGAGGAGACTCTTATTGCTGGGGAGCTAAAACCTATAGGTGATTATATTCCAGGTCAATAAAATGTATAGGAATCAGGCTACTTACTACCTGGGAAATAGTTCTGAGCCCTTAAAACTTTCACACAGCTTCCCCACACTTACCTTGCGCATCAGTGGACAAAGAGGGGAGGCCGGGGCTTTGACTAACGTTAAACTTCTCTGCTTGATCACTTGAGTTTTCTGCTCCTTTTCCGCGTTCCTGGGCACCATCCACATGTCAGGGTTTCCAAGGAACCAATGTGGGAGCCACCCACTGGCAGTTTTCCAGTTTGTAGAACTAGGCTGTCCTTCCACAATGTCTGCCTGCTGCACATCCAGCTGCTCTGTCATGGCCACCATTTTATTATCAGTGGACATCAAACTTAGGAAATCCTAAGGAATTCTTTTTGGTGAAGTTAGGTGGAATTTTAGGACACCAGGATAGAGCAAGAATGAGAGAGAGAGACTGGCCAGAAGTATTTCACCATCCTTTATTCCTTAAAAATGCAGTGTGCCAAGCCACACTCAAGCATGACCCCAATAGAAGGTGAGCATCCTCAGTGGTCCAATGCTCTAGAACCTTGAGACTGGCTTGGTTCACTCAATGTAGCATGTAAGGTGGGTTGGGGGGGGAAAGGAGAGACGAATAGAAGACATTGGTGCTCCCTCCCTGAGGCTGAGGCTCTGAGCACCGTGGTTGACCACTCCAAGACCAGAACTGTCCTGGTCCCTTTTGTTGCATTACTGAGAGTAGCAACAGGGGACCAGCTGTGACCTCAAAACAGAGCTCCCTCATCTCACTTGAGACTTGATTAACAAGGATTTATAATTTTTCTCTTTAGTTCTTTAATAAGTGAGTTAACATAATATTTTTAAAAAGAGAGATTTTGGCCAGTAATTTTAATTGTAGATGTCTTATGCAATAAGACAGAGTACACACACTTCAGCAAATAAACAAAAATGCTCATATAAATGAATGTCTGAAGCACAATAAGCAATTTAAAATTAATACTACAGAATCACTAATTATATAATCACTAAATAACATAGGAAGGAGAAAATAAAAGTCATCCATAACCCCTACTTGGGTCCTGGTGTATCCCCTTCTAGTCATTTTTCTGTGTGTGACCATTTTATAAAAATTTTCTCATTGGAATACTAGCACACACCATAACATATGGTTTCCCACTTAACATTACTTGAGAATCTCTCCCTCATATCATTCAGTAGTTTTAAAAACAACACAGTGTAATGGCTGCACTATAGCCTATGTAGACTCTTCCTATTGTTTAATTGTTTATAACAGGGAACATAGTTTATGCTCATGAATAATATTGAATGAATGTCTATTTATATAAACGAGTAAATATCTGTCTTTCAGTTAACTTTTCGGTTGTTTGATTAAAGGATTCTAACTAAACTTAAATGGCAGGGATAGAAGCCAGCGGGGCGACAGCGGTGAGAAACAGGCCCGGAGGTGCCGCAGGCCAGCGGTGTTGCAGTGCTTCTGACATGTATCCTTTCCTCCTGGTCCCTAGACCTCTCTCACCATTCTCTTTGGTTCACTTCTATACACCACCTTGTTTTTGATGATTTAGTCAGCAAACCAGAGCGGTCTTGCCCTCAGTACCAGAGCCAGCTGAAAGTGTGTCTCTGGAAAAGGTGTTCTGCCTCAGGTATGAGGAGAGTAATTCAGGGATGCTTAGGGCCTTTGAAAGGAATCAGAAAGTCCTTGAGGGCAAGGACATTTCCTTCTCGAAGGATCCGCAGCACATAGCACGGTTCCTGGTGCATGGGCAACATTTAATAATAATTGTTCAATGAGTAAGTGAATCAATTGTTTTATCTGTAGAGATTCCAACAAATTATATTTCTCTGTTTTGGCCTGTATCTTGGACACTCCGAGACTAACTTGGCCACCACGTTGGTTTTGTGGAGCTGAAAGCTAAATGGCAGCATGGAGTGACAATCAGAAAGTGGGAGCTTTCATTAGAAGGCTTGAATTCTAGTCCCCTACCAGCTCAGTGACCTTGAAAGCTTAACTTCTATGAACCTTCATTTCCTCCTCTGTAGAACAGGGGTTTAACTTTTGACTTATCCACATCCTGGAGTTTTGGGTTTTTTTAATTTTTTTTATGAAGTTTGAATGAGGTAGGTCTGTGATAACACTTTGTAAAACTTATTTATTTTTAAATTTTATTTATTTTTACTGTTATTTTTTACTCCTCACCAGAGGACATGTTCATTGACTTTAGAGAGAGGAAGGGAGAGAGAAACATCGATGTGAAAGAGAAGCATTGCCCAATTGCCTCTTATCCCCCAACCAGGGACTGAACCTACAACGTAGGTATGTGGCCTGGCCAGGAATTGAACCCACAGCCCTTTGGTGTATGGAACAATGCTCCAACCAATTGAGCCACACCGGCCAGGCAACGCTTTGTAAAATTAAGATACCAGAAGTTTTTATTGTCATTGTAATACACAGTCAATGATCCTTGTTAGAATGAGCAAGGACCATGTATTTCCTCCCACTGTAGAACTCTAGCTTTCAGAGTCATGGTAACGTGTGTTTATATTACTCCTGGAAAAGATATTTTAGCTACATTGAGCTTATCCATTGATCCTCTTTATGTTTCTTCATCTAAAAAAAATCTAGTTCACAGGGTTCTGCTAAGGAATAGCTAATGAATTACAGATGCTGTAAATGTCAAGCAATGACAACAGGCTTCTCTCAGGGGTCTGGTATCATTGAATTCCTTCATATCGGTCTCTCCCACTTCCTTTTCAACTTGGCATTTAATGCCACACCTGATGACACCCAGTCTCATCTTCAGAGAGTGGTGTAACAGAAGTTAGCACTTTTGTCATTATCCATTGAGCTGATTTTGAGATTCCTAAGGGGGCTGAAAGCAAGATCATCTGGATGCAGTCATAGCAGATATTTCAGCTGAAACATGCTCTTCTGAACTGGCTAATGTGTCCACATCCACATCTGCATTGAAATTCATCATCTGTGCCTGCATTTCCCCCTTCATTGTTTTTTTTTTTTTGGGTGGGATGGGGTGGCAGGCATGGTGCAAATGCAGGGCTTTCAGTTATGAGACTTCCAAGTTGTAAGCAGTATTTCTGCAGTATATATTTCCACTCCTTTGCCCCAATTATTTCACTTTACTCATATCCTATCCATCTTTCAAGGCTCATTTCTTTCGTCTCTTCTCCCCTGAACCTCTTCTCTCCTTCCCTCCAGTAAGAGAGTGATGGAAACCTGAGATTAGAAGGGACCTGAAGGATTCTCTAGCCTCAAACAACCTACATTACTTAAATTTGGGCCAACTAACCTCTGCTTGAACGAACTATTACATCATGTCTATTAGAGTCAATAAAAATGGTCCTAATTATCTTACAACTTAGTTTCACTCCCCAGTGAAACAGTCATGGGTTGTTCCTTCTTGATCTTTTTTAAGCCTTAACATACTGCTAACTATTTGTATTGGTTTAGGATTGCTTTGGGCTTCAGAAAATTGGAAGCAGTTAAAAAAACAGGGCCCTATATTCTCCCATGACAAGAGGTCTTAGAGATGGGCCATTGCTCTTGTTGGTTCAGTGGGTGAATGATGTTGGGGCCAACAAAATCTTTCCTACAGATGTTTTTGCTGCAGTAAATGTCAAGTGGCACCATGATCACACTCAAGGTAGGAAGATGGCAGTAGCGTCTATAACTTTTTATTAGGAGAACAGCTTCTCCAGAAAATTTCCATTGGCTTTTTGCTGCATCTCATTGGCTAAAGTGATAATGCCACCACCTTGTAGCTGCATAATTGACTGGAAAAGCTGAAAATGGGATTGTCATGTTTGGCATATCCCAATAATAATCCATCTCCTGGGGCTTGGCTTCCTGCCTCTCCCCAAAGTCTTAGGGTTCCCGTAGCCAGGGAGAAAGGGAGGGTGGATGTTAGGAGGGCTACTGTCCTAGGCTGTGCTCCTCCAGAAGCTGATCATGAGACAAGGTTATAAGCAAAAGGGTTTTCTTAAGAGGTGATCCCAGGAAGCATTAGCAGGAAAATAGAAAAGTGAGAAAAGGAATGGAAGGATGTCAGTGCAGTGTGTATTAATGAGCAGGTTAGCGATACAGGCAAGTGGGGCTCAGTCCTACTCAAGCCCTCTCTGAGACAGCCTGGAACATGCCTCAGAGCTCCCCGACCTGGGAGGCAAAGTTGGGAGCTCCTCCCAGGGACAGTAACTGCCTAGCGCCTCCAGCCTACCTACCCCTGTAGGAAGTAAGCATCTCCCTCAAGCAGAGTCTCAGATGCTGGTAATGAGAAGCCACCCACTGCCTGGGAATGGGCACCAGGATTATGTACAGGGTCTGCTAAACGACCGGCAGTGCCTGGCACAGCACTTACGAGGTGCTCAATAAATACGTTAATTCAGTGAACATTTGTTGAGTATCTACTACTTACCAAGTAATGTGTAAGATAAATTTACTAATTGATTTGTCCTTAGACTTTCTTGATATAAACAAAGACAAAACAATGGGTATTAGTACTCAAATCTTGGTAAATTGTAAAATGCACTTTCCCGGAGGCTGTGACCTTTCCCTCTTCTCTATTCATTATTGGCTTGTAAACTTCTTGTTCCTATCAAAGGAATCGGTCAGTCCTAGAACATCCTGTCGCTGTACTAGTGCAGTTCTTAGGAAACAAGCTGTTTTATTTAATGAGATGCTTAGTGCTTCAGAGCTCTACTTTGTCCTTAAGAGCAGACAGTTTCTTAAATAGCCCATTAGTTGCTTGAAAGAATGAATGCCTCTCTTTTCTCATTCTAGAGTGGTGATTTACTGCCATGAGCTATCTGGCATTATAACCATCATTGTTCTTTGCTTAATAATAAAAATCAGAAAGTGACTGTCATAAGTACAGGTCTTGGCTTCAGTCCTCCCTGAACTATTCTTAGGTACCCACTATAGCAGGGAGAATATAATCAACCTACCATTTGAGGCTAGCTTTGCTCCAGTGTCCTCTCCAGCCTAATGAGTTGAGTCTGATGCTGGTGCCATGACTATTTTACTTTCTAGTGCCGTTGCTTCCCTCTTGTCTGCCTTCACCATCCTGCTCTCATTAACCACCGACTCAGTGGGCACTGTGACTCTCTAGCATCTCTCCTACTCCTCTCCTGTTGTGGAAGGCATGTGGTTTGGTGGGGTTGACTCCCCCTCCCACCCCGATCCAGGAACAGGACTGGGTTGGTTTACATCAATCAGGTTATCATATTTTGTTGGCCATGGTGATTAATTCATGGGAGGGTATGTGGCATAATTTAGTCTAATAAGTGTGGACAAAGACGATACAACAAAGAAAGATCTAAGGAAATAGTAGTGGAATAAAGTCAAAGCCCAGTTCAATCTGTGCCAGAAACTATATCATTTCTAAACATTTTATTGCCACAGACCAATAAATGAAAATCCCTTTGTTGTTCAAATAGTTTCAGTTGTTGTTTTGTTACTTATGGCCCAAAACATCTTCACTGAAGCAGCTTACACTTCCTTTCTGGTTGCACTATTGAATTGACCCTTTCTTTTGCTCCTAATCCCATTTTAGTTTCACTAGATACCAACTCTCGATTCTAGTCATCTAACACCCACGGCCCAGCCTGACAGTATCTTCTCAAAATGTGGCCAATACTTGGCATAAAAGAGCTAGTCATCCAGCTTACTAAGACCTTCTGAGGCATTGGAAATTACTAGAAAACCTGATGATAACGTCCTGTAATAGTGAGTGTCTTTCAGTCATATGCTCCAAAATGAGTGCCTTGTTCTAAATATATATACAAACTTTGAGCCAAGAAAATGTTGAAGGTAAGCTTAGTTCTGAAATTGGTGTTCAGGGTTGTTCTTACTCTCACTGCAAACCAAATCCATTTATTCATAATGGTGAGTGATTAGCTATGGAACCTAGGAAGTGTGATTTTCAGCAAATTATATTTAGTGTAGCTCACCTTGCATTGATCTCTGAGGGAGAACTCAATTCCATTCAAAAGATCTAGTCAAATGCAAATCTCTGCCTTTGGTACAACAGCTATTCTTCAACGCACTCCAAAGAGTATGAGAGGAAAGAGCCTCACCTGACACATGAGAGTTATAGTAGTATGTGAGGAGGGTGTTCATCATGGGAAGGGCTTTAGAACTGGAGTAGGTCAATCAAGGAGGTTAGGGAGCATATTCATTTGGATATCCTTAAAAACAGAACCAATAGATTCTCATTAGCTGGACATGCTTAAGTGAAGTGTTGCTTAAAGACAATGTGAAATATAGTCTGTGGATGCTGGATGTTTGACACAGAGAAGTACATCCTTAATTTCATGACAAAGACTCAAGGGAACCTCCAGAATGAGGAGCTCTGTAAACATAGAAGCAAACATTTGCAGCATGTTGAAGCTATGGGTTTCTTTCTTTTTGTATCCTCAACAATAATTTCACAGAATTTGTTGGCCTCTGATTTTCCAATGTACAGTGGATAGAAAATAGGTCACCTTTGGTTGAAATCTGACAACTACATTGCACCGTCGTTTGAAACATCGTTTGGTTTCTCACACGTGGTCAGAGGATATTTCTAGTTTGCTCAGTGTTCTTGGAACTCTTAATTTAGAAGCAGTAGGGGCATCCAGTGGCTCACCCAGTCCTGTTGGTGAGGCTTTCGCATTCTGATTTAAAATCCAGTTTTCTGTCCTGTTCTGTGGCGGCTGACTCAGTCGCTTATTCCTTGCGTTGGCTGAGGATACGGTGAACTCGTTGGTTTCCTTGCTCTCTAGTCTCATTCTCCACCGTGCTGTCATAGAAATCTCCTATCTCTTCTTTCCAACTTGAAATACCACCATTGTTCCTCCATAGTACGCATGGTCTGCCACCTGGACTCCTTCCCGATCTGGATCCAGCCAACCTTTGCATCGACCTCTCATTTCCCCTTCACACACCTTTCCCCGCGTTGTGCCATGTTACTCTTGTCCTTGTTCCTCTGTACTTGTTGCTCTCTCTAGCTTCAACAGCACACTCCCTCCCTTTTAGTCTTCCTGTCGACGTCGCCTCGTCCATCCAGATTCAGCCCCGCCATTGCCTCCTCCCAGATCCATCAGACTGAGTTAGATTCCCCACGGGAATAACCACAATAACCTTGTGCAGTCAGTCTTCTGCTCTCCTCCGAGGGCTAGATCTGTGTCTCGAATTTCTGTATTTCTTAGGGCCTTGCACGGGTCCTCAGGAAGGGTTGGTGAAATGAATGGATGAGTCAATGAGGTAAATGTTACGCTTTATTTTCCCTTAGAGAAGTCAGTGAGTCAGACTCATTGTACACAGGCTCATTAGACTCAAGTTCCTCATACACAGGCTCATTATGCCCTTCAAAGAAGACCGTAGGTGGCCCTGTTTGGGTTTTTTAAATCAAAATCTAGACTTCTGACTTCCTGTAATACACAAAAAGCTGGTCCCCATGGAGTTCCACCATTCAAGCATACAGAAGGAAGACCAGGTCCCTAGAGCTTGCCCTTCCCCCAGCGGCAGGTTACCTAACTTGATACGGTTACGATGACTGTGGAGTTTGGGAAAGGCAGGCAGTGGCTGCACATTGAGGAACAAGTATGCTTTTTCAGTGTGTCCGTATAGACCCAGGCTAGAATCCTATGAGATGAAAAGATTTCAAGGGATCTTTTTAAGAATGGATCCTTTAGCATTTTAAATTAAAATGGACTCTAATAATATATAATGCATATTTATAAATGTCATAAGTAAGTGTTTAAGGTAATTTTACCATTTAATCTCCACAACAAAGGTGTAGGAACTGTTATTATACCTGTTTTACAGATGGGAAAATTGAGGTTTAGAGAAATTCAATAATTTAGATAACTTTCCAAAGTCACACACTTACTGATGCTGGAGTTAGGATTTGAAGTCATGCTGTCAGACATCAGGAACTTGTACTGTTAATGAACCGCCTCTGTGAAGCTCAGCCACCAGGGAAAGCAGCATGTGCAGCTTTTTGGTTCTTTTTATTGATACTGTGTCAACAAAAGCATAGGAAGTTTTAACTATGTAAACAAGCTAGCAAGCTAGGAAGCATCAAATATTTAAAACTAAGAATTCTGAAATATAAGTAAATATGTAGGGGAAATAGAATTCTATCTGCACAAGGCAGGGGATATTACTCACAATGTAATGATGAAAAAACTGAGATTAGAGAAAGAATTGGGCTGAGGTGGCCAAGGTGATAGAGTGGCTGAGTAAGATTTGAGTAAAAGCTGTCTCACTCTGAAATCCTCATTGGGCTCTATTGTTGGGCACTGCTAAGGCCCTTAAACTTGTCATAGAACCATGAAGCAGTAAGCTTAGTGCCAGAAACCCTGCTTATGACTAGCAGACAAGGTTAGGTTAATGATTTTTACCACTCAAAGTCAACTGCTCTGGTATTAAAATGAACTAAAGTCCACATGAGCTATCATCTCATATCCATTAGGATGGCCACCATCAGTAAGACAGAAAATAGCAGGTGTTGACACGGATGTGGAGCAATTAGAACCCTGGTGGAAGGTAAAACAGTGCAGCCACATTGGAGAGCAATCTGGTGGGTCTTCCAAAAATTTAGAATAGAATTACTATGTGATCCAGCAATTCCACTTCTGGTACATGCCACAAAGAATCAACATCAGGGACTTAAAGAGATGTTTGTGTACCCATGTTCCTAGCAATGTTATTCACAATAGCTAAGGGTCCATCTGCAGATGAATAGATAAGCAAAATCCAGTATATTCATATGATGGAATATTATTTATTCTTTAAGTGGAAGAAAATTTGGCATATGCTACAACATGGATGCACCTTGAGGACATTAAGCGAAATTAACCAGTTACAAAACAACAACAACAAATAATGCACGATTCCACTTGCATGAGGTACCTAGAATAATCAAATTTATAGACAGAAAGTAGAATGGTAGTTGCCAGGGGCTTGGGTTAGGGGAAATAAGCAGTAGTTTTGTGGGTACAGAGTTTTAGTTTTACAAATGAGAAAGTCTGGAGATCGATGGTGGTAGCAGTTACACAACAATGTGAAGGTACTTAATGCCATTGAATCATACATTTAAATGTGGTTAAGATGATAAATTTCAACTTATATGTACTTTGCCACAGTTGAAAGTAATTTTAAAAACCATTTAGTTAGGTGTGTCATTCAGGGTGCAGTCACAGGCAGCACTCTGCTATTCCAAATGGAAGGGGCTGTGATAGATCGGTCACCCTAGGACGGCAGCCAGAGCATGAGGCCACCAGAGAGTAGCAGGAGCAGGGGCTGGTCCCATCCCTGGCGCTGGAAGTCCACTGGGAGGAGGGGATGGTGCCTAACCCCAGAATCTGGGGCTACACTGTGGGGGCGGGAACCACAGGGGGTGCTGCTGCTCAGCAGGACAGCTGGACACATCTGGCAGGAGGGGATCAGCTGCTGTAGGTCACAGCTGCAGCCAAGAGAGGGGTTTCTCCCCTCCGTGCACCCTCCTGTTTTCTACCAGTGCCTTCAGGGACTTCAACTAACCAGAGACAAGTGGGCAAAGGAACCCAGAAATGTAGATTCCTCAGCAGACACATGAGGAATAAGTGTGGGAGCAAGCTGCCAAAACACTGGCGCACGGGTGTTTTCTTTCCCTATCGTTTAAAAGGCTCTCTCCAATTCCTGTACAGGATTTTAAAAATCAGTCTACATTGACTTTTTTTTTTTTTTTGCTTTATACATGTTTTATTGTAGTAAAATATATATAACATAAAATTTAGCGTTTCACTGGCATGAAGAACACTCACAGTGTTATAAGACGGCATCAGTAGCCATTTCTACAACTTTTCACCTTCCCTAACGGCAACTCTGTCCCCACAGAGCACTAACTCCCATTCCTACCTCTCCTCAGCCTCTGGGAACCACCTTTCTACTTCCTGTCTTTATGAATTTGCCTATTTAGGTACCTCATATAAATGAAATTATATATTTGTCCTTTCATGCCTGGCTTATTTCTTTTTAAAAACATTTATTGAATTTATTGGGGTGACATTGGTTAATAAAATTATATAGGTGATTTCAAACATACAATGCTCAGCAAAACTGGTTAATCTCAATTAGATTAACCTTCTATAGGTTGGACACATTCAAAAAAATTATAGAGAAATGTATTTGACCAGAGTTTTAGCTTTGGGCATCATTCAGTGCTTCAGAGACTGTCTACTGGCCGACCGACCGCAAGCCGTCCTGAGCTAAATGGGATTCTGTCCATTCTGGGTGTGGTTTCTGTTTGTCCCGTGTGAGCTCCGATGGAATGAAACTCTTACTGCGCCGGTAAACGCATCAGAGTTCCTGTCCCTTCCCGCGCTCAGGCCTAGGGCAGTGCTCCTTTCCTTGGCAACCTCAGCACCCTGGGTCCCCTTGGAGTATGATACTTGAAACAGTGATAACTTTTTGATGACGACTCTTCTTTCTGCCTAAGCCTGTGAACTACTTGAGAGCACAGGCAGGGCGTGCGTGTGTTTTTCCGTATTTGTGAGCGAGCGTGCGTGCGTGAGTATCCTCTTGTGTCTCCATCACTAATAACTAACAGTAAACAATACAAGGCCAGTGACAGAGCAGGTGCTCAGGGCTCAGGGCTTTTGTGTGAGTGAAAAAACTGTGGCGAAGAAGAGCTGGTAGGCGTGACCAATGTGAAGAGATTGGAGCAAGAGGAGCCCAGCCGCGCGTGAGCTGCTGAGCGCGGGACTGGAAAGAATGTTGCTGCAATGTCACAGCCAAGAATAACCTCAGGCTTGGTGTTAGCGGGGAGCCTTGCGAATCTGGATTTCTAAAAATTCCAGCGGACCATCAGAACTGCGGACTGGCTGCAGAGGAGCAGCCGGGGCTCGGCGGGGAAGACGCAGGAGCCGTCCGTGCAGACGGGGCGCACGGAAGAATCGGGGTGGCAGTTCGGTCTTCCGCCGACGGCTGCAGCGGTGTTTCCTTGTCTGTCGCCGCCCCTGGAACCCGGGTGGGCCTCAACCGACAACACGGCAGAACGACACCCTGCCACTAAGTCCCGGCGATGTCTTCACTTCTGAAGGCTCCCGTTGGGCCTTTGCTCTGGGAACCCGGACACGGGCTGGGGAGAAGCGCAGGCGGCCTCGGGGAGGCCCCGCTCCCGGCCCACAGCCAGTGCGGCCTCGCGGCCCGTGGGGGGCCTCCCCCCCCCCCCCCCGGAGCTCAGTCGGGCCGCCGCCGCTGGGGGGGTTGCCCGCGGGCTTCCTATTTTCCCGGGGGTTCCTGGCTTTCCAGGATGTCTTGTCTAATTATCGCTGCGGTCGTACGTGTCGCTTATATCCTGGATCCAAAATGGAAAGGACGCAGTGACCAGGAGACCAATGGCCTTTTCTAGAAATAGGCGAAGAGATGTGCTATTTGACAGATGAAAACGAAAGCATTTCATTACGAATTACAGAGTTTCTCACCCTCACTTGGTTACTGAGTCCGTTCAGTGTGCCCTTCACTGGTCAAATAGCCCTACTGTGAACTCAGTGTCTTCGAGCTGAAAGGAATTACAGGCTCCTCAAGGCATAAAAAAGGGAGACAGACTCAGAAAATGCACCTGTGCAAACTTGTTATTTACCTTCTACAACAGTTCAGTGAAACTTTTACAAGTGTGATCACCATAACCCATGGTGAAAACCTAGTTTCCAAATAGCCTATTCTTTTTTTTTAAAAAAAACAAGACACTAAAAATGCCATTGGCTTTTTTAATTGATTAAAGGCACAAAATGGAACAGGCAGAAGGTCTGTTATAAACAAATTAAAAAGCTGTGCTTTTTCCCTATTTGCCCCAAGTCAGATATATACACACCACACACACAAAATGGTATGTGAAAATGTACACAACAAATTGTGTCCTGAATTAAGGGAAACAGCGTTGAAACGGGAATTAACAATAAAGTCAGCCACAGATAAGCAATTTTAAAAACTGAGTCTTCAGCCTGGCCAGTGTGGCTCAGCAGTTGAGCATCGACCTAGTACCCAGGGCCTCACGGTTCGATTCCTGGTCAGGGCACTTGCCTGGGTTTTGGGTTCGATCCCCAGCAGGGGGCATGAAGGAGGCAGCTGGTCAGTGACTCTCATCGATGTTTCTCTCTCTCTCCCTCCTTTCCTCGCTTTGAAATCAATAAAGACATATTAAAAATTAAAAAATAATAATAACTGAGTCTTCAAATGCTTCATGGCACAAAGCCATACTGTATACTGTTAAAGTCTGTACATTTTTTTTTTGCTAGCAAAAATCCTTTTCCAGAAAAGCAAATCAAAACAATGTAACCAGCAGACCAAGGTGGCTACAGCTAGATAGCAGAGCTACGGTTTCTCATATCTCAGAGAGAAGGTCCTATTTGCCCAGAATGGACAGACCGGGGACATGTAACATTTCTTTTCTCTGCTCGTCCCCCCTCATCCTGTAATTCTGCATAATCCTGCAGAAAGATGGCTGCTTTTAGAATTGGCCCAAATAGCCTATTCTTGTTTTACTTTCCAAGATGAGATGCAAAGTCATTTCTAAGCCTTCACATAACAGGTGTTTAATATTCATCCTCAAACATTTATTTAGTTCCTGCCACGTGCGAGATACTGCATTGCGTGAGTCTCCGAAAATATACTATACGAGGGGATGAAAGGTAATTTCTTGTTTAAAAAGCCAAATTATGAAAATGTAATATTTATTAGGCACTTGTAAGATAAAAGGCACTCGCTGAAGCTCTCCCCCTCTGCAAGCCTACAGCTCCATAAAATTTCAGGTTGGCTCCGGCTGTATAGGTATGATGCTCACGAGAGCCGGGTCGGGAGTCTAATTCTTGACAGCTTTGTACGAGGGATGTTAATTCTGACCAACTGTGTCTGACTCAGTGAGTTAGATCTGCAATTCAGGGGAGTGTGGCTGGCAGAGCTGACGGTGGCCTGGTGACCACACAGGACCAATGAGCAGATACAAGAGGCAGGAGATGGAGCTATCCAGGGTGGGCTCTCAGAACTCCCCCTCGCTGCCTGGGGGATTGGGACAAGGGACGTGGGATCTGCTGATATTGAAGAAGAATTCATTTGAGGGGATTAACACTTTTCCCCCCACTTCTGATGTTTCTTTCCATATGTAGTGAGTTAAAGTAACCTAACGTCTGGTGTCTTTTCTGCTCTTTTACTCTCTCTGCCCAGAAGAGGTGTCTTACCTGCCTAGTGAATTTGGAGAAAATGAACTGAGAGCTTACCAGCCTCTTGCTTTTATCTTATGGGAGCTAGCTACCTGTAGGGTGAGTGCAGGCAAAGCTTGCAACAGCCCCATGAGGCTGTGACTGAGTGGATGTGTGGCTGATCCAGATGTTCAAAAACAGGAAGACCAGTTGCCTACAGATACAAGCTACCTCCTCCAACCTAGACTTTATTCATAATCAAGGTGATATTTTGGCACCAGTCTACAAGCAGCTCAGCAAATCTGGCATTCTGAACAAGATGCAGGAAGCCAAAGGGCCCTCTCACTAGGCAGAGCTGGTCTAATGTTGCCGGGGCAGAATGGGACTGCTTGTGAAACTGCAGTGTGTCCTGGAATACTTTCAGGTGACTCAGAAGGTAAAGTTCAGAATCCACGGGAAGCCTGTGTCCATAAACTACACCTATAACTTTAGCTAAGAAACATGGGGATATGTGAGCAAGTGAAGGGTGGGGGAAATCCTCCAAACATTGCCTAGAACAACAGTTAGGGCTTGTGGCTTAATTAATAAACTGAGTTGTTAGGCATGAGAGCAGCAAGCCTGTGTAAACATAGAACTGGGTTCAGTCTTTTCAGTCCATCCTGAGGGGAGTAAATATTTTCTTCTTTTTTCCTGGTCACCCTGCCCCCTGATGTGGATTATGAAGAAACTTGCCTTTACTTTCTGAAGAACAGGAGAGCATGGGTGAGGGGGATCTTAAGATGCCTGGGAGTCAGGACGAGCACTGAATGGCCTCTGAGCTCACAGCCCTGAAATTGTATTGCCTGAAGTCCCTTGGAGTTTCTTTCCTGAGGACAACAAAGGCAGTCTATTTATTGGTTTCAGCTGCTATGAAGTGACCATCCTCAGAACTGAGGCTGTTTCCCTTAGCTACACGTTTATTTGTGGGCACAGCCTTGTATCACACAGTAGCAGTCAGCAGCAGCTGGGCAAGGCACCGACCCTGCGGGAACATTTGCCTGGTGGTAGCCTCCTTCCATAAGACAGGTTGTGGTTAATTCAGCTTAGACATGGCGCATGCCCCTTCCAATCAAAGAAGGGGGGTTCCACTTTAACACTGCCCTCTTCCCTCTCAAGCAGGAATTTCCTTATTTTTATTCTGAGATGGTCAGTTAAAATAATGTTCCCTGAATAAACTCTTTCCTGGTCATTGGCACCTCGCAGGTTTGTTGGGAGTATTGCAGAGGAGTATTGCTGGTAGTCAGTGCTACTGTACTCATGGCTGCTGCTGGCTACACCCTGGAGAAGGGGAGACTCCAGGGGGCTGGTGCCTATCTGTAAATCATGAGTATTTTTGTTTCATTCCATCCCCTCCTCTTTCATCCCTTCCTATCCCTTCCTATCCCATCCATCCCATTTCATCCCATCCCATCCCATCCCATCCCATCCCATCCCATCCCATCCCATCCCATCCCATCCATCCCATCCCATCCCATCCCATCCATCCCATCCCATCCCATCCCATCCCATCCACCTCATCCCATCCATCCCATCCCATCCCATCCCATCCCATCCCATCCCATCCCATCCCATCCCATCCCATCCACCTCATCCCATCCATCCCATCCATCCCATCCATCCCATCCCATCCCATCCCATCCATCCCATCCCATCCACCTCATCCCATCCATCCCATCCATCCCATCCATCCCATCCCATCCCATCCCATCCCATCCCATCCCATCCACCCTATCCCATCCCATCCCATCCCATCCCATCCCATCCCATCCCATCCCATCCCATCCCATCCCATCCCATCCCATCCACCTCATCCCATCCATCCCATCCCATCCCATCCACCTCATCCCATCCACCTCATCCCATCCCATCCCATCCCATCCCATCCCATCCCATCCCATCCACCTCATCCCATCCATCCCATCCATCCCATCCATCCCATCCCATCCCATCCCATCCCATCCCATCCATCCCATCCCATCCCATCCCATCCCATCCCATCCACCTCATCCCATCCATCCCATCCATCCCATCCCATCCCATCCCATCCACCTCATCCCATCCATCCCATCCATCCCATCCCATCCCATCCCATCCCATCCCATCCCATCCCATCCCATCCCATCCCATCCCATCCACGTCATCGCATCCATCCCATCCATCCCATCCCATCCCATCCCATCCCATCCCATCCCATCCCATCCCATCCATCCTATCCCATCCCATCCCATCCCATCCCATCCCATCCCATCCCATCCCATCCCATCCCATCCCATCCCATCCCATCCCATCCCATCCCATCCACGTCATCGCATCCATCCCATCCATCCCATCCATCCCATCCCATCCCATCCCATCCCATCCCATCCCATCCCATCCCCCTCATCCCATCCATCCCATCCATCCCATCCCATCCCATCCCATCCATCCCATCCCATCCCATCCCATCCATCCCATCCCATCCCATCCCATCCCATCCCATCCCATCCCATCCCATCCCATCCCATCCCATCCCATCCCATCCCATCCCATCCCCCTCATCCCATCCATTCCATAGATTAGATACTTACATTCATGGTAACTGTTGAATACATTTTTATTTTGAATTTTATTCACTATCTTCTGGCATCTTAACTCTTTGGCCCTTCCTTTGTTTTGCATCTCATCTTCCACTTCGAGCAGAATCTTCAAGTTTTCATATTTATTTTCAACATAGATACACACTTAACTTATTCAACTTTCCATTACGCATCAGTAAGATGCTGGGGAAGGGGGTGTCTTCATGCATCTTCTACCCAGAATTCATTTGTAGTCTTTTGTCTCTTTTTCTCAAGACAGTTCCAAACATACCTCCCTGTGTGCTGATGTCTGAGAAGGCTGTAAAATTAAAGCTACATAATTATGAATGCTATGAAAAAGGCTTTGACAACTTTTGGTGGTATTTAATTCAAGTTAAACCCCCCTCATTCAAAATAATAAACATAATGTTACCATGTAAGGGAGGTGGCGAGGCAGATGTTTTTCGTCCTGGTGTGTTCACTGGGAATTAATACACAGAAACTGAGCGGGAGACACCATGTGCAACCTGGAGACTTGAGTAAGGGCTGAGCAACAGGAAGGATGGCGACTGGAGCTGCTCTGTCCAATAGGGGAACCGATAGCCACATGGTGCTACTTAAATTTAAATCCGTTAAAATGAAATAAAATGAAAGGTTTCTGTCACAATAGCCATGGTTCATGTATGCAATAGCCACTTGTGGCTGGTGGCTGTATATTGAAAAGCACAGATAGAGACCATTTCTATCATTGCAGAAAGTTCTATCAGGCAGTGCTGCTAAACCCCGAAATATTAAAATAGAGCTCGGGATGTCTGTATGTCCCTCTTGTGCACCGGAGCTTTATCCATAAAGGTTTGTAAACCTCTCAGAATGTATGTAGATGCATAAAGAGTCAAGGGATGCAGGAGTTAGCCTCAGGTTTAGTGCCACCTCTCCATCTCATGGGGATACCCTAGAGCTGTGTGTCTCAATCTTTAAATGTGTGCACAGATCACCTGGAGATCTTAGAGTGCGGATATGGACTCAGTAAGCCTGGGGTGGGCCTGACAGCATTTTCACCTGGCTCCCAGTGAAGCTGCAGATGCTGGTCTGGGGACCACACGAGGAGAATCGCTGATGTGCAGCGCTGTTCCCCAATCTTGGCTACACATAGTAATCACCTGGGGAGGTTTAAAAATTACTGATGCCTAGATCTCACCTGCAGAGATTTGGATTTAATTTGTCTGGGGTACAGTCTGGGCATTAAAGATTTTTAAAAGTTCCCCAAGTGCTTAATATTTGAGAACCACTGATGGTGATAAAGCAAGTTTATGAAACCTGAGGACCAGAAGCACTCGCTTCCCCTAGAAGTGTGCTAGTTAGAAATGCAGAGACTCAAGCCCAGACCTTGTCCTGCTGAGTCATAATCTGCATTCCCACAACGTTCCCCAGGTGATTTCATGCACATTTAAGGTGAGAACTGCTACTAGATAGCCTTTTAAAGTAAATAATTTATTCATCTATGTATATGTGCTTTCAAGAAATTCTTTAAAAGTAGTAAGTTCTGTGTGGCTGGTGTTGCTCAGTGGTTGAGCATCGACCTGTGAATCAGAAAGTCACAGTTTGATGCCATTCGGGGCACATGCCCGGGTTGAGGGCTTGATCCCCAGCAGGGGGCGTGCAGGAGGCAGCCGGCGAATGACTCTCATCATTGACGTTTCTATTTCTCCCTCTCCCTTCCTCTCTCTCTGAAATCAATTAAAAAACCCAAACATGTTTTTAAAAAAGAGTAATAGGTTCTGTTAGTTCCTAAAAATATTGAGTCATATAATTTAGCCCATACTTATGCCAAATCATTGAAGATTTATTAGGCTGTCATTGCACAGACACAGACTTGGCAGTTTTGCTTGCATTGTCACAGAAGGTATCAAAAATCCCAGCAGAGTGGAAATTGTGGATTTTCAAATCTAAGTAGAAGGTCAAGAATAACCAAGTTTTTAAGGAAGGACTTTCACATGTCTGCACAAAACTTATTATTCAAGATAAAGCGCTGTTCCCTTTTTAGGTTACTGCCATTTGATTTTCAAAAACTGTATGCTTCTAATTCATTACCAGAGATTCCAACACAGATATGTTCTTAATTTATGTAACTTTTCATTTTGCAACACTAAGATACTGGGGGGAGAGTGGAGAGGGACTACAATGTCTTCACACTCACACAAAGTTTCTAAGATTGTATTTTCCTAGTAAGTCTTTCTGAGTAGTATTTTAGGAGAACAGTGCCAAAGATAATTATACTAGAAAGGCCAGCTATGTGCTTCTCAAACTCGAATGTGATAGGAGGCACCTGCAGCTCTTGCTAAACTGCAGACTCTGATGAATTAAGTCTGGGGTGAGGCTGAGACTGTATGTCTAACAGTACGAGTTGTGATGTGTTGTTCCATCCACCATATTTTGAGTTGGATGACTCTTCCAGGACACCTTTGTGTAAACGCTCATCTCAATGACTCAAAAATCAAATAGTCTGGTATAAGCAATAAGAAGGGTGATTTTCCTGAAAGTGCTGGTTTGCTCATTTGAATCACCTAAACTGTGGGCATCATAGACCCACCATTGTTCATAGACCCGCCATTAATTGAAAGCTAATTGGGAAATGAAGTCATTTAAGGCAAAAGCAAAATAGTAACACAAATACCTCAACTGACTACTGGGGCAAAATTTTTAAAATGTTGCAAGCTGTCTGCATGCTTGAAGTAGCAATTTGCATGCATAATTAGTTGCAATCAACAGTTTTGAAATGTAGTATATTTTCTGAGCCCATATTTACTTATGACAGATGCAAAAAAAAAAAAAAAAATCAGTGTCCCCAGAAAATAGAAGGGCAGAGAAAGGAAAAATATTTGCATTTAACAATGGGAATCTTTACAAGCACATGCCTAAATTTAGAACAAATATAGCTGAAGCATTGTATCTTTATTTTCATTTCATCTTCATTTAGGCCTTAAAGAAGTTCACAGACGCGAGTTTTGGAAGTAACAAGCATGGAAGAATGCTAACTCACCAGTCAGCTGTTCCAGCTCCTGTGGGAACTGACATATAATTTCTGTTCCTACACCGTAGAAAGGAAATCTGTCAAATCCAAAACTTTATTGCACAAAACACCATTGACTTTCTTCCTGCCTTCAGAAGGAGCTCCATTCTTTGAAGATACCAAGTATCTTTTAGAATAATTTCTATAAAAACGGTTAATTAAACTGGCAATTTCTTCTTTCTAAATCAAGGTCCTTAGATGAGTGACTTTGTATTATCTTACTATTTTCAGCGTAGCAGGCGATGACTGTCAAGGGCTCACTATGCGCTGGAGTACTTTGCTAAGCTCTTAATACAGGTCCTCTGACTTACCATTAAAAAGATACTATACGAATTGATTTAGTACAATGTACTGAGGAGGAAATAGAGCTGAAGTAACTTCTTTAAAGGCACATAGCTCTAGATTTGTTTTCTTGGCTGGTACCTTACTACATAAAGGGTCATAGTATTATTTTAAAAGTATAGTGAATCTTAGACTATTTTATTTTCAGCAAGTTCCCAATTTAGACAATGAGCTTGAAGTCTAGTGTTTTTTTGTTTGTTTTTAGAAATTTTGAAGAGACTGAGCAATTCCGTTCCCAAACTTTTTTCTTTCTAAAAGCATGCTCACATTGCATTATCCAGATAGGCTGTCTACACTGGTTAAATTAAAGTGGCAATTAATTTCTGTCACATTTACAGGCAGAGAGATTAAGAGATTGCATTGAAGGATAAGACCTAATGATGTGTTCTTGTGTGACTGCATTTATTGGGGCAGTGTGTCTTGATATGTAAAAGTTGTTTTTTAAGTTAATGCAAAGCAGTCAGTAGATGAACAATGCAATTTTCTAGTTTCATTAGGCAAATGTTATCTGGGATAGATTATGTGCTAGAAGGGAAAAGCCACCCTCCGCTAAGACATGCATGAATTGTTCATTTATCTCCTGATCCATTTGGGGGCATTATGGAACTCAAAGCCCAGAACAATGGGCTTTATTTAATAGCGAACAGGTTCTCAATAACCCGCGAGCCGTCTCCGAGGCTGCTGGAGGGCCTCCTGGACGTGCGGAGGTGCCGTCACAGTTCCCCCGAAGTTGTAAGCTACTCCCAGGACCAAGCGTGTTCAATTTACAAGTCCCCCGGACCACCTGACTGTCGGGGAGCCCCGATTTCAGAATCGCCAGGTCTACCCTTGTCATCGCCATCTACCCATAGCCATAGACGCGGCTCCCCGCCGGGCCGGGGTCACCCCCGGAACCCCCGAGACCTGCCCCGCGGAGGACGCCCTTCCGCGCGGGATTGCGCCCGCCCGGCGGCGCCCGGCGCCGACTTCTCGCGCTTCCCGCCTCCCCGGCGACCCTCCCCGCCGACCCTTGCGCCAAACTCGGGCGCGCGGCGAGACCCGCGCCCCCGCGCCCCCGCGCCCCCCACCCCTCCCCGCTCCCCGCCCGCGTTCGGCCGGAGGGGAGGGTGGGTCGGTTTCCTGCCCGGCATTCGCGGCTTTCGCCTCTGTGCCCCAGTTCTGGTGCGGGGCTGGGGGCGCGCGGCCGCCGGCGGAGCAGACCGGGCGCCGGGGCCCGGACGCCCACACGCCCGCCCGCGACAGGCTGACCCGGGCCGCGCTCGGCCGCGGCGGGCGGGAGGGGGAGCCCCGGCCGGAGCGCGGGCGGGGCGCCTGCGGCGGGGTGGGCGCGCCAGCCGCCGCCCCCCGTCTGCTCCCCGCGCGCGGTCCTCGCCGCGCCCGCGCCCAGGTCGGAACCCTGCGCCCCTCGGCTCCTCGGCGGCGGGGCCAGGGCAGAGGCGAGGGCTGGGCGCGCGGTCCGCGGGCGGGGCCGGCGGCTCGCGCTCACACCTGACGTTCCCCGCTGCTGCCAGCTTCGCCCGGCGGAGCCCGGCCCTCCGGTGTGCTCTTCCCGTAACTTTGTTCGGAAGGTTGGAGGGGAGGGGAGACGCCGCGGGCCCCTGGAGGGACCGAAAGCGACGAGGATCGGGAGGCCAGGCTGGAGAGCGAGTCCCCGAGCGGGCGCGGGGCTGGGCGCGCGGCTGGGAGGCGCCGCCGCGGCCGGGATGCGCCCCGCTTAGCGGGACTGCCGGGGGCGCCTGAAGGCCACCGCGCCAAGGACTCGCGGCCGCCCGCGCTCGCGCCCCGGCCCAGACGCCGCCAGCGCCCGAGCCGAGCGGGCGAGCGGAGCGGGGCGGCGGGGCGCGCGGGCGAAGGGCGGCGGGAGGGAGGGCGCCGGGAGGCGGCCCCTCCTCGGAGCCATGCGTGCCGCGGGCAGCTGAGCAGCCGCCGGGCGCCGCTGCCAAGTCTCCGCTCCGCTTTTGTCTTGCCCTCCAGCGAGTGGGAAGATGGAGATGGACGTTGAGGGAGTTTCTCCGCGCCCGGAGCCCATCCCCCGCTCCCAGGGGGCCGGCGGAGCCTGCCAGGCGCCGCCACAGCCGCCCCGGCCGCAGCCCCGGCCCCAGCCCCAGCCCCAGCCGCAGCCGCAGCCGCTGGCTCAGGATGAACTGCCCGGCGAGAGCGCAGGAGCCGAGGACAGCGACGACCCCGAGGCGACACCCGGCCCCGAGAAGGGAGAGAGCAAGGTAGGTCCCCGGTGCTGGCGCTGTGACACCTTTGGAACAAAACCGAGGAGCTCTCGCAGCGGCTGTCACTTTAAACCCGCCGCTTCCCCCACCCCTTCCCCTCGCGTGTGAGGTGGCGGGGCTGCGGCTGCGGGGAAGGCGTGAGGTTTCAGGGACCGACGGGCTGGACGGTGACTTTCCCAACTGCAAGGCGCGTGCCGAAGTCTGCCCGGTTTCCGCGTCGCGCGGCGTGTGCAGGGAAAGTCTCGGGGCGCGTGCGGCGCGGGGTGATGCCAGGGGAGCGCCCGCGCCCCGGGGGCGCAGTGCCCAGAGACCTTTGCTCCCCGCACAGCACGCCCGGGGCTTAGGCGGAAGATCTAGGTCAGGGGCGAGCGTGTCTTCAGGAGCTGCCAAGTGGCGCCCGAGGCCCCTGGGAGCGAGGTGCCGCCCACCCAGAGGTGCAACCATGGGAGCAAAGTTTGGCTCCTTCGTAGAATGGAGATCACTGCCCAGCCCGGCCGTAAACTCCAGGCCCCCTCCCGGGGAGGGCGGGGGCCGGCGCCTGGCGGCAGGTGAGCCTGTGTGTCCTTGCAGACCAGGGGACAGGGGTCTCCAGGTAACTGGATTCCAGTAAGAAATCGTGCACATGCCGTTCCCGGGCGCTGGTGCCTCTCCTGCTGAGAAAATTGTAAAGTAGATGAAATGCCATAGGAAAGAATGCCTTGGTAATATTGTTTCGAGTGTGTTTATCACAGCCTTGTGTCCAAGCCCAGTCTTCTTTCTTCACACACGCTTGGAGTTCAGTTCTGGGGAAGCTGCTGTCGACCGGCTGTGTCTGTACAAAGTGCACACATGTATTGTTAATACATTTTCAAACGTGCTGCCGCGATAGGGGAAAAGTTGGTTCAACACATCGGAATATTGGAAGCGAAGAAGGGTCAGTCGGTAGGCCTCCTCCCTTTTGCTCACGGAAGGAGGCGTGCAGGAGAATAGTCACTTCTCCCGGCTAGGAAAGGGTTGCAGGCCATGAAGTGCCCCTGGGAGGAGGTTGCCTGGGTCTCGGTTGGGCCTGTCCGAAGGTGCTAGTGGATTCAGCCAAGATCTGGGACATACCGGGGTCACGTTGAGCGTTGCTGTTCTGTATTTGGAGACAGGCTCACTTAACAAGTTGGCATCTGCAAATGTTCAAAATTGTTTTGTGTATTAAAACTGAGCTAAGGATTGAGATTGTTGTTTATCTACCAAAATCAATATTGTAATTTAAGTGGCAGTCTACCAAGAAACTGGAATTTCAGCACATTCCAGACCGGACCGGGGTGCCTGACAGACGCATACAAGATTTACATTGTAAAAGCTGTGATGAATTTTAATATTCTAATGCCCTCAGCTTTCCAGTCGCTCTTGATTTCATGAATATTTAATTCTGTCAGGACTGCATGTTTACTACTTTCAGGGACCGTCTGTGCCCAGTTTTAGGAAAGAGCCATAGCTGAGCATCATGCTGGCTGATTGGACCGTAAGTCTCTTGCAGAGGAGGTGTGGAGGGCAGTAAGCTATACGGGCCCTGCCGCCGTTTCCATCCTGTGGGTTCACGCGCCCTGAGCGTGAGAAATCCCCGCCATCAGCAAAGCCCCGCGCTTACTCGGTTCCCTCGGGTGCCCGAGCACACTGCCCGGTGTTGTGCCAGCTGAGGGCTGGAAGGCAGGGCGCTGCGGCCAGGAGCAGGTGAGGGACCCAGAGCCCGCTGGCCACAGCTCGCTAGTCGGCTGCTCAGGTCATTGAGCCTTCCCCTGCTGTGACTTGCCTCACGTTTGTTTGTCTGCCATTTCTTCAGGTGGAAACAAAATACTCGTTTTTCCCTCCAGGTGTTTGCCTTGAGGAACGGTCTCGCACCCTTCCCTTAGCCCAGAAATCAGCCGCGTTTCCCCCTCTGCTCGCCTCTGCTCCGCGCCTGCTGGCTCTTCTGAGAGTTTGAGGACGGCTGCCGTGTTCTAGACTTGAATAAGTCTTTTTGTTTTTGGTGGATACTAAGGCAGGTTCTACATTGATTTTCCTTGGCAATTCCTGATTTCATTAGCGGGGAGGCCTTTGGGTGTCTGACCAAATTGTTCTAACATGTAAATGGGAGACAACCTGGGATGAAGTGAGATGTGGTTTTACCAAGCGTTTGGGGTGAGGTTGGGAGATGATCACCTAGGATTTAAAAACAGTAACGTACAGATGTGATGTGTTGAACTGTTATGTTTTCTTTTCATTCATGAGAGTAATAAAATATGAGTTTTTGAATATGGTATTATTTATCTTGAATCTTCCCCAAGCAAGGGTACCCTACATAGGATGCCGATGGATATTAACACCCCTTCCCCCTGAAAGCGTCAGGGGAGTAGTAGCGTTTATTTATTTTTTTTCTGACTCTGGTTTGCGGCCATGATTTATTTTCTTATGAATTTATCCCAGTTGTCTTATTGGAAAATAAATCAGAGCTTAGAGCCCGATCGGCTTGTCTCCTGAATTGCAGGTACACGGTCATACATCTTCAGAAAGTCTCTGAAATAGGAGGAAAGGTTAGAAAACTGGATCAGTCAGGGGATTTTTTTACACCGGAGTTTCATGACGTGACTGGCGCTTTCTGTTCCTAGAATAACAATGCCCGATTCCTCTCCAGCAAGTACTCTTCAGAGAAACGTTAAAGCAACTACATGCTATGTCTGCTATGATTCCATGAATTGGAAAAGACCTGAAATCAGCCATTTATCCGTCCTCTGTGCTTTAAGGCAGGTTTGTATTAAACCCTTACGAAAAGCAGTCTCCCGTCCTTCCAGTGGCATCCAGAGTCAGTGTGGGAACCCCCTTTGGGGACCTAGTGAGATATTTCCTCACCCGTTATCTCGAACATCTTCCTCATATCTGAAGGGAGGCTCTCTAAACTGGACAAAACTCTTCCCTTCTAGTCTTACAGATGAAGATTAAAGGGTCACTGTCCTTGAAAAAAGAGACCTTCAAATCCTTGGAAGTCTTCTTGACCCTGAGTTTGATTACCCCCAAAACTTTCTTGCAGACTTTTCTGTGGGCCTTAAATATCTCATCCTTTTAGTGCCTCTTAAAACCCTTCTGAAATGCTTTGCTTGAGCTAAATAATCCTTAGGTGGGTAGTTCTGAAACTTTGTAAGGAAAACATGAAAAAAAGTTCCCTGTGCCGAGGACCAGCATCCCAGTACCTTACTGCGTCTACGGTACCAAGTTACTTACACAGATGTCTGAATTCTTCCCCTGATCTCAGATGAGTGATGTAACTGATTCTTTCTTATCTCTTTAGCTTCATTTGATTCATATATTTTTCCATTTTCTTTCTTTCTCTCCCCCCCACTCTTATTCTCACTGCCCCCCATATTTACCATGATGTTTTTATGTGTATTAAGTGTATGCTTATGGCCCAGATGTGAGGCGTTGTGGCCAAACTCTCTTTTTTGTTTATTGCTGAGCTCTCATTTAAACCTTGGTTTGCAAGTACATTGTTACTCTTATGGTTCTGGACTAGAGAGACTCTGGGCCGTTGCTGCCAGCGGCACTTGATTGTGAATGTGACTCCAGAGCCTCACCTCGGCGGCATTCCCTCGGTGACGCTGTCCTAAACTGTCAGTCCCACAGAGGACGCTGTAGGGAATCTTCCTCAGCCTGTCCGGGGCATTCATAAAAGCCTTTTATTGTGACAGAATTTTAGATTTATAGAAGAGTTGCAAAGTCAGACAGAGAGTTCCCATACGTCCTTTACGCCCCTTCCCTTAATGTTAGCATCCCGCTTAGTTATTATATGTATAGGACAATGAAGCCATTGCCATCGCTCCAGCACTGGTAGCTAAACTTGTCCAGTCAATTTTTGTTGAGCGAATGTGTAACATATTGATGTCGTCTGTTCTATCCTTCTAGGACTTAAGACTTTCTTTACACCTGAAAGGCCTTCTGAGAGGGTATTGAAGAGCCAAATTTAACTTCAGGGTAGCTCTCCCCCACCCTTTTTTCCTGGTGGGTGGACTCCGCTTGCGAGGAACAAAGGTGGAGGCCCAGGAACTCCGTCTCACACTGCAGCGAGCCCTATGAGGGCTGCAACTTTGGCAGAGCTCTTGAGCGCTGTTAACTTATGGGGAGCGATAGTTTTCTTTTTTATTTCATCCTGAAAAACATTCCTGCTCCAGGTAAGATAGGGTTTGTCAGTACGCAGAGGACAGCGAAGTCTCAGGTGGCAAGTAGAGGAGAAAAGGCAATTGATAAAATCAAGACAGTTCACTTTGAAGCCTAACCCCTTGGGTGTTTGTTCCTGGCATGAAAAATAGTGGAAGCCCTTTTGTTTTTGCATTGTGTTGGCTGGGATAACCCTGATTTCCAGCACAGCAGCAGAAACTTGCCCGCACCGGGTAGGAAGCCGTTGTGATTGAGAATGTTGGCTCTGATTAGGATTGAAATCAGAAAGATACCCCCTCCCCCCCGTTTGATCTTGGCTCTTTCGCTGGCTCTTACCCTCAGATAAGGATTTGATCTTTCTAAATCTCAGTTTTGTGGGTTGTTGTTTTTTTTCCTGTAAAATAGGAATAATTATAGTGCCTGCCACTTGTGGTTATTGTGCAGCTTGAATGAGATAAGACAAAGTCCTTGATTCTGTGCTTCATAGGTACTGATTGCTCAGCAACAGTGAGTAATAATAATTGTGATTAGTGTTATTACGGTTGGGGCCCAGGGTCATGAAAAGGACAGTGAGTTGGGGCTCCAAGTTCACCTAGAATTTTCAGTGCCCCAGGAGGTCGTGGGGCTGGAATGATACAAACACATTGTTCTACAATCAAACCAAATTGGTGCTCAATGACCCAATTTTGCCCTGCTGGCCTTGGGATGTTCCCATGTCTTTTCCTGGTGGGCAGGAGGTTAGGAAAGAGTTATCCTTTATTCAGACTTGTCAATAGACTGCTCCTCTCTCGGGAAAGCCAAGAGGACCGGGATGGAAGGCCCCTACATCCCGGCCCAGGCCCCAGGAGTACATGCAAGGCATTAATAAAGCCAATGGACTGACCTGCTTTTACACATCACATTTATGGATTCCCAGGAGGAGTGGGTGGCAACTTTTAACACTTAAAAAAACGATTGAGCTACAAAAAGGTTGTATCCTTTCAGGGCTCTTTGGTTGCAAGCAACAGAAACTGACTTCAATTTGAGCAAAAGAGTATCTTACTGTAAAGTAGTAAGGTAATCACAGAATCAAAGGATAAATGATACAACTGGTTATTAGGAAGCCAGGGAATCTAGAAGATCTAAGTCTTAGAAAGTGATGAATGGTCTCTCAAGCGCTCTGACAGAGGGATAAATTCCAGCCATTTTTTGCCTCATGTCACTTTGTTCAAGTGTCTGAGTCCATGGAGGGAATATCTAACTGGCCTTGCTTGGATCAGATAATCTGCTTCTTGGTCAGGGAAGGGTGGCCATTTAGGCACACACACAAAAATAAATCAATAAATTTTTCTGAATAAAGTAACCTTTCTTGAGAAAGAATAGGTTGTGGCCTTTACCCAACACTCCCCTCCAAACCCGATATCCCTGTCATGCATATCCCAGCCCGTCCCATCCCTTGACTTTACTGTCCTCACTTCTCTGTAGACCTCTGTGTGCTTATGCATTGGGCTCTGTGAACTGCTATGGGCACCCAGGCATCAAGATCGAGATTGTCTTCCCTTTGTCATGGGTGCAGCCTTGACAGAGTCAAAGTCAATTGTGAGAAAGACTCATTTTCTTAGACTAGGCTGTTGTCTCCACTTGTAATTTTTTTCAAAAGCAATCTTGAGCTTAGCCAGAAATGTAACTGGGGGCAGCAGGAGCAGTGCCTCTGCTAGCCTATTCTTTATAGGTGGGACCTCTTAACACATCTTTAAAGATAAAATGTTGGCCTGTCTAACAGGCATTAGAAGTAGCCAAGTGAAATGAGACTGGGGGACCCATGGAGACACTGGCCAGTGTCTCCCTTTTTTTTGGTTTGCTTCCCCAATAACCAAAGGCACAGGTTATGTCCCATTCCCAACGACTAGTGGCTGGGTCTGCCCTGTCCATCCATCCTTCCTTCCCAAGCTTTCACTTCCATCTCTTTCCTCTGGTTACATCCCCCTTTCCAGGCTAGACTCCCTATATTTTACAATCTATTTTCTTTCTTTTTTTTTTATCATATATTTAAACAATAGTTAAGCACAATTTAAAACATTTATCAAAATATTGAGAAGAACTATTGTTTAACAGTTATAGGTTTGCAAGTTAGTGGTGCATTTCTAACACTTTACATGTCTTCACGTAAATTTCTTTTTAAATTTTCAATTACAGTTTACATTCATTATTATTTTTATTAGTTCCAGGTGTACAGTGTAGTGGTTAGACAATCACATACTTTACAAAGTGGTCCCCCCCCAATATTTTAAGCCCCCATTTGACACCGTACATATTTAAAGCAATATTATTAACTATGTTTCCTGTGCTGTACTTTACATCTCCCTGACTATTTTTCGAGTATATATTTGTAATTCTTAATCCCTTCACCTTTTTCACCCAGCCCTCTAAGCGCCCTCCACTCTGGCAAACATCAGTCTGTTTCTGTATCTATGAGTCTCTTTCCATTTTGTTTATTTTGTTCTTTAGATTCCCCATGTAAGTGAAATCATATGGCATTACAATCTATATTCTTTTTAAAGTAAGATTTACTGGCATATAATTTATAGACAGTAAAATTCACCTTTTTTAAGTATAAGTTTAATGAGTTTTAACAAATGTATATATATACCTGTGTAACTACCACCCCAAACAGGATGTAGAATGTTTCCGTCACCTCCACAGAGTTCCTTGTGTCTGTCTGCAGACAGTCCCCTCCCCCCACCCAGCCTGTTACAGAATTCCATATAAATGGAGTAAAAAAGTATATAGTCTTTTGTATCTGACTTCTTTAACTTAACACATGTATTTAATATTCACTCATTTTGGTGTCTCAGTAGTTCCTCCATCTAACTGAGTACAGTCGCTTTGTATGGATGTACCACACATATTTATCCATTTATCTGTTGATGGACATTTGGGTTGTTTACTGATTTTTGGCTTTTATGAATAAAGATCCTATAGACTTTCTTGTATGTGGATATACATTTAATTTCTCTTGGGTGAATTCCTAGGAATGGGACTGCCGAGTTGTATGATAAGTTTAACTTTATAAGAAGCTGTCAATTTACTTTCAAAACCAGCTGTTCAAAATACACCTATCATGCATCTCTACCATCAGTGCCTGAGTCATTGCCAACACTTGGTATTGTCAGTATTTTTAATTTTAGTTATTCTAGCAGGTATGAAATGTTATCTCATTGTGGCTTTAATTTATATTAACTCATGATGTTGAACTCCTTTTCATGTGCCTGCTTTCCATCTGTGTGTTTCTTTGGTGAAATGTCTGTTCAAATCTTTGGCCCATTCTTTTTTTAAACGAAATTGGGTTGTTTGTATTCTTATGATGCAGTCCATTAATTTCATAGGTTTAGGTTTCAGAAACCCTGGTGGAAGCTTGAGAAGATTACAAAGCAAGGGACATTTTGAGTTTCCTTTCTTTGGGGCCTATTGATGAACTAACATTTTTGGAGCACTTATCGTGTGCCAGTCATGGAGCAGGGTAGAGTCACACTGAGTGATCTCATTTTATGCTCCACAGTAATCCTTGGAAATAACTGTTATTAGCCCTGAAGTGACACAGCTAGTATATGGCAGAGGAAGGATTTTCATTTACGTCTGCAGTACTCTTACTCCTTTCACTTCATCAGGTGTGACTCAAGACCTGTTCTCCACAATTTACTGGTTTGTATCCCAGCCTGAACTGCTTGCACTGCTCTGGGTGTTTAAAAAGCAGCCCTCAGGTGAAATAACACTGCTGGCAGTGACATGCAAATCAGGACATTGAGCTTAAGGCACAGGAGTGATAAGTGGTGGTGGAAAGAGACTTGACTTTGGGTGGCGAGCACACACTGCAGTGTGCAGATGATGGGTTATAGAATTGTGCACTGAAACCTGTATGGTTTTATTAACCGATGTCACCTCAATAAACTCAATTAAAGAAAGAAATTTGTTATTAAAAAAAATAAGGCAGACCTGTTAAAATTGGAGGGAGGGGAAGAGCTCCCAGTTTTATTTCAGTCCTGAAAAAAATTCTATCCACTTCATAAGGTAGAAGAGGGAGACTTTTCCAGAGAAGTAGAAGGTTTGACGTGTTTGTTTACATTTCAGTCCCTAAGGGTGTCCATCTCCCTCTGCTAAATTGCAGTGCTCAGGTTACCCAGAGGACCAGGGTGGGGCTTATCCCTGGGAATAACATCTCAGTGCAAACTCCAGTGGTTTTTTTCCCCCTACAGGCTGTGAGGACCTTGGGCAAACCATGTGAACACTGTGGTTTGGTTTTCTGATCAGTAACGACAGTGGAAATCATACCTGACCTTTATGGAGATTGAATTACTAGTAGGGTCTCCAACTTGTTCAGTTCCAGGAAACCCTGGGTCCCAGGTAAATGGGGACAGTTGGTCGCCCTAATTACAAGGTACGTGTACAGTATCTGGACCATGACAGACTCTCAGGATTTGAGAGCTGTCACTGTTGAAAGTGCTCTGGGGCATTTGATCCTTGAGTCTGAAAATGACTCATAGCATTTCAGAACTAATGAGCCCCTGTGAATGATTCCAGGTTCTCCAAATTGACTTAAAAAATAGTTCAAAGCAAGGCTCTGGAGTTGAATTGGACAAATGGCATTACTTTTCTGAATAAGTGACTGTAGAACTTTCCAAGGTAGCACCCCAGGGCCTCCAACCATGAAGTAAGTGTGCTTTAGACGGCTAGCTCAGTGTCCCTGGCGGGAGAAGAGAAGGCACTTTGGGGGAGTGCCTGCACTGGCAGGACAAAAATCGCTTCAGTAAATAATCTTTTGAAAATTGCATAGTTGGTAGGGTCACTGTTTTCCATGGGGCCCTCAGTTGGAAAGAAACTGTTCTTGTAGAGAAGGTAATGGGACCTGGGTGGTGTGACTTTGAATCCTGGCTCTGACCTGTCTAACCGAAGCCTTGGATGAGTCACATTTTCTTTGAGCCTCAGGGTTGTCAACTGTTCAATGGGGATAATATTTTTACCTTTCTAGGAACTGTCTAGACAGGAAACTCAAATTCAGTAGCACATGGGCAAAGCCTTTTGTAAAACCATATACAAGTCTGAGTGAGTGTGTGTGTGTGTGCGTGTCTGGTTTTGTTGAAGAAATGAGTTTTCTCCCATGTTTTTCTTTATCCTTTTAAAGAAAATGAGCGAAAGTATCTCAATAGACTTAAAAGTGGTCCTTACCTCACCAGTTGATCCTGACAGCTTGCTCTCCAGCCCTCTTCCTTGCTTGCTCTTTGGGTGACCATAATACTGGTCTTTTTTTGTTTGTTTTTTAAGTTTTTGGAGCTCACCCTGCCCAGAGTCTTTGCCTCATCCATTCCCGTTGCCTGTAATGCTCTCCCCCTTCCCTCTTTGCGTCTGTCTCACCCAGTTAATTCCTGCTCAGCCTTGAAAATTCAGTTCCATACCTCAAGGACGCTTTTCCTTACTTGGCCCTTTCCCTGCCTACCCCGTAAGTTAGGCCTCTGCCGATGGAGTATCTTACATTCCTAATTGTGTTATTAGCTGTTTAATGGAAGCCATGGGATAGGGCCTGGGTCTGCCTTTTCACAGCTAACTTCCAAACCTAACGTAGTACATGTCGTAGACCTTCACATGTATCTTTCACTAATAAATTTTGGTATGAAAACTCATTTGACTCTTTTACCCTGTCCCTGCTTTGTGGCCCAGGATGGCCCATGACCTTATGTATCTCACATACTAGTGGGAGAGACAGATACTAAACAAGTAAACAGCTTAATAAATAAATAACTAAATAAATAACTAAATAAATAATCTGATTCCAGTACCCCTTGGTTGTGTCTGGCTGCAGTCCTATCTTTAAAATCCCTTCCTAACTATATTTATATGAGAGCATTAATTGAGAGCAGTAAAAAATAAAAAACCAGAATTCAGTCTATTTTCTAGACTTGCCGTCTATCTCATGGCCTTGAACCCGGCCGCCTCCACTTCCCCCTCCATCATCTGCAGAGCTGAAGTTCTCCTACCATATTGGCAGTGAGAAATCACAGCACATGTGCACCAACTCAAACGCCGCTAATTAATCACAGCGCTTCCCAGGGAGTTAGCCTTAGCTTGGGAAGCAGGCCTTCATCAACAGTCGGATGGCCTGCAAGATGAAACTGGCCCTGCCCTTGCTCTGGGCACACAGCTTTCCTGGCAGTGCCTTCTCCCTCGCCTGCACTAGACATTCAGTCCTCAGCACCCCCCCTCGGTTTCGAGACCTGTGCTATCCAATATGGTAGTCAGTGGACACATGTGGTTATTTAAATTTAAATGTCATTAAAATGAAATGAAATTAAGAACTCAGTTCTTCCTTTGAACCAGCCATGCTTCAAATACTCAAAAGCCCTAAGTTTAATGGCTACCATGTTGGGCAGTGCAGGAATAGAACATTCCTATCACTGAGGAAAGTTCTGCTGAACAGCAGTGTTACAGACTGTGATGTCACCTCTCCTGCCGCCCCAGCCATTGCTGATTGAAATCTCTGCGAGATGCTCTGAAACTAACCCTTTGACAGGCATGGAGATTTTACAACTTCCTGGGGTTTGCTTTAGGTTCTTGGTGAATTACTTACAAATTGTTTTTGAACGACCTATGTTGTTGTTGTTGTGTGTGTGTGTGTGTGTGTGTGTGTGTGTGGTGGGGGGAGGGGTTGCTTAGAGCAAGCTCTCATTCAAAAACCCTGGCTAGTAGAGTTGCTATTTTCCCTTAGGTGCTCCACTGAATCTTGGTATTTGTGTTTGGCCATTCTAGAAAATGGTCTCTGGGAAAGTGGTTCGGGAGATGGCCTTCCTGTTACCCTAGTTCAGGGCCTTTATTAGTGAGCAGTTGAACCACTGGCTGAAGGACCATTGACTCCTCCTCTTTGCCATTTACTAATGATTGTCTTCTCATCGTGGGCACTTCACACCATGATGGCACTTGTCAGAGTACACAGGCAGAGAACTCTTACCCAGGGCGCAAATCTAATACCATCACAGAGCCCCTGTGTTTGCAACAATAACACAGGACTGATTTTCAAACTATATAGTAATGGATAGCCCTGGCCTGTGTGTGGCTTGGTTGGTTGGAGCATTGTCCCTTGCACCGAAAGGTTGCTGAAAGGTTGCCGGTTCGATTCCCAGTCAGGGCACATTCCCAGGTTGCAGGTTCGACCCCCATTCAGGAGCATGCAGGAGGCAAACTATTGATGTTCTCTCTTCCTCTCTCCCTCTAAAAAAATAAAATAAAATTAATAAAATCATATTTAAAACAAAGTTATATAACTGATAAAGAGTACTAAAGTTACAAAGTTCTATTCTTAAGGTTTCCTATTCTTATATCCCACTCAATACATTTCCAAGTTCATTTTCGTTACTATTGGTTTCACATCTGGATAAATAAGAAAAAGCGAGGATGTGGGAACAAAAAGCCTGATCATGAAAACTACCTTTTAGCCCCTCGTATATTTCTTTTTTACTTATGAGTGGGAAAAGTGATCTTTTTTAAGATTGGAGGAAGAACTCGGGAGGTAGTCCTGAAAGGGTCTAACGCGGGATTTGCTGTGCCTTTGTCTAGCACTTTACAGGAGTGTCAGCAGGGAAAGAGATGGGAAAATGGCCCCAGGGTGGGTTTGGCAAATTTCTGCCCTGTTAGCTGGGATGAAAATTTGAATGGCACCTTGAAGTGATTTAAAACCCCTTAATTTACACATCCAGTTAGCTGGAAGGCCCCTAGGCATTGCATTCTGAATGTACGCAGCAATGCCTGGGGAAGATGAGAGTGAAAGACGGGAGCGCTCTTTCCTCCGTCCCAGCCCTGCAGATAATCTGGACCGGGGGGGGGGGGGGGGGGGGGGGGGAGTCCAGGTACCAGAGGACAGTAACCAGGAGAGAAACAGGCATACGGCCAAGCCAATAATAATGACACTTTTTTGGGTATTTTTCATGCACTGTTTAAATACATATTAAGCACACAGAGGTACATTTGCCAAAAGTTAGAATTGTAGCCAAGGCAACCACAGTTGCCCATTAGTCATTACCTTTTTGTTTCTCTATGTCTGAGCTAAGGACGTGAAGCTGAAGCTCATTTCTGAGCCTTGGGCCTCAGGGAGGGTTCACTTTTCACCCCTGGGATGTTGAGGGTGAAAAGATGGAGCTGTGGTGGTTGTGATGTCAACAGCTTCAAGCAACTGGAAACCTAGGAAGGTGCATATACAAGGAGCAAGAGTCAAGGAAAATCAAATAACTCTTGGGCATCTCTTTGCCTCGGCCATTGGGTCTTCCCATCCTCACTAGTTAGAAATGTGTGTGTGTTACTCATCTGCCGATGTAACAAAGGCACTTGGCTCAAGGTCATGCGAGCTCAGAGTCACAGCCGACATGCCGGACGGTCACTTGTCCATTTTTTCTTCTACTTTCAGCTTTCAGGCAACTTTGGGATTCAAAGGAAGCTCCTCATTTATGGCACAGCCCCTGAATTCTGCAGGGATTTGGTATCTGGGGCAATGTCAACGTGTCAGATGTTGCTTTGCTGGTGTGTATCCCTCTAGTGAAGGAAGTCGAGGTAGAGAATAAAGGAAATCCTCCAGGGAAAAGCAGTATTGAAGACCTAACATTTTACTGCTTCTGTGATGTTGAAAATATACGTGAAGCCTTCGTTATTTTGATGCATCAGTTTAATGATGGCCTACAGCTGAGAGTTGCATCTCTGAGGCTATCAAATGTAGAGCTACAACAATAAAGTAACGCCGCCTACTTCATTCCATGATTCAGTTTTATTTTTCCCTTTTTTTGTGTCAGTTGTATTACAGCTATCTTCAAGAAATCGAATGTACTGTAAAGGGTTAATTTCATGCTGGGTTAAGTACTAAGGCCTGACTTTCGGGGCTACACTGGGTGTCTGTTTAGTGCCAACTGGGTACAGCAGAGTCCTACAGAAGTGCTGTTCCAGCTGAGGGTCATATCGCTCTCTGAAAAATTGCCTGGCTTTCTGCTGATGAGTCATCAGAAAAATGAGCATGGTAATTGAATTGGGGATTTAAAAGGATCACAGGAAAACAACTGCATTCAACTGTTGGCTCTGTCGTAAGAAATTCTGTTGCTGTGCAATATGTAAGGCAATAATCTGTTGCAGTGGTCTCCTCAGCAAGTGCAGGCTACTTAGTTTTTTTTCGCCCTGATCAGTAACAAGAGGCTGTCCGTCGCTGCTGCGGAATCAAAGCGGGGCTTGAAAATGCCGAGTTGAGAAGTGTGTCTCACTGTGGATGCCTGGGATGCCTTCCACATGTTGATTAGATCCCGGGAAGGAAATCTGGGTACGGCAGGGCGAGATGACAATCAGAGGAACTGGCACAGAGGAATTTTCGGAGGAAAGGATTGATCTCCTTTCCAGCGTGGCAGTGACAGGTGTGACAGGACACGTAGCCACTTCATCTTGGAAGGGACCAGATTTTGCTTCCAGTTGTATGAAGAGTTGGTTTGCATGGGTTGAATGAGTAACCATCTTTTGGCAAATTAAAGGTCTACCTCTTCTCTAGAGCAGTGTTTCTCAGCTGGGGCAATTTTGTCCCCCCACCACCACTGGGGACATTCAGTAATATCTGCAGACATTTTTGGTTGTCAGCCAGGGGTGAGGTCTCCTGGCATCTAGTGGGAAGAGGCCACCGGTGCTGCATATCTTACAGTGAACGAGACAGCCTCCTACAGCAATGAATCACCAGGCCCTAAACGTCGGCAGAGCCAAGGTTGAGAAACCTGATCTAGAGAATGTTCTAGATCTGTGGGGTCTTGACTTTGCATATACTTTATGAGGATAATATTTTGAGGGGAAGTTTTAAGCAGAAAATGTGTAAGGCTTTTTCTTGTTACGGAGTTGTCAGGACCCTCAAATCTGTGAATTCATCCTTTTGCCAGATCTCATTTGCAAAGATGAGTCTGAGAAGAAAGTTCTTTACACCAAAAATTCTGAGCATTGTCTTTACTTTTCACAAAACCGAAGCTCACTGAGACTCTTTCTGTTGCCTTGAAAGTGGAAGATGGGAATTCTCCTCCCTAAACATAATTTTCTTAGACTATAACAAAGATTTTCTCTCTCAGTGCCAAAATATATATGCTTCGTGTTTCCAAACCAGTGAACTCAAATCCTATAGCTGTTATACTCTTATTAAATTTCGCTACAAGCATGTTCTTATCTTGTACAATATGGATTAATCCATGCTCATGACTTTTCAAATCAAGAAAAACATTGTTTCCCAAGTAGTTTACACATTTTCCTTTTAAAAAGACAATATAAGGCTAAGAATATTTAGCCCTGTAAAATATAAGTGACAACTAAATGAATCATGTTGGAGAAGAGATGGCTACTTAAACTTACCCAATTGGTTTTAAAACTGTTAAACAAGGGTCTGAGCAATCCATAGTCTTTTTTTTTTTTTTTTTTTTTTTAATATGGACATACTTGGTTAAGAAGGAAAATTCTGTTGATTCCACTCCAAATCTTAAAAGATTTCATCTTACCAAATTTGTTCTTTTAACTTTATTCATACAGGAAATTAACTCTCAGCCTGCGTGAGATGGCCAGGGAAATGGCCCACGTCAGTTTACACATTCTGAGCCCCAAACGACAAGTGCAATAGTTTATTTCAGGGGTTGGCAAACTTTTAATGCAAAGGGCCAGATAGTAAATATTTCAGTTTTGTGAGCCATACGGCTTCTGTCTCCACTACGCAGCTTTGCTGTTGCAGTGGGAAAGCAGTTATAGACAATCCACCGATGAGTGGATGTGGTTGATTTCCAGTAAAATTTTCTTGATAAAAACAGGCATTGGTCCCACTTGGGCCCTTGGACCCTCGTGTCTCCACCTCTGCTTAGTTTTAAGAACCCAGGCAGCTTTATCATGGGCAAATGCATCATTCCTGTTGTGCTTTTTGCAATGATGAGGATTACTTATGGAACCCCAATGTGATCATCAAAGACTCTAGGGTGGGAATGACGTCAGGATGCACTTAAGTGTTGGTCTGCACACCATCAGCATTGCAGCAGTTGCCCTGGCCGGTGGCTCAGTTGCTTGGAGCACCGTCCCGTACACCAAAAGGTTGCAGGTTCGATTCCCAGTCAGGGCACATGCGGGAGGCAACCAATCGATGTTTCTGTCTCTCCCTTCCTCTCTCTCTAAAATCAATAAAATAAAAACCCACATATCCTTGGGTGATAATTAAAAAACACACAAAACAGGCAAAAAGGAACACCGCTCCCCCCCCCACCAATTGATTTTGTTAAAAAGTGAAGCAGTATTCATGGAAATTATCTAATAAGATCTGTTAGCTTATTATAAACATACCATGTCATTTTTAATATTTGCTAGATTTCGGAATTGGTGAAGAATCGAGTTGGGGGAAAAAAGAAATGGGTCATTTCAGATGCAAGTTTCCTGCAGACGAGCTGCGCTGGGGACGGCTGGGCGGAGCAGTGGCTCCGACTCAACAGTCCTCAGCCGTGGCTCGGCTCTGACCTTGGAGTGGGTGGGGACGTGTGGCACTGTCGTGCTCAGCTGTATCCTGGGACTTCCTGATGGAGTTTTCTGATGGGGGCTCTGTTATTAGGCCCTGTCAGTGTGTCAGCTAATATAACGTAAGAGCGAGCGATGGTTCGTGCCAACTGTAAAGAGAGAAATGAGCCCCCAGGAGTTCCTTGCTCTCTGTTCCTCAGTAATCACGCCACTGTGATCAAACACTGTGACACTTCCAACAAGCCAGACAGTCGCATCGTGGAGGCAACGAGAGGTGTTTCCCCCACCTCTTAAGTGCCCTCAGTCAAGAAAGGTAAAACTGATGTAGTTTTGTGCGAGGTTCTCAATCATGGGATGGGAGAGGCTCAGCGTGCCATGGGACACGCGAGCATAAAATTGCCCTGAAGTCTTCATTTTATGTGAAATGTGAGGCTCTCAAGAAATAGTCTCTGATAACCTGAGTGAAATATTCGCTATGTTCCTATGTTCAATTAGCCATGCTTGCTTCAATTCTACCAGTCAGCACACATACACAGACACACACACACACAGCACACAAAGATAGCAACGTTAAAATTTGCTTTTCACATGATCCAGTGACAAGTTCATGAGTAAAACCTTTCCTGTCTAATTAACAAGAGCCTGTTATACATAAAGAGCTAATTTCATCATAGACTCAGTTGAGGAAAACCCAATATAATACTTACATGATGTCTGATGCAGTCCAGTCTCCTGTTTCCAGGAAGCATTAGAAAGAATTAAAAATAGACAAAGCTTTTCATCCTCAGGTAGAGCTGGCTTTCTCTTCTTTCCCATTTGCTTCCCTTCTATGCCCGTATATAAGTGATATAGTTAAATAAATACACAAAACAAGGTAGCAAATTAATTATCTACTGCTATGCAACAAATTACCCCCAAATTTAGCAATTTAAAAAACAGGAAACATTTATCATGTCACAGAGTTTTTGTAGGTCAGGGATTCAAACAGCGTATGTGGGTGGTTCTAGATCAGGGTGTCTCATGAAGTTGAAGCACACAGATGTCAGCTAGGGCTGCAGTGATCTGAAGGCTGGACTGGGGCCGGATGATCAGCTTCTCCTGTGACCCGGTCACGTGGCTGGTTAGCGCTGGGTGTTGGTAAGAGGTCTGAGTTCCTTGCCATTTGAATCTCTCCTTACAACGTGGCAGCTGGTTTCTCACAGAACAAGTAATCCAAGGGGAAGGAAGGTGGGAGCCACACTGTCTTTATGACTTAGCCTGGGAAGTCACACTCAGTTGTGTTTGCAGTACCCTATTGGTTACACAGGTCGGTCCTCTTCGCTGTGGCAGGAGACATCACGGGTGTGAATACCAAGAGGTGAGAATCTTGGAGGTGGGCTTCTATAGCCAGTTGCTTGAAAAGATTCTTCAAATTAGTACCTGCCCTTAGTTTTTATTTGCATGGAGGTAGAAATACCCTCAAACATCCTTTCTAAACCTGTGGAGGCCGTCACTAAGGTAGGCTTTTCATATACACAGAGATGTGAAACTTAGCATATACCTGATGGGTTCAGATTTTTATTTTTCATTTTCTTTTAAAATATGTCTTTATTGATTTCAGAGAGAGGAAGGGAGAGGGAGAGAGAGAGATAGAAACATCATTGATGAGAGTCATCATTGACTGGCTGCCTCCTGCACCGCCCCCCCCCCCCCCCCCGGGATCGAGCCCACAACCGGGCATGTGCCCTGACCGGGAATCGAACTGCGATCTCCTGGGTCATAGCTTGATGCTCAACCACTGAGCCATGCCAGCTGGGATTTAAAAATTTTTTTTTGCTTTTAATACCTTTCAGTTGCTCTCTCTGGATGTTGTAGTAGATGCTACAATTTTGTGGCAGTGGTTCAATTTAAAAAATTCTCCTAAAGGGTTCCACCTCCATGTATCTTGCTTTTCTTTTCATCTCTTGCTTACATATCCCAACTGGTCTTCCCGACTCAAATCTTTCACGTAACTTTCCTCTACAGAATCGGTATTAGTTAGGAGACGCTGAACTGCTGTTAAAAGAAAAAAAAGACCTAAAGATATATAATGTCTCAAACACAATGAAACTAGTTCTCACTCGTGAGAGTCCAAGATCTACGTTTCCAGCCCAGCGGTGGGTTTCCTTCACGCACCGGGGCAGGGATCTCTCCTCCCCTCTGCGCCTGCCATCCCTGGTGGCCAAATTATCACTTGCAGTTCGAGGAAGGGGAAATGGCAACACCACCTGTATTCTGTCAGACAGAGCTTGTCACAGGCGTTGACGAGTCCAGGGTGGCTAAGAAATGGGATCTCTTGTGGGGCAGCTGCTTCCCAGATACAAGTTTATTCTCTTGAAGGAGTGGGGGGTGTTGGGGATCAAAATGGATTTTGATAAAGAAGCAATTGTCTGTGCTTGAGATTTCATACTGCAGAGCTGGGCCTGCCTGGGAGCAGTGACATTTTCTGAGAACTGAAATTATGCATTATGTGAAATTTTGTGACAAAGGTTAATATTACTTCACTTTATAAGTAAAATTTAAAATGATGTGAGCCAATTCTCATAGTAAAATTTCTAACAAGAGTCGCACAATTTCACACTTGGTGGTCAAATGCATTGTAAACTGTTTATACTGTTGTTGAATGGGGGGCACCACTTGGCACTGATAAACATAAATGCCCCCCATTCTTTTTCAGGTTTACTCTAGAATAATGTGAGGTCTTCAAGGTACCAGCCCTTTCATAGGAAGCCACCAGCCTCCTTTACAGAAAGTGTTCTTGGACCTGATAGTCATGGCTCTGCTCCTAGGAGTCCTCTGACTTGCTTATCTAAACTGCCTCTTTTGACCCCAAGGTTAAATGGTCAGTATCTAGCAGACGTGCTTCTGTCCACTGTTGTTGACACTGCTTTCTAATTGTCATTGTAATCATCAGCACCACCACTTACCCAGCACTTACTGGGGCCAAACAGTGACCTAAGCGTTTTGCTTATCTCTTATCTCATTTAATAATACTCACAAAACCTTTAAAGTAAGAATATTACCCTCATTTGATCATTAAACTAAATGAGTTCCAGAGACTAAGACGTAGTTAATGGTGGAACTGAGATTTAAATATACTCTATCTGGTACGTAGCTCTTTGCCCTTTCTTCCACAATATGATGTACATCAGACTAAGAGCCATATAATGAATACGTTTGACTTTTTGGTCTCATATCTCTAGGCTAAATTAAATCACATGTTTCTTGATCCTTAGATCACACTGTAGAGCTATTTTCCTATTTCTTTTAAAATCATCTGTGATCCCAAGTGTGGCCGCCTCACTTCTAAACAGAGGTAATTTCTTTCATGTGTTGTCTTTGCAAGCTCACAAACACTTTAAGCAAACTTTCTCTTTTTTTAAAATGTGGGCCTCCTTTGTGAATGAATTTGGAAGCATCTTGAGGCAAATGGAGTACTGGGCAGTAATCACTTTGGCTTTAGAGAGGAGACTCCGATCTCCTGTAACACAGAGTGGAAGGATTGATAACTCTTGTCAGGGCAGCTTAGAAAGACTTCATCTATTACCAACTTTCACAAGGCTTTTTGTTCTATCCCACACTACCAACTCTTCAGTAAACTGGCAAATGGATTCAGCTGATACGGATTTTCTTATTAGCTGGGTTTGCAAGCCCCTGTTGTCTTCAGCAGCCCTTTTCTCAGTCTAATCTTATTGAATCAGTCTTCAAAAGTGGTGACAAGAACAGACTTTCAAAGCAGACAGCTCTGACTTGGAATTCTGGCTCAGAAACTTCATAGCTGTGTATGATGTTTGAGAAATTACTTAATTTTTCAGTACATCAGTCTTCGGTTCTGCAAATAGAAATGATGATGCCTAAAGATTAAATAAGGCAAAGGAAATAATACTAGATAGAATTTCAGGAGACTGGAAGCTATTTGGGTAGGTCCCCAAATAGTTATTGCTACATTAACTTTTTCATAAAAAAATACCAGGAGTGTAGCAAGCAACAGACAGTGTGAAAAATAGCTAGAAAAACCAGGGTTGATTTTTCTAATCTAATAAGCCTGTAGATTGGTGGCTGCTAGTGATGTGAAGGAGCTCCGTGATCTCAGGGCTGGAATCTCTGTGATTCTCTTGGCTTCCCCCTCATGTTGGCCAAATGGCGTCTGCAGCTCCAGACATCATATCCATGCATGAGGTGAGAGGAAGAGGGAGGTGTCAGCTGTGCTTTTTTCTACAACCAGGAAAACACAAAAGCTGTGCAGAGATTTCCTAGCAATTTTGCACTGACATCTCATTGGCCAGGCTGTGTCACAGGACCGTCCCTACGTGCAAGAGAGACTGGGACTTGACTACCAGCTTTCCCAGCTTTAGCAGAGGACTTGGGCAAGAACCCTGTTTATAGTCTCATTTGGAGGTAGGGGCAACATGGGGAGGGGGCATAAGAAGTGTAAAAGAGGAATGTGTGTGAAGTTGTGAAAGCATGGTGGAAATGACTACAGAGGAGTGGTGTTTGAGGCTTAATTATCAGAGAGGAAAGAGTGTGGGAGAAAGATGCTAACGGATGGATAATGGGCGAAGAAAAGGGGGGTTTCCAGGCAGTGGAAATGAAATGGGGTGCAGTGAGTGACACGTGGCATTTGCATTTCATGGTTGGGACTTGGTAGAAACTTGGTGGGTCTGGTGTGTGTGTGTTGGTAGCGGTGGAGAGTATTAAGGCTGGAGCATAAGTTGGAACTAGACTTTAAAGGGCCTCGTGCCTAGTGGAAAGAAAGCAGTGTGGACTTTATCTTGCGGGCGGGGTGGGTACAGATGGCTTTGTGTAAGGATGAGGTGGTGAACTTCTGTTTTGAACTAGAGGGAAGAACTATCAGAGGCGCATTAGCCATGATGGGCGTTGAGTCAAGGCTGGGAGGAAAAACGAGACAGCAGATACCAGAGGTATTTATCTGGTGGACATGGCACAACTTGTCCTGAATTGCTTGAAGACTAACAGAGAGGAAGGAGTTAAAATGTCTCGCTTGGGGACATGATGATGCCGTTGAATAGAGAGAAGGAATCTGGGAAAGGAGCAGGTAACGACTTTGGTCTTTGATGTACTGTATAGAGGTGAATGGTTCTATAGGACTTCTGGAGATGGGACATTTAATTCGAAGGTCAGGAGAGAGGTTGGTGCCAGGTACAGTTACAGAGGAACAGCTGGGATTAGCCGAGGGCAACATATATGGCGGTGGAAGCACAAACTGAAGACACAGACAGAAGGTGGAAGAAGCCCACAGGGAGCGGGAACCTGGAGGAGCCAGCGTCCAAGCTTTAGGGGAGTCGTGCAGAACAGAAGTGAAAGCGCGATTCTCAGCCCTCCTTTCACTGGTCATTTGCCATGTCCCTAATATGCCTCCCATTTTGGAAGGTACTCTTGTCCAGACCCTAATTTTTTGGTATCTGAACTATCACACCTTTCTGGGTAGTTCTGTACAAACTAGCAAGTTATCTTCCATAAGAGAGGTTTCCAAAGCCGAAGTAACTACTAGATTTTCTTCCTATTACAAAAGCAATAAATGCTCATTGTGAGAAAAGTCAGAAAACACTCATAGGTGAAAAAAAAGAGGGGCGAAGCTCTCGCAGTCCTACCCCCAGCAATAACCACTGCCAGGATCGTGGCATGTGTTTTTATAAATCAGCATTTTTAGACACACAATTAAACATAAGCTAGAATGCTCTGTATATGCAGTATTGTAACCTACTTCCTTAAATAACACAATACACTGCAGCATAAAAATATTTCTGTGCTAATACTCACCTAACAGCATTACTTTTCGTGGATGAGTAATAGTCCACTCAATGCACCTATGATTTTAAACAGTTCCCTTAACGTCGGACTTTTTTAGGTCGTTCCTAGTTTTTGCCTATTATAAACAGGGCTGCAGTGAACATCCTTGCAGGTAAATATTAGGACACTTTAGTAGATGAATGTCAGTGTTAGGAAGCATCTTTAGGATGGATCGTCGGGCATCCTTTTGAGAGTTGGTCTCGGCTTCCTCCCCCTCTCCACGGGGACATCTAGGGTCTGATGGTAGACTTCTCCTAGCCTCCTTAGAGTTAACATGAAGCCCCCTCTTTGTACTTCTCTGCATGGGACCCATTGTCATCTGCAGCAGGTTCCCTGAGGAGCCACCCAAGGTGGAGAGTTGTGACGGGAGAGCCAGATGCAAAGGTCAAACCCCGCAGAGGCTCATCCTGAACTGCTTGGTCACACTTCCCATAAGGGACGAGCTTCTCGCTGAAGCAGGGTCAGCGGGCACCCTCTGAAATAACAACAACCAAAACAGGTTAACTGTCCTTAGCTACCTAGATGAAATCATGCATCATCTCCTGGTGGCGGAGGCTGTTAAGCTCTGAAATGTGTTCTGGTTGTGACTTCGGAGTCTGATCTGGAGACCTTTGAGCATTTTCAGACTCTTCTCAGCAGAGGTGGTTAAGTAAACTTGTGTTCGAATGAGATGCTCCCCTCGGTGACCTCTCTGGGCTGTTGCTAAGTGTGTGAAGTCCCTCTCCAACCTGGGAGATGTGCCATTACCCAGGGTTTATTGTACTTTGCTCAAGTGATTACCATTTAAGCCCGTTTTCTGTGTATGTTCGTGTGACTCATTTCATAGAGTAGATTGAAATCTGAAGTTATTTTTCCACCTCAATTCCTTTGTCCATGAATAGTGCTTCTGTGAGAAAAGAGATCAGTGTTGCTTATTGTTGCTACTTTTGTTTTCTTATAGCTGGAAGCTTTTTCTATCAATACAAATTCCAGTTCTTTATGAAAGATCAGATTTAGTCACATGTAATCTGTACATCCAGGGTTAGTCTAAATGACACCATTTCCAACCTCCTGCAAAACTCACTTCAATTCTAATGTGTTTCTTCATTTTTTATATTTTGGGCTTTCTTTAGAAATATTTTTCTGTTTCCTTTTTCTTTGGGGCTCAACGCCTGAAGGAGAAAGTATAGGCAGACAGCTGAATATTTTTTTCGCTCTAAATAAAAGATCACAGAAGGTACCTCGGGAGATTTAGACCTCAGCAAAAGTAAGTCGAGCGTTTTAATTCACTCTTCTGGGACTATTTTACTTCTGGGGGGGCCTTTGTGAGCCTCTTCCTTCTATCCTTGAAGTATTTTGTCAGTGAGAACCAATTTAATTTTCTAGTGCTACGACAATGACAAAATGTGATTAACACCTGAAGGTAGGGGTTTCGACTCAGGGAAATCTGACCATCTCATGTTGGATTTTAAGCCTTTATTCAGATGTGGAAAAACATTAAAAGGTTAACTAAGTTCTTCTGCCTTTGGGGATTTCATGTGAAAATATGAAAGCATGCAACTGCCAACTGCCCTGCCCCCCAAGGTCCCTAATTTTTTGTACCCTTGACTATATCTTTTTTCAACACTGATAGGTGAGTTTGTGGTGTTTTTCCCTTTAAAATTAACAATGAGCATCAGGGGGTTATATACCCTTATTTAACTAAAAATATTGGTGCCCAGCCGGTGTGGCTCAGTTGGCTGAGTGCCGTCCCAGGAACCAAGAAGTCACTGGTTCGATTCCCCATCAGGGCACATGCCCGGGTTGAGGGCTCGATCCCCAGTAAGGGGCGTGCAGGAGGCAGCCGATCGATGTTTCTTTCATCCATGTTTCTCTCTTTCTCTCTCCCCCTGCCTCTCTGTCTACAGTCAATAAAAACATATTTTTAAAAATGAGAATGACCATTATACTTATTGAAAAAATAAAAAATAAATAAAAATACTGGTTTCACCAGAAGGAGACCATGGTGGGAAAAGCCTGATCAATTGGGACCAGTGCAGATATGCACAATGATGAAAGAAAAAAGCCCATTGACCTGGGACTTTGAAGACCTATGGTCTGTTCCCAACCGCCTGGAGTGAGCTCTGAGGCTTTAGGTACCTTCCTCACCCTGGGTTTTCCCCTATTAGTGGAGGTGCTAGTCTGAGTCAGGGATCCTAACTTCTCATTTAGGGCCCGCTGCTAATTTACTGGGTCCATTTGCATAAACAAGACTTTCTCCTGTCATTTTCTTCTATGTAGAATAATAGGAATGCTACTTCCAAATTATGGACACATTTACATAAGCATTTAGTATTAAGAGTTATAAAATTGTTTTAAGTGCCCCTAAATTCTCTGAGTGTATTTAAGTGTCACTCTTGAAACCATAAAGCAAGTCTGAGTTTGTGAAATGAGGAAGTGGGGGTTAATGATTACTAAAATTCTGCATTTTTCATTGAATCACTCAGTGACCAGTGATGACTTGGTTGAGCACCTAGCAGGTAGACATGGGGCATTGGGAAGAATGGAGCATGAAAGACAAAAAATTAGGGGTAGGGTCTCTATCTGCTGGGAGTTGCAGGTTGAGGGGACACGGAAAAGTAGAGTGTTTTAGAGAGGGGTGTGTGTGTGTGTGTGTGTGTGTGTGTGTTGTTCTTTCCCATGTAAGGCCCCTCTCTTGTTTTTAGTTCATTCCCCACCTTTAACCCTTGACACACCATAATCCTTTTCAACTCTCCTCTTCCACACGGGCATCTACTCGATATGTAGTGCTTGAAAATACACATAAAATATCTCACCTTTGTTCTTCTCAACAAGGCCTGCCCTCAGGAGAGACTGTTCACAGAGCCTCCCTTACCTGGGCGAAGGGAAGCCCCCCTTGCCTTTCTGTCTCACCTAAGAGGGGGGGAGGGTGAGAACTGAGGAGCATGTGTGAAGGTCGCAGCCAGGGGCACAGGCTCACTGAGAGACTGAGGCCCCTTCACAGATCTATAGAATGCTTTCCCTTCCCCACACCTCACCACCTCATCACCAAAGGCCTACTTACTACAGTTTCCTTTACCTACTACATCATGTCCACCTTTCAACAAAAAATTGTAAGACATACTCTGAGGCAAAGAGCACAGTTTGAAGAGACAGAGCAAGCATCGGAATCGGACTCAGATATGGCAGGGGTGTTGGAATCGTCAGACTGGGAATCATAACTGTGATTAATACGCTAAGCGCTCTAATGGAAAAAGTAGACAACATGCAAGAACAGATGGGTAATGTAAGCAGAGAGATGGAAATCCTAAGAAAGAACCAAAAAGAAATGCTACAAATCAAAAGCATTGACAAAAATGAAGATGCCTTTGATAGACTCATTAGTAAAACTTGCTTAAGTGAACCTAAATGTTATGAGTGCATTCAAATGTCACTTTTGAAATGATAAACATGTCCAGACTTTATTGTTTCTGTGAAATACTTTGCTTTTTACTTAATACATTCCAGTCCTGGTTATGATGTTCTTTAACTCTACAATGCCCAAGGAGGGAAGAAACATTGCTTATGAAGAAATAGGAAGGGGAAGAGAGCATGACGTAGTCGGAATTACGATGAGCAGCTAGAAATTGATTCTGGGTGAAATCAGCAAATTGTCATATAGAAATTGTTTGGTGAAAAATATATTTACCTTAATGAAGAAGAATTCAGATTTTGGCACGAAGGATTCTGATATTAGCTGTAGAATGTGGATAGCTAAAATTGGGGAGGTGTGACTATGAAAATGACAAGAAATAAAATGTTATTAGACATCAAAATATTTTACTTACGATTTAAAACACTTTTTTTTTGTCAGTATGTTGTATCCATATTTTTTTCCTGAGAAATCTTGCATTTCATTCTGGCAACTTGATTTTAATTGACAGCAGCCATTATCTATGTCTGATTTATGCAGAGATTGCGAATTTTTTAAAAAGTAGGAACAGAAAAGAAATATGTTAGAAGCATTTTAAAAATATATTAGAATAGTAGCAAGGCACATCATTAATATATTGTGTTTTAATTTAATTTTATTTTTTTTAAAAATTGGGATCATCAAAAATATGCTTTTATGCAACCTGCTTTTGTCAGTCATATATCGTGGGCATCTTTCCGAGTCACCCACTCATCACGAATAGACTTGCCTCATTCTTTGCCCATTTTATGGATATACAGTAATTTGTCCAACCATTGTCCTATTTATGCCCTCACCTATTTATTTGTTTTTGGGTAGAGGGCTTCAGTAAACATGACTGCACAGTCGATCTTTAAGTAGTCATGCCAGTGCTTCAGTGGAGTAGATCATAAATGTGAGATTACAAAGTCATGGATCGTGGACATTTAACATATTTATAGTGACTGCCAAATTCCTTCCAAAAAAAGATGGCCCAGCCCTCTTTCCTCTTAAGAGCAAAGTGCCGATTTCTCACGCATTTGCCATCACCCAGCATTATCAATCATTTTCATTTGTGTCAATCCAATAAGCTTTCATTGGTATCTGGAGGCTTTGGGCTCAAAGTGGCAGACTGATGATGATACGCGTCTAACTCTTCTCCTGTCCATTAAAATGATAGAAAAAATGTTTTAAGAAAGAATGAAACTGTAAGAACAAGAAAAGGCATTGCCAGTGGCCAGAACTTTGGAAGAATCTGTGGAGGCTAGAAAACTGCTGTGACTGGACTGATGGGGAAAGCTCAGGGAAACGCCATCCAGAGCAGCGGGAGCGAGTGGCCCACGGAGCACCATCAGAGTCGCTGCTGTGTAGACCGGTGTCTCTACCAGCCTGTGCATTTGCTCGCTCCCCTTGGCCCTTGTTCATCAGAACAGCGTGTAGAAATGGGCTGTAGCCTTTGGACCAAGGCAATGAGCGTTCCCGCTGAAAGTGACCTGTATTGGGACAGATCCCATGAGAGCATGGATGTCCCTGAGTGACGGGGTGTGATTGCAGGAAATCCATATATTGCAACTGAAACCAAAGAAAAGGCTGGTGCCAGGAGGGAACAGCAAACTCTTCCGTCCCCCCAGCGGCTATGCTGCGTCTGCCTCCAGGCTGCACGCCTGGTGACGTGCTCCTGTGCTCAGCCTTCCCATCCAAGGGAGAGGTGCTTGGGTAAGCCAGCTTATAAGACTTTAAAGTAAACCTAACTGCCTCCCCTAAACCATATATTCAAAAACACAAGTGGACAAATGAGGTTGAGCAAATATTTGATGCAAACCATGAAGAAAAGCCTGAGAACAAAGATGATCAGAACCACGCATCTAAGTTAAATAGAAATAATTCCAATAGTGGGGGGAAAAAATCAAAATGTGTTCTCAAAGTAAATCAAGAACTTTCATCCAAAAAACAAGAGTTTTTGAAAATCAAAAAGTAGGCCACTGACATTAAAAAACAAGGAATGGGCTAAATAATAAATCGAATGGAACTGGAGACCAGGTTGGTGTTCTTGAAGATAGACTTGAGGAAACTTTCTACACCGTGCCATAAAAACGTCAGACAGTTGGGAAACCGTGCTAAGAAAAGGAGCAGCTGTCCAGGTATCCAGCGTGACTCTAATGGGCGCCCCAGAAGGAAAGCAAGGAAGAGCAGGAGAGAGGGCGCAGCTGAAACATACTAGAAGAAAATTTTCTTTAGCAAAATAAATATAATTCTTTAGGTTGACAGGTTCCAATAGTTGCCGAACAGAACAAAGGAAAAGAAAACCCACCACCAGCTTAGTGGACTTTTGTTTGTCTGTTCAACTTTTTATTCCCTTTTAGTCACTAAGATGTGACTCTACCAAATGCCAGAACTGGCCAATTAATGCTTCCTGGGGGGCCATTGTAGAAGCTGGGAGAGATGGACTCACTCCTTCTGAGGTCTCTGGTGCTTAAGGACCCAGTGACCATGAAACAGAAAGGGGCCATTTTTATTTTTTTATTTTATTGATCTGAGAGAGAGGAAGGGAGGGAGGGAGAGAAACATCGATGTGAGAGAAACATCCATCTGTTGCTCCCTTACTCACCCAGACCAGGGATTGAACCTGCAGCCTGGGTATGTGCCCTGACCTGGAATTGAACCCGCTGCCTTTTGGTGTATGGAACGATGCTCCATCCAATTGGGCCACACTGGCCAGGGCGAAAGGGGCCGTTTTTAAGGAGAGTGTCAGCCTGAGACAGATTGCAACATAAGAGGCCAGGTCTGAGTGATGGGAAGAAAGAGACCCAGACTTAGTGGCATTGTTTAAACCATCCATGTGGCCACATCTGATTCTAGCACTACCCCCTGGGCTTTCCATTAAGGACAGAATAGTCTGAGATGGGTTTCTGTCACAAAAGTCATGATAATATACTTAATATACCCTCGGGGAATTATATATATCTGAGGATAAAGAGAAGGTTTTAAAAGCTTTCAGAGAGAAGGGGAAGCAAATTACTTGTCAAGGTGTAAGAATGAGAGTGACATCCTACCTTTTGTCAGCAGCCCTGGATGGTAGATAAGGGGGCCGCGTCTCCACAATGCCGGGAGGACAGGGCAAGGTCTTGAAGCCAGAATTCTATACTTAGCCAGTTGTCAATCAAGCTTGAAGGCAAAGGAAAGATTAGTTTTTGGATGCACAGAAATTTAGGAAGTTACGAAAAGATAGGGATAGGAAGCATTTGGGCAACATGAGGAAGGAGTAAGGCTTCAGGGAACTCAGGGAAGCTGCAGAGAAGTCAGAGGTGAGTTGGGGTCAGACCCCGGAATCGTCCCCTCCAGCTGGAAGTGACTCATGGGCTCCTTATGCATCACTTCTCCTGGTGCCAGAGTGAGTAAGGTCTGCACATTTATAACAATGAGAAGTGCTCTTTGTTGGTTTCCCATTTTTAGAGTCAGCCTTGACGACAGCACAGGCTTACTTCACAGCCTGAAGGCAGAACGCACAGGCCTTAGAGTGCCGTCACCACCACGGGGACAGCGCGCTTTGCTTTGGACCGTCATCAGATACATGTGACTCCTCTGAGTGAAACCTGGTGGGGTGGCGTCTGAAGAGCAGCGACGAGGAGTCCCCATTAGAAGTAGGGCAAAGGGGAGACGGGGACACATCCGTTGGGAGCATCGCTGTCTTTGGCCCGAGTTAACCCCAGGAGGGAGGCTGAGGTGGGGCAAGGTGACGGGCTGGGACCGCTGGTTGCCGTCTGGGAGCACCGGGGGCCTGGGATCGTCCTCTCCCGTGTGGAGCACGGAGTTTTGTCGCTGCGGTGGCCTTGGTTAGAAGGTGCATAGACTCTTACTTTTCCGGGCGGGAGGCTAATAGGTGACAAAATGCCTTTGTAATGGACTGGTGGATGTGTCTTAAATATTTAAAAAGAGAAAGGGAAGGAGAGAGCCGAAATGTTCCACTTTCATTTTCTCCGTTTGACACGGGTGTGAAAGGGCTTAGCCTCATTTCAGAGAAATGCTCAAACCACAGGAAAGAGAAACAAAAAAATGCTAATTGGTGATTAAAGGCGAGCAGTTCAGTATTTTTTGACTGTCTGGCGAAAGCTTACATTCTCGAGCATAAACATTTCTAATGAGGTCCAAAGACTACAGGGCGAAAAGAAAATGGGATAGTAAAGACTCTTTAATAATCTAAAATAGCTAGGGAGAAATAAAGACAGTTTTAAGGCTTTTAAACCGTATTGACTCACCTGGTTGAAAGATTCCGCCTAAATGCTAGGTGGTTTCTTTCTGCACCAAAGCAAATCACTTTCCCTAAATCATCTTTTTCTCCTCCTAATGGCAACACACAACTGTAATTTGGTATCTTTGACTTAAGATATTATAAGGTAAGGGAAATATGAAATCTCCAGGCCATGACACGGACTTTGTCACAGGCCCAGGTTGGGCCAAGGAGAAGGAATGGAGTCACCTTCAAGTGAGAAACCGAAGAAAACCTCAGAGCTGTGCTCCTGAGAGCAGGCACTCAGTGTTTGCTGAGCGTTGTCAAGGGACAGCTTTAGGAAGCCTGCACTCGTGGTGGGAGCGTTATGAATGAAAGGGGTACAGGAGGAAGCACAGAGAACTTTTTAGAATTGGATGTCTTTTTAAAAAAATGAATAATCCAGGATACTTACTTCTAGAAAGGAGTTCATTAAAAAGTAACAGTGCTCAGTAAAAGGACTTGGGAAGCAAAACGGGAAAACAGAAAAGCCTTGTGTGGCTTTTATGTTGTATGTGTAGACGTTGCTAGGATAATGATAGTGAATGGGCTTATAAGAGGAAACATTTGGGAGATTTATGAGTAATACCTCCTAAAATAGCCTTTGAAAGCACCTGTTAGTATATGACCCCCCCAAATGAGCAAACATATCCATAGACCTACGGATGGTCCCTGACATACAATGGTTCTAAGGAGTTTTCAACTTTACAGTGCTGTGAAAGCAATATGCAGTCAGTGGAAACCATACTTCGAGTTTTGAATTTTGATTTTTCCCCAGGCTAGTGATATGTAGTATGATGCCCTCTTGTCATGCTGGGCTATGGCAGGGAAATGATTCTGCCCAGCTGTAGGTTAATGTAAGTTTTCTGAGAACGTTGGAGGTAGGCTAGGCTAAGCTATAATGTTTGGCAAGTTTGGGTGTGTTAAATGCACTTTGACTTATGATATTTTCAACTTATGGTGGGTATATTGGGATGTAATGCCTTCATAAGTCAGGGAACATTTGATTTACACAGAAAGACTTGGAGTCTATTGAGAGAAGGGGGCCATGCCCAAAATAACAGCTGATTAAATTTAGAGTTCCTTCTCTGGGCCAGGCACTGTGCTAAACGCTTTTGATGTGTATCATCTCATTTAGTTCTCACTACAGTCTTATAAAGTGGGGGCTCTAGCAAATACCACACACTGGATGACTTCAACAACAGACTTATATTTCTTACAGTTCTGGAGGCTGGGAAGTACAAGATCAAGGTTCTGGCCGACTGGTTCCTGGTGAGGGCCCACTTCCTGACTTGTAGACAGCCGCCTTCTCGCTGTGACCTTACATTGCTTTTCCTCAGTGCTTAAGCATGAAGAGAGACCTCTTTCTGTTTTTCTTTTCTTATCAGGATGCTAATCCTATCCTCGTGTTCTCATCTAAGCCTACTTACCTCCCAAAGTCCTCACCTCCAAACACCATCACATTGGAGGTTAGGACTTCAACATATGGATTTTGGGGGACACAGCTTACAGCTTGGATTTTGAATCAGTACCTTCTGCACTTGGAGCCATGCTCTCAATGACTCTGTTCCTATTATGGCATTATTGCTGCTACTATTACAGTGTTATAATATTTTTATTCAATAAGTGGGAATTTTACTGATGCAAGGAGTAACATATAACCTTAAGGTCCTATATTTCTTTTCACCTTAGTATCAAATAAACTAATAATAAAATAACAACTACAGTTCCTGAGGACTTAAATAAGATATATTTAATTCTATTATCAACCATGGGAGGAATTAGGTAAAATTATGGAGCAGGAAAGACAGAGTCTAGGTTCCAATCCCAGCTCTGCCATTTACAACTGGGTGTCCTTGGCAAATCTTTTAATTTCACTGAAATTCAAGCGCCCCATCTGTAAAATGGCAACAATAATACCTCCTTCATCATAAGGCAGTGAGGCTTAAATTGCTAATCAGAATAATGTTGGTTATGTATATATGTAAATATATAAAAGCTGGGATTCTAATTTCCATGAGCTTCAAACCTCAGTCTTTGCTCTTAAGCCGTCTGCTGTAATGCCACCGTGGGGATTGGCCTCACAACTCTGTTTTCTAAGGATTATTCAGGGTGCTTTCTCCTCTGATTTAAACTCTAGCACAGATCTTCTATGAACAGGAAGCCTGGTGTGCCTGGGCATGTCAAGGTTAAGGCTATGAATAAATTAGGAAATTGACACAGTTGCAGGTGACCCATTTTTAAAGATCGAATTTAAAAGCACTTTGTCTTCAAAGGGAACTGGATTAAGTGAAAATGCTCTGTTTGGCTAAAACATGGACTATCTATTTGAAGAAGCATTTAGAATATTTTATTTCCAATGGTGGCTTGTTCGTAAATGCATGACATTAAGGAAGGGAGCAGAGCTTTTAGTTTTTGTGACTTTGAAGTAAAAAAAAAAAGCAGCAGCACAATAGGCTCTATAATCCATATCCAAAGTGCAGAGGAGCATGAAGAAGTACAAATAAAGCATGTCCTGAATCGTTATATTCAGGGGAATAGCTTTTTAAGGTAGTATTAAAGGGAGATGTAATGAGCTCTTTATAGGTTAACTATATATAACCTCAGACTTTTATTTTCTGTAATTTTTTTTTCTTTTTGAAAATATTTTGGGAAACCATGGGATACCAGAGATCATGAGTTGTGTAATTGTGTACATTTAACTAAAAGGAAAAGGGTCTAACTCATTCAGTGGCACTGTCTAGAATTTCTTGCCCCAAATGCACTGGGGATCTAATCACAGAAAAGCATTAATTTTGTGAATTTGTCACATTCTGGACCTACTCCCAATGGGCTCAGAACACTCATTTCTCAGAGCACTCATTTGTAAGTGGTTTCTTCTCTTAGGTGTGGACTTGTAAAGTCACAAACTCTTGACACTAATATTTAAAGTCAGAAAGCCAATTGATGAACACAGAGCGAGCCCTTCTTGTCAAAGGGCTAGACGCATGTCATCAGCCAACCAACCCATCATGGCTCCGTAGGCACAGAACAACAAATGATAGTCAGCTAGTTGCAAAGCTGTAACCAGCCACAATGAGTGAGCCACATGATTTAAGTATTCAGTGGCCTGAAGCTAAGATAGTTGGTTCCATCAGTTCTGCCACCAGGGCCAGATGCCTTAAATAGCACTTGGGTGGCACTGTCAACTGGAATTGCTCCCTGTGACCTCGGCAAGTTACCTTCCTCACTGTGCTTTAAGTCCCCTGCCTATAAAAATGTATAGTGAGGGTTTAGCAGAGCACTCAGCCCACAAGAAACCGGCATCGCCTGCACCATCTGTGCTCCCATTGCCCAACATGCTCCTCCACTCAGTTGTCGTTGTCTCTTGTAAGTGACCCTACACAGCTCTGATTTTGTCTCTCTTGTATTTATTTATATTTAATTTATCTTTATGGGTGAAAGTATTACCGATGTCCCCTTTTTTCCCCCCATTGACCCCCCTCCCCCACTGAACTATTGTCTGCGCCCATGGGTTCTGCATATTGCATATAAGTTCTTTGGTTAGCCTCTTCCTGCCTCCCCTCCCCCCGCGGCTCTGATTTTAGAAGTTTAACTCACAGCGGAAAACATTTTCCCTGACTTCTGAGTTCTCACAGATTCCAAGTAAAGAGAAAAATGATAATGGGGCTTTTTTTTTTTTTTTTTAAAGGATGCCCATGTATCCAAGTTAAAAATTGTTTAGGCTCTTTTGGTGTTGATAAAACACACAGCATTCTGCCAAAAGTCGATAGATAGGGGACCTGTCTATGTAAAGCATCTATTTAATTTCCAAAAGATGAAAGCAGCCACAATTGTGTTTTTCCCCCCTTAACTATTTGTGTGAAGATAAAAAGCACCGCGTACTCCTGTGTTTTCCCCCAACGCGTTTCACTTTCCTGTGGAACAGGACAGAGGGCAGGCGTGAGCTGGCTGCTTTCCCTGGATAGTAAATACTTTGCTTGCAGGGAACGAAGAGTGGAGAACAAGTGAGCCTTCATGTCACAGAGACAATTGATAATCACTGACACCTGCTTGATAACCATGACAGCACGGGCAATATTTAATTCAGCTGCCTCTTAGCTTCAGCTTTTTATTATAGAAAACAACCTTTACATCACCCCTCTCAGCCTCGCACTGTGTACTTAGGAACCATTATCCCGTTCGGGGTCAGGTGTTTGCTGGGGAAGTGTATGATCCAGTCTCTTTCAGGGAAAGGAAACCTATCGCCTATGGTAATACGGAGTTGGACTCAGAATTTAGTACTTTATTTTGAACCTTTTCATTCAAATCCAGGAGTTAGAGTTTCAAAGTAAATCACTTTCCTGTTAGGAGTCTTGACTTCCCAGTGCTTCCCCTTGATGTTTCTGTGAAACGTGTTATCCTGGATTAGTACAGAATCAGGCACCAATGCCTCGGTATTAAATATCACACAGCTGCATTAACTTTTTATGAAATGAAGCTGAGCTGCAAAACATTATGTGTGGATTTTGGAGAGGATTGTTTCTGACTGGTGAGTTATGATGACGAGGTTTTTATCTGTAGTACTAGACTTGGGCTGATCCGATTAATACATTTTAAGGCATATAAACCTGAATTACAGACAAGAGAAATACGTTCTCGTTGCAAGCAATTCTTTGGAGGTAATGGTGTAACTATGAGTTTTTTAAGCTGTTGAAATATACTCCAGATGATTGGAGAAGGCTTTTATTTCCCGATTCCCAGGGATACTAATATGCATATCTCTGAAAGGAAATGGAATCTAATGGCCTTGCCAGGACTGTCTGCAGTTGATGGGACACCAAGCGCCGTCAGATCACGGGCTGCACTAAACATGATTAGGAGCTGTCACAATGCATTTAGCCTCATCGGTTAGAGACAGAATCCGGGCCAAAGGTCATCCTCTCCAGCAAAGTGGGCATTTAGTGCTTTTATTTGCTCTAATGGTAAATGATAGTTAATGAAAACCATTTATAAACCTTGTCCAAACCAGTGTTTCTCTCCTGAAAACTGAGGCTGGCTGCCTCTCGGAAGGACTGTAATTGCAATACGGTCGGCGCCATGCGATGGTAATTGGGCTTACAGCTTAATGAACTCTGCGTCCGGTAGCTCATTTCCACGTCGTGGGAAAACAGGCAGAGGTGCCAGCCCTCCCCGACGGGAACCCAGGCTCCCGCCTTGTCTCTTCGACCTTTGTCACTTTGCACTTTGGAGCGTCACCACCTTGGAAATGGTGTGCCCAGTCTGAGGCCTCAGGCCTGTGGATGGTGCTTGACACACACCCTAATGATGATCAATAGCGGCTTCGGATGTCCCAGTTGTTGTAAAGGTCGTTTCATCTTTATGTAGCAGCTTAATTGAAATTTTCTCCTTCTTAGACACCTGGCATTCATTTTGAGAAGAAAAGATACATTTTGAGAAGAAAAGATACAGTCACCGCGAGTCAGTGAGGGATAATTTTTTCGGCATTCTTTCTCTTTCTTCAGATTTCCATTTTACTCATTCAAAATTTTCCCATTCATTTCACTTCTTTCCCAGTGGTTGCGGAAACGTTTCCTCTGGTGAGGAGCTTGCAGCTCCTTGGGGGCAGCTCCGTGCCGTCGGTGAGCTGCTGGGAGAGGGTGCCTGGCCCGCACTCTCACGCTCCTTTCATTCATGGGCGTCTGAGCAAGAGAACGGTCGCCTAATCCAAGGAAATTGTCCCTGAAGATGTTCAACAGTCTAGAAGACTCAAAATTTGGGAGAATTTACACAGAACAGCTACTAATAACTAACATTTATTGAGGATCTACTATATGCTAAACCCTGGGCTAGGCCTTTGACATGAATTAACTCATTTAATGTTTGCAAGACCCAGTGAGGGCCAGAGGGTCTCCCCACTTTACAGATGAGGAAGATGGGAAAGGGAGGTTCCATAGCTCACCCAAAGTCAGGCAGCCATCCAGCAGGGCTGCGCCTCGCCCGTGTAGCACTGTGTGCAGATTAGAAGGCTGTCACCCCGTGATGGTTGGCTGGCAGAGCACAGGACGGACTTCAGCCCCTGCTGCCCCCGCTGCCAGCTGCCCTTAGGTGTTGCCCACCCCACACAGCCTGTGTGGCAGCCCTGCTGGGGAGGGCAGATCCCCAATTCAAACCTTGGCAGTGGAGTGGGAACATTTCCGATGGCAACAGAACATAATTTTAACTTTTCTAATAGCCACATTTTAAAAAGTAAAAAGAAGCAGGCAAACATAGTTTTAAGAATGCATTTTACTTAACCTAATATATCCAAAAAATTATTTTAATATGTAATCAGTATAAAAGTCATCGAGCTGTTTTACATTCTTTTAATTTTTTGTTATCTACCCCGTGAAATCGGTGGGCTTTTTACACTTGTAGCGCTTCTCAGTTTGCACTTAGCCACATTTCAAGAGCTCAGTAGCCACAACCCATGGCTAGTAGTTTGGACAGCATGGCTCTAGAGCCCCAGGTCTTAACCACCACACCCTATGTTGGTTCTAAAGATTAAGATGAATTTGCTCAAACCATCCTCAGTTAAGAAAACCTTATTAGAAACAGTCAGGTAGCAGAAATTCTAAACATGGTTCCCTCTGGCTGCTCTCGGGGTAATTGTGAAAGCTTTGTTTTTGCATACAGAGGGTCTGTCGGCACTATGGCCACGTCTTGGTGATACAGAGCGAACATCTACATTAATGCCTTGTCGAATTCTGTGGCTCCTTTAGTTGCCATCTTTTTACCTTTCTTTCTGCCCTTCGCATTTCAGCATCGGATGGGGAAAGAACTTGAAAGGCACGAAGGCCCAAACCAAAGACCTTTTCAACTTCTCAGCGTCTCCGGTAAGAGTGCAGTGCAGTGCAGAGCTTAACATTTCTGGATGGCTGGTTCCAGGATTTTTGATGATGTTTATACTCTGCAGAGTTAGACAAAGTTAGCAGCAGCACAGACACACAGGCAGAGCCCAGATTCTCATCTTCTTGCAGTGCCTGCTAGCAAGATTTAATGGATTACATTTAATTTATAGAATCTTTTTCCTTAAATAATCTCCTTCATCCTGTTTGGTAATAGGGTATGAATCAGACTGAATGTCATCAGTCTATGATGGGTCACATCTTTTTTGGAGAATGTTCCAGATTCTTTTGAAGCTCTCTGGGAAGTGATGACATCACATGAAAGGGTTTGTAGAGCCTTAATTACTAGATGATTACTACGATTGCCGTCTGGGAAACCTGCCATCTGATGGAGAGTGGTCCTTGGGTGGCGTGGCCTGCTTTCCTGGAAGGAAGGACAGCTGTGAATAGTGTAGCGTTCGGGTAAGAAGGTGGGCACTAGGACCTTAGGTTTGCAGTGACCTGTCTTTTCTTATCAGTAACATGAGGAAATGGTCCCTTCTACCTGCGATTGTCATGAAGAACTACTGAGAACTTACATAAAGCATCGGCCTTGTGCCTCGCAGAGAGAAAATAATCCATAAATATCAGCGATCATCATTACTAATAGAACTGATTGGCATATCTTTTTGAGTTGGTTATACTTTTCTTCCCATCAAAACATAACTATTAACATTTATGGTTTACTGTTAACAAAAACTGTCTTCTAGTATTGATGATCATGATCCCAGCTTGTACTATTAGAAACAGTAGTATCTTTCTTAGAAAAGAATGATTTGGAATAACCAGAATAAATTAAAATAGATGGGGTACTAATTATGCAGGATTATATTGGATAAAAAGTAGAACTTTTTGATATCATAGGAGTAGAAAGATTGTTATAAGCCCAAGAACATGTACATATTTTCCTTGCAAAATAGTGTTAAAAGATATTGTGATATTTTTTCTTTTCTTTCTTTCCTTTTTGCTCTTTTTTTCTTCCTTCTTCCCCTTCCTTTCCTTCCTTTCTTAGAAGGAAATGGGTTAAGTTGGTTTGAAGTTTGGGCTTGAGGTTTTGTGTATAGATAAGGGAGTCTTTTGACTATAAAAGTTTAACTTACAGATCACGGGGTTATGTGTGGATTATGGCTGTGGGGATATTTTTATGGAATAAATGCTATTTCTTTGAGCTACCAAGGTCTGTATAATGGGTGCATTAACTGCTCCTAATCTTAATTCACATCTGTTATTGAGCTCTTTGAGCGGCTGCGTAATGCCATGAAACATGATACGCATTCTAGAGTAAGAGTCAAAGAAATGCAAACACCGAGGCGCAGTTGGATCCTTCATCAGTTAAGAGCCTATGGTGCAAACAACAGAGTCAAGTCTGTCTAAGTTAGGGAACAAACAGGGAATTTAGAGAAGGGATCCTGAGTAGACGGGCAAAATGGATGGTAGATTTAAGAGTGATGCTTGATCATAGATTAGGAACAGGCAGCTCTTGGCATCTAGCAATAGGATCTAGCTAAAAGTTTCATCATTTATGATCTTGTACCACTTTACTCAAGATTGGAAGTTACAGTAGAGAGTCCAATGGCTGAAGCTTAGGTTACATGAGTGCCCCTTGGAATGGGTTGGGGTGGGCCTGGCTTTACAATTCTACTAGGACTGAAGAGTCCATCTGGATGCTGAGTAGCCAGATCAGTCAACCCATAAATGCCTACTGCAGATGCAGTTTTCACTTAGGGACAACTGTTATTAACAACTGTGTCCCTTTATCCTAATTTTCCTGTAACTCTCCACAATCCTGATGTTCTAATTCACCTTGCATTTTTTCATAGGATCAGAAGTCCTTCTGTGGCATAGCCAACCGCCATGTCTCTGGTGCTTCGGTGTCCCAAAGCTTTGACCTTCTGGGGTAGGCTTTAGCCTCAGCAGCTGTTGAAATCTCCCCAGTGGGATGGTGCTATTTTTCCTACTAGGTTTCCTGTTCTCTGTCTCTTATATGCCAAAAGCAGCAAGAAGAGGGACAGGAAGAGCAAAGTATCTCCAGTTTTAAGTCTGCGTTTGTAAGAACAAAATGAAACATAAGTCACAGTGGTCTTCATGCACTGAATATCTGTTGGCAGTTAGTAGCTTAGTCGTATCCCTCTCTTCTTATTTTCTGCATTTGAAACTGCTGTTAAAACACACATGCGCACACACAGTGACGTGATTATGAAACTGTCATTGAGGTGACTGTTCTTGTCTAGGAAGGAGATCTGATCCATGTCTTTGTAAATCACTGCCATAGGTAGTGTCAAACAGGATTGTGTGCTTAATGGATACAGCAGAGAGTGGTGCTTCTTACACAGCTCTTTGAAGTGCTACAAAGATAACTTTGACATTTTAATATAGCGTCAATTCACATTATAATTCAGAGAGCATTTTGCGTAATGTTAGCCACATAGTAGGAGGTCAATAAATTCACGTTACTGATTGATTGATGTGGCACCTGTAGTCCATAATTATTCATCCTTCAAGACAAGGATGAGATCTAGCTGGTACTAGAGGTTGTGAAACCCCCCCATTGTGTTAGAGTTTGTTGCTTTGTTTCTTCCCCTCTGGAGGACATTGCCATTTAGCCATAGCTGCAGGTATCGGAGGTTCTCAGAGTAAGAATATGGGGCCAACTCTAGAAGACACAAGTTCCGTTACAGCGTCAAGTCCAAATGGCCCTACATTCCGAGGAAAACAAGCCAAACTAAACTGCAACAGAAATTCCTGCGTATGTCCCCAGACTTTTGTCAGTAACTTGTAGAGTATGGCTGTGGTTTTAACAAGCCACCACCCATTGATCTTTCCTCATGATTTTTCTTCAGGTAACTTGTTCTGATTTTCAGACATGAGTGCATGAACCCACATGTCCAGAAATGGGGCACTGAGAGGCGTAGGGAAAGTTCTATGGTCCCTTGGAGGTAGCACAACTTCCAAAGACCAAAGCTCTGTAGTTACTTAACAGTCCCCTTTCTTTTTTCCCTAAACCCCTCCTATTGTAACACCTGTTAATGTAGGAACAGGTAGCCAGTCAAACATGGGAAGCTATTTTGTAAATGCTCTGGAATAGTCCATAAACAGCCCTGCCAAATTCACATCTTGTCTCACGGGCAAACTTTACAGATACAGAACTCTAAGGAAAATATTCATTATTATGCAAGCTAGTCCATGTTTGTGCAAAAACAAGACATTTATTGGAAATATGTTTTAATCATTTATATGTTTACAGAGTACCTATTTAATTTGGCCAGTAAAATTATATTTCAAAGCATAATATTCTCTATTTTGGAACAGTTTTCAGTATGGTCTTAAAATAGAAGATTTTAGTGTAATTCAGATATGAAATTTTATGAATGATTAAAAAGAAACTTTCCTAGAATCCCCCATAATAATGACCCCTGAAAGAGAAAATTGCAGTGAACATATGTTGGTGATACAATCAGGGAGAATTTTTGAAGGCTTGGTAATCTTTTAGTTACTACATTAAAATCACACATGGAACCATCCCTAAAGTTATTTCAGTTTTAGAATTTCCATTGAGGTCAATAGGAACCTTGCTTGGGAAGGATTGCAGTTTTAAAGATAGTGTTGAATATTTTCTACTTACCCAAGTCAAGGATACTGTGGATTTTTGCCAGTAAAAGACTGTAGAATTTTATTTATTTCAAAATCCTATTGCAGCACCCCCATTCCAATTCACCACTATCGTAGCTTAATTTTCTTAAATTACTTCTCATAGAAAAATAGTGTTATATTTTTTTAAAGACCGATTGCATTTGATGTCATGTCTCTCTCACTTTGTAGGAGATAAAATTTCCATGAATGGGCTAGAGTTTTCTTTCTTGAGATTTGTGGACTGAATGAGACCATCTGCATAGATATCTTTAGCATCTATTTAGATGTTTTTAGAGTCTGTTTAATTGATAATCAAGACTCAGGCCTGTTGATTAACAAATTGGTTTCTCTTTTAGTGAACTGTGTTTCCCATGCTAAAAAGCAAAATTCCCTATACCAAATGCCAGGACTCTTAGAAAATTGTATACTTGAATATACATGTTTAGTTTGTTTAGTTTGAGTCTCTATGATAAATATCTAATACATGTCAGATGTCCTCCCCACTACCACTCCAGGGATTGGAAATAGAGAGGCCATTTTACGTCTCAGATAGGCATCCTGGAGTGGGTTCATGATCATATTTTATTTTGGCCTGTGGTTATGAACCTAGAAGTGAGCCCATGTATATGGCCAATACAAATAATTTTATAAATATTCCATTCTTCTTTGCTCTTGGGCCCAGCTGTGCTGCCATGATTATGGTCTCGTTGGATTTTCTCTTTGCTCCCCTGTTCTGTCAGTGGGAACCCTGGAAACACTTTGGAGTCTGCTAATTTTTTTTATTTTTTTATTTGGCAAGAGGTGCTGTGTGCTTCTGAAAATAAGGTCAGCGTGTTATAATTAACTGAAGATTATTTGTTGTAAATACTTATTTAAAAAACAACAACTAATGCCACAAAATGCATTTTTATTGGGGCCAACAATTGTTTAATGGGTATATATCTCTGCTCCTTAGTAAGAATATTCATTTGTTTACTTTCTCCTTGTGAGCCGGAATTGTCATGATTTCTGTAACCCCACGCAGCACTCAGGACCTTTCAATACTTGTTGCAGGATTCGGGAAGATGAATGGAGACCCAGGTGAGAGATGACACAAAGTCTAATGATGAAGGGGCCCGTCTCTGGGTGGAGAAGAGGAAATGACATGACCCCTTGGGTGGGAAGACATTTTCACTCTTAGGGTATGTCATGGTTAACTTTGTTTTGAAGCTGTGCAGTACATTTAGAAAGTCACATATAGAGTCATGCATGTCATTGAGCGGAGATGCCACACTCTCAGGGCTCTCAAGGGGCCACTGTCACCAGAGAGCTAGGGCAAAGGTACTGCTACTTGAGGCAATTCATAGACACAGTCCACCCTCAGAAGGAAACTTGTTCTGGAATTTAGACCTGATCTCAGCATCAGCAAGCTTCTTTCTGAAACAATTATCCAAGTGAATTTTGCAGAGCTGGTATAAAGAACAAATTCCTGTTAATATGGAACTTCAGCTATTTTCCTGTGAACAAGCTGAGTCTTGTCATGTTAGGAAGAAATGTGACATATTTCTAGTACAAAAAGGACTGTTTATGCCATATTAATTTATGTTAAATTAAATGCAAATCTACTTTATTGTTAAAATAAATATATATTTCTTTTTAGAACACTCAAAGTGTTTATGTATATGAATATGATATTAATTAATTTGTAGGGGATGAAAAAAATTAATAGTTGGTACCAAAGTTCTTTTTAGTGGGGGACCATTTTTGTTTAGGAAATATCTATGGAAATGTGAAGCTTGTAGGCAAGACCTGTAAGAAAAATATTAAACATATAGATAAATGTGCTTGTGTATGTCATGAACAAGAAAGGCAGTGGGGGAGGGGGATGAAAGGGAGAAGAGAGATGACTAGGTGGAAGGACGTGAATGGGACAGACAGCATGGTGGGAGGAGGATCCTGCAAAGAGAGGTGTCCAGGGGGAAGTGCCCGGTGGTAGGTTGCCTGAGGGATATATTAATATGAAGTAGTCTAACCCTCGAATTTATGTTACGTGTATAGCTCCATTTTAAAGTCATCAGTAAAGCCTACCACACATCCCAGTGGACGTTTAGGATTATCACAGTGTCTGAAATCCATGACTAGGTTGGCACAGAGCTCAAGGAGGTGTTGCATGGGGTAAAATCTCATATGAGATATAGAGGAAGCCTGGTGGATCCATAGTGACCTTGAGGCAAAAATCTCCCAGGATTTGAAGAAAACCTCTGGAAGACATGGGGCTTTCTAGAAGTTAAGAGAAAAGGAGCTGGAGCCAATTTTGTCAAAATGAGAATTGACGGGATGGGTGAAATGGTGGGCGGGTAGATCTGAAGAAAGATGCCACCAACAGAAAGGCATTGCTTGGTTCATTTAGAGTTCTATAACCTTGATTTTCCATCTTTCCAGGCCAATGGTATAACTCTGGCCAAGGTGATCACAAGAAAAACAAGGAACTTGAGGGCAGTTTGGAGGAGGCCGTTGGAGGCTTCCTGGTTCAAAGGAAGGGCCTCTGCATGGACCCAGTCAAACAGCCAGGCCTCACTGTGTGTAAATATTGGTCCGCTCGAGACCCAAGCAGCAGACTCATCTAATGGCACCCATCTTGCCCTCTTCATTCCAATGAGACAATTTCCTTTAGTGGCTCTATGTGCTATCCTACACCTGCCAATTTTGAGAGAGATGGAGATAGAGGGAGAGGGAGAGAGATTGAGAGAGAGAGAGGGAGAGAATTAGAGAGAAGGTCTCTTTCACATCCCTCATCTGAAACCCTCCTCTCTGGCCGGGTTCCTCAGAAGCACTTCTCTGACTTTGCAGACGGGACCAAGGATAAAATTCAGTATCAACGAGTTGAGTTAATTAACTTGGATTGCTGTAAATATCAGGACAGTTGTTCTTTCAGTCTGATCCTATTGCTATATATGGCTGCAAAACAACCGTTTCAGTAGTGTTTCTTCTTCAGTTTGCTGTATGGTCTTATCACCAAACATCACCAAAAGTCAGTGAGCTTACATTAAAACGCACGTGAGGAGCATTTTCTAGGGGTCTGTGTGGGTTTTTAATTGTATACACCTTGGTTATCCTATCTGGGCCCATTTCATTCAAATCGTTTACCAATGGAAAAGTTCTTTGGTGCTTACCTGGTCCTAAGGAGGGTTCATTCCTCATAAAAGAAACGTAAAGAAGTGCTTGGCATGTGATGATCTGTTTTGGTCTTGAATGCTGCTGTTGTCTCATGTGTTACTCCTATGATTGGGCCCTTGTCATCTGCTGTGTTCCCTGAGGCCCCTGGCATCCTTTTAGGGATGCACAGGAGACATTGCACAAACCCTGGCCGAATGGTACTCAGCCACGAAGGTGATGCTGTGATGATGTTCTGTATAATCTCTTAGCTTCACTCTTGGTTTACCAAGAATCTGTGTTGACTCTTGATTATAGACGCTTTGAGACCATGAACAATGTCATTTCCTTGTCGACTTTGAACTACATACCTCTCCTGGACAGAGATTTCAGTGGGTAGATTATTTAGCGGGGAAATAGAATAGTGTAGTTGCTAAGAGCCATGCTCCCTGGGTCCAGATGGCTCGCTTGCCACCTACTAGCTGAATGACCTTGGAAAGCTACCCAGCCCTCTGTGCCTCAGTGCCTCAGCTTATAAAATGGGAATCACAGTAGTTCCTGCCTCCTAAGTTTGATGGGAGGAAGAAATAAATTAATACACATACAGCTCTGAGAACAGTACAAGACATATACGCGTCACAGAGGCACTCGCTGTTATTGTTATTTTTAGTAGTAAAAATCTCAGTGCTGAGTAGGGTGTGAGTCTGGGCACATCCCTTTCTTCTCTTTTTATTCAGGAAGTGGGTCCTCGTTGCTTTTCTGGACAGCAACTCGCCATGAAAACTGGAGCTAGAAATGCAACTTTAGGGATTCCCCTGAGTGGCACTAAACAACAATGGCCTTCGTCGAGCTCCTGGAAGCATCCAATGCCCAGGCCCAGGGCTGCTCTTTGTGCTAAAAACAGAGGCCTGAGCTTGTCCAGGATCTCCCCACCCACGTCCATCAGTCTTTGTGTAGCCACAGCCCGAGTGGGCACATTTATCCATTTTGATTAGAAGACAAATCAATAGTCCAGCATCCACATTCCCTCAGGCTCAGTCCCAGAGCTGCCTTTGGCTTATGGCAAAGGAAAATATTCTTTTCCTCCCTTTGTTTCATTTCTTACGGAATCAGACTTTGGCTGAGGTGCCTTGGGGTCCCCATGCTGGGCAACACATCAAGAAGGACACACATCGCTGCAACATCTGCACCCTTCCCTCCTTTAGATGATTCCAGATGCACTTAATGATTTGTTCTGTTGTTTAATAAAAGCTGAAATGCCACACGATAATGCCCCAGAAACGTTTTCAGGGAATGCAGCTCAGTGAGGCTTCAAGGATTCCCCATAGTTACCACGATTTCAACCATATGAAGAATAATGACGGGACACTCATGTGATGGGGCATTCACAGTGTTTTTATTGAGCACTTACTCTCTCCGAGACCGCATACAAAGTGCTGGGAATCCAGCAAGGTCCCTGCTTTCCTGATACTTATGTTCCATTGTGGGAAAAGAGACGTGCTGCCTCTTTTCCATTTGCTACCTCTGATCTGACATCTGTCCTTCTCGGCTCTAATCTGAGTCCTGGGAGGCTGCCCAAATGGTTTGCATGAGGGGCCAGCAAACTATGGCCCAAGGGCCAAGTCTAGGTTGGCACCTGTATTTGTATGGCCTGTGAGCTAAGAATGATTTTTGTAGTTTTAAATGGATGGGGAAAAAAATCTAAAGACGAGTGTTTCGTGCCATGTGAATATTATCTGAAACTCCAATTTCAGCGTCTGCAAATAAAATCTTACTGGCGCACAGCCACACCCATTTGCTTACTGTCGTTTATGGCTCCTTACTGGCCTAAAATGGCAGATCTGAGGAGTTGCCAAAGAGAACCTGCGGCTTGAAAAGCCTGAAATGTTTACTATCAGATCCTTTACAGAGAAAACATACTGACCCCTGGTTTTCATTCATAGACTCCTTGCCCTCTTCTTAAATTTTTATTTATTGATTGATAAGAGAGAGAGAGAGACACCGATTTGTTGTTCCACGTATTTATGCATCGTTGATTGATTCTTGTATGTGTCCTGACCAGGAATCAAACCCTCAACCTTGGTGTATTGGGATGACACTCTAACCAACTGAGCTACCCAGCCAGGGCCCCTTGCCCTCTTCTTGTTGAGCTTGGAAATGGGGAGCTGCTGCTGAGGGTCAGAGGGCACAGGATGATGGAATTGGGGAACTTCTTCTCTAGCTTTATCTTTGGAGTCTTTGTGGTTGGTCAAATCAACTTCTGAAGGTCACAGCTCCTACCAGGTAATCCTCGAAATATAAAACCCTTTCCTCTCTCTGTGCCAGCATCTGCTCCCTCCCCTGCCCCTCCAGGCTCAGGGCTGCTAATGTCCCTCCTTGTCCCCAAGCCCTGGGGACTTCACTGTCCTGTGGTTTCCTTGTAAGCTGCCTCCACTTCCATAAGTAGCCCCTTTAACAAGTGATCCTCCAACTGCCCAATTTGTTTGTAATATCTATTTCCTGCTTGGACCCCAGTGGATAAAATAATACTAAAGAAATAAGTTAGAGACCAAGATAATTTTGATGGTGAAAAGAAAATATTAAATAGTAAACAAATCAGGGCGATGCGATAACAAGAGACTGAATGGTCAGGGGGCCTCTTGTGGAGGTGAAGTTGGAATGCTGAGAAGAGAAGAGAAGATGCAGGGAAATGTCGCCAAGTGAAGAAGCTGGTGGGAACATAGGAGTATCTGAATTACAGAGAGGACAGTGAGCGATATGAGCTGAGTGCTAGACACAGGGCAGGTTCTATATGGCCTCACAGGCGGGTGGTACGGGTTTCTGCTATAAATGCAATAGGAATATTTATTTTTTTATTATTATCTTTTTAAATCCTCATTCGAGGATACTTTTTCTATTGCTTTTCAGAGAGAGTGGAAGGGAGAGTCAGAGAAAGAGAAACATCGATGTGAGAGACTCATCGATTGATTGCCTCCCGCATGCACCCTGACCAGGGCCTGGGGACTGAGCCTGCAACCGCGGGACATGCCCTTGGCCAGAGCTGACCCGGGACCCTTCAGTCTGCAGGCTGATGCTCCAACCACTGAGCCAAACTGGCCAGGGCGCAGTGGGAATATTTAAACAAGGAGAGCAGAAATCTGACTTATGAATGTTAAAAAACCACTCTACCTATTGTTTGGGAAAGGAATTGTTTGGTGGCAAGAGTGTCTGGACAAAGAGTGGTACAGGCGGTGGTTATTGTAGGTAATGGTCAGATCCCCACCCAGAAGGCCATGGCTGCGTGCTGTTCTGGTATCTCCCAGTGGGACTTTGGGGAAGCCATCATACTTAAATCTGGAATTAAGGAATGTTAGAGTTTGTAGGTGGGACAACGATGATTGAAATTAAATTTCATAAAATGTTTGGTTCATCCTACTGGACTTTACGTGGAGAAGATATGGCATTTCTTTCCTTTATTTCTTTCGCAGCTGATGTCTTGTTTTCTGCATTTATAACTCCTTCTAAAGCTTTAAGAGCCATAAGCTACCCTCTCCTCAGACAGTAAAGAATAAAAGCTAGTCTTTGGCGGCTTTTTTTTTTTTTTTTTTTTTTAATATCTAGTTTCTGTGAGAGTGAAACAGGAAAAAAATTGTATTAGCATAAGCAGTTCGTGATTGTGTTTTGATTGCACTAACTGGCTTTGACTGTGTTCTCTGTACGCCTCTGAATTGTTCCTTGGGGTTTCTTGGTCAGGGAACTGTGGTTAACATTTGTATTCTGTTTCCAGTGTTGCAGCCACATTCATTTACAGCCCGTGCCTTATAAAGGCTGGTATCCATTCTCTCTGCCTCCACCTCCCCACCCCTGCACACGTACACACGCACACGCACCCATGTGCACACGCACACACTCACTCACTCATAGGGATGTTGTAAAATCAGATACTTGCTGGCATCCTGTGGTCATCCCTAACATCCTGCGCGAGGAAGATGTCCATTAGTTGGCATCGCCTTACACGGTGGCTGGGGTATTTTGTCACTTCCCTTCTGGCCCCTCTTCTGTGGAGCTCTGGGCATGTCTGTGCAAGAGATTTTGCCCCTTTCTCAGCCCTCAGCCTCCTGCTGCCCAGACGAGCAGTGTTAGCCCAGAAAGGATCCTTCTTCAACACCTTGGGCTGTGTGACCAGGCTCTTTAAACACCTGCTCTGGTCCACTTAGAATTTTCTTTCTTCCCAACTCCTGTGTTTCATTTAGTTTGGCCTGTTTCCCGTGGAATAGGTGGTACATTCTTTCGGTGGGGGCTACCCATTGTTTAAGACAGAGCCATGAGTCTAGTTTGTCCATTTATTTAGCAAATATTTATTGGATGCCTAATATGTAGCAGGTCCTGTGCTAGTGAGTGGAGAGCCTTGGTCCTCAAGGAGCGCCCGATGCTCTGGGGGAGCTGGGCACCAAAGCCACTAATCACAACTCAGCGTGGTCAGTAGAACAGAATGATGGTCATTATAGAAGCAGGAAAAAGCAGTGGTTGACATCCCAGATGCTGGACCAGTCCTAGCTTCCCCATGAATTATCTCCATGCTGCCGGGCAAACTACTTAAACTCTCTGTACCCTGCTTTGCTTCTCAGGAAGGACATGCTGTAAGGGTTAAGAGAGCCAGTCTAGCAAAACAGCCGGAAGAATGCCTGACCCAGAGCAAGGCCGAATGACCACGATCTATTATCAGTGTCCCCTCATCACCCTCACAGGGTTAAGGTCTGAAAGGAGGGTGGACCTTAATGTGGGCTGGTTACCATCTGGAACCTGGAGACTTTCAGAGCAGTTAATAAGGGGCCAATTTCTGGTTCGTGAGATTATTTTGGGTAACTAAAAATACAGGATGGAACCCTTAAAGATACTCTCAAAATATGTTCCCTGTCAAGCTCATGCTTTAGATTCAGACCTTCTGCATCGGTTTGCTGTGTTGCGAGGAGAAATGAATCTTTTCTGTTTACTAATAGAGCCAGTTGCACCGATTCTAGGACACATTTTTCATCCTGTAATCCTGGACCTCAGTGCCCACCTCTTTTTAAATTAGCTGTCTTCCTCTGGGCTTTCTAAGGAAGTAGGTGAGTGCAAGAACCGGACCTATGGGCTTCCCTCCCCATTTCTCAGTGTTGTGCCTCCTAAGCGGCAGGTGCAGGGAGAGCCTTCAGGAATCCCTTTAAGTGTGAAACACAGAAAGCTTAAGCGTCAGGCGCCTCCACAGCAGCAGCCTTCCCACCGCAGGCGTTGCATCTTCCCAATGGATTCTGAACCGATTACCCTGCCGAGCTCACGTTGACACGTCCTTCCCCTTGGCATCTTGAGGGATTGTGTCTGAAACACCTCGGCATCCTCATTAACCAGCGCTCATCAGCCGCTCCATCATGGTTTGTTGAATAAACCGATGAATAAATGATCTTGGTGTCTGGGCCTGTCATAAAATACGTTCAACTCCTAAATACCGAGAGAACTTTCCTTTTTCTCCCTTGCTCCATGTCTTATTTATAGACACTAAATTATACTGTTTTACCCCGCAGGCTGGACCACTGAATCCAGCTGTGTGGTTTTGGCCTGACATAGAGCATCCAGACAGGGAGACAGCTTGGCACTGGAAATTAGCCTGTGTGCTGCTCACCTAGGGGCCCTTGCGAGGGGCTCTGTCTATCAAAGGTAGGGCTGTTCTTTCTCTCCCTGGCATAACAGTACTATCCCCTGGCCAATCCAAGTGTCCCTGGGGCCTCTGTCCCCCCCACACAGGCACTGTGTGCTCACTTTCCTGCTCAGAAGGGACATCTTTTTCTAATTTGTGTACAGACACCATATAGTCTAGTAGTGGCCCTGGCAGTAAAGTCAGGATTCCATCATTGTGTCCCGGGATTACCAAAAGCAGAGAGGGACTAGGAAGAGTAAATAAAGGCCCTGCTCCATGAAGCCTGTTGTCCGAAATGTAGGCTTATCATGGTATGAAAAGCAGCTTCCTCTCCTGTCGGCTTGCCCCACCATCAACTCTACATCGCAGAGCAGTTTGCTGTTATTTTCAGGTGGTTTTATAATCATATGGGTAACTCTTTACAGTCTTTTGCTCTCTACCCGAATATTAACTTTGAAAGCATCTCCTACTAATGATGAATTTTTTAGCACCATCTGTCCATAGGTGAGCTGCAAGGAATTTAAAAGGAAGGGTCCCACGTAATCCCTAATTGCCCTCTCAGCCAAGATCTTTCATTTCATGCTCGCGTTGAGTCTGTTGCGAGAACGGCTAACGATTGGGAAAAAAATGAATCGTTTATGTCTTTTCTCCTGTTTGGCTCTGCTAATGACTAATGGATGGGCAGGAGAGCAGGAGGCTGCAAACCGGCTGGGCCCTCACTGAGCTCCGGCCGGGTATGAAGGGCACTGAGACGCAGGGGAACTGGCCCAGCCCTCCCCGGGCCTGTCCAGCCCACAGGCCAATGGCTTCGTGCCACTAACCTTGCTTGTCTCTTGGCTGGTGGTAGGATTTCAAGTGCACTTGTTTTGTTTCCAAAAAGCTGATGGGTTATAGGGTTCAAATGGGTAACTTTAATGAAAGAAGGAGGTGCTGGTGATGGAAATGGACAGGTGAGCACTGGCTCCTAAAGGGAGCAGTATCCAACCCCATCCCCTAAGGTATTTCCAAACATTCCAGTATTTTCAAAGGAAACTGGAAAAACTAGTTTCTAATGTGAAACCTAATGAATTTTAAAATGTTGGCTCATGTTTTTTAAATAATATGGGACAAATAAAAGCACTTCTACAGCCCTCCTGCAGAGAGCTTGTGAGTTAGTGCAGGTGTGAGCAGAGCCAAGGCCTGGATTGTCCTGTTTTAGTTATTTCCACCAGGCTGTTGACCACAACTGGGTAGAAACAGTCATGGTGTTGGGGGGTTGAAGCATGAGACTAAGGATTGATGGAGGAGGCTCACCCATGAGGACAGGTGTGATGACAAAGGGGGTAGGGATGCTTGCCCATGGACAGGTCCCAGCATCTTTCTCAGGAGCCTGGCCTTGGCCCTGGGCTGTGACATATGTCACCATATACTACAGAGTCGACCAAGAGCTGTCCACGCCCAACTCTTGAGGAGGAGGGAGCCCTGAGTATCAGTCAGCGTCCTCCAGAGAAATAGGGACATTAGGAGATATGTAGAGATGTGTGTGTGTGTGTGTGTAACATTTATACATACACAGATTTATAAATATGAAAAGATGATGTCTCTATACATGTACACATGTATATGTATATATGATTTATTTTAAGGACTTGGCTCATGCAGTGTGGAGCTGGGCAAGCCTGAAGTCTGTGAGGGCAAACCAGAAGGTTGGAGATTCAGGCAGGATTTCTGTGTAACAGGTTTGAGGCAGAATTTCATTTCTGGAAGCCTCAGTTTTTGCTTCTAAGGCCTTCAGTTGACTGACTGAGGCCTATGCATGTTATCCAGGGTATTTCCTTTACCATCAGCTGATTGGAGAAGTTAACCACATCTTCCTGTTACCTTCACAGGGACATCTAGATGAGCGTTTGATCAAATATCTGGGTGCTGTCGTTTAGCCACGTTGATACAAAAAACTAACCATCGTTCCCAGGGTTTGCTGTTCTGGTGTGGGGAGGTGGGGAAGCGTGGTGCTAGGGGTGGGTGGGAGAATACTTCCAGAAGCATGTCCAGTCATGTGCTTAGCACAAGACCCCACACACTTTGCAAGCATTGCATTTACATGTGATAAATTCTGACCTCAGCCGTTCAAGCCTCTCACTCACACAGGATCCTTCCAAACTACTATACCTAATTTTATGTTCTTGACATTGAAGTCTTCTCTCTGGTCCTCCCTCATTGTATAAGCTCCAGATCCATCACAGCCTGATCTGCTCCAGTCAGCTTTACTGCTCTTTCTTTGGGTCCTCCAGCCAGCCCCCCTACATTTCCCAGCCTCAGTTTCTTCGTTTGTAAATTGAGGAAGACAATTCTAACCATCTTCTGAAGTTCTCCTAAGAATAAGAGAAGAGGCTGTACAATTATGAACATACGGAGGTGGGGACTGTGTGGAGAGGGGCAAAGGGGGGATGGGGGACATTGGTAATAGTGTCAACAATAAAAATAAATCAAATGCTTTCCTGAGTTTCTGCTTCTCAAAAGTGTTCTTTTATTAGTATTTTGTTAGATAAAAAAGTAACACCAACTTCTTGTACTCAATAAAATAGGTAATGTAAAGTGTGAGAATGTACAATCTCCCACTCCCCAGAGGCATAAAGGGCTAGTTTCATTTTGATAACTAGCTTGCCAAATGCTTCCTAGTGGAAGCGTAGGCATCCACTAGCCAGGTAGGTGGTTACTGGGGCCCCTCATTGGGCACTGCCTGGGGCCTGACACTGTGCTGAGTCTCACACATACTGTTCATCCTGCTTTGCACAGCAGCGATGAGGCAAATATCACTATCCCCATTTTCAGGAAGGAGAAACTGAGCGACAGAGAGGTTAAGTTTGGCTCACCATTAAGTCATGTAACCAGCAGAGCCCAGATTAAAACCCATGGTGTGCTGTTCTGTTGGCTTGAGGTCTGGATGTAGAGAGTTATATGGGACCGGCTGGAGAGGAGAGCACTTGCTTACGGCAGCCAACTAACCAAATAGAACCATGTACAGAGCATCCACATGAAAAATGAAATCCTCTGCTGTCTCTCAGGGTGCCACTTCAGGGCTGCTTGGGATGGTTGTCCAAGGCTCCTGATGCTGGGCCAGTGGAGCCTGAAATCTCAATGTGCTTCACTATAGATAGAGGCCCCCACAGATTTGTGGTGGCCCAGAGAGGTGCCTTTTTCTCACTTACATAAGTCATTCTGTAGTGCCAGGGCCCTCCCTGGCCAGCTTTGCAAGTTCTTTCCACTCTTTCTATAAGCCCCTCACTCACACCATTTAACATGCTCTCCTTATTTCCTTCTACACATTTGAATTTTGCCAATTTTATGGGCCATTTCCTTGTGCAAATTCTTCTGGCCTCCTGGTTCATGGTGTTGTGATCTCACGTTCCTTTCCACTCTAGTTCATTCACTCATTCATTCATTCACCCATCCACCAACACGCATCTATTAAACATTTACTACATGCCCAGTTCTCGTCTTGGAATAGAATAAGGGTAAATTCAGAAGGGAGAGAGAAAGAGTCTCAATAATCAAGAAGTTCAAATTCAGGGAGGGAAAATAATTATCAAAAAATAGTCATCATCATAATAAAGTTGCATTGCATGCCCACTACGTGCTGGGTATGTTGTAAGTCCTTGACTCGTGTTAATTTATTTAAACCTAGTAATCCCAGGAGTGTTGGCATGACTAGTATTCCCATTTTATATTAGATTAAACCATGTGAAATTGTTGTTGCAGTTGATGTACATCAAAAACAGTTGTAGAATAGATGTTTAATGAAGTTCAGCTTAAGAGATGTGGGCCCTGCATATGGTTACATCCCAAAGCCTCTCACATAGTATGTGGCGGAGCAAACATGTGAACCCAGGTGGCCCAGGTGGCCCCTCGTGGTTCTGAGCAAGCTGGTAATTGACTGTTAGTGCTCCCAGAAGGGAGTTGCTGCTTGCTCTGCCTGGAGGACTCAGGGAAGGCCTTTCTCAGATGGGCCCTGGGCTCCTAGTCACCACTCCTCCACCCTGTGGTCTGTAGCCACCGCTGTAATGAGGGCAGACCTCCTTCCTTACCCATCTCTGACATCATAGCACCTGGTCTGGAGTTTGGCTCTTAGGAAGGACACCTAAAATATTTTTTGTTTGATTAGCACTTTTACGGTCAGTGTGTCTAAGTATCCTGAGAGAAAAATATGTGAAAAAAAGAATTGAGGAAAAAATGCAGGATTGAGGGTAAGAATTCAGGGTTTAGGAGGAAGGAGCAAAACATAGTTGAGAAGTAACTTAGATAAAGGTAACAAAGTTTCTCTAACAATTAATGATAATAAATAATAATAATATAATAAATAATCTAACCTCAAAGTTCCTGGATAGTTGAGGATTGGATGTTTAGAGTTTAAAAAAATCGTGAATTTGATTTGTAAAGGAATAAAATTTTTATGGTGGAGCTTCATTCTTTCTTTTCTTCCTGCGCATTCTAGCCCAGCCTTGCCACACCATTGTGTCCTTAATGCTTGCTGCCTCTATGATGCAAGGGTCATCCTGGTTGAAAAAGTCCCCAAAGGTGTTTGGTGTCTAAAATGTATCGCTCCAGGTTAGAGCTGAGAAAACAACAGGTTTTTAAAAGAGACATGGGTAGAGATTAGAGCAGAAAATCAAGGTTTAAACACATTTCCACAGATTTACCTTAAGTATTTATGGCAGGAACCCCTTTATTGGTACTTAGTGACTGTTTTCTCCAAGTAGAACATTCCTGTATACTTTACATATAATAATGTTGAATCCATTGGTGATATGCACATATGCTCATTATAACATAATCTAAATCTTTTAATTATGGAGTGCTTTGTGTTGGCGATAGGATTTCATAATCTGCCTTCTAGCACATTCCTAGTTTTCTGGCCAACCGAGGGAACACAAAGGAATGATTGAAATTTTCTGTAAAATTTATGAGATGGTCTTATTTTTATGATAAAAGATTCACCCTTCAACACACCCTCTGGTAAATTTCAAATTTTACTCAAATTAGGTTAAATCACAGCAGACAACTAAAAAACAAGTTGTCATTCTCTTTAAATTCAATTCCGAGCAACTTGCTGAGATTTATAAAGTCCCCAGTCACTGTCTGCAATTTCTAGAGCTTGAAATACTCCATTAAATGGTCAAAATGTGGGGAATTTTGCCTTCCCTCCTCCCCCCCGGGGACATTTTTGGTTGTCACGATTGCAAGAGTGGAGACTGCTAATGGAATCCGGGGGTGCTGCTAAAGCTCATACAGTGAACAGGACAGTCTCCCACCACGAAGAATTAGCCAGCCCAAGGGCCAGGACCCTGAGGTCGACAAACGGTGCCCTAGATCATTCATTATGTAGATGACAACTCGGGTGTTAGGTGTGTATATATCAGGACTTGAACGTCATATTGACATTGGGTCATTCTTGCCTTCCTTGCCCTTTGGGCTTTCGTGGGTCCCCTTGCCTCAGGCGAGTGGGCCCCTGTGTGAGACTGGAAGTTAAGGGGATGGCTCTGTGGCTCATGGACTGTTAGAAGGGGCCAAGCACATTGTCTTTCCACAGCCAACCTTTCTCACAATAACGGTGCCTGGAGTGTGTTTCCTATCGGAGGAGGGCTGTGGCGTCTGCTGCGGCTGCCATAAGGAGGGGTGACTTGAACCCAAGTTGGGTTTCTTATCTTTCCAGACACTCTCCTGTGCTGCTTCTCATCCGGACCTCAAACTTGAGAGATGCTGGTGGGACATTTTAGCATATTTTTGAACGCTGGTTACAGGATTTTACAATCTGCCTTCTTTCTCAGGTAGGGGAGTTAATGTCATAGTTTGATGTCTTCTTTTAGTTCACACGAGATTGTTTATGGCAGCTCTACCTTCAAGTTTATGATGGAAACTTGGAACGATTGCCTGGTGTCGGGGTTGATGATGTGTTCATTTTCAGCGTTGTTTAGGAGGTTGATTTTATAAGCCTACACTTATAGCTCGGTGCACTCCAGTACACTTGGGTAAAGCTTTCTAAGAAGGGGGGGGAACATAAATTTCATTGCAGTTCTAAACGTGTTGGATAACCAGAAATATATCTGTTTTTAGTTTTGAGAATTAACTGATATGAAGATAACTTAGAATTGTAACGTAGCTGAGTAGAGCCATTGGTATAATGGCAATAACTGTGACATCATTCTGATGAGTACTGGCATTAATCTAAAAAATGTTAATCTTAGTCTCTCCAATGATTTCAGTCACCGATGCTGGAAATAATTTCCTGAAAACTACATGAAGTATTGTATGATTCACTTTTCTAAAAGTATGGAAAGAATGATATTTTTAAGACACCGTTTTGAGAGCTTTCTGTATACTAGACACTGTGCAGAAGTTGCCTTTGAGGCCAAGTTCATGGCAGAAATTTGGTGTTCCAAATTGAAATATGTACAAGGCTGTCAATAGTTTTATACATCTCCCTAAATCTGTGCAGATATACAGGAGATCTTGTGAGCGCTTGTCATGAACTTCTAGACATGTGTTCCTTTGCCATGGAAACAATATATAACTTGAAATGTTATGATGTTTCAAACACAGGAGCCTAAAGTCATTATGATTTAATGAAAAACATATTTGAGTGTTTTGAACCACTCCAGAATATATAGGGCTGTGGAAGTTATCAAGCAAAGCATTTATCTGAAAAAAGTCTTTGTAGATAGGAGGGAAAACAGATAGCTAGATGTTGACAGTGAATGCCAGGTTTTAACAGTTAGCTTTACCAAAGCCATTTATTTGCAGCAATTCTCAGTGGGGTTGATCACACTTCTAATGCTTGTGAATCCATGTTTCAGAGCTCCTCTGCACGTGAGAAAAATCACTCACAGGGTACTCAGTTTAACTCATAAGCGTTAAGCGATATAATAATGGATTGATGGTCTCATTTTAAAAAATTTGAAAAGTGGATATTTTGATTGAAATGTAACCAGCGGCTGTTTCAAGTTTTCTTAAGGTAGCACTCTCACGGAGCTGCATCGCCCTCAGTGTGCTCGTGTGGAAATGGCAGATTGAACACAGCCCTGCTCTGCTACGTTCATTGAACACATTGCTGTAAAGCTCTATGTAAATCATATTTAAAAATCAATTGACTCATTTTAGATATATTAGAAGATCTCTGTGTGAAAGAATCCATTTGGGACAGACTTTATAGACTTATGTGTCATCTCTTACTTTATAGGATTTAAATATGGATTTTCTCAAACCAGTTTAAAGTGTGCCTTGTACTTAATCATTCTGACATCCTAACTTGACTAAGCCACGTGGTCGTTGCATGTTTTTGGAGAGGATAGGATGCAGAAGTAAAACTAAATGTGGGGTTAATAATTAAGAGAGGGTAGAGATTCCCGCTTATGTATTTCTATTCTTTCAAGGTTACATATAAATAATTTTAAAAATTATACAGATGTACAAGATTCACAGTGAACAGCAGAAGTACTTTGTTTACACCCCCAGCTCAATTCCCACTCCCCAGAGTCAACTGCTTCCAGCGCTTAGAGCTGTTTCTCTTGAGTTTTACCTCCACGTTTCCAAAAAATATGCTTACACTGCCACTTCTTGATTGGGTTTCAGGTTTTGATATTACCTATTGATGTTCTCCTATGGAAAATAAGGGCTTAGCTCTTTTCCTAACCCCAACTAAATCAGACACCTCCCTCATGATAGGTGCATCATAATGTTTTTAAGAACCAGTGTTTAGTTTTATAATATTTGATTATGTAAGTGTGATAGGATATTAAATCCTATTTCATCCAGGGTGCCGTGGGACAAAAGATATAAAATTCCAAAGTGAGTTGCAAAACCCAAACGAATGTGTTGAGCTAGCTGTTTGAACAGCTAGAACTAGCTGTTTGTGCAGTGGTGGTGAAGGAGAATTTGCTACGTTGGAAATATTGCTGAAAGTAAAGGTCAAATTGAGTGGAAAGATATCCCCAGAGTTTGGTGGGGCAAAGGCTATACCAATGCGTCTTGTGAACATTCATGGAGCCCAGTAAGGAGGGTTGGCCTGGACCCGCGGTAACTCCTGCCCAAGGCGATGGCCTTCGGTGTGTGAGAGGTGAGGGGAGGCGGCAGCAAAGAGGAGTGTGGAGTGTTCGGGGTGGTCTAGGGGGTCTCATTGTTTTTTCACTTTTGGCGTTTCCCCTATTCTCTGTTTTACGCACATATTTCATTGTATATATTGGCCCCAAACGTAGTACAAATTCTCTTAGAGAGGGGTTCCCCCAGCGCTGACATACTTCTTCTGGTTTGCTCATTTCATCTGCTCTCCGCCTTTCAATATTTAATTGTTTTTATCCTGTTCTTTGTCTTAAAATTTTTTCTATTGTTGTGATTTGTGGGGATCTGAGTCAGAGCGGTGGGAAACATGTGTTCAATGTACAGTATTTAGCTGGAATCTCAAAAATTATTTGAACACAAAGGCATATGATGGTGGTGGCTGTCCAGAGGGCAAGAAGGCAAGTCATTATGGAGCTCTTTTGTGGAATCAGAAACATTTACATATTTTGCACTTTTCTTTTTTTCCGTTCCTGACCTTGAGCCAGCTGTTTCATTCTTCCTGAAGGTGGAAGGGAAGGTAGATGATCGTAGCCAGAGTGGGGAACATTGTTCCTCAAGCCGGTGCGCTCCTGAGTGGCAGCCACCGCGGAGTCATTCCACGTATCCCACGGGCACAGATTCTTCACCAGTTCAGAAGAAAAAGGGCTTTGCCCCGTGGGGCTCCATGCCCTCCCTCCCTCGAAGGTTAAAAAATTAATTACAAAATACAAAGTAAAAGAATCAAGTCTTGGCTTTTGTGCTTTCAGGGACCCACGTGCTGAAAATTTACAGATGAATTCAGAGAATTTTTTGAAGGTCACTTTGTCTATACTTCATTTTGCCATAAAATCTGATTTTAGACCCTAACTCTGTGTCAGATGAGAGTCCACTGTAATCGTTCTACTCCACTTTACAGAACCAAAATATCGAAAGTATTCTTACACTTTTGGCTGTATGGTTTCATGGGAAAAGTTGAGCCTTGCAATTCATACAACCTTGGGTTCAAATTCTAGTATGTCATAGGGACATTTTACTTAACTTTTCCTTATCTTTGCTTTTCTTCCCTCCACCGTGATTACAGTTATAAGCTACTTAATAGGTTTATTTTAAGAGTTAATATTAGATCCTACTTTAAGCCTGTGAAGTGCTATGTACATAGTAGATGCTTAAAAGATTAATTTGTTGGAGCCACAACTGAAAATTCACTTATGATTTTTCATGGATCAAGTATCTCATTATTTTTAGGATTTTGATTTCGGCCCAAGAATATTAGCTCACATTTATTGAGCCCCTATCACATGACATTGTTCTAAGTTCTTTATATGTTTTGACTTATTTAATTCTCAGAAACACTGTGAATTAGCTACATTTGTCATTCCTGTTTTGTAGAGAGCAAAGTGAGATCCAGATAGGTTAATTAACTTACCCAGGGTCACAAAACTGCTGGGATTTGAACCCAGAATAATAACATTTCCCAGCCTGGTTTAGAAGAAAGGATGAATTCTACCTTCTTATACTTTGACCTTCTGGAAAATTCATATTTGCTTCTCCTATCAGCTTACTAGAAAAATCATAGGAAAATTCATTTGAGAAGAATACGAACTATATCGGTTGCGTTTTGGCAGTTATGAATTAAGGAAACCTAATTCGAGACTAGCTTAGGCAAAAAGGGGGATTTATTGGAATTCAAAGAATGGTTGACTCACCAAACTGTAGAAGGGGCACAAATGCAGCTGACACCAGGGAATTAAATCCTACCAAGACTTTCTTTCATGTTTCACTTGTGTCTCTTCATGTTGACTTTTGCATTCACATTGTAGACAGGATTTCTATTTGCAAAAACTATTTCTGCTGATGACCCAAGTTTAACATCTCAGATAATTTTAGCCATTTGAGAGGGTTGACTTTCCTTCTCAGATTTGAAAAATCTCAGGAAGGGACTTGAGTTAGGACTTCATCCTTGGAACCGTTAATTCTAGCCTGAGAGTAAAATAATGGAAAATGTGGCTTCTTCTGAGGCAGCCTAGTAGACTTGGGATCATGGAGGGTGTGGGCAGGTACATCAGGTGTGAGTACTTTGGCTGCAAGTAACACCATAGTGTAAATTAGTGGTGGTTTAACACTTATTTGCACAACAAAAAATCTGGAGTTAGGGCTCAACCATTATTTTAATGATGTCATTAAGAACCCTGTAGCATTCTATTTTTTTACTGTCTTTTCTGTATGGGCTTTTCTGTTTGTCATGTCTTCATCATAAGATGGCTACCAGAGGTACAAATATCATGTACACATTCAAGGCAAGAAGAGAAAAGGTTGCATGTTGGTCTCTTTTATTTACAGTTTTTGGAAGCCCACACCCGACTTCCCTTTATGAATCATTAGGCAGAAGGAAGGCCTGTGAATGTCTATCTGTAAGGGAGTCTAGGAAAACAAGCAGCTAACTCATTTACCTCTGTTGTAAGAGGCAATAACCAAGTAGGGGTTGGGAATGGCTATTACCTTAGTCAATTAACAGTGTCTGATCAACAACCCATTAAAAAGATCATTCACCATGATCAAGTGGGAATTTATCCCTGGGATGCAAGGATAGTTCAACATATGCAAATCCATGCATGTGGTACACACACCACATTAACACAACAGAGGGTAAAATCATACAGGTGCAGAAAAATTATTTGATAAAATTCAGCATCACTTTATGAAAAAAACTAAACAAATTAGATATAGAAAGAATTTACCTCAACATAATAAAGGCCATACATGACAAGCCCCCACTATCAGGAAGAAGACAAAGGTGCCTGTTCTTACCACTTCTATTCAGCATAGTACAGGAAGTCCTAGCCAGAGCAGTTAGGCAAGAAAAAGAAATAAAAGCATCCAAATTGGAAAGGAAGAAATAGCATTGTCTGTGTTTGCAGATAATATTATCTTATATATAGAAAATCCTGAAGATACCACCAAAAAACTGTTCAAGCTAATAAATGAATTCAGTATAGTTGTAGGATACAAAATCAACATCCAGAATCATTTGCATTTCTGTACACTAACAAGTGTCTAAAAAAGCAATTGAGAAAACAATCCTATTTATAGGAGCATCAAAAAAGAAAATATTTAGGAATTTAATCAAGGTGATAAAAGATCTATATGTTGAAAACCATAAAACATTGATAAAAGAAATTGAAGAAGACACAACTGAAAGGAAATATATTCCATGTTTATAGTTTAGAAGGATTAATATTGTTAAAATATCCATATTATCCAAAGCAATGTATAGAACTCTAATGCCATTTTTCACAGAAATAGAAAAAAAAAATCTTAAAATTCATATAGAACCACAAAAGTCCCCAAACATCTAAAGCAATCTTGACCAAGAAGAACAAAGCTGGAGGAATCATACTTCCTGATTTCAAACTACATTAGAAAACTGTAGTAACCAAAACAGTATGGTAATGGCCTAAAAACAGACACAGAGATCTAAGAATCAGAATTAAGAGCCCAGAAATAAACACAAAACAATGGGTGAGATGTAGGCACACTTGTCTGTTGCCACGAGAATGAGAGGAAGGCAGACAGTCTCTAGACATGTACTGCTCGTGAAGTTAGACCTCAACAACTTTGAACTGTTTGCAAGAGAGCGTACCCAGCTAATGGTACTCTCTATTTGCCTCCCAAATCAAATTTGGGCCTTTCCGCCTCCAGGCTCTGTTCCTGTGATTCCTTTCTCCCCACCCCAAACTTTTGTTCTTTTTTCTAATGTAAAGCTACCAGAATTTTTAACCTTATTTCAAGCCCTCCTCTATCTGCCAGGTTTCTGGTGGCACCTCCCTGTTCCTTTGAATTCGTGCCGCTTAATCACACAATCCATAAATTATGTAATATACGACCCGACGACCACTTACATTTTGTTGTTTTTCCCCCCATTTAGCTTTTGACAGCAAGGTGTCTGATTACCCTAATTAGACTGTAGATTTCTTAAACAGAACAACCCTTCCTCTATTACTTTTTAAAGCCCATAGCAAAAAAACAGAGCACATTGTAGGTACTCAATATATATTGGTTAATTCATCTTTACAGGAGTATTTTATTAAAACCCTAACTTATCCACAAAGGATAATTTTAATCTATGGCATGCCTTGGAGGAGCTTTAGACGGGAAAAGTAGGGGAGAAGATTCCTTTAGCATGCAGTCTTTTTGCCTAGCTCAAACTTTGTTTTAGGGCATCTACTTAAATGACTTTATTCCTCCTCAACACCTGTGCAACCTCGTTGCATGGGGGAAAATCAATAAAGAGTATTTCTTTGCCCACACCAAGCTGCTGTTAGGTTTGTATTAAGGACCAAGCAGTTGCTATGCTTGTCCACTGTTCTATTTTGGTCCTGCCTGGTTTTGAAGTACTTGCAGTTGCCGAATTTTACTTTCTCTGGAGTCAAGCAACTATTCTACATGGGCAGACAAGGAAATAAAAGCATTTAATGTAAGCACTGTAGTTCTCCAAAAGAAGTCAAGTCCTTTTGAGAAAGGGGAGACAGCGATGGAAGTGCTGCTCCGTGTGAAAAGGCGAGATGCTAACAAACAGTGAAGCCAGCAACAGACGCCCGGCTTGCTTAGTGTTGGCTGAATGAAGGTGCTGTTTGTACTTGAGGAAGATAGAATCTGAAATGGTCCTATTGCAGCTTCACAACACGCTTGAGAGTGCCGTTGAATTTTTTTGTGTCTTTTTCCCCCCATCTTTGATGTCCAGCTGGTATTTGGAGACAAGAGTATGATTATGGAATTGGATTTGAAGAGCAGCACTAAATCATTCTCACTTGGTACTTGACCTTCATCCTAAACAGAATAGATTTCATGGAAGAAATCGGGTTGGGGAAGATATAATTTAATTCTGCCATGGGTCAAGCAGAAAGGTTAAGTCCTTCAAGTTCCTCATCCTATGATGCTGCTCGGTATGGTTTTGAAAAGCAATTTTCAATACTAGAACCACTATGTCCCTGTCCCGTGTTTTTTTAAAATTTTTTATTTAATTACTTTATTACAAAAACACATTGAAAATAAGTTTTTCTTGCTAATATTTCTTCCTGTATTTTTTAGGAAATGATCTGTTTTACTTTTTTGTGTGTGTTAAATTTAAAAAATTATACTGATTCTACATTGACATGCCAGGTGGAATACTATTTAGTATTTCAAAACCATAAGGCTAAAGTTTCATTATTTGTGTAAAAAGTTATTGGAATTAGATGTAGATGTATCTGTCTTCTCCCTCCTCTGTATCGCCAAACAAGATGACAACGAGGAGTGTTGTGTGTTCCCTTTCATATGATTCTGCTTACGGGTTCACATAACCTCACTTCGGACCGTTTCAAACATCAGCCTCTCTTCTTTGTCAAAATGTCCCTTCAGGAAGGTCTCCACTCTCACTGACCTCAGACTTGCTCTGTCCCCAATACAGCGCTAGTGTTGTCTTTTCCCCCCAGGAGGAGAAATCTTGTCTCCGGTGGGTGGACTCAGTAGCTGTTAACTGAGGATACTAACCTCCCAGATACTCTTGCTTTGGATGGTTTCCTTGCAGACATAGTCTTGTCTACACATTTCGTCTCACTTTTAAAAATTAATATATATTATTTTAACCATTTCTCTAGGTGTCATAGGCAACTTTTGTTACTTTACCTCCTTTTATGTCCTATCTCCTGATGTGTTCAAAATAGAGGGCTCCAAACTGCACAGGACGGGCTAAGGATTGGCTTGTAATGGTCTCCTTCCTTCCTTCCTTCCTTCCTTCCTTCCTTCCTTCCTTCCTTCCTTCCTTCCTTCCTTCCTTCCTCCCTCCCTCCCTCCCTTCCTCCCTTCCTCCCTTCCTCCCTTCCTCCCTCCCTCCCTCCCTCCCTTCCTCCCTCCCTCCCTTCCTCCCTTCTTCCCTCCCTTCCGAGCAGCGCCTTCCACGTGAATGTCAGCGTGGCGCTGACCTGCCACAGCTCCTGGTAACTCTGTTCCCGGCCTCTGGCCCCGACTTTGCTCTCTGCCTGCAAGTTCAGATTCCAGCTGTCATTTCCCAGCCACCCAACTCTTCGCTCAAAATGGCCCTCACTTGACATTCTCCCATCTTTCTTGTATTAGCTTGGAGTGTTCTAATAACGACTTCCTTCAAAGGTGACCTGATTTGCTTGGCGGGTAGTGTTATTTTGGGGGAGATAGTAACCACGGGCGCTATGCCACCTTTCTGTAAAATGGCAGATTACCTGTTGGGCTACTTGCCTTTGTCACTCTTGCCATTCAGTCATCAACGATAAATTCTTTCAGTGGACTCACACATTACTGAGCATCTGGTACATGCCAGGTACCAGTCTATGTACTGTAGGTAGAAGAGTGAAAAAAAATGGGCAAAAATCTCTACCCTGACAAAGATTGTATTTGAGAAAGAAGAGACGAATACATAAGTTAAAATTATAGTATGTCAGATGGTAAGTGCCATGGGGAGAGTAAAGCAGGGAAAGGGAATTGCTAGGAGAAAGGGGCTAATAAATTTAAACAGCGAGGTCAGGGAAGGTCTGCCTGAAAAGTGACATTTGGACAAGGATCTGAAGCCGGCAAGGATGCTGGCCATGTGGAAGCTGGAGGAAGAAGATGTTAGAATTCGATTTTTACCTGCCCAGATCTCGTATCCTGTAACACATGGGGCCAAAGGTGAACTTCCAGGAATTTTATTATGTTGGAAATGCAGAGTATATTGCAATGGGACAAAAGCCAGGATAGATGCCACCGGAGAGTGGAAGGTGCTTGAGACAGCGCTATGCTGGGCCTGAGCGGCCGCAGCTCCTTATAAAGGGGGTGTGTGCTGCACTTCCCATGGTCCCCACTCAGGGCTGGTCACTTGGCTCTTGGACCTCTGTAGGTATTTGGGTTCATGACTTTGGTTTATAATATCCATTATTTTGAAGAAAGCTGAAGGCGTGGAATCCAAGTAACGTTTCCAGGTTTCTGCTCCTCTATCTGGAATGCAGACTCGTTCCCCATCCCTTTGCGTTGTCTTGAAGCCTGACCCCTCACTGGGGTCAGTGGGGCTGCTCATGCTGAGTATGTCTTGATGCTCTAAGATACTAGACCAGATGACCCATGGAGCAAAATACAATGGCTGGCGTGTGTGTATAAAATATGGGAAACCTATACACAATAAGAGCACAAGCCAGAAATGAAAGCCTTGTTTATGAATTCAGATTGGAAGATTAGGAAGAGAAAACTTTAAAAGAACCTCCCTTGTTAGATGGTTTAATTCTCAGGTCAAGCTCTGTCCCTTAGGAAGCCACCTTCCAGACTGAGGTAAAAGAGAGCGTCCCCTGCCTGCTGCTCACCCTGTTGAATTAATGTGTTTTCTGTTTCAGTCATTTCCCACTAGGTATCTGGGACTGAGAAGATTTTTAAGCTGGAGGTGTGGGTCAGGGTGTGGGTCAGATGATAATTAATACCATAAACATGCCTGAGCTCTCCCGGAAGGGATGGGCTACAGGGTGAGATGGGACAGCGCTGGTGTGGGTCCCCGGTGGACAGGAGGGAGAAGTGCGTGTGAAATGGAAGTGGAGCGTGGACACTTTGGAGAGTTAACCCTATCAGATGCCGGAGACAGGACAAAAAAGCTACGCGCCAAAGGAGTTCGTTGAATTTAGTGGAAATTGCGAGTGAGAAGGCCGGGGACCTCTGAAGTGAGCACAGCAAAACGCTAGGGATGAAACCACAGGCAGAGGGCCCCAGGGGCGCGGGCGGGCTGAAGGCCTGGCCCCACGTTTGCGGCCCTGCCAGTGCGCTGTCCTTGGGGGGGGGGGGCTCAGCGCTGCAGCCGCTCTCACGTCGGGCTCTCCCTAGATGAAGCCCAGCCCGTGGGAAACCGGCTCCCAGGGGTCTCCCTCGTGCTCCCCTGAAAGCCAGCCCCAGGACGCTCAGGCGGGGGTGCTGAGAGAGGAAAGGCTTCCGCCAGGTGCTGTGAAACCCTTTGAGCCGCGAATAATCAGCCGAACTTCACATGTGCACTGACTGTACATTAAGAGCACTTTAAATAGTAAAGACCTCACAGGCGCTAGTCTATTACGAGAACAAACAGCAGTTTAAGGCAGTATTTTCCCAGAGTAAAGAACCCAGAGGAAGAGAGATGCCCGAATTGGGGCTCCCCCCCACCCCCGTCCATTTGTGAGAAAATGTGCTTTTGATTGATATCTGTTACAGACTGTTCAGCATAGCGTATTTTTGATGGTTAATGAATGTTCAGAATCGGGATTTAAAACATTTGGGGTGGTGCCTCCGGGCACTTTTTCCTATACTTCTCTTATCCTTCCCAATGTCTGGAACACGAAGACTGAGAATGAAAATAATTGCTTTCCCTTCTGCTTTCTTTCTCAGGAGTCTGAGTGCTCATATAGAAGGTCCATGTCCCAGGAAGACCTTCTCTTCTCCTGAATTCTCTGCTTTCATTTTTAGTAACAGGGCTGGGACTCTTTCTGTGAAAAGGAAGAAAGACTGTGCCGTCCTGTAGAAGACGTATCCAGTGTACTTCTTTCTGCATCTTTTTCTTGGGAATTCTTCCCCTATGGGGATGTGTGTATAGAAATGTGGGATTGCTTTGGAAAAAGAGAAATCTGTCTCTAATTCAGGTCAGTGTACAGAGAGAAGATTTTTCTCCACATTTGCACGTGCTTTTTGCCTTCCTGTTTGCATTTGATTTTTGCAATCACACATTTTGCATTGGTGGCATTTGGTCGCAAGACACCACACAAATGAGATGCTACTGAGGACTCTCAGACCATAACAACTTAATGCGTATCCTGGTAATGCGTCCAGCTTCTATCTACTCACATTTGTATACAGTGCAATTTCATATGTAACTTAGAAAGATAAACATAAGAAACAGCACCATTATACAGCAGACCACTCATTTTAGGCTTCATTTACACATAAGTGATGCTCTGCTGTTACATAAACATTAAAGAGCTTCCCATTATACTGTGTTGTGGTTGAAAATATTGGTCATGTAGTAACCCAGTCAGTTAATATATTTGTTTTAAATTAGATCAAGACATTTAAAAAAAAGAAATGCAGGATGAAAATAAGAGAGTCAGAGTACATCATTGCTTAGCACTAAGATGTGTTACGTCTGTAAGACGTCCCAATAGTATTTGAGATACTGTATAGTTTTTCATGGACATAGACACTAAACAGCATGGCATTTCAAAGCATGTTAGAATCCTTACAGGCTTCAGAGCCTTTTCTTTTACTGTGGCTTCTGCTTTACTATCTGGAATCCTAAAGAACTGTGAATATGAATAATATTAAGCTGCCATTTTGGGAGGTGTATCATTTAGGGAGTATGCTGGGCATTTTGCATATATTATCTCTGACCCCCTCAGTAATGCCACTTCCATTGTACAGATTAGAAGACTGAGGCAAAGAATTTATGTAATTACCCAAGTATGTAACTCACAGTGATAGAAGAGGGACTCAGTGTAAGTCCATCTGTCTTTAAGACCCTTTCCACTCAACCAGTTATATCAGAATCTCAAAGTGTGAGGCCTAGGTGTTAACGGTCTTTAGAAGATCCCCTTGGAGATTCTTACATAGACTTGTGGTTGGAAAAGGCTCCACTCGCATCATTTTGTCTTTCATGGGAGCAAGTAAAGGAACCAACTTTGATATTTGGTTTATTTGTACGGATGCAGAGATAGGTGCAGAATTAGGAAAAGAAAGATTCGTCATTTCCCATTATTTTCAGGTTTCTGTTTGCAATCACTTCTTTCCTTGCAAGGAGAAGAAGGGATATGCTATGTATACAAACATACATACAGACATGTATGTATGTGAGACACTTGCCAGGTGTCTTTAAGCATGGAAAACTATTGAAAATGGCAGATATGTAGATAGAATATTTATATTGGAAAAATATTTGGAAAATGTTGAGTTAAGCTGTGTGTCCACTGGTAACAGGGGCCAAAGAAAAAGAATTGAAGTGTTATGAATATAGAGTATAGTGTTGGCTAGGGTTGCATGGGGGTGTGTGTGTGTGCTTTGCAGAGCTTTGGGAAATTAGGTATCCAACTGCAATGGAACACGACCTAGCCTCCGGTGTCAGTCATGCCACCAGCATAGTTTGCTTGGAGCTGCTTAACTTTGTTATAATGTAATGTATTTGGATTTTCAAGGCAGGTCGGTGTGTTCAGGCACCAGGTGAGGCCAGTAGAATTTAACATCACCATTGTCCTTCTTGGCGTCAACTCTCGGTTGCAAGGAGATCCTGAAACTTCTAGTTGTTTTGGTTCACATTGTTTGTGTTGTACAGTGGGAAGCGATTACTACTAAGAGTTAATTTGACTTGACATAGAGTTTCCAAAAAATAGACATACACATATTTTACTGTATGAACAGGATTTGTCCTCTGTCTTAGAGTTCTGCAAAGTTTAGAAAAAGTATATGTGGTCATTAGTAGGGCTGGAATTAGAGACGTAGTTAATCAAGAGAGGTGTTAGCCTGAGGCATTACCAGCCAATTCAGAGTCCCTCCACTTTCTGAACTAGATCAGTCTCTGATTCTGTTACTTGCAGGGTGAATGGACATTTCAGGGTAGTGAACAGTTCCACACGGTCCCTTATTCACTGTCAAGGACACTGCTACAAAGTATTGGGGCAATTCTGCAAATTCTTCCCGCATTCTCCTCTAACATGAGTCTTTTCAATAATTCTGAGGGCCCAAGGACCTGAAGTTAGTGTGTTTCCTTAGTGACAGGGGACAGGGAAGGACAGAAGAGAGTCTCACATGCAGGACTCCAGGTAGTTAATCAGTCTTCTCTTCAGTGAGAGAAAAGGGACATCCTGGACCCTTTATAATTTTCTTGATGTCAGAGGTATAGGTTCTTGGAAATAATTTTAACCCTTGCCTAATCCAATTTTGACTTTGACCTGTGATGTCCTTGTTTGATTTCCTTTGGGATATGAAAGAGAAAGTTCTATTCGAATCTATTTATGGAGGAATAAAGATAAAGCAGATAGGATTCCCAGACAAAGGAATTTCCAGCAGGGCATTTGCAAATGTTATTTCTTCTTTCTCAAAGAAAGCATGCGGGTATATTTCGGGAAAGGGCACCATGCCTTTGGCCTTCCTTGCTTAGAATAATGGTTATAACATTATTCTGCCCCATTCCCATAGGAAGGAAAAAGCAATACAAGAATAATAGTAATGGGATTTCAAGCCCCATGGGCACCAGAGGATAGTGTCATTTGTAGATGAGCTTACTCTTGGAAGAGGAAAAACTAGCACAATGTGGCGGGAGATGAACAGATCGGACAGGAAAAAGCAGAAGCTGCAGCCAGGGTCTGAGAGACCCACTGGGATTGTCCCCAAGGCACCGTTTTATGCTTTGAGACTGTTTGCCCTCCCCTTCTGGTGTTTTACATTCTCTCATAGGCATAGGATCCCAAGAAAGCTCATCGGAAACATAACTGAAAGAAGCAGCAAGATCCGTGCAGTGCCTTTGCGGCCCCTGTGTCTGCGTTTCATTGGCTTTTCTGTTTGGTTTCCATTTGGCCTACTTGACTCGCTTTATATTCCGGGCACGTAGAGAAACGCATATTTTTGTAGTGGGCCTGTTCTATCTATTTTTTCGGGAGGGCATGCCATTTGGAAAAGTTTTACTTAGTAATAGGGGAGGGGAAAAAGACGACTTGGTGTTTGAAGTAGTAGCCTTGTTTCAATGACATGTTAAAGATGGATGTTCACCATCCTGCATCTTTCCAGCCTAAGAATCCAGCATATCTTGAGAAGATGAATGGGTCGGGGAGGCCGGTTAATACATTATCTTTGTTTTGCTGCTGGCTAGCGAGGGAGAAATGTTACGGCAATGGTCAATAGGTTGTCCTGCTCTTGTTTTTATGTTCATGTAAAGTATCCAATATGCTGAGCACTAAAAATTTCCTGTGGTACTTTAGTTCCTGGAGGAAACTAAAAATAGAATGGAGGGAATGAATCAAGCATGACCTAGCAGTTTCTAACCCCTTCCCTGAACTCCTGAATAAATTAGAAATCTCTTTGCTGCTGTCCCAAGACACAGAGATTCCTCATGTCTTGTTTCTTGTCATTAGATGGGGTTCTCTGCGGGGGGGGGGGGGGCGGCTGGAACTAGTGTGTTCCTGTAGGCTTTTCTCAGAGGCCATCTGAGGTATAAGTTTTGAGACTTGAAGACAGAACTGTTTTGCATGAGGGAATTCTCTCGGGAAGACAAGATTTTGAATTATGATCATTTATATCTGATCAGATTAAAAGGGCAGAGGCCTTGGAGCTAGTCAGCCTTTTGTTTTTGGAGGCTGGAGGCTGCGGAGGAAATGAGTTGCTGACAGGTTGGAACCACAGTGAAAGTAAGGTGATCATTTGACGGTTGTGCTTTCAAAACAATATAAAGTTTAGGAAAATATTTCAGAAGTAGATGAAAATGCTAGAAACATATTTAAACATTTATTTCATCTCCTTGCCCCAGGCAGGCTACCGATACAAATCAGAGAGACTATGTATCGGTTAGGACATACTCTTTTGAAAGGAGCACTAAAACCAACTGAAACTGCCTAAGACAACAAAGAGGATATGGGAGTTGTGTGACTTTTGAAGGCCAAAGGTAGGGCAGGCCAAGGTGTCATTAGGACTCTGAGTTTATTGTTGGTGATTCCCTTGACGCCTCCTCCCTAGTGTTTTGGCATCATTCAGAGTCTGACGTCCCTCGTGATGGCAAATGGCTCCAGCAGTTCCAGGCCTCCTGTCCACACACCACCCTGTCCAGGCAAGGTGACTAGGCCCTGGATCCTTCATTAGAAAGGGCCGGGGAGTCATTCCGATCAGACCATGCGGTTGGCTTAGACTAGATCACCTGCTTACCCCGGAGGGGAGGAAGGAGTCGGCATTTCCAGAATCACACAGTCTCTAATGTGAATGGGGACTGTCAGAAAGGACTAAGTGGATACTTGGAGTCCATGTGGTACACCGTAATGAAGGACCTTGTGAGTTTCATTGGCCACGGAAAGAGAGCTTCGAGTTCATTCCTTCCCATCAAATAACCCTGTTTGGGGTTATTTTTGATGATTGTTAACACATCATTTATCTATTCAATTCTTCAAGATACCCAGAGAAGCCAAATCTTCCACTTAACTCTGGAGTGCAGTATGGTTATTTCAGAGCCAATCACTCACCTCCTCTCTCTCTCTCTCTCTCTCTCTCTCTCTCTCTCTCTCTCTCTCTCTGTCTCTTTCTCTCTCTCTCTCTAATTTAAATAACACTTGGTGCAGTTTAATCCCATTTTTTTCTTAATAGCTACTGGCTAGAAAGAACAGCTGGCCTAGTCATTCTGTATGATATACCTTAATCTGTTTTCAGTGTTTTATTATCACATTTATAGCTTTGCCTTCCCATGTCACAGGGGGGTAAATGCCCCTGTTTCTGTGTCCTCTAGCTTACTGATTTGAAGCAAGTTTAACTGACTTGTCTGAGGTCATTGTCTGAATTACAGGAGAGAGGTGATATTAATGACCTCAACTCCCAAGTTGTAGGAGTTGGCATACTGTAGCCCCTGGGCCAAATCCAGCCTGCAGCTTTTTGTAAATAAAGTTTTATTGAAGCAAAACCACATTTATTCATTTATACATTGGCTGTGGCTGCTTTCCCTACTATGATTGCAGAGGTGCGCCATTGTGGCAGACACTATTTGGCCTGAAAAATCTAAAATACTTACTACCTGGCCCTTTACAGAAAAACAAATTTGCTGACTTCTGGATTGAATGAGCCACGTTCTTGACTTTAAAAATGATAAGAGATTTTATAGCTAGGTAAAATCTCCACTGTTCCCAAGCCTATCTGGCTCTTCAAAAGTGGTCAAAGAATGTTGGCGGTGAAACCATCTAAACGATTCATCTAGTCCTAGTCTTTCATCCCACAGTTGAGAGACTGAATCTCAGAGATGGCACATGACTTACACAAGGCTCCATAGCATGTTAGAGGTAGATCAGCATGCCCTTTACTTCCCACACCCAGGCTTCTATACTGGAAGAGTTCCTAAACATACCCCTACCAAGAGGGGGATGAGATCTAAAATATTTTGAGGAGAGTATTGGGGGGAGCAATAAAGTTCTGCCATTTACTAGCTTGGACAAGTTATTTAACCTATCTGAACTCAATTTTTCTTTATCTGTAGAATGCAAGTAATGGTACATGCCCCCTGGGATTATGCTATGAGTGAGACATCCAGTGTAAGTAAAGCATGTAGGAACAGCTCAACAAGTCTTTGTTGCAGCCATCAGCATCAGCATCATCACCATCATCACCATCATGAGCATCATGAGCATCATCATCGCCATCACCATCATCAGCACCATCATCAGCATCACCATCATCATCACCATCTCAGCATCATCATCATCACCATCATCATCACCATCATCATCATCATCACCACCATCATCACTATCATCATCACTATCATCAGCATCACCATCATCATCACCATCATCACCATCATCATCATCATCGCCATAAGGCTACATTGCTATTCACCCTTGCTTCTTACTTGCTTGTCTTAGAGGAAAAGAGGTCACCCTTCTCTCCAAGGCTAACTGCTTCAACTGAAAACTGGGTCATTTTCTTTCATGGCCCCTCACAGATCTTATTCTGTCAACTACCCATCTTTACTATATCTTCTATTGCTTCCTTTCCACTGTTGAATCAAATTGTTAGCAAAATTCTCAAATCTTAAATGTTGTAATAAAGGCGTTGCTATCACCTATTTTATCTTGACAGAGTGTCACCTTCCCTTTATTGCCCCAGTGGTTCCTGTCTCACTGACTCCTTTAAGCTTCATTCTAAATTCAACTCTTTGAAAACTGACCTAGCACAAGTCACAGATGAATCTGTGGGACGACGTACATAGACTTTGTACCAATCTTATGCAGCATTAAAACTTTTGACACCATCCTTCCTGGAAGACACTGGTTCTTTGTTTTTGAACCACCATCCTGTTCTGCTTCTCCTCCTAGTAAGTCTCTTTCTCAGATTATTCGTTCTCTGTTTGTCTTGTCTATAATATATTTCCCAGGCCCTGTACTTAGAAGCTCTCCTCAGCAATCCTCCACTTTGCAATGGCTCCAGTGACTGCCTGCCGAGCTGATAAATGTCTCTATCTGAATGTAGCAGTAGAATTTATAGCCCCTAAGCTACTCCCCTACGTAATTCTTCCTCTCGTCCATTCTCAATAGTGTCCTAATACCTAACATATATCGAGCACCAGGTTCTGTGCAGAGAGCTTTAAAAACAGAAAACCATTTCAAAAGATGAACCAAAGTGCATGCTTTATTCAGATTTCCTTAGTTTTTACCTTTTTCTGTTTCAGGATTTCATCCCGGGTACCACATTATATGTATCAGTCACGTCTCCTTAGGCTTCCCTTGGCTGTGACCGTTTCTCAGACTTGCCTAATTTTTGACAACCTTGGTATTTTGAGGGGTACTGGACAGAAGTAGAGTGTCTCTCAGTTGGGATTTGTATGATGATCTCTTCACGGTTAGACTGGGATTCTGGGTTCTTGGGAGGAAGGGCACAGAGGTCAAGCACATTTTCATCGCATTATATCAAGGGCCCCTATTTTCAGCGTGACATGTCATTGTTCATGTTAACATGGGTCACTTGACTGGGGTAATGTTTGGGGTAGGATTTCTCCACTGGAAAACTACTCTTTTCCTCTTTTGTATGCTGTACTCTTTGAAAGGAAGCCACTGTATGTAGCCCACACTTACCAAGTGGGGAGTTAAGCTCTCTCTCCTGGAGGGTGGAGTATTTATATAAATTATTTGAAATTCTATTACAGGAGATTTCAATATTATCCCCCATTTATTTATTACTCAATCATTTTGTAATATCAGAATGGACTCATGGTTACTTATTTTATACTTTGGTTATAACCTAGTTCTACTACATTTTTGTTACTCAAATCATTCCTGGTCTGGCCATAGGGAGTTCTCTCAGTGGCTCCTATGTGCCTTTGACATACTCGTGTGTGTGTGTGTGTGTGTATGTGTGTGTGAATTGTCTTTGTTTTTGGAGCACCTTCTCACTTTTCTAGCACTACAAAATGCTCCAAGCTCATCTTACGTGTTTCCTACGCTAGTCCTAGAATCAGCCATTTCTCCCAGGAGCCTTGGTTCCTTCTGCTGGAGGATGGTATTAGAAACCCAGATCTGGGTCCTAGGCATGCCCTTTGTTACTGGGGTATTATTTCTGTTAGACTGTCTAAGCCAGGGGTGGGGAACCTTTTTTCTGTCAAGGGCCATTTGGATATTTATAACATCATTTGAGGGCCATACAAAATTATTAACTTAAAAATTAGCCTGCTATATTTAGTCAGACATTTGATTAACTCACCCCTAATATGATGGCTGAAACTGCTTCTCTTTGGTGAGGCCATGGCAGGGCCAGACCAAATGATTTCGAGGGCCATATATGGCCCGTGGGTCGGGCATGTCCCACCCCTGTTCTAAGCTGACAGAGCATGAACATATGTGTATACTAACCTGTGTTTATACAACTATCTATAACTATTTCTATGTGTAACCATTTGTATCTATCTTGAGCGAAGCCTGAATTCATACTGATGTCCCAGCTCCAATCCATTATCACCTGAATTATTTTGGACTTTTCCCTTTGCTTGTTGGTAACCTCCGGTTCCACAGGCAGAAACCTGGCTCCCACCGTCTGCCATTCATTTTCTGAAATTATTCGATGCCAGTATATGTTTACAGTGTCATCAAAATTGTTGATCTGTACCCCTGTAGGGGAAAATATTTATCAACTAGATAGAGTACAGTGTTTATGTTCAGTTTCTATTGCCGTTAGTCTTACGGGCCCCAGCCATTTCCACAGTTACTTAGCTTTCGCACTGCTTCCTCCGCCTGAGTGAGACTGTTCATACATTTGTAATACAGTTAGATTGTTTTGTTACTTTCAGCATTCCGTCCTGGGATCTCGCAACCTTCTAAATGATTTGTTAAAAATTTCTATACATTAAGGTCCCATTTTGTGCTGTAAAGTTGTATGGGCTTTGACAAATGTGTAGTGACATGTATCCACTATTACAGTATTGCACTGGATACATTTACCACCATGAACACTCCCCAGTGCTTTACCTCCGCAGCACCCCCTTCCCAGTCCCCTGGCAACCACGATCTTTTACCGTTGCTGTACTTTTGACTTCTCAAGAATGCCACATAATTTGAATCGTACAGTGTGCGGACTTTGCAGACTGCCTTTATTTTTCAGTGAGCAATAGGCATTTAAGGTTCATCTATGTGTTCTCGTGTTTGGATAGCTTATTTCTTTTTATCGCTGAATAATAGCCACTGTGTGGATGTACCGCAGTTTACTCATTCACCTGGTGAAAGACCACTTGTATAGACATAATTTTTCAAGTCAGTTAGGCAAATACCTAAGAGCACAACTGTGGTGAGGCTGTGTTTCGCTTTATAAGAAGCTGACAAAGTGTCCCCCCAGCAGCTGTCACTTTGCATTCCCGCCAGCAGTGCGAAAGCTCCCGTTACTCTGCATCCTCACCAGCTACTGGCGTTGCCGGTTTCCTGGGTTTTAGCTGTTCTAATACTGTAGGTATGTTGTGGTATCTCCTTGTGGTTTCAATTTGCAGTTCCTGAAGGACGTACGACCTGAGCATTCTTTCATACGCTCGTTTGCCACCAGTCCAGCTCCTGTTTAGACCTTTTGCCCACTTTTTAAATTGGGTTGCTAATTTTTTTTATTGTTGAATTTTCAGAGTTCTTTGTATATTTTGGTTTTAAGAACTTTGGGCTCCCAGTCTGTGGCTTTTCTGTTCATCCTCTTAGAGTGTCTTTTCCAGATAAATGTTTAGTTTTAATACAGTCCAGCTTACCAGTTTTTTCTTCCATGGAACATGGTTTTGGTTTTTCTTCTAGAAATTTTAGTTCTGTAGTTTATTCCTAGGCCTGCGATCCATTTTGACTTAACTTTCTGGAAGGTGTAAGGTCGTGTCTAGGCTTTTTCTCCTCCCCTTCTCTCTCTCTCTCTCTCTTTTTTTTTGCACATGTGGACGCCCCATTGTTTGAGCACCATTTGCTGAAAAGACTGCCTTTCTCCCCGGAATTGCTTTCGCTCCTTTGTGGAAGACCATTTGACCTTATTTGTGGAGGTCTATTTCTGGCTGTTCTCTCCTGGTCCATTGACTGACGTGTCTGTGCTTTTGCTAATAGCGTACTGTCTTGATTACTGCAGCTTTATAGTAAATCTTGAAATTGAGTAATGTGAGAGTTTTACGGGCGGGATATCATTTGTAAAAATATTTTTAAAATTTTAGTAACATGAAGCACGCATACAGGAAAAATGCTCAAGTGATAATGTACAGCCTTATACATTTTATAAAGTAAATACATTCCGGTACGCAGTACCCAAATTAAGAAAGAGCATCACTGCATTTTTAGAGCTTCCTTAGTGCTCCTTCTAGTTACTAACCCTCCACCCAATGATAATCATTATCCCGACTTTTTAACAGCATTGATTAATTTAACCTATTTCTTTGCATTATTTAAATGGATTCATACAATACATATTGTTTGGTGTCTGGTTTCTTTCCGCAGCATTATATTTGTGAGATTCATCTGTCTTTTTGTGTGTAGTTGTTGGTAGCTTGAGCTTATAACTGAATTGTTTTCCATTGTATAAACATGCCATATTCTTCTATGCATTCATTTTTCTATGGCTGGAAATTTATATTATGTTCAGTTTTTTATTATTGCAAATAGGAACAATATGAAATTCACATATATATCATTCGGAGCCCATTTGTACACATTTCTGTTGTACATATACCTAAGAGTGAAATTCCGCATTATAGGGTAATACATATGTTAGACACTGGTAGATGTTGACAATCAATTTTTAAAATGGTGCTATCAGTTTATATTTCAGTACTAGTTTACAAGAGTTCTTGTTTATGCCGCATATATTCTAATCCTCAAAACAGTATCTATGACATAAGTACTCTTTATTTCTATTTTAAATTTGAGTAAATCCGAGTCTTAAGATAAATGACTTGACCAAGGTCATATATACTATTGACTTACCCCCAAGGCATTCTAACCTGAGACCTTATGTAGCTTAACCACTATCCTTTCCTTCTCTTCTAGGTTAAGGATGCCATTATATATAGATGGTCTTTTACTTTGAAAGTTCCAAAGTTTATTTAGATAAAGCTTTACGTCCGCCCAATATATGTCAGCACCTACTCTGGCCAACAGATGGCGCTAACAGTAGTTTTGAAATGTCACTTTGGGCTTTTGACCAAGTGCAGTCAGGTGGAGCCTCTTAGTGCCAGTCTTTCTTTATGTTGGCCTGAGCTGCTCTGAGAGCTAGAGATCGCGAGGGTCATTCCTCATTCCCTCCCACCCCCACCTGGTTGGCCCCCAGATCCCATCCATCACACTAAAAACTAACTCCTGACTGTTTGTCATCTCCCGCGCTCTCCCTCCTCTGTTTCCATTTCTCTTTCGTCTGAAACTGTAGCATTGACCACAGAGGTGACTCATGTGCCTGCCTTGCCCTGCTATGCTCTGGACTCCCCAGGGCAGAGGCTAAGTCATGTTTATTCTGTGTCCTGGGGTCTGACTTAGTGCCTGGCACAGAGAAGGCACTCCTATTTAAAGAGTGAATAAAGTTTTTCTGGCAGAAGCCAGACAGATCAAAATGACCATTTTTTCCTGTGGTCACATAAGCTGAAAGGACATTCACCTTGCGCTGTGTGTCCTGAATTGCTGGGTATCTACTCTGGCCTGTGAAAGGACAGAGACCATTATTGCACAGCTCCCTGACTCAATGGTGTGGCTCTTTTGTGCTTTCGATCTCTCCTCTGAGAGATAGAGCTCCAGGGCCCTTTCTTTTTCTAGGGTGGCAAACTGTAGGTGTGACCACAGTGTCCACTTACCCTGGTTCAAATTGGATTGTTGGTAATTAAAGACTGGGGATGGAATAGGTCAGTTTAAGATTAAGCAGCAGAGCCATCAAGGTCAAATCTGTCCCTTAATGAGAATGGATTCCTGGTCTTTGAACTATTTGTGGGCTACGGGTTAGATTTTAATCATATAGTTTCATACACCTGGAAGAGGGCAGATAAAAACATTAAGCATGGTCATGTTTTAAAAATATTTCTTCACATGACCTCTTCCTACCCTCTTCCTGTGGTTGTAACTTTTCAGGGTTAATGTTGATATTCTGTCATTCCAGTATTTCACTAAGTTGGGTTAGGAGCCAGACCACTTGGGTGCAACTCTTGGCTCTGCCATTTCCTCTATCTGATCTTGGATAAGTTACTTAACTTTTCTGAGCCTCAGATTTCTCATCTGTAACACGGGTATAAAAATAATACACCCCCCCCTCCTATAGTTGTAATGGGGATTAAATGAGTTAACATACATAAAACCCTCACCACAGGCCAGCCCATATTAAGTACACTTGGAAAATATTGACTCTTTTTTATTTCATATTCCATCAGACATAGCTGTTTTGTGATGCTATCTTGAGCATAAAAAACATTTCATTCATTATTATGTTTCATGTTGTGGTAGCTTTTATTACTAGGGTGAAAAATGGCCAAATGTAAATGAACTTATACCCGAAATATTTTTCTCACCAGTTTTACTGAATGTTTTCTATGCTCTTTTATAATAGACTCCTATATTCTCAACACATGTCATAATAATTCCTTATGTGTATATTGGATCTTAAAGTTTACAAGCTACTTTCACTTATAAAATCTCCTTTGAATCAGAAATCTTTACACAATAAACAGGGCCTGTTTTATATGCTTTCCTATATAATTAAGAGATAAGATGGCTACGTCTTACTGTGATTAAGGGGATTTGGCAAGATCTCCAGGCTACTAAGCGCTGGAGCTGGAAATACTACCCTTCTCGTCCAGTAGTTCACACTCATTGTCAAGTTCCACGAGTTTGTGGACTTTTTGATAAGCTGCCATCAAATGCACCTGTGTCCATTAATAAAGTCCATGTTCATGTAATAGTTTCTACTTAACTGCAGGAATTAGGTATTAAAAACCCTCATTGTAGGAGAAGTCACATCCCAGGACATCATATTTGAAATAACGGTCCTAAATGAGTCTATGAAAACTTTTAAATTTTTATGTTCACTAAAATAACTCAAAACAGCACCATAAATAAGGACAATATTAGTGAGAGTTTACATATTTTTAGTGGTAGTTCCACAACCTCCCTTCCCAACAGGTGCAGCAAGTAGCTTGTATGTTGTTTTTGTTAACTTGTTTATTTTGGCAGATATTGTGCATACTACAAGGTATTTTTTTTCTGGGTCCACTTCGCCATCCAGATGTTCAGTGCCTTTTTGGTTTTATGACTCAGAATTATTGATTTCTGTCTTCTTGGGGCCCACATCCATCACCCTTTCTTAGATGCCTCTCCACTTTCTTCCTTGGCTCTGAAAAAGCCAGAATGCGATGGAAGGCCCGGCTTGACCTCCCCTCACCCCTGTATCTCACACAAGGCTCCCTGTAAGGCCCCTTTTCCTTTCTGCTATTTCTTTTACCTCCTGATTTCATCCTCAAATCCCAGGACATCTTTATTAATTTACCTGCGAAAGACCCACTTAGCATATTCTAGAACTAAAACCTTCACTGTTTCAGAATGAAAGTGCGAGTGCCATGACTTTGCATAAGAGTTCACTCAATCCAGTTAAACAAATACGCACCCAGTTTCTATATCTGCAACCACAGATCCTCAGGAAAATTCCCCTGGAGGGCCTGGGACTTCGTGATTCACCCAGATCCATTCTGATTCAGCTCCCTTCTCCTGGGAAGCCTGTGGAATGAATAAAGTAGAGCTATTTATTGTCCTTAATTTAAGTCCCCTAAAGTTTTCCGTACCCTTCCCCTCCCAAAGCCTTACATCCCTACTACCAAAGTCTCTTGACAGAGTTGTGCTTTTGTTTTTTAAAATGCTTAGTAGCTCTTTAGATATATCTTTATAAGAATGTTAGCGAGAAATCTGTCCCATTGAATTGCCAATGGGTTGAAGCAAAGTTGTAATTGATAAGCACATGAGTTCTGACAAGGGAGCCTGGTGGAAGAATCAGGCTCCTTTCATCCGCTTCTGAAACAGGGTGATGGATGCTATGGGATGCAGCCAGATGCCCCCTTTAGGACCCAGGCCCTCTCTTCTTCTGAGGCATTGAGTGTGGGCAGCTGACAGCTTCCAGATCTCATTCTTTCTCCTAATAGCTCAATGCCTGAGGGGATCACTTTGCCCAAGGTTGTGATCCCTCCCAGGAGACCAGGAGCAGATAGCATCCAGTGACTTTTCCTCCAGAGCACAAGTGCCTGTCCCCCTTGCCTCAATTCAGAACAAACTCTAAAATGTCATTCAAGCACCGGCACTCCCTACGGGATCCAGAGACTTCTGTTGGGGTGCATGACAGGTCAGTTCCTCCCTCTGCCTCATCCTGCTTCCTTCCCTTTCCCAAGAGCACTCCCCCAAACCCTCTTGCGCACAAATCTGAGCCTCAGAGCTTGTTTCCCGGGGAACTCAACCAGACAAACTGTCTGGTTATCTGTGCAGTGGTTTGGCTGAAAATTGAGGGCAGAATCCCTCAGCATCCAGCCCCTATTGCTAAGCAAACCACGCAGAGCCAGAGCTGTTCCGATTCTTAAAATCCCACATTGGGCAGTGAGCAGAAGGCGTGCTCAGGACATATGGATGGAGCTCAGCCTGGAATTTCCTACGGAACGCTGGGGGTATGCAATTTTTGGACTGATATTAGTGACTATTTCTTCTTGTTATGCTCAAAGAAAACAGAGTGGTTTGGCCTACAGAGACCCTAAATTTGCACTTTTTAACCGCTGTCCTCAGTGTTGAGGTTGGGCACACAGTGTGGTCCTCATGGTGGGGAAGAAAGGCAAGTTAAACTGTAACTGAAAAAAAAAACAAAAACAAAAAACCAGAGGCAGTGCAGGTTGGCCAGACATGCTGTGCCTGGGGCAGCTGTGCTGTCCCCTGGGGGTATGTGTGCAGGCGGCTAACTCGGAGTGGAGGAGGGAGTGTGGGGCGGCTTTTCTGTAAATACCAGAGTCGGGGGTTGGACTGGCGAGTGAGCCGTGGGAAGAGCTAGCGGGGTCTCATGGAGGGGCCGGCGGTTTCACGCAGCGCCTTGTGGAGAGCTGGTGGGTTTGAGTAACTGAGGCGTGTCCCTGGTTCTGGCTGGAGCATGAGATACGGGGGGGGGGGGGGGGGGGGGGGGGGCGGGAGGGGTGAGCTGAGGGCAGGGGTAGGTCAGATCCTGCAGGGCTCAGTTAGTTAAACAGGTTGGATAATTTGACTTGTGTCCTCGGAGCAATGGAGAGGCATCCGTGGATTTCTGGAAGGGAGTAGATCTGATCATATTTGCTTACTTTGCGAGTTTAATATTTGTGAATTGAATTATGATCATTTATTATATAGATTAGTATAGTCGTGTTGACTGAAAATAAAATTGAAACCGGTGCTCCTAACGTCATCGGAAGGAGGGATTTGTCTCTCAGCGTGTACTGGTTCTGAGAGGCCTGGCTTTGAGGGCACGAGTGGCTTTCAGAGCTCCAAGGACGGGAAACAGGCCGTGACAGCTGAAGGTGGAAGCGTGCGGGCCAGGAGCAGGGAGCAGCCGCCCTGTGCGAGGGGTGCTGCTCTGTCTGCAAGTCCTTCCTGCTCTTTTTTCGCCATGTATCTTTGTCTCTCTTTTCTTTTTCTAGCTTTGTGTCTCTGTTTCTTTAATTTCTTTCTCGCTGGGTCTCCCTCTGTGTCTCTGGGCAAAGCCAGCAACCGGAAAACATGTCTATTAAAGAGATTCCCCAGAAGGCAAGTTCCCAAACCCCTTCTTAGCCATAGCATATCCCATTTGAGTTGCCAGAAATGCCGGGAAAGACATAGTTGAGTGGCTGTGAACTCAGTCTTTACGGGAATTGAGCTTTCTGCTGTAGACTGTCTCAGGACTGAATGGAAGGCATAAATGTTTTTCTTTCTGTTATTTTGTTCATGTGTAAGCTTCCTTAATTAAAAAGTAATTATATTTTCCCCTGAGTAAATATTTGATCTAAACTCAGTCCATGTGCTGACATCAATACTACACAGGAAGGTCTCCCCAAACTGAATCTGCTGTGGATGCCCAAACCTAACCCCCTGGTGAGTCACAATTTTTCTGCAGAAAAATCATTCAGATTGCTAAATTGTGGGGGAGGAACTGAAGGCAGATATTGATCTGTGAGGAATAAATGAGAGAAAACAACCAGAACAAATAAACTTTGGGGAACCAAATCATAGAAATCATTTGTCCCCATCAAAACTCCCACTCCAGCCAGCTGTTCTTTAGTTTGAGAAAATAAAAAATAAAAAGAACATTGACTGATATACTTGTTAATATTTGGGTTTAAAAAAAATATTTTTATTGATTTTTAGAGAGAGAGGAAGGGAGAGGAAGAGAGAGAAACTTCAATTCAAGACTGAAGCATCAATTCGCTGCCTCCTGCATGCCCCCTGGAATTGAGCCCGAAAATCGGGCCTGTATCCTGACTGGGAATTGAACCAGCAACGTTTCAGTGCACAGGGCAACGCCCAACCAACTGAGCCACACAGGCCAGGCCTGATTTTGTTGGTTTGTTTGTTTTTTTAATTTTTATTTTAATCCTTGCCTGAGGACATGCCCCTGCTGGGGACTGAACCCACCACCCAGGTATGTGCCCTGACTGGGAATGTAACTGGGAACCTTTCTGTGCACAGGACGGTGCTCAGCCACCTGAGCCACTCTGGCCAGGCTGGGGTTTGTTTTTATATGAAGATATAGGAGCTGCTGCTGCCTTTTTGATGTCTGTCGTGCCTCTTTTTCCCTAGCTCCATTCTATGTGAAGAGAGACTCAGCTTCATCCGGCAGCTGGGATTGCCTGGTGGGGCTGCCGAGAAGGAGGCCTCCCTTGCTTCCTCCGTCACTCTCACTCTTCTGCATCAGAAGTGTCCCTAATCCCTGTAATGATCGTCTTCATGGCATGCAAGCACGTCTGACGCTGGGAGCCGAACGGCGATTAAGGACAGAGTGAGACCTTAGCCAGAGTGTGCGGGGCCCAGAGTTACTGGAGCAGACTGCCTCTTGATTAAGCTGCAATAATTTTCAATGTGCTATTTAATAGTCATTAAATGAGGGTTACTCACATTTTTTTAAACAAAATGAATGCCTTCCAGCATCATGAGTGTGAGGGAGAGAAAAAGAGTTGGGAGAGGTTGGCAGGCTCCAGTGTCAGGTCCACTGTGACTAGTGTGACGTTACCAAGTCCCTGACTGCCCTGGACGTCCCCTCTTAAAGGAGGTCAGGTTAGATGGTCACCAGTGTCCTCCCCACAAATCTAACACTCTGGATGGATGCATTTGGGGACCTAATCTGAGAAGTTGTTTTCTCCCTTAAGTTGCTCAGTTCTCTTTCCTAAAGTAGAGATGATAGGAGAAACTATGCCCATGAAATTGGTGGTCCTTTTTCCATGAGTAGGGGGTCATTGATTTGGTTGTCACTTCCGCTGCAGTGTCTGTGTGAGTGGGTGTGGGGGTGTGTTGGGGGAAGGATGGGTTTGAACGAGCGGGGAATCATCAGTTATCCCAGCGGAATATAGTGGTCAGCTAAAGGACCAACGTAGCAATCTTCCCCTCTGCACACTCTGCATTTTACATCAGCTTTTATGCAACAGCTACTGCCTTCTAGAATTCCCCTACCTCCCCATAATTATTTCCTACGACTGCCTGGAATGAGTTATTTACAAAGACTTTTTAAAGTTCTTGTAGGCTTCTGAAATGCATAGTTTCACTCTGTACCCAGCAGGTCCTCACCAAAGACTTGTTGAATGGAATTGAATACTTAGAATCTTAACACTTAATGCATCCACCGTCTAAGGTGTCTGTAGGGGTGAGAAAGCCTCGAGCCAGGAAAGGAAATTGCTGAAGGACGGCACCTGTGCTCTGTTTTGTACTGAAAGACCCCTGACTTACTCAGTTCTTCCTCTGATGATTCCAAGCAGTGCTACGATTACTCACCTCTTCCAAATTTGTAAGGAACACCTATTAATACTCCCCCCCAAAGTTTTATTGAAAAATAATTGACATACATCACTGTATAAGTTTGAGGCATGCAGCATGATAGCTTGATTTGCATATATAGTAAATGATGACCGCGGGAGGTTCAGCTAATGCCCATCTTCTCATATAGAGACTCTAAGAAGAAAGAAGAAAGCAGTAACGGAAAACAAATGTTTCTCTTTGTGATGACAACTCTGAGGATGTATTTGTTTAACCACTTTCCTATGCAGCAGTGTTAGCTGTGGTCACCATGCTGTACGCGACACCTTTCGACCACCTTCCTCCAGTACCCCTGCCCCTAGCCTCCACTTCTGGTAACCACAAATCTGATCTCATTTTCTATGGGTTTTGTTTGTTTGTTTAAGATTTCATATATAAGTGAGATCATACAGTGTTTGTTTTTCTGTCTGACTTATTTCACTTAATACGATGCCTTTAAGTTTCATCCACAAGTGGTGGGATTTCCTTGTTTTGTTTACGGCTGAGTAATATTCCATCTCTGTGGGGGGTGGTGGTGGTGGTGGTGCAGAATTATAATCATTGTCCCAGTATTTTATTACTAGTTTTACATAATCAACAGTGTGTTTATTACCAAATACCCTTTTCTCTTTCCAGTAATAGTTTCAAGTGGTGGTTGGAGAAGAGGCATAAAAAGGAAGTAGATAAAGCTTACGAGGCAAAGGTGTAGCAGGGGTTGTTAATAGATGAAAAGAGAGACTCAGAGGCAAAACAAAAAACAAAAACAAGCCACAGTGTGAGCAAAGAACCAATTTACATCCTCAGAGGCTGGCTTCAATTCGTTCTGCAGACTTTTACCTGACTTCTGTCTTACAAGCTGTGTGTCAGTCATCTAAACAGTGCATCACCATTCCAACGTGTTTTGGTCGTACCTGTCCAGGTCTCTTCCCTTGCCTCTGGTTTTCTGCCTCTGCGCTTACATGCATGTGGTGCCTGGAACCCTTCCCTTCCTAGCCCTCTGTGTCTTATCTCGCCATCGCCAGATCCACCCAGAGCTTGGATCTAAATCACTGAATTCACAGGATCCCACCATCCCCCCAGTAGGGGCCATGTCTTACTTTCCCTTTGACACAATGGATGATAATGTATTGAGTGATGTTTTTCACTATTCACACACACACACACACACACACACACACACACACACACACACACACACACACATATTTTCTCTCCCTCTTACTCCAAGTTACTCTTAAGATTAGTTTATGGGACTGGACCTGGGACGTGTCACCAGTGAGATGAAGATGTATGAGGAGTGCACAGGAGTTAGAGTTCTTTCTTTTTTTAAAGAGAAATTTTCACTTGAGAGTAAAATTTTAATTGGACGTCGAAACTTCCAGATAAGCTTTTGTTCACCGTTTGTCATGAATTTATAGGGGGAAGCAAAAAAAAAATCAATATTCTACAGTACTTCTTTCATCTCAAGGAGGTTGAAAGACTTTAGCTGCAAAGTGAAGAGATCAGAGGAGAAACAGATTTATTAAAAAAACACACACTCCCATCTTAACAGTGTCATTTGGAGGAACAGACTCCTTCTGAAGCAATTTCTGATCTCCTTTGCAAAAGCGATCGCTTTTAATGGGCGACCACGAAGATGAGAGCAAGGAGAAGAAAGTACAAAGAGGAAAATGCAGAGTACAATTTTCTGTTCTCTGCAGTTTGGAGAAAAGAGATCCCAGCTGTAAATGTAGACAATTTGCAAACATTTAAGCCAGACTTTCTGCCAACTTTAAATGACTTTGCCGATCAAGACAAACAGAATCACTCTCTGTTAGGGCTCCAGGCCCCTGGGAGGTAGCAAGTAGAGCTGAACTTCCCAGGGATTGATTTAAGGAGACCCTTCCTAGGCACACCCCAGATTTCTCTCTATACAGTTGATGTGGTTTCACCACCTTTTCACCAGTGCAGCTTGATGAATATGGATAAGAATTTCTTGGTTTCCTGTTTGATTACTTTGGTATCTTAATGAAATGGTTTCGTTTTGTTCAATAACTGCCACCAATTTGTTGTATCAAACCCCATGACTCTTCTTGGGTTTGTCATCACTGCTGACCTAGTCTGTGACTTAGTCCACGGGCTGCTTGAGGAGGCTGGTTCCTCCATGAGGCCCCCGATAAAGGCCTTACTCCCATGTGACCCCTTGTGTCTGACTCAACCCCATCTGCTACTCGATGCCTAGTTGGAGACATCACATCACTTTCCCTGACCCTATGCCTGTGCCTGGCAACACAGTAAGACGGTGTGATCTGGTATGGGCGGGTGTTTCCATCTCTGTGGCTTACTAGCGTGCTCAGGTCTAACCTACATAGACCTTGGGAATCAGAGTTTTCCCTTCTCACACCATCCCTCCCTGGTGCTTTGCCTTTCCTCAGCAGTACGGGGACTTGCTATCAAGCTCAGTGAGTGAACTGACATATTGGAGGCACACGATGCCATTTCCCCTTTTGCTTGGGGCCTCCCTCCCTCCTTATTGTTGGGGAGAGGAGAATAGCTTCTCAGAGAAGTCCTACAGTACCTCAGCCTCCATTCTTTCTTCTTTGTTCTGCCAGTAATTAATAAGGTAGGTGCAGAGGGGCATGGGTTGGAGGGAAAGGGAGGGTTAATGTTGGTTCTACTGACCTGTTACCTTTCAGCAAGCCCTGCGGGAAGGTGTCTGGGTCTTCATCCTTAGAATGTGTGACACTGTGCATCTTCTCTAAATTATAGGCGAGCAGGGCTCTCCACCTAGCTTCATACTTTTACTAAGAAAGGGAGAGAGTGAAAGGGAAAGTGACAGAAAGGAGTAATGAACACTGTCCTTGTGGTGGACCAGGAAATGGTGACAGAAAGTCCATTGACATGGAATACTGGGATCCCTAATGGGAGGCACTGGCCTCCTTACTCCCAGAGCCCAGGGCAGTACCTGAACCATGCTGACTGGGTGCATAGTTAAAGAAGGTTCCAATGCCAAGGTGTTAGAAGGCACTGGTGTGATTTCCCTGTGAGAAAGGCCAAATTGGGGAAAAGGAATTCTGGAAGATGCATGCTCCCCGTTTTTCTCGCCCCTTTCCCTTGCAGAGCTCCAGTGTTTGTTTCCCCTGCCCTGCCCACATAAAACTGCGCAGTGGGGAGATGGAATGATCTTCGAAGTGATCGTGAATAGCCGTGATTGTCAGCACTAAATAGCTGTTCTCACACCTTGCATTTAGCTGGGTATGGCAACATGAGTGCAATAAAACCCTCACTTCTGAAGCACAGTGGACTTAGGGACAGACACTGAAAATTAGTGGTTCATAGTTCCCTTGAGTAAGGACATAAATGGCCATCAGTACTACCTCTGAAACTGGGCAAGAGGGGCCTCTGTCCTGGGCCACACACTTTGGAGATCCTCACGTCCAGCAGTCACACACACACCCTGTATAAAGAACACGTGGTACCTGTTACTCAGAATTGAGCCCTCAGCGTTGGTAGCTAAGCATCCACTCTCATGACACCAATACTGCTCAGGCCCCGGGGGACACGCTCTCCCTCATCTCTTGTCCACTGTTCTCAGACAGAGGACGGCTGCACTTGAATGCCGTGAGGATATGTGGGTTGTGCTGTCTGAAACGGGAGCTGCCTGGAGTGTGGGCAGGGCTTGAGCAGCAGAAGCACTTAGGTAAGACAAAAGACTAATTAAATTGTAAAACCTCTCTCTCAGCATGAGTGCAGTAGTTTATTACATAAAAAGCATTATTTTTCAATAGTACTGAGTAATCATTTTCTTCCTTCTCGTCATGGTTCCAGAGGTACCTGTGAATTAGTGAGCTCTTTGCAATTCTTGCACATGGCGGCTGAAGAACATTTTGTAATATTAAACAACTACTCGGCCCCAGATCACAGGTCCATCAGCAGAACACCCAGGTGTGTGCAATAAGAATGAAATTCAGTTGTCTTTGATATTTCGCTGACTTTCAGTTATATAAAAACCATTGCTTTACACACGTCTTAAAATGTTATAGTTATGAAGTATTTTTCAAGGTAGAATAGAACATGCTTCATTTAACTATTAGCACTGTTTATAACTTTAAAATATTTAACATGTGATGTGTAGGCTTTCATTTGTATTCTTGCCCCTGCAAATATTAGGGTTAGGCCTAATGTAAATTGTCCAGGTCATACTACTTGCCTCATAAAAGTTAGCTTCCTTCCTTTTTGTCTTTCACAAGGAATGGGCAACTGCATCTCAGAAACTCTGTCAACATGTTATGGAGGTGTCACTATAGGACAGATGATAGCTAAGATTCTCCCAACTTGAAGGAGCCTGGTCTTTTCCCATAGAGTTCAAGACAAATTCTTCATTAGCAAAAGGAATGTTGGCCCTGCCCACGTAGCTCAGTTGGCTAGAGCATGGTCCCAACGTGCTAAGGTTGCGGGTTCCATCTCAGGTCAGGGCACATACAAGAAGCAACCAATGAATGCAGAAATAAATGGGACAACAAATTGATCTCTCTCTCTCTCTCAAATCAATAAATTAAAAAAAAATTTTTTTAAAGGAATGTGATCCCTTCAATGTTCTGTTTTCATTAAGACTGTATGTTAGTTAGAATCAGTAACAAACAGGCCAGATTTAGAGCTTGTTACTATGGATTTAAATACAGTCTTTTTCCCCCAGCACAGATGCAAGTTTACTTGGTTAGGCAAAATATGTGCTTTGTCTAACCATTTAAGGATCATTTCTGTCTCTAATAATATCAGTGACAACAGTAATATTAACTGACTATAGAATAGCACTTTACAGTGTTCAACGTGGTGATATGTGTTTCACCACCTGCTAATAGGTTAGGGAAGAAAACTGCAGCTTCTGACAAATTGATAGATTTAGTTGCAAAGTTAATGGCAGTGTGACAGGGTTCTCATGTTTACTTATTATGTTCTACTAACAAACTAAACTCAGACACTAATTTCCACTTGGGTTATGCATTTCAGAACATTTAAACTTTTATTTTCTCTTCATGGAAATGAAAACATAACTGTAGTCTTCAGAGTATGTTTATGGTTTATTTCTTATTTTGGCAAATCAACAGCTAAGTCTCTGGGGAAAGCATAATTTGGAGAGTCAAGTGTTTGACCTTTAATTTTTCAGAAGTTTTAGGGGCACTGCATTTGTTGCTCATGATGGTAGATTTGGGTGTGTATCTTTCTGCGTAAAGAAAGACCATTGAGCCCGGCCAGCATGACTCAGCAGTTGAGCATCAACTAGGATCCAGGAGATCAAGGTTCAATTACCAGTCAGGGCACATGCTTGGGTTTCGGGCTCGATCCCCAGGACGGGGTGTGCAGGAGGCAGCCGGTCAGTGACTCTCTCATCATTGATGTTTCTGTCTCTCTCTCATTCTCCCTTCCTCTCTCTGAAATCAATAAAGACGTTTAAAAAAAAAGAAAGACCTCTAGATTCCAGGATCCACTCTGAGCCCCATCTCATCTGCGTACTAGCGATCACATGTATGCCCATCTATGTAACATGGCTGCTGTGAAGAACACACTGTGAAAAATGTGAAAATGCTTTGAAAGTCACTCAGTAGGGCATGTAAAAGGTATCCAAAACAAAAGTAAATGATATTATTCTAGACCAGGGTGGGCAAATTATGGCCTGAGGGTCAAATCTGGCCCTCCACTTATTTTTGTAAGTAAAGTTCTGTCAGATCACAACCACACCCCTTTCCTTGTGTATTGTTCACCGATGCTTTCATGCTACAGTGACAGAGTCAAATAGCTGTGATGGAGACCATATGGCCTGTAAAGCCTAAAATATTTGCTGTGAGCCTATTTGCAGAAAACGTCTGCCGACCCCTGTTATAGACCATAGAATATTTGATTGGAATTCTCAAGTGTAAGGAAGATATATGCATCTAATGTAAATTTTTAGGAGGAACTGTAGTCCATCTGCAGTTGATGAGGGGAAGCTTTTCTTGAACGAAGAATGGCAGCTAATAAAGAAGTAATGATACTATTAGAAAATCTCCATCTATGCTGTTCCTAGGAAAAAATCAACCCAGCTAAAAATTGTCAGTGGGTGTTCAAATCTTGCTATGAAGTATTGTTGGCAAAAAGTATGCTCACACTGTGTGAAAGCATGATACCACAGGTTCCTTGCTAATTGTAAAAGGAAAAACAGGGAGAGATCTTGTGGTCACTCCTTTATCTGTGTACCCCAACTTCTCATCACTAAAATCAGACGGATGGATGTGATGAGCCTCCCAACATGATGCAACGTTTTGAAAGACCATCATCTATGGAGCATTCTTGTCAGAAATGTGTAAGGTGAACTTAATCAAGATGTCAACATAATTTCCAGTTGATACAAAATACTGAGAATAAAGGAACCAGTTAAATGACACTAGAAGGAAATGAATCAGACCAATCCCAAACCAAAAACACGGAGAGGCTGTTCTGGATGATCAGAGATATAGCGACCAAAGGAAATGTGGGAACCTTGACTGGGTTGGGTGTGAGGAAGGACAACCATAAAAGATACTGTGAACGAGCTGGGAAATTTAAACATGGGCTGGAGGTTAGATATTATTAGAGATTTATTGTTACACGAGAATGTGGCCTTGTTAATGTGATAATGATGCTGTGGTGATGCAATATGTGCTGATGTCTTTTGAGTTACTTTCAAATGCAGTTCCATGGAAGGGAAATGAAGGACAGATATCTTATATACCTCAAGAACCTCTGGGGGTTGGTATAAGGGAGAACATAGGAATTTAATGAGGCTGTAGACTTTCTGAGATAAATATTGTGAAAGTTAATATTGCTGCATAAATTTTGGAACCATCAACTACTTGATTAGGCAAAAGTTGATACTAATATTTATAAAGGCCTATTAAAGGTCTCCCTAAGTGAGATATGCCTCTTTTATTAAGAAGATGGGGGGGGGGGGAATCCATTTTATTTATTTATTTATTTATTTATTTATTTATTTATTTATTTATTTATTTAAAGTTTTGTCTGCCTTGGACTATGCATATATGCATATAAATTCTTTGGTTAATCTCCCCCCCTTTTTTTTTTTTTTTATATGAACACTCAGTTCACTCTAGGCTCTCTCGTGTTCATTAAAATTGTCTTTTAAAACTTTCCAAGGGCCCCCTAGGCAAGTCCTTTTCCACTCGTGCCTCTCTTTTCCTAGCTGAAGAACAGAGGCAAATGAACTCAATCATCTCTAAAGGTATACCAGATGCTAAATAGTTTTTTTTCTAGAAATCTGGGCCTAAGGGTCCCAAGTAGTTAAAGCAACCACTCTTAAGAGGGGCTCAGAATGACTGTAATGTTTAGGGAATGGCAAAGCTCTGAGTTTTATTATGTATATTTATAATTGTGGGTAAGGGCTGGAATGCCAAGGCCATTTGGCCTTGGCCCGAGGAGATTGTGTTCTGTTAGGTGGGGAGTGTGGAAATGCATCTCCCATCATAGCTACAGATCAGAGGCCTCCTAAGCTATGTCAATTAACGAAGCTGCTCCAGATCGTACTGTCAATCTGTGAAAGCTTTGATTCTAAAGAAAGTTTTGCCTTTTTTTTTTTTAACTTAAATTTTACACAATATTAGCTTCTTAACAAGCAAACTCTGCCTTCCTTCCCCCGAAATCACTCTTGTAGGACTGCCTGCTGATTTATTTTGCTGACAAGAGCAGTGATTTTATTTCCTTTCACTATGAGTGGGATGGCTTCAATGCAGTTACGCTCCAGCCTCTTGGTGGGAGAGCCTGCTGAATTTGTAAAGATGCCAGTATTTACCCTTTTAATATTCTCCGAGAGTGGCAGTTGCATTCCTTGCTTGAAATAAAGGCATTAAATTCAGGACCAAGAGAACTTTCTGTGGGATGTCAGGCAGTGTATGCTGCTGTATCAGGCAGTATTTGCTGTTTTCAGCCTCAATTTCTTCTTGACCACTTGAGTCACATGCTCACCTTTTGCCAAATATTGACTGTTCCTAACAGATGGGGCATGTTGCTTTTGGTGCTGACTGCTGAAAAGTCCTTGAACTGGTCATGTCAGAAACGAAGAGAACAAAGGGGTTTGCACGATGAAAATAAATGGCAAGATCTTGAGTCAAGTCCCTGAAGACTAGAGAAGAGATGAGCTGAAGTCCAGCAGCTCCAGCCAGGAGATGACAAATATCTATGTGCAACTAAGCTGTTGAGTTGGGAATTTGTGGCTCATTAAAAAAAAAAAAAATAGCAAGGACTGAGGGCAAACTTGATTCAGAGAAATCTCATAGACAGATATTTCCCTGGAGACTGTTTCCAGGGAAGATCAAGGTGATGGGCCTATTGCAGGTTGCCGAGTCCACATTTTCTGAACTCTGTTCAGTCATCATCTTCCACTGTTTGCACCTCCCCTCCCACCAAGGCTGCCTCAGTTTTTAAAAATAAAATGAATGCTACATCTTCCACTTTTGGTGTTTGCACCCTTGCAGGCACTTAGATGGAGGGAGACAGTGTCTGTTCGGGTTTTATTCTGCTCTACCGCTTAGAAGTATGGACCTTGGTAAATTTCAGTTTCCTCTTTTGCAAAATAGAGTGATTTTAACCTCAGTGTGAGAATTAAGTAGGATTAGGAGGCATCACACACCGAAAAGTGCATCGGCTTTTGAGCTAAAGCAGACATGGTTTGCATTCTGGTTTTGTCCTTTGGCTGTGTGATTCAGGGCAATTTGTTTTGCCTCTCTGGGCCTCAGTTCCCCATGTGTATCATTGAAACTATGCCTGTGTTGTAGGCCGGTTGTAAATGAGAGATGGAAAATAATTGACACAGTGCGTGGCCCCAGAAACATGTTCAGTGCACAGTTGCTGCTATTGCCCACCATGAGGCCTGCCTCTCAAACAGCTTCAGAATTCAATATAAACTGGGCAGGCCTTGAGCTTGTCTAGACAAGGGTGGACGGTTAGTACCTCCTCATATCCTGGTCTCGTAATGGAGTTTTATAGCCTTAAGCCCAAAGGCAGCATGGCAGCAGGCCCAACAATGTGGAGCCATGAGGCTGGCCTTTCCTGCAGAACCCATCAAGCAGTGGGCACTTCTGTTGCAGGGACTTCTTGCTGGAGTTTGGTGTTTTGTGGTTGCCAATTCTCAGGGCAAGGTTTTGATTCAATGATGCCCCAGCTCAAGACCTCCAAAGCCATTGTCAGCTGATTGTCAGCCTCAGGTATTGTTTTAGTTCATCTTTAGTATGTGAAGAGGTACTTACAATATGGGCTTTGAGATCCTGGAGTTGTCACATCATGGAAGCAAGGGACATGGATGCACCAGCTGGGCCCTGCATTGTGCCTGGTTTTCCAATAGAGCAGCATCTACCCAAATGGATGCTGAGAGGAGGACATTGATTGATGTTGCATAAAATAAGGGTTCAGTAGACAAAAATTTGGGAAATGAAAGGAATGTATCTGGGAGTAGAAAGATAGACATGAGCATTAGGTCCTATTGACTGCCCTTTCTAGTGTGATAATAACATTAGAACATTTTATCAGACTCCTGCCAGATGCTACCCATTATGCTTGGCATTTTACACATATTATCTTTAATTCTCTCCAAACCCTGCAGAATCCTTGGCTGTACTTCAGGGCTACAGGTGAAAAAGCTGAAGCTCAGGAGCGTACATGACTGCATCATGGCCACAAAACTAGGGGAAGATCTGGGCTTCATTTAAACCAGCCATTCTAATGCCAAGTCCAGGCTTGCACCCTTCAGGTGCTGTGTGTGACATTCTCAGGGCAAAAAATAGGCACAGCCTACAGTGATACTTTGAAAACCATAATTCTACTGGGTTGATCTGGGGAATGGGGAGCTGGTGGTTCTCCCCGGGGAAGAAATAACTCTCTGTATGACCCACTTACTTGAGAATCACCACAAGAGAAAAGACGAAAGAGGTGATGTTTACTATTCAATAAGTGGGAAGGCATGGGTTCCACTCCATGTGAAGATCCAGGGCTTATACCTGAAGCAGGGTCCTGGAGGCCACCTGATGTAGCAGCTGTTAAGATTTTAACTGTTGAATCATGAAACAGCCCAGAAAGTTCCAAAATATTGACTTAAGACTGTCAGAGTGAGGGACACCTAGAGGGATTCAGAAGTTTTGTTTTTTAAATATTTTGGTGTCTAGTATGTCAAGGCGGTCACCTACCAGCTGAACCTCAGCCCTGGCAGAGGGTCGGAGCAGGTTGGGGACACTGTGATGCTTCCCAACTTGCCAGGTGATGAACCGCACCCTGGCCCTGGTGCTACACAGCCTTGCTTGTCTGTTTTTGGTGGAAGGGGCAGGAAGACGAGTGGCCCTGCGTGGAGAATGTTTTGTCTGCCTCAGCCCTTTTCTTGTTTTCCAGTCTCTGTGGCCACAGCCCTTTGTTTCTCAGCATCGTTTACTTTCCAATATTTACGTGAAGTTATCTGTCATGTCCTACCTTGCAGCACGCTCTTAGAAAGGATAGCAAGTTTAGCTCCTTCAGCTTCTCCTAAATTTTAAATACGAGAGAAATTCTGTGTGTTCTTTTTTCTTCTACGGGGGTTGAGACTGAAGCCAAAAAACTCCTCGGCTCCTCTAATTATCTCCCTTTCAGTGGTGGTTCTTCCAGATTCTCACTTTCACAAAAGGTTCTGCAGAACTCATTGATTTTTACTTAGATTCAACAATGCCCCAGTGTCCTGGTTGATATTAACTTAAACGTGGGGTTGATTTAAAATGCAGGAGCTGCCCGGCTTGTTTGATTTGCTTCCCAGGTCCCGCTTTTGTCCCAGTTTCTTGTGTATCTGAAGAAGGGATTTAGGGACTGGATGATCCATTATGCTGCCCTTTCTCCACGGTTCTGGTGTGTTCGGGTACGAGGGCATCCAGTGGAGACTTGGGGACTTTTCTAGGTGTATGGCGGGGTGTGGGTGTTATGCGGTGGGGAAGGAGATGCACTCTTTTATTTTCTATATAGTTTTCACTGATTCAGTTCGATAATATTTATAAGCAGAAAGGTTTAAAACACTATTTCCCCCTCCCCAGGCATCTAGACCTTTCTCTTTTGGCAAGAAGGCCCCCCCCACTCACCCCACCCCCAAGAATTCTAATGCCCACCTGGCACCATAGGTAGTTATTACAACATAAGGCAAGAACATACACTTGATGTCTACTTTGCTGAAACTTTTTGAGTAAATCAGTGGCCATACCAGGTCTTGGGCACTAACCTGAAAGACAACGGCACAGACATGAATTTTGTCTTAGAGTCACTTTCTTATTGGCGCTTCCTTTGACCCTCACCTTCTAGATTCTGTAGCCTCTCATCCCCTTTTCCAGTCCGGTAGGAAGCTCATTACTTGGCAGTTTCCTCTGAATCATTGTGTTTCTGGAATGTGACCCTGGATTGATCCTCACTGACCCTGTCAGCAGGGACCTTGGGACCAGCCTGTCTCCCATTATAATCCATTTTCATCTGAGCTAAATTTTTTAAGGAAACTGGACTGAGGTAGCTGGGCCCACAAAGAGTGGTATCAGACAGGCAGGTGTCCGGTGTCCATTCAGTTTTCCATAGATGCCTGGATATTCTATTGGTACTCAGGCCAGAGTCGACTAGACCCAGAGGCACTCTAGCCACTTCATTTTCAGAACTGTACCTGAGAAACTAGCTAGTCCAGCATGTCTGACTCAGAAGAATTGGGGCACAGTATCTTGTACTAAAAAGGAACTCATGCTTATTTGCCGATACTGTTTGATAGTGGTTTTATGCCATGGATGTACAAGTAGGGAGATCTTACCAAATGCCATTTCTGAACCAGATGAAGCTCTTTGCTATTTAGAAAATATATGGGCATGAATAAGGGCACGAGTGTATTTGCCATCACCCTTCTCTAAAGGTGGAAGAAGTCTTGGTATGGAAGACGATGGACTGGGAGCCAAGAGTCTCAGACCTTTGCAGTGCTGGGGAGAACTGAGTCATTGGACTCCTTTGTGTCATAGTAAATTTGATGGGGATCATTCTGCGGTTTACAGAGTCGTATGAGGATTTGAGTAAATCTGAGATGTCTGTTGCCTTTTACAGGCAAAATGGATGGGTTAAGGTGGTGACTAAGCCTAGGGGGAGCAATGATGCTGAGGAGTGATGAGGTGATGGTGGGAAGAGCGATGCCAGCACAGAAAGGGAGCAGGGGCCAGTGGTTCTTGAAGCAGTTATTTCTTCGTGACAGTCATGGGCTTCAAGACCCCCGCTCCGATGGGTTTTAAGAGTCGGGCAAGAAGAGAGGAGACAATATTTAAAAATCCAGGAGTGATGAATGTCAGAGAAGGAAGAGTAATAGACTTGCAATGCCAAGTTGAGGGAAAGCAAATGGTAAAGGGGCTTCTAATGGGATGTCACCTTCGTTCTTTCTGCTAAAGTTTCGGGAAGAGAAAGCAGAGGCCAGACGGGGAGGCCACCCAAGCAGAGTCCCTGCGAAGACAAACAGCTCCTGGAGCAACTCGAAGGGCCATTTCGGGCTGGGGCCAACGGGCACTTCAGACCTGGGTTCAAACGGAGTTGACTGTGCCCCTCACTAGCGCGGGTTTGTGGCTGCCTGGGGCACAGTCCCTGGGCTGATATGAAGAAACATTCTTTTGCAGTGACTGAGCGCCCGGGGGTGATGTCAGCCTTGGAATGGGAACAACCACAGGCTTGTTTTGGAAGGAGGCAGCTGAAGGAAAAAATGAGGGCTCCTTCTTAATCTATATGGAAATGTCATTAAACGAGGGGAACTTCCAGACGGGTTTCTGCCCCAGACATTCTGGGCACGGGGTTTCCAGGGCACAGTCGTCTTCTGCACGGCTTCCTCCCTCGGGGGCCAGAGTGGGGTTTGGTTCTGTTCTTTATGTCCTTGGCTGTGGGGCCCTCTGTTCCAGGATTCCCACCAGTTGCCTTTCCCTCTGGGTGCGGCTGCTGTTCACTCTGAGATCATAACCCAATCACCTGGCCACCCCTGGATGGTCAGCTTGACCCAGTCCTGTAGAAATCATATGCAGTCTATAATAATACAGGAGAAACTTAAAAAATATAAAATACTATTTACATATAAAGTATATTTAAATATCAAATGTATAAATATAAAAAACAGGATACTTTTATTATCGACTCAGAGTTAACTAGGCAAAGGTACTTATTTCATCTTCATGATTCTTCCTTAGTCCAGTTTTTTTTCAGCACAGTGGATTGCACTGCCAATGTCGTGAGATTTCAAATCACAAGCTCTAGAGCAGTTTCTGATTCACTATTTGTTTTAGGGGAGTGCCTGTAACCCCAGCTCCTTTACCCCAGCTTGGTGGTTTAACACAGGCAACTGGAGTCACTTAGCTAGTTCAGATTCTGCTCTGTTCCTTATGAGCTATGTGATGTCGGGTGAGTTTTTTCTATGTCTCCATGTCTTTTATGTTTTTATTTTTTTGTCTCTTGAAAAATGAAGATACCAGCAGTACCTATATCACAGGGGTGTTACAAAGATTTAAGAGGCAGAAAATATCTGGTTCATAATAAGTGTTCCATATAGGTTAGCTGTTGTTATTATAAATGTTAGTTTCACAGAAGTCCACTAGTACTAACTTTTAGTCGTGTAGGAGAAGCATCATAAACTGAGACAGACCTAGGTTTGAATGCTGACTTTTGCACCGAGCTGTGTGACCGTGGACAAGTCACTTGACTTTTCTGAATTTCATTTGCACTCATCTGCAAAATGGGGATCACAATACTTGCCTGAAGCACTGTTGAGGATTTTAAAATGGGTGGTATATCACAGTACATATCTTGAGGTTGCTTTCCCAGAGATGATAGCTACTACTATTATTATTGTGTTGTTTGTTTCTTAAATGCAAACATAGGCTTGGAATTAATTACCCATGGGTAAGAAACATCGTTGAGCTTCAAGGGCCAACATTTTCTGTCCCCAAATTAGTCTTGCTTTGCATTTTTTCTCCTACACTTTGTTAGCTCAAACTTTTTATTCTTGCTTGACTTCAGCCTAGTGGCTCCTCTGATATTTCTAATCTATCTTTCCAGGCTTATCTGCCCTGGGGGTGGGTCAGGAGATCAGGCTCCTAGTGCTCCATTAATGCATCTCAAGTGTACAGCCTTGTCTTCCGTCTCAATGTTGGGTGTCAGAATGCTCTCAACTTTTCTTTGTCTTCCTGAGTAATTTTCTGTACCACCGCTTCCATCTAATTAGCCCCTTTAAGTGTAATTAAACCATATGCCTAGCATTGTTTCTCGGGTCACCTTAATCACTTCATGTACAACTCCCTCTCCAGGAAAGCTTCCATTAAATAATTAAAAGAGTTTCTTAGAAGAGTGGGTTACATTCATGAACACCTCTTTATTTGCCTTCCTGTTAAATCTAGACTCACCTTTTGTGAATACATTACAGGAAGGCTTATTTGTTTGTTTTATGGATTTGTTTAGTGTATCCCCTAAGGACCACTCTTTCTCTGCTGTCCTTGCTTGTCTTAGATTGTATAAGCTCCCAGAAGGCAAATACCCTGTCTTTTAAAATTGCATTGTACAGTGCTATGCACAAATGAGCAATTAATTCTCAAAACACTGACAGTGGGAGAAGACAAAAAGGAACTGATGATATCTTAAATGATTTAAGTGATGTCTTTAATGTTTTCTTTATCCCCACTTTTTTTTCCTAATAAAAACTGTCAGAAAAAAAACGAGATAATGTTGAAAGTATATTGATTTTCTCTGAACTAAATCAGTGGTTAAATTAAACTTATTATTAAAAAATCAGTCTTAGGTCTTTTTGTCTATATCCAGGAAGCATTATTGCAGGACACTCCTACCAGCCTCTGTAAATTGTCCTCACAAAGTGAACAGGATGGAGAATAACAGTCCCAGCGGTGAGGAAAGTAAAGGACTCGTACTTGACCTGGGTCAGAGGTTGGCCAACTTTTCCCACAAATGGCCAGATGATAAAAATATTTCAGTACTGGGGGCCACATGGGCTCTGTCACAACTACTCAACTCTGCTGTTGTAGCAATGAAGCAGCCGTAGAAAATATATAAACAAATAATCATGCTGGTGTTCTAATAAAACTTTATTTATAGTCAGGGGTGGGCCAGATTTGGCCTGTGGGGTGCGGTTTGCTAACACCTGGTCTAGGTGATAATACTAAAATCTCCTGACTATTCATGAACCGATTCAGAAATCCATTACTGAGTTGAACTAATGGCAAAAGAGACACAATTTCCCAGTAGAGAGTGTGAAAATCGTTCTAATGATTTATATCATTTATTTCCTGATTTCGTTACTCCTGGGCGTGGAACACAGTTACGCTCAATCAAGGGTAGATTCCATGGGGGAAATTCCTGGTTCCTAGGCACTTCCATGTTTAAGATCCTGGCTGCCAAGTGGCCTCAGCATGGGCTGTCTCCACTCACTAACTCCCAGGTTTGGAGAACCCATTAGATTTCTCTGCACCTAACTTCATGTTTCTTTCCTTTATCAAGGGGTTGTTGAAATGGCCAAGTTAAATACTGTGCTGGAATATGCACATTGCTATTACAAATTAAGGAATATTAAGTTTGCTTCACTGCCCTCCTTCTCTCAGGCCAAGCATGGTACTTGGTTGGTACTTTTTCTGGGCAGATTTTTGAATGTGATTTTGGATATTCACATATTGGATAGTTGAATGATTCCTTTTTTTTAATGTTTTTATTGATTTCAGAGAGAGGAAGGGAGAGGGAGAGATAGGAACATCAATGATGAGAGAGAAACATCCATCAGCTGCCTTCTGCACGCCCCCTACTGGGGACCGAGCCCACAACCCGGGCATGTGCCCCGACCAGGAATCCAACTGCCATCTCCCAGTTCGTGGGTCGACTTTCAGCTGCTGAGCCATGCCAGCTGGGCAGGGGAATGATTCTTAAGCTTTGGTTTACATTCGACTCACCTGCAGCACTTTTAAAATTCTTAATACCTTGGCAACTTCTCAGAGGAAGTAAATCTGAATCTCTGGGGGTGGTACCCAGACATTACTATATATTTTTTAAACTACCCAAGTGGATTGTTTTCTATTGCTGCTGTAACAAATTACCACAAATGTAGTGGCTTAGACAACGCAAATTTATTAAAGTGTTGTAGGATGGAAGTCTGCCACAGGTGTCACTGAGCTAAAATCACAATGTTAGCACAGCTGTGTTGCTTTCTGGAGGCTCTAGGTGACCATGTGTTCCCGTGCCTTTTCCAGGCTCTAAGGTCACCAAGTTCCTTAGCTCATGGCCTCTTCCTTCCTTTTTCAACGCCAGCAGCAGCAAATCAAGTCCTTACAGTGCATCAATCTGACCTCCGTCTGCAGGCCCATCTCCCTCTGACTCAACTCGTTTGTATCACTTTTCTCCTTTTAAAGATCCCCGTGGTTACACTGGGCCCTTCAGCGTAGCCCAGGATAATGGACTAGTTTAAGGTCAGCTGATTAGCAACCTGTTTTCATCCGCAACCTTCCTTTCTCTTTGCCTTGTAACCTGACATATTGACAGGTTCCAGGGGTGATGGTGGGGACAGCCTTGGGGGCCCATTGTTCTACCTGCCGCACCAGGCGACTCCAGTTCTGAAAGGGAGCAGGGTGTGAGCGTCGACTGGCTGCAGCAAGTCACCTGCACTGGGCTCTGGGGGTGGCGAAGGCATCAGCATTCATTCCTCCCTCGATCTACTCATTCAGTCAGTCTTTAAATATGAGGTGAGCTCCTGTCGTGTTCAGGGTATTGATACTTAAGATATAATAGTAAACAGGATCGCCAGGGTCTAGTAGAGGAAAATGGCATTTAAATGCAGAAAATGCAGGTGTCTCGGGTCCTCATTGGAAGGACCCCTTCCCTAATTTTGAGACCAGGTAAGGATCCCTAGAAGTGATTAGGCATTGGGTAGGTGTAGAATGCTGGGCGACGGTAAGCGGAGAACGTCCTCCAGACACTGCTTTATCTTTAATGCTCACCACAGACTTGCACGACGGCTGCTGTTACTCCCATTTTGCAGATGTGGAGCTGAGTCTCATAAAGATTAAATAACAATAATGGCCCTTTGTTCTTCTATGAAATAATGAGATTGGCTCTATACTGAGGCATTAGAATGGTCATTTCTCCTTTAAAATTGGGCTAATTTATTACTGTCTTCCAAGTCTAATTTTCTTTCTGAGGGAAAAAGAAAAACCAGGAGCCTGATTCCATCTCTGTTGTTGTGACCTGCCCATAGCCCCGTGAGTGTTGAGCTTTATGGTTTGTTTTCTGTCTGAACCAGGAGAGCACCATGTTCTCTGTGGAGGTGCAGTCAGTATTAATTCTATTCGCATAACAGGACTCCCAGCATGTAGTCACTATGTTGCCATTGGCAACACAGTAGCTCATCCGGGTATCAAAGTAGATTAGATCTCAGGGTCTGGCATCTTCTGGATCTGAGCAGTGAAGGACCATGGCTATCATTTATTAGCCTGCTGCTTTTTAGTGGGGCCAGCCAGAGAACCCAGAACAGTACTCTCAGTTTCCTCCTTTCCACATTAGGCCTGGCAGATCCACCCTGGGTACTTCACCGTGAATCTGTGAGTCACTTGGCTTTCACGGGTAACCAGGTTGTTTCTTCAATGTTTGCGGATGCTGGTAATCCATATGATAGATGAGAAACGACTGATTTAGGAACCATTATCTCTATTCTATTCTTGTAACAGAGAGAAACTAAATCTGGTTCACGGGGGAAAGAGAGTGTAGGGAACCCCTGACTTAGCTGCTGATCTCAGTATCAGGTTTGCCCCAGGTCGGTCCCCAAGGCCTCAGTGGCTAGTGGCTACCATGTTGCATAGTGCTGATTAAAGAACAATTCCTTGATCACAGAAAGTTTATTGAACAGCACTGCTCTGGGGCATCTAGAAGACATTTAAGGAGTTCTGGAATATCTCTGTCAGGTTAGCAATAGGGCAATCACCTCTGGGCATCTAGAATATCAGAACCGAAGTAGACTCTGTTTCCATGCCAGTAGCTCTGTTCTACCCTTAATGGTCAAGAGATAGACAATGAATGATTCAGAAGTAGGCTTTCCCTCTGTTCTGCTATTGACATGTGGAGAACAGGGAACAAATTCTGAGGGTCATGTGGTTAGTATTTCCGGGACCACCTGTTCATCTGTTCAGGACCTATCTCCAGGAGAATGTAGGTGGTGACTTGGCATAAAGTGAAGGCCTGATACTTCACATGTGGTCTGGATTTAGGGATTAATACTTACAATTATATAGAATATATAATAAATTAGTCAAATGTGTCAAATCAGAAATGATTACTCTGCTTTAAAATAATTTTCAAGTAATATCTAAGCATCCACTTATAAACTAATGAGGAGTCATTATCATTTGCCCATTAATAAAAATTTTTAAATGACTCCAACTTTGTCTTGTCTTAATGGAAGTTTATCTTTTCATCATGATCTCGACTTTGCAAAGGTCCTTTATAAGTATTGTATCCTACCGTCTTCAGAATCATTCTGTAAGGAAGACGGGTAGGTTTTGTGATCTGCAGTGAACAGGTGAGGGAAATAGAATGCCTGGCACTTTATCTTTCCATCCAAAGAGGTGAGCAGGGGTTGATTCCACATCTACTGGCTTCTAACCTTAGGATATTTCTACCGGACCGTAAAAGAAAGGCAACCTCAGTTATTTAAGGAATAAATCTATAACTACTTGTTCCCCCCTATTGTTTTGAAGGCTTACCCTCTAAACAGTTTGTATTAATGAGGTTTTACTGCTCTCGAAAAAGGTGTCAATTCATGAAGTATTCAAGAGAATCTAGTAGACAGTTTGTGAAGTCATTTAGTACATATGCATCAATTTTTGTCCCAATATCGAAGTAAAAGGAGATAATGATAGTTGCTGTTTAATCACCTATAAGGGACAAAATACTAACCAAGTGTAGGCACCTAAGATGGGTCTTAGTTTGCTAACTAAGAGGAAACAGGCATAGTCTCTCTCTCTGCTTTAGGCTGTTAAAAAGAGCTGGGTGTTATTGATGGTCTGTGCAGCAAACGAGTGTCATAGAAACCAACAAACACACATGGAGTGAGCGGTCTTGCTCTCGTCTTCAAACAGAGATCAATGACTATTCTATTTGCTCAGCCCCTCTCTACCTCCATCACGAGGTAGCTGGAATGATTAATGATCTGTTGGAGGTATTAACGCCCCGTGTTTTGGTCCCCTAATTATAGAAGCAGATTGGAGCCAAGCTTCAGAGTGGGTTTGGGATTGAAAGATATTTTCAAAGCGGATGATTGGTCCAACACTTCCACTTCTTTTGATTTAACCATAAATCAATTGTGAATGATTTTTCCACTGTAATTTTTCATGGGTTTTTGAACTTGGGTAGCGAGCATCCCTGTCCCGGAGTAAAACTGTGATTTTCCCAGATCTTATTGGAAACAGGCTGGAGATTTATGAAGGGGCTTAGAAGGAAATATGTTGCGTTTCTTCTTACCCTCCGCTTGGTTTGGCCCCTCCTCTCCTTTCCAGATAAGTCCCAGCTTTCGTGCATGACGTCCAGCACTTGGGAAATGGGAAAGCTCCAGTACGTCTTGACCTACTTTCCAGGGGCTGTACAATCACCAGGAAGGAGTTGCTGTATAAAGCAGCACTGCTTTCCACACCGGAGGGAACGTGGAGAAGCGGAGTTCATCTGCCAGAGCAGCACCCATTCTTTTACTTATTTCCAGCCCGGTCAGCGTGGCTCAGTGGCTGAGCACTGACTCATGAAGCAAGAGGTCCCCAGTTCGATTCACGGTCAGGGCCCCTGCCTGGGTTGCTGGCTCGATCCCCAGTAGGGGGCGTGCAGGAGGCAGCCAGTATCTCTCTCATTGATGTTTCTTTTCTACCTCTCTATCCCTCACTCTTTCTCTCTCTCTAAAATCAATAAAAACATTTTTTTTTTAAAAAAAAATTTTGTTTTTAGCACATGTCTTAAGATGCAATTTACATTTATTTTATGGAACACAGATGTATGTGAAAACTGACTGAGTAAAACTTTTCTCTTGAATATGTTAACTCTTTTACCAGCAAATGGACCCAAATATATATGCTCAGACAACAATGTAGTATCACTAAAATGATTGGAAATGTTTTTACCTGCTTCTGTGAGTTGTTCTGAATTATCTTTACCTGTGTTGGGCTCAGTTATGCTCACATACGAATCCATTTTGAAACTGGGGAAATAGATGTTAAAAAAGAAAAGGCTCACCCTTTGTGTCATCAATGCCCTGTGTCTATTACCCTGACACTTTCAATTATGAACTGAAACTCAGTGATGTGCTACAGACAGCAAAAGGAGCTCTGATAAGAGGTAAATGAATTTGGTTCACAGTAGACAGGTGGGAACACCGATGATATCGGACGAAGTGGGGGGGGGTCCTCTTCCCCACTGAGCACTGCTGGGGGTGGACTTCTTACCCTATCCCAAGGAAAAGAATTTTCTGAGCCTCACCCGGGAGGATGAGTGATTTTCATTTGCGTGGAATTAAATCCCTGCCTTTCTGAAGTCCCATTTCCCTTAGCCCAGTCACAGAGGAAGTGTAGCTGGGGTTTCAGTAAAGCTGGAAGCAAAGCCAGTGTCCAGAGTTTCCTTTCCGTGTTAGAGCCGAGTCCAGTTCAGCATCGGGCTAATTCCAGCCCATTAGTCCATGATGTGTGGGGTCCACATGCTGTGGGACATGTGGGTAAATGCAAGGAAGCAGGAGCAAAAGAGCCCCGCAATCTAGGAGTTAAGCGCAGCATGCCAAGAGGAACCAAGAGAGTGGATTCCTTTGTTTAGGGGGTTATATCTCCCAAATCTTTGAGGGCTTGCAGCAGCCACCCCCATTCTGGCCAGTGACTTCTGTTCCCAGGTGTGACGGACAGACAAGTATCCTCCCTATATCATCCCGACTTTACTGGGCATGCGCCTGCCTTCCCTTTTTCCAGCCCCCTGCCCCCAGTGTTTTGTAGGAAACATGCCTATAATGTCTGGCCTTCCCTTTGTTCGTTTTCTTTTATTAATAATTAGCTAGTTACAGTGATATCACCTGTTGACAGTTATATTTATTTCCTTACATCGAATGATTATGAAAATGCACATTTAATTTGCACTTCTTTAATTTTACTCCTTTAAATTTAATTTTTCTCTCTTTTTTTTTTAACCATATTTTTTTACTCTAACTATTGCATTACTATTAGAATGTTTTGTTTTTGTGTTATGCATGTGTACTATGCTCTACAGGAAAGAAAACTGGACTTGAGAACAGGTCATTGGTGTCCCAGCCCAAACACCATAAACGACTGTAAATTTATATTCTAGCCTTTCCTCATCTGTAAAATGGAGATGATGATTATGATGTTCATGATGATAAATATGGAGATTAAGATGGTGGGTGATTCATTGACCATCTTTCCAACTCAACTTTACACCCCAGAGTCTGAAACAGAGGTGGACAAACTATGGCTAACAGGTCAAATATATTTTTCCACTGGTTGTTGTAAATAATGTTTTATTGAGACACAGCCTACCCATTCATTTATATATTGTCTGTGGCTACTTTCATGCTACCATGCAGACCTGAGTAGTTGCAACGGAGACTGTGAGGCTGCAAAGCCTCAAGTGTTTACTATCTAGCCCCTTACAGAAAATGTTTTCTAATGCCTGGTCTAGCTGGTCACCAAATATCTGTTTTGATTTGAGAAAATTTATGGATATTGCCTTAACGAGATATGAGTCTGCCTTTTAAAAATTTGTACTGTATACTGTACCCAGAAAATCCCCAATGAGAGCCTAACCCAGCTTTCAGTTGCAGAGAGGGAGAGGTATAGCAGTTATCTCTTCACTCTTGAAATGCTACCTACAGGGCCACTGTAAGCAGAAGTCATTATGCAAACACAGATTCATCTCTACATGATACCACATGCCAGGCATTTGCACAGATGTAAATTGTATTAAGGCCTGAGTATAATGTGTATACTTCAGTTACTTTATGAAATTGTTCAGTCATCTGGATGTCTTTTACTGTGTTTACCAGGAAATATGAAATAGAGAATTGAGCAATTTTCTTGTCAATTTGATCAATGTAGACTGGCAACCTGGATGCCTTTAGTTAAAAAAAAAACAAAACTCCACCTCCCCCCACTTGTTAGAATATATTTATTTATTTTACTAAATTACCCAGTTAATTACTACAATTTTCCAATCCATCTTATACTGGTTGAATTTTACATGTGGTTGGTACAATTGAGGTCTGTTCCCAAAGTGTGAGCTTATTCAGTGTCAGATTCATGTTTGTTTATCCATCTACTTGCTTGGTCCTTTTGATCTGCAGCTTAAATTGTTCAAATTTCACCTTTAAATCAATCAGGCACCACTGTAGAAACAAAAATAAAGGAGAGACATTGGAATGGAAAACCAAGGAATGAAGAATTTAGAGAAATAGTGGCCTATCAGCAAAGGGAAAGTTCAAGAAGAAAGGGCCTTGTAGGCGGTAAGCAGGTAGTAGAAGACCTTGGATTGAAGCCCTGGGCAGAGGTTTGTAGGGCAAGAGGAATTAAAGCAACCAGTGCTTTAGAAGGAACCACCAATGGGAGAAGTGTGATTATTTGGCTTATAAAGATAGATAAGGGAGCTGGAATACTTTAGAGAGGATTAGTGGCTAGTAAACTTATGTTTACGAGCAATCAATCTGAGAAAATAAAACTGGTTGTGAATTCCAGTATGTCCTGTTTAAAAGGGCATCTTGTTGGGTCCATCTAGTTTTACCTGGCCAGGCGTGGGGATTTTCTAATCATGCTTCCATCTGCTCCTCCAGGTATTCAAGGACTCCTCTGTCTCCAGGACTTGATGAGTGTCTTATCATTAAACAAGGCATTGTCTATATGGGTTGGGACAGATGGGGTCAGGGGCAAAGTCACAGGACACAGACAAGTGTCATCCTTGATGGGACACCCACAGACACTATGTTGCCCACTGTGAGTCCGTGTCCTCATTGGCATCGGTGAAACTATGCCTGGATGGTGGTGTGCTTTCACAGCCCCAGCTCCTCCCCTGGGATGGTACTTGCTCTAGGGGTGATACTGGTTTGTGGCATCACACTTCTCTCCTGTTTACACAGCTCCTCTCCTTTCTCTTTTCCTGCTCATCTGTGCAAATGGTTTGTACATTTTGAAGAGTGGCTTTTGAACTTAATAGTGAAGGCGTTTTGCAATCTTTGTTTTCTGGTTTTCCCAAGAGTGACTCATATTCACATCCTAGAAAAGAGCCCTGGGGGTTCTGTGGAAGGAATTTTGATGGAAAAATAAAGCTTTAAAATGCTGTAACCTGCCAAATGTGGTTATTAGATGTGATAATTTAGAGTTTATTGATGACTTCTGACATTGAAGGTGGAGGAAGCCATGTCTTAAGATCAAAGTTCAGAAAGCATTCAGGAGGGTTTTCTTGTTGGCTGGTTGGTTAACTGTTTGTAGATCTGAAGTTGTAAGTGAATACAGAAACGTACTAGAACATTGCAAAGTTAAAGGAAAGGCCACACAGAGATCCAGGTTAGCAATCAGAAGGCATCTGTCATGATTAAAGCTGAGAAACTAGCACTAACCAAGGCAGCAGGGCATTAACCAGTATCCAGTGGGTCAGCTCCTGAGAAGTGAGATGGAGAGAGGTCACTGGCCAGGGGGTAGGAAAAAACTCCTGCAGAGATGTTTTGCAAATGACTGATATCTTTCAGAAGCCCATGCTTCCTATAGGTGACCTTTCTTCAACTGTAAGAGGCTTTCAAAAATTTGATGAGTGAATGCCTGAGGAAATGGTAGTTAACTGTGTCTTGAAGAAAATATAGTAGCTGTGCAGCTTTGAGGGAATCTGAGGTCATTCTAATTAAGCGGATTTACCTGAACAAGAACAGAAGTGGTATAAGTCTGGCATTTCCTAAAGACTCTCTGCAAACTGGTATATTGAAATCAGCACTTTGCAGGATTTGTTATGTGTTCTAAGGCTCTTAGTGCAACTTGGATTGTGTTTCTTGTCTTTTTTCTTTGAGTGTAAGTGCATAAACTATTTATCAAGTTAGTTTATAAACTTGAAGGCTGAGCCCACATCTTTTATCTCAAAATACAGACCACACTGGTGGAATTACAGCCCTTTTGGGTATAGTTTTAGTAAAACGTGTTAATTCTTTGTTTTCTTCCTCTACTTCACCAAAGAGCTTCTTGGCCTATTCTTATGCAAACTTTAACGTGCACACAAATCACTTGAGGATTGTTAAAAATGCATATTCTGGCCCTGGCTGGTGTGACTCGGTTGGTTGGGCATCCTCCCATGCACCGAAGGGTTGCTGGTTTGATTCCTGGTCAGGGCACATGCCCGGGTTGCTGGCTTGATCTCTGGCGGGGGTGTGTAAGAGAGGCAGCCCACCGATGTTTTGCTTTCACAATGGCATTTCTCTCTCTCCCTTTCTCTCTAAAAATCAATAAAAATATTCTGAGTAAAAATGGCTAAACAAAGGGGAAGGAGCCCAGTAAGTAGCAAAAAGGTGTTGAGTTTTACAATCAAAAAGGCCTGGGTGGTCTGAATTCTGGCTCTGAAACTTATGGTGCCTTGAAAGCTTATGACTTAGACAAGTCGTGTCAGCTCTTTGAGCCTTGTTTCCTTGTCTGAAAAATGGGGATAGTGATACTGCCTTCCTGTGTATCTTCTAAGAGATGCATTTCCTCCTACCGCTGTGGTGTTCACTGCTTTATCTCTAGCACTGAGCATAACACCTGGTACATCAGAGATACTCCATAAAGATGTATTGAATGGATGGTTGAATGAGTTAGTGAGTTAGGTTTGATTATAAATTTTATGATGTGATTAGAATATGCTGCAGAGTACTTGGCCTTAAAAGACATTTCAGTAAACGTTGGTTGCCTCCCCATCTCCTCCTTTTTCCTCCAAAATGAAAAGCAGAATTTGGGTGCATGCCTCACATTGCTGAAGCAACAACGTATGGAACAGGTAATCTGGTTGTGATTCCTCAGTGAAATAACAATTACACTTCAGGTAATAGAGGTTGGATGGATGGGCGAGAGAGTAGTTTCATAATGTTGTTGTTGCACATAAATGGACAAGGGTAAATTAGGCAATCACTTCTCACAAATTGATCATCTAAATATATGTGTGTGTCTCATCTGCTGCTGGAGCACTGGGAGGGAAGCAATTGTCAGAGAATTTGAAGCATTTTAGAATTGTCTGGATTCAGAAGAGACTGGACCAGGTACACAGCTGATCTTGGGAATGGAAACTTGACAAATCTGGCTCACCAATTCCTTGGCCCCCTACTTCCCTGAAGAGTCAAAGTTTGAGTTTGATGAGTTTGGTCAGTTAATTGTTTCTGAGCCTATTGTAGGATGAGTTAATGACTATGCCTGAAGTACAGTAGGCGTGGAACTTAGAGCATTAACATTAATTCACATTATAAGTTTGAGTAAGTTTAATCAGATCAGTAGGAGTCCCTGAATTCATTTGGACTCGTTGGATCTCCAAGGCCCTATAATGGTGTCCAGGATAAATTAGAAAATGGACTAAGGTCCTGGAAGGAATTTCTGCACCAGTGATATCCTAGTAAGTCACATGTTACACAGATGATCTTAATTTGGACAGTGATGCGTTTAGTGTTGGTGTTGGAATTTATTTGATTGGGTAACATGGTGACTTGCTCTCTTATTCCAGGGATGTAAAGATGGTTTAATAGAGATGCCAGTGTTGTATAGGCTTATTGCTATAATGAAATGAATCCTTACAGTGGCAAATTATGGGGTGGGGGAGGGTGGCAAAGACGAAGATAGGGAGATGCACTTTTCATTTTTAACATTTTATTTAAATGTTGAGTATTAGTCAAATGATTGGAAAAATCAATAATGAAAAGTAGTTTTTTAGGGTTTTCTCCTAAAAGCATAGTGTGTAGAGAAGGCTGTAAGGCTTAAGAGAGGGGAGAGGATAAGAGGGCAGGGTGATGGTAAGAGAGCCAATTAATTGTTCGGAGCCTGTGGTCGGGTGAGTTAATGACTGTGCCTGAATAGCAAAGGGTGCAGAGAGGGTCTACTGGGCAGGCAACGGTGAGGCACTCGCTGGAAACCCTTCTCTACAGCTCAGAATGCTGACCCCACTGTTAGGATCACAGATTTTTCTGGATGGTGGGTTGGTCTTCTAGGTACAATGAAGAAAATAGCGTAACTCATCCCAGCTCATTAATTGTGAAGAAAGAATGCCTTTTTAGAAAAACTTTCAGAAGTGAGATTTAGAGTGACCAGAATAATCTAATTCCTACTCTTTTTGTCTTTGCAATATTATTTCAGTAGAAAACGGATTAAAAATTTTTTACTTTAGGAAACAGTTTTTTGTTTGTTTTTCCTGGCAAGCAGTAGTTGTTTTGGTGAACTGTTTGGCACACAGACGGTGTGGGACATTTTGCCCTTTAAAGAAGTGACAATATGCCCGGCCGGGCGTGGCTCAGTGGTTGAGCGTCAACCTAGGATCCAGGCGATCAGGGTTCGATTCCCGGTCAGGGCACATGCCCAGGTTGCGGGCTCGATCAATGACTCTCTCATCATTGATGTTTCTATCTCTCTTTCTCTCCCTCTCCTTTCCTCTCTGAAATCAATAAAGATATATTTCAAAAAAAAAAAAAGAAGTGACAATATTAGAGAAGGCACAGAAAAGCAGCTGGCATGTGCATGGACTTGATGACGTGGATTCTGATAAGCGCCTGCCCCCAGACGGAAAGACCCACTGTAAAGCTGCCGGGCTCCCCTAGCCCCCCAGCACCTTGAATTAGCAATAGCTGCACCTCATTGGTTTGTCAGTCTCGGGGCAGGTTTGTGCTGGGAGGATTCTGGCAAAGGTCAGTGGTTGTCTCAAATAATCTTGTACACTCGCCACATTAAGAAAAACCAACTGCCCAGAGCATTTGTTGAACTGTTCATATCTGGCAGATAATGGAGATTGTTTTTTGACCTGTTGTGATGCCAGCAAAGAGTTAATCCCATTATTGTAAAGACAGTGAAGCTATTAGCTTTATTTATACCTGGGTATTTTGGAAGAGTGATTGGCTGGGACCTGGCCAGATGGTTCAATTGGTTGGAGCATTGTCCTGTAAACCAAAAGGTTGCCGGTTTGATCCCTGGAGGAGGGGGGGGTCCCTCCAAGAGGTAGCCGATCAATGTTTCTCTTCTTCTCTGTGTCTCTGTCTCTGTCTCTCCCTTCTTCTCTCTCTCTAAAATCAATGAACATATCACTCGAGTGAGGATTAAAAAAATGAGTGAACAGTTGGAGCTACAGAACGCTTTCTCAGGCTTTTAAATGCAATCAGGAGATTCCCAAATAAGAAATCTGGAATGGAAATTGTCTTCTCTAAATGTCAGTTGAACACATTATTTATTTTGTATATCATTATCTGTATAGGAACAGTTATAAGATCAATGTATTTTAAAGCCAGAGGGTTTTCCGAACCCATTCAGCTAATCTTATTTTGGAGTCAATTATCAGCCTATACCCAAAGCTTAGTGTGTATGCCCATCATAATTGTCACCTGGGGTGATACCTTCAAACCCTGAAGGTAATACACAGGTATAGTTATAATTTACAGGGTTATGTCTTTTTTCTATGTCCACCCCCACCACCACTATCCTTTACTGTTATTAATAAACAAAGTGACACTTATGGGACTTCCCAGACTTCTAACCCATTTAATAGAATGTTAGAATCGTTTTTGACATTTTATGGCTTAATACACATGACTAATGATGTCTTTTGTAACACAGGCTATATTTTGCTGCTGGAAAGCTCTAATGTACTTAAAATTGATGGAAAAAACTAATCTACTTGGGGTGACAAGTCAGTGTATAGTGAGTTAATTGCATGCACAAATTCTATTTTCAAGACAGGTAGGATTTTATTTTCCAACACCGAATCAAAAATTTATGATCAGACCCCCTTGGTAACTGTAGCCTCACCCCTTGGCATGTATGTGTAGTATTTTTAGTATGGGTACATTTCACAGAGTAACTGTCTTCTGTTTAGCATTATCACCCAATGAGAATGGGTCAACCATGTCAACTCTGAATGGCCTGACTTTGTAAATTGGAAATTTCCATTGAAAGGCTACAAATACACTGATCTTTGGATTGTTTTCCCATCCTCTGGCTAGTTTACTGTAAGGCCAACATATATATATGCTTTTGACCTTATCATTCAAGTCCTTTGTTTATTAACTGAACTGTAGCATCTGTCTCATTGCTTTTTCTGCCCTACTTCAATCTCTAAAAAATTGCATGGCCTGGCCGGCTTGTCTCAGTGGCTGAGCATCGACCCATGAACCAGGAGGTCAAGGTTCAATTCCCAGTCAGGGCACATGCCTGGGTTGCATGCTTGATCGCCAGTAGGGGGCGTGCAGGAGGCAGCTGATCATTGATGCTTCTATCTCTCTCTCCCTCTCCCTTCCTCTCTCTAAAATCAGTAAAAAAAAATTTTTTTCATGGATTTCTTTGCTGTGATTTTCCCACTCAAACCTCCTAGAATGCTGTATCCAATGTACTATTAAGCCCTTTCTCCAAAGCCTTCCCTGACCAGCTTGGAGACCACCTTGACTAACCATCAACTGAACTAAAACTTGTGTTCCTGGTACTCCTGAAGTACTGTCTTGTCTTGTTTCTATCTGTACATATCTCCCCGTAATCCAGATTCCAGCTTCTGAGCTCCTTTAAGGGCAATTCCACTACTATAATTTTCCTCATCCAGTATATATATTTGTATATAGTTGAAGCAGTTGGACAAATTGAAAATTAAGCATCTGAGTCCATCTCTTTGCCTTTATAATAGTCTCATACCCTAAATTAGAAGATGATAAGCTTATTAAAAGCAGGGGCCGTGGTTTACTTAACTTTTCGTCTCCAGCACCTAGAAGCGATCATGTTATAGGCACTCAACATTGTTGACTGAATCATCTGAACCAAATTATCTCTAGTAACAGGATATAGCTTGCCTGTTTTAAAGATGTTCAGAAAAAAAGAGATATAATACAGCACTCCTTGATAACTTGACTTTTGAATATTACTTGTATTTAACTGAAGTTATCCTGGCTGAGGCTGGGTGAGATGGCTTCTGCTTTAGCAAAACCTTTCAATATCGGTGATGGCTCCACTTAAACCACCACCTCTGATAAGAGTTGTTTTTATGTACACAGCCCTCCCCCCAATTTTAAATATTTTAAAATAAAATGTCTAGTATCCTAAGATATTTTAAATTATACCAGCGGAACATATCCACTGAGAACTTTAAGCATAGGGATGTGTAGCTACATTTCCAAATTTCTCAGTCTAACTCTCAGCCTTATCTAAAGAATGTTTGAATCACTTGCTAAAAATGAGCACAAGTGAAGTCATTTGACTGATCAGCCTGACAATATTTCTCTGTATTGACTGATACACAACCTCAGTGAGCCCCCTTTGGTGGCAATCCCCGAATTTACCACCCAAAGCCTTTTTAGCACATGATACGGATGGTGGCTTATGAACGATGTCTAGACATGGCATTAAATCTCATACAATGCCATTTTCATTTGCCCTGTCATTTTTAGGGACATTCCAACCATCTTTGTGAATAAATCTATCAAGAGTAGATCCACCTTCAACTTTCTAGGTGGCTGGGTTAATTTGCATTGTCCTTTAAGTATAAATATAGAGATAAAATGGACAGCTATTAAAATGCAGTCATAGAGTAGAAGCTGGGAAGCAGCAGAATTCATAGTCTCTTTCTCCCACACCCAGTATTTTTCTCAGCGGTCTGCATAACCTAAAGCACTGAAAGACCCTTCCCTTGAACCACAGACCGGAGACATTTGTTGGACATGGTATATAGCCTGGATTTTACACTCAAGTAAATACGCTCTGTGTGTTCCCAAGAAGGCCAATATTTATATATCAAGCTCACCAAGTTAAATTTACTTTCCCACCTTAAGCCTGCATGATGAATGCTTTTATCTTGCCTATTACAGCCTGTTATATCATAAATCCCTAGGCAGGAGAAAGAGAAAAAATCTACTTGAATGAAGAAAACCACAGAGGCACAACCCATTCCCATTTAAGATGGTTATACTGAATCACATTGGCTAACAATAATATGTAAAATACCTTGGAAAACCCACTTACTCTTATTTTCCTTCCATTTCCATTTCTGTTGCTAGAAACCGAAAAGGAATGTTGATGTAGGAATGTCTGAATAACCTAGCGTTTCCCTTTCCCTGTTTTATTGCCGACATAATATAGTATTCCTTGAACCAATTTTACTTATATTCTTATTTGTTAGGTGAATACATGATGAATGAACATACATACGTGTAAAGATATTTCCATATTCTAGTTGGAATGCCCCTTCCAGTCACTGAAATTTTCACCTATTGCTCAACTTTAAGGAAATTTTCTTTTTCTCAAAGGAGCTTTTTCTTAGTCAGTTGGTATCTTCTTCCTCCACACTTCCATAGATTTTTGTATTTTGTTTGGGTAACTATTCTAATCTGCATCGCAGTAAAGGTATTTAGTGTTAGTGATCACACATCAAGTAGTCTTGTTCAACTTAAAATTACTCAGTGGTCTTTATGCTTTCTTTTTATTCCACAGAGCAGAGCATAGGGCATATAAAAGTCGGATAGCATCAGGGTGGCCGGCTAATTTATAGTTCAAACTGGGCACTTTTGAGAGTGAAGGGAGTGGTGTTAGCATGATGCTGTGACAGCAGGCACAAGCCAGGACCCTTCCGGGTAAACCAGATGTGTGGACCCCCTAGGACACATGGACGATAATTCTGATTTCAGTAAGATTCAGACATGAATGAGAGTTGTGTTCAGGTCTGTTTTCTGATCCCTAAGAATAAAATAAACTTTAGTGGGAAGTTGTGAATAAATAAGTTCTTAGTATTCCTTCTGGGGCTAAATATTTAAAGACAAGAGAATAAAACATGCCAGGCAAATTATTGGATGGCTGGCCCTCCAATTCTTTCAGGTGCTGATAAAAGTTAGATATGTGGTTTCTGTTGTACAGGCTTATCCTGTGTACTGGTTGCATTCGGAAAATAATTGTTTATAGCGTAGCATCATGGTTGTGCACATATCTGTCTTTATTACTGGACTGTGAACTGCTGCAAGGAAGAAAATTCTTCAGTTACGTTTGTATCTCCTATGATCCCTTTTGTGAACATGGTCAAACACTGTGCGCTATGAAATTTTGTGGAGTCTTGGAAGACTTTTTCTAATTCGACCTTTGCTTAATGGGGGCTCTTTTATAAAATTCTTGACGGGTAGAACTCTCTGCTTATGAGGAATTTATTTTCAAAAGGTGCCATCCCATTTTGAATTGCCATATTTACAGAAAATATCCCTTTAACTAAAGTGAAAAATACGTCTTGTCATAACTGACTTGATTTGACACACGGCTGGAACACTCACCATCTGCAGGGCATTGCGAGTCCACTCGCCAGCCCTCATTTGACCTTCTGGATCTCCCCGGAATAAGTCTAATCCCCTTCCTTTCAAATAGTTGAAGTCTCCTATCATGGTCTCCCGAGTAATGTCTTATCAAGCTTTGGCTTTACCTGGTTTTTAAATCCTTTCTCATATGATTTACTTCCAGACTAATTGCTGTTCTAGTCATCTTTGAAAGCATTCCACTTTGAAAGTATCTCTTAAAAAGGAATACTCAGTTTGGAGCAAAATGCAGAGGATAGCAGGTTATTTCCAAGGCTGCCATACAGTCATGCAATTTTGCTTTGCAGCGCCTGATAGAGGTGGCATGGGGAAGCTAAATTCTAGCCTGCATGCCACCCACCAAGATCCATGCCCTGGCTCAGGTCTGTGTCTTCACAGAGAAAGGGCTTCTATTTTTTATTTTTATTAGCACAAAGTCATGGAATGGGCTTGCCAACACCTCCCTGACCCCTCCTCACCTTGCCCACCTCCTAGACTCTATGCCTTTATAGTAGAGCCTAAGATTTCCTATGCTCTTTTGGCAAGCATATTATTCGTGCATTCTTTTGACCTTGTGGCTGGCAAAAGTCTTATTTAGATGAGCTTCTGTTAAGCCAGATTTCTCCTGTTGTACCTGACATTGATATATGTCATTGAAATGATAAAAGCTTTCTGCAACTCATACAGATTTTCTTCCACATTGACCCGGAGTCATTAATCAACGCTTTTGGAATATTTTTTCCACCAGCTGTTAAGCCATCTCACTCTTAGTCATTGCTCCATGTTCTCTAGAAGGATGTCTTGAAACAGTAAAATCTCCTGCTGAGCTTGTTATTTCATGTCCATGGCACTTCCCTGAATCAACCAGGTTGGCCAACCCTATCCAGGTAAACGAATATTAATTCTTGGTAATCATTTCTTCTATTGACGCAGCCACAGTTTATGTAGTAAGCACATTAGAATTTAATTAAGGCTTGATATCAGTCTCACCAGTTTCTGGAGCCTGTTTTCTTTCCTCACTGCTTATCCTCTGTCATTTTGAAAAGCAAGATATTCATTTTTCTCTGGATACCTGGCATCTCTCCTTTCTCTTTTAATCTTCAGGGGGAATCTGCAAAGATATCCACCCAATTACTCATTTTGTCCACCTATACCTCTTAACTCCTTTTCTAGATCATTACAGAAACCAAAGAAGAAAGTTCTTGAGCTTAAAAGAAGACCTAGAAGAAAAAGGCACTTAGGGTTCTTTATATTTTTCTAAAAACATGTGGTTCTTTCTCTGCTCAAGCCTTTCAGACACTGTGTGCACCCCTCACATTGCACAACTTGTTTTTCTGGCTTTGTACTCACCCTTTGAAAATATAAGCTCATCAGAGAGCTCTCTGTGCAGCCACTGGGTTAGTGTGGTCATTTGAAAATCCATTCCTGTTATGTTCATTTGGATCTTTATGAGGGTATTATCAGAATTTCCCTTTTTAATTATCTCTTACCTTGTTTCAGCCATTTTTCTTTGTAATTTCCCAAGCCATGTTGGCGTGGTCCTATTTGCTTTGGTCTGATGAGCTAAGAACTTCTGGCTTCCCAGCATCGTTAGTCTACTGGACATGGTGTCTCTAGATACTGGACTGTTTTCCTCGGTTTTATAACCTATATTTGTTCCTCACCTCAAAAGCCCTTGGGCTGTATTATGGGACAGACATTTCACTGTCCCTCCACAGTTTAATGATGTAGGCAGTGTTTGCTGAATGCCCACATGTCTGTCTGAGTCAGTATTGCCTATTTTATTATAAACTCCTAGGAAAAAACAAATGTCAAAGTATTTAATATAGTGCAGTCCCCTTAGGCACTTAAATACTGTGTGTGTTTCTGCATGCGGTATGTGTGCGTAAAGAAAATATTTTATTCACATGTTTCTAAAGGGAAAGATCTGAAATAGCTTGGTATTTAAATAATTCCAAGTCCTTTTAAAATAGTGTAGAGTCTGCGAGCTGTATGTAGTTGAGCTAATCAGGGCAGCAGCTATGGAAAGTTGTGGAATAAACCTTAGAGTAATACACAGAGTGGCTCCTTAATATCATTGTAAAACTCTTCTCCGAATTAGGAATCAATGATAAGAGGGTTCACAAAATTTGCCATGTCTGCAGGCTGCCTGTTTCATCCCTTTTGCAAAAGATGTGAAGAGAAACCAGGAAACTTGGAAAGGGAAAGAGGGCGTATTCTGTGCTAAGCCATCTACCAGGCAGGAGCGATGCATTTTTCTGTTAGTTACATTGTTAGATAAAGTGAAAACTTAAATATGAAGAAAGGCCACATGGAGTTTAGGTGCTCATAATGCTGGATAAATGATTTTGAGCAAAGAGCTCAACCCAAAGCGCGTGTGCACGCACACGCACACACACACACACACATCTGAGAAACAGCATAGCATGAAGCCTAATCAAATTTGTATTTATGATCATGCTTAGAGTAGGTGATGACTGACAACAGGGCCAGGTTTGTAAGCATGGCACCTAATTGTATGTAGGTATTTGAATTTCTTTTGTTCTTGCTCTGTGTATTGTTTGACTATATATAAAAAAAGGTGATTGTTTTAATAAACAGGTATATTTTATTTAAAAAAATTTACCTAGGTAGAATGACTGTGCTATTTAGAATATGTTTTAGCCCATGAAACCAACCACTGTTAAGTCACTGCAGCTCAACTTGCAACTATCTGAATTGTACACAGTGTTTAGGAAGAAATAAATAGCCTCATTTTGTAAAGTCATGCCTATAAAGTGACAGTAAACGTTGTTATAATTAGCTCTTACGTTCTCATTAGGAACATATAAACTTGCCAAAGAATCTTTATCTTGAAATCTGTGGCCTAAGCTTTCTATGGTCTGAACTCAGGGGACAGAACTTCCATCTCCCAGGAACCTGGATTCTTCATTGAGTTCCTCTCTGCTTTGCCTGCAAAAAATGGATATATTCTTTGTCTCTTGCCAGATTTCCAAGGGGATATGAAGAATGAAGTCTTTAAAACTCTACAGAACATATATAAATAATCACTTTAATTGAATACCCTCCTTGGGCAGACAAATAGGCCCTGTGATTTGACAGGTTCCTTTTCGTCTCCATTACCTATGATGGAAATGCATAAATCCCACTCTAACCAGCTCATATGTTAATATCTCCAACAGGACCCTGATAGATCTGCCAGCCTAGATGGATGTGATGCCCAACCAGCTTCATATTCCAGTTGTGTTCCAAGCTAGAAGGGCAAGGCAGAACCAACTGGGGCTTTTCACTTTGTCAAGCATAGTAATGAATCCATTTGCACTTTCTCCTGTAAGAGCACTCAGAAGAATCTTAAAAGGTTGAAATGTTTTAAAATGATGGCCAGATATGAATTTGGGCCGTAATTCAATTTAACAAGTTATTATGAGGATGCCTACTAAGTACAGGCCATTCTACTAGGTGTTTACTAGGGGAAATGTTTCCAAATGCCAACAGTAATACTTGGTCCCTTTTCTCAAGGGTAAAATGTTATCAAGGGGTTAAATGAATACATACTTAATACTAGTAACAACAAATTATGGTGAGGCAGAGCATATTAGGAAGGAGAGATTAACCCTGTCTGTTGGAACAAGGGGCAAGTAGGTAGAGAACATGATTTGAGGCAAGACTTGAGGACTTTAAAATGTATAATTATTATTATTTCTGCAGTTTTAAAGCTAAGGACCTACCTAGATAAAAATAAAAATGGCAACTCAAGGTTACCATCTGTTGAACGAATAGGCCTTAATGGATCGGGTCAGTGCCTGACCCCCATTAATATTTATAAAGTCTTTAAACAAATAAGAAATATGGGAAATGTGAGAAAACAAGCAGAGGGAGGCAACTCTAAAAGAAGGGCCAAGACTCTCTATGGGTCTTCCAAGACCCTGGTTAAATGGGGACACTGTGCGTGCTTAGCATAGACTTTCTGAGTAGATGGATCTCAACATGGTGGTCGTGAATGTGAACTTGAGAGAGAAGGGGAGATTTTAGATCATTAGGTTCTAATAGGAGACAGGATGTGACGAATAGGTGAGAGTAGAGGAAATGGAATGCACACAAACGAGAAAAAGCAGGCGATGATCCAATTATAACAAATCGGGCTCTATTTTCAGGTCTACGTTGAAAGGGAACTTCATGTTTTGAGAACTATCAGTTTTGTTGATTCTTTACAATACTGTCTCTTGCCTGGAATCCCAAACACTTTATGCACTTTGGCTTTCATAGACGATAATGCTGGATTCCTGAGTGTTTTACCTTGACAGTGTTGATACACATAAGCCCTGTTTACCCAAACAGTGGCTTGGGATTGTCTTGTTTGTCTATTAAGTAGAATAACATTCTTTTCATGCAGACATCAAACTTACTACTGTTTGTGATCATGATGAGGCTGTTGGTTTCAGGACTGTCATAAGAAAAGAGAATAAAATTCTTATTTTATATAATGAATCAGAGTGCAGGTCACTTCGTACAGTAAGAATTTATGTTAAAGAAAACTAGTTGATTCTTTGGGTTTTATTGAAAAGTAGAAGCTATCCTTTGGATTTTATGTAATAGAGAAAATCTGTTAGTTTGTCCCTATATCCCTTCTCCTTTATCAATAAGTAAAGACAGCCATATCAACTTCATCAGTCATCAACAGCAACAACAAAAATAACAGCAGCCTATTGGTTTATTTTGAATATGTTGGTGAACCTAATACAGAGAAAGGGCAATTTGTGAACCAAGAGCTGAGTAGAAACTGGAGCTTCATGGAAAAGTTTACTGGTCAGATGTCAGGAAGCCTGTTTCTTGACTCTGGCTTTGCTACCCACTAGCAGAGCCCTGACTACACTGCCTTTTCTCTGGATCTCTGTGTCCACGTTGGTAAAATTAGGATTTAAAAATGCGGTTCTTGGTTACAAATAATAAAAATAACAACAAACACTTAGCACTTACTCTATGTCGGGCACTGTGCTAAGCCCCTTGCTTGTATTATTTCACTGGGTTCGAAGGACAGCTCCCTTGAGGTAAAATTACTATCTCAAATTTTCAGTTGAGGGCATAGAGTCATAAAGTGCATTTGCTGTAACATACCAGGCATTGCACTGAGTGCTCTTCATGTATTTAGTTCATTTTAATGTAATTCTCCTAAGAGCCTTGCAATCTAGCTCCATTTTAGACAGAAGGAAATGGGCTCCATTTGCCCTCCTTCTCCCTGTAAGAGCATCACAGATCCAGGACAAATATACAAGTCTCCCGACTCCAAGACTACATCCTATTTATACTGAAACCATTAGAATTGGACTTTTTCCTATCTATGATTTTTATCTGCAGAAGAAACCTAGGAATTTGGCAACTTACAAGCCAAATCTTGCCCATGGATATGTCTTATTTGCATGTATGGTAACTTAAAAAGTTTGTAGTTGCCAACATTTTAATGTTAAGATGCTTCCCTCAAATCATCAAGATTTCTGGCTTCTCTTGAAAAAACGTAAAGATACAATATCCTCAGGCTCTCATCTCTCCATGGCAAGTGACCACAGGAACTGAATCGTGTGCTCTGTCATTTCACTCAGTGCCCACACAGCCCTCTTCATTTGTCTGTGTTACCTCCAGGGCCTTTGTGTTCAAACAAGTTTGTGACTTCTGGATTCAATTAAAAATTTCGACATTTCCAACATCAAGGAATTTAAGGTGTGCTGCGTAGCACAGCCAGTTGGTTGTTCTGGTTGGCTTCCTCCATGTGAAGTCAATGGGAATGAAAGGCCTAGTGGTGTGGTTTCTCTTTTTCAGGGTTTTCACTGACAGAGCATTTCTCTAGTGTAAGTGACATTTCAAAATCAGGGAGGCGAGCGGAGTCATAATTGGTCCTGTCACCATTTGGGTTTATTGCTGGCACCTCATGTATTTGCCCTGGTTGAGTAATCTGTTTGCATCTGGGTAGACCACACACAGACAAATGTGAACTCTGTTTATATTCATTTCCTGCCTGGGAACTTGGTTCCTCTGGGTCACAGCTTTGGAACGATTGATAGATTGGAAATTTACTGGTATAGACTTGGATGCAAAAACTTCCTTGAACCCACCTTGGGGGCTGTCCTGAATAACCTACGGCTATAGCTAAGGGGACTCTAGAACAATTGCATAAGTGTCATGTCTGAATACAAGATATTCAATGGAATCAAGACATTTAGTACAGTGGGACCTTGAGCAGTGCAGGGGTTAGGGGTCCCCACCCTCAGCACAGTTGAAAGTCTGCATATAACTTTTGACTCTCCCAAAACTTAACTACTAATAGCCTACTGTTAACTACAAGCCTTACAGAAAACCTAGGTAATTGGTTAACGTATATTTTGTATGTTATATGTATTATATACTATATTCTTACAATAAAGTAAGATAAAAAAAGAAAATGTTATTAAGAAAATCATAAGGAAAATACATTTATGGTACTGTAAGTATTTTTGAAGAAATCTGCATACAGGTGGATCCACGCAGTTCAAGCCCATGGTGTTCAAGGGTCATCTGTATTCCCATCATATAGGTACATCCACTGAAACCCAGAATTGTCTAAAGTTATATTAGGTAGGTAATTCCCATTATATATCACCTGTACCTCTCAGTACTGAGCAGAGTTCCCTGTTATTTTCTCCGTGCGTCTCCCAGGCAAATCAAGAAGCTCCGCTGTCAGAATTCCTGAAGACAGACAGATTCACCCCCCAACCCCATTTCATGTGAGCAGAAGTCTGCACAGGGCCAAGAGGAATGGGATTCAGTTCAGGGGACTGGAAACTCCTAGGTCTTCTCTGCGCCGGTCTTGGACCAACCACAGAGGATGCCAGGGCCTCTTTCCCCATGGTGATGATCTGGCAGAATCTTTGCAGGATCAACGTCAATAATATCTCCTGCTTAACCTCACTTCCACCATTGGGTTTCAGGCAAAAGTGGAGAAGGAATCGATGAGAAAATACCGTAAGCCCTCTAGGAGGACCCTCATTGGCACCACCTCCATGAGGGCCACGTCTCTGGGCCCCACCCTTGGGAGCCCGGGAGAGAGCGGGTTCAAGTTTAACAGCGTGCAGGATGCCTGCTTGCAGTGAGCATCACTATCTTATTAGAAATTACAGCCACCAGAACTCCATCTCCAGCACGCTGCTTGGCATTATGAGACTTACAAAAGGAACACGCGTAAGAAACAGTTACAGCTTTCACAGAGTCTATATTCCGGCTGCTAAAGTCAAGCACGTGTATAAAAAATATTCAAATAGGAGCTTATAGGCTTCGTCGAAGCGCTATCCATCAGCGTTGCGAAAACACTGCGCACGATAAATGACCCCTTGGCCACTTCTGATTTATAACACCCAGGGACTGTCGAGGATGACAGCGACTTCGGGAGGAAGAAAAGAATTGCTGTGAGACTAGGTGGGGAGATGTTAGACTGCCTTCGGGGTGGAGACTAGGCAGAATTAGAATCGACTTCAAGTAAGCCACCCTTTAATATTTAGCTGCTTTAGACATTAATAAGACTACCAAGGGGCCACGTCTAATATAACTTGCTGCAGGTTAAATCGCCAATGATCTGTTCAGTGCAAACGTGAGCAGAATCTGGGACAATATAGAATATTTTTAGCGTGACTCTTACGAACGTGTCTTCCCTCTGTGTCGGTAACATGTAAAGTCATTTTCATGCTGCAAGGGCACCCTGCGTGCAAAGAACCCAGAGAGTAAATAACCCCAATGGAATGTGTCTATTTTTCTTTTGCCGCGGTTCTTTCAGTAGCCTGTAGCTTTGAAAGTGACTTAATTAAGCATTCCGTTGGCATTGTATTTCTCATGTGTGAGAAGACATCTAGCAGTGAATTTCTACCATAAATAATGCGCAGCATACTTTGGAATTGACCAGATTATCTAGAACTTCCCTCTAAGACTCTGTTGTTCTGGCTGTCCACTGCTTTGTCTATTTTCAATGTATTTATGTATTCATTCATTATTTGTTTCCAAAGTGAATTTATCTGGCTGTCAGATGAAGTGTTTCTATGTGGCTGGGGGCAGAAGTTAGAGGAAGATCGTGAGAGATGCTGAGTGTGTCTTCTTATTTGGTGCTTAGAGGTCTCTGGTCTTCCTTGTGCGTCCCTTTCAAGCCCTTCTTAATTCTGGCTTCTTTCTGGCCATATGTCAGCTGTATATTATTCTGTTTGCAGTTCATTTCTGGATGAATTACCCGTTGCTCTATCTGCTTGTCATTGTTGTGGCTTCTTCAAGTTCCCATGTGACAGGAAAAAACAAAACACAAAAAAACAACAAACCAGTCTGAGCTTTGTAAAGGGCTGGACTTTCTATTCAAATTAGAATTATTTTTAGAAAACTGTTATAGAATTCAAGTTTTCTTGAACAAAAGGATTTACGTGAAGCCATATGTTGGTGTGATTTGCTTAGATAAAGCCTTAGAAATGTTCTTTTAGAATCCCATAACTGGTGGGCGGCTACGTGTTGTGGGCAGGCCTGCCCTGCACACCTGGAGCCTGGCAGAGCCACTGTGAGGTGTCGACGCATGAGTTCCCAGTGGCCATTCGCTCTGGAGGCACTTGAGTTCCCCAGGAAGGGCCAAAAGTTCATTACAGTGAACTCTGTTAGCAGCCGAGTTGGGGAAGTAAGTGATCTGTTTAATCACCACCTTACCTGGATTGTCAGTTGTGAAAGGCTTAGAAAATAATGCAACAATACTCAGTTCTGAAATCACGCAGAGCATCCTTTTACCTTTCTTTGATTCAGAAGGTCGTTTAGAATCTTTGTATCCTGGGGGAGGAGTTAATAAAGATTCCAGGTCTAGAATGTCTGAAAAGCCAGCCTTTATGCTACTTAGGAAGGGAAATAGGCAAGTGGAAAGGGCATAAGGTCTCCCGGGCCCTGGAGAGAGATGAGAGCCCAAAGCAAAGGTGGGCGTGTTGCAGAGATACGAACACTCACCACTGTCTGCCTCTGCTAAAAGCCCTCAAAGCCATGAGGGGTATAAGAGGGGTCAAGGTAGGGCCGCCTCTTTCCCAGTTTTGGCCCCTCACCTATTAGCACCCAGTTCTGTGATGTACTTTGAAGTGCTTAATAAATGAGATGGCTCCTGATTTTCAGCAAAGGCCCGGGATTTTTCAGAAAGATCTCTCAGAGATGGACCTGATGTTGATCCATCCAGCTCATCTAGCTCAGTTTGCCTCTTACTGGATTCTCACCCCAAAACAGGCTCAGGGAACACAGCTGATAGTGCATTATCCCCCATCCTGTTGGCCTGGAGGTGCTCAGCCCATGCCATGTGACTCTGCTGTCCTAACTTGGTGCCCTGTCTCAGTACCAGCTTCCACTCGGGGCTTCCAGGCTCATCCTTCAAAGGGTTGAAAAGAGCATCACCATTTCCTTATATAAGGCGCTTTCTTACCTTTGACAAGTCCATGGACAGACGGACCTGACCTCTATGGCATCTTGTCTGTCGTGGAGAATTATAGAAGGAGGTGATGCCCTCCCGGCCTTTAAACATCTTACCAGCTTACGGGATAGATGCAGCACAAAGCAAAACACACGAGCACTCAGATGTCGGCCAGACATGTATCATTCGTTATTTATAAATCCAATTAACGTGGCCTGGGAATACATATTTATATATACACATATCCATATGTACATAAAATTGAAGCATTTTCTGAAAAGACTGAAGTGACTAGAGCTGAGAAAAGGTGGTTTCCTAGTGTCTAAGTTGTTGTTCACAAGGAATGACCCTGAGACAAGGATTTGAAAGCAAGTAGTTTATTTGAAAAGTATTGGAAACTAGCCCAACAACAGAGAGCTAGTGCAGGGTGAGAGCGGGGATTCTAACCCCGGCCCTATTCCAAATCCAGTTCACTGCATCTTGATGTCTATCAATAGGGAAGATAGCACTTTTGCACATTGAAATAGAAGGTAGGAATAAAAAATATAGATGCACTGCCCTAGGAGTTAAGAGGACAGAGGGATTACTCCTAGCTGAGAGGGTCATGACAGCCTCCTTTGAAGAGGTAGCATTGGAAAGAGAGCTTGAATGTAGGTGGAATGTGGGCAGGTGCGATGGGGGCAAGAAGATTCCAGGCAGAGGGAGGAGCACAAGCAAAGACTCCGGCAGGGTGCAGATACCGTGAAGTATTTGCAGTGACCTGCAAGGAGCCAAGGAGGGGGATCTGCCTGTTACCAGTGCATGGTCATAGTCAAAGGCAGGCTCACTCTTAGTTTTATTATTGCTCTTAAATTCTTGGCAGATAATGTGCCCTCTGTATTATGTTTGTCCAGAACAGACCACTCCCACCAGCCCCCACCCTTTGTTCCGCCACTGCTTTGTTAGGATACGTGCTCTTGAATGCCTTTTTCTCTCTGCCTCCTCTCCTGGTAGCCCTCCAAGTTCCTCTGATTCTCAGCCTGCGTTCTTCACTGGTGGTCTACCCACCCTGCGTTCTGGGGGAGGCAGGTTCTGTGAAGGACAAAGGGGTAGCCCTGGGTTTCCGTGAGTTTGGGGACAGGAGGGTCACAAGTGGAGCCAGGTGTCATGCTCCTTTGCTGGAGCTCTTCTGCCCCTAGGCAGCCTGACTGGAATAGACACTTTCTTCAGGATCCAAAGGATGCTCTAGAGTCAACAAGCAATGCTAGATTGACCTAAAGGGCATGGAACGTGGGCCTGGAGGAATCTTCTTAGAGCTTTGTCACTTGGTGAGAAGCTGAGAGTATGAAGTTGAAGATTGAACTCACTGAGGAGAAGACCAGGTGGTTGTTGATGTCCCTCCTTCCCCAGCCCCTTGCCCACCCCTTGTCCATTGCCCCAGGGCAAAGGAAGAAGGACCTCCTGCTAATTTCCAACTGCATTTTGCTCTCTGTAGTATTTCAGTGACAAGATCCACTGAGGGAAGTTGAGGCGAGGCTGGCTGAGGTTCTCAAGGAGCTGTTTTGAGTTCAGGTGCCCACATGGCAATGGAATGATGCCTCCTGACCTTTCAGACCTTTGAGACCTCTGGGCGGTCTTAGAAATCACCTGAAGCCTCCCATCGAGGATCCGACCACCTGGGGGACTTCCAGGGAAAGGTGGCAGGTAGAGTATCCTTTCTAACTTTTATTCCCTCTTGTCCTCCCTCTGCTCTTTCTATGTGTCTCTTGCTCTTTTGTGTCTCTTTCTCCTCAAGATTCCATAGACCAGTGCCACAGGGGTATTTATTTTACGTTCTTGTCAACAGAGATATCATGGACTGAAAGGTGATGGCTACCCCAAGGAGCTCACTGCAAGGTCTCAAAGAGTCCAAGCCTCCAGCTGCTCCAACATATAAGGCCACTGTTCTGGAGAGGAGGAAGGAAGCCAGCCTGGAGGAGGTGAGGAAACATCGCTCTTCCCTCTGCCCTTGACTCCATCGACCTTTAGCTGTCGGATGGTTTGGGCCCAGGACTGATGGGCTTTCTCCTATGTGTCCTTTCACAGGCTCTGATTGTTTTGGCCAGAGGACAGACCACCTTCTAGGTGTCCTGGGGAACTGCTGAAGGACAGTGAGGAAGATGCTGCTGGTCCCCAGGACGGAAACCCAGCAGCAGGAACCAAGAGGCACCTCGCGTGGGACTCAAGCCCAGCATCCCCTCAGATGAAGCTCCCTGAGCTGTGGTTCTCCATGGGACTGTTTTCGCTTTGCCTTTATCTGCATAATGCACGGTGCTGGGTTTCGATGGGCTGGCTTTCTACTTTTTCTTTTTTTTCCCCTCCCTGTCTTTTCTTTTTGTTCTCTTCGCCCTGGGAACTGTAAGAAGAGAATTGCTTTAGAAAGTATAGTTCTGTTGCTGACATAAGCCTTGTTTATGAACAAATTCTGTCACTGGGGATTTTGTGCATTGCAGTCCCGGGTTCCCTAGTAAATGGGGCTGCGTGGTTTGATTTGTGTAGTACTGATCCTTAGATTAAAAATACATTTTTCTTTCTCGCTTTCTTTTTTTTTTTTTAAGTTTGGATTCAGGTAATGTCCTGAATCACATTTGCTTAGCTACTGAAGCGATCTCAGTGTGGTATCGCTTGGATTTGAAATATAATCAAACATATATTATACCAGGGGTGCCTGCACACTACTTGATATATATGTTGCGCTACAAAGAAACACAAACCTAATAGGTTGAAATTTAATTCCTGTCTGATCCTGCAGCTAGAACGGGGGAGAAATTGTACACATCAGAAATGGCTCCAAATACCCTGACTGTAAGCTAAGCAACAGTAAGTGGATTATTTCAAAATACCCTTCTCCGAGGCAAAGCAGGAACTGGAGATCAGCGGACCTCGTCCCCAGTCCCCAGTGTTGCTCAGGTCTGTCTGTGGATCTGCCCGTTTTGGAGGAGCTAGAGAATAAGGCATGCTTCTCTGTTTATGGAAATTGTGGCCTTTCCGACCTGCGTTCTGTAACTGTGCCTGCCTTGCAATAAAACACCTTAAGTTGACTCAGCAACAAGGTCTCTGTCCGTTTCCTGCAACACTGTGTCCTTCCTCAGTGGCTTTGTAAGAAAGTCCAGGGCAGACCTACAAGTGGTTGACATGCCAAAGGTCTCAGCCGGGTGTCACCTTATTACTCTGTCAAAGGTGTCACTAGACCTCATAGTTGTCTGCACATGGGGCAGTATGCGTGGTCAGCTTCTCTACTCTTCATATCATAGTCAACTTTAGAAATCTCTAGTCATGGCATAACCCTGTTAGGCCAAGGGGCTACCATCTGCCACTGTTCTCTACTTCTGCAGTCCCCACTCATTTCCCTGAGACTCTAGGACAAGCCACAAACTCGCTGAACCTCAGTGTCCAGAATGGGGATAATGACACTTCCTATAGTTATGGTGATAAGTGCCCGTAAAGGACATCCCATGGCTGGTACTTCATACATTGTAAACACATTGGGTATGGCAGCACTCAATAAATGGTGGTTATTTTATTTGGTAATAAAAAATTGAAAGAACACTTTAATTCCTTATAGTTGGGTTTTGATTGAGAACACTGAATAATGGCTGAGTAGCTCCTCAGGCCTCCTTGCAAAAAGCCATTAGGAAAATAGGTGACAAGTCAGGGTACAAAAGTCAGAAGAAGAGAATCTGCCATTCCCTACCTTGAGCATGTAGCTGAATACCTTCATTTCTCCTTCTGTGGGATTGGGCAGGTGTTTTATCTCCTTCACGGAGGTGACACGATGGCTTTTACAGGAAGGGAAATTTACCACGCACACAGATGTATGAGGACCATCTTTCCCACCTGTTTGCAACCTTGGGTCTATGCTATCAAAGGGCAGGTGAGTCTCTCTCTAAATTCTGACAAAGAGGTCTCATCTCATTCACCTTGGGGAAGAATTGGTCCCATCTCAGGCCTTGGCAGACTGTATTTGCCATTTTAGTAGAAAGCACTTTTGAGAAAACCCCAGCACCCTCCCCCACCACACCTGAGATTTCAGTATAAACAAAATGCGAAGCAAAGACAAGAGCTAAGGTAATTCCTTGCATGTTGGGTGGCATCTGAAGTGGTTGTTCTCTGGTTGCCATGGGATGGATTGTAGTCCCACAGATATTAATCCTGGACTTCAAGCCATGCAGAGTAGAGATATTTTCTACTTTCTACCTTGCAGTCATTAAAATGGTAATAATAATACAGTAGCAAGTAACAGTTATTAAGAACTTAGCATATGCGTATCACTGGGCAAAGCACTTTACAAGCACTGGCTCATTTAACTGTCACAACAACCACATGAGGTAGGTACTCTTAAGTCCCATTACCTGGATGAGAAACTGAGACATGAAATGGCTAGGTAATTGGGCCAGCCCCTCCAGTTGGTGGGAGTCATAGCTGGGATGCACTAGGTCTTCCTGACCCCACTGCGCTCAGCTGTTTCCCCATGGTCCCTGTCTGCTTTTCTGGCTTCTGACTTTGAACCTCGCCTTTGGAAATTACTTATATCCCCTCCCTGATTGTCACAATTATTGTCTAAGCTCTTGGCAAATGTATTCCAACTAGTAGCAAGTCAACATGAAAAGTAAAGGTTTTAATTTTAAAAATTAGCATTTTTTAAAATGTAAAATATATACTTCTGAAATGGGTCCAGGTTCAGCCTACCTCATGCAGAATTCTGCTTCTCTTTGGCATTCTGAGGTTCCAGTGCATCATATCCAGGGGAAGGGAAAGTACTAACTGGATGCCAATGTTGAGCCCAAGAGCCATCTCGGGTAAATGAGAAAGCACTGACTAAAGGCAAAACAGTCTTAGATTCTTGAGTAAAATGATGCTACCTCTAACCTCAGTTCCTAAAGTCTTTTTCAAAAGAAAAACATTATTCATGTGGGAGGAAAATAACCTCTTCCCACTTCCCAGGAACAGCTTATGCAGAAGGTGGTGTTATTGTGTTATCTATTTGCAGGGCCCCAGGAGTTTAAAGCAGCCACGTATTTGCCAGCAGAATGTACCAGGTACAGTTGGTGCCTTGTCCATACTCAGGCCTTTCTCTGGCTGTGCGCATCCCAGCTCCAAAGCGCTGGGTTTTTATTCCCCTTCCCTCTGAGACCAGCCCTGGCCCAAGACTGGAGAAAGCTGGTATATAAATGCCCAGCCCCCTCATCCCAGTGGTGCGTGCTCTACACTGTTCTGAGTTCCCCGGGGAGGTGACACTCCAGTGGCCCCTGGTGGGAAACAGTTTAACCCATTTTTGTTGGCTGCCTTTCCATCTTGTCTCACATCCACGCTTCTCAACCAGCGTTTCCTGGGAGCCCCTCCCCAGTAAGTAGTTAATTTGCGTACAAATTCCTGTCTTAGCATCCACTTCTGGGGGGAGCCCAAATGAATGAAACATGCTGGTGCTGGTCAGTTATAGAAATAACAATGGCCTAGTGTCATTCGGGACTAAGCCGTTTCCCAGCTTGTTCTTCTGCTGAAACCTCCGCTGTGTGAGGAACTGGAAAGGAGACCTTATAAATTGGAGACCCACGTGCCAGGGAGCAACTTCCTTCCTACGAAACAGGCCTCTCCACACCTTATGAGATATTTTTCCTTTAAATGAAAGACTCACCAAACCTGTGAGACCCGGGCCAGAATCACCTGATGGCAAATCAAATTACAATTTAGCAGCTAGAACAAGTAATTAAATATAAAGGGAGTGATGGGAAGAGGAGAGAGCGGGGACCCTAAAGCCCACTTTCACCTCGCAAGGACTCCTGTTTGTCTTGGAACCACTTCTGCTTCAATTAACATTGATTGGGCCTGCCTACCCGGTGGCTCTGTCAAATTCCATTTCCAGAGGCTCTAAGACGCTGTCTGCCAGCCTTTGTTGTGCGGGGACATTTGGGTAGGAGTATTGAATGTGGTGTGGAGTAGCTAAGGCATCGATCAGGGCTGTTATACAAGAGGCCGGCTTTTTCTGGCAGGGCAGTTTTGTAAACGAGATTTCGCCTTTGAAAATTCTCCAAGTTCAAGTTACGATGCTCTAGAACAGCGTGTCAGACTGACCCACTACTGCTTTCAAAGATAAATGTTGAGCATGTCAACCCCGTAAAGTAAGAAGATGTGCCCTAATCTTTGTTAGAGGAATGAAACACCTAATTTATTTTTATTGTTGTTGGGAGGAGGGCACACAAAGAGACATATTTATTTTGTGGGGTTCTCTGTAAGGACTTCGATGTTTATGATATCAGAGATGTGACTGAAATTATTGTATGTGCCGGGGTCTGCCTTGTCTCTTTTCTCGCCCTTTCCTAAAGTCTTGGAGGGTGGGCTTATCCATATTTTATGCAAGATTAGGATAAGACTCCTATCAGGAAAAAAATCGAGAATAATATTGTTATTAGGATCTTAAATGACCAAGGACCTCGTATACAGGGAAAAACACTACTACTCTTGGTACCTTTTCATGCCCACATTTTAAATCTCATTAATTATTATTTTTTTCACGAAACATTAAAATGCTACGTCTGCCCTAATAAAACGTACTTTATGAATCAAATCATTTTAGTTATTTAAATCTGATTACAAATTTAAATAAATAAACTGTTTTAAATATTTCAATAAAATCTCTACCAATTTCATTTAAAAGCTTCACACACTTTCAAAGCGGGCTGCAGGCACCTGTGTGAGCACGCACACACACACACACACACACACACACACACAAGTAATCACAATGGAATTCGAAATGTATTATACCTACATTTAATGGATTAAGAAGTATTTATGCTATGGGTTTGATTTATGTCTTCATTATTGATAAATTTGTATTATCACTTCCCTGTTTTTTTAAAAATAATTCTCGGTGTTTACACTTTCCTAGAGTTACAGTCATCTTGCCAGACTCGAAAGAAAAAGAAATGAGTTTACAGATTTGGGGTTATCAGCCACTTGATTTTTTGGTTGGCACATGGGAACTTCGTGGATCTCTTCAAAACTGAGTCAGTCCTGGGCTGATGTTTACTGGCCTGAATTTTTCTTAAGAATCAAGGTTCAGTTGCTGTGCCAACGAATTGTTGGGAAGCCCTTTTCTTATACTCGCAGCAGGGAGAGCCCCTGAGAGCTTCCATGTCCATCAAATCCTAGTCCCAGGCGGTGAGCCTTGACTTCGTGATACCTTGGTTTCTCAGTATTTTTTTAATAAAACACATCGGGAAATTTCTTCATCTAGAGGATGAAAGGAGGAGTCTGGTCAGCTGCTTCGCTTCACGCATCAGCTTCCAACACAACTGGACCCTCTACCGGTTATTACATATGGCCAGAGGAGAGGATCACTTCTTTGGCCCATTAAGAAAAATCTTTAACTTTTCTTGAGTTATTTGACTTAAGATTCACTGTAACCTTTCCTTTTCACTTACTGAGAATCAATAGGTATATATATATGTTAAAATGTACATCAAATAAAAGTACCAGAACATCTATATATATGTCTATAGAACATCCATATATATAATATATATAATCTCTAACCTACTTATTAAAAAATATTTCTAAGAATATGCCCTTTTGTGTTGTAATTAGCTTTTTGTATACCTTTTACTTTTTTGTTGTTGAATACTGTTATGACTCCAGGCTTTTCACAGACTTAAGTTACTCCAGTGAACCGTAATATTCTCGTAGCTTAAATTAGTGCAAAGTGGACACATCCTTAAGTATTCTCCCTTGTCTTTTCAGCATTACTCCTGAGACATTTTTGAAAGTCTCTTGCATAGCCGTATTGATTTTTCTCTGCTATTGCTAAGATCTGAGTTCCTGAGAAGCCCTGATTCCTGATACAGAGACTAGCGCTCGGATTGCGTATCAGTTTCATCCTCATGAATGGGGTGGTGATAGACAAAATCATACTGCTTTTCACCACTGTAGGGGAAGTGCTGGAAAAGTATGTATTTTAAAATCATAAATTTTCATTGCCGTTTTCTGATATGAATGCTATTAATTTTTAATTGCTTAAAAATGTTTCAATTGCCATAGACAGTCAATATTATATTAGTTTCAGGTGTACAGCATAGTGGTTAGTTATTTATATACCTTATGAAGGGATCCCCCCAGTAACTCTAGTACCCACCAGGCACCATATGTAGTTATTACAATACTATTGACTCTATTCCCTGTGCTGTACTTTACATCCATCCCCGTGACTGTTTTGCAACTGCCAATTTGTACTTAATCCCTTCACCTTTTTCAGCCAGCCACCCCCGCCCCCATCTGGCAACCAGATTGTTCTTCGTATCTTGAGCCTGTTTCTGTTTTGTTTGCTTATTTTTGTTTTTAAAATTCCACATATAAGTGAAATCACAAGGTATTTTTCTTTCTCTGACATTTCTCTTAGTGTAATTCTTAGCATGTTACCCTCTAGATCCATGCATGTTGTCGCAAATGGTAAGATTTCATTCTTTTTTATTGAGTAATATTCCATTGTTAGTATTCATTTTTTAAACTTACATTTACTACCCCGTGCCCTCTTGTATTATCCACTCAAACTGTAATCATAGTCCTTTCTCATTATTTGCCGTCAATGTTTTATCGATTACCATTTTGTAGTTATCGACAAACATAAGACAGGATCCAAGTGGAGTTAGGCATGAATACAGTGGTAAGATCAGTTTTCTCGCCTGGAAAAGGAGTGCTCTGATGAGGTTTAGATTTGAGATTTTGGCCTGTGGGCAGTGGAATGCTCCTTGGCATTTTTACCATTGGATAAGACAGAGTATCTCAAGGTGGAATCACCAGAGGTGGAGGAGATGTTAAAACAGGTTGATGGGCCCCACTCCCAAGTTTCTTATCACTAGGTCTGAGGTGAGGCTGGGAAATGTGCGTGTCTCACAAGTCCCGGTGTGGCCGATGCTGATGGCTGTGGGACCACACTCTGAGGACTGCTGGTCTAAGGAATTTAAAGTAAGGTTTGCTGGCTAGGTAGGACTAGCCTTTGGAGCTTTGAATTTTGAGACTATTAATTAAGTTGAAGATTAATAAAAGATACTAAGTAACCACTTCCAGAAGGATGAGTCCTTGAGTCATAAAAATTGAAATGATCATTGTGAATCTTGCATATTCAACCAGGTCCACCTCTTCCTCTTCGTTTCCACTCCCTTCGGGCAACTCTGCTTATGAGCTGTAGATCCCACATAAAGACTGAAGAGCAGAGAGAGATAGAGATCTCAGTTTAAAACAACAGAATTCCATAATTCATGTAGAAAATTATTTTTACCATAAATGTACACCAATGAAATTTTTTTCCAAAAAAGTCTTTGGAGGGCGGAAAAATTCACACAAACAAAGGGATTTTGTATCTTTCAATCCAGATCATGTCTCGATTTTATTTTAAGGTTGAAGTGTACCCCTTGTATCCCCTTACCTGACATCTGTTATAGCAGAAAGTCTGTCTTTCTAAGTGTTTAAGCCAGTGCCAGGTTTGCTGTCACTTCGGGATGAATAATAAACCATTATTAAGACACTTGCAATCCTGCAGGAAGACTCATGCTGGCAGATAAATAGATGCATTTACTTATACTATTGTTAGGAACTTGAACTTCTGACACACAGAGCAGGTGTTCAGTCTATTTTGGAGCTACCTGACAAAAGTCCTTTGTTTTCCTGTTCCCCTGCCTGCCCCCAAAGTGTAGACGTTCCTCAAGGTTCTGCCTTCTCTCTTTGTTCCTTGATGTCTGTGTTTTTCTCTGGAGTGAATTATTCCACACACTTTAAATTATTATCTCTAGAAGGGATGATTTCATAGTCTAATTGCTCACGCCCCTGCCCCCACCAAATAAAAACACCTTGAGAATTTTCATTGCCAACCGACTGAGGGACATCTTTATTCATACGTCCTTCTGGCAACTCAAACCACCTGCTTGTGGCAGGACTCAGCGTTTCCTCTTCCCAACTCAACATATTCTTATTTTCTTTCCTCCCTGAGTGTAAGCCACATGATTTGCCTTACTAAACCTCCCTCTTTATCATCCCGGACAGCCACAAGATTCAGCCTCCAGTCTGACTCTGACATTGATATCTTTATCACATCTTTTACCGACAAAACTGTATCTTAGGCACCCAAAGCTGCCATTCAAATGGTTGTTCAAGCCTTTTAAATGATTTTCTCATTTTCAGGCTCTCTCCACTGCAATCCATCTTAAGTATCATTGCAACACGAATTTTCCCAAAGATGGTGTCACTGATTCTGACACTGCCCTGGTGTAGGATCTTTCATGACTCCCAGTATGTAAGGAAATGTGCTCAAACTCTTGTCATTAAATTCCAGACTTTCTAATGTGCAGCCCCAACTGACTTCCTCTCTTCTCCCTCCCTGCTCACCTATGAGCTCTCACTCCATCCGTGTCTAGCAGTCTTTAAAGATGCCTTTACGTGTAACCTTTTGGTTGTTTATTTCTTTTTCGTATCATCTCCTTTTTCTACCTACTGAACGGATCCTTTTGAATGATGCATAATAAATGCTAGTTTCCTATAGAGCATTGCTTGGTTCACCCCAACCAATGTTACCTTTTCTCTTTTTAGCTCCCACATTACTTTATGGAGCCTTTCACTTCTGACTTGTGCCTGTACCTGGTTGTTGTGACTATGGGGAACATTATTTGTTGGCTCCTGAATGGCCAAATCCTGCTGTATATCTATATTGGAAATATTGAGGTGGACACTTGGCAAATGCATGTTGTTTATAAACCGTCAAGTATTTGAGAGCCCTCTCTCGGTGAGGCACTGCTTCGGGAAGTGGGGCCACACTTGTACGGAGTCTCATAGAGCTTATGTTCTAGCAGAGGGACAAAGACAAGAAATAAACCGAAATAGATCATGATTTTTACCAATTAGAAGACAGAGTGATGTTAAAGAGCGTTGTGGGTATAAGATGTATGTAGTTAGCAGGATTACTATGAGTAAATGACAATTAAGTTTAGACTTGAAAACTGAGAAAAAGCCAGCCAGGCAGAGAAGTGGGGAAAAGTGTCCTAAACTGAGGAACGGTATGTGAAGGGCCGTGGGGTAGGAATGAGCTTGGTATGTTTAAGGAAGAGATGAGTGACTAGTGAGATGGAATAGAGATGTAAAGGGAAGTTGTATGCAATGAGACTGAAGTGGAAGGGAGCCAGGTCATGTTGGGTCTTGTAGATTATGGATTTTATCCTAGGCTTGATGGGAAAACATTAAAGAAGCCTAAAGAATGATACTGCCCTGTGGGAATGGAGTTACAGTGGCACAAGAGGCAAGCAGACTGTTTATCATGCTAAAGGGTAAATTCCAAAGTGTTATTGGAAACTCTAGGTTGGGTTGGTACCTGGCCTAGAATTGGGTCTCAAAAATTCCTTTTGCTCTGTGGTCTAGATCAAAGCAAATCACCTTACCACCTTGGCCTTTTTTTCCCACTGGCCACACCTTGCCTTGGTTCTTGATACCTTATGAGTCCTATGGCAAGTAAAGGCAGGCAAGAGTAAACTCAAAGAGAATTATCTCAAAGGAGTGCAAAGACCTCCTTACACAGTGACATGGGGAAACTTTCAAAAGGGAAATTCTAAAAAGATAGGACATCCAAAGAGTCCAGGATATGTGGGCCCTGTAGATTTTCTAAATTTTTTTGCTTTATAACACTGTAGCTTCTGTGATTACAGCCAAGCTCCATGCTCTATCTACAAGGCCAAATAGTGATCTTGGCCTGTGTCCCATGTCAGCATCTCCTCATAGCAATGGACAAACGAGGGTCTTGAGGTCTTTATAAAGGCATTCAGCTTGTTTCCTTTTTAGAAATTGCATGTATATAATTTCATAAGGCAAAAATATGTACTTACTAAACTGAGTCATGTATTTTGTAAGCCACTGTTTTTAATCAGAGTCTCGGAGGTAGTTGCACTCTAGTTTTTGCACTGTTAGTAGCATTATCTTTATATTGCTTTTTGTGCTGAGCCTGACACCTTTTTTTTTTTTTTTTGTGACTAACTCTGCTGTGTAACTCACTAGAATAATCCCTTAAAAATTTTTAAAGACCCGAACCATTATTTGGGAACTCTGGTCGTTTTAGAATTTACTTTGTCATGCTTTTTAAACCTCACTTACTCTGAGTCTCATGACTACTGGATCTTTCTATGTGACTAATGATCAGATAAGATTATTGGTTTGTTTACGAACAACAAAAACTTAATATATCATCTTTCCTAGATTAAAAAAAGTCTTTTCTTTCAGCCCTCATGGCCTTAAAATAAGGAATAGTTAATGAGTCACTGTATTACCTGACATAACTTGTTTTCTTGGCTTCAACCAGATTCTAATTTCCTGTGCTAGAATCAGAGATAAATAAGTAGTCTATGACTTTAAAAAATCACAGTCTGAATACTAGTAAAATCGCAGGAAAGGGATTTTTAAAAATATCATCCAATGCTTAAATTTTCTCTGAAGAGTTGCTGCCAAATGATGCTCCAGCTTCCTTTGGAAATGTTCGGTTTGGGGGAAGTCATTATCACCCATGGCCATCAGTGTCATCTCTGGGGAGCTCATCCTTATTACTAGGTGAAAATTGGTATTTCTGTGAGTTTACTCATGGATCCCAATTCTAACTCAGGAAATTTAAATTCAAATGTCTACAGAGGCTTGGCAGATAATACCCATGAGTTAAGCAATTGGGTATGAAAATAAAACAACTTCAAGTATTATAATAAGTGGCATCTGGTATGTGGCCACAATTTAGTGAACACAGTAGGGAGTGGTAGGGACTGTGGTAAACTGAAGAACATGCCACTTTTCAGCTTTTAATTATTGTTTCTCTGGAGACATATGTGCCAGATATTCTGACTTATTTTTTAAGGAAACCAGCATATGGAATTTTTAAGTGGCATCTCCTGACTTTTAAATTGGCAACCATTTCAAAACCTTTAAAACACACTGTGGGCTAACACTCTGGGAGTTAAATAACAGTTAAAGCTAGATTTGGCCTATGGACCATTAATTTTTAACTTTTATTCTAAGCCCCACCGCTGCAAGGAAGGAATCCAAATTCTCTTTTATTTGACAGCCCACCAGGCATTTGAAGATGGAATTGCCCTCACCCATCACCACACTCTTTCCCACAGTCTCTTACTTTATTTAAACAGCGCTTCCGCCAAACTCACATGATATTGTTGACCTTGTCAAACACCTGCCAGTAAATAATTGTGATTAGATGACAATCCATACAAAAATTATGAAAAAATTCAAGGGCAATATTTAGAAAACTTTGTTGCCGAACTATGTTACCTATAAAAAAAATTACTTTTCCAGAAGACCATCAGGACACCAATAATAAGCCAAGTCTTACTGAATGGTAGAAATTTCAGGTTGATAGGGAAAATACTTGGGAAAGGTTTCCTCAAATCACCCACCCACCAATTCTATCTGCACATATCTTTAATTATTTAAAATGCCTAGCCCAGTGTCTGCTTCTTTTGGTAGGAAATCAATACACGTTTATTCCTGTGTGAATTATTTTTATTGGCCTTGCCATCTACATCCACTCTCTGTGCCTATGATCCCTGACTTTGACCTAAAGGCTGATTCCCTTGGACCACAGCAGCCAGGCTCCCTTGCCAAATGCCTTCCAGTGGGGTTTGGCATCAGAAAGATATCAGAGAGCAGGAGAGGTCAGGCTATTCCTTCCATGTTTCCTCCCTACTTTGAAGCCACATCTCTGGCAGTAACTCCTCCAGGTGACCTCAGCTTCTACCAGAGACACCTTCTGCATGGCTCTACTCTCATGCAGTTCCTGTGATCCTTATTTTCTCCTCTCACTTCTGTGACTCTAGGGGTGGTAATGGCTTTCTAATGTTGCTAATGTCTGGGTTCCTCAACATCCCTTGTTTGTTCCCTTACCCTTGTCAACAAGTATCTCTGTCTCTTGATTTGAATCATTTGGGGCAATTTTGGTATTTTGCCCCTGACAGATACATTGTACTTTCCTTTTTCCTTAGCTCTTATAACCCCATCTCTCGATTTTTGTTTGTATAAATGATAAGAACTTGTTTCTAAAGAGAGATGTGTAAGTATGTTGTTATGAGTATTCACTCATATTTTCTTGTTTCACTGTCTTAGCAAACTAAGGATCTTGGACCAATTACTCCTCAAAGAGTCATATTTTAAATTACTAAGAACTATCCCATGGATCCATGAATGCAAGAATATCTCAATGGGTACTTAAGGCTGGTCTGCCATCTCCAGCATGTTCAGGGGCAGCCTCTGAGCATCCAAGAGCCATAGTTCTTCCTAGTTTCTGTACCAGACCTTACCTCTTGAGATGTTTCAGAAGACATTCTCACCAGCAGGGTACGTCCAGAATTAGTCTTGCTTTTCTGGTGATCTTGAAGGGATGACCATCAAACCCAACCTTTACTTTGGGTCTGCTCCAATATACTCTAAGTTCATTACTAGATGGAGACCAAACTTCCACAGGGCTCTGTGGATTCTAGATTTAAGTCTCTTAGGGTACTGGAATTTGGTCCTTTGCCCACATACCATATTAGGCCCTTTGGCTTAGGTCACATCCAATCTCTTTCTTCCATTTCTCATATGTTCTTTAATTAAAGTCCATCAATGCCTTGGGGAAGACTATGAACTAGTTATGATGGTGTAATATAACAGGTCACCTTCTTCAAACAATTTTATGAGCATTAAATGTCAGGACTAATAAGCAGCACTAGCCAGTCCTGCGTATGTATAATCCACTAACAAGTTATTAGGGAGAGATGAGTGGACATTTTATGTTTAGAAATTCAGCACCTCTCTTAGCCAAATGCATTTTCAAAACAATATGGGTTTTCAAATCTGCACTTATAATTTTAATATGGTCTTATCTTTAAAGCACTTTCTAAGTACTAATTCTCCCAGCATGCTTCTGAAGTATGTATCATTAAAGGTGTGTGCCAACCTGAGTTATTTTTAAAACAAATTAATATAGTGAATAAACATTCTGTTTTTACCTTAATATTTAAATTGGATTTGGGAAGGATATCATTTAAAACTACAGAAACAAAGCAATTAAAGTTTTATTCATTGGGTTCCGATAGAATAGGTTGTATGTAGACATTTCATAATGTGACAGTCAGTGCCCATTTCTTTTATGTTGTATATTCCTACAGAGTGCTCTTCCAGAGCAAGGATTCTCAAGCAGCATGAATTCTGTCCCCCATGGGATACTGGCAATGTCTGGAGACATATTTTGATTGTCACAAAGATGGGGAGAGGAGGCAGTATACTACTGGTATCCAATGGGTAGAGACCGGGGATGCTTCCAAACATCCTACAATGCACAAGACATTCCAGTACAACAAAGAATGACCCACTCCAAAATATCAAAGGTTGAGAAACCCTCCCCTTAAAAAGAAAAAGATTCTTTTTTTTTTAAATTCTTTTTTTAAAATGTATCTTTATTGTTGAGAGTGTTACGGGTGTCCCATTTTCCCCCCAATTGGCCCCTTTTACTTCGCTCCCACCCCCTTCCCAGGCCTTCACCCCGTTATTAACTCTGTCCATGGGTTATGCATATAACTTCTTTGGTTAATCTCTTCCCACCCTCCACCCCCTTTCCCTCTTTCCTCTGAAATATGATCGTCTGTTGCATGCATCAGTGTTTCTGGATCTATTTAGTTCGTTAGATTCTTCTGTTCATTAGCTTCTTCTTAAAGAAGACCCTTCAGCTTTCCTGTATTGTGGTCTGGTGGTGATGAACTCCTTTAGCTTTTTCTTATCTGTGAAGCTCTTTATCTGACCTTCAATTCTAAATGATAGCTTTGCTGGGTAGAGCAATCTTGGTTGTAGTTCCATGTTTTTCATCACTTTGAATATTTCTTGCCACTCCCCTCTGGCCTGCAAGGTTTCTGTTGAGAAATCAGCTGACAGTTGTATGGGTGCTCCCTTGTAGGTAACTAATTGCTTTTCTCTTGCTGCTTTTAAGGTTCTCTCTTTGTCTTTAACCTTTGGCATTTTAATTAGGATGTGTCTTGCTGTGGGTCTCTTTGGGTTCCTCTTGTTTGGGACCCTCTGTGCTTCCTGGACTTGTAGGTCTATTTCTTTCCCCAGGTAGGGGAAGTTTTCTGTCATTATTTTTTCAAATAGGTTTTCAATTCCTTGGTCTCTTTCCTCTCCTCTGGCACCCCAATAATACAAATGTTGGGCCTCTTGAAGTTGCCCCAGAGGCTCCTTATACTATTTTCATATTTCTGGATTCATTTTTCTTTTTGCTCTTCTGGTTGGGTGTTTTTTGTTTCCTTGTGTTCCAAATTGCTGATTTGATTCTCAGCATCCTCTACTCTACTGTTGACTCCCTGCAAATTATTCTTCATTTCAGTTCATGTAGCCTTCATTTCAAATTGTGCTTTATTATGTTATCGATTTTCTCAGTTATTTCCCTAATAGTCTGCTTAAACATCCTTATAAACAAAATCCTGAACTCTGTATCTGTTAGCTTGCTTAGATCTATTTCATTTAGTTCCTCTTCTAGAGATTTCTTCTGTTCTTTCCTTTGTGACATGTTTCTTTGCCTCCATATTTTGGCTGCTTCCAGGTGTTTGTTTCTATGTATTAGGTAGAGCTGCTATGTCTCCTGGAATTTGTAGAGTGGCTTTGAAAGTGTAGTAGGTTTCCTGTAGGGTGCAGTGATTCAGCCTCCCCAGTCACCTGAACTGGGCCTTCTAGGTGGTCCCCTGTGTGGGCTGTGTGCACTGTCCTGTTATAGTTGAGCCTTGGTTGCTGTTGGCCTCACTGGGAGGAATTGACCCCTCGGCCAATCGGCTGTGAGGACCAGCTGCAACTACAGCCAGAGAGCTGCTGTGCTGGAGACACCCGTATGGAGCAGGATTTACTTTAGTGGGGCTTTGGTGTTCACCAAATGTGCCCCTTGAGTGTGTCACTCGTGGATGTGATAGGGTTGTAATCCAGCGTGGTCGAGTCTGACCACCAGGTGCACTGTCTCTGGGGCCTCCTGGGAGGTGCAAAGTCAGCCTGTGCCAGTGCCTTGCCCAGGGCCCCCCAGCATGAGCTGCACAGCAAACCGTAGTTGGCTGCTACTTGTGCTGGGCTTGGAGGTGCCCAGGAGAGGCCAAGCTCTGAGCCAATGCAGCTGCCGCTAGGGCCAGGCCTGGGGCCACTTATCAAGCCATATGGGGCAAGACGCTGCTTGTTTGAGAGATTTTAGGAAAGTCCTAAGCATGAGGCTCGAGAGGCCACTTGCACAGAAAAGCCTCTGGAAAGGGCTTGGATGAGCTGCAGGTGGGGCGGGGCGGGGCCTCCGGGAGTCACGGGGCGGGGCCAAAGGCGTGAGTCAGGTGTTGGCGATTCAAACATGGCGCCTGCCTGCCGGCTGTGTGCAGGGAGGTCTCGCCACAGGAGCCATGGCCTCCGCCAGCCCTGCTGCCTGGGAGGAAGCCGCCCTCCGCCTCTCGCCCAGATTCCTGGCAGGTCAGTTCCCCCCCCGAGTGTCCCGGGTCCTTTCAGGCTGCTGCCTGGTGCTGGGCTCAGAGGGAGCGTCCGAGCGAGTCCGCGCCGGGCCCTTTAGAGGAGCTGCTGGGCCTCCCGCAGCCTCCGCGACCCTCAGGGACAGTCACCGCTGGTTTCACAGCCCGGAGCTGTGGGGATGTCTCTTCCCGGCCCTGGAGCCCTGGTCTGGGGCCTGCTGTGGGGCTGGGACGCTCACTCCTCTGGGAAACGCCCACCGCCGACATGTCCCTCCCGAGTTTAACCCGCGGCACCGGATGTGGGCCCGAGGCCGCGTCTCTGCGATCCAGCCCTGATCCGCCCGCGTCTCCGCCCCTCCTACCGCTCTGGGTGCTTCTTCAGGTCCCTGGTTGTGGGGCTTCTGTTTAGCCGGATCTCAGGAGGCTCTGAGTGAGGGTGGTTCTGGATTTTAGTTGTAATTCTGATGTGGTTGCGGGAGGCGGCGGGCGCAGCTGCTACCTCCGCCGCCAGCTTGTTTCTCCAAGAGAAAAAGATTCTTATTTGCCGATTCTGCCACCTGTCTGCTCCTACCCGTCTCTGACCCCCCAAACTGGGACTAACGTCTTACAAACGTGAGGCTATTTCAACTAATGAGAATTCCTGCTCAGAATTTCTTCAGTCTTACTGTATAGCTGCCATGCATGTGATGTCGTCTCTGTAGAAGGATAAGCCCTCCCTGGCAGGTGTGGCTCAGTCGCTTGCAGCATCTTCCCGTGCACCAAAAGGTGGTGGGTTTGAGTCCTGGTCAGGGCGCATACCCAGGATGGGAGTTCTGTCCCTGGTTGGGGAGCATGTGGGAGGCAACTGATTGATGTTTCTCTCTCATGTTGATGTTTCTCCCTTTCTCTCTCCCTCTCTCTCTTCCTCTCTCTAAAATCAATAATAGTAATAATCAGGCCGAGGGGTTCTTCGGAATCTCTCAATCAAAACGTGTGTTTAGGAGAGGAAAATGTTATTTCAAACCAAAACTGATTGGAAATGTCTTTCCTGCTAAGAGAAAAAGGGAGGGTGGGAGAATCCATGGGGGCCCTATAATTCTTAGCATCGGGAAAGGAAATCCCAGCATTGAGGCCATCTTGCTTTGTTCTTGCCAATCCTTCTATAAATGATTATAATAATTACTAAGTCATTAATAGGTATCAGGTACTGGATAGGAAGCACTGTGTTTTGTTTTCATATTACTTTATTGCAGAAGTAACATTAAAATTACAAACTGCATTGTTTAGTATTGGTTGGGTTCTGTAAGAAGATGCTAAAGGAGTTGCTAAGACGCGTATAGGGACCAACACCCGTGGAAGGGAGGAGATGAGCGCAATTCAGTAGAGAGTGTTGAGCTGCAATGCAGTCCCCACAGATCCTCGACCAACCTCAAGGGGAGCTCTGGGACAAGTACTGGCTATCAGGGTGCCCTGCATTGGGTTAAAATTGTGGGCTTTTATACCCTAATCTTTCTCATTCACCGAATGTGGGCTGCTTCTAGAAGAGTGTTACTTTGGGCAATGTGGCTCCTTGCCACTAAGGCAGACATTGAAGGAACTGACGAAGGTCCGTGCTGACTGCACCCTCTGCAGCTGGACGGCAATTCCTGCCTTTGTAGGGGATGTGGACATACATTTGGATCTAGTTTGCTAATATGTTTTTGAAGATTTTTCCATGGGTTCAAGAGAGATATGTCTTCAGTTCTCAGCCCACCCACCTCCCCTTTCCTGAAATGTCTGACTTTGTTATCAGGAAAATCCTGGCTTCATAAAATGAATTGGGAAGTCTTTCCTCCTCTCTGTCTTATTACAAAGATTATGTAAAATTGGTGTCAATGCTTCTTTAAATGTTTGATAAAATTCTTAAGTGAAACCCTCTGGTTCTGGAGGTTTCTTATTTGGGAGATATTAACTTACAAATTCAATTTCTTTAATGGTTATGAACCTATTCAGATTGTCATTTTAATATTAGTGGAATTTTTGTAGTTTGTGAGGTTTGAGCAATTGATCCATTTCTTCTAATTGTCAAATTGATGAGCATAAAGTTGTTCATAATATTCCCCTATTATCTTTTTAATGCTGCCAGATATGTAGTTATATTCCCTAATTCATTCCTGATATTGGTGATTTGTGCCTTAGCTCTCTTGCTTTCTCTTTTTAAAAATTATTTTATTCCTACTAAAGGTTTATTAGTTTTACTATTTTTTTCTGAAGAACCAGCTTTTATTCATGGGTTTTCTTTATTGTTTTTTGTTCTGTTTTCAATTCCTTTGATTTCTGTTCTTACCTTCACAATACCCTTTATTCTTTTCACTTTGGACTTATTTTGTTTTTGATTTTTTCCTAATTTTTTGAGATAGAAACTCAGATGATTGACTTAAGGCTTTTTTCACTTCTACTGTAAGCATTTGGTGCTATAAATGTCCCTATCTGACCTGTGTCATCTGTGCCCCATAAAGTAGGATATGACATGATGTATTTTGTTTTTGTTTAGTTACATATATTTTTAAAAAAAACTTTGACTCATGGATTATTTAGAAGTGTGTAGTTTATTTTTCAAGTTTTTAGACATTTTCCTGTTGTCTTTCCATTGTTGATTTCTAGTTTGATTACATTACAGTGAAAAAGAGAACCAAAACACTCTACATAAGTTTAATTCTTTTATCTTAGTGAGTGTTCTATGTGCATTTGAAGAAAATGTGTATTGTTGGGTGGAGTGTTCTATTGATTCTATTGGTTCATTGTATTGTTTAAATATTTTATATCCTTGCTGAATTTCTTCCTAGAAATTCCATTAGTTGCTAAGAGGGGATACTAGGCAATTTTTCCACTAAAACAATGCATACTTAGACATACATGCAATTGTTTACACACAGTTTAAAGGAGTTTCTAGACTTTCCATTATACTTGTAGGGACAGTAGTCTCTAATTAAAATCTCTCATCTTGATAGAGGTTTTCATTCTCATTCATGCCATGAATAAAAGAGTTTGTATGATGGTCTTAAAATAGGGCAATAACTAAGAGGTCTTCATTACAGAGAGCTGGTTGACAGTTGCATGTTATATTTCACAGTTTTGCCCATGCTTGGGCATGGCTGCTTTAATATTAAAAACAGGAGAAGTGTCTCCTTGAATTGTAATTAGGTGTTGTGATCATTGTAAACAGCCCTCTGAACATAGGTATGCCACAGATGATGTTCCAGTGTCAGTCATCTATCGTACTATAGCAGGTGCAAAGTATATGTTCAGGGTCTTGGTATGTATTGACTGCATTAAAATTAATAAATGTCAGGTAGAACAATTGATCATGTGGTGAGGAGATAAAGATGAGGCCTATATCGGTTAGCTACTGCTGTGTTAAAAACCACCTCAAAGCTAAGGGGCTTAAAACAATAAATACTTATTATTGCATAGGGTCTTTGGTTCAGCTGGATGATTTTCTTTTTGTCTCAGCTGAACTAATTTGTGTCTAAGTTTCATGTTGGGTTGGCAGCTCTGCTGATATTGGCTGGACCCTCTCACATATTCGAGGAATTTGTTGGCCATTGTCTGGTCATTGATACTGTCCTAAGCTGGGACAACACGGATTTCTTCAGCATGGTCTCTCATCTTCCCATGAGCTATAACCCAGGCTTATTGTGCTGATAGTGGTGGAGGTTCTGAGGTTGAGTCTAAATATGCGAAGTGCCTGGAGAGCCAGGCTTAGAACTGACACACTCTCTTCCACTGTGAACTGTTGGGTAAAGCAAATCACACGGCCAGTCCAGATGAAAGGAGCAAGGAAATAGACTCCTCCTCTTGATGGGAGATGCTGCCAAGTCACATTGCCATGTGAGAGGATGCAGCATGGCCATTAATTGGGTCATTAATGCAATCCATCTCCTACAAGGCCTTTTGGCCGTCACTCTTGACCAGATTCCTTAAACTACAATATCTACAGAATAATTTCGTTTTCAGTGACTTAACCTTGCTTTAAAAAGCTTTCTGCTACTTAAAATAATGAGAACTTTTCGAGGTTTTGCTCTGTGTCTTATATAAATTGGGTGCTATTTTCTTCATAGTGGGTAATTTTTGTCATCATATGTTAATAGGAGTAAGTAAGACTGCCAAACAAAGAGGTTGGATAGGGAGAGAGGGTGAGAAGGAGAGATGGAGAGAGGAAAGGAAGGAGGGAGGGAGGGAGACAGAGAGATATTATATAAAGTCCAGACCTCATATGAGTTTCCAGGGCAGTCACAACAGTTGTTTATTCTGTTAGGTAGAACAGACCTTCGCTTGATATTTCAAGTTAATCCTGTCAAATGTAGTGGCTCTGTTGGAAGGCATTAAAATTATTGTTCAGCATGGATAGAATCTTTTATGTCTGTAAAGTGTATTACAGTCTCCTTTATTTTTATTTTTTTATGAGTAGTTAGGCATTTTTACTCTCACTTTATAGCAGTAGTTAAACTCTTTTTTTCCTGCTATCATCTCTTCAATATTATCATAGAGCCAAGATGGCCTTTGAGAGGCCATGAGATAAAGGAAATGGGGGGTGTTTCATTTAATCTCTGCAGAAGAGATGGCTCTGGAGACCTGTAATGTCCTGTGGAATCCCCATTTCAGTATTTTGTCACTGTGATAGGTAAGTCTTTCTTTATGTGCAAACCTAATTCCTGCCACTTCTTCTTGTACAGTCTTATAAGGGCATAGAAGGCAATGTGTCGGCCTCCTCCTGAAATCACCATTAACAAAATAGATATTGTCCTAAGGCTTTCACTGAAGAAGGGAAATTTTTTCTAAAGTTGTTGGGAGATTTCTAGCAATAGTTCCTTAATGCAAAATCAATCTGAAAGGCAGAGCAAAACAGTGTATATATGCCAGATCAATCAGGGTAAAAAACTAGTGTTCATTCATGTAGTTATTCAATCAATCAAATACTTCCCCTGTTCCATGAACTGTTCTAGGCCTTGAGTTGATAAATAGGATGCATTCCCTATCCTCAAGAGCTCGCATTCAAGTCTAGGAAAAACAGACTCATAAAGAGATAAATTACTAGATTCTGTCACAGGTTAACAGGTGACTACTATACATTCTGTCATCCAAGTTATTTTAAACTAAGCATTCTGAGAACAGATATTCTGACCTGTTCATATTTGCCATCTGCTGTGCAGAGATGTCTTGGGTCTTCTTTACACGGAGCTATTGTCTGCTCATTCAGCCAAAGACTGTTGCATTCTAATTCCTCTAGGACTTAATACTAGATTTTTGAGGTTTTTTCCCACAGTAAATTATAAAAATATTCACAATGTTGCAAAAAAAAAAAAATCTCATACTATTTTAAGAGCAATGGAAAAGCATACTTTTGAGAATGACCTGTCAAAAGTTTCAGAATTCATTAATCAGGTTTCCATGGGTAAAAGGAGATGGACAACTTGGTAATAACTTGGTTCAATTGGGCAGTTGGCAGGGGGGTGGGGTGGGGTGCTGTGCTTTATTTGGATAATTGAGGCTGGTATCGTTTCAGATGGAGATGTTTGAATAAATGACTCAGCTCTCCTGTGAGATTTTTGTGATGGGTGTCATGACCCCAGAAAGCCTGCCATCATGAAGGTACTTGAAATAATATAATAAATAAATGAACAGAGATTAGGTCAAATAATTAATCAGGTTCCCTAACTATGCCTAGGAAAACCCTGCACATAAAGTGTCACAAGAAATATGAAGGCGTCTGATCATTATCAAGTAGAGAGACTTGGTATTAGCATCTTTGTCAAACCAAAGGAAAGTTTGTATTTTTGGATGAATTCAAGTGGGGACAAGAAACCACTCAAACACAGATTAGATTCTCCATCACTTAGCAGAAAAATAAACTTTTTGGGAATGCTTCACAAAAATGTGTTCACTGATTATCTTGTCTCCACCAACCAGAAAAAAGATTGGAAATCCTTAGTAACTGGGACTAAAGTTTATGCCATGAAGACACTGATTTGGAAGTATCTCAGGCTCTATTTAACGTACAAGAGTAATAAGGTACATATAAAAAAAACAGTATCTGAGATTCACATGTTTGTATGATTTCTAAGTGTATTAGTCAGGATAGGCTAGGTTATGCTACTGTAACAACCACCTTTCAATCTCAAGGCTTTAGCACACACACAAATAATTTTTTTTTCTTTTTGGTCAGGGAAGAAAGCAGGTATCTTGGCTCTTCTGTTGAAATCTTTCCAGTATTCTATAGATAGTTTTCATGCAAAAATAAGAGTTAGCAGAACTGCAAAAATATGTTTTTGTTCTAGCTTCCACTTTGGCAATCTCAGCACTGGATATAGGAAGGTGCTCTTGGTTCTGCTCCAAAATAGAAGGCACATTTCTTTGGCAAGTTTTTCCATTTTCGTAGTTTAGCTGAATGAGGCAGGGAACTAGAAAACTGGTTCATTTATTGCATGTGATGGTAATTAAAGAGGATCTGGTAGCTTTTTTTGAAAGAAGTTAAAAATAAAATTATGAGAGGTGGAGATTCATACAAGCAGACCATGTTATTGTAGAATAATACCTTGCTTCAAGTAGTATTCATCAACTCAGAAATTGTCTGATTTTTTTTAGCACTTAGTAATATTTAGAAACCCTGAATATTTTAGCTGTACTGTAGTGACTAATTTGGCCTGGTGCAGTTAACATAAACTTTGATTTGTTTCATTTGAAACAACTGAAAATTGTTTTTATATCAAATTGAATATTTCTTCACTCTCAAAATCTTTGTGACTCTGTTGTAATAAGACAGCCTCAGCACTATTGACAATCTGGGCCACATAATTCTTTGTTGTGGTTGGGCTCTCTTGTGCATTGTGGAATGTTTAGGAGTAACCTAGACTTTACTCACTAAATGCGAGTAGTACCTTCCTCTGGCCCAGTTTTGACAACTAAAATTGTCTCCAAATACTGCCAAATTTCCCCTGGGTGCTCCCCACCAATCCTGGTTGAGAACCAGGGGTTGGTATCCAACTGAGTGAAAGGTAACAATATTTAACCAATTGAATTTTTATTTTTATGGGATTCTCATTGATAGAGAACAATCAGAATGTTTAATTATAGCTTTAATTATAACAGGCTAGTTCCTTTTAAAACACATTTGATTTCCCAATTTCATGTAGCAAATCATTCGCAGAGAATGCCATAGATTTTATAAATTGTCACAGTTGGCCAAGGACCTGAGAAGTCATCTATTATGACCCCCTTTTGACAGATGAGGAAACTGAGGATCAGGGAGGTGACTTGCCCAGGTTAGAGGCAGCCCATTGAGACTGACAGCACACAATAAATAGTGCTGTCTTCCTAATGCTTTTTGAAGGAGTGTTTAGACCTAATGATTTTTTCTGCTATGTAATTTTATGCTGATACAGTTTCTACAGAAACAGGGCCAGAGTGCCTTGGAATAATTTGACACCACTCTTTACGAGACTCAGGAAGAAAAGAAATAGTGGCAACCAAGGCAGTTTTCATCTAAGGTCTCTTCCTGCAGCTACTATATGTGGATCCAGGGGCTGTGGTCGTAGGGCTGCAGCTCGCCCCCACTGTGGTTTTGAATTCATTTGCCCCATGCAGGTTTTTCCAAGGGAGCAGGGATGTGTTGTGGATTATTAATGCTACTTTTTATGAAGTGTTTAGCAGACCTTATATTATGCATTTGATATGCACTTTTAATGCTGGGAGCTGGAATATTGTTATGTTCACTTGAGAAAAAATGGAGCACAAGACTCAACAGGGAGATGAAAACAGAAAGATGACCCTTCAGAAGAAATAGAGCTAACATCTTAGAGGTAAAGATATGTTTGGTACGTTCCCATTAACGATAATAACATAGAATTATGGAATTAAGAAATGGAGGGGACTCATGATAGCATTTGGATTAGGGAGGGCAAATATGTAGCACTCATATATCACTTCTCCTTCTCATGGTATGACAGATGTTATTAACGGTCATGGCACCCTCGATGGACACAGGTTCACTGTCCATCTCCAGACAGTACTCCACGAAGTCACTACTGATTGCTTATCATTGACAAGTCAATCTAGCTATGATTTAAACATACTTTTCACCTTACAGATAAACCATCTGGACATCATCTTTTTTTTTTTTAAGGCACTAACCCCAAATTATGCAACCAGTCATTTAAAGTATTAGAAACCAGTGTGTAATTTTTGACTTCCTGGCTGTTTGGCTGGGTTTTTATTTTGCTTTGTTTTTTTCCCTTTCTACCAAGCTGGGAGGTTGTACTGGAAGTTCTTCCATGAGAAAGCATATGATGGGGAATAAACATGTGCCAAGTATGGATCAGGGCAACAATCCCAAAGAGATGGATGGTTGCAGATCAGACTGACCTTGTTGGCCGCAGAGGATGGGGGATGGCCTTGCCCTAAGAAACCTGGTGGTCCAGGGTGACTCTGCAGCCACCTTGCTTTGCAGAACAATGCTAGTGAAGAGATAGTGTTTGCAAATCTATGGACTGCACTGGGAGTTAGACAAACAGGGTGGATTATTGAAGGATGGTCCAACCTCCTCTCTTGATAATGGAGTTCTTTGAAAGGAACAGATACTTCCTTGAGGTTCCATAAAGAAGGGAGCATAGAAAACGTATCCAGAAGAGGCCAAATAACCCAGACTCAGAACGAAGAGGAAGCAGAGAGTTCTAGTTCCCTGGCAACATCAGGGGCCTTGTGAGGAAGATTCGGGGTCTTTTCTCTTGCACCATGAAACTCCCTCAGGAAAGGTGCCCTTGGCATGGTTGCATCTATCTGTCCTGCCATTAATTGTTCCATTATTTCTCTCTTTTACAAAATGTTTCTTTGCCTCATTGCTCTTACTTATAGATTCTGTTCTTTATAAGACTAGTTTGCCATGATCTCCCATAGCTCTTACTCATTAATCCTCTCTCCACATTTCCTTTCATCTCCTTCCTCCACTGTTAAGTACCTCATGCTCTCAGAAGTTCCTGTTTTAGATTTTGAAGAGAGTCCAATTGGCCTAGCTATCCTATAGTTTAGAAGTTCTCCATGTGTGATGCCCCTTACCACCAGCATTAGCATCATCTGGGAACTTATTAGAAATGCAAATTTCTTGGGCCCTACCCCAGACCTCTGGGGTGGGGTACAGAAATCTGTTTTAACATGCTTTCAGGTGATTCTAATGCACATTTAAGTTTGAGAAACATAGTCTAACCCCAGGCCTATGGATTGGTTACTCTTGTGATCAAGTTCTCACCTCTGCTCTAGTGAGCCATGGAGGTGCCATTGGAGTTGGGTAGAGAAAAAAAGAGCTCAGACTTGTTTACCCAGGGCTGTCTCTTCCTTGGTGACTATGCATGGAGCAAGTACAAAGACTGACATTTCTCATATATCTTCTGTCTAAACCAGCACAGAATCTGGAATCAAAATTCCAAATCTCCATTTTAATTGTATCTCTATAACTTAGAAGTTTTCTGACCATAGTCAAGTCATTTTTCTCTTGTAGTCTCACTTGATTCATAGGCTAAAGATAGACAGCAATACTCATGTTTGGGAATCTGTAAGGATCAAATTATGATAATAACTAATAGTTAAATAGACTTTACAGTTTATAGCACATTTACTCATGTTTCTCAATTGGTCCCTTGGATGAATGTATGTAAATGTACTTGGAAGCTGCCATCTACTATAAAACTGGAGTTCTTATGGTTATTATATTCCCCAGGAATGCTTGAGGAGGAGAGATGTTTCCTGTGGTCAGACCAGCCCACACATGCAGTGACTATGAGCTTATGCCATGAATCTTGCACTGTGATCTGATTTTGTAAAGAGAACATGCTGAAGCCCTTGTTTCTAATGCTTGAGTAGCCCTTGAACCAAAGCAGTGTATACCCCCTTGCTATTTGAATTTACTTAGAATTCAGCTTTTCTTTTACAAAAAGTATATTAACCACATGCATTTTTCAGAGAATGCAATAGACCTCAAAGTCATAACTTTGGGAACTTATAAAAATGTTATTCATGGTATGATTTTAATCTCCATAAATGAGAATCTCCATACTCTGAATTCCCATGACATCTATACTTGACTCTTTCTCAAAGAGTGGTTCTTGGACCAATAGTATCAGTGTCATCTGGGAACTTGTTCAAAATGCAGGTCCTCAGGATCTACTACTCCAGACATACAGCATCAGACATTCTGGGGGTGGGGCCCCCCAAGCTGTGTCTTAGTAAGCCTTCCAGATGATTCTGATGATGCTAAAGTTTAAGCATCATGGTCACAGCTCTTCTTAGTTGTGCTGAGTATTTTTTGAGGGCAGAGGTTGTCTATTAATTCCTTCTGTTATCTGCCTCATAGTGCCTTGCACATAGAACATACTCAATAACTACTGACAGATATATGCAGTGGTGGGGTAAGATGTGAAGAATGACAAATTGGGAGCCACTAGACCTCAATCCAAGTCTTAGATCAGTTACTTAGCAATTACCACACAAGCTCGTGTACATGGACAGTTGTGACATCAATGGGTCAAAGTTAGAATATTTAAGTCTTTACTTCCAATGAGGCTTATTTTTGGAATTCTTGGTTATTGAATGGTCACCCCTCCAGTCCACTTGAACCCTGAAACCCAATCTTTTAACTTCACTCAAGCTCTTGAACCTGTGTTCCATTGTGAACAAATACCCCTGTATTTTCACACTTGCCATTGAATGATCTCTCTACCTCTTCACATCTAAATGGAAGCCCGGTTTTCCAGAAGGCTGCTGTTTCCCTTGCAGCATTCTTCTGTAGAAGCAGCCTCATCTTTCCTGGCTCTTCACTGCCCCCTTCATAACTTTTCGCACTTAGGTAAGCATTAAAGACTGCTTCTGAGCTCATCTTAGTATCCCCCTAGCTGCCATTCTCCAACCTACTCAAAGTCACCTGCTGTCAGCATTCCCTAACGTGAGAATTGCTTACAATCCACCACCTCTCCTCAGATCCTGACACCTGGGACCTGTCAGTGCCTTTCTTACTTTGTTTTCTGTTTTGTGAGTCTCAAACCTAGCAGAATCTTGATGATGGAGAAAGTGCTCAGTCATTTCTCTCTGGATGATTTTGAAGGGAAAGCACGTTATGAAGATAGTTGAGGGTCATACATGAGAAGAGTTTAAGGGCTCTCAAATTTGTCAGTGGTATAATCTAAATTCTAAAACAATTCCTTGGACTATTAATTTGGGGTTGAGTCATTTAGGTCTATCAGTACTGAGGATGCTTTCTGAGGTTTACATACTTACCCTTTCCACTCTTAAAGGAATTTTCCATATGGATTCTGAAACATAATTTTTTAATGTAAAACTCAGACATGGACATTATTTAAAAAGTTGAAAAGTATAAAATATCCTATGTAATTGGAATGTCTCCACAATTCCAATTATGATGTTGGCTGTTGTTTTTAGATACTTATTGTTTATCCATTATGATAGTTTACTATTTATAAAGTTTTTTTTCTTTTTAATCAGTTTTTTCTTATTACCAAATGTCCTTTGGCATCCTAGAAGATGATTATGTAATTGCTCTTTCTTGGTCTAATGATGTAATACATTTTGTTAATAGATTCTCTAATATTAAACCTCTGTTACATCTTTGGGATAAACTCTGGTTGGCCATAAAGGATAAAAAAATTATTAAAGTATTGACTTCATTTTACTATTGTTTTTTGCTCAGGGATTCATATCTTAATTTTAAGAAGGTTCCATTTTCAACTATACTCCCTTACAAAGAAAGATCTTTTTTTAACTTTTTAAATACTTTTAAAAATTTATCTTCATGATTTAAAATGCAAACAGTACAGGATATAAAATGAAAATTAAAACTTCTGCCATCTCAAACATGCTCTAACTTTACCTCCTACTATGAAAACAACTCTTCTAATGAAACTTTCTAGAAATGTTTATGCGCACAAAAGCATATTAAATTATATGTGTAAGTCTATTTAATACAAAGAAGGTTATTCATGTTATACATGTTATATGCTGTTATTTTTTTTTTAATTTGAGATGCTTTATTATGGAAATTCCTCTTGAACAGCAACAAAAGCCATTTCAATAATATGTTGTTACTTTTTAATAAATACATTTTGAAGATCTTTCAACATTGCCAAATACAGAGTAAGAGGTGCCTAGCATTTCATTGGATGATGTAGCATCATTTAACTAGTCTCTTATGGATGCCCATTTAGGTTGTCCAGATTTTCAATACTATAAGCAAAGCTGCAACACACATCTTCATACACCTGTATATTTTATGGACAAATATATATTTCATTTCAGTTGGGCCAAAGTTTGTGTGTTCATCTGAACACCAAAATCCATACAGTTGATAGGAAAGAGGTAAAAGATTAAATACTTAAAAGAGAAAGATATATAATAACTTGGGCAGTCATTGAACTTCTCATAGTCTCAGTTTTCTCATCCCTGTGCATTTTGCCAATTTTTAATATTATGATAGATATCCCCAAATTACTCTCCAAAGAAATTGCTCCAATTTGCATTAAGAAGTGATTTGTTCTTGACATGGGAAGTAAACCCATGTTTTACATTGTTGGGTAGTAGTCTTATTTAATTAAGGTTAGGAAACCTCAGATCCAGCTTCCACCAAGCACCCCAGCTGGCACCTGGAAGGGTCATCATGAAAGTCATCTTGGATCCTTTCCCTGTGAGCTCTCTCTACCTTTTCTCTCCAGGGTCGTAATGAAAAATTTAAAGAGCCTTTATTTCTACCCATCTTCTGAAAGAACTCTACCTCTGAGAGCTTTTAATTTCAAAATTCTCTACAGCCTTAAACACAGTTGAATCTCTTTAGCTTTTTAAAGGAAAAGGTATTTCCGGAAAACATTCAAGAAGAACTGGTAGCAGAAGGTCCCATTCAGTCCCCGAGCAGTTGTGCTTTTAATAAACTCGAAGGAAGTGCCCCCAAGTTGCCCTCAATTGCAGCCTCTTTTCTTGCTCCCCAGAGGACAGTGCCACTGAGCAGCCTTTATACTCTGCAAAGTCCTGCCTGTTTCCCTGTCTCTGTTAACAATTAGGATGCTTCTGTCCTCTCTCACTTCGCCCCACTGCGTCCTCACTGCTCTGTTGACATACTTTTTGTCTCCTCGTTTATCCAGCCCTTCCCTGTGGCTTTCTTTTATGAGCGAGGCACAGCTGGCCTCTTCCCTCCTGTTGGAATTCACCCAGGCCTGTACTGACTATTCTGCCATAGCTCCAGGAGACAGGGCCAGGTCATTATAAAAGTGAAAAAAGCTTCTATCCAATTTTTTTACCTTAAATTTCTGATATTTCCCCCCCCATTTTAGTCCTGCAGAGCCTCGTTTCAGCTGCTGTGTTTTGTTTATGTGTTTATGTGAGGTTGGTTGGTGAGATTTCTGAGGCTCCCCAAGAAGTGCAGTCATTACACCTCAGTAATGAACCTTTGGAGACGACTGTGTTGGGAGAGGCCACATTAAGTTCTGAGTCCTGCAGTCCTGCTTTGAATCTCTGTTCCTTCTCTCACCAACTTCTCATGTGACCTAACTTCATAGGAGCCTCAGTTTCCATATCACCACCACGGAAATAGGTATCATGTAATGCCTCATTAAAAGCATTACATGAAAAAAAAAATCATTGCTAAGAGCTGAATGGTGCCTGGTACATAGTCAGAGTTCAGGAAGTTCAAATAGTGCCAGTTACTATGATTGCTATTGTTATTTACAGGTGGCTTTTTGTCATAATTTTGGAGCCTCACAAAATGCACAGGGATGAGAAAACTGAGACTATGAGCTGTTCAATGACTGCCCAAGATATGATATGTCTTTCTGTTTTAAGTGTTTAATCTTTAATCTCTTTTCTATCAACATTATGGATTTTGGTGTTCAGATGAACATTAACAAACAAGCTTTAGTCTAACTGAGATGAAAATGACATTATATATTTTTGTGTGTCCGTGTGTTGTGCATTTCTTAGTACTCAAACTAACTCCTCAAAGGGGACAAAATCACCTTTAAAGTCCTATCTCACATTGAGATTCCCAGAAAGTAATTATAAACTGCCTCGGTAAATAACCTATGCATATTTGGCACAGAAATGCTCTTTCACTTTCTTCTGGCTTCTCTCTACCATGAGCTAGGTTACCATGCTTTTCTACTTCCCATGTATAGCACGCCTGTACCTTCTCCAGCGTAACACTGTTTCCTCCATCTGTGCCCTCACTGATTTCTCCTTTGTGAATGTCTTCAAAAACAATACTTCTGCCTCTCACACACTTAATTCAAACCCTAGGCCAGAATAAAAGGTTATAAATCTCAGTCTCTTACAACCTCAAACTGGGATTAGCTTGGTCTATTTTATGAAGGATATTTGCATGTGATTTACAGAGAACCTTTAAGAATTTTTTATGGCAAAGAATAATTAGGACTTCTTTTCTCCCTTTCTGTTTTGATGTTCCCCTATTATCATTTTAATTATGCCCCTTCCAGGTCTGGTTCCTCTCAGAAGTTCATAGCAGAATGGATTTCCAGAGATGCCTTGAGCCACATAAGTGTGTACTTAAGATCTAGCGAGTGTGTGTTGGGATCTTGCCCTGTGCCTCATGAATTTTATACCTACAATTTCCTTTACCACCACAAAATAGACATTTTTTTTTAATGCTCCATCCCCACCCCCTTTTATAGATGAGGAGACTATGGGAGAGCAATGTTTGGGGAGATGAGAGTGGGGTAGTTATATGACTTTATTCAACACTCAAACCTCAGCATGGTGAACTAGAGGGGAGCTTTGGTCTTCTAAGTCATGTAGGATGCCCACCAATTTCAGAGCCCGGCTCAGGGGCATGCTGTTGTCCATTCCTCTTGACTGTAATCCTCAAAAAGAGGCTTGCTTGCTTGCTTTCTTGCTTTTCTTGCAAATTGTTGACTTCACAAAATTGGCCATCCAGTGATTATTTTAATGCTTTTTGCTGTACAGTTTTCAAGCTTTCCATCCTTATTATTTCTTTAAATGCCTAATCACCACTCCTGGGACCAGCTTGCTTCCTGCTAATGATGTGTACTTGCTGAGGCTGTATTTTGTGTTTTTACGATTATTATAAGTTCCCATCATCTCATTTCCCACCTCAGACTGGCAGGTAAACAGGCAGGGAGGGCATGGTTCTTCAGCTGCTGGAACACCCTAAGAGAAAATGGGGATGAAAACCCAAATCTGGAAGAACTAAGGCATTATAGGAAATTAATATTTTATAGAAGGGAGGGAAAAAACAGAAAAGATAAGAAGGAATGAGAGATAAGAGCAATTCTAAAAGCTTGTTGTCAGTGAACAGGAAGCTGGAATCTCAGTGGGAATAAGGAGAGGTAGGAAATCTGGAAAAAAGGAACGTCCTTTGGAGGTCATGTTCAAGGGGCTTGCTGAGCAAAAACTGAGCCTTTGGGTATATGGGGGGGGGGGCAGGTTCCTAGGGTTGCTGTCCAGTTTGAATTGTAAGTCAGGAGACTGCATTGAAAGCAGAGTCTAGTTACCTGGGGCTAGAAACATGACAATACTTAAATAAAGAGTTCAAGGCCCAAGTTAGGGTTTTCAATGGGGCTCTAGTGACAGAAAGGAAACTGGGAATCAGAGCCTGAACAGAAGGTACTTAGTTAAGCTTATTGGAATTAAATGGTGAATATTAGAGAGTGAGGCTGCTGCCTGATGCTCACACAGGTGCCTGGGAACCAGTCCACAGTGGGCACACTGAGTGTTAAGTTTCCATTCCATCTCTGCACGAATGAGGGTGTAACCTGGCAGGATGTGAGAAGCTTCTTTTCATTAGCAAGTGTAAATAATCTGTGTGACGCCTTCACACCAATTCTAAAACTGAGTCATTAGTACCAGAATAAAGGTAAGGGGGGGCGCTATGGGACCACCAGGGATACTACTACCTAAGCCTGGTGGAACCTTGATTGTTGGGGAGGATTTTGTTTGGCTCTGAGTGGAGGTTACAGGTGGAAGGGGCAGCATAGGGCAGAGCATAGTAGTATGTGTGGGTATTGATGAGGAAAACCAGGTTTCGTAATAAACAGAATTTTGTGTCACTTATTCTAGAAGTTAAAAATCTCCAAGACCACCCGGCCTTCATAGCTCAGTGGTTGAGCATCAACCTATGATCCAGGAGATCGAGGTTCGATTCCCGGTCAGGGCATATGCCCGGGGTTTCTGGCTCGATCCCCAACAGGGGATGTGAAGGAGGCAGCCGATCAATGACTCTCTCATCATTGGTATTTCTATCTCTCTCCCTCTCCCTTCCTCTCTCTGAAATCAATAAAGACATATTTTTTAAAACAGTCTCTAAGACCAATGAATCTTTAATATAGTTCTTCAGTCATTTAGCAATAAAATAGCACAACTTTTTTCAAATATATGTTATCAGCATCCCTCTCAATTAGCTTTCTTGGGTTTGCTAACTCGTGTTCATGTCATAAGGTCTACATTGGGAATTATAGGGAGTTAAAGAAAAGCCCCCCCACAGGAGCTGGGTTGTGGAATCCAGCTTCGAGGAGTCAGTGGAGGTTTCCCAGGAAAGTGACACCTAAGGTACATCCAAAAGGTGAACAAGAGGTAGCCAGATGAGGTGGGTAAATAAGGGAGAGTTTTCCAATAGAGAGTGAAGTAGATATTAAACACGGCCTCAATTTTTTATCTCTCTGGATTAATCAGGCCCATTGCAATGTAACTCTGCAGTGTCCCCATCCCCCAACTCTGGGCTCAACCATGTGACTTGCTTTGGCTAATGAGATTTTACTAGATGTGATGCAAGTAGAGGCTTTATTGAGCAATTTTTTATTTCTGCTCACCCTCTACTTGCATGCTTCCATCATCATGAGAGCATGCCCAGTGAGGATGCCAGAGGATGAGAGAGATGGAGCTGAGTGTAGTTGCTGTAGTGGTCCAGCTGAGGCCATCCTAGCTGAGCCATAGCTAGCCAATCCTTAGACGTGTGACTGAGTCCAGTCTAGATCAGCAGAGCCACCTACCTTAGTGCAAGAGCAGTGAACACATATCGTTACATGCCATCATGATTTGTTATGCAGCCTTATTGAGGCAATAGATAACTGAGAGAAAAAGACAGTGAAAAAATAGGGTACTAAAATCACTGAAAGGAGCTTAAACAGTCACCATTCTCATTGCTTATCTTAATGTATTGTCTCTGGACTTCTGTGAAACAGTTTAGAAACAGTTCCCCTTGTATGATCAATACCAATAGAATGAGGACTGAAGAGTCTTGAGGCAAATTCTGATGTGGGTTCTATTGACCTTAGTCAAGGAAATTGAAGCCAGCTTAGCAGAGTCTTACACCTACAGAGCTGGAGTTAGTGATGGAGGAAGAGTTCGATGGATTACTTATTTAGTATCCCCGAGTAAAGATTTATAAACAATCCATAGTCCTCTCTTTTGTTGTTTCTCCCAAATTGGAATACAACTTGATATTGCTGGGACTGTCAGATATGCCATTTAAACATAGGATCTATCAAATGACTAAAGATCATGAAAAACAAGGCAGTTAATAACCTGCTCCTGTGTTAACACTTTCTCTAATGACCTAAACATTGAACCTAGTACTCTATCTAGCCCAGCAGTTCTCAGACTCCTGTGTGCATCAGAAACACTTGAAGGGCTTGTTAAAATAACATTGCCGGCCCCCTGCCCCCAAAGTGTGACTCAGGTGACCTGGGGAAGGCCCAAGAATTTTTGTTACTAACTAGCAGGTTCCTGGGCGATGCTGATTGTGCTGGCTGGAGACTGCACTTTGAGCACCACTGTTTCCATGACAATGATGGTTAATTTTATGAGTCAACTTGGCTAGACTCTGGTGCTCAATTGTTTGGTCATACACTGGTCTAGATGTTGCTGTGATTAACAATTAAATCAGTAGACTTTGGATAAAGCAGATGACCCCCGCCTCCATGATGTGGGTGGGCTTTATACAGTCTTTAGAGGCCCCAAGAGCAAAGACTAAGGTTTCCAGAAGGAATTTTGCCTCAAGACTGTAAACTAGAAATCCTGATTGAGTTTCTGGCTGTTAGCCTGAAATTTGGACTTAAGGATGCAACATCAACTCTTATGTGATTTTCCAGCATACAAATTTCAGACTAGTCAGTCCACACCATCATATGCATCAATTCTTTAAAATGTTTCCCTCTCTCCTTCTCCCTCTTTCCCTCTCCCCCCTCCCTCTTTTTCTGTGGGCTGCACTATGGTTGCATTATAAACTATTTACCACAGATTATGTCCTAGACTGCTTAGCATTATTTAACCTTATCTGCATTATAAAATTGTTCATAAGTCCTGGCTTATAGTTAGCATTTAATAAGTACTTTGAACAAATAAATAAGTGAAATAATGGCTTCTGTTCTTAATGAAATTTATTAATGCATGAAAGGGCTATAAAAATGAGGAACTACCAATTAGCCCTAAGAAATTGTATAAATGCATGCATATATTTTTACTTTACCAGGCTCACAAAAAACCTATGAGGACAGTAGCTGCCAGATAAATCAACAAGCTGGTGTAGTGATAACTGGAGCATAGACTCACTTATCCACTCAACAAGCATTTATTGAGTGCCTACTGTGTTTCTGACTCTGTGTCAAACGGAGTATTTACTACTTGTCACTCATTATGGCACTTTTCTTCAACTTCCTTAAGAAATTTTTATAAGCACTATTAGGACAATATATTTTCACACATCTAGAAAATTAGTCATAGTTTTCTTACATTTTGGAAATTAAAAGAAAATTAAGCAAATGGAACTAGAATTAGAAAGAATGAGCAATTCATTAGGCGATAAGAATATTAACTAGAAATTGGGAATCTCTTTCCTATTTGAACATGCACTTGAGCCTAATTGGCGAAGTTTTGAATACGGGATGATGAGTTGTTAATACAAATAACACACCTTTTATGTACTTAATAAAATCCAAGAGTCTGAGATGCATTTATGTCGCAGACAATTTATCTGCAGGAGTCAGTGAGCTGAGTAACAGAAAGAGATAATAGGAAATCGGCGCCTGAGAAACTTATAAAGTAAATGAACGTGCGCCTTACTTTATTAATTTATAACAATAACGTGGCGGAGAAATCAATGAGGAGTGCTTTGAGAGAAATGGATGGGGGGAAGAGTTCCTCCTTTTGGCAGTTTGTTGAAATTATTTCCTCTGCAAAGGAAATGGTGGCCCCAGGTGAAGAAATGTCTTGCTCTTGGGACAAAAAGAAGCATGTACTTAGCAGAATCTGGGGGTGCTTTGCTTTATCCTGTGGGTCTTATGATTTTAGAGAGCTCCCTTGGCTTCCAAATGCTGGTATTTGCATCTCTTTGCCTGAAGACTCTTTTCCAAAGCCTCCACTTTAGCAAGCTTGCAGTACCTGGAAAATAACTATTTCCTGCTCCTCAGGAGCCTTCAACCAATGACTGATAGGTGTGTAAATACCCCAACTTTCCTCAATCCTTGGGTGCTATAACTCCTAGGTATTATTTTACAGTTTCCCCAGAGTTTCCACTCAGGATTAAGCTCCATTTATTTGTGTGGTTTTTTTAAACATCGATTTTTTTTAGAGAGTGAGGGAGGAGGAGGGATAGGGGGATAGAAACATCGATCGGCTGCCTGTCCTGGGGATCAAGCCCGCAACCCAGGCATGTGCCCTGACCAGGAATCAAACCGAGGACCTCTTGGTTCATGGGCCGACGCTCAACCACTGAGCCACACATGACAGGCAGGATGAAGCTCCATTTAGCTATAAGGGAAACTGGCTTGATGGGCTGCCTTCTATTCCCCACTTTCTTAGCAATACTTCCTGCATCTCCCATGTACATGCTGGCACTTAAATCCCTGCTTGGGGTGGCTTCTAGGAAAACCCAAACTAATAGAGAAACAAAGAACCTTGGCTTTTTGTGAGCCTGGGCAAGGGGCCTGATTTTTCAGGCTCCCTAGTCCTGATTAGCAAGTACTGGTTAGAAAATTCCAGGTTTTCAGGGTTTAAGGAGCTGGTTTGGGGTAGAATTTTTCTGACAGAAGAACATTCCAGACAGATGGGGGGTATTTTAAGGCCATTTAGCTGAACTCTTCCTTCCTGACCTCTCTCCCCATTAGTGTGTCCTGTGGCTTCATCGACACACAGTTGCAGACGGCCGGTTACTGATAATCAGACTGAGCTTTATTTATTTTTCATTGCCTGTCTCCATTGGAGACAGCAAACATGTATCTCACTAACATTAAGAAAAGCATTTTGCTTCTCTTATTCCTTGCATTGCCAACTTAATTAGCAGTTTGTGCAAGCTACTTACTGCCCATTGGAGATGCTCTGTCCATTCCACTTAGGGAGAGAATGTCCCCTTTCGAGAGTTTGTGTATGTCTCTGTGGAGGGAAGTTGTGTGATGTGGACTTTTCTCCCAGACATTATCTTCCACTCTAACTACTGTAAATAGTCCCCTCACTCATCTCTTGCTGCTGCTTTTAAAACCACAAGGATCTATCTTCCAACTGGCAGCCAGGATGGTCCATTCAGATGGAAATTCTGTTTATGACCTTTCCCCATAAAACCTTCCAATGTCTTCTCATGCACTTTCTATAGGAGCCAAGCTCTTCCCCCATATTACAGGGTCCCACACCCTCATGCCCTTCGGCTCTTTGCTCATATGTCACCTCAAACAGGTCTCTCCCCACCACCTTATTTGAACTTGCAAGTTTACCTTTAGTGCTCCTATCTCCCTCCCGGGCTTTGTTATTTTTATGGTACTTACCACTATGTGATTTACTGCATGTCTGTCTGTCTGTCGCTTATCTTCCTTCGCTAGGCCAGTGCTTCTCTCACTTAAAACTCATGTGAAATTATCCATCTTATTGTGTGTATCAGTGGTACATTCCTTTTCATTGTTGTGTAGTATTCCATTGTATGTTTATCCATTCACCACTGGAAGGTCTTCCAGATTGTTTCTAGTTTGGGGCAATTATCAGTAAAGCCGCTATAAATATTTCTGTACAGGTTGTTATGTGGATATAAGTTTTCGTTCCTCTTGAGGAAATACCTAGGAGTGGGATGACTCCTATGGTATAGTACATGTTTAACTTTATAAGAAACTGTCAAACTGTTTTCCAAAGTGGTTGTACCATTTCTCGCGATCGCCAGCGTGTATGAGAGTTCTAGTTTTCCTAAATCTTTGCCAGCACTTGCTATTTTAGGTTTAAAAGCATGGGAGCCACTTTAAAAGAGCACCTGAGACTAATTATTCTATTTAATCAGAATTTCCAGGGGACCCAAGTGCAAGTTTTTGTGTTTTTTTAAAATAAGATTTATAATCTTAGTATTAATGGAGCTTATTTTTGTAGAACAGTTTTAGATTTAACAGAAAAGTTGTCAAAATACAGGCAGTTCCCACGTATCCCTTCTCTCCCTATTATTAATCTCTTAGATGAGTGTGGTACATTAGTTAAAGTTAGTGAACCAATATTGATACGCTATTAACTAGGGTTCATAGTTTATATTAGGGTCCACTCTCTGTGTTGTATAGTTCTGTGGGTTTTGACAAATCCAAATGTTACGTATCTACTATCACAGTGTCTGCACAGAATAGTTTCACCTCCCTAAAAATTCCCTGCGCTCCACCTATGTATCCCTCTCCTCAGCTCTCCCTGAATCCCTGGCAACCACTGATCTTTTTACTGTCTCTGTAGTTTTGCCTTTTCCTGGATGTCATATAATTAGAATTTTACAGTCTGTAGCCTTTCAACCTGGCTCTTTTCACTTATTAATGTGTATTTAAATTTCCTCGGGTCTTTTTAAAAAGCTTCTCAGGAAATGACAATGTGCAGCCAGTTTGAGAAGCACCAAATTAGGATATAATTTCCTGGAGGATATTTCTTTTCTTTGACTATATTTTGTTGATTTATATGCCCCAGAGCCTAGAACCCTGCCTGGCATAGAACAGGTTTTCACTAAATATCGAATGAGTTAATGAATGAATGAATGAAGAAGGCCAAACTCCGTTCACAGGGACCTGAGGATCCCTCCCCATAATCCTCTCATGAGCTCTAAGAGCGGCTTCACACCAAAGGGTCCACTCGGTTGATCAGTATGATTGGACTGGAGTTTGCCACTTAACTATTTTTTGCTGTACCTGTACTTTATTATGCCTGAAAATACAACATACCTTGAATTCCTCCTGTAATTCCTTTATCACGATCATTTCGAAACTGACTCTTCCATTGTGTCTCTCAAATCCTTCCAGACTTTCTATACCAAATTCAAATTTGATTTCTTACAAAAGACTTCCCCAGGCATCCCAAACCCTCCTGTAGACTCTTAAAGTAATTATTGCTTGTAGATTCATTGGACATTATGAAGTTCCATCTGTTCATTCTATTCCATCGCGCTCCTGAGATCCTAATTACACTCGATTGTGTTATTTTCCTGTGCTCCTGCTCCACCCCCCAGCCAGACTCTAAGGCCAGAGATAATATTGTTATTTACTTTATTCACTTTATTCCCCCTGCTACCTAGCATTATACCAAGCTTGATAAATATATATTTTTTCTAGTTCAGGAAATGAGCTATGAGGACTGAGAACGATGTACTGGGAACAGTGTGGGTCCAGGCAATCAGAGACTGGGAAACCTCTCTAAGCCTCCATCTCCTCATTGGTATAATTAACCTTTATACTAAAGTTTCCAGTTCCTCCTCTCTTGTACCATTCTGCGTTTTGATCATCATGGCCACAATACGATAATGAGACAGATGACATACTTGGCCCAAATAGATAAAGCTTCCGTTGGGATTGAACAGCGGTCTTTGAAAACAACAAAGGGGCAGGAATAAAGCTGTTAGCTTCCGATCAGTTCTGACTTTCATGGAAAATTCTTGTGAGTTATTTTCCCCTCTCCCGGTCCCTGCCCTTCGCCTGGGATACCTTTTCCCTTCTACACTTTCCCAGTACTCAAAGGTAAACAAACTCAAGTTCTACCTCAGAGAACCTCCCCTGGTTTGTAACAATTTTAGTTGCTTTTCCCTTCCTAGAGCTATGGTTTGGTGTCTGACATTAATTTGGGGGAATTCTTAGTCATTATTGTTTCAAATAGTTCTTCTGTTCCTTTGTTTCTTCTTCTGATATGTCCATGATGTGTCTGTTACACCTTTTGTAGTTGTCCACAGTCCCTGGAATTCTGGTCTCTTTCTTCCAGCCTTTGTTCTCTTTGCTTTTCAGTTGTGGAGGTTTCTCTTGATATGTCCTCTAGCTCAGTGATGCTTTCCTCAGCCAAGCAGCCTGCTGATAAGCCTATCAAAGACATTCTTCATTTCTGTTAATGGTTGGCTTGTCTTATCTCTAGCATTTCTTTTTGGTTCTTTCTTAGGTTTCTGTCTCTCTGATTACATTTCCCATCTGTTCTTACATGTTGTCTACTGTATCCATTAGAGTCCTCGGCATATTCATCACAGGCGTATCCTTAATTTCAGTCATTGTATTTTTTTAAAGTCTAGAATCTCCACTTAATTTTTCATAGATTCAAGTTCTCTAGTGAAATTTTTATCTTGACTCTCTCTTCCTGAACATATTATTCACAGTTATCTTAAAGTCTGCATCTGGTAGCTCAAATATCTGGATCACCCTTAGGTCTGTTCTGTTCATTGCATTTTTCTCTTCTGTCCCTTTATAAGCCTAGTAATTCTGAACCGAATGCCAGACACTGTGTTAATAAATGTTAGAGTCTATAGATGCTGTTATCTTTCTCCAGAAAGGATTTTGTTTAGTTTCTGGCTAAAGGATTAGAGCTGAGCTAAGGCTGCATTTCAGTCCCTATAAAATCTGGTCCATTTCTGCTTCATTTTAACTAACTATGGAGTATAAACTTACAGAGAATCTTCACCTAGCTTGGCACTAAAATTCTGACTTCATCCCCTCACCAGGATGCATTGCCGCCAGGTCTGCTTAGCCTCTCAGTTTCTTAGCAGCTGCTTTCTGCTCCATTTCTTCAAATTTGGCAACATGTCATACACATTGATAGGTGATTAGATTGCTACAGGTGATATGGAAAATCATGCTCAGCTCAATAATTATTTGTAGCTGGTCAGTAGCATCATGGCCCTTCAGGTTCCATATGCCCTGACTGCTCTGCAATGCCTATCTGATGGCTGCAAATAGATGTTTTTAGTCTGTGTTTTGTTTCCCTTTGTTTTTCCACTTTATCTTTTTTTGTAGTTGTTTTCAGCAGGAAAATTGGTCTGACAGCAGCTGATCCATTAGATCCAAGAGCGCAGGTTATAGAGGCCAGATCTAGAAGTGGCATAGATCATATCCCTTCACCTTCCATTGGCCAGAGAAGATCTCATGGCTCCGCCTCGGTATAAGCTGGGCTGTGAAATATAGTCTTCCTGTGAGCCCAGGAGGAAAATAAAACAGTTTAGTGAAAATATAGCATTTTTTTTTTCTGCCACAGGCAATGACTAGTGGATTTATTATATACTTTGAAGGTTTCAACGTGATCTCTATTCACTTTAAGCCCAATTTTAAGCTAATGCTTAAAAGATAAGGAAAGGGACCGTAGAACAATCTGTGTATCATTTTTAAAATACTCAATATTTCTTAAGTCCCATTTTTGTTCTAGGTATTATGCTAAGCACATTCACATCTGTCCTGTTCTCAAATCCTCCTCATATGCATCCTGCGAAGTAAGTATTATTATTTTTCCACACTTTTCCAAATAGTAAGTGTGAGCCTGAGGTTGTTATTTAGTTGTACTTTGTGATGTAGACTAAAGACTGATTAATTTATTCCATAAGATGGTTTTTAACAAATTGTTGTAAGTTGCTCTTATAGCATCTAGATGAAAGGTAATATAATAATTAAAACCAAGAGCTCTGGAACTGGGCTGCTGGGTTTCAATCCTGTCTATACGTTTCCTGATTGTTCAAACAGTAGGCAGTTTACTTCGTTTCTCTGTGACCTGGTTTCCTCCTCTGTAAAAAAGAGAGTAACAGATTGTTGTATTGAATAAATTAATTTGAAAAGAGCCTAGGAAGTGCCTATTACATAATAAGCACTCAATAATTATTAATTACTGATATTATGTGGTAGCAGAGGATTCCGTTGCTGTTTCTATTACAGATTTACATAGCGCTTTGCAGCTTTGTAAGAGATGCACTAGAATATAAGTAAGTTCCATGAGTTCCAGGACTTTGTCCCTCAGCAGGAAGTACAAAACTTGGCATCAACAGAGGGTGCAGGCTATTGAATTTCTGATGATACAAGGAGAAAAGTTTGGCTCCCTTTTTTCACTTGTTCTTGTCAGTTCCAGGCAATAGTGTCTATCATATATCTTCCCCTCTTTTATTTGACAATTTTTTTTTTTTTGCAAAGAAACTCTTTTCTCCAGTTTTAAAATTCTAAATAGCTCTGACTGTATCAGTTACCAACTCATCTCTCTTGAATTGGAGATCACTGTATTGCACGATGAAAATGTTGGGAGGAGCAAATGTAATTTGGATGAGGCGGTGGATATTTATTTTCTATCATGATGAAAAATGTATGCATTTACACTGTCACAAAACAACTCTCGCTGTGACTTGTGTTTCATACTTTATGTACATGATATCATGTACTTTTGACAGTTCTTTCCTGTTTCTGACAGATTTCTTTTTCTTTTTAGAAATAAGGAAGGCGCACATTTCTGTACTTGTTTTCACTTTTGCTCTACTTGTGTTAGTATCTCTCTCTTATCACACAAGATGTAGTTATCTGTCAATCAATATTTACTAAGCACTGACTGCATCTCTACATGCACATCGCCTTATTAGGGTCTGACTGTTGGAAAAAGGGCCTGCAAGGGAAAAGAAAAGGCTTACGTCTAAACTATTGGAAATGAGTTAACCTATGCCAAAGTATGTTGAAAATAAGGAAGGTCTTGTTTTCTTATTATTGCTATTACCTGGTGTATTAATTTCTTCAGGTTGTTATAACAAATTACTACAAACTGGATGGCTACAAAAACAGAAACTTATCCCCTCTCAATTCTGGCGGCCAGAAGTCCAAAATCAAGGTGTTGGTGAGGCAGGTTCTTTCTGTGAGCTCTAAAGAAGAATATGTTCATGCCTCTCTTCTATTAGCTTCTGGTCGCTGGTGACAATCCTTGGTGTTGCTTGGCTCAGAAACATATCTTTTGTGGGACCATCATTCATGAAGATCTGTATTATTTTTCCTTGAATTTTCTCTTTTGTCATGTTCATAGAAATCTCCCTCAAGGACAAGGAACATATATCTCTTATGTTCCCTAGAGTGCAGTTGAGTGCTCTACCCAGTAAAGCCCTCTTAATGTAATAAGATGCATATGTATCTTATTAAAGGAATGGATAGCACACAGCACATGTAGACGAAAATAAGCAAACTCATGACATCTGATGATACCATTGGAATTTAGTGATGAGACTGACGAATAGTAAAACAGCATGGTGTGAGAGTGGTAAGCGCTGTGATATGACTCAGTGCATATAGAAAGTCATCTGATTCAAGTCTAGAGGGAGTTGGAAAAACTTTCTGGGGAAGGAGACATAGCATATTAATTTTGAAGAGCTGGATAGGAAGTTATCTGTGAGAACAGTGAGGACAGGCATTCTAGGCAGAGAGGACAACACATGCAGAGATTTCCAGTGAGAGACCCCTGAGACCAGCAGGGAGTATTTGGTCTGGCTGGAAATATGGTGCATGAGGTGGAGGTAAGACCCAGGTTGGTGAGTGAATGGCAAGATGTAACACTGAGATTTCATGAGGGCTGCATCATAAAGGATCTTGTATGCTCTACCAAGGAGCTCATATTTATTCATAAAAATGACAAAATCATTGCTGTGGTGGCTGGAAAAGCATTGGATGAACTTTTTACAAAATGGTTGCTGTTGCAAAAGAGTTAATAAGACTGGAGGCTGGTTGGTTAATTTGGCATTGTTGGACTAATCCAGGTGAGAAATGATGGAGTGATGAATGCCTCCATTTAGGACAATCTAGGCTGAGGGTGGAAGTGTTTGAGAGTTATTAAAATGATGTTGTTGGCATCGTTTTAGTGGCTATTTGAAGTTAGCCACATGGGAAAGGGAAGATTCAAGAATGATTTGTGCCCAGCCAGAGTGGCTCTGTTCACTGAGCATCATCCTGTGCACCAAAAGGTTGCTGGTTTGATTCCCAGTCCTTACAAAAAGTAAGGACTCAATAAATAGTACTTTATTATTATTATTTTATAACACAAACTCTCTGCAGACAGATCTACCCTGCCCTTGGAGAGCTTTCTTTCCTGCTTTCCAACTTTACAAATTAATGTAATAGATTATGATACATTACTAAGTGCATAGACCCTGAGGACTATGATCTCTGCATTCAAACTTACCTGTGTCACCAGATCACTTAGTTTTCCCTCTTCTACCCCACCCCCATCTGTTTGAATTTCTACAACATTTAGGGTATGTCTTACAACATTTAATACTGGATTATTGAGCTATCTGCTCTGTGTTCACTTTGTTTTAGAAAAGTAGACCTAAATTCCTCAAGTGTGTGTATCTAGCACAGTTCAGGGCACCCAGAAAATACATCAAATGGGATGACTTGATAATCAACAATCTTTTTGATCTTCATAGTTCTCAGCATCTCCTCTTTGGGGTCTTGCTGACATTCTTACTTCTCAGCCCTCTCTTTCTATATCAAAAATAATCTTCATGTTCAAAATAGAAATGGACTCATGGATACAAAGAGCAGACTGATGGTTGCCAAGGGTAGAGTGTGTGTGTGTGTGTGTGTGTGTGTGTGTGAAAAGGTGACGGGATTAAGAAGTAAAAGTTGGTAGTTACAAAGTAGTCATGGGAATGTAGAATACAGCACAGGGAATATACTCAATAATATTGTAATTACTATGTATGGTGCCAGGTGGGTACTGGAAATATCAGGGGGAACACTTTGTAAAGTATATAAAGTAACTATTATGCTGTACACCTGAAACTAATACAAAATAATATTGAATGTAAACTGTACTTGAAAAATAAAATTTAAAAGAGAGGAGGGAAAAAAATCAGTGTTCATATTTAAAAGAAAGAAGTTAAAGCAATGAAGTGAAAGATAGACCTTTTAAAACTTTGGTCTCAAAAATGAAGTGGGAGGAATGTTGGTTTTAGAACATTTTGACCTTTTTGGATGTGTTTTCTTCCATTCTCTGACAATTCAAAAATTGCAATAATAATTGCATTGTTCCCTAAATGCCATAGTTATAACCAAAGCCAAGAGTATTTCATCCACCTATTAGGAAGAGTTTTAGGAAGGAGCCCATAAAATATCCTTGTTTTCTTGATAAGAATGCAGATCACCTCACAGCCCAAGGAGAGTCTGCCTCAGCACTGGAGGTCTTGGCCTGTCTGCACTAATGGCTTTAGCAAAATGCCTGGAGCAACATAGGACATTAGCACTAAGGGGTTTCTTAGGATGGAACTATATTTATGTGGCAACTCTTTAATTTCACTTTCCAGTTCTATTCATGGACTCTAATGGTTGTATAACTTGGGGAAAAGACAGCATTCTTTTGAGTAAAAGCTCAGGTACTTTTAATAAGGGCAAATTTACTTAACCTCTTCAAGTTTAGTTTTGTTCCCTGTTAAATGGGAATGAAAATATTTCCTCCCAAAGGAAACATTTAGTATCTTTCTTTGTAGATGTCTGGAGAGCAATAATAATGAGACAACAATCTGTCCCTTAGCTCTTTGAGCAACTATAAGCTACTTACAAATGTTTTGACAGCTCTTCCAACTTTCTGCCAAAGTATATTTTAAAAAAATTTAAAACATGACTATCATGTCAGAGATTTATTTAACTCATTCATGAGCGAAGCAGCAGGATGTTAGAGCTGATTCAAAGAGAATTTGAAAAACTCAGTATATATAATAAGTCTGAAAAAAATTACTGCTGGAATAAGATTGCAACATTTAGATATAAAATTTGTTCACTTCCTATAGGGAAATGAAACTGGTAAAAATATAAGTAATGAAGCAATTGTAAGTTTTGCATTACCATTTCTATCTACTGTTCAGATGTCATTTGCAATTCTATCAGATGAAATCTAAAGTTAACATTTAACTTTGAAAATTATGAGTCCTAATCAATGGTAAATAGTTAACCAAAGGTACCATCTCCTAGAAAAATACACAATCCTGGAGAAGATCTGTTAGACAATATTCCTGTGACTCTGAAAGGACATGTGGTCATTATTTAATCTTATTATCAAGTTTTGAATATATATTTTAATAATAATATTTGTTTTCAATATTTTCTATTATTCCCATTCCTGACTGGTACCTTCAGTTCTTTTATTATTTTGTTTTTGACTTCTCTCTGTCCCTGTAAGTCCACCTGTCTCTAACTCTCTTTTTCTGCCAGCCATTTATTGCCTAATTACATCCTCTGGTCTTTACCCATTTGCTTCCTCTCAAGCCATTACCTGAGTCTGCCTTAGTTCCTATGCTTACAGCGGACTTAAACCTAATTGGCTTTGCACAACTATTGTCTTCCTTTGAGTATTAGTATTTGCTGTTCCCCTCCCAGTATCTCTATGCAGTATAAGGAAAATAAGCCTGGAACAGCATCCTTCCATACATCTGAAATCTAAAGCAGGCAAGCACAGAGTACTGTAAACTCAATGAAATCCTGGTTCTCTGTCCTTCTGTCTGCTCCCAAATCACTGTGAATACATATTTCCTCAAGGCAAATATGCAAAATTCTGTGACATACATTTTCTAACCATTCTTTTTTTTTAGAATGAAATGATCAGGGATCTTTTAAACCAGTATCCCAGGATCAAGTAGAAATTAAACATAGGGAGCCATTACTAAGGGTAGAAGGTATAATTTTGTAGACTTTAAAAAAAAATTCTCTGTTCATGTAAGAGTAGGACTGTATCTGCTATATTCTAGCCCATCTTTTTATCTTCAACACCATCATTTTCACCAATGAAAGCCCATATCTAATATGCATTATGCTTATTAACAAGCCATTGATTTCACCAATGAAAATCCATTGATAATATTCATTATGCTAATGAACATTCTTCTATGTTGAGCAGAGATAAAGCTAACTGAAGCCTTGTAGATGCCATCTGGTGTGTGGTCTTCTGAATAAATGTTAACTAACCACCCTTGGAGTGTCCTCAGATATGGAAACTATCCACTCCTAGAGTTGTCACATTCATTTACATTAATTATACAATCTAGGCTGGAAGTAGTTTAAAATTAAATAGATTCTGCCTCACAACCTGGACTTGGCCTGTTTCTAAATTGTCACTGTCTATGGAAGGCAGGAGTGACATGGTATGTGCTGCAGTGGAAGGTTCCTATCTCTAAACTGTGGAAGCTGGGACAGTGGCAACACTTCTTTGGGAATATAAGTCCCATGTACCCTGGCCGTAGTTGGAATGGAGCAAGGAAAGCACTCAGGTCGAAACTTCTCCCTGAGCGTTGGGCTATCCCCCAGGATGAGATGCCATAGCCCCACAATCGCCGTGGCTATTGGCTACTGGGAAAAATATAAGGAAGGAAAGTGAAGTGTCCTAATTTACCATAAAGAAAAAATATCTTTTTTACATTGCTAATTTCTTTTGAGCACTAGTGCCTGTCAGAGCTTCCGGGGAAAAACAAAGACCAAAAGCATCTCTGGTTTAAATTCAATTGTAATTGTGTCAGGTTTTATATTATGATAAAACCTTAGCCTCCTTACAGGAAGGTTAAATCCCTAGTTGATTCAAAGTGAATTTAGTTTCTCCAAAGATGAGCAAGATGAGACAAAAACATGACCCATTTTTTTCCTCCTCAGGGCCCAAAGTTTTGCTGTATTGTTTCCCTTCTCCCCACTATCTTAGGAGTTTTCTCCCAGCTGACAGTGCAGAGGTCTGCTCTGCTGCTCGGGGAGTAGAAAGGTTTGTGGCTTCCTCCAGCACGGAAAGGCCCTGGATTATTTTAGGCAAAGAACAGCCTGCTCTGTAATCCACTGGGCACTGTGTGTGGTGTGCCCTGGCCGAAACTTTTACCTGTTTACAACAATAAAATTTCGTTTGCTTTTAGAGATGAACTGATGCCCCCTCTGTCAGACTAACCCAAAAATATACCCACCAAGGGAGATACTTAACCTCTCCTGGTGAACGACAGTGCATATAGTTGAGTGGTGGGAGATAGAATTGTAGGTTGATTTCACTTCTTTCTAGAAGTGAAGGGGTTGCAAAAGATGCCGAGACTCCCAAATTTTGTGGTTATGAAATTTCTGAATCCATGTGATGCCATGATCTTCCTGCAAGGATTTAGCGCCTACAATTATGAATACAATTTAAGCAATTATTTAAATAAATGTCCTAGTTTTATTTTATTTATTTATATTTTTGTTAACCCTCACTGAGGATAATTTTTTCCATTGATTTTTTAGAGAGACTGGAAGGGGGTGAGGGGGAGAGAGAGAGAGACATCATTGTCAGAGAGACATATCAATTGGTTGCCTCGCACATGCGCCCCGACTGTGGCCAAGTATGGAACCTGCAACCAAGGTATGTGCTCTTGACTGGGAATCGAACCTGGGACCCTTTGGTGCTTGGGCCAACACTCTAACCACTAAGCACACTGGCCAGGGCAAAATGTTCTAGTTTTAGAATCATTTTTTCCCAGTGTGGATGGCAATGTAGGGTGTCTGCTTTTTTGTGTGTTAAACCGTGTCCATGTTTCATCTTACTTTATTCCATTTTTTTTCTTTATATTTATTTCCTTTTTTTTTTTTACCTTAGTGTAATTTTTAGAGATTTTACATATACAAGTGATTCTAATGCAAATATAATGAGCCCCATGGATGCCCCTTCCACTCATATCAAATCAGGATATTTTCCGCAGACTTGCTGATTTCATTCCTTTGCCTTCCTGTTCCAAAAAGAATCATTATCATAAATGCGATGTTTTTTATTCTCATGCATGTTTTTATATTTTTAATACAGAAATTTACATCCGTAAGTGATAAATAGTTTTGGTATGCAGGTTTTTCTGCATCGTTTTGTTTTGTATGATCCTGCCATAATTTATTTATCCATTTCTTAGGAGGTTTTCAGTTTTCACCATTACAAACAATGAAGCAGAAAACATTCTTTTCCATGTTTCCACATGTAAGGGTTCTCCAGAGGATTCGACTACAATGGAATTGCTAAATTTTTGGATATGAATATCTTTAACTTTACTAGATATTGCCAAATTGCTCTCCAAAGAGAAATGCTGGAGTTCTTTATATATGCCGGGTACTAAAATATGGTTGGTTATATGCACAGCAAATGTATTTTCCAGTCTGTGCCTTGTCTTTTTCTTTTGTTCATAGTGGATTTTTAAAGTAATTTTAATTTTAATGTATTCAGAGATATCAAGTTTTCTTTTCTGTTTTGTGCATTTTGTATCTTGTTCTATAAATCCTTTAATTTTATTTTTAACTTTATTTTTCTTGTTTACACTGTTACAGATGTACCCATTTCCCCCTCCTTTCTCACCTCTACCACAGCCTCACCCCACTTCCCTCTGGCCATCACCACACTGTTGTCTGTGTCTATGGGTTATGCATATATGTTCTGTGGCCAATCCCTTTACCTTCTTTCATCCAGTCCCCCTCCCCCCTTTCCTCAGACAGCTATCAGTCTGTTCCAATATCCATGCCTCTTACTATTTTATTTGTCAGTTTATTTTGTTCATTAGATTCCACATATAAGTGAGATCATATGTTATTTGTCTTTTACTGACTGGCTTATTTCACTTAGCATATAAATCCTTTTATTTTACGTGGTCATGAAGATGTCACCCTCTCCCTCATCCTCTGATTCCTTTGTCTATGTGAGCATGTTTTGTGGATTGCCCTAAATTATAGGAGCATTGGTTCAATCCATGCTAATCCAGATGCAAGGTTTAGCTCTTGATATTTTCAGAATACATAAGTGAGCAAGGTGGATTTTATAGTATTGACAAAGGAGGAGTTTACATATACTTCACATTAGGTAAATCAACTCCTCCTGTTAGCTATTTCTAATCTCTCTTTTTGTTAAATCTGGACCTCACCAGCACTTTCTCTATCAGAATCAGCAGGCATTTTTTTCTCCCTTTGAGGAGCAAAATAACTCTTTACTTTGCTTCATGGAAAACTTCATTTGTTTTGGTACAAAATATGGATAATAGTTGACTTATAAATTAACAAGCAATGAGAAAAGTATCATCTGAATCACAGTGTCTCTTACTTAAAGAAATTATCAAAATGATTTACTCACTTATTTATGTCATATTTATCAAGCATCAACTAAGGGTCAAACATTAAACAAGACACTGAGTGAACAAAACAGTGTCCCAGATGAAAAGGTCAAGGAGGGAGATCTGGGAAGACTTCTCAGAGGACGTGACAGTTAAAGCAAGATGGGAAGAGTAAGGAAGTAGCCATTTCATGGTGAGGGAAAACATTTAACAGGAGAGGAAATGACAAATACAAAAGCCGAATGCCATGAAGAAGAGCTTGGCATGTAGGAGGTACTAAGAGGATGACCATTATGGCTAAAAGGAAATGTTGAAGGAGCAAAAAGATATGGGATGTAGACGGAGAGCAATAGGGGTGAAATTATTTAGTGTCTTAGGCTTTAATAAAGAGAGGCTAATGATTTGCGTTTTTAAAATATAGCATTGGCTGCATGTAGTAGATAGAGTCGCAGTACCTTGGAGTGGAAGAAGGAAACCAATGAGGAAGCTATTGTGGGAGCCAGGTGAGATACAATGATGACCAAGATTAGTTTTATGAAAGAAGAGATGTAGAGAAACACACCTTAGTGAAAGAAATGACAGATTTTCTAGAGGTTAATAGAGTAAGGAAGAAAATATAATAAAAACTGGATCCCCATATTGTAACAATAAAAAATGGGACCTAAATGGATATGAACACTACCCAGATTGGTTTAGGGTAGGACAGGGATGGTGGCAGTCGAGTTTTGTCTTACACACATCACTCCTAGGTACCTATGTGGCATCCATGTGGAGACTGAGTGTTCAGTCAGATCGGATCTAGAACTCAGAGAAAAGGTAAATTTTGGAATATCAGCTGGTAGGAAAGGACAAATTTTTTCCTAATTCATGATGGAGAGATTGATATATAGACAGGAAAGAGCAGTGAAGAAAGGTCTTGCTTTAGTTCCACCCTAAATTTTAGATTTCAGTGACTACCAGCCATGGCCTTGAGTTTCTGTGAATAGACAGGGATCTTGGACAGAATATATTGCAGGAAGCCCAGGAAAGTGTCAAAAGATGACAGTTGTCCATTTGATCCCATTTATAAATCTCATTGCTCCTCTAGGAGTGTGTTGATTTTTAGAATTTTCAGTCAAGTGTTAGAAAGTATGCACCGATGTACTGCAAAAGCAATGAGGTTGATTGCACACTTTAAAGGAAAAATTGAATTATATCATTGGAGATTTGTTGAGAGATTTGTATCATAAAATGTGTTGATCAATAGGCAGCAAAACTGACATGCCTGTGTCTGAGCAACATTAACAGTTCTAAAACTTCTCCTTGGGTCTGTGTTAATATTTTCAAAGTAGATTTGTTGATTAATTCTGTATCATTGACAAGGCATTTGGCGCTTCAGTAAATTGTGCTTACGTTTTCTTACTGCACGTAAAATGAGGAGCAGTTGAGGTTTTTTGGCTGAATCTTCTGTATGACCACTGATAGATGTATTTTCAGCTTGTATTTATGTTTATTTTCAGTGCTTAATCCACTTGTATTTACCTTTAGCTGCAACTTGCAGACAAAATTCTGGGCTCTGTTGTCCAGTCTTACCAATGACAAGTCTACCTATTAGTCAGAAAATATTGGGTGCCTACTATGATCCAACTGCACTGGTATCCATGAGAGTTACCAGAAAACTAGGTCATCATTTCTGAACTCAAGAACTTGCAGTCTAAAAAAGAAACCAGTTTGTTATCGCCTACATACATTGCAAGATCCAATGGAAAAATGGTTAAAATAGATTAAAAAAAAAAAAAAGCGAAATCGCTTCCAGGTAACAGTGACCACATGGCATGGGTTTACAAATATCTCTAATGGCATGAATGAAACTAGTAAACTAGCAAGTAAACAAAAAGTGGATCACCAGTAGAAAAAAAATAGGAAGTAGAAATAATTGAATGCCCTAAATTTCCCCAAAAGTGACAGCCAAGAAAAGAACTAAAGGATTATAGTGTGACGTGACATATCTCTGAACCACAGCTCTAAAACTTAAAAAGCAATATTGGTGAGTGTATTATTCAGAGTAGGCTAAATGCTGAAACATGAAATGTTAAAACCTCGGTGTTTAACGTACTACAGGTTTCCTTCTCCCTCATTATATAACAAAATAGTTATACCATCTGAGATACCTTCCAGGCTCTTTCCATCTACGGATTCTTCCTTCCCTAGATCCTCAGAGTCCTCTCCATTAAGGGGACAGACTCAGAAATGTGCAGTTTTTATGGAACAAGCTTGGAAGCTGCCAACTTCACTTGGCCAGGAGACCTCCGTGACCCTTAACTGCAAGGGAGGCTGGGAAATGTGGTCTATGTGTGTGCTCAGGAGGAAAGGGAAAGGTGAATATAATAGTCTCAGCTACAGAGTCTATACAATCCCTAAAATTTCCATGAATCATCTCCAAACTGGAGAAAAGTGAAACGAAGAATTTTTCTTCATTTTTTCTCTTTTGATAAGGGATAGTGAAATAGCTAAATGAGAAGTGAACAACTGAGGGTGACTCTACTCAAGGAAGGAAGGGTTCCAGGGCTCCCCCTTAAAATGGGGAACACTTAGAATAGCTCCCAGGGTGAGAGGACACACCATTACATAGCTAGTATGAACTCTGGTTTAAAATGGTATCAGAATCAGGAGGCATTAGAGAACCCAGGTCTCCTAATGACTGCTTACCATCTCAGCTAAGCTTTCTCTTCTTTTGGCTCAGCCACTCCACTCCAGTTGCTAGATTCACCATAACAAAAAGAAACACAAGAACAATTCACTTGGACCTGGAATGCCCAGGCTTTATTTCTTATTTAAAAAGATACAAATAGGTCTCAATGGAAAGGAACTTAAGGGGAACTCACTCACTCTCCCTGTCACAGATCAAATAGAAATTCTGGACAAGTGTCTCATGAAAACTATGAGATGCAAAAAGAAAGCCACATGGCAGCTATAAAACACACTGTAGAGGGGAAAAACATAAGAGGAAAAGACAAAGAACCTAGTCTAGAAGAAAACTGTAACTCAGGGAATTAAAGAAAATCTCATGAATATGCTTTATGTTATTGAAGAACATAATAGGATTGAAAATTCAGGTCAACAAAAAGGAGCTCCAAGATGAAACTGCAAGGTAACAGGATGTGGTTGCCAAGGTAAGAGATCCGGGGTGATGACAGTCCCACTGTCAGTCTCCAAGGCACAGAACAGGGCAGAAGATGGAAAAGAGTGGATATGAGAGGGCAGACAAATAAGAATCAACATGCTAATAGATGCATGGAAGGAACTGTGTGCTTCCTAAAACCCAAGGACAGCAGTAAAGCTGGGCTGCCAGTAGAAAGCAGAACCCAAGAAAGGATTGGAAAGCCCCAAGACTCTCAACATTTCTTGTGTCTGCTGTTATGTTGTAAACCTTATCTCTCTCTCTCTCTCTCCCTCCAGTCTTAACAAGTTCTCAGTCCACATGGAAGAATATGCTTTATGTTATACTTCCAGCAACAAATAGACTCACTAGCTAGCTCTCAGCCATAATTCCAAATTTTCCAGGAGAAAAATCTTATGTGATGTCCAGTCACCTTGGTCCCATCAACCACAGAAGAAGCATAAAGTCATGCGGCAATAATAGTTAATAAACTCTGAGTGTGACCTGGATGTCAGACACTGTGATGCCAAGTGCTTTATATGGGGCATCTCATACAACCTTCACATAGGAGAGATAGTACTATCATTATTTTATTTTTCTTTAAATTGGAAGTTGTTGTTTTTTAAATTTTCACCCAAGGATATGCTTATTAATTTTAGAGAGAGGGGGATAGAAGGAGAGACAGATAGACATCGATGAGATAGAAAACATCAGTCGGTGGTTGCCTTCTGTATGTGCCCTGACCAGGGATAGAACCCACATCCTAGGTGTGTGTCCTGACTGGGAATTGAACCATAACCTTTTGGTATATGGGATGATGCTCCCACCAACTGAGCCACACCAGCCAGAGCAGTCCTACCATTTTAAGTGGATGATTACAGATTACATCGAGACTCAGAAAATTTAAATTGCTTGTCCAATGTCACACATATATTTCAGAGTTAAGTTTCTAATCCAGGTGGCCAGCTCCAAGATCTGTCCTCAGCTCTTATGCTGCTTATCACCAGGACACCCAGGAGCCAGTTACAAAGAACAGAGGATGATGGTCTATGGATCAGACAGATCCCCTGAAATATAAACATTATTTTTCTAAAAATGTCTTTGGGATAGTCTCAAAAGTAGACTTATCGAATCAGTGGCCATATTGCCCAGTGGCTTTCCTGAAAAGTTGCCCTGGTATATATCCCCTGGGAAACGTATGAAAGTTCTTCACCATCACATTACTGCCAACACTGAGTACTAAAATTTTATTTTATCTTTGCCAATTGGGTAGGGAGACAGTTTAGGAAGAATTATTCTGAGTGAGGACTGGGGAAACCTTCACAGTGGAGGTCAACGAGGGCACAGCAATAGCAAAGCAGAAAGGCCTGGAAGTCCATGGGTTATTTGGAGAAGGTAGGGCAGTCTCGGTGGCTTAAAAATAGTGTCGAGAGTTATATTTAGGAATCAGTCTAGAGAATGATAAAAGCCAGGGTGAAATACTATGACCTTATTGAAAACATTTTAGACATGAGAGGTGATATTATTCTCAAAGAAAGTAGCCCCTAACTAATCTTTGGGTGAGATATTTGCCTATGGGGCTGTGATACTGACACACATTTAGGCACAAGTACATTCTTTCCTTCACCACCACCCCTCCCCTCCATACAATCATTTTCCGACACATACCCTTTTTGTTTAAAAAAATGCTGACAGGGCTCCTATGAGATTGCTTGTATTAGAGTAAAATAAATTCACTAATGGGATGACAGGTGTGAGGGCTTTTTGGCTTTAAAATGCATGCATCCGACTGGAGACATTTGCATTCTATGAGATAACTATGCTAATATAACATTCACACTCAGAGGAGAAGTTTAAATTGCAAATTTGGAAAAGCTTGAAGTCAGTAAATAATATTTTGGGGAGACGAGTGGCAGTGCCAAGGCGATTTCAGTGAGGAAGTTTGCATGGAAGGAAAGCATTTACCAGGTGTGAATTTCCTCGGAGCAGAAATCACCTGGGAAGCCTGGGACTGAATTCTGTTCCTCTCTGACAGTAGATTGCAAACTGTAGAGCGCATTAGAATCACCTGGAAGGCTTGTAAAACCAAATTGCTAGGTTCCAACCCTCCCAGAGCTTCCCACTCAAAAGGGTTGGGGATAGGCTGAGAATTTGCATTTTGAATAGTTCCTGGATAATGCCTGTCCCAGGGACTCCACTTTGAGAACCTTTGCTCTACGAAAATCCATGCCCAGCTGGGCGTGGCTCAGCAGTTGAGCGTCGACTAGGGTCCAGGCGATCGGGGTTTGATTCCCGGTCAGGGCACATGCCCGGGTTGTGGGCTCAATCAATGACTCTCTCATCATTGATGTTTCTATCTCTCTATCCCTCTCCTTTCCTCTCTCTGAAATCAATAAAGATATATTAAAAAAAAAGAAAATCCTAATACTATGCTTGTCAAAATGGGTGAAAGAGAGTAACTAAATAATAATAATTAAAGATTCCCCCGATTAAATCTGGATAATGTTTCTCCATAGCTTTGAAAGGTTCCTTTATGTTTTGGAAGAACCTGATGGCAGGAAGGGGCAAGGTTAGAAGGTAGATACACTCTCGGGAATGGCCCTGGCCCCAGGCTGCTGCTGCTGAGAACAGCTCTTATGGCCTGTGTTTCCTGGCGGCTCCAAAGCCAGCCAGCCAGCCACTCACCCGGGGTGATGATGTCAGCATGCTCCGCTCCATCACACCTGGCTGAAGGGATCAGATAAGCTCCATGGGACAAGGCCCGAGGAACAGCTCAGTCTTGACAGGTGAACCAAAGGCCCTTTTGTTTCCTGAGCTGAGGCCTGCTGCCAGGTAGGTGGATTTCTGTCAGTCTGCTGGCTGCTACACCTGTCTGCTTCTCCATTTTCCTTAAAAAGAAACCATTAGTGATTTGCAAAGCTGCTCCAGAGCACGTGGGTCTTTAATGTGAGACTGAGGTCGAGTCAGTATTGGGGAGGCATCTCCCGACTTTGGCGGGAAGCCACGTAGGGGAGTGGAGCCTATTAGGGCAGCCAAGGTATTTACGTGGTAGTCACCAAGGCTTGCCTGGACACCTTTATGTCTAGCCCCTCCAGGCAGGTGACTCACCTGGAATTGTCCTGTCTGATGCTGCCCTTCTTGGGACCCCAGTAATTTGATTCCCACTGGGCTTGCTGCTTATCATCTGGTGGAACTCACAGTGTTCTCTTTGAGAGTGAGAACTTTTAAAGACCATGTGACCATGTTCTTTTGGACTTTCAGCCAATCCTACTCATTTTGGAACAGCCAAGGTGTCAAGGGGTTAACTTCAGCATCTGCCTTTCTCTTTCACCCTGTGGTTTGTTAGGTGTGTGGGGATAGGGAGCTGTGGGAGTGTGGCTTCCTCTCTGGATATGATTTATTGGGATATCAAAAACTTTGTAAAAGAGAGGGTGTTTTTTTTTTTTTTAAATAAAATATTATTATAATTGTTTGTAGGTCTAGAAAATGCTCTAAAAAACATTCTCCTTAGAAGGGAGAGAGGGCTAGGTGATATGTTTTTTTTTGTGGTGCAGGATTGAGAAATGACTCTGGGGACTCACTCTGAGTTACCTGGACAAGCTGCCAGACCAGGGTCTGTCTTCTCCCAGCAGGTGGGGCCTTCTCCCATCATGAGAACTCCAACTTCCTGAGGGCCTTCGGGTGCTGAGGAGATGTTGCTCCCAGGTACCTTCTGTAAATAGCTGACACCCCAATCTAGCCTGACACCCAAATGGTCTGATTATCCCCCGTGAATAGAATTACTCTTATACTTGCTCTATGACAAGATTTCTCAACCTTGACATTATTGACATTTTGGCCCAGATAATTTTCTGTTGTAGAAGGCCGTCCTGAGCATTGTAGGATGTTTAGTACCATCCCTGATTTTAACCCACTAGATACCAGTAACAACCCTCATCCCCAGTTGTGACAACCAAAGACATCATCAGATATTATCAACTGTCTCCAGGGGTTCAAAATGGTCCCTAGTTTAGAACCATTGATCTAGAAGAAGGGAGACACAGCATGGTGGGGAATCCTCCCCTGGAACAAAAATCCATTCCTGGGTGACCTGGCGATTGCTCTGGACCCAGCTCACCCCGATGGGGAGAATGGGAGGATGGGGACCTGTGCCTTCTCTTCTCTCGCTGACCTCATGACTAAGTTCTGGTTTGTTCAAAAGCAGAGCTCAAGATGTGGGTTCAGATTGTTTATTTGGGAGAGCAAGGAAATACATGTGAGAAACGTGAGACTGGACACAGAGGAAGACATAAAATGTATGTTGATGGGTAAATTACTGCTATGGATAAGTGAGGCTCAATGCCTCTGGGACCTTCTGAAGAACAATGTAGAATTCACTTCAAAAGTGTCTCTCCAAAGAATGGAGAATTGGGCATTTGTCCACTCATTCCTCTCCCCCAACTGGTAGAGACTGTCTCTGAGGAGCACATTAATTTCCTTGCACTTTCTGGTTGCACCTACTTGCTACCTAGTAAGCTCAGGTGCTTCTGGGAGAAAGCCCTCAGGCAGTATTGAAGAGAAATGACAGGTGCTTAAGGTAGGAAACTGTCTACTGTAGCTGTAGGCGAACCCAGGTATGCTAGGTTGGGACCTTAACAGCATCTTCTGTATCCTGTCTTTGTGAGTTTCTTCTTTCCTCAATATAGTCTGTTTCTCAACCCATAGCATATAATATTGAGGAATTGGTTCCAAATCCTGGTGCATGACAAATAGGATGCATGAAGGGACCCAACTTGCAGGACCTTCTCTAATTGCCATTCTGTGGGCTAAGGAGATAATTTCCTGAATAAATTTTTGTGTCTGAAGGTTTGTTTTGCTGATGGCCCTGAAGGTGTTAAAATGAAATGTTTATACCTTTCCATGTTATCTGTCTTTACAGAGGCTTTTGATTTATCAGGGTCTTGCATGTGTTAAAAGAGCAAGTGGAGCATCCCTGGCACTTAGTATGCAGACAGCATGCTTACTAGATACTCTGATTTCCAGCGAGTCTGATGAAAGATGAGAATTAGAGTTATTGCTGTCTTCTGTGAATAAGGAAATTGAGATGCACTGTGGAGGGTCTATAGGGATTTCAAAGACCTTCAGTGGTGTTATGTGAGGCCACAATAGCCCAGGATTATTGCTCTTGCTTATGGGCGGACAGGTTTGAATGCCAAGCTGAGGGGTTTGGATTAGATATGACAAGCCACAGGAAGCTTCCGAGGCTTGCCTAGTAAGGAAGTGACATGATGAAAATGGTGATGGAGGGCTCCATTCAGCTGCTGGAGGACAGTTATTCTAGTGACTGCCTAACTGCAGAAAGAGTTGAAGCAAGGAGAGACTAGAGGGGGAGAGACAAACCAAGAAGCTATTACAATAACCCAAGGATAAGATGGTGAAGATTGTAGAGTCAAATCTGAATCCCGATAAGAAATTTCAATCTTCTCACAGCCCTTTCTAGAGCTAAATATAGTGAGGCAATATCTGACTGTCCTGATATTAATGTAGGAAGTGTTCTCTGAGAAGTGTCCCTGTAAGTCATGGAATCATGTAATGTCGAAGCTGGAAAGATCTAGGGTCACGTACTCCAGTGGTGGCTAATTTAGATGTCTACAGAGCCCAGGTGAGTAGCGTGTGAGGCAGGTATGACTTTAATTCATATAACTACATTGCCTGGGTGTGTAGTGTTGGGGACTGTGTAGTGGGGTGCTGGGACCATGACAGAGTATGCTTGTCCCACAGTATGCTTGCACCAGCTCATGATAGCCAATGGTTAAATTTTCAGGACACATGTAAGTTGGTTGATATGCCAATGGTAGCTTGAAATCAATGACAGCAGGAGTATTTCTGCCATCAAAGCTGGCAAACACTGCAAACCAGGGCTCTGTGTTTCCCAAGAGGTGGCTGTTAAAATATTTACCAGAGGCCCTGTGACAGACAAGAGCATGCGTGCCCAGGCTAAAGTGGACAGCTGCTACTCAACTTCAACCTCCATTACCTCAGTGGCCTGGTGAAATCATTATTTCCAGATGTTCTAATTTTTCAAGAGTGAAACGCCTTCATTTTACATGATATCATGCAGGCCTCGATGGAGAAAAAGCAGGGAAGCCAGCATAGAGGGACTAAGGGGACAGGTATATCAGTCAAAATGTGTATTATTAAAAGTAATTATCCACCCGGCCAGGTGTGGCTCAGCGGTTGAGCGTCAACCTGGGATCCAGGTGATCGAGGTTCGATTCCCAGTCAGGGCACATGCCTGGTTGCGGACTTGATCAATGACTCTCTCATCATTGATGTTTCTGTCTCCCTCTCTCCCTCTCCTTTTCTCTCTCTGAAATCAATAAAGATATTAAAAAAATAAAATAAAACATAAAAAAAAAGAACCCTTAGGTTTATTTTAAAAAAATAAAATAAATAAAAAATAAAAGTAATTATCCGTTCTCTGTTCATTGCTCTAAAGGAACTGAACAAATGACGCTCCACAAATAGGACCAAACAAAGGGACAGTGGCATTCTTTAGCCTAACCATGAAACTTTTCTTTCATGTTATCATTGAGTTAGGTGTGCATAGCCAAAGAACTGATGAGAAGTAATCAGGGACTAGCAAGTAACTGAGGGGTTATCTCCTACTTCAAATATTCAGTAACATTCACTGAAGAGCAAATCTAAACAAAATTAGACACTATGCGATTCCACCCTTGGATGGGTCATCCCATTTCTTGAATTTCTGCTCTATCTATGAAAACAAATGGGCACTTTCTGTGGTTCCTCTTCACTTAGACCTCGGGAGACAATTATGCATGGCTTACATGGATGACTTACAATGCCTCAGTACTATGTCAATAGATTGTGGTCTCTTAGATCCATTCCCCCCCCCCCCCCCCCAATATTTAGAACTTCTTGTCATTCTAGGCAACTCACAGGCAAGTGGGGAAGGATCCTAAATTTAGCTAATTTTGTAAGAAAGGATTGAAAGTACACTTCAGCAACTACACACATGCCGAATAGCAAAAGAAAGCTCTCCTAATTGGCTGTTGTGTGTGTAGAAGGTCCTGGGGAAAAATAACAATTAAGTTAAAAGCTACCTTTGCATCATAAATCCAAGTACCTTGAAAAAGATGACTTATTTTAAGTTAATTGCAAAGACTTGTTTTTTGTGACACAGAATTCTGAAAGACTTTCTTTACATGGGGAGTAATAAAAGCAAGTAGTTAAATTTTTTTTCTTTACTTGGGAAGTTTAATTAAGGTTTGTGTGTTCTATAACCTTGTCAGATCTCTGTCCTGGCTTGGTCTTAAAATAAGTTTTATGGCCTTCTTGACCTTCATTTACCTTAGAAATTGAAGCAAGCCAAGTTCCTCAAAGTGGAAGTAGAAATGGTCTGTACATTTTAAAGTACTGCAGACGTACTTAGCTGATGACTTGGGATTTAGTACTAGTTCCTTAGTGTTGTCTTGAAAACACTGCTAGCTCATTAACCACTAATCATACCCTCTTCAATTACTCTTTCTATTTACATTATAGGAAATTCTGTTCTTTTTAAAACCAGTTAAATGCTAGAAGTCATCAGAAAGGGAGCTGTTTTATTGACTGGAAACAGTGACCAGAGCCACACAATTTATGGATCAGATGAAGTCAAGCCTTAAAGGAGGATTTCAAGTTCTTCCATGGGTCTCTTCTCTTCTGAGCACATAGGACAACTGCATTTAATTGACCCTTTGGGGCAAGTCAAGGCCCTATGAGCCTTGACCAATGAGTTGTGAACAGAAGTGACATGTGCTACTTCTGGACTGGGGTATTTAACTGCTGAGGCTAGGGCCTTGGGAACACTCTCTGTGCCTCAGGTTTGGCAGTTACCAACTGGCACCATTCACATGGATAGCTGATATATCAGCTAGGCCTCTGAGTAACATTGGCAGCAGAGTGTCTCCATCTCCCTCTACCTCTGGTCACTCACAATGGATGTGTAGTGTAAACAAGAAATGAATTGTTTTTATTTTGAGTCACTGGGATTTGAGGGTTATTTGTTACTGTAGCATAACCTATCCTGACCTGAGTGATGTACATATACACACAAGAGGTCTGTGATTCTGAGAAAAGTGACTCAAGGTGGAAAGAAGTGCCTTCTACCAAGATGCTTTCTTGTTTTTGTAGTCATCTGATGATGGAGGTATAAGAGCTCAGAGACCATCACTCATGCCAGAGGTATATAACCAATGTCTCTCTCTTTTTTAGTATGTTTTTATTGATTTCAGAGAGAGTAAGGTAACTGGAGAGAGAAACATCAGTGATTAGAGAGGGTTATTGATCTGTGGCCGATTGGCTGCCATTGATCTGTCATTGCAGGCCCCCTTCCAGGGATGGAGCCCGCAACCTGGGCATGTGCCCTGACTGGGAATCGAACCACAGTCTCCTGGATCACAGGTTGATGCTCAACCGCTGAGCCACGCCAGCCGGGCTGTGTAGCCAGTTTTGATGACCATCATCATCACCCTCATTCTCACCTCCTTTTCTCTCTCAGTTTTGTCAAATTGACTTTGAGCTAAGACCTTAGGGGCGAAAAGAGGTCAGCCAACATGCTTGTGTTTGGATTGGGGTAAGGTTTTCAAATTAGAATAGCAAGTATTCTTACCAGGGGTAAGAAAGAGTTTGATATGTTGATGACCATGAGAGGGTAAGAAGTTTACTGTAATGGATGCTGTGGGTGCCCCTCCTATGCTCCATTTCTAGCACAGTGCGCTCAGGGAATTGCCTCTAATGGCTATGAGCAGCCACCTTCTCTGAGCATTGCTCTCCACCGTTGGGAGGCACCAAGGATAGAAGATTATAACCCCCTCTCTCTCCCCACCAAGGACAGCAGCCCACAGTCAATTACTGGCTGACTTGGGGAACAAAACACTGGCCCCTTTGCTTCTAGGTAAGATAATTTTGTTTTGTTGTTTATGTTCCAGAGTTTTCCCTTACCCCCAATTAGGCTAAAGCTGGACTCTACCTGAAATTTCGTCCTTGGTTAGCCCTTTTCTCTTTTCTATCCTGCTTCCCTCATTATATTTCTTTGACAAATCCTATACACCTAGATCCCTGTCTGAGGCTCTGAGTCTTGGGAACTCAACAGAAGACAAGTACCAAGGTAGGAAAGGGTCCTATGAGCCAAAACACCTGGAGAAACGCTGCATGGAGTTAACTCCTTTTGGAAGTTCCTTGCAATTAGTAGGGAGTTAAATCAGCCTGAAGGCCTATAGCTGGCAAATTTGATTGACCTCGAATAACCTATGCTGCTTGGAAGTTAAGTGCAGGAATCTCAGCAGTAGACCACTGCTTTGCAGAGAGTACTTTGGGGCAAAGTACCTAATCCTGTTGTGCCCCCTCTCCTCTCAGTAAAATGGGACTATACCCATTGTGGATGGAAAGGTAAAATGATATTTAGCCACTTTGGAAAATAGTTTGCCAGTTTCTTATAAAGATGAACTTACCTTATGTATCACTAATTCGCCTAGGTTTCTACCCTCAGAGATAATTGACAATATATCTTCACACAAGGACATATATGCCCAAGTGGTCATAGTACTGTTATTTATAATAGCACAAAAACAGAGACAACCCAAATGTCCACCAACTGTGGTGTAACTACATGATGGAGTATTATTCAGCAATAAAAAAAGGAAAGAACTACTGATACATGAGACAACATGGACCTCAAAAACATTAGGCTGCGTGAAAGAAGACAGGCATAGAGGACTATGTAGTGTATGATCCCATTTATATGGAATTTCCAGATCAGAGGTTGCTTGGACGTTGGGGTGGTTTTGGGAGTTGACTGAAAAGGGGGATGAAGGAATTTTGGGGGGTGATGGAAATGTCCTAACACTGAATTGTGGAGATGATTGTAGAACTGTATACATTTACTGAACATCATTTCAACTGTGTATACACAATGGCTGAATGTTATGGTATGTATGCTATACCTCATTACAGCTGCTATAAAAAAACCCTCATTGAGAATGTGTGTGTGCGTGTGTATGTGTGTGTATTTTCTTACTCTGACATCCCTTAAATTACTTTTTGTAGATATTGAAATCTATTCTTAATAAATGAAAAGACAAGTTCTATATGATAATGAAAAATGGGGAGCTGTAATAGTTACCTCCTGGGGTACTGTGAGGATGGCATGAGATAAACACAGAGTGTTTGATACATGTTAGCTATTATTATTTTTTATTGTTGTAGTTGAATCAGCATTTGCCCACTTATTTTTAAGAGCAAAACATTTTCTTGCAATACCTGGTAATGAGATACTTTGGGATCCATTATATAAGACATTTTGTCCTTTGTTGTTGCTTTATTGTTTGTTTGTTTTCAGTTAACTTTTCCTTGTATTTTGACTAAGGCATATTTAATTTGAGAAAAGTTTATTTGTTCCCTGTGTACAATCATCTTGCTAAACCTGGTGACTTCTCAGGATTGCAGATGCCATGAAATGCTAACTTGTGGGTTCCATCAAGGACACAGACTTCTACAATAGGCATTACATTCTGATAAAATTCATATTATTTTTGAGAAATTGAATACCATGTGTTGGGCCAAATATCTCAGAAAAACCAATACATATATTCTCTTTCTATCTTTTTGACATTAGATGAGCAAAAAATCCCACCTAGATGACCTTGCGTTTTGAAAGGCAAATACATCGGCTGGTGTACTGTTTTTGGCTCAGCCAGAAATGATTGTGAATTTCGTCCCCAGAAAGGCAGATTACCAAAGTACATTAGTGTTTTGGGCATGTGCAGTATAGAACAATTTGGCCCAATTTAAGCCGTCAGAGCAAGATTGCACCCAAACAGAAGTGCTTTGTAGAAATGAATTGACAACTCCAGTAGTTTGAAATCAATGCATGCTGGGCAATCAGACTCCCTTATCGCTCCCCAAAATGACCTGCTTAAAGAAAATTGAAGCACTGTTATGGCTGAGATAGCTGTGCAATCCACATGCTCAGAGTGGTGATCACCTTCAAATTTAAGCACTTAATTTAAGAGCTCCAATAATTTTAAATTGCTATGTGCTGCAAAGAGTGACAGACGGTAACCAGAGTGCGCCAGTATTTTTAAAACACTTCGGTGTTCAGTGTAATATATTTCAGTGGAAAGGTTCAGAGCAAGTTGAAGCCAATTTCCAAATTAACACTGAAGAGTCAAAGGCGACACGGCAGCAAACTTCAGGTTGGTTTCCCTTCTTTCTTCCTCCTTGCCTGTCCTCAACCCCACCCCCAGCCCAAAGAAGCCTCATCATTCAACTTCCCTTTGGATTGAAAAACCTCAGGGGTTTGTGGGGGCTAAAAATCCAGTCCATCATTTTAAGTGTGAAATCCCCTGGTGGAGCCACACTTGGCAGGAGAATATCTCCAGAGCAGGGAGAATGGCCCGTGGGACAAAGGAAGAGGGACAGCTTGAGTGTTCGGGGCTCTGAGGGTGGTGAAGTGTAGAGGGTGGGACCTGGGGGGCTCAGAGAACCAGAGGCTGTGTCTGGAAATGCCTCTGTGTCCGGCTACCTCTCCTCTCCTGTCCTGCCTGGAAGCCCCTTGTCATGCCCAGGCCCTCACCCTGCCCCACTCTGCTCACTGGGCCCTCTCCTCTTTCCTTCTCTTCTTCCGCCTCTGAATCCCTTCTCTTCTTTCTCCATGAGACCTTTCTCTGCCCTATCTACTGGTGTCTAAATTGCTCATTTAGAGCACTGGTCCCTCCCTCCCCCACCCTCTCCACTTCCATCCAGCCCAACCCCACAGTTTCTACTTTGTAATAGGGTCCATTTTTTTTCTTTTTAACTGCAATTGAATTCATAGTCAACAGCCCCCTTTAAACTCTTAATTTTTAATTTAATTTATTGGGGTGACACTGGTTAACAAAATTATACAGGTCTCAGGTGCACAATTCTACAGCACATCATCTGTACACTGTATTTTGTGTTTACCACCCCAAGTCAAGTCTCCGTTCATCACCTTTATCCCCCCATGCCTCGTCCACCTACCCCTCACCCCCCAGCAAACACCACAATGTTGTTCATGTCCATGAGTTTTTTCCACATATGAGTGAAATTTTATGGTACTTGTCGTTCTCCAACTGGCTTATTTCACTTAGCGTAATGCTCTCCAGGTCCATCCATGCTGTCACAAAGGTAGGATTTCCTTCTTTTTTATGGCCAAGTAGTATTCCATTGTGTAGAGTGTTTAAAATTCAAAGGCTTTTAAAAATCAATTTTGCTTTGCTATATTTACATACAGGAAACTATCCTTATTTTAGTTATACAGGGCTTTGTTTGTTTTTTTTTACAAGTGTGTGCAGTGCTATAACTCTCACTATTACTGAGATGTGGAATATTTTCATCTCAAAATGCTCCTTCATGCCCCTTTGTTGTCACTTCCTTTGATCCGGGCTTTAGGAAACCATCAACCTCTACCTGTCACTGCAGATTAATTGTGCCTGATCCTTCACCAATGAAATAGCGAAAATAATGTCCACCTTAGCTGTTGTCTTGAGGTTGACTGGAACTCAGTGGGTATTTCCCAGGAACCCTAAGGGCAAAGGAGAGAACCTGCCTGTCCCCTCCTCTAAGAGCCTTGAATTTCTCTTGAAGTTTTATATATTAAGTTTACAATTTTAAGCATTTTCTCCTTTTACTCCATTTATATCCATCCTTGTTTTAACTTAAAAATTACATTCGAAATTACTTACCATCCAGTAAAAATAATGTTATTGGACAAGATACTATATTTACTCTGTGGTTTCCAGCAGCTTCTAACACACTGAGATTCTCCTTAGAGTGGGGAACCATCTAAAATGCCCATCCTAGCCAGTCCTGCCATAGAGCTGTCACTCAGGATCCTCAAGCTCTTATTAATTTCATTCATGATAAAGCCTAATCTAGCAATGTGGGAGGTCCCAAAACAGTCCTGGGGGAGGAATAGAGCTTGAGAAGGCTTCCACAGGGCAATATGAATGGAAATCAGGGAGGGACCTTATCTGCACACCTTGCACGTCTAGGGGTTACCTCTGCATGTGGAGCTCTTGACTATGCATTTCTAGAGCCTGTTCAAACATAATTATTACAGTTATTATAATCAGGCCACATTTATTACACTTATATGTACCAAGCGCTGTTCTAGGTACACAATTCCTTTTTGTATTTAATTTGTGAAACGATTCTGCAAAGTAGTCACTAATATGAAGAAGCTGAGACCTTCTGAGGTATTTAACCAAGTTACTTAAACTTGTACAAGGTCCTATAGCAAGTAAGTGGTAAGATCTGGAACCACAGCCATGTTGAACTCCAGATGTATCCATTAGCAGCATCTCTGAGTTGAAAAACACCTAGTGCTTGAAAGGTGAGAGTCTAGTGGAATGAGGTGCTTGTGCCTGGAGTCTTTAATGATGCAGTGTTTGTGCCTGTGTGTGCATGTGTCCCTGTGTGTGCTCCTGTGTATATGTGTGTATATGTGTGTGGAACCTCCCTTCCCTTCATTATCCCCACTCCCTGATTTATTTCCCTCTCCCTCTGTGGTTCAGAACTGGAAAGAATGGTTTTCCCTGGAAACTCGGATTTCTGGAGAGGACAGGTTGCTTTGATCTTCTATAAGAAAAGGATCCCAGAAGGGAAATTGGTGAATGATAAACCATGGGGCTGGGCTGGAGGGCATCAATCACATTGGTTGGCCTGGACCCCCATGCTCTGGGCCGTAAGGGATTATGGATTCCAGTGAGAGCGGGGAGGAGGTAGATGACACTCCTTAATTTAAGAGGCTCTTGTTCTGTTGCAGCTATGTAGCTCAGAAGTAGGGCCTGGCTTCTGTGGGATGCGGGGGCAAGGGCACAACATGTCCTTGGTTCTGAGAAGGATCTGGTTCCAAATGGAAGCTGCCTCCTGTCTCCCCAGCAGCCTTCTCCCCATAGAGGGAGGGCGACTTTTCATTTGGAACAATGCTAATGGAGTCATTCGGGTCAGTGTCTCTGAGATAAAATCTGTCACTCCCTTCTGCAGGCTCATTATTTCTACCTTCAGGCTGCAAGGAGACAGCGGAACACTAGAGGGTAGGGCTATTTCCTCCCAGGGCTGACTCTCAACACACACTCACACACACACACACACATACTTGCGCGCGTGCACACACATATGTATGTGACTGTGGTCTTAAAGGTGTAATGAATTATGGGCACACCTTTTGTCTTAAATGAAGGGGATGTCAGTGTTTAAATTCCTTGCATAAATGTTATTGCTCTGAAGCTCTGCTCCCAATCTCTTTATGGATATGCCTCCATATTGGCTGTTAACAACAACCACAGCAAGAATGAACTGCATAAGGGCTGGTCTCAGCCTGGAATCACAGCCCACATAGTTCTAACTGTTCAGTAATTTAAACAGAAGAGTGGCATTACACTGACTTGGCGGGCGATTTAAAATTATGCTAAAGCAGGATTTTGCCAGCTGGATCCTTGACCCTGTTTGGAAACATACTTGGCTGTGTGCAAGAGGGACCACTGATCCAGGAGGTTTGAAGAAATGGATTGTTTTTTTAAACAAAGGCAGAATTTTCCAGAAACCTGCAAACAGCCACCAATCAAGGTACTAAAACTTCAGGACAAGTGGGGATGCTGTCGTTCTTTAAGCAGTACTAGCAGTATTAGCAACTTGTAGTTTATGAGAGAAAGGGGAGGACCCACAAGCTCAGCTGTGATTTGAAGGTGACAGGCCTCTTCATGGAACAACAAAAGCAGGGGCATGTGTTCTAGATTTTTCTTCTTTACAACTTTAACATCATGTGGTTCAGTCCTGCACCTTTCTGTCCAATAGCCCAGGGAAACATTGACATTTAACCACGCTGACCTGGGATCTCTAGTTTTTTTTGCAACCATCACACCTCAAATACCGATGGGGCTTCCTGGATGCAGGCTGAGTGGGGACTGGAGTGAACCAAAGGACAAGAGGGAGGTAGTTCATTTTGTATCATAAACATCCTTGTGACTGATCATGTGGCTGCTTTAGTGACCACTGTACCTCCACATTTCTCCCTTCACAACCAGAGCTGATTTTTATAACATGTGAGAATCTGGATTTACTCTGTGTGGCCACATCTTCACAATTTTTATTCTGGATTATAATATATGTTTTCCCAATATTTAAACGTAGGCAGCTGACTGACCAACAAACCAAATACTGGGCAGACCAGAGACACTTCCTCGATGAGCCAGACAGGGCTAGTGGATACTTGCTTTGATGCCTGGTCTCAGAGTCTTATGTCCCCATGATTAGCTGTAAGGTTCTCCCATCTCTCTTTCAGAGCAAGGATGTGACTTCTCTCCTCTGGGAGGGGCTGCCATAGGTGATGGGGTCACTGCACTTGGCATTAGACTTTCTTTTTGGCCAGGTCAAGTTTTGGCACCTTTTAACTGAGTGATCATAAGCGAGTCCTTTCTCCACTCTGCTCCTCACTTGGCTGTCCCTCCTGTGAAATGTGAATGAGTGTTGGCCTTGCCCATCTCTTGGTGTTTTTGTCAGGATTTAATACAGAATGGACATGAACATACAATACTCCGTGAGTGTTGACCACTAAAGAGGAAAGCAACCTTGGGATGGTAGTCCAGGATTGGGGTTGTGTCCTTTTGAATATATAACTAAGCAGCTGTGAGATCTGGTCCAGCTGTGTGATCCTTTTGGGACTTGGGCTTCTCATTTGTGAAGACCAGGTTTTCTTAGGGGCGACAGTAGATTGAGAGAAGGCAAACCTGAAATCAAGGTGACACTCTGTCAGTTACTGACTGTGTGATCTGGGTCAGTTAGGTAATCCTTGCTCCTCAGTGTGTTCTGGCAGCATCGGCATCTCTTGGAGCTTGTTAGAAATGCAGAGTCTTAGGCCCCACCTCAAATTGGCTAAATCAGAATCTGTGCCCCCAGGTGATCTGCTAGTGTGTTAGAGTTTGAGAAGCTTTGACTTAATCTAGGGCTACTCCAAATGTGTCCTGGACGAGCCATAGATCATCTGGGAACTTGTTAGAAAAGTAGCTTTCCCCTCAACCCCCAACCCTCGACCCCCAGCAGCCCTAGACCCACTGTACTAGCAATCTGAGCATGGGAATCAGGAATCTGTGGTTTAACCAAGTCCATGGTTCAGGCTATCTGGGCACACCCCTGATTTAACTATTTGAACTTCAGTTACCTCCTTATCTCCAGTGTAATTGCAATAATAAGTATATCGTTAGTTCTAAGGATGAGAAACTGTGGCGTAGTATAGCAGAGGAGAGTGGGATATAGTTGAATGTGATACAGGAGAGTATAACACACTGCACTATGTGTATGTAGAGACAAAGCAGTCACATATAATGAGCAGAACTTGACAAATAGTGTGTGGTGAAGAGCGAAAAAGGAATTGGAAACAGGGTAACCCATGAGGTTCTGTATAAGTTATGGTACTTTGGTTTCAAGCCAAAAAAACTAACCCTGGCTAACTTAAGAAAAATGGAATTTATTGGAAGGATATGGGGTAGGTCATAGAATTAAATTTAAAAGAAAAAAATGAGCCTCCAGTGCTTGGAAAAGGCCACAAGGAGGGAAGCTCCAGAGATCTAGGATGGTTACAGAAACTAATGAATGGTGTCTCCGGGGCACCTCCATCAGGATGAATCATCTCCAGTTGCCCTTGGGCCATTCCTCTCAAGATCCAAATTCTTGGTAAAGTAACTGCCTGGCAGGCGTGGGTTGCCCGGAGGACAAGATACCTGAACTGCTCAGTGTAGGTGGGGGTGGAGGAGCTTCTCAAAGGAATTCATTGTTACCGAAAACTGTGGGCATTGGGATTGGGCAGCAAATCACCAGACGCCCACCGCAGATGTTTCTAGCTCCAGTATCCCGAGTCTAACATTATGCATGGACCTTGGTCCTGGTGTGCTGATAAGTCCTGGAACAGCAAGCTGGAAGACAGACGGGTGCTGGCTTTCAGGAAATCTGGCTGCTGCTCCCACGGTGCAGCCGTAGGACTTTTCTTTATATCCAAGACCTGAGTATTTTTGCCTTGGCGATTAAGAGTTGTGTATGCGACCAGGACTAAGTGTACCTTCACATGCACACTGTCTTTGCTCACATGCCTCGCTGCTCAGGGTGAAGCTGTGAAGTTCCCCTTGGCCCTGCCCTTTCAATAATGAAGCCTTGAAGTACACAGCACTGGAGAAAAACACCTCGGACCTCTTTCTCCCCCTCCCCCCCCCCCACCGTTTTATAAGTGATTAGAAAAACATGCTAATGTCTAAAAATTGCCATAGTGGCTCCATGCACTGTTTGTTTTTCTGAATATTTTGTTCATGTGGGACAGATAGCTGTGCATGGCTTGAGCTCCAGCTCTTTTTTTTTTCCTGCTTTTGATTCTATCAGTTAATCACAAAAACGGCCCTTCTGTGTGGGGGGGTTTTCCCAGGTGTGTCTGTGCCATGGTAACGGTAGCTGGTAATGGTTTGTCTGAGCAAGGAAACTGGCATGAAGACTGGCTTATTTAATGTGCATGGGAGGGAAGCAGGGTTTTCAGAGCCTTAAAAATGATTGCGCTGATATCTTGAGCATACTGTGGTGCCTTGTAACACTTGCTAATCAAACACAGAGACCTGGAGGGGCTGGGATGTCCAGTGGTTACAGTACCTGCCCATCAAGCAGTCTTGTCTGAACATCACCCATGAACTTACCTTTCACATGTCCTGGGTGACTTGGGGCTTCATGTACCACTCTTTATAATGGACGCATCTATAATTACACCTCAAAGTTCTATTTAAAATAGTAGACCAAGGCCAAAATAGCCAATACCAATTCAAAGAAAGAATTGGTTTTAGATCTGAAACTGTATGGCACTCCTGAGCTCACTATCAAAGATGTGTTTGCCATGAAGTGCTCTGTTGAGAATAAATATAGTGATGTCTCCTCTGATGAAAGGGTTTTCATTTTAAAGTCCTCATGGGAGTTAGAAATTACATAAAATTAAGATTACCCTTGGAAAATCTCTTAAATTCCAAATTAAGGTCAGTATCTATGGTTTTGTTTATATACTTTTGCAGCAAAATAATATACTGAATATATAATAAGTAATATATTTTTATAGTGTATTATATAGTATGTAGTATATTTACATGTGTACATATTTATATTTAATACATAATACATAATTTATATTCAATATGAGAAATATGTAATAAGCATTATATTATATAATATAGTATATATAATATGTAATATATTATACTTATGTATTTTACATAACAGTAAATATATTTATATGTTTATAATATATAAATAAAAGAAATATATAAAACATGCATAAGAATATTTGTATTTAAAATACATAATATATTTATAATTCATAATTTTTATATTATATATGTATGCAAGCTGCACAAGCTTATAAATTTATATGCATGTTTATATAGCATCAATAGTTGGATGCATGTTCACAATGTTTTACAGGATTGTAACTCCAGAAGCAAATATGCTTATATTTGAAATCCCAGAAGTTATGGCACCTCAACTTCTCTCCACCTCAAGGTCTTGCACTAGAGTAGAAAGTGCCTTCTGTCAGCTCCCTTTGAGATGCTCTCATTTATCCCTGCATACAGCTATATAACCTGAGCTCAGCATTTGGTATTTGCTGGCTTTTCTGCCCAAATGCTATGAATTTAAGCTCTGCATAGATATAAAGTGTGGGTCATTTTTGAAGTCTGGTTATCTACCAATCTCAGTTTAGGGTATTAGTATTCGGGAGCACAAGAAGCCAAAAAATGTGCTGGCCTGCTGGAATTGCCTTTAGAAGAGCAATTGCTTAGTATCCATTCAAAGAAAAACCGAGTAGTCCCAGAAAATGGGTGATCATTTAGATCCTGATAATTTATTTACTCTTATTTTACCCATCATAACAATTCTATCCTATCAATTATACATGAAACTGAATATTAGAAGCCAGAGGAGAAACAGGCTGGCATGCATTTCCTTTCAACCCAGTCACCTCAAATTATAAACAAGTTAGTTCTATATTTATGTCCCTCGGCAAAATCGTGCATGCATATTAAACATGCCAAGTATAAGCTAAGTCAGTAGTTATCATTGCCCCACACCGTTTTCCTACAGACTCCAGTTTGATTTTCATAAACAACTGTTTCTCAGAAATGATATTTAGGATTTCCCTCTCTGTTTGAGTATGTTACGTGCCACCTCTCTTCATGGTGGTTATAAAGCAGAGGGAGGCTACCTTGCTAAGTAAATTTCTTCCTGTCCTTCTTGTAGAAGATGGTACAATGGGGGTATCTTCTGATTCCTTGGCACATGTTTGTTTTTTGCTCTAATTTGTTCTGGACTAACTAAAGAATTGGAATTGGTTTTTGTGTGTAGTTCTTGAAATCCATCTTATTTATATTGGACTCATCCCTTGCAGTTGATCATTAAAAAAGGAAACATTAGTGGGTGCAGCGGAAACCCAGATCAGGAAATGTAGAAAAAAGCAAGTTGTGTTTCAGATGGAAATTTCCAGTTGGTTCTCCTTACAGCCTGTCTGTGGAGCATTTGTAAGGAAACTTTGCGGACAGCATAATGAGTGCCTTCCCGAGGTCCCAGATATGTGCAGTAGCTTCCGCGATGACAGGACTCCCTTAATTGTCATTTCAGGTTGTCCAGAATGACAGGAATAAAACAGAAAACAAGAGTTTTGTGTAGAATGAGAGTGGAGTTCATCAGGGCTATTAAAAATTCTAATGACATGAAAGCCAATTATTGTGACTTCAGGTGGTTCTTCTGAGTGCACTTAGATACGTGACAGTTGAGGTAAACATTTCAGCTCCAGACAGCTCCATTAATTAATTACCTCTCAGGATTCTAAAGCTTTCAATGCTTACATGCTCTAAGAGCCACGTGGAATACTTATAAGATACATATTCTAGGCAAGTCCAGACAGGCACACTAGGTACTTGATAACATTTTCCCCATGTACTTGCTTGACATTTACTTATGAGAGTAAAGCTCAGATTTAAAAATACTTTACCCCATGCTCCATTTTCCCCTATAGAGAAATTTATACAGAAAATTCTATAGCAACTTAAAATGAAAAAAAAAAAAAAAAAGTGACTGAAGAGGGCAGCCTTTCCACAATTTCTTGGAATTTATGCCACTTAAATACACATTGCATTGTGTGGTTAATTTTTTTTTTTTTTTCTGATTTAATGCTTGTGAATGCTTTTTACACATGCTGGCCCTAAATCCTGTTCTCTTAAAAGTAGGCTCAATTCTCCACTCACCTCCCTCCTCTCATATTAAAAAAAAGGTTTTAAATAATGCACATGGCAACAAAATTCTTCTAAATAGATGACTGTGGATTAAAGAAGGGGAAGGGATTAGCCAGAGGACACATGTGCATAATCCATGGACAACAGTGTGGTGATGACCAGAAGGTGGGAGGGGGCAGGGGCTGGGTGGAGGGGCAAAGGGAGGGGAAATCAGTAATAGTCAACAATAAAAATAAAGAGAAAAAAATAAATAGATGGCCATATTTGGGAGAATTCACTTTACCCCCAATTTACTCATGAGTATTTTATTGAGTAATTTTTTTATTTCTACACAACATTTTAAACTTTACAGTGAAGTTGTTTCTTATTTTAAGAATTATGAAACCTTTAGTTTCCTGGGGGGAGAAAAACTGAAGGACATTTTTCTACTTTTTTACGTCTTTTATGCCCACAAGAAGGATCAGCCACAAGATAATACTCAGGAACAGTCATAAAAGTGTTCTCTCTGACATATTCCTCTCAGTCATAGAGCAAAGACGTCAAAGGTTTTCCACCTGTAAACACACTCACCCTGGAAAGGTCACCTACCAAAGATGTTAGCACATGGCAATTAGCATGGAGAACAAACCCAATCCATTATGACAGCTGTGGCCATCCTCTCCTTACTACCCACAGCCAAGTGGTCAGAGCAGAGCCTGTCACAGTGGTTGGGAGGCTCACTGCAGTGAGGTGACATCAGGGACTAAGTTCTTCCACCCTGTTTCATGATAAAGATAAAAGAGGCAGGAGGAAATCGGAGGATAAGAATGGAGGTGTAGGTGGTATCCCGGGACATGTTCATATTGTTGGGGGCAGAGATGTTGACCATGATTGTGAAAAGGGGGAGGGCACCTAATAGGAATAGGACCATAGTTGTTTAATAATTATTCACCTTATGAATTATAGATAGGAAGTTTTCCTATAGACGCTGGGAAACTGGAGGATGTGTTGCAAGAAGAAAAACACCTTGGGGCCTGGATAGGTCTATTGCTTAGAAAAGAAAATGCATTTTGAGAACAAAGGACAAGATGTGCTTTGATTTGGTTGCTGTGCCTGGAGCCTGAGCCCCCTTCAGGAATTTGCCTCAGAAATGCTGACCATTCTCAGGTCCCAGGAACTGGCATAACTGGGTTTTAACACCATTGAAAATTAACTACCTTGTTATCAGACTTCAAGATCCTGGAAAGAAACACATGGAGCACAGACCTTGCAGCCATCCTCCCACCCCCCTTCTCCCTTGCATGCAGCCTCTCTTCCTCATCTCTATATAACCAGCCAGCTAATAAGGGAAGGGCAGAGCAGATTTTATATGGACAAATCCTGCTGCTCTCCCATTTTGCTGGCATTATTGAAATAAACACTCATATATGATTCAACCCTGTCTCGGCTTAATTGGTTCAAGTGGTGTCCAGTTTCTATATGGGGGATAGCTTCTACAACTTATATGTCTCTGTGTGATGAAGAAAAGTCTGGGACATAAAAAGAGACATCTCTAACTTGATGGGGGCTGATTAAAGCACTCTTAAAATTCAGCAACTGCCACCACCCTCATCAGGCTTTGAAAAACCTTGTGGATTATAGTGCATTGGTGGTATCTAAGCTCATGGAAGCCTTTCCTGAGGATTCTCATGGCTTTGAGCCAAAAAATGATTGGACTGGATTTCCAGGCTAGGGGTAACCCCATTCTGGGAAACTGGGTTCTAGCTTGTGACCAGATCTTTCCCACTTAGCATTGTCTACTGTATGGCATTATGAATGTAAAAATGCTTTGAAAATATACAAAGTAATATATGAATATTGATAGACTCATATTTTCTCAGAAAATTTGATGTTTGTTCAACCTCTCCAATTTATAGATGAACAGAAATTACTTCGTTTAATGCTACATAATTAGTATCAAATTCAGGAGGAAATAAAAACAAAAGAAAACCTACTTCCCAGATGTTTTTCCACATACCATATGTGGCAGGTAGCCTCCACCATGCCCTCCAGTGATCCCTTTCTCCTGGTATTCATACCCTGGTGTGATCCCCTCCCACATTGTAACAGGATTGGTCTGTTTGGCCAATAATCACCAATAATTATAGGCCACTAATGAAAAAATCTCAGGCTTCTTCTGCTTAAATGAGAACTCTGACAATGCCTGGCATCATAGCATATGTTTTACAAGTTTCCAATGCACTTTGCCAGGAAATCTTTAGTTTGCTTATTTGTCCAATGAAACCAACTTTGAGTTTTACATTTTAAATATGTTAGTGCCCTGACATTTTCTGGAGGTTATGACCTGACCCATAACTTCCTAAATGATGGTTTTCCTACTGCAAGTTCCAAAAGTAGCCATCACTTGTGGGGTGAGGGTGGGGGGAGGCAGAGGACACAGAAAAATGAGGCAAGGTGTCCATCAATCAACTTTCCACAAAACAGACAGACAAACACAGAAAACTCAACACTTTTTAAGTTTTCTCTCTTTGGGGCTATCCTATGTATGAAAGTCAAGGGGTTGCTTAAAGTGTTTATTGACATTCAAAGTTCCTAACTCTGAGGAGTTAGGATCAAATTTTTCACTTAGGCTGATATACGCTACAAATTAGCTAACTCATTAGGTAACTCATTATTTCCTCAGGTAACTCATTACTTTTTCAGGAATGTTGTATGGAAGATCCAATCCCTGAGATGTTAATAGATATTCAGTAAGAAAACAAGTTGAGAGAGAGGGAGAGGGGGAGGCAAGGCAGGAGAGAAATAGTTAAATAAGTAAATAGGTCCCCTGGAAAAATGACATTGGGAAGCTGAGTTGAACAAATTGAAATTAACCCATAGATGGGTCTTTGGAGCTAAAATTCTCAATACCTTTACCTGCCAAAGTGTCCAGTGGGTTAGAGCACTGTTCTATGCATTTACCTTCCTGCTTTTCTGCTACTTAAACATTCCAGTGAGGGACAAGAGCAATGTACAAACTCCAGCCTGGGGACCAAATCTGGCCCAAGCCTGTCTTTGCAAATACGTAAGATTTTACTGGAACACAGCCACAGTCATTCCTTTATGTATTGTCTATGGCTGCTTTCAAGCATTAAGGGCAAACTAGAGTAGTTGTGAAAGAGACCATATAGCCCACAAAGCCTAAAACATTTATTGTATGGCCCATTTAGAAAAATTTTGCTGACTTCTGGGTTGGATCACTTGCAAGATGTAGCATTTCCCAAATTGACAAAAGAACCATTTTTCAGTAGTTTGTCCTGGGGGTCCAGTTTCTGTAGAGCACAAATTGGGGAACACAGAGTCAGCTCAAGCTTTCCTTATAGGTGTGTGTGTGCTCCCCTCCCCTCAGTTCCTTGAAAGACTAACTCCATGCCCTGCCCTGCCCTGTCAGACAGCTGCAGGAAGAGGATTTCTGTTTCCTTGAGACATAGAGCGGCAGATCGAGCCCAGTAGCTAAAGGGAATCAGTTTGTTTTTATAAGATATAGGAAGATCAAGTTGGGTTTCAGAGAAAGCTGTGTAACAGGAAGCTTATCATTTATTTACAGAGCATCCTGCTAACTGTTTTTAGTCTTTTGCAGGAAGGGAGCTGGAGGTTACCTTGTGCTCACATCTTCAGGGACTTAGAGTACTCTGTCTCCTTGAAGAAAGTGACTGCAAGACATGTTAAATAACAATGTGAAAATTCAGGGATTTAATTTTTTAAAAAGACCTAAAGGAGGGAAAATTCTGAACCTTTTTTTTCTATAATTTACAGAGTAATGTATTCTCCCTGAGGTATGATTCACAGGATACTATATGCTTTCTATCACTTGTATCATAGTAAGAGGTGAATAGGTTTTCTGCTAATAAGGGGAATTAGTGATCTATTGCTGTGTAACAAATGACCCCCAAATTTAGCAGTTTTAAACAACAAACACTGATTATCTTGTATAGTTTCTGAGGGTAGGAAATATGTGATCAGATTGGCTGGATGGTTCTGGTTCAGGGTCTCTCTGAAAGTTTCGGTCAAGCCATTCACTAAGGCTGAAATCTCTGAAGATTTGACTGGGGCTGAACTTTCAAGTTCATACACATGGATATTAGCAGGAGGTTCTAGTTCCTCACCATGCGGGACACTCCATAGGGTGGCTCATGATATGGCTTCTCTCAGAGTCAGTGACTCAAGAGCAAGAAAGGATGGCCAAAATTATTACCTAATCTTGGAAGGGAGTAATCATTATTTCTATATTCTATTGGTCAAATATAGCACCCTGGTACATTGCCAAGGTCAATACCGAGAAGCAGAGGTCGTTGGAGGCCGTTTTGGAGCCTGGGGACCACACTCTGCTTATTTAAAGCAGCATCTTTTGGCAAAATCACCTCTAAGGCCCTCCTCCCTCCTTGCCCCTGGACTTGGAAACTCAAAGCCCAAGGCCAGGAAGTTGAGCCTAAAATCAGTTCTGCACATGCAACATCATTACCTGCCTAGAGAACACCATTTTGTAATGAGAATAAGATACCTTCTCTAAGATATTTTACTTCCGTTGTTGGAAAATCGTATCAATTTTCAACTCCTGCTGGAAAAGTGTTGCAATATATAGACATATGATTTTTGTGTGTTGTGAGTGGCTCTCTCATGCAGGCACACCATGCACAACCTCATACGTGGTAGAAGGAGCAACACCCTTTGCGGTCGAGTTGTGTATGCATTAAATCCCTCACTGGACTGTAAACTCTGTGTGGGGAAGAACTGAGTCTTCATTCATTCATTCATTCATTCATTCAACTGTTATGCACTGAGATACTGCTACGTGCATGATAGTAAAAGCAATGGTTAAAAAAGGAAAGTGGTAAAAAGATAAGAAACCTGCTTTCTTGGTATTTACATTCTAGTGAGGGACACGAACCATGTACAACCAAATAAATACACGAATGAAATTTCAGGTAGTGACAGAGCTGTGAAGGAATTACAATGGGTAATGGTATAACGAGTGATAGAGGGTACGCTTGCTTGTGGTTCTTTGTGGCAGGGTGGACCGAGGGGACTCGTATCCATGTTTGTAATGCCTCACTAACAGAGTGCTTTCCACATACTATGTGTGCAACAAAATGCTTGTAAAGTTAAAGTGCACTGAGGGGCCACAGAACTAGCAAATAAAAACCCTGGGAACACCATTTTGATTTCAGTAAATATGTCTGGTATTTCAGCTCCTAGAAGGAGATGGAGTCTGTATTATTCTACATATGTTTTTGGTCAGCAAAGCTCAAAGACTTGTTTAGGTGTTCTGAACAAGACACATTTTTTTCTTCTGCCATCTCTGGAAAGTAAATCAAACCAAGAGGCAAAGCCTTTCGAAAATAGCTACGAAGCCTTTAGTACTCAGTCGGACTGAGATGTTCTCCCTTTTATTTTTTCCATTGAGGCCAGCTTAGATTTATTACACTTTGCATTTTGTAATGGAATGAGGACATGATGAGTAACTCATCCAATTTCACATTTCAGACTTCAGAGGGAGGATCATGGAGTTTTGGGAGGTGGCCCGGAGGAGGGCAGTGACATGAGTAACAGGCTGGAAACTAGGGCACACAGAGAAAGGTTAAATAAGACTGGTGGATTTAATCGAGGAAAGAATACCGAAAGGATGCTTAGCATTAGAAAGAGGTGGAGGATAGGTGAGTTCCTTGTCATAGACCTTAACAATCTGGGCGATTACTGAAACTGGAAAGATTTAGGCCAGCCTTTAGGTCGCGTTCCTTCCCCAGCTATTAGGATTCTCTGTAGCATTAGGAATGTGGTAGACCTCCGTGACTGAGCCTGCTTGGTCCTGAGTTCTGGGATTCCCTAATTGAGCTCAATAATTTCTTATTCAAATCAGGGTAATTAGTCTGTGATTGTGTTTATAAAGGATAGGAAAGGTCGAGACTCTTTTTTACGTATCTCATGGACGCTAGCAGTAGAGGCACTCAGTAAATGTTGAATCAGGGTAGCCACAGATACTGGAATCCGTGTTCCAGGCTATCACAAATATAATGAGGAAATCATGCTGCTCTTTCAATAGCAAAATTATTAAAGAGACTCTAGAACTTCACTCTACATCCTGCTTTCCTTTGTCAATTTCCTTTTCTTAGCTTGCCTGGTATGCGTGCACGTCCATGTGACTTTTTTTTGTAGCTACTTATTAAGGTGTGCGTGGGTAGAGCCTTTACCACTTATGCTTTGTAAAGTTTCTTGCCTTGGAAGAAAGGTTTTTGAGTCAGCTCTCCATACCTTATTTAAAAAATGTTACTGCTGTCTAGGTGATTTGCTTTTTTGGTCTTGTTTCTTGCATGATTCATCTCGTTGGGGTTGGAAACATGATTTTTCATCTGAAATGAAAACCCCACAAGTCATGGTCTGTCATCCAGAGTTCAGTCTGTCTGAGAACCCATGCTGGTTCTTGGATCATCTTTGTCAATGACTTTTTGTGCTAAGATGTTAAATGCAGATGTCCAATTGGCACCTTCCAACACTATTTATTGGTTTTCCATTTTTCATTTCTTTTTGTTCTTCAAATATGCTCAAGGCTTAATGCAGGGAAAAAAACCTCCAGCTACTGAAAAATGTATGTGTTGCCAAAGTTCCTTCTCTTATGGTGATGGGCAATTAGACTTGGAGGAAGCTGGCCAAGCGAAGGACAGTTGGGGGATGGAGTGCAGCGGCTGACTGGCTGGCGGGCAGTCTTGCTGCAGCATCTGGCAGATTTACTCAGTTATGAACTGCCACTGAATTTGGTCTGTCTTCCAGGGTTCTGCATCGCACATCTCTTTCCTTTGTTTAATAGACATTCTGTTAAAAAGGAAGCCTCTTAGTAGCACTCTGCATGCTTTTGTCACTAAAATGTTCTACAGGCTCCTCCTCCAGAACTCCCTTCTCTACAAGTCACCTGGATTCGCACAAGCCTCACAGCCTGGAGAAGGGAGAGAGAGAAGATGTAAAGTAGGGTCAGTTGCTTTGGCCTAGCTGCTCTCTGCTTTTGTAGATCACTTAGTTCTTTCAAAGGTTCCTCACAGTATTCCTGAGACTTCATGTGGTATAACGTGTATCCATTAACCAATGTTCTCAACTTCAAAGTGGTATCTGCTATTTCCTTATTTCTTGCCCGAGTTATGTTAGCAATTGATATTTTATATGAAGCCATATCAAGGAACTCTGCATCCTGATATTTTGAAGTCTGGGCCTAAGGTGCTAGGCTTTCTAAGAAATTAAGGTAGCTTTTAGGGCTCTGGAATCCTACCAATTTTTATTGTATTTGTCCTCAAGAATGTAACTTTCATCACCACTGTTTCTTATTTAAACATTATCCCATTCATTCTTGCCAAAGTTGAATAGGGCTCAGTTTACAGAAGCTATTAATTATTTCCACGTTTACTGAGCACTTATTATATTCCAGGCACAGGCATGCCTGGTTATGTGAGTAAATAAGACCCAGCCCCAACTTGCTCCCTCTTCTCCCCCATAACCTTGTGGAATGTACAATCTCAAAAAGGAATCTGTATTTAGAAGGGAATTTCAAGACCTTGTGATCTGCGTTTGATAAGAGGTAAGTTTGGATGTATTGGAAACACAGCAGAAGGACAATAGCCCATTCTTGGTATTCAGGGAAGGTTTTCCAAGGGCAAGGGGTGGATATCAAAACTGAAACCCTTACCCAACCATTTAATTGGGCTGTGGTGGTTCAAGGTTCAATCTATATCAGTAAATTAAAAATCAGATTCTTTTTCCCCAAGCGTCTTCCCACAATTTCCAGAAATATTTCTCTGGAGCTTGAGAGTTCATTTTATCTGTGCAGAAAAAACTGCTATCAATAATATCTTTGAGTCTTCCTGCCTCTCCTTTGCGCCATTCTTGTCCTTCAGTGGCTGCAGGTAGCAGCAGAAGGATGTGCTGGGGTGATTCTGGGATTTTTCTTTGCTTCTAAGATTCACTATCAATCAACTGAAGAACCTCCTTTAAAAAAAAAAAAGCAAATTGCTGGATCCCACTTCCAGAGATTTGTAAATTCCTGGGACCAGAGAATTTGCATTTTAAGCCAGCATGCGTTATTATTCTCATCTGGATATTACCCTTTTATTAACCATTGGTTGCTAAGGGCACTAGTAGGAGGTAAATGAGGATATGAACAGTTACTTACCTGGTTTGTTAGGCGAGTTTATTTTTGTCTAGGCTGAACTCCAAACCACACTTTATGGCTACTGTATTCAAAGGCACATGAAGGAAACCCAACCAGATTTTGTGTTTTGTGCTGGGAGACTGATTTTTGAATACTGTCACATCCATTGGAAGCTGTGGTCCAATTCTGAACACTGTCATGTCTTTAAAATTTGTAATTAATGTTGACCAGTTGTTTCATTGTTTCTCTGGCCTTTTACATTTATCCTTAACACTAGAAAGGACGAGAAGTGTGTGAATCACAATAGCCTGCAATTACCATTATAAAGTTAATTATACTTGTGTCAGTTCTGAAATGCAGGGTGACCTTTAGAAAAAAGTTAAGTGTGACATGGAAATATTGTGACACTTATCAAGACGGGAGAGATGGGCATTTCATATGGGGCTACTGTTGAGTTCAAATCCACAGGTGCCCATTGTCTGCCTTTCCCACTTCAAGGTTACTCAGTAATTTGGGTCATCACCTGTAGGTCACATACCTCACACTTCTTTAAAATGTCTTTGAACATCATTGCTCCTATCTTGACTTTAATTACCATAATTTTGTTTTGATTAAAAAAAACAAAGCTTTTAAGAAGACAAGAGGTAGCAAGTGTTGGTGAGAATGAAGAGTAAAGAGGACCCTTGGGTACTGTTGATGGGACTATAAATTGGCTCAGCCACTATGGAAAACACTATGGAGTTTCCTCAAAAATTTAAAATAGAACTTCTGTGTGATCCAGTAGTTTCACTTCTGGATATATATCCAAAGAAAGTGCAAACAGGATATCGAGGAGATATTCGCACTCCATGTTTATTTCAGCATTATTTACAATAGCCAAAATATGGAAACAGCCCAAGTGTGCAAAATGAGGTAAGTCAGACAGTGAAAGACAAATGCTATATGATATCACTTATATGTAGAATATAAAAAAGCTGAACTTTTGAAAACGGAGAGTAGAATGGTAATGACCAGGGTCTGGGTGGTGCAGGAATTGGGAAAATAGTGTGTAAGGGCACAATCTTAAAGCTAGTAGATAAATGAGTCCTGGAGATCTAACACACAGCTTAGAGATTATAGTCAAGAGTGCTGTATATAAACTTTAAAGTTGTCAAGAGACTACATCCTAATTGTTCTCACTACACAGAAGAAATGATAATTATGTGATGTGATGGGTGTTAGTAATCGTATCATATGGTGGTAATCATATCACAATACACAAATGTACCAACTCAACACATTGCACACCTTAAACTTACACAGGTTATATTTTAATGATATCTTAATTTTTAAAAAGCTTTATTTTTCTAGCAATAAATATAAAACTTGTTATAATTTTAGAAACCTATATTGTGGTTTGAAACAATGATGAGTAATGTTCTCAAAACATGATGTCTCAAAAATAATTCCTAAGTCTTTTCGGAGAACTGAGACTCTGCTGAAGGCCAAATTATTGGGCTAGAAAACCAGCTAATAGCCCCTTCCTAAAAATGCCAGGAACTTAGCATCTGCTAAAATATTCAGTCAAGGGGCTGTTCTGGATTCTTAACATTCTCTAGTTACCTGAGGTTTAAGAAGAATTTTTTTTTGTATTTTCAACACATAGTATTGAAAGGAATCTAATCTTTCCATGGAAATTCAGTGTTGCCACTGTAATCAGTAATCATTTATACACTTTAAAAGTGGATTATCATTTACTTAAATAGATTGGGGCTGAATAAGAAAAGAGCGTGCCGTGTAATTTAACCTTATTTTACAGATAGGAAAATGGCATCAGAGAAGGTTCATGTCATGCACTGGTAAAGTCTGATGCATCCCGAGTTCCTTCCTAGTGCTTCTCCCTGAGGAAGTAGGAGTAAGTTTTAGTTTACCTTCTAGCTACTTCCTTGGGAGCTTTCCCTTTATCCAAGCTGCAAACTGAACCGCTCCTCCCACACTTTGCGATAGGGCCCGGTCCCTTTAGCCTCTGGGGGTGCGTGAGTCAGGGAGGGCCTGCGAGCTGGGCCCAGCGCTGCCTCCTCAGATGCGCTCAGGCCGCAGGGAAGCTGGACCGAGCAGGCCGAATGTCGCGTTTAGCGGACATGCTAGCCTTCTGGGGCAGGGGCTCAGGAACGCGGTCGGAATCAGCAAAGGCCAGCAGGGAATTGCACAGGGATCCCGAAAGGCGGACGAAATGCAGCGGTGGTGAATGCAGAAGCCGGCGATGCTATATTGCTCTAGCCCTGGCCAGGTAGCTCAGTTGGTTAGAGCATCGTCCTGATACGCCAAGGCTGCGAGTTCGATTCCCCATCAGGGCACATAAAAGAATCACCAATAAATACATAAATAAATGGAACAACAAATTTATCTCTCTCTCTCTTGCTCTATCTACCTATCTTTCTCTCTTCCCCTCCCTTTCTTCCCCCTTCGTCTCTCTCTCAAATCAGTTTTTAAAAAAGATATTAAAAAATACTATCTTGGTCTGCTGATCATTTTCCAAACATACCAAGTGCTTTCACATCTTCATGCCTCAGTCATTATGTTCTCTCTGCCCAAAGAATCCACAAGTTCCTGAGGAACTGAAATCTTGTGATTTGACTTTTAATTTGAATGAGCCAGCAGAGCATATCATTATACCCTGCAAATAACAGAAAATATGATTCTAGTTCATTCTAGGAGAGTTTTAGGCAAAGGGAGCAGCCTGAGGCGCTGTTTCAGCTGCTTAACAAGATCCATTTCTTCTCTTCTCTTGGCTTTTTCCTCATGGCCACAAAATGGTTGCTCTGGCTCCGTGTAGCATATTTATATTCAGAAAGAAGAGTGATGGGGTTTTGGATTAGCTACTCTACAGTGAGCATGTGGCGTTTTCCATTCCCAGGGAGCTGGGAGCGATGGTGTGGTCGGGTCTCTGCTAAGATAAAGGGTCTTTTTTTATAACAAGGATAAATGACTCTCAAATGACCTCACGTATTAACTTGGGCATTTGTACACCAGGTTTTGTTTCAAGCAGAAACTTATAATAGTGTGTCTTATTTCCTTCCAGTTGAATTAATCCCTGATATATTTAGAGCGCATTACTGTGCAAAGCGCTTCCCACCTGTTATCATATTTGAAACTCACGGGAATGGCATGAGAAAAATTATTATTCCAGTCTCACAGAGGAGAAAGGTGAGACAGAGAGCACTTGGGTGACTGGCACCTGGCTCCAGATGTTTTGACTCTAAGTGTCCGCATTCTTACACTTGTCTCAAATGTGGAGGGGATCTGTGGGAGGCAAAAGGGGGCATTTGTAATACTTTCAACAACAAAGATAAATTAAAACATGAAAAAGAAGAAATGAAACAGAATGATTAAGTTCAGACAGTCTCAGCTGTGTTAGTGTTTGGAGCTGTGGACACTGAATCAGTTTTGTTTAGGGAAATAGAGAGTGTATTCAATCTGTACGACAGCATGAAATCTTTCTTTCTCCCTCCCTTTTTCAGAGGACCTCAGCCAGCAAGTCTTCAGGTGCTCCTTCCTACAGCAGATGGTCCAGCTCACAGCCCCACCAGGTAATATGCTCCCTTAGAACCTTGACATCCTCGTGTTCCTCGAATTGTGCTTAAACTTACAGTGATTTTGTCACTGGGCAAATGTAGAAGGGATCGGGCTCTTGTCTCTTCTCCCCTCAAAGGTGGCTCCCTCGACAAAGGCCTGTCTGTGCAGTTTGGGGTCAGGGTTGTGTGAGATGGACGATGACTGGAAAATGCCGCAGTTCCCCATTCACAACCTCCCTTGGCGAATAGCTAATGAAATCAATCTAGAAATCACTGGAAGTTAATTTTTCTTTTTTTTTCTTCAACCAAAGATGATCCTTCCTGTCCCCTCTATTCCAGAAAATCGTGTATGCTCCCATGTGGGTGTGCATACATGTGTACATGTTTATGGCACATGTCTGTATAAGCATGTATACACCAATATATCAGAAAATGGACTAATATTAGAATCCCCCCTTTTATTGCTTAGTTACTCAAGGTGATCAACAAAGTCTCTTCATGTCAAGCAATACTGAATATTATTTAACCTCTTTAGGGGAAGGTAGACCAGCGGGATCTTTTCTGTTGGTGAGCAGTTTTTACAGGTGACACACTGTGCCCACATGGCTTCTTCCTGAAGCGGCACATGGCGAGAACACTAAATTTGGACTCTAAAAGCTGAGTAGGACTTGCGTTCAAATTGCCTCCTGGTTATGAGACCAGAAAGAAACAAATCCCATTTACCCTTCGCTCCCTGAGTCAGAATTCTCTTTCTCGGACTTTTCGGGTCACCTAGCCTGGCTGTAGTGCTTCTAAGAGAGGCGCATGACAAATGGTTTATAGTCACATTTCTTCCTCATTTTACTGATCTTCTGTAGAAATTTAGCATTGGTGATCCTTTATCCTGACATCAGCATAATGTGAAACTTTTCTATACTCCTTCGTATCTTCTCTTTGCAATTAGAATTTGACATTTATCAATAAAACAACATCAAAGAAAATTAGAGAAAAAGAAATTCTCTCATTGTGCACTTTTTTATCACACTACCTATTTCTGTATGAATTGGTTGGTGGAAACAAAAAGTTGAGGCGCTGTCTCCCCGTGCCTCCACTGGCCTCAGCCTGTGTGGATGCTCTGGTTTTTGGCAACATTGGAAGGATATATTGCTTTGTGGGTGTAAGCTAAGAGAAGAGGCGCAGACAGAGGGCCAGTGGCACCAGACGAGGGAGGTTGCTTTGAATGTCCAGGTTTCCTGTACTTCCTGCACAGTAGCCGTAACCTGAAAATGCACGCTGGGCTATGAATCAGCATTTCTGATCTCTCTTCTCACATTTTCCAGAGCCTGAGCTGAGCAAGCGACTACTCACATCTCTGCACTCACCCTGATGACGGAGGGATGGTCTAACCTAATCTAATCTAGTCTTCGTAGTCTAAGGGAAGCGAGACCCAGAGATGATATTGTCCAAGGTTATACAATGTAGTTGGTCTAGGATTTTTTTTTTTTTCCCCTCCAGAACTCATTCAGTTTTATAAGAGAGATAATCTGATGTAGTCATTCTGTGACTCAGCACTAGTCCTACAAATTTTCACCTGCTGCAATGAATGAGAAAGGTGAAGACGGGAGTATCTGGGGCAGTCCTGAATTCTGAGAATATATCCTTTTAGTTTTCTGATAATACAATGACCTCATTTTATGAAATCAGGGGATTATTAGATGGTATTTGTATAATTTTTAATATCCTAGGCAAATTAAAATGGTGACTGCCATCTACACATTTCCCATTGTTTTCCTTGAATTTTGATGAGTATATAAAAATCCACGAGCAGAAGAATTACCAAAAATGGGTTTCACTTTAATGCTCTCACATGTTGAAATAAATGTGGAAACTCAATCTTAGCAGTGCAGGTTTGATTGGCAGGGGCATTACTTGATGGCATTTCCAAATGGCACCCTGATTAAAACTAATATTGGTAACATCTCTTTCGTATTGAGGATTCTCTTTAATTCTAAGTGAAAGGAGTGGTACATTGCTCTGTTGTTAGGCAGTTTTGTTATGCAGACCTCATAGAATGTACTTCCATAGACCCAGACGCTATAGCTTACCACTATTATCGCACGTGTTATACTTTATATGACTGGTGGTAGGTTTGTTTACAATGGCATCACCATACACATGTGAGTAACGCATTGCCCTGTGACGTCACCAGGGCTAAGACATTGCGATGGCTATGACGTGAGGATGGCTATGACATTAGGATGGCTATGACGTGAGGATGGCTACAACGTTATGAGGGCTAAGATGTCATGATGGCTATGGCTAGGACAACCCTAGGCGATAGGAATTTTTCAGCTCTGTTATAATCTCCTGAAACCATTATCGTATATGCAATCTGTCGTTAACCGAAACATCGTTTTGTGGTGTATGACTCTATTCTGTAAGAGTTTGCTTGTTGCGCAGGTCATTTGCTCATTTGCTTTCAGAACTACTCTCTGCCTATCCCTGGACACCTGCTTCCCCAGGCTTCCTGACTAACTGACTCCTGAAAAAGTTCTCCCAATGGGTGGCAGTGTTGGCAAATTGGAAAGAGATGGGAGGGGGAAATGCAGGATATGTGTCTGCCTCTCTGTTGCTTTGTCTGAGCCTCTGTGTGGATCCAGCTCCCGGGAGGCTTCTGGCCTCTAGGTAAAATCTTCTATGTCCCCCAGCTTTAGGGGAGGGAGCAGTGTCCCCCACCCTTTCCTGTCTGTTTCATAGCTCTCCCAAAACCCAAAACCCTAATACATCGTTTCCTGTATTAAATCCCTTCTCTTGGACTGCCTCGAATGGGCTCTGTTTTTCCCACAGATTTTCCAACTGTTTTCTGACTGATACACCTACCATGGCATGATGCACTCCATTTTTTTTTGTTTCTAAAACAGTGGTTTTTAATTTTAGAAATATTATGTGAATATTTACAGGATCACCAGCCTTGCAGCTGCTGAAAACTCTGAGACTTATTCTCTTGAGCTAGCCTGGTGGGTGGTAATCCTTTTACACCCATATCCCACACAGAATAATTATTCCTCTTCTTTGTTACTCATGCTCTAATCCTTCCCTTTTAAATTTGTGTTTATTGCAAAAACCTTTGTCTTTTGTGTTTTCAGTGTAATAGGCTTATTGGCTTCAGTCTTTGAAAGAACCTACACAAATGCTCAGCCTGAGGTTGAAAATTCAACTGCAACTCAATTTTTGTTTCCAGCATTGTGTCTTTTTCTGATTTTTGGCATCAGCAGAACATTTAAGGGAAAAAAAATTGAGTCATGGATTTGTAGTCACTAAGGAAGGTGGGTCTTTTTCTATTTGTTTTCAGAGCACTATTTGTAAATCTCAGACACACACACAAATACAGTCATAAGTAAATCAGGAATAGATAGATCCCTACTCCTTCGAGAATTAATGTCATCACCATTCGCTCATAATCATTATCATCATGCCTTACATTTATTGACTGTTTACTATGTGGTGTCTGCTAATTTCTTTACAGGTACTGTCTCATTTAATCCTGTCAATGTCTCTATGATCACGGTGCAGTACTTTACAGATGAGGGAATCGGCAACCTGAGCAGTTAATTAACTTGTCCAATCACACAGGGTTGGTTCTGTCAGATTCCAGCACCCTAGTCTTTCACCCAGTGGACAATACTATCTCTGTAAAGTTCTTAGATTAATTTGTGGCCACCACTGAAAGCCGTTTTTACAAATAGTTCTGTTTTGAGCTGACCAGAACACAGCTTTTTGGCCTTTAGGTAATGTTCTTATTCGAAAATTGTTTTTACACAGTTAACTTTCTCTGTTGAGATGGATGCTTGTATTCATTCAACATGAGCAGTATATTTACAAATAGACATCTTTCAAAGCATAGGCCTTAATGTGTTTATTAATAAGTTTTATTTAAAAATGCACCATTTATTTATAATTTACCAATTTGATGTTTTATTTGGAATAACTTGAAAATATTTGTAAGACAGAAATATCTTCTTCTATTGCTTTGCAGTTTGCAAGAAATGCACGTAGAATTTTATATGTTTACAAATATTTACCACATAAAGTTCATTATGAATTGAACTTCGGGTAAATGAAACAGACAAGTGACTTTTTTTGTTAAATGTGGAACTCCTTGGCCTAGGAGGGAATGCCAGACCATCTGTTTTATATATCACACACACACACACAGGCATGCACACACTTGTGCACGTGCACACACATTTGTAGGACTGTGTGTAAAATGGAAGTCCTCTACGATCTCCCTGATCCTTGCACTCATGTATTTGAGGATCTGGCCAGAATAGCAAAGTGGCGACTCTCTTAACTAGGGCTGACATCCAGTTGACATTCTAGCATTATAAATCTAGAGATCAGGGAAGACCTGAAAAACCAATTTTTAGGCATTTGCAAACTGTCATGTTCTGTTTACAGGTTTTTTTTAAAGCATAAGGAAAAAACTGGAAAAGCAAATTTGACATAATATAAATCTTTACTAATATGGACTTGCAGTTGACAATGAATTATTTAGAGTGTAGGAAATTAGGGTACAATAAATGAAATGTCTGATTAATGATAGCTTGTCTCCAAAGATGATGCCCCAAGGAACCATGCCCCTAATACTCACAGCTTCTCTCTCTTTGGAGCTCAGTTGGCTCTCTGACTCACTTTTGATCAGTGGAATACAGTGAAGTGATCCTGAGGGATTTCTAAACCTAGGTGCTAAAGAAGTCTTGTGATTTTAGCTTTGTGCTCTTAGAATGCTTATTATAGGAGAAACTATCTTCCATGTAGAAGCCCAGCAATCATGAGGGTGCCATGCTGTATGGAAGCCCAAGCTGGTCGTGTGGAGAGGCTCGGTAAAAGGAGAGATGCCCAGCCAGCCATCAGGTGTTTCTGCCACCCCAGCAGAAATGTTGGGTCTGTGAGAAAAGATGTGTTCAGATTATTGTAATTCTAGCCACCATCTGACTGCAATTGCCCATAAGTCCCTGTGTGAAAACACCCAACTGAGCCCAGCTGGTAGTTTATTATGCAGGAATTGGTAAAACAATCACTCATCTTAAAATAAACGTTACTATTATTAGCAATGGCTAGGAATGTGTTGGCAAGTAAAAGGTCAGCTATGCTGATTTGAATGAATTGTTAATATTCATTTGCATTAACCATACCTCTTCTATAAAAATGAATACTATTTAGTGCTTGAAAAAGTTAGGCAGAAATTTCCTCTGCAATCTTCTCTTTATATTATTTTTTTGAACAAATATTTTCAGACACATCAATGCCATTTTAATTTTCCTTCAGGGTTTGGCACAGATTCTAGACTTTAAGACACCAGAAATCAAAAGAGTGGTTGGGATATAGTGGAGGCAGTAATGGTCACCAAATATCTCATTTGCTCCCCTGGATTGCAATTTCCCGCTGCAGTCGGATGGCACTGTAGGACAAATTTCAGCCAATGGAATATTAGTGGAAATAGCACGTCACTTATACCCTGCGGAAATAGAAAGGCCATGTATAGTTCTCCAGTCTCTATTGCCTGACACAAGGATGACGGCAGATGTGTTCCAGATGTTGTAATTATGAGACGATAGAGTCTCCATCCGCCTGTATCCCTGGGTGAGGGAGGGGGGCAGAGCCCCTTCCTTGTTAATACATGATGGGCAACTGTACAAGCCAGAAACAAGCCTTCATTGTTCTTAAGCCACTGAGATTTGAGCTTAATTTTTTTCTGTAGTAGAGTCCAACCCCTTGTGACTCATACAGGAGACCTAATATCCCATAAGCTCCATTATGTCTACCCCAGGCCATTCAAAATCAACCTGAAATCTAAATGGAAATAATATAACTTCTATGTAAACAGAGCTTCAAGACAGAATTTCTGATTTTTTTCTCAAATTAGATTTATATCCCTAAGTCCCTCAATAGAGAAATTTTTGCAACAGCACTGTTTATTTACTTGGGTAATTTGAGAATACTTGACATTCAGTTTATTCTCACATCACATTGTTTTCTTTTAAAAATTGATTTTTTCATAGTAATTTTATAGCAAGTATTTAATAAAATAATTTATTATATGATTTTAAAATATTTAATCTAGTCATATCAATGAAAACATCTGAGTTAATTATTTTTTACTTTTAAAAATCATTATTATGAAATTTTTAACCTTGTATGAAAGTAGGGAAAATAGTGTGATGAAACTGTGTAGCCATTTGCCCAGCTGCAACAATTATCAACATACAGGCAATTTTTCAAACAGAAGTTCTGGCTACATAAAATTTCATTCTGTTTGGATCATCTTTTCAAAGATAAGATAATAATTATGCTTTTCCCCCACTTCCAAAAATAGATCAAAATTTTCTACGAACAGATGTGCTTTGTGGTCATGATGGTGTCTTCTTTATTTTGCTCTGTGGGAATCACTTCAGAATCCTTTGTAGAATAGCTTATTTATAGGGTGTCCATTTCTCCCTGTTTGACTAGATGACAGATGACACCTATTGTCTTGGGGAAATTATTAATAGCACCTCCTTTCATTCTCAAAACTATTTGGATTTTTTTTTTTTTTTTTAATGTGTCTTTATTGATTTCAGAGAGAAGAAGGGAGAGAGAGAGAGAAACATCAATGAGAGAGAGTCATTGACTGGCCACCCCCCCCCCCCCCCCCTTCTGGGGACTGAGCCCGCAACCCAGGCATGTACCCTGACCAGGAATCGAACTGCGATCTCCTGGATCCTAGGTTGATGCTCAGCCGCTGTGCCATGCCGGCTGGGTAAAAGTATTCTGATTTGGATAACAAATTACATGCTCATCCTCATTATTAAACAGGTGTGCTTGTTCCCTTGTCTAGTTTTTGCTTTCTTACGTCTTGCAGATCTGGATTCTATGTCTTGCATGGTAAGGCCCGGACAAGTCTAAACCAATCATAATCAGTGATGTCTTATCCCAACATCCATGAGTGGTTGCATCCATGGGTGCAGTATCTTCAGGGTTACAAATGTCTTTGACATCTGTAATGGCCTACCCAGGACCAGCTAGACAATTTCTGGGGTCAAGTGTAAAATGTAAAAAAATACTGAAATTTCAAGAGGGTGACAGCAAAGCATGAAACCAATCGGAGGCTCTTCGAAGCGTCGGCCCCTGTGTGACAGCATAGTTAGCACACTCTTGGAGCTGGCCCTAGGCCCACAGCCGCACACCCTAACCCCACCCTCCACCTGCTTCTCCACATTGGCCAATTTCAACACCACATTCCTGTTGTAAACCCTCTGCTGTGGTCTGCGTGGTTAACTTACTCCTCAGTCCCACCTTGTGGGGCCAAACACTGGGCCTATCTGGCTGTTGTTACCATCTAATGAATACTTTCTATTAATAATGAGGTAGAGCCAGAATTCCAACACAAATTTGCTTGATTTCAAAGCAAAGGTCATTACCCTCCTGCTGTTCTGACTCTTAATCCTCGTGGCCTCGCTCAGTCTTGGCAGAGTTTTCACTCCGGTCCAGGATTCTAAGGAATGGAATTTAGTCATTTATGGACAGATGACCAGGAACTAAGATTCGATTTTGCTGCTCTCCACGGTCTCATCAGTCACCTGGAACTTCTCTCTGACATGTGCACTGCCTCAGGTGTCCCCTCTCTCTGCCCACATCCCCTCTCCCTAATTACTGTACTTTCCGAAACATGCCTGAACTTGAACTTGGTGGATCTCCTGGGCTAACCTCTTGAGCCAGCTTAGTTTTATCATCCACTCTTAAACTAAGTTCTCTGTCTCACTCATTGCATTGTGGCTTAGGCCTGAGCTGGTTTCCCCCATGAACATTTGGAGTTAATTGGAACGTGCAGACTTTTAAGGGGAAAAAATAATGCACGATCATACCTGCTGTGTTTTCCCCAGTGCCAATTACTTTTATCATATAGAGTTAAATTCCATATTTTCGAGGACCTCTAGTATTACCGAATATTTTATGTAGCCCTTTATCTGCTCTAAGAGAAAAGGGAAGCCTTTGTGCACCGTTGCTGGAGATGTAAATTAGTGCATCATTAAGGCAAATACTATGGAGCTTCCTTAAAAAGTTAAAAATAGAACTGTCATATGATCCAGCAATTCCGCTGCTGGGTGTTTATCCAAAGGATGCAAAATTGCTACCTTAAAATATATCTGCACCCCCATGTTCATTGCAGTCTTATTTATAATAGCCAAGACATGGAAACAATATAAGTGTCCATTGATAGATAAAGAAAATATGGTGGAATAATATTCAGCCATAAAAAAGGAAGGAAATCCTGCTATTTGGCACAATGTAGATGGAAATTCAGGCCATTACACTGTATTACTAAAAAAAAAAAAAAAAAAGGTGAAACTGAGATTATTGCATGATGACCACTGTTTCCTTAATTTCCAGATTTATTTTAACTCTAAAAAACACACAACAATCTTAAATGAATGCTATTAAAACAAAACAAAACAAGAGAAATAAAGAGGAAGAGGGAAGAAAACAATTTCAGTAGTGGTAATGATTCCATGTGACTGTCTCTTCAATAAACAAACTCAGGTGAGATCAGTTGATATATCTCCTGTTACCCAAAATATCTTGTTACCATAAGACCCCCATGAAGCGACCATTTTGCTGTTCTCTGTGTTATTTCACTGTTCAAAGATGCACATTTTTGTACAATATGACTCATAAATGTATACCATCCATCACTGGATGCCAAAAGGAACAGAGACCTGTTTTGTCTTTGGAGGAAAAGACGTGTTGAATACATCGAGAAATATGCATTGATATCCAGTGTGATGCCTTCCTGAGGGATTTTCAAGTGTAGTTTTGATGGCATTCAATTTGGCTTTACAGATTATGTGTAGAACTTAACCTCTGTTAAAATGGAGAACCTCTGTAGTTCTCCATTTACATTATAAAAAAATATAAATGTATTTATCCAGCTCAAAGTACCCACTTGGACTAAAACTCCTTTGAGTTCTTTGGAGATAGCTGCTGATGGAAGAGAAAAGTCCCTGATAGAGCTGTGTTATCTTAGCAGCCAAACATTCAGTTACTTTGTTTAAGGAGTAAACTCAGATTTCATCTTGATTCTTTTGTGTTATGGTAAAAAAAGAAGTGGGACTTCTGTCAATTTATTAAGAGGCACCGTTAATGTTGAACCAAAAAATAAGGCTTGGAAATATTGAGGCTCTCATATCCTTTCTCTATGATTTTTATTTCACCACAAATGGGGAATCTAAAGCATCTGCTACTGGATGAGCAGTGAATGGGACTATTTATTGGAGCATTAGTGGATATTAGAGGCCACTTAAGAGTAAATAATATATGAATAAATGTTTTGCTGTGGGAAGAAGTCATGAATGGAACAAGAAGAGATTGGTGTATTCATTTAATACTAACACTGATGTTAGCCATGGTATATTCTTACCCAGAGTATGGTGACCTTCTCATTTTCACCTAAAGGGAAGCATGGCTACATCAGTGGTCAGGGACGCTCTTTACGACAATCTGTGCACTTAAGAACTAAGAGGGTCTTCAGTGGAATAAATGGAGAGACATCTTGATGTTTTGTGGGACTGTGGAAAATGGAATAAGTTAGGGAAACCAGGAGTCTTATTTCACTATGAATCCACTCAACAGTATAAATGCTCATTAGCAAATTAGGTGTAAACGCCTGAGGTACACAAGCCTCCCCTGCTAATATCAGGCAGGGGGAACGGTAGAAAATAAAGACAATCAAAGCCAGGCAGTTGTTCTTAGCAATTTGTGGTTCAGTGGCGAGGGACCTGGCGTGTTTCTTCTCGGGTTGCTGATTGCTGCCTGGAGAAGCAACTGGCTCCATCGCTTCGCTGCTGTGCTGCGCTGTAGCCTCCCCTGAAGCACTGGTGCTGCCTTCTTAGTGGTGCCTGATAGAGCTATTTATTTTCTTATGGCTGCACAATCTCCAAGTGGGTCTCTTTGGAATTTGGGAAGTAAGATAGAGGATTTGGGCTCGGGATGATATGATTACTCAACAAGTTCTTTAGTTCCGTAGTGAGATATGGTTTTATAAGATAGATATGTTTATCTTTTATAAAATGTGTGTGCATGCGTGTGCGTGTGTGTGCAAAATCTTTCAAACCGGGGGGAAATAATGAGAGTGATAGCTTGTTATTTTGAATGGGGGAGGCTGGGAATTCTCACCACAATAGTGGTCAAGAACTTCGACTCTGGAGACTCTAGATTCACATCCCAGGTATGTCACTAGCTTGATCTTAGGAATGCCACTGAATTTCTCAATGTTTGTTTTTATCTGTAAAAGACAGAAAATGATTGTAGCTAACTCATAGGGTATTGTGAGTATTAAATGATATAACAGTACTAAATTATAAAAGTCAACAAAATCCCTAGAATTTAGTTTTTTTTTCTTTTTTTAAAACTTTATTGTTAAAAGTATTACAGATGTCCCCCTTTCTCCCCCACTGATCGCCTCCACCTGGCATCCAGCCCTGCACCGCCCTCCAGGCCTTCTCCACACTATTGTCTGTGCCACAGGTTATGCATATAAGTTCTTTGATTAATCTCTCCACCCCCACTCCCTACCCCCACCTTCCTTCTAAAATTCATCAGACTGCTCCATGGTTTTATATCTCTGTATCTATTTTGTTCATCAGTTTATTTTGTTTATTTCACATATAAGTGCGATCATGTGGTACTTGTCTTTCTCTGACTGGCTTATTTTCCTTAGCATAATACTTTCTAGTTCCCTCCATGCTGTCCCAAATGATAAACGATCCTTCTTCTTTACAGCTGCATAGTATTCCATGGTGTAAATGTCCCACAGCTTTTTTATCCATTCATATGCTGATGGGTACTTGGGCTGTTTCTTGCATTGGAATCAATTTATTAACCCAAATGAAGATGAATTCTTTGGATCCACAGGTCAAAATAACGACACGTTGTATGAAGGTCATATTATTTCTGTCCACCTTCCAGAGTGTGTCTCCAGACCAGTGAATGTTTGGTCAGTGGTGTTTCTCTCTGTAACTGAGAAAGGAATCAGAAAACTCAGCTATTAAGGAAACTAAGTTGATGCTCAGGATACCTAGAGGAAATGCCTCCACCCCAGTATTTATTCTTCTTCTTACAGCTTGTAATGACAGTTGGGACTCCTCTTTATGGTCAAGGTGAACATTATAACTATTATAAGATCTAATTTATATAAACCATATTAAATCACATTTACATCTCACACTAGACATTATTTTTCTAAAAAAATTGGAAGAATTTTTATTACTTTGCCTTTGAAATCCTTTGACTTCAAGAACAAGTACAATTTATGAGGGACTATGATTTCTCGACAATTGTTGTGCATACATGAGAGTTCTTGCAAAGTGAGAAGAACTGGATCTATAAATTGTTTTCAAATGCAATGATATTTTATGATACTAAATTTGGCTACTGATGAAGTGGCTGATTTTATAGCCTATAGATTTTTTTTGTGGTCTACATTCTGTAGATTTTGTTTTATTTTCATATTTTGAAGCTAATAGCTTTGTTTTTTGAGTTTTCATATTTTTATAGACTCAAAAAGGTCATAAGCCCTGGATACTGTCTATTGTTCTTCATGGAAAAAAATGACCCTGCTGGTGACCTTTTTAAGAATAAGATATGGGCTTATACTTATGCAGAGAAAATTTAAGTTGAAGGTTAAACAGTTTGGACTATGGCAAAAAAAAAAAAAAAAAAAAAAGTCTAGGTATTTGGTTATCTTTTATTTTTTATGGTGTTTGTTTAATGCAAGCCAGTAGTCTCACTGACCTTTAAAATTCAAGGATTTTTTATTTTTAGAAAGTTAAAGCAGCATATATTCCCTATACTTTATAACAGTCCTAAAAGGGTCTTGGGAAGCACCCTTAATCCCATTAGCATTTCTATAGTGAAAGTTATGAATATTCACCAAATGGAACTAACTAAATAAAATGCTTCAAATTAGTTTAGGTCAGGTTTTACCACCAAATCAATTCTTGCCAGATGAAGTTTTGCTGCCAAAAGACTTATGAAAAGACTTTAAGTTGTCTCAGCTTTTTATATTTTGTAATACTGTTGAGGGATTACAGACCTATGACCTATAGGCTATTATTAGCATTGGATAATTTTACCTGACTTGTGAGATAAAAAGGAAAGAGGAAAGATATTGCCGTCTTCATACTATGGCTGGCAAAACTGGGATATAGAGCAAATTAATGACATTTTCTAGCTGATAGAGCAAGTAAGTGGTCAAAATGGAGAGGAGACCAGAGCATCCTGTGTCCCAGAGATGTTTCCAAATTTTTCATGGCCTCCTTCGTTATTCAAAGGGCTGCTTCCCTTGCAGCTCGCTTGGCCTGCGATAGCAGTCATTTCTTTAGACAGGCCAGGACTCCAGCACTTCTCAGTCCGATGCTGTTGCGTGCAGTTTCATGGGATTTTGATGCACATGGGTAACTGGTTGTGTAATTGTTCTAAAGAAAAGCTCTGGTACTTACACATCAAAATATACATGTGTGACATTTGTTGGGATGAGCTAAATTAGGTGTAACTGTTCCTTGCCAGGCCTAACACTTGCTAGTGTTTTCCTTTCCTCTCTTTGCTGAAGTCAAGAGAACTGAAGCTAGCTTCCTGCTGCATCTCCGCCCAGCTCTTAAAATTTCCTGCTCTGTTTCGCTGGCACCATGCAGCCAGTACCCATGGTGCATTTTATTGCTGCAGATGCTTGATTTGCCTGTTTTTGTCAGCACAAAGGTTAGTCTCAGGAGTGATGGCTTGAAATAATTCACCTGATGTAGTCTTCTTGGACATCCAAAACCTGAATTATTTTCACAACACCTGAGGACACTGAGAAGCCTATTTCATCACTTATGGTGTCTTTAGCAGAAAGCCAACTTTAGAATTCAGTTTTTCCCGTTTGTATGTAGGCATTCATTTATTCCTTTCTTTTTCTGTTCATTCAGGAAGCATTTATCAAAAACCTAGCAGTAGGCTAGTTGCTAAGAAGGTCCCATGTAGATCACTGGACAACTGTCCCTCTGGAAATACAGTTGGGGAAATAATGCTTTTCTTCACTGGCTCATCAAAGTCATCAATTAGCCTAAGCATTCACAACTTTCCAATGCAGTGAGCCAAGGCATCATTCATTTTTTTTACAATCACACATAAGAAGCCAGTCAGGGTAGTTAAGTGTCATGGTTGGCAGCATTAGGCTTTGATGACATATGTGGTGGGTTCAAAGTCTGGCAAACAATTTACTAGGCTAGCTGATTTGAGAAGTTTCCTGTGCATGATGTATATTTGTGGGTACATTTAAGAGTCCCTCAACTTTTGGTTCTGTTGTCTGTGAATGGAGGTGATAGTTTTGCTGAAGGACATAATGAAGACATATGTTAATTGAACCTGATAGTGATACAAACAGTAACTAGTTTTCTTCCCCATTGCTTTCCTCTGAGCTATTTTGTCATAGGTCCCTCTTCTGTCTCTTAAGGAGAGATTCTCTTTTATGCCTTTAACAATAGGCACAGTACTGTTTTCAGGCATTAAAATGTTCTAGTCTAGTTTAAATTAAAAATTTACAAAAGCAACCAAAAGACTGGGAGAAGATATATTTCAAATATATTATGTATTATATATACATGGCAAATGACTCATCTCCAGAGTACATAAAGAACAACAAATCAGTGCGAAAAAGACAGACAACCCAACAGAAAAATGAGCAAAAGACTTGAACAGACATTTCACAAAAGACCATATCCCGGTGGCTCATAAGTGAAAGGTGCTTATTTCATTAGTTACCAGAAAAAAAGCAAATTAGAACCACAATGAGATACTACTACTTAGCTACCAGAAAAGCTAAAATAAAAAGGTAGAAACTACCATGTATTGAAGAGAAGGTGGGGCGACAGGAAATTTCAATTAGTTGTTGATAGGAATATAAATAGATTTTTCCAACATGAGAAAACTTTGGCAATATCTATTAAAACTAGACGTAAGCATATGCCATGACTCAGCAAACCCACCTGTAGGTATAACCCTGGTCAGTGTGGCTCAGTTGGCTGAGTATCCTCTCAGGCACCAAAAGGTCACTGGTTCAATTCCCTGTCAGGGCACGTGCCTGGGTTTTGGGCTCGATGTCCTGTAGGGATGTGCAGGAGGCGGCCGATCAATGTTTCTCTCTCACATCAATGCTCCTCTCTCTCTCCTTCTCCCTTTCTCTCTCTAAAATCAATAAAAAAACATATTTAAAAAAACACTGGACATAAACCCAGCAAATCCACCCATAGGTATGTACCCAACAGAAATGTGTACATGTTTTCACAAATGTCATCATCTGGAATGTTTATAGCAGTAATATCCATAATAACCGCAAACTGGAATCTATCCAAATTCCTGCACATTCAAATATTTTATCACAATGCAAATCAATGATCTACAGCTCTAGGCAGAAACATGGATGAATCTCATAGTACAATATTGAGTGAAAGAAGCCACACCCCAAAGACTACATATTCTACGGTTTAATTTATTTAAAGTACAGAAACAGGGAAAACTAATCTCTAATATTAGCAGTCATATTTTAGGAGGTTAATAATTGGAAGGGGGCAAGAAGGAGACTCTTGGTTCTTGATTAGGGTGCTGGCTACATGGTGTATTCAGTTTGTAAAAATTTATCACACCATACACTCATGATATATATATACTTTTCTGTATGTTATATTTCAGTAAAATCCCCCCCTCCCCCACAGTTTGGTATATTTTTTCACCTGTCCTTTACTTTGCTTTTCTTTACTTCCCCATGTCACCTACCAGTTTTTTACATTACTGTTGTTATTGACATTCCCTTGAGATTTGGGATTCTGTAGTCCAGAAGCCCAAGGAGCCCTGTGCTGGAATAAGCTCCTCTGCCCTCTCCTCTGCCTAGCCATGTCTTGCATATCCAGGAAGAGCTCTCTTTACAGCTCTATTCCCAGGCCCCTGAAAGCCACCTTAGGCTACAGGTTTCTTGAATTCACTGACAGTACCAAATATTAAAGTCTTAAAGACTGAGAGAGAGAGAACAGGAAAGCCTCCCTGCCCCCTGCCCCAACAGCAAAGCCAGAAGTTACTCCCAAATAGCTCTATACTTTTGGTCCCCACAATTTTCTTATAGTCTTATTTTTTTAATTTCCCAATCTCTTTCCTTCTTCTATCCCTCCTTTCTTCCCTTTTTCCTTTCATCAAGGAGTTGAATGTCTATAATAATGTCTATTATGAACTAGACAAGGGGCTAAGCGTTGAATACACAAGGATGAAAAATCCATAAACTTGAGCTTCAAGTACCTTATCTTTTAGGATAGATGGGGACACAAAGGTGATTATCTGCTAACTTCCTTTCTTATTACTAGAAGGTCTTCTCTTGGGAGCACATGGTAAAAATAAAATTACTCCTGTTAGCCCCTTTTGAGCAAATGGTCACCTAAGGAACATCTTCAAAGGACAATGTCTTTGAGTACAAAAGAGAGAAAATTATTGTCAGTAGAGAGGGCAGCACTAGGATATTAAAAGTTAAAGTAAACAAAGATTATAGCTTTAACTTAGTGCTAACTGGAGCCTCCTGGTTCCTTAAAATTTAGATAAGGAACACAGTGTTTCCTGACTTTGTCAGAATTCAACACCTAGGTCATGGTCAGTCTTTAGAAGTTCAAGGCTCTTCTTAAATGTTCTCTTATCTCTGTTCCTATTACATGAGAATAGGAATTGTTCTTCATCCTGTGGTTATTGCAAATGTGGAAGTTCTCCTTGATCCTTCCTCTAAAGTGACTACAAATCAAGAATTTTTGTTCTATTTAAGGATCACAGGGAAGGTTTACATTAGATACCATAGAGCAAATAACTAGAGTATGCTAATGAAATTCTATTAAGTTATTTTTTCACCACCACCATCATTATGTAGCATTTGCAGAAGGTTTCTCAGCATCTTCCTGGCTTCTCTGTGGGCCAAGATAAAATCTTCTCCTTGTCTCATGGTGAGAAGTTTATCACTCACCTTTTGTGGTCTTGGTTTCTGCCAACCCGCATCCCCACAGGTTTGCATACCTCTACACCAGTGGCGTTATTTTCCTAAACAAAGATATTTTCCTCCTTAAGTCGAGTCCTGGTACCCACTCTTGGTAATAAATTATTTACATTCATACCTAGGATAGTGGCCAAATCCAGCTTTGGAGACAGTTTTCTTGATCCCAGCTTATCTCCATTCTCCACAAGCAGCAGCCTCATAAAACATCCTCAAAGGGAAACAGAGAAGCTGACTTTGATTAAATAAGGCCTGGTCCAAATTTTTTCAGGGATTATTAGAGCCATAAGAGTCAGGGATGAACCATTTAAAAGTTGCTGAGAAGTGAGAGGCAGAGTCTTTCTTCTTCTTGTCCTCTGGGGTGTGATTTTGGATTTTTGCATTTCCACCTGCTTCTTCTTGAGATGTGTTCCGGATGCCCCTCTGCCTGGAAACATTTTCCTTCATCCTTCAGGTGTTCCTTCAGTTATAAACAACCCTGAGAAAACTTTTAAAGTTAGCTACAAAACCACTCACTGCCTACCGTGATTTCTTCTAGCACTTCTTTATCTCTCTAATAAAACTATTATTTCAAAGTAGTATAATTTAATTTTGTGGGACCACCTTTCCTACTAAATTTGAGATTTGAGGCAATGCCTGGTTATAGGATCTGTTTAGAAGTAATATCTGTTTCTTAATGTGATTGGTTAAAAAGGGACAATGAATAACAGGCAGTCTTTTTGATTGCCAAGCACGTTAATGTTTTGAAATGGTGAGATGTGAGCTTTCTTACAATTAAAGAAGAAAATTTAGCAATATATAAATATCTTAAGATAAAACCTAAAAATTTTGCCAATGTAACTTTCTTTATGCAAGAAATACATGAATTAGTGGCTTTAAACAATGCTAACTTTCTACTATGTTATTAGGAAAGACCACAAGTACAGATGAAAATGGTGCAAAGATATTTCTCCCATGTTTAAGACAAAAAACCATGGGTGTAGAAGGGTACTGTTGGATTTGTAGGAGAGGAAGGACTTTTCCTCTATCATCTTAGGTTCCATGGCTGGGCCTGAGAAATAAACTGACAAAATAAAGAGTGACAGGAGAAAAGCATACCAGTTTTATTTGGTGTTAATATTTTTACATAGATGGAAGCCTTTGTGGAAATGCCAACCTTAAGAAGTGGGTAGACCTGAGAGCTATATACCATTTTAACAAAAAATGATAAATTGTGGCAATACGGACAAGACAAAGGAAAAAGGGGTTTGGGCTAGGGGCAGTAAATGAGGGAAAGTTATCAGGAAATATATGGGAGGGACTAATGGAAAACAAGGATTATTTTAGTGGGTTTGTTTGAACAAATTCTTCTTGACATCAGTTTCTTATCTCTGGCAATAAGAATGTTCTCTTCCTGGTGTAGGGAGATCACCTCCCTCACAGGAAATTGTATGACCTGATTTTAAGTCATTGAAAGGGAGAGGTCACAGAACCCTTTCTTCATCCACTGTTTCTCAAGTGCCTTCAGCTCAAAGTAATCAATATTCCAAAGTGTCATATTTGGGGATGACATAATCTGATCTTCAGATTGTAGTTTTAGTTTTGATAAAGCTGGCCTCTATTAAAAATAAACATCTTTAAGGACCCATGTCTCCCAGGAGGAGATACAAGAAGGAATGCAAATTCTAAGGCATAGGGTTCACAAAAGGTGTAGGCTCAAATGATGGTAGAGATTTAATTGTACTAATATTTTTATTAATTTTATTAATGTATGTGTTAAAGTTCTAGTTCAAAGTTTCATAAGTTTTGATTGACCTGTCTGAACTCTTTTTTCCATAAATCTGTTATTTTTCACAGACAGGATGCAGTTTTTCAGTAGAGTATATTTAACATTAGGGGGGAAAATACATGTATTTGCAATTCCTAGCAAAAAGACATTCTCAAAAATATTTGCTAAATAGGAATTATAATTCTGGGACTATGATATTCCCAGAACTTTTTACCTGAGTGTCTCTTAGTTATAGCTGAGCTCACTTTCTTTCAGATTCCTAAAAAATTACCTATCTTGACAGTCCCAACTCCTTTGTGAAATAAACCATTTTTGTTTCTCATTATGACTCCCTCATTTTTGTTTCTTCTTTACTTATAGTCTCTTAATTACCTGTGTGCCTGTGTTTCCCGCTGGACTGTGAGTTCTGCCAGATCTGGTGTCTGATAGACACTCCACAAAAGCAAATTGTTGAATGAATGAATGCTGAATGAATGCCTGTTTCCTTTTCCAACCTAGAATCTTAATTTCTCTTGGAAGAGGTAGAAAATGACAAGGTTTATCCATCAACCGCCTTCCCTGGTCCCACAGGGAAGCCATTTCTAATAATACCTTGCAGTTATTAAGCACTAAATATGTATCAATTAATATAATCGCCACAACTACCATATCAAGGAGTACTTTTGTTCTCCCCATTTTATAGATGAGTAAACTAAAACTGAGAGAGATTACACAATCTGCCGACACTAAACAGGCCGTAGGTGGCAGCTCTGGGGTTCATACCCGGGTATCTGATCTCCGACCCTAGTTCTTAACTGGCATGCTGTACTGCCTCCAAATGTCAACAAAACGATCTCCCTGTCAATGTTGTGCAAATGCGTGTGCGTGTGAAAGGTGTGTTTCATCACAACTGAAGGAGTTAAAGGGCCTATAACTTTGAGTGACTATTATGCTGCTCTCATGGGGTGTAATTCAGTACCCTTTCTCTGGGAGGAATAAAGGACTTCTTTTAGCCAGTCGTGCTCAGACTTACAGCTTCAGTCCATCTTATTAAGCAGTGTAGTTTGCCTTCCTTAATGAGCCTAACCGCCCAAACTACACCATTTTTCTAATGCTTAAAACCCCCCGATTCTTCTGCCTCCCTCTGCCTCAGCCATTCTACAAATACCTTCTCTGCTGTGTTTTCTCTTGCCTGGCAAGGTAACGAACTCAACAACTACCTTCCCCCCACCTTCCTCCAACTCCACCTCCACCTCTGCCTCCCTCCCCTCCTCCGGAAACTCTTGAGGTCGTAGATCTATTCTTTGATAGGGTGCAGTGCTGTGGGAGAATATTCCAGAAGGCTATCCCCCACCACTAGATCCCAAACTATAGATTTAGAAAGTTTACTCTTTTTCCATCTCAGTTAAATAATTAGACAAAGCTACTTAACTTCTGAATACCATAAACTCTTGTAGATGAAGACATAGAGATAATTATGTAAATTAGTGACAAGATGACATAAGATAATGCTTTAAAAAAATGCATCATCCAAATTCTGCATAGGGGTTTACAATAATAAGAAGCAGGTCAGCAAAATGTTGCCTAATGGAGACCCCTGGGGAGCCTGTTCCCAAGGATAAAGAGAAGCCTCAGAATTAGTTTAGCAACGGGTTATAAATCCTTTCTACTCCAGGGTGTAGTGGTGCTGAGGATATCTGAAATAGGTTATTATCTTAGTAAGTTAAAATAGCCTCCTGACCCCAAGTTATTCCTCAAATCATAACCCCCAAATTATGTGGTTATTCCGTTATTTTCAGAGCCAACTTTTTATGTATAAGCTTCCATTTAATTCCTTCCCAAATAACTGAAAATTCAATGTTTGGTAGCCTGTGTTCTTAGGGTTTACTCTACCCGTTATGTAGAAAGTAGAGTTTGTGTGTGTTTGTGACAGAAGGCAGGCATGTAGGAGCACATGTGCATGTATGTTGACATGTATGTCGTGTAGATTTCTGCCTTGCATGCCTTCATATTTAAAAGAAGAAAAATAGGGCAGCACAGCTATGTAACTCCCCTCTGTGTATTTTAAAGAGGTTTCGTTTGCACGGTTGCTTTCTCTGTAGGTCTGAATTCATTGTCTCGTGATCAGCATTTAAAGTTGTTTTGAGCGGTTTGACTGAGTACGTGAGGAAGGAAGAGTGGGAATGGAGACAAGTGGATCTAATCTGTGATTCTGTGGGAAACCAGGAGGAAGCTTTAAAGATTCTCCTCTAATTTGGGATGTAGAAGGAAATGGTGCCCTTTATGGCTCTTTGAAGCTGGTATTTGAGATATTTTTCCTCCTTTAAATTGGGTAATTTATAAATGAATGCTCCCAAAGAAACTCTTAAAAAATCAAAGAAAAATTATGCTGCTTGAAAATTGATTTGTCCTCGGTATGTTTTAGTCTAAATATTTTTCATGCAACTCATTTTCGAATACTTTTCTGATAAGTACTTGATTTTAAAATTCCATATGCTGAAAGTCAAGGAATATGCACATAATGTATACGAGAGGAATGAACGTGGTAAAAGGTCTCTTGGGGAAATTTTCGGCGGCATCTTTCGTATCTAATGGAAATGGAGCCTCACCTCCAGTTACACTTATATTCCACAATTTTAGTATTTGGGTTGAGTTGGGGAAAAAGATAAAGCATATTCCTGCTGGGGCCTCTGATTGGCAGGTGCTATGCCTGGTTTCTCTGAATGTCTGTGTAGATCGGATTTAATTCTCAAGACAGTCCTGAGAGGAGGGGAGTATCCTGATTTTACAGATGAAGATGAGAGGGCACAGAGGTATTGGGGAATTTGTCACATTCACAATGAATTTAAACATATTTTTATGGCTCTTTAAAACTCCTTCCACTACAGAAGCAGTTCTCACACTTGAATGGACATGGGAATCACCTGGAGGGCTTACTAAGTACAGATTGCTGGGCCAACCCTCTGATTTTTCCATTCGGTAGATCCTAGGTGAGGCTGAGAATTTGCATTTCTAACAAGTGATATTGATGTGGCTGGTCTTAGGGCCCCACTTTGAGAACTAGTGCCCTATAATGTAGAATAGTTTCTCTAAACCCATGTCAATCATGTTTGTGAAGAGCGAGCTTTCAGGGCCTGAGTGAAATCTCAAAAATCTGTGACCTGTATTACTTTATGCTCCTCAAGTGCAATACCCGTGCCCTTGAGAGGCAGGGGGTTGCCTGGGGGGCCTGAGAGCTACGGGGTAAACACAGTGCCTCTGCAAGGAGTGCCTGTTTTCCTTGATGGTGAATAAATAGTTGAACATGCTATTTTTATATTAAAACAAACACACAGCTGTGTGATGGAGAACACAAAAGCACATGGATTTCTAAGATAAAACTCTAGATTTCAAAGGAAGTTCGCCCGGATGGTAGACTGCTTTAGGCTACGCTCCGAGTCTCAGAGGGCGCATGCTGGCTCTCCTCTGGCAATAAGCGGATTTAGTTAAGAAAAGAAAAAAGGTTAATTTAGATCGATATTACATACCTTCTTGAGATGAGAGTTTCTTTCTCTGGATTGAGATTCTAGTCTCCTCCCTGACCTTATAGTGAGCATTCCTCAGGGCTTAGCCTTCAGTACCAGGTACATCAACCCCTTTCTGAGGAGATATAGAAACTCCAGTGTTAGAGATGACATTTCTGTTTAACACTTGGTCCCATAAACTTCAATTTAAAAAATGTTTTTAAGGAAATTGAATATATTTCAAATCTGTTATCTTTATAGAATCTAAAGTCAGTTTTGGGGGGATTTCTTCCTTCACTATGGACCCTAGAAAAATTTAGGATTCATTACATGGCTACACACACACACACACACACACACACACACACACACACACACACCCCAGTAAATATACACTGTTCCTAACTCAGATGCCCATTGTCCTAGGCTGGCTGCACTGGCCATTTGAAGTGAGTGGTTCCAGTCTTTTGTGCTCAGCATGAGCATGGGACCCTGTTTTCCTGTCCCCAGTTTGTGGTTCTACTAAGGGTGGTAGAGCTCACCTCCTCCTAAAAGTTCTTTCATTGCTGTTTTTGTATGGCCCACAAGCTAAGAATGATTTTTCAGTTTTAAATGATATGGGGGGAAAAATCAAAACTGGAAAATGTTTCATGACACGTGAAAATTATACTTGTGTTAAATAACTTTATTCCTAAGTATTTTATTTTTTTTGATGCTATTTTAAATGGAATATTTAAAAATTTCATTTCAGATTCTTCGTCACTAATATTTAGAAATTGTATTTTGTATGTTTCTTTTGTACCATGCAGATTTGTTAAACTTGTTTACTAATTCTAATAGTTTTTTTAGTGAGTTTATTAGAATATTTTATATACAGGGTCATGTCATCTGAAAATAATTTTCCTCTTTCCTTTTTTAATCTGGATGTTCTTTGTCTTGTTCCTAGTTTTAGGAAGAAAGCTCTCGTTTTTTCACCATTAAGTTTGATTTTAGCTATGGATTTTTTTGTAGATGCCCTTTATCAGGTTGGGAAAGTTGACTTCTATTCCTAGTTTGTTAAATCTTTAAATCATGAAAGGATCTTGGATATTGTCACATTTTTTTCTGCATCTCTTGGGGTGATTATGTTGTTTTCCCCCCTTTTATCCTATTTTTATGGTGCGTTATGTTGATTGATTTTTAGATGTTAAGCCAACCTTACATTCCAGACATAAATCCCACTTAGTCATGGTTTCTGATTCTTCTCATATGCTGCTAGATTTAGTTTGGTAGTATTTTGTTGAGAATTTTTGCATCTATACCCATAACAGATATTTGGTCTGAAGTTTGTGTGTGTGTGTGTGTGTGTGTGTGTGTGTGTGTGTGTGTGTGTGATGTCTTTATCCAGCTTTGGTATCAGGATAATAACACGTCTCATAGGATGAATTGGGTAATGTTAGCTTGTCTTTTTTTTTTTTTTAAGACGAGTTTGTGAAGAATTGGTATTATTGCTTCTTTAAATGTTTGGTAGAAATTACCAGTGAAGCAATCTCAAAGGGCGCATCCTTGAATTGATCAGCAATGTAGGTACCTATGGCTGTATTCTGTTCTATTTCTCTGAAAGAGCAAGTAGACTGAATTTCAGAATTGCCCACTAAACACTAGAAGAGAGAAGCAATAGCGGTTTCCTTATAAAGTGTTAGCTCCCTTGCACTTTCAAGGTTTCCATGCGTGAGTGTCAAATGAGTTTTTGGAGATGTTCCACATAGCAGTGTCAGAGAAGCAGCAGTGCAACTGAAGAGGGGAGCTGTTATGCAAAGCTGCAGGTAGACACTTCCAGGTAGAAATTTGTTTTTGCATCAATGGCTGGAATAAATGGTTGAGTGAAGATTCGAGTTAGGGTACAAATGTGACTCAGCGTAGTGCATCCACTGAAACATTTAAATGTGCTGTACTTTTCAGTATCTTTATTAATTCATAGAGACTTCAAAGTTGTGGTCACCCCACATCTACAAAAGATTTAAACAGGAGGGTTAGTGGAACAAGCTTCAGCTACAACTTCTGCAACTCATTCTGAGACCTTACTTGATATTCATCTCCTTTTTCCATCTCTCATTATAGATTTTCCTCACATTTCCTTCAGCACTTCAGTGTAGATAAGTTGCTAACCTGACAGGGCAACTTGGAACTTTACCTCTGAGCGATATGACTTCTCAGTTGTTTTACCTTTGTTGAACCATGGTTTTCACAGTTCCTCGTTTACAGTTATTACTCAGCATAGGACAAAGCGATGCCCCAGAGAACCCTCTAGGTTCCATGTGTACCCTTGTCTGCCTCTCGTTGTATAGAAGCAACCATCCCTCCTCATAGTAACAGGATCAGTTACAACTGCCAATATAATAACTCCTTTCCTTGCTTGATGTTCTGTAGTCATGAGGCGTCTCAATGGCAAGGTGGTAGTTGTAGGTGCAGGTTCAGTGAAATCCAATCCAGCAGAGCCTAAAGTTTTAGGGACAAAGAGAGCAAATTCTAAAAACTGGAACCTAGGCACAATGGACATTGTCTGTCTTACTTGTGCCCCTTGGTTTGCCTGGCCAGTTGGTTCTGGCTTTTAGGGACATAACACCATGTGCATCAGCCATTGCTTCAAGAACAAATCCCAGAGTGCAGTGTCCCAAACTCATAGGGTGCTGTTCTTGAAGTGGACCTCATTTGGGCCTTCAGTGAGCCATTCTATCATGATATTAGGCTGATTGCTTCTGAGTGATGTGATATATGGTAGGATCAGTAGATCGGGTGATCAGATGCCCATCATCACATAGTTGCCATAAAAGGGTCCTTTAGCGGTTGATGGTTGGTAGGAGATGATGCCGGAAATTAGGTGTTCTGTAAGTCTTTGCTTGTTGGCACTGACAGAGAGACTGTAGGTCAGAAAGCCAATTCCATATCTGGAGTAGATATCAATTTCAGTAAGTAAAATCCCAGATAGAAGTTGTCTGATAAATCAATCTGCCAGTGAGTGGCTGGCTGGTCTCCTTAGGAGACAGTGTTGTACTGAGAGTTCAGCAGCATCAGACTCGGTTCTTGGCAGGCTGAGCATTCAGCAGTGACCTTGCTTAGAGCCTCCCATGCTATGACTGGGCTGTTTCACCCGTGCATATCCTTCCTGCAGCCACATCAACTCTGTTCAGGGGCCCTTGTGAAAGCACTGGGAGCAGTGGTTCCTTTTTAGCGAGCTTTAATGTGAAACCAGTATGAGCATGTTCATATCCTCTCAATAGATTCCCTCACATGTCTCTTCTCCTTCTGATCTTTTCCCTTCCAGGCAGCTGACCAATAAGATAAGCTATTCAGCAATACCCAGAATTCAATGTTATTCTATGCTTCAGGCCAGGCCACTTCTTCCTCCATGTAGAGCAAACGACCACATGTCCTGCTCTCATTTTTTCCCCACTGGGAGGATTTCTCTTCACCACTTTCCCTAAGGCTGACTATGACAGGGCTTTCAGTGTGGCAGCATTTTCACTTAGTCCCAGTATATGGAGCTAATCCATCAGGGAACTGGCCTGAGTATATCTCTCCTTGGCAGCTGAGCATAGGATCTATGTCCCCCTGAGGCGGTAGGTAGGAGTTGATAGAGATGTATCAGTACAGCTCAGGTAGGAGCTCCAGGAGTCTGGGCCCCTCTTTATGGAAGTGATGCATAAAGGCCTGCTTGTGCCTGATCCTGAAGGTTTACATCCTATGATGGATCGCTGCTGCAGCTATCCAGCGTTATGACTTGATGGATCTGATGATATCAGTTCATAACGGGCAATTCCCGACACATAATTACTTGGTGTCATGCAGTCAGGATCCTAAGATGCCACGAGGGCTCCTTAGTACTCCAAGACCTGCTTTTCAAGTAGGGGGTAGTTTTCTCCCACAAAAGGCATGGCCTTACTCTACAACCCAGGGGATATGCTCTGGAGTCTTCTCTTAAGGCTTGTCGGGGACAATACGAGGCATTCTTATTCAACATGAGTAACTCCAGCACTGCTAAATCTGTTGGGTGATACGGGCTGAATGGCAGGACAGCTTGCTCTGCATCCCCAAACTGCTGCAGAATCTCCTTGTGTTTGTAATGCCACTGAAAACTGACACCTTTCTGAGTCACCTGATAAATGGCTCAGAGCAATATTCCCAGGAGTGATATAAGCTGCCTCTAAAATTCAGAGAGACCCACCAAATGCTGTACATCATTTTTTTTTTTTTTTTTAAAGCTACGGGGTACAAGGTGTGACAATTTGTTCTTTACTTAAGAGAGGATATCCTGACATGCCACAGGCTACTAGACATCCGTTCTACTCCCAGGAATGTAGTGTGGTCTATTAGCCATTGTCACAGATCTATGCAGGTCAAGACACCCTGATTGCCTCTTTGGCTTTGCTTTCCCTCACAGTAATTTCATCCATCTTGCCTCTGTCTGTTAAGTAATACCACATGGCCTCTGATATTGTGCAATGCCATTGGCCTTATTGAAGCTATAAATCCCAGCCCTGTGTCAGCATCTCCCACTGTTAACTCTATCTTGCAGAGGATAGCATTAGGGCGCTTCTTAAAGAGGCTGCTGTCTCCGTCCCCCAGGTAACTTCCAGGCCACTGGATGACTCCATCCCTTGAGCTTATCTTTATGTCCATTCTTAGGGTGTTATAGCTTTTTTGAATCTTCTACTTAAATCTTCTACCAAAACCCCGATAAGCCACTGGGAACCAAGTATTAAAGATGGTACCTGCCTCCTACCTCCCCAGTTTGCCATACTGTGGTTTCCTTGTACCCTAATAATAGAAGGTTCTTTGGGGAAACTCCTGCTTTCAGAAATCTCCAGAATAGGAGCTAGTCAAGCCATCTGTTCTCAGAATTACCTACAACTGCAAGAGGACTCATTTCATATACTTCTTGTCTCTTGGGGCTAAATCCAAGAGGCAAAGAAGCAACAATAATTCCTTACTTGTTTTTGCTTTCTCTTATTTTTCTGAAATTCTCTCTTCTTTCTTGGCTCAGGGCTTTTTTAACTCTCATGGAGTGTGTGTGTGTGTGTGTGTGTGTGTGTGGTGTGTGGTGTGTGGAGGTGTGATAGTTATTACTAGTGCTCACTAATATCAAGTTTTCTTTTCCTCCTGGGAAATATGAGAAACGGAACTTTCCAGCCTCCATGCAGTTAGTCAGAGCTGTCTGACCAGTTTTCACCAGTGGCCTGTGGTCAGATACGATGTATGTTGGTTGTATTATAGCCTGCTCAGGCTGCCATAACAAACCACCACAGACTGGGTGGCTTAACAGTAGACATCTGTTTTCTCATGGTTGTGGTAAAAAGTGCTGGCAAATTTGGTTTCTGGGGAGAACTCTCCTCCTGGCTTGTAGACTGCTACCTGCTTGCTGTGTCCTCGCCTGGTCTTTCCTGCGTGTGTGCATGGACAGAGAGACAGAGTACAAGCTCTGGTCTCTCTTCTTACGCTGGAACCATCCGTAGCAGAGTAGGACCCTCTCCTTATGACCTCATTTAATACTAATTACCTTCATAAAGGCCCTGTTTTTCCAAATACAGTTCCACTGAGAGCTAGGGCTTCTACATATGAATTTTGAGGAGACACAATCCAGTCCATAATAGCAGTGAAAATCCCTTCTTCATGCTGTTCTCAATCTTTCATCTTACATCTGGAACATGTGTTCCAGATGACAGTTACAAGATGCAACTAAGCTGAGCCCTGAGTCAGCACTTAGAAAGGTGTTCCTTGGAGAGCCAATGGGACCACAGAGAACTTTGATTAAGAAACAATATGTATTAAGTCATGGAGATATGGCATCTGGGCCTCTCCTGACTAATTCAGGGGTAATATAGCTCCTGGCATCTATATACTCTATTTCTTTTTGTCTCATGACTAGCACAAGGTCCTTTAAATCTAGGAAATTTTATTTACATATTTCTGTAGAGAAGTGGTCATATGGGACCTATGAATTCACCTTTTGAATTCATTAAAATATTAATAGATGATGTTGTATATATTGCTTCTTCCATGTCATCATATGGTTTTAATGAAGATCATTTTATTGGCTCTATAATATTTCAGTGCCAAACCTGAGATACTCTTATTTTGAAGACATTCTTTTCATACAGGTCATTATATTACTTATAATTTTGTTTGCTAATAAAACCTTTCTACCATTTATGTTGAAGAAAACAAGGCCTCTCCTGGGGTGAATTATCAAAGTTTAAAAATACACCTTTATTTTTAATTTAAAATTAATATAATGTTCAGATTCAGTACGCAAATGTCTTTAACTTCTCAAAACATGTCTTTTTTATGCTCTTGCTTTGGCTCTCAGTGAGCTTTATTTATGTGCTATGCTCAAAGTACACAGAACTTTCTCATAGAATGAATTTCCTTGAATAAATAACATAAAGTTCCTGCCCTAAGGAGCCTGGAGGCTGCAGGTGTGTGAGTCACCTAATCCAGGATTCAGAATCAAGAAGCAGCACTGGACGTGGGTTGGGGTTGTTGTTTCTGGAAAGATCAGCAGCAAAGGTGTGTTTTTAGCCCAGTGACACACAATTGATGCAATGGTACAATGATTTATCAGGCAAAATGAGACATTTACCAATAAAACAGGCCATTAGGAAGTCACTAGTGAGTCATTACAGGAGGCATTTCAGTTTTAAGGATGGCCTCAACCTTGCAGCAGGGAGTGACAAAGAAATGGCTTACCCTTCAGGAGATCTCGGCGTGGCTGAGCTATTTTTTACTGCTTTTTCGTGGTATCTGAACAACACGCAAGAGGACAGAGAAACAAATACAGCCAGCTTTCCATTGCCACCAGTGACAATATCATCTCTACTTACAGCCCTTCATGAGATCTCTGAAATTGTGTTTCTGAACTGGTCATTTATGAAATGTTTAAGGCTCTTCCAATAAATAAAGTGGGAGGTTATGTCACAGTCTTCACGGGGCCAAAGGAGTCTGCCTTTGTGCTTGGTGTGAGATCAGGATGGTGTGGGCTGATGGGGGAGACGAGGTGCAGTTCAGGACTGTGATTCAGCTCCATGAGTAATGAAGTGACAGGCTGGAAGGCAACTTCATTATCTGTGGTGCGATGAGTCCATCCATCTGTGGAAAGTGAAAATACAGAGAGAAGGCAGGAGACGTATAATGGGAAAGGAAGGGGCATGTGTTTGTTAAGTGGGTGGTCTTGGGAGTTAGAGAAACTTTAAGTTTGAATCCTGGCCTAACTGAGTGATTTGGAATGGGTTACTTAACTTCTCTGAGCCTCAATGTCCCCATCAGTAAAATGGGGAAATAAGTAATTCATAATGAGTGTTTCAATGTGTAATTTGGAACAGTAAAAATATATACCGTCTTTCTCAAGTATGCTGAGAAGGTCAGTTGAGACAATACATAAACGCATTATAAAACACTAGGCAGTATTATATGGCTAATGATAATCATTTTGATATCACTTCTATAGTTTCAACCATTGTTTATACGCTCAGATATTCTAAGCTTCCTTAGTCATCTGGGGCCTCTTTGGTTGCTTCAGGGAACTAGAATAAGTCTTTTATATAAGGATTGCTTCTAAGTGCCACTAGACCAAGGCGGTGATATAAACATAACTTAGACAACAGTAGACTGTCGCGCTAGTTGTGATGCAGTTTCAGAGTGTGGAAGGGGGCTGTGGTGAGACTTGGACAGAGCTTCTAGTCATGGCTCTACCGTTTATTAGCTTTGTTCACATTCATCAGTAACTTATTGCATAGATACCAAATCCAAATTTAACTAAGACTCGGTCCTTGCACCAAAGCTGGTAGCCTGATGAAGAAAACAGACTCATAAGCAAATAAGATCTCTCCCAGAGTAGACATAAAATGGTCTGTGGTCATTTCCATTGAACAGGGTGCAGTAAACTACCTGCCTGGGAAACAATAAGAGGACTTTATTGATACCGTGCACTTTCACACTCATTTCGAGGTGCACATTATATGTTAGGAACTGTGCTGTGGCCTGAAGTAACTGGTGGGGGGATAGAGTTATGCCTGCCCTCAAGGACTTCAGAGAAGAGAATCAGGGTGTAGAGAGGGGAGCTCCCGCAGAGTGGGCTGGACACAACAGTAGAACTCTGGACATTAGGATCAGGGGAGAAGACTCACTGGTGAGACCATTGTAGGGGTGGGGTTCTTAGTGGCACAGAGCAAAACCTACTTGTGGATATTTTAAGCAGAAAAGGAAATTATTAGGACTACATTAGGTAGCTTACTGAGTTACCTGGAAGGATGGAAAACCAAGTTGGCAAAATAGGCAGAAGTAAATGGAAGCTAGCTACTCCAAACCAGATCTGCTGAGGGTACCTCGGCTGTCCCGGTTGAGTTTCAGGGCACCATCCTGGACCATCACCACCCATCGCCCTGGGTGCTGCCTGTGATCCACTCTGGACCCAATGCCTGTGACGTGCATTCATTTGAGAAAACGTAGGCCTCCCGCTTTCTTCCTAGTTGTGAAGAAAGCTGGGGAAGTGAATCTTCCCCAGCTTCTATATGTGGAGCACGTCCCCTTTCCCACTAAGATGTGTAAGTGAGGTGTTCACCAAAGGTAGGAAGGGAATTCAGAAACTGGCCAGCCAAACACACATGCTAGAGATAAGGGGAGGTCACGTTTTCATCTTTGTTCACTTTCTTGTGCCTGTTGGTAAAAAGCAAGTTAATTTCTTAGCATTTCTCCTTTATGGAGGAATATTTGCAAGGCTGCATTGCATCCTAGAGGAATCAAAAGAAAGTCCCGTGTGCCCGCGCTTCCTTATTTCTTTCCAAGCTAGGCATAAGATGTGCACTTAACAAGCGCCTCAATGCAAAACATGGCTCTGGACCAAAAAAACTAATAAGCAATCCCAGGGTTCTTTTGTTCCTTTCTTTTGAATAATTGCTTTCCCTATTTCTTTCTTACCAATTCAGCCAGCGTACTTTATCTCAAGGAAATTACACTTGCTCACGTAGGTGTGTGAGTAAGCAGAGTGGCAAGTTTGTTTCAGCTAGAATTAGATGGATATTGCAATTACTTGGGAAAAGAACATTTCCCTAAATTCACCTATGAATCCTCTACTGATCAAAACAAGGATCGCTAGAAAGATGGTTCTCTTGCCTTAATACATATTGTATTCTGTGAGCACATAACGACCTCTTGTTATGTGGTAAAATGCCCTTTTTAGCACCGAGGGGAAACAGATCTATTTTGATCTTCCTCATGATAGGGAGAACAGATAAGCTGAGTTTTTTGGTCAAACCGAAGGGGATTATGAGTTTTTCAAGTGTGTGTGATAAAGACTGAAAAGGAAGTATCATGGATGTTTGTATAGCTCAATAGTATTAATCCTAGAGCCTCCATTTAGAATTGAAACGAGAGTTTCCTTTCTTGACCTCTCTTAGGCACCCGTTCTTTGGCCTTCTGTTAACATCCCATGATACACTCTGCCCCAGCATTTATCTGTTTTTAGTTTACTTGTTTGTTTGCCTAATGGTTGGTAACTTTTTGAAGGCAAAGACTGTTCTTTCCCTCGAGAACTCTTAGCTCTCCTAAGCTCTAGTTAAATCAGAAACCAGAACATTTGAAGGAACAAATGATTTAAACACAGAGAGCTCAATAGTATCATGGAATTAGAGTAATTATTTATTTTATATTCAGAGTAAATATGCCAGGCAAATAGTAGGTTTTGAGTGTGTATTATAAGCCTGGTAGCATGTGAGGGATTGGAGCTGGATATGGCCTGTAACAGACATGATACCTCTCTTGGATCTTGGATTCCAGAAGAATGTGCTTTGAGGGACAGATTGTGTACATTTATATGTGGTTCAAAGGGGAAAGAAAGAATTTCAAAATGCATTTCTGGCCAGAGGAATTAAGCAGAAGCCATGAGAAAAACATACTTCACAATTGACAGACAAAGAGGGAGAGAAAAATGGATTACGGATATGACAAATTGGTAAATTTGACACCTATTTCTGGGTAAAACTCGAGGAAATTATAAAATGATTTGTGAGTTCATAGAAAAAGAACAACTACTGATTTCAGAAAGTGTCCCAAAGAACAGGCATATAAGTTACTCCTTGATTTATTTTTTATAGATTATGGGACTTCTAAATTTAAAAAAATGACCAAAGTCTTTATTAATTTGAGCAAGACATTTGACAGTTTTTACTGCTATTCTGTTGATGAACCAGAGGGCTGTTGGCAAAGAATGTGGGTTATGATACATTTCTCTGGGGTCGATATAGAAATGCCCAGCCTCACAGCTCTGCATTTGTGCCTTTCCCTTCCACAAAGCTGGTCAGTAACTTGGATGTAGACCTAAAAGGTATGCAAATACCTGAAATCTGAGGATCACATAATAAATATGGAATTCAAGATGATTTAGGACAGTTGGAACAAACGGCCAAAACCAAGACAACTTCATTTATCATGATTAAATTTAAATTCAGTTGTTTAGGTTAGAAAACAAAGAACGGAGATGAGTAGAACTGTCTGGGCTACCGTCAACATAAACATGAGCAGATTTTTGTACAAACTAAATCTCCTACAAGGGAACAGAATGATGCAGCTATCTTATTTCAAGCATTCTTATTTCTTATTGGATAGCATTAATAGCAGGATATTGTCAATTCCAAGGGAGCTGATGGTTCTGTTCTAAACTGTGCTTCCTCAGTTCACACAAGAGTGGTGTCAAGTGGGTGCTTCATTGATTAGCCCAGAGAAGAGTGATTAGAGAATTTCTAGGAAATTAAAACAAAACCAAAACCTCTCTGATGGTTCTGTGTATATTTGGTTTATAGGAGAAAGCTTTTAGGGACACCCTAATAAGGATATATGTATTTTTAATTGAAAGGGCTTTTATGTAGACGAGAGAATAGATTAATTTTGCATTGTTCTAGCAGGTGGTAGGAACTGGATTAGGAACACAATTCAGCATGAAGAACTGTTCACTGTTAGAACCGTGTGAAACTGGAGTGGAAAATCTTAGGAGGCAATGAGTTCCCATGATTATTAGTGTTCAGATGTGTGACTGACGGCTCTCCAGGTAGGGATTTTTACACGGAGGGAAAGGTAGATTAAACGGTAGTCTCTAAAGACTCCTAGCTCTAAGGTGACCACCTGAGCTTTTAGATTCTGTTTGTGTTTACTTTTTAACTTCAAAGGCTAACTTTTAATATTTTAAAATCATCCTTTTACTATCACGTACCTCAGTGAAGACAGTAAACAGAATCTATAGCGAGGAGGTGAAATGCATGTCGCTTGCTGTTCTCTGATAGGCCTTAGCTGAGATTGACATTAACAGGCATATACACGTGCCAGGTTCTGTCTCTACATGTGCTTGTTGCTTTGTGCTGTAGGCAATGCTGCCATTCCTCAAATATTTTAGCCCTTCTTTTAATTCCCCTCAGAAGCTTTTCCCATAAATAAAAACTTTGAATCATTACATTTTAGTGTACTTTTAAATAACTGTAATAAGAGTTTTGTACTTGAATTGAATTCGAATTCTAGGTGGCACCCAGATTGTTAATGCCAACTTCCACAGTCTAGGCACGTAGGCAGGTTTACACTGGGCATTGATAAGGTAATTATGACCATATTTATTGAAACTTTACCCTCTGTGGGATATACTTATGGTCAGTCTATGGGCTTTATCTCATTTAATCCTCATGAAAATCTTGATAGAAAACACTCCCATTTTATGGGTAGGGGAGACAACTGTTTGGAGAGTTCAAGTTATTTCTCATGGTGACTCAGAGCAAAGGCTTTTACCACCATACCTCCTATCACAGTAGAGAGATTTATTTTGAATACCCAAAAATCTACAGTTTCATTTCACTCCCAAACTCCAACCACCCAGAAGCAGACACTTCAGGAATTTCCTTTTTATACTTGCTTTTTCTTCTTTTTTTTAAATCAGCTGCACATGACCAAAAAAAAAAAAATCAGACTTTGTTTTTGGTCAGATCATCCCTTCTACCCAGCCTATTTACCAATTTTAGTTCTAAACATTTAGGACTGCTTTCAAATGATAAATTCTAGGAATTTGTACTCAGGTAAGTCTAAACTATGTCATGTTCCTCCCAGTACCTCTAAAATGTCCCCAAACCTCACCTAATCAACTGGGACCATTCATTGGAGTCCACAATGGGTCAAGTCCCGACCTAGTTCCCATGGAGAATGACCGCAGAAAGCAAAGACTGTCAGCCTAGGAAACACAAAGTGATGTAAGAACATATTCCAAGGGAAATGCATGGAGCAGGGACAAATTAAAATGTCAGGGGTCAACCAGCTAATCCGCTGTATTTCTGCGGGACGCTGATTACCACGGTTGAGCATTATTAAGAGTTTTTCAGTGCAAATATTATAAAAAGCATTGTACAGTCAGAGCAGATTTCCTACCTTTTTATTGGTTCCAGCCATGCAGGATTAGTCACCGATTTCAGCAACGAGGAGCCCATACAGTCCCCGTCCCCTGCCTTGATTGCAGGAGGCAGCAAGGTTACTCGGTGGGGGGTGCTAATTCCACCAAGTATCTAACTACACAGCCAAGCTTAGGGAAATAAGGCTGTGACATACCTGTAACAATGGTCTTCCCCCTTCTTGTTTGTATTGCGTGACTTTGCTTTCCTCATAAATAAATCCTTTGAGACCCACTCTCATTGGATTCCCTATTGCAAAGGGGCCAGAGATGGTATCTTAACCAGTAGTTCTTTATTAGTTTGGGACCATTGGAAAAATACTTGGGACAGTGAAAACCTCTTTTATTCTTCCTTCCTCCCTGAAGTATATGTCCCCTCTTATGCCATTTCACAGTTAAAGTAGAATTTGGTGTAAATAATTAGCTCCTAAAATCACAGAATGGGAGGAGTCCCCTCTATGCTCTAATATTTTAGGGGGACCAATGGTAAAGAAATCATTTGGGTGCATGTGCGTTCCAGCGTTCAATGGAAACGTCTCTAGCTGAGAGTCCCATGCGCATTCGGAGACATGATTACCTGATTGGATGCAGGGCTTGGCAGAAATCACTTCTCAGCTCAGACATGGATGGCGACAGAGTCTCATTACGTTAATTTTATTTACAGGGCAGCCCGGTTTCCTGTGCTGTGAGCCGGGTGCTTATTCAGCTGCCTTGGCTTCGGCGGGTTTGCTGCACAGCATATTTTTATTTCCTAACCATTTTGGCCCTGGAAGGATGTCTGGCCTCATTTCACTTTCATAACTCTGATGAAAGCCACAGAAGTTTCCAGGGATCCAGAGCAGGCGACTTGTGGGGCCCGTCCTTATGCCATGTGAATGGCTGCTGGGAGGTGGGTTCTGATCTGGAAAGAGCCCCCTGTCTCCAGAGGCCCTCAGCTTCGCAGAGGAAGGGAATGTTATCACTGAATGTGACATTGGTCTCCCTGTGCTACATCTCCGAGGCAGGGCTGCTAGCCACTAAGGTCCTAGATCTGCTACCTCTTCTTGGTATGGTAGATGTGGGGTCTTTCCCACCCTCACTATCCTCCAGGATGCTCTGTGTTGGTACTTATTACAAAGGATGTGAAAAAAACCCGAAAGAGAGTCTGGATTTGACTTTGAGGTTGCTACTGGTTTTTCTCCGCTTTTCATTCAAGGCCTAATTTTCTTATACATTACAAGGTACCTACACATATATTCTGTCATATAAGTATCACCACATATGTGCGAAGGTGATGGATGGAGACAGTAGTGACATGCCCGTTTCATCAAGGAGGTTCAGAGGGACCAAATGACTTAAGGCAGGTCACACAGCTCCAAAGTGCTGGAGCTGGAATCTAAACATATATCTCTTAACAAGTAATCAATGATCATTTTTTCTCATTCAGGAATGGTCCTAATCAAAATTAATATCTTAATTATTATATGAATCTTCAGAAATTATTAAATTTGTCAGAAGCATTGTATCACATTTGGAAGACAATTATAGATTGGACTTTACTCAGATCACAAGGAGATACTGACGATTGCTGAGAAATTAAATCATGACTAAGCTGAATTTTACTTTCAGCCGGGAAAATTAAGCATCCTTTCCACATATTTGCAGCAGACAAAATCGTATGTTATGTTGAGTGTGGCTGCCTTGAATATGCTGTTAATGAAAAAGACTGAGGTTTCCCGACATGGAATTCTGGGGCTGACAGAAGTCTTCAAGCAGTGCTGTTTTCATGATGCAGAGTTAACTGGTCCCCAAAGCTGATGTATTTGTACTTTGGGGCTGTGAAAAGGCACTTGTTTATGCATATACAGGGTGTAAAATATAACTAGAGTTCATCCCAAACTAACCCAGACCAATAGCTCTGTTTCCCAAGCTCAGGCTATCTCTGGGTACTGTGCTAAGTGCTTTGCTTATGTTATTTGGTAATGTACTAGTCCCTACCAGGTAGCAGGTAAGGTTTCATTAGCCCGATGAAGACAGGGAGGCCCAGAGAGTAAGGCATTTGCTTAATAAGTAAGCAACGGGACTTGGAATACAGGCCCAACTCAAAAGCTCAAACTTGTCCCTGAATCTCCCGCAGCCACGACCCCAGGCCTCTAGCAGGATGTGCTGCTGAAAGCTGCCTGCCTTTGTCTTCTTAGGCCAGGGCTTTCTTAAATACTATAATAACCTGGGAGTACTTGCAACCAGAGGTTGCTACTTTCATTCCCCCTCCCTTTCCCTACAAGAGGGGCAAAACCCAGGTTCCAATCGGAATTGAATTGTCAGGCTTTTATTTTTGTTTCAGTGCAGGTTTTGTGAAATAGGAACTTTAGACAATTATCCCTGTCTTTCATACCAGAAAATAAAAAAGAAAAAAAGAAAGAAAATTAGAGAAGAAAAAAAAGAAAGAAAAGCAAGCGTTTGCTTCAGTGGGCACACATTTAAAGGGTAAGATGTTTCTCTTATCCTGAAAGATCTGAGTAATTGCCTCAATTTTACACTTCTTTTCATGTGCAGATATGGCCTCATTGTTTGAGAGCTTTTCCTACCAATAAGGTTCCAATATAGTTGAAGTTTTCAATTGTCTCAAGTAGAATGTAATAAGATCTTTTTCTTTGGGGCCTCTCATAAGTGTATTTTAAGAGAATCATTAAAATACGAATACCTGATTTGGCAGTGTTCGCAAATATTCACAGCCGTTCAAGGGCAGTAGCTCTGTGGGATGATGGAAACTGTTCAGCAAGTTAGGACCACGGTAAATCGTTAATGCTAAATGTGTATACATGCCATTCTGCCCCTCCCACCTCCTAAAAAATTAAGCTGGATTTTTTAATTGAGCAATTCTGAATTGTTATTTTAAAAAAGTAATTATCTTGAGTTTTCTTACTGAAAATTGTTTCCATTTTTTCCTAGATTTTTAAGGTTGACAAATTAAAACAGAATATTTTAGAACTGATTTCTTCAGCAGCTGAGATTGTTTTCTGTAACATTTTGTTCAGAAACAATTTCCATAGCGGAATCATCAACCAGAAAATCAGGACTGATAGGGAGAAAGCTACAGCCAGATGGGGACCACAGTTGGGTGGCAAAGTGCTTGGAATATAAAGAAGAAATAGTCTGTAAATTTCATAATGGTGAAATTGGATGAGCCGTTCAAATTTATGATCTCAACCTGGTGATTGAGCCAAAGGCAACTCTTGGCGCTTGAGTCCTAGTACATCTTTCTTGCTCTACTAGATTTCCTAACTTCAGGGAACCCAGCTGGTGGATGGAGAAAGTGATTGTAATGTCACGGTTCAAACTGCAGCTAAGTTCACCTAACTTTTCATTCTATATTAATTTACTTCAGCAGGTCCAATCTTTAGAACTTTGCCTTTATATGGAGATTATCTTAACATCTAGAAAATAATGTAAGACTCTATGACTAAATAGTACAGTAAGAATTTATTTATTCTAGTCTCTATGATAATCATAAAATTATTGAAACATCAGGGAATCTAAAAATTTAATGGACTACGTAGACCCCATGGCATAATATTTATGCCTGCCACAAACAGCATATTTGTAAGATTCTGTTCATTCCTGAGAGGGGCAGGAAAGGGGTTGCAGAATGTTAGAAGACTTTGAACTTGCTGGTAGCAATCTTGATCTCCTATCTTCTCTATACCATATCAAAATAAGTGTTATTTGAGAAAAATGTTATCCTTCATTTAAGGCCTGAAAACACTTGATTCACGAAGTCCCTGTCCAACTAGACACACCCCTGGGGAAACAGGTGAGCCTGGCTGACAATTGGGTTTTACTCATGTCTGCAGCATCAGTTTGTAACCCTTAGGGTATGTTTGCAACTGAATTTCAGTCGTATTTATGAACTGGAACCTAGCTCCCCTGAAAAGAGACCCATAAAGGAGCCAGACATGCTTGGCTTGGTTGCCTGGTAGGTACTCAAGGGAGTACTAATGATAGAAGGCAGTGCACTGATTCAGAAAAGGAGGCGGTTTCTTACTAAACTTGTAGTGCCCTAGGTTCCTGTTAAAGTCAGAGATTTTCTCCGTGGAGAAGCATTAAAGTCATTCTTCAAGGACAGATATTCTTTCACTGCCACACTTCCTTCCTTGGGGTGTAACAATCTAGAGGAAAGACCCTGAACTCCTGGGAGGAGCACAAGCCAGAGTCTTCGGTTCGCAGAAAACACTTACTTGATGAGTTCATGAGCACATGGTCCTTGAGCCAGACTTGAAGAATTTAACTGGAAGAATTTTTTAAATTAATGAATATTCAACTGATATACTCAGAGTTTCCAAGAAGAATGAAATAAAAAGTCTGAGAACGTGTTTATATTATTATGGAGACTTCCAGATACTGATGGAAGGCTGGGGAAAAGAGTCAGTGACAGCCAGAATCTGGGGATGGAATTTGGAGGCTTTATACTTTTTATAACCACATTGAGGATGGTGGTTCCGTCTGCTGCAATGGCAGACCTCCTCCCACCACTCAATTCCTCCTCCTCAGCTCCATCATAATTCCAGGTTATGTGTTTCTCAGGAGTTTTATTTTGCAGCTAAGTAGGATGTGGCGTGCCTAAGCACTGGGGGTTAAGCACATGCCACTCCGGGCATATGACCATAGCCCTGGTATGGGCAACACTGAGACTGGAGGGCTCATCTCTGTTCCTAATAACCTCTCACTGAGGCCTTCCTGACTACTGATCCTGCTTTGTGCAATTGTCCAGCACCCTCCACCACCTCCATGGTTGATCCTGAGGTCACTTAGCTTCACTACGTGGACCCTTTATGAAGCAAGAATAGGAATGGATGCTGGGCATGGTACAGAAGTTTGTTAGTCAAGAAACAAACTTCATCCTTCTGTGGGAATCCAGTGGTGAAAGTAGATGGTAGTTACTCTCAACTATAACCATGGGAACCAGTGACTGCGAGAAGCATTGGAAATTCACTAGCAGGAAGTTGATCCTTCCCGGTACCTAAATAGAGGGTGACTAAGCAATAGGACAGGGGGTGGGAGGAATAAATGGAGGAAAAAAAAAAAGATTTCAGAGAAGTATAATTTTTTTTTTAATCTACCACTTTGGGAAAATTCATAAAAACAGTGATTTCCCCTTTGGGATAGAAACTCTTTGCTAATTGTTTCAAAGGCTCTGCAGTCATGATTTTAAATATGTCTGAGATTCTGTGATGATATTTTATTTTTAAGGGAAGCCGGAGACAGACTCTTTAATACCTTAATTCTGAAGAAAACCAGACAATCATTAATTGAAACAAATTTGGATTCTTGTAATTGAAGAATTAAATGAAATGAAATCTTTTTATCAACCCCAGTCTCTTTCCTTATTTTTTCATGGAATTTATTTGCATTTTTAGCTGTAGGCTTAGTTCCTGTCTCTAGTTTCTGAGCCTGTCTTCTTTGAGAAATGGAGCTCTGGTCCCTGCCTCTCCACTCTGGTAGGAGAGGAGCATTAAGCCCCCTTTCCAAGTATGTTACCCTGTGAATGAGGGTCCTGAGACTCAACAAGGCAGAATTCCTACATCCTGTGTATTTCTCACTGTCCTGTAATGGTCTAGTTCTGATCATAGGATTCTCTAGCACAAAGATGCCTTGTTAGCCTCCATAGAACTGATCTTCTTTCCTCTCCTTATCCTGAGTTCCTCTGTAAGGACTTCAGTCTGTACAGTCTACTTATAACATCAAGCTGGTTTAACTCTTAAAAGGCCCCTCTTTGGTCAATGGTGTCTACACCTAGAGAACTCACAGAACTCAGCAACCTGTCTGGACTTCTGAAGTTTAGTCATTCGCCCTGTTTCCAGGTGTTGAGTCTGATCTACCTTCTAGGGCCTCTTTCAACATTATCTTAGGTAAGGAGTTGTGAACTCATAGGACTTTTGAATGGAGAGTGCTGAGTAAGGATTGAGAAAACTGGATTGTGTGTGCCTCATTTCAAGGCAGTGGCCACCAGTCATATCCTGCTGATTATTGCGATTTCAAGAGAAGAAAGAACCCAAATTATGGTGTGAAGTTTCCTGATTTGAAAATTTTGGCAACTAATTCATTTATAAAAAAATGACATATGAGCCAAATAAACTCCATCTGCATCCTGACCTGTGACACAGCTATAGATGTGGGACTTCTATATATATGTTCCTGAACTGTGCAGTAACCCTTGTGTCTGCCCTTTTGTCTATGTGGCTAAGCCTGTGCCATCAGCCTCTGAGGCTAGAACATCCCACTATATATTGTAGCCAAGCTGATGGTTTATCTCCAGGACCTCCTACTGCCCAAGAATTTCCCATATTTTTGCATGTTGGGCACCAACATATTCTCAAGGAGCAATTTCTTGGAAATGTGATTTCTACCCCAAGAGATTATTACTAAGCAACTCTAGTGTGCTAAGCACTGTGCTATTTATTAAGGATACAAACATCAAATATCAGTAAGACAGACTTTTTTTCTCCAACGATACAGAGGACGCAATCTAAGGTGAACCTCCGATGAGGAACATCCTTACATACTCCCCTCTCCTTGAGGGCAGACAGACCTGTTACTTGCTTCTAATCAGTGGAATATAGCAAAGGTGATGGGATGTCAGCTCCTTGATAGTTTATGTTATATGGCAGCGGTAATGGGGTATCATGCTCATCATATAAGATACACTCTTAACAGACTAGAGCAAGAAAATGCCCTGTTGGCCTTGAAGGAGCAAACAGCCATGCTGTTAACTGCCTCCAGCAAGGGTCATGTGGCATGGAACTGGCCATCCTCTAGGACTTTGGGGGCAGCTTTCAGATAACTGCCAGTAAGAAACTGGGGCCCCTGGTAATACAGCTGCAAGGAGATGAATTCTTCTAATGACCTGAATGAACTTGGAAGTGGATTCTTCCCTTGTTGAGCCTCTGGATGAGATTGCAGCCCTGGCCAACACTGCAGAGGGACCAGCTAAGCTCTACCTAGACTTCCATCCTATGAAAACTATGAGCTAATACATGTGTGTTGTTTTAAGCCACTAAGTGTGTGCTAATTTGTCATACAGCAGTAGAAAATTAATACAGCAGTTTGCAGCTTACCGTATTGCATTATATAGATATAGATCATTCCCTTTATCTCAGGAAGTCCTGTTGGATAGTAGAGAGTAATCTGGTTTGTAGGCTCTGGTAATACCACTTCCTCTCCCTGCCTTTCTAGTCTCAGGGTGGGAGTGGCTTTTTGATGCTGCTAACCTCAGGATTGTCTCACTGTCCTTTGAGTTCTTAGCATTTCTATCACCTGTATAACCAATTCTCTGCACTGAGTTCCCCAATTCTAAATAATCAAGTGATATCTCTCTTGATAAGACTTGGATTGAGATACCAAAGAGGAGGATTGGATGGTCAACATTCCTATGTTAGCTACTCATTATTACACAGCAAATTGCCCTCAAACACAGCAGCTGAAAATAACAAACATTTATTATTTCACAGTTTCTGAGAATTAACAGTCTGGGTACTGGGTGGTTATGGTTTAGTCTTTAATAAGATTTCAGTCCAAATATTGGCAGGAGCTGAAGTCTCATCTGAAGGCTCAACTGAGGAAGAATTTTCTTTCAGGCTCACTTTTGTGCTTGTTGATTGGCTTCAGTTCCTTGCTGGCTGTTGACTGGGACTCCTTGCCACCTGGGTTTACCTGTAGACTGCCTGAGTGTTGTATGGCATGGCACTGGCTTCTCCCAGAGCAAGTGATCAAAGTGAGAGGGAGGGAGGAAGGGGGAGAGAGAGAGAGAAAGAGAGAGAGATTGAGAAGAGACAGTATCCAAGATGGAAAATGTCATCTTTTATAACTTAAATTCAGAAGTGATGTACCGTAATTTTTACTGTATTCATTGACCACACAGACCCACCCTGTTACAATGTAGGAGTCAGTACACAGGATGGGTGTGCTAATAGAAGGCATCTTGGGAGCTGGCTGCTTACCACAAGTACTCCAGAGATGTCAAGTGGATTTGATCTATGGGAGACTGTCCCACCTTTCTGTGACTTTTATTGGAAAGGCAAAAAGTCACACAGCAAAGGGTAAAAGAATGTCTTGGTTTAGAGGACTTTGATGGGAAAAAGCCAATACCTCAGTGATGCTATGTCAACTGTGAATTGTATGTGACATTCAGATGTCAGAGGACAATGTTCACTGTTTCAATTCGAGAAATGATGGAGAATTATAAAGATGTTATAATACTTGCTCTGGAAAAGGATTTAAAGCATTTACCCACCCAAAATATTGTATCTGGATGCTATGACATTTGATGTGGGGCAAATGTCATAGCATCCAGATGTAATATTTTGTTCAGAAGAACAAATGTCTGGTTGGAACAAAATTTATTATAAGCTTCTAGGGAGACTGGTTCTGGTGTCACTTTCTTGCCTGATGACTTGGCAACAGACTCTCCTTCATAAGCCTCAGGTAGCTCTTGTCTGTGTAGGGTTTTCTATAAGGAAAGATTTAGAAAGCACAGTCCTTTCACTGTCGCCTGACAGATGATTAGGTGAGGGGCTGAGTGGGTGGGTTAGGATGAAAGGAGAGAGCACCTTCATTCCATGCCTAGTCTGTGGTAAGGAGACGTGGCAGCCTGTTGAATGTCGCTTGTTCTTCCCTGATGCAAGGGAAGCTAAGACATAAGTGTCACTGAGACACAGGTGTTCAGATGTGCCATGTGCAGCCATTGTCACTTCCTGATGAAAAGAGATCTCATCTTATCCCCAGTCAGTTATGTTTACGTTTAGCTGAACACAATCTGCCTGGGAAATGGCCCAGTTCAAGAAAATTGACATTTCAGGGAGAAATTTACTATCTGCTATTCAGAATAGAGAAGGGAACGTCTAAGAAGCATCTTTGTTTTCCTGAAGAGAAAAAGAGACAAAGAGAGAATGAAAAAGAAAGGGAACTGAGCCTGAATTAAGCCCAGGGTGTAAAATAAAATTTTTTCTTAATAAACTTCAGTCAATAGGATTTTTAAAAATTTAAATGGAGAGGCATTTTTATGTTTGAAATTTCTAAGCTGTAAAAATAAATCCTGGAAGTAGATTGCCTGGGGTAAGATTTAATTAAACATTGTACAGTAAATTAGCATAATTTGATGAGGATCAGCTTTAGTTCCTAGAAACTGCAACACGCAGAAATTTCAAGTTTGTAATATCTTTCAGAATTCCACTGTCTCATTTCCAAAGTGTAGTTTCAGGAAATAAAAACTAAAGAAGGTATTACCAAGCAGAAGACAATGCATTAGAGAGATGATGTACTTACTGGCTGTGGGCTATGAGGAGGGCCTTGATGCAGATACTAAAAGTTTGTAAGATGGATGTTCCTTTCTAAACAAAATATATGGAAAAAAGGAGTTGAATTGCTTAGCTTGAAGCAGAGAGGTTATCCGGTATTATCATACTGATACTTTCCTGGGCTCTGACTTAACTAGGATTCAAACAGAGGTCTGCCTGCCTCCCTCCCTTTCTCCTTCCTTCTCTCCATCTCTCTCTCCCTCATTTCTTTTTTTCTTGATCTCTTTCTAAAGAGAAAGGCTACTGTAGATGGTATTGTGGCTGCATTCTCAGGAACAACGAGGATGCCTGGAACATAGGGGGCCTCATTAAGTGTGCTGAATGAAATTCTGGATGCCGTCTTGCCCCATGTGCGAGTGGCTTTCATGAGTGAAGGTTAATGAGTCCCCAGGTGTCTTTACTTACCTATAGCAAATTTTAGAAGTAGAGACTATCTTTCCACCCCATAGTGACAGTCCTGAAAATCCCACAGTGGGAAACGTAATGGTTGAAAAACTTTAAATGAAAAGGAAATCGGAATTTCCTTAAAGATAATTTTTAAATTTATTCTACAGGCATTATAATAGCCACTATACTCATTTTCATTTTGCAGCTCTAATTTGAAAGAAAATTTCAGGATCTCTCTACCTTACCGTTTCAATGTCATGCTTATAGGGAGTGTTGACCTTAAAAATAAAAGTCAGTTATTTTACCAGCAAAAATGGGTTTATTGGGGAATAGCAAAGAATTGCCATTTGGGACAAGCAAGCTATAGCTAAAGCCATAGTTAAGCCCAACCAAACGGAAGAATGCTGTTCACGGAGGAAAAGGAGCTCAGGGTGCTGCTGCTTCTCATGGCTCTGTTGCTGGGGTAGTTTCTTGTAGAAGATGCAATGTAGTCGTCTCCTGTAGGGGCCTGCACTGGATGCTTTCCTGTTGATGATTGTTCTGTTGGGTCTGGAAATAGTTCCTTCTGCAGCTGGCCTGGCCGGTACTGTGTGAGGGCTCCCCCTCCTGGCCTCCCGGCTCCACTTTAGCGAGGTTTTGCTTTAGTGATTTTCCCAGCAGCGGGGCACTGGCCCTGTAGAATGCACGCTGGCCTGAGCTGGTCCAGGTGTTAGTCTTTTAGTTGCTGGGTCCTGGGAATGCCTGTGGTCCCTGGGGAGGGGCGGGGAAGTAGAGGACGCTGAGGTCATCAGCTGTTTCACAATCATTCAAGGCATATTTTAATGTTTTAATAATGAGGATGGTGCAACTACAGTGTTCCAGGTGAATACTGGCATGCTTATAGAGTTGCTTTACTTTTTTTGCCAATACTCAGCCTACTTTATGATGTTTTCTTTCCTCTGTATGTAGGATTTCTCCTAAAAAATTCATTGCCTGCAATATTTTACTGGAACTTTATAGCATAAAAGCTGTTAACTTCATCATCCCATGTCCCCCCCTCTGGTACCTTCGTTGGCCTCTAAAATGCAGAATAATATAGGTGCTCAGATTTGTCTGATATAAATTTATGCCAAGTGTAGACACTACCAGCTATGGCATGTAGGCACTGTTTCTCTCCTCCCAGGAGCCATGAGGGTTTAGTTTTAAGGCCCACGTTTCACTTGACCTCATAGTGCGAGGTGCAATAGTCAGCGATCATTTTAGGGTACCAAGCAAAGGCTGCAGAGATAGGAGGAGCCCAGCTGCTATGGACTTCTCCAGAATTTCATAATAAAAAAAACCCCAAAACTGGGAGGAAACTAGTTTAATTTTGGCATATATTATACCAAATGTGTATAGTATAAAGTTTTTGTTTTGAATTACACATAGAGCGGGGCCTTACAACAATCTTTTCCACTAGGTGTCAGTCCCTAAAAGTTTTAATCTTGCCCTGCTTGAATCTCATCTCTCTTCTATGCTCTCTTCCCAGGTTTTATTGCCAAAAAATCGACCCTGATTCTGCCTTCTGAGTTACCTCCTCCTTTCTCCGTAACCCTTGGTTTATGTTTTTCCCAATTATCCCCAACTAGAGTAGTTGGCAAAATCACTTACGCTGGAACCCAAATTCTTGCGGGTTTACTGGAAAAGGTTATACAGAAGTAAAACCACATAGACTTGAAGTTTGCATAAGGGGAACTCAGGGCCAGGGAAAGGTTGTGGTTTTGTAGGAAGATCACTCTCACTCTCAAGACGCCAAGGGCATTTAAAAAAAATTTTTTTTAAAGGAGTCCCCACTCTGTTTATGTGGGATGTTGTCCAGGGCACAGAGCATCTCTGGCAGGACTCTGCTGGCCTTTTGCTTTCTAACTGGCTGTTGTAAGCAAAACCAGCTCTCCAGTCTCTGCGTGGAGGGCACATGTGCAGCTGCAGGGAAGAGGAAAGGGACGATGTCTAATGTCTTTCCCGGTCAACAGTTTAAAATGTTGAGCTTGGGTCCTCACAGGCAGGGGTCATCAACCCAAATAAAGTGCAGGCTAGTTGCCAGCTCTGGAATATCCACCTAATTTTCCTTCAGTCAGTCTGTAAACCAGAAGTATTCTGAAGTCTGTCCGTGGGTTTTGACTTCCTGAAAGAGAGGTGGGGAGCCCTTCCTCTGGATGGTGTCCCCAACACCCTATAAATCAGCAGCTGGCCCACTCTGTATTTTCAGGCTATAATTCTTCACAGTTTCTTTAGATCCCATGGCCAAGTCTAGACTAGCTACTTAAGGATACATTTTGGGGTCCTTTCGATAAGCAACTTGACCACAAATAGATTAATTTTGAGAATCTTGTGGTTGTCAAATATATTAGGAGTTGAATTATAGTAAAATAGAAGTTAAAAGCCCCAACTTGATAGCCTGACTGCCTGGGATTCTGGGTTCACCTCTTACCAGCTGTGTGACCTTGGGCAAGTGTTTTTTTGACCCCTCTGAATGTCTATTTCCTCTTCTACCAAATAGAGAGAGTAACAGCCTCTACCTCATGATTTTCTGTAAGGTATAAAAGAGATGATTATTGTAAAACCCTTAGACCAGTGCCTGGCAATAATAAGCACTTAGAAAATGTAAGCTGCTATTGTGTTTGTGGTTGTCGATGTGGGGTCTAAACAAGTACTTTTCCTGCTATCTTCTAAATCCTTCTAGCTGAGCTAATAATCAAGTTATCAGAGTCAGAGTAACAGGAAAAAAATGTACAAAGTTTATTACGAATGTACATGCTAGAGGTGTTGTAAGATATGAAATCGGAAACACATTGGGCAGTTGAGGCTTATATGTCATTATGGAGAAAGGAGGCAGGGGTCTGAGATTTCAGAGGAAAGTGGCATTTTGCATGTAGCTGAGAAAGAGTGGCAGGCAAATTACTGCTGGACATGACTGGGGGCGGGGGAGTATAGTTAACAGGCCCCTGCTTGGACACTTTCTATCTACATTACTAAGGTGAATATGTCAAGATGCTCATGCTGGAGCAGGTCTTTCTATCTGAAACTCTTAGGCAGGAAAGGGAGAGCGTCCAAAGTTTTTCTGTGTCGTTTGTTTCTTAGTAACCAGATTAAAATCAGTATCCCAAATGGCACCTTTTTGGGGTGGCATATGTAGGTCCCCTTCAGTGAAGATGTCATTACTACTATTATTATAAGAAATTTTAATTTAGATCAGGTTGTCTGGAAGTAAAGCCTCAGAAAGCGATTCTAGTCCAAATAGTTATTGAAGAACTACTCTCAAGTGAAACCAGTGAGGCAGTGAGAGAGTTAAGCTTCTTCAGGCCTCTGATGGGTCCACCCCCTAACCAGTCTCTTTCCTACATCTTCTGGGGTCGTGTCTCTTGTCCAATCTGGTCCTTTCCCCAGGCTAGGCTGACAGGCCTCTGTGGTTGCTACCTTGGCTCTTACTATGCATGTGCTTACCTCCCCCTTTAAGGTTCTGTCCCTTCCCCAGGTCATCTTCAGGAATGGACCTGTGGCTTCCTGGGGAGTATGTGAAGCTGTAACTTCCTAGGGGAGCAAGCAGGCTTATACTTCCTAGTTGATTATGGTTAATAATGTCTGATTTCCTTTGCTCCCTTCCTTTATTAGTATTTAGCCACTTACGCTAACAGGGCAAGGAATAATCTAGGCAAAGATGTGGTTTTAGCTGAGGTCTGACCTCAGCCTAATCCCACGGGGAGCTCCGGAGTATGAATCACAACAAAAGCTGTCCCACTCTGAGACAAGGGGACCAACGTTTGTACCCCTGAAACAGTTAGTCATTGACTGCAGGCTGCTCCCAGTGAGACAGCATGACTCCTAGGAACTTCCAAGGGAGGTAACCCTGAGAAGGGGATTTAGATGAATTAGCCAGACATTGCAATTAATCTGGAACCAGCAGTGAGATTCTATGAATGCATCTCATTTGGAGAAACATCCCCATTGAAATGGTTGTGTGTGCCTGAGAATAGAGCATCAGAAGCACCCAGCAAAAGCTGAAGGGAGAACTTTTACAGACTTGCTCCTGGCTTCTTGGTTGACGGTCAAGAGCACTCAGTTTGGGTTTTTATTAGTATTTAGAGTTTGCAATGTCTTAAGGCTCCTGAACAGCCTCCCTGAACCGGATTGGTGAATAACTAGCTGGTGACTGGAGTGATTCATTTGCCTGAATTCCCTTGCTCCCTTTTCCCGATGCTCAGAAATCACGCACCGTGGGTTGCCATAAAGCTGTTGTATGCATCACGGTTCTCAATGTTTGAAACCTGCTATTTTGAGGCCCGAGGCTGTTTTCTTTTGCTTTGTTTGCTCTCTTTAGGAATGAGAAAAATTGGATAGCCAGGAGATCAGAACCTGCCACAACTGTTAAAGTGATTGGAATATAAAGTATAATTTTCTAGACCCCTCCCTACTTACTGCTGTGGCACCTCCCTCCCTCCTCCAACCTTGCATGGCATTCATTGAAAGAGAATCTTTCATTTTGCACCATGCTGGGTTAAGTTCTTCCATTATATTCATTCACTGTGCTTAGAATTGAAGTAGAAAAAATGCTTCCCAGGCCCAATGAAATTTTGAACAAGTCAAGAAAAGCATTTTAATTAGTGCTTGAACTTGCAATTAATGTGCTCTACTTAAAAGACCCGTTTAACCTCAGATTCTGGAGTCTAGAATTAATGAAAGCTTTTGTGTACATAGCTACCTCCTCCTCACCTATGTGTGACTTGTCCAGTTTGTAGGCTTATCCTCTGTAAATAATAAAATCCTAGAACCCCCCACCTATTGTGTCTTAACCACTGCTTCTCACTGCCAACTGGGGACTATTCAGTGTGCTGTGCCAAGTAATTTTAATATAAGTCCAATCTAAACGTAATAAAGAAGGGAAATCAGGTAAGATAGGAGAGAGTATCTTCCTGAACTATATAAAGGCAATTTTAAATATCTTATGGTTTGGAATATCCATGCCATTGCTTCTTCCCTTCATTGGTACATGTTTTTAAGAGTTGGCTATAAATGCTCTCCTGGTCTTTGGTGAATTAATGACTCACAAAATACCATTAGAGAAACAAATATATTTTTTAAAAAATATTATTCCATGTAGAAGCTTTGTGTGTGTGTGTGTGTGTGTGTGTGTGTGTGGTTTTTAAAATAAACTTTTTATTTTACAATAGTTTTATATTTATATGAACATTACGAAGATAGTATAGAAGGTTCCCATGTGCCGCACACTTAGTTACCCTATTATTAACATCTTACATTAGTATGGGACATTTCACAGTTAATGGACCAATATTTTTAGATTATTATTAACTAGAGTTCATACTTTATTTAGAGTTCCTCGGGTTTACGTAATGTCTTTTTTGTTTTGTCCCAGGATCTCATCCAGGATACCACATCACATTTAGTTACCATGTCTCCTCCGCCTTAAACTGCAGTAGTGTCTCAGGCTTTTCTTGCTTTTGACCACCTTGACAGTTTGGAGGGGTAGTGGTATATATTTTGTAGAATGTCTTTCAGTGGGAGTTTGTCTGATTTTTACCCCCTGATTAGACCGCTGTAATGGGTTCTTGGGAGGAAGGCCGCAGATGATTCTCATCATATCATATCGGGAGTCTTTGCTATTGACATGACTTTTTTCTGCTGATGTTAAGTTTTATCACCTGGTGGACATGGATTTCTCAACCGTGAAGTTACTCCCTTTCTTTTTTAAAAAAATCCTCACCCGAGGATATGTGTTTTGTGTGTTTTTTAAATTGATTTTCAAAAGAGATGAAGTGAGAGAGAAAGAGGAGGAAGAAAGAGAGAAATAGGGGAGAGAAACATCGATTGGTTGCCTCCAATATGCACCCTGACTGGAGATTCAACCCGCATCCTAAGTATGTGCCCTGCCCAGGAATTGAACCTGCAAACTTTAGGTGTACAGGGGACCACGCTCCAACCCACTGAGCACCCAGCCCAGGCTCCTCCCTTCCCTGTCCATACTCTACTCTTTGGAAGGAAGTCACTGTGCGTAGCCCACACTTAGGGTGGGAGGGAGAAGGGTGTTATGTTCCATGACTTTGAGAGGAAGTATCTACATAATTATTTAAAATTCTTTTGCTTGGGTGGTTGGCCTATTTTTCCTTATTTATTTAATCATTTATTTGTATTAGTATAGACTTATGGATATTTACTTTATATGTTGGGCTATAACCCAATACTTTGTTATTTATTTTGTTGCTTAAATTGTCCCAGCTTTGGCCGAGAGGACCTTCAGTTGGCTTATATGTCTCTTTGATGTAACTCCCATAATTTCTTTTTTTTTTTTTAAGTATTTCATTACTTTCTGGTACTATAGGATCTGTTTCATTGTTGATGGAGTAAACACATTTAAAAAACACAGATGCACTCACCCAAAACCCTTTGACTGCTGTGCTTCCTATGATTTGATTATTGATGGTTCTGTAGTGTATTTCGCTTTACTTTGTCTCACATTTTTGTCTATTGTAAACATTATCTTAACAAGGGGCATGTGAACATTTTTGAGGTGATACTTCTGGAGAATATGCTACTGCAACCGCAATAGTCCTTCTGATTTTTTATCTAAGCCTGAGTCTCCTCATCTTAAATGAACTAGGAGATAAAACAAGGTAAGCATTTTGTGAAGAGCCACTCATTCTGCATTAATGGCCAATGCTGACCCTACTTCCCATTCAGTGGTATCCTTGAGCTTCACAAATAAACTAGTGAGGCCACAAATTAATCTTACCTACATCTCTCTTGGTTCCTTTTATGTGTTTGCCTTCTCTCTGTGCAGTGTTTCATTGTAAATACCTGTGGTACTTTGATAACTACATTAAAATGAAGGCAATGTTTGTAGCTATTTATTTATACAGCTTTTTACTTTCTTTCATCTCAGTGGAATCCATAAATAAAAACGTCTTTTCCTTCAAGCAGTTGACTCTAAAAACACTCATATTTAAGGAACCTGCAAAAGAATATGCTACCTTTATGATTTATTAAAAGAAGATAAATGAGGAGTTAAAAATACCTACTAAAGAGAGAAAATATGGCAACTGGTATATATGTCAAGTGATGCTAGAGAATTATAGTTTTATTACTCAAGATCTATTTCAGACAAATGGGTAGAGACAAATATTCCTTGTATTTTAACTGTGATTTATTTTACAAGTAAAGCTCTATCTATGCAGCACAGCTTAAAGTTAGGATTTGAATTGGATTGTCAGCTGTAGCCAAGGCAAGTAATTCAAACTGTGAAGTGAAAGTTTGAGTTGAAATCTCCAGCTTGCATTTAGCCAGAAGGCTTCTACATTGAGACTTTTCTAGTAAAAATAAAGGAAACACTTAGTTTCAGGTATTTTGCATCCCAGGATTCCTGGAATAGACCATTTCAATATCAAATATTCCCTCCCGTTCTTCCTCTATGTATATTCTTCATTAAAATCTATATTCCTATTTATTGTTCAGCAAATGTAACTACCATATACATTGTGTAACCTAAATATGTCTACACCTTAGTTCTCTGTTAGAACTCATTCTTTTAGCAAGATTTGACATCTCATTAGTTTTGAAACAGCGGCTTCTTGGAATAACCATCTTTAATGGGAAGTAGCATGGAATACTGTAGGGTTTCCTAAACTCAGCTCCCCATGACACTGCTTCCCAAAACGTTAATGAGAGTTTTACAGGGACTGGGTTATGTGACCATACACATTTAAAAATATCGGGTTGAACAAAATTAAATTATTTTTTCTGTATAAATTCCTAGAACTGTTGATATGCACTTAAACATTATGAATCTTGAAGAGGGAAATGTGACTCTAGTGTTTCCCAAAATTATGTGGCACTTCCTTTTTTCAATCCCATAGAAATTCTGTCCTTCCAGTTATCTATTGCTGCATAACACATAAAACCCTGATTTAAAACAGTTTATGACCATCTCCCACAGTTTGATCTTGGATGGATTCAACTGGGCTGTTCTTGCTTGAGGCCTCGTACTCACCTGCAACCAGACAGAGGCTGGGGCTGGAGTTATCTGAAGACCCAACTAGCCTGGACATTTATATGATGGCGGTTGATAGTGGCTGCTGGCTCAGAGCTTGGCTGTGACTCAACAAGAGCACTTACCTAGGTCTTTGCTGCATGCCTTTGGTTTCTTGCAGGGATTCTATGAGGTGACAGTCTCAGAGGGAGCATCGAAAGAGGGAACATTTCAAGAGACACAGGGAGGAGCTCCAAGGCCTCTAATATTTCAGGCTTAGAAGTCCCACAGTGTCACTTTGGCCGCAGTTTCTTGGTTAAGCAAAGCCTAAGACCAACACAGATTTGAGGAAAGGAAAATTAGAATCTACTTCTTGATGGAGACTAGAGAACATAAAGAGAAGAGAAAGAATGAGTGGTGGCCATCTTTGCAAACTATCCACCAGACTTTTGAACATCTCATGGGACTGATATTTTATAGAACAATTTGGGTAGTGATGAATCTGCGTTGGAGCAGGGTGGAGGTAGGGGATGTCCACGCATCAGAGAGAAGTGTTCTGTCACTGACGTTGCTTAGAATTGCTGGTATATGGAGATATTAGAAAATATGCAAAGTTTTAGATAATTTTATTATTGTTTTGAGATTCTCTACAGATAGTTGTCAGGTGAAATACAAGATGCCCAGTTAAATTTTAATTTCAGATAAACAACAAATAATTTTTTAGTGAAGATGTGTCCCAAATATTGCATGGGGCATACTTACACAAAAAAATGTTTATTTATCTCAAATTAATATTTAACTGGGTGTCCTGTAATTTTATCTGCTAAATATGGCAACACTATGATAAAGTACTCCTTTACTGCTAATGTTATTGTCAAACTCCTTTTTCACCCTCTCACCCCAATATTGTAACACCATTGAGCTTAGAAAAAATCTATGTAATAGAAAGCTTTAGGTTTTAGAATCAGACAAATGTGATTTCAGATTTTGGCTCTGCCACATACCAGCCTTGTTGTTATTTAACCTCAATGAGCCTCAGTTTCATCATCTGTTGGGACCAGTCAAAATTACCTGGTGGGATTGCTAGGCTCTTAGGTGAGATGATGTGTGTAAAGCTCATGATTCTGTGATTGGGGCTTAACAGCCATGGAGCCAAAGGGAATCCTGACTCCTGCTCCTTCAGATAAAGCAGAAGTGAGAGGGAAATCCCATGCAGCCTGGTAGATGGTGTTTATTTGCTGAAGAACGTCAACAGGCTCGAACATAAGTGAGGTGTTTATTTTCATTCTTACAAAAGAATGGGGCTGTAAGTGAGGCATCATCTTGGGAGTTGCAAGTTTGAGTCAGACCACACTTTGAGGAAAGAAAAAAATTAAATTAAAACAACTGTGCTGTCAACCCCATGACTGGTGCATGAGGTCTATTATGCAATTCTTCTGAATTACTTGCTCAATGATATTTTGATTTTGATTTTATTTGCTTGCATATCCACACTTTTATGTAGATCATTACCTAAAAGTTATTTCAGTATAATTGACAGTATGAGTAAATTTCATGATGGTTATTCTGATTAACCTCATGAAAAAAAATTTGAGGGCGTTACATCTGAATTAATGCCATAAAAGAACAATTTTCTCGGATGAACCTTGATGTGCAGGGAAATGTTTAGTGAACATATGGTCTGCCAAACACTGGAAATCATTCGGAAGTAAATGTGTTTATCTTGATTTTATAGCTAGAGAAACTGAGGCTCAAATTGGCCTCAAGACTTGTTTGCAGTCACAAAATTAATAAAGGTAAATGTGCCCCTGCCCACCTACCCATTGTTACTGCCGTCATGAAAGCCGCCAATGGCATCCTTGCCATGGAGTTCAATGGACGTCCTCAGTGCTGATATTGACTGACTTTCCAGCAGCATTCTACAGTGTTTGACCATGACCCACGTTTGAAAGACCCTGTTCTGGTCTCAATAATATTAATGTTCTGGATCTGGCTCCCTCCTTCTGATCAGGCCTTTCCTTTAATTTCCCTGGAAACTTACTCTGCTTGATTAGATAATTATGGTTTGCAGTTCCTCAAGATCGGCCCGGGCACCTTCCCTTCCATTTTCTCCCCTCTTTACTTCAGTCTCAAGCACAACATAAATCAGCAATTATCACAGTTCTCTTGGTGTTACACATCTTTCCACTGCCCACCTCAGAGCTGCACCTTTATTTTTAGTGGTGCACTTATTATTATTTTTTATATATCTTCATGTCTGCTTTTACTCACCATGAGATCCTCAGTGCCTTATACCTAGCAAGCATATATAATATAGACTAGAGCACTGAAAGAATGAATGAATGAACATGGGTAGTATGACTTAAAACCTCTTTTTTCCTCCCACTCCCTAGTCTCCTCTCAAATGACTTTAGGGAGAAAAAAAAAATCCCAAAACTTTACTTTGCACATGAGGGGACTGAGATTCAGAGAGGTTAAAGACTTTATCCAAAGTCACACAGCACTCAAAAGCTGGGTCTGGGACTCTGCTCTCTCAAAGGCTGGAGCTCCCTATGTCTCTATCGATTTGATCCCAGCTGCTGGCTGAATATACTCATGGGGATGCTGGTTTTCCTTTGCTGGTAATGGAAAAGTCTTGGGGAATTGGACCCGCATATGTTGGTTCTACAGCTCATCTCTGCCATTTAGATCGAGCCAAAATCTGAAGTTCATCTCTGTATCAATTGCTGTCCTTTTCTCTTTCCTTCTGTATGCTACAGTGACTCAGCATTTTTCATCACCCTTTTTCTCCTGTTAAGGTTATCTAAAAAATAGTCCTTGAAAAAGAAAATATTTTAGTTTACTTAATTTAATAGAATTCTTAGAGATTCCAGATGCCTAAGATTTAAAATTCTACGTTGAAATTTCAAAAATATTAGTGCAATACTATGTAGCAAATAGCTCTTTGTACAATTCCACAAAAGGAGTCCTCTGTTTCCCTGGGAGAGTCCTTACACATATTCTGTGGTTGGTGGTGTGGTGAGTGGTACCTTTTTTATTGACTGACAGAATACATAGAGTATAAAGCCAAATAACCCACAGCAGATGACTAAACTTAGCTAGGCATGAACTTTCCTTTTCTTCCTCTTTTTTTAGTGGTATTGAGGGAGTGTGGTCGGGGGGCGTGGATGGCCAAAGCAAGCAGGAGCGAGAGGAAAAACACGGCATGTGCGAAAGAGGGCGGGAAGAACATCGGACAGAATCTCCATTCTCGTAGATTTACAGAATCTCGGCTGACGGAGCTGAGAGAGCTCTGGGAAACACATCTCCCTCCCTCATTGTATAAATTAAAAATTACTAAGGCCAGAGAAGCTGTCGGAGTGATCCGGCTTCAGTCAGTGAATGGGAGAGCCGAGAACTGAGGCCTTGCGTGTCAGTTCTTCCTCTAAGCTTCAGCTCACTCGGTACCTTCTCTGTGACTTTCTGTGAGCCCCAGGCGTGGCCATGTACCCTCCCCCCAGTATTGCCATGGCGCTCTGTGTACCCCATGCACCCCATGGCCTCTGCGTGTCTGCCCTCCCTTCCTCCAGTAGGATGCTGCGCATGCATCGAGGGGTGGGAAGGGAAGAGGGACATTGGCATGCTCTCTGGTACGGTGGGAATTTGCTTTCCTTTTTCTTAAAACAGTCGTCTTTGGGGAAGGGAAGAGGGACATTGGCATGCTCTCTGGTACGGTGGGAATTTGCTTTCCTGTTTCTTAAAACAGTCCTCTTTGCCCATCACCATGTAGGATTTCCCAGATGGCCCCTTGTTGTTCCTCAGGAGTTTTGTCTGTGTTGGTTTCTGAGACCCAGTCTGTCTCAGTGACGAGTGCTTTGCTATCACACCCGGCGTCCTGTCTACACCTGTCACTTGTGGTTTGGTTGATCCAAGATAGGCTCTTTATTCTTTTTGAGAATCAGTTTTCTCTTTCCTGTGAAATGGGTATATGAACAGCTGTGTTTCCAGATCTTTATTCAGAGTCTATGAAATAAAGTAGAGAAAGAAAAATATTTTATTTTATTCATAACCATTTATCCCTTCAGTGTCCTCTTCCAACTTCAATCACCACACTGCTTCCATGTCCACGAGTTCTCAAGCAGCTCTTGATTGCTTTCCTGCCTAAATCTCCTCTTCTCTAGGCAACATTAGCTGCACAGTTTTTGAGAAGGAGATCATTGGATTGAAACAAAACAAATGGTTTAATGTTGGCAGAGTGTTGCCTTTCAATTCCCCAGTTTTGAAAATGGCAGTGGTGACCCCGGTTTTATTACCCCTAAGTAATTTTTAATGAAGGGTTGATCCCGTGCTCAGCTGGTTGCAGCGGAGGGACGCGCTCCGTGTCTGTCTTGCTGCTGCTCAGCAGGTAGAGCGAGTGGAGAGTTCCACGCTCAGCAGTGCAGTGGGGCGACAGCTCTGTCCTTGGACTTCCTTCCTCCGCGAAATTACACGTACAGCACTCTACTGCAAGGGCATTTTGCTGTCACTTGCTAAAGCACAGGTAAGTATGTGAACCTTGTTTGACATTTATAAGCAACCTGGGCAATTCCAAGAACTGCACTAGATAATAAAGACACTTTCATAAACGTGGCTGACTGATGGCTTAGCCAAAATACAATACCTGGTAGTTTATGGCGATTTTCTCTAACGGGGGGTAGATATTGAATTTATTTCAAAAGTGCCTCAAGAGTCCTCCTTATGCTACCAAGGCGTTACCACATTTTTGCAAAGCACACAATAGGAGAGTAAATACTTCAGGCCCTAAAGTAACATTGTGTGTGTACATGCTGAGGGAGGAGGGCTTTGTTCAGTGTGCTATTGACTTCATATAGATAGATTGATAGACTGCATTTCATTACTTTGTGGAGATTGCAAAATCATTCCCAATGTAGAATTTATTAATGAAAAGGAACAGAGAGTTATTTACTGAAATTTATTTGATTTCAATAAGCAACTCAGGGGTAATTCCCTCTACCATGTTTTCAACAAATATGCCATTAAAGGCTTGCATCCCATTCTCGGCACAACTTCTTTCATTTCTCTTTTTAAATTAAGTTATAGAATAGCAAAGCCCAATCACCTACTTTAAAATTCTCTTAGGCATTTTACCTTCAAATTTGGAACAATTTTGCTTGCTACGTACTTCAATGGGCAGCGACCACAATGTGAGGGCAGCGAGTCTGCTCTTTTCAGTATAAATAGGAGAGAATCAGGAGGTGTTTTCATGGTGTTTCTGCCATGAATGAACTATGCAACCTCCACAAATAATGTGCCCTTTCAATGTCTAAGTCCTTATTTTTTAAGTGGAAATCACAATACCTGTCAAATTTACATCGCAGAGTTGAAATGGTGGTAAAGTGAGATGATACACATGAAAATATAGCCCTTTCCAGTCTGCAAGGCTCTCTGGCGCAGTTTGCCTTCGTGTGGCATATTTTGCAGATATGAGTTTTGTTCCTAAAACTTTTGGAAATCCTATGTGGACAGATGTGGGCAAATTGTTGACATGGCATTGGGTTCTATGATTACCATGCTTTGTCTTCATTTGCTGAGTTTCCTACATTTTAGCACATACTACTGAGAAATAAAAATATACCAATATGCATGTATGTGTGTGTTTGTGTGTGTGTATGTATAATCTTAGCAGAGGTGAGGTATGATTCAATGCCTCTTTTAAAACACTCAAAGCCCCAAACAATAGCCCTCAATAAAGACAGTTTGACTTGAAGAGAAAATGAAAGACACATGATACCTTAGACTATTGTGGATACCATTCATGTAGGAAGATACTGCTCTTGGCCCACTCGTGGTTAGTTGGAGATGTTTCAAGTTGTTTTTAAATTCCAAAAATGAGTGTGTTAGAGTTCAGGGGCAAAATGGTCTCTGATGATAAACACAAAGATCTTAACTTATGTTAAAAACACTCTTAATTACATGGATAAATGATTCATCACAATGAGTGTATTAGACTTTTGAACAAACTGTTTTCTAAATGTGTTTTCTTTCTCCCAAACTGTCAAGGACAGGGTGGCCTAATATATATACACATATATACACACACACACACATATATATATACACATATACACACACACACATATATATATATTTAATTTATATATTATTCACATGCTATAAAATTTACACTTTTAAAGTGTGCAATTCAGTGGCTTTCAGTATATTCACAGTCATGCAACCATGAGCACTATCTAATTTATCTTTGTCATCACCAAAGAAACTCCATATCCATTAACAGTTGCTCTCATTTCCCCAAATTCTAGTTGTTGGCAACCACTAATCTTTCTACTTCTATGGATTTGCCTATTCAGAAAATTTTGTTTAATTGGAATAATACAACATGTGCCCTTTTGAGTCTGGCTTTCACTTGGCATATTTTCCAGGTCCATTCATGTTGTGGCATATATCACTACATCATTCTCTCTTATGGCTGAATGATATTCCACCATATGAATATACCACTTTTATTTATATATTCATCAGTTGATGGACATTTGGGTTATTTCTACTTTTGGTCTATTATAAATAATACTGCTATGAAAACTTATGTACAAGTTTTTGTGTAAACATTTTCAAAAAGTAATAGACTTTATTTTTTAGAGCAGTTTATGGTTTACAGAAAATTGAACTGAAAGTCTAGAGAGTTCCTATGGACTCTGTCTCCCCCACCACTCGCCCACTCAGTTTTCCTATTATTAACATATATTGGCGAAGCACATTGGTTACAATTGATGAACCAATATTGATACATCATTATTAACTATAGCCCATATTTTGCTTCAGCGTTGGTTCACTCTTTTTGTTGTACAGTCTATGGGTTTTGCTAAGTGCATAATGCCATGTATCTACTTTTACAATATTGTCCAAAATAACAGGTAAATGTGCTGTGCTCCATCTCCCTTCTACCTTGTCTTCCCTTCTCTCCTTTCCTTCCTCTGAACCCCTGACAACCACTCATCGTTTGCTGTCCCCATGATTTTGCCTACTATAGAATGTCATATAGTTGGAATCGTAAGAAAAGGCGTGATAAACGTCTACTAGAGCAAATTCGCTAAGAAAAAATTTTCGTTTCATCAGAATTCAAAGGAAAGATTCAAGATACAATGTAGATGATTGTTGACTTGTGATGATGGATTATAATTGTTAATCAAGAACCAATTAAGTTGTAAATATAGGAGGTCATCTGCGATGCCCTTTGCTATTGCTCTTCTGCAGAAGAGCCCCTGCAGTTTCCTTAAGCAACCATGCTTCTTTTCACACATAGATTTTTTGTTTGTTTGTCGTTGTTGTTTTTGCATACAGTTTTATTTTCCTGAGAATTCTTCAGGTTTGTCCACTCCTCCCATCTTTCTCTGGGTAAAAGCTTCTAGTCCTCCAGATATTTCTTGGCATATCTTCCATGTCTTCCAAGATAATTTCTTTTTTATATTTATTATAGGAAAGCAGATGTCCTTTTCACATGTTTCTCTCTGGTGTTGGGCTGTTTCTTAGTCTTGTTGCTACAAATATTCCTACCCTGTTTTCCCGTGTAGTGACTAGGAAAATATAGAGAATATAAATATTTGTCTGTCTCCGAGTGATAGAAGGTTTTATTGACTGTGAGTCCTGCCGGTTTCAGGGTAGCAGTCTATTCTCATGTCATCATTTCCATACCTCCTCTCGGTCCCTCTTCTGCTCTATCACAGTTAACAACTATGTCTCATATCATGAAGCAGAGACCTTGTCAGGAGAAAGGGAGAAATGAATCCCTGATCTAATACTCAACTCTAATTTAAGGGAATTTTCTCCTTAAAAGTCTCATGAGATCTTGACACTTCTATACACAGGGAAAAGACTGAGGTGGATTTATTGCTCTTGACATTTGGCATTAATGGAATCTTCCATGTCTATCAACATAGATAAGATGAATATCACATTTATTTAGAATCTACCTATCAAGGGAAAATGTAAAGGTAAAAAAACAACAAAAACTAATGTGTTTTCTGGTGGTCCTATTGAACCAACAAATGTAAAGGATGTTTGTTGGCTGTAATGGTGCCTAAACTGGGAGAAAAGATGGAAAAATTTACCTACTAAAGGATATTTTACTCCAGATCCTCATCACGTACATGGAGATTTTAGTTACAATCTGTGTTTGTAACACACCCTGATTGGTTAGAGTTACTATGCTAAGTAGATGTCAAAGTGGATCAAGTCAGTGATGCAGAAATGAGCTCAGTTAGTAAAAGGAATCAGGCATCAAAGACTTGGAACCTGAAATGGGTAGAGCATTAGAGTGAAAGAGAAGACTGACCAGCGACAGGGTAGCTGGCGACCATGGTGCTGATGTCTCAGACGATGCAGATTGATTCCCAGGGCAGGTGGGCAGTAAGAAGCATAGGAGTGAGAGACTCAGAGAAAGGCAAAGCCTGTGACTCAACTTTCTCTTTAGATTTTTGATTTGATATGAAAACTCTCATGGAATGCCATGCATGTGTGACAGGACACTGAGTTCTAAACAAACGCAATCTTAAGGATGGTTATATGCAGAAAGTTGCTTTTGTGTTAGGATAGCTTAGGCTCTACTGCAGTAACAAATCCTGAAATATCTGTAGTTTAACATCGTAATAGATTATCTGTCACCCACATCATAATATAGCGTGGGGTCAGGTGGCTCCTCAGTAGCCCTCTTTCAAGGGTGACTCAGGGAGCTAGAATGTCTCTGTATCGAGGCTATGTCATATGGAACAAATGAATCCCCTGTAACTAGTGAGGGAGAAGAGCAGGGCTGGGGGTCATGAAGCATGTTTTATAATAATTTCCCTCTCTTCTAGCTACACATCATGGACCAGAACCCAGTAATGTGGCCCTAGCCTAAATGTTGTGGTGTCTGGTAGTCTGCCCGTGTGCTCTGGAAGAAGACATGAGTCATTACCTCTGACTCAGTTTTCGAGAGTATGTGGAGAAAATGCTACGTTGGCATGTGGCACATCTGTGGAAGTCCCTGGAAAGGGTTCCTTGTCAAAATGAAGGATCTTATTAATGATAGGAGGCAGAATAAACTGATGGTTCAGCTTTAAAAAATACATTAGTACTGGATGTTCTTAATAGAGTGATAAACATCTGAGACTTCACTTAGAGAAGAAAGAATACTTTGGGCATACATTATTAGAATTTCCAAATTAACAATGAATGCCTTTTAGCCATAGGATATCCACCAACTATTGCTACCAACTTTAAACTCTCTGGGCTGAGGTTTAGATCCTGTTTGAGGATTAAACACAGTCTCTAAGGTCACGTCCACTTCTGTCATTCATCGATAACATGGTTTTTTCTCTCTCTCTCCTTTTTCTTTTCTTTTTTGACACTTGGTGGTTTATTTGATAGGAACTCTGTAGCTCATGAAATAATTTTTATTTGCAAAGGAAATTGTTGCAGGTAGAAACAAAAGACTATTTTCCAATCTCATGTGTCTTATCCACCAGTATAGGAATTTTAAAGATTCCATTTGCCATCTGTTATTTTTTTTATTCCACAATGATCATACATAAATATTTTTCCTCTTACTACAATACTAATTTATTTTCTGCAGTGACTTAATAAAAAGGTGTATTTCACATTCTGAAGTGTCTACAAACCCTGCTCTCTGTCGTTTATATATATATATTTCATTTTTGCTTGGAATACTGTTAGTTTCTTGGACATAGAGTTTGTTTGTTAAAAAAAAAAAAAAAAAGGAGAGGGGTGATGGTGATGGAGGATTTTGGATAAGTATGAATCAAAGGATATTTTTCCATGAAATGTGAAGGTGAATTTTAACCCAACATTTAGCCTATTTAGTGGATATGATGTTTTAGAATGTGAGTATTCTCTGGTTCTCTTTTCAGTTCTGTGAACAGATATACGTGGTGGTTTTGGAGTCTGATCCAACATTTTATTCGGTGACCTCTTAAATACGTTACTTGCCTCTCCATGCATTAGCTTCCTCGCTCATAAGCTGGGGTCATCCTAGTACTTATGCAACAGCATAGTTGTAAAGATCAAAGAAAGAAGTTCTTAGCCTAGTGATACTGGTAAGCAAAGGTTAGAGAGTATGGTGATGATTAATACCATCCCTTTATTCAGTGATCAGTTAACTGCAGAATGAGCGCTTAATCTTATTATTTGTTAAACTCAACAAAAACATCTCCATTTTGATGGGAAATATGCCTCTGAATCAGGAGATCGAGGTTGGATTCCCAGTCAGGGCACATGCCCGGGTTTTGGGCTCCATCCCTGTTGGGGGGATGTGGTGCAGGAGGCAGCCAATCAATGATTGTCTCCCATCATTGATGTTTCTGTCTCTCTCCCTCTCCCTTCCTCTCTCTGAAATCAATAAAAACATATTTTTTTTATAAAAAGGTCCAAATGACTGACTTCAGGTAAGCAGAAGAAAGCTACCTATAAAAAGTAGGTTTCTTCTGCTTACCTGAAAATTTACATGGACGTTTATGGATGTTTATCAGATTAGGAATGGTTCAATTCAAATGGAAAGAGTTGGAAAAGTATAAAAGATGTTAACACAAGCAGGGTGTCATCGTTGTTATTAGAAGGGGTAACCATTTATTTACAAGTGAACTTGCACATTGAATAGGTTATATACTACTTTCATTTAAATAAAATGCACTCACTAAATGAATCCTTAGTCTTTAGTCTTTAGGCTACTATTAAACCTTTGTCTCAGTTTTTCTGCTGAAGAAAACTTTTGTAATTCTGTTTTCCATAAAGAATAATGAGTCCTGAAAACAGGATTCACTTAGAGTTAATGAAACTTAAATGGAATGAGCTCATTTTGCTACTGTTAAGGAAACATCTAACCCTCACTGTAAATTATTGTATTACTTTGCTTATCTTCATAAAGAGATGACCATTCCCACATAAACCTCAGAAATCAGAAACGCCACGAAAATGAACAGCTTAATCTTATTTTGTTATGATACTTTCAAATAGATAGAACCTTGGAAAGCCTCGAAGAGTAGAGTTCTTGATTCTCACGCTGTGACAGGATGAACACAACTAGTAGATTTGAAAACATGCTTTTCCTCAAATCAAATCAAAGTGGGGGAGGGGCATAAGTCGTCAAATGGAAATGAAATCCCTAGCAGTGGTTACAGCTGTGGATGTAGCAGTAGGTTACTTGAAACTTTAGAACACAAGCTTTTAGAGCATCATCATCATCATGATAATAGACACTAGGGCCTGTTTTTGGCAATCCCAGTGCTGGCTATATCCCAACAACTCCATGGTCACTTGGGATGAGACATTAATAGGTGGTAATAAGGCTTAAGATCTCAAGAAACCTCATTAGAAAGTCCCTTGGGCTAACCCATGGGACTGAGCCTTAGTTCAGATAACTGCTGAATGGCTGCCTTGCATTTAATTTTTCACAACCCTCCTACATTGTATGTTGAGCAATATTTGAAGTGCACGGGACAGAGGCAATGGTCTCTAAGCAGACCTATGCTGGCCCTCTTTTCCAGCCTCCTTGATGCTAGAGCTATCAACAACATGGCAGCTGTGTAGAACCAGGTAATGGTAATACTGGTGTAGCTTCTACATTAATACTATTCAAGGCTATATTGAAGCAATCCTTTTACTTGGTAACTTCTGCAATTCAGTAGCACTCCTACTCCTCCTTTCCCCAAGAGTGAGTGTAACTTGGCTCACAGATAGGTAAAAAAAGCAACAATCCATTTTCTTCTCCAAACCCTCTAGCCAGAACCAGAAGTATGTTACAATACTAATTTGGTGGTGTTACTATTTAAAGTAAACCCTTTAGAACTGTATTTTGGAAAGGATGGGAAAACTTATGTGTGGGTGGTCCTCAAGTCTCTGCGTGACTTTTTTTTTTTTTGGTATCTTTTTTGCAAGAGCTGAGAGATCGTAATAGATAATAGGGAATTAAATAGAAACATCATCTAATAAGCATGATGCGTGCTGTCACTGTTAATTCAAACATAATGAACAATGACTGAATAATGAGGGTTGCATCCAGAGGTCTGCCATATGCTCACTGTGGATGATTGTTGGGGATGCCTCCTTAAATATGGATGCCATGAGCTAGCCAACAGCACTCCAAATAATCAGATTTTCCACTGCTCTCAGACTCTCAATGGGATTTTAGGTATTTCAGTTAGTCGGGTCATAAAAATGAAATCAGATTCTAAAGGGTTTTATAGATGTGTATACAGTGGCAGAGAAGGAAGGGGGGGGGAGATAAGGAGAGAAGGGAAGACAAAAGAGAGAAGAGAATGGAAACTTAATGCTGTTTTCCTCTAGACTATGAGAAGCATCTTCTGAATTAGAAGCAGTGTGTTTACCATTCTTCCTTCCCCCATCTGAAGATTAATTAACTTCTACTCTATATAAAGCTGGCATGCTAATGGAACACAGTCTACTTAAGTGGACATTTTTCTCTGGATAACATTCTAATGTCTAATTAAAGTCCAAATTACAATGTATTCTGATATGTAAGTAAAGCCAAAATGATCCTTCTATTGTGTAAAATTAGTTGCTGTATTTAGCTCATTCATTGGCTAGATAATGTTTAGTCTGCATGAACTGATGGACTGCGGAATATGTTCTGATTTGCTCCAAAGTACCGGGTGTCTTAGTTGGGAGAGGTACAGGGGAAAGCCCTCTTTGAGGTAGAAAGGAAATTTGATTTCCACTCGATTGTATAGGTTGGAGTGTTAACTTTATTACTTATGGTCTTGAGCAAGGGCCCCAAGCTCTGAGACTTTCTTGCTCATTGATATGGTGAGGATACGGTGAGAACTATGTGAGATCATGGAAGTGAAATCACTTTGTGAACTATTAACTAGGCCCTAAACTATTTGTTGGACATAATCTTCTAATCTCTTGAGAGATTACTGACAAACAAACAAGGCCCCTGCAAAAGAAAAAGTCTGAACCAAAAGTAAACATTAAAAAAAAATAAAAAATCCAGAAACAATACCCACATATCTCTCCAAGGCGTGCCCTAGGATGCATTAACAGCAAGTCCGGACAATCCAGCTTTTATTTTAACCTTTATAGAGCATGAACATCACTGATTAGTGTGATGCTTATGAAAGTGCACAATGATCTAAGGGTTTATTATGTTAGCATTTTAATGGTGAAGAAGGAAATGCATTTATAGATTCATATCAGACTTTCATCCACACATGTTGAAATATACTCTTTCATTACACTCAATAACTGGAAGATTTAGACCTTAAGCCTTGCAAATTCTGGTAATTCATGCCTTTGATGGCACTTTCTCTTTGTTGGGTCGCATCAGCAGCAGCACAGTCTGATAAGGGTAGGGCATGCTTGAAGTCGCATGGAAAATTTCAATTCCAAACAGAAATAGATGCCGAAATTTCCATTATTTTTCCAAACGAGACTGTTTATTCAGAGGAAAAGGAAAGAAAATGGGAGGAAATAGGCTTTGATTAATTTTTTTAATCATGAGAAGTTTTGGGAAAACATAACCTGTTTACTTCTTACATCACTTTGATATCTACTCCCTATGGACTGAAACTCTATATTTTAGCAGATTTCAGGATGTACGGTGAATGTGTAGCAATAACACACAATATGAAATAAATTAGGTTTGAGAGTAGCCTGGTTAACACAAAAGTAGCGAAGGTGGTCATTTTAAATCATTGACTTAGCTAAACAGTTTTTAAATACAAGACTGAAACTCAAGTGTGAATAAAAATAAAAATAAAAATCTGAGAGAGGAAGAGATTAACTAAAGAACTTATATGCATATATGTATTGCCCATGGACATAGGCAATAAGGTGGTGAAGGCCTGGGGTGGGGCAGATGGAGGGGGGCAATAGGGGAAAACAAGGGGGGGACATGTGTAATAATCTCAACAATAAAGATAATCTCAACAATAAAGATAAAAAACCCAAATTTAGCAAACTAAAAACTAATTTAAAAATACTCAAGTGTGATTTGCATTTGGTATCTATAAAAGAAAAAATGAATTCAGACTTAGCAGCCATCAAGTTTATTTCTTTATAGGAGAAAAGACCCCCCCCCCCCTCCTGCCCAAACCTTTTGAGATTGGAAAGAACTGATTTAATCAAATCTATGATATGACTAAAAATTCCTGAATCCTTTCAGAGTTTTGAAAACCCTGTGTATGAACTTTATATACATGGAGTAGACAGTCCCCTCCCCCCCCAACACTCTGCTGCCCCCCAAGGCCATTAGGAATGTTTCAGATGCAAGTAATGGAACAGTGACTGAGACAAAAGGACATTTAATTATCTCACAAAACTCTAGAAGGCCAGAGGTGGATTTGTTTGGTGCAGAGACTCAGCCATGCCATTGAGGACCCAGGTTCTTTCTAACTCCCTTTTCCTGTTCTTAGTATGTTGGCAGTGTCTTCTTTTATTAGTCATGAAGTGGCCCTCCCAGTTCTGTGCATCATATCTTTACAACAGGAATCTTAGCACAAGAAAAGTTAACAGGAGACAAAAGTACCTTACCTCACTATCTGTACTTTTATCAGAAACGAATTAAAAAAATCTCATCCCATTTATTAATTATTTAATTTTTATTGAATTTATTGGGGTGACGTTGGTTAATAAAATTATATACGTTTTAGGTGTACAAGTCTGTAATGTAAATGGTGATAGAAAGCACAATTTTGACCAGAAGCTGTCTAATCAACATTTCATCATGACTCAGTATCCCCCTAGTGGTCATCGGTACTCTTTGCTTCAAGGAAGGCAGTCAGGTACCTGGCTGCTTTAGTTTCATTAGCGGAAGGCTGGTAAGAGGGAAGGGGTTGGGGGGGTGGGGTTGATGGGTGGTTCGCTGACAGTGCTGCTGGGCCATGGGCCACAGCTGGAGTAGCAAAGTTCTATATCTCTCTGGTCTATTACCTATTTTCTTTTTGTGGTGGGGGGATCTCTATGTAATTATTTCTACCCTAATCTCATCCTTTAATTTCTTCTGTCATTTTCTGTGTACAGTTCCCTTTGCTTTTTATCTCTTATTTTCTCACTTGTCCCCGGAGGCACTAATGCGATAATATATGTAAAGTGTTTAATACAAACAGACTAGCTGCAAACCCCTTTAAAAGCGACCTTCCCTTTTCTTTTTCTACCATTGCTTATTTAACTGATGAAAGATTTTCTACCCCCCTTTTATTTTTCCTTTAAAATTCCATTTATGAAGGCAAAGTATAAATACCTAAACTGATAAATGTAAGTTTAGTGGCAGTAATATTCACATACCAAAGAAATACAAAGCTCTATGTTGTGATTTAAAAACAAATTATAATATAGAATGATTTGTTAGCCACCTCTACTGTTGATGGAAAGGCTAAGACTATATTTAACAAATTGTCACATAATTCCCTATTCAGATGGATGCCTCCTTCTCTAATTAAACTTGTTATTTCTTAATGACAGCATTCACAGGAAATAAAGCACTACTTCTCAGGCAATGTTACTGTCTTCCTGTTTTATTTAATAACAACCGTACAATAGAATTATTTACAACTATGTTGCATTGTCAATTTGCAGCATTTCTGTTACACTGAAGGCTAAACTGACTTTTATGGACTCAACTAGAAATCATTTGTACTCACGATAGTATTGGAAAATACATTTTGACCTGTAGTCAATCAGTGTATAGATACACTTCTCAGTTTGCTAACGTTTTATTGGGCAAGGACAACTTATATTCTATAAGTAGTACTGTCAGGTAGAGCTTTGTGGATGATAGTAATGTCCTGTGTCTGCACTGTCCACTGTGGTGGCCGCCAGCCATAGACAGCTACTGAGCACTTGAAACATGGCTAGTCCAACTGAGCAACTGACTTAAAAATTTTAATTAATTTAAATTTAGCCATATGTGACTAGTGGCTGCCACATTGGACAGACTCCTCTAGAGGCATTGAAAGTTGTTGGCTTCATTGTTTCTCTTCACCATGGTTAATGATGGAGTGACTGGTTCTGGAAGTTACCACCTTCTCCTATACAAGTATTGTCTGAGAGCCCACTTGATCTTTTAGAAATGAAACTGCATAATATAAACGGGGATAAACTAGCTAATTTTAGATGTGCATATGTAGATATAGTAAGAAAATGCATAATGGATATTTTGGGTACAGGGGGATACAATGTTGATTACATTTTTCTGACAGGGTAAAGCAGAGGAATAGGAGATTGTAATAATTATTTGAATATTAATTCTCCTTTTTGTGTTGAAGAGCTAATTGGACTTTATAGTTTTATGTCCATCTGAGTGAAAATTATTCCCATTGTGCTAATACAGTCATCATTTATTATTCATGTCCATGACATGGACTAGCAACAGTACTTTTCATTACTGTCATTAATTCAGTCATTTATTATGCCTACTACACCAACTTTCAAAAGGAATTGGAGATGATTCATTTATGTCATCACTTTGCTTATCAAGTATTTGTCTGAATATTTATAAAGTTTGAATACAGCTTCTGACACAGTAAAAATGCTCAGCTGAAGAGGACCTCATAGTATTTATGTGTTAATATTACACCTGCCCTTATTTTATTTTTCTTAATCTTAGTTTCCATTTAGTCATATTTTTTTTTTACTTACATTTTTTATTTTGTATATAGCTTTAAAAGCTACCTGAAACTTTAAAAAAAAAAAGGTAGGATAAAAATCCAAAATTAAAAGTAAGTAAGTATATTAATATAAATACTCATTAAAGTTCACTTGAGAGGCTAGAAATGGATATATTTATAATCTTCTGAAAGGAGTTTTAGAACTCCTATGTACCCAAAATAATTTAACATGCATATTTTTTTGACCTAGCTATTCTACTTCTAGATATTTTTCTTAAGTAAATAATAAAATAACTTACAAATATATAGATAAAAAGATGTGGATTATATTTTTATTTATAATGATTATGTTTAAAATTTTGAAAATAACATGAACGTTTACCAGTCACATATGGATAGGTAAATTATACAAGCAAAAACTGAACATTATGTATCATTAAAGCGATGACATAGATCTATACTTATTGACACTGAAAGATACTGATATTACATTAACAAAAATGTAGGTTATAAAAGAGTATTTGAAGAACAATTTCGTTTGGTTCAAAATAGTGTGTATATTTATATTGGATATTGGATATATGGTATCATTTTAATGGTTGCTATGCCTGGATGGTGGGAGTAAGCATGATTTCAAATTTATTTTTCCCCTGTAAGTGTTAACCATGTTTATATACAAGGCTGATCTTCAGCTGCTATGTCTTCTTAAAGCCATACCAGTGGTTAAAATATGGAAATACTTCCCTCTTATTTGAAAGATAGTTAATATCTGGAGCCCCCTCAATAAGTGTGACCCTGTCTCTGGCCCTCTAGATTCCTCTCCAACCTCCTGTATCTCCCCATGATTTAGTAACGGAAGTAACCACGTGCCATGGGGACCTCTGTGAGCCTCCTTTGGTTTTAGCCAATGTCTGCTGACAACTTGACCCCCTGACACATTGTCTGATAAATGTTTGAAAATTATTCTTATCTATGTATAACTCTCATATCACAAAATAAACCTATTTTTTTTATTTTGAAACAAAAACAAATGTAACATTGCTCATCAGTTATAGCAGGAGGATGTGTTGCAACCTAACGTCATTATTTTCCTACCTCGTCAACCTGCCTAGCAAACATTTATCCCTAGACAACTGAGAAAAGAGAAGTTTAAACTGAAATGCTAGCTTTACATTAGTGCCTTTGCATCAATAGATGAGGCCATGGGCATTTATCAAAGGTTGGAGAGCAATCAGAATAAGACAGGCCGAATCTTCCTACTTTCCCCAGAGTTGGCCTTTACAGAGTAGAGATTTAATGTTATTTTTGGAACTGGTTTGAAATACCAAAATATCATTGGCATATTTATTTAAATATAGGTACAATAGCAACTCGCTTCTCTAGAACACACACTCATCAATAATCAAAACTTCTGGGAAAGAAGCAAAAACGGGAAAGAAGCACAAGAGGCTTGTGGACAGTCTACCATGGGGTTCCCAAGTCTGGATGCTGTTCTAAGGAGACCACTAAACGGCTCCCTGAGGCCTCTCCTTTTAGAGTTCTGACGACCCTGGTTACTTGTTTTTGTCACCAGCAGCAGACCCGAGGTGGGCAGGGTTTGCAGGCAGCCAGGAAGAACGTGCATGGCCGTGCCAATTATTTCCAGCTGGCACCCATTCAGATGGGCAGGGCCTGTGTCCCATCAGCTATTCATTTGGAATATGACAGTCTCAGACTTGGAGGTTTCCAAACAGAAAGTGGGAGAAGAAAGCACACAATCCATTGACTTCTATATAATGGTGGTTTTTTGCTTTAGGTTATGGGTATGTGTGCGTGTGTTTGTGTACATTGTATTAGAGCATCAAGAAGTGACTTCTAATGAAGAAAGAGTAATTAAATAGATGATAAAACCATTTAGAAAAAAAAATAAGGGAAAATCCAAGTATAGTTGGCTGTGGCTAGTGTACTTTGGGAGACCCACTGGCTTATGTGATCTTTGTCCAACTGTTGGGTCCTGCTCTCTTTTCCTCAGTTAGAAAAAGATGTTTGATTAGGTCAGTGGCTCTCAAACTAAGCTTTGCATTGGAATCACCTGGAGATTTTGTTCAAATCCTTAGGGCCATGATGCTTGAGCCTCACCTCTTAACCACTATATTATTGGAATCGGATTTCTGCCCCCCAGTGACACTCTCTGGTGGCATTGGACTATTGTAAAAGGCCTTGTTACCACTGTTTTCACTTTCCTGTATGTCATACTAGGCTTTGGGGCAAATGTCATACTGTCCTTCAGAACAGGCCACCGTGTACAGAATCCAGGCCTTTTGTGACTCCATGTTTACATCGAATTAGAATTTTCATTAATTGATAACCTTTAAAGGACAGCATCCCTTTGAGCGAATGCAACCAGGAAATTAACTTCCAGTGGTTGTAGCTCCTTGTCGCTGAGGCCATGGGGCCTGAACAAAGGTTAGGAAATGCAAACGGTGACTCTCGGCATGACTCTTCTTGCACAGCAAACGTGAAAATTTAGAGACCCAGTGGAGCACATACCGTTCAGTTCTGCCTTAATATATATCCTTCTATGAACGAGCCGGGCGCCTGGGAGCGTCTGCCTGGCTGTGCTGCTGCGCGTTTTTTATTTGTTTCTTCAGTATCGCCTTTGGTATTGTTGTCTAGCACCCTTCATTATCTTAAAGTGTATTCTTTCCTGAGTTGGAGAGCATGTTGGCTCCGTATGGTACGTGAGAAGGGAAACCTCGAATCCGAGTGCTGAGGGCTAACGGGATTAGCCATCAGCGCTGTTGGGGTGCGCTGAGAGTCAGTGCCACTTTACCAAAGGGTGCATGAGTGGGGTCCAGCAATGCAGGGGGAAGGTGCGTGGGTGGGGTCCAGCAATGCAGGGGGAAGGTGCATGAGTGGGGTCCAGCAATGCAGGGGGAAGGTGCATGGGTGGGGTCCAGCAATGCAGGGGGAAGGTGCGTGGGTGGGGTCCAGCAATGCAGAGGGAGGGTGCATGGGGGGGGGGGTCCAGCAATGCAGGGGGAGGGTGCATGGGTGGGGTCCAGCAATGCAGAGGGAGGGTGCATGGGTGGGGTCCAGCAATGCAGGGGGAAGGTGCATGGGTGGGGTCCAGCAATGCAGAGGGAGGGTGCGTGGGTGGGGTCCAGCAATGCAGAGGGAGGGTGCATGGGTGGGGTCCAGCAATGCAGGGGGAAGGTGCATGGGTGGGGTCCAGCAATGCAGGGGGAGGCAGCCTGCCTGTGTCTCAGAAGCATCTTTCCCACTGTGCTCTGAACAACACACAAGTCTTGTGTGTGAAGCTCTCCTCCTCCCCTTCCTCCCCCTCATTAGATTATTTCTGAAGTGTAGGGGAGTCACCCAAAGAGTGAACCCTGCATTCAGACTGATTGTTTTCAAATCCCAACTCCTTCACATATTTACTTAGCTTTTATATTAAGGTACATGTGCTGCAGCTGGATTGTACCAGCCTGTAGAGCTGACTTTATGTCTTCCAAGTTCACAATCAGTGATGGCATGTTGGTAGCTCAAAATTGGCCATATCTGGAATATGTGCACACTGGGAATTGGCAGATTCTATAAGCCAGGAATTCTTTCTCCCCCCCCTCCTCCCCCTCCCCCTCCCTCCCCCTCTCCCTCTCCTTCTCTCTTCTTTCCTTTTTTTTTTTTTTTTGAAAGCAAGCTTAGCAGAACACTACAGGATATAATGTACATTACACTAAAATGCAGGTGGCACACTCCCTTTAAAATAAATATACATGATTATTTTTACTTATGTATATTCCACTATGCAGGTCAAGGTACAGAATATTACTCCAAAAATGTTCCCCATGCCCCTCTCTGTTAAAGTCATTTCCACACGAGGTAATCCCTGTTTCGACTTCTGTGATTATCAGTTAGTTTTGCCTTTTCTTAAAATTTATATAAGGAGTCATCGACATGTCCTCTTTTGAATCTGACTTCTTTTGTTTGAGAATATGTCTGTAAAAGTCATACGTGTTTCTGTATGTACCTGTGCTTTACTCTTTTAAAAATAGGTATAGATTTGTATTATGCAATTGTTATTTGGTAGTCTATAGTCACACATGTGGGGATTTTTTTGGCTAGTACAACTAAAGAACTGATTTCATAATTGAATTGAGATGTGGTGAAAATGTAAAATATGCATTAGACATGGAGGGCTTATAAAATAGAATGTCTCCCAGCTTCTGGAAGTTGTGGGCAACCCTTGGTGTTCCTTGACTTGTAGATGCATCACTGTTTTATTTTCCATGTTTAGAATTTCTCTTTGTTTCTTTTTCACAGACTCTAGTTCTCTAGTGAAATTTTTGACCTTAACATTGGCTTTCTGGACACATCTATCAGTTATTTTGGCATCAGATCTATCTATAGCTTCTGGTGTTCATATATGAGGCTGCTTCTGTCGCATCTCCCCCCACCCCGATATTATGTTAATACTTGGTGATGGCTGATTGAATTTTTAGCACATGTTTGAAACACTGTGGAGGCTCAGAATGATATTATCCCTTTCCTGAGATGATCCGTTGATAGGGACAGAGGGACATCACCTCTGCTAGGGGCTCACTGAAAGCTGGAGTTTTTATATGGCTCAGTCTACCTTTCAAATCCTCTAACCTTCTATCCCTTCGGGTAATCCACCTAAGACCCTGAGACTATTTAGTAGGGTCTTTGGGGGACAAATTTTAAAGCCCAGTTTTATCTTTCTAGCACCATGTAACTATTAATAAAACTCCTCTGTGGCTTTTCTGCTCCTTTCTTCTTTCCTACTTGGCTTCTTAGTATTTTTTCCAGCACAATTTAAGAATCTGTAAATTTCTCAAGGGCAAAACTTGTGCTGAGCATTGGGATCACTTCTCTTCAGACACTTGGCCCCTCATCGTCTTCTAATATGGTAGCTCCAAATGCCATTTTTGTCTCGGCATCATCATGAGATTATCAAAAGCTCTTCTGGCTCCTCTGCCTTTCACTGGCTGACATCTGCCAGCCTTATTAGCTTCTCATTCTGCACCAAGAGTTGGCAAATGACCCCGGGGGAAAGCAGTGTGCAGAAAGTTGGGCTCTGCTCGAGGTCCTTTCTTTCCATTATCTTGGCCTCTGTGGTCCAGCTTTCCTTGGCAGGTCCCAGCACCTTCGAACAGATGTTTCCTTTCGTTGTCTGCCTTTTTCTAGTTCTCATTGGAGCTTTTTCTTCACTCTACTTCATCAGGAGCAAAAGTTTTACGTTAGAGTTTTAAGCAGAATTCAGACAGACACAGGGCTTTAGTAAAATGTAATTTCAGTCACAAGCATTATATCCGTTTCTTTCCCTCACTGAAACCCCTAAATTACATGCCTTGGAATATAAATAGGACACTCCTCTCTCTCCCCGGTCTATCAGCCCAGTGGCAGCTATTAAAAGAGTGCAGTGTAATGTATAATGACAGCAAATTTTCAATGCAAGCTTTGCTAGAAATGAAAGGGGTGTTCTAGGGTAAGTCACGGCACTTCTCTTGACTCTCCGATGTCTTCTTTTATATACTTTCCACCTGGGCTCATGAACCGAGGTTGAGTGTTAACTCTCTGAGCCTGCCTCGCTGTAACTATTACCTCTAATCTCTGAATTGGCCTAATTCCTTGTCACAAATTTCAACTTTGTTCCCTGATCTTATCCTATCCCCCCCTCACCCCCTTATCGGTTCCTCTTTTGATATGCTAACTGGCCAGGTTAGGGTAACTCATTACAGAATCCTCCCCATATTGCTCTGCTAACTGTCCTTGTCTAGGTTCAGTTCTGACGTTGACCAGAACTATCTTGTTCTGCTACAGTCCAGCTTGTGCCAGTGCAGTAAGCCTTTGAGAGCTGCATTTTGTATTCTGGTGCAGGTGGCACACAAGTTTCAACCTGTGTGCCAGCTCAAATCCAGTGGAGATGGCTGCATTGGCTGCTGAAAGAGTGCCGTAGCCAATGGGCCATATGTGTCTCAAATATGAAGGGGATTATACATTTTACACTTGTGAAATTTTGAATGAAGGATTTTCCTTTGAGATCCCATCTAAGGAAAGGAGGAAGAAAAGTGTCATGTTGAATGTCTATTATAGGCGATGTGTTTCTGTGTATTTTACCCCACTGCTTTTAGGTAATGGAATACCCAAGGGTTTTCCATATCTTAGCAGAAGAATCTAATTAGCAAATATTCTCCTTATCTTGGGCCTGAAAAACATGGGCATTTATATTACTATAGTCAATTTATGTAAATGCCTACTGATTTTCATAGTCATGTATAAATGTATTTTATAACTAAATATCAAGTTTATTTATTTATTTATTTTTAGCCTCGCCCAAGGATATTTTTTCCATTGCTTTTCAGAGAGAGTGGAAGGGGGGGAGGGAGGGGGAGAGAGAGAGAGAGAGAGAGAGAGAGAGACATTAAGTGAGAGACACATAAATTGGTTGCCTCCTGCACCCACCCTGACCAGGGCTGGGGATTGAGCCTGCAACCGAGGTACAAGCCCTTGGCCATAATCGAACCCGGGACTCTTCAGTCCACAGGCCGATGCTCTAACCACTGAGCAAACTGGCTAGGGCCAAATATCAAGTTTATTGAGTTATAAATAACATATAATATATGAACAGATATTAAGTATGAGGTTGATCAGTTTTGACAAATGAATACACCATGTTACCCATCTCTGTCAAGTATCCTCACCCACCCAGAAACAAACACTGATCTAATATGTTAGTTTTGTCTATTTAGAACTTTATAAATATAATTTTACAGTATATACTATTTTGTTTCTGAAGTCTTTCTCTCAGAATAATGCTGTTGAGATTCACTTATTTTTTATATATATATATCAGTAGTTTATTACTTATTATTACTAAGTGGTATTCCACAATATAATTATACTTTTAATTGCCTGTTCCTTTGTTAATGGACACTTGAGCCTTCCCAGCTTTTGGTTATTATGAGTAAGTCTTTGACAAAGATTTGTTTATGAGGCTTTTTGTGGGCATCAGTTCTCATTTATTTTGAATATATAAGTGGGAATGGGATCCCCGGTTGCATTGTGTACATCTATAGGAAAGATGTATATATTTAACTTTTTAAGAAATGCCTGTACTGATAGTGTTCTACATCTTGAAGCCTATTTTATCTACTACAGTAGTCTCTCTCCCCTTCTTTGCAGTTTCTCTTTCTGTGGTTTCAGTTACCCACCACCAACCAAGTCTGAAAATACTAAATGGAAAATCCCAGAAATAAACAATTCATAAGTTTTCAATTGTATCCCATCCTGGGTAGTGTGATGAACTCTTGCACCATCCCACTCTGTCCCACCGGAGACAGGAATCATCCCTTTGTGCACTGTATCCATGCTGCATGCTCCCCACCTTTGTCATGAATATTCATGAAGGCCCAGGGAAAGGAACTGGCAGGGGTAGAGCCTCTCCTTTTATCCGGGGCTCCCAGGCCAAACAGTCACTCCAGGGCAGCCGTAGCCTTACCATTGCTGAAAGTGCAGCAGGTTGTTTCTACCTGCATCTAAGGTGGCATCTTTCTCCACGCAGGGAAGAAAGCAGCTTGATTCCCTTTTCTTCTTGGGGAGGCTTGTCAAACTTTGGACTTTAGTTTAACATGTTGGTGGGTGTGTGTGTGGGTATGTGTGTGCGTGATTTATTCCTAATTTTTGTGACCTCAGTTTTCTCATAGGCTTTGAAAAATGACTTTGTTTTTGTATATTATCTGACTTCTCATTTTGTTAGAGTAGGAGCAGATTTATCTTGTGACTTTTCTTTCCGCAATAGAAGTAGAAACCCATAACTGTTTTTTAATGTCTCTGCCTCAGAAGGTCAGAGTAAGATCCCTTCAAAGTGATCTGAGGCCGGCATGATCATCTTCATTTGTCAATGAAATAAAATCAGTTCCAAAGGGTAGGAATAGACCAGAACCTGTATTTTTAAAACTATGTTCTTTCTCTTGTCTTCACCATGTGTGCTCTTTGTAGCCAGTTTTAGGACATAGCTGAAACCTATCACTTTGCAGCCCTGACAGGGTGCCACTGTACGGGTCACAACTGACATACATGTGGAGAAGTAAAAGCGAAACTGATGGAAAAACCTGCCAACATCTTGAGGAAATGAGATTAAAAATACGTTCCTAGTATTACCTTTGGCTTCTACTCATGAAGGCTTCTTCCAAGCAGTGTCTCACCCCTGCAGCACTTAGTTGGAACAACTTTAAAAAGTGTAGTGGATGAGTTAGAGCTTTATTGGAATTTAAACATGTGGTTCTAGGATTGCCTGTTGAGATGATTAAATTTTATTATTTTTCTTAAAGACATCAATTCAGTGGTCATGAAAGAAACTGTTTAAATTGATAATTGACTCCAATAATTTGTTTACACAAACTGATACAGCTCCCTGACAGCAGACTATAAATGCCGATGTGAATTCCATATAATTGAAAGTTTTTGCACTTAAATTTAGAATCTCATTATAGTAGCAAATGCCTTGAAATGCTCTTGCACTCAGCTTCCTATTGTTTGTTGGACTAGTGACATATTTGGTTAATCAATTAAACACACATTATTTTATAAAATTACCTTTGCCTTTAGGCTTGACTTAAAATGGCTTGGGTTGCATTCAAAGAGGTGCTTGGTTAGTTACAGCAATAGCTCTTAATTAGTGTAAACCACAAATGATTAGGATTCGGATGGCTGACGATATAACTTCTGATGTACTAAATAGAGTTTTACTAGCCAACCAAAAATTTATTCAAGGAAGTCCCATGAGTCATGTTAAGGCCACTGGATGAGGGTCCAATGGCCCTCTTTATAAAATTCGATCTGAGCTACATTTTAGAACATCAATTTAGGAATAATCCTTTTTTTTTTTTTAAATATGTTTTTTCAGAGAGAGGAAGGGAGAGGGAGAGAGAGATAGAAACATCAATGATGAGAGAGAGTCATCAATCAATCAGTTGCCTCCTGCACGCCCCCTACTGGGGATCAAACCTGGAAGCCCAGCCTGTGTCCTCACCAGGAATCGAATTGTGACCTCCAGGTTTATGGGTCGACGCTCAATCACTGGGCCACCCCAGCTGGGTAGGAATAATCCTTAAAGAACTACAAATGGGTTATGTGGAGAAGAGGTTCTTGAGGCTGACATGAGCAGTACCTATCACAGTTTTCTTTCTTTACACACATACCCAGTTTGTGGATACGGATGGGAGACAGAAGTATAAATGAGTTGCTCTGACCTTTGAGGGCTCCACCTTGCAGTCAGCTCTACAGCAATGTTCACAGTCATGCACAGGGTGCAGCCTCTTACCCTCACCCCTTCTTCGATCCTCTTACTCCTGGTTCTTAATTATCAATGGGAAGTTGACTATTAGAAGAAACCAATAGATAGATCATAAAAGAAATACGACAGAACTAGATTTTAAAAGTGTTTTATGGAAAGGGAAGAAATTCAGTAAAAATGAGCCATAAAGTTACTCAGCCTATCCTCCCCAAAATTAAGTCCTAAATTGATCAGCTGTCATCTTGTATTATTTTTGGTGACCTTTTATGAATTAGCAGCTCACAGAATGGGGAGGGAATGTTTTGTTTGTTTTGGGTTTGGTTTTTGGTTTTTTTTTTAGAGATTAGGTTTTACTGATGGATTTAAAGATTAAACAAACTATAGCTATTTCTAGACAATGGAGTAATTCCCAGCTTTTTCTCCTAACAACCTTTCTTAGTAGATATATCAAAGTTCCATATGTAATAAAATACAACCAATGGAATTGCCAAGTGAGCACTATTGGTTGAGTCATGCTAGCTATTATTTTTTTAAGTTATTTTGGGGAAGTTACTATAGCACGTGGGCCAGAAATAGAATGAGTTTTTTTTGTTTGTTCTTGAGGTATCTCTATCCTAATTGCCTTTCATCTTGGCTGAGTAAGAATCATCTGTTCTTGTAAAGAATCCCAAGCCAGACTTCACTACAAACTACTGAGATCATAATTTCTATTTTTTAACCTCTTCAGGTAGTTCTAAAGTCCAGCCCAAGGTGAGAACCGTGGACCTCTCTTTAATCTCCTTGAGTGGTGCTCAAAGTATGGTCTTCAGATCAACAGCATTAGTATCATCTGGGAAACAATTAGAAATGCAAATTAACATAAATAAGCCATACATATTCAAAGTATAGAGTTTGTTATATTTTGGCATATACCCCCAAGAAATCATCATCACAATAAAAATAATGAACATATGCATTGCTCCCTTGTACCCCTTAGAAATCCCTACCTCTCTTCCTTTTCATCTCCAGGCAACCACTGATTTGATTTCTGCAACATAGATTGCGTTTATATTCTAGAATTTTTATATAAATAGAATCATGTAGTATGTACTTTTTAAAAATTAAGAGACTTTTTGAGCAGTTCTGTGTTTATAGAAAAAAATAAGCAAAAACTACAGAGAGTTTCCACATACCCACTCACCCCAACCCTGCCCCACCCAATTTCCCTTAGCTTTGCCATCTTGCATTAGTGTGGTGAATTTGTTAAAATTGATGAACCAATATTAAGGCATTATTAACTAAAGCCCATAGTTTGCATTAGGGTTCACTCTTTGTGTTGTAGAGTGAACCCTAATGTAATAGGGTTTTGACAAATATTGATTTTGACAAATGTGTAATGACATGTATCCACCATTACAATATTACACAAAATGATAGTTTTATCACTCTAAAAATCCCCTGTGTCCCACGTCCCTCCCTTCCCTTGGCAGCCACCACTCTTTTTACAGTCTCCATGTATTTACCTTTTCCAGAATGTTATATAATTAGAATTACATAGTCTGTAGCCTTTTCAGATTAGCTCCTTTCACCTAGCAAAATGTATTTAAGGTTCCTTTCACATCCTTTCATGGCTTGACAGCTCATCTTTTTATCACCACGTATGGATGAGCCATTCACAGTTGGATTATCCATTCAGCTACTGAAGAATGTCTTGATTGCTTCCAAGTTTTATTGATTATGAATAAAGCTACTGTAAACATCCATGTGCAGGAGTCTGTATGGACATAAGTTTTTGACTTACTTGGGTAAATGCCAGGGAGAATGGTAGTTGAATAATATGGTAAGATCATGTTTAGTTCCCACGAGCGATGGCTGAGAGTTCCTTTTGCCCCACGTTATCACCAGCATTTGGTGGTGTCAGTGTTTTGGAGTCTGGCCATTCTGACAAGTCTATAGTGGTATTTTATTATTGTTTTAATTGGTGATTCCCCGATGACATATAATGTTGAGTATCTTTTCATATGCTTATTTTCCATCTGTATTATCTTCTTTGATGTCTATATCTTTTACCCATTAAAAAAAATTAAGCTGTACTTCTTCTTACTGTTGAATATTAATAATTCTTTGCATATTTTGGATAGAAATTTCTAACCTGAAATGTGTTTTGCTCTCCATCCATGACTTTTCTCTCCATCCATGATTTGTCTTTTCATCCTATCGATTCACTATTTTGACTGGCTTCTTTCACTACACAAAGTTGCTTATAGACTCATCAGGTTGTTGCATATATTCATAGTTCATTCAGTTTTATGGCAAAATTGTATTCCATTGTGTGGATGTACCATAAATCACTTACGAATTTGCCTGGTGATAGCCATTTTGTTGTTTCCAGATTTTGACCGTTGCAAATAAAGGTGCTATATGTAACGTTCAGGTAACAGTATCTGTTAAGACATACCATAGACTTTCATTTTTCTTGTGTAAGGACCTGGGAGCAGAATAACTATGTATATGATAAGTGTATGGTTAATTTTTTTAAAGAAATGCCCAGCTGTTCTCCTGTAGTGGTTGTGTCATTGTATGTCCTTACCAGCAGTGTGTGAGTCTTTCAGCTTCTCCACATCTTCAGGGCAGTTGGTATGACTGGCCCTCTTTATTTCAGCCTTCTGCGGAGTGGTCTTGAGTCCAATCACACTGTCGCTCATGAAGTCAAGCAGTGTGACTTCAGCTTTGTGCTTCCTTATCAACATTTAGAGGCAGAGTAAAAATTGATATCGAAAAGATAAAACAATTTTAATTTTTGCCCTTATATGTCCTAAGCCACAGTTTCGAATTGTTATCCAGGGACCCCAGGAAGTCCTCCTTCAGGACGTTCACAAGGTCAACATTCTTCTCATGATAACACCAGGTGACTTTCATCGTTTTACTTCCCTTCTCCCATAGGTGCGGAGCTTTCTGAGGCTACAGAGTGTGTGACATCATGCTCTGGCGGCCAATAGAATGTGTCCTTGTGCACTTGTGTCTTCAAAATTTCTCAGTTCTAATTTTTAATACAGTCAATATTAATCCATGTAACTCACATGAGCAATAGCTTTTTGGGATCCTCAGTGATATTTTAAAATGTTAAGTCTAAGACCTAAGATGTAGATAAAAGTTAAAGCTAGAAAAGTTGTGTAATAAAATGTGGGAAAAGTATAGAAAATGAAACAAAGGGAGCAAATATTTAAAGTGTGGGAAACAGAATAAATGCCTTCAAAGCTCAGAGCTTACTGTATGTTCTTCAAACTGGGAAGAGGGGACTATAAACACATCTCGACATGTGTTATGGGCCCTGGGGACCTGGCCTTTATTCAGATGTTGACAAAACTCTGGTTTCTGTAGCGCTAGACTTGCTGTCTCATTGCTCTGTTCCTGAGTCACCCGCAGCCTCTTTCCACTGTGCCTGGTCAAATGGAGCATTTTTCAGTTTATGAGAAGCTGCCACTGGTTAACGTGCCTCCAGTATGAAAATACCACTGCAGGGACTGAGAGGAGCTGGAGCTTGTCCTGAAGCCTGCTTGTGTTTCTGAGTGTCAGTGGCTGCTGGGACCCTGCCACCCTAGGATAACTTAGGAGATGATAGAGGAAAGAAGGGGTGATTTGCGGAGAGCATGCAATGGTTTCTGTTTCTCCATGTTTATTGGTAATATTCATGTGCTAATACATAGATGCTTTAACATGAATGAAGAGAGGGTTTCTAGGATAAACAATCAAAACTTTTCCCCTCTAGTTTAGTATCTTGTCTAGTTATGTGGTTAGTGGATGGTGCCTCTATTTCCTATATCAGTGCCCTTTGGCTCTCACACACTCCCTGGCGGAGTTTGTCGTAGGAGACTGAGATTTACAATGCTATTGGGGGCAGGGGGCAAATGGTTTTAAAATTCTACTAACACAAATCATAGTAATGAATTCTTTGTTAATAATGCTACTTTACTGCTTATTGCAAGTACCACCCCAGTTTCTTCTGCTATTGGTAAAATTACCCTTTTAATTTTAAAAATCTCCCCAGAGCACAAGTCTAAAATATGAAACATTTAGGTAAATGAAATTGTCACATTCTTTTGAGACCATAATTAATGGTTTCTTATGTTTTCTGCAGACCTCTAGCTTGCTTTCACTCTGATAGTTACAATGTTCATTCATATTTATAAATAAAATATATGATTTCCTCCTAAGGTTAAGTTTAGGCATTCAAATTAAAACAACTGAATGAGCTTTTAAAAAAGTGTCTTCAAAATAAATTAATCATATATAAAAATGTAATTTGCTGTTCTATATATTTTTGTAGGTGTTTGTTTGGGTTTTTGTCCAATAATTATGATATTAAACCTGAATATTTTAGAGTGAAAATATATCCCTTGGTTCTAAGGGTAATTTTAAGCATTGAAATTTAAGTGCCTATTTGGACCTTGCCCAAGTTTTTGTCAAGATGTATTAACCGAATTCTTCTAAATCTATAAATTGTTTTTATTGTATCATAACATAATTAAAGATTCAACAGTATGTAAGTTGGAAGATATACTGGCAGCATGAGAGAGTATTTAAGATTCTGAGAGATGTGAATCAAGGTGGGGAAATGTTAGTACATTTCAGCTCCTATTTTTACTGAGATAAATTAAAATTCCTAATACAAAATAGCATACTGGCCATGCCACTAGTCTATGCTGCTTGCTCATTACTCATCACCAGCAAAACCATGAGCTTTATATCAATGCAATGGTCACTTTGTTTAGTCAGCATACATTTTTTAAAAAAATTCTCACTCGAGGATATTTTTCTCATTGCTTTTCGGAGAGAATGGAAGGGGAGGGGAGAGAGAGAGAGACATCACTTGGTTGCCTCCCAAATGGGCCAGGGGTCTAGCCTGCAACCAAAGTATGTGCCCTTGAGTGGAATTGAACCTGAGACCCTTCAGTCTGCAGGCCAATGTTCTAACCACTGAGCAAAACAAGCTAGGGCTCAGTATACATTTTTGGGCTACCTCTATGCACAGGTTTATGTTAAGATAGTTATTTTTTCATGTTCTGTGTGTAGATCACAAGTACAATCGCACAATTGTAGTTTTACAGGAATTTTGAATCTGTGGGGATGTCTTAACATTTATTCACTCAAGCAAATTACTTTTTGATTATGAATATGTATTTAGAAAATATTTTCCTGTATGAAATTAGATGATTGGCACATAGGAATTGAAAGTATATTTTATTCAGATAAAATAGAAATCTGCTGGTTGCATATTCTTATTTTTACAGAATAAACACAATTGCTGAATTTTAAAGAATCTGACATCAACTTTTCTATTTTTATCAATGGACAAAACTCTAAGTAGAAGGCAGTATTCATATGTAATAAAGCATGAAAATGTGTTGTGATTGCTGTTATTATTGTTGCTATTGCTCTAGGATAGACATATTCTCAGAAAAGAAATTGAGGTGTATAAAAGCAAAGTAAAGACTGAACTAATAGACCAATGTGAAAGATACATGGGACTTTAAAATTGAGGGTGGTACAGTCAGCCACGCACAGGTTTTCTGTTTTGTATCTAATTTTGACTTTCTCCCATAGCCAATAGCTGTTCACTTCTTATATCTTCAGTGCATAGTAATGAATTATATTGGCTATTTGATGTGAGAATGTATAACTTTTAGAAAGAATTTTTGCCCTAGCCGGGTAGCTCAGTTGGTTAGAGCATCATCCCAATACACCAAGGTTGTTGGTTCAATCCCTGGTCAGGGCACATACAAGAATTAACCAATGAATGCATAAATAAGTGGAACAGCAAATTGATGTTTCTCTCTCTCTCTCTCTTTCTCGCTCTCTCCTTTTCTCTGTAAAATCAATCAAAAAATATATATTTTTAATAAAGCAGCTGTAGGAGACAGAGTGTAATAAAGACCAGGCTCCTCAAGGGAGCACCGTTAAAAGGATTTGCTCCTCCGGGACCCATGTGCCACATCTGCCTGCCACTAGCTACCCAAAGACGTCATCGCAAAGTCCAGGACTAGTTGTTCTTTGATTAGCTCCATTGTTGAGGAGGGATTCCTGAAGAAAGTAGGACTCAGGGTCTGCTTCAGGCCCTTCAGATGAGAGTAACAGGTTACCAGGACTGCAGGGGGAGGCTGGATGGGAGCTTCTTTCCTTCTGGAAGAGAATGACCAGGACCCCTGGGGGCAGGACAGGGGGCCCTCTCCTCCTCCCTGGGCCTCGCTTTAGAAGTAAAATTCAGCAGGAAACCACACCTGAGCCTTCAGCACCCAGCTGAAGAAACGGTGACAGTGCTCGCTATAGAAAAGGCTCACTAAATACTTAGAGAATGGATCTTGAATAAAACTTTGAATTCTTTTAATATACTGTGCAGAATAGGAAATCATTCGTGAACTCGTACACTCTATCATTAGTTTTAAATTATGAGTCATAACTCTTTATATTTTTATCATCATCAGTGGGTCACACTGGCACAGTTCAGAGACATTGGTATAGAATCGAGCCCTCAGAAGGATACCAGTGTCAGGGTGGGAATTAAGACAAACGGCCCAAGGTCAAGCCAGAAGGGGCAAGCAGAATGGGTGCTGGAACCAAGGAAAGGAATAGCAATAATAACAAAACAAAGGCTATTTTAAGCTTGGTTGCCTTGATTTTTCTCCTGTTGTATTGAAGGGATTTTCCAACTGGGTTCTGAAGCCTTGAGGTTCTAGGGAGAGCTATGGGGGTCAACTTGGTGTATGTGCAACAGAAAGTCAGCGCAGCCTCTCGATGGCTAGTGAGAGCTGCTTGTGCACATTTCTTTCCAAATCTGGGGTTTATGACCTCATGTTAGTGGCTTTAAATTGGCCATAGCTTGACTGTTCACACCAGAAATGGCCAAATGCTTCAGATCACAGCTATCAGCTAGCTGTTAACCATATACCAGCACAACTCTGGATAAAGTTTCAGGCATCCCATCAATAGAAGATTACATTTAACAACACAAAGAGGCAAAAGAAATTTAGGATTTGAATTACTGATTTTCTTCTTTATTATTACAGTTTTGCAAATCTGTAGCCAGTTTGTTCTCATTTAATAAGCAACCCTAAGAGATAATGAAGCCAGAGAGCTTCTAGGAGATTATAAAGTCAGGATGAATATATGGTAAAGAACTAAAAAGACTCATGCTACCTAATCAAGAGTAAAAAAGTTACACATAAATATACTTTACCGATTTCACATGGATTTTTGTTTAGCTCAGTGCTTCTCAAACTTCAATGTGTGTGTAGATCATCTAGGGATCTTGTTAAATGCAAATTCTGATTCTGTAGGTATAGCATGGGCCAGAGATTCTGCATTTCTAACAAGCTCCCAAGTGACACTGATGGTCCTGTTCTATGGACAATATTTTGACGAGCAAAGATTTAACTATTGTTGCAATTAGAGAAAAGTAAATAAACAAAAAGGCAGACAAAGGTATATATTTAAATACCTAGTTTCTCAGAAAGTAAACTGTGTGGGAGGAAAGATTGTGTTTTATCTTTGTGTTGAGGATCTTTGAATCCAGACTATTGCACTTTTTTTTTTTTTTTGGCAGATGTTTGTCGAGTTCACACAATACAGTAAAAGATTAAATGAGCTGGAAACATTAGAGATCCCAATTATACAACTCACTGACTACCCATAAGCCTGAACAATGAGAAGCATTCTGTGTGCTTCACTCATTTAACTTCACTGAAACCCTTCTTGGCATCCAAGTTACATTAATGCGATAACTCTTGTGTAGCAATTAACAAACTGTGGCGATTGTGAACATTTCTGGAGTTTGTCATATTGAATGGGAGCAGGCTCTGGGCCTCTAATTCTTAACTCATTTTCTAGGGTAGATCAGGCTTTGTAGATGATTTATCATTTTTTTTCCATTTTTCTTTGCTGAGGAATCAAAAGCAAGTTTATGGCTGTATCTTTCCACCAGACACTTAGTTTTGGAAGTTATTTGTAATGGATGACTTTTGAGCAGTGTCTTCTTTTGCTTTCTTCGCTTTAGAAAACTCATTGAATCTTCAAGGAGATAATTACATTGAACCCACACAAATGCACTTCCAACACTTCCATCAAGGTCACAAAAGCTGAGTGTTCTCCATTGCCCTGAGCCTTGTAAGTTCAAGCGCACTGAAAGGCAAATGGTGAGCTGAATAATACCGTATCCAATGCTAACAATATTGGGTATTGTGTCCCTTCCAGTGGCTCAGAATTAACTGTGTCGCTGGAGGAAGGCTTGAGGAAGAGAGAAAAGCTTCTTTTCCAAACTCAGAGGGTAAAGAGTATATTACCCAGAGGAGCAGCAGATGGTTTTTCAGCACTGAAACGCAGCATTGTTTTCATAACAACCCAAGGGCATTTGGAAGTCTTATTTAAAGGAACTAACTTAAAACCTTCAGGCATTGGAAAGTGCTCGTAGATTTATGGTTCCCCATTTTTAGGAAAGCAAGGACTGGACTTCTTTCCTTCCTACAAGTATGATTACATTGTTCTGCACAAATTAAGGCTGTCCTGTTGTAGAGGATCAGGTGTAGGGATATTCTAATTTCCTGGCTAAGTACGTAAGTGAATGGAAGAATAGTTTCCTTGTAAAGTAACTTGACTTTACATTTGTAAATGGGTTGGCTCTGGTGGATTCTCAAATCAAGAATCTTTTTATTATAGCAAAAGAAGGGTTTCTATCCCAAGCTCTGTGATGTGTTTAATTATTCATGGATAAAAATTTCCCTGTTTACCATCTTACCATTTTTCATCATAATATGTGACAGCCATTTAGCATGTTGTTATTTTTTAACTCTACTCTTGGTAGGTTAAGTGATTAGCCTATGTGTATAATCAGAGGAATTCTGAACAAAATGCGTTTTTTAAGGCATGCACAAGGAAGCTACACAAATGCTTCTTAAGAAAACATGGAAAGAAAAAAGGAAGTAAGAGAAAATAGAAAGAAAGAAAATGTATATTGTGTTATATTTAATGTGAAATGAAGTTTTAAACCTTTCAAGTGAAGTCTCGGTTCTCAGATCCTATTTTATATAACATTATTACTTCACTGATATTTCCCAAAGATAAGGTTTGGCTTTATGATTTGGTACGTGACCAGCCCCGTCTGTCAGGTACCTCTGTGTGTTGTATATTAAGTATGCCCAAATATGACATGCTTAAACTTCACGTTTAGACTTAAAAAAAGGTACTTAAAGTTTGTAGAAACATGGGAGAAATCAACTGACTCCAGAGACGTCTCCATGAATTGTTGAGCTGTGAACCAAATTATTGTTCACAGAGCTAGGACCTCATTATCCCATGAATCACTCTTATAGTTCTCATGGTAAACTTTAGCTCAGCAACTTATTTTGTAATATAATTATGCATCAGGACTCACCATTGTTGCACAATGGGAAAAAATAAAGCTCATTGCTCTTAAGGTAAACACAAATGAAAATAAAACATACTTTGTCTTGGCATTTAAGAATGTTCCATAGGGTACTAAATGGGTGGTAGGTAAGTCAGAACAATAGATAGGGATGGATAGCTAGGTATAGTTTGAACATTGACTCTTGGGAAGTTGCCTAAATTGTGGTTTGTGTCTAAGTGGCTAAGTCCTAAGTGGCTCTTCCGGTGTCCTGGGCTAACCAATAATCTGGCAAGAAGAATTTGTTCATCAGTGTAGATCACTGGTTTGGCACAGCATATGAAATCCACATGAAGAAGCCTAATTTTGTACCATGGATAAATGCAAATATTGAGTCCTTATAGCCAGTTTTCAATGCTTGTTTTGAGCTTGCACATGCCACCTGGTTACCAAGAGAAGTTCTTCTTTACTTTCTCAGTAATTTTTACTTTATTTTTTCTATGAGTGAGGCAATGGTGAAGGAATCCCTTTAATTTTAAGTTTAGCAAAAGGAAAAGACTTTTCTTACCAGATCTTTCTATGAAGGCAGAAAGTTCAGTTTCCTTGATTTCCTGGTGACACAGGAAAAGGGCGTGTGCTAGCCTCACCTCTATTACAAGAATCTATTCAAGTTGGAATTAACTCTTTAAACTTCAGAATTCCTCAGATGAGTTCTTTCTGCCTTTGTGGTAAAATGAAGTCAGTTTTTATCTCTCATTACCCACATCTTCAAAATAACACAACCTAGAGTAAATAGCCTCTGTTTCCTTAACAAAAAAAAAAACAAACTGCAGCCTTTAGCTCTCAATTCTGATTCAAAAAGAGTTCTACATTAGCCTGAGTCCTTCTGTTGGCTCCGACCAAAGGAACAGGCAGCTGCTAATCCCCAAAATCATTCAGGCCCATCATTATAGTCAAAGGCATTTTAAAAATAAACTTAGTTTTAGAGTAGTTATTAGATTTACAGAAAAGTTTCAAAGCTGTTCTATAGTCCTGAGATTGAATATCCAAACTCTGGCAAAGTAGACGTCATACTGGCAATATGTTACGTAAGGTTAGTAGAGGTTTTCCTTTTAATGATTTGTTATAATAAATGATTGTATACATAGTGGAAAATGCTAGTGTATCCGACTTCTATGAGCCCCGTTGGCCCCCATAGTCGGCATATAAAAGTATTGTTAATGGAACAAATTTTATTGATCCATCAGCATAAAGGTGGCATTTCTGTGAACACGTCAACAGTGATTCCACCCTGTAGATATTGAAAAGTTTTTCAGAGATGTCATCTAGAAAATTATAGGCAAGCCTATTTTGAAATAATGTTTCAGTAGTAGGAACTATTTATAAATTTCAGCCTTATCATACTTTTATGAAATAGTTCCCATTTAAAAAATAACATTATTAAAACACTTCCCTTAATGTAATATGATTTATGAAATAACTTTTTTAGTATAAAAAGCAAACCTGACTTCTCCTCTGGGTAATATAGCTCCTGTTCCCCTTGCTTAATATAACTATAAATCCTGGAAATAATGTAAGAGTCAGCCAAAGGAGACATCTATAAAGAAAAAAAATGTTGAAGGCAATAAGAGAGAAACAGCATATTGCCTACAGGGAAACACCAATTCAAATAACAGTAGGTTTCTCATTTAAAGCAATGAAGGCCAGGACAGGGAACATTTTTCAAGAGCTAAAAGTAAAGAACTCTCAACCTCCAGTTCTATAGCCAGCAAAACTATCCTTCAGGAAGGAAAGGGAGATAGAGATATTTTTAAATGGAGGAAAATTAAGAGACTTTTCCATTAGCAGGTCTATCCTTGAAGTATGGCTAAACAAAGTTTTTCAAAAATAATGGAAATGATACAAGAAGGAAGCTTGGAGCGTTAGGAAGAAAAAAAGAATAATAAAAAGAATAGAAATATGAGTAAATACAATAAATTATTCTTTTCCTTATGAGCTTTCTAAATCATATTTGATTGTTGAAACAAAAATTATGCTACTACCTATTACTTAAGACTATGACATTTAAAACCGGGGAGGGTAAGGGGTCCACATGGAAGTAGTTTACGGCAATAAAATGTTAAGACCAGTGAATTGTGATTATACAAATATCCCAGAGAAATTACTAAGAAACTAGACAAAGTGATACATTCAACAGCAATATAAATAAATATGGAATGAGAAAAATGTTTCAAAAGCCCTAAGAAAGCAAGTTGAATGAAAAAAATTTAACCCCACAGGTTACATACTGTATGATTCTATATAACATTATTGAAATGATAAAACTATAGAGGTGGAGAACAGATGAGTAGTTCCAGGGTTAGAGACTAGAGAACCAATGGTAAAGGAACAGACAGTTGTGGTTACAAAAGCAACACCAGTGATCCTTATGGTAATAGAACAGGGGTCTCTCTGTTATTTGTTGCAAGTGTAAATGAATTTATAATTATCTTCAAATCAAAAGTTGAATTTTTTAAAATGTAAAAAGCACCCAAGTCTTGAAAAAATTTTTGACACATAATTCAATTCTTAAAATAATACATTGAATGTTTTCAAGATTTTTAAAAAATTATTAGAAAAGGGAAGTTTTAATGTAATACATACATTAAAATGCCATTTATGCTATGTCTAAATAAAACAATTTCATACTATGTGGATAGAGATGTAAATAAGGAAAGTCTAGAGATGTATATATTATTATGATACACAGCAGTTTTGATATAATACCTGCTTTTAAGGAAAGACAGAGAATTGAAATGTGGATATGATGAAGCCTTAGCGATAACTGCATTTTTTTTTACAAAAAATAAAGCTAAAACAAAAAGTAAAATATTTGTTAACTCTCATGTTTGTTCTATATTATATATTATTTTCAGAAATATTTCTAAAAAGGGCTTTCAAGGGACAAAAATGAATAAACTTGATAAATTTTGTGTGATTATAACTTTGGTTAGACAGGCCTCATAATTGTACCATTTTGGGTTTTTTTTTTAAAGTGACTTTAGTTAAAAACAAATTTTATTTCATTTCTGCTACATGACATAATTGCAATAAAAAAGTATTTCAACTGGAGTTACATGAAGCACCTCAGGGGCATAACATTTTTTCTATATTATAATGGGATTAAGTTGGTTAGAAGGAAATTTATTTAAAGAAATGTGAAACTGGGGAACTTGAATCAATCCCTCATTTAGCGTGCACATTCAGCTTTCTAGCAGGATTCAAGGCAAATTATAAATGGAAAAAACCAACCCACAAAATAGTACAATTCAGGATAATCACATACGTAATTGATTTTAGAGACAGAGAGGAAAACAGAGAGAGAGAGAAACATCGATCAGTTGCCTCCCATATGCCCCCCGATCAGGGGCCTCACCAGGGATTGAGCCCACAACCTTTCAGTGTATGGGAGGATGTTCTAACCAACTGAGCCACATCAGCCCGGGCGGCCTTTACTTTTTTACCCAGCCCCCTGACCCTGCTCCCCTTCGGCAATCATCAGTCTGTTCTCTGCATCTGTGAGTCTGTTTCTGTTTTGTTGGTTCCTTTGTACTGTTTTTTAGATTCCACAAAGAAGTAAAATTATATGGTACTCGGTTTTCTCTGACTGACTTATTTCACTTAGCATAATACTCTCTAGGTCCATCCATGCTCCTTTTTCTTAATATAAATACAAAAGTAATTTTCCAAACCAAAGTTTAGGAGAGTGGAGAAACTATGCTGATATGGAGGTCCTCTGAAGCCCTCCACAATACGGTACAACCAGTTACAGTTCTATTAGAAAGAAGACAATCGTTTTGCAGTAATCCAAGGACAAACACATCGCAAACTTCTATGTGTAGCTTGAAAAGAAGGGTTATTTCAGGGCAGTTGACTGGATTGATTTTAACTATGGTTTAAAGAATGTAAAAACAAAACATCTTTCCTCTCAATGCGTAGGAGGAAAGATGGGCTAGGAGAAAGCATATTCATTAATAAGGGGACCAGAGACAAAATGAATTTTAATTCTGAAGTGGATCTATGAGAGGAGTACTTTGTAAGAAAAATGAGGACCTTCAGTATTGACAGCTGGCGAGTGATAAAGGGCAAGTGAAAATAATAGAGGGATGAGGCAGATGTAATATAGGCGTAAGATTACAGCTTGAATTTCCAACTTCAGGTGCGGTGAAATAAATCTCTTGTAATAAGACTTTCTTGAATATTGATACTTCTGTTTGCAATGAGAGCATAGACAGGCTCTTAAAAGCAAGCTTGTTTCTAAGAAGAATTCTTTGGAATGGACTTGGAGACCTCTAATAAAGTTGTACTTTTGCCTTGGGAGAAATGTATTCCTTTCCCCAGGAGGCAGCTAAGACAAATGGCATTTGATGGAGGGGTAACTTGGCACTAACCAAATAATTCATCATAATTGGGTTTTTTTGCATGTCCATATATGGTCCAGCAAAAACAGACATTAAACAGAAAGCATTTGGTGACTGGACTTGTCAACTAAAGAGAAAAAAATATCAGCTCAATGCATCTGCTGTTGTCTGTAGTAGAGGTTGGTAAACCTTTTGTGTAGATGTCCAGATAGTATATATTTCAGGTTTTGCAGGCCACAAGGTCTCTGTCACAACTGCTAACTCTGCTGCTGTAGCACAGAGGGACCATAGACAGTCCATAAATGGATAGGTGTGGCTGCCTTCCAGTCCAGCTTTATTGACAAAAATGAGCAGCTGCAGGATTTGGCCCATGGACCATAGTTTTCCGACATCTGGCCTAAACTATCTTGGAGCCTGGAATATGGCCCATTTTTATTGTTCTAGAAACTGTTTACCAGGGATGCTATGAAAAACACATAGGTTCAAAAGCTTGGGGAGTATAAGTTGTTGGTTGAATTCATGTTTATAAAAAAGGATACTAGCTGATCTGTTCACTAGCATCCTACTACACAAGTACTGTTCTTCAAGACTGCAAATACTTTATCCAACCCTGTATTTTTTTTTTGTTTAATTTATCTTTATTGTTGAAAGTATTAAAAATGTCCCCCTTTCGCCCCATTGATCCCCTCCACCCTGCAACCCCCTCTAGGCCTTCACCACACTATTTTCTGTGTCCAGGGGTTATGCCTATATGCATATAAGTTCTTAGGTTAATCTCTCCCCACGCACCCACCCCTGCCTGCTCTCTGAGATCCCTCAGTCTGTTCCATGCTTCTATGTCTCTGGATCTATTTTGTTCATTAGATTTCACATTTGAGTAAGATCATGTGATAATTGTCTTTCTCTGACAGGCTTATTTCACTTAGCACAACACTCTCCAGGCCCCACCATGCCATCTCAAAGTCCAACCCTGTACTTCTAAAAACTAAAGTACTTAAAAGTATATACTTTTTTTCACTGTGTACAGAGCATGCACTTTTGAGTAACTGCACATTAAAAATAATACTTCCCTCACTTATTTCTTATGCTTTTCTGCCCTCAAATTCTAAAATGTGTTTTATTCATTTTTCCTTTTCATACATGTATCTTTTAAATTCATTTAAAGACCCAATGAAAATTGAATTGGGAAAGAGATGACATAAATTAAATAGTCTCAAAAGTAAAACTAATTAAGAAATTTAATGTGGAAGAGTTAGAATGTGGAACTGTCTCAGGGTCAAATTTTTAAATGATGAAAAACTTATTCATGCACATATACCCTTATTTAAATGATTGATGAAAACCCTGCTCTGTGCTAGGTCCTGTGATACATACTGTAAAGGGCATACAAAGTAGAAAAATTAGTCAGGAGTCTCTCCCTTGACAGAGAACACAGACAAATTGTCCTTGCTCATAGGTGACACTAATAGATGTCATGCAATATTTGCAAGAGTTCATTTCTCTTTAACTGTTGGCCTAGGGGAGTTTAACCTAAAGTAATTCATTTTTCTGAAAGTAGTTGAGAGGTGAACATCTTTTTAGTCCTGTGAAACCAGCTGGCGAATATCCTACTAAGACCCCCAAACTTTCTCTCTCTCCTCAACCTTCCCCTACTGTCTTTAAATAGCCAACGCCATTCTGCTACAGTTGAGCTGCACACTTGGTCTTGCTAATTCCATACTTTTTCTTTTTTTTCCTTCACTGAGATGAACATCAGTGGAAATCAAGAGCAAAGGAAATTTGTTTGTCTTTTATAGCTTTTTAAATGTTTTGACGTGGAGTAGTCAATTGATTCTATTTTTGAAGTGGATTAGTCAATTGATTCTATTCAACTTAAATAGAATAGTTGACAATTTTTAACAGTACACAGACTCCAAATCTACCTATTTTTCACTTTTGAATGATTGTCAGGAGGCAGGAAAATGGTATAATGGAAGGATTATGGCCATTTGTCTTGGGTCCATTGTGCATGACTTAAAAAAATAAAAACTTCAAACATAGAATTCAGTTTTTATTTCCCAGATAACATCTCAACTGTGGAGACCAGAGATGAGGTGGTGGTAAGGGTTGGGATAAAAGTGAGGGATAGCCTGGCTGGCGTGGCTCAATGGTTGAGCATCAACTTACGATGCACGAGATAACAGTTCGATACCCGGTCAGGGCACATGCCAGGTTGCGGGTGTGTAGGAGGCAGCCGTTCAATGATTCTCATCATTGATGTTTCTGTCACTCTCACTTCCTCTCTCTGAAATCAATAAGATTTTCTTTTTAAGTGAGGGATAGTATATGTTATGGGTTAAATTGTCCCCCCTAAAGACTTATGTTAAAGTCCTAACCTCCCCAGTACTTCAGAATGTGACCTTATTTGGAAATGGTCTCTACAGAGGTGATCAAGTTAAAATGAAGTCATCAGGGTAGAGTCTAATCTACTATGACTGGTGCCCTTTATGGACACAGAAAGAGACGTGCACAGAGGAAGCCTGTGCAAAGAGACCGAGAGTGAACATCATGTGAAGATAAAGGCAGGGTTCAGATTGGGATGATGAATATACCAGCCACGGAATGCCAAACATTGCCAGCAAACCACCAAAAGATGGGTGAGAGGCATGGAACAGGTCTCCTCTCACAACCCTCAGAAGGAACACCAACACCTGCCAACACCTTCACTTCAAACTTCTAGCCTGCAGACCTGGGGGACAATAGATTTCTTTTGTTTAAACCGTTCAGTTTGTGATACTTTGTTATAGCAGCTCTTGGAAACATAAAAATAATATAGACTATACATTCTTTTTAAGCACACATGGGACTTTTATGAAATCTGACCATAAATGGTTCATGAAGCAGATCTCATCAAATACCAAATGACATCTATGATGACAATGACATTTTGTTTGTTTTATTTTAAAAATATTTTTATTGATTTTGAGAGAGAGAGGAAAGGAGAGCAAAAGAGAAACTCATCCATGTGAGAGCAGAATATCATCAGTTGCCTCCCCCATTCCCCACACCGGGGATGGAGCCTACAACCTGGGCATGTGCCCTGACAGGGAATCAAACCAGCAACCTCCTGGTGCACAGGGCAACCCCCAACCAACTGAGCCACACCAGCCAGGGCAACAATGACAAATCACAGGGATGGGTACCAATGAGTGAGACAGGTGTTTGTTACGTAGTTCTAGGATGTCAAAAGGATGTCCTCTAGATATTGTATCTTAGAAGACATTCTGTCTTTGTTCCTTACTTTGTGCAACTTGGTTATGTAAATGGGAGTAGGAATCTTCTCCTCATTGCTGTTCTGCAAGTCTGCTTGGGACTTACAACAAACCCACATTTTGCAGAAATTCAAAACTCATGAATTCACTGATACCTGTTCTGGATCTTTGAGTGCAGAGCAGTTGCAATTCAGATGACAAGCTGTGAGGAATCCATGGTTGACTTGGAATGAATAAAACCAGAAATAAACTTGATATTATGACAGCAATAACCAACATTTAACCTAAAATTTATATAAATTAGTTATTTCTTATCATTAAAAATAGCCCCACACATCAGGGGCCATCAATTTGTAAGAGAATGAAATGGAAATGAATGAGAAATGGGAAACCGGGTTTACCAGATCTGTCCTTGTAATTTAGGTTTGAAATTTTTGCAGTGATTTTAGTCCTATGCTATCTCTGTACACCTTGTAAGATATACTCAACAATGTATCTTTCAATCTTAATTTGAATAACTGCAACTTTCTTTTCACTTGGAAAAATTTTTGTGTGAGTCTCTTCACATACTGTATATGTGGGCAGATATAATTAACTCTAGTGCTGAGAAAAACTAGAGGTATAAAAAAGTTTTAATCATTTGTTCACCATGTAGATATTTACATAATTTAATCACACAAACTAATTAAATGTCAGGCCATTTGTAATACGGAAATCAAGCGATGACCATAGGTCATCAGATGTAGTAATTAGATATGCATGTATAATCGCATTAGAATCATATTAAGAAAAAAGCAAAAATCAAGACAGGTCATTTCTTTGTTCCTAATTACTTTTTTATAGTTTTGAGTTGATTTATTGGCACCATTAGGAGCTACACAAATGTGTAAAGTGTGTGTGTATGTATCTGTGTGTGTTTTAATTGGGTTTAGTATATGTCAAGTCACAGTTTTCAAGTGAAACTTGTTGATGTTTATGGGAGAGTTAGTTAAGACATTAATGAGAAGGATAACCAAAGAGCATATTTTAACCCTGTGTTGAGCATACTGCTTTTTATTCTGCTATAGCTCAAGAGCGCCAGGAAATTTAATTTTCAATGCATTGCCCAGATTTTAATGGAAAATAAGAAGGAATCGCCTCAACAAATAATAGTGCAAACCTTTTCCTTTGTTTTATGAATTTTACTTTTGTAAAGTAATCTTAGGTAAAAATAATTTGCAGCAAATTCAAAAACGTCACAATTCTTTGTTAATAGTAATCGTTTGTTCTAAGCAAATATAAGATGTAACTAGTGGCAATTTCATCCTTATATCCCTCATAAAATAGAAAGTGAAGCAGTCCTTTTTATTTTTAAAACACAATGCTTCTTTTAGCCTTACTTAAGGATTTGCTTTGGTTGAATTTAGAGATTTTTGTGTTTGCTTGTTGTTTAATAATGTTGTGAAGGAAAACAGCCAAAGGTAATGGAACTCTCAACGAGACAGCAGACTTCAATAAGCTGGCTGAGTTCTGTAACAGTAGGAGACCATTATTAAACTGGTTTTCAGGGCCAAGGATGACACCTTCATTTTAAGCTTTCCACATTAATAAGACAGAACCTCTCTTTATCATGGAGATGGATTTGACTGGCAGGCATTTTATAACCAGTCCTACATTATAGCAACACATATCGTAAAGATTTTCTAAGCAATTTAGACGGCTGATTTTTTTTAAAGCCTGAAAGAACAGTAAGAGATAGGTAATAGATTTTGAAAGCAAGTATCTACTTTGAATTACTGATTAAAAAACAGAAAAATATAACAATTGTAAATTTAGTTCTATAAAAACAAAGCAAGTATGACTCATGAGAACTTTAAATAAAATAGCATACTAGAGAATAGCCAAGAAAATTTAAGAAAAATTATAAAAAGAAGAGTAGTGAGTGAATAATTCTAACAAATATTAAACATTTTAAAACTATAATATTTAAAACAATTTATACCCTTGCATTCATAGATGATGTATTATAATTGAAGGAATAAAATATTGTTTCTAGGAATAGATCCAAATGTTTATGGAAATTTAGTATATATTAAGGTTGCTTCTTAGATCACTGGGAAACAAATTTTAGAAAATTGTTTTGGTAAATTTCACTAGACATGTAGAGAAAGAATAAGCTGGGCACCTCTTCAGACCTTATGCTAAAATAATTTTGAGATCAGCTTCATATGTATAATTAACTATAAAATTCTAGAATAAAAAGAATTAATTATTATAATGTAGTTGAAGTCTTCCTAAGAAAAATACAAAGTCAAGAAGTCAGTTCGACCAGTGTGGCTCAGTGGTTGAGCATCGACCTAGGATCCAGGAGATCACAGTTCGATTCCCGGTCAGGGCACATGCCCGGGTTGCAGGCTCCATCCCCAGCACGGGGCGTGCAGGAGGCGGCTGATCAATGACTCTCATCATCGATGTTTCTATCTCTCTCTCGTCCTCTTCCTTCCTCTCTCTGAAATCAGTTAATATATATTAAAAAAAATAAGTCAAGAAGCCATAAAACAAAAGAAAAAATTTACTAGGGTTAATTTAACTGTATATGTGTATATTTATTTGTATTTATATATGAAATTTATGTTAACAACTTGTAATGGTTGACTAGGTGCCTCGTCCCTTTGTTTTTATCAACTTCAAAATAGGGACCACCAAGTGCCATCTCTCTACTTCAGTCCTGCCTTCAGCTCTGAGACTCCTCCTGACTCATTTGAGCCATTTAAGAGAATTTTAGAGGAATAGCTCTCCATCTTATCTCCAGGCAAGACTTGGTGTTGGTTCTATGTTAAATTGGTTTGTTGGTAGCGGGAGGAGATGGACTCTGGATTTTGTGATCAACCCCTGTTCTTTCTTAAGTTTTTTTAAAAAAATATGTGCCTTGGTGGCTTTCTTCATGTTCAGAGATGAAGGACAGCCCCACGTTTCTCCTGCAAAATAACCAGAGAAATTTTTTGTTTTGTTTTTTTAATTAAAGTAGTTCTTTAAAGATGGTAAAGAACAAAGTAGTTCTTTAAAGATGATAGAGAACAAAGATGACCACTAGCCAAGGCCAGAAGAGTAAGGACAGAGTTGCAAAGCAGTCCTCTTTGCTGGGAAAGATCTTGAGAAAACTACCACTCTGCCTCTCTGAATCCCTAGGCAGAGGCAAACCTAGACTTTGTGGGGACTGAAGCTTATGCCACCTGTGGGCCCTTTTTCAGAAAAATATTTTTAACTTATATGTTCAGAATTAGTGAAAGGAGTGAATATTTATTTAGAGGGTCCTGACCAAGTGAGGGGCCCCAAAGTTAAAGCTTTATTAACTTTATGCTAAATTAACCTCTGCTGCTATGCTAATTATCTGATTTACTGTACAACCTTCATCTGACACTTAATAATACACTGCCTAATTTTGTAATTTTACTCTCCATGTCTAGAATTTAAATTCCAGGAAAGTAGTTTTCAAAATTTGCTCTCTTTTTATTATACCTTTTACTTTTCTGTCTCCTGCTCTGCCATGCTCACCCTGAACCAAATATCTGTGTTCAGAGTGGGTGCTCAACAGATATTTATGGAACAGCTTTTTGAATAAACAGTGAATGAATAACTATTTCCTCTGAAATGGGTATACAAGAAGTGACCAGGCTAAATGTTTCTATAGATGATGTTTTAAACCTAGTTAATGAATTGGATGTGATCGAATCATTGGGACTGGCTGGCCCTAAATCAATAATTATTAATGTAAGGAGTATTATTATTTTTCAAAATGGGCTACTTGTTAATAGTCAACTAATGCTGAAGCTCTCCTAGAGGATAATTGAATTAATTAACAGTGTATCCCTATACACAAACACTGTCTTCCAACCCAGTCCAAGAAAATGCCAAATTTATATCATCTTCGTTTGCCATCAATTTGATTATCAGAGTAGTTGTATCATTACAGACAAATTTTCACACCATTCTTTTGTCTTAGATGTAAATGAAGATGTGGATTCACTTCTCTAGCTTTCCTCGTCTGCCCTTGCTTTTTTCCTTATTAAAGAATTACCCATGTAGAAAATTAAAAAGAAAGCAAAACTATAGAATCGCAACTCACAGACACTCCACTGATTTGTAATTTTCATAACTATTAACAACATACTCCCTGTGGACTATAGCATAGATGGGATAGGATGCTGGTTATTCAGGAGCTCCAGCTAAATCCTTTCCTCCCACTCCAGAAGACATAATAAAAGCAAGGAAGGGAAAATGACATTGGGCAACCTTGAATTAACCTTACTTTATTATTTTTTTTCAAGAAAATGATTAACAAATGTTGGCCTTCTTTTCTTTCTTCCTGATAGTAAAACAAATGACTTCCAACACCATGATGCATTCTTTAACAAAAACAGAAACATACAAACTTGGAATTGTTATTTCTTTTAGCCATAAACATGTTGGCAATTATTGTCTTTTTATTATCATTGGCCAACTAAGTTCCATTAGCATTTAACACAACACAAATGAAGAACCGTAATGAGTATGAAAAGACTACAAATGGGGACAGTGACCTTATGTTAGTAGGCATTCAATTGTACAATTGGAGCACAAAAAAACATTATCAGCAAGTTTCAAGGGATACTATTATGGGCCCTGACTTTGCTAACAACTTAGGAATAGCAGCTAGATTGATATTCTAAAGCTGTTACATCTAAATCAATCCAGTCCCAAGACCTCACTTGCCATATTTCTGATTAAGGACAGAGCGACTAAATGCTGTTTATTGACCAAATGAGGAATAAAAATTGGCTGATATATACCATATTGCTTTCTGTTTTGTGATTATAATGGTTATACATGGCCTAAGATCAAACACAAATAAAAGTAAAATGTGAGTGAAGAAAAATTAGTCATTAGAGGCAGATCTTAAATGGAGCCAAAATGCAGTTAATGCGCTGATGAGACCACAGAGAGTTAGTATCGGCATTCAGGGCATGGACTGTGGAGCCAGGCTGCCTAGGTGTGAGTTCTGGCTGCACCAATCGCTTCACATGTGACACTGGGCGAGTTGCTCAATCTCCATCTCCCTAAGCCTCAATTTCTCATAGTCTCATGATGAGGAGTCAATGAGTTAATGACTATAAATTGCTTAGAATAATGCCTGGCATGTAGTTAATTGCTGTATAAGCTCTTATAATAATATTTTCAGATAAAATAGAGGAAAGGGGAATTGTAGAATGTTTCTGAGGCACCACTGTATTTCCATTTGTGAACTCGACCTTAAACTTGTGGAAAAGTGCCAATATGGACTATCGAAAAGAGGAAGAAATTTAACATGTCATGAGAATAATGGTTATCAGTGAGCTTCAGGCCTAGCAAGTTCTAAATCCAGTTGGATTTTGTTTTGCTTCAACAAGTGGTAAGTGATCCACTAGTCTTGGACTGCTTTAATCAGTAATGATTTCCTGGATCACCTAGACAATGTAGAGCCAGGTTGCAAGTCCATTCTCAGAGTTTAACTATACCCTAAGTATATAGCCTCTGGGGTCCCTGCTTGAAGTGGAAGTGACTTTACTGGTGTCTCTCTCCTTGAGCCAGAAGCACTGACTTGATTCCTCCCAGCTCCATGAGGTTGCCAAAGCATCTTTTAGTCTGACAAGTCATTGTCTGAATTTAAAAAATACTCATAGGTCAAAGCAGCTTTATGTACTGGGCCAGTTCATATGGTTTATAGATTTTGGTTGAGTATCTCCTTACTATAGTCTTAGTTCTTTGATGCTTTTAATAATTTTAAAATATATTTCATCTAACATTTTGGTTGTCTTCCGCAAATGACTGGTTCAGTTTACCCCTACCACCTTTCTCTAACACTTAAAGTCTAGTGTTTCATTGCTGGGTGGGGTATTTCCTGCTATCCAATAACTTCCCCTCTGTTCAGACAGTTTCTATAATGTTCCATGCCCATGTCTCGGAGAAAGAGTGAGCAACATAATGTAAAGATTAAAACAGTCAAATTGTTTACTTTTGCATTTTAATGGCCTTGTATAGGACAAATATGCATTAGCTTTCTAGATTACCCATATAAGACAAAAATTATTTACTCCCAGTTTGGGCAAAGGTTCCTCAAATGGAAGAAAGAAATTAGGCAACGGAAAATCTAAAAAGTGAGATACTGGACAATGTGCCATTTGGTCACTGAAACCTGCAAAACTGTGACCTCCAGGTTGTTGAGTCTATGCCCAACCACTGAGCAACACTGGCCGGGCTAGTAGCATTTTTTTAGTGAAACCACCTGGGCCTGGAGATTTGGGGGAAAGAAAATTTTAAATTATTAATTCAGTTTTCTTAATAGATATAGTGCTATTCAAATGGTCTATTTCCTATCAGGTAAGTTATACCCCTGGCTGGTTTGCTTCTTCCCTCTGCTTTTCAAAATCTTATATATATTTTTTATATATAATATTAAGGTTTGGGGTTATACCTAGTGAGAAGAATAGGGAAACATATCTACTACATCTCCCTGAAAAGAGAAGTCCACATTATTAATTTTCATCAGCATTTAGAAGTTCTCCCATGAGGGACCTGAATAGAGTTTATTTTTTTCTATTAGGTTCACTGTCATTACCCTCTCCACTGGCACTAAAGATGGTTCTGATTTGTGTTAATTTTTTTGTTTATCGTGTTGGATTCTGATTGTTGTAATAAAGTACAAGACTGTTCAATATGTTTCCAAGTGGATTGTCTCCTGCAACTTAAATTAAGAGATGCTTTACAATATTGATAAGTTTCAATTAGTATGCTGACCCTATAAGTTGTTATTCAATACAGGGAAGATATATAGAGGAAATACTGGGACAATTTAGAGAAAAAATACAATCACAGCTTGAGTAGTAAATATTGATGTAGGTTTAATTGGCTCTATCATCATGCTCAATGAACAAGTTTATACTTTTGGAATAAATCTATAATATTCATATCAATGCTTGGGAATATTGTTTTAAAATGAAGTTTACTTTAAATCTCTTGAAAATAAGAGATCACCCTTTTATATTATGCTATTTCACTCTCTTTTATCCAATAATTGAAATAATATAGACTAGGGTGATGCTACTCTGAGTACAGTCCATAAAGCATGGCGTCAGCATCACAGGGGAACGTATTAGAAATGCAAATTTGTGGGCCCTACCTTTGACTTAATGAATCACAGTTTCTGTAGGTGGGGCTCAGGAGTCTGTATTGTTAACAATTCCCAAGATCCACACATGATTATTATGTGCACCTTTGGCAAAGTGGGTAGGAATTCTTTGGGCTGCAAAGCCCCATTGCCCATTCCAGCTCAACCACATTTTAGTTGTGTCATCATTATTCTTAGCCATAAAATAGTATAATAATAGAATATACCTTCAAAGATTGTTTTGAAAATTAAATAAACAAATAGATGAAAGTACTTGCAGTGATGTCCAACCCCTGCTTAATAATTGATAAAGGTTAGCTATTCTTATTAAAATGTATAGTATGATCATAATAGTGAAAAGTAGAACTTTTATTGATTTTTTTTCTTAATGGATATTTTCACTTTTACTAGAATTCATATGGCATGGAACTATCTAACTTTTAACTTTAAGTCAGTTGTCAAGATAGTATCTGTTTCTAGCCATGCAAATATAGGTTATTGCATGTTAATTTTATATTCTCTGGTGTGAGAGATTTTTATGCATGAAACAACATACATGGCGACATGCATGTGCACACACACACGCATGCACACGTACTTACATCATTTGGCCTATATCATATTTGCAGGGGACAATCCATGGAACCCAATCAAGCTGGAGCACTGGGATTGTCTCATATCTGCTCTTTTGCTCCTGTGGCCCCTGGGACCTGTCTGTTTTCCATATACCCCTGCCCAGTTAATATTTCTAGCACACTACACTGAATCTGTCTTTCTTCCTTACCTCTTTTTTGCCCTCTAAAGCCTCTGAACTTGAAATCTCCTTCCTGACTTCCTGAAACACATGCTCTACTATTTCGCTGTAATAATGTCCCCCTGTTGATCCAATCCTGTCCACAAGCCTCAGAACTTGCCATGTATATCCCCATCTTACCCTCATCTTATCGCCTGCAACATGGATTTGTTAGAAGGACAGATTTGGCGCATGGTCCATATGTAGGTTTTGATATTTACTTTTATGCATATACCCTTTCTCAACATCAGTTTAACCATGACTTTTGGGGCAGGGAGAAGTGTACGTCCTTTAGCTCTTTATAATAAATGTTTAGCCTTTGGTTGTTCATGTCTCTCATAAAATAATTTTAAAGGATCTAAATTTTTGATACTGCTTTTCATTTTGTGAATTATTTTTATGGACACTCTCCTACTCATAATGTCATTGATTGAGCTCTTTCTTTATGTGAAGCACTGTGCTTTATATAATCTGACTCATTTAATTTCCATAACCCCGTAAGATAGGTACCGCTATCATCCCTTTTCCAGAGTGAAGGTCACATTGGTGGTGCATGTTGGTGAGTGGTTGTAGCTCAGGCAGTCTAACTCCAAGAGCCCCCTTACTCAGCCACCTTTTTTTGTGACCTCAGTTAATTTTACCAAAGAAAGTACAACAATTCAGAGAGGCTGAGTAAACTTGGCCTAGGGTAACTAGGTAGGCTCTCTAGCTTCAAATTCTTTATTTTTTTTTTACTATACCACAGGAAATATTTGTTATGGAAATAAAGAATTGGGAGGACTCTTTCGATGGATTACATTTTTTTAAAACCTCTGATTTCTGAGATCTCACCACAGTAATGTAAACTGTGTGTTAAATGAGTTAGAGGAGATAAAGGGTGAAGGTAAAGAGGTAGAGATGGGTAGATGGAGGTGAAAGAAGGAACATTTCATTATGAGGTTGGGTCTTTGTGATTTCCACAATGCCATGTTTCTTTTTGTTAATTTTTAATTTTTGAATTAAATGTATTGGGTTGACTTGGTTAATAAGATTATATAGGTTATAGTGTAGATTTCTATAATACATGATCTGTGTATTGCATTATGTGACCACTACCCAAAGTCAGATTATCTTCTATCACCATATATGTTTCTATTTTACTAATTGAAATATAAATATCCTCATGCTTGTCAGCATTTGATTGTAAATGAAGACCTACCTGAAAGAGCTTTACAACGCGTTTTATTTCTCCCTCCTTTTTTATACAGAGGCTTAAGAAGAAAACAAACAAATAGAAACAAAAGCCATACCTGCGGTCATGGAAATGACCAAGCACTAAATTTAGCTTTAAATTCTATTAAAGTAATGGGACCAAAATAGATAGGAAAAAGTCTGTATATATCCAGGGAGTAACAGAACATTACCAATAAACAACTTACTTTATAAACTACAAATTGGGCTAGACAGGTTTGGTCACACTTTTCCAACTGAATCACTGAATTAGTGAATGAAGAGCAGTAAGTATAATATATTTACTAGGAAATACATGAGCTAGGAAATAAGTATGTTTCTCTGTACTTAAAGTTCAGCTCAAGGTGGAAGAAGTTGAGGAAAACGCAGCCAAATGAGATATGGAGATTATTGATTTGATTGTGCCTTTCGATATATGTTCATGGTTTTAATTTGCCTTTTCCTGATGACTCGTGAGATTAATCACCATTTTGAATGTTCATTCTAGTAGGATAATGGGTCAGATGTGGAAGCCATTGTGTTTTACTTTGATGAATAAAAAAGCTGTAGGGATGTCAAACATAAAATCAGATTTTGCCTTCAAGATTTCCTACAGTTGTCTTTATCAGTCTAATTTTTTGAGTCTCTGCTATTAGCCAGTGAGAAACACTTTCCTCCCCATATTACTCACTGGACTGTCTTGCATTAAAATATTTTTTGGTTCCACTATGAAAATGAAAACTACCAACCAATCAACTAAATGAGCAAACTAATGAGGGCCCTCGGATATATAGTAATTAAGAGGCTATAGTTTTGTTCAGTCTGGCCTAGTAACTGAGGATTTCTCTTTGCTCTCTCAATGCCTGATGCAAAACAATTTGGGTTCCATTGACTTTAGGTGTCTTGGAGACAAGCTGACAAAAAGCTTACTTTAGCTTATGTTAAAAGGATATCAGAGTTTAAAAAATTTATCATTTTTTAAAAAAAATTATTATTTTAAATTTATTTTAAAATTATAGTTGACATACAGTATTATATTAGTTTCAGGTGTGCAATACAGTACTTAGATATTAATATACCTTGCAAAGTGATCACCTGATAAGCCTAGTACCTACCTGTCACCATACATAATTATTATGTTATTGACTCTACTCCCAGTGCTCTACTTTACATCCCCATGGCAGTTTTTATAACTGGCACTTTGTGCTTCTTAATCCCCATCAACTTTTTCGCCCATCTTCCTAGCCCCTCTTATCAAGCAACCATAAGTGTCTTCTCTGTATCAGAGTTTGTGTTGTTAAGATTCCATGCATAAGTGAAATTATATGGTATTTCTTCTTCTAACTTATTTCACTTAATGTAATACCCTCTAGGTTCACCCATGTTATTGAAAATGGCAAGATTTCCTTTTTTATGGCTGAGTAATATTCCATTGTACCACATCATCTTGATCCACTCGTCTATTGATGGACATCTAGGCTTGCTTCCATATCTTGGCTATTGTAAATAATGCTGCAGTGAAAATAGGAGAACATATATCTTTTTGAATTAGTGTTTTTGATTTCTTTGGATAAATACCCAGAAGTGGGATTGCTGGGCCACATGATAATTCTATGTATAACTTTTTGAGGAATCTCTGTACTGTTTTCTATAGTGGCTGCATCTGTTTACAATCCCACCAACAGTGCACCAGAGCTCCTTTTCCTCTACATCCTCACCAGCACTTAATCTTTGTTGTCTTCTGATAACAGCCATCTTAACAAATAGGAGGTGATATCTCGTCGTGGTTTTGATATGCATTTCCCTGACGATTAGTGATATTGAGCATCTTTTTACCTGTCTGTTAACCATCTGTGTGTCCTCTTTGGGAAAATGTCTATTCAGGTCCTCTGGCAATTTTTTAATTAGGTTATTTGTTTTTTGATGTTGCATTCCATGAATTCTTTATATATTTTGAATATTAACCCCTTATCGGATAGATCATTTGCAAATATTTTCTCCCACTCAATAAGTTGCCTTTCTGTTTTGTTGATGATTTTCTTCACAGTGCAAAAAGCTTTTGAGTTTGATGTAGTCTTATTTGCTTATTTTTGCTTTTGTTGTCTTTCACGTAGGAGACATATTCAAAATAATATTGCCAAGACCAGTGGCAAAGTTTATTGCCTATATTTTCTCCTAGGAATTTTATGCATTCAGGTTTTTTAAGTGTTTAATCCATTTTGAGTTTACTTTTGCATATGGTGTAAAAAAGTGGTCTAGTGTTTTATTTTTTTGCATGTGTCCGTCCAGTATTCCCAGCACCATTTATTGAAAAGACTGTCTTTACTTCATTGTATATTCTTGTTTCCTTTTTCATAGATTAATTTACCATATAAGTTTGGGTTTATTTCTAGGTTCTCTATTTTGTTCCATTGATCTATATGTCTGTTTCTTTCGCTGGTAGCATATTGCTTTGTAGTATAGTTTGAATTAAGGTAGAGTGATACCTCCAACTGTGTCCTTTTGTCTCAAGATTGCTTTGGCTATTTGAGGTCTTTTGTGGTTCCATGTAAATTTTAGGATTGTTTTTGTTCTGTGAAAAATGCCATTGGTATTTTGATAGGGATTAAATTGAAACTCATTCATACGGCTGGCGTATTTTTACTGTTCTACAGAATATATTAAAAAAAAAATTAAGTTAATAGTAAATGCAATTTGAGTACCAAATGGTGATATTAGTTTGGGCACTAATTAAATAACTCATTACTAAAGGTTTGTATTCTCATCAAATATAGACTGGTATCCAGGAGCTCAGGGAAGAAACATTTCTGGAAAACATGTACACCAAAATAGTGACTTTGGGGATATAACACTCTAAATCTTTGGGCTTAATTTCCTATTCATATAAACATAGGTTTTCCGATAGCTTTCAAATCTGAGGTACAACTCATTTCTAAGATCTCATCGTCTGATGACAGGTCAATCACTGTTGACTAAAATAAGTACCGACAACACCTACGTGGCCCCAAAAAGCTAAATTGCAAAGAGGGAACAGGTATCCTTGTCTTAAACTTCATGACACTTGATGCTCTGTTGGCTGTTTTCAATTACATATTTCAGTTTGAGTCCAGAAAATTAACTAGATATGTGTTTTTGGAATGCCCAATTTTAAAATGTGATTCCCTGAATGCACACACTATTTCCATTGTAACAAACGTTCTATGTAGCAGACGAGTGAAAAGATCTACTTTAAAATCCCAGTTCCATCATATACTTCCTTTGTGAATTTGAGCTCCTCTTATAAAAAGAGAAGCAGAGGAAATAATAAAGCTAATAAATCCTGGAGGCATTTAAGTCCTTGATTCCAGTGGTGCTCAAAGCCATTTGTATGTCTCCCTCCTGAAGGTATTGAGTTTTTCCTTGGAATCCTTAAATCAGCAATTCTCCTTCTCCTTTATATAATATAATACAAGTCGTGTTTCTGGTGCTTACAATGACTCAGATGAGTTATGATTATTGATCAAAATATATATTCATATTTGCCTGTGTCCCTGATTTCCCTTTTGCCTTTTTATTATTATTTTGCTTGTATTTTGAAATTGTGTATCATTTGTCACATAAGAGAAAAGATTGATGAGATGAATTTCAAAGATTCTTTAGCATTCTTATATAATGTGGTTTCCAAAAATCTTTAGACAAGCGATGACACTCATGCAGCCTCATTACCATCCAAAAATAATCATAGAAAATGTTATAAGAATCCTTGAGTTTATAAGGGTAAGTATAGAAAACTGGTCATAAGGGTGAAGAGGGCTGTACTACTCACTATTTGGGGAGATATTAAAAAGGGATATATTTTCTCATTGTACGTGACATAAAGGTTAGAAAATACCTAGGACTGCAAATGTGACTGATCACCATCATCACTGTCATCATGAATAAGGGGCATATCTTAGACAACATCAACCCTCAGATTCTGTAAGGATTAGACTTTTCAGTTTGGTAAGTCTCAGATAATTATTAGAAAGCATCTCTTAAGATCTTTGCTTCATGTTTACTTCCTAAAAGAAGTTCACATCGCATAAAAGTTATTCAAAATGAATTAGAGGATGCAGAAAATAGAGGAACTAATTGCTGATCAATCCAGAACATAATCACTGGACAACAATTCCACATTATGACTTCCATGGGCCTCTTCCTCCATAAAAAAATTATATTAAAAATTTTATTTTAGGACACTGTTGGTGAAAACACAAATATAGTAATATTATAGGATATTTTTTGTGACCTAAATTTTTTTTTTAATTAAAAATATAAAAGCATTTCATAAGGTTCTAAAAGTATCATGGGCCCTTGGCATTGTGCTTACTGTGCCTGGTAGATACAAGGACCCTGAAGAGCAAGTCACCCCATACACTCTTAGCCATTAGTACATAGTTAGATTAGATTATCACACAATTAGGTACTACCTTAGATAATGGGGGGCCAAAGCTCTGAAGCTATGAAATGGTAAGTTTTATTAGAAAGAGAAAGACAAGTTGAACAAATATTCACAAAACTTGAATCCTGATCCCAATGATCTCCAAGGTTATTGACAGAATCATATATGTTGGAAATGACACTAGTCATAATAGCCCTTATGGAAGAAATTGTTTTTACTTATATAAACTAAATAGTTTGTGATAAAATCTGTATCCATTTGCTTCTTGCCTTAACAAAAGAAAATTATCCTCTATGTAACTGTACTTCTGAAAGAATATTCCTATTTTTGCCTTTTTCTGTTTGCCTCAACATACCTTTTAACTAATTTTATAAGCTTTTGGCTTGCAAACCTTTTAACCAAAGGAATGTCAAAGTCTAATGTGTCAGCAGAGACTTACAAGCATAATGCTCATTTCATTTGTGAAAAGTTAAAAGTTATAGCCCTTATTAAAAATTCTTAAAATTAAAAATTTATTTCTGCTGTCAACAATGCCATATGATAGAGGAATGTGTGTATGTGTGTGTGTGGTGTTTAATTAAGCTTTTAACAGATTAGCAAAGATGTCTTTGAGGACTTCTTTGTGAAAATTGGGCTAAGATTGATGTGCATGTAAATATATTATGGTTGAATACAATTAGAATTGTGTAACAGAGTGAAGACTTTTTATTCTGTACTCCATAATAAAAACCCAACTTTCCTATAATGCAAAGCATGTCCTTTGCCTTTAGAAAAAATGGATATTAATTGACTTTTGGTATTTTGGGTTGTCATTAACTTGATGGTAACATTTCTTGTTATTAATACCATTTTCCATGGTCACATATGTGGGGTTTTGAAAATATGTGGTGTCTCTTCCTGTGGGTTAAAGAGGAGATTGTTTGGATGAATTACTTCTGTCTAGACAGACTCCTGCCTTTGGTTGTGTCATTCATCAGCCAAGGAGGACAGGGAATCAAATAGAGATGAGGGATTCGCATGCTGCTAACACGCAGACCACAAGCTGATTTGAACAGCATTAGCATGGTGCGTCTTAGCTCTAATAACTGGGTGCTTTCTTTGCAATCTCAGCAAGTTGTATTTACAGAGCGACCAAAGGACCCTGTGAAATTCAGGCATGGCTGGTCATCAGGAGGACTGTAAAACACTAGGTTTTCATATGCATGCAGTGATTAAAACAAGCCTTCAACTTAAACCTTAAGTGAACCGCTTTGGATCAGCTTGTCAAGGGCACTCAGAAGCCCACGCTGTCTGAGTGAGTTGGTCATGCACAGATGCCACCAGTCTTTTGTACGGTCAACCTGACTTTCATAGGAAGCAGAAAGTTTCATCTTGCAGACTTTTCCTCTCATTCTTCTTCCTACTTGATGGCTTGTTTGCATGACCCTCATTCCAACGATCTGAATTATAGAGACGCTTTCCTGCGTGTTGTCCATGCTGGGATAAAAGCAGAGAAGCCTTGAATTCCTTAAATGAAAACTGCGTACAGAGCTTTACTCTCCAAATAAACGCGTAGTGACTTGTGCACTAATAGCACCCAAGTTTCTGATGCTGTTTTAGGGGATTCTGAAGGATTTATGACTTTGCTGCATTCCCTCACCAACTTAGACGTACTTCAGGGTTTTATCATCACTTTTGACAAAACACCTTGAGATGAAGGTTGTAGTAGAAAGTGCTCTACATGCCGAATATTGGATAATATCTGAGGCTGTTCAGAACAAATCCCAATTCAGCTGTCCTTCCAAAATTAAAAACCGAATCTTCAAAGCTTTATGTTATTTTTACGTTTTGTGTGTGCAAATGAAAGAAAATGTTGGACCATTTTCCATAATTTGACTAAATCACATTTTCCCCCACCAAGTGAAGAATAAACTCCTCATTTGCCATATCACCGGTGTCATTTTACTTTTCTTTCCATGCCTCCTTTTCCCAAGCAAACAGACTTTGCAATCAGATGCCTGCTAGCCGGGTGTTCACGAGCTGTGATGGATTACTTTTAATAGGTGCTATTTTCCTACTTCATTAACTGCTCCTTATCTGGTGATGTTTCTTTGGGCGAGTTGGAAAAGAAACAATGGCTTAGCCATTTACCCAAATAGGCAGTGACACTGAGTGTATTTTTAAAACGTTGATTATGTACACACAAGGTTGTGTTTATTTGGGGAGTTCGTGTGAGCAAGAGCTTGAGTGTGTGAGTGTTTGTGCTTCTTTCAACTTAAAATCCCCTCTCCCTGTGCCTGGCCGATGGCCACCACCATGCCAGGCTCCATGGCGACTTTCTTAAGGACAGAGCAGCAGAAATGTGAGGAGGCCGCGTGCCCACAGACAGAGCTGCCACAGCCCTGCCAGGGCCTGACGAGACAGTCCCAGAGCACTCCACACGCCACGAGAGTTGTGCAGGTTCCGGCGCTTGGCTCCTGTGACAGCGGCAGGGCCTCAGGGCCTCGGAGGAAAGTTCAAGAATCCCTTCTGACCGGTATTCCCACATATTGGAATGTAAATTCACAGCCCGCATGTCTCGACATTATTTTCTCCTTCCCACTCGCTTTGGATCATTTTAGTATTTTATATCTAGCACATATTTTTCAGTGATATTTGGAACTTTGCTTCACAGAGACCATCACCTGATACAGTATATTGAAAACTCAATCACTTGCATAAAATGTTGACTAAATGATGCTTTTAATCATTTGTCCCCAATCTGCTTTCATGAAAAGAATATGCTTATTTGCTTTTGAATGAATTATAATGGATTTATGCAAATTTCCCCCAAAATTGTAAAATTATTTGTTAAAAGATATGGCTATGGATTGAAAGTTTGTTTGCCCCCTAAATTCATATGTTGAAATCCTGACTCCCCGAAAGATGGTGTTACTAGGTGGGGCCTTCCCTTCAGAAGGTGCTTAGTCATGAGTGTGGAATCCTCATGAATGGGATCAGTACCTTATTAAAGAGTCTCCAGAAAGCCCCCAGAATCTTCTACTATGTGAGGACACAGCGAGAGGGTGTTGGCTCTGAACCAGGAAAGGAGCCCTCACTGGAGAATTTCCTGTGCTAGCACCTTGAACTTGGACTTCTGGCTCCCAGAGCCGAGAGAAATACATTTCTGTTGTGTATAAGCTATTCTGTCTGTGGTATTTAGTCTATGAACTAAGACAGATATATACATAGTGTATATCATTGGTTCTCAACCAGGGCCAAATTCCACCCCCCTCCCCATGAGATACTTGACAATATCTGGAGACATTTTTGGTTGTCACAACTGGGGCCATGCTACTGGCATCTAGTCGGGAGTGTCCAGGGATGATACTAAACATCCTATAATACACAGAACAGCTTCCATAACAAAGGATTACTGGCCCCAAATGGCAATAGTTCCAAGGTTGAGAATCCCTGGTTTATATACATGTGTAATATGTGTGCGTTCTGTGTGTATGTGTATACATACATACCATTTTACAAATAAAAATCCTCCCCAGCCGGTGTGGCTCATAGGTTGCACATCGACCTAGGATCCAAGAGATCCTGGTTCAGTTCTTGGTCCGGGCACATGCCCAGGTTTCAGGCTCTATCCCCAGTAAGGGGCATGCAGGAGGCATCCGATCAATTACTCTCTCATCATTGATGTTTCTATCTCTCTCCCTCCCTCTCCCTTCCTCTCTCTGAAATCAATAAAGATATATTTAAAAATAAAAATAAAAATCTTGTGTGTAGCATGCTCAGATAGGAATAAACTATGCTAAGGCACCTCCTAAGTTGTTTCAGCGCTATCTGCTTAGAATGGAACCTAGAATTCTCATATAACACTTGTCAATCTTGGGCCCAAGTTTAGATTTTTCTGTGCAAGTTGTTTAGCACTCCCATAACTACAATTGTTTTTCTTAAGACCACATAGGTTACCTTAGAATACCAGACCTACCCTGGGGATTGGAAACTGTGACTCGTTTACTATGTCTTTACCAATGATTTTGGTGCAATGAACTATAAATAATACACATAGTGTTTTGACATTAACTATTAAGTCTTTCCCATTAAGAATTAGTAAACTGCTTAGTAAGTATGGCTAAGAGAAATATTTGTGATTCTCAGTATCGAGATTGCTCATTTCATCACTAAAGTTCTGCTAATGCTCCCTAGAGTGTTTATCTTGTTTCCATCTAATACTATTCAGCACAGTTTCCTTATGTTGTTTTTTGTTTTTTTAAACCAACTATAGAAAATTCTGAGTTTCTGGTTGCGCAAATTCAAAGCTAACCTTTAAAGATAAACCCTGGACATTTTATTGGGTTAAGCAGTGCTACTCAAGGTGTGGTTATCTGAACTGGCAAAGCACCACACACATTTGATTACTGGTCTGCAAGGATTTAGTTATAAAAATTGTAAGTAAGCTTTTAGAAACTTCTATAGCAACTTGAGACTGACCATCTCCTTAGACATTTGGGCATTGTCAAATTCACATGTGGAGTTGTGGGGGGTCACTAGCTATGAACTAGTCAGTGGGATCACATGAACTCACAAGGCAAGATCACATATTGGTTTGTAATAAATTGGAAGTTAAAAAATTAACTGACTTTACCATCGATAATATTAGAAACAGTGTCATGTCTACTGTGTTTTTATTACCTGGAAATGCTTTCTTATTTTCTTCATGCATGGGTCAGTCCTGCTTATACCTGCACATGTCTGCTTAAGTTACCCCTCTGTTGTGCTGCAATGTTGAGATTAGTTGGCTACTCTTTACAGGTAGTGTATGGATTACTTGCAACCTACAAACGGTCTTCTCGTGGAGAAAAATGAAATGATATGTATCAGTAAGGATAGACTAGGATATGCTGCTGGTAATCAACAACCCCCAAGTCTCAGAGGCTTAAATCAGCAAAGGTTTATTTCTGGTTCACAGTACCTGCCTATCACATGCAGCAGGGGCTTTTTCACTGCTTTCATTGTAGTCACCTAGGAGCCCAGGCTGATGGTATATCCACCAAGTTTAACATTGCTGACAACTGTCCAGGGACAAAGGAGGACTTTGGTTGCTCTTTAGTCAGGCAGTTAAATTCTGCGCCTCACATGTCACTTCTCTCTTTGGTGGCCAGATCTAGTCATTTGACCCCATTCAATAATAAAAGAAAAGTGGTGCACAGCTGCCATGTGTTCTGGAGGTGGGGCCAAGAGAGATTTGGTGAGCCTTGCCAATTACTATGACACTGGGAAATGTCTGGCTTTTACTATTAAGCACACACCTTTGCCATTAGTATCCCTGGGTTTCATGTCACTTCCACTTTTACATAGACATAGGAGCCAGGATAGGGAAGCAAATAGATTATTTCCTCTGATTTCAACTAGAATCCCCACTCTACAACTTAGTTGGGGCATAACCATACATAAATTATTTAATCATTTTAAAATGGGACAATAATACCCACCTCATGAGTTGTAATAAAGATTAAACTGGGTAACTTTTATTAAAAAGCCTTGCCTATTGCTTTTTAAATGCAGGCAAATGAAAGTGTTTATTATTGGGCTATAATGGTTTCAGTTTAATTTAAAAAAAATCTTGTTTTCGTCTAGAAAAGTCTAAATAATATTGAAATCAATTTAGGTAGAACTCAGCTGTTAAATCAAGATAGATCCTTAAGCATCTTTACAATATTGTCTGTTGCTGTTGACCTAGCCAATACATCTTGAATATACTTTATGAAATCATGGTGGGTAAAAATATTTCTACTTTCACACATTTACCTACTATAGCATTTTGCAGTGCCACGTGGGTCTTTCTTGTTCTAGGTTACTGTGTAATATTATTTCTAGAAAATTAAAAATGTGACCTGATGGGTCTTATTTCAAATCCCTTTTCAATTTCAACTGACTTAAAGGCTAATTGCGTATATATTTTTTCATTTAAGTGTTGATTATATAGGTTAATTTTTCAAGAGAAAGATCATTTAATAGACTCAAACTAAAACTAATACTGATAATCAATATATCAGAAGATTATTTCTGTAAATAGATGCTTTTGGTGATCAGAGGAATTTCGCATGTGTGATATGGAAAAAGCCATCCCAACTGTAGTACACCATTTGGCAGTAACTCATTCCCATGGTAGGGTTAACAGTCAAATTTTGTAGTTTTTTCTTTCTGGCTCTGCCACTAATGAATGGTTTGATTATACCACCAATCAGCCTCTTGCTCTTTCTGCCTCCTTCCCTCCCTCTCTAGACTCTAGACCGTACTATTAGTTGAATGATTTCAAAAACTGGTATTTTGCAAGTATATCTGTGTTCTTGAGCCTAACTTCCACTTGAAGATTCATTACCATTTTTTTGGTCATGAACTTTACGGTACATTGATGCAAAAATATTGCCGTATTTTTTCGCCCATCCCTGTAACTTGCCTTCCTGGGGCTTTGCAGCTTCTCCCTTTAAGAGGTGGAGACTTTAACCTGGGCCTGCTGTGACACTTGCTTTGCTCAGCAGGTGATGGTATGTAAATTCAGAGCCTTGGCCTCAAGAGGCCTCACATGCTCCTATTTTCTTTTCTGGAACCCAGCCACTGCCAAGAGAACAAGCCAGGCTAGCCTGCTGGAGGGTGAGATACTGTGTGGGAAAGAGCTAAGTCATCCCAGCTGAGGCCATTCTAGACCAACCAGAGTCCCATAGCTTTTACCTGGCTGCAGACCCAGGAGCGAGCCCATCAAAACTTCCCAGGTAACCCTTAGAATTATGAGAAATGATCTACTACAGTGTTTAAGTCCCCCAATTTTGGGGGTGGTGTGTTGATGCTGCAGTTGTTATGTGTACCTTAGACATATTTAAATTTTCGAGGCCTATGTGAAGGAATGGAGCAATAGTATGTGTAAATTATCAATGAATCCTATGTCTCAGAGGTTTCCTCCCCAAATAAACACATTCTTTATTTGCCTGGGGCTTCTCATTTTTACCATGGTATCAGTCTCCTTTTGCTGATATAACAAATTATTATAAACTTAGTGGCTTAAAACAGCACAAATTTATTATCTTATGGTTCTAGAGCTCAGAAGTCCTAAAATCACACATTTTTTTGACATTTGGATTGACTAAGAATTTCAAAATCATTAAGTCCTGATTTTTTGGTTTGTTTTGTCACTTAAGAGGTGTTTTACTCAGTTTTTCCTTTCCTTTTACATTTGCCGATAAGCAACAACAACAACAAAGCAGGCCATACCTTCAACGCTTTGGAAACCTCCACAGCAGAAGTTCTGCTTTTTGTAGATTCATAGGACTCATTTCACGAAACTTTCTTCCACTATATAATAAGACTCCCTTTCCTTCAGTTTCCAATAATGCATTTTCTCATTTCCTCTGAGCCTTTGCTAACAATGCCTTCGAAGCCCACATTTCTACCAACAGTCAGTTTATGACGCTTTGAATATCCTTTAAGAAAATGCAGACTTTCTCCACTGTGCTCCTCACTTTCATCTAAATCCTCACTAGCAGAGCCATTAATGTCCACCATCTGTCTAAGGCCACCTAGGGGCTCCCTATCACCATCATCAACATTCTTACAGCCTCCACCCATTGCCCTCTTCCAAAGCTACTTCTGCATTTTTAGTTGATTTTTATACATAGCAGCAGCCCACTTCCTGCGTCAAAGTCCGTATTCATTTTCTATTCGTGCTGTGACAAATTTCCACAAATTTAGTGGTTTGAAACAACATAAATTTATTATCTTACGTTTCTGCAGGATAGAACATCTAACATGAACATGTTGGCGGGGCTGCGTCCCTTCTGGTGCCTCTAGGGGAGAATCCACTCCCTTGCTTTGTCCAGCTTCTAGGGTCTGCGTGCTTTCCTGGACACGTGGCCCCTTTCTCCATCACCAGAGTCAGCAGCACAGGATCTTCAAATCTCAGTCTCGCTCCCTCCCTCTCTCTTACCTCTACTGCTGTAGCATGTGGCCTTCTGTGACTGTCACTACTACCTCCCTCTTATAAGGACCCCTGTGCTTACGTGAGGGTAACCCAGAAAGTCTAGGATAGTCTTCCCATCTCAAGACCCCTAATCATATCTGCAAAGTCCCTGTGGCCATTGGAGGTAATATATTCACAAGTTTTGGGAATTAGGTCATGGACACCTTGGGGGAGGGGGGCATTAGTCTACCCACCACCATCTTTCTAGATTTTCTTTTAATATTAAAATCCAAATCTACAACAAATAGTACTCTTTCGTGGGTATTAGAAATGGAATGTACCTATTAAAATTCTCTTTCTAAAAGAGGAAGGGTGAACTTTATCTTATCAGAAATTGATATACAGTGAAAAGTATATTTCCTTAAAGAATTCCCTTTGAAGTCTGAGCTATTCCTAAACAATTCATGGTTTAAATAGCTTTAACTAGTATTAAATTTTTACTAGTAAGAATTTTTACCAGTAAATTTTTACTCTTCATAGAAGTCTGTCAACAATAAGCAAAGAGTATCTTTGGATGAGTAGGAAGGTGGAAATGTTCCACGCTCCTTTCTCTGATGCTGAAGCTTGTTTAATTTGCTAATGAAGTCGGGGGAGGCTGTGCTTGGCCTCGAATGCCCGTGGTCCAGTCAGATTTCCAGTTTAGAAACAATGCGTAGCAGCTAAACCAAACCTGTCAAAGCCTCTAAGGTTATTTGTCCCTATCCTGGCTTGGGGTTTGGTCACCCCTCACTCAGCTAAGCCATCCTCGTTGTTACTGTTGATCTTAAAATATTCAGCTGCTTTTCAGCTTTGGCCACAGTACTTGACACCCTGACCTTCAGCGACATTGACTGCCACAAGCTGATTATGTCCTGCAGAGAAGGAAATTTTCCTTTTGTATATTTTGTTTACTTGCTGTCACCTCTCTGTGACCCTAGTTCTTGCTTTGTAAAATTGCATAAGAAGACAGAAGAAAAGTGCGCAGAAAACAGATCCTTCCTCTTCCTGCCCCCAACTCATAATAGTATTAAAATAGTACTTCTCAGTGTCTTCTATTGGCAAAAATAAAAATATTATCTTTGCCACCTCATAAAATCTAAATGTATGACCTCATCTCCCACTCTACTTCTTTGAAGGCCCTTGGATTCTGGTCCAAATATTGCTCTTTTTATAGAAAAAGATTATTTACTCTCAGCCTAGGATGTTTCACTTCTGGTTTTAAGGCTCAGGCAGTGAAATCAAATGTAATTCTTCAGCATGGTGTTAGGGCCTCTCCCTTTTCGCCTTCTGCCAAGCATCCTGTTTGCTCTCTGGAAATTGAATTTTCACGGTGAAGAACATCATCAAAGTAGCTCCAAAATAACTCCAAACTATTTTCTCCATAGAACATTTGGTCAGTTTAGGGCCCAGCTGTTGACAGCTGCAAGTTACAAGGGAAAAGGTATCATTCTGTGATATTTACTCTCTTGCTTTCACGTGTTATGCTTCTCTGACAGTGAAATACCGTGAACTGACTTTCTATACTAAGGTTAAAGAAAAACCCAGGGTGCTGCCCCTGAAAGTTGATTTGATACTTTGCCGATGCATCATTCCTCTCTTTCCGGAGTGAATCTTCATGTGCCATCAACCTGCCTCCTCGCCCAAAACACTGGAGTCCATCTGCAGCTCCTTTAGGGGTCTGCCTATGGGTTTCCCTCTCCCCTCAAATCAAGGCAAGTTAGCATCATCAGCAGCCTTCCTACTTCCCATCTGCCGCCTTATTTCAGATTTTGAGATGCTTACAGTATTCACAAGTCCTGAAAGTAGTTATGGTTGCCTGAAAGACTTTTTATGTTGAAATCCGTTTTATAAAATTGATTTATTTTGTAGTATTAAATTTGCATGTGCGTGTGCATGGGGGTGGTGGTGGTAATGTATTTTAATGCAGACTACCATTGACCTTAAATAGAATTGGAGTTGCACACTGGGAAATTTTAAAGAACACAGTATGACTTAGTGGTTCAATATAGAACTTTGGGGTCAGGTCATATAGGTGTAAATGATGACTCTTCCATTCACCAATTTTGCATCCTTAGGGAAATTACCTTTGCTCGGCAAGGCTCAGTTTCTACTTCTTTAGAATGGTGATCATGTTAGAGCCTTATCTAGAGGGTTTTTCAGATAATTTAATGAGATCCTACAAATAAATGTCTTAGCACGGTGCTTGGCAGGTAGTAAATACTCAGTAGTTTGTATTCTTTATCTTGATAAAGAGGTTAAGCAACTGTTCGGGAAAGTTCCAGTTTAAATAGAATTATAGTTATAGTCTTTCAAAGGGAATTGACATTTATATACTTAGTATACATTTATTAAACTCTCATGACTTGTCCAGTACTGTGATTGTAAATTCAAGTTCCCTGCCTCTAAGGTTTCCAGGAGAAAACAGTAAACCAGCAAGTGTGGTGAGTACTATGATAGAGGTGTGGCCAGGATGGCGCTAGAAACGAGTGACGCGTACCCTGAATGATGAGAGGAGGGTGGCATAAAAGATTGGATTATGACAAAGGAGCTGAACCTCATTTCTGGCATGTATGTGTATGATCTCGACACCTGGTTAAGGAAATAACTAATTCAGAGACAGTTAACCTTCTTTAGAAGTTTCTGGACCTGGGTGGCCTCCAGAGGAAGCCATAAAATGTTGTTGCCTATCTACATGGAGGACTCTGGAGAATTAGAGAAAAGAGACAAGACAGTGGACAGACCCCTTCCCTCCTGTTTATTGGATACAGTCATTAGGAAGGTTAAAAGGCTGCAGCCTAGAAGGTGTGCTCTTTCAGGAAGGTGGAAGCTCTGCAGGGAATGTAAACCGTCCTGCTGACCATGCCTGACACCTCGTTAGAGTTGCTTCTTTGGGATGTTAAAATGCCTTTAGGCTTAGAGATGGTTGTTGGATTCATTTTCTAGAAAAGGGAAGAGTAGCTTCGTCGTGACTATTGACCCTATAACGTTCACTTGCTTCCATTAATTGCAGTGAGCTGGCCACTGCTAAGTATTTGTGCCCTGTCTAAAAGGTTTCATTGTGATAAACTGAGCTAATAAATATTTAACTGAATGATGCGTCTACAGATCGGATTGTCTTAATGGGATGTACCTGCTTTTCCACATCTCTCCACTTCTTCCCATTATATACCCAGTACACCCGCTGACCCAGTACCTGTCAGTTTTTGGTTACTGCTGGTTCCTCTTTTGAGGTCTGTATTGCCATGTCTCTTGAAGCAACAAATTTTAGACAGAGATCAATTAAAATAGAGCACAAATATCTAGCTACCCATCCCATTACCTGAGAGGCTGTAAGCAGCTGATTATTAGATCTGGCTTCAGAATCCTTAACTCTTTGCTACAGAGGGAAACTAATAATGGAAGACAGTTGGCAGGTGAGATGAAACTCGTTGGTCTTTTGCACCAGTACAGTATTTTGCATGCTTAAAATAGTGGATCAGATGAAATTGGGAAAGAAGGATGTCTATTTTATATTTGTACATGTGTATATATGTTTGTTCATATATGTTTTGTACATATATAGGGAAATGAAAGTAACTATAAAATTTGCATAATCTATAATACAGTCATGCAATTAATAAATTGTATAAAGTAATAGGTTTGTAATATTTCCCCCATTACATTTATTATTTGTAGCTAAGAAATGCTCTCTAAAATTGTCTTTCTTGTAAAGGCAAAAGAACATTTTCTGTCTCCATAAAAAAATTACCCTGCCAGTACCTGTACAGGTTTATGTTCAGAAGCTATAACCTTTTTTATGGGATTTAAACACAGGGAATTGTTCACATTGATTTGGCTGTCACACAGAGCCTAGGCAACACTTTGCACTTTTCATCCACTCTGTAAGAAACAAAAAGATGGGTTAAGAAGCAAGGCATTTCATCCCTGTACTCCGTAACTGATAGAAGTGGATGGTTCTCCCTCCTTTGCTTTTGTGTTTTATCCAAAGGGTAGAGTAGAAAGCTTTCCCAGCTCTTCATGTCTTTTCAACTTGCTCAGCATTTAAAGAATGTGTCTCTGCATAGTCCTAGGTGAGTAGAATATCTCATTTTTGGAAAATGTTTTCTATAGTCTGTATTAGATTTATTTACCAACTAAACTCAGTTTTCATGCAGGAGATCTAAACTCTCAGTCTGAAGTTGGAGTTAATTCCATCAAGTCGTACCAGAAGACAAGTGGGAAAGACTATTTTGTTATTCCTCATGGGAAGAATTTTCTTGCTTTGCAGTAGTCCTATTATATTATTTTAATGTTTGTTCTTTAAAAGTTTGCAGCATTTCCAGCAAATTCTAATTCCCTCTTAAAACCCTTTGAAAATAGAATTGAGACCAGTGAAATGGGTCATCCCTGTGATAGAGATTTTCCATCTTTTGCCTTTTCTTTCGCTGTTCAAACTGCATCATATTTATATATGACATTACACAAAAATATGACTTTTCCATAATGTACACTAGGGAGATGCCTGAATTTTAATAGCTTTGTGGGAAACTATTTTGGAAGAACAGATTGTCCTGGAAAAATGATATTTGCCAATATCTTGTATTGGGAAGTGATTTTCCATCTGACCAATTGTCATACCCTATTGATCAAAATTACAGCCATTTTAAAAAACATTTTCATTTGGTTGGTTCCCTAGACATTTTTGGTTGAGTTTATTGTGATTCTATGTAAGTTTCTAAACATCAAAAATATTAGCTTGGAAGTTTAAGACCGAGAGGCAACCATTAATATTGCTTTAACAGGCTATAAAAAGAAGTTCTTCAGAAAGTCAGTCTGAAAGTTACCGCACATCAAAACATGCCTATTCAGCCAATTTAAATAATCTCAGAATGAAGTTAGGGTCCCTCTTTACCCTACAATGTCTGGAAAACTAATAGTGACATTGATTTCAAGGAGAGAAAGAAGGAAAAGCATTGGGAAACCTTTTTTAAAGAGATATTTTATTTTATTTATGATTATTTTTTTAGTTTTATGTTTCAATTTATTCTTGCTCCTTGGCTATGTCAGAGAGGGGCTAAATTGATGGACACACGTGACCAAGCTGACAGCCACACAGAGACATGATATTCATTATAAGTAGATAAGAGATTTGGGTATATTTTGTTTGCCAGTTTTCTGATACATAAGGAAATATGATCAAACAGGTACACACTTGCTTCATTTCATCTTGTCTTCCTAGTTAATTAGAGTCAAAATACCTTTGATAAACAGGCAGGTGCTAACTCCCTTTATTTCAACCATATTTTATGATCTTTTAGTACAGGTAATAAAACTCACCTTCATAGATTAGCACAGTATTCAGCACATGGCATACACTCATTACATATTTGTTTATTTTGAGGTTGATGATAGACAAGGCCAGCAATTAATAGTCTAACAGTGATTGTACTGCAGGATTTTCTTTTCCTTCCACAGGGTTAAAATTTTAAATAGGATGAATTGTATCTCCCTTGGCAGTTTGATTTATATGTATTTTAGAAGTAGAATCTTGAAAAAACTTTCTTCAACTTTGAAATACCAGGACAAATGTTCACCATGTGCTGTGCGAAGTTTAAGGCATTTAATATAACTGTACGGTCTATAGCACATTGCTCTTCTTTCTTAAACAACATAAATTTGTTGAGCTGGGCCTTAGAGAACTATGATTTGTTGACATGAATTCAGCATGATTCCAACCTGCATAGTAAGAATGTTTTGATTCCTTTGCCAACTTTTATTTCTTTGCCAAGTTTTGTGGAACATGCTTTTGGTCTTGGCAATCTCATGCATATTAGCTATTCTGTTCTTTCTAATTTCCAGAGAGAGAGATTAATTATATTTCTCTCTTCTCCTGGGAGCCATACATGTGATATTACTGGACAACAGCAGTAGGTTGTCTCCCTGAGACATTTTAAGTCGGGGTGGTACCAAGGATTTCTGCAAGCTAGAGACTGGGTCTAAGTGGTTCACTCTCAGCTGGTATTTGTCAAAAATTCTTGTTCCACCAAATTGCAGCAAACAAGTAGATTGGAGTTCTTACTTTGTCCATGAAGACATGAACTATGCCTCTTTCTGTTCAGAAGAAGTGCTTTCTTGATGGGAACTCCAGGTGGATGTGAAAACTTGCATTGTTGGCTTTAGAGAGAAAAAGTTTTGAAACACAGGAACATGCACTGGAGAAAATCTTAGCATACTTGTTTTATTCCTCTCTCTAGTCCTAAAATACACACTAATGGACTCTTTACAAATAAATTTTTCTCATTAGAAAGCCCTACCTGAGGCTTAAGATGGGATTCATTGCCGCAGCCAACTGAACAGAATATGACATTGAAGGGGCTGACCAGCCCCAGCTGCGCACAGTAAGTCCTTTAATTAATTACCCTAATTCCCACCCCAGTTTGCCTGTACTCTCTGTACCTGCTGGGCCGCTTGGGGGGCTTCACCAAAAAATCACTGTGCCCACCTCCACTGTAGCCTCTTTTATGTCTCTGACGTGATTTACACATCGATAAAACCCATCTGACTACTATCTTGCAGAAATGTGTCAACTTTTTTTTGTTTGCTGTGTGCATACTTCCCTTTTCTATGCTATTATGGATTAATTATTTCTACATAGCTTTATTATCATTCTATTGAGACTTTGAAGAGAATTGGAGATAAGTGTGGATGTTGAGATAACGATTTTGTTAAAAAGTTTAGTCTCTGTTTTGGAAAAAGGAAAAACAAAGAAAACTGCCCTGTGCTCCGTGTTTCCCTCTCTATTGCCTACACAGGGACTGGCTAACATTTTCTGTAAGGGGTCAGAAGTAAATCTTTCTGAGTTTATTGACTCTATAGTCACTGTCACAACTCCTCAAATCTGCCATTTGAGTGCAAAAGCAGGCATGCACAATACGTTAAGAAATAAGCACGGTTGTGTCCCAGTAAAACTATTTGCAAGAACAGGTGACAATCAGATTTGGCCAACAGACCACAGTTTATCCACCCCTGGTTTATATGAAAGGCCCTGAGGGAGAAAATACTGATAGTCTCAGCACTGGACAGGAATGAAATATCTGTGGATGCATATCTTTCATGTTGAGTTAATATCATGAACCCAATTTATTGCTTAAACTCTCACTTTCTCATTGTCTATAGATAGTAGAGATATGTTAATTGGAAAATGTAGGGTTAAGAACACACCATTCTACCCACAAAATACTTGTTTTACTGTTTCCTGGTGTCAATGAATGAAATAATTTCTTGTGAGCTTCTTTGTGACTTTGTTCTTCACAATAGAAAGCAGTATTTGAAAAGAATATTCTGGTGTGACACCCTGATAACAGAAATAACTTTCTCAGAAATTATGTTTACATGTAAAAAAGAAAAAAAGGTAAAATCTCCAACGTTAGAGAACCAGAATTGCAATATGGCACACCTATCTGGTAAATTAGCACATGAGAAGAGTACAGCAACAGAAGATAGCTCACAATAACTTTCATCTGAGTTTTCAGTTAAATGGGAACCCATTAAAATTTGGAGGCAGGAAAAGGGCAGAAATGTGGAGAGTAGCTATAATATAAAGTATTTTGACATTTAAATGGATCAGGGAGTTGTTGCAAACATATTTCCCCCACGTATTTACTAAGGTGGATGCGTCACAGAGCAGCTCATATCTCCCTCTTTCATTTAATTCATGAAATACTTTAACACCAAGAAAAATCCCTTTACGATGTTGAACTTGATATTTGTATGTGCGAGCTGGAGAGAAAGAACTCAGCACTGGAGCTGACATGCAAAGAGCGGAGAACCTTACTGGGGAGAGTGTTTCTGTTCCAACTGAGGGCACACGTTCCCGCGCGCAGGGCTGGGCCACCACGCTTTGCCAGCTGCTTCTGCTCCTGCGGCGACTGGGGCTTCTGTTCTGGAAAGTGAAGGTTTAGTTTTCTTTCCTCTTTCTTCTCCTATGATACAGGAACCCACTTCTCATTTCCTCAGGATAGGATTCTCATGATTTGGATTAGATCTATGTTCAGTGTTTATTTTTACAGCGGTGCCAATAATATGATTTCAGCCATTTGCTTCTCCTGGAGTTAATCATCGTGGGGATTTTTTCCACTTGCTTAATAATTTATGTGCCACTAATTCTCAATATGTTTACAACCCACTGGGCTCGATATTAGTTTCATCTTAAGACACCTCTTCCAGAGTCTTCGCACCTCACCATTGCTTGCTCTTCCCTGAGAGCCGTTATCTTAGGGTCACCCATCACCGTCATTTCAAGGATTTCCCTTACGTCTCTCTAGTGACAGTTGTCCTATTTCTGGGATCCTGGGCTTTTCCTCTTTTTGGTTTACTTCCTTGGTTTTTGTAGAATACTACATAAAACTTCCAATATCTTTGTGGTAAAGAGTTGGGATAAGGTGAATTTTTTGCAATGATGCATATCTGAAAATGTCTTTTTCTGCATCACACTTGATTGATAGTTGGGTTGAATATAAAATTCTACGTTGCAAATAATCCATCTTGAGAATTTTGAAGGCATTGCTCCATTGTGTCCTGGCTTTTGTACTGTTATAAACTTTGCTGCTCTTTTGATTCTGGATCATTTATAAGCTAACTTTTTTTCTTGTGGAAGAGTTTAGGATTTTGATCTTTTTATTCTCATATTGCTATCATATCTGTAGTCTGGAAAACTGGTGGCCCCTTAAAACTGGAAATTCTAAGTTCCTCATTTCTGAAAATATTTTTGTGTTTCCCGTGTCAATGTTTTTTTTCCCTTTCTTCTTTAACTCAGTCTTTCTTTCTTTCAGGCTGCTCTTCTCATGTTCAGTCTTCTAGATTCAGTTTTTAGACATCTTCTATTTACTTTTATATTTTCATTTTCCCATCTTTGTGCTATTTTCTGGGCGATATACTTATCTTAATTTTTTGTATATAAAATTTCATTTTAATTTTTACTTTACATGTATTTTACTTTACTTTTAAAATGGATCTATATTTAAGTTGTGCAAACTCTGAATATATTAGGCTATTTTTTAGTTTGGATCACTGGGAATGAGTACAAGTCAAGATTATCAGAGATATAGAAAATACAAAAGTGGAGCTCAAAAAGGAAAATAAAGCTAAAAAGGAAAGAAATAGAAAGTCTTCAAAAGAGACAATCTGCTTACACTTTTAAAAACTGGAAACAATGAAAGCAAGCAGACTTTTATTGAGAATGATCCACGTGAGATTCTTGAATAGGAGACTACAAATTGTTTATTTAGTGGAGAGTTAATAACGGATTAGTATCATGAACCCAGGAATAAGATTACTCTCTTCAAATCTGTAGCTTGAACAGGTCAAATGAAATCTCTGCAATTTCACATTCTTTACTATGAAGATTTAATAACTGACCCAAACAGTTAAAATTAATTGAAAATTATATATGAAACCAGCAGGTAGAATGAACAAGAAGAATCCTGAGGCTATTCATTGTTTATTGAGCAATGATCCTGGACAGCGACCATCACATTCCTCTGTTTCAAATGAACGTTACAACATTTCATCTCTATTTTCACTTAGCAGAAAATTTAGTAATTCATTTTACACCAAAATGCTTTCAAGTGGAATAAAAGACTATAGAAATTGCATTTTATATTTTAGGTTTAAAGGCTATGTCTCTTGTTAAACTGTTACACTGCTCACAACTCGTTTTCAAGGTCAGCTTTGGCCAATGAGGGTATTTGTGACATAGCTTTTAATTTTTAAAGCCTGTGATTGTTCTCTGAAGGTTCTTTTACATCTTGTAGTTCTTGATTCATGAATAAATATTTCCTCCTCTCTCTCTGAGAATATTAACACTATTTTTGAAGTTGTCTATGTATCAACTCTGCTTCCCCCAGATTTCTTTTTATTCCCTGTGTGTTTTGGTTTGTTTTGTGCATTAGAGTTTTTCCCCTCAAATATCTGCCTATCCTTTATCTGTTCAAAATTAAGACTGCGGTTCCAGAGATTTTTAGAAATTCTTACATGCAGAAAATAATTTTCAAACATGGGTTGCCAGGCCTATTTTATTAGGGAAACTTCAAGATCATCTCTGCTGCCCTGGCTGTGTGGCTCAGTTGGTTGAAGCGTATCTTACACCAAAGTTTTCAGGTTCGATTCCTGGTCAGGACACATACCTAGGTTGTGGGTTCCTGAGTGGGCGGCATTAGCAGTTGCCTAGTATCAAAGAAAGAAAGCATCTGACATCAAAGTTCCTGATCAAAATTACAATATGTTATTCTATGTATTTTTTTCTTCACTGTCCCTCTGTCTTCTAGATTTCTAAAACTACCAACTCCTAACCTGTGGAAGCTCTGTTGTGAAAAGTGGGTTCTTTCTTAGCTTTCTGAGAGCTGCCTCTAGATGTGACTTCCCAGGACTGAGTAAGCAAGCTTCCCCAGTCCTTCTGATTTCAAGCTCACAGGTAGCTGTTGTCCCCTCTGCGCTTCCTTTGTCCTTATAGGTTTGTTTATTTTAAGACATCTGTTTACCATCATTTTCTTGGAGTTTTGGGAAGGAGTGCATCTAAATGAACTTACCCAATTCTCCCTTGAGTCATTTTTTTAAAAACTTAAATAATGCTTTCATTTTTCTTAAGTACTATTTGTGGAATAATGTTTTTGTATAGTTATGTTTTTGTTATGCACAGAAAAGAAACACACATGTTTTTAAGTTGTCCACATAATCCCCAAGATTATTTTATGGACTTCTAAGTAAAACATATTTTGAGAAGTACTGTGCAATATTGCTCAGCAGGAAGTTGACACTCCTTAGACATTTATTGACTTGGAGAATTAATGGTCCCTGGGCATTCTTTAGAATCATTGTTTTTAATACTGTATTTTATGCAATATGTTCTTGTGTAAATTGTGTGTGTGTATGTCAGCTGATCATTCAGCCACTTTATGGAAACAACACTACAGATTGTCTGTGTAACCCCAGGAACAATTCCCCACTGCTGAGTTACCATATCATTCGGCTAGGCTGAGAGCCTGGCTGTGGCATAAGTATTATCATTATTTTTCAGATATTACCATCTGCTCATTTGATCCATTAACCTCCTATTGTACCTCATAAACAAAACGTCCAGCTATATAAGTAGAACTAATCAGTGGAAAATACATTTGACACACACTTTGCTTTGGGAACAGGAGTCAATGCTTTTCCTACTTTCTTTCTCTTTACTAAATAAATCTTTAATTTTCCTGATGGAAGAGTGTAGGTAATCCACGTAAATGAAATGATCCTGGTCTAGTTTGTTTATTTATTGCTGGTAACAGGTTAAGACAAAACAATTACCATTCAAATTAGCCATTTCTTTGTGTCCACCAAGGGCAGAAAAAATAAATGAGCTCATAGGCTGTGAAATTCATACACAGTTTCTCCCCCTCCTACAGACACACAAATTGGTTTCTTTAGCCAGTAATTGTAACATCTTAAAATGATGTAATTTTATATTGGTCATATTGAAATTCACATGAAGTTTTAGAGTCTGAAAAATTATGTGATTTAGTGGTATATCTGGATTACTTATGTGGGTCCTTCTTTGTATTTCACATCACTTAATAATAATAGTACTCATACTCTATGTTGCAGACATTGTATTGAGAACTATGTGTATTAACTCATTTATCCCCACAATGACCTTTTGAAATAGATATTATTCCTCTTAACTAATAATGAGATGAGGCATTCAGAGAATTAAATAGCTTTTCTTAGGGTCACATAGCTAGTAAGTGGTGAGTCAAGGGTCCGAAACTTCGCCCATAGAATGGCCAACAAAATAATGAAGGAGAAGACAAAGCTGGAGTACTGACGCCACCTGAATTCAAGACTTAGAGCAAAGCTACAGCGATCATGATACTGTGGCATCAGTGAAAGGACAGACAAGTAGATCAATGGACTAGAACAGAGAGCCCAGAAACAGACCTGCATAAATAGAGTAAACTGATCTTCAGCAAAGGAGCAAAGTCAACACAGTAGAACGAAGGTAGTCTTTTCGACTAATGGTTAAGTGGAATAACTGGACATCACATGCAAAAAAAAAATCAAGTTAGAGACTTTATACTCTTCACAAATATTAACTCAAAATGGATCATAGGCCTAAATATAAAATGCAAGACTATTAAACTCCTAGAAGATAACATAGGAGAAAACTTGAATGACCTTGATTATGGCTTTTGAGATATACCACCAAAGGCACTATCTATGAAAGAAAGAATTGATAAACTAAACTTTATTAGAGTTAAAAACTTCTACACTGTGAAAGACAATGTTAACAGAACGAGAAGATATTCCACAGACTAGGAGAAAATTTTGCAAAAATCATGTTTGATAAAGGACTGTTATGTAAAATACACACAAAACTCAACAATAAGAAAGCAACCAACCTGATTAGACCAAATCAGACACCTCACCAAAGAAGATATACAGATGACAAGCATATGTAAAATTGTTCCACATCATATGTCATCAGGCAAATGAAATTTAAAATAACAATGAGATATCACTACAAACCTAATAGGACAGGAAAAATTCAGGATACTGACAAAGCCAAATGCTAGCGAGGGTGTGGAGTAACAGGAACACTCGTTTTTGTTAGTAGGAATACCAGATTGTACTTTGGAAGACAGTTCTGCAGTTTCTTACAAACTAAGTAATACTCTTACCATATAACCAAGCACATGCAATCAAGCAACCACACTCCTTGGTATTTACCCAAAGGAGTTGAAAACTTTTGTCTGCATGAAAACCTGCATAAAGATATTTATAGCAGCTTTATTAATAATTGTCAAAACTTAAGCAACCAAGATGTTCTTCATTAGGTGAATGGATAAATCAATGGTGGTATACATAGAAACAATGGGATATTATTTAGCACTAAAAAGAAATAAACCATCAATTCAAGAAAAGACATGCAGTGACCTTAAATGCACATTACTAAGTGAAAGAAGCCAGTCCGAAAAGGCTACATAATCTATGGATCCAGCTATATGATATTCTGGAAAAGGCAAAGGCAAAACTGGAGACAGTAAAAAGAGGGGTTGTTGCCTTGGGTTGGCAGGGGCAGTGGGGTGGGACATGGGGGGCAGTAGGGCTGAATAGATAAAGCACAGAGGAATTTTAGGGCAGTGAAAATACTCTTTACGATACCATAATGATGGATACATTTGTTCAAATGCATAGAATGTCAACAAGAGTGATCCCTAATGTAAACTATGGACTTCGGCTTAGTTATTATAATGTGTTGATTTGGTTTCATCAATTATAGCAAAGATAACTCTCTGGTGGGGAATGTTGATCATGGGAGAGACTACACATGTGTTGTGGGAGCAAGGGGTGTATGGCAAATCTCTGTACCTTCCCCTCAGTTTTGCTGTGAACTTAATACTGATGTAAAAAAGTTAAGTCATAAAAAAATGAAGCTTTATGTTCAATGCTCATAATTTAATTTTACATTATTAAATTTTTTGTCTAAGGGCTTTAAACCTATGTTTGTTTTCCAAAGTATAAACCTAGTTGAAAATGTTACTGCAAAAGTTAAAACTGAGAAAGTCACTGACCCTCCCATATTCCCCTTAGGAGGTAAAGTCTTAGGCAGAAAATAAAAAGCAATTAAAAACCAAAGCCAATGCATTCCTTTCCATCTACCTCCACTTCTGTCACAGTTTTTAAAAAATATTTTATTTTCTACACTTCTGTAAGTTTATTACCAACTTGCTCCAAGAACTTCCCCCATTGTCTGAGTTAAATTAGTTTGGTTCTTTTTATAGTTAGTTGATCAGGTAATCTTTCTATTCTGACAAAGGAGTTTTGTCATATCTTTATTTGGCCTCAGAGCGGAAACTATTCTCATAGAGAATTAAAAATTGGGAGTTTGAATAGGAGGCTAAAATGGCTTGACGTATATATTTGAATGACTCAACATAGAAATGTTGGAATAATCTGTTCTAATTTTCTAAAAAAAAAGCATGAGTTTTAGACTCACTGCAGAAAGGAGTGAGGAAAGCTAATATAGGCTTTTCCTGATAGTTAAATAGTAGCTTTGCAAGGACAGTTTATACAAAAATTTACATAAATAGAACTTAAAATATTTAAACAATATGTGCGCACATATACAGATGACATGGATAAATGCATGCATATGAAGTATATACATATATATGAATATATGTATAACACATATTTAAACATACACACATGATTTCGGTGCGCACTGTAATAGACGTCACTAAGTCTAGAATATATCTGGTGAATCTGTGTTTCTCCAAGACAGAAAGTTGCTGTTTTCTAAGCTGTGCCTCTTCATCTAAGCCTCGCTGTTGGCACAGGAAGATCTGATTGCTGTTGAATACGAAACTAATATGCTTAACACTATAGCAACATCTTCTCACATTAATTCAGACCAAAGGGACGGTGAAAGATGCCTGGTAAAGCACAGCGGAAAAACTGAGCTTCCTGAGTCAGTTAATAGCTTCATTTTGAAAACTGTGAGGAAGCTGCATCCGTCAGTGTCCACACAACCTACTGTACTCAGGTATTTTCAGCAGAAGACATTTCATGCAGGTAACGACTGCAAAGGAGCGACCAGGGCAAGGAGTAAAGATGGGAAGGGAAGGATCTTAGAGTTTAATTGCTCTAACATCCGCCACAGCTGTATGTGTGGGAGAGGGAGAAGGCAGTGGTGTCCCCACAAATCCATGACTGCCGTGCTGCTGAGGCCACTGGGGCACCCACCAGGCCGGGCTGTCAGTAATGGACTAGTCATTGGCCTTCGATTTTGCAAGAAGTCCGCACTCTCACTGACTTGCTAGTTTTTATATGCATTTGTTAGAATTGTGTTTCCTAATTTTTTACTGCTACTGTAGAGAAATGTGAGAAGAGTTGTTGATTTTCCAGTCTAGTTAGCTCTTTATTTGTCAGGACAAAGTGGCACCTTCCAAGTTTCTTACATGCAAAACTGGAAACTGGAAGTCTAAGTTGCTCATTTAAAAAAAAAAAAAAAAAAATTATTCTGGATTTTTTAAAACTTTCAAAATGAAAATGTTTTTTCCTAGGAAGGAATTCTGTTTGTTTCTGTGATTTACCTGGGAATACTGACAGTTTCCAGCCAGTTTACCTTTATGAGGAAGGGTATGTATGCCCTTTAGGTTTCTAACTTCATGTAGTATCTCCTATTAGGCCACTCACTTAGTTAAGGACCTAGATTTTGTCTCCAGTAGATGCTCAAATTCATAGTTTGGAAAATCTTACAAGGTACAAACTAGATGTCTTATCTTGGGCTGCTATTACAAAAATACCAGAAACTGGTGGCTTAAACAATAGAAATCTATTTGTCCCTATTCTGGGAACCAGAAAGTCCGAGATCAAGGTCCTGACCTGTTGAGTTTCTGAAGTATCCTCACATGGTATAGGGAGGGAGGGAGGAAGGAAGGGAAAGTTTTCTAGTTTCCCTTCTTATAAGGGCACTACTCCCATCACGAGAGCCCCACCACCACGACCTAGTTACCTTCCAAAGGGGACATCTCCAAATACTATCATATTGTGGGTTAAGGTTTCAATGTATGAGTTCTGGGATGACATAAACACAAAGTCCACGGCACCAGATTAATTTTCATTTCTGGCCTCAGTGTTATATTCCTTACTTTATTGGCAGATAATCTGTGCATTAAAGGACATGTTAAGAACATGTTATCAGGACTTTTAATTGTCTTTACTGGAGTGTTCTTTGTACACCATGTTGAAAGGTGGCCAGCATAACAATAAAATACATTAAAATTGTTCATAATATTAAGTTTAGAAAATAAGCTAAGTTTCAATTAGTAGATGAATGTTAAATAAATAGATAAATACTGGGACATCTATACTGTGGGGCACAGAATATTCAACAGCTTTTCAGAAAGAATGTATTAGTATCTATGTGTGCATCTAAAAAGTTCACTCCTTTATTTTTTTTAGACAAAAGCAGGTTACAGAATAATGCGAGAGAGCTATACACACTTAGATACATGCATAACATAAATACCGAAAGTAATGCTTGAAGGGTGCATTCAAATTGTTGCTAGCAATTATTTGAGAAGCAGATGGTGAGGCCAGTTGTGGAACTGAGTTGAAAAGAAATTTTACATTTAGGGAGTGCATGTCCATGTATTAGATTTTTAATAAAATTTTCAGGAGTATTAATAGAAGCTAGTCTAACTCTTAGCATATTCTTTATATGAACTAACATAGTCCTCTGTAACAGTTTACTTGTGATACCTATTGATACCTTTATTTGTTAATTTAATAAAAGATTTGGTGGAAGCAAAGGCTTCTATAAAAATAATTTTTTTAACTTAAAATCTGAAAGCAAAAGGAAACTATTCAATTAATATAATGCTCTTTTGATGTAAGTTTTTAAAAATATTTTCTTTGCCTTGAATTGACATTGTTTGAATCATAGGTACATTTTAAAATTTCCATCTTTTCAGTTGCAGGGATTTGTGTTCTATTAGAGCCAACTCTATTAAATCTTACATCCTAGATTTGTTTTTAAAATAAGTTTAAATTAGTTTTAATTCAGAGCAGAAACTTTCTTCTGTAGACACATGTGTAAGATTTGTTAAAAATAAATTACCTGATAACACATTTCAGAAAAAAGTTTATTCCTGCCATAGTAGTTTTTGATAACTATGTTAGCACTCTTAAAGGTAATTTAATTTTTAATTACACATTTTAGTGATTTTATTTAAAGCAGCAATTACAGCAATAATATTGAGGAGACTGAAATTTTTCTTTAACATACTCTTTATTTTTCACAATGTATTTTTCATCATTTCAGTTACTGGCCTGGAAGAGAATTATGAGAAGCTATTTATGAATTTTTGCTTAACCTATTATCATGAGGATCCCATGCTAAAGTAATATATGAGTATCAAAATGACATATCTATAGCCCAGTTTTAGAAAATACATTCAAGATTTTATTTTATTCATTGTTTGTCTTCGTTTCAAAGCATTAATCTCTTTAATGCCTGCAATGAATACAATTGACAGCTTTTCCTTACATCACAGCCTTCACATCACGATGGCCCCTGTGCAAAGCATTGACCTCAGTGGCTTCCTTTTACTAGTGGATGCTGTTCGAAGCCTGATGAGGTGTTTGGCAGAGAGAGGAGCATAAGAGAAGGCTTCAAGTTCTGCAGCAGCGACTGCATTGGTGAAAAGCAAGTAATTTTGAATGCTAGAGGTTAGGTTCCTATATGTCTGGAGCCTAGGGTACAAGAATCGGTAGAGACTCACACACTTGAAGAGGTAGGAAGGAACAAGGTCACATCATGTAGAAGCTTCATAATTCATGAGAATGGTTGATGGAGAAAGGAAGCTGAATGGATAAATATAGGAATAAAGATGAAAAGCTATGACTGTGTTTTATAAAACACAAATCAAATTATATGTACTGTTACATATATTAACTTAAGGACATTTAATATATTTTAATGTATCTGAATTATATTTTATCACACCAGTTCTTTCTGCTTGTTAGGTGTCTTATATCTACACGCTTGAAAATCTTTTAAAATAGCATAACATTGGTTGCTAGAATGAAATTAAAGTTCCACAGAATATCTATCAATTCGGAAAACACTTGAGTGAATTTCTAATGAGGATTTGGGTTATTAATTAGGCACGTTCACTAACATTTATTGAGGGGAACTGGTAACAGGACTCCCAATTTAAATTCATCTTTCTGACCTCATCTTTCATTTATTCTTGCACATACCCATTGTGGTCCAGCAAAATTACTATGATGGACTGTATCATTAAGTGTTAATTAGTGGCATGTATTATTATTAGCGGTGTAGGGATTTAAGGATGGTAGAGCTATTGCCCTTGAGATAGTTTAGAGGTTTTAAACATGTAAAGAAAACCCTCTGTTTTATATGATCTACTTAGTATGTATGTCAGAAAAATATTGCTAATGGGCAAGTAAACTTAGTAGAATACTCTTTGTCCACACTCTAGTATGTGCCTTGGAATCTAAACACAGGAAAAGTCTCTAATGGAAGTTCATTATTGAAAACTTACCAAACTGTGTATCACTTAAATTGTTCTGTTGTTTCAAATGGGTGTTCCTCCTTCTATAAATTCTGTATGGTGTTTTTCAAGAACTGGAGCTTCTTTGTAGAAAGTTAAAAAGGAAGAAAATATCTCTTTCATAGGATTTTGCAAAAAAATGTAGCAAATTCTTCCACCCTAAAGTCCTTGCTTAATTCTATTTTCATTGGCTCTTTCTAATTCCAGGTTTTATATTTTTATAGATCAAGGACAAGTGAAGAGAGTCCTTGCTCCCTTTCCAGCTACTATTTTATGTGACTTTAATAATATATAATTATATTTTATTCAAGTCAAATATTTTTTATATTATGAATAATTACTGTTTTGAGTCCTTGGAGAGGACACCACTGTTGCTTTTATGGTCTAAAATAAGAAAGCCTGGAAATCAAGGTTTTGTTAAGAGTATATAAAGTATTCAGTGGTACCTTATTGTATTATGATATGTAATTTGATAATATATATATATATATATATAGTAATTTTATTATATATATATATATATATAAATCCTCACCCAAGGATGTTTTTTTATTGATTTTTTAGAGAGAGAGGAAGGGAGAGAGAAAGTGAGGCAGAGAGAGAGAATCATAGATATAAGAGAGAAACATCAATTGGTTGCCTCCCATATGCACCTGATAGGGAATCGAACTCACAACCCAGGTACATGCACTGACCAGGAATCAAACCTGCAACATTTTGGTGTACAGACACGGACAAGCCACCAACTGAGCCACCTGGCCAGGGCATAAATATTATGTATTAATATATAGTATATGTTATATATTAATACATCAATAAGAATGTTGGAGGAATACGCTATTCTGAATAGTTTAATTTGGGAATTGCTGTACTTCACTCATTCTAAGGTGCATGTTTTCACATCCTAACATTTTTGAAATTGTAATGTGTCCTTCAAGCATGACATCTTACAGTCTTTTTTGGTCAGACAACGGTCTCAGCATCATGGTCATTGCCTGCTCATGAGCAGACTTGGTTGTGATCCATCCTTGGTGGCACATCTAGACTTCAACTCTCAACGTTTCATTCTTCACACCCTTCAAGAACTGTTAGAGGAGGACTGCTTGAGGGCCTGAATTCTGCTGGCTGCCTTAAAACCTCCTAACACACCTGCTGTTGAGATTTAGAAAGAGTCAGCATCAAGACTGGCAGAATCAGTTTCAGAAGCTTGGAAGGAAAGTTCTCGGACACACTAGCGAAACATCCTCTTAAGCTGTATTACTAACACTCTTGTTGGTTTGGAGAATGATATTCATACAGAAAACTGGGATAGTAACATCTCTAAGTAAAAAATGATACTGAAAATTTAGACTCAAAATACGATAGAATACTACAGATACTTTTATTTCAGTTATAATTCTCTTCTCATTATTGTACGAAAGTGATAGAGTTAAAATTAGATGTCTAGTAAGTCTAACAGAGCTCTTTCAATAAGTAGAACAAAGATTATAATTGATAATAAAACCTCATGTTCTTTTTTATTTGGCAGCTTTTAGTATTTTCATATAGTATGTAAAATAATGGCATATCATGCACTTAATGGCACCTTAGAACTAATGGAAAACTATAATTGGCTTTTTTCATGTTAAATACTATGAATGTTATTACAACTTTGGTTTTTTGTTGGGGGTTTTATGTGATCATCCCTATAAAGGTTAATTCTGGCTGTGCATACTGCCTATTATGATATTAAAATTAGAGAACATAGGAATGAATATACAGTAACATTAGCCACAAATTATTTCTTTTTACACTCCTGATAGCAGCATTGATTTTTTTTTGGCCTGACATTTAATTGTAGGTGAAAATTCAACCTAACCAGTACACACACCTTCATTTATATGACCTTTATTTTAATAAGACTTTTATTATTTTAATTTTCTAAATACTAATGTTTTATAAGCTAAACTAGAGACTTACCATAGGACATATCTGACCTAATATTATTGTGATCTGCTTTAACAATTTACAGGAAATTCACAAGTCCTGAGAAAAACAGTTTATTGTAGATCAATAGGTGATGTCCAATATTTAAGTCTGATAACCTTAACATTTCATTCCCATAAACCTTATTTGTTACCTACACGAGCATAAACACTTGTAATGGGAAATAACACATTTGATGTTGGCCTTGGTATGATCATCTATTATATGCATTTTTAAAATGTATTCCATCAGAAAAGAGGAGAGAAAATGTAGCTATTATGCCCTAATAGAATGCTTTCTAATGCTTTCTCTGTATGAAATTATTGATTTTAGTTTACAAGAGGATCTGTTTCCCTAGCTCATAAATTCAACAGCTGACTGAGACCTAACAAATACAATTTTTCTTTAAGCTATTAGAAATGTGGGAGGGAAAACGGCACTGTTTCCATTATGTAGGTAATTAGGGCGCACTTTGTACAAACAACTGTTAGCACTTATCTCACCATAGAGTTATTATTCATATACAAGTCTGTTGACTGAAGCTAACCATGTGCTTTTTGGCAGCAGGGATCTTTTGTTCCATCTTTAAGTCCATAGTACCGGGTACTTTGTCTGCTGATTGTTAGTGCTCAATACAGAACAGAAAAGGAATGTAAGCTACCTGAGGTTCAGGATCTAATCAGCACTGTTCCTTTTGCTCAATAGGTGCCTAATAAATACCTCAAATTAGTAAACCCTGGAGGAAAAATAAGATTGCTAAACTTTCTCCAAATTTGAGCATTTTTGAAGCAAATGGCAATGTAAAAGAAGAAAAGTTTTAGCTGCATTTGTGCACCTGACCTTTGAGGGGCTGCCAAGTCACCCTTCCCAGCACAGACCTCCCTTCAAAGCCCTCTTGCCCTGCTCAGCTGCAGACAGAGCTGGCAGACGGCAAGGAGAGCTGCCTCCCTGACCCTCTCCCACACGCCCCAGGCCAGCTGCAGGCCTGGGACAGTCAGGTTTGCAACAGATCTGCCAGGCGGGTCCATTCCACTTAAATGAATATTTATATACATCTCATTAAAAAGGCCCTAATTCAATCTTTAATAACATTTTTTTCTCTGACTCCAGTCGGAAGTTAGGATTCCGGAATATGATTATCTATAAATGAAAAGCACTTTTTTGGTTACGCTTTCATATCCTTAGGGCTGACTGCTCGTTTTACTGTCCTACAATTACGATTTAGAACCATGTCTCTGGCTACAGATTAATATGGCTGGAATTCTACCTAGAATTATGAGTTCGATACGCTGAATATAAATTGTGTCTCCATGATATCAGAGACTCAGAGTTGAATAAAGGGACGTGCTTTCTCCACTTGCAGCAGGGTATAATTTTATGAAACATAAAATTTATTTTTAAACTTCAGCCCCTGACTCTGCACTCTTGGACTTCTATAATTTTGCCTCCTTTAGATCAGGCTCTGTGACCTACCCCCCACCTTTTGCACATGTTTTCCCGTTCTTCAAGCTCTAAGATCTTTCTTTCATCCTTATAGCTCAACAGTGTGAATTTTTAAATGATTTATATTCCAAAGGTTTGGGGAGCTGATTATTTTAAGAAAGAAAGGACTTGGAAAATATATAGTCATTTCCATGGAGCAGGGCTTTGTAGAATAACAAAAGCTTAGGCTTCTAAAAATTGTCTTTTTTTTTTTTTTTTTGTAATCTCTGGGTGGCAATCTCCTGTCCATAACATGACTCAAGTCAGTTATCCTAATGGATGTTTCTACAGATTATGGCCAGTGAAAAAGTATCGCCTCTTCTCAATGGACACCTCAGGTAGCAACACACATTATAAGTGCAGAATAAACAGTATTTATCTTAAGCAACAATGGAAGAGACAGAATTGAAATGAAAGGAAAAATGAGAAAAACTCATTGCCAGCTAAATTGTGCAATTTCTTTTTTGCTCTCCCCCTTCCTTCTCCTCTTAAAAGACCCAAAGAGCTGTAGAAAAACACTAGACATAATGTCTATTTTTTTAAAGATGAGGAAACTTAGGCTCAGAGAGTTAAGTAGCTCATCCAAGCTCTTACAGCTTGGAAGTAGCATTAATGAGCTGGGTACTCAAGTCTCTTACTCCAAACAGAAGACGCTAAGAAGAGTTAGAATATGCCTGAAGTGTGTGAGAGGTTGAACTATCAAACAGGAAACATGAAGACAATAATGATGGCAATTCGATCACTTACAGAAGAGTTTGGAATAGAGCAGAAGGGGTGAATAGAATGGGAGATAGGGGTTTGGTTTCAAAAACAACAAGCCAGATATATAGGGTGTCCCCCCCAAAATGTATACACACACTTTGAGCAATTATAAAGGCAGTGTTTATTAAAATACCTTTCATTTTCAAAATTGAGCTCTCCACTGTTACAGTATGTATACATTTTTGGGGGGACACCCTACATGTGTCCTTTGGTATACTTCACATTTCAGATACCTCCCACTATTGTACTGCAGTGGGAAAACTGCACATTAAATTGGGAATGCATCTATTTTTCCAACGTTCTGTGTACGTCCCATCAGAGTGACATGTTGGTTGGAGGAAGAATCCTAGGACCCCTGAGATGGAGTAGTGAGGTGGGAAGCTTTGTTCAAGAGTGTTTGGGTACATGGATTCAGGGCTTAAACCTGCCACTTAGCACTGTGGCTTTCAGGACCTCAGGTTCCTCATGACGGTGGAGGCAGTGGGGCAAAGGGATGTCTACATTTTCTTTCTCCATTTCTACACTGTGATTCTATGATCCTTGATCAAAAGTATACAATTAAAAGCCTTAGATGATTGTACCTGTCGATGTGATTTTTTATTCTTTCATTGCTCTTCCTTAACATCCTTAAGGTGTGAGATTTTTGTTGTTGGCTTTTCTCCCTTGTAGACTCCTTTTGACTTTAAGCAATAGCTTAGAGGGAACTTGGAATAGCAAGGAGATAAGTGTAGCTTACACTCATTTGCATTCTGTATTTCAGATTCATAGAATTGGCTTTGAATGGTTTAACTATATTGTATTAATTTTCCTATACTTTGGAGTTAATAGCAAATAATGAGTGGATAAGTCTGATGCAAGTCAATGGAGGCCAGAATTAAATTAATAGGACTGTACATTAAAATGTAAGTGAACTGTTGAAAGGGCTCAACGTCAAATTATAAAAGGTAGAAATTGGTTGAAAGTAAAAGAAGACCTGATCATTCCTGTTAGATAAAAACAAAAGTTTACGTTGAGTTATATTTTAAAAACTAATTAATTTTCTTCTGATTCCAAGTAATATTTATTTTTTGGAAAACGGAGAGAAATTAATAAGCATAAGATAGCAACAGCACAATATCCACAGTCCCATCGCTTAGCTGTAACTACAATGGATCTTTTGGTGTAATATCTCCAATTCTCAGAAACTTAAGTGCATTTGAAGCATATGTTTTGTATTTGCTTTTTTTGGATACTATTCTATTTTTTAGCAATTTTTCATTTCATTAAGCATTATTAGAAAATATTCAAATTACTGTATATTACTCTGTCATACAAATGTGTTATTTAGTTGCCCCCTATTATTATATAGTTAGGTTCTTTTTGCTTTTCCTAGTACAAAGACAGATATACTCATACATAAGTCATTGGGTGTACTTCTGATTATTAATTAAAACAACTTCTAAGAAGTGGAATTCCTGGGTCATATTGTCTAATTGCTCTTTAGAAAACTTTCTTCAATTTATATCCCTTCCAGTATTGTCTGAAAGCATTCATCTTCCCCAAACATCATCAACTTAGGACAGTCCAAAAATAGTATCTCATTGATTTATTTTCTTTCTTTCTTTTTGATTAGTAATAAGGTTGGAATAAATGCAAGCTTTAATTTCCCCTTCAGTATATTTTTGCAAGAGTTGAGAGGGCCCCAGGGGGGTGGAGGGGGGCTTCAATAGAAACATCTATCCCAAGTAAGCTTTTCAGGAAGTATAAATGATGAGATTAACAATGGGCTTACTGAAAAGCCTGAGATATTTAAGTGCAATTAATCACTTGACCCTCATAATATTGACCAGAAAATGCTGATAAAAACAAACAAGAAATTATAAAGAAAGGAATGAGTCTATCCAATAAATATCTTGCAAGTTCAATCTATTTGAGATCACCAGAAAGGAGACCACAATGGTTAAGACCATGGGTTTTAGAATCCTGAAACTTTGAAGTTAAAAATCTCAGCTCTGGCATTTATTTAGCTCTGTGGTTTTGACCAAATTATGTTTCTTCATCAAAAAGTGAGAATAACAGGGCAATTTCAAAGGATTGTTGTGAACATGAAATAAGAATTTTAAAATTCATATCACAACTCTGAAGAGAAAAGGCACTTAATAAATGGTAGTTGAGTAATAGCAGAGAAGGTTGCTGTTGACGTGTTATGACTGCTGTTATTTGTATGTAGGGCAGATTGACACAGAGGGGAGGTGGACAGGGACCTATGTACTAGGGTTGGGAAAATTCCACGAAGTTATGTATTCCTCTAAAAACACCACCAGCCTCCCATTTATTTAGCTCTGTGGTTTTGACCAAATTATGTTTCTTCATCATAAAGTGAGAATAACAGGGCATCACCTAACAGTAGTGCCTAAAATTCTATCTTAAGAAATGTGTCTACTTACCTTAAATATTTTTTATTTTAGGATAAAATAATGTAGAAAGATGGGACCCATTGTTATAAATTAACCATTTATACTTCAATGTGAATTAGTTGATCAGATTCTGAGTGAAGATTTTAATAAGGAAAACTTGTGAGCTCTCTATGGCCCAGGAGGCAGTGAGGGATTATACATCTTGGAGTATCCTTGACTTGGGAAAGTGACAAGCCTTTGGTAGCCAAGTAGTATAAGGATGGTTAGGAAGGAAACTTACTGTATTGGAATATAGAACCTGTCAGTTAAGAGCTAAATACAGTGAGTGTATTCAGTAAAATGATTTATAGAGGAAAACGTATGCATTGTGTCGTGTACACACTTGGTAGGAATAAAATGAGCTCTTTAAATTACTGAATTCAGGAGAATGGATATTGTGTGGAAACAGACAATATAACCGGGGTGAGGCAGGAATGCAACTAGAGCTCAAGATAATGAATCAGAGGGACTGGCTGCATCTAGACATGTTCAGTTCTTGGCATTAATCCTAGGTCTTCCTCTTCTTGATAGTATTATTTAATAATAAAAGCCATATGGAAGCATATATTAGGTGACTAAGGAATATTAGGTCTGGGAAACACTGAAAGGCAATTGTATTATAGGCAAAGGATGAGACCAGGAGTGTGTGAATTCAGATTGCAATAAAATAAATTTTTATAAGATTGCAAGATCCAGGTCTATTTGGGGATGTTGCAAGCAAGTCACCTCCCCCTTTTTCATCATGGAGTCAATGAAAATAAATTAGGCAGACCTGTGGCGCCTCTACTTTCCTTTACCCGCTCTATAGGAGGTACTGCTCAGAATCCCTGGAACAGGAGACACCGAGCTCCTTCTCCTGGTTGCCCTGGTGGGTTGACTTATGATATCAGGTTTGTGTTTTTGGCCATGTGGCATCTTGTGTCAATACCTGTTTCCCATTTACTGATAACCACTGTGGAAATAGTGACATACCCAATAGATGTGTGAATATTCAGAAGTGGGGACCACAGCAGGAGTATCTCCAGAAGGATGGTGGGGAAACTTTCACTTTAGCCAACCACCCCTAGGTTCCAAGCAAATCATTTTCCTGTCCTAGGGTACATTTTTCAACTATTGCTGAAGCTGAACTTAGAAGATTGCATTTGGTGACTATCCAAACACCTCATTAGACTCGTTGCCTCCTATAGTAGGAGGATGGGAAAAGTAGAAATAGCTAGTAAAAAAGGGTGTTTTGAGGAAGCAGGTCACAATTTGGTTTTCTACAAGGCGGCTCTTAGTCTACCTGCTCTTCCCTGCAGTGAACAATGATAACCCAATTAATCTACATACTGTTATTCAGGCCACTTCCTCTAACAATACATTTTAATGTCTGATACTAAAATCTCACGGTTTTTATTAGTGAGAAAGCTCAGTCTTGAAATCCAGCCACTTCTTGATGATCTAAGAACTCATTACTGTACTTTCATAGTGGGTTTTCCAAGCCTCTGTTGTCCCTTCCTGTCCCTCCCGCTGCTTGCCTCAAGCAATTTCATTCCTGATTTGCACTTTCACTAGAAGATGGATCTGTAGAGAAATTGAATTCAAATAATTCATTTTTATTGCTTATAGAGGAGAGTTGATAGGAAGGAAGTAGAAATGACAGAAATGAGATTTTAAATCTCTTCTAGAAATTTCATTTATTTCAACCATGTTTATTGATTGTCTACTGTGTAATAGGTACAGTAGGGGATAGAGAGAGCATAAAGCATGGCCCCTGCCCTTCAAGAGATTTTAATCTAAAAAAAAAGTGCTATATACAAACTGTGCTATCTTAAATGCCCCATTGAGTAAGGCTGGTATAAATAAATACATACATGAACTTCACCACCAGGAGGTTGTAAGTGTCATATAGGTGGCATAGAAGATAAATGGTGGAAAATTTCATTTTCAAGAATGGCAAGTTTAGAGGGTGTGTAATCATGGAAAGATTTACTGAAGAGCTAGCATTTGTCATAAGTTAGATTTGTAAGAACATAATACCTGTGGTTACTTCAAATTCTGAAAATATTATATACTGACTATATAAAATGGGAAAGTACAGAGAAGAGTAAAGAGGGAAAAATCAAAATTGCTCATATTCCCACCACCTAATGAGATACCCATTGTTGGTTTTTTCACAAAATATTGTTGTAAGCTATTTTTCCTCGTTATGACTGTGTTTGTATTTGTATTGTTAGCCAAGGTCCTGAGAGGAAACAGATGGCATAGTTAAGTTATATGAGTGGTAAAAGACAGGGGAAGCACAGGGGTGGTGCAGTACCCCAGGGCTAGTAATAGGAATGGAGCTGTAAACAACTTCAGCCTGCTAAAGGAGGGACAAGAGGAGGGTGTGGTCACTAAAGCCTAGGAAGAGAGTGGGTAGAGAAAAAGTGACCTTGAGAGAAGCCCTGAGAGTCGGGCAGCCCATGCAACTTGACAGGGAGAGAGACTCAGGGGAACACATTCTTGATCTCCTCTCCCCCATGTCTCAGAGCTTGTACTGGGGCTTCCCATAGGCTTCACCCAACTGGAAAGCAGAGATCAGGAGGACCCACTGGGTAGTGCATGTAAATCAGTTTCCTGGGGCAGAGAACAAGGTGGAGAAGTATCATGGATAAACCTGGAAGGGCCAATCAGCATGTCTTTGAAAACTGGATGACTCTGTACATACACAGTTCTTATAACCTGTACATTGTGACTGTTATACATGTTATTAGTTACTCTACTATGATGACACTTTTAATCATTACATGTTACTCCATAAAACAGAGGACTATAAATCATTCAATGAATGCCCTACCATATAATAGTGAGAATGCTTCACATTTTTTCACTATAAAAATGAATGATACAATATGTATGTGAATGTTTCTTTATTTAGCTCTATGCACATATTTTTATATTCTTAAGATTAATTTCATGAAGTAGGATAGTTGAGACAAAAGGTATGCTTTGTTTAAGACTTTTAATGTATGTTGCAAAATTAACTTCCGGAAGACTATACCAATGTATTAAAGTATAGCTTTAATGAGTAAGATTTTGATATATGGAAAGGGATGGAGTATTAACAGATGGAAATTTGGAGGGGCTTCCAGGTGAGCACTTTGAAAATGGGAATGGAGCTGAAAAGGTGCATGTTATATTCAACAATGGACAGCATCTAATTTGACCTTAATAGTAACAGGGTGTGAGAGTTCATTCATACTCACAGTGTTGGAATGCCCCATGACTGTGATCAACCAGAAGTGTTATGCAGGGCAGCCCAGCACAGCATAGCTTCAGGGCAAAATGCACTGGATTATCTGCAAGTAGATTCAAGATTGAAACTGGTAAAATGGGACAAGTTTAAACTCAAAATGTAAAAGAAGATGTGCCTGGTAGAATTATGCTCAATGAGTGCAAGGTAGCTTAGCACAAGATAAAATGCCTAGGGGGCATTTAAGGCATCTTAGCACAAGATAAAATTTGCCATTTGACAAATTTTGGGTTAAGTTGTGGCTCCACCATTTAGGTCAACTGTGTGACTTTGGACAAGCAACAAAGTCTCATGGTTTGAAGTTTAGAGACTTTTTGCTGAAAGTGCAGTTAGCTGTTGAACAACATGGGGGTTAGTGGCATCGATCACCTGCACATTCAGAAATCTGCATATAACTTTTGACTCCCCCAAAAACTTAACTATTAATAGCCAATAACATAAACAGTTGATGAACACATATTTTGTATGTTATATGTACTATATACTACATTATTACAAAAAAGTAAGCCTGAAAAAAAAAAGTGAAGAAAATCATAGGAAGAGAAAATACATCTACAGTATTTACTGAAAAAAGTATGTGTATAAGTAAACATTTACATGTCAAATCGTGTTGTTCAAGGGTCAACTGTACTCAGCACAACATCTGGTACATGGTAGGAATTGTACAACTGGTCACTACTAAGAAATTAGTCGAGGACAGTAATTGGTCACTGTGTTCTGTACCCCATTTTTCTGGACTCTGGCCCATTTGGTGGGGGAAAGGCAACATGTTGACAAACCAGTATTGCAGGTGTTAAGTAACATTCTTCTCAATGGTTAACAGACCAAATAGAGGTGTTCAATTAGGAAAATAGAATAATAGCAGATTATCTTAATCAAAGTCTATAGAAAAATAGAATTTTAGTTTTTAAAAGACTTTGGAGCCTGTTACCACTTGTCTTTGAGCACTGGTAGAGGAATGATACTCATGTGTTATCAGGGAATCTCTGAAATATTCTGCTATGCATTAGTATAGCGGATCTTCTATTTTGCCTGCCCAGATCCCATTTACCCTTCTTTGGGTAAAAATCACTACAGTTTCCCCCTAAAACTCTCTCATTTTCAGTTCATGAGGTTTGTGTGGATCTCAAAGAAGGGAACTTATAATGCTGGTCCGCCTGGTCAGAGCTCAGGACTTCCCTAACCTCAGTGATTGGTTCAAGGGTGATATGTCCCAAGTCAATCCAATCAGAGTGAAACCTGGGATTTTATGGGACTTTTTCTAAGAACTCACTTTTTCCCCCACCCCTATTGGACTTAGGTTTATAAGAATGAAAGCATGAAGCTGCTGGTAGCTGTCTTGCCATCATGAGGTTGCTTAATGGAGAAGCCAGTATAGAGATGGACTCCAGTTGAGTGACAGAGAGCAAAGCCAGCTCTTGTAATTCCCTTGATGCCAAAATCAAACTATACCTGAAGTTAATTTCCTTTTGGACTTTAGAGTCACAAGAGACAATAATTTCTCTTTCTTTAGTTTCAGTTAGTTTGATATGGGATTTTCTGTCATTTGCAACTAAAATAGAGCAGGCACTTAGTTCAGTAGTTTATTTGTCTGTGCAATGTGAGTTCATGGGTAGGATTTAATTCTTCCAAGTTCCCATGATTGGACTAAAAATTTAATTTCATGCTATTCAACAGGGTTGGAGAGCTAATAAGCTAGAACACACTGGAGGTGAACACACTGCTTCTTTGGACTTGAGCAAAAAATTGATATCTTTTATGCAATAGAAACTTCAGCCTAAAGTCCTCTCATCAGTGAAACACTGCACTTTTAAAATAAGCAAATATATAAATAAAGGCGAATGTGAGGAATCTGGTGGAATCTCTCCATTTCATTAAAATTGAATTTTCTAAGAGTAGAGAAACACACACTTGTTGGCCTTTTTTTTTTTTTTTTCCTTCCTTTCTTTTTTTCAAAGCTAGGATCGTCTGGCTCAGTGTACAATAAATCATTTGTATTTTTCTCTGTAATCTTCTCATTCAGGATAAAAGCAACACATATAACTGCCGGCCCCCGTCCACTCACTGCAGACTGATTTCCTCCCTGCTTTCATCTCAGCAGTTGCTAATGTCACAAATAGGCAGGCTTTGAAGTCAGAGGGAGGGGACAAGAGCAGCACAACTTCTTAACTGTACAGACACCAGAAAGCTCCTTCAGAAACCACAATTTCAGCATCAAATTCAGTTCAGGAGTTCTTGCTTGAGGCAGCAGAGATCATCCCTGACAAGTGATAGGAAAGACTATTTCTTTCCTGCCTCTCTTAGTCCCAGGTGTGAATAGAAACCTTGGGCCTCTTCTTGGAGTGCAGTGGAAGAAAAAGAGGGACAGAGAGTCTGCCCCCCTCGGAGAGGTCCTGTCCCCTGCGGCTGGTGTTGCAGGGGACATTCCTTTGGTGTGTCTTTAGGGAATGGGAAAGGTGGAAGCCAAGCTCGACTTGACATTGAGAAGAAAGGAGGAAGCCTTGTTTTTTGCCTTTCTTCCCTCATGTACTTGCTTTCCCATCGGTGTCCTGCTTTAGACTTTGGGGCATGAAAGACATTTGAGCAGTTTATGGGTTGCTCGGACCTCTGGGTAAAGTGCTTAGACAAGTCTCCTGCATTTTTCTTTCTGCTGCGCAGGGCAGCTGGGAATAAACCCTAAGCCATGTGGCTGTTGATGGCTGAGTGGGGCAGACGTCTTGACAAATGGATGGCCTTATGCCTTTCCCCTTTCTCTCCCCTCCGTCCCACCCTTCTTCCCTGCTTCCTAAGACTTTCCATCTTGGGGCAGGAGGCGGTGCGGAGAATTTCTTCTGAAAAGTGCCATTGTCCACACGCACTGAGTGCGTGAAATCTCATGCCATAGTTCATCGTTTTCCTCCTTTGCTTTCCTGTTTCTTGGCTGTGTGTTTAAATGCTCCATTTTCTTCTCTGAATTCCCTGTTTCTCCCATCCTCTGTCCTAAGCAGCCTGTTCGAGCTTCATACAATCGCGTTATTTTTCTTCTCTCTCTCGCCGTGCGCCTGCTTCTAGCTGCCCTCTTTGGAAACCTTCCTTTTCTGAAATCCTTCTGAGTCCTCAGGCTCTGGGCAAGGCCTGCCCAAGGAACCCGTAAAGCTGCTTAGGAAATGCCTTGGAAACTTTAATGGGACAGGAACATTCCACGCTCGGCATGAATGGCTGACAATCTGCAATTCTCCTTGGCAAGAGATTTTTCCAGAGGCCTGTCCATAATGCTCGCATGCCAGAACTTGGGATTTCCAGATGTGATGTTAGGGCTATGGGCAGTTGGTTTGCCTACAAAAGCAAATCTAAACTGTAGTTTCTCATAATTATTGGGGGGAAAAAAAGCCATTTCCATGACTTCTTTCTTTCTTCTTTTTTTTTTTTTTACTTCTAATGTGTGGCTCACATTTAGACAAAAATTATCAAGGCACTAACTGTACAATTATTTCACAATAGTCAAGAAGGTGAGTTCCATGAACTTAAATCTCACATCCGTTCCTTCTCTGGCAGAGGCTCACATGTCCTCTTAATTCCTGTTTAAATATGTAGATATCACTTAAAGTTTATTTGCGTATTCATGAGGAAAGCTATTTCCCTGCCTTCTAATCCCCAACATGGGTAGGTGTGATTTAACAATTACTTACAGTCCTGGTAAAGGGTCTGGTCAATTTCTAAGGTTAAAAAGTATTCTGGAAAAGAAACTGTTAGGAACAGAAACTCCAATGTAGAGAATATAGCCAGGCGGGCTTCTGGAATGAGACACAAGGCATCAGGCCCTGAAGCTGGCAGAAGGAAGAGTGATGTAATACAAACGTGAGATGCCTGTTCCAGCCCTGCGAACTCCCAGCTCTTTGAGCCTTAGAAAGTTACTGATAGAATCTGAACCTTAATTTCTCATCTGTAAAATGTCATCTGGGAATGATGCTATCTTGCAGATTTGTTGATAGGATAAGATAAAAGAATGTTTCTAAAGTACCCAGCACATTTGTGTTTAAACTTACATGAAACTTACTACGTGCCAGACTGGCTTCTGAGTACTCTGCAAATACTCCTCCATGCCTCGTAACAGTCCTGTGAGAGAGCCCTATTTTTAAGATCATTCCCATTTTCCGGAGGAGACGAATAAGCTACAGAGAGGTTAGCTAATTTGGTTAAGGTCACACAGCTAATGACAGAACTGGGATTCCAACCCCAGCATCTGGTCATCAAAGCCCTGGACACAGCCACAGGGTGGTGCATTCCATGTACCATGTTACTCTGTGAATGTTAACTCTCATTCCTGGTTGCTGCCCATTAGGTTTTCATGATTCCCTGTTATATCTTTTAGTTTTGTGACATGAACATTGCTGTTTGACCTGTAATGTGACTGCCTTAACATGCCTTAACATTTGGCTTCTTTTAATATTATTCTGTTATTAACGTCTCCTTGCCCACTCATTCCTCTGTTCATTGACACTTATGTTTCTCAATCCTCTAACAACTTTCCAGTGCATATTTTATAGTCCTGTATGGTTCATCTTTACAGTTCCTTTTCCTGAATTTGAACTCAGTAAATTGCTAGAGCATAAATTGTAGCCCACATCAAATACAGGCAAATTTGTATTTTGATTTTGGTTTAAATGACTTGTTTTCTGCAGCTATGCTCTCGGCTGGTAGGTGCATGACTTGGTTTACTATAAAATTTTCTTTGGCTTGATCTTCAAGCTGGTAACCCCACTCCACCAAACCTCAGGGTGAACTTTGGTCTTCCTCCCTCATTCCCTTATCCCACCACCTATTTTGGAACACAAAAATGGTAGGTTAATTCAGCTGCCAGAATGTAATGTCTGATCTGTTTTTAAAATGGAATGAGAGTCTCTTTCTTTAGAGTTGGCCAGAGGCCCCACCACTCCCTTCTGTCTTACTCTCTACCACCACATTCCTAACTTTAGGTTACCTGCCTGGCCTTGCAGTCACCTGAGTTTGTAATGAGTGCTGTAGCATTTGATTTCCAGATATCCAGAGGTAACTGAGTTTCAGTCATGTTCACAACCATCCCCTTGTTTCTAACTCTGCCTTTTACCTTGTTTTGACTCTACCATTAGCCCCAGTCCCAGGTCTACACTGACTCTGGTTTCCCCCCACTGCTTGTGTGAGTCCTATCTGTGTTTATTGTTCTGTCACTGCTGGGTCCTAGTTCCTCAATGGCTGTTGGACCCTCAGTTGGACCTTGGGTCTACTGCATCACTCTGCTCAGTTCTGGGCTAGACCTGCATGCAGCTACATGTCTGCTGCTTCTTCAGGCCATCTGCTGGCTCGTGGCCTTTCCATGTACTCAGTATCTATATTTCTGGTACCCAAGGGACTGTTCCTCCTTTTCAACCCCATCTCCTTCTTGTGACACTTGAGTCAATCTTTAGGAACTACAGGAGCAAATCCATTGAGAGTCCCTGCTGAATGTCTCTCTCTCTCTGTGCTTTGAAATAAGTTGTGTGTACCCTTCCTCTTACCAAGCATTAACTGAATTCCTGTTATTTCCAGAGTGCTGTTTAGAGTGTTGTAGTAGAAACACTATTATTTCCTTCTTATGTCAGTTTACTTCATATATGCAGAAGTTGGCCAAATGCACCAGGCCAGGGCTTTTGGCTTAGTCCTAACACAGGCAGCTGACACAAGAGAAGCTGTTAGCCCAGCCCCAGACTCGCAATCGAAAATCTCCCAGGAAATATATGCAAATTCCAAAAAGAAACTGGAGTTTGTACGCTAATGCTACAATTTCGACTATTAATCCTGACAAAGAGTGGTTTATAAGTCTCGTTAATTCTAGTATCTAACTTAACACATGCCACACAATTTCAAAAGACTAATCCTGATAAATACAGAATGTTCTCTCTTGACTGTACATTGTGGTTAGCAGAGATGTGTTACACCAGTGCCCAAAAGACAGGTCTTTAATGGGCTTCACTTCTGTTTCAAGCTGCAGACAGTAGGGGTAGATAGCAGTACACATCTGAAAGACAGCTGAAGGTTCTCCTCGGACAGTGGAGGCTTCACTGCTGGAATGGGGCCAGGCTGGAGCTGTCTAGATGCTCTGTGAGCCTGCTCCAAACTAGCATATTTATTATCAAGGAGGAAGGCTCGCCTGATGTTAGGTCAGTGATGTTTGCGTTGCAGTGTTTCCTTGCAGGAAATTGCAAGAAAGTGAATTAAGTTTGGTGGGGAAACCAAAGAGAAAGCCACCTTTCTTTAAGGGCAAAGTCCTGACAATATCTTTGCAGACTGGGAAAACTAGCTATTGGCTTATTACTCTAGTTTTATAAAATGAATGATATATCTGAAAAGACAAAGAGTGACAATCCATCAGGGGCCAATGGTGTTTTGTTGAAAATGGGAGCATTCTTACTGTTTTGATTTTTTGTTGTTGTTAGAAGGATAGGGATTTGTTTATAAAGGATTATTTGGCCCAGTTCTGTTGGTACAACACACACATCTTTTGAGGTGGTTCTGAGAAAAACCCCAGGCTTTTCAAGTCTGAGAACAGATGGAGCTCTAAACTCAACTGCATTTCACAACAGGGACATGTGTTACTATCTACCAGTCTGTTTTCACTTTATGTGAGACGTTCTCCTCTCTAGCCAGCAGAGTTATGAAACTTCTGTGAGTATATAAGCTTTGAAGTGGATGCGCTGTGCAGTTCTTGAATTTAGGGAAATGCAGACCTAGCCGTGCTCTTGAATAGCTCTTGTCAATTCTTAATTACCTTTGGGAAGTGTAACCATTTAAATATGTTTTATAAGATGGGCTCTGTAGAATTTTGGTCACAAGGTATTAACATGTATAAGTCTACAAGAAATTGAAGTCAGATGCTTTGAAGAAAACAAGATAAAATAACTGATTTAACCACTAAAATTTCCCATTCCCGTAGCTGCCTAAAATCCACTGAATGAGATCTAGTTGGTTGTATATGAGGGCACTGCAGATGCTGTGCCTGTTTCACGATGTTAGCTGTATTCATGAACTTCTCAGAGCAATCTCTGAGTATGGGGTTTAAAATCACCTCCCATTTAAAGAGAAAAATCAATTGATCTCTCTTCCCTCTCTCCCTCCTTTCTTTCCTCCCTCCTTCCCTTTTTTTTCTCTCTTCTTTTTCTTTCCTGTTCTTTTTTCCCCCCTCAAGTGTTATAAACAATAAGGGGCCAAGTTGAATAAAAGTAAGGGTTGCCTTCACCAAAGAGCATAAAACTGTTGTGTCTCCGTTTTTCACAGGCCAGGTTTACTACGTTGAACCTAAAACTTTCTAATGTTAAATAGATTACTTAACTTAAAATTATTTAACTTAATTAAACGACTCATTATATGTTTACTTTGACTTACTAAGACCCTTACAGTTCAACTTATGTATATACAATCGACTCAAAGGTTTTTAGAATATATCTTTTCTATAAGAGTGTGCTTCTTAGCTAGTCCTCAAACATTGACTGGTAAAGTCTTAGAGATGTAACTTTGTACAGGTTTAAAAAAATATGCAGATTATTATTAACAAAAGATAAACTAAAGGATGCTTGTCATTGGGTATATCAGCACCCTGGGGAAAATAGCATTTGAAGTAATCACATGTTGGCATCAATATTTTGGTTATGTTCAAGGTCTTAATGAATTTCTTGCATTTCACATGCCCAAGATTGTAGTTTCCAAATCAAGCTTCCTATTTGTTTGTCTTCTGAATTTGCTTTCCTTTGTATTGCCTGTGACCTGCAAAGCTTTATTTGTGTGTTTCTCATGGACTTTGTGGCACTAAGGATAGGAGGAGGGGACCTCAGTAGAATCTTAGCCTTTAGCTCTCAGTCAGATAAACACACCTTCCTGTTATTTGCATCTTAGGACTTGGAAAAACTGGCATTTTTGTGTTTTTTTAAATAAAATGATGGGCCATAACTAAACTTGATTGCATTAATGAGCTGTAAGTCTTATCGAGAGTGCCAATGGATCATTATGTAAAAATGTTCATGTTCAGGGATGGCAGATTAGGACTTACAGTCTTTTTGGTGCTATCCCTTGACGTTTTGTGTAAAGGGAAAAGAGATGCCTTTAGACCGGTGGTTCTCATAGTGTGGACCTTGGATCAGAGCAGGGGCATCATCTGGGAATGTGGTAAAAATGCAAATATGGGAGCCCTTCCCTGATCAATTCTAAAGGGAGAGGAACAGGAGCTTGAAGGAGATGTCTTCACGCAGGCGAGCCTCTGAGTAACCCTTAAGTCATCAAGCAGAGGCAGACACCTAGCCCCCCTACTCAGCAGGTTGTCTGGGATTGGAAGAAATCTTGTCAAGTTGGATCTCTGTCTCTTACCTGGTTTAGAAGGACTATATTCTCATATAGCCATCTAGTTGAAAATAATTCAATTTTTAAAAGCCTATAGCTTTTATAATAGTTTACTCTAAATTTAACAGTCCTCTCCCTCTGTAAATTTATCCCATGGCTCAACTAATGCAAACCGTTCTCGTACCCTATCTTTAGAACTTAAAAAATGAAAAATACCTTAATTTCCTTTCCCTTCCCTTTGGACATTTGAAGTGCATTTTTAAAAGAAACCCTTTGCCTTTTACACTTCATGCTTCTTCATGCCATCCTTTCTTTTTTTGCCTAAGTTTATTTTCATAGGACATTTCCCCACACATGTACCTCTACAGGAATTAACCTAGTTCTCCAATTGGAAACGTGTTGAAGCAAAGTCCCCCTTTTGCAGGAGGACAGACAATGGCAGTCCTTTGGGTGCAGAATTAGTTCCTCTTAATTCCCCCCCCAGGTGTACCATTTTGCCCTCCAACTTGTATGGCCTCCAAACCTTGTGGAACTTTATTGACTTTGAACATGATCTAGCAAATATCCTCTAATTAATTTAATCCCTGTAGACATAACACTTGTTGATCAGTATAAATCAAGGCCGAAAATATCAGTGCTGCTTTTGGCAAGAAGCACCTTGATCAGAGTTGTTTAAAGCTCATGCAACAAAGATATTTAGGGAAGATTTTCCCCCACCCCACCCCCATTTTATAGGGACAAGCAACAGACACAACATTCTTTATGTATGTGCTCAATCCCTTCTAACTTCCTTCTCCCAACTGCTAATAAAAATTATTAACATTTTTAGATTTGCAGAAATAGCCCTGGAATAACTAGAAGACCAAGCATCCTGAGAGGTCACGTAACATAGCCTACTTACTTGCATTAATTTTTCTCTGAAGGAAAGCACGTCTTTTTTGTTTTATCCAGGACTTCCAGACTTGAAGAAACAATTGTCTTTCTAGATAGCAGTTTCATGACTAACAACACATTTTGTCAGGAAAGTCTCCCTGATGCTTAAGCCTGGTGCCTTCAACTATAGCTCAAGATCATTGTCTCTGCTTTGCCTTCTTTATCCCTGAAAGTCTAGCAGTAAATCTCCCCTTGGCTGTCTCTTCTCTTCACTAAATTATCCTGATTTCCTTCAACTTTGTCCATCTATCTTACTTTCTAGCTTTCTATATTTCTCTTATTTCTTCCTAAATTCTTTCTAAACTCTTCATATAAACCAGACTTATTATTTTAGTAGGATCTACCTGAGTGGGTAGATGGATTATCTAATGACTCTTGGCTATATATTTTTTCTTATACCTGGAGTAAAAAAATCATAGACTACTGTGATTCCTTTATTCTTTCTCCACGTACTTTCCTGTGGATTTAGACATGCAAGTCTCTTTGCAGCCTATTTTATATGTTGGTAGATATATAGGAAACCTTTTTACCGATTGTATTTAGCAGTACAGAATTTGAAGTTACAGCATCGACACATAATACTTTTCTCAGGCCAATTATATCTGAAGTTGGTGAACCTTTTCCTTAAGGGGCCAGATAGTAAATATTTTATTTTGTGCAACTACTCAGCTCTGCTCTTGTAGCACGATAGCAGCCACAGACAACATGCAAACAGATGGGTATGGCTGTGTTCCAATCCAACTTTATTTAGGAACACTGTGAAATTTGAATTCACATAATTTTCACATCACAAAATATTATTATTCTTTTGACTTTTCCCCCCAACCACTTAAAAACTCTAAAAACAAACAAAAACAAACAAACATCTTGGCTCATAGGCAGCATAAAAACAGAAAGTTGGCCAGATTTGGGTCTCAAGCTATGGTCTGCTGATCCCTGAGTTATATGGGAAGGAAAGTTTTATTTAAGTACTGACAACATTTATTAAGCTGCAGCATATCTCTTCATCCAGAAGTGGCTGCTTTGGTCCTACTCACCTGAATTTACTGCCACAATCTTTTATGAATCAGACCCATTTCTACTGTTTTCTAATGTCTTCCCTGGCACAAATTTAATGCCACTGACTACACTCCTCACAGAGTAGCTGGCAGGTGTTCAACCAATGTCAGGTGAGTGAATGAATGAATAAACGAGTGATGAATGAATGAATGAATGAATCAGAAGGGAGCTAGGGAGAAAGGGAGACAGAGACTACCAAAACTGGAGATAATTGCATAATTGGAAAGGAGGAAAAAGAAAAACAAATAAGCTCTTTTAAATAAAGGATCATCTATTTTCCCTCATCTCAGGACTTTTGTATTTTGAACAAAGGGGAGAAACAAGGTTGAAGTGAATGTAATTCTTTTGTTCCTCTGCTTTGCCTTTGGTATTGCCTCAGACTTGTGGGCCAGTTTTAATTTTAAAATTTGTATCCATATTAGGGTGCAAACACCTGTGCTATTTTTTTAAAGATGCCAGTATAATGAAGTTATATTCCTATAGGTGGCTAATTTGCTCAGTCAATAAGGATGTCATGTTAAATAAAATGAGGTTATTGGTTCAAGTTTACCCAGGACCAACTACAGCCCGGCAAATGATTACTCTTTTTAATAAGATTTTTAAAATTTTTTGATTGCAGTTGACTGGCAATATTATATTAGTTTCAGGGATACAGCAACATAATTATACATTTCTATAACTTATGAAGTGACCACCTCAATAATTCTAGTACCTATCTGACACAACACACAGATATTACAATATTATTGACCATATTCTCTAGGCTGTAGTTACATCCCTGTGACTGGGATGCAGTACATATATACAAGGGAGTATTACTCAGCCATAAAAGAATGAAACTTTGCAATTTGGGAGACAACATGGATGGACCTAGAGGCTACTGTGCTAAATGAAATAAGTTAGAGAAATACAAATGCCATATGTTTTTACTTACATGTGAAATCCAAAAAACAAAACAAACAAACAAACCTGAAACAAACTCATAGATACATAGAACATTTTAATGGTTGGCAGATGGGAGGGGGGCTGCGTCAATGATTGAAAACTGGGAAGAGATTTAGATGGACAAGTTGCGAATGCTTGTGATAAGATCTAGGGCCCTGGCCAGTGTGGCTCAACTGGTTGGAGCATTGTGCACCGAAAGGTTGTAGGTTCTATTTTTGGTCAGGGCAGGTTTCAGGTTCGATCCCTGGTTGGGGCACATATGGGAAGCAACTGATGTTTCCCTCACATCGAGATGTTTCTCTCTCCCTCTCCCTCTATCTCTAAAAATAAAATAAAATAAAAAACAAACAAAAAACATCCTTAGGTCAGGATTGAAAAAGAAAAAGATCTAGAGAAGACAATGTGGGCAAATCAAACTAAATCCCTGTACCTGGAAATGTGCCCTTATAGCACATATCCTCTGTATGGTAGATAAATGCTATTGTCATATAAATAAAGGGCAACCTGTTTATTTAGAAAAATATACATGATTTATTCTGTCTAATATAAGATACAAACATTCATCCTCATCAATGAAAATTTATTTTTAATGAATTAAGTCTTTTGGGGCACTTCAAATGTATATTATTATTATTATTGCACCTATTTTTCTACATGTGCAGATGTTTACTTAAACCTCCCTGGTCGCTTTGACATTGGAGAGACGATGCTGTTTTGAAAGGCCCGATACCATGTATCCCTGTGCTTCCTGTGGCTTCACTGCTTTAAGTCTATTTGAGCAATATGTTGGGAAAGTTTCTTTAAATAAGAAAGAAAACAGAAAAGCTACCCGTCAGGGATGCCTAGGGTGCTTTGTATTCTGTGGAATGTGACCAGCTGGCTCTGGAAGGGTTTGGGCTCTTAAAGAGAGACAGCAACTCAATCCCTGTCCATTAGAACAACCTAGTGACCTGCATCTGCACAGGCTCGGCTTGGTCCAGTTCAAGGAGGAACAGGCTAGCGAACAGAGCCATCGGGTAAGCTGGCAAGGCCACTACTTCCATCCCACACAGAAGGAGAGTTCATGGGAAGAGGTCAGGCTAAGATTCCAGTGCTTTCCAGATATGCTCCCTGGAACTCACATTCCATGACATTCAACCAAGTAGCGGGTTCTGTAGAGAAAGGCGTCCAGGAGACCCTATGCCATACACTCCGCCAAGGCAGACTCGTGGGGCACATGGGCGAAGCAAGGGCTCTGAGCAGCCCTGCAGGAGACAGCTGATGCCGGAGGGGCTTTGCCATCCTCTGTGCTTTACGAGGCTAAAGTTAAGTAGCACTTTGTTCACCTAATATGTTACTTCAGCCCCAGACTTTGGGTTGTGGAAAATTCCTGAAGAAGATACTGTCAAAAGTTAAAGAATCTTTTACCTTTAAAAAATATTTCTTCTGTGCTGGGAGGTGAAAAGCTATATTTTTCTCTGATTTTAAGTGATTATGAGCTTGTGTATTCTTGATTTTCTTTTTAAGGCTTTTGAGGAATTGGCAGTAGAATGAGAAATAAAATCCTACCCCTCCAAATTCTTTGAGAAATGCCAAAACGTCTCCATTTAACTGGGTCAGCCCTGAGTTAGGATCGTTAACCCACAGCTTTAGTTATGCAACACTCAACGGGACCGCTGGTTATATTAAGGGGTGTTGCAGAGATAATGGAAATAATTCATTTTTGTTCATTTCCATTTTTAGGATGAGTACAAGACACATGACAAGAAGTGTGTTATGAAAAGCTAGGGTGTGGCAACGTCCCAAACATTATGGATTGTGGGCTAGCACAGGGTTTTTCAACCTCAACACGACTGATGGACGTTTTAGGATAGACAATTCTTTGTTGTGGAGGCTGTCCTTCGCGTAGTAGGAAGTTTAGCACCAACCCTGGCTTCTAGCTACTAAATGCTAGTAGCATTCCCCAACTCTAGTGGTGACAATCACAGATGTTTTCAGACATTGTCTCATATGAGAACCGCTGGGCTGGCAGCTCTGCTGGGGGGCCTGGGTCAGATTGTCGCCTGGCAGCCCTCTCATTCCCATAGGCTTTATGACGTGAGCTCCCGATCGTTCATCTGGAAATGAACTCAAAGTATGTCTCTTTAGTTATGAGCTTTGTGCTCATATTATTACTACATTCTCTTAAAATAAATTCATATTTGGTAGAGATATATTTCATTATTATAAAATCCAAATTGTATATAAGACCTCAGTTTCTCTTGTCCCTGAGGCAAGGCTTGAAATAGGAACAATTTAGGTGCCATAACTTCTAATATAGTAATTAAATGATAGAATAATATTTTAGAATTTTAAATGTATAAGACCAATGGGATGAAATATGCAAAACATTTTGAGAGGTTCTGAATAATTTGTTTAAATATGTGATTTTTATAAGTGAATGTTTATTTGCATGAGAAAATACATAAATATAATTCACTTTTTTTCATAAAGCTAATTCTTTGTCAGATTAAAGGAAATCAGTCAGTAAGCACACTAAGAGCAGTGACAAATAAGATATTTTCAACACTGAACTTTTCACCCCAGATTCTTGGATCCACATCTTTATTTCTACTGAAAGGGATTCAGATGATTTTTTTAAAATTCAAAAATGAGGACTAGAAGAAACAAATTATGAAATCTATGCTGTGTATCTATAAATTGGAGAAGTACCTTAATTGCTTGCAAGGCATTCCTTTAGTGTAATTTTTCACAGTTAATCAGGTTCCTGTTATAGTAATAGCAACCTATGTAATGTTTAAATTATCTTTGTTGATATTTTTACATTTCACTCTTTTCCTCCCCTGGTTACTCCTACCTTTCAGTTTTATCTCTTATTATTCAAATCAGAACACTAAGAGAAAGAAACTGTTAAAAAAATAAATCCACTGGGCAAGGATTGATTTTTTTTCTCATACAAGTGTGTGTGCACACAAGATGAAGGTAAAGAAAGAAATGGGAGGGGGAAGGAGAGAAGACACTGCAGAGTTACTAAAAATATTTACAACTGGAAATGTGCCTTACGGTGTAATCCTTTGTACCTATTCTATTAAACACATTTTTAAAAAATGCAAAGAAAACACTAAGCTTTAAATAAGAGAAGCTGTAAGAAACGCAAGTCGACTGCACTGGATGGGGCCGGACCCGGGCATGGCCTGCGGCGGGTTCTTGGTCCCCTGCAGGCTTGATTGGCAGCGGCATGGTCCCCTTCCTTCTACTTGCTGGGACAGCTGGGCAACACCAGGCACAGTTGCTCTATGGGTTTGAGCTGGCAGGTGTGTGGGCAACGAGGCACCCCTCATTTGGGACTAGATTCCTCTTCTAAATCATCAGGATTGACCCTGAGGATGATATAGTGAAAAGTCACACATCTTGAGAAGCAGATCCGCATTTTGCCATTTGTGTCCTCTGGGACCTTGGGCATCTATTTCCTTTTGTTCACTAGATCTTGTGCAAGGTGCTGTGGAAAATACAAAGATAATACAGAGTTCCTGTTTTTTTAGGAGCTTATAATCCATTAAACCCTCTGGGATAAAGAGTCAAGAGAGAGACATCTTTTCTTTAAAGCCAAGTTCAGGAGGCAACGCTGAGTATTTATTCTTCTTTGCATTTAGAGCTTTTGGTCTTCCTATTGTTCAGGCTGAGAGCAAAGAATGACAAAAGCATTATTTTAATGCATGTCTTTAATTCATTTATTTCATGTGTTTGCTTCCTAGGTAGGGAGCAAAATTAGTAAAGACAGGATTACAATTTGCAAACCTTTTCTTAGTTCTTAATATATTATTTTGAAATGATCTGAGAAATATATGTTCAATATATTGAAATGATCTGTTGAATATATATTCAAAGTATTAGAATATCTTTCTCATCTATTAAACTGTTACCATATCAAGGGAAGGGCATATGTTTTAGTCATCATTGGAATCGTAGTGTCCTAGCATAATAGGGACTCAATAAATGCTGAACTGAACCAGGCTTAGAAAAGTGATGTGTGATCTTACGATCAGTGGAATGTGTATCTGTTTGTGATTAAACAAAAGTGGGGTCAGGTTAAATAAGTTTACTATTTATAAAAACTCACGTTGTCCCTACCCAAGAGATGACCGAGGTGACTCTTGTCAGGTTATCTAAGAAGTTAGCATGTTAGAGGTACAAAGGAACACATATCATTTTTTCCTTTGAGTACTTCTTTCTTGCCTGGAGAGAATTTGGTTGGCTTGCCCTTTTCATGCTTTCATTTTGCCATACAAGAAAAGATCCATATATACAGCAAACCTCAGTGTTTCCATTTATTTATTTCCACCTTCTCTTGCTTCCAGAAAGATCTGAGTTGAAACACTCCAGTAAGAATTATGTACCTAATCACTATGCTGACCTGAGTCTTCTGGTCCACTTGCCTGATCTTATCTTAAGAAACTGTGTGCTGAGCTGGTTTCCAAGTCTAGTTGCTAACAACATGTCAGGTAAATAATAAATGAAACAACATATGTATTTCTTGTGTGTCATGGAAGACTTACTCTGAATAAATAACAAAGCGTTCAGAGGACAGTGAGAGGTTATAAAGGATTGTTTCCATCAAGCTTTCCAGCTCATCTGGTACATAACAAACAGATCTAACCCAAGCAATTTCTTTTGTCACCGAATTCTCTCCAGGCAAAAAAGAAGTGTTTCTTCCCCACCCATTTTGGGTGGAAGGAATCAAGAGTAAAATATGGTTTCTACCAGTAAGTTCAGAAAATGCTGACAAATGACTGGAAATTCAAGGAGACAGGACTGAAAGCAGTTACTAAGTAATGGTTGCCTTGTAAGGCTCACACACTTTTTGTTTATACCTTTACAGATGAAGCAGACTGTAAAGAATCTCACTTCACTGAATTTTGTATTCCCTTCCATCTCGAATCATCAGTTTCACCTCCCTAAAGCCATGTCACGTGTGTGGATGCATGCGTGTTTTAGTGCAGTGAAGCCACATGCGCTTAGTTCAAATAAAGATTTGAACTTTGCCTATAATATTGGTAACTTTGTAAAGCAGGGGTTGGCAAGGTTTTTCTGTAAAGGGTCAAATAGCAAATATTTTTTGGCTGTGTGTGCCATACCATCTTTGTTTCAACTACTCAATCATGTAGTTAATAATACAAAACAAACAGATATAATTGTGTTCTACTAACCCTTTATTTACAAAAACAGGAGGCAGGCCGAGTGTGGCTCACAGGCCTGTAGTTTACTGATCCCTTGTCTAAGAAAATGCAAAGTGGACAATAGGGGGGAAAAGCCACCTCTTGATACAGCAGCTGGACATCTTTGAGTAAACACATTTATAAGCAAGTTCAACTTAAAGACAGGTTGAAACTCCTGGAGTAGGAGATATTTTCCTCCTAGACCATATATGAATCAGTTGTCATGACCAAATAAGAAAATGAAGTCTTTGTCGCCATGAAACACTGTCCTCCCCCTTCACATTATTCCCCTTAGCATTCCTTCTCTTTAACTTAACTCCATGATGATAAACCTCCCTGGTGAAATGGGCCAGAGATTTGCTGCCAGAATGACTTAGCATCCTCAAGCCCCTGCCTGCAGCTCTCGTAAAAGCTCCCAAGCTCAGCTGGCTGCCCAGGCTGGCTCTCTGTTCCTGTGGGTTAGAGTGGGTATCACGTTTCTAATGGATTAGCTGACTACTGGGAATGCAGAAGGGTTTTTAAAGTCTCTTAACTTCTAAATGCAGCACATAAATGGATTTCTATGAATATTTAATTTGAGTACAAGACCCTGAGTTCTTTGCAATTAGTTTAACTGTTGCTTTCAGGAGAGAGAGTACTTCCTGTGAGTGTTTTAGGATTCACGGCGTCCTCTGTTTCCCTCATTTTGGAACTTTCCATCAGCTGGGTCATGACCACTTTTATAAAATGTTCAGAACCCATTCCCTATTTGGGTACATCTAGCACACGTCTCCTCTCAGTCTTTAGGCAGGAAATGGAATTTTCAGGTACAATATCTCTTACAACTTCCATTAGCAACCTTCCCAATGGATCTCCACAGAACCTAGGAATCACGTTTGCCTAATGGACTAGCAGTGTCTGAGGCAAACTTCACCTGGGTCCCTTTCCAGTCACATAAGCAGTTTATTAGAAGCACAATCTGGCTTGAAATTCCAGATGATCTCCTTTGGTCTTCTGATACTAAAATACTAAAATTATCTTTTACTTGATAAGCTTTCAAAAAATGCTTCACTCAATAAATTCAAGGTTCTAATCCTAGTTCTTTCTCTAACGGTGTAATCTTAATCTTTCTGAGTAAGAGTTTACTCATTTTTAACACAAGAGATTTTTTATTACGTAATTTTAGGTCCCTTATGGCTCTTAAATTTGATGCTTCTTTGGGTTCAACACTTTGCTAGGTACTGAACCACCTACAAATTATTAGAATTCCCTGACTTCTAGGAAGAATAACAATAATTAAGAAGGCAACAGGAACACATAAAATAGTTAGGAAGCATAAAATGCATCCTAGAATCAAGAATGCCTAGCCTTGTTTTCAGAAGAGAAAGGTCATTGTGAATGTGAAAAGAACTGATGCGAAAGAAGAGTTTGAAGTGGGCCACTCTTACAGAAATCAGGCTGCTAAGAAGAAAGAAGACATTTCCAGGAGCCATTCGGGGTGGGGGTGGGGAGCTATTAAAAGAACATAAGAATACTAGGAAAGAATACAGTGTATACTAAGAAAAATAAGGGATTTGGTCATCCTGAATTTTAACCTTTTATGGACATTGGAATTGTTACACTGCAAACTGGCTCTTTAATCCTTTTTGGCCCCTTTCCTCCTTTGTTCTCTTTCTTCTTTTCTCCTTTAAATTTTTTTTTTTTTTTAAATAAGCATGGTAGAAACAGCCTTCTGATTATTTTATTCACCACATATTTTTTAGGGGCCTGATATATACATGACCTCAGGCCCTAACTGTTGCTTGCTCTGGCTACTGCAACCAGTGTCTTAACTGGTCTCCCTGTCTCCAGTTTACCCCTATGCAGCTCTAAAAATTCCAAAATGTAAGCCTGGCTATGTCATTGCAGCTGCTTCCCAACACTGAGGACACAAGGCAAGCACTTTGCATTAGCATCACCAGCACTTCAAACATGCCTGATTGCTCCCCACACTACCCGCCCAAGTCTTATATCACCTCTTCCCTCATTTCCTCCATTCCCCAACCGGGTTAATGACTTCCAATCGGGGCCACTCTCTCTACCTTGCTTTGATGATATTTGATTGCAACAACTGGATGGCGATTTCATAGGACAACAGTTGAGGCCTTTTCAGTTTTGAATTCCAAGTCCCCAGCACCATCTGTGGTACATGGCTGTGGACAATAAATGTTGAATAAATATCCAGTCCTCCACACCGAGGTACAGAGTTTGAAAGAGAGGACACATTCTTTTCTTTATAAATTTAAGTTTCTTAAGTTTTCACAGAGTTGTAGCCCTGGCTTTGCTAATATATCATACTAGTTGGCTTTCTGTCTCATTTGATCTCATTCTGAGAGTATCTTTTCCTCTTGTCTATCTGCTAATGTCTGTCTAGCTCCATTATTAACCTTGTAATGAATGCTCTAATGTATTCAACATAGGATGTCTTAACCATTTTCTGTAATTTGTGCCATCACCATCTGCTATCTTGTGGTGCTGGATCCTGGAAAATATTGTGGGTTTCCATTAGTGAGAGAGTCTTTGTGGATTAAAGCAACGCTGTGCTTCTCTTTCATAATGTACTCGCCACAACAACAGGACAACATAAGACCTTCCATGGCAACATCTGCAGAGAAATAAATCCCTTTGTGTGTGGAAGCATCTGTTTCCCATATATCTCCAAATTGTTAGGGCATGCATTTCCTAGTATCTCTGTTTAGCACAAATAAATCTATTTTCCACAGGATAGTCAAAGAGATATAAATATGCCATATATATATATATATATATATATATATATATATTTACATACATACACCCTCCACAGACTCTAAGTATGAATAGATACTAAAAACACTTTGAATTTATTATTTATTCCATGTTTATGACCCTTTAATGTATTTTGAAAAGACCTTGATATCAATAAAATGCATATTTTGCCTCTATTATTTTTAATTTATATTATTTTATTTCACATATTTTTTTATCTATTCACTTTCAGTTGTAAAAGAAATCATAATTACAGTGACTAGGTCTCCACCTGAACCTTGATCTTCAAGCTGGTCCACCTCCCCAGACACACAGGTAGAGCTCTGGTATGTTTGCTTCCAGACCTTTTCCTAAGCATTTGTATGCATATAGCTATATAGGTGTATACACACTCGTGTTTTCATAATACACACACATAATACAAACACATATATAATTTTACAGTGTGCTTTTAACAATTAACAGCATGTCAGTAAACACAGATTTATATGATTTTCTTCAAAACTACCTCATTGTATTTTCAGTCTATATAATGGCGACATCTGACTGAGAGTAACCAGAACTCCTCTAGCTGTGGCTTCACCAGTAAAGACATCTGTTGTTTCACTTACAAGAAAACTGAAATTAGGTCCTTCCAGGGCTAATTCACCATCTCAGCAATAATGTCCAGGGACCCAGGTTCTTTTTAATTTTTTTAACCATCCTCATACGTCAGCTCCCCCCGCCCCCCTCATGTTTTTTGACTATTTCACACTAGGCATCAGTTCATAGTGCATTTAAAAGCAAGAGTAAGAGGGCTGGGGCAAAATAGATTTTCTTTTATCAGGAGGCCTAGTATCCTTCGGTATAGTTCCCATTGCATCTCACTCACGAGAACTGGGTCAGTTCCACCCCAGCTGCAAAGGAAGGCGGGAATGCTCAGAGAAGGGAAACAAAGTAGGCAACCCCGGCTCAGACCTATGATGATCTGTTACTGAGACTTCACATATTGTTGCAAACAAAGCTGTATGGTTGTATGGAAAAAGAACGGGATGGCTAATGGATGGGCAGCAAACACAGTCTGCCATAGAATGCAGTTGTTGAATTTTCCATGTTCATTAACATTTCAATAGTATCTAATCTTTGTTGTTAAAAACAATTCTATATTGAAAATTATTGTACATGGTTTCTTGCCCATTGGTGAGTTTATTTCTCTTATGGAAATACAATAACAAGAATTGATGCCATAGGATATGAAATATTTGTTTTACTTTAAACGGCCAAACTATTCTTTAAAATAGTTGTAACATTTTGTACTCTTTCCAGTAGTGTATGGAAATATCTGTTTCACATACCAAGATGGACTTACTAAGTAACTGTCTAAACTTCCTCCTTTGTTCTTAGTGGCTCCCAGTCATTGAGGGTGTGCCAAGATCCACTTCAATGTGGGTATTTTCTCATTTGCTTGATGAGTACGAGTCACTCACTTGTTTCTCAATTTATTTCAGAGAGAATTGCTCTGTGTGTTGCTGTAGATTTGCTGTGCCCATGGGGGGAGGTAAATTCGAGACTTCTATGTCATCATCTTAGACCAAAACTCTAAAAGAATTTTCAGAGTCATGAAGGCTGAGTGAACACTATCACCTAACTTGGGAAATTTTCCCAACTTGGAAAGAAAGGAGTCAATTCTTCAACTGTTGTTGATGGTGGTGGTGTTTTTTGTTTTGTTTTGGAATTACTAGGTTTTTTTGTTATTATGTGTACACACAAAATTTAGTTCTTTAATCCATCAGATTTTTAATAGTGAAATATCCTATTTTTACATTTGTCACAAAAAAAAGTATCATGAAAAAAATAGGCAATTTTCTCTATACTAGTTATTTAATAAAAAATTATTTTCATTAAGATTTAAAATATCATCTTTGTTATAATCTCAGTTTTCATGAACACATAGATGGGCTTCTTCAAACTTTCCTTTGTTCCTATAACCTGTTTACTTGTATTTGTACAAATTTCATAGTTTTTAAAATCAGTCACACTTTATACTATCATGTTATATTTGGTAGGAAAAGTGTCCACTCATTATTATTTTCTTCAATATTGCTTGAATATTATTTTATCTTTTCTCTTCCCTGTGACTACTGTAATCAGTTTGTCAAGATATATTAAAAGTATTTTAGTTTTGTCTTATAAAGGCATTATATACTTCCTGATGGATCTTGTTTTTTGAAATTTGTTACTTTTTATTGGTATTTTAAATAGATTCTTTTTCTTATTAAGTTTTCTAACTGTATATGGTGAATATCTATAAAATTATTAATTTATGTAATTTGACTTTGAATCCATCCAACTTGTCAAAATCTCTTTATATGTCCATACTTTTAAAGTCAATCCCTGTGGAGATGGATATGTTATCTTGACATAAAGACAGTTTTATCTCTTTTATTTTTATACTTTTTTTTCTTGTCTTATTGGATTTGCAAGCATGTCCAGTTCAGTGATGAACAAGTAGCAGAATTCTTATCTAATTCCTCAATAAAATGGATTATTTGTTATATTTAGCCATAATATATGAGTTTTCTTGTAGATATTATTGATTAACTAAAGTGTGTTTCCTACTAATCATAATTTGCTTGGAGTTTCTCACTAATAAAGATGCTGCATATTTTTCTTATTCCACTATTGATGTAATGTTAATAATAAACAACAGAAATAATAAAGATTAACATGCACTGAGTTCTATAAGCTAGCTACTGTTTCAGGTGCTTTAAATTCATTCTCTCATCATTTCCTAAACTACCAGTTTGCTTGTGAAGAAACTGGGCCACAAAATGGTCTATGACTTACCCAAAGTTACCTGATTGCTAAGCAATGATAGGTAGATTGTGATCAGTAGATTTAGTAATTTTGAAACCCTTATTTTATCTTGAAGTATTCCTCTTTTAGAATACAGCTGGATTAATTTAATGTTTAATTTAGTAGTTTTGAATTTATGTTCATAACTGAATTGTATGTCAGCTGCCTACCTGGCCAACCTATGTAATATGTTGGGTAGTTTTATCTTCTATCTTTCATAGGATTACGTATATAAGGATATAATTATATGTACATGAAATAGTATATTCATTAAAAATCTAATGAATCCATACGTAAATCTATTTGGGTCTAGTAACACTTTTAAAGGTAGAACTTGCCTTTCATTTTTCTTTGTGAGCTAATAATGATATATATAGCATATATTTCCCAAAGAATATTGTCTATGTAATATATTGGCTTAAAGTGAAAGATACTTTTTCTCCCTTTTCTTCCTGCCTTTTATTTTTATTCAAATAATCCTCTGTAATTATAATTATCTGCCCTCCTTTTTCTCCTCAAGTTGTCTTCTTTGTGTCTTTTTTTGTTTTTTCCTCAAGTTGATTTCCTGCAGCCTTCTCTTTATGGAACATCATAATTTCAAAAGTTTGTTTTTTCTTTATTTTAGTGAGCTTTTTAGAAAACTGACTTGAAACCTCATTAAATTCTACTTTTTATTGGGTGTGATTTTCATAATTTATCTTTCATTAATTTCTTCTTTCTATTGTATTTAGTTTCATTTCCTTGATTTTTGGAGGAGATAAATCTTTATGTATTAATTTTCGTTTTCTTTCCATTGTGGCCTCCGCGAATGACTTCTTTTTGGTGACCTTAGACAGGTCAAATTTAGTCAATATCATATAAGAAAATGTATATCCTATTTTTGGGGCACAAAGCATCTAGATATGTGTATGTATATGTGTGTTTGTTAGTCTAGCCTCTTGATTATTGTATTTAAATCCTTTATAGCACTGTTATTTTTTTTTTTTTTACCTATTTAATCTGTCAATTTCTTAGACAAGCTAAAATTTTCTACTCTAGCTGTGCCTTGCCTAATCATAACCATGATTTACTGAAGACATATTTTTTAATTTATGGATTTGATCCTACAAAATCATGACTTCCAATGTGACAGGAAATGTGAGATTAGCTACTATAACTGGGACACATGTTTCCTTTTATGATGGCAAAATCCAGTCTGCTTTATCTGCTTAGACATCCCAAAGAAGAATAAAAAATAAAAATCTTCAAAATCAATTTTGCAAATCAAGGCTTCTACCTGAAAGGGTTACTGATGTGTAGCTTGCAAACCGTTCTGCAATATTGGCAGTTTTCTATCAAGATACAGATAATCCCCATCTGTCCTTCCCACTCACATAGCAACTTTGAAAGTAATGGGCTGCATTTCCAGGCATTTCTCAGACACTTACCTGGATGTCTCGGTGCTGCTCCAGGATCTGACAATTCCTCTTTCTCTTAGAGTTTCTTTTCTGCCAAATCCCCCCCTTGCCAACAGAGACACCATCTGTTACATGTGCAGTGAGTGACTGAAGCATCACTGGATCTCCTCTGTCAGTTTTATTTCAACATCTAAACAATTGTTAGTTTATTTTTAAGGCAGTTTTCCACTTGAAAGATCCTCATTTAAGCTCTAGACATCCCTCATGCTAATATCTGCGACCTGAATGCAGATGTTCTAGAAGCAGCCCATCCTTACTTGCCTTTTATTGGCCGTTAGTGTGCTTACAGAGGGTGAATGGCCTTCCAGCCAGATACCTTCCACATTATGTCAGTGGAAACTATGGATGTTGGGATTGATAATGGATGAGTGAGGGGTCAAAGAATTAGAAAACAATGACTCCTCAACCAGTTAGCACAGAACACCACCAAAGAAACCACCACAACAGGCTTCTTAGTATTTCAGCTTAGTATTCTCGGCTTGTTTCCCCATTCAGGGAATCCCCAAATGGAAACAGGGCTCTACAGGGTACTAATCCCATCATGAGGGCCAACCCTCATGACCTCATCTAAACCTAATTACTTTTCAAAGGCCCCATCTCCAAATAGTATCACATTTGGGGCTTAGGGCTTCAAAATATGAATTGAGAGGAGACAATAATTCAACCTATAGTTCCATACTTGAAAATAGACTTTTCCCTTTAGGAGACCCCAGGTTATTGTTCTTAGCCTTCTGGTTTTTAAAAAATTTTTATTTGGTTCCTCAGGGATATCTTGTAAAATAATTTCAATTATTTGTTTATTTTTGGTGTGTGGTTAAAACTATGCTTCTCTAACCTACAATTTTCTAACTTTATGTTTAGATTTTTCCATCTTTGTTCTGTAGGGCATTTCCAATTGGATATTCTTTAGGTAGATGGGTACTGATAGGTATATTACTTTTTGTACCAAAACACTTTTTTCTACTTTATCAATCTCATCAATACCACTGTTTTATAGAACTGCCATCTTGGTAATCTTTTCATCCCTTTGACTTTTAAAATCAATTGTTTTCTGTAATCACAATAAAGAAATGTAGTAATTGATTCCAAGCCTTTTCTTTCAGTGCATTCTATATTTAGAGCATTATTCAAGTTGTTGGGAAAAGTACAGAGATAAATAAAAAATTAACAGTCTAAAACAGGGTTTGCCAAACTATGGCAAGCCAAATCCTGACCATTATCTGCTTTTGCAAATAAAATTTTATTGGCACTCAGCCATGCCCATTCTTTTACAGATTGTTAATGGCTACTTTTGCCCTATAATGACGAAGTTGAATAATTGCTACCAAGACTATATGGACCACAAAGAGTAAAATACTTATTATTTGGCCCTTTACAGAAAAACATTGCCAACCCCCTAATCTAAAAGGTGGTGGAGTCTGTATGTGTGTGAGTGTGTGTGTGTGTGATAGGACAAGATATACATGCTTTTGCACAAACACATATTCTAACACTTTTGAATTTAGCTATACCTGCCACACATACAAAAAGATATGTAACAAATGATATGTTACAAAATTATGTGATAATAAAAATGAAAGAGCAGTTAATATCTGCTGAATGACTACAAATCGGGTAAGACTTCACAGAACAGCTCATATGTCAGTAAAAAATTTGAAAAATTATTATGATTTTGATAAGAAGAGGTTAGTGGAGGCATTTTTAAAATAAACATTTACTGAGTATCCACTGACATATTCAAATAGATGGAAAGTTTCCTTAGGGTGGGAATCTGTCAGTTCCATGTGCCTTCTGTATGACCTAGCACATAGTCAGGTAACATTAAATACCTGTTATTTAACTAGCTGATGAAATAGTGTATAACCAATGCATGATGACATTCTATAGCATAAACTGTAACAATGTGGAGAAGACATAATTTCTGGCAGAATTTCCTGGAGACGATGAAACTGTATAGTGGCTAGGACAGTTCTTGGGTGATGATTACCTTTTTTTTTACTAAGATTCAATTATAACTCTAGCCTTAATTCTCTGACACCCAGTCCAATTTTTCAATCTGTGATGATTTTTCACAGCAGGTAGAGACTACATTGTTTGCTTTAGAATGAAAACTCCCCATGGTCTGTGTCCTTTGAAGTAGGAATTCAATAAGTGGTACTAATATTAGAATATTGATGCCAAGGGCAAGCCACTCCTGGTAGTTGGCCACACTTTGCAGCATGGAACAGTAATTTCATAGAATTTTCCACTAATAAGTCACTCCTATGTCTTTGGCCGATGGGAATTTAATTTTTTGGAGACTGAACCTAATTGAATTAGCTCATCACCTTAAGCTTATGTTAATATCTTTGGTGATAGCCGTAAGCTTTCTACCTTTTCAACTGAGTCTATTTGCATGGTTTTAGTTGATGAATTCTAAGTTTCTAGCCCAGAGTTTTCTGCTGAATGCCAAATTCACAGTCCTCCACATAGTAGACTCATAGACATCGCAGCTTCAATAGGCTCACTATTGAATTTATTATCTTTTACACCATCCTCCCTCATAATGAAGATCATTTTTCTGTGCTCCCTAGAATGAGTGGTGGTGCCATCTATCACCTGGGAATCATCTGTGATTCTTCATATTTTTCTGCCACCTCTCATCCCATGGGTCCTAAATATATCTCAGATCTGTCTACTTGCACTTCTGTTGAGTCAGGCCACCATCACCTCTTGTCTGCACCACTGAATGCCTTTCCCCAAGTCAAATCCCTACCCTTTGGCCTGACCCTGCTCCACCCATTTTCCAGGGACTTCCAGAGTATCTTCCATTAAATGCAAATCCAGTCACTTGCCCACCTGAATAAAATATTTCACAGGGTACCCTTACTTTGTCCTTGGGTAAAAATGTAAACTCCTAAAATCCTCTGGACATGTGCCCTCTCTACCTCTCCAGGTTTTTTGTTGTTTTTTCCCTCAGCTCCTTGAGCATTTTTCCCAGAAGAATAGCCCTGGGGGTACCGCTCTCTCCCTTAACTCTTGACACAAAGAACTTCCCACAAGAACCAAGCTCCATAAACGTTCACATAATCAGGGCTATCCTTTCAGCATGTCCATCCTCTGTTCCTCTGAAGCCTCCCCTCTATCTTTCAGCCACTACTTCAAATATAAAGTCTTCCAGTTTACACCCAGCAGGATACACAACTTGCTTTACGCCTTCCCTCCCTGTAGCCCCATTATGGTCTGGGGGTGGGGGATGGGGCGATGCTCCTCTTTATTCTCATTTACTATGTGCTTCCCTATTGAAACAATTATGTCACTATTTATGTGCATATTAAAGTGCCTGTCTCCCTTGCTAATTATTAATCTCTATTAATTTTTTTTCTCATGGTTGTAGTCCCAGCCTCTACCCAAGACCTGGTCCATTGTAGGCCCTCATTAAGTAAGCGTTTAATGAATGAATGGGTGCATGATTCATTTGGAACATCTATTGCTCGTTAGAAATGGTTCCAGCTGCAGAGATAGAAGATGATTAACTCCTGCCCTCGCATCACTCAGGGTCTAGCATTGAAATTCCTCTTAAAACCGATAAACTAGCTTACCTCTTGACGTTAACCTATTAAATGACTTGTAAGAATCATTTGCCATTTATCTTATTGTCATTTTTATAGGCTAATTTCATTTGAGGGAATCAGCCCATTCGAGCCTCAGTCACTCTGGGACTGTGGGAGTGTCCTCCGGGAATGTTCTGTGGGACTTTAACTTCCAACACACTCAAGCAGGAGCAGTCGTGTGCTTGGGCTCATTGAATGTGCACCCAGCCAGGGATTAGCTATAAAGTGACTCTTCGTGTGGAAAAGGAAAGTAAGTGTTAGAATCAATTACTCAAATGTAAAGAAATTAGCTTCTGCTAGGTTGATTTTTTTTTTTCCCCCAGAGGAAAAAGAGGAAGGAAGGCAGGGAGGAAGTGAACGTGGGAGGGAAGGAATGTGAAGGGAAGGAACAAAGAAAAGAAGGAAGGAAGGGAAGAAGGCTTCCCTAAATTTTAACCCCAAAGTTATGTGCTCGTGTTGTTCTAAAAAATAGTAGCATTTTATTTTAATAATAATTGTTAGTACCATCTAATGAGTAGGAGACACCCTATTAAGTGTTTTATGAATTTATTTTTAATCCTAATGACAAACTTATGAGATAGATTCTATTATTAGTCCAACTTTACAGGAAAGGAAACTGAGACCCAGGAAGGTGAGTGGGAAAACACACTCGTCCTGTGTGTCTCTCCCTTACTACTCACACAACACACTTTACTTCTGACAGGTTTGGCCACCAAATGTGTGGAGGTTTTTTCCACACCAAGCAATTCTGTGACACCAGCTGGGTGTCCTACAGTTTGACTCAATTTTGACACTATCTACCTGGGAATAGCGTGAGATCCCACAGGTTAAAGGCTCAGTCCCACAAGACTGTCCCTCATCCCCCACCCCTCCTTGTGCCCCACACACACTTCAGATGTCAATCTCAAATCCAAGTTGTCACCTGGGCCTCGGACAGAATGGCTGTACACTCGAGGTTCCCACAGCCCCCTCCTTGGGTTTGATTAATTTGATAGAGCAGCTCACAGGACTCAGAAAAACAGTTTACTTTCTAGATTACTGGTTTATTCTAAAAAGATATGACAAAGGATTGAGATGAACCTGCAGATGGAAGAGATGGGTAGTGCCAGGTATGTGCGAAGGGGTGTGGAGCTTCCATGCTCTCTCCCTGGGCACTACTACATGTTTACCAACCTGGAAGCTCCCCCCACCCAAACTCCTTACTTTGGGGATTTTAATGGAGACTTCATCACATAGGCATGATCAGTTAACTCTATTTCCAGACCCTCTTCCCTCTGCAGATAGTGGGGAGTGGGGCTGAAAATTCTAAACTTCTAATCGTGCCTTGGTCTTTTGTGGTGACCAGCCCCTCCAGGAGCCCACCAAGAGTCACCTTGTTAGAATGAAAGACACTCCTATCACCTAGGAAATTCCTAGGGATTTAGGAGTTCTGTGCCAGGAACCAGGGACAGAAACCAATATATATATTTTCTATTATTTCACAGCTCACCTCGTGGTCTCTGGCCATAGTTCCTTTACAGTAAAATGATATACAACTGACAAGATTCTGGCACGTGGTTAGAATCCCATTCGGTCATTAATTACTAGTTCAGTCCATTGTCATACCAAGTAAAAATGTCTCCCTGGGCAAGGCCACTGAGGCTTGCAGGTGTTCCCTTGAGCTTATCAGGTTCCAAAAAGCAGGAGTGGTCTTGACAAACGTGTCTTCACCTTTTCAGCCATTTGTTATAATCGAGCTGAGAGACAAGGTCATCTCTTACTCTTAGCCTCTTTTGTGTGATTACATAATATTGGATTTCCCTCTTTACATAATCATTTATTCATTCTTTTACCCTTAGCTACTACTCCTTTCACTCTCCATTTATACCAAAACTCTTCCACCTTTAGAAAGGAGATTGGGTTCAGCCACTGCTGGTGCAGATTGCAGGCAGCGTTTCTAGTCTGGCCACGAGTCTAGCAGCAGTCCACTCTCCTAGAACAGGGTAAGGTTACACACATGCAGAACTAGTGGGCGATTTTTACCACCAGGCAACAGAGCCTTGTTCCTGTTTGCCCCAATCATACCAGGTTGGGCCAAGGCACATCCTGCTCCATCAGGCCTGTAGGAATTCTGACATAAGGGTTTAAAAACATAGTTACAGTTTCTTGCTGGAGAATCATCCCTGTTACCAGCAGGTGTGGTTGTAGCCCTGGTCCCGTGACCACTCTGTCACATAGGGGACAAATAAAAGTTGAGGTGATGTGGGAAAGAAATAAAAAAGCATCATCGTTATATTAGCACTCTCTCCTGTTGGAAAGACTTGCATAGTCATACCAGTATCCTAAGGGTATGGAACTTGACCAATGTTATAAAGCTGGGAGACAGCAGAGCCTGGGGCTTTGAATTACCTGATCCATTCCCAGATAAGTATATAAAAACAACTGAAAGAATGTAAAAGTTCCTCTCCGTTCACATGCATGCCAGAAACCCTCTTTCCAATCGCCAAAGTACTGTGAGTCATTATGATAATTGGTACTTAGTAGTGGACAGAGCTTCTTTCTTTCCTAATAGAGGTTTACTGGGCACTAAGTGGCAGTTCCCAGTGTCTGGGAGAGAACATCTTATCAGTCAGGGTGGGTCTGGTGACTACCTGGTCCAATCAAATACTAGTGAGCGGGGGAGTCACCTGGTATTACCTGGCTGGTCTAGGGCTGGCTTCATTTGGAGCTGGGAAGGCACCAGAGTGTCTGGCAAGAGCCCTAAACCATGTCTGCAGAGCATACCGAAAGCTTCACCATATTCCACTTTTTGAAGTTTTGAAGCTAGAAAATAACAATAGACGTAAATGCCAGAAAGCACCATGTTCTATGATCATTTTATAAAAAGGGCCCCTGAGGCAGATCCTCTATAAGTTGTGAGAAAAGCAATGCTGAAAAAATAAGACAGTCCCCGTGTCAGGGGAGCAACAACCATATGGAAAAAGTCTCCTTGCATCTGCAGAAACCAAGAGGGAGACACATCTCTGAGGAACATCCCAAAAGATAACAAGTCAATCAGAAGAGAGAGGATGCTTTTTCTGGGAGATGTTTCTCCCCATTTCCTTGTGCAGCCTCCTTCATTTCCATTGAAAGGATTTATTTGAAAGAAGCTTCTTATTCCATAGGGTCAGTTTCTCTCTCTCTCTTCCCTCTCAGGCCTTTGTAGATGAACAAAGTCGCCGCTTGTCCCACACAGGGTGCAAGGAGAGGTTTGGTGTGGGTTTTACTCTCCATTCAGGCTCTGTTTGCAGCTGGTTCTAAGGGAAATCTTTAGAAACCACATAGCAAGAATCCTTTGCTTGGGGCACGGGGTGGGGAGGGAACTTTGAAAAACCTATTGAAACTCTGAGAGCTGTTGGGTAGAAACTGTTCTTTTTTAAACTTCCTCGTGGGCTGTACGGGAAATCAACACACACAGGAAGCCATTTAGCCTCTCTGTGAACTTCATGTTGACATATGCTTACCAAGAAGTTCATTGTGGGTACTTAAGAAATGCACACGTGTGTGCACAGGTATGCGTGTACGTATGTGTGTGCCTATGCACACATATATGTGTATATAAACATTTTGTAAAGTGATGCTAAAAATAAAATTAATGATGGGAAAAAAGAGCATAACAAAAAAAATACAGATGTGAATAACTTTTACAACACTGTGCTTTTAGGAGTAGGGGCTAGATTTGTTATATTTCTAATTAAATCTTTAATATCTGCTGATGGTCTTTCTCAAGTGTACTTCGCAGTGTTTTACACTAACCGCTTGACCCAGAATGTCATCATTGGTGTGTAATGTTTGGTTCATGCTTTTCATCTTTATCTACATGATTCTTGCTTTAGAACTGAAGCAACTTTAAGATCTTCAGTGATGCGCCCTAGCCGGTTTTGTTCAGTGGTTAGAGCATCGGCCCATGGACTGAAGGATCCTGGGTTCGATTCTGGCCAAGGGCACATACCTCGGTTGCAGGCTCGATCTTGGCCTCAGTCGACCAGGGTGCGTGCAGGAGGCAACCAATTGATGTGCCTCTCTCACATCGATGTTTCTCTCTCTCTTCCCCTTCCACTCTCTCTGAAAAGCAATGGGAAAAATATCTTCCAGTGAGGATAAAAAATAAATAAATAGAATAAAATAAAATAAAATCTTCAATGATGGGTCACTGAATCGCTAATGTTGCCTGGACATGCTGGTTTAAAAAGCCTAAGGAGAAGAAGAATATATGTTTTACAGGTGAAAATGAAGGAACATGGACAGAGAGAAAGCATTTGGTTGCTAGGAGGAGAAACCCACCCAAACAAGTGAAGGCAGAATGGAAATCATGGGAATGGTTGACAGGATTCCTGTGAAACGTGTGACAGGTCTTATGGGAACCAGAAAGCCCTTGGTTCCCCTCTCCATCTGCACCACATAGTCTCTCAACTCCGCTTCTTTCTGCACATCTGCTCCTTTCACTTTGTATAGTCAGTGGTCATTCAATTGCAATTTATACTCCAGATCACCTTAGCAGGAAAGAGGGATTTAGTATCTGGATGCAGGAATATCTTGTGGAACTCAGGATCTGGAAGTATAGCCAGCTGTTGCAAGAGACTGAGCCAAAGGCTGTAAAAGTCATCCAGAGCCGAAAAGTCCCTTCTATTTCCTTCAGGCAAGAGTGTCTGTTATCTCTGTTATTGGTCTTTTTCTCGCCTCCCCTCTCACTCTCATTTTTACACCCCCCATCTCTTCCCAGATGGGTTTTGTTTCTACATTCATGCAACCAGACCTCAGCTCTTCCTTTACATCACTGCCTAGTTCAAGCGTCCAATGGAGATTTATGAGTCATTGAGTAGCAATTTCATATTCCAGGGGGAAAGTCTCTGACTGGCCCAGACTGGGTCAGGTGCTGACTACCTGGTGACTTAGCTTGGGAAGGTCACCTGGAGTAAGCAGGTCTCTATAGGCATATGCTATGTTCTGCAGGAGCTGTGGGAAGACTAGCTGGGCTGCTAAAACATGTTCACCACAGTAGTTATTATAGGAGTCTCTATCCTGTTGGTACATGCAGGATATTCCATATACTTTAATAGTATTTGTTATAAAGGATATACATTACCCTTACGACTAGCCTCAGCAGTATTTTTAGGTTATCATTGGAATATACTTAAACTAATATCAGTATAAATTTATTAACTGTATTTCTAGAATCATCTTGCAATTTCTTCCTGCTGAGGGGGATTCATTGGGCAGCATTTAAAGGAGACAAATGGAGGTTTGAGTTGGCTACGGCGTCATCACTAACAATTGAACTTGAGCTAACTTTAGTGTATTATTATGTGATAATGCTATTGCCAATGGGGAAGGATGGTGTTATTCCCTAACAGGGGCTGGTGTTCATGCCTGCATCTCACAACAGTTTTGTGCTCTTTTGGATTGTTGACTTCATATATTTATATTAATGTATTCCTATAATGGTTTTTCTCTTTTTAAAAATATATCTTTATTGATTTCACAGAGAGGAAAGGAGAGGGAGAGAGAGAGAAACATTAATGATGACAGTCATTGATCGCTGCCTCCTGCATACCCCCAAATGGGGATCTAGCCTGCCTCCTGCATACCCCCAAATGGGGATCTAGCCCGCAACTGGACATGTGCCCTGACCGGGAATCAAACCTCAATCCCCTGGATCCCAGGTCAATGCTCAACTCCTGAGCCACACCCGGCTGCGTATGGTTTCTCTCTCAGTCTCTCTTTCAGAGTGCAGTATGTGGTTCATTCCTAAGCCTTATTCTTTGGGGATGGTGCATTGTTAATCATTAGTCAACCCTAGTTCTGCATCCATTGAATGTTTAATTCTTAGCTCTGTATCTTTGTTATTTGTTTCGTTGCCTAAACTCTGTATGTCCCTGTTTTGTCAGTAAAATATGGATAACAACACCTATGTCATTGGCTTGTTTGGGGAACTGAGAGAGATAATGCATGAAAGACACACAGAAGCGAGGTTTCTGTAAACATTGCTGTTATGATTCCTACCACTGTATTTACTCTCAGAGAGGCGGCGAGGTGGTTGTGGTAGCTGCCTCCGGTCACCCCCTCGCATGCCCCCAGCCCCATCTCTGGCTAGGCTGACTGAAACTGCAGCTCTCGTGGACAGCTCCTGGTCACCCAGCACTTGCAGCACCCTCCCTGGGTTTACCTGTGTGTCTTTCCACTTTCTGCCCCAGGGCCTCTCTCACGCCAAGAGAGCTCACCCTCCCATGTCACACGCAGCTTGGAGGCGCTGCCTGCGATCATTTCCTAGAGGGCAACCCTTACCCAGCGGGGGTCAGAAGCCAGTCCACAAACACTCCAGCCTCCCAGCTTTCAGTGGACACGTCTGGGTGACATTCTGAATACTTCTCAGGAGCCTCAGCAGAATCCACTGCTTTCTACCTTATACCATAGATCCCAGGAACACATTAATACTGATTTTTCCTCATTTTCTGATCCCGTTTTGCTGTTCCTTTCCTCCTAATTTTTGTAATCATGCCTGCCCACTCCTCTCCCTTAATACTCAAAGCAGTTTTCTTCCTTAGAATCTGTTCATTCTTCCTCAGTTTCCTCACCTATACAATGCACATAATAGTCACTTCCTTGTAAATTTGCTATTTGCTATGAGTAATACACAAGTCATCACAGTGTAAATACAAAACACTTCGGACCCTCAGTGCCTGATAGGTAGTAAGTTGCCTGTAAGTGTTAGGCCCCAGTATCGCCTGTAGACTTATTCAGCTGTGCCTGGAAACCTTAGCATTAGTTACACCTTCCTTCGTCATTGATTTTCTTTCCTTCATGCGGCTTTCTTCTGCCCCTCCCTCTGTCTCCCTTTCATTTGCTGGTGCTGACTCAGGAGAGAGAGCAGCAAGTGTTCCCTAGAGCTTCGTAATTTCTGGAAGCATGTGACGAGCCCTTGTTCTGCGCTGTGCTCCGCTTTTCCTTGCTCCAGCAGCCCTGACTCCAGATCTGCCGGCAGACACCGGATGCTGTGCCGCGCTTGCTTCTGCAGAGGCTCTTTCTCCGGACGCTCTGCTCTTCTCTCCGGCCGCCTGCCTCTTGGCCGCCAGCCGCTCCCTGGCATTGCTCTCAGAGGGCGAGCCAGGGAGCGGGAAGATCGTGGAACTCAGACTAGCCAGTTATGGGGTCGAAAAAATTAGGACTCTTGCATTATTGGGCTTCAGTTTTCTGACCATCTCTATCCCATCCCCATGAAAAATTCAGAATCAACCTTGTGCAATGGCAGAATATTTTCCTTTGATCGAGATACAATGAAGACGTAATAAAACACAGATCTCACGCATTCAGTTTGATGAGTTTTGGCAGATGTATGCATTCATATAATGACTGCCCAAAATAAGATGATTTCCATCACCCCAGAAAATTACCTTACTTTCCTTTCTAATCAATTCCCCTCAACTACCCCAGCAAACACATTTTGATTTTATTACTATATGTGTTTTCCTCATCTTGAACTTTATATAATTGAAATCACCCATATCTGTTCTTCTGTTTCTGATCTTCTATTTAGCACAATCCTGAGATACATCTATGTAATTGTATGTATTAGAAGTTTGTTATTTTTATTGCCGAATACTACTCTATTACCTGAATGTGCTCTAAAATTTTTTTAACCCATTATCATGTTGATAGACATTTGAGTAAGCTGTGATTTGGGACTAATGTGAATAAGGCTGCTGGGCATATTTTTAAAATGTATTTTTGAGTAAATATATTTTCTTTGAAGTAAATCACTGCAGGTGGAATTGCTGTGTCATAGGTGAAAGTATGTTGGATTTTATAAGAAACTACCAAGCAGGATCCATACCATTTTACCCTGCCACTAACAATGTACTGGAGTTCCAGGTCCTCAGTAACCTCGTCAACATTTAGTATTTTCCGTCTTTTCAGTTTTCGCTATTCTAGTGGGTATGAACTGGTAACTTACTGTATGTACCTTTGTTTTATATTTCTCTGATGACTAATGTTTCCGGGCACCTTTTCACTGTGCTTACCAACTATCCCAATTGTCTTCTTTTGTCTTTTCAAGTCCTTAATGGTGGTGAAGTGAAGCCAATTTGACCAATACTTTTGAGCGCCTGCCCTCAATCGTGCAAGAAGGAAATGCAAATATCTAGGGTTCTTCAGAAGTTCAGGGAGTCATCTACTTAGTAGCGCATGCTATCGATGCTCTACCCATATCTCTTGGCATTTACTTGCCCAGAGCATGTCAACAATCTCCCGAGACTCTCTATGGGATAACTTCCTTTTGGCCTGTGGTAGTATAGGCCAGAAATGTCTGGGAATTAATGCTCCCAGGGGCAGCCCTCAATCAATGATAGGTGGGAATCAGAGGTTAAATACCCCTACTTTCTTTCACTTTGAACAGAATAACTCCGAAGATGTTCTACACTGACTCCCAGAGTCCCCCAAAAGAATTGAGCCTTAGTTGTCCACAGTAATAATGTATTCAATGAAGCAAACTTATCGGCTCCTTCTTTCCCTGTCACATTTCCTATTCTCACACTGATGTTCTATAGGATCACCTCCAAAGTGAACTACTTGTACTCAAGTTCTTACATTGTAATCTCCTTCTAGAAAACATAACTGAGATTCCTGTCCCCAAAGATGTATGCTGAGACATAATAATTGTATGAGAGACTAATTAAGACATTGATGAGTTATGATGATGAACTTATGGCATTGATTTCCTTGGTAGCCACACAGATGATGAAAGGACCAGGTGGATATGGCAGAAAATCAGTAATGTCAGTGCCTAGGAGAAGCAAAAGTCCCTATGGACTAGAGGCTGAGGGTTGGAATAGGTTTTCTAGAAAAGCTAGGGATATTGAAGTGTGAGCTGGGAGGAGGGGAGGACATTCTAGGAAGCAGATGGGTTAGGACGATGGCATGGACATACACATTATATTTGGAGAAGCAGTCTTTCTGGAGCTTGAGATTATACGGAAAGGAACAAAAAAATAAGCCTTGCAGTGTAGGTTAGGATCACATTAAAAAGATTCAAATGAAAAATTAGGATGTTTGGGCTTTTCCTCCTAGGTAGTACAGAGACATTGAACATTCTTCAGCAGGGAGTAACACAAAAACAGCAGGTTTGTAGGAAAACTAACATAATGTCATTGTAGAGGGTCAATCAAGGCTTAAAGTAGAAGGTAGTTTTAGTGACTGATACAAACTGATAAAATCCTAAAAATGGGTAGTGGTAATGGGATTGGAAAGGATAGCATCAATTCAGGAACTATTGAAAAAATTCAGTAGAATTTGGTGACACTGATAATGGAAAGTTAGACAGATAAATGAGCCCAAGTAGTTCTAAAGCTTCTAGGCAGTTGGTTTCAAAATATTGCCCTAACATTATCAGAAATAAAGAAATTAAGGGGAGATGAAATTTTAGAGTAAAGCTATTAATCCATTAAATTTTATATACTGTAATTTAAACTTTGGTTCCATTTGTGGTGATCAATAGTCATACATCCACATCCAGCAGATATTTAAGATTTGGGACTGGAATTTAGGAGAGAGTTTGTACTGTTAAAGTACATCTGAGAGTCATTTTCTTGGAGGTAACACTTAAAGCTTTGGATAAGATCACGAAGGAAGAAAGTTAAAAGGAGGAAGAACATAGAACTGAGGATAAAGCCCTGGCTAAAGACCACACTGAGAGGGAGCACAGAGAAAGATAAGCGAGTGAAACACGAATGTGCAGTCAGAAGAGTCATGGAGTAGAAGGGAAAGATGGTAGAGTGATGGGGGAGAAACACTGAAATATCTTCACATGTCAGGGAGAAAGGTGACTCCTGGGGCTGTGGGAGAGGTGACACAAGACCTTGACTTCATTAGGCCCTCGGCCTGCTTGGAGAGCTGGAAGGGACACATGTGAGGAAGCAATAAAACAACACAGTGGCAAGCTGAAGCGTTGGAGCTGCCCTGAGAGCTGTGGAGGGGCCGGGGGCACCGGCCGGGGCAAGCGACAGGCGTCGGGAATGAGACCGAGTCAGAGGCGGAACCTGAGCATGAGTTCAGTGGAAAGAGGGAGAGAAAAAAGAATTTGCATGAGGAAGACCACCATGAGTAAAATAACTGAGGAGAGACTGAAGCTATTTGGGGACATAATTAAACTAAGGGATGAGGGTATTTACAAACTTACTTATGCAAACACTGCCTGCTTTGCCAAGAATTTTAAGCTCCCTGGGCTAATTTAAAGAGAAAGGACCTAACCATGTCTGGCCTTGAGGGAGCTACCTATGAAATCAGCTGAGCTAGTGAGAGTGATACGTGACCACAGATGCAGAGCAGAAACCGAGACACTTTGGGGGCTAAAAGTGGTTTTGTGGCTGGACTTAGTCTTTGAAGTCTTTTGAGGTTATTATGAGAGAAATTGCCCTGCCTAGTGCCTTGCATTGCTGAGGCCCTTACTTCTTTTGGTTACCCCAAGATACCCAAATCTGCTTTCATGAAAGTTGTTCCTCTAAGTATCTAGTGGTATCAGAATCTAGCCCAATGGGAAACACAATCTCGGATAAAAGTTTCTACCCCACTAGGTTTCCTGAATATAATGGCAATGAGATTAGCACATTTTCCCAGTGATTGAGTTGGCATGTGTCCATAGATTTATAAATAGAATTTATTGTGAAAGTTACTGTGCTACATGGGTAAGTAGCTATTGCAATTTGATGAGAGAAAGTGTTCTCTGAAAAGAAACTATTATATGCCTTATATGCCATGGCATCTGAGGACAAAAAGGGACAGAGGATACAAGTGAGTTTTGTTTTCAGTTCATTCTACTCTATGTACAATTATGAACAAGCAGATATATTTAACATTTGGCAAATGGATTGATATTTTCCTATTCCTCTATTTTTAATCACATTGGTAGGGCCAGTTGGGGGTAAATGACAATTTCAAATCTTTCATCATTTTGCTGTCTTTAGGGGGTAGAAGGGTGACATGTTGGAGTATGTCCAGATGTCTGCTGGTGTCTCTCCCAGGAAAGCAATAGTCTCATGGTACTTGAATACCTTTTAGCGTCAGGAGCCAATCTGTGCCTCAATCCAGCCATCATATCCTGATCTGCGTTTACTGCATTCAGATGAGACTGATGGTGAATTTCTGAGGTGAACACTACGATAAAAGGAAATTTAAGTAACTGAAAATATCACTGTTGCTGTCACTGCTAAACATATCTCATTTCTGAAGGATGGAGTTGCATGTTACAACCAGAAAAAACTGTTTTTAATAAGATCAGTTTCAATGAGCTTTTGTGTTTTGTGATCCAGTCCAAATTCTAATAGTGAGAAAACACTTTTATCCCAGTCAGAACCACATTTAACGTCTTCTCTTAAAAAAATCAGCATTCCCTTTAACCAGCTGAGTTCTGTGCCATGATCATACAAGAGAATGCATGCTGCTGCTGCTGCTTGTGTGTGTGTGTGTGTATGTGTGACTTGGGTTTTATGCAGAACTGTCTTTACATTGCATTTCTTTTTTCTTGATAGTCTAGCTCCACAGTGAGAGCCTATCAAACTAGTAAGTCAAGACTGACCATGAGCCCTGGCTTCAGCTCCCAGTGGAACAGCAGCCAGCCAGCCTGGAATACATACTCCTTTCCAAGAGCGAGCTTGCACTACCAGTCCCATGCCAGCTACACCTACTGTACTGGACACCCTACTGTAAGTACCCTGTTATGTATTTAGAAAATTGGATGCTTTACCCAGTACATTTTGAATCCAGAATTGGTGTCTCTCTATTAATTGGGCAACTTTTCCAATGCTATAACTCTTTTAAGGCAAGAATATGCTACTCTTGAGTAACAGATGAGCCATGGAGAGTGTCTTAAGTGTTTATATGACATATGTTTGGATCTTCTGTGCTGAAAATTGATGTTTCATTTAAAGCTATCTCTAGGTGTAATAGGTTGGCAGAATTTTCAGAATGCTGGTACATAGGGTGAATATATGTATGTCCCTGGTTTTATTTTCTGGCATCCTCCTGGCTGTTGCTTATGAATTTAGTTGTTGCTTTTGCATTGAGAGTGAGTATCTTTCAAAATTGACCAGAAGAGTCCATGGAGCCTGTATGTCCCCAAATTCATTAGTGATGTTGTTCCTAATAGTTAAACATATTAACATATACATGTAAATTCAGCAGTAGGGTGTTTTCCAGTTCCTGCTACCTAGAACTCTGGGTTATTGGCATAGATGACTCAAAGGGCAAGAGAAATAAGCTTTTTCTCTGGAGAGAATTAAACTCATGGAATTTGAAAACCTTTTAGAATAGGGTACCTGTTTCTGTCGTCATGTTTTTTGGTAACCCAGTAAGATTACTAAGATTCTTGCTATTGTAAATTATACTTGCATACTTGAAAAAGATCATAATGAATGTTGATTAGGGAAACCTGTGTTTACTATGAAAAATCCAAACACAAGACTCCTGGGAAATGAGAGACCTTTGAAAGCAAGCCACGCATGCTTGTCATAGTGCCTTCGTCCTGCTCTCAGTAATCGTAGACTTGACTTGGGTTATTCAGCAATCCACAGGGCCCATGTGGACTTCTGCACGTTGGCCATTCTGTTTGCATGCCAAGGTTATGGGATTATAAAGTGTTCCAAGCTTCTAAAATGAGAAAATGTGTTTCCAATATCATGTCATAAAAACACTTAAAAGAAGACTCAAGGAATCCATTCAAAATGTAAATTGGTGTAATTCTGTTAAAAGGTGATTTGGAAATGGCTGTCAAAATTTAAGTTGCACATACCTTTGACTCAGTAATTAAACTTTTGGCATCTAACTGGACATGTACAAGGATGTATGCACAAGGACGATGTTAGGAACAATTTTGAAATTACTTGGGTAAAAACACCTAAATACTCCTTATTTATTTTGATTCATCCACTTTTTTCCCCAACAGCAATTTATTAAGTAGTATTAGGCATTTTTATATTCCAGTATTTTTCTTGGTGGAAGAGGCACAGGAGTGAACAAGGCCAAGTCTTGCTCTCATGGGGCTTCTATTCTAGGGAGCAGAAAGCTGGTAATTACATAAATAAACATATCGATAAATAAAAAGGGGCAACAAACCAGGAAAGTGTGCAGTCATGTTAAATGCTATGCAAAGACTGGAAAGAGGCTGGATGGTAGAGAAGGGCCGAGTGACTAAGTTGCATGGTCAGCCAAGTCCTCACTCAGGAGAAACAATGATGCAGAGTCCAGGAGGGAGAACATCCCAAGCAGAGGAAACAGTGAGGACCTGAGGCAGGAACGAGCCTGAATGTTCATCACACAGAGAAAAAGCCAGTGAGCGTGGCACTTAGCCCCGAAAGAACAGACCGAGGTAAGGTCAGAAAGAAAAGCAGAGGCCAGAGTATGTAGCGCTTTGTAACGTGAAATAAGGCATTTATATTTTTTTTATTTAAGCATGGTGGGAAACCATTGGAGGGTTTTAAGCAAGGAAATTATAGGACATAATTTTTTTTAGGACTCACTCTGGCTGCTTGAAGAATTCCTGGTCAGGGAGTCAAGTTAGGAGAGTATTACCAGCATGTATGCACACACATGCGCACACACACACACAGAGGCATGTGTGTGCGTGTGTGGGGGGGAGGTACTTCCTCTTACTGCAGACTGAAGTTCTGCAGTAAAAGGAAGATTTCTTCTTGTATATCCCTTAGTATGTTTGATGTTCAAAATAATGCATCTTTTTGTCATAATAATAAAGAACCAAGATGCATATATTTTGAATAAAATTTTCTGGAGTAACTAGTTCTATATCTAAAATGTCTCATTGGCCTTTTCCTTCAGTCAATATTTGGCAAGCTAGTTATATAAAATATAATATAATGAAATATTTTAATTCATATTCTTACTGGCCTCCAGGTCATCTAGAAGTAGCTGATACTTACTGAGCACATTTTCCAAGCTCTGTACTGAACACCTTCATGTGTATTATCATATGTGGTATTTTCTGTCTCAGCTTGGGACTTCATGCATGCAGGGAGCCAACTTAAAGTATATGCAGATTTTCAACTGTGTGGGTGGTCAGAGCCCCTAATCCCCAAGTTGCTCAAGGGTCAACCATATATATATTCAGCATAGCCCTAGGAGGTAGATACTGTTATTGTCATCAATTTAAAGATTAGTGAAATGAAGCTCAGGCAAATTAACTATCTTGCCCAATGTTACGACTAGTGGTGGAGCCTGAGATTCAAATTTTGGCTGTCTAGCCTCCAACCAGTATTCATATCCATTGTATGCTATTGCTCCTTACCAGAGTCCCTGTGTTGTTGTTTACATGCTGAGGACAATGATTGTACCCCAGACAGAACTCTTTGTAATCATTTAATTCAAATGTGCATGTTACTCCTTAGAGAAGTCCTTTTATTTATAAGATACTTGATTTAGGTCTGGGGGAGGAATGAAGAATAGGTTTTGTCCTGTCCTGGAAACCACTGGAATAATTACAGGATGTCTAGCCACTTTTTATGCTTTAAAACCTAGAGACTGTTACTTCCTTTTGTGACACCACTGAGAGTGAGTTGAATCAAGCATGAAAGTAGAAGGAAACGAGAAAATCTATAGGAAAGAGCCATGGGTATTATACTTTTGATTTCAAGGATACTCTAAGGATCAATTTTAAACCTATTTGACATTCTTCCATTATTTCAACATTTAAATATTTCTTTCAGATTTTCCTCCCATGTGTGATCATATGGCAATAAACTTTGGACTCCAAGATCAGTGCTCTTTTAAGTTTCCTACCACCTTCTAAAAGAAATGATATAATCTAAAAATAGACCAGAGGTTCAGTATAAGGGGACTTTGAGAGCTAGGTGAAGATGACAATATCCCAAAGGGGTGATAATTATTACTTGGATCATTATGGCAAGCCAATTACTAGAGAAATGTTTGGCGCTCCAAAATGTGAGAGTAGATTCGGTAGTTGTCATGCAGTGTAAGATCCACAGAGGTTTTGTGGTTAAAACCACAGAAATGGAATTCCTGTCTGAATAAGCTGCCAGTGATTTTCTTGAGTCATATAATTTAGTAGCCTCTAATGAAACTATAAATGCTCTACCACCTTGTAAGATTCTGGCCCTTTTCTCTAAGTTGCTAGTTTGATTGAAGGTTTCCAGCTCTTTAATTTCCCAGGGTTACAAGGGTGTCAGCAAATGTGATGTTTGTGTAGTCAGTACACGTGATGCAAAGTGCTTCCTTTTGCTTTCATTCCTCTGCTACTGAGGAACCCAGATACCCCTTGAGTGTCTGTCTGATTAGTGAACTTGAAATTGGTAGCATATAGAAATCTCAGAATACAGTTATGCCTCTTGCTGACCATGTAAGGATTTCTTAGAGTCCTATTGTACAACACTGTATTAGTTTCCTGTGGCTGCTGTAACAAATTACCACAAGCTCAGGGACTTAGAACAATACACATTTGTTTATTCTCTTACTGTTTTGGAGGTTAGAGTCTGAAATCAAGGTGTTGGCAGGGCTGCAGTCCATCAAGAGCCTCTAGAGGAGAATCTGTTCCTTGCTTTTTCCAGCTTCTAGAGCTACATTCCTTGCAAACCTGGGCTCCTAGGCCCTACTTTCATCTTCAAGGCCAGTAGCATAGCATCTTCAAATCCATTTCTTCTCCATCTTCACACTGTCTCCTAAGTCTGTGGTCAAATCTCTCTCTTTCTTTCTTATAAAGACATGTGATTACATTTAAAGGCCCACCCAAATAATCCAGGATAACCTCCCCATCTAAAGATCCTTAACTTGATGACATCTGCAAAGTTCCTCTTGCCATATAAAGTAACTTGTACAGCTCTTGGAGACTAGTTGGAGGACATCTGGGAGGACTGTTGTTCAGCCTACCACAATCATAATATCCAGTGACTCAGTGGCTAACTTCTGGGCCACTTTGTGAAACTGACAAGACTTCTCACTGAGGGAGTTAAGGTGAAAGGGGTATTTTGAATGATAGAAGACTGAAATTGATAACCTACAATTTTTCAGCTCACGGTACATATAAATTAATTACTAAAATTCTATGGCATACACAAAAATATATATTTTGCTGATCTGACAAAAAATAGGTATAATTTTGATTCAGTCATCATATGGCTATATGGCTATTGTTGTGTTGGCTCTTTTCTTTTTTTTTTTTCTTTTTTTGATAATCTAAAGGAAAAGAGGTCAGTTCCCCTGACTAAATAGTCAGGTATTGCATGTTTTAATAATTCTTATGGCACACCGGTTGAAAATCACTGCCCTATGGCAATTCAAAATTATTGACATTTACTAATATAAGTTTGATTTTTCTGAAACACATCATTTTTCTACTTCTAAAATGAAATAACTATCACCTTGATAATCACTCCAATACATATCTTAAAATAAAATGTAAAGGCAAAGTTTTTAAAACTCTCCTAATGTTGAATCCAGGGCACTGGTAAATGAAGAAGCTATACAAATGAGGAAACTCTGTCCAGGCCTCTAAGATAGCATCTTCAACTTGGGATATAAAATGGCAAAGAGTAATATTCAAAATAATCAAGTGGTGCAGTAATATAACTGATAATGTAAGTCAAATATTAAACATTCCATACTCTTTTTTTATTGCCTAAGGAAGTTGATATCATATAAATTTCTTACCTAGTCATATTTTTTGTAACACATTTCATTCTAATGATTTCCAAATACTATATTGACTCGCATGCTGGTTTTGGTCTTTCATTTTATATTTCTATCAGCAACTAAATGATAACCCTGCTAGCTTCATGATTTGACATGGGGAACTGCATCAAATTTCCAAGAACTTGCTATGAACTGATAGTCGTTTAGTGACTGGGGATCACGTTAATCCTAAAAGAAGGATGTTGGTTAAGCTGCCCTTCCTGATAGCTCTCTCCCTGCATCTGCTCCCTTGTGCCTTTTTCTTCTCATGCCTGAAAGATGTTATAATTTGGGTGATCCTAAAGAGATAGATAGGGGGACGGGAGGGGGGGTGGGCAAGGATGAAAGGTGGATGGGGGTTACCTGATCCTCACTGCTGAGGCCAGGACCTGGCTACTGTTTTCCCTTTCTCTGGTGAGGAAGCACCATGCACCTCTGTGCCCCCTGGATGCTAATTGGGAGACAGCTCGTGCCAACCACAGGCAATGACCAGGTAGAGCCAGTTAATAATGAAGACAAAATAGAAATGGCTAAAGAAAAGAAGAGATAAAATAAAAAAGTAATGGAAGTGTATACTCAGAGGTTGATGCTGCCTAGAGGTAGTGGAGGCGTTTGCTAAGGCCCTGTGTCTCCTTCAAGAGAAGAGCAGGCAGGTAGGGGAGGAAGGGTGGGCAGCCTGGTGCTGGATTCTCTTTTTCTTATTGATTGATTTTAGAGAGAAGAAGGGAGAAAGAGAGAGACGTTGATTTGTTGTTCCACTTATTTATCATTCATTGGTTGATTCTTGTATGTGCCCTGACAGAGATTGAACCCACAAACTTGGCATAGCAGGATGACGCTCTGACCAACTGAGCTACCCAGCCAGGTAAAAATAAATCCTCGAGGGAAAGAGGGAGACAGTGCTAGCATTGTCTTGCTAGAGGACTATCTCATTTAGTCATTGAACAGGTTTCTAGGAGATTCCCTCTCCAGAAACATGTATACAAAGCACAGGGACAACTGCCTTCCATCAGGAGTTAAGTTGTCAAATAAAACCAGGGTTCACAAAGCTAGCAGTGGGGACATTGTCTCACAATGAAGGCAATCGCTGTCTGTGTCCATGGCAACTGTCTATATCCGTGGCACCCAGTAACTTACTAGCTGCTTCCTCAACCCAGACCCTACTTCTCCCCACAGGCAGGGACAAGCATATCTTTTGGAGGTTTATAGAAAGGATTGGGAGAGGTTGCAACTCTCTTTCTCCTAAATAAGGACTTTTATGCTTCAAGGCTACCCACTAACTTCGGAAATAAATAGCAAGTCCTCTGTAATGGATTCCCTAGCACTGTCCTCCAATACCTATGCCACAAAGAATAACAGCCTGTTTGTTGGTGGTTTCTGAAATGAAACACGAATGCTGGCATTTAGATTACTGATGATTTTTCATGGTTATCCCAATTACTGTTATTCTGTTTACTAACATGTGTGAAGTGTTTTGATACTTTAATAGCTGGTATGGCTGAACACTAGCTTAATAACAGATCTGCGCAAACTTTTTGGGCTGTAGAAAACTTTTCAAGGAGTACTGGAAATGAATAGTTTTCCATGAAATAATGACCAGATCTTCAGCTTCCGTGAGTTCTCTTTTATAAACTGATTAGTCTGATAACTTACTAGTATTCTGGTAGCTAAAGTCACCATTTATCTCAGTTTCCCTGGTTTATGCTAATTTCCTAGATCATTTATTAATAGTGTCCCCTTTTACTCTCAAGAATGTTTAAGTTTGGAAGATATATTATACAGTCTCTCTACCACAGCCCTTTACAAGAGAGAATGAATTCCTTGCATATAAATCTTACTTTGGTCTATTGCCTCGGGGTGTAAAAGCCTCCCGGGGGTACACCAACAAAGGAGATGCTTCATGTAATGACTAATCGGGCACCATAAGCCAATGAGGTTCCCCGTCTTTCCCAGCTGTGTGTGCGCGAGCTAAGGGACAAGAGTAGTGTATCATAGTCTGAAACTCATGTCCTTTGCAATTATTTAAACTCATAAGGAAAATTTTAGATAGCTTAAAAATGGAAAAAGGATATATAATTTTCCAAAATTCTTCAAGGAGCACATGAACAGAGTCTGAAGACCACTACTCAGTGGTAATTTTTCCTAAACGTTTTTTTTCACTGCTCACTGTTCAGGACTCTGGCTGCCCCAGACCTTGCCCAGCTGCTCAAAAGGCCAAGACATTACACATCTCTATCTCTTTCATATTACATCATATCTAAGGCTATCACTCCCCCTTCACCCACAAAATCTCCTACAAGACTAAATACATAAAGCATGTAATAACATGGTTACATTCATTGAAGTTGGGGTAAAGAACTTTATTGGTTAGGATTCTTTTGCTACAGAAAACAATATTCAACTGACAGTGGCTTCAAAAACATAGATGCGTAGTAGCTGTTCTAATAATTAAAAGTCTGGATGTAGAGGTAGATGCTGGGTGATTTTCAGGTCAAGGTCAGAAAAGGCCATGCTGCTTCTGTCTAGTGCTCTTGAAAAGTTTAGTTTCCGAATGCTCTCTCAGGACACTTTCTTTCTGAACAAGTCGCCATTCTATGAGGAAGCCCAAGCTACCTGGAGAGAACATATGTAGTTGCTCTCTGGTCAGTAGTTACAGCTGAGCCCAGCTTTTGTCTTCTCAGCCCACATATCTGATATGTGAGTTGAGGTACTGCCAGATGACTCCATTCTGAGCTGCTTGAGCCACTTCCAGGTATTTGTCTTCCCACTAAAGCCCCAGACAGGAGAGAGCAGAGACAAAGCATTCCCACTGTGTCCTGTCTAAATTCCTGACCTGCAGAACTGTCAGCATAATCAAATGGTTGTGATTTTAAGTCACTAAACCTGGGATAGCTTGTTACTCAGCAATAGTAAATGGAACAGTAGCTATTTCTAGGTTTGGTGCAGCAATTAATCAGCATCATCAAAGGGAGAGGCTCTTTCTGTCTTTCCTCTTGCCATCCTCAGTGGTTGTGATGTCACCTTTCCTTGGCACAAAATGAAGCCCACAACCCCACATTTCATTCCATACAACAGTCCCTCCCAAAAGGAAGGAAGAGAGCAGGGACTTTCATTTGCACCACTGTTTTATCAAGTAGGAGATTATTCCTCAGAATTCCTTTGGTAGACATCTCCTTATATCTCACTGACCCAAACTGGTTTTCCTAGTCAACTTTAGACTAATAAGAGGCAAAAGAATATAGACCTTCCAGTATTGCTCTAAACCATGCACATTTAAATAATCTTCTCTCTTTTGTTTTTATATGTAACCAATCCCAATCTTGACCAATGAAAGCAGAACTTACCCATGTGATTCTACTATGCAATCGTATTTGAGAATCATTGGTTTAGAACCTTGGACTTACAGTGTGACCTGTGGATTCATGGTATCAGCATCACCTGGGGGCTTTTTAGAAATACTTCAGTCTAGACATCATAAATACTTCAGTCTGCATTTTATCAAGATCCCCTGTTTATTTGTATGGACATGAATGTTTGCAAAGCCCTGGTTTAAATAAACAATAATTTATTCCCTGGGGCTAGTCATATTGATACCTAAACAAATTCAGGGTCCTATTAGGACAGAAAAGGGGAAATGCCTGTTGGGAAAACAACCAACAGTGTCTGCCATAGGGACCCAGACCTGTGTTATTTTGCCTCCCCTAGCATGCCCCGGGGCATCTCCCTAGAGGAGTAAGTCTCCTTGGAACACAGTTTTACAAATCATACACTAAATGCCAATTCCTGTTTTTATTACAGTTTTATAAAACCAAGATTGAATCAGCTGTGATGCTTCTACTTCTCTGTATGGCTGGTCTGTCACTTATTTGCATATGACTCAGGGAGAATAAATACTCTTAGGCTTACTGTCCTAAAGCTCCCTCTTTTATTTGCATAATTTTTCAGGGACTAAGGCTTTAAAGTGTACTTGCTCCTGGGCTATACTTTTTTGGTTGTCTAGTACTCACTCATATAGACTACCTAGAGTAGCTGAGTCCCAGCCATGACCCCTCAACTCCCTTAAACTTTCAACAAGGTCATATCTTCATTCAGCAAACATTTACTACATTCTGTAAGCTTGACATTGTGGTGTGTAGGCTCGGTGATAGGAAAGTAGGATAGAAGAGGAAGGAAATGAAGGATATAAAATGTCCATATTTTCAAGTTGCTTAAAACTGGTGAAGAAGAGATGAGGAAAGAGGCTGATAGTAGATGATGGTAGCAAGGTTTTAAACCAGTGGTTCTTAAATACTAAATATAGACCCTTGGCACCTGTAGGTTGAGGGAGTTGCAGACATGTAGGGGCTGAGCATTTGGACTCTGACATCAGACTGACTTGAGTTCATATCTCAGCTGCATCACTTAGGGAAAAGGTATTAAACCTGTGAGAATCCACTTTCTTCTCTATAAAAATAGGGAAATTTAAGCTACTTCCTGAGGTCATTGTGAGAATTTAATGAGATGATATATGCAAAGCTGTTTAACACAGGCTTACTCCTTATAAATCACTAATGGATAGAAGTTATACTACAATAGGAAAGAAATCAATTTCAATTTGGATGATCAGAGAAGGCTTACAGACTCCCAGATTGCAGTATTTGGATGGCATCCTCCTTAAGACTCTGGGACTCAGCATTTGAATTATTGAGAGGCCCTTGAGAACATGAAGATTTCATCTGTATACGCCTGGAAATTTCAACCTTTCCCCTTAATTTTCTGTTGAGCATCATGCTTTCATTGACCAAGACCAGGAAGGCATTACATATTTGCCCACAGTTGGCCATTTCTAGTGAGACCTGACATCTAAATGCTGTTTGTTTTATATGGTTTTTTCCCCAAACGCAATGTTTTCCATGAAAAAATGAGAACCTTGTTCTGGTTCTTTTTTCACACACTGTTGGAAAACCTGAGGTTTCATGTGGTGCATTTTATTCCCTTTGCTCAGTTCTCAGCCATGAAAGTCACTTTCCCGTGGCTGTTTCTCTCTTCTGATAGTCCCATACCCCATCTCCATAATGCAGGCCTCAGTGCTGCTTAATTCTGAGTATTCAACACAGATGTCTGGGGAATGGATTCAGCCATCAGTCCCGCCATAGTCCACACCTCCTATGACAGAAGCTTGGATTTCATAGGACATTGTTGGAATTCCAGGCAGGATCTCAGGCTGCTCAAACCTAACTTTAACAGCTCTCAATTTCTTAGGTTTAATTAAAAAAAAAAAAAAATCCCCTGCCTTGATAATTTAAAAAAATTGACATTACAATTGATTACATGCAATAAAGCATCACATAAAATAATAAATTTTAAAACCATCATTAAAATATTACCTTATAAAAATAAACTATTTTCAAAGACTTTTGTTGATTGCATGGCATCTTGCACATTTTGGTTATGACCACTGGGGTGAAATTCAACTCTCCTAGTAACAAGGACCGTGATTCATAGGAAATTTTTTTAAAAAATCTTAGTTATTGATTTTAAAGAGAGGATGGGGGGGGGGCAGAGAGAGAGAGAAAGAGAAACATGGATTTCTTGTCCCACTCATTTATGCATTCATTGGTTGATTCCTGTGTGTGCCCTGACAGGGGATCAAACCCACAACCTTTGCACATCGGGACAGTGCTCTAACCAACTGAGCTACCAGGCCAGGGCTAAGAATTTAAAGGTGATAGGGAAGAAAAGAGTGGCATCCCTGATGCAAAAAGGTGCATGACATGGAAAGGTTCTGGCTTATGATCAGCACTGTTCTAAATGTTAGGGCTGACGTAAGTTACCCGTATGTCTGCTATCTGTTATCTTTGTGACGGAAGCTTCCTGAACATAATCTTGTTAAGGTGAGACTTCATGCTTTCAAGGTAGTGAATGCCTTTGGAAAAGAAAAAGAAATTAATCTTAAGAACAAAAATGCTTCTGATTAGCTCCCCATTCCCTTTTAGGGAGTGTAAATGCTATCAATTGCTTTTCTGAAGGGATTTTCAATGCAGTCTCTCAAGGCCCAGCTTTGCAGTAATCACAGGCAGTGAACTGGGATGGCACCAGCGAAATCAGCTCAGCACATTGGAGCTGCTCCCTAATTGTTCAAGTATGAAGACCCATTAAGGCTGGGTCTCTTCAATCACGAAATTAGCGCAGGTAAACATTCAAGCGATTTTGATTATACGTTACAGTGAAAGGGAAAATTCCAATGTCCTTCCCTAGCCATGGAGGAGAGCTGTTTACCTTTCAGATACTTTTTGGTTGTGGAAGCTTTTTCTTCTTCAAGAGCTCATCAAACTTAGGTGGGTATTTCAATAGTAATAGAGAAATAATAACAAACAAAAATATAATAAAATGTGCACCTCTGAACCCAACAGAACCTCTAAACCCTTCAGAAACAGAACCTTATAATACTTTTGCTGCTCCCCTGGTCCCCTGTAAGGCAACTCCTTGCTAGGGCCTGGAGAGGGGTGGGGATATGCTTTACCACACACTCGCCTATGTTCAATACTATCAGTCAATTAAACTTTTGTTAATCTGGGTGAAGATGGTAAGCTATTGTCTTAATTTGCATTTCTCTCATCTCTGGCGAGGCCAACCATCTTTTCACTTAATCAACCATTTATAATCTTGTAAGAACTTGGCTCCTTCCCTGAATAAAATAGCATGATAATATAAAGCAGTGTAACTAGAGATGTTCGCCCTTCCACTGCATTGTAATTTCATCATAAAAGCAATAGAATTATATTCATATCACCTGCAAATTGGTATTTTTGTGGATATTTGGACTTAATCTAAAAAAATCACAAACTTAATCAAGCTAAAAATGAGTTAATTTGTCTGCGTTTGTTGCCTGAGATCTTTTAGTTTTGATGTTTTAAAATAAGAGGTTTTCAAAGCACATTCGGCAATGTTATCTGATCCATTATATGTTAAATATTTTGAAATCAACAGATATAAATTAAGCACAACAAAATGCTTATTAATTTATTACTGCAGAAGTTCTTTTAGCAAGTATTACATATTAGGCATTCTAATCCCTGTTATACGCTTTTAGTGAAAATATTTTATGTTAATGACAGAATGTAATAAAAGCACCAGTAAAACCCAGGGAAATTACGAAATTCAGAATAAGAAGGGATATTTGTGAGGGTACATGGGCACCTCAACTCTCCTGGCAACATTCTATGTTTGAAGCTGGGTGATAGAGATACAGGTATTTGCATATATGATTTATACCTTCATATATTTGTAAATTATGTCTTGAAAATTAAAGCCTCAGTACTTGCCTTTCTCCAATTCTACAGTGGCACATGAATAAAGATTACCACTCTAAAGCTTAACGATCACATCTGAGGGGTTCCGATGCCAGCATACTTGGCAGCCATTCAGTGCGGGGATTGTGGACCAATTCACCGAGTCTGAATGGCCTGGATGCCTGCACTTAATCTGGCAGAGGCGAGCACGCCACTCTGATGATAGCAATTACTAGAATTCTTTGAGTTCACATGAACCACAAGTAATTAAAGTTCTTAAAGGCACCTGCAAAACAGGATGAAAAATAAGGAGGCACATGACTCAACAAATCTACTCAAAACCACTCTTATAAAACATTTTTTAAAAATTTAACCAACTGTCCTCTCTGATCGATAGTTTGCCTGTCTAATAACAAAGACCTGATGCTCACAACCTTCTACTTCTTACATTTGATGATGAATTTGTTAAATCCCCCAAATGTGTTTGTTACCTAGTCCTAAGGGTGAGTGATGGGCTTCCCGTGGCCCCGTATTTGGGCACCTGGCTCATTTTGAAAGATAAAAGATCGCAGCCTAATAATGGTCACTTTGGGATTTAATGATTAAAATGCACAGGAATATTTTGTGAAGCAGTCTTTTTGGGATGGGAGCTCTATCTTATTTAAACACATATAACTTTTGTTGGCAAAGCTTTTTACTGACAGACATGGATAAAAATGTAACATCCGTTGGGGGGGCATACTTATTTAATGGTACACATTTGGACTTGACATTGGCTTTGCTTTGACTCTCAGATCTCATAGCAGAGATTTACCCTTTAGTGGCATTGCCTTGAGTGGTGTTCAACACTGCTATCAGTGGCAGTTAACATTTATGGCACAATTCATTTAGGTTTTTATGAGTCCTTCATATTCTCTTTATGATCCCAAACAGCAAATGTCAGTGCAGGAAATGAGTAACACTGCACACCAGAATCTCTTTGATTTTCTTTTTTATGTTAATAGTCACTAAACTTCTAAACCCAGGAAGGGTAGTTTCCTCAACCCCTCACATTGTGTATACCTTGAAGATCTTTAAGTATCATCTGGATGGAATTTCTTATGACAGAGTGATTTATTCTCTGATCCAGCTTGGGACAATATGGTTCAGGGACAGAGACATGATACCATATGGCACATATGACCATTAATTTAATTATTTTGCTTATTGAACCACTACTTGTTACATCTTTATTAAATACCTACTGTCTTAGCCAGCTTGAGCTGCTGTAACAAAGTACCATAGACTGGGTAGTTTAAACAACAGACATTTATTTCTCACAGTTCTGGAGGCCAAGATCAGGGCGCCAGCATGGTCAGATGTGATGAGAGCCCTCTTTCTGTAGCAGATGGCCAACTTCTCCTGTGTGGTCACATGGCCTTTCCTCATTGCCTGCTTGGAGAGGGAGCTAGGGAGAAGGGGGAGGGGGGAGGTTATCTTCCTCTTATAAAGCTATGGATCCCACCATGAGGGTCCCACCCTGATGACCTAATGAGCTAATTACTTCCTAAGCTCCTAAGTCCCATCTTCAAATACCATCATATTGGGGACAGGGATTCAACATATGAGTTTTGAGGGGACACAGACATTCACCCCATAGCACCTGCTATGTGCCAGGAAGTTTTATAGGCACTTCTGTGTGTTTGTTCAGGTATTCATATGGCTGATTGCTTTACCAAACACAGTTACAAATCTCAGAGGCTAAACGATAGAGAAACGTGTGAAGGTTTTCCACACATTGATTAAGGTGCTAGTTTCATTATATCTCCCAACTTTGCAAACCTCTAGAGCCTTGGAGTCACCCCAGGACCCTCTTCATTCAACCTGCAAAGAAGGGAGGAGAGAACAGAAAACTAGAACTGGGAGGGCTTTGTGGATGTGGCCTTGAGGGAGACATACGTCACTGCCACCGCATTCAATTTGCTGGGACTCAGCCATGTGATCACGCTGGTTGCAAGGAAAGCTGGGAAATGTGGCCATCAGTCCTGGAAAAGAGACAATCTGTTTGGTGAGCATGCCTCTCCCAAATATACGAAAATATTAGTCAAGACCAATGAGGTTCCTCCCCGTATGGAGCATCCATTTTGGTATAACATGATGGATGAAAGACCTGTGAACAGATGCATGGTCAGCAATACAGATGGTGATGAGTGCAGCGCAGAAAGTAACAATGGCCGGTGGGATTCAGGCGAACAACAGGAGAGAGAGAGTAGCATGACGGGAGAAAGAATTCCTCTCGAAATAACATTCCATCTGGGACCTGAATGAAGGGAAAGAGTCAGCTATGAAAAAACCTAGAGGGAACTTTCCAGGCAGAAGGCAAAGGGTCAGAGTCAGGGCTCAGTATGTGCAGAGCTCAGAGAGAATCTGAGTCTGGCCCAAGCTCATGGACTGAGATTGGGAGCGAGATGAGTGAGCCCAGAGGGGGACACTGGAGAACCTTACACAGGTCCTGGAGGTCTTTGCTTATTCTATGTAGAGAGATTTGATGAAGTATTTTGGATACATTTAATTTTTTCAACAAAACTGGGAAGTGGATATTATTATTCCCCTTTTTAGAAACAATAGAGTGTCATGGAGTTCAGGTAACTTCTGCAGGATTACGCAGCCAACAGAGTAGAGTCAAATTTACTCCTGAGTCTGACTCTAAAGTCATGCTTCCAACTATGATGCAACCAGGCTTTCAACCAAGATCTTAGCCAACACTGAGAACTTGTTTTCTTTTCCATGCATAAAACGATGTAGAAGAATGCACTCTGCAATCTCAAAATTTCTGACAACTCGAAACCGCTGAGACTCTTCCAAAGCTCATGTATATTTCATGAGACATTTAAAATATTTTCATTAAAATTTTTATCTACTACAAATATGCTTTATTCTTATGTTAAGTATTTTAGTCAGGTTTATCATTGTCAATTATAAAATTATTGTGATGCAAGGAAACTTGTAAAATTTGATACAAATCTTTTCATTTGAAAATACTACTGCTCTCAAACACTCCCCTCTCCTAAAATGTATAGCAAACTGTTCCAAATTTAACTCACAGGATTTTCCAATGTACCTTTTGATAACCTATGCCTCCTTTTTATTACCATCTAGTCTGCTGTTCTTAGAGTTTATATTTGTTCAAAATGCCCCTACCTTCATTCCCATCTTTATTTTCTTGGCAGCTAACTTTCCTTAAGTTCAGCTATTTAATTTAAAGCTTATTCTGAAGCATAGATTAATAGGTTAAATCACTGTCAGTCTATTTTCCCTCAAACCTAGGCAGGCCACTAGAAATCCTCAACCAATTAAAGATAAAAGATAGCAGGGAGTCCGATTCCAAACCCTATCATTCAATTTTTCTCCCAATGTCTTCCCTTTCCTTTCATCTTATTTTGTACTCATGGAATCTTTTGTCTGTCTGAGGGCAGAGACAAGCTCACTCTTGAACCCTAGGATACAAAAGTACTGGAACATGAAACGTGTGTGTGGAAGAGCTGTCCACTGATTTATTTTCCATAAATGATGTGGGATTATCAGAGAACAAGAAACCCTGCAGTGGGTCGCTGTATGTGGAAAGGTGCTGCTTTGGAAACCTAGTTAGGGAAACTTTGAAACTGACGTGTGATACATACACCTCGGCATAAAGAGTCTCCTTTCTGTTCTGCCTCATTCTGCCAATGCATGGAAAATTCAGAAATATTTTTAAAACAATGGTTTATTTTAAGGATAGGGAGAGCTCTATAATTATTTTCAGGGGAGATTAAATAGATAAATACCTTTTATGGCGAAAAGAAGACAATCGAGGAATATTTTTTAGAAGGAATCTTAAGATCTTTAGACCAACTAATGTCTGCTGATTTACCACTGTCTCCTCTTTATTACCCTCCTTTCCTATTGTCTCTTGTAAGGTTGACACTGGACAATAAGCCGGGATTATAGCGTCAGAAGACCTAAAGTTTTATCCAGACTCCATCATTTATTCATTTGCCGGCTCTACCCAAAATAATTTATGAATCCTGACCTGGTACCTGGTATTCTTCTCTGCATAGCATGATAACACAAGTGAAGGCACTTAGCAATATTTAATGTCATGTTAATGGGAAAATATTAACATTATTAGAATTTTTTTTTTTTTTTTCTGATTCAATTTAGCATCCTGGCTATTAAGGGCATCTCCTCTTTATAAAATCCCTGTTTATTCGGAACACTTCATCATGCCTAGACCATCCTAAATGCTAAGCTCGTTCATTTTTCTTCCTTCAGAGCTTTCCCTGTAATTGTTCTAGGATCAAGGGGCATTTTTTGAAGTGCAGAGTCTTAGGTTTGTTCACTGATGCATTCCTGCCTCGCGCTTCTCACCCTTCCGCCCTCCACGCCTGTTCTTTCTCCTGCATTTTCCTGGCTCCATTTGTTGCCACTGTTCTCTTCTTCTAAGCAAATGCTTTCTTATTATTTCCTTGGACATGATGAACTTTAAGGCCCTGTGAATCAAACGATGCTCTTCTCCTGGGAACAAAGTGAGTCATTTAAAATCCCCTCAATATTAGACTGAGTGGCAGAATCACTTTCCCCAGCAAGTCCTTCCTGACTTTCTTCCCCTATGTGTCAGGACATTGCTACAGGCTTGTGGGATAGACAGGACTCTACTGCCTATCATTATTTAAATTAGTTTTTTGCAGGGGGCTTGAGTTTTGAATTACAAAATACAATATTATTTTAAAACACAAGTTGTTGCTAATTGAAAATGACTCTCTCTCTCTCTCTTTCTTTCTTTCTTTCTTTCTTTCTTTCTTTCTTTCTTTCTTTCTTTCTTTCTTTCTTCCTTCCTTCCTTCCTTCCTTCCTTCCTTCCTTCCTTCCTTCCTTCCCTCCCTCCCTCCCTCCCTCCCTCCCTCCCTCCCTCCCTCCCTGCCCCCTCCCTCCCTCCCTCCCTCCCTCCCTCCCTCCCTCCCTCCCTCCCTCTTCCTTCCTTCCTTCCTTCCTTCCTTCCTTCCTTCCTTCCTTCCTTCCTTCCTTCCTTCCTTCCTTCCTTCCTTCCTTCCTTCCTTCTTCTTCTTTCTTTCTTTCTTTCTTTCTTTCTTTCTTTCTTTCTTTCTTCAAATATTTATTGAGCATCTGCCATGTGCCACATGTTGGTTCAGATGTTTGGGGTGCAGAAGTGAATGAGCAGTTGTCACTCAAGGAGTTCATAGTTTAAAGGACTAGGTAACACCTATAGATCATTAGGATCATAAGATGTGGGTAAAACAAAGTCTGTGGAAGCTGCCATGAAAGCACCAAACATGATTTACTGTTTCTAACTGGGGATGACTTTACAGAAGAAAGGCTACGTTAGTAGAATCTTGGAAAGTTAAGAATGAGCCGTGTGTATGGAAGGTCATGCAAAACAGACAAATCAGCAAGACAGATGCCTCTTTCTTCACGTATCATCAGTCTCTCTGGGCCCAAGTCTCTGCAACATGAGACAGTTGTATTAAATTTACTATCACGTCTCTCTCCAAATTCCATGCTCCTAGGATTTCTACCATGTTTTCACTATCTGCTGCATGCAAAGCAATGTGCTGACCTCCATGGAGAAAATGTTAGCTCTGTTCTCAAGGGCCTTGCTCTCCAGTGAGACATGGTAGGGACGTTTCATTTCTTCAGCTTCCTGTTGATAGCAGTGCTTGAAGCATGTGAGCAAGTTGTATGATTATGTCTAGATTCATTATAACAAGTACTGTGATCGATTACGGATGTCTGTTCTGATGAGGAGAAAGGAGTAGAGGTATGTGCATCATTTTTGTTTAGTCTTAGAGGTTAAATTTAGCAAGTTACCCAAAACCTTATCAAAGTAAAAAGTTAAAGAAATGAAATAAATAAGAAAACACCCTGAAAAGTAGAGTGTCATTTTTCGGGGGGTGGGGGGGGAATTCACATCATGAAAGACAAAATTGTCAAATCATGGCTTGTCCTTTAACAAATAATCTGATATCTCATTGGACAATAAAAATGATTTTGTGTTTGGGGGATGCAAAGGGGAAACTCAATATAAGCTGCTTTGAGCAAGTTAAATTATATCTTCTTTCCTAATGGCTTATCTTTCATTACAACACTGCTTAGAGGTGTCTCCCCCATTATAGTATATACTTCTTAAAAATTTTTATTTTTTTTATTGTTGACGGTATTACAGATGCCCCCCAACTTCCCACCCCCCAGGGCAAGAACCACTGGGTCAGAATGTTGAGCAGTGTATTCTTGGCAGCTAGCACAGAAGGTACTGAATAGGCAACTCCTACACAGAAGGTATCCAATATATAACTGCTACTTGAGTGTTGAGTGAAAAATGAAAATTTCCCTGGGATAGTTTGTGTAATTTTTTTCAGCTATCAAGGTAGATACGGAAAGTTCACATCTGCAGATCATAAACAAGATGTGAGAGAATGTCAGGTATTCAGCTGAAGCCAACTATGCATGAGGAAGAGAAGTTTAGAAGTGCTGTTATTTTAGAAATAAAACTTTATGAATCTTGCATATCACCAAATAACAAGCTGGCTTTTCATTTACACAATGGAAATGAATATTAAAGTATTCATAAAACGAGTAGAGAAATATAAAGTTATTCTGATGGAATGAATTTTTAAATGCAAGGAATGAATATATATTATAGATTTATCTCAGCATGTAACAGATTTTGATGAGTGCATTGTGGACCACGGGTATAGAATTCATTTATGCAGATTCTTATGCACAGTCCATTAGAGTTCTTGAAATACATTTGGCCCATGTTTAATAAAAACTCTACAAAATTTATAATTTTCTTTTATGCCTCTTTCTTTCCATTTTTCTCTTAACCTATTTATACAGGACAGGCTGTTCCTATTGTTGGGTCTAACTTCAAGAAACATTTTGTTATTCATTAAATTGATTGAGAAATGTTTCAATTCTAGGAAGAGCTTCCTTCCAGCTAAACCTCATCATCTTTTACAGTTAGAGACCCATTTTTGCCCTCACCCAGGCAACGCAACTCTTATTTAAGCTAACGCTATGAAGTATTGCTTATAAAACTTTCTGTGAATGTGAAAACTTCAATTTTAGTGCTTATTAATTATAAAGTCATTCTCTTTATCGCTAACCTATAGCAAAATATTTCTAATCCTATTGCAATTCCTTTTCAGGGAGTCTTCTCTTCTTTTCCTTTTCTATCACAAGTTTTTTATTTCAGAAAGATGCAATTTGTGACTTTGTACAAAAGCTGTCCTTGGACCTCCTGCTATAGGAGAGAGTTATAATGAGAGCCCTTTATCATTTTCAGGCATAGTTACCTTTGGATGGGTTCAAGACTAGCATCATCCTGAACTCAAATATAGAATTTTTGTGTTGCTTGGCTATTGCTCAGATACCCACACCTAACTATGAGAACACAATTAGCAACCCAATTTAAAAAACAATTACGCCTTCCAAATGCCTTCTTACTTCTGTGTTTTGTAGTGTTTTTCCTTAGCTAACCTAGTGTCAGAGTACACAGGCAGAATCAGTTAATGCGCAAAATAAGTAACCTGAAAGATGGCTGGAGAGAGAGAATGAACTCAAAAAGGCATAAGTATTCAAATAACTCATTTTTGCATCCGCCCTTTCGGAATTTAAATCCTGAACCTTATTGGACAGAGATAAGGAGACTCCTGAGCTTGGCACTATTTGAGGAGTTTCATTGACATTGGATTGAGTCTGCTTCTCTATGATGAAAATTTTAAGCATTTTTTAACATAAAAATGGTCTTGGAGTCTACTTGCCCATGAAATTCACATGATTAAATATAATGAGGATTTTTCCTCCACAAAGTAAATAACCTCCTTCCCATGTGTATATTGATATAAACTCTCAGTGTGTTTGTTTTATGATTTAGCACAAATGGTTTCTCCCTTGTTTGAGGCTGAAAAATGGATTTCCTTTTGGCTCCCCTGGAGTTCTTTTTCTTTGATGGCTAGAAAGTAGGTGTTAGCTTTTCCTGAAAATCACACTTAAAGAAAACTATTGCTATGCCTTTAGAAGGTTTTCTTTTATTTGTATATATATATATGTGTGTGTGTGTGTGTGTGTATATATATATATATTTAAAAGCACCATGGAAGTATCTGTTGTTAGCACACATTAGAAATACGTTCTCATGATAAGAACAATTCCCAAAAAGCCATAGAAAGCCAGGTGATTTTTTAAAAAAATCATATTAAAATCTATTTTATTAAAATGCGTGCTTTGCATTTATTGTACTATTCCATAGATTATGTTAGTGCCAGTATAAGATTCAAGAGTATATTATTTTATCTGTTTATCACATTTAGATAAAGAAAATTAATCAAAATAAGTAGGCTACAATCTGAAGATCTTTAGCAGTATGGTAAAGATTTACATAATTCCCTATTGTATCTACCTATTTATAATTGCTAAATATGTGTCTAGGTCAATATCATTTGGTCTGGCACAACTAATTGGCATTTTCTAAACCATTTAAAATCATTACTTCATAATTATAAAAAAAACAAAAACCATGAAGTACACAGGTTTTCTAATGTGATAGATATAAAGAAACAGGAGGCTTAAGTAGTTTCCTTTAGATGACCCAGGATTTGGGGGAAAGGAATTAAGTAATATCAGTTTATCCTTTTGTTTGGGGGACACAACTCTGTGTTCAGAACTGAGACATGGCATGTGAACAGATATTGTCATTCTTATAGTGCATATTTCCAAATGGGAACCTTTTCTGCTTGGACATATTGTGTCTGAGATGCACCTTATGATAATAGTAGGAGTAACAGCTAACATTTATTGAGCTCTAATTATGTTTGGCAGTGAACAACATTGTTTTAATATTACTTCATTTAATCCTGCTAATTATCTATGAGATAGAGGCTGTTGTTATCAGCATTTTACAGACAAGAAAACTTAGATTTAAAGGCTAGAAACTGATGCAGTATCAGGAATCTGACAGGTATTAAAGGGTAACATCGGGTGTTATGCTTTTCACCAATATTCTGTGTCATGAGAAGAATTCACCTGAACAGGAAAACCAGAGAAAACCCATCATTAATACTGATACTGTAAAAGCTATGTTCTAATTCTTTAAATTACTGTTGGACAAATATAATTAAGCTTTACAGTTAACTCTCATCAGATTATGATCCTACATTATAATTTGATCCTTCTGGGTTTTGGTACTGCTATAAGCACAGAGCTGTTACAAAAATTAAGCCTTCACATATCAAATGAATCAGTCGTGGTATATCTACCCAAGTAAGCTAAGCAAACAAAGAATATAACTTTTGTATACATATCTCAGCCAAACTCATTTCTTCCTGATGCACTGCATTTGCAGAAGTCCTCTTCCTGTGGCATGGGCTGTTTTTCTCCATGTTTCCACACTTTGTTCCTCCAGCCCTGCTGTCATGTCTTAGGTTCTAATTGCCATGACTCCTACTCCTGTTCATGCTTTTTTCATCTGCTCACTGTCCCTGAAATTCCTTGCAGATCTTTTTTTTTTTTTTAAATATATCTTTATTTTATTTTAGAGAGAAGAAAGGAGAGGGAGAGAGAGAGATAGAAACATCAATGATGAGAGAGTCATTGATTGAGTGCACAACCCAGGCATGTGCCCTGACCGGGAATCGAACCCCGATCGCCTGGATCCTAGGTCGACGCTCAACCGCTGAGCCACACCCGGCCGGGCCCTTGCAGATCTTTAATGATTCCAAAAGCAACTGATATGTGATTGAGGCAGGGTATATGGAGTCAATAATAATTCTAACACCAAATTTAGAAGTGCTGTTTGGAAGAATATATGCACCCGTGTCCATGGCAACATTATTTACAATAGCCAAGAAATGAAATCAACCTAAGTGCCCAATAATAGACAAATGGATAAAATTGGTGTGCCACATACACATAATGGAATATTACTTGGCCATGAAAAGAATGAAATCTTATCATTTGCAACAGCATAGATGGACCTAGCGGGTATTATGCTAAGTGTAATAAGTTAGACAAAGAAAGATAAAGTACCATATGATTTTAATTATATGTGGAATCTAAAGAGCAAAGGAAATGAACAAAGAAAATATAAACAGACTCATAGGCACAGAGATCAGACTGATAATTTCCAGAAGGGAGGAGGTGTGGGGGCTGGGTGAAAAGGGTGAACAGATTACGAAGTACAAACTGATGGTCACAAAATAGCCATGGGGAGGTAAAGTACAGCATAAGGAATATAGTCAATAATATTGTAATAACTATGTGTGGTGTCAGGTGGGAAATAACAGGGGGACCACTTTGTAAAGTACTTGATTGTCTAACCACTGTGCTATACACCTGAAGCTAATATAAATTAATACTGAATGTAAACTGTAATTGAAAACATTTTCGAGTGCTGTATTCCAGTGGCAGTGGTGAGTGAGGTGTTAGAAATGAAAAGATGTGCTGTAGATTAAAACTAAATCAATAGACACTAAATGATTGGATGTCTGTATTCTTCATGCATCTTTGACAACCTCCACTGTCCTCTGTGTCTGCCTAAATCTTCCATGCATTTGCTGTGCATATATCTAAGTCTCCTTCTCCATCACCTTAACATTTCGGATTTGCAGTACCTCTGCTCATTTTATTAAGGAGCAAAACAGCCTTGCAAAGAAATGCCATCCATCAATAGAAAGTAATGAGATTTTTCTGTGCATAATACACTGGGGCTTTCTTTTTCACCATAAGTTGTGCATAAGCCACACATGCTGTCCTTTCCAAGTTGCATGGAATTTTATTTGCATCTACTCTGCTGTAGATGAACTCTATCAGATTTTAAAATCACAAGTCCCAAATGGACTCCCTGTGTAAAGTATATAAAAACTCAAAAAATAAAATACAATGCTGGAAATGAGAATCATGGAAAAAATCATGTTTAATGCATTCGATAATTACTGAATTAATGGTCTCCAGTGGTTCCATTTGGAGCTGACGGGGACTGGGACCCAGCCAGCTAAGAGAAATCCAGCTTCACTCACAGAAGAGCTCACAGCCCTGGTTTTTGTTTTATACTTCCTATTGTTTTTCTTCTTGTTAAGCTTCCCACCACCCATATGTAAACTGACAGATTAATATGCATATTATTACACAGAATGGTTATAAAATTGGAAACACAAAATGTTAACTAAATTCCAATCTCTTAAAATATCCTGATTCCTTGAAATAAGGGCACAGTGTGAGCACTGCTGAGGGACTGTTGTTCTCATGATCTCTGCATCCTTTAAATGTTTCCCACAAATGTCCCCACCACCTTCTCCACTCCCAGATGACTAACATATGTTTCTGTATTTTTGTTCTTTACCAAAAAAAGCAAGATTTCTACTGTTCTTATAGAACTGAATAAATAAAGAGAGCCTAGAAAGCTTATGGAAGTAGAAAAGTCATGATCTACACAGGGGATGGATGATACAGTATAAAAACTAAAGATTTCCCCCATTTGGGGTTATAAGATATTAACCTGCCTCTATTGATCAGTGCAATGAAAATGCCACTATAACTACATAAATATAATATATTTTGCATAAATTCTGAGCCTTCTTCCCTAAGCTCTGCCCACCTTTTAAAAAGTGGTTAGTCATTGGCTATTTTGATTGACAAAGTATAACATGTAGATGATCATCACAATAGGCACGTGATTAAATAGTTTTTCTGTCTTTCAATGTGATACTTATCATAGGTGACTGTACCCACCAACCTCTTCACTTTACTCATGAGTAAGAGTAGAAAAGTGGATATCAAGGATTATTTTTCTCATTCATTCAACAAGCACTTACAATAATAACAAGCGAGATATAGGGTGTAAATAAAACACAATCCCCACCACTAGGAATTCACATTTCAGTAGGGGAGAAAAGTATATTAAGAAACAAATGACAACACTCAGTACAACGTACTAGCTCATAGAAAAGAGGTAGGTGCATGATACAGTGGAAACTCCAGGGAGAATGTAGTCAACTTTCCTGGGATGGAGATGGGGGAAAGGGGCAGACATCTGCAAGCAGAGCTCCACCTGAACTTGTGATTGCCCAGGTCCAAGCAACGAGAGGTCCTAAAGACTTACCCTAGCATTTTTAAAAAACACATTTCTAAGATTGTACATTCTCTGCTCCTGCTTGTACAGGTTCTATTTTATTCCATGTCAATTAGAAAAGGAAACCCCGCTTCATCATCAGTTTCTTCTTAAGAAATGGTCAGCGTCACCATTTGTTGACCTTGAGTGAGTTTGCTGAGTATTTTGTGACCCAAGAGAAGTGATAACAGATACCACACAGTCCTCACCATCTTCCTTGGTTGGAGCTTCTTCCTTCCTCCCTCCCTCCCTCCGCCTCCCTTCCCTCCTTCCTTCTCCACTCCTGGCATCAAAAAAATGTCTCTGGTGGCTGTCTTCAGAGTCATCAAATCTCCTTTTAAAAATTTCGGCATCAGCCTCCACTCACTCCACCCAAATAGACTCACCTAGCCCAACTGGCTTTATCAGAAATTTTTCTAAGCAAAGGTAATTTTCCCTCAAGCAGGAATTGTTATACCAGCTGCTAAGAGAATGAAACTTGTATAACACGAAGAAAGCTTCACTGAAATGATGAAAACTTGGCTGAATGAATGACTGGCCTTGGGCCATTCCTAAATAAGTAGATTGGTAATGCTTATTGAGTGCCACGTTCTGTTCTAAGCATGCTAAATGCTCATTGTATTCAGCAGCAAATCTGAGTAGTGGCAATAGTGCTGCCCTGATTTTACTGAAAGCACAGAGATAAAGCGCAGAGAAGTAAAGTCACTTGATCAAAGTTCCACAGCTAATAAATAGTGAGCTAGGGATTCAAGCTCAGAGATTGACTCAAGCCAGTGGTCTTAAACATTACACTGTATTACACAAGAATTGGACACTGAATGCCAGGCTTAATCTCTCAAAGCACTCTAGGTATATTGGATCACTTTGAAAGTTGTCAGAGACACTCCAAATAACAGCAACAACTTATGAATATATTTTATCACATATGAAAGTGGAAGAATAACTCAGAAGTTGACGCATCACATATCAAATCCACATTGGCTAGAACTTCATCACATGGCAACACTTGCTTACAAAGATTGGTTGAAAAGTCAAGTTTTTTAATCTTGATGACTACATACCAGCAAATTTCTAATACTGTGAAAAAGACAATGGATATTGGGGGCAGCCAGTAACCTGTGCTGAAGTGTATTAACTCTGCATTTTTATCCTCAAATTCTTTCAAGGTCCATTCCTTCTCTGAATAGTTTTACATTAGACTTGAGTTACAAAAGAACTTTGATAGTCATCAGATGTAACAGATGCATCCCTGTTTTGTCTCTGCAGAACATGGACACGTGGAATCATTAGGGTGAAATCTTTAATGATGTATGAGCATCTTTTGTGTTGAAAACAACCTCACAAGAGAACAGATGCACCCACAATCCCACAATGCCTACAGGTACAACCTCATTCTGTGACAAAGACTAGCCCTTGATTTTGGTCGTCAGGAATGGAAGTGCAGGATGGCATATGTTTTCTAAGGGAGGTAAAAATATAGACCAGAGACTTGACAACCTGATAATATTGAGGGGGAGTCTTTGGCCTTTCAATACTGATGGGACACTAATTGCTCATTCATTTCCATTGGGTTTGATCCAAGAGATGGTAAATAAATACTACAAAAAGGGCAAATAAATCGTCAGAGGTTAAATTTGGCCCAGTGGAAGAGGCATTGCTCTTACAAAGTTGTAAGTGTGTCACTAATGATATGGTGAATCCAGAGCTGTGATTGATAGTGTTCATTCATCAGGGTCAGATAGAGCAAGGAGATGAACATATGAGAGCAGTGAATTTTTGTTAGCTTCAAAAGTGAACTTAGGGTAGGTGGTGGTGCTAGGTTAAAAGGCACCCTGATTGTGGTGCTATATACCAGGCACCGTATTAGACAATGGGGATACAATCATGATCAAAAATAATAGACCTGCCTTTGTCAGTCTTTCATTCCGGATGAGGGAGAAGGACAATAAGTGAATAAATACCACTATTAAGTATTCTTATAGTAGTGTACTTAATAAATGTGTTAAATAAAATAACAATATTGAAATGGAACAGTGAGCCAAGCAGAGGCTCCAGCACTGCGGTGCCCTGAGCCGGGACAGTGCTGAGCTGTTCGAGGGGTGTTGAGACCAGTCTCATGGCACCAGGGAGCTGGAGGGAGAGTGGTAAGAGGTGAGCTCTGAGATGTTTCTGGGGAGCAGATCTTATATAGGCTGGCAAGCCAAGGTAAGGGATGTGGATTTGGAGCAAGGCTGTTGTTGATATTTATAACTTTCTCCTTCTGTTACCCATTTCATCATACTTTTTATTCCATCAGCCAGTCCTTCATCTCAACCAAGATTATAACTTGGAGGGTTAAATTAGACCTTCATCCCTGAAAGTTGGAAAGACTTGAATTCTTGATATCTGTGGATTTATTCTTTCCTGTAGCTTTTCGATAAGTAATATTATCGGACATAAAATTATTAAGAGGTGTATCAGAAAATCTCCTGGGTTCCAGATATATTCCTCTGCTCCCATTGTACTACATCAACTCAATTACCCAACCTATATTTTAATCACCTTTGCCTATTACTTTAGTGGCCTCAAGGGTCCAAAATGGCCAGGTGATCATGTCACTTTCTAATTCAGTGAAACTCTTGTTGCGTGACCTTGTCAAACCATTCTTCCCTTAAGAACTAAGGCAGCTAAATTAGCAGAGTCCAATTTTGGAGTAATAGAAAGCAAATATTTTATGAAGGGATATTAGTTGTAATAGTGAAAAGAACCACCCTTACCTTCACCACAAGTAGTCAGGGTGTGAGAGAAACATGGCTGTATGTTGATCCCTTGTTCCAAAGCTACCTGCATCCTGTAGGGTAATAGTCCAAACTTTCTGAGGGTTGCTTCCAGGCACTTACCATGTCTGAGTCTTCAATAGGCCGTTCTACTGACCTATCAAGTTAGCTGCTACTAGATAATGGTATATGTGTTAATACCGGTGAATTCCTTGGGCATGGGCCCATTGCTGGGCTTTTTGCTGTAAAATGAGTTCCTTAATCAGAAACAATGGTTTGTGAGTTGATAATACTGTCAGAAGCCTTGTGGAGAGGAAATGCAAATCAGTATCTAGGAGTGTCTACACCTGTGAAGATAAACCACTTCTCCCATTGTGATAGAAGGATCCAGTATAGTCACCCTGCTGCCAGGTGGCTGTTTGGTCTCCCTGGGATTGGTGTTACATAGGAAGCTCTGTGTTGGCCTTTGAGGCTTGCAGGCTAGTTGCTCACTAATGATGAGAACATAATCAGCCTTGGTGAGAGATGTCGAGAGACGTCCATGCTTTTGAACACGTGGGTACCCTGCTGCCTTGCTTACTTTTTAAGTGAATACATTAGCAAGAACTGGAACAGTTAGAGAAAGAGGCTGATTGACATCCACTGAATATATCCTAATTATCTTATTGCCACCTAATTACTGAGAGCCTCCTCTGTAGTACATGACATTTGGTTATAATTCATATAGCACAAAAATATCTGTACATGTGCCCTTCTCAGAGAGCTATTCACATACCTTTTCCCCAGATTCCTTGTCATTAACTTTCATTTTTGTTCAAGTCCCTGACCATTCACCTAAGCTATTAGCCACTGTCCATAAATCAGTATAGACCCTTTTTGTTAGCAATCTCAAAATGTAGAGAAAGGGCCAACAGAATATATTGCTCAAATTCTCTCCAATAAGATGTTTTCCTTTCACTCTGTGCTTAAGAACTACCCTAGATTGTGTAATGGTGCTGAAGCAATCTATGTCCATTTGTTTTCAGCATATAAGGCTATAAACCAAGCCCACATTTGTATCCTCAGTTAAACTGTTCATAAGAACTTCCATGTTGCCTTAGGTCTAGATTGAGGGAGAGGAGACACTGTAGCAGGAGTAGGTGTTATATGAATCACTGATCACATAACTTGTTTCTTCCTTCAGGACCTGCTCCAGATCCATCTCTTATATCCCATTTCTACTTGGTGGATGGCTGGTGCAGATGCCCAACCCTCTGGTTTGATAGATCAAACAACATGGCGGGCAGCTCAGGATGCCCACTTGATGTCTCACAGTCAAGTGTATCGTACCCATGAGAGCCCAGTGGCTATCTAGGAGCTGTTACTCAGAAACAAAATAACTATCTGTAGAATAAGATAAGCCTTTGCTCTGAAACCTGAAAGGTCTGCATTGTGAATGTCCTATTGAATATTCGTAGCAGGTCTATAAAACATGCATATCTGCCACAAACACTTTAAACCCCAGTGGACCTGCTGGGTCATAAAGCTTAAAAGGCAGAACAGCTGGATCTGCAACAGAACCTTCTCTTTCTCTGGGCCCCACTCAAAGGGGGGGGGGCACCTGAAGGTACCCTTTAAATGGTTTAGAGAAGCACGCTGCAATGCGAGGCATTTTTGCCTCGAAAGTCCAAAGGTGCCGAGCTAGCTTTATGCCTCTTTCCTAATTCCAGGTAGTGCAAGTTGCCACAATTTGTCTTATATGTTGGAGAAAGTAGCTCATTTTGCTCCAGACCACTGGAGTTCTAGAAATTTCACAGCGGTAGTGGGCTTCTGATTTCATGTGTGTTTTGCCTACCCTCTGACATTCACTCATCTTAGTAAGGCACCTAAGCTTCATGCTACTTTGTAGTCTCCAGGTACCAGCCAGCATAATGCCACCCATATGGTGGATCAATGTGGTGATCTATAGACTGTCCAGACAAATTAGGTCCCTGTGGACCAGATTATGGCAGAGGGAGGGAGAGCTGGCGTAGGCCTGAGGCAAGACAGTGAAGGCATGCTGCTGTCCAGGCCAGCTGGAAACTAATAACCAGTGTAGGAGATAGTCCATTACTATGAATAACAACAGTATCTAAAATCATGAGGCTGGATAACTTCACCTAGAGAGTGAGTGTAGGAGAAGAGAAGATTGAAAAGAAAAGAGGTCTACTAACGTTAGGAGGCCAGAGAAATGAGGCCGGACCAGTCAGAGGAACAAAGAAAACATATCCAAGGAGCCAGGAAGAAAACCATAAGGGTAGTACCCCTGAAGTCAGGAGGAGAAAGTGTTATAGAGAGATAGACATTTACACATTTTGCCGAAAGGTTCAGTAGAATCGGCATTGAAAACAATGGAGAATTTAGCAGTGCAAGGGTCTTTAGCAAATCGAAAAGAACAATGTCAGGGGTGTGGGGAGCAGGAGGCCCAAAGCCTGATTGGAATGGATTCAAGAGAGAATGGAAGAGAGTAACTGAAAAGGGCAAATACAGAAAGGTCTTTCAATGAGTGTTTTTGTAAGTATAATGAAAGAAATTAGTGTACACTGGAAGGAGTTAATACAGCATGCTTGTGGACTGATGGAAATGAGCTAAGAGAAATGGAAAAAATATATTTTAGGAAAGAAGGGGACGCAATTGCATGAGTGAAGACAGTGAGTGTGCAGGAATCAGAAGAGGGTGCTCTAGTTAGGGTCCGAAGATGATCTGCAGTCAGGGCTCACGGAAGGGAAAAAAGAGGGTAACAGTTTGAACTTAGCATATTTGCTTATTCTGCAAAAGGTGGGCTCACAGCAGTTCTCCCTTTCTTCAACCTTCCCAGTGGGTGCACGCACGCGCATGCACGCACACGCGAGCACACATACACACACCCCTCCATGCGGATGCAAATACATTAGCAAGGAAGCATGGAAAACCTGAAGGCCAGGTGGAGGGGCTCATAAATATTCATCAGGAAGTCATGTTGCTGTTTCCCGGCATTCTGTCCTCAAATATCACTGTTATATTTCAGAACCAAGTATTTTTACAAATATAAAAGTTAGATTACAAATTATCTCAGGATCTGGAGAAGCCTTTGTGCAGTTTCAAAATAACCATGTACATTTCATGATCATGACACACACACAGATTCATTTAAAAACACAGGTGCTGAGGACGGCTTATAGGGGCAGCTGCTGGAGCATTATCGAGTCAGGAAAAAGACCGTCTTGCTTCTCTGTATTACAGGGTCAAATACCTTTGACTTGGAGTCATGGATATAGTTTGCCTATGTTGTCATAAGGGATGGGCTTTTTTTTTTTTTTTTGTAGAAGGACAGACAGTAAATATTTTAGGCATTCAGACAATATGGTGTCTGCCACAACCACTCTATTCTGCTATTCAAATACAGAAACAATCTTTTGTTCCAATAAAACTTTATTTACAGAAACAGGTGGCAGACCACATGTGACCTGCAGGCTGTAGATTGCCAAATACTGTTTTACATAAATTTGGGAAATCAAAACATATTGATTTATCAGTGGTTCTTAAAGTTGAGCCTTTCTAATATTCAACAGGAAAGAGCTGCACAATATAGTTTTCTGAAAGGTTTCGGCATGTAATGTTTAACCACCCAAAGAACCCTATGCAGCCTTGTGAATTGTTGGCTTTTGGCAAATTCTTAAGCTGCTTGGCTCATTAAAATATGGCGAGGAGAAAGGCAGTTCTTAAAAAAAAAAAAATCTCATTATAAAGCAGAAGGGGGTACTACTCCCAAATGCACTGAGGGCTATGATGTTTAGCTGGGATAAAATATCCAATATTGTACATATACATTTTTCCAAGCATTTTTAATTTTTGAGAAAAGTAGAAATAAATGTTCATGCTTAGTGTGCTTAAATCTGGTCAAAACGAAGTACAGTGTTTTCATATTATAAAATTCTGTTTCTGTAAATCACATCATTGCTAACATTCATATTACCTAGTCTTTTGAGGGATACCCCTCAGCATTGTCTTGGCAGAATTCTAAGGTCCAACCACTTGATATCTTTTCAACTTGACAGGAAGAACTTAACTAATTACAGAATGTCTCCCTTGTTTATTTATGAATTATAATGAAAGATAAATGTCTACTTAAGCGTTTAAGTCCTCAAAGCTCTTAACCTCTATTCTCTCCGCTGTCTCAAAAGAAAAGGTGACATGGCAGGCGGGACAAAGACCCTGGTTTTCCTTTTTGTTTAGCCTCTGCCACTTACTGCTTTGCCTCTAGAAACCCATCTGTTCTCTGACAAGGAAACCTGCCAGAAACATAAGAAAATCAAAGCTGGATGCAAATATAAGTAATAGAATTGAGTAACCTACATATGATTGTATATTATATTTTATCCATTTTATTCTTGACCACATTAATGTGCCGTTTTCTCATATGAAGGAAGTAAGTTCCTCCAGTTGGTGAGGAACCATAGCCTGGTGAGTAAAAACACATTTCCAGGAGTCCAGTTACTTAGACGTAAATCCCAGCTCTGTTATTTACTAGCTGTGTGACCTTGGCAAATTTATGTGCCACTCTGTATATCAGTTTTCTCATCTGTAAAATAGCAATGATATTAGTACCTGCCTCATAAAGTTGTGCAAATTAAATGTTAACATGTGCAAAATGCTTAGAACTGGATCTGGCAGAACATACTCTCTCAGATAGTATTGGCCTTTATTATCATAATTATTGATAACTTTAATGTTAGGGTAGCATCGAGTTTTTACCTTACCAAATAAATTGATCCAGGCTCCCTCCCTCCCTCCCTCCCTCCCTCCCTCCCTCCCTCCCTCCCTCCCTCCCTCCCTCCCTCCCTCCCTCCCTCCTTCCCTCCCTCCCTCCCTCCTTCCTTTCTTTTTCTAGCCTTCTTGGAGGGGTTGATGGGGCTGGGGTTGGGGGTAGTATTTATCACACTAAGCTGGATTGTACTACAGTAAAAAAATCTCTGAAATCTCAGTGACTTAAAAACAACAAAGATTTATTAATCACTTATCCCATTTCTGTGCATTGGCAGTGATGGGCCTACTGTCCAACAAGTGGCATCAGTGTTAGAGCAGTAGGAGGGAAAATTGATGATGTGTTTCTTTTCTTATGTTTCTGAATTTTCCAAAATGAGACATTTTAGAAAATATTATAAATAAAAGTAAAATGATCTTATTTTAATAAAAATAAGCTTCAATTATAGCAAACAGTGATCCAAACCTAAAGAAATAAATAACCCACAAAGCAAAAAACTCCCATAACGTTTGAGGGAGGAAGGGACTTTTAATGACACATATTAATGTAGAAGAAAAAGGCTTTTTTTCCCCCTTTATCACCATAGTCCTTTTGTTTCATCATTGAGTACAAAGTCAGGAAATTTAGTAGTAATTTAAAAATCAGCACTATAATATTGCAGCTAAAATCGTGGGTTTATTGATGATTTGAATAAGTCTGTTGGTGATAAATTGTTCTGATTGCTAATAAGATATAAATAGATGAAATCATGGTATGTATTTTCAGTAAAATTAAAGTTTAGTAACAGCTAAAATGCTTATGAACTTATGAAATTTTTGAAAGTCTCATTTTACTCCTCAAAGGCAGTAAAAATGATGCAAAATAATGAGATTTTTTGTTATTTTATTTTTGGTAATGTTATTTGGCCATGAAGAATTATTTTTAATTCAGCAATAATCCCTTTCCACATTATTTTTACTAAGTACTTCCTGGCTTGTGGAAGAATAAATTATCCTTTACTTACACTCAAATAACTACCATTAATTTTAGTGAGAGTTTCTGTCTAAGAATGGAAAATGAATTGGAAAACAGCTATGGAAATTGAACAAAATCCTGATCTTTTCCCCTTAAGAATATTAATTGTACATCTTAGCAGATACTTTATTACTTTTGTATCATTCTCAGAATGCCAAAGAAATAAGCCTTTGAATGTCTCCTTTCTCTCTAACTATGATAGATAATAACTATTGGCTAATATTTTTTAACATCAAGTTTAGGTGTTAAGGATATTGTTTTCCTTCCCTTCTTTAACTTTCCATTTTTATTATAGTCATTCATGTTCTTGATTAATCCAGTATTTCTTAAAGGAAAGGGGAAAATAGCAGGTCCCTGCTCTACCCTTGTTTTCTGCTTCCAGAGGCAACTACCTGGAAATCTTTCTGTGGTTTTCTTTATTAGTTATCTGTGCAGCTCTCAATAATATACCTATACTTGTATTTCTTGGTATTCTGATTTTGAATATTATCTGCTATTTTTTCATTATAGACATTAAAGCTTTAGCACTTTCTCACCTACCCATACACGTCTCATCATACTTCTCCCAACATAGCTATAGCTTAATATTTAAATGATTATTCAGTGTGCATATTACAGCACCTCTGAGCCATGTTTTGTACTAAAATCATATCTTTTTGTGTAATTTTTATGTACTCTGAAGTTAATAATCACCCTTTTGTTGCCGTTTGGTAGTTTTCCTGTTCCAATCTGGATTGTTCTCCAGACCAGCTACAGAGCAGGCCTCCTGGAATCTCCTTCCACAGCTCATCATGAGGAGTCCCTCCTGCCTTTGATATACTGCCTTCTGGCTCCAATGTCTTCCTTTCTCTTTGCTTACTCTCTCATGTTGGTGGTATAAAGCTTCCAATAGTTTCCCATAAAGAGGCATGTGGGAGATTAATTTTGCTCTGTGCTTGGTTCATATTTGATTGACAGTTTGGTTGGGTATAGAATTCTAAGTTGGAAATCACTTTCCTTAGAATATTGAATGTATCTCACCATTGTTTCATAGCTGTAAATTTTGGTATTCAGAAATCAGATGACATCTAATTCCCAATACTGTATATATGATCTGAAATTCCACAATGATGTGGCTTGTTATGGATGTGTTTCATCCATTTATCTAGGGACTAGATAAATGGGAAGAATCATGTTTCCATTCTAGGAAAATTCTTGAATATATTTTGATAAATTTTTCTCCACGTTGAGCCTTGCAGGCCTTAATAAAGAGTTTGATCTTATTTTGGTTGCGGGAAGAAGCTGTTTGAAAAATCACAAGGAGTAATGTGATACAGCAAATGCATAAATCAAACCCTGATACAAGTAATGTTTTACATCATATCTGAATATTTTTACTCACAAATTCATCATAGTAAATCCATATAGAACAGTCAAAATTTAATTTTTGAATAACTATCACAATGTCATGGTTAAAAAATCCAAAAAGTATGTGAAGGTATACTGTGATAAGACACACTTCTATTTCTTTCTCCTATTGCCCACTTCCCAATTGCCACACGAGGGGATCATTTTTGTTATTTGTGTGTGCTTATGTCCTTTATGCAGAAATAAACAAATAAGAATATTCTCACTTTCCCTAATCTTTATACAAACTATGCACAAAATTTCCCCTTACTTTTTAAAATGCAATATATCTCTAAAATCTTTATATATCAGCTATTAGAAAATTTCTTCCTACTTTTATACAAGTATGTAGTATTCCATTTTATCCACATAGTATGATCTATTTGTCCAGTCTTCTATTTATGAACATCATATTTATTTCCAAGAATTTGCCATGAATAAGAAATAACCTCCTACATATGCCATTTGGGGGTATTTAAGTATACCAGTAAGGTAAATATCCAAGACTGAAATTGCTAGGTCAGAAGGTTGATGCTTTTGTAATTTGGATCAATGTAGGTTAATGGTTGTTGTTTTTTTATTGTTGTCTTATTTATTTGTTAAGTTCTTGGGTTCTAGAATCAAACTGCCATTCATTCAAATTCCAGCATCACCACTGTAACCTTGGTAAAATGAGTAGTTCCACCTACATCAGAATGCTCCAGCTAAAGCTGTGTCCATTCCGATGGGGTTAAAATCCAGTAGGAAGTGAATTGAGGATATGGATGTTGAATGTGGAGTCAGCTGTTTTGAAAAGTTTGTATATGAAAAGAAAGAGAAAATGTCAGGAGGATGGGATTGTGGATGAAGGGGCTCTCTAAGTGGGAGAAATATGAGCACGTCTAAATTTTGATTGATATGATCTAGCTGAGAAGAACTGGTTGAATATACAGCAGATAAGAAACATAAAAGTTACTGAGAAGGAAGAAGCTGATAGATCAGAATGGAAGAAGAAATAAAGGGACTTATTGGGCCTGAATGATAGGAAGAGCACTCCTCTGCTGCACCATGAGGGACCATGAAGGTCAAAGAAAAGGGGAGCCGTAACATTTGTAGTTTTAATAGATGGTAGCTGAGGGCTTTTCATGTAGTCACTTCAACTTTTTTCACTAAAGTAAAAGGCAGAATAATCCTCTGAGATTAAGAAGGAAAAGAACAGTGGAAGGATTCGAATTTGGATCTCTTAGAAGGGTAGAAAAGATCGAAGCTGTTGCAAACGATGAGAAGTTGACTTGACCAAAGCAATGGATCATAACTGCCATGCTCCTGTTAGTTTGGTGATCACAAATTTACAGGGAAGCCCAGCTGTCTTTCTGTGGCTCCATTTCTCAGGTATAGAAAATGTATTATTTGCTCGATTTTCTGAGTAAGGAACAAGGGCCGTTATGGCTCGCTAAGTGCATTTTAAAAATAATGAACCATGAGATCTAAGATGAAGAATGAATGAAGAAGAAAGCAATAGATTGGGTAAAAGTAGGGGCTTCAGGAGGGTTAGCCATTTAATAAGCAAATAGGAAGGAGAAGTCGTGATAATAGTTGTTTTCAGTATTAAATAAGTTAATGAACACAAATCATTTAGCACTACCCCTGGTACAGTGCTCAATAAATGTTAGCTGCCCTGATTATCATGAATAGAGTGGCGTTCTGTATTTATCCAACCTAATACTTCTCTTTGAGTCCAAAGAGTACAAGAATCTTTAAACAGAGAAAGTAGAAGAAAGAGCCTTCCAGCCAGCTGCTTATTTCAAAGGTATAAAAATCAATCCACTTTTTTAATCTGACAAGCCGATGGGGCAGTACATTTTTCCTTGTTTCTATTGCAAACACGTTGCACTAGCTTTGAGAGTGATAAAAGTAAGAGAAATGAAATTTGACCAGGTCAAATAGAGCATTTCTGTGATAGCTTTCAGAAGCTGCCACAAATTAGGTATCTGATTTAAAGACGGCATGACTCCCTTCCTTTCACCTCCCCATCTTTGACAAGGTTGGGCTGTGGAATTGGACATAGGAAAGGTGGAAGAAGGTGAATACATACAGGTCACTTGATGTTGCCAGACCCAGGATATAGATTGATTGGCTTTGGTTATTTAATCCTCTTGTAATTCTGTTATTCCAAAAAAAATGAGACACTCAATCTCTAAGAATAACCTGTTTTGCTAGGTGTTTTCTTGTTTATTGAAGAGTAGTTAGAGGGAGTGGGAGAAGAAGCATACACAGCCAAATTCAAGCAATGAAAATAACACAACGGCAGTCATCTAATTTATTATCTGTACAAATGTGAAAGCATAGAAGAGAGCAGAATTTTTAGTAGCCCTGGATGAAAGATGAAAGTAATTCAGAGTGATTTGTTGCAAACTAGCGACAGGTCAGCACATTTGAATCTCATTTGAATCCAACAACAATCACAAGACGGGTGTAAACAGAATATCTTTGGTTAGCTCTGCATGTCTTTTACTGGCCGTGTGAAAAAATAATAAAACTCTCTAGCTGTACACGGGTACAGAACTGAAATTGGACTGCTGTTAGGCGCTCCAAACTTTCCAGTGAACATATATATTTTCCCTATGGATCCCTTTTTAATTTTGTTTGTTTTGTGTTTTTTATTGTCTGTCTTCTTTTTTTAGAGGGCATGGCCTGTGTTTGTTTGGCTCCAGTTCCTAGAATAATGTCTGGAATATATTATTAGGTGCTCAAAAAACATTAGTTGAATGAATGAATGAATTAATGGTGAATAAATGTCTAAATTGTGCTTTCACTGCATAAATAAATTCTATTTTAGCAAGCAAACATTTGATTGAAACTCTGCATGAAAATTTAATATGTTTAAATCACCTTTACAGAGCATCAGTTTAGGATTTAGTGGGTAGATCCAACATGTGCAGGGCAGGGGACTTGAACTGCTACTACTGATGTAAAATATCTACCATATGAGCTGGAGCCAAGCAACACAGTGGCACGTCATGGAGGAAATTATGTGTTGTTAGATCACAGTGTAGGATGACACTTTTTTGGAAATGTCTTCAAGTAACATAATTTGGAAGAAAAATACTCCATCAGCTATAGAGACATTTTTTCTATTAATTGAATATGAACTGGGAAACCACTAAGGTTTTTCTTTTAAACATTGAACGGATGGCAAATTGTGATTTCAGCCATCCTATGCAAGACTCTTTAAGAGCATCGTAAACAATGTGGCTTAGAAAGAAGAGACTTGATTTTTTTTCCTCATAGTTTCTTTTCTTTTTCCAGTGAGTTGTTGACCATGTAAAATATTATATCCTGATTTCCTAATATAAGAAGCAAATGTATTTCTGTATCTTGGGGTTGTTTTTATTATTTATGAGTAGTATTTATATTACATACAGAGTATAGTCTTTTCTGCGTTATTCTTTTGAAAACTCTGAATAATTCATACTTACAAATGACTTGAAAAATCCAATAAAAATGGAAGAGGATTACAGGAAAATGGTTACCTTTCCAGCAAAGATGAAGAGTTTTGATTGCATAGAGTTGCCTTTCTCAGTTTCAGAATACCTTGTCCTTTGTCCTTGCACCTCCCCTTTTGTTTACGGCGATGCTGTATGTAATGAGGTATGGCATGCACCGTGTCAGAGAAGGGCCCAGATAAGGGAAAGAGCATGGTCAGAAAGTTCTTGTCTAAAACAGCATTTCTCTCCACTACCCTTATCGGCTATTACTATACCTTCTCCAGTTTTCAAAGCCAATATATAACTGTGTAGCTCTTATATAACAATAATATATTTTAGTGGCAGAATTCACAGACATTGGTTTATTAACAAACCACAGAATTTAGATTTCTGTGTACATTTCTAGTTCTCATAAAATTCATCTGAAATATCTATTCAAGCCTGAGTTTACTCATAGGATGACCTGAAAATGATGTAATTTATTAAAAACTAATCTGATATATTTAATTTTTAAAATTCTGAAGCATGCTCCGTGAGTCATTATACAGTTTATATCTTTCTTCTACCTGAATGGAGAGAATTGATCATCTGGTACCTTAGCCTACCCAGATCATGTTACAGCAACAAACCCAAAATTTTTATGGCTTAATACACTAGATTTGGCATGCCTTTTAATAGCTTCTATGCAGAGATTCAGTCTCATGCTTTCATATATTGTTATTGTTACATCATAACAACTTAAATCATAGTAACTACTTATCAAAGGAACATGTGAGAAGATATTTAAAATAATCATTTTAATTCTCTTCTATAAAAAAGATTGGTGACTATGACCTCTCATCAGATTTCAATTTTTTAAAAAGTAAAGATCTTATACCTGAAACTAATCTGAGACTTATTACAGCCCCCTTATTTCACAGGTGAAGAAATTAAAAGCCTGGATGAAATTACTTGCCGGAAGCCCATAGCTAGTTAGTGAAAACATGACTAAAACTCATGTGTCTTGGTCCAGAGTTCTTCATCTTAAATTCCTTGTGTGTGATTATGGTGTATTGAAAGTCAAATTTAATTTTCTGTGTAAGAATGAATTATAGACACAGACAACAGTGTGGTGGTTCCCAGAGGCAAAAGGGGGTGGGGAGAGGTTGGAGAAGGTATGGGGGGGGGCAAGATTTCTAGAAAGATTGAATGTGATGTGTGAAAGAAAAAATATTGTCAAAGATGGCACCAATGTTTGGAAAGATTGGGTCACCATTGACAGCAATAGGGAACGCAGGGAGTAGAACAAGTTGTGGGGGAAATACCAAGAGTTAGTGTCAGACATGTTCAGTTGAAAATGTCTATTAGACATCTGAGTAGGGTTTTAAAAGACACAGGTGGATACGAGAGGTGTTGTGAAATAATGGTTACGAGCACAAATCTTGAACCAACTTTTCTGGGTTCAACCTATCTGCCTTTTCAACTTACTGGCTGACTTGTTACTTTCAGAATCCTGTTTTAACCTCTTTATGTTTCTAATTTTGATCTTGAAAATGACAATAATAGTACATAAATACCTCATAGGGTGGTTAAAGTTATTAGATGTGTAGAGGATAGGAGAGAATTAAATTTTTCTCTATCCTTCTAGGTTCTTTCAGCTGGTCTAATAAATCAACATGAGACAGATTAACAGGAGGAGATAACCAAATTTAATTACATATGTTTGCATGGGAACCACACATACAGGACAGTCAGAGACACCACATACAGGAGAGGTTCAAAGACAGAAAGGAGGTATAAATGACCTCATGAACTAATGAATGAGGTAAGAGCCCTGAGGCTTCAGAAGGGAGGAAGGTAATTTTTACGACAATAAGAAGAGCCAACTTTCAGTGATTAGATGTTTGACCTATGGTTTAAATAAAAAGTTATCTCTGGTAATAACTCTCATTATGGGCCAAGCCCCCAATTTATATTCTTCTAGGTAGTTAAAGGAGGGGCCAAGTTTCTTCTGTAGAGTTTTGATTGCCTTCAGCTATATGTAATCTACCTGCCTAAGTGGCACCTCTTTGGGAAGCTTGGTCTAAACTCTTTTAGTCACCTCTTTGAAACTTACTGAGAAGTTTTACATCCCAGACTTTGGGCTGGTATATTGCCCATCTCGTTAAACCATTCTCTTCATACTGAGAGCAGATTAGTTCAGTTAGATAGTTGTCTCTCAATTCCGGAGGTGGTGATGCAGTTGGGCTCCCAAAGTTAAGCCTGTGGTGCAAACAATTAGGTTTTTAATAAGAGGCATCTCAATAGAAACAAAAGAAAGCAAAGGTTAATTATTGGAACAGACTATAATCTTGGTTTCTGAGTTCTGAAGGCAGCCGTTTGAGATTTCTAGAGAATACCTGGCTTGAAGCGTCTTTAGGAGTGAGGGCAGGCAGTGACAATCCCATAGACTCACCTGGTTTGCAGTTTGAATGTCTCTGCTGATCTTCCTGAGCAGCAGCATGAAGACTGGCCAAACAGGGGCTCCTATGGTGATTTCCCTGAAGTTTACATCAAGTCATCTAGCTTCAGTTTGGAAGACTTCAGGAAAAAAGGGAGTTTTAGTTCTTAGTGATTCCAAGTCAAAAGTGAGAGAAATACTGGAAATGTTGGTTTGGAGAGTTATAGCCAAATAGTTGAGGAAAGTATAATAATTCAGGATCCAGTCTAGTTTACAGGTTGGAACAAAACCTCAAAAAACAATGAAGGGCACTAGAATCTAATATCCGCAAAGGTGTGTTACTGAAACATAATTTTTCCCTCTAAAATCACCACCCTCTTTACCAAAGCTGGCCAAATTAAGACTAATTTGTTTGCAAAATAAGTATAGTTTTAATAAACTGGGCCTCTTGTTTACCCAGGTGCAGCAAGAATAGTAATTAACCATGTAGACTCTTTTAAATCTGTTTGCCGGAACTTTTTATAAGAAATCTCAGATTGAACTTTTAAAGGCCCCTCAAGGCCAGAAAAGCAAAGTCAAGGATTTGCCATCAGCCTTCTCCTGCAGTGTGTATAATTTTGGGTCTGTTTCTCTTCTTGAGGTCCCTAAAATACCTTGTGGTTCCTACATCTGCCGGAAAATGAACCACCTTACTCACCTGGTAAGGCTGCTGGGAACTCACTAAGCAAGCTACCAGGGTTTTATCAACTTTTATAAGGCAATCTTAGTTCTGTAAAGCTGTCTGGTCATATTTGAGTTTATGCATGTCTTTCTCATACATGACATTACATCATAAACCTTGGTAATATAACCAATGTTCCCAATTATGTCCTGTTACAAGGAGAACAGACTGTTATTAAGCTTATGCAAATAACTACAGTATTGCCATGAAAATAATATTTTCTGAATTATGGAGGGATTAAGTTGGGAGAAAAAGACAAATGTTTCAATTCTACTTGCAGAGGTGTAATTTACCAAATTTCTCTTAAGTCATGGGTTGCTTAGGAGAAAAAAGTTTTCTTAAATCTGGAAAATAAAATAAAGAATCAATAATGTTTCAAAGAAGAAGTCGTAAAAATTGTAGTCATTCTCATTGCTTGATTCTTTCCCATATTGTTAATTCTTGTTGATCTTGATCTTTTAGTTAGCTGTTTTATGAGTCCAGTTTTTGTTTTTTTCCTAGAGTTCTGTAAATTCTTTCCCATTTCAGTAGTATGATCCGAAAGTTATTTGAAACCTGTATTCTGGTGTAAGCGGCAGAGTCCTTTCCATAAACTTCTCTGAAGATAAAACAAATTTACAAAAGCATCACAGTAAGACAATAAATGTAAATGACAAAAGAACTTAAAAATGGCATGGTTAAAGCTCTGAGAATATAATGCAATTGGAAAGGAAACATGCTTATTTCTGTGACACACATTTTAAGATAATAATTAGAATTACAAATGATACTGTTATACCAGGACGTGCCAGAATTTTAGAGATTTTATACAATTTCTAGAACACATATTAATATCCATTTAAATATTATCCTGGAAGATTTAACATCACTTATTTAGCAACACTCCCCATATAATATAACATATCAAATAAGCTTAATTACTGTAACATCTCTCTTTTTATAAGTAGAGAGAACAAGACTTTGAGATGTTTCAGGTACCCTCTAAAAAATTTAAAAATTAATTCATTGAGACTATTTAAAATTATTTGAGGGAAGTTCTTGTTTGTTTAAACTAATTAAATAGAGCTCTTTTACAAAATAACAATACCAATCGAAGGTAGAAAACACCACACATGCATGTAACATATCCATAGACATAGACACATAGACAAATGCAAACAGATATTAAATAGTTTTTGTTTTAAAATTTTAGCCATGAGATGGCTATGATAATGTAAAGTTTATAAAAGAACAGTTGAAATAAGTTTATATGTTAGATCTCTAAAGCTTTTTCTTATTAATATTTGTGGAGAATACATTTAAATTTTGTGTTCTTGACAAGTCATCTTATGGAAACTGTATAGCACCTTGTATTTTTTTTTAAACCCTCTTTTTATTTCTCTTCAGTCTTAAGAATTGAGGATGGTAAAGATAAGTGGGTTTTGAGCAGCTTTTAGAGCTGAACCTCTGATTTTGCAAAGCTCTGCAAGATAAGGACAGTTCTCAATTTCTCAAAGAATTGGGTTGTAGCCTAAATGACATCATAGGTTGATCTACTGGTCTAACTACATTATTATATTATTCGGAATTTGCTCCTTTCCCTCTAGGCTCTCTAAAAAAATTTTTTTTATGAGAATCATTTGCATTTCAAGGAATGGCTCTTAGGTTCCTTGAAAAGATGGGGGTAGAAAATCTACATCATAAAGGTACAGAGAAAGTATCCAAGTTACAAACCTTTTAAAAAATCTGTTCCTATCATCCTCTGAATATTAGCCTCCAGCTTCTAATTCGTACTGTGTGGGCTCAGGCAATTTCAGTTTCTTTTCTTTTTTTCAGCATGCCTAATTAATACTGCTTGAAGGGTGGATTTATATGCCTTCTGTTTTACATTATTAGGTAGGGAATATGTTCCCTAGGGAAACATAATGTCCATCTCCATAATATAATCAGATAAAAAAGATGTAATCCCTTCACATAGAGCCTGTTTAAATATATCAATTCTCTTATAAACTTTTACCTTAATTCTATCAACTCTTACTATTTTTTTTTTTTTTTTTTTACTATAGTCCTCATTAGGACTTTATCAACAGGCTTTCATTTTACAGTTCTGGGTAGAGGAAGTGTTCTTGGCCAGACATAATATCCCTTCCCATAAAGCATTCAGGTAAAGTTGACATAGCTTCTTTACATAAAGCTGGCTTAAATATTCCAATTTTTATAATCTTATCAATCCTTGCATTTCTATGTTCTTTTGATCTAATCGTAGCCCCAGTCAAGCCTTCTCCAATGGGTGTTGGTACAATAGTTCATGGGATTTCTACATCAAGGAGTCCTGGAAACATCTTTCCATCCCCTGACCATTTTATTAACTCGTATGTAAAAGGCCTTTGAGTCCCCAAGGAGGGGTCAAGCCAAAGTACTCTGGCACTTTTATCAATCTTTAATTTGATTAATCAACTAACCACTGCCCCAAGTGATTGCTTGTCAGGTTTCTCATTGCAATCTCTGCCTCCTGGCTTTTAAAATTTCCCCAAACAGGGGTAAAAGAGATCAGATTTATTTAGGGTCCTTTAATGGTGTAGAATTAAAATGTTGCTTTAGAACACTCAGCCTTAGATAGTACTGTATTAAAATCTTTGTTATAACCCCATCAATGTTTGTTTTATTTATCCCAAACATTTTTAAAGAAAATTCTGGAGGCCATTATATGTCTTTGTATCCACATTTTAAAATTTGATCTTTCCATAGTTACCAATAAAGTACCTGCTTTTATCCAGTTAAAAGGATCCAACGTGTGGCCATTGATGATAGGATCTATTGCTCTCAGTAATAACTCAAAGCAATATTCCTTTTTATGGCTTAGCTGTGGACAAAGGAGAATGCAAAAATATGCAGCCCTCACAAGATCCAGAACATTTACTCCCAGAGTTAGATACAACCATTCCAAAACACAGGGAATCACGTTTTCCCCTTTTTGAACAGAATAGTGTGACTTTTAAAAGTTTACCCATTTTTTTTAGATTTCTTAAGTTTAGATCCACTCAGGTGCCCAATAGATGCCTATGCATCCTCCACCTGGCAGAAAACAAGAACTGTTGGGGCCCTGTTTTTCACCATCTCTAGATGGAAAAGAGTTAGTAAAAACCATGACCTAACCAAGAGTCATTAAGCCCAAGGAACTAGTTCCACAAGTCTTTTTTTCTGCTATTCTAAACTTAGAAAAGGAAGAAATGGACTCACACCATCCTGCTTCTACCCAACTCTGCAGGTAGAGATCTAGGAGTCTTACTTGGCAAGAATTCTTATCTTTTTGCCAACTGTAATCAAAGGCCCCAGGATCTTACTACTATGACATTAGCTTTGGGTGAGCAGTGCCCAGCTAGTGAACTATGCTGCTGACTACACCAACTGTGGGGGAGAAAGAAATTTTTCTCTACCCTTTTAGGTACTTTCAGCTGGTCTAATAAATCAACACAGGACATTAACAAGAGAAAATAAACAAATTTAATTACATATGTGCATATGGGAACCCAACATATATGAAAAAGTCAGAGGCCCCACGAACAGAAGAGTTACAGAGACAGAAAGGGGAAATGAGGTATATATAACTTTCTGTGTAAGGAATGAGGTAAGAACTCTAAGCCTTCAAAAGGGAGGAGGGTAATTTGCAGGTCAATAAGAACAGTTGTTCAGTAGTTTTATGGCCTGCTGTATAGATAGGTCATGAAAAGTTATTTCTGGTAATAATTTTTATTATGAGCAATGCCCCCAACTTAAATTCTTTTAGGTAGTTAAGGGAGGGGCAGAAGTTTTTCCTGAGACTGCAAGGTCCCAATTGCCTTCAGCTCAAAATAATGCACATGCCAGCTCTGGCTGGTGTGGCTCAGCCTGTGGGAGTGTTGTCCTGTACACTGAAAGGTCCCAGGTTTGATTCCTTCCTGTCAGGGCACATGCGTGGGTTGTGGGTTTGATCTCTGGCCCCGGTTGTAGTACGTGTGTGTGTGTGGAGGGGGGAGACAACTGATGTTTCTCTCTCACATAAATGTTTCTCTTTCTCTCTCCCTTCTCCTTTCTATAAAAGTCAGTGAAAATGTCCTCAGGTGAGGATTTAAAAAAGAAATAAAATAATCTACATGCCAAAGTGACACATCTTGGGGAGCCCTGTTCTAAATCACTAAATACTTTTAGCTGCTATCATCACTGTCATTTGAGACTAGAATTTGAGATAGAAGTCTGGGCTGTAGATTAAAAATTTAGAAGTCATTAGTTTATGGATGTCCTATAAGGACAGAATCCTATCACTGAGGGCACATGTGGATATACTGTAAATAGTATATGCTTCATTTTCCAAAGTTTCTTGATCCAAGATTTTTTCTCTTAAAACCTCTTTCCAATGTAGTATTTTATAAAGGAATGTTGTGAAAAATCTCTGAGTGGATGCTTAGTGAAAATTTTAGAGTAGAAAATAATGCTTGAAATATGTTGGAAAGCAATATTATAATTTTTCTTAGGAAAGTCAATTAAGTGTCTCTTGGGATAAAGACCAGAGTTCTATATGTCAGGGAGCAAAGATGGTGGGTAGAGATCATGGGCTCACATTAGGAAGTATACATAGCTGTTCAGTAGATACACCAATTTTCTCATTATTTCTGTCATAGATGCATCTAGGATACAAAGCCACAGTAATAGTGTCTCCAACAGGTGGGAAGCTGTGAAGATGAGTTGTATTATCAGCAATTACAAGCAATTCTCTTATTGGTCACTGGCCAAGATACTTCAATTTGGGGGGGCAGGTGGTAGAGTAAGAAAGCAGCAGCTCAGTTGTACAATCCAGATGCTGTCCTGAGTTATTTCTTTTCTTGTCAAACCTTTTTCACCAGACGTTTCTAGAGTCTCCTGAGTTTTCCCTGGACAAAAGAATTCTGCTTTTATGCATAGTCATAGAACTTACCCATGGTGAGCAGGTCATTGCTTGAATCAGTTCTCTGGTCTTGGTAGATAGATTCGTAGTGGTCCTTTCATAGGCTCACATCTGTTCTTACTTGGGGCCAGATAATAGAATTAACAGAAGGCTGGCTTGAGCTAAGGGTTTGGCCACTGACCATGGCCCACATTTAAATGTACTGACTGCTGTGAGGCTCCATCAAGCCCCCATATTCTTGTCAGAATGATGTTCTAGCCAGGATCATGCAGTGCCTGAGTTAACAATGGTTCTTTGTGGAATCTTGGATTTTTCATAAGAGTGCTTATCAAATTGGTAAGAGATAATTAACCCTGCAATACTTTTATAGAATTTATACAGATGAAAAATTTCAGGTATTACTAATGTTTCTTCTACCAACATTTTACTAAGCACTTCCTATATATCAAGTCACCAAATTCTTAGAGAATGCTGTGACATTTTCCTGATTATTCCATTTTTCTACTGAGGTAAGCTAAACACCTCAGAAGTTAACATTTCATAGAGTAACATAAGTAGGTAGAGATATGAGATTGACACACGACCTCCATGGCTTTTCTCTTTCTTCTAAGCATGTAACAATGTCTTCAACCTGGAGTTTTAAGTCAGGGTCCCAGAGATATTATTCTTGGTCAAATTGGCACATTTACTTACTGTTTTTTGATTATTTTTAAGTCACTTGCAAACATGATATGAAGAATTCATGGACAGCATTCTCCCATCACGTGAACTTTCCCACCTGGAGGTTTCTCTCTGGTGTTTTCATGTATCTGCCGTAAAACAGTCCCTATTTCACAAGAGTCCCAGAAGCTTTTTCTTCCTATATCCATTCTGTTAGAAAGTCAGAATGTCATACAAAGAGCGACTAGGAAGTTAAGAGGCTGCAGATTTAAGTTTTGGGGTCCTTCATCATTGAAGGCTTTCTTTGTGAAAAAATGTTTGGCTTTGATTTTTATACACACATGCATTTACACATAAATCTCTACATATATAAAAATATGCTTGTATTTTATTATACATGTGTGTGTATACACACACACATACACATACACACATACACACAACTTGATGACTGTTACATATATACCCTTGTTACCACCACCCACATCAAGATATTGAACATTTTCATATCCCCCAGGAAATTCCCTTTCTAGACCAAAGCAAACACCACTTCAACCCTCAGTCTCCACATATAAACATATACACTCTTACAGGTAACCCAGATTTTTACTTTATTACCATAGATTAGCTTTCTCTGTTCATGAACTTCACATAAGTGGAATCATAAGGAATATCTTCTCTGTAGTCTAACTTCTTTCGCTCAACATGTTTTTGAGGTTCATCCATGTTCTTTCTCATTTAGTACTTGTTTTTCATGCTTATAGCTTTGTAGTAGTTCATTGAATATCTTCCAATTTATTTATCCATGTTTCTGTTGATGGACCCTTGGATTAAAGCTGCTAAGAGCATTTTTATCACAATCTTTGTATGAACATAGGCACTTATTTTTATTGAATATGTGCCTATGAATGAAACTGTGGAGTCACAGGTCAGGCTGAGATTTTCATGGAGTGATTTGGAATGCTGGTTCGAGTAAAGGAAGGCAAACCAAGTGATTTAAAAAAGTTAATTAGTACTTATTGTAAAAAGAGGTATTGGGGTTACTCAGTCTGCAAGATATGACTAAGAGGTGACTTCCTAATTCTCTTGAAGTATGTAAAGGGTAATTTTAAGGAAGAAAGAAACACTATCAATTTATACAAAGTACAAGATGAGAGAAAATGGGATTAAATTTTGACAAAAGAGTGCTTAGGCAGAGTATTATCATAATTAACATAGAAATAGGTTACTGTCTCCAGGGTGTCTTCCAACATACTGTTCCTTCCTTGGGTAAAAGGTAGATAGATGTAGAAGCAAACTTTTCTTGCTATCTCATGAGTCCTATTCCTGATTTGTCCTCTGGAAGATATAATTTTCTTCCTAATATGTCTGATGTGTAGAGTGATGTATATATTTTTTACTCTTGTAGCCAGAATACTTGGGTTCAGTACAAATAATGGTGAACTGGATGGTGTGTCAGGACAAAGGCTTAAATCTGGACCTTCCAAGGAAAACTGGAGAGTATGTTTGTGTCTTTATGATGAACATTTCTGGGGCAAACCAGTGACACCTGGACACATTTGACGAAAGTAAAGCTAGTGAGGAGTTCTGCTTCCAGTATGACAGAGTAGCTCATGTTAGACCAAACTTTATACAGATAATAAGTATAAACTCTGGACAAAATATAAAGAACAACTAACTGAAGGCAGTAAAAAGACCCAACTCAGATTGTGGAGGGGAGTTTACTCTTCAAGGAAGGGAATGACTCGGGGTGAACTTTATTTTCATGCCTTCTAACCTGTTATCAGCAACACTACATGAAGACTGGTGACAAGGGACATACATTTGTAATCTATTTGAATATAGGTGATAGTTTCCCTCTTTAACTTAGATACTTATTTGATGAGAAACATCCTGTTATATTAAAATATAAATACACAGAGACAGCTCAGAATAAAATATTCTAGCATTTTGTATCATGCCACTAATATAACCTATAATGTATTGGGTATTTGTCGAACATGTAGTATCCATCAACATTTAAACAGGGAATTTAAACAATTATTCTTTGTGAAAGCAATAGAATTTATGTGCAGAGCCATCAGAACTGAAAGCTTGACATGGGAAATTTAGCAGTTGAAATGCAACCAAGAACACATCAGAGGTGACCTACATAAAGAAACTTAGTACGAGTGATTCCTCCTTTGGGGAATTTACTTTTGTTCTTCCTTGTTCAACAGCGGAGAGAAAAAGAATCTTGTCTGTAAAAATGCTGAGGAAGAAACTACGATGGAGAATTGTTTTAGAGGGCCCATTTGCATTGTGTCTGTGAGGAACTCCAAAGGTTAGGTATTAGAATTAATTTATTACATCTGATATGCTTCTTTCTTTAATGGCTTTTCAATGATGGCTCTCTTGGGACTGGCTGGCCAGTGTCCTGAAGGTGTGAAACCAACGATCAGGAAATATTTCTGCAGCAGAAAGAATCTGAAGTCATCCAGAAAGTCCAATGGAATCTTTGAAATAGCAGCCTGTCTCCTGACCCCTCCGCAGAGAGTTCAGAATCTTTTTATACTTAACACAGAATTCATTGAAAACCACAAGATAGGAAGCAACCACCTTTGACTTTATATTTGCTGAGATAAATCACACACACACACAGACTCAAACATATTGGTAAAATCCCAAAACAGCACAGTAAGTGGGGACCAAAAATTCAAACGCACCAAATATTTGTTCATATTATGGACAGCTCAATGAGACGCTTGGGGTGAAATAACTTAGCCAGCTGACTGGGAATTTTAGGTTCCAAGAGTCAATTGCCAATAGTCTTATGTCCAAATTAATTTTATTGCATGATATGAGATGGTAGGGCTTTACTATTTTCCTTATAAAGGTATACACACAGAAAGGCACAGGCACATTAGAACTGAATATAAAAAAATCTAATTTTGTTTTGATAATTGTTAATCTGTGTCAGATAATCTTAAATTCTCCTTAGGTCCTTGGAGATATTCTATACCCAGTAGCTTATACAATGGGTTACTAGAAAGATTATTCTATTAACTTCCAGTCATGGAGTTGTGAAATCTTAGAGCTGGAAAGGGGTTAGTTCAATACTCTCATTTACAAAGTCATGTAGAGTACCTGAGAATTTTCTAAATTCATAGATCTGGATAATTTCAGGATCAAATTAGATCCAAATATTGTCTTTTCTTGAAGGATGCCCATTCAGTATTCTTGCATTTATTAATTTTTCAACTAGTGTTAATGTGTACAAGGAAATAGGAGGAGTGAAATTTCAATAATTTAAAATCCAGAATGAAGGGGAATTCAGGAATTCATTTGTTTTTCTATCATTGCCTCTTGTTTGTACACTCACTGTCATTCTATAAGCCACTCTGAGAAGTTTTATTCAAATATTCTGCATATCTAAGATTTACCTCCCATGACTGTCCAAACCTCTGGCCTTTTGCTTATCAAATAATGATATGATGATAACTGGAGAGTCAATTTTTTAAAGAATTGGAGATCCTTGAGGGAAAATGTCTGCATTTTACAATTAAATGTTTAATATTTTATAAACACTTTATCTATTCACTGATCTTAATGCCTTAAGGGAGATAAAGTGTCAAAATAAGCAAAATGAAAGAACTGACAAGCAAATAATTTCCTAAAATTGAAAGGTGAGGAAATTTGAAGTAGGAGGGTCATTTTTTTCATCGCCTAAAGCTGGTTATTGTTGTTGCATTAATCATGAGTTTGTGATATTTCTGACTTGATAGAAAGAAATATAAATACCATGAACCAACTTCTTGCGCTAAGAAAACATTCATCTTGTTTTTTTAATAAAATAATATATTTTATATATCATTTCACCACTTGCTTTAACATTTTTTTAAAGGCCTAATTCCTGAGGAAGTTGAGGATGATTGAAGAAATTACATGACATAAATTGAGGGAATTTTAAGTCCCAACATAATGTGCTGAAAGAAACTTTGTTGAAATATTTCTTGCTATTATTTTCAGATTAAAAAGCTAAGGTTTAAATAGATGATATGCACTTAAGGATAGGAGCCATGCCTTATTCAAGTCCACTTCCTCTCAGGAATTTTTACATAGACCACTCAACCATTATTGTGACCCTCAGCTGTCATTGACCTATATGAAGCAATGTGCATCTACTATTCCTGCCAATTTTTCCATTGCCCGCATTGTATGGATTAATATTCTATCGCCATAAGTAAATCTGTCGATGTCTTTGGATTTAAGTATACAGCACTAAACCTCTAAATGAGTTTAAGAATCCCAACCAAATATCAAGGATTGCTTCCATGAATTAAAAATTACAGGACAGAATTTTACAGAGAAGACTATGGAAAGTTTTTTAAAGGTATATTTACATTCATGATATAACTCACTTTACATTATATTGAGATTTTAATCACAGTGTTATATTTTTAATTCTCACTAATTGTTTATTAGTTTCCAGAAGGTATTCTAACTGAAAAGAGGGGAAAATATCTACCTTTCCTTAGGATGAAATGAAAACCAAGCGCATGTGTATTCTAATTCCCACTCCTTTTCATAATTATAATCAAGGAAAAGTGTGATGACGCTGATGCCTGTCACTGAAGACCATGTTCTGTGAAGCTTCGAGGCATGGCTGGAAAGGACTTGTACTTTAGAGTCACTTAGATACAGAATTAAACGATGATTGGCACGTTTTAAAGTTGAGAATTGATTTTAAGAATTAAATGTGAGATTCGAGTTATTGAATCAGCTCCGATGGCCGGAGCTAGAACACTGAGAACACTGAACATAGCCACAGGACCCCCTCTGTTCCTGGTGGGAACGCGGAATGCCGCAGCCACTTTGGAAGACAGCTCGGCGGTTTCTTACAAAACAGAGCGTGCTCTGACCACATGATCCCGCGGTCGGGCTCCTGTCTATTTACCTAGAGGAGTGAAAAGTTTACATCTACATAAAAACCTTCACGCAGGTGTCTACAGCAGCTCTGTTCATCACTTCCAGAACCTGGTAACCACCGAGATGTCCTTCACGGGACAAATGGATAAATAAGTCCCGGTACCCTGAGACAATGAAATAGTATTAAGCACTAAAAAGAAATGAGCTAGCAAGCCATGGAAAGACACGGAGGAGCCTTAAATGCATATTACGAAGTGAAAGAAGCCAGCCTGACAAGGCTGCAAGCCACACGAGTCCAACGTGTAACCTTGGGAAGCTCAGCTACGGGGACAGGAGAGAGCGGCTGCTGCCGGGGCTGCGGGGAGTGGAGAGGGCTGAGCGCAGAACCAGAGGATTTTTAGGGCAGCGAAGCCACTCTGCCCGGATGGTAACATAATGAACATAATGATGGATACATGTCATCATATATTTCTCAGAACCAACAGAATGTACAGGGGCTGGCAAAAGTAGATTCACAGAGTTTATTCTTGTATTATTATTTATTAACTATTGTATTATTTTCCTTAGGAACAACTGTAAACCTACTTTAGCCAACCCCTGTACAACACCAAGAGTTATTTCTAATGTAAACCATGGACTTTGGGTGATTACGATGTGTCAATATAGGCTCATCAGTTACAACAAATGCGCCCCTTTGGGGGGGATGTTGATAACGGAGGAGGTTATGAATGTTGTGGGACTAGAGGGCATCTAGGAAATTCTTGTACCTTCCCCTCAAGTTTGCTGTGAACCTAAACCTGCTCTAAAAATAAACTCAATAAATAAAACTTTGTTTTAAAGTTAAAAAAAAAGAGAAGAAACTTAGAGAGACCCCTCCTGTGTCTCCATCACTTCATATGTGACAACAAGATTTTTCCTGAGGATTCATTGACAAAACAGGGGCAACAATATCCAGCATATTTTCTGGCATAAATATTTGCGTATGAGTTTCCTCTCCCAGAATTAGCTGGTAGCACTATTTCAAGAAAATGATTGACATTATACAGGAAAGAATCTACATTTTGTGGTCATTTAAATATAGATCTGAACATTATTTTCTTTTAAGAAAAATTAATTGAATTTATTGGGTGATGTTGGTTAATAAAACTATACAAGTTTCAAGTGTACAATTCTATAACCCATCATCTGGAGACAGTTATGCTATTGGAGCCCAGACCAGTGTCAAGTGATAGAAGCTGAAACTACTACAAGCTACTTGGTATTGGAGAAGAAAGAGAAGAAGGGGAGATAAACTACTCTTTCATTCTTGGTATCCACTGTCCAGCAAGAAGGAGGCCACACAGAAGCCAGCAGGCCCAGGAACCTGGGAAACTGTCTGTGAGGGTGGGGGATTGTCAGGAATGGACATGAGAGCAAACTGATTAGGGACCTACCTGCCCAGGAACCTTTTGTTGAATGAGAAAAAATATAAATCCATCCTGAAGCATCCGTTCTTGACCAGTGAGGCTCTGTTTACATTTAGGGGACTAGCAACATATGAGAGTATCCAAAATATCTGGGAACAGAAGAAAAATAATGCATGCATTGTGCTTTTTTGCCAGATAAACTGCTGCACTGTTTTAAATCTTGAGCTCATTCACCTGAAAAGATGTCTGGAGGTTAATGAAAATCATAGTTATCACATTATTAAAAAATGTAACTAATATATCTTAAATCCTCTGTTTCCTGACTTGGAGGATAGCCTGCAGTGTTCTGGTCTACATCTTTCTAAATTTTAAGTATGGTCACCATTAAAAAGTGCAAATCGCCAAACAGATATCATGCTTAATCATCTATTGCATTTATTCAAATTCACTTGAACCCTGGAATTTGTTTTCTTATGTTCAAAGACAAAAGTAAGCAATTCAAGGAGGCCACGTTGAGTCTCTTCATTCCGTGACCTTGAAGGCCCTGGCCCAGCTCTGAGCTTTCGGAGGGATTAGCCGCTCCGATTGTGGCCCCCCAGCTCCTCTTAATAGTTTCACGCCTGCTCTCTTCCCTCCTGTCCTCTGCCTGCCCAGCCACCCATTTCTCTCCCTGCTCCCTTCAGAGGCCAAAAAAAAACAAAGTGCAGGGTCCTCTTACCTCCTCATGCCAATTTTTTCAGAAGCCATGCTGTCCCTTGCATATGTCATACATGAAAGAAAACACAAAACAGAGAACATGCTGGATAGCAGCTGTCCTGAGGGAAAGTACACTTCCACGAAATGAAAATAAACGAGTTTATATTTTTATACTCTTTGATGTTATACAGAACAGACATAGATTCCACTTAGGGTTCCACTCCCCCTAGGCTCATTAAGGAAGGGAGGCGGGCAGTTAGAGGAGACACCGTTAAAAGGGGACATTAATGTACTTTTTAAAGTAATGGTCAGGCATATAAATCATTGGAGGAATGTAGTACAAAATAGTGGATGAAATATTTATACATTCCATTGAAGCTTAGCGTATGTTCCAGAGGGAGATGTCCTGGAGAGATGGATCTTCCCCTTTGTTCTGAATCTATTTTTCCAATTGCTCTGACACAGCTGTTGGCTTCACAATCATTCTGAAGTTGATTAGATCAGAAAGCAGAGGGTTGCCTGCCCAGCGTGACCAATGACAACCATCAAAGGTGGTGGGTATTCCAGGCTTGTAGTTTGTATATTGAAGTTGTTTTGGGTGTTGTGAGGGCCTCCAAGAGGGTCTCTAAATTTTAGTGCCACTGTATTTATACACCATTTGTGTCCCAAACAGTGCACCGTAATGGGCAATGCATACCACTCGCATAAAATCTACCGATTGAGTTTGAATGTGGCTGTCAGATTTATGAAGCACGGCTATAATTACATTCACATGAAGGCTCAGCTAAAAGCAGAAACAGAATCTTATTACCTTTGTTTTGCTTGTTTTAATAAAATAAAATAAAATAAAAAACCAACAAAAAACCCCTAGCAACTTTAATTTTAAGGAAGTAAATTGTTACCTATTGAGGAAGTCTTTTGACTTGCTGTCAGAATGATTTAATGTTTCTGAAACATACGGTGCAGGTGAGCCTCAATGCAGATTCTTTTCTGTGTGAAGGTCAGACAGGTTTATAAAAACTGCTAAAAATAATAAGATACTATGCTAAGAGCTTTTCAACCATTGTTTCTTTTAATTGTCACAAAAACCTCAAGGAAGAAAGTATACATTTCAATGTCAATTTTACAGATGTGAAGACCCAGGCTTACAGAAGTCGCCCCTGACCTGGGGCGGCCCTTAGCACATGTTCTGATCCGTGGTCCATCTGAGCACAAAGCCATATATATAGGGTAGCTTTTAGTGAGCATTATGCTCCTACCAAAGGCATTCCCCTAAGTGAATATTGGTCTGCAGGTCACTGTGATGCTGGGGGTGGCCTGGGGTGACTTGGGGCCTCTTCCCTGGAGAAGCAGAAGTGGCTCTTTCCCAGCCACAGCGATGCTTTCACTTGCCTCCCTCCAGTCTCCTTGCCAGCCTGGCTCCTCGGGAGCTTTGCCTTGCCAGGGGTACCTGGTCCCTAAATATAGGACCCAAAGCCAAGGGCATTTTAACTACGTCACCAGAGTAGTCAGCTGAATTACTGAGCATACCATTTTAGAGTTGGAAATGATCTTCAAGTTCGTCTGATCTGAAGCCATCATTTTCCAGGTGAGGAGACTAACATCCAGGGAACTGGAGGAGTTTGACGAAGCCAGACAAGTAGGGAGGGTAGTTTGGAAGAGAAATCACATACAATCATTTCCACTTCTGAACTCTTTCAACCATACCCAGTTGTCAGGACACGCGTGTCATTTCCCTAGGCAATAGATAGTGTCCTCACGACACGATATGATACAATGTTCATATTATATTATCAAAATAAACATTGAATAGCTGCGATATATTATACAAGTTGGCGCAAAAGTAGGTTTACAGTTGTGAGTACGTGAAACAGTTTATTCTTATATTGTTATTTATTAATTATTGTATTATTTTCTATACGATCAACTTTTAACCTACCTTTGCCCCACCCTGTATAAATTTTATTTTTAATCTTTACAGAAAAGAACTATTTTTCATTTATGGCTTTAAAATTCATACTTGAAAATTGTCTATCATCTCTCATCAAAGAGAGAACCAGAGGATGAAATCGTTGTCTTAGAAAATGTAACAATAAAGGTATGGGTAGAGGAGACCAAGTTTACTCCTATGTTTTTCCTTCCTTTACTCTTTCAAATGCTACCGCTCTCTAAGAATTTTGGCTAAGATTCCAGAGGCCAAATCTAGATGCACAATTCCTTTAAACTGATATAATTGCAACAAAATTAGGGGAGGAGGCACTGAGGGGAGTATAATCTCCTAAATACAGTCATGTCAAATAGTGGTGTTTGATTTACAAGTGTAGATTCTACCCCTTAATACATTCTAACATTGGATTTCTTTTATAGCTCAGAATAAAACTCGATTTATAACCCAAAAAATGACTTTAGAAAACATACTATCTTTTATTCCTGAAGATGTTCAGAGAGAGCGCACCTTACACACACTTCGTAGTTTCCCGAGGCATCCTGGCCTAATAGGATGATATGTATGAGTCCTTTTTATGTCCCAGGGGAAATAATCAGATTATGTAAATGCCTGAATGTATGTGGCTCTTGTGTTATTTTCAATTCTGAAAAACTAGCTATTCAAATTGTTTTCTACGTAGAAAAATGTTGTTTCAGATAAGTGATATATCTAAAGCATGTTTTAAAAAGAATGCTGTTTCTGTGTTTGGAAATAGTTAAAGTGGGGTTTGGGAAAAGCAATGAGCATTTCAAGGGATGAGATTCTAAAGAAGGAGACAAAATACAAGATACAATGCAAACTAAATTCACTTTTTCAAGACCATCCTCTGGAGATTAGGTTTGGAGAAGTGAATGGAGAGAAAGTGTGTGGAACGTTTCCTCCAATTTCTAATATTGAATCAGGCCCATTTTAAACTGTGCTAATTTATTCTTCATTGAACCATGGAGATTAATTAATCCTTTGTTTTGCTGGATTAATGAGTAATCAATACCCCAAAGGGGGAAAAGAGGGAATGATTTCTTCTCAAGGAGCAAAGCATTCGGGTAGCCAAGTCATTTTATTCTTTATGTTTACAAAGCATACCACAACCAAGATAAAATGTGTGGCATTCAAAGAGATTTGAGCTTGTGCGTGTGTGTGTTTTAACTAAGATATTCTGGGTTTGTGTGTTTCAGATGGATATAAACCAGTGGGACACATGCGCTAAAATAATCAATGTATTATGGGTATATACCGGTGGCCTCTGCTCTTCCCATGAAATTTAAGTCAATGTCTACAGTTCTTTTGATCTCCTTCCCTGTGAGCCCCTCCCTTGCCACTCAGTCTAAATCTGACCATCCTCTTGCCACCAAACCAATCCCTCTCAACCAACTTACCTTACTTACTTTACTTACTTTCTTCGTAGTGCTTATGACTACCTGAAATTGTCTAGTCTATTCATTCACCCACATCTTTCCCACTCCAGTCATCCCCCACCAAAGAGAAGAGTAGGGACTTTGTCAGTTTTGTTCACTATTGTAGTCATTGAGTCTATCTGGCAGCCTCACACATAGCCGCCAAGCAATAAATATTTATTCAGTGAATGAATGGGCTTGCAATGGAATGGACTTGATCTGAAACAGCTTCTGTGAGAGAGACAGTAACGGGAGGAAATGGGTAGAGGAGCTTGGAGCTCTTGGTGGCTTAAACGCACAATGAGATATACTGAGAATGTCACAGCAACGTAGGAACCTGTACTTGGTCTTCAGAATACCTTTTCCTGGATCAGGAGCTGTCCTGTAAGAGTTCCACAGAGGCCTTGGACTCTTCTTTGCCTATCTAGCCTGAGCAGAGTTGCATGTAGGGTGGGATAGCATGTTGGTGATGCGGGTTGAATGGATGGAGGGTATGTCTGGAAGGGATGCTTCTCTTAACTGTGAAGATCATCCTGGTACAACTCCAGGTTTGCTGCCACCATATTAATTCCCATTTGGCAGATTAATAATAGATAGCAGGACATACCCTGTGGAATAGTGCGTTGTTAGTTTTGTAGGAATTAATCTGTAATCAGAAGTTTTGGGATAGTCTTCTATTCTATCATAACTTAGTTATAATTCGACAATCGTGCCCTGGCTGGATGACTTAGCTGGTTAGAACATCATCCCCATATGTCAAGGTTTCAGGTTCGATCCCCAGTCTTGGCACATACAAGAATCAACCAATGAATGCATAAATAAGTGGAGCAACAAATCAATGTTTCTCTCCCTCTCTCTAAAATCAATCAATCAATAAAAAATTTATAAAAAATAAATAATTTTACAATCTCATTAACATTTATATTTCCAACCTGAAAGGTAGGGATACTAAAATCTAATATATTAATATTTAGTTTGAGTGAGGGCTTACATTATAAACACGTAAGTGGAATTTGAAAGTGGAATAAAGGGGTGTCTGAAGTTTTTTGGCATGTGTAATATATTTCTAGTGTAAAAAGTGTTTAATTAAGATACGTAATCCACTTGCGGCAGAACTGGCAAGTGATCCTATACAGCAAACATATATATTTATGAATAATCATGATATCAATCCTTTCAAATAAAATTGAGAATGCTCTCTTTATTTGCCTTTTCTTTAAACCATTCCACTTTAGAATATAAAGTCCTAATTCCACCTTTTAAGATTTTTTTGGAAACTATTAGATTTTTAAATTTAAGAGTCACTGTATGTTGGGTCCTTGGTGGCAGACAACAGAGCCTGCCTCTGACTAACAGCAATAGAGGCAACTTATTGAAATGGTGTGTAGATTGAAAAATCAAAGCCCTCGCCAAGAAGTGCTGAATTTGAGAGAACTAATGAGGACTCCTCAGGGCATTGCTGTAGTGAGAAAGAAACGTCAAACATTTTCCACCCTGACGTCACGCGAGAAAAACATTTTTGAGCAACAAAACTGATTGGTTCAATTGAATCAGGTGCCAAATCCTCATATGGGTAGAGACCATCTTTTAAAAAAAAAAAAAATCAGATGACAAACGGGTGTTCCTCAAGGGAAAATTAACATGGCATTACCAAACATAAATAAATAAATAAATAAGTAAGTAAGTAAGTAAGTAAGTAAGTAAATAAGTAAATAAGTAAATAAGTAAATAAGTAAATAAATAAATAAATAAATAAATAAATAAGATGCCAGGCAGGCAAAAACACAAATACCCACTATGGCAACTGGGCTAATCCCATCAGTTTTCATATTTTGTTTTCAGAGCATGGGAAATAGGCTCTCATATTAATCACATCACCTTGAGCCATGATAAAAGAATAGACTAAGATTAAATCTTAGTGTTGATTAAGGAACAATACAGTCAGTGCATTACAAAGAAATGTTAATTGATGGTGACAGGTAGGGAAGTGGAAGGAAATTGATATTTGGAGAGAGCCAAGTATTATGCTAATTGCTTTGCAGGAGCCTCTGATTTAATATTCATGATGATTATAGGGGGAAGGCAATCTTAAACTTACCTTATTGGGAGGGAAACTGAGGATTGGAGAGATTAAGCAACTTTTTCTCAGGGTCACATACATAATGACATGTAAATATGTGGTACAAATGTTGTATTACTGTCAATACAATTCCAAAGGAAAACAGCATGCAGTTGTTAGTCTGCCTTGCTGAAGCGATGTTGCTCTTGTCATGGATAATTGCTGCCTAACTCCTCTCTGTTAGACCACCACGTTATCTGGAGATCTAATAAAATGTAAGCATCTCTTTTTCTGCCAGTGTTGTTAGGATTATGATTGTTATCACTGTGTAGTGATCTCTTTTCTTGCTAAAAATCTCAGCTGCCAGTTTTTATTTGGAACCCACCATATTGTTTTTAACCCATTTGTCTTAGGTCAGGTTTCCTAGAAGCAGGTCTCCAGGCAGGGATTTGGGTTTAAGTGATTTATTGTAGGAGTGTTTTCCAGCGAACAAAAAAACCAAAAAAAAAAATACTTTAAAGGAAACCAGGGAAGCAGGCTAGGGAAGGGAAAAGTGTCAAGCAGGGATGTGCTCTCAGGTGAAAAGTGAACCCTGTCCTTGTCATCTGGGGACTCTGAAGCCCAAGTAAGACTATAGATTACAAAGTGGGGCCAAAGTAGGTTTACAGGTGTTCGTATGGAAAATAATACAGTAATAAAGAGTAAACTCATTCTGGCCAGACTGGCTCAGTTGGCTGGGCATTGTCCTGCGCACCAACAGGCTCTGGTCTCCTGGGGCACATGCCCGGGCGTCTGGCTCGATCTCCATAGGGGGTGTGCAGGAGGCCCCGGGGGGATGTTGCACTCTCACATGAATGTGTCTCTCTCTCTCCCTCTGCCTTCCTCTCTCCCTAAAAGTCAATGAAAGTATTTTTCTTTAAAAAATGAATAGACTATGTTTCGCATACTCACAACTAAGCCTGCTTTTGCCCCGCCCTGCATTTCTCCAGGGGAAGTGAGGCTGTGGGTAATATTCCAGAGCCTGGCAACTGGGAGCCTTCAGCAGGTGCTTCCACACAGGAGCTGGAGAATGGGCTACAGCTCCACACAGGGTGGGGGGGAACAGTCATGAACAGTATACTCTCTCTCGTTTGACACTTAGGAGTTGAGCCATTGCTCTGTGGTCAAAGAGAGAGCAGGCCTTTGCTTTCTTTTTTCTCTCTCTTTGCAAGAAAAGTTTCTACTCTTCAGCAAACCTCCTTTCTAACAGGAAGATGCAGCTCGCAGCTGAACCTCCTCATTTTGGGCAGGAGGGCCTGGGCCGTTGGACACCTAATGTGCTGTTTAGCCTCTGGCTGGGCTTGGCCTGCCTCTAGAACTAATGCTACAGTGGCTTCCCCCAGAGGGGAGGGAGAGAAGCCTCAGTGCCATGCAGCTGTGAGCAGGGCTGTCCTCAGTGCACCAGAAACTCAAGGATAAAATCTCCTCAAGGAAGGAGCAGTGCCTTTTTTGTTTGTTTTCTTCTTTGCAAGTCTACACTAAATGTTTGTATCTTACTTTTATGGGTCAGGTAGATAGCTTTTGTTCACTCCCCAATTTTTTCCTTAGCTGCCCTCCTTGAATTGGGTTTTGTGAATTGATACACTTTGGGGTTTTAATGAAGCTCAGGCTCTTTAATATTATTTTCGTGTGCTAACCCTGAGGCACTTCTAAGCATGAAGGTTTTTAAGGTGGCATAAATAGGTATTTCGTATTTCTGTCTTACTTCCAAAGGATAGCCAATTTGCATTTATTTTATTTTTACCAAATAAATTGTTCAGTACTCCCCTATCTTCCTTCCCCTTTCTCTTTCCCTGGATCATTGTCTTAGTGTAGAGACTTATCACTCCTTCCCTGGGGTATTTATTGTAATAGATTGCTATGTGCTTGTCAAAAGCATAATGGTGACTTACAGAAAAATCCAAGAATGCATGTCCATTTAATATAAAGAAAATGTGCAAGGGATCAACTACATGGAAATGGCTTTGCAGAGCCAGAGAGTCTTTACAGAGGGACCTGTGGCAGAAAATAGGGCCCAGCAGATGAGCGAGCCGATCACTTCCTCCAGAATTTACCCTTGCCTTTCTCTCATGGAGTTTTATACCCTTCGATCTCTTCCAAATGTCTTAGAGGGTCTGGCTTACCTACTACGTGCAAGAAATGAAACAACCCCAACACACATCTGCGTGACTATGATAAGACTCTAGAGACCTTTTTGTTAAAACCCAATTTTTATATCTTTGTGTGCCTTCTGAGTATTTTTCTTGCTCATACTTTATATGAAGTTAAACAATTCATTAAAAAATCAAATGATGTCATTTTCCTACTCATGTTTCACTGGTATCCATATGTAATTAATAGATCATGAATTGTATGCAAGTATATGTGTACACACACACACACACACACACACTCTCTCTCTCATCCTCTCCCAGTTTGCACCTATGCCTGCACACCAAACTATTTGCAGATCTGTGAACACAACATGCTTTCTCAGACCTCTAAGGGTTAGCACCTGGCATTTCCCCTTTGGTTCAGCTTCTTTCTCCATGTCTGCCTAACGGAGCTCAGCCACCTTCATTTCTTCATGATTGAACTCAAATTTTACCTTCTCAGTATAGCTTGCACTGAATTCCCACAGTTACTCTTTCTTCTGGATTTCTATAGCACATTTTTAATATGTGCATTTTACTAATTTGAGATTATTTATTTACGTGCCTGTTTCTCCTCTGAGACCCTGAAGGCCAACATATAAATACGTAGTTATAGTTTCCCAGGGCTCATCTGGATGTTTTCAAATGATTATGCTGCCCAGGCACCTTGTAGAAACCAGTAGAAATACCACACCCAGCGGAGACCTGAGGAAACACACTCTTAGGTAGTGTTGCCGACAGAGTTAGTGATTCTTGCGTAAGTGACTTATATGGAAGGAGTGCTTTAAAAGAGAAATCTTTAGGGGGGTGAAGAAACTGAGTAGAACAGGGGAAGGAGTTGTGCTTAGGTGTGGATTCTGAAGTCTAACTTCAGCCTGCTCCCAGGGTAAGCTCTGGGGTGTGAACCTTGCCTGCCTTTAGGCAAAAAGTTTGGCTTTTATACCTTTGATTATGAGCCACCCCCAGGAAAGAGGGTAGTTGTAACCCCCTAGGCAACTCTGGGTGAGGTGGCTCCTGTAAGCTAAAAATACACCTTCAGAAAAGATGGAGGCATAGAAACCCAAGCTGGGTAAAGGAGTAAAGGAGACCTGGAGACCTTGCAGGGGTAAAAACAGCACCTGCTACACATATTCAAATTTTGATAGGTGTTAGAGCATGCTTTTTGACAAGTGCTGTGGTAAGTGTCTTATGTGTCTGAGCTTGGGCCCTACAGTGGCATATCATGGAGTCCGTATACTTAACCAACTTTCAGCGACGTGTAGTATCACCCAACAAATCTAGTTAGTGAGCCGAGAAACAATGTCTCTGACTGCATTTCATGGAATTCAAGAAGAGCTGATTGCAAGACATCATTATTTTATGTTCTCCTGCTCTCCCAGGAAGAACAACAAAATGCTTGCTATTAAACTGTAATAAACAACTTTCATATCGTCCATCATGTGACACAACCTGCTCTCAGAGATGTTGAAATGTAAATTTTAAAAGCGTGTGTGAAATTTGGACATTTATAAATATTGATGGCCAAGTGACAAGTAGGAAGAAGTTTATGTTTGGAATTTTACTATATTAGATTTTTAATTAACTTAATATCTTTGAAGTTAATTCTACAATGGGTTATTTAAAATGATTATTACTAACTTGAAAATGAATATAGTACATACAAGGGTTGTACTAAATCTGGGTACACTTTTAAAAACTTTCATTTGGTCAAAGATGACTCTATGATCTCATACATGATTATTATGCGTTGTAGCTAAGAATTGTTAATTACATTTATCAATAGTTACTCAATGACTACTATGATTTTCTGGAATGAAATATATAATATTGGAAATAGTGTTTTCTTGTGCATATATTTTTAAATCTTTAGCATAAAGCATAAAACCAGTGAGGCTATTGATCATTTCAAAAGATTTTTAGATGAATGGGGCCAGTCACAGATGATTTTATATTTCACACCATCTTCAGTCCCCATTCCTTGCTTCCTGGCATCTGACACGTTTCAAGAGTTGAAAAGCTAAGGATGATACCATTAATTTGATAAAAACAAGATTTTTGGTGGTGTAATGGGGCATTCGATTACAGATTGATGTTTTTCTAACTCTCCAATGTTAGTGTGAATATTATACATATTAACAATAAAACATGTTTTAAATGAATTATTTGAGCAACGCCAAATGAAATGCAACAGCCGTACTCGTTACGATTTGGTTCCGCTAGTTAATTGAAATATGAGAGATTTCTCTATTTTGTCTGTGTTAAAAAGGGCTTATTGCCTTAGCCAGCTAGTTGCTATTACCAAAATTAAAAACTACATAAATTATACAAAGCTATCCACGGAGGCTAGCATGAAAATTACTGCCCCTGCTGAGGACAAAATGATGTCTTCAGTTGAATTGCTAGATACAAAATAACAGCAAGAGATAAATTATTTTCTGGGCCATTGTTAAAGGGCTAAAGGTGGGTCCCAAACCTCTGGTGACCAGATTAATTTTCTCCTCTATGGTGGGTATGTCTTTGCTGTGTTTCGAGTTGTCTATTCCAGAGAAAATCGCTGCAATGTTAAATAAAGCTAAGAGTCACAAAGAAAATCATTCTCATTTATTGTTTTTGTATGTTGGCTTGGTTTTATCTACTATTGTCAGAGAGTCAGCTGTGAGATATTTTAGAAATTATCAAAATTTTCAATTGGCTGCTGCCTAAACTGGTTCAACATACTTAAAGGCAGATTTCAAGATAGGTTCAGGTACTTGCAATCATCAACATTTTTAGAACTAAAAGCCTAAGTTTTTTAGACTTCTCCCCCCGTGTGAAGGTAGAAGGATTGGTAAGAGAGAGAAAGTTTTTATCACATAGTTTTGTCCTTAGATATAAGCTTCAATTTTTCTCCAAAGAAACAATATCTTAAAAGAAAGCCAAACGGATAACCTTTTAAGAGAATGTGAAAGCATTTCTCTGTTGGACCATTCAGCCTGGCCCATGATGCAATCGTATCACAGAGAAATTGAACAGCTTCAGATGTTATAAAATTGGGTCATCTTCCACCATCATGATTGATCAGAAACTACACCAAAATCAGTGGGAGTGGAAAACCCGTGGAAATAACTGCAGAGATTAGATATGTTTCATTGGGAGTTTGATTCCACAAGAATTTAAACAGATATTCTTCTTGTCCTTTACTTTGAGTTCAATAGAAATTTATTTTTCAGGCTAAGAATAAAAGCAATGAAGTGAGCAATAATATACATTTTTACTTTTTATAATTTTTTCTGGTTTTAAAAATAATAGAACAAGCAATAGATCATTTATAGAAGAAAATAAAAATCACTTTTATTTCTAGCACTCATTCATTCATTAGCATGTACTATGTGCCAGGCATCATTTTTCTAGGAACTGAAGTTATAGCAGAAACTAAAACAGACATTTCTTGAGTGTGTGTGTGTGTGTATGTGTGTGTATGTGTGAGAGAGAGAGAGAGAGAGAGAGAGAGAGAGAGAGAGAGAAATACATCAAATAGAAGCTCTGGGTCGTACAGTACTCAGTTTGAATCCTTATGGAAGTTCCAGGTCTAAACACCAGTGCCTTAAAGGACTAGGGAGAATCCCCTGCCATCCACTGGTTCAGTGCATTCCTCTATCTCGTGGCCAACAGGAGAGCTCCACTGTGAGTAGGAGACTGTCAACTCAAGGGTGGCCTGCCCTTCTGTGGCATCCTGCCCTTGATTTCATGAACTGATATTCATCAAGCCCTCCTCTTAGGTAGGGCACTACCCACTGATGATCTACACAAAGCAAGCATGGCAGTGACAGGCCCTACTGCATAAACATTTTTTTACACCCCAAGGGCCAAGGCAGCTTGAGATTTAAGCATGCAGATGGCATCGTCCAGATTGCCGCATAGGACAAATTAGGATTCAAGTCAGCTTGAGTTGTACAGAGGCTTGGGAAATTTAAGCTAATTTATGGTGACCTGCAGAGGCTAAAATAAGGCAGAATCTGGACTTTTCCACTAGTTATGAGACTCTGGGAATGATTCCGAGTCACTGGTTAGAACTAAGATAGTATTTCAGAAGACACATCGAGGCACAATCTTAGCTCTCCCTCCGACTTGGTGACATGCTATGTAATATATAGGTGTGTGTGTGTATGTTTGTATGTATATTGGGACACTCATGATGTATTGCTTATCTGTCCTATGGTAGGAAAAGAAAATGAATGGTGGAAAAACAGCTATGTTTTTATGTGGATAGGCTGCTGATGTGACTGACTGTGTAGGGATTCCCCCAGTTGTCAGAATTTAAGTTCCCCCAGATTCAGAGACAGGCAAAAAGGCTTGGTTGTAGATAGTGTGTTTGGGTTGTGACTCCCTGAAGCAACAGTGAGGGAGTGGGGAGGGTGGAAGTTATGAAATCCCAATATAATGGTGTGTTATCAAGGTCACTGCTCAAAAGTTGGTAGAAAAAATAAAAATAGCTGAAGTTGGTCAGTGGGGTTCAGTGACACTGAGAGATTTGGAGAAGGTACAGGACTTTCAGAGTTGTGTGCCAGAAGGCTGGGAGACGGGAGCATTTATCTACCAGCGCCGGTCCTCTGCTGGTTTAGTGTTGCCTTGGTGCAGTCCCCATGCACCTCCAGGTGCCACTTACACAGAGGGCCAGCAGCTCTTGAAGCCGCCTCTGGCTGATGGTACTAGGGCCTTTGCTTGAGGAGGTGTGCACTATGCAAGGTGAGCCTGTGCTTAATGAAATTGTTCCCTAGAGTTGAGGTGGCCAAGGGAGTGTGACACAGGCCACCAAAGTTTCTGGGGTTTTGTCCAGATGTATGTATCCAAGAAAAATATGCCTTAATTTACAGCCCTTAAAAATAGTGTTTTGGGGGTGAGAGCTTAAAAATAGTTAGGTTTGGCTTACGTATTTTATTTATTGAGCATTTGTTATGTGTGCTCAATAGGTGTGCTGAGGAAACAGAAGGGGGTAGGATACCTTTTAAGGGTACAGTTTGGTGCAGGAGATAAGTTTGTTACAATTAAAAGTGTTACTCAAATGAGATATCTGTAAGATGCCTACTGTGGTTTCATGGAGAAAGATGCTTTTATTCCAGACTAAGGAAGACCCTCTAGAAGGAGGTAGTAACAGTTGGGATACACACAAACATACACGCACACATATGCATGTATACATGTATGTGTTTATACACATATATATATGTGTGTATAAAATTCTTTCAGAAGGGGCAGGGTTGTCTGTTTTATGTGAATTATTTATCTTTATTGTCAAAATTCAAATCTAGAAGCTTGGTAAGATTCACAGAGTGCAAAATGACCACACAATAGACTGGTTTTAGTGAAAGTGTATTTATTGCCCTGGCCAAGGTTTGGCTCAGTGGTTAGAGCATTGGCCTGTGGACTGAAGGGTCCCAGGTTCGATTCCGGCCAAGGGCACGTACCTCAATTGCAGGCTCGATCCCTGGCCCCAGGGTTGGGGCAACCAGTCGATGTGTCTCTCTCACATCGATGTTTCTCTCTCTCCCCCTTACACTGTGTCTCTGAAAAGCAATGAAAAAAATATCGTCGGGTAAAGATTAAAAAAAAAAAGTGTATTTATTTTCCTCCTAGTTCACATTTATGCTTTGGCTACTTTTATATTTTTAGTCTCCTAGTAGTTACTTGTGTTCATTGAAAAAAATAAAAAGCATCCGTGAAGCTTATTCCTAGCTTAGAATTTGTATTTGGCCAAAGAAAACCTGTGCACCTGCCCGAAGGGCACCGTCTCTGGGCTGGCATGCACCAGCTGCTCCCCAGCCACTGGCACCCCGGCGCTTCAGGCCCAGAATGCGGCAGGTCTCGGGCCCATGCGGCTGCTGGGCCATTTCAAGTGGGCAGGATGCAATTACCCACGCTGACATTAGGCCAGGGGCTGTCACAAGGCCCTCCCCATCTGCTGGGGGAAAGGATCACCAGATAGTTAACAAGGACCAGTGGTCAGGATCTTCATTCTAGGAATCATTTCAAAGGCAGACACTTAAAAAAATATATATATACTACTGAAGGAAAACTGTACCTGGTATAAAAATCACACCCTTCAGTGGAAAATAAATAACATTAAAGCCTCGAGAAGCTCAGTCCTTTCCTGTTTTTGGCGGAAAGACTTGTACATGGACGGGGAGCATGAACATTTCTACATTAGCTCCTCTTACCACAGACATAGTATAACAGACAGTTGGTTCGGAAACTGGCAAAAAGAGATTTCCCAGCCCAAATGTATTGAATCCGATGCGTTTATCCCCTGTCATAACAGGGAGACTCTTTCATTACAAACTCGTGGAACGACACTGTGCAGTGTTTCTAGGGGCTTTGACACAAGGGTTGTTTCTTTACCAAGAAACGGAACTAATTTTTAGACTTTGCAGCAAAAATGCATAAACTGGGGCTGGACAGCAGCCCTTAAAAGCTACTGTGTGGTGACTGCACGTGGAATCCACAGGTCCATTTTAGCACAGCGATCCCTGCCTGTGTCCCCTGTCCCTGGTAACGTGTGTACCCCTCCCTAGTCAGAGAGAAACGAGAGGTTAAGGTATCTCGTATCCGATCGCTGTTTGATGGGTGGGTGTCCGTCACACTGACAAACAGAGTGGCTTCCCTCTGTTCCTCTCAGTAATTTGCCCTGTTTTATGGACCGAGAACTCAGCCTAAGGGGGGAGTAAGAAGCACCTCCAGGCCAGAGGTCCCTTTCCCCACTGCTGCTTTGTGCAGATATGCTGATGTCCGTGGGCTCCCTCGTGCCACTCCCAAAGCAGGTGCCAGGGAGTCTTCCCTGTGCTCTCCCTGCAAGGGGCTGTTTAACGTCACGATGCGAATCTGGAGAAGCTCTCCCTTCCCTTTCCCACTGGATGTAGAAAGGAAGGAAAAGAAATGAGGCAATAGGAGTCTTATTCAGCAATAAAAAAATTTCCTTTGTTGGGATGGTTCACTTTTAACTCTCTTTGCTTGCCAAGGCAGCATTTGGAGGACCCCGAGAGAATTGCCATGGCTGGAGGGGGTGAGACAAGGTTAACTGTCACATGTAATGTAGCTGTCCACCCTGGGAGGGAAGAAGCCACAGGCTGGCCACCTACATGCCGAATTACAGCATCACTGTCCCCTTCCCTGCCCTCCCCCCCCATTGGTAATGTCACCATTTACCTGTTTCTGCAGCAGCGGCCATAGCAGATGGAGAGTCCCAAAGTCCTGGGGGCTTCACACTAGTTTCCCCACCCTGCAGTGCCAAACCATCTCAGAAAGTACCCTAAGATGAGCTCAGCCTGACCATCAGCCCACCCTAGCCAGACATGGCCAATGTTCTTAACTCTCAAGAAGTGTGAGCAATTGGCCCTGGCCAGTGTGGCTTTGTGGTTAGAGCTTCATCCTGTGCACTGAAGGGTCTTGGGTTCAATTCTCAGTCAAGGGCACATACCTGGGTTGCAGGTTTAATCTCCGGCCCTGGTGGGGGCACGCACAGGAGGCAACCAATCGATGTGTCTCTCTCACATCGATGTTTCTCTCTCTCTCTCCCTCTCTCCCTTCCACTCTGTCTAAAAAAAAAAAAAATCAATGGAGAAATATAAAAAATAAAATATAAAGAAAGAAGTGTGAGCATTTGATTGCACTCACTAAATTCTGACCTGACCTGTACCATTTGTTCAGTTTTCACTAAGTGGCCAGTAGAGATTTCTTTTTCTTTCCTTCTTTGTGGATCATTTGTAAGTAACAAAGTTCCTCTCTCACAGAGGAAAACAGAAGGCCCATTAGTTACTGTTGATCTCAAGCTCTGCTGGTGTTAAAAACGTGGCATTGTTATGGCGAGGTTCGGGGTGTCCTCATTACCCCTCCTTTCGCTCCCCCATCCAGCAAGCTACCTTCCGCACATTTTATATGAACGCTGGTTTTCCGCAAGGATGGAAGTTGGCAGAGCAAGGAATGAAATGAGCGCCACGTTTTATTTCTTCCTAAATAATTCTCCTCAAGGTGGGTAAACTTTTAGCCGTTAAATTGCTAAAAACGAAGATTCTCCGCTGCAAGAACAAATCTCCAGGTGACAATTATTTGTCTGTGTTCTTAGCATTTACGAGTCTCAGTAAACAGTCAGGGCATTTATGTTCCACCCATTACCTTCGCTCATAAACGTCCTCAAAGAAAAAGGAATCATTACGTTTCCTGATTGCATAGTGAGCGTAAACGTCAGCACCCTGGGGGCCCCTGGGTGGGATGGACGGTGCACCTAGACTTCCAGGGATCGAACCGTTTTTGAGGCATCGGCAAAAGTGTCAGGCTAACTGTATGGCCATGATTTAGTGCTGTTCATGGAGATGTCATCTCTGGAAGACAAATTATAATTTCTGGGGCTATTTTTGGAGTTGGGGCCTCCCAGTACACAGATGCTGGGAATGGCTGGAAGTCACAGAAAGACACTGGCTGAAGAATATCAACCTCGTTCTGCTGGAACAAGTCTAGCTGTCCACTCAGGGGCCAGCCAGCCCTGGTATCTCTGTTGCTTAAAAGATACAGCCTCATCTTAGTTCAGCAAGTGCATCCTGGCATTGCAAAGTGTCAGAGCCAGAAATGCACCTTAAATGACCTAATTAGAACCAGCATTTTGCATGTGAGATAACTGAGGCTCCCCCTGGGAATTGATCTCACCAGCATCAGCGTCTCACAGCCAAGAAGCCCCCCAAGTCCTGGCTTGGGGTTTGGTACTCTTCAAGATCTTCCCTGGGGTCAGGACGGTGGCACTGATTACAGGGTAAGGAATACACACAGAAAAGAGAGTGAGTTAGGAAAACAAGAAAGGTAAGTTGCAGAGAAGTAAGTTTTCCTTTGTGGTGCACATAGCTTTCACCATTCTTTGCATTGCAATCAGAAAACACATCAGGGTAACTTATTTGCCAGTAGCCACCTGCAGATGAAAACGAAAGGAAATGAGACAATTCTACGTTTTCTGGATCAAGACTTTTCAAACTGTTGTGAAAGACTGGTTTTTGTTCTCTTCTGACTGACTCTATCTAATATTTTGGTAAAATACACAAGAATTACTAGAAAAGTGAAATCCAAAAAAATAAAAAAATAAAAATAACCAGGCTTTTAAAATACGAGTCCAAACTTGTATGATTTAGAGACAAGAGACATAAACTTCTCTGACAAGTTACTGTAGAGTTGCTAGACACTTAATCTAGATCCCTGTGCTTGCTGCTCATGGGCCTGGGAGAGCCTGCTGGTCAGCACTGGCCTGTGGGTGGACCAGGCTTTGGGTAGCACTGCCCTGGGTCTCCTTTCCTCTCATGTTTTGCACAATTGTCTGGTTCTCTTAAATTGGACCTTTCTGATATCAGGGATGGGGATCAGGGCATCTGTCATTCTTCACAGGCACTTTATTGTGGTGAATACAGTTTTAGGAAAAAAAATCGTTTCCCCTCATGTTAAGAAACAAAACAAAACAGAACAGAACAGAACGTGACTGTGATTGAACTCTCCTAAGGGAGACTTAATTTTGGGACTTTTGGGTTCATCTGGTTTGAGTGTAAAGAGGATTACAAATACTAAGCATGGCTAGTCGTCATTAAATTTGAATTCCACCAATTCTTGTGACCTCTGAAAGACCTGTGAAGGTTTTTGGTGCATAAGTTAAGAGTAGGCTTTTCATATTCAGGAAATAAAAACACAGGACACTCAGCTAAATTAGAATCTCACACAAGCAATAAATACGTTTTATAAGTATAGACCCAATATTTCATGGGTCATGCCATACACAATATTTGGGACATACTTATATTAAAATTTGACTGAACTTCAGATTGAACTAGATGTCTTGTATTTTATCTGGTAGTAGTTTTCCAATTAGTAGTCACTTTCAGCCTAGACTTGTGCAGATCTAGATTTTTCTAGGGAAAAGAATCAGTTCAGCCGATCAAATCTGGTCATATCGACCCAACTTGCTCAGCTATTGACAGCTGGAAGCTGGACTGTCAGTGCAAAGTGATAACATTCCTTTAGAAAAATGTGTTTTCCATGTAACAGTGCAGTTAGCTGTCTTTTCCTACTTTGAGACTTTTAATTAGTGTTTTCCAAAGCTCTTCTTCACCAATGGCACGAGGCATGGCAGAAGGTGAGCTGGTGAGAGGGGCCATTCAAATTGAACAGCTACATTGGGACAAAATTGGCTCAATGGACTGCAAATAGTGGAATTCTTTGCATCGAAATATACAGGGAAACATAGTGATAGACACACAAAAAACGGCCCTATTCCTACAACATATGGTAAACAAGCTGACAGGGATGCATCAGTATTTTTTTACAAACAAATTTATGAGAAACTTAGATGTGCAAAGGCAGAATTAGTTTATATTGAAAAAATGAATATTAAAAAAATGAAAGTCTTAGATACTTAATGCAGGTTTATTTTAATCCTTTCAAAGATATGTCATCAATAGCTGTATTCTTTCATTCAATGAGAATGTTTGTTTTGAGGTCTTAAATGAGAGTTTTGACATTTTCGAAGTAGAATTAATGCTCCTAGATGTTACAGAAAGGTTTAAGCTTTTCTTAAATTGACGTCAGATCCAGGTAAGAAGGAAATGGCTACTTAAAACACATGTGTAATTTAGATACTGTCACCTCTGGGTGTTTAAACATATCTTGTCAACTGATAATCATACCTAGAAATATATACTTACTAAAAAATTTATTTTAAAATAATGTTTAAATAATATGTTCATTTTAAGACAAATTGGAAAATGTCAGTATTTATCAAAAAGAGAAGTAAAATCACCAATAACCCCATCACAGAGAAAAGGTTCCACTGTTGTTATTTTGCTATAGTCCTTCCAGTCTCTTGTCTCTGTTTATATTTCATTGTTGAAATCATATACGGTGTTGTGTTCTGATTTTTCCCCCATTAGCTATTCAACTTAAGCATTTCCTAAGTTGTTAAAATGTTTCTAAGTATCATTGTAATGGTTGAATCATATTTTATAGTGAGTTTATTTAATGAACTAGAGTTGGACATTCAGGTTTTTCCAGTTTCTTAGTCTTAAACTTCTAATGGTGATCTGTTTTAGATTCATAGAAGTAAAATTACTGGGTTACAGGAATGAAAGTTTTTAAGGCTACACATGTTATTAAGCTGTATTGAAAAGCATTATAGACATTTATTAGGATTGTATGAGTGCCCATTTCACTGACCTTCATTGCTAACATATTCCTTTTATTTTATTAACCTGTTGGATTAGGGTTCTCCAGGGAAATGCAACTAGTAAGATGTGTGTGTATGTGTGTATACAGAGAGAGTGTCCCTAGAAATACATATATACTTTAACAGCTGATAGTTCAGTTTTGAAAATAAAACATTTTAATAAACACTGCCTTTATAATTATTCAAAATGTGTATACATTTTTTGGGGACACCCCATATGTATACACACACATATACAGAGAGAGAGATTTATTTTAAGGAATTGGCTCATGTGATTGTGGGGCTAGCAAATCCAAAAAAAATGCAGGTTAAGTTAGCAGGCTAGAGACTCAGAAAAGATTTGATGTTGAGTCTTGAGTGTAAAGACAGTCTGGAGACAGAATTTCTTCTAGAAGGATCTGTCTTTATTCTTAAACCCTTCAACTGACTGAAGGAGGCCCACCCACATGGTAGAGAATAATCTGCTTTATTCAAAGTCTACTGATGTATATGTCAATCACATCTAAAAAACACCTTACAACAACATCGAGACTAATGTTTTTTGTTTTTTAATATCTCTTTATTGATTTCAGAGAGAGGAAGGGAGAGAGAGAGAGAAACATCAACGATGAGAGAGTCATTGATCGGCTACCTCCTGCATGCCCCTCACTGGGGATCGAGCCCACAACCCGGGCATGTGCCCTGACCGGGAATCGAACCCCGATCTCCTGGATCCTAGGTTGATGCTCAACTGCTGAGCCACGCCTGGCTGGGCTAGACCAGTGTTTGATCAAACATCTGGGTACCATAGCCCAGCCAAGTTGACACATACAATTCACCATTACGCCTGTCATACAGAGTTTATGCTATATGATGGAAGGCCATGTTCTTTCTTTCTTGCCTTTTGATCAACACGATCTGTTTCTATGAAGACACACTGACTTATTTAAGACTTTTATATAGACTGTAAGTTTTTTGTTTTAAACACAAAGATTATCTCATCCAATTTTGGTATAAAGCATTTATAATCTCTATCAAATGATGCTTCGGAAAAAGCTGGGATTGAGCTTTATACACACGAGTCACGAATAGCCCTCTGCCATGTTACAGCTGGGTGTGAGCTTGGATAGGATCGTTAAACTCCCTCCCTCTCAATTTCTCAACAGTGAAGTCTGAAAAATCATACGCACCTTCCAGGTGCTTGTGAGTTTTAACTGAGGAAGCTTTTATAAACTTCTCATACAGTGAGTGTCTAGCATGTAGTAAGCATGTGTTTCTATTCCTCGTCTTCTTCACCTTCTTTCTTTCTTAGTCAACCCACACCCCAGTGCTCACTCCCAGTGCAGTGCAGAAAAACACTTCCCTCCTTTAAACACTCAGGACTGTAGCAGTTCTCCCAGAAAACATAGCAGATTTTGCTTTTGGAGTACACGTCTCATTTCCCCTTCTATTATTTCAGAAAGTATCATACATTCATTGCTGATAGACAAATGAGATGATTTTAGGTGAACATTTTATTCATTTACTTAACAAACATTTTAAAATTGTGTATTACATCCCAAGGATTGTTCTGGGTGCTGGGGATGTAACAGTGACATGATAGATGCATTCCCTGCCTTTTCAGACTTTAGGTATTAGTGGGGGAGACACTCAAACAAGGAAAGCAACAATGATAGACTCAAGCTACAAGTATTGTCGTATTAGGCAGGGTAGGCTAGGTGATGCTGTGGTTAAGTGACCGAACCTCAGCAGCCTAATACAATAAAAGTTCATTTCTCACTCACTCGTGACAAATCAATGGCTGGTCCAGGTGACTCTTTAAGGTAGTTGTGCTCAGCCTTCCAAGATGTTGCCTCTATATCAGCAGGTCCTTCCATCAGAGAACAGTGGGCTAGAGAATTAAATAAGAGTTAAAAGCATTTATAGGTGTCACTTCTGCTTCATATTTCATTGGCTACAGTAAGTCACATGGTCATGCCTACTTTCAATGAAGTGAAGAAGTGTATCCTGGGTAATCCTAGTGGTAAAGGGGAACCAGATGTGCCTGCAAAGTATTAAGCTCTATGAAAAAAGTGTATATAGAAAATGAGAGGATATTATGTATTTTTTGCAAAGATAATAGAAACAAAATAAACATGAGCTTTTATGTATAATATTGCTTAGAATTATAGTAAAGTATGCTTTTCAGAAAAACTCCTGAGTCAACTTAAAGAAAATGACTTAATAACTCTTACTACAAATTGGTAACTCAGATAGGAGAAAACACAGTAAGGTCATTTATGAATAGTTGATGTATGGTAGATACCGAGTTGCTAAGTCTACTTGAGGACAAGGGTGAGAATACTTATATAGATATCCTCAATTATTTAGACACATAATAGATGCTCAATAAAACTTTGTTGAAGTTAATAATGCTTATTGCTTTAAATTAGTCTTGCTTTGCCCTGGCTGGGTGGCTCAGGTGGTTGGAGCAATGTCCCATGAACCAAAAGTTTGTGGGTTTGATTTCTGGTCAGGGCACATACCTAAGTTGAGGGCACCATCCCAGGTCAGGGTCTGTACACGATGCAACTGATTGATGTTCCTGTCTCACATCAATGTTTCTCTCTCTCTCTCCCGCTTCTCTCTCTCTCTCTCTCTAAAAACTCAATAAAAGAATATCCTCAGGGGTGAGGATTAAAAAATTTATTTTTGCTTTTATACTTGATTTTTATACTTGATATACTCTTGAACTATAGTCCCATATTATTTTATCCTGAGGCTTACGATTGCCTTCCATGGCCGATATTTATTGTTTTTAATCTACATTAATAGTTTCGCATTCAATTATAATTTAAATTTGGACCACATATGGTTGAATTGCTAGTCTCTTTTTCCTAATTTGTCTCAGGTATTTTCTTAAACCACTGGTCAGTGTTCGGTTGGTGAAAAAAACGTTATAACATTACTTTAATGTTGGAATTTGCAGTCTACCATCTTGTCTTTCTTCTTCGTAAAACCAACTTTTATGTTTAATACTCCTTTAGAAATCACTGTATGGAAAAGAAATTCACAGATTTGAATAAAGAAGGCAGAAAATGCCAAAAAATATATATTCAAGGTCATGAATGTCATCTTGAAGATGGAATAGTATATGTGCTTTCAAAGATAGTGCAATTTTTTTTTCTCTTATATCTCTACTGTTATTTTCCTTTGCTTTTGCCTAAGTCTTTATAATTCAGAAAGTAAACCTAAAGAGAAGACTCTGGTTTTCTTTGAGTGGATAGGTCAAGGACAAATGAGAAGAGTCTCCATTTCTATCCAGTTGACCCTCATTTTAGCACCATCACTTCTCTACCTCACGATGGTGTTTCTGAGGCATCGCCTCATTCCTGTCAGCCAAGAAATCGTCTATAATGAGAACCTCTCCAGTCTGTGCTGTGAGTCATGTGAATCTGAGAGAGTCCATGTCCTTCGCTGCAGTTTGCTGCTCTTGAATTTGTACAAAATTTGGTGGTTAGTTGGCAAATGGGACACAGCTGACTTCTGATTTAGAGTGTCTTAAATGAGTTACCTCCTACCTTACCTTGATCATTTAAATGGAAAGCAGTGCTGCTCCAACAGAGCAGACATGATATGAAAACGATTTCTCACATGAGTTTCTTCCCTCCCAAATTGCCATGGCTACTGGTATCTCTGAGGGGGAAAAAATTAAAAAACAAACAAACAAGGGTTTTACAATTCTCACAAGTGGTAAATCATCTTTGCATTATTTAAGAAAAGCTTTAAATGTTCCATGAATTGTTTTGGCTAATGACAATTGATGCAAAGAATATAACAATAATCTAATAAAATAGAATAGCCTTTTGGAAAGTGGTAATTTGTGTAGAAGTTGCTGATAGCATCAATACATGTAAGTGGGCTATAGCTTGGGCTGAGGAATTATTTTGCCTTCTATTTGTAAATAAGGCAGTATTCTTTTCCCTTCAAGGAGTATTTAGATCACTTATTAATAAAAGAATACTGGCATCCTTTGTCCATGGTGGCAAAATTGGCAGAGGCAATGTAGGATACTGATCATATAGATCTTAGAATCTGGAGGAGCCCGAATAGATCTTTTAGGAGGACAGTATTCTATAGTTGAAGATCTAGATCTAGAGCCAGAATATTTGGATAGAGTCCTGGCTGTAGACTATCAAGTGTCACTAATTGAGCTTCCCATACAAAGTTCTCACCAAGGCTTTAACAGCCTGGCTCCAGGGTACCTCTCCAGCATTATTTTGATAGTCTTCACTCCTCACTTGTGCCATTCCAGCCCCTGCGCCATTTCTCACACATTCCTGAGACACACTCTTGTTGCCAGGCTTCTGCACTTGCTGTTCCCTCTGCCTGGGATGCTCTTCCCCCAGATGCAAGCTGATATTTTTTGAGCAGATTAAATATGTTCCATGGTATTATAAATACATCACGTTTAGCGGGCGAATTCTCATAGTAACTATAGGAAGTGGGTAGTGCCATTGGATGGATGGAAATAAATGGGGGCATGCTGACACATCAGGGGCACGACGGGAACCAAGGCAGTTTGGGTGGGAGCCAAGACTTTCACAATGTGTATTCTTAAGAGTATGTAATACCCAGGGCATAGTTTACACCCTTCCTTTAACCCCAGAGCTCCTCCTTGGAGAGCATTTCTGACTATCCTATGTAAGGTGGAATCCCTGTGATTCTTACTAGTTTTATATTTTGTAGCAGCACTAAAGGCCACCTGGTCTTATGTCACCTACTTACCTCGCTTATCCCTTTATCTTTCCCCTAGAATACTCTCTCTAGGAGGGAAGAGCCTTGTCCTGATTGGTGTGTCACCACCCACCCCACACCCAGAAATGTACTGACCTGGACTAGAAAAAGATATGAGTGGTGTGAGAGTGATCATGTTTAAGGCGTCTCACTCATCAAACATTTACAGAGTATCCCCCTTATGGCAGACACCACACCTGTTTTGGAAACATGAGGGTGAACCAGAGTGATGGGAACTCCTCCTGCTTCATGAGCTTCATAGAAGCATCATGCAATTCACAGGCAGTTACACAGGATAAGCACAATATTAGGGCAAATATAAGGTACAGTGGGGAAGCAAGGGTTCAGTGTAAGCTACTGTGAGGGACTGATCTCCGCGCTGAGACCTAAAGGATGGCCTGAAGGGTAAAGGGACAGTGGAGGTGGATTTGGGAGAACACTCTGGGCAGAGGGAGTGACAGGGGGCCCTGAGAGAGCACCTTCGGGTCCTAAAAGCAGTTCAGCATGACTCAGGTGGAGAAGGTAAGGGGAAGATTTTAACTCTCTGAGTCTGGAGAAGGAAGTTGGGTTTGCAAGGGTCTTGAAAAATATTCCAGGAGTCAGGATTCTCTTGGCCCGAGCAAAGAGGTGCCCCCGAAGAATCTTTAAATCAACAGGATTTTCATTTAGTAACTTATCAGTGTACCACCTTCAGCCAGTTTAGTTGGCAGTATCTCCATTTTCCAGATGGGACACCTGAGGCCCAGAATAACACATCTAAACATCAACCGAGTTGATTTAATTTCCTCAATTACAGGGCTCTCAGGACTCCTAACTCCTACCCTCCCACCCTCTCTCCTTCCTTCCTTCTGTTGTTCTTGTCAAAAGGCAAACGTAAAACTATTTACTCACCACCATTCTCTTTTTCCAAGGGGCACGCAGGCACTCACACAGCTTCCAAAAACATCCCCGAGCGGAGGCTGATGGCCTCAGGGGTGGCAGGGCTTGTGCAGGGATGAGCACGATATTGTGCACGGGGCCGAGCTCTCTGTTCTTGACCAGCAAGCTGGATTTGCACCGGGGGCTGTGTCTCTGGAAAGGCGCCTCTGGGCTGGGGGAGCAGAGCCGACTTGACAAACTCTAGAGCAGCTCAGCGCCGGCCTGCCCGCGCTTTGGGCATGCGTGAGCTCTCGCAGCAAAACACAGCTGGCTGGGCTAATTTTAGCCACACCAGCCTTGAAAAGAGACCCTTTAAGGAAATATATTTTCTCGGAAACAATTTGTATTATAATGCAGCAGCTGATCGACATGTCAGAATATCACTTACTATTGGTGGGGGAAAACTCTGCCAAGTAATTATGATTTTTTGTTCTTTCTGTGCGTGTGTGTGTGTGATATCCATAAAGCAAGTAGAGCATCCATGATCAAAATAATTATAAAGAGACAGACAATGAGAGAAGCAGTGTTTTTTTTATTTAGAAAGAAGTTCACACACCTGAGGGAACATCTCTTTTGGTATTTCCAAACTGGCCGTGATGAGAAGAAGGCTTCTTCCCGCTGCGATAAGTTGGCCACTGCGATCGGGGATGCGCGGCTTGTTAACCGTGGTCCTGTGTCCACTCAGAATTCCCTCAACACTTAGCATCTTCCGAGTCCTCCGAGAAGTAAAACGTTAGTTTCTAAGCCCTGCCTTGGGTTCGTCGGGCTTCAGCGCCTTCGCAGGTTTGGAGAGCCTCGGGGGCACACTTTTTTGCATTGTAACCAGCTAGGTTAGTCCCTCTGCCTTGGTTTTTTTTCCCCCCCTTTCTCTCCCTTCCTCCCTTGGCCTCGCCTCCCTCCCGCCCGTGGTCCTCCCCGTTTTGTTTCGCTGAGCCGCTTACCTTTTCAACTTGGCCCGAAAAGGAAAGAAGGCAGCCCCCGCGCAGAGCAGATGGACAGAAGGATAAGAAAGGACCCACCGCCCGCGGCCGGGTCCCGCGGTTCCGTCCCAGCGGCAGCAGCCTGGCTGCGAAAACCCACTCTGCTCTCCCAGCTAGCCAGCAGAGGGAATCGGAACTTTGCTTGCAGCAGCAGGGGCTGAAGCAGCCCTTTTTTTTTTTCCTTCTTGGAGGAAATACTGCAGCCTTCTGGACTGCGTACGCCGCTCCCTGGAGAGGCTCCCTCGGTTCCACCCACCGGCTGGAAGGAGGGGAAGTGAATGAAAGGACAGGACGAGCCCCGATCACCATGTCACTCTGGGAGGGAGACAGCAGCAACTAAGCTGTGCAAGGTTTTTTTTTTTTTTTTTTCCTTCCTTTTTCTTTTCCCCTTTCTGTTTCTTTTTCTCCCCCGTTTTCTCCCCCCCCCCCCCCCAGCTTCCTCTTTCTTTCTTTTTATTTGCTTTTTTCTTTAAGGTGAAGAAAGAGACACACAGAAGACAGGAAGCTGATCTGCAAGGATTCGGGAGTTATGCTGAAAGGACTTTGATTTTTTTTTTTTTTCTTTCCCCTTTACAAACGCTGGCAATTGACATCACTACAGACAGCCTGGTACAGAACAAACTGCCTCATCCCGAGTGGACCCCGGCGGCTGGGAGAAGGCAGACGAGACCTGGGGAAGCTGTGTGTGCGCTTTTATTTTTCCTACCGATCCCCGTCTCCTAGTTTTTGTTGGTGGTTTTTTGGTTTTGTTTTGTTTTGTTTTTGTTTTTTGGTGTGTTTCTTTTTTATATTCTTGCTGGGTTGGAACTAGCGAGTGGTGGAAGGCGAGGAATCTCGGAAGCCTCATCAGTCATCGGGACTGTCAGGAATAGTGGTTTAAGAGGAAGCTCGGCCTGGGGCACTATACCCTGTCATCCAGTTCCCTGCCTCGGAGATAAAGATTCCAGCTACATGGGCAAACGCCTGGATCAGCCACAAATGTACCCCCAGTACACTTACTACTATCCTCATTATCTCCAAACCAAGGTATGGCTCGCGCCCCAGGCTGGCAGTCAGTGCGGTGTCCTTCTGCACTTGGGATGGGAAGCAGACAGGCATGTGAATTATTATTTAACCCCCCCATCACCTCTTCCTGCTTCTTGGAAATTAGTAACATACCAGCGGAGTTATTAAGGCAGCGGAGAACATAGAAGAAAGCAAGCCTGGAATTGTGGCTTGCTCTTTAAGGAGAGATAATAGTTTCACCTGAGTTCTTTTGTTGTTATTTGGCAGCGTAAATGTGCCTGGTATCTGTGAAGTCCTTTGCAGATGGGCAGGGTTGTTAGAAAAAGGAGATCCTAACAGTGATTATCAGGCACAAGAATAAAATTTCAGGGGCTTTTCTGGTGAGCTGTTCTTTGTTTGCCACTCTTAAGAGGGTTTTTCCCACTGGATAGGACACCCCAGGGTGGGGGTAACTCAAACTTTTAATCTCTGAGTATAGGATAAAAGAAGGGTGTGGAAGGTGTAAGACAGTGAACTAAAGTCTCTTGGAGTTTGTTGGGGTGTATATATATGTTTTTTTACTTGCCTAACATTTTGTTTCATATGGAGGGTGATCAGGATGCTACAGACTGAATTGTGGAGCTTTTCCATAGATGTTCTTGACTTTTAGAAGCTCTGTTTGTCTGTGTCGGCTTCGATCAGAAGGCCTGGGTCTTGAAATGGGATGAAATGTAACTGATGGTAATTGGACGCGAATTGGTTAAATACTTCAGGGTTTATGCGTGTGCTCATTAGGGGGCCAGTGGGAAGCCCACATAGCTAAGCAGTGGGCAGTGCCAACCGTGAACTTTACCCTGCAGTTCACACATGAAGGACTCTCAGGTGTGATATCACGGCTCCAATTTGTCAATTAGATTGAACTTGATTTTGGGGGAGAAAAATGTTGGTAGAGTTCCCACCTTGAATGCACGGATTATATTTCTTTACCGATGATATTATTTTGTATTGCATTAGCCAGACTCCACAGTCTTCTTCGTGGATAAATATGCCGAGAGTGAACTAGGCATGCCTGAGTGATCTCTGCTGTCACCAGGACTCCTTGATGCGATTAAGCTTTGGTAATTCATGCTGTAGTTATCTCTCATTTATTCTGTCTCATCAAACAATGCCTGTTTGTGAGCCAGACCAGGCAGCAGACTTTCAATATTATATTAAAGATTTTTGCCTTTTTCCCTTCTGTTCCCAGCGCGCTGTGATTCGCCCTGCCCCTCCAAGGTCGACTCACATTGCTTTTTGCCTTTGTGAGCATTTAGTTTGTGCTGCTGCTGCTTAAATAGACCAGCCCTTCTGCTCCAGTGCCTTGAGTTTTAACTCTTTGGGGATTGGGAGGAGAATGCTGCCTGCCTTCCTTGAGGAAATGGCAAAGCAAGGACAAGCTGAAAAGGGGAAATTTGTAGTCATTTCTCATCCCCCAAAGAAACAAAAACAACAAACTCAAGGGGTTGCATGAAAAAAATATTGGACATTCCATCCCTTTTACTCATTTGGCTAAATTTTTCCAAATGTTTCAAAAATCACGCTCTCTTTTGGGTCCTTGTTTTCTACTGTGAAGTGTATTCAGAAAAGAAACTTTAGATGGAAATGAATGGAATAATTGCTTTTCTGCATGAGATTTCTTTTAACCTATTACCAGCAGGAAATAATGTCATGCGCATTATATTAAAGACACAGGGTGCTGGATGAGCCACCCTGGTGGAAAGTGTGTGTGTGTGTGTGTGTGTGTGTGTGTGTGTGTGTGAGAGAGAGAGATTGGGCTAAAGGGGAAAGTGGAGTGATGAGGGGAGAGAGGAGAGCTGTTTTGGGGTCCTATGTAGTTTAGTGTTGTGTAGACAGGCGGCATCTGGATCTTGTTACTTTCAAGCTAGTCAAAGCCATCAACTTCTGGAACATTTTTAAAGAAGTTAGATCCATTAGGCGACCTAAGCTGATATTGGGGTAATCAGATCAGGGTGGTAGGGAATATAAGATCAGCGACTTTGGTGATCATGGTAGTTCATATTGATTATTATGTTGTGAAATTTCGACAGTGCTGTGAAATTGTCGAATATTGTTACAGCGGCTCTGAAATGACAGGCATTAATAACATCCCTGGAAGCTGAAGATGTGAAAACGTGCCCTGTTTTGAAACTTGGTCACACAAGGACTGGGAGGAAGTGTCAATGTGCGATTGTATTTTAAAAGGTGGAGACTTTCTGACAGCATGGATGCTATATAAAAAAAGTACTCTTCATGCCCCAGTATAGCATGAAAACCCCTGGGTTATTTCAGTGTCAGTTTTTGCCCTTTTCACACTTATATCTCAAAATATAACCTCTAATAATTTTGAAGGACTTACCCACTGCTTATATTTATTTATACATCTAGGTGGGATTCATAAAGTCCACTACCTTGGCTTGTAGTTATAATCCTATTTTGAAATCATAGCTGTTGAACATGATGCTGATATATGAGGAATACTCATGGTTGATAGAATTCTGTGGCTGATAACAAAGATCATACTCCGGCAATATCATGCCTTCAGCTGTTCTCTAAGTTCAGGTGTTTTTCACTAACCCACAAAAGCTACTCGTTGACATTCATTTTGGGTGGAAAAATCTTCATGGGATTTTAAAGAACTGAAATGTTTATTGTATTCATTCAGAAAATGCAAAAGTGCTGAGCCTTCTCTTTTTACTTAAATATGTGTGTGTGTTAGATACGGTTGCTATTTGCCTGTGATAAAACAAAATGATAATGGACTTTTTAAATAAATGCAAATCTTTTCCATTTCCTCAAATGTAATTAAAGTTTTTAAAAAAGTGTGACATTTTCCTGCCTTTGCTGCTTCCCTTATTTTCCATTATATTAAAACCCGTCCTTTAACTTTGTTGCTTAAACTTTTTTAAAAATAGAAATAAGATATTTATGTTTTTGTCCCTTTGAGTAATTTTCCAGATGCTTAAAATGCTTTATTAGAAAAATTTACCTGTAAGTTAAATAAAATGAAAACCCAGTGGCCTACTTGTAGCTATGCCTTGTAGCAATATTGTTATGGTATGCTTTCTCTCCCAGACCTCATATTAAAAGTTGTCATTTGTTAATTTTCTTTTTGATCATTTTGTTTTTCCTACCAAGAGGAGCAATTTCGAAAAAGAATATTGCTTTTGATTAAGGAGGAATGAAGAAATCTTGGTGACATGTCATAATATTTAAATAAGAGACATAACTGGATTAAAAAGCATGAGTTTCATCAAAAGAAATTTGCTGTTGGGAATCCACCCAGAATAATCAGCAGATTTTAGAGAAAGGGGACCGAAAAAACTGTTCATTAGCTAAGTGATAATTTACATAATGATGTTTGATTGAGTTGTAACCTAATCTATCTCAAGAATTTTGTGACAGCCCATTCAAAGCAACCGACCTGTTGCTATTGCGTTTTGAGATCCAGAGTGAAACTCAGTCTGAATTGGAGGTATTTTTTGTGTGTGGCAGGGGAACAAGGAGGGTGGCTCTTGGAAAAACAAACTAGTTACACTAGAAAAGCTAAAGAGAGTAAAACATGGTCACAGCCTGGAGAATTGATATTTTGCAGATGAGAAATAGATGTATCTCTCCTATGTATGCGATTTTTGGAGAACTTCAGTCGTCCTCATGAAACTTTAAAATTTGCACACACACACTCAGCAAGCGTGCCTCTCTCCCTTTTCCACACTCTTCCCAGCTCACTGTGTCTCTACCAATCCGGGACACAGTTTCTGATCACGTTGCTCTTACATCAGCCTACCGCTGCCCCATCTGCTTCCCCGGAAGGTCTTGGAGCAAAGGGCTCAGACTGCAGGACCCCGGCAGGGTTTCTCTGGCGGGTGACACTCGGGATCGTGTTCCGAGCCTGGTGTGAAGCCGGGGTCAGGTGTAAGGGGTAATTCATCAGCTGCACACGGATCCCAGGCTGACTTTGCAGCCCTCGGCAGCCTGCACTGCCGCCCTCTCTAAAAGTCGAGCTGGAGCCCCACGGTTGTGCCATAGAAAGAGCGGGTTGTGCCATAGAAAGAGCAGATTGTGCCATAGGAAGAGCAAACACTTGAGAACACAAGGGCTGAGGGGCTGCGAAGAAAGAGAGGCTCCTGGGGGCGAGGGCTGTTCTTAAAGATGTCAACGTGCAGGTCCTTCAAAAACAAAACAACCCCTCACGCACTTCTTGCACATGAAAATGTAGAAAATCTTGCCGAGGGAGGGAATGAGGTTAGAGTTTCCTTAGTACTTCCTGCCCAGATTTGCATTGATAGCCAGAGTTGGGAACTTGCCAGTTTTCAAACAGCCTTGAAAACGTCCAAGTTCTGGGCTCCTTTCAAAGGCTGAAACATACAAAACTGGTTTTCGAAAAAACCTTTCAGCAATTGAGATTTTAGGTACAACTCCAAATATGTCTCTCGCTTCGGGGGTGTAATATGATAGCATGCAGCGATGATAAACCCTGGTCGTCTCATTTTAGGACGTGTACAGTTTTAATTGTTTTTAAGGAGAGGAAGATAGAAACGAGGGGCCACCCTTCCTCTGGAGCTGTTTTTCTTCCTTCTTTCCCCCCAAATCTTTATTATCATTGGGACTGTCTTATCTCTTCTGTAATGTGGTCATTGTTTTCACAACACTAAGTTTAGTGCCTACTTAAAAGGAGTAGAAATGTAAAAAGTTCATGGGCTTTTCCCCTCCCGGATAATTCCCAACTTAAGGGAAACACCATGTAGATTTCATTTCCCTTTCCAGTATCTTTCTAACGCATTTTTCTTTCACTTTCTCCCCATTTGGAAAAAGAGTAACAGAATTATAACTCGAAATTATTTCCATAAAGTAATGAAATCTCTTTGAAGGGGTGGAGGCTGGGGAGGTTTGCAGGGAACGAGGCAAGAGAAGGGGAGATAGGCCTTAAGTTCATCCCAGGTCTTTCTGGCTCCAGGAATTCTGGCATGCTTCATTTTTGCACTAATATGATTTTACACAATTCTTTCTGACATTATCAGTCTTTTTGGCAGAGAGAGAGCTCCGTCACAATTATGCCACGCCACATTCTAAGAAAACCAGTCTTTTTCCTTTAAAAGAAAATCTTTTTAGTGTTGGACTTCTTATTCAGAGTACATGGTTGATGTTTATCCAAAATTGGCTTCGAGTACTACATTAAAATCGTGTTTTGTAACAGTCTCATAAGCCACAGCTGTATGTGATTAAATAGTGTAATATCAAAAGCATGTGAGAATAGACATTTTTATACTATAGCTGTTGCACAGCAAGAGTGCAGATGGACCTGAAGGGAGACCAAGAGCAAAAATATATTCATGTGTTGGTGAGGATATATGTTGCTCTTTTGTTCAGTAGTTGGAAAAATGCTGAACCATTTTGGGTATGATTAAAAATATACTTCCTTAAAATGAAAACAGAAATGCAATACCAATTTTTATTTTAAATATGGAGTACCATTTAATTAGAAAAGACGTAGTTACTGAATGGGTCTGAAACCAGTGCATATGGAAAGATCGGAATTATTCCAGTGGAGCACACATTCAGAGAGCAAAAGTGAATTTCCCAATTCTGTTTTGAAATAATAAATGGTTTTCTTCTCTCTCTCTCTCTTTTTTTTTTTTTTTTTTTTTTTGCTACTTTCTGTGGAACTATTATAAAAGAAGAACTTCAGGCCATGTAGCCCTAATCAAAAGTTGCTAAATAATCAAAATCAGCAACTTAGAACAAAATAGTCAGCAGTATGATTCTTTTTGAACATGTTTGAAAATACGATTATCAGTTTTGTAAGAATATTGCTCTTCCCTTTGCCAGTGTTAAAAAATTACGTAGTTACACAAGGAGACACAACTTTTGCTTCTATTTCATTGGCAGCAATGCTGTAGTAAAGAGGTCTCTATTTCATATGGGATGGTTTAGCTATAGTTTCTTAAAATAATATTTGTTCATAAAAACTATGATCTTTAGATTTTTAGAGACTATAAATCTACAGGACTACAAATACTAATACAAATTTATTATTAAGTCATTGTTTTCAGTGTCTTGAAAAAGCCTATGGAGTTGGCTATTGGTTTTCAGATTTCAGACACTAAAAACACAGTTTTAAAGAGGAAAAAAAGAAGGGTAGAGAGAGATAAGTTGTTTGCGTTTTAAATTTTTCTTTTTCAAGTTGATATTGGCAGAGAATTCATTCACATTTAAAATTGGTGTTTTTTTTCCATGTAGATTTATTAGTCAGGAAATGCATACCATATGGAATCAGATACCTGGATAAGTTTTGTAATTCAGAACATCAATCTCTAATAGACATCAAATATCAAGAGTGTGGATAATAAATGATAAGACATGGATTCTGTTTTACTTTGGGGAAATTCTCTGATTTGTGTGTCAATGAATTGGTTTCTAGGTCAGGTTCCCTAAGCTGTCTTCCAGGCTGAGCATTTGTGACTCTCACTTTGAGATAGATGGGCCTCCTTTGATATATTGGTGGTATGGGGAGATGACCTCCGTTCTGTCCCACTGATGAGTTTTTTGTTTGGGTCCCCGGTGCTTTCCATAGAGCAGATCAAATGCTGCTTTGTAGACTCTGGTGATTTGACAAATTTAACAGTCCGCATCCTTCCCCACATCTAAATCCAGCGCAGGGAGAGAAACACATCCATCACCTGGGAGTGGGTGGAGGACAGTTCCCAGGGGCGGGACAGTGACAGGCATCAGTTAATCACTATCATCGCCGGCCTTGTTGTGGTGGTAAGTTTCCTCCTTACAGTGGGTAAAATTAGGACCTACCAAAAAATTGATAGTGGCAATGTGATGCTTACTTTTCCTCACTTAACTTTCTCTCTACAGGTGGTAGAAGAGCTGAACATACATATATTTGGCTAAACCGGTTGAGGTAATGAAGGAAAGAGGATTGCCTCACTAAGATCCTGACAACTCTAGTTTCATGAATGAACCTGGGAGCTAGTGTACATATGGAAATAACAATTGATAGATGAAATACCATTTGACTGGAGTTTGCAAACCCCTCAAATTCCTGAGTTTCTTTTTAATAGCCTTTAAAGCATGGGGCAGAAGTACTACAGTAACCATAGTATGTGGTATTGTAGGAGGGAAATACTGACTTCTCCAGGACATATAAATAAGAGCATTATCTTTTCCTCTTTTTCTTGCTAGGTACCCTTCTGGTTCCCCCTCCCCTCCCAAAGCCCATGTTAGCTGAATTAATGAAAGTAAATGGAATCCTGAATTTAGCTTTTATGAATGATAAACAAATAGAAAAAAATAGACTAGATTACATACATAGTCAAGGCAACCATGACAATATCTTTGCCTGTTGTGTAAAAATTAAAGTGTAATAGAAGAAAAAGAAATCTTATGATATTCTAAATATTGGTAATAATCATTTCAGGAACCGATTTTTAATTTGTTTTAGAATTAACTTTCCTATCGTTATATTGTAGGGTTAAGAAATTTGTATATACGGCACTCAATATGCTAGAAGCAGATGATCTTTTGGTTATCACCTTAGCTGATAGTTTTCAAGATGAATATGGGTCATGCCTAGAGTTGAATGAGGATTTTTGAAAAGTCTTCCTATTTTTATCTCATATCTAGTCTATTTATCTTAGTTAAATTGCTGATTGATGACAATTTAATGGAAGGGAAAATGGAAAACGAATGCTAACTATCTGGTTTTCTGGAACTGGTTAGGATACCTTAAAAGCTTTTCTTATGTAGGCAAGTTATATCTGAAGCTTTTATTGATGTCTGTAAACTCTCATGTTGCCCCTTTTAAAACTTATCATTCACTCAAGTTGGATGGTAGCACCTTGAAAATAACTTAAAGGTAAGGTAGCTTATAATTTGAGCAAATATACTTTTAAACTCCCAAATACTTTTGAGTAGAAGAAGTGTGTATAAAGCAAAGCTTGGAATAAAATTTCAGAGACTGTTTTTCAGGATAACACACACACACACAAAGAACCAAATGATGCGGTATGTTTAATTCTTTTCTTGAGAGGTGAGAATAACACTTTTTTTTTTTTTTTTTTCCCCCAACTTGATGCTAGTGCCTTGTAGGGTTGTAACAGCTCCTGGATTAACCTTGCTCTTGGGTTTTGTCCCTTAGGTCTGTAGTACTTTGCCGTGCACACCAATTCACACTGCACTTTTGGACATAAGGATGTTGTGTTTTAATCTAAGGAAGGCAGGGAATTCTGAAAACAATAAAATTTTGATTTTCTTCCCCTCAACTTATTCCAAAAAGTTAACCAATGCCTTTAAACTTTATTATTTAACTGTTAGGACAACTTGACTTCATGTTAGCGATGGGATGGCTTCTTGTTGTTCTTGTATTTAACTTTGTTGATAAGCTAAAAAAGGCCAAGAAAGAAGTCAGAGGAAGTAGGTCAATGAACATCGAAGAATTTTTTCCATGCTTAGTGACTTCCTTTAACAACGGGAGAAGTGAAGGGTCATTGTAAAACCTCCGTATTTTGTGGATACTCTTAGAGGCCCACATCCCACATTCCAACAAGCCTATTGAAGTGCACTCACATTCCACACATCAATTTAGATTTTTTTTGGCAATAAAGTATTGAAAGAGTTTTTATCATTTTGCTGCTGAAACTCTGAGTGCGAGTAAATTCATTTATTTGTGCCTGTAAGTTTGGGGCCATCATCTTGCATGTGTGTGTGTGTTCTTGCAAAGTGAAAAAAAATATAATCTACAGATCCCCTTGAGGTACAAAGAAAGGTTATCAGAGAACTGAGTAAAACAATGAGTTAAGTTGGCAATGCATTGTGTTCTGTAGATAAGCAAACAAATGTTTATTAACTTATTTCACAGTTTTCATTTTTGTTTGGAGGCAATATATTTTTCTCATCTCTCCTGTGTCTGTGGTTTGCTGGGTTCCTAAAGCAGTCAGAGAGCTGAAAAAGCTGGCCATCTCTCTACCTACTGTGGCCATTTGGCACTCCAGATATCTCTGTATTTTAGTAATCCCAAATTTCCGGGGCGGAGCACGTGGTAGAACAGCAGAGCGTATCGGAAAATGTCATTAACATTCTTTGGCTAAACTATGTCAAAAGCAGACACATTGGATTGACCTTTGGCAGGGAAAGCAACTGACAGTTCCCGATCTGGGTGCCAGGTTCACAGAATTTTTTCATTGTGCAACTGTTGGAATTGTTTACCAATTGGAAAGAAAAAGAGGTTGAATGTAACAGGTGTTTCCCTGGGCTCCCAGCTTAGGGGTACAAGCAGGAGGCAACTCAATGGCACAATATTTATTTTATGGCATAATCCTAAATTCTTCTCTCTCTAAGTGGGGTCATGGGATTATTACATGTACTAAAACTGCTACCTCTTTCCGATCCTCAGTGTCCACGGCTCTTCACCTGGGATAACTTCTCTTGGTATCCAGGGCTCAGCCTTTCGGAATCTTGGTGCCTCTTAACTGTATACACACTTGGACCAGACCCACTGTTACTCTCAGGAGGGCTTGAAGATGCTCAGCATCTTGAAGATGCTACTTTTCCAGCCCTAAGCCAAGCATGATGGCTTTCTTCATTTTCAGTGCTATTCCAGTCATTCAAGAGAAATCAGGATCCCAGGCCCGAAGCACGGCCATCTCCTCCTACCTTAATGAAGGAGTTTTATCTGACTGTAGTGCCATGCATATGCTCATACCTGAAAATCCACTCCTCCCCCCATCTTAGAGGGAGGGTTCTCATAATCACCCGATACTTTGATTCTCCATCTAATTACTCCATTTCTCTAGCCGGTTATCGCTGAATTTCATCAGCAGATTCTGTGAGTCAGCTTTGACTTATCTCTCTCCTACATAAAACATACACACACACTCACACACATACACACTTCTGGGAACCTTAAGGATGATTTAAGTGGTTCTGATTTTCTCAAAGGCTAAATGACCACAGAGAAGTATGGAGGAGCAAAGTGATCTTAAGGAGAAATACACCTGTCCTTTCCAGTTCTAATATGATTTTTTCCTGGTAATTGGAATCACCAAATAGGGGTGACTAATAATTTTCACTTTCTTTCAAAAGTGTAGTAGCCTTCCATGATCACAAATATATTGATAACATATTATGCAAGTTAGATATCTACTCTTTTTTCCTGTTTATTTTTCATACCATCCTTAAGAAATCTTGATAGATTGATCCTATTTTTCCCCCAAATAACTTCACAATAATTGTTTATACTATAGAGATTCTAATGATCGCCAGCCTTTTAGTGATGAGGCTGTCAGTAGCATGGTAGATAAAAAATTACAGTTTTACAATTTTAATTAACAAGTGATTTGTGAGAAGCACCCAGAAAGATAAAACCAAGAGCAGTTCAAAAAAAAAAAATGTAAGGCTAAGGGTATCAGGTCTTAATCTACTTTCAAAAATTTCTGGAATTTGGCTTTTTGTTTTCCTTTCCAAGGCAAAGGTTAAGAGCTGTTTGGCAAAGAGTAGATCGTTCACAAATTGAAGAACCATCACTGGGAAAACCTAGACTGTCAATATAAAGCTTGATATGGAGGAGTCATATAGTTGAGGCTCTTGGTGTCTTGTGGGAAAAAAAAAAATCAGTGCTTTTGAGAACAAGTTAGTGCCTTTGTTTTGTTTAGTCACATGCCAGAGCAATTAGTAACCTCTGGCACTTGCTCCTGATGTTCTGGTTTGCCCATCACTAGTCCTTAGGGAGGACCTGGATAATTTTAAACATGTTTTGGAATTTCTGTACATGAAATGTTCACGTAAACTCATGTATGTTCAAAAATATAATCATGAGTGAAGCCATATTGTTCTGCATAGAAAGGATCCAGCTTTGAGAGGGAAAAGCAATGGCATAAGTTATAAAACCAGCAAAGCTGTAGTGGCATGAGAATTGCACAATGCAAAGAACTAACCAGACAGCAGCGATGCCCGAGGGCCACTAATATGCCTAGGGATCCACAGAGCAGTTGCATTGAGGATGTGTGTGCAGTTGTGATTGACGCCTTGGAGCTGCAGCACACGCATATGCTAGAGTGTGGGACCTGGTGAAAGAGAGTCTAGATTTCAGCATGGTTATGGAGGAGTTTGAGTCAATAGAGGTCCAAGGAAGCTATTATTGTTATTACTCATGGCCCACCTTTGTCAAGTTCATTTTACTCTCCATCTGTATTTCATTTAGAATGGTTGGAGTGACCTTGCTTTTTTTTTTTTAAATTTACATTTATTGTTGAAAGAATTACAGATGTCCACTTTTTCCCCCCATTGGCCCCTTCTACCCCGCACCCTGTGTTTCCAATGCATCTTCTCCATCTCCTGCCTTTGCCAGGTTGTCCTTCCTGGGGAACTAATTCTTTCCTTTCTGTATCTCAGCTCCTCAACCCTTCTTCTTGCCCTCCCCCCTTTCTCCTGTCCTCAAGTTCTCTCCTATGGATTTCATTTCTTTGTCTCCTTGCCTTTAGCTCCTAAACTTCCACTTCCTCTTTTTTGTTCTCTTAGCTTTTAGCTCCCCCCTTAATGTTTTAGTTACTGCTTTTTATTTTTTCCACTTCTTTTCAAGGTAGAGTGAGATTGGGTTTCAACTTTCTTCTTTTGCTGGGTTGTAATGTTTATTTTTTGGCTCTTTGAACATACTTTACTCATCAGGATCACATTTGTGTCAGGGCTATTCTGTGAACCCCCTGAGGACCACAGAGTCTTCATCTTTTAGTGCCCTGCAGTATCCAGTAGAGTGCCTGATGCAGACTGAGTGTGTAATGAAAGGTTTTCAGAATGCATTCATCTATCCTGCTCTCTGAACCTCATGTATTACACGGTTGCTAGAGTCAATGATTTTAAATCAGAGTTGCTTAAGGTCATCTTCACCTCCGTGATGCTTTATGCCAAAAGTCATGTGGTTTATCTTTCTTTATAGGTACAGATTGATGCAATCTCTCTCTGTCTCAACTTCCCCCACCCCTCAGTGAAATAAGTGGGCTACTGGGGTAGGTACCCTAGGAGTGTTGGCTGGAGTTGGGTTACATGTCTAGCTAATGAGATATACTATGATAACAGAAGGTGAGCCAAGTTGGAAACTGCAGTAGAGTAAGGGGAGAAAAGGAAAGAACAGAAATGAAAAACTGCCACAGTGCTGCATTCCAAGATGCTGGCAAGAGCTCAGGAACCCATGCCAACTCAGGGAGGGACAGACGGAGACTTCAGAGACAGTCTAGGTAGCTAGTATTTGGAACTTGGGGATGAGAGTAAGCAAGTAGGTCAGGGCTAAATGGTAGTGGTGGTGTTTTGGAGGCTCTTCCTGAGCAATTGCCAAGAATATCAGCTTGTATAGGTGGCTTCCTTCCTTGGGTTGGCAGAGAGTTGGGCATATAAGGAGGTGAACTTAGTTTAAGGAGTTAGGAGATGGGTTGAGTGCTAGGCCCACCTTTCTGTCTATTTTCCTTATTCAAGACAAGATCTTGAGTGTCACAGTAATATATAATCTACTCATGTGAGGACACGGCAGTACTGACATGGATTTTATTAACTCAAAATTTTGAAAAGACAATCTCAAAGTTCAGGTAAGACTGGCACAATTTCTATTTCAGAAAGAAAATTCTATACAGCTTCCCTGTACAATTAAGCAGGTATAAAGATATGCCTAAAGTCATTACCGATGATACGAGATGGGATTCTGATGGAAACCTCAAAGCCTTTCTCACTAAGGAATGTGTGAAGACAATAACCCAGTCATGGCTAAGAAGACAAACTGTGCTTTTGATATGGGTGCCTCTTGATTTTTCCAGGTTGTGCTGATTTCTTTCATTTTGTTCCCTTATGTTTCCTTTGTTTTCTCTATTATGTTCTCTTTTTGCATCAAAGTTCTTATTGCCATTTGTAGAAACTAGTTTATGTATTTAATTGCACAGCATTTAGTAAATTTTTCTATTGCAAAGTAATTCATACTGATTGTATGTAGTAAAAACAACTCAAGATATATAATGAAAATATTAATAATTTTCTTGAGCATACCACATCATTCTGTCAAGAACTCTCATGAAATACCAACATTAATAATGGAATCATGTGTCTTGTAACATTTTTTATGCTCATGCAAATATACAATCAAATCTATGGCATATGAGGTCATATTGAATAAGTTATTTTACTCATTTTTTTCAATGAAAAGGAAACTTTGTGAATTCTCACCAGTTCTTTAGACATATATATTTTTGTTTTCTATTGTCAGAGTAATTGTTTCTACCATGTTTAAACATGTTTTCTGCAAAGATTGTCCATTGATGGACATGGATTTTTTTTTTTTTTTTGGCCATTGTTTTTTCATTATAAATAATATTATATTATATGTACAAAGTACTCATTTAAATATTGAAAATTTAATCAATGATATGCTAAGCTGGTTTGTTTTCCTTTTTAATGCTAAAAAGTGCATTGAGGAGCCCTGGCCAGTGTAGCTCAGTTGGTTGGATCATCAGCCCTTATACAAAAGGTGGTGGGTTCAATTCTCTGTCAGGTAAAATAAGTAGGTTTCGGGTTCAGTCTCGGGTTGGGGCACATATGGGAGGCAACCAATCAGTGTTTCTCCCCCGCCTTTCTCTCTTTAAAAAAAAATAAATAAAAAGAAAAATAAATAAGAAATAAAATAAAAAATAAAAATTAGGGGGAAAGAAGAAGAAAAATGCATTGATGAGTTTCTTAGTACCCAAGGATTGACATCTCTACTTGGATTCCTAACTAAGAGTTGTGCCCTGCAGGATTGGCTTACCCCTTCATGTTTTGGAAATAAGGACAATAGTCTGCTCTTTTGGTGGAAAAACGAACTTCCTGATTGAGGTCTGAGTTGAAAGGGAACCCCTCACATTTGGCAGAAGCAGGAATGTCTCATTTCCTTTGTGACACCCATCTTTGGGATCCCATTAGATGCTTGGGGGTCTGGTGCTACCATTTCATTGCTTCTCACCCATTTCGTGTGGGATACACTTGTGTTCCAGGTGGATTTCTTTTGTCTGTCATCTCCTATTCCAAGTTGAAAGAGCAGTAACAGGCAAGGACAGCTTTAGGCAGCTAGGATCTTCCTAACTCATTGGAATCCCACTGAGGCATTTTTAACAAATGCTTTTATTGACTTTAGAGAGAGAGGGAGGGAGAGGGGGAGAGAGAGAAACATTGATGTGAGGGAGAAACATACATCGACCGTCTCCTGCACACACCCTTCTGGGGATCAAGCTCCTAACCCAAGCGTATGACCTGACAGGGAATTGAGCCGACGACCTTCCGGTGCACAGGAAGGTGCTCAACCAACTGAGCCACACTGGCCAGGGCCAACTGAGGCATTTTTGTACAGATCAAATATTTTATCCAAGGGCTTGGGCATTAGAATTTTTCTTTTTACATTATCTTGGTAATACTCCAGAGTTGTATTTTGTGAGAATCCTCATTTGTTGGACTTGTTTGGTGCTACCTGACCCTAGGGATAATATCATGGTCTATTAATTGAGCTGAGAAAAGTGACTCTGTAAAATCAAATGAACCCAGGTGAAATCCAACGTTACTTCTTTTCTCTTCTGTGCTTATCTTTTTTCTCGTTACCCATATTAATTTTAATTAAAGTCAAAACATGGAAATGAAAAGATAGAACAAAAGTTTACCTACAGAGGTGTTGTGCTGCACAGACATAGAAATACTTCCTAACTAAGATCCGTCTAGAAGACTGGATCATAAAGCCTAAACAGTTTGTTCTTTCTATAAGAAAAGTCAGACCAAGGACACATAATTCTAACAGCACTTACTTCTCTTTTATATATTTACATTTTTTACAACTTAATCGCACCTTTCAAAGTTTGATTGCCATCTTCCATGCACTTCTTTGGAAACTCAAGGAGTTTTCCTAAAGATGGCCCTTCAAGAATGCTTTTTGTTTTTTACTTTGATGTGTGTGAGATGGGTAGGGTGTAGGGATAGCAGTTCAACACACCAAGGACAATTTAGCATTTTCTCTTTTCATAACTGGAATACTCACCATTTTTTCCCATGCTCAAACACCAGCAATATATTATACTTTGCATATCTTTATTATAAGTAGAATAATTTTTAACAAAGTCTGGAAAAGGAATTTAATGATCATAAATGTAAACAGCACTTCAGTTAGGTTACAGGACTCTGAGTGTGCTAACAGTAGTTGTTGGAGGCACAATTTTTTTTATTCTAGAACTTGCTTTAATACCATTTCCTCAGGGTTTCCTTACCTTTTTATATTTCAGTTTCCTGCCATTTCTTCCTATCCTAAGAATATTTAGTTATTTTATAACAGTGTCTTGACAATCAATATGAGTCTAGTAGTAATGTGTTTCAATGTTCTACAAAGAATGCCAATATATTAACATATTATGAAGATGATAAAATATAAATAAGAACCATCAACTCCAAGAGATTGTGATTAGTGATAGTGGTAAGGAGTGGGTGACTGAAAAGCCCGAAATTGACTTGATACATGAATATAATAGAGCACCAATCCTTGTGATAGCTTAGATCAATGCTATTCATTGAAACATTTCTCTGAGCTCCCATTATGTTTCTCTGGCATCCATCTCTGCAATCAGCTGGACTGAAATCAGGTAGTGAGCTTTGCTTTCAATATTTCTTATACCTCCTGCATGATTTTTTAAATGATTGTTTTGATTGGAAACAAGTCTATCTCAGCATTCCATAGAACTCTCTTCCTATAGTCCGAGATGAATATACTGGGAAATTGTCTGGTTTTTACATTGCTATATTTCATAGTACTTGCACTTTCTTCATTTAAGTTCCCAGGATGCCTTTTGTCCCCTAAAGTAACTAACTTAGTAGAGGTAAGGAGTGTCATCCTTGCAGCCAATGTATTGAGTGTTAGCTCTTGCTTCCCTAGAGATAGTCCTCATGGTTAAAATGTTTTGAGCAAGGCCAACATTGGCTCTGAGTGTGGTACTGGGTTTTAACTAGATAATTTTCCAGATTATTCACTGGGGAATGAAGGAATTAATTATTGTTCATTTTCTCCAGCTTACATTGAGCTTTCAAATATCCTTCAAACATGCTCACTTGTAGCATTGCTAAACTTTAATTTTACCTTTCTGTTAATCTTCCAACTCCAAAGGCTACCCTCACCAAGCTTCGCATCCTTAAAGCACAAGGGTCGTCTCAAAGGTCTTCAAGCTGTGTGATTCTCAGTACTTGCATAGCATATCGTAGATGATTAATAAATACCAGTTTATTACATAGAAGCGGTTGTTCCATAACCTGAACTCTAATAACACTCTCTGAAATACCCTTTGGACACTGAGGCATTTTTCCTTCCTTTGTTAACTGCCATTAGCCCCACGAGAAAACAAGCCTTACCTCCATTCTCTTTGTATGGCTCTCAGCTTCTACAACGTTGGTTTGAACATAGTGCCAGTTGGTGTCTACTGAGTGAAGAATTGATGGCTTCGCTCCCCGAACATCCTTGAAGTGATTTTATAATCTTCAGGAAAATTGAATGAAACCTAGTCCATACCTATCTGTGTTTCTCTTCTAGTTTTCTTTATACCTTTTTAATTTCAAAACAACGTTTCCCTTTCAACTTCAAAGATACATAAAACTAGGGAAACATAAAAACAAAATTTCCTCGTGGTGTTAGGCATGATTTCCTGTAGTGCATTTGCTTTCTTCTCGCTTATTCACGTTTCCTCTTGGGCCAACATTGACTTAACATGAAAACAAGTGCCTGAGAATAGGTGCCCTTTCCCATCCATACCTTTGTATGTGTTTGTTGGAAGACATTTTGGGAAATAAGAGTTTTCGGTCTTTGTGCAATATTGAATTATAATACCTTTCATTCCAGGACTGTGCTAATTTATATCATATTTTGGAGTTGTCAAGAAGGGATTTGGAACTTGGAATTTCAGAAAGTGAAATGAAATGTATCAATCAGTGCATGTTCATGGAGGTCTCCCTTGGGTCAGCACTGTCTGGGGCGGTTTGGACAAGACCAGGGAGGTTATAATGTGATCTTTGCTCTTCAGAAGTTGCTAAGTAATTTGAGGAAGCAGAGATGACACATGGAACAAGGAAAGTAATTCAGTGCTAAGTTGTGTGACATTGACTTGAAGCGATGAGAAGGGACAAGGCTCTTTGGGCAAGAGTTCCCTTAAGGAAGAACAGAGTCTTGGTTCATTTTTGAGACAGCAAAAGGAATTGGGCGTTGGGCATATTGGTTAATTTGGGGATCGATGGGAAGGTGTTCCTGCTGGAAGAAGAGTAGAAACATAACAGAGGCCTGAGGTTGGAATTATGGGGAAGCAGGAGTGTGAGAAGACAGACTCAGCTGGAACAGAGAATCAGACAGAGAGGGAACAGGTGGAGAGGCAGAGCGCAGCCATACAGAAAGGCCTTAAGAGGTTAGGAAAGAAAAAAAGAGTAATTGCTTAATCTTTGTGCAGGGAGTGGCTTTCTTAGCTTCATTCCAAAGGCATAAGCCATAAATGAAAGGAATGATAGATTTAAAATTTTTTATTACTTTTATGAAATTCCCACATTTTGACTAAAGGAATATTTATAAATTTTCATCTATCAAAACCCACCTATAATGTAAAATAAAAACCAAATAAACACTCTTCTAAAACAAGATTTCCAGCATAACATTACAAAGATTTAAAACTCTAGATATAAAATATGCTTCTACTACAAACAGGGAAAAAGCACTCCAATAATAATAGGGACAAAAATTTAGAATGTCGAAATAACACTAGCTAACAGTAATCAAAGAAATAACAGTGAGGTATTATTTTTCATCTGCTAGATTTTAAATATAAACATTTCCTAGCAACTAGAGTAGACTGAGGTAGAGGGAGATAGCCAGTCCCACACAATGCTCATGGTCTCGAGGATATTAGCAGATAGTCAGGGTTTGTATTCAGTTTGAAAATATCTGTGCTTTTTTATATAGCAAGTTCAATTCTAGAAATGTCTGTTAAGGGGTTAAAGTATGTATGCAGAAGAGCGCTTATTACAGCAGTGTTTTCAATAGAGAAGACGGTAAGCAATCTAAAGGTCCATCAATAGGGAGTAGATTAAATAAATGATGTTATATCTTTACAAAGAACTGCTATGTAGCCATGAAATCAATGAATATGGGTATATTAACTAGGAAAAGTGACAGATTATTAGGTTAAACAAAGTTATAAAACAGTGTTATAATATGGTTCCCAATCTGTCTTTGGACATCTGTACATGTGTATGTGTTTGTGTTTATGCTTATATTCATGTTGGTTCCTAGAAAAACATAGACGAGGTTTTGTTTGGGTTTTTGAAATTATAGACATTGTTAAGTGCTTTTGAGTATGAATTGATGATCGTTGCAAACAATTAACACTGGAAATTAAGTTCTTTCCAAAAATAATATTAACAGATTAAGAGGAAGCAAGCAAACACGTGAAGGATCTTGATGCAATTAGTAGAAGAAACCCATTACAAGTTGTTTAATTGGGAGAGAAGAGTATACAGGAGAAAGGAGCACCTTGCATTGATTACTGGTATTTTACAAGATGCAGCGGAGCAGAAAGGTAACATTTAGGAAGTCCCGTTAAACCTGGGCGAGCGGTAGGAAAACACAAAACATCAGGGGCCAGAGAAAGGCCACAGCGGGGCCTGCCAACGATCTGAGCATCAGGATGAGGGCCCCTTTTTAAACATGACCACTCTGAGGTGACAGTGGGTCGCAGCTGTGGTTTAAGCAAGGTGGGAGAGAGAGCCAAAGCGAGATCTGAATCCAGGGGCAAAACCAAGCTTTAGGCACCATCCACATGGAGGTGACAGCTGAGTGCTGAGTGTGGATGAGATTGTCTCATGTGAGAACAAAGCCATGAGTGTGGAGTGGGGGCAAGTAGAGCTTTATTCTTCCCCCTTCTCCCATGTGTTTCTTTACTTACGCTCTGAGGTCGTCCTCAACAGGATCAGGCTCTTTGAAGTGCTAAGGAAAGGATTTGCTGCCCTGGGCGGTTCTGCCCAGTGGTTAGAGCGTCGCCTGGGGAATGAGGCTCCTGGGTTGGATCCCGGCCCAGGGCAGGTACCTGGGTTGCAGGCTCGGCCTGTGGGAGGCGACCAGTCCATGTGTCTCTCTCTCTTCCTCCCTCCTCCCGTCCACTCTCTCTGAAAAGCAATGGAAATAATGCCCTTGAATGAGGGTAAAAGGGAAAATAAAAGAATTTGTTACTAGCAAGTGTATTTGACTGATACACCTCTGAGTTTAGAAACTTGACTAGCAGAAACTCAACCCATCTTAAAGTCTGAAATTTTCATTTCCAGGTTTAAATTGCACCCTTACAGGCAGTTGTCCTCTGCCGTTCACTTCCTATTTTATTGCAATGAATCTTTTATTTTATTGCAATGAATCTTTTATTTTATTGCTATGGTTCTTTTCTGTGGACCCAGTTTTGAAAAGTTTTATTTAGAAAGAATGAGACAGGTGGATGTTTTGTTTGCTGGTAAGCTTGTTGAAATGATTGCTTTTTATTTATTTTTTATTTGCTTGACTGACCAATTTATTATTTATCAGTGGGATTTTTTTTTTTCTCAAGTTGTAGTTTAGGGCACTGGTTTTCAAACTTTAGCACGCTTAAGAATCCTCTGGAGAACTTGCTAAGACATTGATATATTTTTGGCTTGCTTTTTTTTGAAGAATCTGACTCAGGAGGTTTGGGGTAGGGCCCAGGGAATATTTCTCATGATCTCTGAAGTGATGTTGCTGCTGGTCTGCAAACCGCAGGTTGAATAACACTCTTCTAGGAAATGTGATTTGGAAGCCCGTTTTCATTTCCATGGAGGCTCTTTTCACAAAGACACATCCAACTACATCGCCAAGTACTCTGTTGAAATTTATTGATGATGGCTCTTTCTGATTATTATTTAGCCATTTGTCCAGATTTTTACTTGGCTATAATTGAAATAATTAAAATTTTCTCATGGTTTACTCTTCTCGACCTCGGTGCCTTCAGACTTTCATGATATGGTTGGAAAGAGACTTGAAGGGGAGCACAGTGAGTTATCCTCAGGACCCCAGGATCTTGGCAAAAAAGAAAAATGAATTTACCTTCTGAAACTTAAAATTAACTGATTTTATTACTACATGCCAGCAAACAATATTTTCCAGGCACAAAGAATGTCTAGTTTAATCACTGATTTATCAGGCTAGCTAAGGAAAGAATGTATCAGATGTGGGCTGTCCTGTCCAAGGAAAAGGAGCCTTGAATGCTAAAAATCAAACATTCTTGCCCATAGAGAAGGGGTCCCTGCTATGTGACTAGGATGCTTTGTCATGCCTCAGTCTGGTATGGGGGGAAAATAATCCCTCTTGTCTGTCCATTACCCTTTTTATTTCAAATTGCATTTTATTAGCAAACTTCCTATGTTTTCATTTCTACACAATATGAACATATTGACCATAAGGATACCTGTTGTCTATTGATAAATTGGCCATCTTATTTATACATTAGTCTTGTGTGAATTGACTCAGGTTGAGTCTGTCTCCAGGATTCTGATCATCTCAGTGTGTGCTGAAAAATTCAGTTCATGAATCTGCAGAGCTAGGGGAATAACGCTGGACCACCAAGACAGCCAAATGGTGGGTCCCCTGAACAGCCAACAGCCGCGCCTGAATGGAGACTCACCTGCTTTCCTGAGAGCTTTACCTGCTGTTCACTTGTTCATTTACTGGGAAACAGAACTAGAAAAATTTATAAAACCGAAAGGAACTTTGAAACCACCAGGGCCAGACCTTTCACTGTGAAGCTGAGACCATAACCTTCCATTGGAATCTGACTACCTCCTCAACCTGGCAATTGACATGACTCAAAAGGCTAAGTTCACTGTCCAGAAATATTCCACAGCCTGGTGGGGTGTTTCTCCTTTGTGATGTCCTCTGAAGTGTGACTCTTGGCACTGGGTTCAGATGCTAATGCTAGAGCCAGAAACCATCAAACTGTAACCCCTAGGCCCCTTCTTTAGTTTAATTTAAGAAGTCCGTATCTACATTATAAAACCTGTCTGTTTTGTTTAACTTTAAAAGTGAACTTCCCTTTCATTGAATTTCCGTTTTTAACCTTTGCCCAGGGTGACACTTCTTGATAAAAACCTCAAAGAATAAATCCTGTTGACATGAACATATTCTTAAGAACATATCAGAGGGAAAATATACATCAGAGCACCAAATAAGTTTGAGTGGAATTTTGGACCTAATTGCCCTAGGTTCATACATTTGAAAACATACATTCAAATACTCATTAATTTATAAAGGGCATTAGAAAAAAAATTTTCATAGGGAATTCTTAATATTTGTTTGCTTTATGTATTATCTGTTATACTAGAAAAAAAGTGATCATAAAAACTTCATTCTAATTATTTATTATTATTTTGGGTTTCAGTTTTCTCTTTGTAAGAGTTGGTTGCAAGGATGAGGCATCATATCTGCAGCTTGCCTGATATATGGTTCTTGGTACATACTTGAGTATTGGTAGTTATTCTTAAGAAGTAATTCTAAACTAAACTGATGTTTAGGATGGATGGTAAGACTAAGCAAAGATGGACTTAAAAGCATTGAGAGAATATATCTGGACTCACTACTTTTTAGCCCTGCCTCTGCCTTCTTCAACTTTTTGAAGTTGGATCCACTGAGGACACAATCCTGCAGACAAAGGTCTGTCCCAGTCTTGCCTAATGTCAGCAGGCTATTATAGCTCTAGCCTCAGCTCTTGGAAGATCCCAGAAATAAATCACCCACCCAAGTGTGAGATGCGGGAACTGATCACAAGTACTGGCAGTGCCCCTCACTGCCCACTGGACCACCTCTAGGTAGCCATGTGGCTCTTGAATTTTGTAGAACTATACGTCTCCCTTAGGCCCTGCTCACTATCTAGTCATTTATTCCATCTGGCAGTACTGTCCTCCTTGTGCTATGTGCTGTTTCATGGTAAGGTCCTAGATCCTGGCAATGTTCATATCCATCCATTCATTCATATCCCCCTCCTCACCCTACCCAATCTCAGCACAAATAGTTTCTTCTTGTCTTTTAGATCCCAGCTTAAATGCTTTTGCTGACCACTCAGTTTAAAAACAGCCTCCAGTCAAGCTCCATTGCTCACCACATTTTAACTCCCTGCAATGCACACAGCTCTTACTATTGCTGGATTTTTTTGGTTTATTTTCTTATTTGTTTACTAAATGCCTACCCTATTAAAATATAATCCTATAAGAACCGGAATCTGGTCTATCTCATTCTCTGCTGTAACCCCAGAGTCTAGAACAATGGGTGCTCAAGAAATATTTGTTAAATACCCATCTGCCCTTCAGGCATATTTTTGTATCTGGCTCTGTTCTTCCAAATTCTGTGCCAGATTATATGCCAGGATCATGCTTTCTTTGTCTTTGATAATAGTAATGAACCTACTTACCTCAGATACACCCACCTCTCTTGGCTAAGAAGACATTGATAATTGCTAGCTATGTCTGCTCCAGCTTGGGATCCTCCTAGTGTTTCAGGAGACACCACCAGTTTACCTGAGCATGAAATCCAAATGGCAGGTTCATTTTTATCCTTAAAGGTGTTACTGAATTTCCATCCTACCAGGATTGGGTTGATGGTAACTGCGCTGAATTATCTAAATTCTCTTTCCAAGTAAAGTGGTTTTTCAGAGGAATTGTTTAGGGAAATTTTGTTCTTCATTTCAGAAGCACCTGAAGGAAGTTACAAAATAGTAGAAGTATGGAGATACAGAGTTTGGAGTCCACTAAAGCTCAGCAGTCAGGGCAGACAGAAAGAATATGAACCTCAACAAGGTGAAGGGATTAGCTAAAGAACATATATGCATATCACATGGACACAGATAATAGTGTGGTGAGGGCTGGGGGAGGGGGCTGGGCAGAGGTGGGCAAAGGAAAAGGGTGATGGGGGACATCTGCAATAGTGTCAACAATAAAAGTTTTTTTCTAAAAAAAGAATATGAACCTCAATGGACTAGGATGCATTCATCAGTTGTTCTAAAAGCCCATGAAGAAGCAGAGGTACACACACATGTGGGCACAATGGTACACAAATATGGTGGGCAATGGAACTTGACTCATGCCCATGTATTGTTTGACACTTCTTTATTTTCTCTTGGATCTTTAGAAAATCTCTATTCTAAAATTTGCATGGAGTGGACATCTGATTTTACTAGTCCAGCGTCCATTCTTCTCGTGTTTTCATAATTGCAATCCAGTTTTCTTATGGGAGGCTAAGCTTCTGTTGGATGTAGTTTTAGTTCAGTTGGTTATCAAAGGGCAAGGCGTGTGGACACAAGGTAGACTCTTGACCTAGGCTAAGAAGAGCAAGTGTTCTTTCTTAAGGAGATCTATCTTGATTTATCTTGTTAACTTTAGCCCTGAAAAAAGACTATCAACTCCCTCAGCTTCTATTCCCACAGACAGCTGCTTCTTCAGATTTGCCTTTGCCTTTGCCTTGGTCAGATCTTTATGCTTTGGTTAATAAGAATCGATTACTGTTATTTGCAGTCGTGGAACCCTAACTCATACAGAGTAAGTATTTAATAAATATTGAATAATAATAAGACAAAAAGTTGATACTTAGTTTGAGGAAATACAGCAGAACCTCAAACTCGTTCCTTCCTTCATTTCTGCCTTAACCAGGCGAATGTGATGTGCGTGTTTTCATAAGGAAGGGGCAGTGGTTACGTTCAGGCAGTGTAGTCTCCCTCACCATAGGGCCCCTCCATCCCCTTCAGTTGACCATGTTGTGTGTCTGTGTCCTTGACTTTGCCTATGCTGTCTTCTTTGTTTGGAACCTTTCTCAGGTCCTCCTGCCCCATCCCCATCTTCCATGTCCTGCTAATATCTTACCTCATAGAACTGTAGCTTCAGATTGAAAAACAAATCTCTTTCTCCTGTCCTTTCATTATTTCCACTGTCCTTCAATGAGCTTTACTCATTTTGTAGCCTCTACAGTGCATAGCGAGGTGGTTGTAGCTTGTTGCTAGACAGAAAGCCACGTTAATTTAATCTGTTAATGTAGGAAAAAACACGCCATGAAGAAGAAACTCTTTTAAAAAATATATTCTCTGCTGCATTTGTTGACCTTGTTTACAATAGCTGCTACTTCTGCTGCCAATATTTCCATTTCATTCATTGAACTCAGGCAGCCTTAAAACATCCTCTCCTCTCTGTCTTCACTCTATTCCTCCACCAAATGTCTCCACCTGCATTAGTGTCCATTCCCCAACTGACCAGAGGGCTAATCGATGCATTGTGTTTTATCTAAAGAATTCACAAGTGGAGAGTTGGAGGATGGTTGAGCTCTCTGCAGCGCAAATGCTTTTGCATGGCTTATAAGCAATTATGTGGGTATGTTAGTCCTATTTTGAGGAACTCATTTATAGCTGGTGCTGCAATGAGTAGGCATACGATTGTCTATTTATAAAGTGGCCCCTATTCCCTTTCCATGCTTGTCTGGCTAGAAGTGGTGGTCTATATTGGGAGAGGGGTTTTCTGGAGGACAGGACTATGCTGGGAACCAGCAGGGAAACCCAGGACAATTTAGGTGACTCATGGCAGTGCACTGCTTGTGTTTCCTTGGGACTGTGGTGTGTGTTGTTCAGTACAAAGTTGGAGCCTGAGCAGAACAGATGAGAAACCCCATGTAGAGTGCTAAACAGGTAGACAGTGGCTGCCTTTGGCGGTGGGACTTCAAGAGAAAAGGGGGGGAGCATGGCATCTATGCGTAGATGATCATTGCAGTAATCCAAGAGTAGTTTCATTCTACCAATGTAATAAATAAAAGCCTTTGTAAATTAATTGCTTGTCTATGATTTAAGGTGGTGCAGAAAAAGAATATAAATCAACTGTTGGTTGATGAACGATTTTGTTATTCATATAAGATGTTTAATATTATATATAATATGTTTTGTTAAATGAATAAATAATAAGGGAATGAATAAATCATTAAATGAATAAATATATAAATTATATGAATCAAGAAAATTACAACATTGCAACTCATACTTTTGTCTTTGAGTTAAATTTATTGAAAATGTGTCAGATTCTTCACTGCTTAAAAAAATGTAAGCCTGTATATAGGAATTTGTGTAATCGCATTTTTGTAAACCTGTAAAGTCATATAAAACTTTTTTCATAGTTGTGGGATGGTATGCTCTGGCAATTGAAATGAATATTTAAAACTGATAAATGTTGAGTTCAACTCCTCATCAAGTTCTAGCTTGTCATGGAGATTTGGAGAAGTGTTTGAATTCACTGTACCTTGAATTCACCTGTGAGGTTAGGGAAAATTCTATCCTGCAAATATTTATTTAGCACTTGCCTTGTACCAGGCACTTTGTTGGGTTGGAAGGGTTGGCTCATTGAAGGAGACAGAGTTATTTTCACATTGCATTTTCAGAACCTTTCACAGTGTCTGGTATATAGAAAGTACTCAGTCAACACTGGGTGGATACAGTGGATCTATTACTAAGTGAGAATCAGTATATAATTTAGGGGTGGGTTTAAGATAGGAACATGCCTAGTACGTGATATGATATGTTTAGTCCTAGAGCAGGTACAAAACCTGCTAGGGCCAGAGTTTTGTGAGTATGTCAGTTTAGAATCATTGGTCAAAACTTCATGGAAGATATGTTATTTGAGATGTATTTTTAAGATTTTATAGAATTTTGGAGCAGTGCCTGAAGGGATGCTCTGGCCAAAGATCTGGAGTTAGAAAGTATGCACTTAAGAGGTATAGAGCACAGTGGTTGAAAACAGGGAGAAAAACTGGAAAAGAAAGTTTGGTTGGAAATCAGGAAGATCTTGAATGTCACAGAAAGTTTGCTGATATCTTTTCATGAAGATCATGAACTATAATTTTTTTTTTTATTGTGGGATGATATTATCAGACAATAGTTTTGAACACTTATGCTAGTATTGATTAGCATGGGGATGCTAAAGACAGAACTTGGAAGCAGGAGGTCAGGTTATAAGTTATAGAAATAACCCAGGTTAAGAAATCATGAACTTCTGGCTTTTGAGAATTCTGCTGAAAATGAAGAGGTATAATAGAGGGAGCAATGGTAGAAATTGGATAGTAGTTTGATTACTGCCAGTAAGGGATAGAGAGGTTTCAAAGGTGAGTGAAATGCTTCATCTTGGAATGACACTGAAGATGGGACATTCTCACCTGAGAGGGGGAGTATAGGAGGAAAGAACAGGTGCGGGGACAAACAGTGAGTTAAGTTTTGAACATGTGAATTTGGAATTGTTTGTTGTTCTATTGGCCTAGAAAATGTTATATATTTGTACTGAGGGTTATAATAAAGATCTAGAATAAAGAATAAGATTTTATCATATCAAGAATTATAATAACAGCAACAACTAACACTTTTGGAAGGTTTTGTATTGTCTGACTCATTAAATCCTTGCAGTAACCTATGAGGCAGGTGCTATAGTTGTCATCATTTTACTGATGTTTGCAAGTAATCGGAATAGCTGTTAGAACAAGCAAGATTAAAATGGAAATTGTAGAAATAGAGGGGGGGAAATCAAGGAGACAATCCTATAGAGTATTAAAGAGGCAGTCAATGAATGAGCAAAAATTTGTTGGAGAGATGGAAGAAACAGAAATGAGTATTATGATAACTAAGAGAATATGAAATGTCATAATAAGAAAAGTATTTGGTGATTTCATATATTGGGAAGAGTTTAAGATAGTTGAACATATTTTTGGTCTTGGTCAAAGAAAAAGGTGGCAGATATTGACAGGTCAAGGGCACAGGTGGGAAAACTGGTCTTAGAAAACTGAATCCATAATTACTTCTTTCTCCAAGAAAGGAGGAAAGAAAGGGTAGCTGAGGACAAAGATAAATTTTGTGATGGGAAGAAGTAGAAATAGATCATGTCTGAAAACTTTAATCTCAATAAAGTAAGTCATCTTCTGTGAGTGAGCTGGGGGCCTGGGAGAGGTCACATCTGAAGAGGCAAAGGCAAATTCTGCTTCCTAGTAGAACTTCATGCTTTATAGTTCCAGTAACTAAGGGATGTTAAAACAGAGGAAACGAACTACATGCACAGGAAACGCATGCAGTGGAATTGGATTCTTTCCATTGAAATTCTTAAATACGCTTGAATCCAAGATTTTACGCTTTAAAAAAAATAAAGCCTTGATTTTTAGTAAAATTCTACAACTATGGTTAAGAATGAGAAGCATGCAAACCATGCAAACCATACTCGTGTGTGAGCATTTTAAACCTAAGATATATTTGTTTGCTTTATGGGAAGATTTTTTTTCTTCTTGAGGAACATGAAACAAAGGAAGGTCAGAGGAGTTATCTCCTCCAGCTGCACCTCTCCTTGTTGTTATTTGGCCGAAGCTGGGGGGAGAGATCACTCAAATGAACTCCTTGGGGTAAACTGATGTGATGAAAATGTACTGTCATGTGGCACTTTGGGGAGCAGCAGTTGGCCTATTTGTTTATGTTTATGGCCGTGATGTCATGTGTTAGTCTATTTTTATTACATAGATTAACTAGTGTTTTATCTCCACTGAGTATTTCTGTTATTAGACAAGAGTGAAGCAAAGCCAGGCAATCTAAAACAAAACATAAAACCTTTTAGTTTGCACAGTGCAACTCCCAGTGAGCCAGTGAGTCCATATCTCTGTCTGATGCTATATATCAACACTGCCACTGGGTTATCACTCCTGAGTGCTGCCTTTTCTGGGGTACAAGCCATGGGCATTTCTTTTCAAATCATATCCCTGATTCCATAGAGTAATGGTGCTGCTGAGCATGGCAATGGTTGATAAACAGAGCTAATAAGCAAAGCTCAGCATTATCTTTTATGTGCAAACAGATTTGAGGTGTGTTTGGTAGGGTCTCTTATTATCTCCAGAGAGCCCTGGCAGGAGAATATCATTTTCCAGTTCTCTAATATGGCTCGTCTGTTAATTGAAATGGAGATCTCTGATCAGTCCAGGTTTAAAGAATCTAATACGTTTCTGTAGACTACTTTATGCCCCATAGCCAGGTCTCAGGAAGGAAGGCCACAGGTAGGACAGAAAATTGGGTTGAGGTGCATTGTGATGGGCACTGACTGCCAGATTGATTGAGGAATAAATACCTAATATTCTGAATGTGTGCCTCCTGTCACGATATAGAAACCTCCAAAGGAAATTGGCATTGTAACAGAAGATATATGAAGCCAGAGAATAAATATGGCATATGTTCCTCAGGTGCCCATTAATTTTGGTGTGTGGGGAAAGTTTGTGATTTACTGTTGTAGGCAATGGGAAGCCACTATAGAGTAATAAGCATGGGAAAAATTCAATGCAGTTTACGGTTAGGAAGATTTGCTTGATTGTGGCATATGCACTTGGCTAGCAGAAGATCAGAATAGGGAAGTGAGAGCGCTTGAACTGGACCAGAGGTTCCTAAAGTCCACTCCGCAATGCACTGGTGCTGTGAGGTGTACATTCAAAGAAAGGACTCTCTAAACCATTCAGTTTGGGAAGGGCTGCATAGTTCATCTACATCGTGGAGAACACAATGCCCATTATTAAAGGCTTTGAGAAGATCTAAAGGTAAAAACCTGTTTAAATTGGGTGAACCCAACATTTCCCAAACCCTGTGACTCCACGGTCTTGTGCAGAACAACATATTCCAAACGATAAGACAAGTATCAGGAATTTGAAATGGAAAACAACCAGTCATTTTTTTCTCCAGCATTTTACATCTTAGGTTGAGCATAAGATAAAGTAGTTAACTTGTATTTAGGGGCCATGTTTTTTGAAGACTATGTGCTCTGTTTTTAAAATTTGAACTGCTCTCAACTTGGCAAGAGGTGCGCTCACACAGACACAGAAGTGAATCAAGAATGACCAGGAGAAGGCAGGTTACTATTTCAGGACTGGAGTTCACCCTCCGTCACAGATTCCTTCGTGGAATGGTGGTGGCTATTGTGAGTGACCACAGGTTTAAATCACTGATTTGTTTTTATTGTTTCCGTTTCTCTGTCTCTTTGTCTGCATTTGTGTCCGTGTGTCTTTCCTCCTTCCCTATGTATCTTCCAGTCTGTCTGTCTCTCCTCCGCCGTCCCTGTCTCCGTACCCCTTTCTCTCCTTTCTTTCCCCTCCCCTCTCCTTTAACTCTCCCCAGGCCAGCACCTCTGGGAACACAGGGTGGAATTCCCATAAATTACATGTGCATGTGCCGTGACTCCCTGTATTGACCTTCTGCCGAACTGCTATTCCCAGGAAGCCGCGGGCACTTTAGATAATCCCAAGATCCCTCCTTGCCTTTGATCTGCTCACTCTCCTCTCCTGGGTCCTGCTTCCCCCAACATCGCCACCCCCGCAGCGCCACCCTCGCCCAGCCCATCGGTTCAGGACCGAGGCATGAGAGGGGCGAGAGGCCGCCCCAGGTCTAACCCCTTGGCAGATTCTCTCTGCATTTCTCAGTGCTGACCTGGAAGGCATTTTCTTACCATCTGCGGATCACATAATTAATTACTTTTCTGAAGGAATGTTCACATTTCTTATCTCGCTTGTTATACACATCATTTTTCAAGCCTTGGAATGATGAGCTGGCATTTCAAGTAAGGGTGGTCCCACAAATCAAACACAGTGTGCCTTCAGTTTGGTTTCTTTGTTGAAACATCTGGTCTTGTTTAGTGCACGGCAAGAAAGAGGTGGGATACACGCAGAAACCCCATTGCCCTCAGCTCCGTCTTTCCATTGCCTCCAGGAGAGAAATGAAGTTAATTTCACAACAGCTCCATTTGCCAAGACTCATTTTCATGTCCACGGGCATTTGAGCTATGTGTGGCCAGCTCTTCCAGATTCCAGGCTGGGACTCCTGCCTGGAACAAGGAAGGCTGGGGTGCAGGTCGTTGGTGTCCGGAGTGACAGGATTTCCTTGCAACAGTGTCACGTTCAGTGTCAGTGCATTCGTAAGGGTGATGTGAACCACCACCACCTCTCAGATGTGCTCGTCACAAAGCAGGACTTCTCCCTCTCAGGAATCATAGGACTCTCTCTTAGGAATAACACTCTACAGCTTAATGGTACCTAGACTTCAGGTTGGCAGTACTTTGCTAAATGGCATGATGACCGCAGGAAAGACATCTCCAAAGCAAGAGTGTGTATCAAGCAGGTGATGGTGCACAGATGGACAGAATGCTTAATACAAGTCCAGACTTTTCTGTAAAGACTCTCTCTTGAATGACAGCCTCAAGCCTTGGCTCTGTTCCCTCCCAGAGTTTATTTGTAGATAGCATTTGGCAAAAGGAATCCAGGATGAGTAGAGAGAAGTCAGTATAACCTAAAGAGATAGCCCTTGAACAGATATGTGAAAATCTCCTTGCTGTTCTTATCACCCTTTTGCTGCTTGGTCATTGGCAGGTTCCCTTCCTTTGGCTGTGGATGCTGTGATGATGCCGTGGTGGCTGTGTTGGGGTCCTGGTAGTGACAGAAGCAGTCAGAGTGACTGCTATGCATATATAGCATTATACATACCATCTACTTCATGCCAGGCCCTGTTCTAGCTATTTTACATATCAGCTCAGTCCTCATAGTCACCTTATGGTAAAACCCCATGACACTGTCCCCTTCAAACTTGGACATAGTATAATCGGCAGTTGGCTTCAAGATCCTTGTAACTCTCAGCTGGCTAGCTAACTCTGGTTATTTCATTAATCTCACAATAATCCCTTCTCATATGGGACTGAACATTTAGATTCTGTTTCAAAAACATGACACAGATTTACTATCACATTAGTGTCCTCATTTTACAAATGAAAAGATTGAGGTACAGAGTGTGTAAATAGGTTTTCCAAGGTCACAAAGCTAGAAAGCAGGAGACTTACCAAGTTAGCATGGCCTCAGAGTCCATGATTTCCACTACTACTGTGTAGGCTGAGGTTTATAAAAGATATCTATGGGATAAAGTTTTCAGGAGACCATGGTCCTGGTCTTGGCTTAGGCTTAGTTAGAGATACCCTGTGTTTTAGCTCTGTGTTCTGCCCCCCCCCGCAAAGGGCTGGAGGGAACCAGACATGGTATGGACAAAGCCTGCTGGGGAGCTGGCTTGTCAAGGGGGAGCTTTGAATTCCAATCTCAAGTTTTATCTCAAAATGAGTTTTATCAACTTGAGGAATTATTTCAAAAGCTAACTTCTTGTATCAAACATGAGTGTTGTCCTATATTGTATATTTTTCTTAATTAAAGTTGTCATTTCCTAAAATGCTACAAAAAGGCATGTGCTTTTGCCTGGTAAAGTGGTTCCAGTAGCTGGCCTGTGAGATCAGTAAGAAATATGCCAAAAGAACATTGGATCCTCTCTCTGGATTTGACTTTGGGGAATCAAGGATTGGAAAAAGTTCTAAATGCCTGCAGTCAGAAATATAGAGCTTGAATGTTTATAATCTGATGTTTCTAGGCCCAGGGGCATTCTCTGGTCTAATCACAGCCCTTGCTGAAACCTAATGTGAAATTTAACCTGAAAATAAAACATATAAATTAGATTCTATCAATACTATTGAAAAGCAATGTGACAGTATTTATCAATAGCCTTAAAAAATTCATAAACTTTAATCTAATTGTCCTATATCTAAAGAAATAGAGGGTCATATTCAGAGATGTTCTTCATTGTGGTTATCTATCTATCATCTATCTATCTAATCTATCTATCTATCATCTATCTATCATCTATCTATTATCTATCTATATCTATCTATCTATCTATCTATCTATCTATCTATCTATCTATCTATCATCTATCATCTATCTATCTATCATCTATCATCTATCATCATCCATCTATCTACCTACCTACCTACCTACCTAACTAAAGAATAATATTCTGGTTGAAAAGAAATCAAGCAGAAATATATAGAGTAAAATGTCAAAATGCTCCTTATTCCAATTCTACTACTCAAAGTTTAATCACTTTTCCCATCTTTAATGAGATATAATTGACAAAAGTATTTATGGATAGTGTACAACATGATGTTTTGATATACATACACATTGTAAAATGATTATCACAATCAATATATATAACATATCCATCACCTCACATATTTATAATCTGTGTGTGTGTGTGTGTGTGTGTGTGTTTGGTAAGAACATTTAAGATCTATTCTCTTAGCAAACTTCAAGTATACAATACAGTATTAGTAACTATAGTCATCATGCTGTACATGAGATCTCCAGAACTTATTCATCTTGCATAATTAAAACTTTAGATCCTTTGACTAACATCTTATTTCCCTCACCCTCATGCCCCTGGAAACCAGCATTCTACTCTCTGCTTCTGGGTTCATCGTTTTTAGATTCCACATATAAGTGAGATCATGCAGGATTTGTTTTTCTGTGCCTGGCTTCTTTCACTTACTATAATGTTCTCCAAATTCATCCATTTTGTTGCAAATGACATGATTTTCTTCTTTTTTTAAGTCTGAGTAATTTTCCACTTATATGCGTGTGTGTATATATATGTGTGTATGTATATATGTCACATTTTCTTTATTCATCTGTCTATGGACACTTAGGTTGTTTCTATATCTTGGCTATTGTGAATAATGCTGCGTTGGACATGGGACTTTCATCAAGATACTAAATTTATTTTTAAAATATATTTCCAGAAGTGGGATTGATTGATCATATTGTGCTTCTAGTTTTTAGTTTTTGAGGAACCTCCTTACTGTTTTTCCATAGTGGCTGCACCAATTTGCATTCCCACCAACAATACACAGAGTTCCCTTTCTCCACATTCTCACCAACACTTGTGTTTGTTTTTTGTCTTTTTGATAATAACCATTGTCAAGTGTGAGGTGATATCTCACTGACTTCAATTTCTCTGATGATTAGTCAGTAATTCCATATACCTGTTGGTTGTTCGTTTGCATGTCTTCTTTCTACTAATACCTATTCAGATCATTTGCTTATTTTTTAATCAGCTTACTCATTTTCTTGCTATTTAGTGGTCTGTGTTCCTTATATATTTTGAATATTAACCCATTATTATACGTATGGTTTGCAAATATTTTCTCCTATTCTATATGTTGTCTCTTCACTCTGTTGATTTCTTTGCTTTGCTGAAACTTTTTTAGCTTGATGCAATCACATTTGTCTATTTTTGATTTTGTTACCTGTGTTTTTGGAATCATATCCAAACATCACTGTCCATACCAAGGTCAAGAAGCTTTGCCCCTATATTTTCTTCTAGTAGCTTTACAGTTTTCAGGTCTTTTGTTTTTAATCCACTTTGAGATGATTTGCATATATGTTGTGTGATAAGGGTCCAATTTCATTCTTGTGCATGTGGAAATCCACTTTTCCCGGCATCAGTTTAAAGAGACTATTTATTTCCCATTGTGTGTTCTTGGAGCCTTTGATGAAGACCAATTCATTATAAATGAGTGGATTTATTTATGGGCTCTTAATTCTGTTCCATTGGTCTATTTGTCTATTTTTTATGTCAAAACCATACTGCTTTGATTACTATAGCTTTGTAGTATGTTGTAAATTCAGGTATTGTGATGCCTCCAGCTTTGTTCTTTTTGCTGAAAACTGCTTTGGCTATTCTGGGTTGTTTATGGTCAATTAATCTTAACAGTATTGCATATCATTCTAAACCTTATTCTCATTATATTTATTTCTTCCTTTCTTTTCACACACACACCAACATATATGCATTCATGAACATACACACGCACATACATTTAGCTACACACATATACAGAAATGTAATTTTTAAGAAAATTGTGGTAAGACTATAGATATTGCTCAATAACTTACTTTTTCCATCAAATTGTAAGTATCCTTTTTTGTAAGAGCATGGAGAGCTACGTAATAATTGTTTTTTCAACTTTATAGTAGATGAGAGACATGATGTTCTATTAGACATTACATTTAGTGAACACTAAGATTGTTTCTATTTTGATGATAAAAACATGCTGAAGTAACACACTGGTCACTGTATTTTGCTACATGTGTAGAAGCATGCCCATGAAATGAAATCTTTGAAGTGGAATTGCTGTGTCAAAAGGACATTTAAATTTTTATAGACCAGTATAAATACATTCTCTTCTGCTCTGCCACCATCACTGATAAATCTCTACCAATTTACTTTCCCACAATGTCTGAGCATCCTTTAGGTTTATTTTGATGTTTTTTCCCTAGAGTTTTTGAGATACATGTTATATCTTTAGTTTTATTATTTGTTATAAATCTATTTTAGACTATAATCTTTTCTTTGAATGCTCTGTTGGGTGCATCTCATAGGTTTTGATAAGTACTACCAGCAATGCTACTCAGAATATTTAAGAACTAGTAACAAACAGCCAGAAAATGTGCCATGACCAGTGACTCCAGCCATAAAAAAACGGAACGGCCATACTGGTGTGAATCAGCTGGATACTGGATATTTCACTTTCACTGGAATTTACTTCCTGCAGCCCATCATGAAACAAAAACATACAACTTGATATTTTCTAAACATGTCAAATATATTTTATCCATATGCCTCTTCTCAGGGACTCTGCTGGTCAAAATTCTCACCCTTAAGTCAAGGCTCATTTCAAAGGATACCTTCATGGTAAAGAGGAAGTTATCTTTTCATGAACTCTCTTTTCATTTTGTCTGAACTTGGAATGGTGGATTTTATGATCTTCACCAGGGGTCAGCGAACTTTCCTGTAAAGGACTAGGTAATGAGTATTTTGGGTTTGATGGACAGTGACTCTCCACTATACTCACCTCTGCTCTTGGAACATAAAAGCAGCCATAGATAATACCTGAACAAATGGGTATGGCTGTGATCTTATAAAACAAGTTAGATTTACAAAACTAGGTGCCTAACCTCTGGGCCATATTTTAGTGACTCCTGTATTTTGAGCTACACTATTTAAAAGTTATCGTTAACTCTTTAAATCTTCTATTCTGAACTAATTAGTTCTTGGAAATGAGGCTAAGTGGTTTAAACTTTAATTCCTGTGCACTCAAGAGGCATTTGTTGAAAGAGTGAAAAATGCTAATACCATCATTTCTCACCTGCAGAAATTTTGACAATTCTAACATGAACTGTGAATATTGGATATATTTAGATACCAAAATAAAATTTGTGTAAGACTTTAATTTGGTGTACAATTTATACTTTTATTGCTCCCTTACTGATATGCCAGATTTAGTTTATTCTTTGAGATTCACTGTTTTTTAATATGTTTTAGAGATAAAAAGAGTTTAGAAAAAATAGTCCAACAAGAAAGTCCTAAATCAAAATATGATAGGTCTAAAAGAAAGCCTATGCAGTTGAGCACTGTGACATTTATTCTTATCTAAAAAGCTTTATGTGAGTTGCTAATTTGTTTTTGGCTTAACTAAACTAAGCTATGATAGATCTGAGCAGTGATATATTTAAAAAGCAAACATAATATGGTGAAAGAAATATTTTATTTTTTTTTCACTCTTATATTTCATTTCATGTCCTGAATGGGATATTCCTTAGGACATCTATAGTAGCATATTGAGCTTTGTTCAGTCTCCCTCTCTCTAGTTTCAGGCTTTAACTGAACCGACAAGCTTTAAATCATCTATAGTTGAAAATTTCACTTATTCTGTTTTTAGTGTGACAGGCTAAGGAATGTGTAATAAATTTGCAACCATTCAGAAGCCACAGAGGAAATGCACATATAAGCTGTTATTAATTGGATAGAAAACACATGAATCAATAAATACCTATAATTACATACAGACAGATAAATGAAAATAAAGAAAACCAGACATGAATGAGAAATTTAAGAAACTATAAAATATGAAAGAGATTATATATTTACATATTAAAGTTTTGAGTAGGAATACGTCTCCCTACCAACCATAAAAGATAAAATAAAAATATAATGATGTCATATCACTTAAACCACATAGTTCATCTTTCAGAGGTAGCGAGATGATGTTTTACTTACCTTCACTTTTCTCCTTACAAGACGACACTTGTTTTTCTTCTTACAAGATCCAGTCATGGAAAGAACAGCTTGTCTTATTACCCTCCAGTGGAAATGAGTTATGAGCCTTTTATCTGGAATTTACAGGGCAGCTTTAACCTCTTTATAGTTGAATTTCAGTGATGAATGCAATATCTTATTTCATCTTAGTTAAGTTTTTTCAAGAATTCCTTTCTTGTTCTGATTTGTAGGTACATACAAGGCAATAATGGGAAAGCTCAAATTACTCCATTTGGGATCCTGTTAAACACTTTTCTATTGTCCTGCCAGTCTTTAGTATTAATTTCCTGTTTTTTCTTCTGTTTATGTCAATCCAACTAGAACAACCAGGCATTTGTGACATTCATAACAATTACTCTATTTTAGAGAAAAGCTTGTATTTTATGTAGTACTCATCATAAAATAATCCCTCATGGCTTAATTTGCCTAACTTTCTCTTAGGCTTATAAAATAAGCAGTCAGGAATTTTGTGAACTAAGAATATAGAAACTGGTTACTTGGGCATCAGTTGCATGTTGAAATGATGATACATAAAGATGGAGAAGGGCCTAACCTGGGTGCTATAAGCAATAATAATAGGGACAGGGACACACCCTGCACAAGAAACATGGATGGCCTGTGTGTCACTTGGCTGACTTTTTGGTTTTTAAAAAATTCTTCAAAATATAAGGCCCTCATTGTTTGAACTTATCAAATACAAGAGCCCCTTCCCATGAAATAAGTCATCCCTTGGCACTGATTAGCAATTGGTTCTGAGTGATTACCTTTGGATGATCCCATAGAACTTGTGTTTTGCCCAAAGTCACAACCAATATAGGTAATCATGAAATTCCTCCTTTCTTCGAACATTTCATTAATTCATTCACATACTCATCATTTATTGAGTGCCACCTGTGGGCCAGGTAACGGGGCTGTGTGCTAGGGATACAGAGTTGAGAGAAACAAGATCCCAAGCCTCCCGAGGCCTATAGTAAGGAATAAATATGCAAATCAATGATTATATTTTTATCGGTGGTCTAGTAGAAGCATGAACAGAATGCTAGTCCAGCCTAAGGGCATCAAAATCAGATTCAGGGAAAATACCATGGAGGAACCTATATTTAGACTGGATTTTAAAGAAAAAGAGGGAATGCTAGTTAAAGAAGCAACGAGACAACATTGTGACCTGTAAAAAGTCAAGGAGACATGAGACAGCACCAGGTATTTGAGTAATGTCAAATACTTCAGCATGTCTTGAGCAAGGGGAGCTCAGAAGAAAGCCAGAGGCCAGATCCCTGAAGGTTGTGATGGTAAGCCAGGAAATGTGACACCAGCACTTGGAACAAAGCACTTCAGGTTAAGGGAAGAATTCACCTGCCCATTCCATAGCATTCCGGCATCATGCCAACTCCGTGTCACATGGTTGTCCCATTCAGGCCGTTTCCATAGGGTTTAATGTATGCCCTTCAGAGCAAAGGCAGGCCTCCTCATCTTAAATGGAATTCACACACCAGCTGCTGAGAGCATAGCTTCTTTATCTCATTTCATTTTTCCCCCCCTGTTAAGTTCTGGGGACCTGCTCAGCCTGCCTAGTTCTTGTGAACAATTTTTCCTTGATTTATACTTATTTGGCTGTATATACAAAGCAGCAGAGATACAGTCAGGGGAGGTTTAGGAGGTAATGGCTCGGTCAGTTAGTATCCTCTGACCATTAAACATTGCCCTCTTCAACCTCTTGCACTCTTATCCTGGCATGCACATGGTAGAGAAAAATCTACCGTGAGATTCAGAGGACTCAGGTTTTAAACCTGGTGCCAACTATAACACTCTTTGAGTCTGTATGCAAGCCAAGTAGTCAACCTCTGGACTTCAGTCCCTACTATGTAAAAAGAGGCAACGGGCTTATTGGTCAAGTTGTTTTTCTCTAAGTCCATGGATTTTGTTTTCTCAAGTGAGACATCCAGTTGTTTATCTAGATCACCTTTGCACAAGATACTAGGTTATAGTGAGATAATAAGGACTTAATTTCACTCTGAAGTTAGGCCACAGGTGACTGTGGATGGGAAAGGACAGAGGTTCTACGACATGAGAGGACTGCATAAATTCAGAGTTTCAGAATGCCTGATTTTGTTTTAACTCATAAATATCAAACTCCTTGAAAACTTTCTCAAAGAATTTCATAAAAAATGTTTTCTCCAAAGGTGAAAGGAACCATTCATTTTTTGATAAACTGGATAATCTTCCTTCTTAGAAGCATTCTATGGCATATAAAAAGAGACATTTAAACTATCACAGACAAAATTTTATAAATGTCATATGTCACTTGGAGATGCTTAATTCCTGGACATGATAATCAAAGAGAGTTTTATTCACAGAAGAATATTTTTAAGAGAAGCATTTGCCAACGGGTTGATTTTCTATTTTATGTTAGCTACTCACTAGCAATGCATGGTTTTGCTACTCAGGCAACTTGGAGTCATCAGAAATATATTGGAGTAAGGATATTATTTTTAGTTATGAATTAAGAATTTGAATAAATAACTCTAGTTGTGTTTTTAATTTTAAGTAGAAAGCTATTAATAGATACTGAAATGGCAGGTAAAAATACCGTTTCATACAAGGTAGGATAAATAGAATGTTACATATTGAAAAGAGTAGACTTGGAAGCCAGAGGGGATAGAATATAAACCATGGCTCTGATGGTCTTTATTTCTAAGATCTTGGGAAAGTCTTTGAGCTTTGTCCTGGCTTGCAATACCGGTGTGCTTTGAGGAACAGATGGAGTTAAGATATAAAATACTCAGCCAATGCAGGTACCAAATGATTTCTAGATCTCCTATTTATGTCATGGAGCAGGAATCTGAAGATAAAATTCCTTAGAGCTTTTCTCTCACTTACAATTTGAATAGCCTCCAAATAGTCAATTTATATTGTGTTTTATTATACCAGACACATGTTTCCCAAACTTTTATTATATATTAGCCATTTTTCATTGAAATATATGATCCTAGGAACTTCCTTAGGTATTAAAGATAATCAATTTAACATTATTATCTGGTGTATAATAAAGCGAAATAACAAGACAAATTATTACTGTTTCCCATTTAACAAATGATGTACCCTGTTCAATTACCTCAAAGTTAAGTTTTTAAGAAAAATATGAAAATATAATTTGACCACAAAAGATTTCAAATTACAATGTTCTGTATGGTTAAATTTTATAATTTTAACAGTTGATTCAAAGTGAAGAGATAGAGAACAGGTTGTGAGCTTTCTCAACTTGTTATACATTGTTGGTATGTATAGTTCTTTATTCCTTATAAATAAAGACCCAAATTGCAAATATGTCAACATGTATTTTGTTCTTCTTACAGTTGACTATGAAATACTTGGGTCGTCGTGATGTATTTTGTAAGATGAACGTCAATTGCATCTCAACATTAGTGTTCCATATGCTTTCTGCCTTTTAACTAGAGCTCCATGGTGGCATACAAATATTAGTTACATGACTATAAATAAAAGCAGTTTATACATTTATAAAAGTAAAAGCCACCAAATTGGCTAGTGGTGTTTGGCTTAGGGCTGCAACTACTAGAGCCCAAGTCATGGGCATATTAGTCCCTCTCTTCTAACTGCTGTGCCCTTTACTCAGCAGCACTAAGTGGCTCTAAATGGTTTCCTTTTAAGAAGAAAAACTGTGTAATCATTACTTATTGATTTTTTTAAAATTACATATTATAATGAATTCCAATAGTAGGCTGAATGACAAAAATGCCCAGGAACACATGATGAAAGAATTGGAAAATAATTAACAGAGATTTTGCCAGGCATTATGATTAGTGCATAGATTTTTCTATATGACACTCCCTTTGTGGAGAGTTCTTCTTTCATTTCGTTTTTCTTCCTTCCTTTCCATCTTGCCTGCCTCCTGTTTTCTTTTGTCAACCAACATTTTACTGCATGCCCTCCAAGATCCAGACAAGGAACTAGGGGTATCAGAAGAGTTTCTAATCTTTGCTTTTAATTTTCCTAGAGTTGTGAGTATTTACATATAAATATATGAATTCTAATTAAGCTGTAATCACTTTGGATGCTTTAAAATACAGTAATATTCTGGAACTTTTATCACCTGATATAAGCCTCCACATGCCATAGACATGATTAAAAAGTTTATTTTTTCGCATTCAAATAGATCTGGTGAATATAAAGAGTACATTTTAGAAATAGAAACTCTTAGTCTTTGCTTCTCTTGACTGCAAGTCTCTTAAATAACCTAGTCCAGATCAATTCTGTGGCCATACTAATAATTTTTTTCATATGTGGGGGAAAAAATGGCCACACTCCAGCTACTGGTCTTTCTATTTCAGGAAATATGTCCATATAAGGAAACCCCACTATAAGCAAAGGATTTGTAGATGGTTCCTTGGAGTTAATTTTTATGTGCATTAGAAAGTACTTAAACCCTAAGCCACGGAGAGGGTTTACAAATGATTGTCATAAGCTCTTTAGTACTTAAGATAGAGTAGCACCCCTTTGCCACTGAATGAATAATGTGGAGAATTTGTGGGGCTGCTTAGGGCTCTGCAGCCCATTGTTTGAAGATTATGTTCTTGACGTTTCTTGCTAAAAGTCATTCATTCATCTAGTAAGTGTTATTTAAGTGCATACCGTGTGCTAACACCTGGACCTGACACCTCCATGGAGACCATCAATTTTAGGCTTAGCCTTCAGAATCCAGCAGTAGTTGGTGCTGCTAATGTCAAGAGCAAGTCAAGAAAGACTGAGGCTCACCCAGCCGGGCGTGGCTCAGTGGTTGAGCATCGACCAATAATCCAGGAGATCTCGGTTCGATTCCTGGTCAGGGCACAGGCCCGGGTTGCGGGCTTGATCCCCAGTCAGGGGCGTGCAGGAGGCAGCCGATCAATGACTCTCTCATCATTGATGTTTCTCTCTCTCTCTCTCTTCCTCTCCCCTTGCAAAATCTCCATGTCTGAAGGTGCTGCTCTGATATCAAATATCTTATGTATATCAATGATTATCATACAGTTTACGTATAAATTATTTTTCTAAATAAAAATAAGCATATACCTCAATTTATTTTCCACACCAAGTTGTTTTTTTTGTAATAGGCATGCATAACACATAGAAGCTATAGTAATTGCAGAATTATCTATAATTGCCATAGAAGTGAAATGTATATTGGCTTATTACTCCTTTGATCTTTTGAATATTTGGACAGAGAAGTGTTGGTAATTTGGCAAACTTGTGATGGGGGTAACTGCGCACTGGAAAATACCGAGATTCAAATCTTCTTTATTATTTACATTATTTTGATCTTTACGTGATCTAAAATGCATGTTTAACTCCAGCATGTGGAGTAAAATTTACGATAGAAATGAAAGACAGAGGTTGTATGTAACATGTCTATTGTGCTCTTGGCTCCTTTATTTCTCCCTTCACTTCTAAAATGTAAGTCCCTACTTAGATGGATGACTTCTAGCTCAAATTTAAAAATCAACTATTTAGTATCTCATAATATCATTCATGCTTCCATTGCATTTATCATTTCCCCCATGACTTCCATTTAAGCATGGCAGCAACTTCAGGCATGAAATAAACTTTTCAAGGCATTATGCTATTGTAGGCATTTTTGGAAAACTCTAAGGAAGCCAATACAATAGCACACCCACTCAGATATCACCCTAGTTCAAACAGAGTTCTGAAATGGGTCTGTTTTCTTGGAGGTGCCCACTCTGCATGGAAATAAATTCACTGCAAGATAAATCACAATCTTTAACAATACTTAGATATTTTTTTAAATTTTGTTTTTATTTTAAAATCTGGACTTTATTAAGAAAACAAAGACACTCACCGGAGTGAGAGTAATTTAGATTTTACTGTACAGTGAACTTCAGTGCACTTCTGCCAAGCAGGTCATGAGCACTGACATCAACGTTTCATTGTCCTCGGGAGGAAGCCAGCTGCACCCATTGGTCGCTGTGGCTGCAGGAAGAGCCACAGTATATTGGTCTGGTCTGGGTTCCTCCCTTCTTCCATCCTATTCTATTTGCGATGCTCTTGTGATCTTCTTGGAGTTCAGGCCTCATAACTCTTTATAGATTATGCACAGTTTTGACTAATATGATTGCTCTAAGAAGCAGGTCTTTATGTATTAGTCGGTTCTTCTTTATTTTTATTTATTTAATCCAAAGTATATATATTTTTTACATTCAATATTATTTTGTATTAGTTTCAGATCTACAGCATAGTGGTTAGACACTCATATATTTTACAAAATGATCCCCCACCCCCGATATTTCCAGTACCCACCTGGCATCGTACGTAGTTTTTACAATATTATTGACTATATTTCCTATGCTATACTTTACATGTCTGTGACTATTCTGTAATTGCCAATCAGTACTTTTCGATTCCTTCACTTTTATCACCTAGTCCCCCAGCCTCCCTCCCCTCTGGCAACCACTAGTCTTTTTCAAAACATGTGGCTTCCATCTGGATGGCTCACTTGCTAGATAACCTGGAATGGCCATGTCCTGGGCTCTGTTCAGAATGTGTCCCTCTACGTGCCGTATTTTTAGCCTTGGAAGTCATTTCTCCTCTGTTGCTGTAGTGGATTGGATTGTTTGGACAGGAAGAGTCACTTCCTTGTTGTGTTCTCCCAGCATTGTAGAGCTCTCGATGTTTCCCATTTGACCTTCCATTAAGCACCCCCCCCCACACTATAGTTTAATCACTTCCTTCAGAAGATCTTGCTTCAGAAGTCAGATGCTTTCCCCAGTCTTAATTTTTTTTCTTCTCCTTTCTCTTTCCTTTCTTATTTTTGTTTTTCTTAGTCTACCTACCTTCCTTCCTTCTTCTCATTTCCTTACTTTTTCTTTTTATATGTTTTTATTGGTTTCAGAGAGAGGAAAGGAGAGGAAGAGAGAGGTAGAAACGTCAATGATGAGAGAATCATTGATCAGCTGCCTCCTGCATGCTCCCCGCTGAGGATTGAAACCTGGGCATGTGCCCTGACTGGGAATTGAACCATGACCTCTTGGTACATAGGTCGATGTTCAACCACTGAGCCATGCCAACTGGGCTCATTATTTCCTTTATTTTCTCTATTATTATCTTTCTTCTACTTTTTTTATCGTTACGAAAAGTAGATCTAAACTTAATGGGGATTTTATACCACAGATCTATTTGCACACAGGTGAAAGAATACATGATTAATTGAAGCATTTTTTGTAGTATGAAAATATTGCAAACAGTTTAAATATCCATCAATAGAGGACATGTTGTATAAACTGGCATTTCCATAAGTTGGAATACTATGTAACTCTAGAGAAGGATTGGGAAGTGCTATATGTATTAATTTGGAAGTATCTCCAAGACATTTTGTTAAATGAAGAAAGCAAAGTACAGAAAAACTTGTATTTTATATTTCCTCTTGTGAAAAACCTGGTGGTAGGGAATAAGATTCTATTTTTTTTTTTTTTATTGTAACTAGAAACCACAAGAAATCTGTATAGAAAACACAGGAAGCTACTGATGGTTGTCAGGGATGGGTGGGCTGATGGAGAATGGGAGGAGATAGTTCATTGTTGTACCTTAGAGTATCTATTAACTTTTAAAAGCATGTTAATATATTATTTGTTCAAAAATTAACTATAGTGTAAACCTCAAAAACCAAAGGAAGATGCGGTTGAAAGAAAACTACTGACATTACATGCTAAAAAATTAAAAAGAATTGGCATGATTGACACATTTGTCCAAACTCATGGGTGCCCTTGTAGCATATTAGTTGCTTAAGGTTGGAACTATGTAAAATTGTCGTTTTCATAGAAAAAAAGAAAAACACAAAAAACTTTTGAATATTGGCAATTTTATATATTTCAGTGGAATATTTATCTCAGTCAGGCCATCAAAAATCCATCACCAGTTTGCCTGAGGTATTATGCCCTTTAATTTTTATTGTACTTCTCTTTTGTATCATAAAAACCCTTGGAGCCTTTTTTCATTCATTTTTTACTAGACCACTTGAGTAGCACTGTGAGGTGTGGCAATTCTCCTGAATTATCTTTCCACCCAAGCTTTATTAACTTTGCACACAGCTGTGGATTAAGTCCTCATGTTCTACCACTGGGATTATAGTGTTCTAAGAATTCACACTGAATTCCAGACATTCCTTGTAGGTCTAATGTCCTCATGGTCACCAAATTTATCTTTCTGCAAGGCAGTTTGGATCATGGTACTCTGGAATAAATTTATCCTGTATTAGTCAGAGTTCTCCAGGAAACAGGACTAATAGTATACTTATTTTACATGGACATGGCTTTAAATGTTGAAATCAGAAGTCTTTGGGAATGCTGAGACAGTGATTATTCGTTAGAAACAAATGATAGATGTGTTTTCTGTAAACATGAGTAAGTGGGAATGAGATTGTAAAGCTTGCCAGGGTAAACAAAAAATGTGTATTTAGTATTATACAATTTCTTTTCAACTCTACCATCCCCCACCACCCAGTTCTTCATCCCAGAATTGGGGTTGATTGGTTCCCTTCCACAGGTTCCATGCAAAAGTTAGACGACTGAAGAAGTCTGCAGTGTATCCTCCTGTCCTTCAGCCTCTAGGTAAATTTATTGGCAGTTAATGCCACTAGCATTTTTGTGGACTAAAAAGTGTTCTCTTCTTTCTTCACTGATTTAGTTTCTGTTTATCCTTCTAATCTCTGTTCAGGTCCCCCTTCCTCATGCCAGCCTTCCTTGACCTTGGCTGGGTCAGATCCTCCTGGTAGATGCTCACAGAACTGCTTACTTTCTAAAGCTTGTCACAATTTCAAGTTCACCGTTATTTACATGATTATTTCATTAGTCTTTGTTCCTTACTAACCCCAAAGCCCCATAAAGTTGAGGACAGTCTTCAACTCTCTATTGCATCATTAGCTCCTAGTATAGTGTTTTGTACACAATAGGTACTAAGTAAATATTTCTGAAAAATACAATACTGTTCAGATCTAAAAATTCTTATTTTTGGCTATAATTTAAAATTTGGGGTACATTTATCAAATGTATACTGAGCTAAAATTTAATGATTTTACCAATTTTCTGAAATTCCAATCAGTATCTTTCTTTTTTACTCTGAAAAGTAGGTTAATGGTGTGTTTAATGCCAATATATAGGTGTTTTTGATTTTTAATTTCCCTATAATCCAATTAAAATTTCTCCAGTTTTTTGAAGATGCCCCTTTTGATTTCAGGGCCTAGCTGCATCCAGATTTTCATGAACCAATGAAAAGTATATGCATATGGGCTTTAAAATATCCATACAACTCTCCAGTCTTCATGGTGTAATTAAAATTTGGAAGGGGAGGTGGTTCCAGTAATTTATTGTGTTACTCTAGGATCAGAATCTAAAATTTAAAAATCACAGAAGATTCCATAGTTAGCTTGTGTGTCCAATGCATATACATTGGAAACCACAGGAGCAGTTTCCCAGCAAGAGGATTTATCAACAGATTTAGAATGAAACCCAGAGAAACAGTCTATGAAGAGTTCAGTCATAGAATCACATCGTAGAAAAGTGGTAAGGTTCAGAGAAATCTCTTATCCTCTGCTCCTCCTTTGATCAGAGGCCACTGCCGAGTATTAAATAGGTAGATTTATCATTGTCTCAATGTATTCATTCAAAGAAACTTAAGTGTTTCAGTCTGCCTTGCACCGAGGCAGGCACAATGCCTAATTAGCCACAGTCCCAGCGTCTGAGTGATAAGCTGGTGCTCTAGTCCCTCATGAAATTTTAAAATTTCATTCCTGACCTAAAGAGACCATGATCGGATCTGGAAGATCTGAACCTCTTGTCACAGTCACAAGATACGTTAAAACATTGTCCATTCCAATTTGTCCCATGCGGCTGTTCAAATCTCTGTGAAATTCACACCACCCTCTATGACATCACCAGGCACTGTTGCGTGGCCAGAATAGACTCATATGCAGAGCTGTGTGTCTTTCACCGTAGACATCAGACAGTGTTTGAACAGACACTTGCAACTGTCGCTCACCCAGGCCCCCAAATACCTGAAGTTCAAATATACACGCTGTGGTATTTTGGTCTCTATTTCCCCGCACCGTGAAAGCCTTGCCTTCCTGGATTCCCGTCCTCCTGTTGTCAGAGTGGGCGTTTGTGTATTGGTGCCTGCCCTGGTTTATAATTCCAGTGACGTTCGTCACTCAGTAGCATCTATCTACATGCAACCACCCCTGTGCTAGATTCGCTTTGGAATAAGTAATACTTTATGAGTCATATTTTAAACTAATCCGCTTTATCTAATTTATGAAATTATTTAGTCTGGAAGAGACCTACAGAGAAACACATAGCTCATCCCCTTTCTAGAATAATGGGATGGATTTTTATTGTCTATAAAATCCATTCTGGGTGGGTATCTATTCTCAGCCTTCATTATCTCCAGTGATAGCAATTCCACAGCCTCCCTTGGCAGCCTTCCCTATTGCTGAACTAGCCTTGCTTATTAATCCTATAATAATACCTTATGTTCTCTAAATATTGAAGCAGTGCTTACGTTTCCCCTGCTAACTCGTCCCTCCCTGCCCACCCTGTGAAATGCTGCATGAGGGGGCACACTCGTGTAAGCACGTGGTTCCGAATGATATGTTGGGCAGCCCTGTCCTGAGGCATTCCCTCAAGGGGCTTGTTAGGGTGGACATTGTCAGTCCATACAAAATTAAGCCATTAAATCCTCAGCATCAGGATGGTGATTGAATTGCTTATGCCACTGGGATGAAATTGCTTTGCAGACATAGGCATTTCACAGCCTGTAGAATTCTTTCCTTTCTGCATGCTCTAATGGTAGCCTCAGGTGAATGCCATGTTTTAGGGGCTATCCTGGCATGTTTGTGCTAGTGTTGGGACAAGGGCATTGGCTGGACCTGTCCTAGGAGGGTGTGATCCAAAAATGGTCCTGGAAAGAATTGGTTATGGAGACTCGATAAGGAGCATCCTTGCCCATTTTCATGAGTCTGTGCAGTACCTAGTGTTGGCACTCTACCTGTGTCTCCTTGAATCCCTTTGGTCATTCCTGTGCATCCGTCACCCAGCCTCTGGATGCTTTGCTTGTGCTGCCAGCAGTTGGACTGTGTCCAGAGGAGTGCCCTGGGACTGCTAGATCGCCGAGGGGACAGAGGTGCATGTCTTCCCTGGCATGTATGAAAGGTGAGCGGAGTGCCCTTGCCTTAAGTTGGGACAGACTCTAACATGCAGCTTGGCATCCGTAGTTCCCCAGTGGGACCAAACTTAAGCTCCCCTTCGCAGCACTTCACTGGAAAAAGGACTCTGGCTTGGCTTCCTGCCCCTTCCTGTCATGTTTCCTTCCACTCCCTTCCCATTTTATCCGGGGAGCACTTTTTAAATCAATCTTATACAAGAATCCTCATCTTGGGCTTTGCTTCTAGGGAACCAGAGTCAAGACACCAGTCCTTGTTCAGCCTTTATCTAGAGTGTGGCGGTCGGCTCACCAGCCTCGTGTGGTTAGCTGACCTGATTTCCACGGATGCCTTTCTCATGATAAACACATCCGATTCCACCCGAGGAAATAATAAGTTTTGTTCTAAGTTTGAAAGGGGCTCATCCATAATCTTACTTGGAGTTTCCTGAAATCACAAAGCTTAGTTGGGATTCAAACTCAAAATGGTTCCTTTTTTTTTTCTTTTTTTTCTGGAGTTTTCCTCTCTGAGCATCTGTTCTATGCTTCTTTGTAATGAGCTTGTCTATCTATTAGCTCAGAGGCTGCCTATTGACTCCAGTTACAGAATTTGTCTTTCTTTCAAACTGGACTGTGAATTCCTGGTGGTCAGAATGCCTGACAAGCAAGTTCACAGCTTCCCGCTCGTTGCTCGTTGCCTTCTACCGATGACAGGGCTTAAGTGTATCGATGTTCATGGAGAGGTCCTTATGGTTGGTTCCCTTTAATTATCCATTTTGTTTCAGTTTACTTGGCTCAGTTCCTGAAACACTGTCTGATTTATCTTTTTAAGTCCAATAAAATTTTATATCCCAAATTAGGAAATATCAGAATAATTAAGGACCAAAGGCCAGGTAGGAAGGAAGTGATGCATTTGGGAGAAAATAACAAGAAACAGTCATAATCATTCTCTTCCTTTTGTTCTTTCCTATGGGTCTTTATCCACAAAAAGTTTTTCCCCCCAGTCTGTTCTCTCTCTGTCTCTGTCTCTCTGTCTCTGTCTGCCTTTCTTAAATACTTTAGGGATATTAACTGAGAAACGTGCTTTATCTCAGAAATGGTTATCTTTCCAAGGATGAAAGCTGCTCTGGATGTAATGTCGAATTAGCCCAGGGGCACTGGGGACAAGTCTGGCCATGAATGTTCCAGAAGCTATAACTGAAACTTACAAGAGCACACTCATTATGGTGTCTGTGTCTCCTTCAGTTCTGAACTCTTTCAATGAACACCTGAAATATCCAGCATATAACCTCTTTTTAACCATGCCTTACACAGCAGGTGGTCCATAAATAATTTTTAGATTACTATGGAATCAATAAAACAAGGATCAGATGGAGTTGGTACCATATTTCTTGTGAGCACAAAAAGCTATTTTCAAATACTTAATTGATGCTACTGAAAAACGAATAAGGAAGTTGTATTTATGTTGCATGTTCCTGCAATCATTAGCAGGTTCACTTTGAAAGAAGAATTCAAAATATAATTAAATAACGCATTGTTCTAGGATGACTTCATACCCTTATTGTCTTGTAGCTTGTGATTTTGCTTGTTACTATTGTGTCAGCTACACTCTTAAATATTTTTTAAAAATTTATTAATGGGGAATAAATATTGAAAAATTTCAGTAACAGGAAAACCTAACCTTTTACTCAAAGACCATGCATTATTTTTCCCATTTGGCTGATAACCCCTTAATTTTGTATATGTGTGTGAGTATATAATCTCTATGTATAGTAAGATTTGCATATGCTACCTTTATATCAGAGAAAAATTAAGGAAAACAGTCTTGACAGACCCTAAAATTATAACTTAGTTTATCTTCAAGTCAGTTGTTTGTCCCATTCATGGCATGATACTACCTGCTGGATTATTTCCCTTATTACAGGGGTGGGAAAATATGTTTGCAGTTGTGAGTACATGAAACACAGAGTTTATTCATGTATTAAACTACTATGTATTATGTATTAAAATACATAAAATAATACACATTAAAAGAAAACAATCCACCACATGAACCCATTCTTCTTTAACTCTGGACCATATTTGAGGGAGGGGAATAAAAAAAACGACTTTCAGTCTGTTGGGAAACTTAACTCTTAAATTTCTAATGAAGTTGCACTTAAGACAATTTAGTCATTTAGCCATAGCCTCTGTTCTCAGTTGGCAAGTTTCCCTGTAATTGGGGTGGGAGAGTCTTAAAATATTCAACAAAGAGTGATGCCTATGACTAAGTTGTGTCTCCATTGCTGTTGTTGAATAAGAACAGATGTGAAGTCGTCTTTGTTATTTCAGTGTGACTAGGCTCTGATCTCTGCTATGACTGGCATTTCTTCACAGGATAGTCTGACAACCCTACACAGTTTTCATTTATGTGAGGAACCCCCCCCCCCCAATCTAATGAAGTAAGAAAATAAAGTAAAAGCATAGCTTGGAGCTCAGTGCTTCTGTTATCAGAGGGACTTGGTTTTGTAGCTAGCCTCATGACCTTAGGCAGGTTATAGAGCCCATGTCTTATTTTCCTTACCTGCTCAATGGGACTATATTGGAGAATTGATGTGAGAATGAAAAGAAAATTATGTCTAAATTGCTCAGCCTTGTACCCGACACCTAGCAAGTGTTTCTTAATAGTGGTACTAGTTATCCTCTTAATAATAGACTGAGTCCTAGCTGTTATATGATCCGTTTGCTTTTATTATGTGCTTATTATCTAAGCTTCACAATTTCTGTTTGTAATGCAAACAACACTTAGTATTTTTAGTTCACATTAAGATAAAGAGTAAAGGTGTCTTCAGGAACATGAAATTAGGAAGCTAGTCTGGTTGAGTTATTTTCTATCCCCAATTTTGATGAAATATTCTCTCAAGGTAATCCTTTGCATTAGAGAATAGTCTGTTTTGTCCCATCCTACAAGTATGTTGTAAAGACTCTCATGTCTCTATATTTTTAAGAAACAAAAAGTGGTCTGTTTTTATATCCAGTTTAATCGGCTTTTTTGGGGGGGCGGTTGCAGCTGTGAGGCAGCACATGATAAATCAAAAACTAATATTTCCAACGTCCTCAAAAAATAAAAGTCTGTGACAGACTAAATATGGGCTAAATGAGGCTTATGGATGATTTGTTCTAATTAGATATAAGGTAACTGTTCCTGCAATTGTGACTTTTATTAAAGTCAGAACATGCGGTTGCTCAGCCTTTCCCTCATTGCCCTTTAAAAAAATCATTTGAGAATATTTTGGGCCGGCTGTCGCTGAGACGGTATGGCTTGGCAGTGTCTTGGTAACTTAATAAGCTCACTGCATTTGTCATTCAGAAACTGTTCTTTATATGCAAAGCTGTCAGACAGATTGAGTCTATAATTTTTTCGCATGAAGTAATATGATAAAACTCCAGTATCAGATTGAACGCTGCGCCGGCATTGGGCATGTTGCACGCACAGGTTGGAGTTGTTTACAATGGAAGCATTGTTTGACGACAAATACTCTTTTTATAGTGTGCGTCAGTTCTGTGCTAATAGCAGGCCCTATCCCTTGACTGCAGCCCTCCTTTTATGCTGTTAACATACGGGGAAACGAAGCCTGCTTCTCAGTGATGTTCGCCGTATATTGAAATGGTTAACTGCGACAATTAGACGGCGCGCTCAGTGCTGTCGTTGTTTTCAGTCTTCCTACAGACGCTTCCCGTATCTGATTTTGCCGGTTTTGTGACAGAGCAGACTGTCCTTACCTCCTTCCTGCTTTTGATTTAATCTCCAGGGATAATGCTTACTAATATAATATAAAGCCTCAGCTCAGCACAGAGGAGAATCTCGCGTTTGAGGGGCACACATGTAATGGGCGATGGCATGAACGGTAGGAGCATCAGCAGAAATCGTGGACGGAGCCCGCGTAGCAAATTCTAGAAGGTCTGCCCTTTGCATTTGGTGCCATGGTCCACGTCCTCGGAGAGCTGGCCCACCCGTGTCGGTGTCAAGGGGGCTGCAAGGGGAAGAAATGGCTACAAATGTGCGCACAGCAGAAGTGCTTAAAGCAGCTCCTTGCCAGGCAAGGTCCTGTTACAGATGGCGGGCGGCCAGAGCACCTCCAAGCCCTGGGCTGCTGCTTAATGCGTTTGGTATGTGGGGGGGCCCCTAACGCCGGAGCTGCCCGGGGCCCACCGTCCGCCACGTCTGAAGTGGGAGCTGCCCAAGCCCAGGCCAGAGCAGCTTAGCCACCCGACTCAGGCCTCAGCAGGGTGTGCATTTTCACAGGGGGGCGGCTTAAATGGGGTGAGAAGAGACCAGAAAGCACTGATCTCTCTCTCTCTAGGCCTTTCTCCTGCTTTTCCCTGCTCTCGGGGCCCCCCTCTCCCCCTTCCTCTCCACTCCGCCCCCCTCCTTCCTCCTGTCCTCCTTCCCTCTCTGATTTTGTTTTCTATTCTGTTTTCTTTTTGAAGGAAGCTCTGTTCTAAATGTCTTTTAAAATGATTATAAAATATTCATGGAGATTCGTGGTCTGGGCTTGGCTAACCTTAACTTTTCAGCTGATCTGCCTTTCTGGGTTTTTGTAACAAAGGAAAACCAGATTTTTTTTTTTTTGCATCCCCTGACTTCACAGCAAAGCCCCCATCTGGAATGAATTCGGCGTCTTTAGCAAATATGTGTTCTCTCTTCAAAATCCATCTAAAAATAGTGCTCAACCAAGCAAGAAAAAATATTTTGACATTCTCTTCATGTTTTGTGGGGTAAGCACAGTTTGAAACAGGCTTTCTGTTAATTTTCGCAAGCGTAAGAGCCGATGTGTTTTCTGTGCAATGTGCAACCTGTTTTGCTCAAGGATGCTTTCTAATGCAAAATGTAATCTTGCAGTTGTGTTTGGGAGCAGGGCGCCACACTCGTCACAAGCTGGCCTTCACATAGACTCTAAGACTGGTACCCAAAGCGAGAGATCAACCAGGGCCTGTTGACACAGGCCAATTTCTTACGTAGATTTACATGAGAAGAAGCACAGCCAGCCTGTGAGGTCATGCTCACAGCCTAAACTACTAGATGGCAGTGACTTTAGTACCAAACCGAAGACTTGCCTTCTAGGAAAGCTGAGCCCTAAGAACAAGTATCCCCATAATTTATTAATCAACTACCATGTGTTGGCAGCATGAAAGGGACCTTATATACATATTCACCTTTAATCCTATTGTTATTGCGCATTCTCTGATGGGAAAACTGAAGCTCAGAAAGTGTAGCAAGTTGCCGAACATAAACCAGCTGATAAATACTAGCAAACAGATTCAGTTCCAGGCCTGATACTGTCTGCTATGTTTTTGTGTTCTCCCTTAGGGAAGGAAAAAGGGACACAATCTTGATCTTTTTGGTCAAGTCTATATTTAAATAATTAGTAAAAATTTCTTTTCCCAGTCTTCTAACACTATTTGATATTTTAAAGTATAGAGTTTTGGAAAATCTGAAATTGTTTTAAAAAATGCCATCATTGTACTTTCATTGTAACATGCCTAAATTTTTAAAATTAACCCTGGAATAATAAGATATATAATATCTTTTAATATATAATATCTTTTAATTATAAGATATATAATTATTCTTAACCTCCCAAACCTATCCCTTTTGTTATTTTGTTGAGATGACTAAGGAAAATACTTGAACTTAAAGTTGATGGACATTTATAGAGATATTTATAAATTAATGAAAACATTGCTAAGAGTATCTGATAAAAAATGTGGAAAAATTCTTCCAGTTGATCAAAACTATTTCCCCTACTAGAGAAATGGTCACTGTGTGGCCCAAATGATCCATAGTCTTTAGGAATATGCTATGGAAAGTTACATTTCAAATTCCCACTCTGTGTTCTGATGTCATACGTAGCTGCACAGAACCAAGGGCTGAGGTCATGTAAAAACACCTTCTAAACCTAAGACACAAGTACAGAACACTCTCCCAATACTGCTTGTCCCTACTAGTGCATAGTGTTCCCTGGTGCACAGTTAAGTGTCACTTTTGGCACGGTGGATCTTTCTAAATAACACTTATGGTGGAAAATGGTATCTGGTAATTGTGTTTTAGAAAAGAGCAAGTGATTTGAAGAACAAACAGCTCCACTGATTGCCTGATAACCTAGGTTAGAACGGTACACATGGAAGAAACTGAGGTCTTCTATTTTGGCCTCTCCAATTTTGAGATAAGAAAACTGAGGCCAGCGGTATTAAATGACAGACCCAACACCTAAAGCCGGTTAAAGATGGGGGGCAGTGGGGACCAGACCCACGTGCCTGGTCTGTGCTTTTTCCTCTGCATTGTGCTTGGCACTCTGAGCTTCTTGAACAAGCTTCCGGTCCCTTCTGTCTTTGATTTACATTCATGTTTATGTTCCAACTATAAAATATCGATGCAGTATTTTAAATATTATAAATGAGGCTTAGAATATATTTTATACTTCATCTGAAAGTTTTACTAAAGCAAATAAAATGTTTTGTGCTTTGCAGATTGACATCGATTACAGCACACACAAAAAAATAGAGAAAAAGAGGCTTTCCTTCAGCCCAACATTATGTCCTTTGTTAAATATAGAATAGAACCTCTCCTATCAAGGTATAGGGCAGTGGGTCCCATAGTGCAGCCCCTGAACCAGTAGCTTCAGCATCACCTGGGAGCTTGTTTGTTAGAACAAATTCTCAGACACCTTCTCAGAACTACTGAATCAGAAACTCTGCAAGTAGGGCCCAGCAGTAGCTTAAAAACTACTAGTCTGCTTATGTAGATTTTATTGGTCTAATATACAGACTTCCTTGCAGCCTTCCTTCCTTTTTCCTTTCTTATTACATAAGTACTTTAGTTTTTTGTTTTGCATACTTAATTTCTTTCAAATATATAGTTATTAAGCAAGCACGATGTCAGCCATTATTCTGGATTCCGGTGTAGGTTGGAGCCAGTTTTGTCAGCTCTGTCGGGATGAGCGGACCAGCATCCTCTGTTCAGATGTGATTCTTGGCTGGTGTTTTCCTTGCTAATTTCAATTGACTGACTCTCCTGTTTGTCTCTGCCGCTCTTGCTACTCATTGGAATTGTTGGCAGGCCCCACCGCGAGGTGAACCGTGGTGGGCCCGCAGGCTGCGTGGTCATCTCACCTCGCTGCCCTCCCACCCTGTCTATGCTCCCTCCAGGCCAGGACTGGGAGAGGCTGCTTTCTCTAGAGCCCATGCCATAATTCTTCTGGAGATGAGCAAGCAGGAAGCCTCCTTCGGCCAGCTCTAGACCTAAATTCCTGTTTTACCAACACTAATTCACTCCATTATCCTTTTCTGGCTGAAGAAAGATCAGGACAAATGGCATTTGCAGATGAGGAAATCTTGGGGGCAAGGGCTTTTAGAATGTGCCTCGGAAGGGCTCAGTTGTTCTTTCTGTCTGTGTTTCCTTTGCTGATGGGATCACCTGTAAGCGGCCACAGGTCCTCTCAGTGCAGCATTTCCGATCTGAATTTCTGATCTCCTGTTGTCCAAAATGGCTGGACAGTGCTATGTTGCAGAGTCATTAATCACGATTATTAAGCAGTGGAAGAGGAGAGCTACATGGCTGTTATTTAACTGCTAGCAGCGCTGTGAAATAGATAGACCACAAGTAAACTGTACCACTTTTTTTTTTTTTTTAAATGATCAGAACAATGTCACTGGCAAGTCACATCTTTCTAGTGAGGGGGCCAGTGGTCATAAATACTAATAAGTAGGCAATTGACTCACAAGTAATTTTCAAGTTCTAGCAAGAACCCCTATATAAATATGTTCCTGGCAAATCAGAGATGCCAAAAATTCCTTTTACAGAGAGAAACTTTTTGAATAAATCAGAAGAAAATCTGATGTGGAAATGCCTTGAGAAGAAAAACTATTGACTTAAAAACATAGAATGGTACAGAGTTCTGATTTCACATTATGCTCTGGAGCAGGCGAGGAGCACGTCTGGTTGGTTGCAGGTGGGAGAGAAATGAAAGAATCTGAGAAAATGACCACCAAGGGACGAATGGTGCAAAGAGATGACATAGAGCTGGAGATGAACATTATCTTTCATTTTTGCTGAGGACCATTCTTTACTGACCTATTATGTCAAAATAGCGCTCTCCAAGTGGTGGGACCAATCCTAGAGCAGAGAAGCTTCCACCACATGTAGGGAGAGATTTTAGCAGAGTTTGCCTGTCTTTCCTCAGGAATAGTTACATAATTTGCAGGACTCAGGGCAAAATGATGGCCCCTTGGTGAAACGTTATTGAGAATTTTCTTGATGGCAACAGCAGAGAATTAACCAAAGGCCTTGCCCCTCTAAGTGAGAAGCCCTGTGCACATGTCCAATGCCCGTGATGCCTGCCTTCCTCTTGCTCATGTCTTTAAAATATATTTTTCCTTTTTTTGCATCAGTGTGTGTCCCCATTATAGTGCTATTCATGGGGAATGCAACTTTGTAAAGTCTTCCTTTGACATTGTGTATTAAAGGGTCTCTTGACTCAGTGGAGGCTTTTGGGAACAGAGGAATACCTCTCTAGTGCCTAAATAAACTGCGAGGTGGATGTGTCTCAAAATCTCCTTCTTCATATTCTTTTACAATTATTTTTATTTTCTAATTGAATTTATTGGGGTGACATTGGTTAATAAAATTCTATAGCGTTAATTCCAAGCTTGGACTCAGGAGGTTTAGTAAAATGCAAGTTCCTTTTTTTCTGTTCCAAAGTTGTTTCTTTAGGAGAGAGAAATGCCCTTTGCCTGAATCAGATCAAAAACAAAGCTTGTTTCATCACAGAATCTCCTAAAACCAGTTTTGCTTTTTAGGAGATGTCAAATATCTTAGCATCCTTTAGGTGTTTTTGCTGTTGTTTGTGTTTTGTGTTTAACAAGATAATTTATCGTAGTGTTATTTAGTCACGTCACAGAAATGGTAACAGATAAAGTGCATCTTGTGTTCTTGATGATTCCTTCTCATGACATCATTTAAAAAAAGAAATTAGAATAGAGGAAGTGCTTTTTATGTAGATAAAAGGCTATCTTTATTTGATGCTTTTTAATCCTATTTTTAATATTTTATTAGTTTGCAGCCTTTGAGATATTATTTTCATAAGAGCCATGCTCTTCTTGCAGTGAATTGGAAAAGCTAGTCACTAGTAATGGTGCTTTTGGCTTGTTAGAGGAAAATAGATAGATGATAGATGATAAATAGATGATAGATAGATGATGATAGATATAGATGATAGATAGATAGATAGATAGATAGATAGATAGATAGATAGATAGATAGATAGATAGACAGATGAAAGATGGATTATAGATGATAGGCCGATGATTGGTAGGTAGATAGAGCTTTTATATATAGGTGTGTATAAAAATAAAGTAAATAAATAAGGAGTGAAATATTTTACTTATTACATGTAATTAAAGAATCAATATGTTGTCTCATTTAGTCTTAACAACTCTGTGAAGTGGATGTTATCACTCACTCTTCAGGAAAGAATAGCTTCAGGGAAATCGTTACGCTTCCCATTCTCACGCAGTGGAAGTTCTCACATAGGTTTGTATTCACTCTGAAAGCCACATTCTTTCCATACTACCCTGCAGTCTCAGAGTATTTGTAACTTTCCCAAGTTTTTTTATTATATTACCTCTTTTGATCTGTACTTAGTAACTCATGAAATAAATACTCAATTTGACCAACAAGTTCCTAAAGCTCAAGAAGGTAAGGAGACTTGCCTGAGCTTGCTCAGTTCTTCAGGAGCCCATCAGAGAGCAGAATGTCGCACCCACGATCCCAGCTCTGTGTTCTGGTCCCTGGGCCATGCCATTTCCCCTTGACTTCCCCTCCTGTCACCGCCTTAAACTAACTAACAACACTCATTTTTGAGTAGTTCATAATTCTCTGTGAGTCTCTACCTATTTAGCCTATGCAGAATTGTTATCTGCCATCTCCCAGCATCTAAAACAATAATTATCCTCAAACAAGGAAGTACACTATAGTCATTTTCATTCTGAGATTGTAGAGCTCAGCTCTTCATTTTAGGGACTTTGCCAAACATTGCTAATTGGATTTCATTTAATTGGATTAAAACTGAGGAGGCTTTTTTTCCCTCTCATCTTATAACTTCACCCCTCTTGTTTAATTTTCATAAAACATCATGTGGTTGGTAAGATCACATCCCTGGGGATACAGCTAGGGTATCTGGTGACTCTAGAGAGGTCTGAAAGGAATGACTACTCCTGGTGTGATAGGCAGATGCGTTTTCATAGTAATCACGTTTAATAAATTGAGAAGAGACTGCTGAATTCTGAGTTATGTCCAAGAATGGAGGCTTCAGTTATGGACAGAAAGTAGGTAATTGGCTACTTTACCAACTGAGTTGGTAAGTCATTCATGGGGATTGGAGACCTAGTTCTCTCCATCACTCACAGGTATACTGAAAAGCTGACCAATTGTAAAATCTACTTCGAACGCAATTTCTAATGGATAGAAAATGGTGAATCTTCTATTGGCTTTAGTATATTTTTAGCTGATCGTTTTTCTGCATTTGGCATATGCAAAAAATTGATTTACTTGTGTCTTACCCATTGCTGTCTGCTAATCTGTACTGCGATCCCATCTCTATTTGTATAAGGTATTGAAGTATAGAATCATTGGGGAAAAAGTATCATTTAAAATACATATTTAAGGATCACAGTAGAGTGAATAGCTAGCTTCAGATTTAGATCACAGAAACACTGTGAACCAATGAGCTGTATGCCTGGGATATTACCAAATACGTGAGAAATTTATTTTCATTGTTGTCAAAAATAGGATACCTTGAACCTTATGTGCTACACCTGTTTTGACCAATTGCACTGTTAGGTAAATGTATGTCAGAAATCTATAAATTGCAGTTTAATCAGGAAATTTCCACACATTGTAGAAACAGTTCATACATTTGAGGAAGAGTTGGAGAAGGCCCCCTAAAGCCCCTTCTTACTATAAAATTCTAATGTAACTATTCTAAGTTTGTAAGAAAGTCTTGAGAAGCCAGTTTTAAAAAAGGTTGGGCTAATTTACTGGTGGAAAAATTGATTTACTGACTTGTGTTAAAGTGGAGACTGAAATTCTAACCAGATGAATGTTATACATTATATGTTTAAGCTATTTAAAAAGATTGGCTATTAGGAAAGAATTTTAGTGTAACGGTTTCTTGTATAGTTACTATTCAGTAGAATAATTTTTGAAGTGGTGAGAAATTTGTATTTGTATATGTAACTAGATTCAGTAATGTGTTTGCATCCATGATTTTTATCTAATAAAGTAATAAAACACCTTAAGAGAGAGCATGCATGAATCCAATGCATGCTATGATTGACCTGAGTGGACTGTCTTATGGAAATGAACATGAGTGATGCTGTATGAAGACTACTTTTTCTCTGAAAATGTAGCCAATTACCCGAGGAGACCATGTCTTTTCTACTTAAATCTAGTCATACCAACATTGATTAATGTTACTAAGTCTAAATAAACCACTTTAACTGACAAAGAAAAACAATGCAATTTAAAATCTTAAGTGTTTTAGTCTGAGTGAATAATTTTGGGAACTTTCAAAATGAACTTCACTACTTGAAAAAAATTTTTTACCTATCTAATTAATGTCTCTAGTGTCTCCTAAGTAGATGGCTAATATTTCTTTCTTACTTATGGAAAGATTCTTTCATATATTATATCAGATCACAGAAAAATTCTACTAACGTTGAAGATAAAAGATTATGTTTCCCCCACTGGAATGCCATGTAGGGCTTGGTAGGAATCTTGGTGAGCAGAAAGCACCAGGGAAAACTGGTTCTGGCTTCTCTGCTGGTCACAGCTGATAAGTAGCAGAGTCTAGATTTGAACTGAGACTATCCTCTGCATTCCCCACACAGGTCCTTTTGACTCCATTGCTCTTGTCTTTGCTATAAGCGTGCACACTACCTCAGAACAGCGCCACAAGCATAAATAGCAGTGTCCCTGTTCCATAGGTAAGGGAATGGGGAGTGTGTGCAGGTAGGGTACCTGCCCAAGGACCCACCCATACAATGATGGGTGGCAAGGTTGGTATTTGAGCCTAGATCACTTTCCTAAATTTCCTGTTGCTTGTACTAATCCCAGACAGAAGAAATCACATCTCCCTCCCTCCCTCCCTCCCTCCCTCCCTCCCTCCCTCCCTCCCTCCCTCCCTCCCTCCTTCCCGTCTCTCCCCTTCTTCCTCCCTTCTATTAAAGCAGAGGAATGAAACACCTTTGTATTTATAAAGGAATGCCTTTTCTTATATTTTTTCTCCACCCATTATCTTTGAAGGCCTGCTGTGGACCAGGCGCTGGGCTCGGCCCCATGGGGTGCTAAACTGTTTTGCATACTCTCACAATCCAATGTGATCTGGAGAGTTTTCTTCCACCGTAACAATCGCTTGATTCCTGGAAAGTATAACAGACACCGTCTCCTGAAAACTTACATTTCCCTTACCTAAACAAGGGCAAGTTGAAATTGTCCTTGGTTCTGCTTCAGTTCACCAGTTCTGAATTTTCTTTTGGGAACTGCTGATAGAGAGCAGGTTCCCAATTATAGCTACTATTTTTAGTTTTCAAGGATTATTGTGTCTATAAATGGTATTCCGTTTGTTGAGTCTAATGTCTTAAATGCAGTCCAAAATCAATTAGCTATTATGTGTGGCCAGGCTACCCATTAGAAAGGTAACCTTTCTCTCTTCTGTATGCTACTGGTATTTATTTGGCACCTAAACCACAGGGTAAGGAATTGAGATGGTAACTGTTGCTTTTCTGGAAGTAGCTTAAGCCAACAATTTTCGTGTATGTGCTGCCCTTTCTCTCTTCCCAAAAAGGTCTATTTAAAGTTTTCCACATTTAATCACAGACGAAATGAATGAAATAGATTATTTTGCAATCTCTCCATAAGGGAATTCTCCAGAAAAGAGACTATGGATGCTCTCATTGACTTGTCTGTAAATCCCAGCACCTGCAGATTTGTCTTCAGGAACTTCAACCCCAACAAGAAGTCTTTTGACAATGGGCTGTAGGATTGTTGATTGTTAATTATCAAATGTCTAATGTCAACGATCCCACAAACAGCCTTTAGCCAACTGTGATGGCAGCAATATTTGTCTTGTTAAAGACCCTGAAGTTAAATTACTGCTGCACTCTTTTCCTTCCAGGCCAACTTGTTAGTTATGGTGGAAATGAGCTATTGACTGGGGTCTCCTCATTCAGTGGGACTTCCTTTATTATTTTTAGTGCTCTCATGAACTAAGGGCCAGCCATCTGCATTCTTTTGTTCATTGAATTCTACCTGACAGCCTTGTCTATAATTTTCCTTGTAAGAGGAACAGAAAGACTAAGAATCATAAATTGTCTCTTGAAAACTCATGGTTTATCTACTTGTTGCATAAATGCTACAGATTTAAATTTTCTTGGCTGAGGAATATTTAGTAACACAAAGCCCTATATGGTAGAATTTTTTGAAGGAAGAGGAATATTTTTTTACTCCCACACTTTCTCTCCTTTTTTTGCTGTTAGTTGTTCTTTACCTAAAATCTTGATTTCTCCCATTGCTTTTATGGGGATTCCTCTGGAAGACACAACAATGCCTCTCTCCACAGGAAGCCCTTTCATAGTAGATGGCTCTTCCCATCTGTATATTTTTATTTGACTTGCATGTGGTTTTCTCAGCCAGATGCAAAGCTCACCATGCTCTAGTGCAACTTACTAAATTCTCCCTGAAAATGCATGTTACCAGGCTCATGTGCGAGTCTGGCATTTTGAGGGACATGCTGACAATCCATGGCCAGAGGAGACCAATAAGGAAACAGGCTCAACTGAAGTCCCGACACAATGTTGACAGCATAATTAAAATGATTAATTTGAAGTAAGAAAAGTGTTTCAAACTAATTAGAAAAATGGTTTGGTCATACCCCCAGACTGTACATGTGGCCAGGAGAAGCCAGGGTTTTGATATAGAGAAGGGAAAAGTGAAGATGTATGTTAAAAATTTGTCATTCTTTTATCAGGGGGAAACTACAAAGTTAAAAACTATAGGTTATTTTTATCTGGGTGGTTTTTCTGTGAGTCTTTGGGTCTCTTTTCCAAGCCCATTTGGCTTGTGGGGGAGCCATATTATAAAAACAACAGAGAATGCTTGCATATCTAGAGTTGGCCCATATTAATATAAATTAATTCTCAATCAAAAGGTATACTCACAAGCTTACTGCTCCTTACGGGGAACACAACACACAAAAGCACCAGCAGAAGACACAGCATATACTAGGGGCTCAATGTCTGTGTGTGGACTGACTTAGCCAAAGCAGTACTTTTGAAGATGGCAAAATGATAATACTGTGAAACTTTGATTTGGTTTTGTTGGTCTTTTCTGTTGTCCTGTGAATTTCAGGGAAGGCAATTGCATCTTATAGGCCAGAGCCCCTGAATTATCATGGACTAATCCAATTTGTGGATTGCTAATGAGCATTAGTCAGGCATATTCTCAGACCTCTTTGTGTACACAACTTTGTTAAGAAAAACTTCTCAGCTTCTAGAAAAGCTAATTTTTAATATTGTGAAGTTGGAGCTCTTTGTATGTAAAGAAAATACTACATAAAAGAACTGCTTTGGCCTGCAAACACAACATCTCAAAAGCTGTTGACCATAACTTTCTAACTAAAAGTATATGAGAACTAAGTTCTTGCCAGATTTCAGGTTTTCTTTCTCTCTGTGTTTTGTGAAGCCAAGCAGTGGATTTTCAGTTAATGCCTTGGGCTACATGAAAAAGGAGTTTCACCAAGAATGTTGGGAATTCCTTTGGTGCCCAAAAGGAAATATGAGGACTCTGGAGGCTGATGAGAGAAAAAGTGGAGAAGCTGTAACATCATGCCAATTTGTGCAACTTATTTGTTTTTTCAAAGAAGACCTGAAATTGCTTGTGAATTTTATAAAGCCTAAATAAACTTTCTAGCATTTTCAATTTTAATACAAGTTAGTGTTTTTCAAGTGACAAATATGTGTAAGTAAGTGCACTCATTCTGGGTCTGTAGTTTTTAAAGATAATAAATAGGTTCAGTTTTTTGCACACAGGATGCAAACTAAAATTAATAGGAGAAAGTTTGGTCTAGGGATCTGTTTAATTTAATTTTAATGAAACTAGACACATTTGTAATACTGCTAAATTATAGCCTATTTTGTATATCCTTAATAATTAATTTATTATCTATGGTGTGTGTGTGTGTGTGTGTGTGTGTGTGTGTGTGTGTGTTCATCATGGGGAAAAGCATGTCCATTTTGATAAATCACAGGAAATAGTAAATTATTTGGATTCCACACAGTCCCCAAGGCTAGGACAAAGGTTTTACCTCTGAAATTCATAACCCAAGGTCCAAAGGGAGCATGGATGGAATTACAATTTAAATAGTATAAGGTGGAGGGGTACAGGGTGGAGAAAGAATTAAATTTTTTGTTTATTTCTCTAAACCAAACCCATTGTTACAGCTGCCCTTAAAAGGGAGAGAATGCAGATTTTTATGTTAAACATTTCTAGCAGTATGAAGCACAGAAGCATTTAAGATGATACTAGCCTTTAAAAAGTTTAGATTGGGTATTATAATTATAACCTATTCAAAACATTTTAGAAAAAAACATAACTGCCGGGTAAAGTTGACTATATACATGAACTGGTAGTGAAACAATAACAAATGAGTGTTGCGGATTTGTGCATACTTGCAATGCACTGAGTTTCAGGGTCTCTTATTAATAAAGTTCAAAGCCTTATTTTTTCCCCCCTCAATATTCTTGTTTTTCTCTCATTTCAAGTTTCTTGGTTGCATTGTCAATTAAGCTAATTAAGGCTGAAAAATAATTTCCCAGAGGGGGTATTGAACTAAAACATTCCAGGCAAAATCATTTCCAAGACTTAATCTAGTCAGGAAATATTAATAATACACAAGTGGGGTTATGCATAAAAGGAATGGTACAAAATGCTACATTGTTCATGGTACATATAGTCAGACAAAACACTGCATTTACTGTCTCCAGAAAAATGAAAGTTAATTTATGCAGTTCATCACCAGGCTTTATTACAGCACTGTGTATTTGTGGCAGACCTAAGGCCGTGGGAACTTTTCACTCTTGACTCCACTTCTTAAAAAAAATCAAATCAAATCATTCTTTATTTTTTTAAAGGAGCACAATGCAATAATGGAAGTACAGTTTATAGTCTCAGCTTTTCATTACTAAGTTGAGTAGAAACTGATAGAAAAAAATAAGAATCTTAAACTCTGAGCTTCACTTTTCTCCTGATTAAGGGAAGTCACAGGGATGTGGGATTGTCTTTAAGTCGCAGATTGAGGCTCGATTCAGAAATTAGAATGTTCAGTTCCCATCCAATGATCAATCTTTAAGAGAGATGTGCATTAATATTAAATTGCGTCCCTTCCTCCCTCTCAAGCGTGTCGCAGAATGGATGCTTGGGTGTAAGGAGGGAGCATGGGAAGCCTTTCTGTCTTTCCCTGCCTGTAGTTCGCCTCCTCCCGCCACCAGCAGGCTGTCATTTCTGGCCCCACTCTTGTCCAAGTGAGAGAGGGAGAGAGGGGAGAGGTGAGAAAGGCAGGGAAGTTCTTACTTGACCTCTGTCTTGAGCTTTGAGCTCTCTTACCAAGTCTGTTTCTTTCTTGGTAACGTAGTATCTTCAGAGGCCTCTACTGTGAATGTTTGAAAACACGATTCTGTCATTTTTCTCAGCAATCTGCTCCCTCCTTGGCCCTCTGGAGGGCCAATCTGTAAATTCTCTTTGTAGAGCCTCATTAGCTTCCCAGTGGCTGGTTCTCCTGGATGGAGACACAGAATCTCGAGCCTGACTCTCTTTCCCTCCCCTCCTTGTCCATGGAAGTCATGCATCCTAGGCTCCAACCAGTCCAGAGTATGCAGGCTAATCTCACCGACACACCCGCTGTTTCATTTTGTGCCCCCAGCAGCTCAGCAGCTGCTCCCTTCGTCTTCTACTTCTCTACATTCCCAGCCCATTTGGCCCTGTTAATGCAGAGGGAGCACACTATGCTCTGGAGGGGTGCTTCTGAAGATCCTGTCTCTTGACTTGGGTTGAAGGGTAGACATAGGACAATTTTCTCTAAACAGATCATCTTCACAAGTTTTTCTTCCATCTCTGTTTCCTTGATCTGCACCACTTCTTTAACCTTCTGTGACATTTTGCAAATGCTGTCTGTTGTATCGTGTGCCTTACAACTTACTCCACTATTTTCTATTTATTTTATCATGGTATCCCAGTGAAAAAAATCTACTTTATCTTACTGTTACAAATGATTTACATTCTAATAGCCTTCAGAGCTTAGTATTCCATTTTGTCTTTGTGAATCCATCAGTAAACCTTTATTTATTCATATTCTAGCTGTTCATTTTAAAGATTTTTGAAAGTAAGGGTTTTGTTTTTTTTAATTGTCACAAAATCGTGGCTAAGAATTAAGGAATAGGTATTCCTATTAGTTAACACTGTTGATTATTTGTTTTATTTTTGCCAATCGAATAATCAATTGAATTAGGATTGATTCATTTTAGAAATTAGCTGTTTATTTACAAATGTTTCTAGGTCTGGATTTATAAGTGCATGAAACAGAACATTCTACAAATAAATTTCAATTAATTTACTACAAAAGAAGTAAATGAAAACTTGATTCAATCTTAAAATGTCTTTGTTTGACAGTATTGCACTGAGTATCTTATATATACAAAGCCCTGGAGTAGATGATACAAGGGCCATAAAGATGGGTAGAACTGAAACCCAACCCTCCTGGGACAGAGCTAATGGTCTGCTCTAAGACAGGGAGGTTGTCCAGGTTAAACTTTAGTCAGCATCACACATGTGGAGTAACTTAGTTTCTTTTAGATGGTGATTGATTGTTTGGAGAAATAACTAAAATATAATATTAGTGTATTTTTTTCTGTTGAATATTAAAGAATACAAAGAAGAAACAAAAATTGTCCATAATCTACTCTGTAAATAATGCCTCTTGACAAAAAATAAGCTAACAAAATAAAACAAAACCAAAATATAAGTGTATTTTAAGAAAATTTAATAGAATGGAAGGCTATGAAGGAAAAATGAACATCATCTATCCTATACACTGTTTGCTCTTTCCAAATCTAACTACTTTGAAACTTCTTTCCTGTTCTCCTAGTAAATATTGTGTATCCATACTGATGTTTTCGTATCTGTATAAAGTTAGCATTTAATAATATGCAGATACCAGCTTGCTTTCTTGGTTTCTTCCTTCTTTCCCTCAGTTCTTCAATTTTCTATTTCTCTTACTCTACCTGACTTTTTAAATAGCAGCAGCGTATCCCTCATTGTTGATGTATGCTGATGTCCTTAATCAGTGCATTCTTGATGGATGCTTTCCTTGCTAATACAAGCAATGATGTGATGCAAGTTGTTATGCACAGATATTTATGGCCCTTGGGCTATATTCCTGAGTTGCAATACTAGATCAAAGGAACCCTGAGTTTTTTGTTATTTTAGTAGACATTTCCAACTTGCCCATGAGAAATAATTCATACATTTATACTTTAACCAATACAGTTGAGTCTGTGTTTGTTATAACCTCTCTGGCATTTTAACTGCTTAAGCCTCCAATTTTTGGCCAATCTGAATTTGTGAAATATACAGTTTCATTGTTTTGTTATACACGTCTTTGTGAGGAAGGTTATATCAGTTACCCATCATTTGCATGTGTTTCTAGAAACTTGCTGTGCTTTATAGATGTTTATTTTAAATCGTTTGTCCTTTTACTGATTTTTTTAGATCTTTGTAAATTAAGAAAATAACATCAGTATTGAACGTAACTTTGTACATATTCTCTGCAATTTGTTTTCTTCATTTTGATTTTATTATCTTTTTGCCATAAAGAAGTTAAAAATGTTTGTGTAGTAATATCTTAGATTTTCTTTGAGCCATCCAAGTTTTTAAACTTACTTAAAGCACTCTCCCACTAGAAGGTTATGAATAAATGTAACCGTAATTTCTTCTAGACATTTTGCTTTAATTTTTATATTTTAGTGTAAGGGGTGAAATTCATATACACATATACAATATGCACATACATATATATGAGGTATATCTACACACACATATATACACATATGTAGATTTGTACATATCTATAATTTTAAATATATATTTATATGTTTCTAAAAATTCAATCAACTGGGCCCAACACTAACTATGGACTAATTCTTCTTTCCACAGTGATTTTAAATTTAGTTGTACTATGGATTTAATTTTCATATACTTTGGTTATATTTCTGAATCCTTCTAGTTTCATTCCATATATTATAAATTCATTTGTTTCCCCAGAAAAATAATTTTAATAATTATAATTTTGTAGTTAGTTATATACCTTTTAGGGCTATTCTCCCTTTTTTAAGCTTCATTTTCAAAAATCATCTTCATCTTTTTTCTTTTAGACAAGCATTTTGTTCATTTTTACAAACACACACACTGTTTTATGGGTCTTTTAATTGGGACTACATTATATTTATAGATTAATTTTGAACAATTTCACCTCTTTATTCTATCGTGTCTTCTTTTTATACCGTATGGAATATCCATTCAGCAAAATACGCCAGGGTGTGTAGTAGAATTTTAAAATTTCTCCACGGAGGTGATATGAATTTCTTTAGATTTATACCTAGTATTTTATATTTTTGCTAGCTACTGATAACTGATTCATCTCTTAATTAAATTTTCTATATTAAAATCATAATTTTTTAGATCACTCCCTTACAGAATTATCTTAGTGTTTCTAATATATTTAAAATTGATAGTCTTGGATTTTCCTGAGGCATAAACACATCACCTAGGATTAATGATAAATATATTTTCTAATATCCTATTTTTATAATCTTTCTCTTATCTGATTGCATTATCTATTACCTATAGAACAGTGTAAAATTATAGCACATTCTTGTTTGTCTTGATTAAAATGTGGATGATGCTTGTTTATTAACAATGGTTTGGCATTTGACTGTGTGTGTGTGTGTATGTGTATTTGTGTAAAGAAAGTAGATATTTCTATTATCGAGGTTATTTTAGTATCAATGTATGACTTCAATTCTGTGCCTTTTTGTATAAATTAAGTAGTATAGATTCATAGAAGCATTCATTTCTTAAAAGGCCACCAGCTTCTTTTCTTTGCTTGACTGCAGCTGGGCCTTTTTGCTCTTCTTCGACTTATTATAATTAGGTTTGTGGGAAGAAAGATTTTGAAATCATGCTTCATTCTGCCATCGGAAACCAGAAGTCCTGGTGGGAATGTTTTAATTATTCATCACAGAATCTCTGTGTAGTAAATCAAATAGAGTTATATATTTTTTACTTGATGATTTTGCTAATGGGATTCTAATATTCACAACTTAAGAAAACAGAAACAGCTGATATTGTTTTTAAAACAAAATAATTAATTATTCCTTGGGAGTTTCTACCAAAGAGCATTTGGATGTCTATGAGATAAAATTACAAACCAGGGAAAGGAGAGATAGATACTTGTATTTTAATATATATGCAGTTTCTTATTAGAAAAATCTCATTGACATGTGCAGAATTATTTTAAGTGTGAACAAAAAGTCCTTCGAAATAGATGAATTCATCATCTGGACTTTACAACCTTTGAAATCACATTACCTGACGTCAGTTAGTATTAGACCCAGATGCTTTCCCAGCAAGTCTAGTCACCAGTAAGAGTGAGTTTTCAGTTGTTTTTTACAAAGTGTGGCAAAAAGTAAGTTTATAATTGTTCATATGGAAAAATAATACAATTCTACATAGATATGTGCTATATGCGTATATGTGTATATATATGTATATTTACATGTATGTGTATGCTAATTTCTTCAAGTATTTTATGCTCACAATAGCCTGCCATAATAAAATTTTGTTTACTTATGCTATGAATATAACTCTCAAGCAGACCGCATTTGGTTTCTCGTAGTCACATCATCTGTCTCTCTGTCTCTTTCTTTCTCTGGGTCTGCCTCTCTGTGTATGTCTCTGTCTCTTTGTCTCCATACTTATATATATATATCAGCTACATATAATTCAAGTTTTCAGGGACATGGCGTTAACACAAGAGGAGATGGGTGATGCTACTGTAGACCAGCGTCCGGCTCTGCCATCACGATGTATTCATTGCCAACATCAGGACACCTGGCAGGGTGGCTACTGACCAAGAGGAAGGCTCTTGCCGGATGCTGCTTATTTAGACAATGCCAGTGTTGGCCAATTGCACTTTCCCTTGGTGGCCGCGTGTTTCCCTGTTACTTATCTAGCACTCACTGTCTGGCAGGCTGTGTTCCAAGAACTCTAAATCTGTTACCCTACTTAATCCTTGTAAAATCTTATGTGAGAGAGACTGCATATCCATTCCATTTTCAAATGGAAGACTGAGACACAAGGCATTGAAGCAACTTGTCAAAAATTATACAACTAGTAGATGCAAACCTACTAGTAGGATTTGAACCATACAGCTTGGTTACAGAGCCCATACTCTCGCCCATAACACTCTCTCATTCTTTACCTGTGTTGTAATTATTTATTAATGACATGGGCTCCTGCCAGTCTATATATTCTCCCAATAAGGAGCTATGCTGATCTTGCCTTCTTTCTATCCCCAGTGTCATCACAAAACCGGGCGTGTGATAGGGGATACATACTTTATTTTTTAAAGTGAATTGAAGTAAAATTTTGTCTCTATAATACTCCTTTATTATCCTTCCTAATAAACAACCTTCATAAAATCATTGAAAAAATGAAGTTTAGTTGAGGAAAGACAATACAGGAAAACAAGCTCATATTTTTCTAATACATGCCTCATCTGGTCTGCTTAATTCACATTTGTCATCAGTGCACTTCAGTATTTTAATGACAAATGGCCATTTTTCATAACTTGGAGCTTCCTAACATTCTTTTACCCACTCTTTTAGCCAAATGGGCATAGTTAAAAACAAACAAACAAGCAAAAAACACATAGAAGCTCTGGTGGTCTTCTGATGGCTCTCGTATTTGTTTAATTAGGAAACATGATTACATATTTGTCACATCCCAGAAAAAACATACTTCTCATTACAGCAACTCCACAGTGTGCTCCTTTGTTTCCAGAATCAAAGAGAAAGCTTTGGCTAAATGGCAATTTACTTTTTTTCTCCAAAGAATAAATCTTGTGGGCAGTTGCATTGAAAAATAATTTACATAAAACAAAAAGCACAAATCGTAAGTGTGCAACGTGTTCAATGACTTAAATGTTCAGGGACTTTTGATTAAAGTATATACCCATGACTACCATCTCAATCAGTATATAGAACAGTTCTGTCCTTGCAGAAACTTCCCATATTCCCCTTCCAGCCAATTCTCCCCACTCCAAACCTTCAGCAATCCCTCATATGATTACTATCAGTGATAACTTAATTTTTCCTGTTCTAGAACTTTACATAAACCTTATAATAAACAGAAGTTACTAAAAAGAACTATGAACATGATCACTTTTATTTTGTCAGGTCTCTAGTCAGTTATGTAGTAGGCATACATGCAGAGAAAATGCCAATGCAATACAACCAGTGCAAGTTGAATTCACACCTAACATTGAGCCTCCGCTTAAGGGTGTTTTCAGATTATCCTCAAAAAGCAGATCTCACACTAACAGTTTCTCTCACCTCTGTTGCATTGTCTCTGTCCTTTAAATGACTACTGTGTGCTGTGGTTTGACAACCTTCTCTGTAAAGTACTGACGGGAAAAGACTTTTACTCTGTTTCATTGTCCCAGTGACAACCAGTTGTCAAGTAATTAGACCATAATAATCCCTCAGTAGAATATTTTCTTAAGGTAACTTATTGGGCCAACAAGTCCTCTGAAGAAATAATAGCATATTTTTCTTTCTGTGAGCTGGTTAGCTTCCTTCTACTTGTCAAGACTAGCCAGAGTGTGATCTTAGTGGCTTCTATTTTAGTCCATAACTATTCATGATTGTCCTGAGTATGTGTATGGAAATAGCATGTCCTCTGTAATAGTTGAGTCCATTTTTATCAAGGACTGTGTCTCTTTAAAAGATGGTAATTTATACATATTCATGGCATCAGTCTGGGTTTACATAGTGAATAATATTTACTAGAAAAGATATATGTGTGTTTTTGGGAATGTATGTGTTCAGATACCAATGTGATGATACTTCATTTTATTAATGACTGCATTTATTGTATCAAGCTCCTGGGAGATAATATACTCAAGATATGTTGGATATTATTTGGTTTGGAAATTTATAAAAGGACTGGTCTTACATTGGGTGCAGCTTTTACAAGATCTTATACATGAGTAATTGCATATAAATATCTAGTTTTAAAGGGGGAAAATTAGTAGGTACTGCCACAGTTTTTACCCATATGGTTACTTCCAAATGCTACAGCTTCTGTTCTGGATTGGACCATCTATAGTGTACTGCACAAAGGGCTGAAGGTATTTTTACTTGAGCTTTACTACAGACTTTAGAATCAACTCCCAGATAAGAGTTGCAGTTCTATTATATTGCAATTCTTTAGTCCTTGGGTAGAGTCCTATTTGGGATATCATTCATCATCAATACTTCTTTGTGTCAGACTGTGTACAGAGGAATAAATAAGTGATTCCCTTGCTTTTACATTTTGGGCCAAATAGAAACTCTTCCTCTCTCTCATCTGCCCTTAAAGTTGAACTGGCCTAGATACAAGTCTGCTCCAAACATCTGATCATGGTTTCCGCATCCAGTTCTGATTTACGTCCTAGCCCGTAGGCCTTGTTAGTTGCACTTGGTCGGCCCTCATGCTCTGGCCTGAATCTGGGGAGTGCTTCATTATAACCTCTAAGGAAGCTTACTACTTACTTTAGAAGGAGTGATACACAATACATTTCATTTATAATACGTTTGGGCAGAAATAAGCCTAGATGGAATTAGGAATAGATTGCTTCTTATTTGGGTTTCAATTAAAAACGGCAATGAGAAATCTTTTTTTTTTTGCTATCAGATGGTATAAAAAAATATAAACTATGTATCACCTGAGAGGGGAATGGTGAGCAGAAATTGTTAGGTCTAAATAAGAAAAGCTTTTTTGGACCAACATTTAGATGTATCTCTATATTTTAAATTTATGTGTCTGAGGTCCAGTATTTTTACTTCAAGGAATTATGTGTACCTGTACATAATGATAATGATGTATGTACAGGAACATCCAGTGTAGACTTCTTTGAAACTAATAAATGCCCAAAGTGAAAGGGGATTGCTTACATGTGATACAGCTACATATATGACATTGAAAAATCTCAGGTATATCATTGGGAAAAAGAAGAAAAACCCTGCAAAACAATGCATACAGAATAATCACATTATTATGTAAAATAAATGCCTGTGTACATGTCCATAAACATTTGCAACTTCTTAGAAACTTTGGCAGTAACCTGGAGAAGAATTCCAGGAGGGGTGATGACATGGAGAGGGTGGAAATGAAGGACTTCTTTTTTTGCAGACCTCAGTTACGTATTGTGACGAAGCAGCACATTCCAGTGAGTCTCACCTAGGATTTTTCAGTCTTCAAGAGCAAAGTACGAATAGGTATTTAATGAAAACAACCTAAATATTTTAACTGGAGCTTGCTGGCCCAAATTGGCTTCCTTTCTGAGAAATAGATGTGAAGGTAGCTAGCAGCAAAACAGCCAAGCAGTATCAGTGATGACCCTTTCTCACATACTGTATATTTTCGATTTATTAAAAGGATGCTTTGGAAAAAGCCATGAGAGTCCTTCAGGAATAGCCCCCTCTCTGCAGCCTTATTAGATGCACAGACGTGTGTGTCTCCCGGTGAGAGCCTCATGCTGTGAAAGTCATTGGAATAATAAATTAAACTTCTCTGTACGCTGGCTTTCTGAGCTTCAGGTGCAGTTTCCTTTTATGCTTTTTCCATTTTCCTGTAGCTTTGAAGTATTGGGATTGTCGACTTAGTTCTTCCTCCAAAGTTTTGCCAGCATAATGAGTTCATGGAGTCACTAATGCCTAAAATAATTTGTGGAGTCTGGATTGCAATAGCTCTACACAGTCCTCCTCATGCCCAATTTCTAAGGGCTCAGCAAAAAGATAAGACCTAATTAACGGAAAGAGACTTCACAAGGGCTAGGATGGAAGATCACATAAAATACTTTTTGATATTTTGTATTAGAGTCTAACCTCTCCGCTTCCATTATACTGATATCAAGATCACCCAATAGCATCTATTTTTATGTATAGAAATCATCACATTAAATTGCAAATTTCAAACAGAGATTTTGGAAAAGGCCTTGGCCACACCAAATGGCAATTTCAATGAGTTAGAAAGATATCTGTGAGGAAGACTTTGGAAAGCAGTTAATATGTAAATTTATCATTAAGCTGTGCCTTTAAAAATTAAGAATATCCAAAAGATTTAGAAAAGGTATATACTGTATATACTGCTTTTAAAATTTTAGGAAGTTGGCATTCAGTTAGAAATTTAGCATCACAGAGCATTTTCCTATCATTCAAATATTGTTAGAGTGGGTTTTGCACCCTCTCTGTACAAAGGAGAAAAGTATTCTTATAAATGGCTATACATCTGCATCTTCAAAAATAATTCTAAGGTTGGAGGAAATATACACGTAAATGCAACAAGCATGAAACAAAGGCACAGTAGTTCTTTTTGTTAAGTCTCTTCACATGCTCTTTCCTTCCAGCTCACATTCTTAGAAAGGATATCCTTTCTGTGTGTCCCCTATGTCTGGGTGCCATTTCTCTGTTGCTTCTTGGGAAGGCGTGTCTGTTGCTTTGGGCTTCCTTTAGAAACTTCCTATTCTCCTTTTGCCTTTAAGGACACAGACTGCCTACTATATTTTCTCTGCTCCTAAATAGGAAAGCAAAACAACAACAACACGCCCCCCAAAAAGTTAGCTGCTAACTTTCTCACTTACAAATTCCCTGTGTTGGTTTCTAAACTACTCAAACTCATCATTTCCATGGAATTTTCTCCAGTTCTTGAGTATTGTCTCCTTAACAGGGGTAAACGATGGATAGTTCTCACCAGATTATAACTTAAAGAAGGGATATGAAATAAGACTTGCACCAACATTCAGCTTTAAGAATAGTCTACACTGTAGTGTGCATCTAAATTTGGGACAGCCGAAAAAAAGCGCTTTGTAAAAATGTAACCGAATCAGCTTTATTTCAATTTTTTTTGGTACAACCAGTGCTGTGCAGAAGCTTTTTAGTTTGATATAGTCACACTTGTTTCTTTTTGCTTCTGTTGCCTTTGTTATTGGTGTCAAATTCAAAAAATCATCGCCAAGATCGACGTCAAGGAGCTCACTGCCTGTGTTTTCCCCTTGGAGTTTTACGGTTTCAGGTCTTACATTCAAATCTTCAATCCATTTAGCATTAATTTTTCTGTACGGTGTAAGATAGTGGTTCAGTTTTATTCTTTTACGTGTTGTCAGATTTTCCTCCACCACTTATTGAAGAGACTGTCCTATCCCTATTGTATGTTTTTAACTCTTTTGTCAGAAATTAATCGACCAGATATGCATGGGTTTACATCCCATTGTTTCTTTATCTACAACTTTGAAATGAAAATGAAAGCCTTCACTGGAAAAGCATTTTAATCCTTGATCAAGTAATCAAAACAATGATAAAGGGAAATTTGCACCGCCAGTGGCTAATGGTGGATGAAGTGTTAGATAGAAAATAAAGTGATATTTGGAAACACATGGAAAAAACAAAAGAGTGAAGACTCCAATTAGTATATATTCTCTGGTAAAACTGTGTAAAAATCATACTTATGGGGAGCCTTCATGTTTAAAATTTTTGATATGGGTATGCTATTTTATAAATAAACTTATAAACTTAAATACAATTACAGCTTATCCTATTAAAAATTACAATAGAAAAATAACTTTACCTAACTCTAATATGTAAACATTCCATTATTTTATGAACACATGATGAAATATTATACCTCCACTAAAACTTATGTTCAAGAAAAGAATTTAATAACCTGAAAAACAATTATGATGTCATAAGAAAGCAATATTTCAACGTGTGTGTGTGTGTAAGAGAGACAGGAAGTGACAGAGAGAGAAACAGAGACAGAGATAGAGATGAAAAGGGGGAGACAAGAGAGAAAACATTTAAGTTGATGCAGAAATGCAATGTGCCAAAATAGTATCATTGCTAGAATCAGATGACTTATTTATCTGTTATAAAATCCTCAACATTCCATATTTTCTGTTATTAACATGTATTACCTTTATAATCAGGAAAACATAATAACTGATTATTTAATTTACCAACAAACAAAGCTTAAAAATTTTTAAAGAATATATAACTTTTAAAAATTATAGTTGTGTTCACTTTATAGAAATGATTGTGTTTTGTTTTTTTATGACTTCCTATATATTCTATTTTTTCCTACAAAGAACATACATTACTCTTAGAAGAAGAGATGAGGTTAATGTTTTTTTAAGAAAAGAGAAAAACAATATTCCCCCATTTTCAACCAAATGATTTGGTGAAACTAGAAAAGTAAAAGACAGCGGTGCCCTTTGTCTACAACTAGGTTATTACTAATGAGGAAGGACAATAATGCACTTTATTTTATTATGCTTTATCCTTCTGTCCTAAGCCAATACATGAAAGGAAATATTAGGGATAATATGTTTAAACACCCACAAAACAACAATCAAGATGTCAACTTTGATGGAAATAAGAGAACCCCTGCTGTGTTTTTCGTTTAGACGTTGAGATCACTTTGAACACAGAATCAGTGAAACCATAACTAGTTCTTCAATTCCTGTAATAGAGAATTACAAAATGTCTCTGTGTACAGATTTGGAATACTTCAGTGGCCACCAATTTAGTTAACTTTTTATTAAAGTAGAGAAATTTCAGCTAGGACTAGCTTCCCATTAGAAGTTAGAATGGGCTCTAACATTTTTTCATTAGATGAAAAAACCACCGAAGTCCATGTACTTCTATGTAGAGGAACATTGATTCAGCTCTCTGACTAGCAAACCCTGATATTAATATTAATAGTTGGCCTGACCACCCAGAAGGATGGAACTGTCATTACTGAAATGTAGAAGGCTGAAAGTAGAACTGGTTGATCTATGTTCATTGGAGTTAAGGTTGGAGAGCAAATTTGCCATCACTTTTCCCTTGATGCCTAGTATATGGCCTGGCACGCAGGGTGCTCAATAAATATTTGTCAGACGAATTAATGAATTCTCAAAGCTTCCATCTGAGCTATCTTTCACATCACTACTGAAAAATGGAAGTTAGGAGAGGCTGTTGAAAAATCAAAACTTCATTTTAAGTTTAAATATAGAAGAGGAAAAACACAAGAACTGTTCTAAATTTCCTGAATTGGTGACATCCCCAATTTGTATCAGCTTATTAAAAAAAAAAACAAAAAAAACCATTCACAAGTGTTTGCAGTTGTTTAAGTGGAACTTTTTAAGCCATTGTCTCTAACCGGTATCACCCCGTCTTAATAAACACACACATACAGAAACAGACACACACACACACACAACATGCTAGTTGAAGGCGAGGAGGAGAGGGAGAAATGAAGAAAATGAAGTTGAGTTAATGAAGGGAACTGTTGAAAAATTCTTTCCACTTGTCTTGGTGATGGTTGGGGTAGAATATAGGACTGACCAGTGAAGAAGTGCCCCAGAGTCCTGAGCTAAGTGGCAAGGAGAGCCAGACATGGGGAACTTGAATTGAATGGATTGTCAAACCTGGAAATAAATATAGTTAGAATTCTTTCTGTACAGTAGAAAGGTCCCCAAATGGTGACAGTCAGGATTATAAAGGCAGCCATTCCTATCACACTTTTCAATTTCAACCCTGATTTATAGAGATAAAGATAACTTTTCTCAGTTAAAAAAGCCTCTCTGTCTGAAACTTCAATTCCTAGCCTCCAAGGCTCCGGCTTAATTAATCTGAAGATGCAATGCAGGCACCAACTTTCCTTTCAGATGTCATCTTCTTGAAGCCTAAAATTATGTCTCTCTAACAAATAGCCCAGAGAAATTGCTTTGTGGTTTTCCTTCCATACATTCAGGAATGACAGACAGACAGGCCTTCTGACCTGTGGTTCCGGGAAGCCTTTTTAATTGACTATCTACAGAAGTAAGAAGTTCAGCAGCTGCGTGGGCTGCTTCCTCCATCGCCTTCCTGATGGACTTTTCTCGGAGAAGGCAAGTAGGTTATGACGTCATTTGTGGGTTTCAACTGGGCTTTGTTGAGTCTCTGAACCCGATTGGGGTAGAATCATAACTGATCCTGCCTCTCATGACGTAACTTAAAATTTATAGGAACATTTTATCACAAATACTTTTCAGATTGGACGTTCATTTTCGTGTTAGATAACCTGTTTTAAGATTCCTGTCTCCTGGTAGATATATTACTTTTGATAATCTCTTGGACTTTTAATTTCCATCTTTTGGTTTGCTTTAGACTCAACTTTGCATGGCCCCTTTGAGTTTTGGTACTTGTCTTTTAAGGCATATTCAGACCAGACTGTTTCTATTGGTTAATGGTGATAAAAACCTGGCTCTTCTGCTCATGTGACTCCTAGATTCAGACCGTCTAATAAATCACCAGAGGAGGAATAATTAAAAGCTTCTTTCAGTTCTACTATTAAATCACCAAGGATGCCTGAACCCTGCTTCTATATGTGCTGTAATTTATACTATTAGTGTGGATTGTTTGGGTTTTCTAAAAATAATAAATGACCCAGTGAATCGCAATTGGCCAGAGGCATACAAGAAACAATCCATAGTATATAGATTTGTTCAATGGCATTTAAAAGACCTTGATTAGAATTCAGTCTGGGCTGGAGTGAGGAGAATGCTGTTTACTGATGGCTGTTTGAAGTCGTCCTATGTGGCAGAGGCTGGGGGATTCACAAACAGAAACAGTTCTTCCTCCAGTGGCTGATCCAGTTGTCAGGAGGAGCTGACATTTTAGAAGAGAGGTATAAAAATGTCTGAATGTCATGCCTGCCGATACCACTTTCGTGTTTTTGTTTTTATGCTACCTTTGTTTGCTCAGAGCTCCAGCAGTGATCTGGGCTGGCATTCCCAAGACGCTGCGCCCTGACAGTTCTTTGAGAAAAACGCTGGTGTTTTGTCTGTGGAGTGGGAAGTATTTCCTCGGACATAATAGTTCACTGACCCCTGTTTTCTTGTCAACCAACCTAAGAGTCTAAGAATCGTTTCAACATACTTAGTGGTTTAAGATTGGGAGAGATTACTTGGATGGCGCAGGAGTGTGGGTGGGGAGGGAAGGCAGGTCAAAGGGGATGAGTTTAAATAGTTCATCTTTGAAATGGAAACAAAGACATTGGATTGGTTTTACCAACGGGTTGGGCCAATCTCTAGTTTTGAGAAAGCAAAAGTGGATACCTGATGAGGCAGTCAAGTTTATTCACCAGGATCAGATTTAAAGATCTATATGTAAGATTGTGTTGGAAACGCGTGCTCTCCTGAGTGAGCAGCCATGTGGTCACTGCTCTGAGGGAAGGAAGTGCTGGCATGCACAAATATCCACTTTCAAACATGACACTGATATTATTGGCTGTTGGAGTGAGTGTGTGCACCAATGTGTGAGTGCATATGAGCCTATTATGTGTGAATGTGTGTTTGTGTGAGTGTTATGTGAAAAGCAGGCAGGGGATGGCACAAATACTTTTATCATGGTGGACTCAAGGAAGGCTTTGCATTGAATCTAGGTCTTGCAGGAAATATCCAATGTGAAGATGGAGATGATACTCTGGAGGAGAGAGGAAGCCAGGCCAGCAAACTGGACTAAGCCTGAACCAGGCAGTTGTTTTTAGTTTTTTTTATCAGTTCCAAGTACACAAAGGTCTTTGTGAATTGTTTTCCCACAGCTTCATCATATTTAAAAGAATCCTTCCTTCAGTCACTCATTAATCCTCTGAACATTTTAAAAATAACAAACATGTATCAGTATTCTCTTAGGCGTGAGAGTTTTAAAACGGACAATTCTAGATCACAGAATAAAAAACACAGCCAAAGAGCATACAGTAAATGGGAGGACCAGAGACTCGTATATAGTCTTCCAGTGATTACCAGTGTTAGGCAAATGTAAACATAATAAAGTTAATTGTGAGAGTTTGCCAACACTTGCGTTTATTTTGAGAGAAAAGATTAAATATGCCTGAAAAGAAGATTTATTAATTCTTAGTTGCATTTGTAGTAAGATAAGCTGACTAAAGTATCATATTTCCCCCTTTTGATGAACAATCAATATCTAGTGAGTAATCAAACAGGAATATTCCAGAAATTTTAATTGGAAACTACTGCTAGAAACAAAATTTGAAATGGCTTTGTTGGGAGCCAAAATTCCCAATGTCTGTATGAACTGATAACCAACAAAATAATTCTACTTGCCTTTTATAATTGCAGTGTTTTTCAAGTATTACATTTTTGGTTTTCACTATCACTTTTACTATTTTCTCTCTAATAATAAATTAGACCAAGCACATCTTTCTTCTGGGATGGGAAAAATGAAACCGTTGATTGAGATGTCTACTTTGCCTAGAATTATCATTGCAGAAAAAAACAAAAACAAAAACAAAAGATCTGTCTTCAAGTCTACCCATCTATAAAGTGGAAATGCTAATAGAACCTATGTAATAGACTTATTGTAATGTTTCAATGAGAAAAAAAATGCACTTGAAGCCATTTCAACAGTGCCTGGAATATGGTAGGTGCCCAAGTATGTCAGCTCTTTCTATTTCATATTTACACATTAGCAAATCTAAATATCTATTTTGAAAACTAGTAGGAAAAATTCTAAGATATAGGCACACTTACCTTTCTCTGAATTTATAATTCCGTGAAGCAGGAGGCTGGATTAGTATATGGGGTTTCTCATATTAGAGGTCACGAATGAGGCGGCAGTGCCACATTCCTCTTGTGTGTTAATCTTGAACTCCTGTCACTTTGCTTCCAGAACCCACAGATCATATGCAATCCAGTGAATTCTATACTCTTAATCTGGGTAGAAGCAGCTTCTGCAACTGGGGGGAAAAAAAACCAAAAAAACAGGTGGGGGAGGGATAATGCTGGGTCATGCCAAGGATAATCCTCCCCCTGAAAGAAATTCTGGCTTCCCAATAGGACCAGATGGGTGTTCTCCCTAACCTCCTGGCTGCACATATGTGATGAATAATTGTGATTTAGCAAAAGAAAGTGAATGGAAAGGGAACAAATTGAAGCAATTAGCTAAAAGATGGAAAAGGGAAACAAGAGTCAGACTTGGCCCCCAGTCCTTGTGGGAAGGAAACCCTTGGTGTTGGTTGAAGAAATAGTAATGATCACTTTCCCTGTTTGCACACTGTTATCAGTGGTTAAGGTCCTTATGGTTTGCTCTAGAGACTGGGGAGGAATGCTCACATATGAAGCCAAGCGAAGAAGTGGTAAATAATTGAGCCTTGAGGGATCCTTTTGGAAAGAGGCTAGTCATTTAGGGGAATGCACTTTTGATATTCATCTAGCTGGTTTCTGGGTGCCTGTTTGCAGGAAATGAAATTCTAGGCTTTGCTGTTTGAAAAAGGGTGGGGCAGGGAGGGGAGTGTTCTCAGAAGTAATCAAAGCCCCTTTAGCATTCAAGATTCCTGGGGAATGTTTGAAGCTGGACGCACAATGATGTAAATCCAATGGTCTATTAGTATCCCGCCTAGTGAAGGTGGAAGCCTTAAAAATCCCGCATGTAGGTGGGTGGTCAGCGTACAGCAGCATTGGACACAGCTAGAGGAAAGGAGCCCGGAATGCTAAAGGAGGGTTTGTCACTGGGGTGGGTGCGACACCGTGGGCTTGCAGGGGAGGGAGGGTGTAAAAGCCCCAGGACTGTCCCCATCTGACTTCTCTCCATCTGAGCGTAACAGCCCGTCCAAAAGGGCAGAGGTCAGTAAGATCGGGATACCCAAGCTGTGAAGGTGAGTCACGCACAACCTGGATAAACAGCCCTTCAGTCAGGGTGAGTGCTTTGTATTGAGAGTGCGATAGCTCCTGCGAGCTTGTGAGAGCCGGTTTTTTCATTTTCCAGGAGTATCACAAGCTGTTTTTAAACACAGTCATTATCAAAAATTGCATTGTAGAAACTTGTAATTAAATGATTATATGAAAAAGGCAATGCTCAGAATTCACCGCTTCCTGATGACTGTCCTGGGTGTTGCTGTTATCTGCCTTCTTGAAGTTATTTACATGCCTTGTGTCTGTTTGGTGACAAGAATGTAATGGTGCTACGGCACATGCCTTCCCAATGCTGCGTTCTGTGAGGTGATGTTGGTATCTGAAATTGGCTTTCCATTTCCAAGTTCAATTGCCCTTACTCCCACCCACATGTAAAGCAGCAGGGGGTGTTCATTTTGAAGGTTTCATAGGAGCAGTTATAAAGACAATGTGTTGAATGCAACAGTACTTGCTAAACTCAGCCTCTTTGTCAGTCCTCCACTGGCTTTTTTCATGGTGCCTATATTTCTTAGCAGTTAATTAGCAAGCCCTGCTATAGCAACACCACCTTTGCCGGAGCCAGGGGACCTCAGGTACCACTGGTGATCAGATGAGTTGAACATGGACCTGAACGTGACACGAACAAAACCAAAGATTCTGATTTAATTGCTCTGGGGTGGGACATTAGCAGTTCAAGGCTTCCCAATGTTTTGCTTCCAGAGTTTCATCTATCTTGTTGGCCTAGAGTCTTTCTTTCAAGATCAATCTCAAATTTATAGCCTTCTTTGAATTCACTGTGACAAGATTCCTTGTACCATTCTCTGTGTTTTCCTGAATATTCCACACACACACACACACACACACACACACACACATACACAGACATAGGCCCTCATATGTCACACTTTATAAGGGTCATTTTTTCATAATTTAATTTACCAGTTCTTAAAAGCAGTAACCCAATAGATCATTCCATTCCCTTGCACCTAACAGTATTAATATGTACCTATAACCTGGTCAATGATCAGTGAATGGGTGAATCATAGAATGAAGGTTTTGAAGGTGGAGAGAAGTTAGAGTAACAAGAAAAGAAGGTGGAAAGGAGATAATTAAATTTTGCTTTATATTACTTGAAAAATATGCTTCATGGATGCAATAAGCATTTATTGAGTATTTACTATATGCCAGCTCTCAAGCTGGGCATGGGATCTAGTAGGAAAGATGACTGATAGTGTTTGATCCACATGGAGGTAGACAGAGCCACATAAATAAATGATTTCAAAATGGGAGAGAGATTTCACTTAGTATGGCCAAGGAAGATCACTCTGAAAAGATGCCCTTTCCTCTGAGACCTGAAGAGGTAGAAGGAATTAGTTGTACAGAGACCCGGAGGAGGGGCTTTCTGACCCAGAGAAAGAGCGGAAGGGTATGAGAAACGGAAAGAAGAGCGAAGGGGCAGGGACAAGATGTAAGAGGTCCAAAATGAGCGGTGGGCACCAAGGCTCAGGGCCTTTCAGCCAAGTTACAGAGTAATAGTGGGAATCCCCTGGGGTTTTAGTTAGGGAGAGGCCCCTGTGTGTGTGTATGTGTGTGTGTGTGTGTGTGTGTGTAAAGAATAGATTTGTAACAATACCTTGCACTTTTTAAAACATGTTAACTCCTCATAAGTGGTGTTTATTTTGGCAAGTGGCAAGGGATGCTGTTAAGGTTGCTCTGCACATTTTGAGGTGTATGGGTTGCAAAGCCACCTGGATTATGGTTTAAAGTGGCATCTTAAAAATAAAATTTAACACATATGGTTACTATGTGCTTGGTATTGTTCTAATTGTTATAGTTGCTTTGCATATATTAACTCATGTTAATGGTCACAACCACCCTAGGAGCTAAGTGTTGTTTTTGTCACCATCTCACAGATAGGGAAACTGAGGCACAGAGGGATTAAGTAAATTGCCCCTGTCATATACATTAGTAAGTAAGCGATGGAGCCAAGACGGAGGCAGGACTGTGAGCCTCCAAATCCCTTACTCTAAACAGTGTGATGCCAGTGTATGGACTTTCTTGTCATTGGTCTATGGTAAGTACAGAAATTGAAAGCAAATGTGTGATCGGTGGTCTTGTCTCATTGAACAAGGTCGAGACCAGTCTGGTGTAGGGAAAGCCGTCTGGAATTGCATGTGACACCAGCGCAGTATGAGTCATGACCTGTAGGACCACACATCCGTTCATGATGGATTGGGAGAGAAATGGTCCTTCACCTCAGGTAATTCAAAAGGCACAGGTCTGAACCATAAACTCTGCTGCCGTAGATGAATTAAGCTGGTAAATCTCCTTCCCTGTGTCTCTTGATATTCCACATGGTACATCATGTGCAAAAATGTCATCTGTAACTTGCCTGTGGATACTTATTTTATGTCTTTCTTGCCTCTTGGGCCTGGAAGTTAAGTGTGAAAGTAAGGGAATAAGTATAAGGAAAAAAGTCTAGAAAGGGGTGAGGTCATAGGATCTTCTGCTCTCCACTGACCCTGCCAACTGGCAGTTTGGGTTTCACTGTATGACTGTCACCTACCTGCGACCATCCTGCTACACCTCTGGAAATTGTGAGCCTATGACAGAAGCAAGGTGGTTTAATGCTAAATATTTATCACGATCATCTTGGGCCAAGTGGTCCAGCAGATTTGAGCCTGGTGTTAATTGGCCCAATGGTATGTGCTCGCCTTTTTCTCGATGAAGGCAACAGCCAAGTCTCCCAGTGGCAACCTACCAGCCTGGAGAAATGGGATTGGTTATGGGGTGCGGATGGGTTCCTGTAATGTCCCCTCCATGGGGTGGGGCAGAGGGAGATGCGCTCTTTCCAGATAATACACAAGGAACTGGAGTAATGGTGTTCTTAAGATTATGCGGCAAACCAGTGCCGGCAACGCGCTGTCCAGAAGTCTTTATCTTTTATTCCAGTGTGATAACCCTTAAATCAAATTCCCCCTGCCCTCTTGCTCTAACTGGAGAGGTTCATTTTGTTCCTTAGCTAATGACTCTCCCTGGGTCAGAATCACACACGTGGTACTTGGGTGGAAGTGATGTTCATTTTCATCTTAGTCCTAGTCGTTAGTGTCACCTCATGTGTCTGGTATTCTGTGTTGGCTGTGGGACCACATTCCTCTCCCTTTCCTGAAGTAAACAAAGCAATTCCCAGAACCTACTGCAGGAACAGTTACCGCCCTTCCTCCCTCCCCCTCCCCCCTCCCCTCCCTCCTCCCCCCTTCCCTTCCCCCCTCCCCCTCCCCCCTCTCCCCTCCCTCCCTCCCTCCCTCCCTCCCTCCCTCCCTCCCTCCCTCCCTCCCTCCCTCCCTCCCTCCCTTCCTTCCTTCCTTCCTTCCTTCCTTCCTTCCTTCCTTCCTTCCTTCCTTCCTTCCTCTCCTTCCTCCCTTCTTTCTCCCTCTCCCAATCTGATAAAATATTGTAAGTGAATATTGCCACTAGCCAGGCATTTCCTTGCAGTTCTAAATAAAATCAGAGCCCTGATAAAGATGTTGTGAAGGCTTATAATACAAGGTCCAGATGCTTCCACAGACAAGCCACACGCAGAGGGGAAAAGTGGACTTCTTGAAAGACATTTAGTTCTCATGTTGTCTTAGTCAAAAACAGTGAGCATTTTATTTCAAATAAACCAGCAACTACTCCAATAGTAGACAGACATTTGCCTTGAGTAGTTTGCTTCATGGATAGGAAGGGGTATTAGAGAAGCAATTTCTCTTGTGCGCAGTGGCAAGGAGGGTCTTATACACACAGCAATGACTCCGTGAAAGCGTGGGTTTGAACTTTACCCATTTATTCTTTAATACCACTTCCTGCAATTTCCAGTTGCAAGTTATCTGTTGCTTTGTTGTCTAAATTGGCTCACATAAGAAAATTGCCTACCGTGTGTGAGGGAGGGGAAGGGGTCATGAAAACGAACCCTCTGAAGTGTTAAAAGTGTTTCTGTTAACTCTTGGGAGCACTGAAAATCAAACAACTTTTATTGGATGACCACTGTGTTCATTGGGGTCCTGGAAACAACACGTTGTTTGGAATGCAGGTGGTCATACCTAAAGTACAATGTGATCTACTGAGATACCTTTTCAAGTTTAATATACACTCTAGATATGTGGTGATTCTATATTGCCATCATTTAAACAAATTAACAGAAGATATTCTTTACAATTTTAATATGGAGTTGAGATAGAGAGCGTTCTGAATAGTGTTGTTATATTTCTCTCATTTCTTTTACTAACCCTATTTAAGCAAACTAACAAAATCTGGGCTTGATAAGTGAGAAAAAACTATACACACACAGCACGCATTCATCCATACATATTGCTAGTGATCGTTCTGATGAGAAAGTAAAACACAATGAGGAGGCCTGTCCTCTTGTTTGAGGTATATGGTGTGGCTGTCGGAGAGGGTGGCTTCATGCAGTGCCCCCTCACCTGTGCCCAGGCCTTCACGCCCCCGAGCAGCCTCCAGGGCTACAGTGTTATAGCTGATGTATCCTGTCCAAAAAACACCACCTTTTACTTTTGGGATGCCACTTATAAGGAGAAGCAGATCTTTGACAAAATAACTGCTACTATTTGGATGCCATAAATAAGTAAAAGTTGTGTTTTTGTTTCAGCTTAGGGGATTTCAATAAGAATTGAAGCTTGAATGGAAACCTTCCTTTTTGGAGACTAGCTCAGGCTCCTCTCACAACTTGTGTTTCTGTGTGGGAAGAGCCGCAGTGTACACTCTGTCCTGCTCCACTCTGCCTCTGAGGCTGGACACACATTTTTTGGCTATCAATGTGTGCTGATGTTAGTAACCTTTTTAATATGAGGCAAAGGCTGCGGAGTTATTTCTGGAATGTTCATCTTTCTTCTAGGATTCTTATAAATTGATTTGCCAAGAAGGGTTCCTCTTAGGCTCCAAGCATGCTTTAAAAACCAATGCAGATAGCTAGTTAAATTTATTGTGAGTCAGACTCAAGCTGTTGTGTGTTTGGATACACTTAAGAATCAAGGGATACTGTTAGCATAAAATATCTAATTCCGCACTGGACTATGAGCTCCTTTAGGTCAGTTGTCTTCATCAATTCCCATCTAGCAACCAACCCAGAATCTGGCAGTGTGTTGTAGTAACCAAAGGTATCTGCGATCAGGAATCAGACTACCCAAGTTCAAATCCTGGCTCTGCTACTTACTAACCATATGGTCCCAGGGTCATAAGTTTTCATATTTCTTTGTCTTCAACTCAAAAACATGGGTAATGTTATTTGCATACCGCCTGCAATTATTATAAAGATTAAATAAGAAAATGAGTGTAAAGCAATTAGCCTACAGTGAACAACTAATAACAACATGTTAGCTATATAGTGAATACTTTTATACACACCCTACTTTGGGGCAAACTTTTGCCCCGAGGTGGTTGGTAACTATGAAATGATAGATGGAAAAAAATTCAAGTGCAAAGATGGAATTCTAACTTTGCTTGAAAAGTGAAAACACATCCACCAAAACAGATAAGCCAGAGAAACTCCAGACATATTAAATAACACCCGACAGGATGGGAAGGAGGGAAGTGGGTGAAATACAGGCCTGCGGCGATTACTTTCTGGTCTGAAACTTTTTATTGAACTACCTGTGTCATAAAACTGGGAGAGAAGGTTTGCCACCACGGACAATAATTTGATGCCTTAACCATATTCCAGGGCAGGCGCGATTCTGCGTCGGTGTCTGGAGTCTGGGTGGGAAAGTGGGAAAGGAGACTGGGGCATTTCAGAGGTTTGGAGCCGAGAAACCAAGAGGCAGTTCCTTTTCTCCCCAGGGTCTCTGACATTCCTTAGTGTTGTGAGCAGGGAGGAGAGAAATGCTCGTTAGTTGGCTCGCTTTACCTTGTTCTGGTTAAATGGAAAAGTATCAGCGTAAGTTACTTGTCACCACAATTCCAGCTGGCCAAGTCTGTGCTCTCAAAGCAGAGGCACACAATATCTTCTAACCCCTGAGACTCAAAAACACAAGAGAACTGTGTTGCCAAACAAACCTCCCCACCTCTGACACCCTCCTGGGTGTGACAGGGAGGGAAGCAGGCACCTCACGCCCAGCAGACCTTCAGGGCCAAGCCCATCACCACGACCGCCCAGGACGGCCTGGTTAACGCTCAGGCCCTAATCCCTTCTAGCTTTGTCCACTCCTTTTTCTGGCTCGATGTCCAGATCCCCTGAAACTCACAGGATCATATACCAAGTCTCTTCCAGCCTCAGGCTTTTCTGGAGCTCTCCCGTTGGCTTTCCCACTCAGCCAGCCTGGCTCTCCCAGGAGACGCTCCTTGCCCCAAGCCACCTCCAGCTGGGGGAGGATGCTCCACTGGTGCCAGGAGGCCGTCCTCGCTGTCGCTGCTGGATCAGTCTCACTCTTTTGTCTGTGAAAACCCCCCTCTTTGAATCTCCTGGGTCTTCCAAGCCCCTCGCCTGCAACCTGCTCGTGCTTCGGGGACGCCCCTTCCTTTCCAGCGCGCTCGGGGTGCGCACGGTCCCGCTGCTCTTGCGGCCCGGCTCCCGCCGCCTCGGCCTCTCCCCCAGGGAGTGCCGGCTCCAGTCCCGCCAGCCGCCCGCTTCACGGCCACGTTCGGATCGCGTTGCTGCCAGTTACTGAAAACCCTCTCTCACGCCCATGCCCGGGCTCCTGCTCGCCAGTCGCTCTTTGGTTTTTTAGCTTTGGGTATTCTAACCCCAACACTTTTAAAAAGCCTCTTTCGGAACAATGAGCCATTGCTTCTATCATTTTTTTTCTTTATAATTCATTCTCCTGATGTCTCCACATCCCTCTGTTCTCTCATTAGATTTCATAGAAAACCATTATTTCTCTCTCTCTCTCTCCCTCTTTTTTTTTTTTTTTAAATGTATCTTTATTGATTTCAGAGAGAGGAAGGGAGAGGGAGAGAGAGACAGAAACATCAATGATGAGAGAGTCATTGATCGGCTGCCTCCTGCACGCCCCCGACTGGGGATCGAGCCCGCAACCCGGGCATGTGCCCTGACCGGGAATCGAACCCTGACCTCCTGTATCCTAGGTCGATGCTCAACCGCTGAGCCACATGGGCCATTATTTCTCTCTTATATACATTTTATTGCCCCGCTCTTTCTCCTTTGAATTACTGTGGCAAAATCCTGATCCTGGCTACTATTCCCTCCCCCCCACCCCTCCTTAACTTGCATGCACACACCTCAGCCTGGCTATAGAAAATCACATTACCGTGGTGACTGATCTCACTTGAAATTTATGACCACGAACCTCAAGTGAACCTTGAGTGCGATCACCCAGCCATGAGGCTTCCTGGCCTGTTCATTTTCCCACCCGCTCAGGTGACTAGTTTGTTCACATACCTCTTCTTTCTTTCTCAACGTTTACTCTAGCTGATAACTTTGTTTGCTATTGCACTGGAAACATAGAAGCAAATAAAAGAGAACTTTAAAAATGCTCCCCACCACAATACCTTCCAGCAGTTACTCCTATCAGGACACCAACATGCTGTAATGGCTCCCATCTTAAGAGAAAAAGAGAGAAAGGAAAAAAAAAAAGGCAAGCTCTCGACTTCATTTCCTTTTCAGTGGTTGCCTAATCTCTCTGCCCCATTTCATAGCAAAACTTCCTAAAAGATGTCTCTTCTCCCTGTTTCCACTTGCTCCCTTCCTGTTCTTTCCACCGCATTTCCGCCCCACCACGCCAGCAAAACGCTTTTGTCACAGTGTCACCAAAGATCTCATGTCGCCCAGTTCAATGGACCGTCTCCATTTCTCATTTTACTTTGAATTCTTGGCAACATTTGACGCCCTTGATCAGCTCTTCTTTCTTGAGGATGGTGAGATGTCGTGTCTCTGTGCCCCGACTCAGTCCCTAGTTGCTCCTTTCAGTCTCCCTGGCCGTTTTCCTCTTATTTCAATGTTGGGGGACTCCAGGGCTCAGTCCCCAAGTCTCCAGGTGTCTTTGTCTTCACTCATTTCCCGAGTGAGCTCATCAAAATTCATATCTTTAAATATCATCTATATCTTGATGGTTTCTAAATTTATATTACAGAGTTTAACCTCTCTGGTCTTTATAGAAACTGGAAACCAACATTTCCATTTTATTTTATTTTTAAAAATTTATTATTTTATTTATCTTTATTGTTGGAAGTATTACGATGTCTCTTTTTCCCCCATTGATCCCCTCCACCCGGAATCCACCCCCCGGCCTTCCCCATACTATTGCTTGTGTCCGTGGGCTCTGCACACAGCATGTAAGGTCTTTGATTAATCTCTCCCCACCCGCCTTCCCTCTGAGATCCCTCAGTCTGCTCCATGCTTCTATGTCTCTGGATCCATTTTGTTCATCTGTTTATTTTGCTCATTAGATTCCACATATGAGTGAGATCATGTGGTACTTGTCTTTCTCTGACCGGCTTATGTCGCTTAGCATAATCCTCTCCAGTTCCATCCATTCCATTTTAGATATTAAATAGGAATTGCAAAGTTAACATTTTTCAAAGCAAGTCATTATTTCTCCCTCAAACTTGCTTTACCTTCATTCCGAACAATAAAGAGCAACTCAGTCCTTCTAGTTGATCGGGGGGAATCTCGAGTCATCTTTTCTCACTTATCAGAGAGAACTTATCAGCAAATATAAATGGCTCTACCTATCTATTGCTCACCTTGCCCTTAGCTGTGACCCCAGCCCAAGCCAAGATAATTCCTTGTCTACTTTATTACAATACCTTTTGAACGAATCACCCTGTTTATATCCCTGTGGTCTGTGCTCCACCTTTCAGCCAGAGGAAACCTTTTAAAATATATATCGGCGCATGCCATGTTTTCTGCCCCAAACCTTTCAAAGTTTCTCATCTCATTAAAAGTATAAGCAGAAGATTTTATAAACATCTATGAGGACCTGCTACTTCTCTACCTTACCTCTTTCTTCTCTCCTAATTAATGCATTCTAGCCCTGACAGCCTGTTCCCTAGTCCCTGTGCTATGAGGACCCCAGTCCCACCCTTTTCCCACTCCCACTTCAGTTGTGTATTTGTTCCTCAGGTCTTTAATTAAATGTCACCCCATCAGAGAGAACTTCCCTAACCAAACTATCTATATATATGTGTGTGTGTATAATATATATATATCTGTGTGTGTGTGTATCTGTATGTGTGTGTATATACACACGTATATATAAATTAAATTTTTTTCTCTACTTCTAACTTTCCATATACCTTATTCTGCCAGGTAGATATATAAATAGATAGATTTTTAAAAATTATCAGACTCTTGGCAACAGAATGTAAGCTTCAGGAAGACACAACTTGTGTGTTTTGTTTATTGCTGCATTTCTAGTACCAGAAGGGTGCATGCATGGCACATAGCAGGTGCACAATAAATATCTGTAGAGTGAATAACAAGTGTTTGAGCTTAGATTTGGCTGTTTGTCTTTTTTATCACTGCAATATTTAACCCCAGCTTGCTTTCCAGGAAGGCCAATTAAAGAAACACTGTGATTTTTGCATTGAGTAAACATCATTTTGCGTCCCCTGCCCTCTTCCCAGTCTGCGGGGTGACAACATTTTTCTGCTACAACATTTTTTTCCTACAGAAAAAGCTTGCAGACTGATGCCTCCCTCCCCTTAGTGCAGACACGTCATTAGGCGGTTTCCCGCAGTGCTGGTCTGAACATTTGAGAGGAGTTGGGTAGAGGGAGATAGCACTTAACTAAAAATTAAATCTTCTTTTGATTTTATTTTAAATTTAGAAGTGTCATTTAATTGAATTCTTTCAGAGAATTATCCTACCTTGGGAAAAATAGTGAAGTAATAACAGCAGAATCAGTGTGACTCTCCCTCTAGACAAGAGACAAATTAAAACGTGCAAAAAAGATCCAACTCTCACTGTCTTTGCTCCCCCTCTGATTGCCCAGGTCTGTTTCCTAGCCCTGGCTCCTCATTTCCCTTCTTGGCCATTAGCCTGACTTTTTTACGTTCTGTGTTAAAGCAGCCTGCCCTTGAGATTGCTCTAATAGTGATTTCAATCTCTGATAAGGCAAGTTTACAAATTTAATGAGGAAAAAAATGGGGAAAAGGCCACTTTTTGCTGTAGAACTGTGCTGGGCTCTGCATTTACTGCCAGGGCCTTGGTGTTTAAGTTCCCAGACAAGTGTTTTGTCACAGAGACTGAACTGTTGAGGGACGTACACAACCCTCCAGCCACCCTCAGCCGTAATTTACCTACGGACTGGGCACCCTTAAATACACCCTAGGATGTAGACATGGAAGATTACTACACATGCAAGTTCCCACTCACTTGGTCCAGCATCTCCAGTTTAGTCAACGTATGAATTTTACATCGAGTGGAATGGCGATAGATATGATTAGCAACAGTGGCTTTCTTGGTTCTAAATTTCTCTATGGCGACAGACACTGTGTAGGACTAGAAAAGTGGGTTCCAAATAAAACAAGAGCTATAATCCCTAGATTTTTTGGGGTGAATTCAACCTCCATTCTGTTTATTTAGTTAGTTACCCTCACCTAAGGATATTTATCCATTGCTTTTCAGAAAGAGCGGAAGGGAGGGATATATATCAATATATATATGTACGTATGTGCTGTATGTATATGGAGAGAGAGAGATGGACCAGGGCCGGGGGTGGAGCCCGCGGTGGAGATATGTGCCCTTGACTGGGTATTGAACCTGAGACCCTTCAGTCCGTGGGCCCACGGGCCACCCGTTGAGCCAAACCAGCCAGGGCACAATCTCAATCTTGTCTACTAAGTGAAGGTTGTGGTTTAATTTTGTTTCCTGCTCTTTGGTGGTTCTGCCATCTGGAGGTTGAGTCTTTACAGATAACTGCGCCCGAACACCTCCATGGGCAGGGGCAGTGAGAGGCTGCTGGTTGGCGGGAGAAGGGATGGAGGATTGCCCTTGAGAGTGACGGCACTCTCTGTGCTTGTATGTTTGTGATGACTTTCCTGGGTCATGATGGGCACTGGGAGGACTGATGGAGAGTCAGAGATTTTGAAAGGACTCCTGCGAAAAGGCCCTTTGGTACCCACCCCTGCTAAAAACTAAAGTTTTGACTTATGTTTGCATGGCTTTATATCAAATTCCATTGTGCGTGAGTAATAAAGCTATGGGGATTTTAAAAATTCTTTTGAAAATTGAAAATTGCAAAAATCCCTCCACCACCATCTCCCCTGCCTTGTTAGATAGCTTGGGGATTTCCAAACTCAGGATGAAATGTCACTGTTGTAAAATAAATAGATTTGGGAAATACAGTTTTTACATGATATTTCCCAAAACATGTTTTATTGCCACATATTGGAAGAGATATTTTGTGATTTATAAAACTCATAGTCAAATAAGCCCTGCAGACACTGCCTATTAATGTGTTTTATTAAATCTGAGATGCTGTCGATTGTAATATAGGCCATTCTTTATTGTTCTGCCAGAAAAAAATGCTGCCAATTAAACTATGATTCAATTATAGAAGCATCTCTACATCAAAATTGTTTTGTAGAAAAAAAAGGCATGTTTTTGAATTTATTTAATACAATGTGTACAATCTTTTTGAAGAGCCACGGAGTGTATTAGTATGGCATTAACTCTGAGAAGTACTGCAGTAAACGTCTCTGCTGAAATTCCTTTAAACCAGAATTTCCTAAGCCACCTGATTAGCCATTTGAGTTTCTATCATACCACCCATCATCATAATATTTGTTAAAAATTGTTTAGGGATAACTGATAGAATATCATCCATTATAAGCATGGTAAAGATAGGTGGTATGTTGAAAGATCTGAAGAATGGTGAGAAAAAGAAGAGATGAAACACAACCTTGAAAAAAATAGATGCAACAATTCAGGCAGGGCGACTAGTAAGGATATAGAAAAAAGTCCAAGAAAGGATTCTGAACAAGCTATTGAATTTGGGTAGAAAAAATGGACATGACTTTACTTAAAGGAGCTTGACTGGAAAAAGGGTAGAAAGAGTATCTGAAATTGTTATCGGTGAACATTTATGGGAAGAGACACAAGTACAAAAGCTATTATTGCTATTGATATAATCTTGGCTATGACCATAGGCTTTTTCTTGGGATGCTGTTTAAAGCCGATGTCAGTTGGCGACCCAAATTATATTTGTGAAAGTTGTAGAAGAAGGGTGGGGGAGGGGAGTATGGTTCAGATCTTTGGAAAAAAGATGTTGAGTTCACATCAACTTTGCTGGCACGTCTTCCTGGGCCATGGAGTGGGATGAACAGAATTGAGCACCTGAGGACTCCAGGGCCCAACTGTTAGGGGGTTTGTGGATTTCATACTGTGATCTTCTTTTGTTCTGGAATGGCAATGGAGCGACCTCCATGAAGTTATCTTCTCAGTTACATTTTGCTTTGTGGAAAACCTATTTGAGAAAGAGGAATAAAAAGAATAAAGGAGATAAATTATCCATATATATCATTATTTTTTGCAAAGCTGTCTGCAGAAATGTAAAGCAATTGCATAATGCAACCCACTGACAACTAAATGGGAAGCATAACCGTGGAACTGACTTTTAGCACAATAAATGAGTTACAACTATGATAAATAGAGCTAAATGCAGAAACTAAATAGAAGAAAGATTAGGCGGGCTCTTAACATAATCAAATGGAAACATGTATTTCCACATCTGAAATTATCTTCTTGGCTTCCTTGTTGATTCTGTTTCTTCCATTTGGAAATTATCACTCATGAGAGTAGACTTTGTCTTTTTCATCATTGTATTCCCAGCTCTTATGTTAGTGCCCAGATTATGCTCACTCCAAAATTTATAAATTATTTACAAAGTGAATGAGTGAATGAATGAAACATAATTTCATTGATCACATTTACTACTCATTATAATTTGATAATGTGTCCTTAAAGCGTTTCAATCTTTGCCTGAGAGATAAATTCTCTGAGTAATTTATTAAAATTACAGATTACAAAGTATTTTAAACAGCAAGCAATGACACCACCGTGGAGGAAACGTTACATACGTACGCTCCTTGCTTTACTGTGCTCAGTGATTGCTGCATGTCTAAGACGGTGAGGGTAAGAGAGGAGAATGGGCTGCGACCTTGACTCGGGGAGAGAGGTGACTCCAGGCATTGCTTCACTGCAGCTGGGGTGCCACGCTGCAGAATGGCCGGGTGCCTGCAGAGGGACCAACGGGCCTTCCCTCTTCCCCACTAGAATCTTTCTTCCAAAGCCCAGGGCCCCCATCACCCTGCTGCTGACTCCCTATCCCCTCCTCTTTTTGAAAAAGCCACTATTGCCACAGATTCCTTTAACTGCGAGTAAACTTCTGCCGGTTTGTGTGTGAAAACTACACTACAAAGGTGAAGCCACAGCTTTGAAAGTCGGTGCTCAGTGGGGATGAGCCGGCGTCTGGGCATCCCGCAGATAGGAGCAGCCTTTTTTCCTATCATGAGACTTGGAATTGTAAACTTCCAGTATACACCTTATGTGAGGATATGTACAAGGGGGTATATTAAGCTCTCTATCTCTTTGCATCCTAATGCTGCTTCAGAAGAGGTGAACCTTTTAACATATTTTATTTGACAGTTTTCCTTCCTTTTTTACGAAACCTAAAAGTTGATTTAAAATTTAGTGTTTTTCAGTGACAATCCTCAAAATAATCTGGGTGTTTTGTTTTGTAACATTGTTGTATTTTTATTTAAATCTCAGCAGGACCACGTCTTTTCCATGGCTTTTAATATAAATACTGTATAAAAATATATACAGATATATTCTATCTCTTTGTATAGTCATTCACTCTATATTATAAAGCCCCCTTCTGTGACACAGGAATTATTGGGTTCTGAGCATTAAAAGATGCATGGGATTACCCTTAAGGAACTCATTTATGCAGGATGTGATACCAGTATCTAAATAAATACAGTATAATGTAGTAAGGAAGAGGAATGGGCCTTTTGAAATTACTATGGGTGAACAGAGGAGAAAAAAGAATTACAGAATTCAGGTAGAGGTGTTTATAAATAAATATATACATATATATATATATTTCATAACGACTAGTGGATAATGAACTACACAGATACCCAATTAATTTTATCATATTTAGCAAAACCAGGCTTACCATATAGAATGAAAGCATCAACCCTACTGATCCTATTAAAATGTCAGTCAGACCATGTAACTTCTGTGCCCTACCCTTTAATGACTCCCCAAAGGCCCCCCCCTTGGCCCCTAAGGCCCTCTGTGATCCCCACACCCCTTCCCTCTTTGCCAGCACCTCCTGTTGGATTTCTGACTCTTCTACCCTGCTCCAGCTGCAGCGGCCTCCTTGCGGGTCTTCACGCTTGGCCTTGCTCTGGCTCTTTAGCACTGCCCAGTCCTCCTCTCCAAATGCTCTTCCCTCAGATGGCCACACCTCTTCGAGATTTGTTCAGATGGTACCTTTTGAGTCCAGGCTACCCAGAACACGCTATTTTAATGCACAAACTGCCCCTCCTGTCCCTTTCTCCGATTGCACCTCCCAGTTTCCCAATATTATTCTGGTCAGTCACTCTGGGTTAGGGATCAGTCTATTAAGAACAATGCATAATATTTTCAGTTCCTCATTATTGTTTTCTGTTCCGTATTTGAAAAGAATCAGGAAGGAGCCAGTTATCATAAGACTCATCTTCTCCATTGCTGGCCATGTTCTGCCGTGACTTTTACCTAGCTGCTATTGGAACTATCCCATGCCAGACATCTGGAGTTAGGCATTAACTTGTGTATTGACAGTAAATGCAAGGATGTGCATCAGAATATTTTTGTGTGTGTCATGTATGTGTTTATATAAAGGCATGCAGGACATTGGAAAACACTGAATCAATACATACAAGAAATACTTAAGGACAATCCCCATCTTTAAAAGGGGGTAATACCTGTTCCACCTAATTTGCAGCATTCTCATTAGGTAAAAATAAGTTTCTTTATGTTCAAAGTACTCTTAAAACTGGCAAGTGCTATGACATTTCCCATTATTATCATAAGAGCTCTGAACATTTAAGTGCATGTTTACTTTCAACAACACCTTATGTTTTTACAAAACATTAGATTTTCAAATATATGTTCATGTGTCATTATTTTTATTTTAAAAAATATTGACATCATTTTATGCAGAGAATAGTGTGATTTGTCCATGATCAAATTCCTATTAAATAATAAAGCAGTCTCTATGTTGAGTCTCTTTTCTACTTCACCATTTTTATCCTACGTAAATAATGAGAGAAGTAATGGGGTAAATATGGAGGGAAGCCAGCATGGGAAAATCATTATATTGAGATCAAAGTAAAGAATCATTAATTGATGCTAAAACTAGGGAAGAAATTTTGATGAGGAGCAGGATATTTGCATAGTCCTAAAGTACCTCTTCAGAGATTGTTTGGTAGTTGTAAACTAAAAGAAAAAAAAGGTAAGTATGTAATGGAAAAATCGGCCAACACTCTGGGTAAACATTACCAATGAACAGGATGTGATCACATACCTATGGATGTGATGCCCTGAGAGGACATCATATCACTTGTGCATATTCCAGTCAGGAATAATGCATAACCTAAATTTAATTATAAAGAAACATCAAATAAATCCAAAATCAAGAGTGCTCTTAAAACAAAGCAACTGTCCTTCAAAATTGTCATTGTAACAGAAGACAAAAAAATGACCAAAGAAATATTTCAAGTTAGAGACAACTAAAGAGACATAACAATCAAATGCACTATTATTGGCTCCTATACTGTAGGCAGAATATGCTATTAATTCCGTGTGGTTAGAAGGCAAATTTGGAGTACTGGTTCTCGATTAAAGTATTGTAGCAATGTTATTTACCGTACTCTATAGGAGAATATTCTTATTCTTAAGAAATTCACACTGAGGATTTTAGGGGTAGTGGGCCATGATTTAGCAATTTGCTCTTAGGTGGTTCAGAAAAAAATGGATGGATAGAGAGATAAATGGATGGACAGAGAGATCTAGACAGAGAGAACAGCAAATTTAAAGCAAATGGGCCAAAATGTGATAGGTGAATCCGAGGAAAGTGTAGTGGTATTATTGCATGTTCTTTGTTCTATTCTTGCAACTTTTCTGTATTTGGAATTATTTCCAAATAAACATTAAAAACTAATGAGGCACTAGGTTACAATTTAGTGCAGCAGTTGGGAGTTTTTGATTTATCTGAAAGAGTTTATTTTCTTTTCTAAATACCTGACTTACAATCAGGCAGGGACTTAGTCTCTTGGGAAGCTAAGATGTCTTGTGCATAAAAATAGCAATATAGAGGTGTTTGATATGTTAATATTTTCCTGCATTTTCATTTTTTATTATTTATTATTAATGAAATGCAGTTGTCTTTGAATCCTGCTGAGTGTTTAATAATGAAATTGTGCAAAGTACACTTTCAAATGCCTGTGCTCCATATGCGTTAGCAACACAAATTCAATATGCTTTTCAAATCACTTTCTAAAGGAGTTAACCAACTGATGCTCTTTAAATGCATGTCTACATACACAATTGCCAGATTGACAAGACATGTTATGAGTTTGTGTGTTGTATGGAAAGTACCCATTCCCTGAGCTTTTGGTTAAGTTGTGTTAGACATCTACTGAAATGTCCAAAGTACTGTAACAGTTTAGTAACATGCTTCCCATGGTCCACAGTTGAATTTATTCACTTCCAGAGACTGATTAATTTCTTCCTTAATATCCTGGGATCCTTTTTGTATATTAGTTCTCGGTTTGTTGTGATGCTACCACAAAGATTGGCCTCGGTCTTATGTGGTTGCTGGGTTGAATAGTTTTCCCCAACTTGTACTATTCATGCTCAGCACACACAGTGCAATACTTGTCCTTAGCTAATGTGCAATGAGGGAGTTAGACTAGCTTGTCCTCAGGAGATGTAGGAGATCACCTAAGACAGTCATGCCCCCAAACTCTTTTTCTTCACTTGTTTCACTTGTCCCCACTCTCCTCTCATTCCTTCACATCTTCTATCTCTTCCTTCCCACCCCCCACCCCCAGATCTTCTCATCCAAGCTTTTCTCCATTTTGGCCACAAGAGAACTTCAAGCAGGCATTCCCAAAACCATAGGGTCTTGCTCTGGGATTAGTAACAGAATAAATACAAGGAAAGCTTCCATGATGACCAAGTGCTCAAACTGTGGTGAGGAAAGAAGGATGTGGGAGAGACTGCTCTCCTTGTGGCCTTTGGGGAATTATACACAGAGCTACTCTCAGGGCCGTTAGTTAGAATGGAAAGCCTTTAGACCCAAATGGACCTGAGTTTAAACCCCTTCTTCACTTATTAGCTGGGTGAGCATCATAAGTCAGTCTCTCTGAACCAAAGACTCTCAACAATCAAATGAAGGAAATGACAATACCAGTTCAGAGAATTCTTGTGAGGATAAAATGAGTTTACATTTTATAGGTAAAACAACCCTTACAAGGCCCGCTGCTGTCTAACATGCTATTTATATTGTTATTTTAGTCAGTATGTCATTTATTTAATTTTACTTTTGGTAGAGTCCACTCCCTAGCTTCAAGACAATCTTTCTAGAGCTTTTTTGGATTAATGAGCAGGATGAATACAATTTGTGTGAATAAGCTCATGGCTGAGTGAGACAAATCTCTCTCCCTTCTCTCTAGTGCTCAAGTAGTAGCCCAATGAGATTTCAGTGGCCAACATTTTATCAAGTGCATTTCCTTGAATCATGTGCCTACTGTTGGGATAAATAAACAAACTAGTCTTTTAACTGACAACAACAAGATCTTGGGCTGGTAAAAGCCAGAGTTATTTTTGTGATTTGAAAATTCTTCTGAATTAGAGATGAAAAGGTATTTCTCGTGTTTCTCCTGTTGGAAGAATTTTAGCCAGATCACATGGCCATTGCCCATTGTGAAAGTATGCGGCTAGGACTTCTGGAAATGCTGTCAAGATGGGTATGCAATAAAATAGTATTTTTTAGTTCTTAAAGGATCCCTCTCTTAGAAGATGTCATGTGCTGCAGGTGTCAAGTGTCCCGACAAATGTTTACCTAGCCTGAATAAAACCAAGAACTGTGGATCTCAACCAGTCTATGTTTTATGGTGTGTCGACACTCTGGAGGACACTTACAAAGGAGAGAATGTGATTGAGGTTTTTGGAACTCAGCTTTGAAGAGGAGAGTTTGGGTGTGTTTCTCACAATTTCCTGCTGTATATCTGGGAAATGTTTGCAGAGAGTGTGAATCACTTTGTAGATTTCCTTAGAAGGGTGTTTCCGTTTCCTGTGCTCCCAGGCTGCCTGTGCTAGGCTGTGTCTCTGGCTGAATGCCAGCTTCAGAAAATCACTTCTTCCTACTGTATCAAGCATCCTCTCTCTGTCTAGTCCTGCCTCGTCCCCTTTTTCTTGTTCTGGAAAATTTTAACTTCCTTTCATAAATTACAGGGTGTAATTATTTGGAATAAATAAACAGACAAAGCCCAAATCTCAAACAGCTGCGGTCCTATATTTGTGTGTGTGTGTGTGTGTGTGTGTGTGTGTGTGTGTGTGTGTGTGTGTGTGTAAATAGGAATGAGCTGCTGTTCAGAAGTTTCAGACACTCATAGATGCTGGCTTTAGCCTCATGACCTCAAAATAGCTGCAGAACCTCTAGCATCATGCCCTGATTACATCAGTATTCTGCATCCTGTCCATGTCCAGGGCCTTGCTAAGGCCAAGGGGAAATGAGCAAAAGCCAAAGATGTGTGCCAGCTGAGTTTATAACCTTGATTAGACAAGTAAGATTTTCCCCAAATACTCACTCAATGAACTTCCAATTATGCCTTGTTGGCCAGCCCGTCCCAAAGCCACTCCTAGCTAGAAGGCTGCCAGGCAGGAAGAAAAGTAGAATGAAGGATAGTGACTGAATCAGCTAATCAACTGTGTTTGCCACGTGTCCTAAAAGAATAGTGAAACACATATATATATATATATATGAATAGTTGTGTGGATAGGTTATAAAGGGGAAAGGGCCTGTGAGGGTCAAACCTTATATATGTATCAGGTTGTTGCATTCAGGTTTCAAACAAATGGAACAAAAGTTTTGTAACTTCAGAAGCGGAAACCTTGTTGCACCAAGCCGAATGTTTAGTTATAGCAATAGTTAAATTATTTTGATGTCTATTTTCCATCCCTTCTGGGGAGAAAAGCTTGATTAACCTACTAGGTAGGGCAAGTAAATGTCTTTATTTAATTCTGAGACAAAGAGTTGAATTCATTTTAAGGGATATTCATGGACTACCTACTAAGTTCAAAGCACTGTGCTTGATACTACAGAAATTCTGACACATGCTACAATGTGGATGAAACTTGAAGACATTATGCTAAATGAAATGAGTAAGGCATAAAAACACAAGTGTTGCATGATTCCATTTATATTAGGTACCTACAGTAATGAAATTTATAAAGACAAAATGTAGAATAGTGGCTACCGGGGAGAATGGGCAGTTACTGTATAATGGGTATAGTATTCCTATTTGGGATGTTGAAAACTTTCTGGAGATTAATGGTGCTGATGGTTGGACAACAATATGAGTGTACTTAATGCCAATAAACTTTACATTTAAAAATGGTTAAAATAGTAAATTTTATGTTATATATAATAATAGTAAGTTTATGTTATGTATATTTTACCACAATAAAAGTTAAGAAAGGCAGGAAATAAAGCAAAGTACCTACCATCAAGGAGTTTATACTTGAATGGCAGTGGGAATATACCACTTAATTTTAGACCAGGTGGAGCACAGTAAGTAGGCCCAAGTGGAACAAATGTCTGTAGGGATCCACAGGTTGTAGAGTACATTTGGTCAAATGAGGCAGTTCTTCTTCACTGATATGGCGTTTACTAATTTAAGATGGATTTTTATGGATGTGTTCAAGTTTTACAAGGGAGAATGGTGGGAATGTGAGGAAGTTCGTGCCATTTCTAAGGGCAAATGAGTGGATTTCTTTGTCTGGAGCACTCAGTATGGACTATAATAAATACGAGTCATGAACTGGGAAGTTCATTTTGGAGGATGAACGAATACTAAACTAAAAAGACCTGTGCAGTTCATGGTGTAATTGGAAGCCACTGAAGGCTTTTGGATAGGATACTGATGTGATCAGTATTGCTCTTAACTCAGTTAGAGAAGAGCAGTGCAAATAAAGTGAGGGAGTGAGAGCAAGATACAGTTACAGCTCCTGATCTTAACTGCTGATATAACATGGGTGATGCAGAGCAAAATTCAATGGCTAGTCTGGTATGAGTCCAATTAACTGGGAGTAGTGTCATTGCCCCTACCCCCATATGCATACCCAAAGGAGATAGTGAGTTAAATTCTGTTTATTTCAGTTAGCACAAGTAGCAAGTAATAGGAAATACAGATCTGCTTTGGATCTGGTATTAAGACTCACCCTCCCAAGTGTGGTGGCTAAAGGTTTACGAGAGAGAGAGAGAGACAGACAGACAGACAGACAGACAGACAGACAGACAGACAGATTATTGAAGATAATTGAGAATAGAGCCTTTGAGATAGGCCTTTCTGAATTGCATGCAGGTTGGAGAAAACAAGGAAGTGGCATCCCCAAGGGGAAGAATTGACCAGTCAAACACATTGTGGAAGGAGGGCAGAGAATGGAGTGTTTGAAGCCAGGAACGTAGTTTTAAAAATGTTAGATGATATAGAGTGCAGATGCATTCAAAAATTTTTAATGTTTTTATTGATTTGACAGAGAGAAGAAGGGAGAGAGAGAGAGAGAAACATTGATTGGTTGTGGGGATGGAACCCACACCCTGGCTATGTACCAGGACAGGGAATCGAACTGGCAACTTTTCAGTGCATGGGACTATGCTCAACCAGCTGACCCACACTGGCCAGGGCATGCTTCCAGAATTTGAGGGAGATGACAGCTGAGAAAATTCCAGTGGTTTGGGTGGTTAGAGATCTCTCTGGACCTGTGAGGCTACAGTATTCCTAAGATGCTTATATATAGCACAACTCAGAGAGGAGTTTGAAGTGAGATAGTAAATTGGGGAAATAAAAGAAACAAATGCAGATGACTTTACGGAAGCTCAGTAGTTAAAGAAAGAAGGTGGGAACAGGACCTTGGGAGGAAAGCAAGGTCTCATGAAGGATGTTAAACACTGGAGGTACCTGAACATGTTGCCAGGGAAGGAAAGAGAGAGATTAAACATACAAGAGAGAAAGAGGCCAGTCAGAAGGGGAAGAAATAGGTATGGGAGGGTGGAAGGAGTGCCTGCAGCCCTACACTGACCAAGGTTAGAAGGACCAGGGGAAATCAGAGGAAAAGTTAGAAGGGAGTTACTTCCAGGTGGAAGGGTTGATGTCATCATGGCTGAAAAGAGATTTTTATAAAACTTGGGTGAACACACTAGAATTGAAACACACAAGAAAGGATCATGGAACAAGTGGAAGATAGTACAAGGGAAGGAGAATAATTTTCATTTCTCAGCTTTCCAATACATGTGTCACAGAGTTTCTGACGTCTCTGTTTTTCCAGTTTTGTTGACATATAATTCATGTATAGTTTTGCGTAAATTTAAGGTGTACAACATGATGATTTGATATATGTCAGTGTTGTGAAATCATTACCACAATAAGGTTAGTTAACACATCCATCACCTCACATAAATACAATTATTTTATGTGTACATTGTGAGAGCATTTAAGTTCTACGCTCTTAGCAAGTTTCAGCTGTGTAGTATGGTATTATTAACTACAGTTACCGTGATGAGTATTAGATCCCAGGACTCTTTCATTTTATAGTTCGAAGTCTGTACCCTTTGACTAGCATCTCTCCATTTCTCTCAGCCCCAGCCCAGGGGAACCACTATTCTACTCTCTTTCAATGAGTTTGGATTTGAGTTTCCACACGTAAGTGAGATCACACAGTATTTGTCTTTCTCTGTCCTACTTATTTCACTTAGTGGAACTCCCTGAAGGCAGCATTTCCTTCTTTATAGCTGAATTATTCTACCATCTATATATCATATTTATATATATGTACATCAAATATATATGCATATATATTACATTTTCTTTATCCACCTATTCTTTGATGGACACATAGGTTGCTTCCATGTCTTGGCTATTTCGAATGATGCTGGAATGAACATAGGAGTGCAGATATCTCTTTGATATAGTGATTTCACTCCTTTCAGATATGAACCCAGAAGTGGAATTGCTGAATCATATGGGAGTTCTATTTTTATTTTCTTGAGTGGTTGTACTAATTTACATTTCCACCAATAATGCACAGAGTTTCCCCTTTCTCTACATCCTTGCCAACACTTACCTCTTGTCTTTTGATAGTAACCATTCTCACAGGTGTGCAGTGATATCTCATTGTGATTTTGAGTTGTATCCCCCTGATGATTAGTGATGTTTAACACCTTATTAGGTACCTGAGGGCATTTGTATGTTTCCCTTGGAAAAATTTGTATTTAGATCTTTAGCATATTTTTAATTCAAATTACTTGGGAGGGTTTTCTGCTATTGAGTTGTGTGGGGGGAATGAATAGGTGGAACCCAGATGATTTTTCGGGCAGTGAAATAATTCTGTGTGATACTACAATGTGGGATATATGTCGTCATTACATTTTCAAGATCCATAGAATGTAGAACACCAAGAACAGAGCCAACTGTAAACTACAGACTTTGGGTGATAATGATGTCAATGTAGCTTCATCTGTTGTAACACATGCACCACTGTAGTGCACGATGTTGATAATGGGGGAGTTTGTACATGTGTCGGGGCAGGAAGCATATGGGAACTCTCTATTGTTTCCACTCAGTTTTGCTGTGAACCTAAAATGCTCTAAAAAATAAAGTCTATTATAAATAATAGACTGTATTGGATATAAATAAAAAAATAGAGTTTCCAGTATGCCTATCACTCATTATAAAAAAACAACCTATATTAATGACAAATTATTAAAAATGTTATGTTCTATCATATTAACATCGGTATAAAATATATTTTAGTAAGATTCCATCAAACCATTGATAAGATAAAGTGATAAACTGTTATATGTACCTCTATGAAAGAAACATGAAACCTAACTTGGGCTTCCAGCATTTACAGTCTTTGCATTTTCAGCCTAACGTGTGTCTGATGGGTCGAGGGCTTCAGAACAACCCACCTTTTCATCATGAAAAGATGTTTGATGCTCTCCTTGATGCAGAGCTACAGGAAGGAGTATTGCTTTTGTTTACTGCTGCTTATTTAAACTCAGGGCATGTTTTAAGAAGAAAAGATATAGCAAGACTAGGTTGGCTTTTAATTTAATCAGTGAAAACCACTTTAGTGTCATAAAGGGGCATAGATGGGTAGAACGACATCAGTGGGAATTTGTGAATGAAGAGAAGGCATAGAAACCTGCTTTCCTTTCAGATTCCTCTTATAAGTAAACCTGAACTTGAATTCGATTTTCTTTAAACTTTGTTGAACAGAGAAGCTCCCTTTACCAAAAAAGCGTCAGTGCTGAGGTTTTATTCTTCACAGTGTTTAGACCACTGCTGCTGCTACTCTCTCTCTCATGGTCGTGCTATGATGGTTAATTTTTTTAAACTGGAAAAAGGGAAATTGTCTCAAATTAAAGACAGACAGCTTTGAACAAGTCGCCTTCTAGTAAAGCATTTTAAACATCAAGCACGTTAGTGAAGCTGCCCAATTTAGCTGCTGTAATTTAGGTAACAGCACGGACGCCTCGCTGGGGTGCGTTAGCTGTTCAGGCCTGTGGGTGATTGCCGTGGCCCGTGTTCTTTATTTTATGCTACAGTATCGCCTTTTTACACTGACAATGATGAATAAAAGCCCTTCGTTATATACTGAAAACTAGGCTTTTGAGTATGTGCTTGAAAAAATAGTGAATCCTATGGTTCCCGGGTCATCAGAAACAGGCATGTAGGAAAAAATTACCCTAATGAAGAAAGAGCTTACCTGGAATGTCTTTAACCAAGAATTCAAGAATTCAAGGTGGTACTCAAGACTCCAGCAGAATCCTACATACACTTAGCCAAATACACAAACAGCTCAATTGCTCACTCTAAAAATCAGTGAAAACATTTCAAGGAATTGTGTTATTTGTTTATGTACTCCCTGCAGAGAGTTGGTGTTCAAAAAATGTTCCTTGAAGGAACAGGTTAAGCAGTGATGTAGGTTTTTACAACACCAAAACCCAAAGATGTGAGTAGCCTTATACACTAGTGGTGAGATGTGCTTTGACTAACTTTTTTTTGTTTTCTAATAGTGATTCCAGTGAGTTAGCCACATTGATCTTCTCAGAGAGAGCTGGGAAGTGTTTTCCCATTTGATTGCAGAATGTTCTTGAACAGAAGGACAACTGGTCACAGACCAGAAGAGTTTGGAAACGCCTCCTGTATACCCTGCGCTGACTCCAAAATGTAGCATTTTTGGACTTTGAACCAGGATTAGATTTTATATCTTCCAAGGGGAAAGACAGTGCTCTGCAAAAGCTTGCAGTTTGTGGCACAGAACTTTACACGGAACAATACTCAAGCTGTGTCGATGAAGGAGCCAGACGGAGGGCTACAGGGATGAGCTAGAGTTTATTGGCACAAAGTAACTCAGCAGCTCCAAACGGAGGGAGACCGAGACACTATGATCTCATATCATAGCTATCTGCTGTTTATGCTTTATTTACAGAGGGCTTAATTTGTACAAGGCCCTAGAGCAGTGAAGAAATGTGTAAAAGGATCCTTAACATTCTAAGATAGTTGAATATAAGGAAGAGGGTGTTGAGCTGTTGGTCACAAATGAATCCGATATGACATGTTCTCAAGCCAAGTAAAAGATTACAAAGTTAGTAATGAAAATGAACAAAAAAACATATCTCCTACTTTTTTATAGTTCTTCAAGAATGGTGGCTTTATTTGAATATATTTTCTTATCTGGGCAGGAAAGTGCCCAGCCATGCCTAAGCTGAGGTCAAAAGGAAATAAATGCACATGACATAGATGAATGGATTCTTTTTCCCAAGTGCTACTGGTCTCATCTGTTTAAGATGCTTGTTGAGAGCAGGGCATGTGGAACATCTGCTGTCACTTTTAGTTGAGACGTGTCTGAAGGAAGTGATACTGTGCAGCATCCAAACCAGACTTGGCTCTAGGTAGATGGATTGGAAGCACTTGAGTGGCCGATGTTAGAGTCCTCTCATCACCCTGGTTACCTGAGCTGAAAGAAAGCTCCTGTAGGGTTTGTTAGACTGTATCTCCATTTCTAGGCCCAATCCAAGTTTGGCCACTGGGAAGGCCAAACTTGAAGGAACAATGAGATTTCTAGAAGGACATTCCAGGGCTGCTGTGGAAAACTGTTTCCAGGGCAGTGTGATGGTCATTGGAAATTCTCTGAAGAGACAGTGTGAAGTGAAGGGAGCGCTTTTAGTTATCTCTTTTTCTGTCATTGTTCAAATGTGATCAGAGACATGAGGTTAAAAACCTCTATTAATAAAGAAACAAGTTTGTTATTGGGAAAGTAATAAATAAACACATTTTAAAATGCACAGGTTCGTCCCAGAGACAGTGTTGCACAGTTCCCAAACTGCTCAGCGATTTCTCCCGGCTCCCATGTGAAACTTCTTGGTAATAGGAATTCGAATGAGTTTTAAGTTCCTTTTTTTTATTGACTCCAGTCTGTCTCTGATAGCAACATTCTTCCTAACTGGATTATGCAGTATCATCATAGGCTGGATCGGAGTGAAGTACATGGAAATGTAGAGAGACCGAACTCTGGGCATTCCGAGGGTTGGTTTCCAGACGTGCTTCTCAGACTACCCAAGAGGGGGATCGAGTTCTTGTTTATTGCCAACCCATTACCAACTGAGGCTTTTGTAAAGTACAAAACTAGACACTTGGATGTTCTGACCATTCAAATTGGCATAAAAAATTAAAGTTCTTGCTCTCAACTTGTGTAATCGATCTTGTTGAGGACTGGTCGCAAGTTGCCGATTGACGCCAGTCCATACTTTGAGTGATGCTGATTTAGAGCGCTCCCTTGTTTGTTTTGGGGACAGTGACTTTATCTCTCAGAAATTATTTTCCCCATTTTTAAAATGATGTGGGAATACACAATTTTATTACTGAAATCCTAGGATTCTATCCTTTTTGATAATATTTTCTTTTTACTAGTTAGGAGACATCTGTCATATACACAGCCTATGATCTAAATGGTCTCTGTTAGGCCCTACTTCTGTAAATGAGTGAAGAGCCTGTTTTAGCTGAGGATTTATGGGTGGTATTTTTGCACAGTTGTCACTTAATTTCAGGGTAGCAATTTTTTTTTACCAGCTCCTTTGAGGAAGGACATCACTGTCTGGGTAGCTCTGGACTTTTTTGTGATACTTTCCCCCCTCCTGTTCCCTGCTGTTCCCGGCTGTCCCCTGAGTGCTCCAGGTGATACAATGATGATGAGCTGGCCTGTCAACCCTGAGTGATAAACCTTCAATTTGGTTTCCTAACAGATGTGAGACTATTGAGTTACAAGTAGTTCAGTTCTGAATATGGCAAAGTTCCTGCAACCCAGATACATTAGCCTCTCCTCTCCCAATGCCAGTAGTGAAAAAATGTATAACCAAAAGATAGCAACAAAAAAATGTAACTTTAAAAATTATTAAATACTGTAGTCTTAGGTATTCGATTGTCGTCTTTTAATGAATGATCATTAAAGTAGGGATGGGAGAAAACATTTATCTAGAGGTAAAAGTCACATGAACCGTGGGTAAATGACTGCATGGAGTCATTTGGCGCCTAGAGTTTTTGTTTATAGAATGTTTTAAATTCTAGGTCGGAAATGCAGGTTTTCATGGACTTAAAAAAAATTATTTTCTTTTGAGAATATTGAAAGAAAGTTAGATCTTAATGGGAAAGTCAATGGTCTTCAAGAATAAGTTATTTGGAAACCTCTGTGCTGTTTCTGAGAATTCCAGATTGTCAGAACTTTCTCTGAGAGAAAACGGATACTGCAGATAATCACATCATTGTTTATGCTTTTGGATGCTCACTTCCAGACATTGGGTATGATCCTGTGCCCATGTTAGAAAAAAGAAAAAGAAAAATAACAGAAAATTTATTTGCCAAGTCATGCTTTTAAGAATTATTCATCCTTAAGTGATTCTAAGGAAATAAAATATTTTTTCCAACCAGTGCTTCTGAATCCATAAATATTCTCATCCACTTTTTAAATTGCCTTTGTGGCAAATCAAAGTACATTATTTTCATAGTGAGCATCATTCATCTATGATATATCGTAAGTGCCATTTGCCGCACATGTGGTCATAATGTGTCTTCGGTGAGGTGAGACAGGGCAAGTGTGTACTAATTGGATGACTGAGTCACACGCAGGCTCCCTTAAATACATCTTGCTTAAGTCAATCTGCAAATCGTGTGGCTATTGTTCAACTGTCTGCTTCATTTGTCACCTATAGCAGTGGGAAAAATTCAGCCAATTCAGCTCTGTTTGCAACCACTCAAGGTGGACCTCGTGACCTAGTGATTGATTTGGACAATATACTTTGTTTTCTAGCTCTCCCACTTGACACTGATGGAAAAAGCTGAGGGTAGTGCACAACTTTTGCAGGTATTCATCCTCTTGAAAGAGGTAGATAGATTGAAAGAGTATTGAATATTGAATATTCCCACAAAAATTTTAACTAAACACAGACATAAATTTTTCCATGTTGCCATGCTGCATATCCTAGTTGTTGAGTTAAAAAAAAAAGTTTCTAGACTGCCTTCCAGAGAGATGCAAATAAATACCCAGATTATGTTGAACAAACCTTCAAGTTACACTGTCAGTCACTGTGATGTTTACCTGGAGGCAAATTAAACTAGGTAGTTAGCTATCTTTGGTGCACTTCTGAAGGGGAGTTCTTCAGTACTGTGATCAGCATTTGATGTGTTAAACAGTTGCGGCTCACAGTTATGTCATCTCTAAATTCACTCTGTTGAGCCTGACCTTAAGATAATGTAAAAAAGCAATTAGTTTTAAACAGTAGGAGGGCCATCAGTGTGAAAGAAACAGATTACATGGTGGGGTGATAATTTTAGTGATTGTTAAGGAAATTATTAAAAATGAAATCTGTACTAAAAGCTGTGATTGTGATCGTTAAAACTGACACAGAGCAATGCCTTCTTTTTAAACAGCTACACTCCCTAAATGACAATCCCAGTCTCTTTCTGTGTCCTAATGGGAGGTGGTCTGGCTCATTAAATCACATCAAAACTTGCGCTGGATAATCAAGCCAAACATTCCTTACACTTGATTTGTTAAGTTCTACCCTGATGCCCTGCCATTCAATATTTCAGCAAATATTTATAGTGTACTAATCATGAGCCAAAACTTGGCTTGGCATTAGAAACTATTGTTTATAACCCTTATCCAGACCCTTAACTCTGTGTACTTATAGACACACAGACATACTTTTATATTTTCATAACTTTGATTTATTAAACTAAATTTTTACTTTTTGTTGACTGCTTTCAGTTAGAAATCGCAAAATGTCATTCTGTTCCTTTGAAATTCTACTTCTTTTCATTTCAGTAGTGGAATTATAGCTAAAATTGGCAGAATTTTAAAATTTAAAATCAAATTTGTGGTCTGTTACAATCACTTACCTCTATCCAGGTTTCTATTGCCCCAAAGGAATTGACCTTGAGGCTATAAGTTTGATTATCACTTAGAAAAGTGATAATATTTATGAAACTTAGACACATGCTAGACAGCATCTTGAAGTTGAAGCTCTTATATGTGGAAACTATGGAACGTTTTGTAGAACCAATGTCAATTCAAATTCGGTTCAATAGTAAATTTATAAACAAGCACAATACAAATGATAACAATGACAATTACTGCACTCTTGCTCGGTATCAGATACTGTTTTTAGTGGTTTACATCTGTTCAATTCTGTCCATCATCACAATAGCCCTGGATGTTCAATTTTTAGACATGGAAACTGAGGCTCAGAGAAGTTAAATAACTTCTCAGAGTTCCTCATGTGACCTTGAAGAAGCATGTATAACAGACCACAAATTTGTAACAGTCCACAAATTTGATTTTAAATTTAAACAAACCTCAGCAGTTTCCAGGGTTCCCATTCTTTTTTAAACTATATATATATCTTTATTGATTTCAGAGAGAGGAAGGGAGAGGGAGAGAGAGAGAAACATCAATGATGAGAGAGTCATCAACTGGCTCCCTTCTGCACGCCCCCTACTGGGAATCGAGCCCGCAACCTCGACATGTGCCCTGACTTGGAATTGAACTGTCACCTCCTAGTTCATAGGTTGATGCTCAACCACTGAGCAACACCAGCTGGCTAGGGTCCCATTATTTACCTTTGTGCTCTGAGGCTGCACTTTAGGGGCAGTTTTCCTCAATATACTCATCATAATTCGATTAGAACATACATAGTCAAAGAATCTTACTATGGACAGGTATGATATATTTATCAAAATTTTATTTAAATACACACAGTTAATGAATCTTAATATAGGCAGATGCAATATACTTATGAATGTGATTAAGTTACATAGTGTCAAAGAATCTTGGTCTAGGAAGACGCTCTCAGGGTCCAACCATTTAGACAGGCCCTTAAACATCCCTACAACCTCCCCTCTCTTCACCCTAAGAGATCACTGAGTTAGACTTGAGCATCCCACTTGCTTCTGAGACTGAAATTATTCCTTTCCATCCCAGCTCTCAGCAAAGTCATGCTTCTAGTCTGTACAAGTCAGTGTCTGCAAAACTAATCTGCACAAATCAACATCATTAAATTAGGTTGTTGGAGTTTTTTTACATCAGCATCCTCACTTGGGTAATAGTAGGATAATTCACATCATTAATGGAAATATAATCAGAAGATAAATGTTAATATTTTTAAGAGACATCACAGGACTTAGAGGAAAGTAGTCCTAATACGTAACTTTTTGAATACTTAGTAAATCAAATATTTCTAGTTAGTGTGCACTGGAATTACAGATTTCTTTTGAGTTAAGTTGGTCTTTAATTTTTCTCTTAGCAACATCCTTACATCCTAAACAGTTTCTGACATAATTCTTTATCTCTTTTAATATACCTATCACATTAATTAGCTCAGATGGTCAGAATTTGGATTAAGCGACAAGACAGTCCTGGGTATATTTCCCATATGAGTCAAAACATTGTGTTTAAGGGAAAGAATACAGAGTCTGGAGCCAGGCCTAGACCATGAGACCAGCTCTGCCACTTACCAACAGTGTACTTTATCTCTCTATGCTTCAGTTTCCTCATCTGTAAAATGTTTACAACAGTGTATGATACACCATAAATACTATAAAAGTGATGGTTTAGGAAAAAAACCTAAGGCTTAAGAAGCAATCATAACCTTATTCTTGGTAATTAATTGATGCAGAATAAATATTTGGCAATGATGTTTAAATTACTCTGTAATTTTAGAAGACTTATATGTGTAAATAGGTTGACTCTCTAATGTCATCATAATACATTATAGTTTAGTTGTTTTTTTTTCCTAAGTCATGGAATCTTACATCAACAGATCCTATATCTTTTGAAAGCATCCATGTCATTATATTGTGTAATCATTATACCAAACAATTGTTGTTGTTTTCAATATACATGGAGTTGAAGAATCTATATCAAAATGCTCAGCTATGATGAGGCTGAGCTAGACGACTTTTTCACAAACACAAAATGCTTAGTTATCTGGTGGATTTATATTAGACCATGACTGCCAGCTAAAGTCCCTTTCCTTGAAGGTTGCAATGCTCCATAATTAGTTTGCTATTGCAGTCAAGTCACTAGCAACTTTTTTTCTAATCCCAGTACAGAATGAAATAGACTCTCAGAGATGGAAGGAACCTTGAGGTCATCTAGTTTAACTTGCTCATATTATAGATGAGAAAACAGCCTCTGGCAGATTAAATGTCACACAGCAAGTTAGTTACCTGTCCATCAGTAACTCAGGAAAAGAGTTGTATTTTTTTAAGGGACTGTTTCAGTTATCTGTTTCTACATAACAAGTAGCAATAGATAAAGTGGCTAAACAGTCATAATTTTCTGTTTATTTATTAAATTGCTGACTTATTGAATGCTGCTGTGATTATCTGAATTTGCTCAGTAGCTCTTCTGCCCCACATAGTGCCACTGGACTTACTTACACAGCTCCATTGACCTGAAACTCTGCAGAGCACCTCAGTCTGGGCACCTCACTGCTCCTCTGCATGGTTTCTTTTCCCACGTGTTGTCTCGTCTGTCCAAGTAGCCTCTCTCTCCTGCAGGATATTCTGTGACTGAAATGCCACGTTTCAGCCCTAACCCTTAGCACAGTCTTCCTTATGTTGAGTACGAATTGTTGTCTCTAAAGCTTATCTGGATAAATCAACTTCAGGAAGTTCTGTTGTCGGGATTATTTCCTTACAGTACGGTGGCTGGGTTCTAAGAGGGAGCATCTCAAGAGACTTAGCCCCAAAGTATCAAGTGCTCATCGGACCCCTGCTTGTGTCATACTTGTGGATATCTGCTGGTCAAAGCAAGTCTATGGTCAAGGCCAGAGCTCACATAGGAGAACACTATAATAATAGGGCACGAATTTTGGAAGATGTGGTTCATTGGACGCTCCCAGTGTCCCTGCCTACCAAGAGGCAGAGCATTTATGTGGCCAGGGTCAACAGAGCAAGCTGCAAGAGCACAGTGTCTCTGATACACAATGCGACGCTACTTTAATTATTATTATTTTTTTTTGCATTGCTTCCCTTCAATATTCAGGGCACAGTCACAGGCAGATTGTGGGATTTGGGGACAGGTGAACCTTTCCGCCAGTTGATGAGCAAGGGAAATGTTCACGTTGGCTTTGGCAGGCACTTTTCTTTATTTCAGACAGTGAGGTTGTGATAGAGCCAGGCAGCTCTTAACATTTTAACATTTAAATCTTTAACCAAAAAGCCAGAAAAAACCCCCAGTATTTTCAATGTATATGTAATAAAAAGTGAAAGCTATTTGGGGTGTGATCCACCAATAGAAATAGAAAGGCTTCGGGATTAGTTTTTATTGGATGAAATTACTGTGGTTTGAACCCCCACTGACGTGCTACAGACTGTAACTCAGAAGGGAGAAAGTAAGTGCCAACCTTCTAACAAATGTCACCTATCAGCCTGCGCAAAGAAATACACGCATGAATCAGTCACAGAGCTATGTCCTCCGTAAGGCTCCTCTTGGCCTCTCTGAAGTCCTTGACACATACCTGTGTCACTGACAGCTAGTATGCAAATTGTCTAAAAGCTCCATTAGGCTGGTCTGGGCAAGGGAAGCCCATCTGTCAGCTCTGTGACACTTTCCCTCTTGGATCCTCACCTGGGAATATGTCCTTGAGACACCCAGATGGATGAATTCACAACAGTGTCTGGTACCACCAACCGCAGAGGACGTCGTCACTTCTGTTTCTTTTACTAACTTTAAATTTGATTTCCTCTTGCCTCATCTGCCAAATAATTAAAATTTAAGGCTGAAATTTAAATGGATGGCAAAGCCCTTTCTTAATAAAACGGACGCTTTATTTTTCAGCCTAGAAGATGGAACACGGTGAGCCCTGTGTTGGGGAACTTGGGGTCCTTTCCAATGCTGTGTGTGTGGCCTGGTCCTGTCGGGAAACACACGATTTCAGATTAGCTAGAGCTTGTCAGCTGTTGCTGATAGCTGTCAAAGGCTTTGAGAAAGACAGTGGCATGCTGTTATTTTAGCAGGCTTGCCTATTAAGGGCATTTATTGGAAATTGTTTCATGATTCCTGTCCTCTCTTCTTTTTTTTTAAAAAAAAGACAACACAACAATTGCATATAAGCATTTGGGGAAGAAAGTCCAGCCTTCATTTTTGTGATGGTTTTATGATTAGACTCAAGTCTCTTGCCCAACTCAGGTTGAAATCCCCGGGGGAAAGATAGGAGTGACAATAGAATCAGAAGTGCAGTCACCCCCTTGATAATGGGTATCTGTTCATCATAAACAGGCTTCTTTCACCCATCAGGCCCAGCAGAAAGATGTACTCATGTTTCTTTCTGAATGTAGGAAAGGTAGCATAGAAATAATGGTGGCCTTTCCACAGGGGAAAAGAAAACATTAAGGATCAGAAAACATTAAGGATCATAGAAATGTACCATAAATCAAAATCTAGAAGCAGAAAGGATATTTCTTCCTTTCAAACATTCTCAAGCCTATGGCCAACAATGTCTGCAGGTCTCTGGAAGGTTTATGACACGACAGGGTGGACGCTTTTGATCATTTTGGCAGCTAAATGGTTCATAATTTTGTCGGATTAGATCCTGTTTTCCATCTTTTCAGGAAATGGTCCAAAAGACGTACTGTTGTTATTGACAGGATTTCCAAACTAGTTATTATTTGCTAATAATGTTTTGTTAAAAGTCTGAGCCGAGCATCTTGCCAGACAGAGAGTAAAACTTTTATGCCCAACGGTGTTTGGATGAGCAAAATAATTATACCCTTGTCCACAGCAGATGCTCTGTTCTTCGCTTTGGCAGTTTCCCTGTTCAGTGTGCAAATAATTTTCTCTACTGAAGTTGGTGGCTATTTGCAACAAATATATTTTTTTTTCCAGCAAAAATGGATGTCTTCCATCACCACTTGCAAATAGCAACAGAATTGATTGGAGTTTTTATTGTTTCAAACACACACACAAATCTGTTGTGAAGCAAACAGAAATGCATGCATGTCCCATGTGCATCCAAGGATGTAATCCTAAGAAATTATTTACCAAAATAGTTGAAAAACTACATTGTAGCAATTCCTTCACTACCTTTATTAAAATCAAGATTTTAAAAAAAATTGTCTCAAGGCTAATAGGCAAATATAATTTTAAGTCAAACATACGTAAGTTTAGTTAATAATAGAAAAGACCTGCATTTACATATATTTATAAAAATCCTATGAGCTCTCTCTACCTCCGCATTTCTGTATCAAGCAAAATCCACTTTATACATATATTTTGAGACCCCAAATATGGAGTTCACTTCCCTGAGAGTTTGGACAGGCCTGTCTGGTTGTCCTGTGTTTGGAAAAATGAAGGTACTCTCCTTGGTCGCTGATGAGCAAATAAATTTCCACCAGCCACTGTCCTTACCTCTTTGAGGGTAGCACAGCTGCTAGAACTGCGTCTGCGAGCAGCAGGCCAGCGGGTGTTTGGCAGAGAGCTGCAGATGTATTTTCTGTAGCTCCCCTTTTCTGCTTTTACCACAAGTCCTCCTAAGTAGAAAGGCAAATAGAACCTCTCCTCAAGCCGCCATGTTTTCACAACCACATAACACAACATACATTTATTTAATAAAACTAAGGATATAATTGGGGGTTAGGTTTCTGGATTGTCCCTGGATTGCCCAAGAATAATCATTGATGACAAGAATTTTATGGTGAAATTCAACATCCAGCAAGTGATTAAGTACCAACTGAAATATGTTCCCTAAGTCTGCATGTTAAGTGCTGAAGATCAGAGGTGTGTCCGGTCACGCACCCTGTCCCCTGCTCTTCAGCATGCCAGGGGTGGAAGTTGCTATCGAAGGCCAAAATTTTGCACACAATATAATATTTATCACCAGCAGAGGCATGAGGAAAAGGTTCCCTGGAGCCTTGAGCAGGGCGGAGATAAATCTGCCTGTGCTAAAGGTTTCTCAGCGGAGGTGAAATTTGAGTCAGGATAAATGGGTTTTGCTCCTGGGAAACCAAGAGGAGGGCATCCCACAGGGTGCAGCAGCGTGGATCAGGAGGCAGTAGATTCCTCTCTGCCAAATGCCTTTATCGGAACTTTCTCAAATACCACTCGTAGGCTAGATGGCACAAATAAGAATAGGTGGCCCTGTCTGCACATGGACATTTCTCTCCTCTTGTTGAAAATGAGTCGCAGCTGAAAAATCAGGAGCAATCCAGTATAATCTTGATAAGAGTACCAGACCATTATGTGTATTCATATCCTAATAAAGATTTGATGACTCAAATATTTATATTTCTAGTTGTAATGGTCACATGGGTGTCACTTGAGATGGTCTCAAAAATGATAGTAGGAATGGCCGTATAATAAGATTCTAGGTACATGCAAGATTAAATGAAATTAGTGATAGCTATTATTCAGATGTACTTAGTAGGACCTCCAGGTTATTTAAGTGTCGGATTTTTATCTGTTTCCAGATGGAGAGAAATGAGTATTCCAGGGCCATTCACAGAACTTAATCCCTGGCCAAAGGTTGCATCCTAAGTTAGAAATAACTGAGTAGGTTCTGTATAAAGTCAGGAACTTCCTTCACAGCAGAATCATTGATGCCTCACTGGGGACATGGACCTTCTTTCTTCCTTTCCCTTAACCTTTCTGCTCATAGGCTGCTCTTCTCCCCTTTCTTCTCTAATCACACGCACCTAGACACATCTGTACTTCCATACCCTTCCCCTGTTGGGAATGTCCTGACACCCCCCCTCTGGGATATTGTCTACTCTGTAGAGAATTCTTTTAAGGTTTTTGGATGAACTACTACTGACAGGTAACTTGTGTCCATTTCTGATCACTGCTGAACCATCCTTGTAGTCTCTGCGTTTATCCTGTGACTGGCCACATCCAATAATGAGCTTTTCTACAAAAATAAAATAAAGCCTGGACTGTAATTCAGTAGAGGGACTACCTGGTTAATCAAGTTTTACAGAATATTAGAGAAAAACGAATCCTTCCCATGAGATAGACCAGAGTCAAAGACCACCCACTTTTCATCCATGTGCATTGCAGAATCTGCTTCTCACTGCATGTGTCATCCTCTAGGGATTACCACCAAGGTCTTTTTGTGGAAAAAAAAAAAAAGAGTGAGAACCAAAAAACTAAGGAACGTCATTTTTCTTCAAATAATTTAATTACTTAGAAATGCTTTTTGGCGAAACATAGTTTCTAGCATCTCCCGTCTTCCTGCTATTTATTCATACTCCGGATTACCTCATTCATTAGTTCTGACAAGGGGCTGCATTTGTATCATTGCCTGACAGACATGTTACATGTTTCAGTCTTAAAATATTTGACTCTGAGCTCAGTGCTGCATACTTGGGAGATGATGTTAAATCAGCCTCGGCGACACACCGCTGTCATCATGCCAAATAACTCAGGGGAAAAATGATAAGGGTATAAGGAGATCAATAAGGCAAGAGAACCGTGCTTTCAAAGGCAAGGCAAAATATGAGAAGGGCTATCAGTCAAGCATTGGGGTGTAAATAAAGCAAGAATGTGCCTTGTTTGGGACACCCTTATGCCACAGTGAACCATTATCCCGTGAGTAGTAAATTTCCCTTACATTTGCCTAACTCCTCTTAATATAGGGCATTCTAAAATACATCCATAAGCCTCCCTGGCACATCGATCGGTCTGGCATTGCTCTCCCTTCTTTTCTGACAGAATAAAATGAGGTGATGGCGGTTGAGTGCTGAGGACAATTCCTGGGCCATTTCGATGTTATTGGTCACAATGGAGCATTCTCTCTACTTAATGATGATTTATATAGTTCACATCTTTGTAAATATGAATTATGCAGATACATTTCTGCCCTGTGAGATGATATGACTCAACAGGACCCTCATAAGTGCCCAGTTGCATTGGATTTTTTGAGTGGAAAGCAAGCACACTGTAGAAAATGGCAATTTGGAGATGAAACCTTTTATTGAGTAGTAGGTACTCAGATGTACATTAGAAAGCAGTACTTTCTCTTTTTCAGCAAAAATTACATTATTCTAAGTTTGCAAAATGTGAATAACTTGCAGACCCAAGACAGTAAAATTTATGAATATTTGGAAATAATTTATTTTTTCCAGGCTAATGGTCAAGGAGACTTTGTGAAAATGTTCCAGAGCCCTTGAATGGCGTCGACAGAATGTGATGTTTAGACTATGAAGAGCATTTTAGGATTCTCTCTATTCTAATATGGGGATGAAGTATGAAAGTTAATTTTTGCTTTAAGAAGGTAAAGTTTAAGGCTATGTGCTGGATAGATTAGAGTATTTGGAGCTTGGGAACAGGAAACACAATTTGGGGACATTAATCCATATGTGAAGTGCTTCCAGACAAGAATACAAGCAGTGGAATGAATGGGAAAGACAGATGTGAGAGACACGGAGAAGGGAGCCTAAGCAGGACTTGGTGCCTGAATGAAACATAGCCATGAGAATAAAAAACAGATGCATCCAGATGTTAAGTGACCAAAACACAGTTGATCTGTGAAAAATGACCGCTAAGTTCAAGTTGAATATTCAAGGCATAATGTACTATAAAATGTTCATGCCATGATCTGGAGCAACACTTGGAAGTACCCTTCAGCACAGTGAGCCACCAGAAAAAGTGTCCAGAAAAGGTAACCAAGAAACATGGGCTAGAAGCACATTGTAGGCAGAAAGAACAGCAAGGAGAAATCATCACACAAAGTACTTATATCTAAAAATGGGGAATCACCTATTGGTCTGGGGGAGAGGTGGAGTTTTCTGGTCACCTGTTGGTAGGAGGGCTGGCTGCAAAGGTGGGTTGAGGAGTCAGTGGTAGCAGGTTTACTTGGAAGCTGATGGAATTTAAGCTTGAGAGCCCCTCCTTTTCTCTACCCTTTTCAGTATCCTGTATCTAATCTTATCTTCATTTTGAATCCTTCTCAAAAATGGCCAGTGACCATCCAACTTGTATAAACTTTAGCCTCACAAAAGCCCCACATTTTCCCATTGCCTAGCCATGTCTTCACATGGTCATGTGGGTTTGGGAAATTTGCAAAAGAAAGCTACTTATCACAACTGGTTAAGACCCTTGTCCCTTTTCATTTCAGCTTCCCCATTTGTACTTTTTCAGATGATGGTGGGTATTTTGGAATTGAGCTGAAGGGAAGTAAGGTGGGAGATGCATTTAGTCTGGATGCAGTGCGATATAGGATTGTGTTATCACTAGCTGTTCTGTGCTAAGAATGGTTTCCAAGAATAATCAACCTGCCCATTGTCCTGGGTTGTGGCAGGAACATGGTCCCAGGCCCTATTGTGACAGGTGTGTGGCCTCTGACACCCAATATTGAAGGTATACGGGAAAGTATAGAAAAGAAAAATATTCGTAAGATCTGAAGCCAAAAGATAACTTTATGCAAAATTCTTCCCATTTTTTGGTCACCAAATTTACTATCCTAACAATTTATAAGCTATTACCATGAATGAGTTGAGAAGCAGAAGAAAAAACACTATGCTAAGCTATCAGTAAAAAAATACATTTCTATCACCACTAGAAGACAAACAAAATTATCTTTTTATTCTCTCTACTGAAAATATTATAAAATTACTGCTATATGATGAGGCAATCAAAGAGTATGCAGACCACCCCCTCCAAAAAAAATTAAGAGGGAAAATTATTTTGAAGTCTGTCTTGGAGTTAATATTGTTATTTTCAGCATTTTTTTATATTTGTGTTACATGTCAACTTTTTAAAGTTGATGGTTTGTTGCAGCTCTTTTTTCATCCTAAATAATATTTATTTTTGTAACGAATTTTATAAATTTTATTTTTTCTTAAGAAGTCCCTAAAGTTGTATAAGTTTTAGGTACTACAAAACTTGGATCTGCCCCTACATTGGGGGGGTGGACCTTAACTTTCATAAGTATATAATTTTAGCCCAGACCCACTCATGAAGACCTCTTAAGGGTTCAGCATCTGCTGCGTTCTGAATGTTTGTGTCTCTCCAGAAATTCACCTGTTAAAATCCTAATGCTCAATGTGATGGTATCAGGAGGTGAGGCCTTTGGCAGCTGCTTAGATTGTGAGAGTGGATCCCTCATGAATGAGATTAGTAGCCTTATAAAAAGAGACCCTACAGAGACCTCCCGTACCCCTTACAATATGAGGGTACAAGGAGAAGTCTCGGACATAGAACCGGGCCTTCACCTGACCGTGCTGGCACACTGATTTTGAAATTCCAGCCTGCAAAACTGTGAGAAAGAAAATCCTTTTATTTATGAGTTACCCAGTCTGTGGTATTTCATTATAGCAGCCTGAACGGGCTAAGACAGCATTTGTTGCTTTCAACTTTTATGGTGTGGTGTTCAGCCTTTTCACCTTCACCCATCTAGCTCTACTCTTTAATATGCCAATTCTCTAATTATTATATTGGAGACTATCTGAGTGTTTTATATATTAGTGGAATATTATATTTGTATTCCCTAGTACTCTATGCCCAAATTCAGGTTAAAAAAAAAGTTCTAGTTTCTGCATAGCATAGTATTTGAGAAGTATGTTTAAGTGAGACTCTATAACTGATTCAGATCAAAAATATGTGTTCAAATCAAAATTCTAGTAGACTATACACTAAAGTCAGGAAAATTTCAATACAGAACACTAGAGAGTTTCAGGAATTATAATGTTTCATTCAGAATAGTATTTTCAGAAGTACACAAAGGATTTTGAAGTAAATGGTGGAAACTGTCCACCATTTATCAATACCCTGTTGCCAGCAAAACACATGTAAAATAATTACTTTTATTCTATTTTATAATGGAACAAATAAGATGCATTCTAATACACAGAGAGAACACCCATTGAAATTTAAGTTTATATAACGGACAAACTTGGAATTCAGTTATCATTGTCCTAATTTCCCCCAATTTCTCTGCATCTTCAATAAAGAAAAAAAATCCGTGAGACTAGGTAGGGACAAGACGTGGACATTGATTGACCATGGAACTAGCATATCAGTTACAATAATAATTTTCGTTTTTATTCTGTTCATAAACAAGTCTTATCTTCATTTCACCTGCCAGGGTATGATAAGTAGCTCAAAGTAAATGCAACACAATCTTCTAATCAGGACAAAGCATGTGCAAAACATATGTCATTTTTTTTGTCATTGTCTGTGTCCTTGCACAGATTGTAGATTGTGTCCCTAATAGAAACCGGTAGCCAAGATTAGAGGTGTGTTTGTCTGTCTCTCTGTCTGTCTTTACAAATTGCTAACATATGACACTACATGGCCTTGCCAAAAGCCTTAGTACTGATTGAAATGAGTGACTAGTGGAATCTAAATAAATAAAAGGAAACAGGTCTTTACATCTAGCACAGCCAGCCTCAGGGTGAGTGGACGGTCAGCATTGTAGAATATTGTAGTAATACTCCGAACAGTGCTTCTAGGCCAGTGGTGGGAGTGCTAGGTTCTCATGCTTCGGCAGGCCACTCTGTGGTGGGGTCCACACTTCAGCAATCCTTACTTTCCTCGGCTGAAATCAGAGCATAACACCGGTGGATGTCTGTTTTCACTGGATAAAAAATACTCCTGCATCAAAAAAAGTCTTAAATATGAGTCTACTGATAGACCATAACTCATCTGAGTCAAAGCCATCACTCTGGTAGAAAGTTTTATGTTTTTATTCCGTTCTCTCATTTTATTTTTATCTGTATTATTACCTATTTCTGCAAACCACAAGAAAAAGTAATCAAATTAATTTCATTTATTGTCTTTGAGAACTCTGGTTATATAACTTGACCAGTCTACATTTCATTCTTTCTGATACTTAAAACGATCACTGTGAGTTATAAAATAAGTTGTTCTTTATTTGTTATGAAGAACACAGTTTACACTAAAATAAACAGACATTCTCATGAGAATTAGCATTGCACACAGACACTCTTTTCTCTTACACTTTAATAAAAGTAAATATAGACCACATTTTGGTGCATATCAAGTTTATCTTTCATTTGCTTTCTATCCTGCGATTATATGTGCTGAGAATTTTATGCTAACTTCCCCTGCGTGGACTGTTTCTCTACTTTTATTTCTTTAGGATTTAAAGGAGTAATTGTCACTGGTTGTAATTCATCTTTTAAAATATTTCCCCCTAATAATATTTAGCTTGTACATTATTGTTGAATTTGCATGCATTCTAGTTAGTCATGCGGATATGTTCTGAGAAATGTGTCTGGCGATTTTCCCTTTGTGTGAGTATCAGAGTGCACTTACACAAGCCTAGATGGTATAGCCTCCTGATACCTAGGCTATGTGGTGTAGCCTATTGCATCTACACTGCAAACCTATACAGCACGTTATTGTACTGAACATTGTAGATAACTGTAACACAATGACAAATATTTGTATATCTAAACATAGAAAAGGCACAGTAGAAATGCGATATGAAAGATAAAAAACGGTACCTGTATGGGGCTCTTACTATGAACAGAGCTTCTGGACTGGAAGTTGGCCTGGGTGAGTCAGTGATTGAGGGGTGAGTTTTGTAAATTTGAAAAATTTGTGTACGTATTGTCGGCCAAAGCTTTGTGTTCTGTACGATGCTGGTTATAAGCAGAAGGGCTGATGGATACTTATGTAAGTGTTTTACCTTATAGATGTAAGGTAATATGCAAAGCTGGCTTATTAAAGTGTTTAACTCCACTGGCTGTTGTTTCCTGAGTAGGGAATGCTTATGAAACCACTGGTGTCAGGACTTCAAGGAGGCAGCTTTGACCGCTGTTCCAGTAGAACATGCTATAGTTGTTGCTGTTGTGATGGGTGCATCATAGCTCAGCTTCTGAGGTTTGGCTGGCTCTGTTTTGATTTTGCTTAAGATATGATCAGATTTATGGGGCTAATGGTCTTCCCTCAGAGAGTTTAAAGTGGGCCCTGAGCGTTTGCACTGCGAGGAGCGATGACATGATGACCCTTTCTTAGCGAGGGGCTCTCCGCTGGCGAGTGGACAGGAGGTTTTCGGAGGTCATCTCTCCTTAGGAAGTCCTGATGTTTCCTGTGCTGGTTCCCAGTAGATCGTGGGACTCACGAAATCAGTCTGCGCAGCCTGCCCACCACCCCTCTGGTCCCGGCAGCGGAGACAGAGCCGCCACGAATTAGTGATTCTTCCTTCTCAGGATATCCCTAGCTGCTTCTTTACTACCCATGTGTTGAAAACCCATCCTTCTAGGATGTTAGGCCACTGAATGGCGAGCATGTCGCCTGTGGTCACATCCATTTTGTGATGCAGCGGGGGGCTGGAGCTGGCTCTTACCACTCGGGCGAGCTGAGTGCTAACTTCTCAGAAATAATATCCTGAGCCAGTTGTGGAATTGTTGGTAGGTTAAAAGCAGCCAGATAGAAGTATTTACATGTCAAATATCAGCAAAGCTGTGCATCAAGGTTGTGTTTTGTTTGGTTTGGTTTTTCTGAGAGCCCTGGGATACCAGCACGGTGCTTCTCTGAGTGAGGTTTCTGTTTTGAAGCCGTGTCTAGTCAATTAGCCTCGCTGAACAGAGCAGGCACTGAGGCTTCTTTGGGGGGAAAAAAGGGTTGGTGATTATTGGGCAACTCTTGGTGATTATAGTTTAGCAAAGGCTTTTCTCTCCGTTTGTCAAGTTGCACGTGATACTTTAAACTGAAGCAAAAGAAAACAAAACCAAATCGCTCTCCACAATATTGGAAATGAATAGTAAGTGCTTGGGACTGTATAAATGTGTGATTATTCCGTTTTTATTTAATAAACTATTTGCTAGTTACCCTGGGCACATATCATACAACTTGTTAGAGATTAGGGAGATAGTTAAACTGAAATAAACAGTTTAAGCCATTGTTCACCCACAAAGTCTCCTTTCAGGGCAGCAATTTTTAAAAACCTAATTATTTTTGTGTTAGAAGCTATGATATTGATATAGTTTATTTTCTGTTTATAAAGGTCCTTTTAGTTAAGGGCATGGGCATTTAGCAGTTAGTTATTTAACTGATAAACTTTTCCTACATATCAGAAGAATAAGATGTATTTGGCAATAGGTACTTGAATGAGTATTTTTTACAATTTATAGATAATTTCCCTGAGTTTACATATTCTAAGAATGACTCCCCCGTGAATGTTTATGTTTTTTGTTTTTTAAAAATTACTCTGAGGTTTCTATCATCAATTTATCTGGAGATAATTACTGTCAGTAGCTAACATAGTACTAACTGAGCCTAATGTCTCATTGAAGAGTGACATTTCTTTATTGATAATCTAGATAATTTGACAAACATGAATGGGCATTTTACTTTGTACTGTAAGGTTTTAGTCTAGGCTAGCCAGAGTTTGCTAGATGATTCAATGGACCAACCAATATACCTCTTTACTCAAAAAATCTTTATTGTCATGGTAACAATGAGTATTGCAAGAATGCTTTAGGATTTATAGAATAATAATAACTAGCACTTGTAGGTTGCTTGTTGTGTTCCAGATTTTATTCTCAGTGCTTTACCCACAATCACTTATTTGAAATGTTTAACAATTTTTTTTAAGGGAGTTATTATCCTCAGCTCTACAGATGAGGAGACTACTTTTGATGAAGCTAAAGAAATTAGGTAACATGCCCGATGTGGTACAGACAATAAGTGGCAAAGCAGGATTTGAACCTGGGTCATGTGGCTTCAACATCTATGTTCTTAGTTCCAGTAGCAATACACTTCGCTTCTTCTTGAGCCTTTGTGAGTTTACCATTCAAGGGCAAAAATTTTTTATTTGCAAGTCTCTGAAGCCTCAACCACCAATTTTATAAGGACAAGAGGCATTTGGAGAAGGAAAAGCAGAACTGTCTTATTATTGGGGATGATTCATTCTCCCGATTATGGAAAATGTCACCGGGCCAAAAGAATCTCCAGTAATCACACAACAGAGAAGATACATCAAAAAGTGGATATATTCATACTGTTTTAGAGATTCTCTAAGTACAAGGTAGATTGACTTAAAATTTACTAAAAAGGGAGTTCTTACAGAGGCTTATAATTATGAGAAGTAGAATTTTGAATGTGTAAATACTTCATAAGTTTCTGATTTAAAGATCGTAGTAAATTGATAACAATATAAAATCCCTAATAGTCATTGCCTGACCTTTTTTTTTAACCTTGGGCATTAATTTATTCTCATAGTTACCATCTCATGGCCCAAAACACAATAAATGCTGAAAATATATTCACAGAAAATGATCTGTGCAAATGCTCCTTCCAATTTTTATAACAAAGCAATTACTTTGCATGCATTAATTGCTGTCATATTTTGATCTGCTTTCTAACATTGTCTTTTCAAGAAAATTATTGTGTTTTGCAGTCTAAATATTTGAGATTTAGGACTTTCAAAGCATAGGTTCTGTTCACATTTAATTTTGCTACATCAATAAAATATGAATGAACTGGCTGATAAAACACAAGTATTTTAGGTCATGGGATATAGGTTATTTTTTATGAATGTTCTCAACTGACCAAGTTGTTCACTGTAAAAAAGCATTCTTCTTATTTTGCCTTTGTTCAGTGGAGAAAGAAATAAGATTGTTAAAACAACATACGACATGGGGGGGGGGGAGTAGGAGTGCTCTTCTTTTGGGATGTGCAGGTAAAGTAGATGAAGTCATATTAAAAATGCAGAGCTTCCTACTCAGGAAGGAAGCTTGTCTGCCAAAAACAGGGCCATTTATTCTTTACCAGCAGTTTATCTCAATTGCTCTCTTTTCTTTTGGTATTTAGCAATTTTACAATACAGACAAAATCTTTGTTATTGGCTAAAAACAAATAAAATCCATTTTGTTTCTTCTACAGATTATAGTTTACTTCCTGGACATCTCTTTTAATAATGTCCACTTTGGGTCAGGGGAGGTATCAATTGAAAGAGAGATTTCATATGCCAAAAAATCTAGACCCAATCGTGAGGGAGAAAACACTTAAATATGATCTCTACTGAAAGATAAATTGCATTAAAATAATCTGTGACTAACAGCATAGAAATTGTGGCCGTTGTTTTGCTCAGCACATTGAGATACTACAGATGTGCTGTGTGGTGTGGGGAGATGATGCTTCGTAATGGTAAGAATGACCTACATCAGCACAGTGCAATAGAACTTTCTGCTGTGACGGGCATGTTCTGTGTCTGCCTGTCCATACAGCAGTTACTAGCCATGTGTTTCTGTACATGTGGCTAGTGCAACTAAGGAACTACATTTTTTATTTTAATTAATTTGAATTAATTATATTTAAATTTAAGTAGTGAATGTCACTTGTGGCTACTGTATCAAACTGCACACATCTAGAGTTAACTGTGGAATTAACTGGAGTGAAGACTGCTTAGCTTCAGGTCCTGGATATGGTACAGAGGAGCTGAACAACCTTGGGAAGTCTTTTAACCTCCCTGAGTCTCAGTATTTTCACTTTCAATGTGGAGATAATAATAGGACTTACCTCTAAAGTTCTGAGATCATTAAATAAATTGATTGGTATAAAGCTCTTTGAACTGTGCCTGACATATAATATATGCTCAATAAACATGAGCCACTGCTATTCTTGTTAATTATTTTATAAACATTTGTAGATTTAATGATGTAGAAACTGAAAGAGAGATATAAATGAAATAGGTATAAAGTAATAAACAGAATGTGCCATAAAATAGGAGAGACTTTTAGGTGATCCTTGAGGAATGACTGAAATTTATATAAATATAATTATAGGGTGACCATATATTCTAATTTGCTTTGGACAGTCTCAATGTATACCTTGTTTCCTGGTTTAATTATTAATATTTCCCTTCTTTGCTTTCAAAAGTATCTCACAAGTGTTTGTAAGATAAATTTTGGATTCACCCTAGAATAAGATAAAAATGCAGCCCAGGTATTGGAAGAAGACAAAATAAGGTATAGATGCAGATGTGACTGTGGTGTGGCATGAAAGATGAATGAGCCCTGGGAAATAGAAGGAAACAGAGTTAGATATGGGCCAAAGAGACATAATGGAAGTAGGATGAAGCTTGGATAAGGAAATTAGATTTGATTTTAATGCTGTTTATGCTATGATTGCATTGCTCCTGAGTCAACACAGATTCACTTTCAGAAAAAAAAAATTCTGATTTAATTGGACAGAATTATTCAGTAGATCAAAAAGGCCTTATACCATTTGGTGTCTTGATTGGCCTTCCATTATTCAAAGTAATTTTTGTTATATATGCTTTGAAACAAAATTTCCTATTTAGATTGCCCATTAGCTACAAGTAACCAAATCAGTAATATGATTAGTTAATATGAAAATTAGTTGATTGACTGGAATTATGGCTCATTATATCTGTTTTCAAGAATGAAGGAAAAACTTGGAATGTGGACATTTAGTTATAATAAAATACTGTGTCACAATAGCTTATGGCAGTGTTCTTGGTCCCCATTCTTTTTAGGCCAGCATATATGATAAAGCTAGGGGAATTAATTGTTGACAATATTACTGATTGTAATTTTAGGGAAATAAAGAGTGGACTGTGAAACATAGAAGATTATAAACCAATTAGGAAGAGAGTCAAAAATAGAGATGATGGGGAAAGAAACTAAACTAAGAATTTAAGTAAAGATATATTATAGGGTACAAGAATGTGACTTGAGTGAAATTGTTTTAGTCTTCACAAGATCTCCTTTTTATTTCTGATTGCATTCTGAATTGAGATGCGGACCATTGGTGAGCCCAGAGATCTCCACGAACAGTTGATGGTGACCTGTTCTGTATTGTCACTCGTTTCCCGGTGACTCTAGCCCATCTTATAAACAGACATTTGAGTGAATCTCTAAAGTACTCCTGGGACAAACAAAATAGAAGTCCTATACAGGGATTACAGTCAGGTTTGGTATTTCTGGAGAATCTTAACAATTACTGTTATAGTATAGCAGACATGGCACTCTTCACTTAGGGAGCCAATCATGCCTCATTTTTTAATTTTTTTGCAGGTGCAACCAATAATTATCAATATTGGAATCATGAGCTGTTTAGGCTATTTTCAAAGTATAGACCCGACTATTTAAACTAATGCCACAAGCACCTCACATTTTGAAGTGTGTTTTAATTTTGTTTTTCATTAAAGAGATCAAGAGTTGGCCAAATGAAGAGGGGTTAGGCAAAGGCCAGAAGTCATTGGCATTTGGAAAATTGAACAATCTTTATAAAAGGCGATTGGCATCATTTATAGCAGCCACTCTTCTCTAGCTTGTAAATATATTAATTAAATTGGTTTATAGGTGCTTAAAGTGAACAATAACTAATTTATTTGTGTCTTCAAGTACATTCATTTTAAAATGCCATTTAATATCCAAACCTCTGATTGGAATTCAGTGACTTTAGATTAAGCCTATTTGTAAGTAGTGCAGAGCAATGTGCAATTAGTCAATCTACTGAAGTCTTCAAAAACTAATATTTAGAGCAAAAGTGCATCTCATCCTAACAGAATTTTAATAAAACTCCGTAGTGATTTGTAAATACCTTGAAACTAATTAGCCATTCCATCCACAGTGATTGTTTCATCACTGCTTAGTTATTGCTTTTTGGTTCTTGATGAAAATGGCAAACCACAGCTCTAATGACATAGTTTCATCTCAGAAGCTGTGCCTCCCATGCTTTAAAAAAATACATGGTTGACTGTTATAGGTCAAGGTAAAGTATTCCAACTAAAATGTTTATTTTAAGGATCTGCCTCATGATGACGTTGATGCAATTGACAGGAACAAAAAATATGTATTGGATACCGACTCTGTGCCAGGCACTGTGCTAAGTATTTTATATGTCATTTTTATAGTAAAGCCTCACAACAGTTGTGTGAGGTGAGATCATCATAGTCTGTCTGTTTCTTGTGTCTAGAGGCTTAAGTGCCTCGTTCGAGGCAAAGCGGGATTCTCAGACGGCGATGTGCAGCTCTCAAGCACCGTGTTAGCACTGCTGACGGTCGCTTTACCTAGACCGGCTGGCGGGGAATCGCGAATGATTGCCTTTTGTGCAGGATTTTGTCTTTTATTGCTCATTTCCATACCCGAGCTGTGGGGCAGGCTTTCACCAAACTCCATTATAAAAGGTGTAATTGAAACAATTGTTTTCTATAGTCATATTCTATATAATGGAGAGGCAATCGCCTAGTGTAAAACTGCAAAGTGATAATGTATGTGGTTCACGAAACTCTGGCTAAAATTGCATGGCTTGCCTTGGGTATTAATTGCGCTGCATTTGTTGTTGCTCGCATGCACAATATTCACATTCCCCTTTCTTTGAGGCTATTATAGACACCCCAGTGATTGCCACAGTTTTAGCCATGTCCACTCTCTCATGTCGTGTCGATACTAGGGGAGAGGTGTGCAGAGGCAAGGTTATGTGGAAATTACACTGTCTGGGAGAAGAATCCAATAGCATTATCCACCGAGCAGTGGATTACATGTGTATGCGCAGGCTAAATAATGTATGATTTAGGACAGGAATGTGGTTTATATTCATTTTTGGATAGTGAAAGAGTTGGCATGTCAGTCCCATGAGAGACTTTATCCAGGGTTTTACCCTTGAATGGATAAAAGAGTACAAATTCTATTGCACTGAAGATGAATGAAAACAAATTGGGGAGCCCATCAGCAAAACAGACGGCTGCGTGATGGAGTCCAAGGCTACTCCAAAACCACCAGACCAACTGCTTCAGGACCCTGCCAGCAACCAGATGCCAGGAATAGAATTGACTGCAGTTTGGCATCCAGGCTCTGTGATACCCAGCCAAGGGGAACTGCATGCAAAAAATATTTAAAATTCTCTTTGTAAAAGAGTTATGTTTTCAATCAGCAGGAGAATTATGTTTCAGACCTATTCTGCTTGCAAATGAAATGTGGCATACGGACAATTTATTTGCAGAGGGTGGAGGTGTAGGGAGGTGATGCCATGTGTACTTGGGGTTAAGAAGTTGAACTTTGGGTAGGTAATGAGGTTTTCCACTGAAATCATTTTTAGGCCATTGGGTTAGTATCGTGATTCAATGAGGGTACTGTATTTGGTCCTTCAAAGAGAGTGGCTGGATCTGTTTAAAGCTGTGATTCTCAAGCAGAGGCAATTTCACCCCCTTTAGGGGGCATTTGGCAATATCTGGAGATATTTTTAGTTGCCACATCATGAGGAGTGGATCGTACAATGAGCATCTAGTGGTAGAAGATGGTTGCTGTTAAATATTCTACAATGCACAGGACAGCCACCCACAGCGAAGAATTGTTCTGTCCAAAATGCCAGGAGTGCCAAGGTTGAGAACCCCCTTTTTAAATGATCTGGCTGGTGCATAAATATTACAGCCCTGCCTTTAGACAGGGGTTCGTCTAATGTAGTTTGACATTGTTTAAAACATGATCTTTAATGATTTACTTTACCCCATTGATATGTGAACAACATTTATTGCATGTACCGAATACTTTCTGTTAAAACAAACAAAAACACCATTCACATCCCTCTCCAGGTTGCCTCTAAAACACATAGGGGGTAAAAAAGACAATGAACCTTTCTCCAAACCTACAGGCACAGACCACACAATTTACAAGAATGTAGGAGGCCCGGGTTGACTCACTTTTCAAACTTGAAAAATGAGGCATATTAACAAAGCACACTAAATGAATCAGCTGTTTAGGGTGATCTACAAGCCAGTTCATTTTCCTGTTATTAAATAACAAGCCATGAATCTTGACAAATGAACCCCACTAGTTTGACATTATTTGAAAAACTCATAATATGCTTGCTTCTGATGGGCACTTCCCCTTCGAAATTAAACTTTAAGATTGCCATTATTTAAATGCTGAGAGAGGGAAGGAGCTTGTTAACCTTCCTTTTGACCGTGTGCTGTTCAGCATCATCATTCTCTTCTCCCCCGTTACACGTGCTCACCAGAGCTGTCCCCCTCCAGGGCTCACTGCAAGGAAGCCGATTGGGTTTACTGGCCCCCTGTCATTAAGAGGTGAAGTTTGTAGTGTTTTGGGGACTACATGGCTTCTGGAATGAGACTCCCTCAGTTCAAACTGGGGCTCTAGCCTTGTGACCTTGAGAAAACCATTTGCCCTTTCTGTGCCTCAGTTTTCTCATTTGTGAACTGAGATGAATATCATTTGCCTCATTAGGCTGTTATGAAGACATCGTATAAAATGCTTAGCAAGACCCTAGCTGGGTAGCTCAGTTGGTTAGAGCATCATCCCTATATGCCAAGGTTGTGGGTTCAATTCCCCATCAGGGCACATAGAAGAATTAACCAGGGCATGCGTAAATAAGTAGACCAACAAATCCATGCTTCTCTCTCCCTTCCCTTCCTATCTCTCTAAAAATCAATTAAAAAAATGCTTAGCAAGCATAGGCTAAATGTTACCTAATAATCTAAATGATTATTAGAATCTTTACCTTAAGAATAACTCCTTTAAAAATGGATGCCAAGTCATTTTACTTGATTTTCTAAAGACTACACTGCTTTCGCAGCCCCAACATGTGACTAAGAAGGCTTCGGTCCCCCTCCCATAATCCCTAACAGACCCTCCTAGCAGTGCCATCATGAATAAACATCTAAGAGAAATCTGCCTGCTTGCCGAGCATGTGCAGCTTCTGCTTCCAGAGAAGTCTTCTATCTCCCCTCTTCAACGGGAGTGCCATCCCAAGCCCCTCTTTTAAAATTCTGGCGTTTCTACTAGTTTTAACCAACAGACACTGCAAATTCATAGCAACCCCTTGGGCTGCTGCAGCTCAGGGTTACAGCGTTCAGGAACCCCAGGCCCTAAGTCTTCACCACCCCAACGAGGGTTTATAAGCGTGGCTTTGAGCGGTACAGCAAATATTTTTTACTACCATTTCAAAATTTCTTCCTCAGTGCTTCAGAATGATTTAAAAGCTAATCAATGATAAAATTCCAAGTTCATTTAAAGAGGGAGAATTGAGAAAGGAATCAGTCACGTTTAACCACTTTTAATCAGGAAAGTGGCTGCTGTGACCCATTAACCCCTAAAGATTATTGATGCTCCCTTTTTTTTTTTTTTTTTTAAGATGCTGTAGTTTAGTCATTTGTCTTTGGCAGCCAGAGCATACAAAACCTCTCTTGCTTTTCACAAATTAATTCATTTCAGCCTGTGCATTTGTCAGACATTCCCGGAACCTTCAGCCAATGTTTTGTTGATTAAAAGATGTGTATTTTGAAAATGGATGGAGAGGAAGGAATTTATAATTTTCAAAACCAAAGAGTGATTTACAGTGCAGACTGCTACCTGAATCATTCAGTGTATCATCAACACGTAAATGAAATATTAAGAATTAGCAGGGGTGTCAGAACTGGGTCTTAAAATCTATGGATTAATTGGTTCCATAACACCCAGAAAGTCTACCCCTTTCAGCAGAATTTCTAGGACTCACAAACAAGAATATGACCTAGAAAGCCACCTTTGTATAGTTTCATCAAAGGGCTTTTGAAATACATCCTTTCTCCACAACAATCTGCTGCTTCCGCTCCTGTTTATAAAGTATGTACCTTGTTTCAGTGCACACAAGTTGCCACTGCTGATTCCAGCTTTGATTTGCTTTTGACTGTTTGTTTAATTTTTTTCACCCCAGTGAATACACTGGGCCCTTTGCAGGGCACATTTATTGTTTTAGGCACCATGCAATTTACTAAATGGTGCTCCAGTTGTGTAAAATTCGCGCACAGACCCCTGAGGGAAAACAAAAAAATTAAGTCAACATATATTGATCATCCTGCAGACGGTGCTTTCGTATTTGATCAGTCAAGGGCTCCCTGAACTGGTCCATCTCATCTGCGATACAGGACGCTGGAGACATGTTCCCAGCTCTCTGGTGGTTTAAAAGGCTGGGCAGGAGGAACAACTGCTTTAAACAAAGACTCATTTTAAAAGAAGCCTGAGTACAGAACGGAATTCAAAGAATTTAGAGGGAGGGGAGGTAAAAGTGGTAAAAAAAAAAAAAGCCCTGGGAAATTTAAGAGAAGAAAGCACATGGGATGTAAAAGATAAATTTCATCTGTCCCATTGCAAGACACAAAGGCCAGGATGCTACTTCAGCCAGATGTACTGAACGCCTACTAAGCGCAGGGCTTGTAAAGAGGTAGGGCTTAAGTGTTACGGGATGTCCCAGGTGCGAAAAGCACAATTCTTCAGTCAGGAAGGATAATTTTTCATGTGCGACCAAGAATCTTTATGCAGATATTAAATTCCAAAAGGCAACGAATACGTCGTTTTATTCAAATATTGGGAACAGAAAATAGTCTCCTGTGTAATTCATTCTAAAATTCTACACGAAAAAAATGTTGGTAACCAATTAATACTAAAGAAATGGTTGAGAAAATGTTTATTTCAAAGAAGGGCGTTAGAGTCTCTGGGGTTCACTCCTGTCATTTCTGCCCTGTCACCTCCCCGTTGCTTAAACAAACTGCCTAATCCACCCTTGACCACCCTGTGTCTGCATTTGCCTGTTCTGCCATTCTTCCCACCCCAGAACCCCCAGTAAGTAAGAGGAGAGCCCGAGGGAAGGGAGGCCAGCAAGGAAGCTTGAGGTCCTTTGTGTAGGACGCGGTTCAGACCCTGGCCTAGGGAAAAAGTAGGAATTTGAAGAAAAGGGTGATTCTAGAAACCTCTTAGAGATTTTTGGCAGCTGACCGTATTCTGAGATTTAGGATTAGGGAACAGATGAAGCTAACGCCAAGGTTGCTAGCACGGAGGCTGGAAGAGTGGCAGGGGCATGGAAAAAACAGGGCAATTGTGATGGGTGGCTGGTGTGGAAAGGTGGGAGATGAAAGCAGATATTACGAGTTGCATTGTGACAAACTGCATCTAAGAGGCGTTGTCTTAGCTGGAAGTGTGGACTCGGGCAAATCTGAAATCCTGGAAATGTGTGTTAAACACACTGTTATAGCAGGAAACAAGCTGGGCTGCTGCTAAAGTGTGGCCTTTTGTATGGGTTAAAGGCTGTGTTAGTTCAATTTGTATTGTACATCATGTAGCCTAAATGTTTATTAAGCACCTACTTGCTGTTTGATAAGTACATACTTCCCACCCCTGATAAAGCAGCTAACGCGTCTTCAGGTTAAAACTCAGCCAAAAATGCCCCCATAGGAATCTGATGAATGTGTTTATTGTGCCTTTAGGTAGCATTCTGGGTTAGAGTTGAGAATAGCTGGGATAGTTAGACAGACTAATATCACTGTCAATACAGATATAAATGACAAATATTATCCTTATCATCATCATCATCATTATTACATTTTTGTTATTGTTAACATTTATGGTATACTTACTAAATTCCAGGAACCATTCTGTTTGCATTAGATCATTGAGTTTTGGTAAAAACCCTATGACACAGGAGAGTACTATTTTTACCCTCCTCGCATTAATAAGAATGTTGAGTCTCAGAGAGGCTAAGGCACCATCCAAAGGTCACACAGTCAATAAGAGATGCAGCAGGGACTCCAACCCAGACAGTCGGTGTAATTTTAGAACTTCTGACGATATGGCTATAAAAAAGAGATGACATATAATGAGTAATATATCTACTAATTTTGGCATGTATAATTATAAAGACCCTGACATTGTATATTCTTAGTTGCTGGAGGTCATTTTATCATTTCCATTTTGTCGTAAAAGAGTGTGACAGGTTAGAGAAGGAGTTTCCCATTGGGGAAGATTTTACTCCCAGTGCATGAAGACAGTTTTGGTTGTCACAGCTGGGAGATGGATGCTACTAGCATTTGATGGGTAAAGGCCAAGGATGCTGCTACTGCCCTGTGATGAGCAACACAGCCCCAACAGCCAAGAATTACCCTGGCCACGTGGTCAATGGTGTCTAGGTCGAGACCCTGGAGTAGAGGGAAATAAAGGGAATGTTGACTGGAGGGAGAGACTGGCCGCCGAGTCTTGCTGACAAAGTCATTTTTCCCGTGAAGAAGCAGGTTTGGGAGGAGGGAAGAGAGATAAGATAGACTCACTCACTTGCTTGTTTCTTTGTAGAATCACTATTCACAGAGTGATTTCTGTGCATCAGGAACTGAGCTGGAGAGTAGAGCTGAGGGAACAATCTCAGGGAGTCGCTTTGGAGAAGAGAAGGGAACCGAGGGTAGAGGCAAACCAAAGATGCTGGGCTAGCAAATGTGTCCTGGGCAGAGCTTTGGTGTCAAGAGGGAACCGTGTTCTTTTGTCAGAGAGGGAGATAACACGCTGCTTTAAAGAACTAAGGAGAATCACAGTGGACACACTCCGAAGCCATAGGCTACTGTCAGGAGCACCTGGGAACTTCTTTATGTCCCATTAATGGCAAGCTTCTGCAGCTCCAAATACAGGGCCAAGGGGGGAAAGGTGTCTTTTGTTCCCAGAAGTCCCCAGAGTAGTGATATATGTGTGTGCGTGTGTGGATTGGAGAGGCCGAGGTGCTTGCGTTGGTTGCTTTCAGGTGCTCTGCTGGCCTGGGATAGGTGCTGGCTTTGTTTTTCCAGTAACAGCCTTTTCTGTTTCCAGCAGTCCTATGCACCAGCTCCCCACCCCATGGCTCCTCCCAGCCCCAGCACAAACAGCAGCAGCAACAACAGCAGCAACAACAGCAGCGGGGAACAGTTGAGTAAAACCAACCTGTACATTCGAGGCCTCCCACCAGGCACCACTGACCAGGACCTAATCAAGCTGTGCCAACCGTAAGTGCCCTTCTGCTCTGCGCCGCTTCCAGACCACACGCTCGCCCACGCGGGCTCAGACCACACAGGGCTGGGTTCTCTACGTCATACACCCATTCAATGGTGTCTCAGTGAGGAAGACTGTTGTATGAGTGGGGTTTCAGTTTCAGGTCTTAGGCCATGGTACCTTAGGGAATGACACTTGTTTACTTTATGGTGTGGAAATGGGGGTCCTTGAGCAGATGTGCATGGGAGTGCTGGTGGATATGCATGTGTTCACCAGGAATCTGATGGGCAAGTATTGAGTTGGGCCCTCAAACCATTGACTCCAATGAGGAATCTCATGAAAAAAGCTGCCTTTTTTTTTTCTTTCCCCCCCCAGAATTATTAGTGAGGAAAATATAAAAAACTCAGAAGAGGTGGTAGATGTCAGGAGGGTTCACTCCTGTGTTGCAAAGCTTTTCTGGCCAGTTCTTGGTAAACCTCAGTTCAATGGGAACCAGGTATTTGGAGAATTATGAGGCAAATTCTCTAATTCAGTGAAGCTGTTTTCCACCATGGCCACGAACTGCACTCACCAAGTAGCTTTACATTTTCTAGGAAATGTGCTAGTGATTAAATGCCCTTCCAAAATTTTTCCATTATTCCATTATCTACCAACACATGTTATTAACTCTCTTATTTCTTAGAAAATAAATTGAACATATGTAAATATATAATCCAAGTAAAATTAATAATAGATACTGAATTAAGAATCATAGATTTGTGTTTTTAGATTATTGCCTGATGATTTTCAAAGTAATATCAGCACAGCATTTTGTTATTTGATTGTGCCTTAGCTGCGTATTTTTAAATTAGGGGAAACTATTACTCAATTGTTCTTTTTCTCTTTTGCAATGCTTTTACAAGAAGGTTGAGAGGATATTTATTTTGTATATTTTCCAACCTCTGAAATATTGGAAGAGGAAAACAAAGCAGACAGTATTTATTTGCCTTTGTTCTGGTTTATAAGATTGGGAACAAATGGCAAAACAACAGGAAGTGGCAGATAAACCAAAACACAAATATGCTAAAATATAACCAGTTGACTAGGCAGAATGTGCATGAGGGTGGGGGCACTTTGAAAAAAAATTATTTAGAAGCAGTTTTAAAAAAAAGAACAAAATGTGCCAGGACTAAGACATATGAATATATGTTAGCTTTTGGTCTATGAAATGTTGAGATTGAAAATTGGAGGGTAAATCACTCACGTTTTGTTGTTGCTGTTAGAAAAATCTAAACCATTTTAAAAAGTAAGGTCTTTGAAAATGTGAAAGATTGCGGACTTTTTGTGAGAAGCTTCAGACAAAGTATTTTCTGTAATGGAATCTGATGTGAAAAAGAAGGGTAGATATTAATTTTATTTTGTATATGAATCTCATTCATAAAAAAAAATCTTGGATATTACAGAAAGATTGTTTCCCATTGCTCTATACTAGTCAGAGCATTCACTGAAACACAGATTTCTGGGGCCCAAGATTCACTAGGTCTGGGGAGAAGCCCAAGCATATGCATTTCTCACAGGCTCCGTGGTGGTGTTGATGGTGCTGGTTTTTTTGGGATGCATTTCTCTACAATAATATGAAGACCACTGACTACTTCTAATGCATCAGGCTTCACTTAATATATGAAGGTTGTTGAGCTGTACTTCTCTGTATTTCGACCTGCACAGCTACTCTATGATCTTGAGGCAGATCATTGACTCTCTTTGAGCCTCAGTTTCCTCCCTGTAGTATCAGTGGTGGCCGGAGCTGCCTCTGATTGGTGTACTAGAGCCAATTGTTAAATATCCTGGAATTCTGTAATTTGTTACAGACTCAGTATCTTGAGGTTGGCCATGGTGGGAGTATTTATGTCACAGGAAGAAGGGAGCCTTACACATCAGGGCTTTTAAAAATTTTTACGTCTTATTTCTGGGGGGGAGAGCTAGTTTATGAACATACCGCTGATAGAGCATGATACTATGACATCCTGTATCAGTGCCCATTTCTGCAAAAAATGTTGCTAGAAATGTACAAATGGAAAGTGTTCCCTAAAAGCCTGTATTGGCATTTTTAATTCAGCAAAGAAATTTAGTGATATAGAAACATTATTTTTGAGAAAAGGAGTTTTGTTAATATTTCTTATGTTCATTTGAGAAATTTAAAGAATGCTAAATGCACAGAGGATAATGGTTACTTGTTCATATTAATTTTTGCTAGCTAATAAGATGTGGCTCATGTTATTATAAAAAAATGTTTATGGGTTTTCCAGCTACTGAAGTGGTCTAGACCTGGGGTTTATTGCTTAGATTCATTTTCCTAGAGAATCTTACAGAACTAATGTGATCAGGCAATGGAATGTAGTAGAAATAGCTGTGCGCTGAGCAATCTGGGTTTCAGCCCTGGCTGGCCCACCAACTGGGTATTGGCATTAGACAAATGATTTGTCCCCTCTTAGCTTTAGTTTCCCCCATGTATAAAATAATGTGTTTGAACTCGATAATCTTTTAATTTTTTTTTTATTCTAAAATTATGTTATTTTATTGAGGCCCTTGTTAGTTAGCAATAAAACCTGCTCTGGGCCACCTTTGGTATCTTTCACCAGTCCCCTTTTGCAGGGTTGTTGGGGCCACAATCTAAAGTGATTACAGCTGCATGACTATGAGCTAATGGCTAGAGATGCCTTTGGTACAAGACCAATGCAGGTCAAATGTAAAATCCTGTTTCCGCTCTTACATTGCTCATTACCGTTTTACATTAGTAGTCTTGTAAAGATGTAAATCATTTTGCATTTCTATTACTCATGCAACAATTTAAAATAATTTCATTTTTAAAGCAGATAATATTTGTTGGTTTAAATGAACTTACTATGTTTATTCCAATGGAATTGTAAGTATTTTAGAGTTAATATTATCATATAATATAGAAAATGCAATATTTGCTAATATCCATACTAATGAAATGATGAAAATAGAGATATACAAAAAAGGGCATAGATATATGGAATCATCTGGTATTTGAATGCAATATTCATGTTAATACTAATGAACAGCAAGAAAATGATATTAAAGGAAAGCAATTGCATTATTTCACCATGAGTCATATGAGAGCAAATTCTGTTGAAGTATTCCACTCACAGTCAACACCAAAGCTCCTATGTTTGGACTGCAAGTAAAATAAAAAAATGAAGACAAGAAAAAAAATGAAAACTAATAGACATGAAGAATGACTACTCCATGGAAAATCTCTAGTTATAACTATGTTTTGAAACGAATACATCACATTGTGTATCTTGTAGGAAATACCTTGTAATGTCTTCATCTTGAGAATTCTCAAGGAACTTTATTGTGTTCTCAATCAAGAAATATTTACAGAGCACCTCTGTTGCATACCAGATACTGGGCTGAAGATTCAGTGGTGAGTAAATTTAGAGAAAGGCCTAGCTTTAGTAGAGCTAATATTCTCCTAGACGAAATAGGACATCAATTAAATAATCCTATGATTTGCTATAAAATTGCACTGTAAATGCAATAAAGGAGCATGGACCTAGTAGTCTTTGTAACATGGGATTATACCTGGTTAGGGCAATGAGGAAAGGCATCTCTGAGGAAATGACAGTCGAGCAAAGATCAGGAGGAGTAATAAGTGAGGAAGGAAGAGAAGAACATTCCAGATGGAAGGAACTTTATGCCTGTTGAACCAATGGCTGAAGGGAGCATGGCAAAGATAAAAGGTTGAAAACAAGGCCAGTGTGGTGACAGCAGAGAGAGGGAGTTGGAGTAAGGGGCAGTATGAGCTGGAAACATGGAGAGAAATAAGTTGATCCCTTTGTATATCATATTAGGAGCTTTGTTTTATTCTATAAGCAATGGAGAAAATCATTGAATTGTCACAAACAGGAAGGTAACATAGTCAGAATTTGTTTCAAAAGATAACTCCAACTACATGGTGGAAAGAAAGGATCCCCTGAGGTCAAGGAACAGTCAGAGTAGGAACAGTGAAAAGTGGTCTGGAAGAATAAGTTAGGGCTGGAGAAACAGGAGTGAGAATTAATAATGGTGTTGCTGGAACAATTACGTGTGGTGAAAGATGTCTTTTTTCATATGCATTTATTTTCCCATTAAAAAGCAAGGACTTGAGAGACAATCAAATGAGCTCCAAAAAGAAACAGCGAAGTAGCACAAAATAGGACCCAAATCATTGATTTTTAGTCTATTTTTCTTACCCAGTCATGAATGGGTCATCGATATACTATTAAACATTGAGTGGCTACAATATTAAAAGCACTAAAGGCAAATAGAGTGGACCTTTGAACAACATGGGGTTAGGGACACAGTCACTCCCCATGAAGTCACATATCTGCATATAACTTTAGACTCCCCCAAAACTTACTACTAATAGCCTGCTGATGACCAGAAGCCTTACCAATAATATAACAGTCAACTACTATATATTTCATATGTTATATGTGTTACATACTTTATTCTTACCATAAAGTCAGCTAGAAGGAAGAAATATTATTAAGAAAATCATAAGGAAGGTAAGATACATTTACAGTACTTTACTGTATTTATCAATATCATAAATTTATGTCATCTGTTTACAAGATAAAGCATCTATCAGTATCTATATCAATTTGTCATATATGATGCAAAACACTGTAGATGTTACATGTATAACTAACATTAGACAACAAAAATGAAAAGACAGTGTGAAAGATAAATTCATATTTATTTACAGGTATAACAATTTGTGCATTGATAACCAAGAAGGAGCAATATGATTGCTTTTTGGTAGTCTAGTGTAATTGATACGATTGCTTCAGTGGTAGTAAGAAAATCTTCAAAAATTTTTCCGATAAATTTACTGAAAACATTCTACGTATAAGTGGACCTGTGCAGTTCAAGCCCATGTTGTTCAAGGGTGAGCTCTATAATGAAAACTAAAACTCCAATTGATTATATAATTATATTCATGGGATGGCTTACCAGTTGGAGACTATGGGTGTAGTTCTTGGATTATATGCCTTTTATGCTTATTTCAAGAAGAGGAGATAGAAGTGGGAAAAGATAGATTTGCCTTAATAAAGAGAGAGCATTGCAGCTTTTTTGGACCCAATAAAATTTTCGTGATATAATTATTTTTCGCATATTAAGCTATATTTCCTCCCTCAAAGAAATTGGAAACTTCTATTATATTATTGTAAACATTCCCTTGAAACCCATTGAAATTGCTCTTAAAAAATAAAACCAAGCATTTAACATAATGGACAGAATTTTAAATGGAAAGAAAACTCATTAATGTGTTTATATTTTCCATGTGAACAATACCTTTTATCTAATCATTCTCACGGCATAAGTTTTAACAAATACAGTGCTCTTAGAAGGCCCTCGCTGGACATCACCCCCACTTGCACTTAGTTAACTAATCTGGGGCCAATACCAGCCTTGTGCCGCTACAGAGTAAATTGTTCTTCTGTTCCACAGTGGACACGCTGCTGCTAAGGCCACCTGAAGCAGAGTGAAGGCACAGGAGGGACACTCATAGGTAGATGCACACATATTTCCAATCATCGCCAGCAGACCAGAAAGTCAGCTGCCCTGCCCCGCATTTTTCTCTGCACATGTTCTTCTTGCTCAAGCCCTGACACCCTAGCATGGCTCCCTTTAAACTGAAGCTGTAAATGTCACTTTAACATTTAACAACAGACGAGAAACACCCACAGTGAACCGGGAACAAAGTCGGAGTGTTTGTGCGCAGGAGCTGGGGGCTGCCCAAGCTAATCCCCCGGAATTTTCCCCGCCCCGCTGGGCGCCTGGCCCAGGTGAGCGCTGCAGGCGGAGCCGGCTGGAGCCCTGCGGCCCGGGCCCGCGCAGAGCCCGTTATGCGCGGCCTGTCAGCCGGTCTGACAAACGCCCCGACACAATCAAACCTTTTATCAACTGCAAAGCAACCTTGTCACAGGCATCTGTCAGGCCGTGCAGACACAGCAAAGGAAAACAAGTCGTCATGCACTCGGAGCAACCGAGGAAATAAGGGCGACAGGACTGGACACTCTCTGAGTTCTTTCTTACTGTGTCATCGAAGATTTAAAAGTTCCCTCTAATAAATCCCGGGGAAATTTATTAGGAGCTTTCTCCTGCAAGTCGGACTCAAATTGCGCAGCTGCTTTTGAGGTGTCATAAATCTGTGTGGCGGCAGGTGTGAGGAGGAGGCGACTGGACTCTGCCCCTGTGTGATTTAAATGAGAGAGCGGCTTTCAGGCCCAAACATTTCACTTTTTAATAACGTTTGCATTTAACTGATGATTAAGCAAGAAACTCTTCCGATTTTGACTCATACTATTAAACTTTCTCTCTTTCTCTCTCTCTCTATATATATATATATTCTGAATCCACTGAGTCAGCATGGAGCTGACACTTGGTCACATATATTAATTCAGACTCAGGTACTGGCTTATTTGCCAAGTATGCATTGTAAACCAGGCCTAGTTTGTAATTAATAAATACTTGTTAATAATATATTTTGCACTTATATGTATTATGAACAACTTTTATTGTGTATTACATACTATGTAGTCTGTTTTTATATTACCTTATTTAATGTTCAAACTAGCCCTATGAACTGGCAACAATAATTACCGAATGATAGTTAAGTAAGTTGAGACTCAAAGGGTTAAGGGTCCGGTCCAAGTTTACACAGCCACCAGGATTCAAAACCCGGCTCTGACTTCAAAGCCCTTATTCATAAACCATTAAAACATTCATTTAATGAGAACAAGGGTAGCATAAGTCACGAGTGCTCAGATCCATGGCTGCTCATGAGAATCCCTTGAGGAGCTTTAAAAAATACTGATGCCTGAATTTCACTCCCGAGGAGTTTGAGTTCACTAGCATGGGGTCTGCTTTGACACTGAAAATTTTAAAAGCTTGCTTAGGTTATTCTAACATGGAACAAAGTTTGAGGACCCCTTGAGCAAATGCTGCCCACACTAATCAGAAAACATAATTTAATCCTTCGTCTTAACTTCCTTGCTCTGACTTTCATAGAATCTAGAAATTTCATAGGAGCTACCAATTTGATTTTAATTAACTATAAGACTTAAAAAAAAATTTATTAAGGTAATTTTACAATGAATTGGACTTTCTGATTACAAAATGGAATATTTAAATTTAGATGTGAATAGGTCTCCAAAAGTGCTTTTAGAATGTGTTTGGAAGGATCTCACATTCCTTCTTCACATAATTTTCATAAGCCAACATTTCTTCAACATTTCACTTTTTAATAACGTTTGCATTTTAATTGATGATTAAGCAAGAAACCCTTCCTGTTTTGACTCATGCTATTAAACTTCTCTCTCTCTCTCTCTCTCTCTCTCTCTCTCTCTCTCTCTCTCTCTCTCTATATATATATATATATATATATATATTCCTATTTTTCTTACTAACTATAGTCTAGTGAATATAAATCTAGCAAATCTTAAAAAATAATCAGCATTTGGGGGGCATCCTAGAAATTATTGTCCCACTGATTCATTGAACATTCATTTATTATTGTTTTCACTACTTTGGATGAAGAAAATTCTGCTAAATGCCCATGATTTTTAAAAATCTATTTATTGAAATTGCTGATAGCCGATAACACTTTTTTATATGTATCCTAGAAAGACAGAGAAAAGTTAAAATGAAATCGTCGAGAGCACCAGTTAACTTAGGTTACCATGTTGGAGGTAGCACATGCAGAAAAAGGGGTGATGGGAAAGGGTATCATCAGCTTTTTTTGGATGTGCCAAGTAAAGTCCTGGAGGTCTGCGAGAAGTTGAATTCCAAGCAGATTTGCTGTGTGCATGAAATTTTGAGGAACTTGGGGTTCAAGAGCAGGTTCTGGCAAGTTCAGATGGCATCTTGTTTTCCAGATGACCAGTGATCTTCTAATTGCCAAACAGAGCTGACTAGTTTTTAGTCTTTTTTTAATTTGATCTCTCTGTTCCTTGACCCTGTTGACCTCTCCTTCATTGTCAAAACTTTCTTCCTCCTTGGCTATCCTGCTCCTCTTTCCTGAGCCCCTCCTTGTTTTTTGAGATTCTTCTTTCCAGCATCTTTTCCTCTACTGGCCTCTTGAATATTTTGGTGTTTTCCAGAGTGTTGACCTCCTCTCTTCTCACTCCACAAATTCTTTTGTTCTTCTCTACTTAATAATTTCAGCTATTCTGATTATTATTAAATCTATACCTCTAGCCCATACAGATCTGTTTCTTCTAGCCCTAGGTCCATATTTCATTATTCCCTGGACAATTCCAAATTTGAATCTTAAGAGCTATGAAACTCAATGTCCTACAAAGACTGTTCCTGGACTTGTTTCTTTTTCAGTGTTTTCTTTCTCTGTGAATGGCACCATTATCTATCCAGTCACTGAAATTAAAAACAAAAAAAGAAAACTTGGAGTCACTCTTTTCCCCAACCTAGAAACAGTTCTCAAGGTGCATAGATTCCAATTGCTTGGTGTTTATGATACCCAACATCTCTTCTCTTTCACAACTGCCATAGTTTATTTGCTTATTTATTCAAAAGTATTTATTGAGTGTCATTTATTTGCTAAGTGCTGCAGATTGCTTTAGGGCTGGTGAGTCTCTGCATAGAATTTGCATTCTAAGGGGGAGAGACAATACATGAATGAATGAATAATTTAAAAAGATAACATAATATGCCATAAAAAGAATTAAATGCCATGAAAAGGAGGTTGTATGTAAAGACTGAGAGGTTACTATTGACTGGGTGACCTTGTGATGAAATTTCAATGTCAAGAAAGGGTCAGGAATATAATATGCATGAAGAAGAACACTTCAGGCAGATGCCAGAGAGCCTGTACAAGAGCCCAAAGGTGGAAATAAACTTAATGTCTTTGAGGAACACAAAGAAGGTCAGATAGAATAGCAAAAGAATAATGGGTAACGAATGATGGGAATAGTAAGAAATGAAACTAAAAAAAAAAAAAAAAAAAAAAGCTATACCAGGGCTAAATCAGCAAAGAGTATAAAGATTGGATTTTTCCCTAATTTATTTCTTTTTTAAGAAAACTTATTCTTACTATTATAAAGAGTGGATTTTAGGGGAGTATGAGAGAGGCAAGCAAATGAGCAAAGAGGCCATTGTGGAAGTACAGGAAGGAGGTGGGGATGGCTTGGGGTAGAATAATAGGGTAGAGGAAGTTAGTTGTGATGGATTCTGGATATGTTTTGAAGACAGTTATGATAGAAATTACTGATGAATTGAACATGGTAGTCAGGTTAAGCGAAAGGGAAATTAGGGATAATTCTCAGATTTGGGCTTTAGTATTTAGAGAGTGTATAGAGTAATTTAATAAAATAAGGAGGACTGTAGAAGGAGCAGTTTTGAGTGGAGATAAATCAAGAGTTCTCCTCAGTCTTGTTATTTTCTAGGTCCTCTTTGACATCTAAAATGAGATGCAAGTTGGCAGTTTGATATATGACTGCTTTCAAAGCAGAGTTTAGATTCAAATATATAGAAAGGGCATCACTGAGCTTTATAAATGGCATTTGAACAAGTTGTACTGATACAGTAATATAGTGCCTAATATGTGCTAAACATTATTCTAAGTATTTTACATGTAAGTGCTTCATAGATCATGTGTTAACTCATTTATATCTCATGACAACCCCCATTTTATAGCTGAAAAATCAATGACACAAGTTAAGCACTTTCCCAAGGTTACACAACTGATAATTGTCAAGTCCAGTGTTTAAGGAGCTTGGTTTAATAGTTTCCTCTCTTAATTATGAGTCCTACATAGGGTATGCATATAGCAAGCAAAGGAAAGTGATTACACAGCTCAACATTCCGAGGTTCTGAGAGGGGGAGAACCAAGACGAGAATTTGTAAAGGAATAACCAGTGAGACAAAGGAAATCCAGAAAGGCAGAAGGGGGATATTATAGAAGCTGGGAGAAGAAAATGTCTCAAGAAGGCAGGATAATCAAGTGCGTTGAATACTGTTGAGAGGTTAAGAAAGGTACCAACAGAAAAGTTACACTTGGATTCGGCAGCATCAAGGCCATGGACAAGCTTGACCAGGGCAGTCTTTGTAAAGGGGTAAATGCTGAACCACTTGGTAGGCCTTTCTTCGGGCTCATTACCTGACCATTCTTCCAAATGGAAATGCCTATTTTTCCTTTGTGCCCAAACTATATCTAAATAGTTATCTTTTCTAAAAATGTCCCACTGATGTTTTGGTTTATTCATTATCTACCTATCTCTCTCATTCTCTCTATCCCTCTCTCTCTCTACCTCCATCCCCATCCCCATCCCCATCCCCATCCCCATCCCCATCCCCATCCCCATCCCCATCCCCATCCCCATCTCCATCTCCATCTCCCTATCTCTCTATCTCTATCATCTCTATCTCTATCTCTATCTCTATCTCTATCTCTATCTCTATCTCTATCTCTATCTCTATCTCTATCTATCTCTATCTCTATCTCTATCTCTATCTCTATCTATCTATCTATCTATCTATCTATCTATCTATCTATCTATCATCTATCTATCTATCATCTATCTATCTATCATCTCTACCTCTACCTCTATCTCTATCTCTCTATATCTCTATCTCTATCTCTATCTCTATCTCTAGCATCTCTATCTCTATCATCTCTATCTCTATCTCTCTATCTCTATCCCTTTATCTCTCTCTCTATCTCCATCTCTATCTCTACCTATCTCTATCTCTATCATCTCTATCTCTATGTCTATCATCTCTATCATCTCTATCTCTATGTCTATCATCTCTATCTATCTCTATCTGTCTCTATCTCTGTCTCTGTCTATCTCTATCTCTCTATCTATCTCTATCTCTATTTCTATCTCTATCATCTCTATCTCTCTCTATCTCTATCTCTATCTTTATCTCAATTTCCATCTCTGTCTCTATCTCTATCTCTGTCTCTATCTCTATCATCATCTATCTCTGTCTCTGTGTATCTCTATTTCTCTCTCTCTCTCTCTCTCTACCTCTGTCTCTATCTGTTTATCATCTGCCTCTTTAATTCTCTTTCTCTCTTCTCCTTCTCACCTTTCTTAACTATAAACTTTTGAGGATAGTAGAATTCTCTTGTTTACTTTTGTACACCAGTGCCTAGCACAGTTCCAGGTATTTAAGTGGTGCCTGACAAATATTTAATGACTGAATAAAGCCTGCATTCATTAGTAATGTCAAAATGATTTTAGTGGACTTGTATCCTAAAACTTGTTCCAGGGCAGATCTTGAGTTCATAGTGGGAGACATAGGAAGCAGGATTTTATCTTAGACCCTGGCATTCAAAGTTGTACCACTGGAGTAAGGGAAGAAATGTTTTGAATATGAAGACTTTTTATTGTGTAGATCCCAAGGAGAGTTTTGGAGGGAAGTCTCAGGATAATGTGAGTCAAATGTATTTAAAGAACTAAATAAAGATCAATACTTTGCTTACTCACTCAGTGTTGCTACTGAGGCAGGAAATAACCATTTATTCTTGCCTGAGCCATAAAGTTTCAGCTGTCAAATGGATCACAATGTGCCACTGATGGCTAATTCTGTACCTAACGCAAAGCAATTTGTGCTCATTGAACAGTGTTTGCTGAAAGGTTTTTTTTTGGCTCTGGAATTTTCCTATGGATTTCTCTTTGCAACCAAATGACTTCTCGGGCCACAATATAAGGGACTATTGATGAAAAACACACATGAAAGTGTTCCCTGGAAATACACCTCTGTGTATTTGTCATATTAAAAATGACAGCTTTTCATCTGAAAATTGGCAGTAGTTTGATTTGCATGTGTTATTTAATCATAGGATTGAGAATCAGTTATGGTTACAATTTATTCTTAAAACAAAGTTTAGAAACCATCTGCTTTACTTTTTATCTGTTATCATATGCAAGACATCTCTAACACTGTGGTGTCTCGTGATCAATGAGAACTTTATTTTGTACAATAAATATGCCCCTGAAATTTTTGTAAATAGATTTGTTGTTTAGTTTTTAAATCAACAGTATTGAGGAGTAAAATTAAATGCACTCATTTTAAGTGTAGAACTTGATGAGTTTTGACAAATGTATGCACCTACCTAGCCAACATGACATAAAGCATTTCCATCATCCTAAAAGCTGTTTAAAAATACAATCACTGGCTAGGAAGTTCACAATTTAAACTCACCGAACTAAAGAAAGCAAGGAGGTAGCATCATTCCATGAGAGGAGTGGAGAATTTTGAGTCACTTCTGGGTTCTCATTAACCACTTACTAGTTGTGGAAGCTTGGTTGAGTCATTAGACCATCTGAGTCTATCAGCGACTGATACCCATTGAACCCTTAGTAAGTGCTAGTTACTATTATTCACTTATGTGATGTGTTCAGTGTCAAAAATCGTTATTGCCATTGGTATTTCTATAACAGGACTGAAGTAAGTGGAGTTCACCTGTAATTTTAGGGATTAAGCATTCAAACGAAGCATATATTTTGGTTTTTATATTATTCCTGTCTTTTTTATCTCTCTGTATCCGTGAACACTTATATTATCTTCTACTGTTTTCAGTCTTATTGCTATCTGTTGTGTAGTGGTATATCTTTTCTATAAACAGCCACAGTATCAAGATAAACACATACAATTTGGGTTCTGTCTAAAGGATGAAAATTAAAATATAGTGCAAAAAAATTTTAAAACATTTATAGTTGTAGTGCATAAATATGATGTAATGATATGCATTTTAAAAATAAAATGGAAGTTTTGGAATCAAATTGATGCCAAACATTTTAACTCTTGAGTATAGTAAAGCTTTTTAAAGCATATTCAGTAATCTTAGTCACTGTGCGTAAATTAATGGTAATTCTGATGTCACTTAGATTTTATTTCTGAATGAACACGTTGAGTTTGGTTTTACTTGAATCAGTTTTTATGAACTAAATTATCTTACGAAGTCTATCTTTAGAAAGTGTTTCCTCAGTGCATTAAACAATTTTTTTAAAATTATTTTTTGCTAACTAGAGGCTTTTATTTATTTCAATAATTACACTAAAGTTAGAATCAGGGGCACAGATGCTTAAATCATATCAATTACTGAAATATCCTTTCATCAGTATATAAATTCAGATGTGTGTCAAACTTGGTTTCAGTTGACATCTTTCTTTGAATATTCAGAGATCCTGTTATTCCAGTTCTCAGTACCTATAGCTTTGTTCTTTTTACATCATTATGAGAACACTCTGGGCTCCACTGTCAAATCTATCATTTATTAGCTATGTGTCCTTGGACAAGTTACACTACTTCTCTGTTCCTCAGTTTCTCGTTGTATAAAATGGATGTAGTAATGGTACCTCCTGCTTAGGGTTGTTAAGAGAATTAAATGAGTTAATACAAGAAAAACACTAACGTAGGGCCTGTATGGAGTGAGTGTTATGCTTATAAGAACTTTCCCCTTATAAACTGAAATTAATTTGCTCCCAGTATGAACATTCTGTGTGAAGCTAGTGGTCATCTGATCCAATGATTTCTAGCTCTGAACTGAAGCCGTGCTATCACAACACACTATCCCAAGTCCTTTCTAGCTCTGGTGTTCTGTGATTCTTTTCTTCTACACTTTCTACATAAACACAATTGCCTTCCCCGTTCAACACACAGACCATGGTTATTGGTAATGACTGCCCTGCACACAAGCTTTCAAAGGCAACTGGGCCTGACATTGATTTGCTACCTAAAAAATTGAACCTTGCTGACTCTTGCACAGGAATCTTAGGAAAGCGACCACGTTTGAAGGGAGCGGATTTGTTTCACGGATTCCTGCCTCGACAGCACAGGGCAAGCCAGAGACACGAGGACCTGCGTGTCTCAACATAGGACCGTGGCACAGTCCCACGGTGAACTCGGTGATTGCTACAGTTGCCCACGTGCTTTATTGGATAAAGTGTCCTTGGGAGACTTTCATGACCACAAGCCAGAAAAAAAGCTGCAAGCCGTGCAAGTAAGAACTAGAAATGAGGTTATCAGAGAACTGTTACAGGCTCCTCCGGTTTCAAACTTTACAAGAGGAGTCATCTTGCAGGAATAATGGGCGGCACCTCTGAGAAAGGCAGGGGACGTATTTCCAGGGACCGCTGCCAGGCCAGGCCCGTTTTGTCTGGGCGGCAAGTGATTTTCTGTGGACCTTGACATCATCACCGAGCCCTTGCTCCTCTGTCTGTGTGTGTGTGACTCTGTTTCACTCTAACTGTAAAGCAAAAGGGCAGTGTTTATTAGGTTACAGCTTCGCGCTAATTCCCGGGAAGATGAATGCGCTCATATTCATGGCACGTTTGAATTCCAGCCGAAAGGACAATGAGAGCGAGCGCTGACATTTTCGAGGTGCTCTGTGCCAGACACTGTTACAAGCACTTTACAGGTACAGTGATTGACTATTTCTGGCTTGTCCTGGACTTTCCCAGTTTCATCATGAAAGTCCCACATCCTGGCGACTCCTCGGTCCCAGGCAACTGCTAACAAGAACTGTGCTCACTTAATGTCCTTGATCGGTATTTGGAAACTGCTGCTTTAACGGAAACAACGCATAAAATGAAACCAGTGTTATCATAAGCCAGTGATTTTCAGCCCCTGTGCCACAAGAATTTTTAAAACGTGTAATACCTGACTTTTTAGTCAGGGGCACTGACCTATTTTCCCTTAGATTGTCAAATTTTAAAAATCACAACAGCCAACAACGCAACAATAGTTGTCCGGTGTGAATGAATCACCTCATAGAATTTTAGTAATTAGTTTGTGTGCCATGAGCTGAAAAAGGTTGAAAATCCCTGCCATAGGCTAATGGATATAAACAAGAGTTAAGTCCCTGTGGCATATCTCTGGTCACAAAAAACATCACCAAACTTCTAAATAAAGACTCAAAACACTTTTAATATTAAACATGATCGAGAACTTGGGTATTTCAATCCTACAGATGTATTGAGAGGAGGAAAATTACTTTTATATTAGTTTTTGGTGACACCAAACCATAGTACAAACTCCAGTGTCAGAACTGCCTGCCAGTGGGCACAAAGGAATGACTTTCTGAGCAACTGCATGAAAAGTAATTAATTGCAAAATTCTGCCAAAGCAATATACCTATGATGTGCAGTAAGTGTAGCATCTGGATCATAACTACTAAAGAAATAGTGTTGAGTGTCTAGTTTGGGGTAGAACACTTCAGCAGAAAGTATTTTGTTTGCTTTAATGTCCTTTCTCCCTTTTTTAAAAAAGCATGAAAAACTCTCAAATATGATGATATATCCAAAAAATACGACATTGTGTTTCGAATGGAAGCTACTCTTTCCTGGTTATCAGTGTGATAGAAATGCCCAATGACAGAGTTTCATTCCTCCCTCTGTAAGAAGCTAATAGCTTTTGACTGTGATATGTATAATAACTAGCTCCTAATAGGAAGGGTCCCTCCTAGTTGAACCTCAACTTGTTTATCTTGCTGTGGTATATTTCATGGGCAAGAACACACATGGGTGTGTGGCTCAGTTCAAAACAGACAAAGCACAGGTTCCATTTCTTACAGTCTGGACCAATGGAAACAAGATGCGATTGGCCAGTGGTTTATTAGCTGCCTCTTGTTTTTAGAGCTTGTGATATTATTCTAATGATGAGCATCCTCATATGGTTTCCTCTGTGATCTAGAACCCACGATTTCTGTAAAATTTATACCAAAGATCAGATTTCTTAAAATGGCCTTCTGACTGTGTAGGTCACAAAGTAAGCTCAGATGCATAGTGTAAGGGAGAAATCTGTTATTAGTTTAAATACTGAATACTTCACTCAAAAATGAATTTCACAAACTTAGATGAGTGTTTGTCCTATTTAGAGATCCATTTCCATTGTCAAAGGGAGCTCTATGATTCCAAATATCTACATGATAACCAATTAAATTTTCCTGGCACCTAGAATGCCCATAAGCCCGTATTAGCAACAAGATAGGTGAGTCAACTTCAAGTGTTGTTTGGTGTATTTTGTGCAAAGAATTGGAACCAGTCCAGGAGAGATGGAGAGAAGAAACAGTTTCAGCTGTTGAGCCAAAGGAGTTATTCATCATTAATGTCCCACCAAGTTATCTGACCTTTGTTTGCTTGATTTTCTATAGGGGATCTAGGTTAGGGTTTACAAAAACATAGCAAACATGAAATGAATGGAGAGAAATACACATTGGCACTATCCTTCCCTAGTAGCTCAAACCAAGCATTTTATATTAAACAGAAGAAATTTAGGTAAAAGCTGGTATTCTCAGGAACCACTAAAATAAACATAACCTTTAGAAAGTGTGCTTAAATGTCCATTTTTCTGGGTGAAGTTCACATAGCCTGAAAATGATTTTAAAATTGATATATATTTTAATGGATTCTTGGATCTACAGCAACCCAATACATGTAATTTTGCTATTAATATGTTTATAAATGGGAGAAAATCTACATATTCATGGAGTTTACACTGAAAACTACTGGAATCCCTGCTTTTCTTGCTTGCTGAGACAATCCTCAGGAACAACAGCAGCTGTTTCAGGGACCCCAGATTTAGAAAATCCCCAGTGTCATCCTTTTAACCCATTCAGAAGACAAGCTTTGGTGTGTAGCATTTGCCTTTCAGCCTCTTTCTTGCAAGTGCTTTTACCTTTCTTTGGCCAGAGAAACTCAGAGCTAAGGCTCCCACAGGAAGTAGATGCCACTGGACGAGATCTTGGACAGGGGAGTGCTCTCCGTCTTGGGGTTGGCACTGCCTGGCGAAATTGCTGAACTGCAGCACCTCAGTCATGGTGCCCGCCCGAGGGCTGGGTGCCAAGATTGCTATTTGGCAATGAGCATCCAGACAAGCAGCTGGTTATTGCAGCGCATCCGAGCAGCGTGCTTGGGGCCTTGACTCTGGTGCCAGATCCTTCAACCCAGTTAGCAACTGAACCCTCCAGGCGCTTTCTGGCTCTGCTCCCCCCTCGCCTCCGGTGGGCTTCGCCCTGGAAAGCGTGGTCTCCAGCAGGTCGTCCTGCCTGGGTCTTGAGCTATGGCATCTGTCTGGAGTAGGATGCTCATAGGCCACCTAAAGTTGAGAGACCGCTTGGCAGCTGTGACCGACTCTGTGGGGGCACCAGCGGAGCATGCTTTCACTGGAGCCTGGCTGCAAGAGGGCACAATCAATCCGAGCTGCTGGCATCCCACGCCAGCCAGGGGCGAAGGAGTGACAGCCCGCTGGCAGCTGCCTTGGGCCCTGCTGGCATCTATTTTGTGCTGTTCTTTGTGAGAAGTGCTAAGGCTGAAGGGCCTGGTGAGCAAACTTGTCACGAGGAAATGGGCAGGAGGAGGTGAGGGAAGAGAAACTGACTCAGGAGCTGCGGCCATAACCAGCGATGATGCCGTTAGCAATGGGCCAGCGGGGCCTACTCAACTTCCCCTGTGTTTGCAAAGGGGAAAGCGTGCCTTTCTCAGGCTTTTGGGACTCTCTCTTCTGCCAGGACTTCTGGATCCTGAGGATGGTTTGATGTTGGCCTTTGGAAGGGAGAGAGCTCAGCTTTTTTGGGAGGCCCGCTCCCCCTGTAGGTGTCCCCCTCCTGGGGTCTGGCGCCATCTGCACTTTGCTGCAGCTGCTGATGAATTTAAACGGAGTTAGCAGAAGCTGGGCACAGTGCACTTGGAAAGCGATCAGCCCCCTTATTTTGTCGGGGTGGGAGTGGGGAGAAGCAACTCTGGCAGGGTTATTTTCCCACTGTTCTCTAACAGACACCATAATGTCATCTGCAGCCCTGAGCCCTCCACGTTGGGTCCCTGGAACTCAGAGAGCTGTTCAGAATGGTTCAAAATGAAGCCCGACCGTTTGAACATGGCCATGGGGTGATTCTCAGCATCTTTCAAAGGATGCCTGTAATTTCTCCCGGGGAAAGTTAAGTCTGCTACAATGGTGGATCTATTAAAAACATTGGCACAGGGGAACAAGGAGTCTATTGTGTTTAATTGCTGGGATTCCCGCCTCACCACTCGGGACAAGTACCAACAGGATACTTTCTATGAAACTTGCCTTTTATTTTTAATATTTCTATCACTTTCTCCAGCGAGGCCCATGGCCAGCATGTCTATCACTTAATGTAGGTGAAGGAAATAGAACGGGAATGTAGCGCCAATGTTGTATGCTAGCTATAAAAATGGTTTTCTCTTTTAAAAAAAAAAAAAATCAGGCCCACTGACATTTTTACTTACTTGGTCATTTAGCCAAGAAACATTCTTGTTGTAATTCACCGTGTACAACCACCCTTAGTACTCAGACACAGACGAAGCAAGCTCACGTGCATAGTATAAGGGGGAAATCTGTTATTAGTTTTACTGATGAACACGTCACTCAAAATAAATTTCACAGTCTTGGATATGAGTGTTTTTCCTATTTACAGATCCATTTCCATTGGCAAAATAGTACATTGGCATTTTTTGTTCACGGATTCAAATTGGATAGTTTGTGCTTAAGCCTTTGTTCCCTCTTTATGTGCTGAATCCCCGCTCATACCAAGAAACCACCTCAAGCACCTTGCGTCATGCAGCCTTTTTCTTTGTCTAATTTTCACAAGATCATCTGCCACATCCTGCCTCTATGCTCCCATTCCATCTCATTTATGTATTGATTATCACTTACCACCCTGTGGTAAAAAACGCCAATGCATTATTTTGACAATGGAAATAGATCTCTAAATAAGAAAATGACTCCTATGTAAGATTGTGAAGTTTATTTTGAGTGAAGTGTTCATTTCTTAAACTATTCATTTCTACCTACTCATCTCTCCGACTAGACTATGAGCACGCTGAAGACAGAACTCTTTCTGGGTTTGCGTACGTTTTAATTTCAATGACATTGAATTATATAGTGAAGTGAAATTGTCATTACTTACAGCCAGGACTTTTTTAGTTTCAGGTAAAGAGTACAGTCAGTTTATGTTATTTGCAGAAGTTATTTCTATAGAGTCACTGCAAACACTGAATTAGCAAATACTGAATCATTGTTCCTAATATGTTGTTAGGCTTCTGCAAAACGCTGATCACCGCATGTTCATCAGTCGATCAATACACACCCTTGTTTTATGTGTGTTTCTGTTTAAAGATATCTATTTAATATCTAAATTAATTCACTAGCATGGAAATCATGGCCAACAGTACTGTAACTCACACCTGAACAAAGGTGATCTGATGTATATTTTCTCTCTAAGTCGCTGCCAAAAATCCAGATATAGCAAAATTAAAACCACTAGATCAGTGAAAGTGTTTGGTAAGAGCATATTGTGTGTATAAGCACAGTTCGCAAACTGGGAGCTTCCGAATTCAAAGCTGTTACGAGGCTCAGAGGCATGTTGCAAGATGGTTGGAGAGTGAAAAAGAGGAAGTTGTCTCACACGTACTAAGACTGGCTGTTACAGTGGGGGTTTCCACGGCAGGGGGGTGGTTGAAAGTGAATATCTTGTAGCATTTTGGACAGACGACAGGTTTCTTTTGATGATCAGAGAGGCATTTTCAAGAAATGACCTAAGTTTTACTCATGTTCATGAAATAAACTAGATTTAGTTTTGCTTACCTGGCTTAAAAGGTTTTGTCTGTTTGGGGGAATTTTCAAGCCTGGTCTCTATTTTATTTTTATTTTAACAGCACATTGTAGCTGCCTCACACTTCGGGACACTAGAGAGCACTTCAGCACTAGGTTGAGGGCCATTTTAAACAGAAAAAAGGCACAAAAAATGTGAAAAATGGTGGCACTAAATAGATCACAAAGAGGACACTTGTTTATAGCACAAGAGCCGAAACACGAGAGCAGAGCATGGCTTTGTCCAACCTCAGCTGGGAGAATTCGCATCAGACAACTCAAAATTTTCACCTCATTGCCTATGTCCACAAATGACCATGAAACCACCACTGCAAGTGTTGATTTGGGGGTTACAAATAAATTTTAGTAAGTAGGGAAATTCATAAATACAGGGTCTGTGAATAAATATTACACTGATATGTAATATTTTGTATAGTCACCTCTTTGCTTGATCTTAATTGGATATGTGGAGGGGTATAGAATTAGGAAACAGTTTCTATGGGGTATTTTATAAAAAGGGGTTAAAACATTTTCATTTGAAGTACATTGTATTTGAAAATGATACAACATCTAAAGCACTTCTTATTTATCTGTAGTGTTTAATTCAGAAAAGAGCAACAGACCATTTAAAGACATGTGTTTTCTGGAAGACACTCCATGCCCCCTATAATTTTCCCTAATCTGGAGGGTAATGCAATATGAACCAAAAAGAAAGTATTGAATACATGAAGGCACGACCTGAGAACAAATATCTGCGCAATGGATTTTCAGTAGCAGCAATGAGCTTGACTCAGAATAGAATATAGATATGCATGTATTATTGATGATAATTCACTCTGGGGAAGTTCCCTCTGCAATTTATCCAATCCACTGTGTGCCACTGGATATAGCACAGGCATCTTTTTATCCAGCCTACGTGGGATTATGAACAGTACCAGAAGGACTCGTAGGAAAGTAATGGCCATTTCACAGTAATAGATTTTTTGCTAATAGAAAAAAATGGGTATTGTACTTCCGAGACATTATTCACATATTGTGCATGCATAAATATTTGAGGGAAGTAAAGTAATGTAAGCGCTTACATCCTTTAACAAATATGTTCTATTAAAGAACTGGGTGGTTGTGTGTGGAAGGTGATAAAAGAAATACGTGCCGAGGCATATGTCCTGCCATAGCCCTCGTAATGCAGGGGTGTAGGGAGGCAGAGCAAAGGCATTAAACAAGTATATGGGGCCACGTGGATGAAGGCAGTCAAAAAGTACAAACGTGCGGTTCTAAAAGCAGTAAGTTCTGGGGATGTGACGTACAGCACAGTGACTATATGTAATACTGTATTGCGTATTTGAAAGCTGCTAGGCGAGTAAACCTTAAAAGTTCTCATCACACGCACACAAAGGCTCCAATAACTTTCACGCAGTGACTTTCAGAAGATAGTGTGATAACCATGGAACCAACATGAGAAAACCTAGAGCGTGTCTCCTGGGATGGCCCTTGCATTCGATGAGGCAGAACTGAAGCCTGAACAGCGTCATGAACGGGACGCACGGGCACACTGGGGGTCGCGTTCGGTCCCTGCTGACCAGCGCGTGTGGGCCACAGGCAAGGCGCTGGCGCAGGGGTGGGCTCGACCCACTCAAATCAGTATTGGGGGGCGGCCTTGGCGGCCTTTCTGCCTTCACATCCCGCCGGGTGTCCAGTCCTTTCGTGGCTCTCCTTAGGATTTCTCCTCCGTTTGCTCATCCCTGGCTCTTCGCCATTCCTACAGTTACTTCCACCCAGGTCCCTGCTGTCTTGCTGAGAAAGCCCCTGGGCTCCTCTCCCTGCCTCTCCCAAAGGCCCTTTCATCTGTACTCTGCGATGCAACAGGCATCAGCTTCACATCGTGTGACCCAGGTGATTCACCTCTGAGCTGAGTCCTTCACATGCTCCCATTGTCCTTGCACGTCAAAAAGGCCACTTATGATTAAGTAGGTTCCCCAATTTCCTTCTCCAACCTCACCTCCTACCCTTCTCACCTTGCACTATCTCTTTCAACACTAGTAAACTCACCTCAAGTCACTACGATCGACACACTGTCTCTTGACTTCAGGTTTTTATACCTGCTGTTACCTCTGCCTAGAACACTCTCCCTTCCCCATCACCCTCCTACCTGGGTAACTCCCATTGCACCTGTTCAAGTGTCAATCCATAGGACAATTTCTCTAGGCAGTCCTTCTCAACCCCTCTCAGATTAGACCAGATGGCCTTCTGAATTGCTCACATAGCACACTGTGCTTAGTCCATAGAGAATTAATCCAGAGTGTATTATAATTACATATTTAAATTGTTGGCCTCCCCTCCAACTAGACTGTAAGCTCCTTACACACAAGGACTGTATCTTTTTTACCACTCTCTACTTTTCAGTGTAAATTGAATGAGTTCAATAAAAGTTACACAGGCAAGTGAAGGTTTTTGGAGAAAGGATAGTGCTAAAATAGATGCATAGAGGTATAAATTATTCTGTATATTATATAGCTCTACACTCATGGTTACTCATGGTTAAGCCTTTAAATTACATAGAAATAAATATATAGAAATAATAAAAGGCCTACTAAAAATCTTGATAAGGCAAATGGAAGAAAAGCTGCTGTTGTTTAAATAGTTTTTCAAAACATAAACATTGAGTACTGCCCGTTGCCCATGTCTTTTTTGAGTACTTGGATGGAAGGGGTTAAGCAGGGTGATATTAGCACCACACTCTCAGCTAAGCAGAGCACATTCTACAATTCCTTGTAAACAGGGCTATGTCTTCTTTTATTCAATTTCCTTAAAATTTTTCTCTATAATTAATTATTTCTCCTATTACATCACGATGTGAGAGACCGTGGGTAGTGGAGTAACCAATGTGACAGCAATCGAGACATCTCATTCTGAGCTTGTTACCTTAGGTGAGTGATTCTGACTCTGCCGAAGGAACTGCCGGGTGAGTCGATCAGAACTTCGAGACATTTGTCCCCACAGACAAGTGAGCTGTAAAGACCTTCTTATGTGCAGGGCACTTTTCAAGGTCTATTGATAAACACACGCCACCTTTCCTGTATTCACATTAGGAAGTACATGGACAGGGTTAGTTCGCTTGGCTTCGCCATCGCCCCTACCCCCAGGGTTTTGTGGCCCCGCAGGCCACCTTGTCATGCAGCTCTCAGCGGGGAGAGGGCTGCTCATCAGGAGCCCCGTCGGGGCGAGCTGGTCTAGAATCTGAAGGCTTGGTTTTCACTCTCTTCTTTTCTCCTACTACCAGGGGAACAATTATAGCATCATATAACATTCATCTGAAAAATAAAGAATGACATTATTTGTTATCTACCTGCCTAGGGTGCCACAGAGATAAATTATATTCTTCTTGTAAACTGTCCTCTGCTACTCAGGCAGAGGTGTTTGTCACCATGAGAGATATTCATTCCTTCAGTCTTAAGCTCCTTCAATGGACACCCTCTGTTGGCAGCTATGTTAAAGCCACTGGGAGAGGTGCTGAGAATCAAAAGTGATTAGAGCGAAGCCCCAGCCCATGAGGACCTTGGAGGTGAGCGGAGGGACAAAGAGAAGGAAATCATTACAGCAGAGCACTAACTTCTAAGTGCATGATTTCTAACTTAAAACATTTCTGCCTCTGGTGCATTTCTGTTATATAGGCACTTTAAGTACAACAGAAAATTTAAACCAGACATGTGCTAAAGTAAAGAGAACATCCAGAGCTGAGAGAACCATAGAATTGCAGGGTTAGAGTGAGCCGTAAGACAGTTCAAGTCCAGACTATTTTCTAAAGCTTAAGTTCCATTTGGAACCCTAGTGTCAAGGGGTCCACCAGCTTAGCATCAACATTTCTAATGAGATGTACTCCCTGCCTTGATATATTTCATGTCACTATCAACTCTCGTTGTTTATGAGGTATTTTCTTGTAACAAGTCAAATTATGTCTTGCCAAACAGAGCAAAGCTAATTCTTCAGGATAGCAGGCTTACAAATATAACAAGGTAATTGTCAGTGTCTTTGGGTCTTTTCTCCAGGCTAGATAAAATCGATACACTATTGGTAGAAGTCTGTTTATGGTCCTGAAGTCTTTTCTGAGTATACACAATAGAATAGTACTTTTCAATGCGCCAGTTACAATCAGTGGGTGATGAGATCAGTCTGGTGGGTAAGAATTAGAACAGAATAGAATCAAATACATAAAGTCAGAGTGCTTTACACATAATAAGCATAGGTATTGTTTTGTGAAAGGTTTATTTTAGGTGCATGTGGACATCTATTTGTGTTTCTGTATATTTATGTTTGTGTATACACAGAATCCTGGATTCAAATTTTTTCCTAATGGGAGTCACAGTAAATATGATACAATAAAATAATAAAATACCACTGGCATAGTCCTGCAAGATATTTCATATACCGTAAATAAATGCTTCTCAAATATGAGTGTGCTTAGAAATCACCTGGAGAGTTTGTTAAAAACAGACTGTTCTTTCCCATTTTTCCCCTCCCCTTCCTCCAGATTCCGTCAGAGTGTCTGGGGTGAGAGAAATTGCATTATTTTCATTTGAATTGCATTTTAATAACCCCCTGCTGCTGCTGATCCATGGAGCCCACTCTGAGTACCACCCCTCTAAGATACACGTGACTAACTTACATAAGAACCCACTGAGGGCTCAGGAGTCAGTCTATATCGTAAATGTTTAGTAGTGCTTCATTTAGTTAGTAATGCTTAAATTCTTTTATGTTTTTAATTCAAACTAAATTCAAATAGATATTTTTAATTATTTCCCTCACACCCCACTTTGGAGATCGTTTGAGAATTGGGAGGTCAGGTTTTGAGGCACAAACTCTAGAAGGTCTTACAGACAACAGTGGTCCTCAGGAGTTAATCGCTTCTCTTGGGGGACCTCTGAGAGGGTCTGACCCATCTTAAGTTTCCTAACACCCATACCCTGAGCTTCTCCTTAATTCACTTGGTAGAGAACTTACCCTCAGTGGTCTCGGTATAAGTTTTTTCTTTTACAATCTCACACCATCAGTTCTATCTAACTTCTCCAGTTCTAGATTGATTTCCCTTCACAGAAAACCCCCATGCAGAATAGTCCAGAAAATGTGCTTCCTAGTTGTCTTTTCCAGCTGGACATTTGAGGTTTCAATGGCCCATTGTGATGTTCTCGTTTTCTTGCTCTTGTTTCATCCTGATGTTCAGTTTTCTCTTCCTTTCTTGAGCTCCTCACTTGGCTTTACCTTTCTAGGTGTCCATGTGCCTTAGCCCCTCTCTGCAGGACTCTTCCATCATGCAGACAACAGCAGCAGCGGCAAGAACAAAAGGGCATCCCTAGTTTCAAACAGTCCCAAAGCTGTTGACAAACTGTAACAACTGCAGAAAGAAGCTTTGGTGCACACAGATTGGAAGAGGGTACATGTTGGGAATATTGCAACATTAGGCAAGAGGCGCTCTGTGAAATATTTGTGAATCTGTAATATTTTGGGGCTGTAACAAAGGCAAGTCTAAATATAAAAAGGGAGTCTAAGCTTTTGAGTTCAAATCTGACACTTACTAGCCTCGTAAATTGTGGGCAAGTTGCTTACATTCCTGAATCACTATTTCTTTTTCTTTAAAATGGGGCGCTAATGCTTCATGAGGCTAAGTGATTTACGCGCATGATAAAATATAAAGAATTACGCTCGTGGAATATTCTGTCCTAATTACCGCTGTGAATCTGAATCCTGAATTACAGAATCATTTTTTAGGTTAAATCTTAGTCTTGTACAGATCTTTCTTGATGGCGTTAATATCAGCTTCAGGCAGTATCCCTCCTTTTAGACGCGCTGTCTTCAATCTATGCCATTTACTCATTGAATCTTGTTGTCAATTCCAAATATTTAATGATAAATCACTGGCTACTTTCTTGCTTGTGCGCTATCATATATTACCTCCTAATTGGATGTATTTCATATTCCCATTTACTTCTGTTGCCCATTTATTAAGCATTCTGGACAGTCTAGGCCCAATTGTTGGTAGCTATGGCTCCAGGCATAGGGCTGCTGCATCTCACTGTTCTCGGTGGCTTCCTAGATGTCAGCTCTGGGATAGAGATACCTTTCTACCTTTCCCAGCATTACCCAGTCCTTAGAATGGAGATGACACTTTCTTTACCCCTGCTTCTTCTGTTTTTGCAGTGTCGATAAAGCTGTTTTTGATGCTGTGCCAAAATATATAATCATAGATTGATACCACAGCTAGGTTGTTAAGAATGATAAATCCATACGTAGGAAGGAGGATGGGGTCTGTCAATAAGAGCTCTTTATTTGTTGCTTTTTCTTAGAAGCACTAAACGACTTAAGAAAACCAAGACTGGAATTGCAAAATTAAACCTGTTTTTTCCCCAGATAACTACAGCTTTTTATTTTTATTTTTTATTTATTTCAGAGAGAGGAAGGGAGAGAGAAAGAGAGAGAGATAGAAACATCCATGATGAGAGAGAGTCATTGATTGGCTGCCTCCTTCATGCTCCCCACTGGGGATCAAGCCCGCAACCCGGGCATGTGCCCTGACTGGGAATTGAACTGAGATCTCTTGGATCCTAGGTTGATGCTCAACCACTGCGCCACGCCCAGCTGGGCTACTACAGCTTTTTAGATACAGGCTTTAGTCACTCATTCAACAGATTTTTATTAAGTGTTTATTATGTGATTAGTGCTGTGTTAGGTGTTAGGGTGCCAAAGGACAACAGTACAGATATGGCGATGTCCTTATGGATCTTTAAATCCAATGAAGGGAGGTAAACATGAAACTGCTAAAAGACATGGAAGAAAACTAGAGAGTTTTTTGAGAGTATGTGTTGAAGGGATCTGATTGAATCAGGAAAGGTGGGAGACCTCTGGGAAAGGCATAATTAAGGTCTTAGAGTCCTTCAAGTTTGTTTTGGTTCAAGATTGTCTAAAGATTCATTTGCTCAAGACAGTAGAGTTCAGACTGAAGGTCGCTGCTCTCCTCTCCTTCCAAGTCACCCCAGCCTCTCCTTTAAAATATCATGTATGAGTTTGAAAGGGGACCAGATTCTCAGGCTGAGTAGGCTTTCCAATGAGTTGTTCAGGCTATGGTTACTCTCAGCAGAACTAGAAGCAATTTAAAGCCAGGACCTTGTCCTGAAACTTTTTAAAAAATATTTTCTATGGCACTTGCTGCACTTAATAGACACAAAAGAAGTACTTAGAATACTTGGATGATAGTTTGAACTCTCTATGACTGGCAGGTCTACAAGGCTAATGATGAATGTTACAGGTTGAACATTGTTTATCAGAGGAGAAAATGCAAATTTCTGAGATTCAGCTCAAGTGCTTCTTCTTCTGGGGAGCCTATGATGCTTGTCTTTCTCTATCCCCACCATATCCCTAGCCCCCAACTTAGGTGTACTCACACTTGCCCTGTTCCCTTAGGATGTGTTATTCTGTGTACATCAACCACAGCCTCTTGTTACCACAAACACTATATTGGACTGATTTATTTTCATGTTCGTAATCCTGCTTTAGTTGATAAGCCCTTTAGGGCCAAAACTCACATCTAATTCATCTCTGTATTCTCAGGACAATTATTGGAACATAGGAGAATCCGGATATATAGCTATACAACATTTAAATGAATAGTAAATAATAAACATGACAATGACAAAAACCTTAATTTACCTATCTAGTTCAATCTCATTTCTCTACAAGAACAATTAAGATAACACAAAAGGTTTTAAAGATAGGGAGTGGAAAATGTAAATCTGGCAGTTTCCTTTTCCTAATTTCTGAGAGCCCCAGCCGAAGTCATGTGAATCAAAGACATAAATGTCAACAAATGGATTTATTGGTGTTAACTGTGCCAGCTTCTTGAACGTTAATAGTTAGGTAATATACTCTAATGACTTTCTAACATGCAAGTGCATATTTAGAGATGGGAACACTATAGCTCTTAAATAATTAATAATAAATAATTAATATATTCCTCCAGAGAGATGGCTTCTATTATCTCTGGCCTATTGGGTGGTCTCCATTCATCTTTTTAAAAGGCTTTATGATTTGGGACCAAAATAAAGGGGAATGTGCATTTCTTTTGAAACATTTTTTCCCCTGCATATCTAGTGAGCCCCTTGAGCCTGGAGGCCTTTCAGAAACACACACTTTGTATTTATAGGTTTAAGTATAGTGAAGAATCTCTTTAATTGGAAAACTTTATGTAAAGTCCTGAAAAAGGGGTTTTCAAAGACAGAAGATTTATTTTCCCAAAGCAACTAGTTCATATTATTGACTTTTTTAAAGTTAAGTTGCCTTAACTATTCTTTCAGCCAAGCAGATTCTGAAGTCATTGGAAGGCACATTACCTATATGCTTTGCTATTTTATTTCTTAAAATCCAGCCTAATTTGGGTCTGGGCATGTTCTGGTGGAATCGCCTAAAGGAAAAATGACTTGGTCATTCACGTGTGCCCTTGGCCATCTAAACAGCTGTGTTAGCAGCAGGTCCTGGAAAGACTGGGCTCACGACTTTTGGATATAATTCAAGAGTCAGTGTGACTCCACTGCAGGACCTCATTCTTTGCCCGTAACTGTTCCTTTGTGGTCGTCCTGGAAGTCAGAATTCAATATGAATGCCTCTTGAGAAATGCTTTTAATGAAGTATAAAAATGAGTAGTCTGAAGAGGAGGACATTTCCAATGCAGTGATTACACTTATTTCTGCACACCCATGCCAACTAAGGACTACAGATACGTAACGAGAAGGAGACACATCCCTGTTGCAGCCACAGCTGAGTTCTGGCCACTGACAGAACGCACACCTGGGAGCTGGTGCTTTCTCTGTGAAAAGCAGAATTCAGGCTCCTGAGCTTCACACTCTCCTCTCAAGTGCCCTCTCCATGAACTCTCCAGAATGCTTTCATGTTAAATAATTGTTTTTGAATGCACAGACCTAGTGATTGTTTGGTTATCTTTTTTTTTTTTTTTTTTTTTGTGGCCTCCTTTTAGAAGATTAAATATTTAAGACTTTTTTTTAGATCATGCATTTGCACATGCACAGCTTTTGAATTCTTTTGAAATAAAATTGCTCTTAATGAAACATCTGAAAACATGAGCAAACAGTGAACAAGCGGAGCTCTCCAGGATAATGATGGTATTGTTAAGTGATTGAATAGTTGGGAGATTAATATCATGGTGTACTGGCATGTTGGTTCATTCTAGACATAATTTAACAGTAAAACCTACTTAAGAAAGCAGGAGGCTGAACGGCCTGTCAGACACAAGGCACATACACATGGAGCGCAGCACAGTAACAAATTAAGCACTGTTTATCCACAGACATGGCTGGCCTGATTTTTTCCTTAATCTTTGATTTAGGTAATAATGGCACTGTAATTTTAACTCTCTGTGCAGTTTGAATGTTTGCTTAATTGTCTTATTACCATTGTATTTACGGATGCTGATACAGGGTGCCAGCAAAATTTGGCTCTGCATCTCTAAGTCTTTATTTACATAAGGCCAGAGATGATTTCAACTTGATAACACGTATCCCATTTCTACAAGATGACTCTAAAATTGTTTGACCAAAGGCTATGGGGACGTTTTAGGCCAAGTGAAAACGTGTAATTACATTTCTGCAGAGTTCTCACATTCTCAAAGCCAGGCTTTTCTTTCCCTTGCATATTTTACAGAATTCCCCAGATGAGACCCAAGTGCCTTTTGCTCCGATTTTGTCATGCCGTGCAGTGTCTGCACCTATTAGCTCTAGACCCCGAGAACGTGTCAGCTGAAAAGTGTAAAAACTCCAGCAAAAGGAGAAAACAGCAGCCTCACATGAAGTTTAAACCTGTCCTTCCGCTAGTCAGCTTTGGCAAATGCAGAGTTTTACTAACTCAGAAGTTATCTTGACTCTATACAAAGTTCTTTTGTTCGAGCTCCTCTTGGTTCACCAAAAATGTGTGGAATTTCATCAGTTTTGTGCATGTGCCGTAAAACAGTATGTTTACTGTAGTGATGTGCCTCTAAGTCCTCGGGGAGCTTGTTAAAATGCAGATTCTGATTCAATAGGTCTTGGGTGGGGCCTCAAATTCTGCATTTTTGGAGAAGCTCAAGGTGATGTCACTGTCGTTGCTCCATAGACTGCACTTTGAATAGCAAGGTCATGAACATGAAAATTAAACATGTAACATCTTTCGTAGATAAAAGATAAGACTCCAACAAATACATGTAAGTATGATATTATTACCTTAAGGCACTGAGGGCCTATATAGGATTTTACTAGAGTAGGGGGATAAATAATATTTCATCTCTTTGCCGTTTAGCTGAAGTTTAACCTTGCAATGCTGGTAATACCTTCAGCTGTTGTGTTTCTCTACACTGATGTGGCCTCATCTGTGCATGACATGGAAATGTGTATGACAACCACGGCGACTTCAGGGTCATAAAATATCCCAGAAATTCCATTGTTTTGTTGATTTGTGGTTTTAAAATAAACTTCTGGCAACAGTCTACATGCAGTGTTGTTGGTGTTCTTGAAATTTTCCATCCTTCAAAAAGGAAGGGTGAACCAGAAGATCGGTATGTGTTCTGACTCGTGGTGGCAGATTCCCCAGGAAACTTGTGGCTTGATAGAACTTAAGCTTGTTCAGATAATTGCACACAACACTCATACGTTACCTTAGGAAGGCTGGCTTGTTATATACCCATTACACTTGCAAAAAACGTCATGTGGTGTTAACCTAATCCGGAATAAGTTAAGTGGCGGATCCTGCGTACTTGGTGGAATTTAGTTATTTTGCAGGGCTTGGGTTTTAGAGCTTTCCAGTATAGAAAGTATTATAATATCTTTTGTGATATTTGAGAAATGACTTGAAGTAAAGGAACATTTACTTCTTCTCTTAATTTTGTCTCTATGGTAATGCCAGAAAATATAGTTTCATTTTGACTGTCAAATGCTTATTATTTGAATACTCTCTTTAGTAGTTTATTTTGTATGGAGTCAGTTTTCTAAGCTAGAAGAGTCTTCTCCAGACCTACTGTCAACTACCTCAAACTGACCAAAATAATCTAGAGACAGAACCTTCTAAGGACTACGTGTTTGGAAACATGGATGCTCTCTAGTGATTTTCAGTTTCTATTCTTGCCTATATTTTATTCAAACATACACACACACATTCAAGATTCTGCTTCAAAGCATAGTGAACTATAGAGACATACTAAGACATAGCATTACAAACACCTCTTCTAAAAAATGAGATCATATATTGGAACTTGTTTGTGACTTAATAAAGTTACATTGATTCTCTCTCTCTCTCTCTCTCTCTCTCTCTTTTGTTAATTCTCACCCAAGGATATTTTTTCCATTTATTTTTAGAGAAAGTGGAGAGAGAGAGAGAGAGAGAGAGAGAGAAAGAGAGAGAGATTGAGAAACACATTGATTGGTTGCCTCCCGCATGCACCCCAATCTAGGCTGGGGATCAAACCTGCAACCCAAGTAAATACCCTTGACTGGAAATCGAACTGGTGACCCTTTGATGCCTGGGGGGGCATGGGGGGGGAGCTCTGCCTACTGAGCCACACTGGCCAGGGCTGATCATCTTAAGTAAATAGCAGAAAGGCATGCCTAGAAACTTTGCCTAATTAGAGTTGTCCATCTAGTTTCATTAATGCATTGTTTACTAACCTATAAAACTTACAAGGAGTGATAATATTTTAAACTCAGTAGTTTTGGGGAACTATTCAAGAAGTCTGCAAAATTAAGGGTTGGTAAGGCAGTGGGGACATTGTTATTCTGCTGGTGATGCAGCCTTTGGGAACAACGTGTGCTCTGCATGCCTCAGCAACCCCTCTCTGATAGCAGAGCAGCAGAGCTCCCGCCCGTTTGTACCAGCAAATAGATATGAAAATATTAATGATAGCACTGTTACCATTGCAAAAATAAAGGGACGAGTAGGAGAGACCTAAGCGAAGATAGACAGGAGCTCTGATAAGCAAACTGTGAATTATTTGTTGAAAGGAACAGTGTAACTCAGTGAAAAATAAAAGAATCACATTCTCTTGCTCCGAGATGGTTGAATCCATAATTTAAAATGTAAAGTGGAAATAAGAAAGTGGCAGTAAAATCTGTAAACTATGATTTCTTTTAAGGGAAGTACTATCATGAGCAAAACTAAACAATATATATCACATACGCATGATAAAGTAATAGCAAAAAGCAAGGGATATTTTATTACGGAATGCGGGTCAGTGGTTGTCTATGAAGAAAAGTTCAGGAAATAGGTTTAGAGAGAGGCAAGCAAGGTATTTCCCAATTACAACCAATAATTTATTTCTTAAGCTCTGTGATGTGTGTTCATCTAAAACATTTTTATAGCTTTTACGTGTTTTAGTTAACATTTCACATAACCAATATTCATTTATATGTAAATATTTATTAACATATTTATAGAAATTAAGATATAATTTAATATAATTATACAGGGGTGGGCAAAAATAGGTGTATAGTTATGAGTGCACTAAACAGAGTTTATTCTTGTATTATTATTTATTAATTATTATATTACTTGTATTATTTGTCTTTTTATTGTTATTATTTCATATTCTTACTTATGATTTATCTTGTAGGTAATGATGGCTGGTAATTTAACCTACTTTTGCCTACTCCTGTGTATTATAGAAAATCATTATGTAAGTCAATATGTAATTAAAGTATTAAAATAAACCTATTTATTATTTTTAATTTGAAATGTAATAAAGTCAATATTCTCAGTTGTAATAAATTATAACAAATAAGACAGGGTTGGAGATAAACAAACTAAAAGTTAAAAAAAATCTCATGACTAACTCTTAACTTTTACCTTTTAAGTACAGTATAGAAAACGATGTTGTAAAGTGCTGTGTATTTTGTTTTTAAAAATGTCTGTTTTTAAAATGCAATTTGATGGTAAGTACTCTAAAATCCTCAGGCACCATGTAATAGGAAGTTGAAGTCAGTGTATCAATATCTTTACATAGAGATATTAGTTTTTTCCCAAAGAAGATGAAATCCCCTCTCTCAGTGATGACCCCACCATAGAGGCTGTAGGAAGAGGCCTTTCTAAATCACACGCACACAAGGACACACAGACACACAGCTCTCTATGCTTTCTAATGTTATTGTTTTGAGAAACATGTAATTTCCTGGAGGAAGCAATAAATGTTAGCTCAACAGATAATTGCATCAATGCTAATTCTAAAATAGCCAGTGGACATTACATTGATAGGTGCCAGCTGACTACACCTTTATTCTTTTGAAGTTTCTTGATATGGCAACATACCCTGGATTGATGATATACTTGAAACAAAACAAGGCCATGGAAATGCAGTAAATGAGCTGTGACCTTTATATTTCTGAGGACATTCTTTGGTAGTTGGTAACATTCACAAAAATATAAGTTTATTAATTCATTCATTACATAATAATAATAAAGCATCCTTTGTAAGTGTGTAAATTATAAACCATCCAGTGATCATGACTACTTTTTTCAAGCCAGCTTTTTGTGTTTGTGGCTTACTGTTAAAATTTTCCAACATGCTAAAAGAATTTTTATGTTATATACATCGATTTTTATATTGCCTATACTGAAAAGTCATGGAGAAAGTCCTTAAAAGTGCAGAATTATATAACTGATAGGATTATATGAAACACATAAACAAGAAAAACAACATTTTGACAAAGAATTTAGCCAACATAGCAAGTGCTTGATTGGTGAGAGTATAAATATTTTTCTACATTTTTCAAATCTGACTTTAGGAGACATATTTCCTCTATAATGGAAAAAATAATCAACTTATTAAAATGTCAGTACTCAAGTGAGGAGTGGGCTGAAGACTGTTAATAGAATTTCAATTTTATGGCCATGAAATGTGGCTTTTCATTACACTTTAATGTAAAGGGAAGTGGAACCAATTATGCTCCCATGGCTCAAGAAAACTGCATACCATCTAAACACATCAACCTTTACTTTGTTTTACTAGCAGTTAACGTTAAGACAAGTGAACAAGAGGCCACCTCCTGAGCGGAATATACTTCATTGCTTCTTGTCTGCAGGTGAATCCCCATTGTAACCACAGCACAATGAAACCATTGCTGATCCCACTGGGGAAAGTCATGTAGCTTCTAAGGGAATCCACGCGGTGATGGAATCAGGCTTGCTTGCAGGAGATAAATATATGTGTGGGATACAGGGCATATGTTAGCCACTTCTCAAAAGGACTATTTTTATTGCTATAATTAATTTTATAAAGGAGCCTTGGTTTTTGTTTTCTCTCCCCCCACCCCAAATTACCACCCTTAGATATGGGTACAAAAAGTCTCTTTACACAATAAAAACCAATATGCTGCTAACAATTTGGTGGAACCTCTAATCTGTAATTTTGTTTGTATATTTCTTTTTTATTCAGCCTGTGGCAAATGGGTCTCAGTTAAGGATTTTAGAGACTTTAAACATAACAGTAAAATTTCCTGCGAGAATGGATGGAAGTCTTTCTTGCTGCTCCATGTCTGTGTCTCTTCTTCATTAAAAATATTGTTAAGTTGTGCCACCAATGCTATTATTTTCTGAAGGTGTTATTGAAAAATGCTATATGATAGAAAATTGAACTAATCATCAGTGTACAGCTTCTTGGTGTATTTCACGACCTGAACACACCCATGTGACCAGCAGTCACCTTGTGAAACAGGACATGACCAGCACTGCAAACCCCCCTCGTGTCCCTTCTGGTTACTAATTCCAAGGATAGCCACTGCCCTGATTGCCAATACATCCATTTATATGAATAGAATAATTTAATATGTTGTTTTGTCTACCTTGCTCAACACTGGAGATGCATTCATATCCTTGCTTGTAGCTAGAGTTTGTCATTCCCGTCATGGTGTGATATTCCCTCGTTTGAGTAAACCCAATATATTTCTCTATTACATTGCTTTTGTCCATTCGAGTTCTGTCCAGTTTGAGGCTGCTAATGAACATTCTTATAAACTATTTTTAATACAAGGAAAAAGAAACAAAGCTTATCTAGTAATTTTGTATGTTGTGGGCATAGCAGAAAAAAATTAAGTTTTCTTTTAAGCTGATTATTTACATAGGAATTAGCATCTTTATCATTGTCTGTTCACCGGCTTTTATTGGACACCTGTCCTCTGCTGTCTTTGTGCTGTGGCTGGGATGCAAACAAGGGAGGCAGCTCTGTTCTCAAGTAACTCTCGGAAATAAACCCGCGCTCACCATACAGCAGGGACTGTGCCGTGACGGAGATGACACCGGGAGCCGAGGTGCTCCTAATGCATCTAGAAGAAAGATGAGTGAAATCCTTCTGGGCGGGACAGTCGACATGGTCGTAGGCAAAGGGACTCATGAGTAGAGAGGCAGAAGGAAAGAAAGAAAATTCTTGGCTGGTGGCGCTGCATTCATTACAGCAGGGGACATCCTAGACGCTTGCCAGAATCAAATCTGGCTGCTTTGGGGCTCACATTGGGGACTGATGGGAATAAAGACTAGAAGAGAAACTGAGCCTGCTGCCTTCCCTGACTGACATAGTGTAAATGAGTTATACAGAGCATCGTGGAGGGCCAAAGGAATATTACCAAGAAAAGGATTGGATTTTTTTTTTTTTTTTACTGAGATGATTCTGCAACCCACTGGAGGAGCATTATACATATAATACAATGATAATAGAGAGTTACTTTTGGTGTGAATAGTGTCTAGATTCTTAAGGCACAATAAACACATAAAATAAGAAAAAGATGTAAGCAAGTAAGAATGCATTTGTCAGTAAGCGAGTAGCTTTCATAAATTTCTCCTCTTCTTACTTACACCACGGTTAAGAACAGCTGGTTTTATCTTTTCTGGAGAAATATTACCACATCCTCAAATGCTGATTGTCTTTCTGCTAGAGGTACATGCTCTTTGCTCCATAAATATGCATAAACCGTGGAGTCTCCCCTTAAATATTATAGGGCATGATCTGTGCTTAAACATGAGAGGCCTAGTGTTTCAGGAAAGTATGAAAACAGGCTTTGGGCTGTGGTAGTGTAGATATTATGTTACACTCAGAGTATTGTAAGGGGCCTGTAGTCGAAGTTAGAGACACTATATTCAAGTTTTATTAAATGAAAGTCGATCAGATAAAAAGAATCTGTAACAGGGCATGCCAATTTTTCTGGCATGTGGGGTGCAGCTGAATTTTTCTTGCATTTCCCTTTAGTCCATGAACTTCCCAAATGGCACAGACTAAAAAAAAATGTGATGGGTGTGTTCTTTGTCATGCAAAACATTTTCCCCACTGGAATGAAAGAAATGTGCTCGGGTGTGTATCTGTGTACACCTGCGGGAAGAGTGGGAAGGGCTAAGGCAAATGGACCAGAAGTCACTGGTAATTGAGTTGAGACAGCATTGTGTGAATTTTGCAATCTACTCACTTTCTTATGTTTTTCAGGATCAATTTATAACATCTGACTAAATTTTCTGACCATTTGGTCATTGAAAGATTGAGCATCACCCCAGCAACTACAGTTTTGACTGTTTACTATAAACCTAGCATGAGGCTAGAATGCTTAAAATGCTTTATTTTATTGTGTTCTCACTTACCTAGTGTGGCAGTTACATATATTTTACATATAATTTTTAAAGTGCTATGGATAATACAGAGAATGTATAAAGCAAATAATCTTCAAAAAGGTCATTGGACTACACCATTGATTTATGGTAGCATGAATTGATTGAATATCCGTTAGTCAGTGGGCTTTCTGCAATAGGCCACAAGGACTGAATTTTCTGGGGTGACACAGAACAGTCTTACCCAATATACTCCTCAAAATTTAATGCAAAAGGATTGATGTGTTCACAAAAATGGCTGTGTTCTTTTCCATTTGGGTATGCTGTTGTATACGTTTTGGGAATTAAGGCGAAGAGGGTTAATTTAAATTAAAATTGGGCTTGATTTTTATCTTTACTGCTTTTAGTACATGTGAGCTTTTAAAAAATGAAAATTACCGTCATTGGACTACTTCTTTCTATATTATATGGTTTTGTCTGGTTTTCCCTTTGTGAGTTCTAATTATTTTAAATGAAGCAGTGGCATTCTTATATTGCTTAATTGCAGAAATGCATTTTTAAATGTTATGAAGCTCAGAAAGATTCCAGACATCTCAAGACTATCATTCTTTTAAAGACAAATCTCCCTGGAAAATAAATCTTCGTGTTCTTAGCATTGGGCACTTTCTCATACCAATAGTAAAAACTGTGTATTCATTAAAAAGCTCGGAGCAGCTGCTATATATACAATTTTTCTTTCAGTATTTTATTTCAATATTTTTAAAACCTTGAGTGTCTTTGAAGATTTAAAATGATGTAAGGCATTAAAATTTTTACAATAAACACTTCAAGGCAATTTCTTAGTTTGGCTCTTGAGAGATGTTATAGCTTGCTCTCTTTTTGAATGAAATGAAGTGAATGAGCTCAAGATAGGGTAAGGAAGTGGTGTATCACTATCAGAAGGATTTGCACTTTGCCACGTTGCAGAGGGGAGATGTATCTGTGCCTAGATGTACTTGACTCTCATTGCCGTCCTGGTTGTCTTGTCCGATGAGGGCTGTGATATTCGGCATTCACTCATTTATTCATTCATTCATTCAATAAACATCTACTGAGTAAAACCCTGTGTGTAGGGACAAGGATATAAAATAAATAAGACCTATACCCTACCCTCGAAGAACTCATCTTCAATATTAGGATAAGAAATGGTATTATATAGTTAGATAAAATACAGTGTTGATAAGATATTGCCTTTTTATCATTAATACAATTGATACAATGCACTCTCCGACAGAGTTATGCTCAGTGCCTGTTGGATCATAACCAGAATTGAAATGAGCTGCTTGGGGAAGAGAGAAAATGCCAGCTGAGCTGGGATGAAGAGGATGGGAGTAGTGACAAAGAAAACCTAGGAGGAAATTAGAATGAAGCTAAGTGACCCATGTCAGGATTGGGAACTACTACTTTAATAGCAGTAGAACCACAGCAGAACTTCTTTGAGAACCTGACTGTACCCTCTGGTACTGGGGACTAGAGTGGAAACCACGAATATTCTCTAAACAGCCGAGTTTCAGCGCTACTGAAAGGTGGCCCTCAAAGTGATCACATGTGCTGTGCATTTGGTGCAGTGTTTTCATAATAGTCTTGAGGCAATAGATGATATCAGGATTGTCAGAATTTGAAGTTTGATGCCTTTCCTAAACAGCAAGTGTAAATTCTGCCATGAAGCTGTGGTTTCCATTATGTGTTCAGCTGATGTTAGGTTCACAGAAGTACTAGAATGTGCAACATGCTGTGAAGTCATAAGCTCCTTTAAGGAATAAGTTTCTCTGAAAATGAACTGTAACAATCAGCGATGAGTGTCTGGCTCTGTGTAGTGACTGGCACATAGCAGGTGCTCAATTAATGGTGTCTCTCTGTGTGTGTATGTGTTTGCATATAAATGTGGTCCAGTTATGTGTTTCTGAACTGGAAGAGCTGTCAGGTCCATAAAAATCCACTTTCAAGTCAACAGATTTTTATAGAGGTTTATTACGCATCAATCTCTATAATGGATATTTTGAGGAAGATCAGAAAAGCATAAAATATTATTTGGACTCCTGAAAAATCAAGGTCGGGCTGAAAAGACAGTCTCCTGGGGAACAAACAGACAGTGTTATGAAACAATAAAATAATGATAATAATAATAATAATAAATTCTAGGTGATTTTATGCAGGCTGTGAGCACAATAGCTTCAGATTTGAGAGAAATAGCTAGTGGACATGGCAGTCGGAACATACAATTTACCCTTGAAGGACCTTTATTATATAGAAAGACAAGGGGCAGCTGGCAGACGTCGGTGCCACCACCCCACGCTGGCCATCCTCAGGCTCAGTGGACCTAGAAGAGCTGTTTTATTTGGCCTTCACGTTAGCATCTCCAAATGCCAAAGAGCGAATGAACCATCTAGAAGAAGGCAAACAAGCACATTTCCTCAAAGGATAGTGTTTCATGCATTAAATAAATGCAATCCCTTTGTCTAGTTTGGTATCAGTGTAGAAGGCCTGTCAATAATGAGTTAGCTGGGAGTTAATTGACTGCAGAGACTCTATTTTCAGTCTCTGTCTGTATTTTTTGAATTAATACACACAGTGGGTGATTCAGCAAAAGGATTTAAAAATACATTCTTCATAGAAAGATCCCATCAATTTGATGCCTTCATAATTCGTGAAGCGTAGACCCATAATAGCTCTATTTTCTCTTTAACTTTGGAAAATAAAAGATGCCATTAGTTTAAATTAGGCTTGTATGTGGAATAATCATGTATATCAACAAATATAGTTTGAATCAGATGCTGTTTAAGAGAATAAATGCCCGGAAGAATTGACTATTTCTTTAAAAAGAGTAATGTAAACTTTGTATTGACAAACTAAAGTAAAAGTATCCCTATTTTTATTATTTTCTTTATATTTCTACAGCATATCATCTGTATATCGTATTGTGTGTTTACTACCCCAAGTCATCTCCTTCCATCACCATTTATCCCCCCTTTCTTCGACCTCCCTCACCTCCCTTTCCTCTGGCAATCATTATATTGTTGTCTGTGTCCATGAGTCTTTCATTTTTTTCTTTGCTTTAAAGAGTTGATAGATGGCACATGAATTTATAAAAACCAGTTATGGAAAATCAAAATATAATAAGTGGGTAGTTATCATAGATTGGCTACTTTTTTATACGGTACCCTTAACATTAAATAAAATGTTGTTTGGGACCTGGTCCTGCTTGGAGACTGTATGGGCACTCAGGATAGTTGCTGAGTATGTAGATATGATGCAAAGTTGTGTATTTTAACGTTGAAAAGTGTCCTAACAATTCTGTGTTAGGTGCTTCTGACATTGACTACAGAAGGTACTAAATGCTAAGATGGAAAGACGTGATATAAAGTGCGTTCACTTCATTTATTTGTTTCCCCGAAGAAGTTGAAACCCCCAAGGAAGTTGACTGCGGATAATGTTTGGTCTCCTCTCGCTGGAGGAAATGAAAGCATAGGAGAGTGAATTGGATTTGTCTGAGAGCTTCTGGAGCCGGGGGGCACATGGGACCAGAGCTCTGGTGTCTATTTCCAGGCATCATTCAGTAATTTGGTCACATACTTTTCTCTGATATCAGATTTTGCTTTCCACTCATGGTTGGCATCAAGAAAAACTATGAATACTTAAGGTCTTAATCTAAACCCTAGGAAAGGGAAGTCTAAATAAGTAAAACCATTCAAGTTTAGGAATACCTTTTATTTCAGAAGTATTTTTTTCCCTTTAGGAGTGTGTAAAAAAGTATCTTTAATCTATATAGAAGTTTTTACTCTAGCCTATTAGTATACTTGACCAAAACATCAGGAAGAGAAACTTAATATAATTCTTCACAGGGGTATTTTATTAGTGGTTTTTGTGTCATTAAAAAAAAAGTTGAAACTTATTTACCTACATCAGTTGTTGACTTTGCAGAGCATGGAGAATGCAACTCTGGTCACGCAGAAAGTACCTTTTTGTGGAGTGAGAGTGCAGACGTGGACTGGAACCAATGGCCCATTAAATACCTACTTTTGTTATTTAAATACCTGCTTTTGTTGTTTAAAGCATATTCTTGCTTTGCGAAATAATTGTTAATGCAGAATGTAACTGAGCCAAGGAATGAAATTCCTACACCTCCAGTCAGAGTAGAGGCTCCATCAAGCACTCCGAATTGTGTCCATAGTTTTGTGATTGTGTACTACTGGGAAGTCTTGCCTAGAGTGTAATTAGGAATCAGGAAATCAAGAATGGCATAATTTATTTTTTTTGGCGTGTGTCTGTATGATTTTTCTACTTTTAGTAGTATTGTAACTTTCTGGGAAACAATTGTTGGTTTTAGAAAAAAGTTGCTTGCTTAGATATCCACAAATGCTTTCCACAAGAAGAAAATATTTTATAATTATTTTTTACTTATACTACATTTAAAGAAGAAGATATCTTTGCAATATTGATACAGTAGGACAATATGCACACTACAGGTTAAAAGTCTCATTGTGAAATGATATTCATGATAAGTTATAGTAATTTTTAATTTCCTCTTTAAAAGACAGGGCTAAATTTTAATTCAGAAGGTGCATATATAAAAATATTAGGAGTAGCTTTAGCGACTATTGTCGACTAAAGAGACTCTACAAATAGAATATTATTTTACTGGTTATTTTCCTTAAACAGAAACTCTTGGGATAAAATAGAGCTTAAAAAAGAGGCCGCATGTGTTTTTTGGGGTGAAAGTTGAGGAGGTGAAGAATTTTGGAGAGAGTGGGCTTCTATAATTATAATATGAGGGATTAGACACTTCAGTAGTCATAAACCAACACCAAAAAGCTTTGAACTTATGGGTATTTGTGTGATTAAGTATGGTGAGGACATAGTTAATGAAATCTCTAACATTAAAAATAACAATATAAACTGTAGATGCAAATTATCTTGCCAGCAAATAACTTTACCTGCAAAATTTCTTAGTGGAAGATTTTGACTGCCAGGTGGTCATGATTTATGCTCCCATTTGGGACAGAAACTTTGCCCCCATTCATCTCTTACCCATCTTAGAGAATGCCAAAGACTGAAGACGTTTTTATATAGCAGACAACAGGAAGGAAGTCATTGAAAGAAGAACTAATATTTAATGAGCACTTATTCTATGCCAGCCACTGTTATCAGCACTTTTGGTAAACCCCATTCAATCCTCACAATGACCCTATGAGGCAGAGACAAGTATTATCATTCTATAGATCTAAATACATGTATATAAATTTGAGTAAATAACCTAAATCAATATTTAAAGTGGTTTTATATTATTATAGATGATTAAATGATGCAAAGAACACATAAGGTTTAACCAACCAAATATACCAGAGTTGGACCCCCAGTCAAAACATCTAAAAAATAGAGGCAAAGGCATTTCCAGCACTATTCCATTATCAACACTAGAATTTTAGTAAAAGACCAACAAAATACTCTGAAGAATTAATCAAACAGTTAAAGGTGATTACAAATGTAAAAGAAACATTGGTGTTAGCGAACCCAGATCATTAATACGTGGAAAGTTTAGTATTTGTCATATATTTTTGCATTTAGAAACTCAGAATGAAAAGAAAACCTACCAAATATTTTGTGACAGGGGCTGCAATCTTGAACATAATGTGAGTTGTTAATAAGCCTGGCACTTAAATGTGCATTATAACTTCTTCATGTTATTATGTTGATTCAGAAGGATCTTTGGTGGAATCCTAAAGAGTAGGATTTTAGGAAATCAGCTTCTTTAGTCCCATCAGTTATACCTCATGCAAGGGACTCAAAGAGGTTGAGTTATATTCTTCATATAACCCATATATTTAAAACAAAGCCTAGAGTAGGTCGTCATATAACCCATATATTTAAACAAAGCCATGATTAAATAATGAATATATGGTAGACACTTTGTTGTAGATGAAGTACCATTGGATAATTTATTTATTTATATCAAGCATTTGTTGAATTTCTGTTATCTTTGGTGGCAGGCATTGAAAATACAAAACTCAGTCTTTATCCTCAATTAACTTACAACATAATATATTTTTAGTAGTAAACTGAGTAAATAAATACATTTATTTATTTCTATTTGCCCTAGGAGCCCTAATAGGATATCTCAACTTTTCAATTTATCGCTCTCCCAAATTCTGAAAGGTGATGATGACAGTTCTCCTTTTCACAGCTGGAGAAGTGTTTAACTGCTCAGGGTTGCAGCACCCGTGAGTGCCAGAGGTGGATGCAGGCTCTGTTCAGCCTGGCACCAGGGTCCGTGTTTTTTCCATGCATCCACAGGGTGTGAGATACTCTGATCACAGTCACACACTATCCCCTTTCGGCCACCTATGGCAGCCTGACAGGTTCAGTTTTGAGGGCTCTGCCCGTGATTACATAGGAAAACACGTTCTCGAATTACAGAGAACTGGTGGAAAAAGATCAGCCAGGTGTGAAATGGGAGTTCAGAGCTTTTCTCTTGGTTTATCCCTGCTCAGTTGTGTACATCTGTGTTCATTACAGTGCTTTACGTGTCTTTTTGGGCTACGATAACTTTTTTTTTCTTTCTCTCTTTCAGGTATGGAAAAATTGTATCTACAAAGGCAATTCTTGACAAAAACACAAATCAGTGCAAAGGTATGTGTGAGGGCGTCTGTACCTTTAGCTCTGGCCAATGCTCCTCCCAGGTGGAGGTCAGGCACCTGCTGCACGGTGATCACCGTGTACAGGACATGGCAAACCTCTAACAATGCCGAGGCTTTGATGAGTTGTATTTCTAGTAACATTGCTCATTAATTTTTTTCATTAACAAACAAAATGAAAATCACAAATTAGAGCAAGAACCAAATTGCTTCAGCATAAAACTAAATTATCTCTTAACAACTTTGGGTTGTCTGGTATGAATGATATCATCAGTGATGCAAATTGATTTCCTATATAGAAATGAGGAACTCTGGGGAAAACTTGCCCATGCAAAACACTTTTTAATTTATCTGTTCTTTAAAGCTTTGGCAACATTGGTTGACTAGGAATGAGTTTACTGATGGGCCCACTGTCTGAACTTCAGCTGTAAGCACCTCATGGGATCTCAGAGTTGGTATCTTATTAAGGCTTTTATGGGCGGGGGAGGGATATTTTTGAAGTTATTCGACTATCTGTGGCTCATGTTTCTTCATGTCTTGGAATCCAATACTCTTAAGGGTTGCATTATATTATTTATGAGATCTATATGGTCTCTCTCACATGAGTCAGTTCTTATTGAAAAATGGGAATGCTTCCCGTAACGTGTTATTTGTTGTTTCTCTAATGCAATAATTTTTATAATACTGACATTAAGAAGTAGAATGGAGCCAAGATCATTCTAAACACTGCCCCTATCTCACATATCAATATAATATGCACAAGTTTTAGGAATGAATACTCATATACTACAATGTACCTTAACCTATTTGGGTTGTGGTAGTCCGATTCAATTCAGCATTTTTTAAAAAAAAACAACCCACTCATGTTTCTTGTAAACTTGCAAATGCACTAAGTATTCAGGTTCTGCAAGGAAAAAATAATAAGACATGGTTTCTGTCACCTAATAACTCAATTTCTAGTTGAAATAGAAACCATCAAGAAAACCAAGAAACTGATAGTAATAAAATTATTAGGATCTGTATATCAACATAATATATGTGAGAGGTATCTGTAAAAGGGGTATCCACAAAATACTGTGGGTAGAGAATGTGGAGATTCCTTTTAAGGGAACTAAGTTTATAAAGCAAAGGCACAATGACAGGCTTGAGAAAGTTTGATGCTTAGGAGAAAGAATTTCAGAATGTAATTGATCGGACCCACATATCTGGAAGAGAGAAATGCACAGGTAAGGATGCTGGTAGAAAGAAGCAAGGCGCCAAGGTTTTGGAGGCTTTAACTATTCCATGTCGTATAACTTAACCTAAATCCTTTTGTCCAGACAGTCTCCTATCTTTTAATTCCTTATTTTTAAAATCAAGCATATTCATACACATAAAATGCTCTCTCTTCATACCTCTACTAGGCTATGGCAAGTATTTCTTCCCAAATTCACCTTCTCAAGAAGTCCTCAGTAGACTCTTCCTATCCCATCTAACACTTCACAACACTACCTCGTTTGAGCACCGTCTGGAAGCAAAGGTCCTATGCTACCAAATCTCTCACGCTGTTGTGATTAGTTTGTGTCCGTATCTAGATTATAGACTAGGCTGGGTTTTGGTGGGAGAATCTATTGGCAAAGTATGGAGGAAACAGGGTGTTCAGAGTGGTTACGTAGATTCCAGAGGCCATTCTTTCTCTCTGGATCCTTTGATGTTGCATCAATGGAAAGAACAGATGTGACCGGGTATCTTCTAAGCCTGTAAAATCGCGGAGGGTACCAAAGACATATATATGCACACGTTTCCCAGAGCCGTCCTTTAAAAGTAAACATTAATAACTGAGAATATTTATTTATCAGTGTAGAATTATTGTTTTTACTGGTGTGAAGACATCAATTTTCACTTATCTGTGATTTCATAAATATATGGGAAATTGTATATAGTAATACATATTTTAAATAATATGTAAAATATAATAATGTGAAATAGACAAATATAATGTGATATGTTCAGTTTATTACAATTTATTTAAACTTGCAATAACATAATTAAAATCCTTTCAAATATAGGATTTCAAAAAATACAGGCTTTTTTAAAAACCCCCACTTAGTTCTTCAAGGATTTTCCAATTAAATTCTATACCAAGAAAATTTCCAAATAATAATCTAAGTTTTCTTGGACATATTACGTCTCTACATATCTGTTTTCTCAACTGTCAAATGAGGTCATTTAAACCTATGATTAAAAACGTATTTTCAAAATTGCATGGAACCATGTTTGAAATGTGTCCGGCACATACATCAGGTGATTTTTTTCTATGGCCGTGGACTTGGGTTTCTTCTCATAGGAACCATATTGTCTAGAGCTCCTGCATATCTTATATAATTTAATGCAGTCCTGAGAACATATTAAGAGTTCAAGGAATGTGCATTTCATGAATTGACATGTGTTTATTGAGACCGGCTTTGTTAATAGTAAAAAGTGTAAGTACTTAAAGAACGTTGCTTTCACACATTTTGGTGTTGGCTATGTGATACCCTCCGGATTTTTTCTAGCCTGTAAACCTGATGTCTTTGAGGAAAAGCACATTCCGTCACAGTAGCAGGTGGTGGAATTCACTGTAATTGAGTTGGGTAGGTTCCGAAAACCAAATGCTGCTTTGTTCACCCTTTCTTATACTTTTTACTCTGTTGTTTTATAAGTTCAGAGGCAAAAGGAAACAAAAAAACCTGAAGATTTTTGATTTCTTGGTGTGTGAAACCACAGTGAAAATATATGTTGTTTAAGGTCGGATGAATTGTCATTTTGCTTGATGGCTGCCATCATTCTCATTGACTTATTTCTCGGTTATCATTTTGCTATTAAAATAGCTATTTTTTCTTTAATTTAGTAAAGAAATAAGAACTTCAGAGTACAAGAGAGAAAAACTCATGCACATGGCTAAAATAAGAAAGCCCTAATCCCCAAACTATAAAAACCTAAATTGAATCCAAAAGACGAATGTATCATTTGTTATGGTTCTGCAGGTGGCTGTAAGTGGGGTCAAATGTCTCTTTCGCTATAAAACACTGGTGATATCAAGTCCCTGTTTCATATGATCTTTTTAAAAACTCGTGTGGTTTTCTCCCTGTTGTGGAGTAAGAGAAAATAGCAACATTTGCATTTAATTTGTACTACATCTGTTAAGAAAAGGGCAGTTCATTGAAATTCCTAGGCATCTAGATAGACTTACTGGTCATTCTGCCCACATCAGCCCTGAGTTGGAGGAAATCTGTACTCATGAAATATCTTTGGAACACCCTTATGCCACTTTTCTCTTTTTTATTTATTTTTATTTTATTTAAGTATAGTTGGTATACAGTATTATATTAGTTTCAGGTATACAATATAATGATTCTACATTTATATACTTTACAATGTGATCATCTCTCTAAGTTCTCCGTAACTGTGAAAACTTATCGCAGCATCATCTTAATAATCCAGTTGCAAAAGGACAAATATTGTATGATTCTACTTATATGAGGTACCTAGAGTAGTCAAGTTCATACAGACAAAAGGCAAAATGGTGTTTGCCAGGGTCTGAGAGTTTGGAGTGTGAGGAGTTTGAGTTTAATGGATACAGAGTTTCAGTTTTGGAAGATGAAGTTCTGGAGATGGATGGGGGTGATGGTTGGACAACAGTGTGAATATATTTAATGCCACTGAACTATACACTTAATTGTTAGAATGATATATTTTGTTATTTTATCACAATAAAAAAGCAAACCAACAAACTCGCCAAAAAATAAGTGTAATAATGAAAATAAATACAGATATAATTTCTCTCTAGAAGAAATAAGAACCTTAAGCTGCAGCTATCACAGCTGTTCACATTCTCAGGACTTGTCCTCTATGGGAAAGCAGGGGCTGAAACAAAAGATTTTAGAGAAGCAACTGTTAACGAGCACACTAGGCTTCAGATTTGAGGGTGATTTGAAATATAAACACATTTGATATCGTACTAAATGAAATCAAGAGGCAAAATCCCATGAGAAATATACTATAAGGCACCTTGGAATTTATGTCTTTGGGGCAGTGTTGTTAAAACAGATATTAAAGGGAAACTGAAGCTTTTTATTGAAGGAATGACTGAAAGAAACAAACTTTTTTTTTCTGAAAAAGGGAATTATGTGGGGTAGAATTTAGAGCCTCATTTTAAAAAGCTATTAAAACACTGTGGTTAAAGAGTTTTTTAAGGATTCTCATGAGATACTTTTTATTTCAAGGGGTAAAAGTTCAGAAAATCTCTAATTTCATATGTAAGATATAAAGAAATTATGGCTAATACTACATCTTTTCATAGGGAAACAGGTGACGAAATTGAGAATGATTTGATTCGAGGCAAACTTTTTTACATTTTATTTTTCAAATAAAAATCATATGTATTTGATGTGTACAACATGATTTGACATACATATACATAGTAAATAATTACTACAATCAAGCCAATTAACATATCACCTCCTCACATAGACACCACTTTTGTACATGTAATGAGAGCACCTGCAATCTACTTTCTTGGAAAATCTCCAGGATTCAATGCTGTATTATTAACTGATTTTTATGCTATGTATTAGATTTCTAAATATATTCATCCTACATAGATAGCAACATTGTACCCTTAAACCTACATCTACCCATTTCCCCTTCTTTTTTGCCTGTGATAATCACCTTTCTGCTCTCTGGTCCTATATATTTGACGTTTTTATGTTGCACATGTAAGTGATATCATGTGATTATTTTTTCTTTCTGTGTCTGACTTATTTGACTTAGCACAATGTCCTCCAGATTCATCCATGTTCTTACAAATGGCAGGATCTCCTTTTTTCAGGCTGAGGAATATTCCAGAGTGTGTGTGTGTGTGTGTATCACAATCTCATTTTCCATTTATCCATTAATAGACATTTGTGTCTGGGCTATTGCAGATAATGCTGCATTGGCCATGGGAGTGCAGGTATATCTCTTTGAGATACTGCTTTTGTTTCCTGTGCAGATATACCCAGAAGATGTATTGCTGATCATTCAGTTGTTTTATTTTCAGTTTTTAATGAACCTTCATACTGCTTTCATATGGTTGGATCCTATTACATTCCCACCAGTAGTATAAAGGGGGGGTTTCCTTACTCCACATCTTCGTCAGCAATTATCTTTTGTTTTTTTTGTGTTTGTTTTTTTAATAGCCATCCTAACGGGTAGGAGGTGATATTTCATTGTGGTTTTGATTTGGATTTCCCTGGTGATTAGTGATATTGAGCATCTTTTTATGGACCTGTTGTCCATTTGCATGTCGTCTTTGAAAAGTGTCTATTCAGGTCCTTTGCCCATTTTTAATAGGGTTGTTTGAAGTATTTTTGCTATTGCATTGTATGAGTTTCTTATGTATTTGAAATATTAATCCTTTATCAGATATACTATTTGCAGATATTTTCTTCTGACTAAAGAAAAACTTGGCAAACCAAAGATTCCCATATGAAAAGTCAAATTTTTCCCAATCTATCTTAATTTCTAATCATTCTTTTGAACCAAATAAGAGTAACGCTAAGTGAAATCTATGTACATATACAGCTTTTATTATGTATATTAATGTATTAATTTATATATTTATTATACATATATAATTACATGTGTATGTCAATATGTGTGTGTGTATGTGTGTGAGAAAGGGGCAGAATGTTTATGAGATAATTATATCATAAATGTGTTTTTAAAATCATTCTATGAAGATTTACCTAAAAGGTATGTTGCAATTAAGCATCCGCTGTGTTACAGAAACCAAACAAGGCCTGGAGAGGTTGTTCTGCCTTAGATAGTGGTCAGGGCCTTTGAGATTTTCTTCTGTTGTGAGAGAGTAACATAAGACAAGTAATAATGGGTTAAAATTGCATATGCAACTATCAAATCAATGCACAGTTGTGTTTGTTTGAAATCTGTGTGAAAAGATAATATTGCTACATTGCATCATTGTATTCTGACTTATTATGTCCTATTAATATGAACTATCATTATAACTACGTACATCCTATTACGTTGTTCAATTTAGCCCATCTTCCCTCTCTCTGTGCCCTTCAAAATTTACTGGTGGAGAGCCACTTCTGTCACTATGCTCCTTGTTAGGGGCATTTTTTAAAAAATTATATGTAGTATTACTTTCCAGATAGGATGGTTTTATTCTCTAAGTAAACTTCTGTAGATGATAAAAGGTCAGCATGGTACATGAGCTGGTGAAAGCATCAGACATGATGGCAAACCAAAGGCTAGTTTATTTGTTTTGGAAGAAAGACTTGTGTTACCTCTATTAAACCAGTCTGTCTTAGCACCAGGGCTATCAGGTTTCCACCAAAAATTTTATCTTGTGTTTCCCATATGAATTCCCTTAAGCAGAGGAAGTAAACTCTTCAATCTGTTTCCCACCAACCTATCGACCAACCAGTCAACCAGTGAACCAAAAAATTAAATTAAACTAAATTAATAAAAAGGAAGTGAATCCCAACACAAGAGTTAGGGATGGGGTCTTTGGTTTGTTTACCTGGGACAGAAGACCTTATCAGAATGAGCTTGGGAATGAGTAGAAGATGAGCTGTAGAGTCCTCAGAAATATGGTAAGTTGTGGCTATGGAGGCAGGAGATATATCTATACTAATATATTGTGCAGCTCAGCCTTGGTCAAGTAGTTGTTCAGCATACTGGCATCTAGAGTCTCTCAGAACATTCCTGTAATTCATTCAAAGGGCAGATTTGTCTGGTAAAGAATGTTCGCTGAAACACTGCTTAAAAGTATTTAGATGTAATTGCTTTTCAGAGGAGCTTGAACCATTCTGTTATTTTCTTAAAACCAGCCCACTTCATTTATTTGTGTACCGGAGTGGTCCTTGAAGGCATGCATATCTTCACCTTTCAATAGCCTATACCAGTGTTCAGTGTATATCAAGTCACTTCAAGAGTGGTTATTTCCCCCATTTTACTGATGAGAAAACAAACCTGGAGATGCTGAGTAACTCCTCAAACATCAAATAGCCAGCGTTCAAATACAAGTATCTGTCTGCCAAAGCCTCTCTCTCCATTATTTCCTCTGCCTCACTCGAAACAATCCCCATAAGTAAGACCAGCAGCGAGCGACCCCGGATGTTACTAACGACAAGTAGACACAAGCACAATGTTCTGAGTTTGTGGGAAGGTGGACAGCTTGAAAGAAACACGCAGCAGTTGTTACCCACCCACTTCCTCGCCACCGTGCGCAGCATTGATCGGCGTTCCCGGTTTGTTTTGTCATTTAACAGAGCTGTAAAAGAGCATGCGGATTGTGCCTTGAAAGCACAGACACCTTTTGAGAGTATTTTGTTCATTTTGTTTTATTTAGAGTAATTTTCTTTTTTTTACGTTCTAAGAATGATTTTCTGTTCACTTCAATTTTACACTTAAGTTACAATGACAAGTGTCTAGCCTTCTCCGTTTTTTGCTTTAAAGTGAGCATCAGTTTAATCAATTTTATGTGGGAGAATATCACAGAATTACAGAGGGTAGCAGCAGGCAGAGTGCAGTTGACAATTTCTCTTGCTCTCAGGATTTGGAAGGAAGCATGTGCTTTCTTAAAGGGCCTATGTGGTTGAGTTTCAGAGCAAATGCTCCCTTTCATCTTATTTAGGTTCGGTTTGGCTTGCCTCCCTTGTTTGCTCATGGGAAAAAGTTAAGACCTCTGAAGAGGCCACTCTATCCCAATTACTTACCCAGGCTCCCTTCTTTTATTTAACTAGCTTGCACTTAGTTGTGCAATATGTTTTGGGGTCATTGTCTCCTTGACGGATGAACCCAGGAATAAACAACTATTTTCTATTTGGATTCTGAAGGTATGATCAAGTTTAACCAAAAAAGACTTTCAATGTTTAGAAATTATCCAGGAACCAGTTCTTGTGGAAAAACACCCAGCTGCCTGCTAAGGTCAGTTTGTTTTCTTTTTCAATCTGTTTTTCCTCAAAAGGTTCTTCCCCTATCCTCATAATTTCTTATTGTCCCAAGTTGCCTTCAAATCTCTAAATCCAACCCAAAGTCTCTTGTTTTCTTGTGTTTTAAGGAAGCCTTGTGCATCTGTGCTTGATTTTTTCAACAGGTCTACTCAACAGGGACATGTGTCACTTCCTTGACCTCCCTTTAGAAGAATCCCCTGCCGAAGTCTGAGTCTGAATTTTTATAATGTTGGGTTGTAACTCCATGTCTTTCTTGTCTGGTCTGTGATAGATACGTGGCTCAGGCCTGATGCTCAACTTCCACATGCTGATCTTATAAATGGATCCTACTTATTGGGACTATTGAGATAATTATTTTACTTCTCCAAAATCATCATTTGCATTTAGTCTGTTTTTGTGGATGGGAGTTTTGTAGGAAATGCCATAATAGCAAGGCATCCATTTCATGTTTGTAACCCAAATTAACTCATTCCGATGTAGGGCATGGATGTGTTTTGTCAGGTTTCATATGCATAATCAACTACGAAGACCCTATGCATTGGGAACGATAACATTCTGTCTCACGGCATCTATTTTCTTCCAGAGTTAGCCTTGACATTGCCAGAGTCCCTTGAATTTTTTAGACAAATAATGGGACAAATGTAAAGGCTTTTTCATTTGGTTTTAATTCAACAGTTAAAGCATTACCTGAAGCTCTGTGCCACAACTGGTTTCGTTCAGGCTTTGTTCTCTAAACAATTTGTAGATGGTTGTTCAGAATTCCCAGCCATCATTAGCTAACTGCAAACATGTGGAAGCATGGAGGCTGTGACCTTCAGATCCACTCCAGAAACACAAACTTAGTCTCTGAGTTTAGAGAGGAAATGCTTCTCTCTCTCCAGCCAGGAACCGGGACTGATGTTTTGCCCAGGTCACACACACATCTGAGCTGTCCTGGACAGCAGGGGGGGGAAATGGACCTCCTGGGTAATATGTGCATCACTAAAACTTGACTGTTTCCTTGGTCCAGGGAGCAGAAGCTCACTTAAAGTGTGCGGCTGTTAGGATTTTTTTAAGACTCAAAACATGGACCCAAATAAAGTGGAAATTATTGATAATTGATGAAATTATCAATACTTTATCTGTGAAAAGTCAACCAAAAATTTTAATTTAGAGGGGCAGTGGAGATGCCTCTTATTTGCCAGTTCTGTTTAAAAGCAAAGGTGGTCTATTATGACAACCTACCAAAAGTCACTACACTTTCTAGCCCTTTGAGCAAGTGAACTCAATCATATCATTGTTTTTCTAAAGAAATAATATTTTAATTGTGGGAAATCTAGGCACATGAATGTAATTTTTGCATTGTTTTACTGAAATCTCTAAAATAACATAAATATGCAAAAATGGGGAGTGACAACTCCTGTTAAAGCAATGGCATATTTAACAACCACTGAGGAAAATAATTGTTAAAACTCTGAGGTAGCATAGAAAACTAGCTTCAGTGGGAAAAAGAAAAGTAGAAAAATCTCTGTATACTCTGCTATTAACTAGGTCAATGCATGCTTATGATGGCTACTGAAGATATTTTTGCTTGTTAGGTGTTCTTATTGGTTGACATTTATGTCTTCTCCTCTGGAAAACAAATTCTTTGAAGGAGGGACCATGTTTTACTATATCTGCAAAACTAAGACCTAGCATATAACAAGGGCTAATAAGTATTTCTCAGTGAACCCATTAGAAGATAACAACTATCTAGAAAAACAACAATAATGAGTGATGTGGAAATAATTAAACAGTATCGAAAGGCAACAAGGAGAAAAAAACACATTCATTTATTCAATAATGAGACAGTTTAAGGATGAATATCTTCATTCAAATTCAATTATACGTGTAAATTTTAGGGTTTCTGTCCTTTGGAATGAGATATTAAAAATGGTAGACATCTAACTACTTATTATAGAACATAAGGCCTTTCATGACCTGTCCTGTCCTGTCTCTAACAACAGGGTGACTATACTTTTGTGTAACGTGAGCCCCGCACAACTCAGAAACCGAAGTATTCGCTTTGTAGCCCATGCGATGGCACCACTGGCGTTGTACAGCGAGCAACCTGTGTGTCCATGCTGATGACCCTGGTCAAGTCACACCTCTCACCACCATACCCACCTACTTCCACATCATATGCAAAGACACTTTGGTGTCTGTTATCTTTGCCTGAAACATTCCCCACCGCCCATTAATAATAAAGTCTGGCACGTACTGAGCACTTACTATGCATAGAAATTATGCTAAGAGATTTTTATATATTATGGCCCTGTTTTCCAAATTGTTTTACTTAATGTCTTCCTTTTATGGGTGTGAGAGGCCAGGAGCTTGTCCCCATCTCCACAACTAAGAAATAGCAGAGATGGGGCATAAATTCAGGCCGGCTTTGTTCTAAAGCCTGGTTCTTCAGTCTCACCCTCCTCTGTGCTGTCTCTGTGCCCTTTCTCGTCTTGTAAGACTCAGCGGATGAGCACCGAGTCTTCAAAGTCTTATCTTCCCCTCTATTCGTGCGCGAGCTGAGATATCTTTCTTCTTTATATCTTAATAAAACTCTCAGTTCTCCCAAAAGTTTAGCCAGCTCTTAACAAAGTGGGTATAATCAGTGATTTTTCTCCTCCATGTTCCTCTTAAACCATGGCCTTATCAAGAGCAAAAATTATATGCTTCTTCAAATAAAATTAAAAAAGGACTGTATCTTGTTTATTGCTTGTTCACTGTGCTTAGCACATGCTTGACACGTGAAGTAGTTATCCATTGCATGTCTGGACAAATAAAATAACGAATGGCTTAACCACATCTTAGGTTCACAGTATATGGATGTAGCACCAAGAAATCATCAAGCGTGTGATTTGGGTTGTGATTAGAAACCAGAATAAAATTGTAGCGATTTATCACTCAGCTGCTGTAAGCACGTGTTCCTGTTAAGAACACTTGGGGTTAGGATTCTTTTGCAGATTCCTTGCCCTTAAACAGTGCTTTAATCATGTCCCTTGACTGCTTAAAACCCTTTGGGACTTGTTATTCTGTTCCTTATCAAGTCTGAATCCCTCAGTGTGGCTTTAAAGGGCCTCCAAAATATGTCTTGACTCACAGTATTTTTCATTCTGTTTCAACATGTATCTTTAACGTTAAGTAGGCTATCACTTTACTCTCCCAAAGCATCCTGTTTATGCCACCCTTGGGTCTTTGCTCAACTCATCCCCGCCTCCCAGAAAACCCTTCTCTGTAGCCTTCTTCCATTGTAACCAGACTTAAATTACTAGGTATCTTCAAATTCCACTTTGCCAGTGCAAGATTCCCTATGTACTTTAGCTCTTGGTAGTCTTTTTCCTGTGAATTCTTATTGCCCCTGTCAGATAATTTACCACCTGAAGATATTGTTGATTATGTCCAGCAATGCTTTATTTGTGCTAGTATGGTTTTCTCTACAAAATTATTAACAGACGCCATCCATTTCTTTTTGCTGTTTAAAACCACAAGGTATTGAGTTCCCACTATGTGCTAGGATCTATGCTGCATGTTTTACATCTTATCAGGAATTGAGTTTCCCTTTGGTTAATGACAAAGGAGAAAAATCTTTCAATGGAGAATTGATTAAAAGTTGGTTCCTAAAAATAACTTTGACCCAAATTTAACAGGGATTCCAATAATTCATTGTTGTGTTTGAACAGATGACATCATACAACTAGTTCTGTGTGTGAGTGTTTCGTGTGACTTTAATATTTAGTACAGTGTATGTGGATAACAGTTTTTACTCTCCTCTGATAGTTGGTGCCTCTGTGAGTCTCTGTGTTTGGTCTATGAACTATTCCACTTTAAAAGACCTCAACCCTATATTTAGCCCAAGACGTTGCCAATGTCTGCTTTGGAAACCTGGCAAAAGAGTTTGAATTGGTAGGCATAAAAAAAAATGGAAGTTATGGGCCCTACTTATAGGACCATCATATAAAGAATAACACCCTTTTGGTCTTTATTTGGAGAATGTTGCTCAATCATTTTCTCATAAGAATAATAACAAAATGAGATTTTTATACTATGACTTAAAAGTTGAGGGGGGTCCACTGTGTCTTAGGAAAGGACAGAAACACACAACTAACTGCAAATGGAAGTTTCATGTTTGTTCCTGTTTGAGACACTTTGCTGACACTGTACTCCTGACTTTGGAATTCCTTGACGAGCAGAAATTGGAAAGTAAAAGGCCAGCTTTTCCAGTAACATCAGCTTTAAATTTACACACAATTAAAATTCTAATATATATTTTTTGGTTTCAGAAACATTAGATATTTCTGATACATTCAGTAAAAATCTCTTTTTTCTTATAATTCCTAGAGCTATTTATTCAGATGTATTAAAAATAAAAGGCTAGGGGAAGAAAAAATGGGAACGTCTGCACCATGGAAAGGTTATCTTCCCTATCTCTCAGCAGATACTCCTTAGAATCATTAGGAGTGTGGAGAATTGCTCTGTCATTTTTCTATTATGCTGGTTAGTAAATAAGTACAACACATATTTCTGAGTTTTTGATATGAGCTTTAGAAAAGGGTAAAAAAATAATTTATTCTTTAGCTGCAGCATGCAATGAGTGTAATAAACAAATTTTGATTCTCCTGACATTATCTTTTGAATTAAATTACTGTCTAGAGACTGTAAATACTGCCTGAATCCTTCTTAAATTTAATAATTGCAATCTATGGGGCTGTCCACCAGGATTCCTGGAATAACTAACTCAAGTAGCCTTCAAACTTTAAGATTTGATATCAAGCTATTTGTGTAATTCCACTTATTTATACTCTCCACTTGACATGTGATCTGGTCTGCTTTATTGTTTCCTTTGTCACCAGAAAACTGGCCTGAAGACTTGAGATTTAACACCAAGGACCTCACAGGGAAATAAAAACTAGAACCCACTAAACAAAACACAAATCGGCCGTGGGGAGCGCTCTATTGTGCCTGCTCCCTGTAGATGGATCTTGGACAGAGGCTGTCTAATATTTCAGATTCTGTGGCATGGAACCATCCTGGGTGCCATGGGCTTCCACCGCTGGCGTTTAGATGCATATACATGAGCCCAGGGCTATTCTGACAATCCATCTTCTCTGTCGCAGCCGGTCCAAGAGGATACATTTGGAAAGTGCTGCAGTTCTGCTCTCGACACCTTCAGGTGACCATTCCAGAGCTGCTCAGGTGCCACTGGAGAGGGACCACGCTATTACCGTCCGCTCTGTGTCATAAACGGGCCCTGTTATTTTCAGGCAGACCCCTTAGTGGCTATTTCCAAGGGAGCAGCTCGAGATTTGATTAGATGGGGCTCTCTCCCAAACACATCCTTTAACATCTGACATTTACACTGGTTGCAGATTTTTATGTAACTCGTTAGAGAGCAGCCTGAACCTTAAAAAGGTGTTAGTCTTCCTAGAACCCTCGGGCAAAGGAAAGTCTTTTATTGAACTTAAATGTTTGGAGTTGAGAGCTGTACTTGTCTGATTGGAAAGTGTTTCAGGGAAACGGATTTTGTTATTTTTCTAAGCTGGGCTGCAGGAATTGAGCTGGAGATATCACTGACCGAAAGGAATTTTTTTTCCTCCAAGAGCTGAGAACCAAAGGAAATGACTCCAATGTTTAAAATCCTTTTATTTCCTCTGCGGACGGTATCTGTGCAGCTGAGACGAATCATTCCACTTGGCCCCCACCCAGACTCTATGGGAACCGAGATTAGGAAGTTGTATGGTCAAAATAGTCATTGTACAAATTGCTTCCAGTCTGAAAAACCTCAAAGTTCTTGACAGAGCCATAAGTTTTTACATTTGATTTTTTTTTTTTTAACATGGCCCACTGACCCTATCACTCATTAATTACCCTGCCAGGATTTCTTGGGTTCTTTCAGTGACTTCTATAAATTTTTTCCATTTCTCTGGGGTGGGGGGAGGAGGTGGAGTTTGCGAGAGAAGCATGCGGGGTGCCTGTAAATTTCCTCTGTGTGAGACACCACGTTTTGCCCATTTCCGTCAACTTCCATTGGAAATAAAATATCGCCGGGCCACAGTGAAGCTAATAAAAATGTGCTGGCTTCCTTTCCTAATTTCATTCTCCGCCTCTCTCCTTGCCTTTTTCCCATGTGGACAGAATGAAATGCTGGATGTGGCCTCAGAATTCAAGGCCCGAAACTTCCTTTGACATGACCATGCTCTGGGGAAAGAGAATGGGACCCGTCACTCTACCAAACACTCTGTGCCCAGGGCTTCCCTCCCCAGGCCTCGGGATCGCACTGGCTGGTAGTATTTCTCGGGCCTGGCACAGCGCCTGGCATGCTTAGGGGCCCTCGACGTCTGTCACCGATGCAGCAGCCGAACGGGTGGCATGTTCTGGTATAGTACCAGCTGCTTTGAGTCCATAGGAGAGGGATCTAGGACGCACTTTAAAATGTCAGAATAGTTCTCTGAATTAATAACTGTGCTGAGAAGGTAGCAACGGACACGATTCCCTGTTCTACAAATTTTTAGTTTTTTTCTTTTACCTGATCTGTTCCATGGGAAGTTACGTAGCAGAAGGCTCCCTTGCTATGATTGACTATTTTCTCTACCAGTAAAGCCACTCAGACTCCCATGGAAGTGATTGCTCTTTTATCTCAATGGTTTTCCTTCTAAGAAGTCTTTAAATTGGATGGGAATTAGTAGCAGTTCTTTTATTTAACATATACAACACATTAAAGTGAACATTTAGGCTGACATTTAGCACTGAGCGAGATTTACACATATTCCTTGCTTAGACTAATTTGTTGCGTCCAACATTTGTCAAATGTGTATTTTTGGCAGATCTTGTGCTTGGCACTGGGAATAAGAAACTGGGAAGATATATTGCCTATATCCAAGTACTCACAGGGTAGGAGGGGCAGATACTACATACGTAATCATAATATCTAATGGCCAGTGAGCGCTGTATACATGTCAGATCTTCTTCTACTGACGCCACATGGCATAGCTCATTTAATACTCCCGGTGACTTTTTTAGATAGATGTTAATTTAAGGTTATTAACATTTCACATATGAGGATACCCAGACTCTGTTTTCAAGATCATTCGGCCTCCAAGCCTCAGAGCCTGAGCCCAGGCAGTTCTAAATTATAAGCTCTTAACAGCTAGGCAGCAATGCTACAAATAAAGTGCTCTTAGGCAAAAATGAAAGACCCGTTCGATTTTTCCCTAAGTTTGGAAAAAGCACGGAGGAAACTTTCAGGGAGGAGGCGACATTTGAGCTTGAGTCTAAAGGATGAATGGAAGTTTATCTAGCAGAGAGGGCAGGGAAAGATTCCCCTGGAGAGGAGAGAACATGGCTATGCAGAAAGCTGTAGAGGTGCGTGGCTCTTCTGATGGCTTAAACATAGAGTGTGTGCATGTATGGGAACAGTAAGTGATGCAACCTGAAGGGCAAGCTCAAGTCTTATTGTGAAGTTTCTTGCATAAAAGCCAAAGCAAAGAGCATGTTACAAAGGCAGTGACTTATAGGAGAGACTTATAGGTGAAGGAAAATATGGTGCCCAGAGCTATGTTTTAGAAAGTCACTTGTAGCAAAAGAATTGCGAATGACAGAGGAGGAGGTGAGCTAGATGCAGGGGACAGGCCAGGAGGGTGGGGCCTTTCCCTTTCCTTCCTCTGTTAGTGTAACAGGATGAAAAGTGGCTGAACAGTGACTGGTTTTCCCCATAGTGTTAAGAAGGTAGGTACCAGACCCAGTGTGGTGACTCCATCATTAAGGACTCAGCACTTACCCATCCTTGGATCCCAGATAGCTGCTCCACTTTCACATTACATTTGCATTTTAGGCAGGAAAAATGAGAAACGTAAAGGGCAAAAGACAAGTGGCAGCTGAATGGGCCCCTGTTCAACAGATTTCCACTTATATGTCACTGGCCCCAAACTGTATCATAGACATGGGTCCTTGCTACTCAGGTGAGGCTGCAAATTGTTTTTATTACTGGGCACATTGCCCACCATTAATAAAAGAAGGTGCTGGCGGGAAGAGAATTCTGGAAAGGTGGATGCTACATTCCTCTATATAGCCCTTGAAGAGGCCATGGACAAGGAGCTTTGGGAGTGGGAGAGGTAACGTGGGGACAGATGTTAGAGATGAGAATCAGTAAGCCTTGGGCACCAATGAGATGAGGCAGGCGGGAAGGGGGGGCGGGCAATGAGGATGGATAGTTTCTGACTTTGACTATGGTTTTAACAGAGATGGGGCAAATCAAGGAAGGTCCACTTTATGGTCAAAATAATGCATTTGATTAGGATATATTGAGTTTGGTACACTAGGACATCTGTGAAAAATTAATTAGCTGGTGTAAAGAGACCAAAAGTTCAGGAGACCATGATAAGAGTGTCAGCATCATTGTTCATAAATTGTTAATAAATGTGTATGGATATCTTCTCTTGACCCCTTCCATAGTAAAAGAAGGCCACGGTTAATAAAGACACCACCCTTTAACAGAAAAGACCATGGAACTATTTCTAGTTTTCAAGGTCAGTTAGCAACTCTCTTTTCACCTTGGCAGGAAATGGCTAAAGGTTAAGTGACCATTTTCATCTTGTCAACATACTTCATGCCACTTTCTTTGTTCTTCTTTGAATATCTGGAAGATTTTATAAGCTCATTCACAGTTTGTAATTTGCTGAAGGCAGGGGTCCACTTACACTGTGTAATAAGGTGGCAAAGATGACATAATTTTGTGTGTCAATTAATGGAGTATTCGACTTTCCATAAGAAATGTCTTATGTTCACAAACAAAAAACAAGCTGAGAATGGTAAGAATACCTAAGTGAGCAAGGCTGATGGGGCCTGGGGTAGAGAGATGGGAAGGCGGCAGTTACCTTACCTATATATCTGTGTTCCCAGACTAATAGTAGCCTGAGTTGACAATGTTACAATGAAGTTGCTATGTCTTCTATTGATAGTTGTAAAATAAATAGGTAGAACTCTTCTAGAAAGCAACATGTCCCTATGTTTTCAGATACCCACAGATATATTACCTACTGGGAATGAATCTTGGGACAGAAACTAATCCAAAAGGAGCAGAAAGTCATCTCTAGAACTGTAAATGAGAAGTTATGAGGGCTGAATAAGGCAAGGGCTATGTGAATGGAAAGGCTTGAGGTTCAAGAAGTGTTAGAAAGCCAACTGGACCAAGTCATGTGATAGAGAGGATGAGTGGAAGATGGGGAGGTGAAAAAGAAGAGGGAGCCTAGAATGATTTCCAGATTTCTGGCCTGGACAACTGCCTTGGCTCACTCATTTAGAAACCAAATGCCCAAAAAGAAAAAGAAAATACTAGAAAGGTTACACAAGTTTTGTATTGAGAATGGTTGCATTTGAGAAGTCTGGACAACAAAGTAAAGATATTGATAGACAAAAATACAGGTGTGGAATTAGAAGATACCTACGCAGGAGACATAGATCTGAAAGTCATAGTGGATATTGGGGAGCAACCCCAAAATATTTTTGTTGAATGGAATACTGGCGCACAATAATAATTTCAAGGGCAATGTTACATCTGGGGGGAAAATCTCATGATATAATATTAAATTTAAAATGAGAATAAAATGAACCTCTACTATGATTACAGTTTATGTATCTGAGGAGAATGACTAGATGGAGACAAAAATGAAAATATTATAATCTGAGTGGGTGGTATAGGATGATACCATGATTTGCTGTTAATACTATTGCTGTTTGTGCAATAAAAATAACTTAAAAGCTTCGTACATACTTAACCTACCTGTTGCTATAGAATTATGAAATTGAGGAATGTTCTTAGAAGCTATTGATTTTTAAACCTTTTTATTTACTACAATAAAATCATAGATGAAAATGACGTATCTGTAACAAATAAAAATGGAGCCACCATCATTTGAAGCTTTGGTGAAGATATATACACCCTCTTGCTTTCCGGCCCCCAAGTATTTCTGTGACCCCTTAAGTGAAGGACACAGTTTGAAAACCACTCAGTGCTATGCCATTGTCCTCAGATGAGGGTGTGAAACTCAGAGGTCAACCAGCAGAACTCAAATAGGGTTCAGCTATCAGACTGGCAGTTTTTTGGCTATTTGGTTTCTATCTACAAATTTCCTGCTTGGCTTTCACACTTTTTATCAACTAGATCAGTTAGAATGGCTTTATGGGGTACATTTTACTGCTGAAATCTCAACCTTGGACATAATTTCCCAGCCAAAATACTATCAAACTGTGGTATTGATGTTACAATGAAGGTTTTACAATGGCATTCTAAGGTACAGTTATTCTTTTCACTTCATTAGAATTTATTTCTCTGATGTATTGAGTGTATGGCCAAAGGCTTGATCCTTCTTTTCCAGTTAGAGTTGCCAGATATAATAGACTTAAATTTGACTTTCAAATAAACAGTGAGAATTTTTACTATAAGTATATTTAGTATAAGCGTTTTTAGTGTATGTTCCATGCAATTATTATTCATTGTTTATCTGAAATTTAAATTTAACTGGACAACCTGTTTTTTGATATGCTAGATACAGCAACCTAGTCCCAATATTAAGAAGGTACTTTCATTCTAAAAATCTGGACCTAGTGACAATAGCCAGGAGCCAAGTGTGGCTACTGAGCACTTGAAATGCAGCTGGTCAAAATTGAGATGCACTGTGACTATAAAATACACACTAGATTTTGAAGACAGTATTAAAGAATAATGTAAATATCTCATTACCAATTTCAATACTGTTTACATGTCGAATGATAGCATTTTATTAGGTTGGTTTAAACAAAATGTATTAAAATTACCTTCACCTGTTTCTTTTACTCTTTTTAAAAATGTGGCTACTAGGAAATTTAAAATTACATCTGTGGTATGCCCTATATTATTTTTATTGAACATTACTGATTTTCTAGATTCAGGAGATATTCTGGTTTTTCCCTATTTTATCTTGCAGAAGATATTTTCAAGAAGGCAAATTTGGTACCATCACCACAGTTGGCTCAGTAACAGTTATGCAAGATTTATATAAAACAAACTTAGCTAACCTAAACTGAGAAAAATTAGAGTATTATCTCCTTGTTGGTGGAAATAAGTTTAATTTGATAAACACTCTTGGGAATATTGTTTATCAAATTCAGAGAATGCATATATACCAGGCACAAATTAATATAAAGGGTTGTCGAGCTTCTTTGCTGTTTCTCAGCAAACTGCTGAAAGTGCTAATTTCTTTGTGATTGCAGAGATGCGTGTTAGATTTCCTTGTGGAGTTCCATCATGGCTCATTCATGTTTAATTCTACCGAGGGAAGTTAAAGAATCTCAAATCACCGGCATCTATATTGGGAAGGAATCATAACGTATTCCCTACTGAGGCCAAGGTTCTTGTCAAAACGAGTATTAACTCTTCCATCTGCCTGTAACATGCTTCCGCAGAGAGGCCCCGGGTCACTCCTTACTGAGTTCAGCTCTCTGCTCAAGTCATCTCTTCAAGAGGCCCTTCCATGGCCATGTTGTCTAAATCAGCAGCCTATCGCTTCCTCACTCGTACCCCACTTTATTATTTTTGCATAACCCAGACATTCTGTTGCATTTCATTCCATCCTTTCTTGTACTAAATATGTTTAACTGTATTAAGTAGCATATGTGATTTTCTATCCTTCCAACTAGCATAGAGCTTCACAGTGGTACAGTGGTTCACCACAGCATCCTCAGAACCTAGAATAATGCCTAGATCTCAGGTAGGTGTTGTGGTCCTGTGACTTTCTGGTATTTCCTAATACAGTTATTTCTTATTGGTTCTGTGATGTAATAATTTGTTAATATCTTTTTTAAAAAATCAAGTTTTTAATTGATCTTCCCTACTTTGGAAGTCAGCAAAACATAGGTCCTGGATCTCTGCTCATTCACTCCCTGGTGTTGGGCTTCTACACTGACTCATGCAAATAAGTGCTGGGAATACAGCAGTGATCCTTATAGCCAGAGCTCCAGCTCTCAGCAGGTTTGTGCTTCTAAAAACAATCTCATTCTTAATGGTTTCAAGCTTCCTTTTTGAATTGAAATGCCAGAAAATTGAGCTCATTATGTGTAAATCTGTGCTGACAAAAATTTGTTTTCTAATTTTTGATGGGGTCAACAAAATACAGAGCACTTGTTGGCCCCTGTTCTCAGTTCTTTATGTAAATTAACTCATTTACCCTCACTGTTACACCAGTGCTATTATTATTTGTGGTTTTCAGAGGAAGAAACCGAGGCAAGGAGAGGCATGCTACCAATAACTGATGTCTGGAACTTTTTTAACAACTCAGATACATAAGGCTGACGCAGCCAACCTTGTGTATTTAATAAAATATAACTATTGTTGACCTCCTTGTTGAAAGTTTAAGATCATGATTTATTTAATCTGGTTTGGGCATGCAGTCAATTTGGAATGACCTTTATCTCCATTTTAGCATAACCCAGTCTTACCCATTTTACAAGACTCAGCTTGCTTTAGAGCATTTGATAATCAGAGCCCAAGCAGGAAAACGGAAATGCCTTTAGGCAGTTCATAAAGAGGGGTTGTTTGCGTAGAGATGGAAGAGCTAAGAAGCTAAACACAGCCTAGAGGGGCAACCCAGAGGTTAGGACAGTAGGTAACTGCTAACACATCTAGGTGTGTGGGGCAGATAAGAGGGAGGAGGCAGAGTTACAGGAAACTGCCAGCACCTTAGATCTAGACCAGGGTGGAAGGAGGTGGGGTTTCTGTAACCCAGAGGTTGAGGCCATTCAGTGAAAGCAGGGTGTCTGGTAGGAGCTAGGACCAGGAGGAGACACTAAAGGAGAAAGAAATACATTGTCTTCCACAAGATTTTATTCTTTAGTTAGTGCCTTCCATTGGCTAAGCATCCCAGGACCCACTTGGTAAAGGAGCCTGGGAAATGGAGTCTCCAAGGACACAGATCAGGAGAACGGTTCCACCGGCCAACAGGTTACTGATCAGCACACATGAGAGCTCCTCTGTATTCAGAACTTCCACGACCCTTCCTTAGCACCTCTCCTCTTGTAGATATTAGAATAGTGCTGGGCGCACAGTCACCGCACATTGACCTTATTATGTACCAGCTCTGTACTACACAATACATATAGTAAGTTTTTTAATACCCAGGAGAGCCCTGTGAAGTAAGAAAAATTATTATCCCATTTTGTGATCTCCCTGAATGCCCACAGCAACCCTATGAGCATTCTGATAAAATTTTTCATCGTATTTCATTTTTTGCATCATTTTTTGTTACCTATTCTTTTTCAACTATTACCATATCCAATTTCAGTAAGAGGAAACAGATTCATGAGCCACACCCAACAAGTGGCAGAAAGGGGATTCAAACTTGGATCTGAATGCATCTGAATGGCTACAGAACTTATGAAGGCTTCAGTGAAACTCAGTACCTTACAACACAAAAGCCTGCAGAGATAAAGGGAATGCAGCAGGGGTGGTGATGCTCCTTTAAAATACACACACCATACACTGATTTTATAAAACATTTTAGCCTGGAAATATGAGCAGTTCTCTTTAAATTCTTAAGAATGGCCTCTTGTGACCACAAAGATCAGAAGAATAAATTTCTCTTAGTGAGCAAAACATTAGTAAACACATTTTCAATGTAATTGGAAAGCACACTTAATTAAGGAACTCACAGCCTTCTCTTGCATTTTGGCTCTTTCTCCATTTTAGATGTCTGTGTATGACTATTGTGGGGACTGTAACTTTAAAAAACACTTTTTTAAAAAAGCCCACAGCCTGTGAGCTCATTTTTATTCTGGCTCTGGCCTCAAAAACTGAGTTTGACTAGGCTCTGCATCAAAATAAAATCCGGAGAGGCATTCCTAAACTTGGACCTTTTGTCCACGCTCGCTTCCTGTTGACCGAGCGAGGGCCCTTCAGCTGGCCTGTGGTCAAGCTGCTTGCACAAAATAAGGAGCAGTGTTCTCAAGGGCAGCGGTATCTTGCAGCTGATTAAAAGTAGCATGAGATGCAACCAGAATGCCAGTTCTCTTTCCGCTTTGGGTTTGCTTGAGTCCAGAGGTCAAAAGGAAGACAGAGCAGCGCAGTGTATCGGTTTGTAATTCCACTCCCACTACAGCTCAGCGATACGACATACTCCGATCCTTGTCTCATCAAGGAGTTCTTCAATCTTCAGTCTCTGTCCCCTAAACACTGGCTTGTGTGGACATGCTATTAGCTGGCAGGGTTCAATTTCAATATTAGCGGTTACCTTCGGTTTCAGGCTCCTCGCAGTTGTCTGTGCTGGGTATGAATCTGGAACTGCTGCCAATTTTCTTGGAGGGCATTTTAGTATCATTACCCCAGTGCTCATGCTATTATCTCTGAAGTGTTGTTTTCCAGCTATTTTCTGCCTCTAAAAAGACAGTTTCCTTTAGCTATTTTATCAATGAAATTCGAGTGTGCGATGTAGCTCTTTCTTTTTTTTTGTTTTATTGTTCAAAATATTACAGATGTCCCCTTTTTTCCCCATTGACACACTCCCGGCCCCAGGCCCCAACCACACTATTGTCTGTGTCTGTGGGTTGTGCATGTATGCATATAGATTCTTCGGTTCATCTCTCCCCCCCCCAGCCCCCCCCCACACCCCCACCTTTCCTCTGAGATTTGTCAGTCTGTTCTACGCTTGTGTGTCACTGAATCTATTTTGTTCTAGCTCATGACTTGTGATTTTCTTTCTTTCACTACCTGGCTGAGGAAATGCTCAATATTGAAGGTGAGATGGCACCTTCAGGATCATCTGGTCCCTCGCTACTGAAAGTGTGTTGCCCAGATGAGCAGTGTAGGCATCACCTGGGAGCTTATTGGAAATACTCAATCTGAAGCTCTCCTAAGACCTGTTGGTCAAAATCTGCATTCCAACAAGACCTCGAGTAGTTCATGTGCAAATTAAAGTTTGAAAAGCAGTGAGCTGGCCCAGATTTACTCTTCTAAGCAGTCCTAAGAGGGGTTTTCCAGCTTTTTTTTTTTTTTTTTAATACTTACCAAATAATAGGGATGTCACTTTGCAAGACTTGGACAGCTGAACTCTGTCTTGTTTAATTTCCACTCTTAGACCTTTGTTCTTCTCTGTAGCAAACAACATAGGTCTATTGCGACCTTTCTAATATTTGACGGTAGCTAACATTCCACAACACATTCCATCCCATCCCTCCCTCCCTCTCTCCCTTTCACTGTCTCTCTCTTTCTGTCTCTCATTCCCTTTGTGTCATACCCTCCTCTCTTTATCCCTCCTTCTTATCTCTTCTCATGCTAAGCATTTTTTTTCTGCCATCCCTCACCTTGCTTGATTTCCAAATTTCAACAGCGAAGATTAATATTTCACCAATGAACTCTAGTTGTCAGGTTCCTCTTAGCATGTGATGTCTGAAATGGAGTGTAGTATTTCATTAGATCTTTCAATAAGCCTACTGTATCATATGTGTTTGTGAAGAAGTATACAGGGGACTTTTTTTATAGCAGTAGAACAAAGACAGACCTACTGCTGTTGAGTCTGAAGAATTTAAAGGCATCTTCCTGGAGCCTACCTGGCCACCATGCATAGGAGGATCCAGTGAGTGACATCATTGTTTGACATCGTCATCGATAGGTTGAGTAGATAAAAAGATGGGAAGCATCTACTTAAATGAGAACTATGCTAGGTAATACTAAAGCAGCAATACAAAAATGCATAATTACACTTTTTACTTCCCTTAGCCAAGCTCCTAACTTGAGTGGAAAACCAATTCAGGGTAAACTTAAAATGCTAATAATTAGAAGTATAAAATGATCATGAAAATGCAATTGATAACATTCCTTGAGGTTCAGGGTCAGTGTAACTGGTCAACCTCTTACATAGTATAGACACCTGAATAATGTATGTTATTGTAGTTGGTACAATCCTGTCTAATACCATTTAAACAAATGAAGTCCTAACATAGGATTTAGAACTCTTTTTAAATCAAGTGCCCTGACATGGGTAAATAAGAAGCAGATTAGGGAACAATTGGCCTAAACTCAGATACTTGCAATGAATCTACGTCTCAAATTTGGCTCAGCTCAATCGACACTTCCCAAGTAATTGGGAAACCAGCATGTGTGAGGAGTATCATAATTCCTGGCTAAAAGTCTGCCATTTATTTTTAACATTTTACATAAATCAGCTATCCAGAAGTTCTAAGATTTTACCATCTTAACTCATTGTTTCTTATTTGACATAATGTCACTCAAAGAAATAATAGTTGATGACATTTCTGTGATTTAATATAGGGGCACTGCCATGATTTATGATTAGAATGAACACAGAAAAATACCAAGTATGATCTTCCTGTTACATTTTTTAGTGTCTTTCTTTTTCCCCCCTTAAACACTAAAAAATGTAAATAAGTTTAACAAATAACTTTAAGTGGCATATATGGTACTCTATCTCCTAAAAAATTGTACAAACCACAGTAATACACATTATTCAAGTATCTATGATACATTAGAAGTTAATGACTTAGACTACCCCTGAATCCCAAGGATGTTATCAATTACATTTTCATAATTTTTTATACTTTTAATTTTTATATTTTTATAAGTGTTTTATGCTTACTCCAGAATTTGTTTTCCAATAAAGTTTCTTTTGGTTTAGAGAAACAAAACCACACTTCTGATAGGATACCATATTGAAAACGTCTGAAAACTTTGGAAAATTGATTTCTAGTTTTGATGGTAGAAGAGTCATTTGCTCTCAAGTTGTCTGAAAAAATAAAAAATAGATTCCGGGCCTGGCCGATGTGGATTGGTCGTTGAGCATCAACCTATGATCCAGGAGATCGCAGTTCGATTCCCGGTCAGGGCACATGCTTGGGTTGCCAGTTCGATCCCCAGCAGGGGGTGTGTAGGAGGCAGCCGATCAATGACTCTCTCATCATTGATGTTTCTCTCTCTCTCTCCCTCTCCCTTCCTCTCTCTGAAATCAATAAAAACATATTAAAAAATAGATTCCGGCATTGATTTGCTACTCATATTTTCTGATTGACAATGAGAGTGAAACACACACACACACATACCACAACCAGAGGTTATGTGAATATAGTGATTGATCTAAGGCGATTCCTTATACCAGTGTGTGTACTCAAAGATAGAAAATTCTGAAGCCACATCACAACTGCTGCCTTTCTCCTACACAGAATCTAATCTTCCAAATAATGACTGTAATTGCTAGAAATAATACAAATGTGAGTTATTACTATATGGGTGAAAGGGATGGCAAGATGCCAAATTTGTAAGGAGAAAGAAGGAAAGAGATGACCACTAATTTTCATACACCTTATTTTTTATTAATTCACAAAATTTCAGGTTCTTTGAAAATGCAAGAAATCATGTAAAGCATCTTATAAATTTTAGCTACCTTATTTAATATAAGTTTTAAAAAGAGCTTTCTGTTATAAAGAGAGCATAAACAAAAATCTGGAATGTTTAGACAATGTATACACCCCATAGACATTTTGATTTTTTAAATTTGAAATACAGTGTATATTGATTCACTTCAAATTGTTCATATTGACCATTCCCCTGGGGAACATTAGTAAAATATCATGATTACTACATATGTGGGTGCATCAGTGAGGTCTAAGGATTAATTCCCTAATCATATCTTTATCAAAAAATAGAAATTAAAAGTTCTAGTTTCTATTTTATGGACTAGAAGTGCAACTCACACATAATGCCGTTGTGAAATTATGAGATTTTTGTGAGGAAAGGGGATCTATGGCAGTGTTTATAAAATTCCATTAACATTTTATAAATGCAGATGGGTAATTATTGGAAAAGAAAGCATCTGAAAATAACATATGCTACAGAATGGATAGAAAATTGGTTTCACTCACCAACTGTAAGTTTCATCTCAACATATTTTGTTTGCATCAGACACTTATCCTTTGCTAGCCTTCCCCTGCCCTACACTCTTGTAACATGTTCTTTCGTGTCAAAAATCTTCCTTTTATCAAAACTTATCCAAGAAGACCCTATTGTATACCAAGATCAGTGCCTTTTCTCTCTTCGGCCATTTGTTCTGAGAAACAAATGCAAGCTCTGTCTTTCATAAAATTTGTAACAAATATTCTTATGGAAATGAATCAACACAAAAATCTGACAACAGCTAACACAGCACATCGTAAACTTGCCAGAGCATCAAATAACATGGACCAGATTCAGAATTATAAAACTTTTCCCCGAGATATTTGGGTCCCTTAAAATACTAGCCACAAGAGAAAATTAAGTGATCAAATTTGATATGAACTAAAAAAATAAATAAATAAAGGCAATTTGTAAAATTTGCATAAAAAATAACGCGGAAAATGATTTCAGTGAAGTTAAAATGAAAATACTTTGATGCTATGCATAGAAAATCAATATGGAAGATTACTTGGCTAAATGCAGTTGATATTGGAAAATACTTCATGAAAATTCTTTAATGATCAGATCTAAATGATTGTATCCATAACCTGGAATTAAAACATCTTGGTCAAAAATTGGAATCTAAATGGTGAGATCAGAATACTCTTAATTGTTAAGAGCTTAGTAGGTTGTTTTCCCTAGGGATACTTATTATTATTATTTTGCAGAGCTCAAAGTTTAAATTTTGAGAATTTAACAACATGAAAATGTAACCATACCATCTGCCTGAGGGATGGAGGCTGAGTATTTTGAGGCCAGTACCTAGGGAACGGTGGTCCAGTCTCTTACCACTCAAAGTGTGGGCTGCAGAACAGACCGTCAGTGTCACCTGGGGCTTGCCAGAAATGTAGAATCTTAGTCCCAAATCAAATCTACTCAATTAGAATCTGCATTTTAACACGATCCCTAGATGAAGTCTATGCACATTAAAATTTAAGAAGCACAGTTCTGTTCTAATGCCCCATGAGACAGGCTTCAACCGTGCTCTTGCCTGAGTTTTCATTTCAGTTTATTTAAACTACAGACTGCATGGTGATACACCCAACCTCGATGCTTGTACAAATGATATGTCTTTTGTTCCTCTTGGTTCTTTTTTACATTTTCGGTTGTAAGGAGGCATAAATAATGTAATTTGGGGAGGGGCGGGGAAAAACAAAAACAAAAAAATCTTGTGATCTGGTTTGGAGCTGAATTTTGTAGCGGGATATTTATAGAATAAGAGACACTGATATTCCACATGTCCTAGGTGCCGGCTTCTGATGCTTTTGTTGCTAATAAGCACCCATCCCTTGGTGTTTGAGCATCTCGTGTTCTTGCTGAGGCAGCAAGGAAAATGCAATTCTATGCTCACGTAGGATGTTGGCCTGGTAATGAGTAGGATGCTAACCCTCTATCCCTCTCAGCAGTGATCAAATTTGGACACAAACTTTAGGGACAAAAATAGATCTTGAGTACTAGATTCTGAACTACACTTGGCTAGCTCATTTGGGGACCATCGTAAGCTGCCTGTAGTCACGTAGCAATTCCCCAGTATTTTCCCTCTTTTTCCATTACTTGTACATTCTTCTGGTAGCCTGATCACCTCACTATTTTGGTCTCCAGTCTGTTGACTTCGTTCCTTGGAATAACAGGAAGAGTGCCATTCCGAGTCTTAGGAGGCCTGAATTAGTACAGCACCTGCTAATATTGCAAATATTGAATAAATGTTAGCTCTTTTCCTCTTTCTCATTATTAGTAGGACTTTGAAGCCCTTTTAACTCTTAGTTTTCATTTGCCGCATCCATGAAAGAGAGTTATACTGAAAACCGGTGTATGCAAATCGAATTCCATAGATTTGCTAATATTCATGGTGCTTTTCTGGTTGGTATGTCTTAAAACAAAGTGCCTTGGAAAACCGGGAATTCATAGAGATGCCTTAGGTGCCATCCTAAGATGAGAAAAGCTGAATGAATGGGGGAGTCGACTCTCTACTTCCCAGAACTGGGGTCCCTGCACCTATTGTACATACTATGGTTCTTCATAAAATTTTCATTGAGAAAAATTATAAGCCCTTAAGAAATAAGTGTGAGACCTGATTCTCTAAGAGATAAAAAATAATTGATCCTCAAAATCCCTCTAACAGGAAATAATAAAGCACACGTATGTGTATGGCCATCTAGTCTTCACTTTGCGTAGTGACCAAAATTAGAGAGACCTGACTCCAAAAATATCTTTTGCATTAATTAAGCCACTGGATAACCTATACAGGTTTATGTTGTGATTTTTGAGGTTTCCATAAATTTTATTTAGAAAATTACAACTTCAGAGGCTTTGGATGATTACTTTTCTCTCAGGTGCCTCTTCCTACTTTGCATTTTTACATGGGTATATTCTATGCCAATTCATTATGAAGTCATCACAGGCCAGAAGCATTTAGGCCCATATGGTTGGGTTACATAATCTCATGCCAGTTTCATTTTAATGCTGTTATTTATAACTGCTATTATCTCTTAAATACCCTCTTTGGAGTTTATATTTCTGCTCAGTTCTTACTATGGAGATTAAGAAAATCTATTTCTAATCTATTTGTTCCACAAAGCATTAAATGCCCTATGATAAAAAGCCAAGCAAGTACATGTATTTACCAAGTTCTTGGTCAACATTATGGGTCATTCCTTAAGTCACTACTAAATGTGTTGTATTTTCATGTTCATTTTATTGATGGAAATGTAAATACAAGAGTAATGAAAGGCCATGGCTCAAATTAAGGAAAGAGACCAAGCTGATGTCCTTGGAAGTACATGAGTTTAGTTCCCTATTTATTCTCCTATGTTATGTTCCATCTTCACATAGTATCACCTGCCACCTGTAGAGGCAGAAGATGTTTCTGAAAGACATAGTTTCCTTTCTTCTCAGCAGTCTGGGGACAAAGGTCATGTTCCAGCAACATCCTGAGCAAGTCTTTACCACCAAGCACATTCTATTTGGAAACTCAACCGGTTAACCTTGAACAAAAAATCTGAAGTTTCTGCCCACAGAAAGGAAAGCCTTGCTGGATACCTGTGCCTTCAAAAGTAGGCAACTGAGAAGTGGCTTTCCCCTCACATTTGTGTTGATTGAGTGAAACAAGGATACAAGTTACCTCACTCTTTTAAGAAATCTCTCATCTTCCCTGGCCCCTGTGGTTTGGTTGGTTGGGCATCACCCCTGCATCCAAAAGTTGCTGATTGGATTCCTGGTCAAGCCACATATTGGGGTTACGGGCTCCATCCCAGTAGGGGGCATGCAGGAGCCAGCTGGTTGATGTTTTGCTCTCGCATAGATGTTTTTCTCTCTCCATCTCCCTTTCTCTCTCTCTAAAAATCAGTAATAAAAAAGAAATTTTTCATTTTGTAATTATATGTAAATTTATACTCTGTAATAGGGAAAAAAACAATTAAAATGTTGTCTTTCTCATAGGCATGTCATAGGTGGGAGATAATCTATATCTGTTAAATGTGAGAAAATTGTTAGTAAAATCTCTGCAACTTAAGTTACCTTTAAGAGATTGAGGATGGCCAGTTTTAGATGGATGGATTTGGTTGGAGTTAGTTTAACCTCTTGGATCATGAAGATATTTAGCAGTGGGAATTTAGAAGGGTTTATTTCAAATCTTTGTGATGGTGACAAATTAATTATACTTCAAATAAGCCTTCATTATCCATCAGCCTTCAGGTATGGTCCCACAGCTTTCAACAGCACAGCTGACATATTGTCCATTTGTATGTCATCACACAAACTGGGTAAAGAATTTTAACTGTAACGCATTGATTAGTTAAAAGTGTTTTTTTTGTTGAGAGAGATTATTGATTCAATGGAAATATTTGAAGATAAGAAAGTCCGGAACAAACTGAGAAAATAAAAATCCAGTCAACATTATGCTGTTATGCAAACTGCCAAACTAAATATCTAAGGGGTATTTTCTTGCTATGAATACAACTGACTGCAGAGAATGAAGCCATTTAGCACAGGAAGTACAAGATCATTTACCTAGTGGCTCTCTATTAGGGACAGCCCATTGTTAGACAATGGGGTTCAAACAATTTTGCTAACTTTCCTTAGGAGTTTTCAGAGCAATTCTGAACTAAAGCAATAAGAAAGATCCTCTTTACGTAGTGAAGATATTTGTATGTTAGATGGTGGTAACTATGGCGTGATAAAGATACAAAGATTTTGCAAATGTCACTTAGTGATTTGTTTTAATCTTGACAATTTACATGTGATTGTCAATGCATCATTCAGTAATCTCATTTGCTAAATTATAAAGATCACTTCCATTAAGTTTTTCATTACATGGCACTGTTCAAATTCTTTGACTGTTGTTAAACAAGAGCTAATTGCCATCTCTAGTAAGTTTATTTTCCCTTTGCATATGCGTTTCTACTGATTAACTTTTTCCACCCTCATGAGGTCTCTGAAGATTCAGGATTTTGGAGTTTCCTCAAACCTGGAGTCCTCAGAGCTAGAGTTTGGCAAAACCTAGTCTGTATCATAGTACCTTCCACAAACTTTCCCTTGAGGCTCGAGTCATAAAGAATTCATGAGACTCATAAACCAGATGTCTATCTAATAAGGCATTTAAGTGTGAGATCAATGGTTGATGTCATTGCTCTCTTTATTGCTATAAATAGCAGTGGAATTTTGACTGATCAAGAAATATTCAGTATGGTGGGTTTGGACTGCGTGACTCACCTCATGAGCTGATTTAACATTCAAGCAAGAATTCTGTTAGAGTTATTTCCCTCTTACTAGCAAAGTGATCCACTTCCAGTCTATATGTAGTCTATTGGTTTGATGTGTCAGCAGCGTTTGATTACGGTACATATGTTTGAGAATAAGCAACAGATTGTTGTACGAAAGTCTCTAAAGTGTATTAACTTTATTCATTTTTAATTCTCATCTGGAGCTCTGAATCTCTACAAATTTAGCTGGACATATGTAGTCCTGCCAAGGAATGACCTCCGGACCACTTGAAAGTTAGCATTGTGGATAGTATCAGTTTTCTCTCTGATTTGTATTAATTTCCCAAATAGAGAATATCTGAGAAAGACAATGGCAAGAGACCCTTGGTAGGCATGCATGCTCTACACATACACAGTAAGAGCCAGTCATTTGTGGTAATCTCATTAACTGGAAGCTCCGGCGTTTAAGGGAAAGAACTTTTGTATTTGTGTGCATGTGTGTGTGTTTTTCATTAACCAAGTGATGCCAGCATTCATAATATGCTAGATCAGTATAGTTTACTTTTTTAAGACAGGCAAAAAAAAAATAAAAGAATTGCTTCTAGGGCTACTGAATGATTCTTGAGATTGCTCCTCTTTACCTTCCTCATGGTTTGACCATGTGTCACATCAGTTCTGTGGTACTTGTGTGCTCTACTCTGATAGTTACTGATTTGGAACATATGCTATTGTAACTGTGCCACAATCTCTGTCATATTTCAACACCATAACCTTGCAAGGGCTTAGGAAGACTTGGAGACATGTCAGAAGAGCTTACCGACCTCATATGTTAGCAGTGCTCCACGGCAGAGCTGCAGAAATGAGCTGCAAATTTCAAGTAGTATATTGAGTGTGTGATTTATTTGTTTGCCGGGCAGGTCAATTAATTATTTCACTGTGATGCCACCCTAAGTTGTAAGTAGAGAGAGAAAATGAATTGTCACATTCTGTGCCTGTCCCTTGTACCACTTAGGATGACAAAAGCAGTTTCTCTCCTGAATGCAGGTGATAACCAGAAATATGAGGATTGGGCTGCTTTAAAGGTGTTGGCCAGTGTGTCCCAGAGAGGCAATTTGAAATGAATTTAAAGATAGTGTACTCATACTCTCACAACCTTTAAGTTCTCAAGGGAGTATTTGTCTTTGCCATTTCGGGCTGCTCTAACACAAAAAAAACAGACTGAATGGCTTAAGCAACAGCATTTATTTCTTACACTTACGGAGGCTGGGATGCCCAAGGTCAGAGTGCCTGCAGATTTGGTGTCTGGTGAGAATCCTCTTCCTGACTCACAGGTAACTGTCCTTTGCTTGTAGTCTTACATAGGGAAGTGAGTTGGCTCTACTCTCTTTCTCTTCTTATAAGGACACTAATCTCCATCATAGGGGCCCCATCCTCATGACGTCATCTAGACCTAATTACCAACCAAAGGCTCTCCCTCCTATGCCATGCCATTAAGGGTTAGGGCTTTGACATATGAATTTTAGGGGGACCCAAACATGCAGTCCATGACACTATCATAAGGCAAGAAAAAGAAAAATAGTAATTCTTATTTCATACTTGCTATAAGATGTACTTCCTTTCTTGGAAACATGAGGATTGGATAGCTTTTTTAAATTTTCAAATTTATTTTCCTTAAAAGATTTAGATTGGTTATTGTATTGATATAAAAAAAAAAATGTTTCTAGATCTTTTGTTGAGAGAGAATGGAAAGAGAGGAAAGAAAAAACTGACATATTGGAGAGAGTGGCTAAAAGACAATTTTTCTAGCACAAAGATGAAGCTTCTAGAGTATTCATCGCTGAATTGCTACCCCTATAACCTTTGGAAATTATTTTTCTTTTTCCCAATTTGAAAATATATTTATGTTGGCAAAGTGGTCCACTGGCATATTTTCATTAGTCTAAGTGGAATTTGAAATGGTTTGTCAGGGCCCTAACTTTGGCCCCGAAGTTTCTTTACTAGGTGAAATACTAATTTATTTTACTTGGAAAGAAGAATTATTTTAATAGAAGAATGTTCTGGCTTCCAAATCGGCCGTCTTGGCAACAGCAATTTGAAGTCAGTATATGCTAGTGAGTACCCTAAACTCCTAAGAAGTTACCAAAATACCTTCAACTTAATTGCTTGGATGAAAGTTGTTGGAAGAAATTCGCGTGCCATCTTCACAAAAGCCACCCAGGAGCTTTCCCAAAAACAAACCCTGTCTCTGAGACTCCGCATTTGAATCTTTTCCATTTTATCCTGAATCGTGAGTGAGTATTAATACATGGCACTTGCTGGTGTTTCAAGTCTTCTGTTTGGTTTGTGTATATATGTGCGTGCACCCAAGCCTTACCCAATTTGACAATCATGAGACAGATAATTCTATGACATTTGGGAAAAAAGACTGTCCCCGTTATGTGGACTCAATGTACAGGCTTAGCCCTAAATGTAAAGCATGATTCTTATTCTAGGGCAGGTTATTGCATATCACAGGGAAGCACTGTATAGACTTGCATTGGGTTTTACTTGATGAACATGAATAAAAATAAATGTGCATGCACAGAAAATCAATCAAGCACTGTAACATTTATGTTGCCATCACGTACATAAACACATTTATAAATGGCTTGGCCTCCGTACAATTTCTGTGCCCTGGATTTCCCACAAAGACTCGAGGTGACTTATAAAAGCACATGCTTTACAGTAGGTATAATAAACTCGAATTAGAAATAGAAAGCCAGAGCATTGACAGGAAGTGGAAGGAAATATAGACTGTTATCGAATGCCAAGCTTCCTGGTAACCCAAACAGAAAGAGACACAAATAAGGAACATTGTTACCCTTATTATAACTGAGGAAGTTCTTTAGGAGAGGCCAAAGTTTTTCCTGGCAGAAAATTCTAAAAGAAATGTTCTCAATTTATTTGAGGAAGAGTTGCTTGGAAGCCAGTGAGTTTGAATTTGTCAGGTGCTTAAAACGGTACGAAGGGTAGATTTATATTTCACAGTTACAAGCCTTGGATTTTTTTCATATTACTTTTATAAATGTCATCCTGTTATAGAGAGATGATAAAAAGCAGCAAGTGGGTTACTTAGTCCGTGTGGCCAGCAGAGGCACAGGCACCTGGGAAGCAGCCCAATGTCCAGCCCACCTGCATTCGCATCCAGCTGTGTGTCCCTAGTCAAGTTCTGTGACCTCTGTGACCTTCCAGCTTTTTCATCTATACAAGAAGAATGTTAAATTTCATAATTATTGAGATTACATGAGAAAATATATCTAAAATATCTAAGATCATCATAGTACCGTAGCATCAAACATTGATGCTAAAGATGAAAAAACTATTTTCCTCGCTCTTTATGCTTACTGTCCCACTGGTCAGTAATTTTCACTTGCATAATAGAGGAATCAGATGCCCAGGTGAATGAATCTCATCACAGAAATTACAGTTGAAGTCTGGATTTCTGACTCAGGTGTTCCATTTGGAAGCCAATACCATACTTATTTAGGGTTTGCAGGAAATGAGTTAGGATGGATATGTGGGTTTCCACAGCTGGGATCTACCCTTTTGGAAACAACACACACCATTGTTTCCAAAAAATAAAGGTAACTATTCATAATGAAAATCTTTTTCAAATTCAGTCGCACCCTTTCTTGGTTTTTAAACGTGAATCTACCAAATAATTACAAACTCTTTTAGCGACTTAGGGGTTACTAGATTTTATTCCGCTGTAATCCAATGCTAACGCTAGAGCACTTTGCGGTCATTGTAATGTTTGTCCCACACAAGGAATGCTGGCCTCCTGTGCATTTGGAATTTGTGAGTCGCACTGTGGCCACTTTAGCCCCTCCTAATCTGTTACATCTAACATGCTCCAGACTTGAAAACTAGATGACCAAGCTCATTTTAACTGTGAGTGAAATAAGAATAACTAGAATCTGGTCATCTAAGTACCTGGGTTTCTGTACTTTAGCTCTGTGCCTTGTCTTGAGTTCCTTGGAGCTCAAGGTCATTCCCGGTCCTCCAGGAGTTATTAAAGACGGATAAGACGTCAGGAGTGCTCCACATGCCAAAATTCAAAGTCCTTAAAACTCTCAAACACCTGATTGAATATTCAGTAGAGAATCTCAACTCTTTTCTCTAAGTTTGCTTTGGAATTACTCAAAAGAGGTAGCTGTTAATTCCTTAAAGAGTTTAAGGGAAGAAAATGTCCATCTTCTCCACAGATTTGGTCCAAGATTTAGCTACAGTCATCAGTCAGGCATTCTTCCATATGTCTCACCTAGATGCCTCTTGGGGATAATCTGTCCCTTTTCTTTGAGTTTCATTCACAATGAAGAGCAAACACATTCTATAACAACCCCTAAAGTATTTGAAATTAATTATTAAATAACTTTGTTTTCTTTTTTTTTTAGTCTTAATTTTCATTTTAACTAAATTATACGTAAATGTTTCTTTGTCCATAGGTGATACTTCCTAGTACATTGCAAATGGAATATTTTTGTTTCCAATCTATTTTTTAAAGCTAACGTGACTTTAGGTAAGAATAAATGTTTCCCATATGACAAAATGGAAGGAGTATATACCTCTTACACTTCCCCGATATGTATGGCTGCACAATTTCCTGTTTCTCTAATTTGGGTCTGTGTCACATTTATTGAAGTTTCCATTAGGTAGTTAATTTACTTCTTTTCATTTAACTCTACTATACAAGACTCTGTACCCTGCACGACATTTATTCGTTAATAATCAATAGCCCCACCTAAATTTTTCCGTTGGGTTTGTAACATATTGAGTAGTACCTAGAATATTTCTACTAGTCCCTCTGCTAACATTTATCGTTCTCATAAGCTGTGCTGTGCTCTGGGATTAAGGTTTTATATACGTGGTTTTAATATAGCTTCATAATAACTCTCCAACATAGGTAAAATTATAATCCCCACTTTATCGATGAGAAAACCTAGGCCAAAGAGATCAAATTATTTGCCTTAGTTATCTAGCAGACCTGTGGCCTGGAACTGGACCCAGGCAGGGTGGGTTTACGTCTTCCTGCCAGTACTCTGAGTGATGCTACGAATACAGGGCCATGGGTCTGGGTTGATGCCTGGGAACTTCTATCCATCCCCATAATGTTTCTTTCAGAAGGAATAGAGATGCATTTTGGGGCTCATCTCCATTTGACATAGGGATCAATTGCTTCCCAATTTGTGAAGTTTCTCAGAAGTGTGCCTACTCTGCCAAATTGCATTATTAATCTCATGCAAATGCTAGCAGCTAATCCTCACTCAGCTGCTTGTACTTGCGCATGATTTCTGGGAAATGAGCTGAGAAATAGATAGAAAGCCATCGCCATTGTGTGGCTCCCAGGGACATGAACATGCATAACCAAGCTTACCCTCCGTGTCATCTGTAACTGCTTTAGGTGGGTGGGCCTAAATTCCACAGTGTTAAACAGCAGATGAATATAAAATAGGCCTTCAAGTACCATCTACATATGAAATACTCCCAAGCTCAGCGGTCTTCCCAGAAGCACAGCCTCATATACCCAACTGCCTGTCATTTATTCTGACAAGTAGGTGGTATTCTTTGCCCCAAATCAAGAATTAACATTCCCAATTTTTAAATGGCAAGAGAGCTGACAGTTTTCTCCCGGTTAACTGCTCTGTTCCCTCTAATAAGTGTGGAGCCATTTCCAGGCTGGCTGACAGTTGTAAAGTCTGAATAAGTCTCTTCCTCTTATTTTACCATCCCCCAAGGGCACTTATGGCGAAGATGTGCTTCTTTTCTTGCCTTTTGTAAAAAGATCAGAGAATCTCTTAAGTAATCTGTAAAATATTGTCACCATCCTTGGTAAAGGTAAAATTTAATAGTCCATGAGAATTTTCAGAAGCAGTAAAAATATTTTTAACTGATTTACATTTAAGAGACATAGTAAAGACTCACTCAGTATGGTCACTGTGGGAAAGAATCCTCTGGACAGTGTCCCCTCTTTGAATTTCCTGAGTGTGGGCTGCAGAGAGAGCCGGCCACATGGTGGGGAGAGGAACAAACAGCTTGAAAACCATGTTTCTCCTTGATCTCTGAGAGACACGTCTGCTAAGTTATGGATTAGAGGTTAATGTTACTATCAAAAAATAAACCCATGACCTGCTGCATGCACTGGGCAAAGGGTTACATTTTCTGAACTCAATTTGAAATAAAACCAGGAGAGAAAAATCTGAAGCAAGAAAAAAATGGCCAACAAAACCACAATCCTGGAATATTCAGATTGCTTTTTGGGAAAAATGTTTTGAAAGAAATCACAGATGACATGACAATTTATATTTACCAAATAAGTAAAAGGACTCAAAACACTTAGCTAATTTTCTGACTTGTTTTGGAAAATATTGCATTGCATTTCTTAAGTTTCTTTTTAAAGGTACAGTGTTCAGCATTTTTTTAGACTCTTCTCTGTTTTGTAGCACAGTAGTAACATTCTTTTAAAATAGGAAATATGCATAATTATTGGGACAACTGGGAAATAATTATTGGGAAATAATGAGATGGAAGGATATTAAATAACTGTTTTATTATGTGATAAATATTATGTGTCAAATAACTATTTATCATCTTATTGATATTTAATAGTTTATTTTGATGATCATTATGGAAAGAGTGAATGCTTTTAAAAGTAACATTATATTTTTAAATTTAACTTTACTTTTTCCATCAACATTTACCCCTCTATGTCTCCTTCCACCTCCCTCCCCCCAAAAGTAATATTATTTTTATAATGCTAAGAAAATTATCAGCCGAGTTGGCATCACCGCCCTAACACAATGCATCAAGGAGAAAGTCAATGAAATGCTGTTTTGAGTTTATTCTTGTATATGATGTATGAGATTTTATTGCCTATATTTTCTTCTAGGAATTGTTTGGTTTTGCATCTTACATTTAATTTAAGTCTTTAATCCATTTGGAGTTTATACTTGTATATGATGTAAGAATGTGGTTTAGTTTCATTTTTTTGCATGTGTGTGTCCAATTCCCCCAACACCATTTATTGAAACTGTCTTTACCCCATTGTATATTCTTGCCTCCTTTGTCACATATTAATTGACCATATAGGCATAGGTTTATTTCTGGTCTCTCTCTTCTGTTCCATTGATATATGTGTTTTTGTGCCAGTACAATGCTGTTTTGATTACGATAGCCTTGCAGTATAATTTGATATCAGGTAGTGTGATACCTCCTACTTTGTTTCTCTTTTTCAGAAAGTTAGTTTTTCTTAATGAGGTACATTTGCAATACCCACAAATAAAAAATATGCAAGGCCATAAATGCATAAAAAAATAAAACACTACATGACAAATTTGCTTCTAGCCTTTGATGTCAGATTTTAGTTGGGAGCACATTTCAGGTGCTAACTGATGGAACTTTGAATATCAGAAGATGAAAATCTTTATACAACACACTGTGGCTACTTGAAGTGAAAGGGGAGTGCTTTGGGAGTGAAAGGAATGTTTACATTTGCTAGAGTTGGTGGACAAGTCTGGATGGAACACAATGAAGAAAATGTATTTCTGTACTCAAGACGGTGTTATCTCAATGTTTCACATTCCTGCCCATTTTGGAAGCTGAGTTATTATTCTAAAATCTCAAGAGGTTAGCTCTAAGATCTAAATTGCTACATTCATCCTCACCGATTAGGTATCCATAGTCAGGGCATGCATTAAAAAAAGAAGGGGAACAAAAGACACATATCTTTAATGAAAACTGTCTTTGTATTCTAGAATCTTCCCTACAGCATGAGTCTGAAAATGGTTTGGTCTTCTTTTTACCAGATTTTTGCAATCCCCCTGAAGCATGCATAGGAATCATTTTATTTCTCTTTAAAGTACACCTAGAAAAAAGTTAGTTGGTGTTAAATGCAACAATTGTCACCTCTAAGCAAAATGTGAATAGCAGTTGTGCTATTCCAATGGTTTGTGTGTTTTTTGTTAATCTTTCCTTTGTCACAATCTTTGTTGCATATTGTCTGAAAAAAAGAAAAGGAGCCCTGGCCGGTGTGTCTCAGTGGTTGGAGGATTGGCCCACTCACTGAGGGGTTGCGGGTTTGATTCCAGTTCAAGGGCAAGTACCTGGGTTGCAGGTTCAATCCTGGCCTGATCCCGGCCCCTTGGGGCATGTGTGGGAGTGTGGGAGACAACCAATTAACATGTCTCTCTCATATCAATGTTTCTTCTTCTCCCTCCCTCCCTCCCTCCCTCCCTCCTGGACTCTCTAAAAAAAGGGGGGGGGATTACAATTCTCAGCACCTCAGAAAATAATTACAATTCTCAACACCTCAGAACTGAAGAGTTTTGTATATTCCTGGGTGGTCAGTGCCTAGAGAGTGGCTCATCTGGCAGCTGGCAGTCACCAACACAACAGCTGGGGGAGTAAGTCCTTCAGTCCTGAGGTGGGCATCTAGTGACCCACCACTCCAACTCTCATGTGCACAAATATATAACATTAGTATTTTAATTTGTCACCAGTGTCTCGATTTGCTTGCATGTCAGATTGAGAGCAATGTAAAGCAATCTTACGATACCAAAATTAACTAGCTAATTCAATGAAAAATAACATTTCATTGTTATTTGAAATGAACCCATCATTATTCCATGCTATGATATGAATCGTATTTATTTGTTTCTAATTGCCTTATTATCTTTCCTAATATGCAAATGTATTTTACATAGTTATATTTATGGCATATATGCATTTTTCATTATCTTTTTTCGATAACTTAACATTACATCACATTTTCATGTCACCATTAATTTTCACATTTGTAATTTTAATAGAAACATGATTCCAGCGAGTTGCTGCACTATAAATTGCTTAACCGTTCTCTTATTGTTTGGCATTTAGCTTGTTTCCAGGTTTTCCTGATCAAATCATACCATAAATTATAGAATTCTGAACTCAGCAAATCATTTCAATTCAGTAAACAATAGCAGTTGATGCTGCCTCACATGAGAATAAATGGCAGGAATAATAATAATAATAATAATAATATGTGGCTCAAAACCACATATGAATGAAAGTGAGGGACAGTCATGTAAATAAGTAGCTGTATAATAAAACAAAGCCAGTGACATTGTAGAGCAAGACAGGAGAGATTATTTCTAACTGTGTTGGAGGGAAAATGTCATAGAGGAGGGGAATTTTTAAGTTAGGTTTTGCAGGATGAGTAAAATTTATACAAGGGAGAAAGAGAGGCCACTTTAAGCCAAAAGAAAAGTAACAGCAAAGAAAACGGGATGTAAAAGTAATTTACCGATATAAGTAACTGTGAGTCATCAGGTAGTGGTTTATAGGGGATGAATAGGTGATGGGAAAAATAATTCAGAGTCATATATTCCAGAAGCTGGGCCTCTATATTGAAGAGTTTGGATTCACCTGTAAGTAAAAAGGCAGTTTTGTGCATAAGAGTGCCATGACTCGATTAGCGCTTCCGAAGAAAGTCACTGGCCTTAAGGTGAAACATGCGTTTGTTGGAGAGCTAGACAGGAAGGAGGCTCCCATTCCCGGTAGAAAGAAGATAATGCACTAGCTTGAGAAAAATTTACTAACTTATTCTTTCGTTTTCTGGTTCTTTCATTCATTTAAAATCATCACGAATATATATAATCACCTTGCAGGGTGTTAGACCTGGGGCTACTAGAATAGAGCTCAAGATCTATTTAAAATTATCTGCTCATTCAACAAGCATGAACTGAGAGCCAGCTTTTGCAAAATGGGCAAATCAGAGTTGAATTCATCTCAGTCCTTGGTCTTGAGTTCTCAGTCCAGTTGTGGATGGGGCACAGGGTTTGGTGATTACAGGCCATAGGATTAGCAACATGAATAGAACACTAACGTCCTTCACCAAGTCACGTTCCACAAAGATTAGACAGACTTTCTAAAGACTCTTTACCCCATCTCTTGAAGAAACAGTGGACCAGCTTTACTCTCTTATGTGTTCTCCACTTTCTACAGAGAAGCAAAATCTAAACCTGGAAATCCAAACCAAAGTGAAACAATGCTCAAGCGAAGTCCTCTGGCTACTTGGGGAGCAGGAGGAATTAGAATATCTTGAAAGAGTTGATGTTTACTTACTGAGTTTTTTAGGATACTCCTACTTCTATGAGAAACCAAGGGCTTTGAGATACCTGCACTTTAGCACTATTATTCCTCCTCTAGGGAGGGCTTTGGCCCTTTCCCTGTCCCTCCTCTCCATGGGCTGCCCTCCATCTTCATAGAGGCATACCCCAGGACACTGGGCTGCTGTTACTGCTTCACCGAGGTTTCATATTTATGGATGAATCGCTACTCTAAAGGAAAATGCTTTGTTCAGAAAGACAGGATATATTTTTCAAAACCATTTTCAAAATTAATATAATAATAGTAATTAATTTTTATAGATGATTACAGCTAAAGCAAGTGTTTTGATGAAATATAAGAAAGATAAAACCAAATTACGTCTGAAATATATCATTTGCGAAAACATGTTTTAGTATGAAGACATGTCCAAAATAACTAGCTACATTAGAGATTTCAAAATTTACATTTTATTTTTCTGCTGCAATTGGAAGTAGTTTGTCAGCTGCCATAAACTTACATAAATAAGCTTATGACCAGGTAAAAATACCTTCTGTTTTCAGAGGATAAAAGTGTATCTTAGAACTATTCTTTAATTAATGGACTGTTACTTAATGGCTCCAGGCGGGAGGTAACAACCTTTTAGTGGGTATGATTAGCTTCCCATGCCCCTGAGGGGTGGGGGGGTTGTATGTAAGGGGGGGAATGTGATAGACAAGGTATTTTGAGAGGACGCTGTCGGTGCTCTCCCAGATCCCCTGGGCCCCTTTCACCTGCTCTCACACCCCTCCCCAGATGTGATGTGCTTGTTTTCAACCGTTAGAATCTGTAACTCTTCCTCCTGGGCTGCCCTTAGGCTACTGGTGCTGCTCTGCCTGTATGTCCAAGAGCCAGAAGTGCCTGGAATTTTAAGAGACTCCTCCTTCCCCACGGTGGTTCCTACCCAGTGAGTCTCTGCTGCCTGAATGCGAAGGCCCAGCTCCGTGGCTTGGGCTAGGACAACTCCGAGGTGTGACTTGCATACTGAAGTCCCCTGAGGGGTTAGGCGGAAGCCACCCTTCATGAAACCCTCTGAAATCGTGCTCCCTTGCCTGGTTTGTTGTCCTCTGTTTCTGTCACTTCAAAACATGTTTTGCTGGAAGCACTTCCTTAATAAATAGCTTTCTTATAAATACTTGTCCTAGAATATACTTGTAGGGAAGCTGGGGACAGTGCTTCTGTGTGGAGCACCTCTCCCTGTAGCCCTCCTTTTAGGGATATATTCTGAGTTCATACATCTTCTAAGCTGTTTAAAGAACCTGAGAAAAATAAGTATAATGAAACGAAACATCTTCAACAACCTGAAGTCCCAGACAGACCCAGGGACTAAGATTCATAGGAACAGCAAACCCGGGCTGCCTGTGTGGGTGCTGCCTTTAAGGTGCCCAAGGCACTGTGCCCATTCCTAGCAGCCTTGTTCTTTCTATACCCCAAAACTGATTGAATTCCCGGGTGCAGAAACAGCTGCTGAGACCAAGCTCTGGCTGGAGGCCTCGTCCCTATGAGTGAGGTGCTGGAGGCGGCAAGCAGGCAGGGAGACGCAGCAGAGGGCATGCTGGAGTGGATGGGCTTTCAGCGTTTGGTTGGGTCAGAGACCCCGATGGACAGCAGCGGGTGGAAGAGCCACCCCTGCCCAGAACATCCACACGAACCGACCGTTAGACACTGGGATTGTCCAGCTATTGTCCGCTTACAGATCTGACTGAAATTTTGCCTAAGTATTTAAAGAATAATCGTCAGCCAAGGGAAATCCACTAACTCTATTTATAAATGCAAAATCTGGGAAATGTTCTCACTATTTTGGGTAAGTAGAAAAAAAAATGTAACCGACCAAAACCATCCTGTGACAAAAATGAAAGGAAATGATCTCCTGAAGACAAGAGCAGACCTCTGAACGCTATTTATAACAGGAACCAGAAAAAATGTAGAAGACTATTTGTCATACTTAATCTGATGGAAGAAGACATTGCCTTTGGTAAACAGGAAAAGAGAGCCACGAAATAGAATAAGGGGAGATGAAGGGGCAGCGGGGTGAAATGAAAAGAGGACAGGATGTGAGGCCAAGGCAACAAGCCGGGATGAAATGGGAGCTCGGGGGCAGAGGGGGCAAGGATACAGTTCAGCATTAAAACCCCGTTACAGCCGACCCCTCCACATTCATATTTCCCAGAACAGCACCCAGAACAGCACAAGGTGATATTAGATGAGATGAGAGGAATACAGGACAAATTGAAGTGATATAAACTAAGAAGTGTAAGTGGCTGGAAGGAAACGCGATTATTTAGAACAGAAATAACTATTAAAAGCACACTTGAAGAACCTTTCCCAAATCTGAGGGGCTGAGAGAAAAGAGAGCAGAGCTAGAAATGCAGATTATAGATGTTTGTTGTAATCAAGGCAAAACTATTTAAGAGAGAATTAGACACATATCTTGATAATATTTTTGAGTGGCTAAAGCAGCCTTATTTTTAAAATTTTTTTATTACAGTGTGAATTCAACAACTTTTTTTGTATTGCTATTTTAAAATCTATCATACAGAAGCCCCACTGCACAGTTTCCTGCTGCTTGTGCAACTCATTTATATCACAATGAGACAATTTTGACTCTCTGAGACTAGGGTATCCCACGTGCAAAATGGGGTGATACTTACGTAAAGTTCTGTGAGATTTCAATGAGATAAGCTGTGACTAAAAGCTTAATAAAGTGCAGAGCATGAAGCATGTAGCTTTTATTTTTATTATGATGTGGATTTTGATGGGTATATACCTCCAACCAGGAAGCTGCCCTGCAGAAACTTGCCAGGGAAAAGATTGGAACACTGCCGCCCAGCCCCAGCTTCCCTTTTAGGATGGAAGTCACCCTGCTGTGATGTTTTGTCAGCTTGGGCAGATCAGCTTGGGAAAGATAATGCCATCACTTTGGGTTTAGATACAAGTCAACTCTATCATTTCCAAGAAAAGAATATCTTTAAAAAAAGCCATCTCAAAATACCTGATGTTACTGAAACTCTCCCTGCTTTGCTGCCTAGAAGAGGAAGCTTTGGGCAACAGGAGTTTTCTTTAGCCGCATTTTGTGTTCTGTCCATGTCTTCGTAAGGACAGAAAGCAAGCTGTCTCAGACCAATCTATTTTTTCTTCCCTGTGTTCTTGAAGCCCAGAGGGAATTCCAAGCTTCCTGTGTTCATATGCAGAAGAAACTGACATAAGTAAAGGAGAGAGAAGTATATTCTCCCCTCACCAGCAGTGTGGGGAAGAAAGCTTAAAATCATGTTCCCAAACTTTTATTACCTTGTATGTGGTATTTGTTAAATGGCCAAAGGACCTTAGGATACAGGGAAAGGAGAGCTTTCAGGAGCTTATAGAAAATGAGTTATTAATGTGGTATTTCGGAGTCAGAAAGGAAAAAAAAAATCTGGCTTGAGCCCCTGTTTGTGAATTTTCGAGTGCTTGAAAACATTTCCAAGGTCAAGTTCAAAGAGCAGGATTTGAAAACGGCAATTTCGCTACCTTTGCAGTTGTCCTGTTGTACTGCGGAGTTCTGGCACTCTCTCTAAACTGCCCTTCTTTGTAAACATTGTTGATCGTCGTGGGTTTGGGCCAGCAGCTCACCTTATTTTTTTTCTTCTTCTGAGCAATATTGTTTCTGGGCACTTTTGTGAAGCCACAATAAACTAAGCAAGCAACCAGCAGACCCTTGACACAAAGTCATTTATTGATCTAAAAACAGCACTGTGCTGCCCAGCTAGTGTGGCTCAGTGGTGGAGCATTAACCTGTGATCCGGGAGATAGTGGTTTGATTCCTGGTTGGGGCATGTGCCCGGGTGGCGGGCTCGATCCTCAGCAGGGGGCGTGCAGGAGGAAGCTGGTCAATGACTCTCATCATTGATGTTTCTCTCTCTCTCCCTCTCCCTTCCCCTCTCTGAAATCAATAAAAATATAGATAAATAAATAAATAAATACAGTCCTGTGCTGACCTCACCTTAAAATCTCATGGCATAAAACTCCAGTTCCTCAAAAATAGCCAAAGTGTTAACACCAAAGCCCCTGCATCCTTGTTTTCAGTGTGCATTTGACATATTTAGAAAAGAGAATTTGGCCTTATTATGCTAATAATTACTATTATTTTAGTTATGATGACTTTTACATCAGCATCTACCAGGTCTACTGAGTTAAATCATTTGCTTTGTTTGTCCAAAAGTGCAAAAACAGATCAGGCCAGTATTGTGATTTTAGGGTTGATGGTGCAGACTTACAGATTCTGTGTTGTGCTTTAAATTACATAGTAATAAAAGGACATTTTAGGAGAAGAGAGGTGAGGAATTGTTTGCCAAAGAGAGCTGTGTGGCTTAGAATGCCTGAAGTTATATATTTCACTAGATAAAAGCAGAGGTTTTTAATATGTTATTCATTCATTCACTCACATGCTCATTCTTTCAGTGGCTAATATGAACCAGAAAGTATAGCCAGTCCTGGTGATTTGTCCAGTTATGAACAAAACCATCCTGTTGTCTGTTATTGTGGCACTTACGGTGTGTTAGGGTAACATATAATAATCTTATAAACAAAGAAATCCCAGGTAGTGCCCAGTGCCGTGGAAGACATTAACAGGGGGTGGTGATGGAAGCTAATGGAGGATTGGAAGAACCCAGCTTCTGGACAATCTGGGAGACCAGCACTCCAGTCAGAGGGAACAGCAGGCACGAGAGCTCCGAGGCAGCTTGGCCAGAGTATAATAACGGAGCAGGAGGGTTGCCTGAGGCTGCTGTAAACGTTGTTCAGACATGATGCACGATCAGTGCATGTTATCTGTCCTGCATTACCTCTCCAACTCCTCTTCTTTGGTCTGCCTTACGTTTGGCCTATGTTAAGTTCTTGAGCTCACCCCTTTCTTCCCTGTCCCTAAGTCTTTGCTCAAACCAGAATTCCCTTCTCATCTCTAAAGGTTATCATTTTGTTGAGCAAGAAACAAAAGCAGAGGGAAAAAAGGGATATATACTTTGCAATTCCATGTGTATGAGATTCTAGAGCAGGCAAAATTCATCTATAATGCCAGAAAGCAGGTCAGTGGCTGCAGGGCCCAGAACTTGTGTAGGAGCCTTGCGGCTGTTGACTCTGTTTCACAGCTTGATTGTTACGGTGGCTTTCCCAGTGAGTATGCCTGTCAGAGTGCGTCAACATGAATGCTGAAGCGAGCATTTATCCTATGTAAATTATACCTCAATAAATGCATTAAAACATTATAAAATAAGACAAAAGGAAAAAGGGCATGTTTAAAAGCTCAGGTTTATCATCTTCCTTACCTCTACCCTACTCAGAAATAAGCTTTCCTTCTAGCGTCATGGTCTGTGCTACAAGTTTTTGTACTTGTGAAAAGCAGGCCACATCCAGCCTTTAATGAGCAGCATGGTGTTCAAATAGCCATTTCTCCACCGGGCTTCCAAATTCCCTAATGAGAGGATCTGTGGCGCATTTGTCTTTTTCTCCCCCCGTCGCAGCCACCTCAAAGCTCATAAAAAGACCTCCCCGAGCATTTGTTAAATCATTAGCACAGTTTTCTATTTTACATCTTACCTGGTTCCCAAAGAGGATGAAAAGGCAACAAAATTGATCTCTAAGGATGGATGAATGAATGTACAGTTCCTGGCACTGGGGCCCACATCCTGGCTCCATGTGGAAAAATGGGGAGCAGAATGTGTTGTCGATCTACCTTACTCACACCCAACCTTGCCTGTTGACTTAATGAAATGCTTGGGATGGTTGCTCTGTTCTCCAGAATGTAAAGGAAGTTAATTGGGGTGCCACTGGTTAATAAAATTAGGTAGGTTTCAAGTGTGCGATTCTGTCCTACATCATCTGTATATTGCATTGTGTGTTGAGTTACCAGATGTCCAAGCAACCCTTCTTCTGGGCATCTACCCGAAGATTTTGAAAATATTTATTCATAAAGCTCTATGCACCCCTATGATCACTGCAGCATTTTTCACGGTCACCGAGACATGGAAACAATTAAAGTGCCTTTCAATAGATGATTGGATAAAGAAGCTATGGAACATGTATACAGCCATAAGAAAAGATGAAATTCGTGATAACATGGATAGAGCTTGAGAATATCATGCTAAGTAAATTAGATGGGAAAAGTCCAGAACCATACGATTTCACACATATGTAGAATATAAAACTGAAAACAACTAATGAACAAGCAAGACCAACCAACAAACAGAACTCATAGGTCCAGACAACAGTGTGGTGGTGACCAGAGGGGAGCGGGGGTAAAGGGTGGAGGGGATCTGATATACGGTGATGGAAAGAGATTGGACATTGGATGGTACATTATTTTTCTTACTGGTCTATTATTTCTCTGTAGAGTTCAGTGGTAGAACCACTGTTGGCAAGCCACAATGAGGTGGGTACAACAGTGTAATAAGAAAGTGGCTATTATGTCCCATTATTACATAGAGTGAAGAAAATTCAAAGGAACATAGTGTTCTGTTGCACAACTGCCATTCTGGATTGTTCCAGGGAAAGCTCTGTAAATCCACCCTCCTGTGCTTATTCTTGAGAAGCCTTCCTCCCCGCCTTCCCTTATAGCCTCTCCCTGTGCAATTTTTGGTGTTCTCAACTGGCTGATTACCTGGAATATTAGCTTTTCAAAATAAGGCACAGAGGTTCACCAATTCCTTCCAACTCGTAACACTTTAAAATTGTGACTCCAAATTATTCCTGTAAAAATAGCTGATTTGTATGACCCCTTGGGGATTCCTTATTTTATCTGAAACCTTGGGAAATGGTTCAGTTTTGTGGAAATGATGGGGGAATGTCTGCTCTTAGCAATTTTTGTGTTCAAGGGCAAATCCACCTCTGTGCTTGCTAACTCTAATTTTCCCAGGGTTATGAGACTTTAATTTGATTCTTTATCCAGTGTGCATGAAATGCTCACTATAATTTGCATAATACATTTATTGTATAATGGCTCTTCACGTTGGTTACCTGCTTCCTCGAATGGACATTACTTTTTAAAGGGGGTATATTAATGTAGCGCCAATTTGAGCTGTGTAACTAAACAGAATTAGGCGTATCTCTGAAGGACTAACATAAAAGAGAGAAGGAAGGAATGCACTTGCTCTGAAATTGGCTATTATGTAAAAATAGCTTCAAGCCTGTATTTTCAAATATTCATTTTGCAAATAGGGGCAGGGGGAAGATTAGCGTCTTTTAAAATATAAAGACTTGTTATGTAGAGAAGGGATTACACTTGTCTGCCTTGTCTCTATGTTAGAATGTGCTTAAGGCATGTGGGTTAAATCAGGGTGCTGAAATCCAGCACCGTCTAAGAAGGTGAGGGGGTGTGAGAGAGAGGATACCTTAGGCACTAGGCCAGGTGGTTTAAAGGCATTGAAATGTATTCAGTGCTCAGAGCCAACATATAATTAAGGTAATAGCATTATTACCCTCAATTTTGTGTGAGTGTTTTGTACATTGGACTCATTGCTACCAAATAGAGGAGCTAGGATTTGAACCTAGACTGTATGATGCCAACATCTTTGTCCTTCAACTATACCAGTTTTTTATTAAATACACTTCTCTAGTGTGTGTGCCCTAACATTAGCCTTGTCCAGGTGGAGTCTGCCTGAGTGTTTGGCCAAGAGAGGTTAGGGAAATTTGAGAATCAAAATGATTTTGGATGAGATGGCATTTAAGATCCCCATTTTCTCTGCAATTTTATGAGAATAGTAGGCTCAGTCCTGACTTGGGTGGCTTATTGCAGACAAGGGTATCTTAATTTCTAATGTGCATTCAATCACCTGGAGATCTTGTCAATGTGTAGAAGCTGATTCTGTAGATCTGAGTTGGACCCCCGAGATTCTGCATTTCCTTCCTTTTTTTAAATCCTCACCTGAGGATATGTTATCATTGATTTTTAGAAAGAGAGAAAGGGAGAGAGAGAAAGATCAATGTGAGAGAGAAACATTCATCAGTTGCCTTCAGGGATTGAACCCCCAACCTAGGTATGTGCCCTGACCAGGAATGCAACCCACAGCCTTTTGGTGTATGGGACAATGCTCCAAGTAATGCCATCACTGCTGGTCCACAGACCACGCATATAGTAGCAAAGTAGAAAACCTCACAGGTAAGGCCCTTCTGGTCTCTGCTTGCAAAGCCATTTCCCAAGAGATCCAGGTCCTGATTGGAGTTAGCCAATTGTACTTAAACATCCTGGTCACTCTTCCTTAAACCCAACCAGCATGTCCTATTCTCTGTAGACAATTAGGATTCTTCAGGCCAGCTCTACCTATAATACGGAAGACCTAAGCTGTAAGTCATGGATCGCCAGCTATTAAAGGGAAAAAAGAATTGTGCTATCAACTAGCATACCAATGTATAAGATATAATAAAATTTCCTTGGGAAAACATGTCTTTGTGGGGAAAAATCCACTTTAACTTATAAATAAGTGTGTAATCATGAATATAATGACATGACTATTTAAACTCTTGGTATCCTTTCTGAATCGCAGGTCTGAAATTTTGTCTCATAAAGTCCTGAAGTATTTTCAAAGTTTCTTAGAGATGGATCCAACTTAATTACAGTGAGAAGGAAAATGGCCTTCTACTCCCCCTGTATTTCAGGAGGGTATTGTTTTAACTTGATTTAACTGATGTCTTTGGATTATAGTAGATAAGGATCTACCTTTAAAACATCTTTAAAAGAAACAAAAAACTTAAGAAAAATCACTCTTTACAGTCTAGGAGGCTTTAAAAGTATTGTTTATTTTCATTTTATTCATTTTATTAATTTTTAAATCTTTCAAAAAGTTGGAATAAAATCAGTTTTGCAGGTTAGGAATCTTTAAGAAAGATTTGGGCAACTGGGATGCTGGAAATAATGAATTAATGGGATTCTAGAGATCCATATTTATTGACCAGGGAAGGTAGTCACAGATGTCATGAAGAGAAAACTGTGCATAACCTGATACCATTTGGTTAAAATCAAGAAGTAAATTAAATTAATAGTTTATCTTTGGTCGGTGGCATCGTGACTAATTTCTCTCCATGTCGACTGAAATTTCTTCAATAAATTTGTATAACTTTTAAAATTAGAATGAAAAACCACTTCTCTTTATTTTTTAAGGGAAAATGGACAATTGGGGAGCCATTCATGAAAATCTTAACTGTGACTGTTTCTCACTTCAGGATTTTTGATAGCAGGAATTATTTGTATTACTCTGTACCTCCCTAAGTGCTTCCAATAAACACTCGTAAGAGCTAAAGAATTAGTTCTAGTTGCCTCTTCGTATTAGAACATCGGAAGGAATCATAGGACGGTTTCTTAAGAAGGTGGACCAGAGCGCTAAGGTCTAGGTGAAAAGGGACTTATATTTCACTGAATACTGTTTTATTCGGCTTGATTTTTTTTTAATCACATGTGTGTTACTTTCAGTTACCCATTTGTACACTTAAGTTTATTTTTTAAACTCTGATACCAAACTAGGCTTGTGCTTGGTATTCCGGCTGGGATGGAGGGAAGTAATTTGGGATCCAAGTGCATGTAAAAGCTGCCATTTCTCATAGTGATTGAGACAGTACTTGTGTTGACATTTATTTAAAATATTTGGAATGAGGCCGATAAACACAGGGTGAGGACCGTACCCAGTAAAATGGGTGTACACTAGGAAATGCAGGACTTGACTTAAACAGGAGCTTCCTGAGGGTTCAAGAGTGAGTTTTGTCAAGGTTTGGAAAGCGGAAATTATGGATGGAGCCCTTTCTCAGGAAAATAATGGTGCTCAAAGGGACACAGGGCTTTGTACAGAAATGTAGTGCCAAATCGATAGCAGGGAAGTCTAGAGCGTAACAAAGGCGGGGGCTCACAGGTAGCGCACGCTTCTGAGAAGGCTGGCCTGTGTGCGAGATTCACCGTCTCCTCCCTTTGGCCCCGAGCTACACCATCAGTGCATCCCTCTGCGTGGTTGCCCGTTTGTGCCCTAATGTCCATCCTGTGAAGGGGAATGGGCGGTGAGGAGGGGCTGCCTCTACTCTAGAAGGATGTGTAAGGCTACAGACATGCGTCCCAGGCCACTGGCTAGAGCCGTCGAGCGTGAATGTGAATTACACCTGGGGGCAGGGAGAGGGGGATTGTACTTCTATTGATCCTCACGCATGGATGGAGACCATCATTTCCCTCTCTTCCGACGGAGGAATGGTCTACAGCTCTACCTATCTGTTAGACACGAGCAAGGCGGGCGGGAAGGATGACCCTCAGGAATGAAATCGTAGTTCCTTTTGCCCACCTTACTGTGCACTGGGATTGTAGACATATAGAGCATGCAGTTACAGCTTGCTTCCATCTTAATTACAAACTCAGTGGAATTGTCTCATCAATAGCCTGGCTTGCTTCTGCAGCCATACTGCATTGCATACTTGTACCTCCAGCTCTTTTTGATGACAGGGACACACAGGCCAATGATTCACACAAGGCATATTTTTCATTTGTATGTTTGAACACAGCCTGTTAGCAGAGGAAAGCTTTAAAAGATGATTCACAGAGGTTAATCTGCCCATTTACAGCCAAGCAGACTGCCCCCTTGATCTCTGCAATATTATAGTAAAATAATGGTTGATCTAGGAGAAGACCGTGGCAAATCAGTGAGTTTCTTTAATCTCAATACAGCACAGTGATCTCTCTAAGCTCATAAGTAATGATCCTGATCCTAATTTTGACATTATTCAGTATGAAGCAGCAAGTTATCTGATTTAAAAATCAGTTGAACAGGGTGAGCAGGGAAGTGAGTTTTGGGATTTGAATTTGTGTTTGGTTAAATAAGACCTTTTGTTCAGTGTAAATAGAATGAGGAAACTGTCCCATTGTCTGGCATAACGAAGCATCTTGCTCCCTAAATTTGTCTGTCTTTGTAATTATTTTATTCTGCCAGGAAATGCCATTTAGGACCTAATTTCTTTTTTTCTCATCTTTACTTTTGTCATTTGCATACAAAATGTCCTGAGTTTGCATCCACCTGGAAAAAACATTTGCCATTTTAGAATTCTAGTACTTTTTTTTTTTTACCTTTTATGTGGTACTGATTCCTCCCTATACCTTGTATTTAACTTGATTCATTTCTACTGTGCACAGACACTGACAAACAGAAAGACAGAAGAATAAATTTGGAATGTGGATAATTTTACCATCATGTCATTCAGTGAAAGGGGACACGACTCAGGTATTCAGCCCTGATGAGCAAAACTGTACACACAACACCATGCACACTAAACTGAATGAAAATATGCCATTTTGCATATACTCACCTGACTTACATGTAACAGGATGCTACTCTATACTTAAATTTCTTTATCTACCCTACTTACTAGACCATAAATGGACTGACAGGAAGAGCCATATTAGAGTATCTTTATTTTTCTTGCAGTGTCTAGCATGCTATCTTCTTTGCACGTAGTAAATATTTAGCAAATTAAATAATAATAATAATGGGAATGTCACATTGAGGTTCAAAAGTGTTCCTCATAAGAGGTGAATCCTATCCCAAAACTGGATGCTTCATTTTAGTGTTTCCGGCTCTAGAATATCAGAATGTTTAGTAATTAAGCTCAACCCTTCGGGGAATACAGGGAAGCAATAGAGTGGGTACTATATAATGGACACGGTTACCTTATTGGCATCTATTTGTTAAGCATTTAAGGGCTGCAGCCCTTTGCATAGGAAATACAGGTCCAGCGCTGTATGAGCATCTTATTTTCTAAGACGTTTCAAAGTCCAGGTGATTTCATATTTTAATGGTTCAGGTTTTTTCCCCCTCTCAAAATAAACCCTCTTGTCTCTGGCTTTTGCATTTTATTGTTTCCTCCGTTGCCCCCTGGCTTCATCATAAGGATCACCCACAGGAAATGGATGCAAAAGAAGATCCTAAATTTATGACTGGGTTTTCTTCTTAGTTTGGTTTTGTAAGTATAAAAGTAGCAAAGAATGTGTCAATGCTGTCTTTCAACTACCTCCTCGGATTGCATCATGCCCAGAACTAGGAAATCCGATAAGAAGAGACGACATTCAGCAATAACTCAGCAGTTTAGGGATGCAAGAGAAACCCAGCAGAAACAAAGACATGGAGGCGGCCTAGACTCCATCACTTCTGCGAAGCGCGCAAACCACTTATCCCTTCCTGCAGGCGACCTTGACCTCTCAACCCAGTTGTCCTGCTCTGAGCCCAGACAACAGCCACGGAACATTGTGCAGCTTAAACAGAAACGGGGGGATTTATGGAAGCGCAATTCTCAAACATCCCCCACTGCTAAATGAGTAGAACCTCAGCTGAACGTATCATTTCTAGACAAAGCGTTCGCTTGTTCTGTTTAAAAATCTCTCTCGACACACAGCTGGATCGTCTTTGAAAGAACTGGGTGTCACATGGAGCCCTCTCCTTCCAGCGGGCTTTTAGGACAGTCATTCTGAAGAGGAAGAGCCGTGCAAATGTCGTGACGTTTAATGTGCAGCTGACCTTGGAGGGCAGGTCTCCCTGGCCGCCTGGGCGCCACCGCCCTCTGAAGCGGGAGTTCTGGTTTTACCGCTTCCCCCCACATAGAGAACAAGCCCAAGGCTGCTAAATAAATAAGCCGTTCAGATAGAGAACACCAGGAGCCAGCAGCAGCGCTGAAGTCTAAAACATAAAACGTTTAACAAAATTCAGCTGGGTTGTCACACAGTGGTCCAGCGGAATGGCAAAGGTCACGGAGAACAAGCTGCCCGCAGATGCCCTCAGGACAACAAAAGCAGAAGTCCCTGGGCAATACCGTTGCTTGTAAAATTCTGTTACAATCTTTATGTAGATTTTTTTCTTCTTCTTTCTTCTATAAAGTCATCAGGCTTGTAGTGCAATAAAAACAGCCAAACTTTACATTAAGGCACGCAGTTTAAAGCATTTCAGGAAAGCATCGATCCTCTGTGCCCATGGGTTGCGGGCGTGCGTTGGGCCAATGACCTAATTAGCGTGGCTCTGGTTCTTTCTCGCTGCCCTGCTTCCCGCTGAGCGCAGGGCCGCCGGCTTCTCCCCCGGCGGGGAGGGGAAACACGGGGTGTGTGCAGAAAACAGTGACATACAGTTTTCATTCGTCTGAACCCGCTGCCAAGCTTAATTCTGTAATTGAGGGGTGAGACCGGTGGGCTTCCAGCCACTTGGGCCGGGCCTTGCGCTGGTTACCGGTCACGGGTGTTTGGTCGGGGGCTTTAGCAGTCACCGTAAAGCATTATTAGCTGGAGCTGAACTAATCTCCCACCCTGGCCCTCACCAGATGTAGCTGCAGAGGTTCCTGTTCCCAGGCCTGATTATTTGTCATTAAGGAAAGCAAATTGAAACCAAATTGAAGTTGTTGTGTTTTCCTCGGTGAGTGCGTCGCGATGCTGCAGGAGCAGCTCCCTGTTTCACTTGGCTGGCTTCTGCTTGTGATGTGCTAGAGGCTCTCGGCAAACTCAGGAATGCGGCCTTTGGTTCTAGAGTCGGGTGTTTCTCGGGGTTGCTTGGGACACTTCTACCTGAGAAATTTCATTCTAATTAGAGTGTGTATGAAGAACATAGGAGGCAGTGAAATATTTCAGTTCTGGTGGCTTTTTTTTTTTTTTAAAGTTGTGGTGAAATATATTTTTCATGGAAAGTAATGTGAATAAGAAAGAAAATCTGCTTGGTTGGTCCGAAATCCTTCTTGTAATGTCCATTCTTCCAATTCCCAAATTCACTTTGCCAGTTTTATATATGTATTTTCTTTTTTTCCTATTTATTTATTTTTCATTGAATTTATTGGGCTGACATTGGTTAATAAAATTATATAGGTCTCAGGTGTACAATTCTATAACACATCATCTGTATATTGCATCGTGTGCTCACCACCCCAAGTCAAGTCTCCTTCCATCCCCATCTATCCCCCCTTTACCCTCTTCTGCTCCCCCCTTTCCCTCTGGCTCTCTCCATGCTGTTCCCTGTGTCTGTGAGTTGTGTGGGCTCTTTTATTTGCTTAATCCCCTCACCTTTTCACCCAGCCCCCCAGCCTCCCGTCTGGTGGCTTACTCTTTGTGACTTTGTCTCAACCAGTCTTAGCTCCCTTGCTGGTGTGGAGCCTTCCGTAGGGGATATATTTTGCAGGAAGGGGACATTCCCTGCCCTTGTGGCACACTAGCCCTTAGAAATGCACTCTTCTCCAAGCCCTCCCATCCCCTCCTCAATTCAGAGAAAGCCGAGGGTGTCTCAGCCTCCCGGAGATTTCCTCTGTTTGGGTTGGAGTTCAGCCCTGGATGTGAGCATCTTGATGTTGTAATATCCTGTGTAACATTTGATGGGTGGAGAGCGAGGGAGGGATTCAGAGAAAAGAAGCTGCACTAGACTAGAGGCCAAGAGGCCTGAAATCTGGGGCTACTTTTCTGGGCGGCTGCTGAGCTGAACTGGAACCGTGACTACTTGGCATTTATAGTGTTCTTTATAGTCAAAAGTATCAACAGACATTTTTAACAGTTCATTTCCACAGTAGGGCCATGAGTACTTAAGCGTCTTTTAGACATGTGTTCAATTAATTCCAACAAGTACGGATCGAGCATAGGCTGTGTGGTTAGGTACAGTCCCAGTAACTGGGACTATGCAAAAGAAATAGCACCTGGCACCCGGCCAGCGTGGCTCAGCTTTGAGCGTTGGCCTAGGATACAGGAGATCGAGGTTCGATCCCCCGTCAGGGCACGGGCTCGATCCCAGTAGGGGGTGTGCAGGAGGCAGCCGATCAATGACTCTCTCATTATTGATGTTTCTCTCTCTCCCTCTTCCTTTCTCTCTCTGAAATCAATAAAGATATATATATATTTTAAAAAGAAATAGCAGCTGGTAACCAAGAGTCTCTTTTTTCTTCCAGTTACATGAGGGGAGGAAGAGTCCTTTTAGCAAAGGATGGTGTTTTATATAAGTTCCAGATCCCCTCACCCCTCCACCCTCTCAGGAATATTTTTTATTGTTATATAAATGATCCTCTTGCCCTCCTCTAGTTTTAATCTTTAGCTTTCTGCTTCATCTTTTTTATAGATATTCAAAATTACCAAGAACAGTCTCTTAACAGGTGCAACAAATAAATGTTTGTTGAATAACTTGAATATTCAATAGTTCTCTACCCCGGGCTTCACATTGAAATCAGCAGGGAATAAATATACGCGGGCATATACACACAAACATGTGTATGTGTTTGTAAACATCTGGGCCACATTCCCCAAAATATTGATTTGATTTTCTTGGGAGTGAGTCCTGAGCATTGGCATTTTTGGTAGTGTCCAATGTGATTCTAGTGTGCAGCTGTGGTTGTAAACCATAGTATCTCCTATCTTTAAACAAACAGCTCATTGACCTCATATTCCCATCTAGCTAAAGCTGTTTATTAATTCTCCATCCCATCCAAGATCATGGCAAAGAGGCTGGTGAACATTCTCTCTGCCTCAGCTCTCACCCTTCTACTCAGGCAGTCTTCCGTCCCCACCACTTCCCTAAAGCCAATCATGATAATGACATCCATGTTCCTAAACCCACTGAGCACCTTCTTCATGCTCTCTGGCACTGGGCAGAGTGGACCTCTCTCCTTGGACACTTTCTTACCGTGACTTTCAGACTCCTATCCCCTCTTTTCTTCCTTCTTCCTCTGATTCTCCTTCCTCCTCCTTTGCCATCTCATTTTCTTATCTGACCCCTAAATGCTGAAATTGTTCAAACTCTAAACCAGGGTCCTTTGTTTCTACTTACAGTAGGCTCTTTTGTGTGTGTGTGTCAATTTCCAACTCTGTAAATAACATACTTATGGTGTGGACCTCCTAATTGACATATCTAATCCTACTCCCTGTTTTATTCAACGGACTGAAAACGCCAACTGCTACTTGACGTGTCTCTCAGGTGTTTCTGACTCTTCCTGTCTCAGTTTGATACTTTAATTTTCCCTCTCCTCTGTTGGATCCCCCACTAATCACCCCATTTCAGTAAATCACATCTCTACCCACCCAGTGGCTTATGCCAAGAAAGAACAGTCATAACCCATGTCCTCTATAGCTCCCTTACTTCCAACCAAGTCAATCCATTACCAACCCTATTAATTAAAAGTATAATTCAAATCATCCATCTCATTTCATTCACTTCATTGCCAGCTGCCACTTGCCTCTGTGTTACCTTGCTGATTCCATTCTTTCTGCCCACTTTCTCCACAGCCATTCAATCTTTAGCAAAAGCCAGTTGGAGTGACCATTTAAGAAATGTTGATCATTTCATGCAACTGCTTCTTACGACTTTCAATAATAAACAAAAGTGAGATTCTATGCTCTCATTTTTTTTCAAAGGAGACATGCCATTTTGTCATTATAGACTCAGTTATATGGTTATTTGTTTTATGCCCATCTGCCAACTCAACTATATGCTGTATAAGGATGGGTGCTGGAGCTAGAGTGTTCACTATTTATACCCTGTATAAATTTATACCCTGTGCCTGGCCAGGTGCCTGACGTGGAGCTTCATTACTGGATGAAAGAATGAGCTTGGGCATGGATGAGCAAGGCTGGCTACAGTGTGAGGTGGAAGGGAGTGCCTGACGCAGCCAGTTCCGCTGGGAACTCAACCGCTCCATTACCAAATGCACTGACTGAACTAGCTGGATTGAATTCTTTCATGGAATTGTTTCATGTCGTGCCCTGACTTCAGAATCCAAGGATGTTCAAGAACTGCATTCTCTCATTGGCGGACCTCAGGGGCCAGTAGAAATGATTTGCAAAGTGAGAGTATGGAGCGGTTCATTGTATAGTATAGTCGAGAAGGACATAGGCAGACTTGGCTTCAAATCCTGGACCTGCCAGTTAGGCAGCTTGTGATTTGTGTCCCCTCTCCAGAGCCTCAGTTTCTTCATGTATATACATGAAGGGACACGAGGACAATAGTACCTGAAGCTATTAGAGTTTCACCAGGTGTCAACCACCCAGCACAGATTCTGGCACCTGGGAGAAAACATCCATATTTCAGTTTAATTTCCCGCCCCCCAACTCTAATGCCTGGCTTACCCTGTTCCCTTTCCCCTTTCGCTCCTGCCTTTTTTCGCCTGCCTCACTCAGCTTAGTGGGTGGTACTACTCATGTTACTCACATAGTTTGAATTTCGTGGGAAGAGAATTGCTCGTACTTCCAGAGAGCCTTTCTTTTGGATTAGAAACACCAACTTCACAGCTACCCTGCCCAGCTTTTCAAGAGCATTTTATGGGAGACTGCTGGGTAACAAGTTCATTTTAGGATAACATGCTGGGAGGAGAAAAGAAGAAGGCATTCGAGGGGAGAAAATCAAAAAGTTAATTAAAAGAAACAATTTGGTAATTGAATTCTCTTGCACATTTCTTTACTTATTTGGAGGGGGGTCCCAGTGCATGGTTAGTAGGTTTGCCTTTGCAGCTCACCTCAAAACTTCTAAATGAGACAAGTAAAAGAGTGCAGAGCCAATCCCTGCCTCATAGATGAGAAGAGGCGTAGGTTACATACGGTGAGCTTTTTAGATGTGCCAACAAAAGCTGCCCGCTTGCTCAATCCTGAATATTTTTATTTTTAAATATTCTTGGCAGCTTATATTACTGTTAGGCTAAGTCCTGGACTCATATCAGCTATTTTATGGGCATGCAAAATCCCTTTTGCATTTAGTCTGTTTTACTAGCTATTTCTTTGGCCTCACTCTGTCTCTCTGTACATACACACACGCAGACACACACACGCGCACACAGGCACACAATCAGTAAAAAGTAAAGGCAACTCTTGTCGTTTTCAGATTGTACTCCAGTTACAAGTGGCATGGGTGTGTTTACTTATTTTAAAATGTGTTCTTTATTTTTAGAAGAAGTTTGAATATTTATGTCATTATTCTTTATCACAGATCACTTTAAAGTCAAAATAATTTATTTAAGATGTGATTGAAAGAGATAAGGTCCTGTAATGAATTAGCAGGGGCTTTGGAATCAACTGGAGCTAGGTTCAAACCCTAACTCTCATTAACAACCTTTATTAACTCACATAGTCAACTTCTATTGATTGAATGCCCACTGTGAGCCAGGTACTCTTGAGGCTGCTGGTGATCTCTTTAGGCAAGTTCTAGTATGGCTTTTATTAACATCAACTTTTTTTGAGGTTTTGAAAATTAGCTTTAGAGAGAAATTTTAAAAGAAAATATTTTTCAGTATGTTGTGGCCCTCATTCTTGCAGCAAATCCATTGAGGAAAGGAGAACAGGGTTAAAGAATGTATTATCACCTTACTCACCAATTTAGTCTAAATCAGGTTGCCAACTGCACACACACCCTCCAAAGCAGTCTCTAGAATGTAAGATATAACTCTTTTATTTTCGATGATATTGTAATTTTCCAGACATGCTAAGGACTATAGATTGAGAGCCTTTATGTTCAACCAGGGTCACAAATGCAAGTGTGACCTTGAACACTCATTCCTTCTGTGTGGCCAGATGCAGCTACTTGTAAGTGCTAACAAGAGGCTTTGTGTCTTCCCAGGTTACGGTTTTGTGGATTTTGACAGTCCCGCAGCTGCACAGAAAGCGGTAGCATCTCTCAAGGCAAATGGCGTGCAGGCGCAGATGGCCAAGGTAAGACTGGTGTTTTAGATTGTTTTTGTTTTTTCGGTGATCATATATTTCTCCAATGCTGTGAGCTGAATCAGAATTGCAGTTTGCAACCATATGGATTATATTTACGTGTTAGGGAAAATAAGAAACCCCACAATAAGTTTGGCTTAGAAGAATCTGGCTGGTTTGTTTCTTTGTGTATATTTTTACTTATGTGCTCTTTTGTTATGGTAACCTCACTAATGATTTAAGGGCACCTGTGAAGTGCTCTGTTTTGGCCGGAAAAGGTGTGTGTGTGTGTGTCTAGGACTTTCGGCAGGAAATAGTATTGGAGTAGTCCAGTTCTCAGCTAGTTGGCTTTGATGAACAGTGCTAAACAATTGCTTGCTCTCATGTTGGGGAGAGCTTGGTTGCTGAATGTAGAGGTTGTCTTATCTGTGCAGGGAAATAAGGTTAACCAGAGCGTTTATTGTCTGTTTGGCTAGAATTGCACTTTGGCCTTTATAAACAGAGTTTACCTAGATAATAATTTCCTAGATACTAATAATTTTCATCACTCATTTATTCGTATGTAGAACAAAGAGTCTGGAACTTCCTATCTGAAATTATAATGCATTTTTATATTCAAGAAAATAAATGAAAGTGTTTATAATAGTTTTGTATCCTGATTACAGTGGTGGTAATAAGAATCTACAGGTGTGATAAAATGACATAAAACCATACACACAGATTATACCAATATCAATTCCTTGGTTTTGATATTGTACTATAATTACATAATATGTAATCTTGGGAGAAACTGAATGAAGGGTACATGGGATCTCTCTATAATGTGCTTTGCAAATTTCTCTAAATCTATAACTATTTCCAATAAAAAGTTTAAGAACATTTATAACATAAGGATGATATGTACATATCTGCTTTAAAATAATAGTCATTTTGTATTTGTTTCACATGCAACTTAAGTTTTTAATTTTTTTCTTACTATTATTATTTGAGTTTGTTTATCTCTAATTCTCAGAAGTTAGGTAGAAGAGCCAACAGATCTAGAAATGCATGTTGTCATGTCATATTCGTCTATACACTTACCCTTAGTTATTGCCATAACAGCTGAGTGACATAATGACAAAGTCATCAGATTTTCAGTCATTGGAATTTAGTTATGATTGCTAACATTCACTGATAACATTTTCCATTTTTAATCTCAGATAACTAGAGGTGGGATGTTTGGTTTTCCTCATCTTCGGTTGTCTTCTAGCAAGCTGATACCATCAATATCTGTTAACCTTTTGTTGTGGGTCACTTCCCACATAGATTACTTTGATAGACTCATTGCCCTTTATGACTCATTAATTGTTTTCAAGGCAGTGTAAATTAGAGTTTGAGTTCTTTCAGCTGTGTAATGTATTCCTCATCTGGATTATGCCTGGGAGCTTTGAATTTGGTCACGAGCTAAGATTGATGAAGTTAATATTTGTAATTAATAAGAAAATTACATACATGTATTGGTTTAAAGCTTACTTGGCAAAGAATTAAGTTACTTGGCAACTTAAGCAGTGACTTATACCTAGGAGACAAGTGATAAACTATAGGCGTTAGGTATATGCAAAACATAAAACTTGAATTTGGACTTAAAGGCAACACCAATTGACAAGAAAATGATTACACAGATGCTTATAAAATTGTTATTGGAACACCTCTGATCCATTTTATTAATAAACTACCAAATTTTGGAAATTACTAGTCTGTGATAATTTAGAAATAATGAATACAGTGTGCATAATCTCCACTGTTTCAAATGTTCTGAGAATACATATATAGTACTTAGTGGATCAACAGAAATAGAAAGTTGCCATTAATTTTATAACTACTAAGGAACCATTATGAATATTTTCCCTCTGTTTCTCAGCATTCTTCCACAAAAAGGACTCTGTCTCTCTCACTCTCTCTCCTACACACACAGACAGACACGTCCCCAGTCACTGACATCTCAGCTAAACAGGAAATTATCGAAGGGAAAATATTTTAAGGAGCCTCTAAGAAAATGATTTATGATCGCTAGCATTTTGGTACTTAGCTCATGCTCAATGTACCCAGTATGGAGATTCCAACCAGAATGTTTAAAGGTACTTTTATTTTATTTTATTATTTTATTTTATTTATTTTATTTTTTATTTTATATTTTACTTCTAAAGTTGCTGAAAGATTTCTACTTTACCAATTATGCTGTCTGTGGAATAAATTCTGATTCCCTTTTTTCTCACAAACTTTGAATTGAAAGCCCAGAGCTTTAGATCCACATCTGCCTACTGGAAAACTTTCAGCAGTAAATGACTTTGTAATTTAACTACCCAGAAGCAAATAAATAGCCTCCCTTTGACAATGAAATGGAACAAGCTTGCCCACCTTTATTAGCAGATTTCTCACTGAACTATTGGATTTCATGGCGCTTTTCCCTTTGTCCTGGTGATAGCTATTATTTATTATCATATAAACCTGCTGTCTGCAGGGTGTGTGAAACTGCACTATATTTTTTTGCCATTTAAGTGTCCAGTGAATTGCTTCCTGCATCCTTGTTCTTATCAATATCCTACTATGCAGGTTGTGATGCTACATTTTAACACCACCAGGGTTTTAAAGCAAAAATGCTGCAAATAATCTAGGTTAGCAATAGCAACCTGGAGTGAACATGAAACCTTCCAAGTGAATCACTTTATTTAGCTAACATAGTCCAAGTGTGCATATGAAAAATTCAACCATTTTGTCAACAAATAGGAATTAAAAAATAAATCATCCACTAAGAGGTAATTGATTATTAATGTTAATAGTGTATAACCATTAACACGGACTAACATTTTCTGTATACTTGCTGTTCTGCCAAAAAGGGTTTTCAGGGATCAAAGGATATGTTTCTTTTAAGAGAGCAGGTTTAGTATATTTTAGTAATACATAGTGGTTAAGAGCATAGGTTTGGAGGGAGAGAAACTTGGCCTTAAATACTGGCTCAGATACCACCTGGGTATATGACCTTGATTGAGTTATTTAAATATCTCTGAAAGCATTTAATAATAATAACAATACCTAAGTTACAGGGCTGCTGTGAGAATTAACTTTTAAAAATACACAAAGAATTTAGCATAGTGCTTAGATTATACCAAAACTCAATAAATGTTAGTTTTTCGTAAATGTTGTTTTGCATTACATTCACATTTGTTGCTGCACATTCCATAATATGTGCTTTAAGTGTTGTGTTATTACAAAACAGTTTCTTGAAAAATATAATAAGTAGTATCAATCAATAAACATTTTTATTGCCTGCTAAGTGCCAGACACTTTACTGGGTGTTAGAGAATCAAGATTGAATTAAGCGTCTTCCTTATTCTGAACTTTTAATATTTAACTTATCTCCTTGGATTGCTACAGCTCTGGATTGAGAATATTGGTTGTTATTATTCTTGCCAACCCTAAGTTATTTAGAAGAAAGTCATTGGCTAAAGAACATGTCTCTGTACGCTTAAAAAGAAGGGATCTGAGAAATCCAGCTAACAATAGCTTAATCTTGTAGTTATTTATTTCACTTATTAATAAGACAGCCATAGATAAGCAGTGTTAGGCAAATGCTTTGGCGTAACATCAAAAATCAAGGCTGCTCTGCCATTCTATATGAGTGGCTTTCATCCATATATATTCTATATTGTTTTTAAAGCTCTAGCTATTACATCCCCATTTTAGTCAGGACTTAAAACCTATGTAATTTTATTAACCGATATCACCCCAATAAATTCAATAAAAATAAGAAAGAGAGAAAGAAAGAAAGAAAGAAAGAAGAAAGAAAGAGAAAGAAAGAAGAAAGAAGAAAGAAAGAAAGAAAGAAGAAAGAAAGAAAGAAAGAAAGAAAGAAAGAAAGAAAGAAAGAAAGAAAGAAAGAAAGAAAGAAAGAAAGAAAAGAAAGAAAGAGAAAGAAAAGAAGGAGAGGAGGGGAGGGGAGGGGAGGGGAGGGGAGGGGAGGGGAGGGGAGGGGAGGGGAGGGGAGGGGAGGGGAGGGGAGGGGAGGGGTATATGCAAGTAAGCAGGCTATTGGTGCCCATGGGTTACTACAGTGGGGTTGTGCCTACTAGTAAACCAGCCAAACGGGGAAGCTTCTCAAAGGCGCTCAGGTAGGAGAGAGGCATTGTGCAAGGGCAACCTCAGTGGGTGATAGGAAAGGTGTTGCTTCCTAAGATCAGGTGGGAAACTCAATCAGTATGTTATGTAATGATGGACAAGTGCTATCTGGGGATTCTGATATCCCTAGGACAATGTCCAGGCGTCTTGGAATTCTTTGATATTCCAACAATATCAAAAGATCAGAGAAGCCTATATATTATTATTTGTCTATATCCCCAAATATTTCACAGGTAGATAAGAGCCTAGAACTTAGTAGGATTTTTTTCCATCCTCCTAGTGTCTCAACACATGTTGAAAGCCTACTGTGTACCAAGACTATTCTACATGCTAAAGATATAACATTGAACCAAATAAAGTTTTATGATCACATTCTACTAGTAGAAGGCAGAAAACAAACAAGTTGATATGTTAGGTGGTAAGAAGTGGTTCATAGACAATAAAAACAGGATGGAGATACTAACTACGTAAAGATGAGGATGGTGATCGAAGGTTGGGCTGGCATGCATTTTAGATAGAGTGGTCAGGGAGTCTCTCTGATGAGATGACATTGAAACCGAAATAAAAAAGAAATTATGAGAGCAAACTATAATATATTTAAGAGATTGTTCTGAAAGTTGTCTGTAGTAATTCAAAATAGAGCAGGCTTTTTAGTGAGCTAACATGTTTAGGTTTATTATATCTATACTTTCTTCTTAATAATAGAAAGAATACCACTATCGCTTCTCCCTTTACTTTTGTGGGAGTTTTCTGGTTTCAAATCATGCTAATGGTGCATTTCTCTGAATATAGTTTTCTTATGAACCAAATCCTAATTGAGTCAGTAAATATTTTCTTTCAATATTTAACTGCAAATGATGCTGTTCTGTTGTACTGCTGGATGTAAAGATATGACAAGATACCCTATACCGCTGTTATGGAAGGCACATTAAATAACTGTAATTCCAAAGAATGGCATTTCAATGTTGCTTTTAACACAGTTCATTACTCTTGGATGACTGATGCCAGGTAATGAAAACCTTGCTATCTCATTTCCTAAAATGAACGTTTGTGTCACGTGTCCTGTGGAGCATATTTTGAACAGAACAACATCTCTATCAAACACCAAGTATTATTTGCCTCATGATGGAGATTTTTTGAGGTTGTCAGTTAAAGCACTACTAGTGGTTGGTCTTTTACATATCTGTAAGATATTTGTGAAAGTTGGCTTTGTTAGCTATGTCAACTAGCTCTTTATTTTTCTGATCCTAATGCACAATGAAGGGATTCAAAGCCCATATTGAAATTGTCAGTGTTGATCTTAATCCTATTTGTTAATTATTTGAAATTTTTGAAGTAGAATCTTCTGAAGTTAAATATTTGTATTAGCTTCTACCAAATGATTTACATAACCTGTTTGTGGGTACCAATGTGTGCTTCTGCAAGGACTCCACTGTATCCTCTTAAGCAAATGGTGGGTAGGTACTCTAATAGTTTGCTGCTTTCTTAGCATTTGACAAAAACAAAATTCAACAAAAAAAATTTACCCTTAATTTGCGTCATATGTTGGAGTTTGTAGCAGGTGACGAGATACTTTTTTACTCTGGGGTATGTGTGGAATACAAGTTTCCTTTAATTTGAAAGAAATACCAACTCTTGCCTCTCTGATGGGAATGTGTCCACAGGCTGATCTCAATCAATATCTCATTTCTTAATATACTGTGGAGAAATCTAGTAATGAACAGCCGTCACTTACGGCTTTAATAATTTGTTCTTAAAGTACAAAGAAGCAGATCCTTCCTCTGGTCATGATTATTGTGAAGTTTGGAGGGAGCCTAATTATAAGCACCACTTTGTCCCATGTAGATTATAATCCCATTGAAAAAAGAAAAAGAAGTAGATGGAAATCAGAAAACTATCAATTAAATTATTAGGGAAATGTGGCTTATGTTTATGAGGAAAATGAATCTTTTGATACTGAATGCCAGAATTGGATTCATCCAGTCACAGCAGGTGATGAGGGGTTTTTCTTTTAATGAGACATAGACAAAAACAGTGAATATGCTATCTGCTGGAAGATAGATCCCAAGGAAAAGGGAGGGAGCAGAGGAGCCATGCTACCTGAGTTCTTGCTCTCAAACTCACAAGTTGGGTAAATCGTTACTCCTCCAATTTGAGGGTGTTGAGTAAGTGCACAAGTAAGAAAAGGAGTGTTACACACATATCCTTTCATATGAAAATACAATGAGGAAGAACAAAAGCTTCCCTGCCTCTACTCCTAGCCAACTCTGATTGCTTTCTTCATCTTATTTTGCACTGTACTTTAAAGAAAATGATTGGATAAATTGGGATTTTAAAATTATATATTATATTCATATTCTTAATGGCTTAACATTCTAGTATGGAGAAACCTGCTGATTACTGAGGCATGTTGTCCACCTTCTAGCTCTGTATTTACCACTGGGCTTTTGGTATCATATTAAAAAATTGTTGCCAAGATCAATGTCAAGGAGCTATTATTTTATGTTTACTTATAGGTGTTTTATAGTTTTATATTCAATAGGAGTGATGAAGAGTTCCCACCCTTCTCTTGTTCCTGATATTAGAGGAAAAACTTTCAACCTTTTGCCATTAAGTCTGATGTGACCTGTGGGCCTGGCATACATGGCCCACATCTTGAGGCATGTTCCTTCTATATTCCATTCGTTGAGAGTTTATATCACAACAGGATGTTGCATTTTGTCAAATGCTTTTTCTGCATCTGTTCAGATGAGTACATGATTTTTGTCTTTTGTTCTATTAGTGTGACATTGTGTTTATTGACTGCTGGACGTTGAGCCATTCTTACACTGCGGTATAAATCCCACTTAATTTTGGCCTATGATCCTGTAAATGCACTATTGAATTTTATTGCTAGTATTTTATTGAGAACTTTTGCATCTATATTCATCAGGGTCATTGGTCTGTAGCTTTCCTTTATTGCAGTGTCTTCATTGGGCTCGTTATTGGGTAATTCTGGCTTAGTAAAATGAGTTGAGGCGCGTGTCCTCCTCTTCAAAGTTTCGGAAGAGTTGCGAAGGACTGGGGTTAATTTTTCTTTAAATGTTTGATAGAGCTCACCAGGGAATCATCTGGCCCTGGGCTTTCCTGTGTTGGAGAGTTTTTGATTACTGATTCAATATTCTTACTGGTAATTGGTCTTTTCGGATTTTCTATTTATTTAAGATTTGGTCTTGGTAGGTTGTATGTTTTTCACAATTTATCCATTTCTTCCATCGAATACAGGATTCGATGTATTGGCATACAATTTATAGTAGTATCATGATCTTTCGTATTTCTGTAGTGGTCATAAATGCCCTCTTTCATTTATGACTTCATTTATTTGAGACTGTTCTCTTTTTTTCATAGTCTAGCAAAATGTTTGTCAATTTAGCTTTTCAAAAACTAGCTATTAGTTTCATTGATCTCTTACTGTTTTCCTGGTCTTCATTTAATTTATACATTCTCTGATCTTTGTTATTTCTTTCCTTGTAGTACCTCTGGGATTATTTTGTTCTTATTTTTCTATTTCCCTGAAGTGTAAATTTAGGTTGTTTGTTTAAGCTCTTTCTTTTTTCTTAATGTAGGTGTTTATTGCCACAAACTTCTCTCTTAGAACTGCTTTTGCTGCTTCCAATAAATTTCGGTATGTGGTGTTTCCATTTTCGTTTGTTTCCAAATATTTTTTCATTTCCCTTTTAATTTCTTCTTTGACCCCTTGGTTGTTCAGAAGTATATTGTTTAATTTTTACATACTTGTGAATTTTCCTGTTTTCCTTCTGTTATTAATTTCTAGTTTCATAACATTGTGACCAGGAAAGACACTTGGCATGATTTCAATGTTCTTAAATTTGCTTAGACTTATTTGTGACCTGTCATATGATCTAACCTGGAGAATGACCTATTCACCTTGGGGCCAGAGTTCATGCCTGGTTCATCTTCATACTTACCTTCGGGTTCTGCTCATTGTGGGCTCTCAGATTTTTATTGCACAGCTTCAAGAAGTTAACAGTCTTGCAGAGGCTGAACAATTAAGTCGGCTGAAAAATAGAAACCAACTGATTAAAATACTTATTATACTGCAGTCCCTGCAAATGGGCCCAGATAATAACTTTTTGATTACTAAAATTTCTTTCCATTCGAATTCTGAAATCCTAGATGATTAAGCTTCTTCTCAATAATTTGCTATGAATGCTAGAATTTTTTAGGAAATGTCTCAGTTCCTTTTTCTTTTAAGATCCATCAGAGTAGCTAGTGATCATTAGTTTTCCTTCAGGGGTAGACCAGTAGAGGAGATGAAATTTGACTGGCATTTGTCTACCAGCACGTCTTTTGCAAAAGGGTAGAAAATGGTGATAAATGAAAACTCAGGTACTTTCAGAAGTCCTGTGGTATTTTTGGCCCTGCTGACATACTCTCCCAAAATAAAGCAAAAATAAACCTTCCTTTCCTTTTCCTTTCACATCACTTGATTCTGTTTCCTTTCCCTCCGTGCATACACTACCTCTGAACCATACCTGCTTTTTGGAACTTGCATTGAAGATGATGGTACTATTCCTTCTCTAAATATTTTAAGTATAACATTTATATTCAGCTTATGTTTTTGCAAATTGTTTATACTCATTGACTCTTCTTTATTTAAAATGCAATCAAGAAAAACAAGTTATGGATTAAGTAGAGCACCTAGGCAGAATGTAAATTCTTAAACTGAAGAAAAATATGAAAATACTACAAATGTTCAAACGTTATTAACATTGACCTGGTAGTGAAAAGGTCAGTGCGCCAGTGTAAGGAAGTACAGTGGTTTAAATAGGCAAGTCCCCATCTCCAAACTCTTCTATATTTCAATCTGCAGAATAATGCTCATAATGTTATAGGAATTCCTTTGAGTTTCCCAGAATTCTAAATGAAGTGAATTTGTAAAAGCTCTGTTATTCTAAACACTGATGATTCTGGAATACAGTGTGGGTGGGGGAACGATTTTTGCACTTCATGGCAGACACGCGTGGAAGAGGAACTGGGCTTGAGATTGGATGTAGCTAACAAGGGCTATTCAAGAAGAATGTCGGGAAAGTAGAAATGGGAGGTGGTATAACATTGCTGCACAAGTTGATGAACCAGTAAGAATAGAACATGGATATCTATTATACTTGGTCTTGCAGTTCAGATCCTATAATACTTAATATTCTCCCTAATTCCAGTTTTAATGGGCATAATGCATGAGGTCCAGTGTGCAGGCTTCGATGATTTATGTCTTTTATGCTAATGCTGCTAGCATGCTCATTGCACTTCCAAAGATGTTGAAATAACAAGTTAGGAGCTGGTCTGCTGTAGCAGTTTGAGTGTTAGAAGGTCTGGTTGTCTGCCCCTCTTTCTGGTTTTGTTAAGATATGAAACAATGTAGGTTTCTTATTTGCTGCTTGTCAGTGTGAGGGTGTCTGAGGAGTTAAGATGTTAGTTGTGATGAAACGCACAGTTTACAATAATTGACCTTTCTTAGGAAATAGGAGTTGGGTCGAATCATGCATCAGTACTATTAGATTGTGACTAATCTTTGTCTGATACCTTTGGGTTGCATAATGATCAATTAGATCAATGATGACTGCCTTTCCTCACTCCTAGTTTTTGCTCAACAGGAACTCACTGGAGTTACAACACTCCTGTTAGCTGGTCGTGCAATTGCTGGTTAAAGACTATATTGTTGGAACGGGATTCACATCAAAGTGTATGCAAATGCCTCTGGATCAGGACTTGGCTTACATTCTGGCCGAGTCATTTGCACACCAAAGGGTTTTGTTCTCAAGGGTTTTTAAGTGTATTTAACTCCTTTTGAACCTCGACATGAGTCTTACTAGATCCCAGAGGATTTCAGTAACACATAGAATTTTGCATCAGAGCTGGACTCGAAAGCAGTTTGCTCATATGATAGGAATCTTGCCTCAGACTCTCCAATACAAAGCATCCATGCAACGCTGCTGTGTGCAATTTCTTAAAACAACTGGAGTTGACATTATGAGCAGAGCATATGACTGTATTTTTTGTATGCAGTCTAAAATCACAACCAGGCATAAGTGGACGCGAGAAAAACCAACAGCCAGAGTAAACACATCTGTTTCTGAGTTTTTCTGGACTTTTCTCTTCCTATTTGTTTATTCATTCTTTCATCTTCTAGAATTCACGTGCAGACAAATGTTGCTGATGCCCATGTTTAAGAAAAAATACAGGAGAGAAAACATTCTATCCATCTTTTTTTTTTCTTTAAATTGGGGGCAAAAAACTCAACTATATTAATTTAGGGCTCAGTTATTCCACTTAAAACGCAGCTATTCTATAGTAGTCGATCCAAGCAATAGACAAATCTTACAAAATAAGTCAATAAAATAATCTGAAAGAGAAAAAAGAACATTCTTTTCACAGCTTGACTCAACATCATAGTCTATTAAAGTCTGTGTGCTGAGATGTATTGGAAAATGGCAAGCATCCTGTTTGGGATTCCAGAATTGCTGTATTGGCTACATTTCGAAGATATTGTAAATTTATCGTGTCTATTTATTATAAATTTTAGGTATTTATGTGTAAAAAGATGCCATTGGTAAACCATTAAATTTAAAATTAATTTTAATTTAATTGTTACAGCCCCCTTCTATTTGCTATACAACTGGCAAAAAGAATCACCTAATTTTAGTTTCCTGGACTTTTAATTTTTTAAAATACCTTAAGTAGAAAGAAAATTTAAGCATTTTACACTTTTATTCGACTTTCAGAATATTCATATTTTACCCTTGTGTTTTACACATTGTTCTTTGCCTGAATTTACCAATCACATCATATTAAAAACTGAAATTTATAAAAATTAGTTAATTAATAGTTTTGAGTGTGTTACTTATAAATTTTAGTTTATCATTCATTTGTAATATTAATTTCTTTTTGGTTTTATCGAAAAAATAAGCTTTGCTGAAAAATATATACATCTACTTATTTTATGTATTTTTACCTATAACTTAAGTATTATAGAATTTTTAAAAAGTATGCACAGAAACAGAAAAAAAATGGTAAAATAACATAGTATAAGGAACCTCAATATGTCCCTAACTTCAACATCCATCCCCTGTCAATCTTCCTTCATCCAAGCCCTTTCTCAGTTTCCTCGCACCACTGGAACACATCCCAACCAACATATCATTTTATCTCTAAGTATTTCGCCATTTGCCTCTACCAGCTAAGGATTTGAATATACCCATGAAACGATCACCCAGATTGAAATTTTTTTAAGTGGTTTTAACTTTTGTGAATGTATTTTAATGTTTGACAGAGTGCCTTCAGTTAAAATCAACTTTAAATCTTCCCAAGCAAATCAATGAGAATTATCTGGAAAAAGAATGACTTAAAAGTAAGAGTAATAGTGCTAATGGGTCATTAAGGGGTGAGGCCTGACGCATCCCTTCATTGCTTCTTACATTCTTAGTCTCCTTGTTTCTGAGTTACATGCCACGTAAGCCAAAGCTGTGTGATGACTTTGAGAAAACTTTCCAGGCTAATCCCCTCGGGGTTGTTTGGTTCTGTTATTGTTTGCATGACAGAATGTATGCTTTCACTTGTATGCATCACTCATCCAGTTGATTTTTAAAATTTTGTATGGAATGTATTGGGGTGACATTGGTTAATAAAATTATATGGCTTAGGTGTACAATTCTACAGTACTTCATCTGTACATTGCATTGTGTGCTCACGGCCTAGAGGCCTTTCCTTCCTTAACCATGTGTCCCCCTTTACCCTCCCTGCCCTGCCCCCTTCCCTCTGGTGATCACCAAGCTGTTGTCTCTGAGCTGTGGTGTCTCTTTCTTCTTTGCTTAGTCCCTTCACTTTGCTCACCAGCCCCCAGCCCCCAGCCCCCCTCCCCTCTAGCATCTAGGTTTTATGAGTGCTTTTTATACTTACAAACTGCAAAGAGCAGCTGAGAGAAGAGCATACTCAGGGCTGGAACAGCAGCTTATCCACTCGCCAGCACTGCTTGGAAAAAGCACTGTGTAATTTGTACTTTAACCAGAACAGTTGACAGGCAGGGGGTGCAAATGTTCCCAGAACCGGGGTAGGCATTCAGTGTGCTTAACGTTGTATTTTGTGTGTGCGTGTGTCTCTGGCCCTCTTTGCTTGGGTAAGGGAGAATGTTAGAGGGCAGCCAGGAGGCTTCCTTTATACTAATACAATGCTTGGTTTAGGTATCCCTTATATGTTTTATGTACATTCTTTATAAGCATTCCCTGCAAGGTGTTGGTCCTAGCAGAGTGCTTGCTTCTCAAACTGTGTGTTGTGGCGCCAGTTGCTTTTATTTCCAATCTGTTGTGGACCAGTGCTTTTATAAAATATAATAAAAATGAATTATCAGAAAAATGAAATAAAAGAAAGCAGGGACATATAAAATACAAGCTCTATTGTTATGAGTTTTAACAGACATAACCAGCCTGTCAAATTGCTGTAAGGTTCTAAATGCTTACTCTGCATTTCTGTTCTGTAGCTCTCCTCAGACAGGTAACAGACACTTTGTCATGTGGTGCCACTCTGCAGACTGGACTGGAGGGTTGGCCTGTACTGCACGAATGATAGTCATGATATTTAGTTGCCGATATGTCATTGTCACTGACCATTAATCCCAGACCCTGACCAAAGAGCTGGAGAGGGAGTCCTGGATGCCCCTTATCCATGCCAGGTTTTAACTGGATTGCAAGATGATTCTAGGGGCTTAGAAGAGGAACCAGGGTAACCAGGGACTATGCAGGCATGGAGTGTGGTGGCTGGTCAGACACTGTTTACCAAGAGGCATGGAAGTATCTCAATATGCTGACACGTAATTAGACGGAAGCCATACCAATACCTATCAGTGGGAAATCCTCAGCACCTCATCCCTCACCTCTCCAGACCCGGGAGGACAGGGAGCCTGGTGTTGCCCCTGTACCTGCTCAAAGGCCTGGCATTTGTGCGTGATGAGCCAATATTTGTTGAATGAATGGGGTGACTGAGTGAGGTTTGTAGAAGGAACTCTTTGAGAGTTTTTGCTAAGCCTGATAATTCATAGTAATTCAGATTCTGACATATGCTGTGTATATGTCAACATCCAGATGTGCAGAGCTTTCTTTCTGATCAGATGTAAGATGACATATAATCAGAGGTAAGGAGCACAAATAAGGAAAATGAATTGTGCTTGAACCCATGTCCATGGCCAAGAATTGTTAGAAGCTTTTGCTCTGAGCTGCACTTGAAGCTTTTTTTTATTTACTCTGCATGTTTGCAGCTCTAAAAATGTGGCTTTCTTCTCATAAGCAGAAATGTAAATGTTTAAAAATCAATTTTCCTTTGAGTCAAGGTCTCTTCTAAAATAAGTCATTTTAAAACTTTATTTTAAATATTTTCTAGATGATTAATTTTTTTATCTGAGGACAACCACCAAGGTGGATATGGGGAATTAACTGATAAAAGTGGATCCAAGATACATATGGACCCTAGCATTAGTGCATGTACAGTGTAGAATGAATATGACAGATTCATGCATAAACATCAGCTAGAGAACAGAGGTGAACTAATATAAGGCTAAATGCCCACAAGAAATAAGTATTGTACAGCAGTCACCACAATTTGTCTTGTGCTTTCGCAAGTCTAGGCTTATGCATAAAATTTGTTCTCACCAGCCACCCTTACCCACCTTGGTGAAGGAATACAAACATTTTTCAGATCTCTGCATAAATAGCACTTCTTTCAGGACCACTTTGAGGAACAGTATCTCTACTCATACTCAGTTACATGTCCCTTCCTTGAGCCTGCCCAGCCTCCTGTAATTATCCTGTCAAAAGGCTTAAAATCTTTTGACATTGGCGATTTACTTCTGGTCTCTCCCTTAGTATTAGCTCCATGTCTGCATATAGGGGCTCAAGAAATATATACTGACTCATAAAACAAATGATAGATTATGGATCTTTTATTAGTGAACCTTCAGAAACCATGTGGCCTTATTTTAATTTCCGAGCAAACATGCTTTGCCCCTACTCTTGCTGAGCACAGCTGTGAATTGAGCATGGCATCATATTTTAGAAGGAGGAATGATTCTGTAAAGGATTCATGCATTCTGGTGGAATTCTACACATAATATTTTTTAAGTATACAAGAACTAATGTTTCTACACACATATTTTCTACCCCATATCCCTGACCTTTCTGCCTTTCTTTGGGAGAGAAAAAACACCATCCTTTTTTGATATATTTAATGGGATTTGTCAAGTCTTCAGTGCAGAAATATTATTTCTTGAGTAATAAAATACTTCTGCTTGTGGTAGGGCATCTTGTCCTGCCCCCAATGAGATATGTCAAGCCAAGCATGAATGGGAATGCCAGACATTATGTGTGCATGTTTGTCAGTTGTGTGATCTATTTCCCAAACCCAAATGCAGTGCAATGACATATTTTACTATTTGTGAACTTTACCTTCTATTAATGTGATTGAAGCCACTGGAAATGGAAATTGTCAGGGCAATTTAACAAAGAAGCCCTGTAAAACTTATTATAGTCCAGGTAGTAAAAATCAGGTTAGAAGGCATATTCTTCAAACCTGAGTTTTATTTGGTAAAACATGTTGGTGCCTGACCTTTTTAGAAACATAGCAAAAAGGAGTCATTTAGAGGTCCCTCTCTTAAATTATAAACAGCAGCCTGATAAAATTCGGCAGTGTTTTGCTCACAGTATATGACAGAATGCGTAAGTACACCAACCAGACAGCTAAATGACTGGCCATTTGAATGAGTTTGATGTGGATTTTATGAAATTGCATTCTCTACAAAGCAGAAAAAAATCAGTCTTACGTACTGGAAGAACCTAAGTATTGATAAATTAAAGAATCTTCGCAAGTTTGTAAGTGAAGTTAATCTCTCAGTGCCTAGACCTGGAGGCTGAGCCCTCCCTTCTCACAGACAACTTTTACATTTCTGCAGCTCCATTTCAGGGCAGAAGACCAGAAGTGTTGCACATACTGGGCATTAAAACACATACTTCGGGAGTGTATTTTCAATGTGAAAATATTAAAAGGTCCGAAGAGAATGAAAGACAAAGTGAACCCCCACTCCTCAGCCAGCCCCAGGCATGACCACTGTTAGCAGGCCCCATGTGCATACCCAGGCATCTCGGGGAGCAGCAGCCTGGGCTGCAGGAGGGAAAGGCCAGCGGCTGGGGAAGCTGCGGTGCCCCTCGTGTTCGTGGGCCGAGGGTCCCCTCGTGTTCGCTGGCCGAGGGGACGGCGCGGGGAGAACATGTGGGGTGGTTGGGAAGGGAAGCGGAGAAAGAGCCAGCCAGTTCTCCAGTTTTCCTTGCAGAGTCTACTCTAGGGAGGTATAATTTGTGCATCTATTGAAAAGGTATAAATCAATGCATTTTGAGAGGTGTATGCAACTGTGAGGCTCCACCACCGAGGCACAGGCCATTGCGCTCGCTCGTGTCCTGTGCTGGTCCGCAGCTGCGCCCTCCCTGATGTGTGCAGCCGCAGGGCGGGCTGAGCGTGCCGCCTGATAGTGTCTTCCCGTGTCCCAGAGTAGGGCTATCTGCTGTGTTTCCCCAGGGACTTTGTAAATCAAATACACACACACACACACACACACACACACACATATATATATACACACACACACATATATATGTACATATATATAATTTAAATAATATAAACCACTTTTTATATAGAAAAAGCAGGGAGAACATATTAATATTTTCTTTAACGATACTGTGAAACCACCTCAGAAGCACTTTTTTGTAAACTGTTTTGGATTGATGGATGGGAGACAGAGGTGGTAGGCTTTTCAAAGAACACCTAATATTTTTTAATTTTTGAAGCATATTGGTGTATTAGTTATTTAGTAAATTAAATAAAATTTTCAGAACAAACATAGAGCCAGGCCGGGTGTGACTCAGCGGTTGAGCATCGACCTAGGATCCAGGAGATCGGGGTTCGATTCGCGGTCAGGGCACATGCCCGGGTTCCGGGCTCGATCCCCAGTAGGGGGTGTGCAGGAGGCAGCCGATCAACGACTCTCTCTCATCATTGATGTTTCTCTCTCTCTCCCTCTCCCTTCCTTTCTCTGAAATCAATAAAGATATATTAAAAAATAATAATAATAAAATAAAATAATAAAATAAAATAAAAACGAGCACAGAGCCAAGCCCAAGTTCCTCCACCCTGTCATTTCTTGGTGGGCCTGGCCCTTTGTGATTAGCAGCTGGGTGATGGCATAATGTGAGGCATCCAAGATCCTCTAGTCTAAAAAAGCCAGCTTTTAGACAGAAAATGAAGGCTTCTTTTCCTGTGATCCATAACATTACAAAAACTATCTTGGTTTCTAGGGATTTCTGTTAGGAATGTCAGATAACTAACTCGACAAGCATTTTTAAATACCACAATAATTTTAGCAAATACCTAGCACTGCAATTTATAGCGAGCAGCTGGATGCCGCTTTAATTTGCTTCCTTCCCCTCCTGTCCCAGCAAGAGCATGATAACAACACAGAAATAATAACGCGGCATAGTGTCCGCTGGAAGGAGCTGCGATTGCTTCCAAGCCCAAACAAAATTAGGGAAGGAAAGAAAAACAAAGACAACACATTTCCGAAGATCTCCTTGTAAAATGTGTAGGAAAGTATGTGAGAAGAAAAATGCACGTGGACATAAAATTATACTTAGAAAATATTAGGGAAGTGAGCATCTAACAATACAGTTTTCAGGGGAATAAAAAAAAACTCCAAAAAATTGTGATTTACCCGTTAGGATAAAGGATAGTTGTAAACTGCTCAAAATCAAAATGCTAGACATGCTATTGTAGCTTTTCGTGGAGGACGGTGTTGTCGCTTTCTTTTGTGCCTCTAGTAATAGGATGGATAGGGGCCTGGGGCTGGGAGAGCTGTGTGAAGACCATGTGGGTGGCGTGGAAGTAGAAGATCGAGAAGGAATCTACCCTCTGCTGACCTTGGTCCGGGCTCTTAGCTCCCCAGGCCTCAGTGTATCCATATATACAATGGGAGTATTACTCTAATCTGTCCCTTATAAAATACAACTGACTTGATTCAGTTCAATACTCCAAAATTTATATGATGAAGGATTTGATAACAGGGAATTTTGCTCCTGGACTGTATTATTAATTAAGCAAAGTTTTACTTCTGACGCCACCTATAACAAAGCTCTTTGGATAGAATCCAGGTTACACCCAAGTTACATTAAATTGCTGAGCGTAGTATGTTCTGATACAGTGAAGCATTCTTGTCCACAAAGCTATTTGTCCTTGCCTCCTTAATTAAGTATTATCTGTTGAATGTTTTAATCTCCCAGGAAACTGTGGTACATTGAGTTGTGTTTACTAAAAGTCCAGTACCTTTGATCTTAAAAAGTAAAAATGGGGGATAGAAAAATAAACTTCCAAATGCTTTGAACCCTGAGAACAATGTGCTGTAAGTTAAAATAAGGGTGGATAAGGGTGAGGAGGGATTTAACAGTTCCAGAAAACAAATGGAAAAATTCGATGATAACCACGTTGGCAAGAGAGAATTTAATAACTTTTTATGGCCATCGTGAAATTTTGTCTCCTGAATCGGGCCCTTTAATAGCTAGATTTGCATGCCATCATTCGTATTTTTATTGTCATCCATGTACGTGCCCATTACTAAGTCTAGGATACTAAAGCAAAATTTTTAATACATTCCAGGATACATATTTTATGTGGTTGGATATTTCCAATGACTTCTTTGCATGATTTTTAAAGAAGTCTTCACTTCCACTACTGATGATTCCGCTTTAATATTCAAGTTTGCCGCTTCCATCTCACTTTCCAATGAAGCCAGGTATCGGATACCAGTCACCTTAAGTTATAGCCAAAAGAATTTTAGAGCCTATAATTAGGATAAAGCTCATGTGACCAATCTCTCAGATAGGTTTTTGTTCTTTAACTGAGGTAGACTTAAATGCTATAAAAATAAAGTAGTAGAAAAATATATTATCTTTGCATACTTAATATCTGTATTTAAAACACAGTGTGGCTTAATTAAATTTTTATTTTTGACAATTTTCTGTGTTAACTTTGGCATCCTTTAAAGGGCTTTTATTTAGGGAGTAGAAGGTGCTTAGTTAACTTTTGTTTTTTAGAGATGTTTGTTAAGTCATCCTAGGAGTCAGTCCCTAGCTATTTTGGATTTCTTTTGTCAGTATTCTAAACTAACTGGTTTACCCTTTGTATGAAGGTCATCATTTTAGGGAATTATATTGGGTGGATTTATTCATAAGTGAAATACTCTGATGACCCAATTTTTATTATTTTTTAAATTGTGATAAAACACACATATCAATTATTTCAAAATCTGAATATATCTAAGTTTAAGAAATCTAATACTGATTAATTTTTTTTTTTTCTGATTAATTTTTAAATGAAGTACTTTCTCCCATGTCCCTCTAAAATACCTAGAGGACCAAGAGCTGTTTGGGCTGCTGGGAAATGCTGGCCCCTCTCTGAGAATTAAGTCAACATAGTGTCCCTGAAATTCTGGTCCCTGTCTTGGTAAGCCTTCTGGGATTATTTATTCATGTCTCCTCATTCCAGATGCCTGCTTCTTTGTACTTCTATAGGGTGAAGGAAAAAGAACATGCTAATTCCACTTATCAAATGCAACTGATATAATAAATAATGGAGTAGAACTTATAACTTTTACCCACTTCAAAAACATTGCAGATGCTGAAATGGAAACTAAAATCTGTAGGTACTCATGTAGTCATAAATGTTAAACTTTAAAAAAGTGAAATAATCTTCATTTCAGAAGAATGCTCTGTGATTAGTGGGCAAGGTAAGGTTGGCACTATGGGCTCCTTACTGTTGGGAATTCTGTAAATTAATTTTGATGTTCTTTATGTCATTAATAAAATAATAAACACAAAAGGTAGGGGTTGTATCAGTAGAGAGCCTGTTGTATTTTGTATTACACTCTTCAGTACAGGACAAGAGTTTTGCCTCCATTAATTGGAAAGGACAAATTATAACCTATCAGAAAAGTCTCCTGACAACTTAATATCCAGTTCTGATATTTTGTTTGGCTAAGATTAAGGTTGCCAGGTTCAAGCATTCTACTTTGTTATGGCAGTAAAATAAGCACTGTGATATTTTTTCAAATAAAGAAGGAAGAAAAATTTCTCAGATAACAGGAAATCCTGATTGAAAAGACATCACATACCTATGAAAACTCACTGTATGGAATTAGCTCAAGTTGTGAAGTTGGGATGCCCAACCTAGCCTTGGCTTTGCCATTGTAAAACCTACATATGTTTTTAGAGCACCTGTTTTGTGCCAGGCACTGTGCAAGGTCCTAGAGATGAAATAAAAACTAAGAGGTGGTATATATATTTTTGTGGCATTTGTGTAACAGACCCCATGGGACCAACTTAAAGCATGTGCAAGCCAAACTTTTGATCCTTGGGGAAGAAGATTTGATGTGAGACTTTTTTTCTGGGTCCCATAGACCCACCATTCATCAGCTTTGGCAGCTTTCTGTGATCTATGGCCAACAATTTTTGCTTAATCTACAAAGTGTAAACTCTTTCAGAATAGCAAATGAGCTGCCCAGGTGTTAAGAAGTTCACCAAACCAGTTCATTTGCTGAGATATGAGAAAACACCCATCCTGGGGATATGTACCTCCCCTGAAGTCTGGAAAAGAAACAGCTCCAGAATATTGGTTTAATTGCAGAGTTTAGTGATAAACAACAAAAAGCCCTGTAAAAATATAATAACGTGTGTGTGTGTTGGGTACCTACATAGGCCTGTGCTTAATCAAATGAACATTTGGTTATAAAAAGGAAAGAATGGCTCAGGAGGCAACTTTCCTGATTGAGAAACAAAGTTGTTCATAATGGTGGGTTGCACTGTAAACTAGGCTGAACAGCTCCGCCATTGGGTATTTGATTTTGGACAGAATTCCTAGGTTTTCCCTTTCAAGCAGAAGTTCCTGACTTTTATGTAGTCTTCTGTGATTTTTACTCTCACATTATTTCTCCTTGGAATCACACACTAATTTTTGAGAAGGGGGTTAACGTGCCAAGGCCACCACTGTCTCCCGGGGACAGAGCCAACTTCTGCATAAAACTGGGCCCATTATTGTTTACATGAGCATCCCCTATGTTCGGCAGACACCTTCCATGCCTGGGTAGGGACCCAGGAGTTTCAGTCAGAAACAGAACAAAACCTGGAACTGGTCCTTGTTTTAGAGGGATGGTGGGGGATAGTATAGATTTTATGAGAGGGAACTCCCAGCATCGCTCAGTATAGTTGGTTAATTAATGCTCACTAGCAAAATAAAACGGATGGTCTGCCTCAGCTGTTTTATGTCTGTGTTTTTGTCAAAGCAACAATAACAAAAATGGGCTGAAATTCACAGTTAATGCCAATGCAATTGGAACATTTCCCCCTAGAGAAAGGGAGGGATAGAGGTTTTCCTCACATGGAACTGAGTATGTCAGTGATTTTCTTCTCAGACTAGTTTCTCCACCCACTGCAGTTGGAGTGAACTTGAGAGAGACTGGGTGGTCTCTCCAGGGAGCTGAGTCTTACCACATCCCAACCATCAGAGAGAACCAAGAGTTTAAACAAGTGCACTAGCATCTTGCCCTAAACTGGCTGTATTTAAAGGATATAAAGGGCTTGATTAAAGTATTCCATCAGTTTAATACAAATCACTATTTCATATATCACAAGGAAAGAGAAAGCATTGCCTTTTAAGGAGACAACATTATCCATAACATAAAATATTTTCATATAGCTCTTTTAGACTTCTTTAAGCATAGATTTTTAAAAAAATCATTCCTGTGCATTCATAAGAAGGAAAATATAAGTCATTTAGACTGCTTAAGTAATTCTAAACAAGTTTTCACAACCAGAATCTGACTGAATAACTTTATGAGTGAGAATTGTCAGAGCCCATGTTTCGTTTACAGTATACTCCTGTATGCATCGTGAACGTTGCTGACATAGCATCGCTCAGAAGGATGCTCTGCTAATGTCTCTGAGCTTTTCTTCTAAGTCAGCCACCCTGGTCTTTTTGAGGCTCATATGCAGGCGATGATAATTGCATCCTAATTGTACCTAGTTGACAGCTACTTTAAGAAGCATCCTAATTTGGGAACCATTACAATCTGGGGAAAAAATGTGCATTTTAGAATTGATGAAATATGTAATTCACACCTTAATAATGAGAACTATCTTTTTTCTACTTTAAAGGCTTGAAAAATTCAGAGTGGAAAGTACATAGATTTCAGAGCCAGACAGAGCTGAGTTCATATTTCTCTATCTACTAGCTATTTTAATGAGGGCAAATTATTTAACTCCTCGGAGTCTCAGTCTCGTCTATAAAACTTGTCTTAAAGCAGTATTGGGGATAATAAATATGAATAAACCTCATTGCCCTAAGCAGATGTACAAAAATGTGTTATCTTCTTTTTGTGAAACAAGAGCTCAGTTTAACCAAGTGTTTTCTCTGCACTTGAACTCTTTATATTTGATGTTTCCAGGTGGAGACTGCTAAAATCAGTATAGTAGTTAAGCCTTAATAATGAATTGGTTACTTTTTTTTAAAATATATCTTTGTGATTTCAGAGAGATGAAGGAAGAGGGAGAGAGAAACATCAGTGATGAGAGAGTCATTGATCGGCTGCCTCCTGCACGCCCCCGACTGGGGATGGAGCCCGCAGCCCGGGCAAGTGCCCTGACCAGGAATCGAACCCCGATCTCCTGGATCCTAGGTCGATGCTCAACCGCTGAGCCATGCCCGGCCGGGCTGAATTGGTTACTTTTGAAGATGATGGGCACATTCATATAGCTTATTTTTAATATAAAGAGGTGGGCAAAAATGGGTTTACAGTTATAATACGAACAAATAATACAATAATTAATAAATAAAAATACAAGAATAAACTCTGTGTTTAGCATTCTCACAACTGTAAACCTCCTTTTGCCCATCCCTGTAATTCACCTAACATAACCCACCCATGGCTGTGTTGTCAACTTTTTTTATTCCTTCTGTTGAGGATTTGAATTTTGGCTAAGGTCAAATGGTGAACTAGCAGTAGGTCAAAGAATTGATTTTATTATTTCTCTTACATCACTTTCAATCCATTCTTTAAACAAATGTTAATTCCAAGACTTTCTCATGGGTTGGAAAATGGTGGACCAGGTAAGGCTGTCTTCTTTATTTCAGACTAGCATGTATCTCCCAGTGCAAGCATTAATAAGACTTCTACTGGAGGTACAAGTCTTGAAAATTCAAATCAAAGGATTAGCCTTCTCATTCCTGGTGTTAATTATGTATGGAATTCATAGGTGGTCACAGGAAATCATCAGTTTCTCATTTTATGGAACAGAAAAAGCTAGGAAGGCGGAAAATGAAAGCAGTATATGGATTCCTCTAGAGTGTGACAGAAACTTGGAAGCCACTGGCTTCCCTAGTTTTTTTTAACTTTATTTTTTCCTTCTGTTTCTTTATCTCACCAACTCCTGAAGGATCTGGAAAAAGCATCTCGTTTCCCACAGAGCAAGGAATAGTATGAGTCCCTTTTACAGAATGTGAGTTTTAACTTCCTTTAAGCTCTGTTTTGGTTCTGTTTTTCCTTTCTTTAGGATGGAGAAGGTGGTGAATGTCAGGGTTAAAGTCACTAACAGCCACTGTTCAAGCTGAGAGACTTTTGGAGAATGTACTTTATCACCATTGATTCACATGCATTTAATTGTGTTATAAATTTTTGTAATTTTAATAATAGGCATTGAGCAGTCTGGAAGCAAGAATTGGATACAAATTCACTGCAGCTTCCCGCAGTGCCTAGTACTGTGCCTGCCATGCATAGGGCATTCAGTACATTCTTAATGACTGTCATGAAAATTAGTAAAAATGGGAGGGGGGGAAGGAAACAAGGGGAAATTAGGTATTCAGAGAATATTCTTAAATTCTTTCTAAATCATTCCAATGGAGCAGAATGGCTGTCTTACTTATAAATACCATCACCTGCATTTATGGTTAGAAGTATGACTCTTGAACCAACCCACCTAGGCCCATTGACTCCAGATTCTTAAGATCAAGGCTTGGGAATCTATACTCATAACTATTATTCTTGATCATTCTTATGCTCAGGAAAAATTTTTAAAAATACTGGGGGACAATAGTACTTTTTAAAAAATACTTAATTTGATAAAAAAGTTATGATTTATTTCAGACTATTTAGAAATTGGAGTATTAAAATGTGGTACTGGGTAACAAAGTAATTGGGAAGGATGTTTTCTTGTTTGAGGCTTGGTACCCAAACTATCATTTTACTCTTCTTCCAGAACTCTCTTTACTTCTCATCGGGCAGCAGAAAAACATTCAATTTTATTCTTATCTCAGGACCTAATATTCTTCAGTGTCCAGGACACTGAATAGTTTTTCAAGGTGTTAAGTTGGCACTGATTCAGAGTAGAAGTGACTCAGAAAGTAAACTTTTTCTGTCTGTACTAATTGCATTCTACCTATTACTGTAAAGATAATAAATAATGAATTCTGTTTAAATAACATAAATATATATGATTGATAAAAGCGAGAACATTCCTTAAGGCTCTAGTTTTAACAGCTTTCCATTGCAGTATGATCTGAGGTGCATAACTTTGCGAAGCTCTATTTGTGCATGTTCTCTGTCTCCAGACGTGTGGGATTTGTATACCAACATTTCATCTCTAATTGGTTATCTTTGTTTTTATTAGGGTCTGCATCAGATAAAGAATTATAAATAATAAACATTATTGAGTGACCAGATAGCTCAATCACAGAGGAAATAAGAGGTTCAATTTTTCATGTAAGATTTTGATGAACTTTTGTATAAATGTAAGTAGAGGTTTTTTCCAATAGTTTTAGAATATTATTACTTTCCTTCGACAGTAAAATATGTTGCTACACCATAGGTCAAATACCAGAATCTCACCAGAACAAAAGTTCAATCACATGTGTCCCATATCACTAGTGGCTTATTGATTCATTTATAATGAGATTTTTGTGCAATGAATGACCCAGTCTAAGCATGTTTTTTTCCTAGTCCTTGTAAATCACTATTTGTCTGTCTGAAAACCTATTTTGTACTGTTTGCAGAGCACCTTTCACTTGCTAATGATCTGTGGAAATTAAACAATAAATGGGAGGAGAGGCAAGGTTAACTTTTCAAAACTTCTACACTCTGGGTGAATTAGACACAAGAAGCAATTATCTCCTGACCCTCCTCCCTCCCCACCACCAACATTCCCACTGCTCACCCCAGGAAAACTTCCCAGCCAGAGAGGAACAACAGATACACACACATGCACACGCCACCCAGCAGAACAAATGGGTGCGAAGGGAAGTCTGTTCACACCTCCTTGCAAAGGAGAAGCAATTAGACCAGATGCTTTTTAAAAATTTTTATGTTTTTATTGATTTCAGAGAGAGGAACAGAAAGGGAGAGAGAAACATCAAGGATCAGAGAGTCATTGACCGGCTGCCTCCTGCATGCCCCCTGCTGGGGATCGAGCCCACAACCCAGCATGTGCAGGGAATTGAACCATAACCCCCTGGCTCATAGTTCGATGCTCAATCGCTGAGCCACAACCGGCCAGGATATAAATGCTTTTTTTACCCTGTACAGACTGGTGTCTGTTCTGTTTCTCTGTAGAGTCAATTCACTTCAGAGCCTGGGCATGTGCCTTGATGAGATTTTCCCCAATATAATTCCAGTAAAGTAGAGTGAAACTCATCAACCAAATTTTGCATAGATATAGGTACTGAGGATTCAAGGAGTTAGCAACTTTCCCAGGACTACAGATCATTTAAATACTCTGCATGACAAATGCAAAATTGGATTTTTATGGAATTATATTTGTTCTGCACTAAATGTCTTTTTTCCTGGTTTGCCAAGTTCCTTACAGGTCTTGGTGGGAAAAGAGACCAAGAGAAATAGCAGAGCATTTAGTGTCCGTAACCGAATATGCTCATAGTTCTTTAAGATTTATCAGTTGATAATGATAAGTTGTTTTTTATAATTGTCATACCAGAAAGTTTTCAAATTCTTTCAGTTCAAAACTGAACGCTTCTAAAACATTTGGACACTTGTGTATCTTGGATTTGGGAATTCTGTTCTTCCCTTGTGTCCTGCGGCGAGTGTTTTTGATGATAATCATAAGAGAAATTTGTGATGGCTTTCAAAATGCTCCATGCTTTAAATAGCATTTTGCCATCCAAAAGCCAGGAAATGACTTAAGTGGGTCTTTGTACATTTTAAAAACATTGAAAGCTACCTCCTATGAAATGCGATTTATGAATGTATAAAATGTAATAAGTAGAGAATAGGCCTTGATGTGCTTTCTTCCCAACATTGAATTCAAGAGGTTTTCTCTGGAAAGCACAAGAGCAAGGCCATGCATAGTCCCCTCTGCTTATTTCCCTATACCTTACATAGTTTCTAATGACACTTTTTAGTTTTCTTTCGAATAACTGGCATATCTGTTTTCATTTTTATTCCAATGAGATTTACTGTGTGCTAAAAGCAATTTTATCAAGATCTCCAAGAAAATCTTGAACTGTATTTCTTTTTTAAATTAATATTTATTGTTGAAAGTATTATAGATGTCCCCTTTTTAACCCCAATGACTCCTAATTCCTCCTAAATGCCCCACCCCAGGCCTTCACCACACTATTGTCTGTGTCCATGGGTTATGTATATATGCATATAAGTTCTTTGGTTAATCTCTTCCCACCCATCCACCCATTTCTATATGCCACACTTGGGAATGTTCCAGGGAAATAAGCTATAGGTTTGTACTATACTCGTCCCATGGAAGCATGATCTCTGCCTCTGCTTCGCACAAATTCAAAACACACATTTATCCATAGCTCTTGTGTTAGTCACGTGGGCTGCTATAACAGAATAACAGAGTGGGTAGCTTATAAACAATAGAAATATGTTTCTTGCGGTTCTGGAGGCTGAGGATTCCAAGATCGAGGCCCCAGCATAGTCACGTTCTGGTGAGGGTTTTCTTTGTGGTGCACAGTCGGTGACTTCTCACAGCACCTTCACATGGAGGAAGCAGCTGAGGGGCTCTGTGGGAACTCTTTTAGAAAACCATTAATCCCATTCACAAAGGCTTCCTCCTCATAATTTAAACACCTCCCAAAGGCCCCACGTCCTAATACTATCACATTGGGATCATGATTTCGGCATATGAATTTGGGGAGGGGGTACAAGCATTCGGACCAGATCAGCTACTTCCATCCCTATGTATCCAATACTCAGATAAAACGAATAATTTCTGTATGGCTGTCTGAAAATGTGGACATTCAAGATGGAAGAAATAAGAGTCAGCTTTCTGCTGAAACTCGAGGTCAAATATAGGAATGCACCTTGATTCCCACTTTCTCCTTAACCTACAGATAACCTTCTCAAGGGAGCTATTTGTATTAGAGGGAAAATGCAGTTGGGCAATAGCAGGAAAATAAATAGAGTAGGCCTAAGGCACTATATCTTCATAGTTCCTCTAAATAATAGTCTTAGAGTCTGGATGGTCTTGTTCTTGCAGCCCATCCAATTTAAACTGTGTACTCTGCCCTATGCTTTTTAATGAAGGGCACTTGTGCAGCAATAGCATCACGAGATGGGAGCAGAATGCGGCACACCAAATTATTTTCACATACTGTAGTATTACCGTTTCCTTTTCAACGTCTTACATTTTGAAACCCAGAATAAAAATTAGCCCTAAATCCAAGTTTACTACTGTCTCAGGCATCTAGATACCATCTTGCAAATTTTGCTCTATGTTGTAAACCACCAAAATACACTTTTTTTTTTTTTTTTTAACATTTGTTAGTTTGACCAATGGTAAAAACAAAATCTTTCCCTATTCTCTTCTGCACCCTTCCATATTTCAGCTGCAGGCAGCTCCATTCTCCTAGTTGCTTAGACCTAAAACTTTGGAAATATCTTGGCTCATTTTTTTTTTTCTTTCTTACAATCCACCCCCAATCCATTAGGAAATCCTCGTGTCTCTGACTTTAAAATTTATTCAGAATCTTACCACCTTTCCTCCTCTTCACAAATAAAATTCTGGCACAAGTCAACATCATCTTTGACCTGGATTCTTATGCCCCCTGGCTCTTCTCTTTCTCTTTGCACTGCCTCCTTCTATCTATTCTCAGTACGGTAGACAGAGAGCTCCATTAAAATTATTGGATCAGATCATGGCCCCTACTGCAAAAAGCCATGCTGTAGATTCCTATGTCACTCGGAATAAAGTGACATCCTTACAATTACCTATAAGGGCTGACTTGAAGACTCCCTCATATCACTCTGACCCTCATCTTCATCTACTTTCACCCTCTCTCACTTCACTACAGCCCCATTACTCAATTAATATATTTATTCACTCAGCAGGTGTTTCCAAGCATTTGGTTCTGTGTCCACCATGTTCTAGGCAGTAGGGATACATATAAAACAGGGCACATATTGTCCCTATACTCTTGAAACTTAAGTTCTAGTACCTTTTAAGATGCTGTAGTTTTAGGGTGTAACCCTAATCAATCATACATGTCAGCCTTTTCTCCCAAGATCTCGTGTTTCAAACCTCACATCTGTCTTCCAGGCAGACACAAAAACAAGAAGCGAGCAAGGAAAAGATAGTGTCCTGAGCTAGAAAAAATTTCATAGAAAACTTCCATGACCTGTCGGCTTATTCCTCATTGGTCAGGCAGTGTCTTTTCACTGCCCTAGCTGCAAGGGATGCTGGGTAATGAAAGTGTTTAGAAGGGTTTGTTGCTGCCATAAAGAAAATCAAGTGTTTTTGTTTGTTTGTTTTGCCAGTTAAGAAGAAAAAGAGAATGTAGTCTGTGTAGGTAAATAGTTTCCACCACGTCTGGTATGAAATTACCTGTTGTTTACACTGAGTGTCTGTAGGTCCTGCCCACTTCTGAAAATTTTAATCAGAAAAGCATTATTACACATGTTTTTATATTAGAATAAGGGCTATTTATTGCCATCAGCTCAGGAAATGACCCAGTGTGGCCTTGTAAGACAGAATTAATTTGCAGTGACTCCAACTGAAAGTTGGCTGCCTTTTAACTTAATAAGTTGAGAATTGTCAAGTATCCTTTGAAGTTAATGATAGTTATAAAGTGCAAATAAAAGTTTCCTAAAGGAAATCAAAGTCACTAAGACTAGTAAATGAATGCTGAATGCTTCATACCTAGAACTATTCGAGTGTGTGGGAGGGGGTCAGGTGTAAGGGAGCAGGACAGTGTTTAGGATTTCATTGCTATTTTGTCGTCTTTTGGCTTTTGGATTATAGAATACCCACAAGTTTGCCCCTTGGGCATGAAATTTAAAGCATTTAATGGGTTTCTGGTTGTCTGGTAGAAGCAAAGATATTTTGTGTGAGCATTAGGGTTGTGAGCATCACCCCAGGTGTAAGTGTATTAGCACAGCAGGACCTCACAAGGTAAATGAATGCGCAGTTACTTGCTTCAGTCTCTCTGCCATAGAAGGCGGTTTTCCAAATTAGGTGGCTGGATCCCTGTTTTAACTAGCTTTTATTTTCTCCAATGAATAAAGTAACTAGCTGAACCAAGCCTAAAAGATTTATCAGCACAGAAATAGCAGGCACTGTTTGTCCAGGTTATGTAAAGCAGCAAAGGGGTCATTTCAAGCAAGTATCGGGCAACATACTAAGTATGTGTGAAATGCAACCACTTCTAATTTCAGGACCAGGTTATTAGCAGTGGGGAAGCTCCTAATGAGGCCAGAGAAACTTTCTCACGTAGGAGCATCCCCGCCTTTCATTTACAGCGATACCACTCAAAGTTTGTTTCAGCAGGAAGCAGCACTTTTGACATTTTTTTCTTGTTGCTCACTGTGGTTGTATTTTTCCTTAATTTGCTGATCGGAAGAGATGCCAGAGTGACATCCCTGGGGACTGCAGTTTCCTGTTAGCGTCTGTGTAAATGAAAGCAGCAAGGGGGAGCTCCGTGGTTGCTGGATTTCTTGGTGATTTTAGGGATCCAGAGCAGAAACCTACAGACCCTCCTGAAACCTCCTTTGATATGCTCTGCCCACTGCCCCACCCCCAAAAGACACAGCAGTTAAGTTAATTCAGTTAAGGTTGGTTAAGAGAAATTAAAAGATTCTTTCTCTTTATGCCTTTCTCACATGCAACATTTTCAAAACCCCAGTGTTTTCTATAACTCAGTGTTTTAAAAATTGCCAGATTATAAAAAATATGTGCTTAGTAAAAACGCAGATGTAAAAATTTTTCCTTGGAGATTCTGTTTATTAAGATCGGGTGATAAACCTCTAATAAGCATCTCAGATTTTTTTCATCATCAGGCAAGCTGAAGACGCAACAGTCTTGGAATGGGCAGGATGATGCATCTTAGAAGAAAAGCACTACGTTTAGTATTATCTTTTAAAGTCCCTCATTTCTTCGTTGTGGAGTATTGATTACTGGGACACAGTTATAAAGCATTTAGTACCCATAGCATCATGGGCACTGGAGATGACCATTTCTCTTTCTGTAAAAATGGAAGTAATAGCTTTAAGAGCAATAAAGAAACTTTCCTAACAACACCAAACTCTCCAGCTATTTAAAATCTCCTAAGAAGCCACTGATCATAGCTGGATGCTATCTTGTTTGTGCTTTGTCAGTAGGAAAAAACAACTACTCATTTTTTTTTTTAATTTTTTTTTAACCTTCATACCACTCAGAGGAACTGTGGAGTGTGGACAGGATGCCTTTTCTAAAACAACTAGGCTTATTTTAGTAGGACATGCATGTAAAGGTCCATGTGGGTATGCTAAGCAGTTTAGTTTGGGGATGTTCTTGGAAAACACAGGAAGATCTGCCCTCACATCAAACAAAACTATGTCAGAGCCTAAACACACTTTAGTATAATTGCAAACAATATGCTGATGAGTTTCATAGTAGTAATTTTCTGCCTGTTGTAACTATCTTGAAAAATTGCCAGGACAGGATCATGAGGCATTTGATTCTTTTGGAGTAAGACCATGTATTAAAATTCAGTCCAAGTCTATAGCACACCATCTGCATACTGCATCCTGCGTTCACCACCCAAAGTCGTCTTTTCCCGCCACCATTGAAACCTGTGTGGTATGGTTTTATTAACCAATGTCAGCCCCCATAAATTCAATTTGAAAAACAGGAAAAAAGGCATGGATAGACATATACTGATGAAAAAAATGTTAATATAAAAAAATTGAAAAGCAAGAAAATATTCAAGCCAAGTCAACAATAGATTATGAGCCTATCTTCGAGTAGGCGAATGATATATTTAAAATCCTTAATCCACTAAGGCTGTAACTGGTAACTCTTGATACTCTGATATTATCCTGATTATTTTATTTAATCTCCCTGGATCATGTGGATTACAAGATTTTCCCTCACAGCTGCAAAATTACTTGATAGTTTATCTTCATCATCTGTTACCCAACGCATCTCAGAAGCTGTCGATCAGTGTCTCATGTCACTATTGGAGTGTGATCCCAGTTCTTTCCTCATTCTGGAACTACCAAAACATAGCATTATTCCTTAGATATTCAGTTGCCTTTCAGGTGAATGATTTGTGAAGCATTTGAAATCTACAAAGAAATACAAGGAAGAGACAGGCCAACACACTCCACAGTTTCTCCTATTCTAAAATTTCTTCATAGACATTTCTTGACTTGATATATGGTAGGAAAGGTTGGAAAATGGGCTGTTATTTAGACATTACCAAATTAGGTCTATTTTAAGTCAGACACGGCTTAGGCTCTTTGGTTGTTTATGTCTCATGTTGCAAATTATTCTAAAGTTTGTTGTTTACCAGATATTGCTTCAAACTCATAAATTTCCTTAATGCATGCCACTGTACAATAAGACCACATTTTTTATTTGTGAAATTGGAAAACACATTCAGATTCATGTAACTGCTAAAAATATGAATCAGAACAACCCCTTCCTTGAGTTAAAAGTTCCTTTTATTTTGAAGATTTGCAGATTTTTTGTTCAAGTTATTTACTCTAGTTGGTTTATAATGTTGCAAAACTGGAATTGTAAGGAATAATCCAGTTTGGGGAAAGAGATCTGGATGTGGGTATGGTCTACCTCAGTTGAATTTCCATTTGATTGAACTTAATCTCTGTGTGAAAGGCTACAGAATTAAATATTATTTATCTAGTTTTGCAAAAAGTTGCAAATGACCATCATTTCTAAGAGAAAGGAAATGGTCATATAAAGGAAAAATAATTTTGAGGCACTTATTAAAAAGTACACATTTATAGATCCTATCCCAGACCTATCAAATAAAAATATCCAAGGGGAAATTTTTGAAAATTGTGGGTTTTTTTATAAAATATTCCTGGTGATTGTCGTCATTATGCAAACTTTGGAAACATCACACTACTATATCTGTAAGGTAGAATTTTATTTGGCCATCATATTCTGCTTCCAAAGAATTTATAATAAGGTCAGGAAATATTCACCATACTTAATGACAAGAAATACTATATATATATTATGATCACAATGTAACATAGAGTAAATAAAAGTGTCATCGTAAAGCTGGCTTCTGATGTCCTCTTTTCACTTAGGAAAATACTTGGATGTGAATGGAGAAGCTCAGTGTCTGCCGTAGAGGGGGACCAGCATGAGACAAATTATAACCTAAAGTATTGCAGGAAAGCGGTAGGAATTTTTTGTTCCTTGGATATCTCTTGGGGCAGGGGACAGATACGTTTGAAAGTGAAAGGAAGGGAGACCGAACAAGAGATAAAAGACTGAAGGGGAAGATGACTGATGTTCAGTGAGGTGTTCCAGGTGGTGGGGACAACCTAGATGCATAGGACCAGGGAGGACCACTGGTAGAATTTAAACAATTGTTTCTACAGTGCTGTCCCAAACTGTCGCGTCATTCCCTCTCATGCCTAACCTTCAGTAAACCTGCTCTAAGAGGACATAAGAGAAAAGACACAGCTACACCCATGGGCGCGTTGATGCAAGGCAGAGAGAGAGGGAGAACGGTGGCACAGGAGAATGACACAGGGATAGATGCAGATGTGTCGCCATCTCAGTGACTCCCCAATATATCGAGTGGTTGCGGAAATGCAGAACGTTGGGTAATCCCATGCAGGTGACATCTTAGCCACACACACACACACACACACACACACACACACACACACACACACACACAAGAAAGACCTAAAAAACAAATGTCAGAAGGATTACCCGTGCATGTTGAGATTAAAAGTGATTTACATCCACTTTTATTGCTTTCTTCCATCGAGCATATATTACCTGTGTAACAAAGGGGAAAAATGATTAAACTTTGGGGAAATAAAGATAACTTCCAGATGTTTTCAATAAACTAGTTTAAAAGTTGATTTAAAAAATAAGGCAAATCTAATACTCAATTTGAAATCATATAGCCCCAAGAGCTATGCTATACTAGTTACGCTTTTGAAAGACCTTCTTTGGTTAGTCGATCATAAATAAAGCCAAATCCCTGGGTTCTGGAAGGCTGATGTGACACACAAGATAACTTACATTGAACTGCTGGATCATGCATGGATGCCACTGGTTCAAAGTGGGGAAAACATCTTAATGACGTTACATTCATCTGTACAATTCTTTTAGCTATCAATCATATAGTGACTTGTGGCTTCTTTTCCATTTTTTAAAAGTAGCTTTTTTTACCCAATTAAAAAAAATAATACTTATGAAACAATATTGCATTTAGCCCCCAAACATGCAGTTTCTACCATCAGATAAATTGAATTTGAAGGCCATCTCTACCCCTTACTCCTGGGTGACCTTGGGCAAGTTACCTCCTGCCTCTGAGGCTGTGCTTACTTTTGAGGACTTTTGTGAAGATAACATGAGTTAATGCATGCAAAGGGCTTAGCATAGTCTGTGGTCAATTGTACAAAATGAATTAACGATGATTAGTATTTGTTTATAATAGAAAGTTTCAGGCAAAAAAAAAAAGCATTAAGAAGGAAATAAAAATAATCTGCCTAATGATAGAGGTACTATCATCTTCACACCTTCTCACCTTCCTTCTTTTGTTGTTTAAACAAAAAGCACAAAAATAGATTGTCATATACCTATTGTGTAATAATCTAATTGTTCAACTTTATGTAAACTAAATCACGTTCTCTTCCAAAAACATCATTTTCAGGGACCCCTTTTCCATTTGTAATGAAGCAGCATACTTTTGTTTAAATAATATACTGTTGGACATGCTAGCTGTTTCCAAATTTTTGATACTTTAAGAAGGCTGCACAGACTATCTTTATACTTAAATACTTGTGCATATTCATGATTATTACCTTAGAATCAACTTCTAGAATGGGAATTACTGAACCAAATTGTATATATTTAATATCTGAAAAATACGTATTTATTCTGCATTGCTAAAGTGTCTTCCAGAAAGTTTGTAAGGTTGTGCCAATTGCCACATCTAATAGTATAGGAAATACTCTGTAAACAATAGATACATTCTCTTTTTTGCAAAAAAACAGGGGAGGGGCAATGCCTTTTCATTGATTTTGTTTATATTCTATTGAGATTGAAAAAATGGAGTTATTTGTTTTTTCCCCACTTGTGTATTACATGAATATTTGAATATTTTAAAGAATAATTTTTCAATTGTCACATTCACTGAGGTGGCATTTGTTGAACCCCTGCTGAAGGCAGGCACATTGAGGTGACAAGTGTAGACACTTAATGCTAAAGTGGGTGGTTCCTAAGAGCAGCAGAGCCCAGGGAAATTGGCAGGGTTCCTCTGGGGGCCACATAGGTGCATATTAATCTTTAGAAGCCAAGGGATCCCACTGGGACCTGCCCTTCCCCTTGTAGGAGGGAACTAAAAGACAGGGAGCTTTGACAAGTCTACCCAAAGGAAACTAACATTTCTTGAGCATTTTTTGAAGTGATGAAGAACCCCAGTTTCCCACGTGAGAAACAATAACTGCTTTCATTGGTCGAGCACTCACGCTGTGACAGGCTCCCTGCTGGGGTGTCACTGCTGTGTCATTCAGGATGGGTGTAAGAGGTAGGTCCACCAGTGAGGCGAAGGGACTTGCCTGAGTGGAGATGCTGGGCTTCCTCAGATCTGTCCCGAGCTCCCCCTCCCCTCTCATGTACACTTAGATTGCTCAACTTTTCATCTTATTGCATTTGTGATTTTGCCTTATTTGCTTGTTCTTTTCTTTACATTGATTTCCTATGTTTCTTCCTGAAGGTTTCTTTGAAAAGGAAGCTGTGTATCTCTATCATAAATGTAAAATCAGTAATATTTACCACATAAAATTTAAAATATATACTCTTATGTGTACCAGGTTAAATAATTTATCCCTCTAGTCGCCATCACCTGCCATCTCCTGCCAGTGACCAGTGTCACATCTGGGGAAACACGACCCCAGACCCTGCTTGCTTCTCTGTCAGAAACAAATGCGTTCGGGGGTCCACAGGAACAGACCGTGGGAGCTCTGTAAGAGCCCGACACCTTCGTGCCTTTTTCCTGTCGGTTTCTCAGTTGTCATTCTCTTCTGTTTGGCTTCCAGGGGGACCTGGGAGGCAAATTCTGTACAGTGGGAAGGGTGTTTGTTCTTGTCTTGGAGGGGGAAAGCCCCAGAGACCCAGCTATGCTCAGAGAGGGGCTCAGCATTTCTCATTTAACTTCATTTGAGCTGAGAAGGCCTAGAGACTCAGAGCATGACCCAGAGCCACCCTCTTCCTTCTCTGTAGTTCAAGGCTGCTCTTCCATCAGGAGAGCTGGTGGCTGGTCAACCCGGGTGATTGCCAGTTACCAACACAGATTGAGCCTGTCTGGCCAGGCTGTTGTCTGGTAGCCTTTTGTTAATCAAATATAATGGCAGTTTTAAAAACGGTTAAATCCATTGACCATTCCTCATGTTTTATGAGTGAGGAAACATGTGCACTTTGTTTCTCTAGACATTAAAAAAAAAAAAAAATGAAGCCCCACTGTGCCCGCCTCCCTTGGTTATTGTGGGACATGACAGTTATCTGAAGGGAACCAGCCAGATTTAATCTGACAGTCGCAGTCAGGGAAGAGGGCTACCAATCTAATTACCCAGTAATCTAGTCAGGATGGGAGTAATTCTAGGCCTTTCCCAGGCAGCTAATCACATTTCCTGTGCATTAGCAGCCACACTTAGGGAGCTCTTAGAAAGGAGTTTCTTGGCCCACATGGGCTCCGCGAGCTCAGCGCGGTGCCATTTCTTTGTTGACTTCCTCCCAAGTGGTTCTTCAGGTTGTGGTTGTTGTTTTTCCCTCTCTCCTCTCTTCCCCTTCATTGCTAAAATGGCCTTCAGTTAGCTTCAAGTTCCAAGTTAGACAAGTGTCTTGCATTCCTTCCAGAAAGAAGCAGAGGGGGAGGACTGAATTCTTTGACCCCTTTGCTGATTTTCTCATGCAGGGATAAATTAAGGAGTACCTCGCAATCTGGCAGGGGAAAAAGAAAGGTAAAAAAGTTATTTTTCTACAAGGAAAGTGCTGTTGCTTATGAACTGTTTTGCATATCATTTATCTATGGAAGTGGGTGATTTTTGAGACAGGCTTTATGGAAAAAAGGCAAGAGAAAAGAGACCTTTAACAGATGTTTAGTCTTTCAGTGTCTCTGAATGTCCATCTCTAAGTGATATCCATCATGTATCATTTCCATAATCACAATTTTAATAGGAAAAGTAAAGCCTCCATTTAGGATAATTTCATATTATTCCTATAAATCAGAATGCTGATTTTCATGTGCATTGGTTTCTGACACTCAAACATGGAGGTGTCTCTGGAAAATCGCTATATTATCACCATACCTTTTTTATTCTTCAACCCCCATGCTGTGAACATTTCTCCAACTTTTCAAAATCACTGCTTGGTCAGTGTAAATCCAAGTACTTGAATCTGATAGAGGGGAATTCCAGTCTCTAATAGCTTTATAATGTAGCAATTTCCCCCCAAGTTAGTCATGATAAATGGGTCTCCCAAATAGCCTCTAGCAATCATAACACAACACATTAGGCGGAACACTGTGAAGCAGGGGAAATGTGAGATACTGTGTGAAACTGTTGTGTTGTAAAGTTGAGCAGGTTTCAACCACAATTTGCACCCTCTAAACTGCAATGTTTTGTGGACTCAAATATGTTTTCATTCCTGTAACTGTGGGAGGTACACGCCCCTAGGGGCTTCGTTGTTTGGGGGTGCCTCTGTGCGCACGCAGAGACTGCTGCTAAATCACAGGTATGTTTGAGCCTAAAGTCTGAAGTACGTGAGCCTAGCGGCTGGTGTGCCGGGGATGGAGCACGTAGGCTGATTGTCCTGCTTCTAATTATGTCGTCTCCTCATTTGTTCTAGGTTCAGATTTCACAAAAACGATTGAAGTGAGTTTATTTAATAAAGAGTTCAATAAAACTTTAAATAAACCCAACTTTGGGGCCATTACCTGATATAAAATACAAATTTTAGTCTCTTACTGTAATCACTGTAATTGTTTGACTCCCAAGGACAGACGAAAGTCGGATTACATCTGAAGAGGGATTTATGCTGGGCATTTTTATCAGTGCTTCCCTGAGTCAGAATGTAAATTTCAATCCAGATGAAATGCGTTCTCTGGGTCACTAATTGAAATGTTTACCAACAGAAATTATATTTAAACATGGCAATATCGCATCAGTTTATATAATAACATTTATCTGAGAATGTGAAAAGAGTCATGAGAAATTCATACCATGCTAGCTGATCCCTACAGAAATGTGTTTAACCAAGGCTCACTTCTTACAGACTCAAAATGGGAACAATATTATGTTATAGTGATGACTTTAATGATTCCAGCATCTTAGTTTATAATTGGCACAAATAAAAAGAACATCAGTCCTTACATCTCTCAAGGCTATTTCTCAATAGAAGTGAAAATGATTCAGGAATGCAGGGGAAGCACAAAGGAGACTGCATATTAATAGCTTTACTGAGCAATGGAACCTCAAGGTATTTGCAAATGTGGCACTCTTCATTTATTGAATTTATTGGGGTGACACTGGTTAACACAGTTATACAGGTTTCAAGTACACAATGGTACAACACTTCATCTGTACACTGTATTTTGTGTTCACCACCCCAAGGCAAGTCTCCTTCCCTCTCCGTTTATTCCCTATCCCCTGTACCCTCCTCAACCTCCCCCTGCTGCAATCTCTTCACTGTTGTCCATTTTCCTGTTTGTTTTTTTTTCTCTTTTTTTCCCTCATTCCCTCCACACACACACACACCCTAGCTCTCCACAGCTGTCAGCCTCTGTCTGTGGGCCTGTCTCTATTTTGCTTTTCTCTGCTTTAAATCCCAGATCTTGAATTACTCGAGTGATTGTGATCTGCAAATCAGTGTACATTGTTGACTCATCTGTTCAAATTAATATCTGCTGAAGGAGATGGGCTTTGTGTCTCACTCATTTTTTGCCAGGGTGTCTGATGCTGTCCAAGGAATGTTCCAGGACAAAAGGGTCTTTATGTAAAAACAGTGATAAATTCCATTATTACCATATATGAATTATAAGCCTGCCCTCAATCAAGTCAGTTTCTGTACAAAGAATGCTCTCAACTTTGAACTTTATTTCAGTCATGCTGAGACAACGCTTCTAAGTTCTGATTCAATGTGTAGGGGATCTTCCATTTTATTGTATCATTTTTAATGCTGTTTATTTCCTACCACCTTTGATTTGGCTTCTCTTTTTAAAAAATCAATTTGTGTAACATGATTTAGTTTTGAGGCAGAGTCTACTTCAGGCTTGTGATCGCTTTTCTTTCTACACAATTAAAAATATCTGTTGTTTGGCAATATGAGTGGCAAAACTCCCATATTGGCAATGTTCAGTATCTTTGATAATATTTTTAAAAATTGGCAGTTTGGGTGAGTTATTACTGGTCATTATCCAAACCCTCCCCAACCCCAATATAGTGTTTTAAATGTATATTGTCTGCTTATATGCTTCTTTGTCAGGCCTACTTTTGGGAATTCTTGCAAAGCCCTCCAGTGCCTCTCATCTCTTTAGGCAACCTTACTGAGCATGCATTGGTATTTTATGTGGTAACATATGATCCTTAGTGCCCTTTGTGATATCCCCTTTGATCTGTGCTGCCCAATAGAGTAACCGTTCGCCACATGTGCCTGTTTAAATTGGAATTTAAATTCATTTTAACTTACTACAATGAAAAATCCAATTTCTTAGCTGCACTAGTCACATTTCAAGTGATCAACAGGTATGTAAGCCATGCTTCCAGATCGGACAATGTAGGTATAGAATGTGTTTGTTGCCGCAGAAAGCCCTGGTGGACAGCACTTTCTTACATGCTTGATAAACTCACAGAGCAAAGTACTACATTGACTTAGAGACAGAGAGCAATTGTGACCATCCAGTCCCAGGTTCAATACCAGAAGCAGCCAAGTCAATAAAAGTGGCTGAGGCTCTTGGAAGGTACACACTTATAATTACACCTCATCATGAGTTCTCCTTGCAATTAAGTGGAATCATTCAAATGTTGATTTTATTGCCCTTAGACCTTTTGACATAACTAACATGGCACCTGTCCTCAACCCCTACTGCAGAATTAATTGTGATATGTTGTAAACATAACTTCTTTGATCTAAGTCTCTTACACATTTCCTCCATCCATCCCTTGTTATAAACACTACATGTTACCATGTCATGTTTACTTTTAAATAATTTTTAATTTGTATTTTGTTTACTTTTTGAAGAGATAATATGTTCACATGAGAATAAATGTAAGGAGGTGTCTCCTTCTCACCCCTGACCATCAATAAGACAGTTTCCCTCCTGAAGTCCATGCAATCATGCTATGTAGCTCTGGGAGCACAGTTCTCACTTGGAGTTGTGCACATGCCATATGAATTTATCATTACATTTCAGACCGAGTCATCAAATTGTAACACATAACATTTTTTTAAACTCATATGAGCACATTCTTATGTTACTTTAGCTAATTAAGCAAGCTGAGTGTGGTAAATATATGATTTGTGACCTGTGAAGGTGTGTATTACTTGGATTCTTACAAGTTGTAAGGAAAAAAAACTACGTCACAGGTGATGGGTGTTTATTATAAGCATATGTGGGAACTGAAGAAGCATAATGAACTTTCTAGGCAGCTGCAAAGTCACTTTGGGCCTCAGAGTTTCACAGTCTGAAATGTTTGTTAGACAACTGAAGAGGTGACAGTGACACACTGTCATTCATGTGGCAAGGACAAGTTACTCACCCTACTTTTCGTATCTTCCACCAAGAAACATTTTTGACTACCTTTTATGTATATTGATATACTACCAAAAGATAAAAATTTGAATGTATTTTTCAGTGTCCAATGTAGAGGTCCCCTGGGTAGTCTGTCGCTAAAACCCATGTTCATATAGATGACCTGCATATCCCTGGATACCACAGACTCCAATGGGAACTCTGACCCATATCATTGTGATCAAGTAGTGGAGTCACCTGGTCAAGGCCCAGCACACTCTTAATCAGAAAGGTTGACTTCCTATTGGCCACTCCCCTCACAATGGGGCTGGCTGGGCAAGATAGGCACACAAGCATTTCAAAGACTATAAAGAGAAGATGTGCTTACCTCGTATTTAGTGTGTTTAGTTTTGAATCCTTGCATGCATGCTATTGTTTTATTTTAAAGGCATTGTCTGAAAGATAAAAAGGAACCAATATTTTCTCATTTTACAAATAGGAAAGCAAACACCCAGAAAAGTTAGTGTATTTGAACTCTTTCTATGAGAAGTGTGGCCAATACTTGAAACCCAAGTAAGTCAACTAGACCCTTGCTCTTTCCACTTGAAAAGAGTTTCTTTATGTCAGACAAAGTGTCAATTATATGTAGTGTTTGACAAGGTACTTGCTCAGTGGACAAATAAATAGAATTAGACAAGGCAATTTAATTACTGGGTAAGAAACCACTTAAGTTATTTCAACGGCAGCACTAAAATTGTCTTCCAGGTATGTTAGCTAAAAGTGTCTATTTTATCAAAGCTGCACTCTTGTACCATTTTCTGATCTTTCAGTCATACATTTATTTGGAAAATCTAGTGGTCCTAACCATGTCAGGAATTTATTAAACATCATGTTGTATTTAGGAATGCTGGTTTATTCGTCAGGATGTAAATACAATTTATTCGATAGATCCTGAAGTTTTAACATGGTTCTACACTCCAGGATCAACCCCAGCTCCCTTAGTTGTTGATTTCTTTTGGTATTGCCTTTTTTTAAAAAATTCAAAACCGTATTTATTGCCCTGGCTGGTGTGGCTCAGTTGAGCATTGTCCTGTGCATCAAAATGTTGCTGGTCCAGTTCCCAGTCAGGGCACATGCCCAGGTTGTGGGTTCGGTCCCCACTAGGGGTGCATGTGGGAGGCAACAGACTGATATTTCTCTCACATCAATGTTTCTCTCTCTTTCTCTCTCCCTCTCACTTCCTCTCTCTCTAAAATCAATAAAAACATATTTTAAAAAACAAACCATATTTATTACCTCATCAAACCAATTAGCCATCAAACTGTCACATGAAATGCTATTATACAACTCACTTAATTGTAACCTCTGTGTCCCAACAACCCATACTTCCCCTGCATCAGAGACCACTGATACCAGGACACGCAGATCAGAATAGAGCTAGTGGTTAGGCCTCTACCCTGCCTGACAAGATTAATTAATATAAAACATAATGGAAGTGCTTCATTATTTAATTAGAAAGAACATCTAATTTTTGCAATGAAAAAATCAGAGGAAAATCAAATATATATTCAGAATAGATTGTTTAAAGAAAACAGCTTGCTTTTTTTGCGGGTTGGGAACTAGGACTGTTGAGTGTGGTTATTGTTTTTTGAACAAAGTAAAATGGTAGATTTTGACCCAACTGAAGAAAACTTTCATTAGCCCATCATGATGATAAATTTAAAGTTGATAGTTTATCTATGGTTTGTATGTGAAAATTCAGAAATTAAGCAAAAAATTTATTTTTATTTGTATCAGCTTTCAAAATTAAGGAAACATGCACACAAATGCACACATACAAACACATATACAAGTTTTGATAGGAAGTCGGTTAGTTTCAAAGCACTGTTAATCCTAAAATAGTACTCCTAAATGGTGGACCTCTTTTGTCATATTTCCAGCCAGTACTTCAGTGATATAAATCCTATTGACAACTTAGTTTCTCTCTTTCAAAGCAAAGAGCTGAATGATTACGGCCATGGCAGGTGGGGTAATTGGTAGTTGAGCAAAATCTCATTCAACTCTGTCCTATATACAAGTTATCATGTTTCATATCCTGATTTTGAATGCATTCTAGAAATAAACAATATAATTCCTTTTAGAGTACTTATATATATTGGTCTTTTCAAAAGTAAATGCCAGTTTTTGATTAATTATTTTTAGTCGACTTCATACTTACTTTGGCACACACCTCTGCTCACACATACACAAAAAAGGAATGGCATCTCCTGCCTTAGTTTGGATTATTAATGGCCATAACATTCTGGAGACAGTAGAAAACCCCCCTTTTTGGTGATGATAGTGGTCAGAAGATGTCTTTGATCCCAAACAATCAAGAAATGTATAAATTTCAACATATTGGCAGCCTCGCAATGTCTTCTTGAATGTGTAAAAGCCATAAAAATGAAAGTGGCCATAATTTCCTCAGCTGCAATTTTATCCTAGTTGGTTTTTTATAAATATAAATTCTTACATAAATAAACACTTTCTACCGAAACCTTTAAATTTTCCCACAACCTTCTATCCTCTCAAGGAGCTGGGAGATGAAGTAAAGAGAAAGCCAAGTAATTCACATGTAAGTAGCAATTATTTAAGATGTCACCAGGGTGCTTGTCGAAATAGATGGAAGCCAGATAAACAATGAAGGTTAGATAAGAAAATCAACACCATGTTTAATTTCTATACCTGCCTCAAGCCATTTAGTGTTTATCACCAATCAATGGGTCAGCCCCCCTGCTACTGATCTTATAATTACATGTATCCCACATGTATCTGAGGAGGTCACTAAAAGGCTGTGGCAGAATTTTATTGCTCAGATACTTAGAGTAAGCAACAAAACTAAAATTTCTCAAAGCAAATTCTTTTTGGAAGTGCCTCGATCAACCCATGGAAAGAAAAGTGAATGGTGTTTGAACAGGCAAAATATTCAGAATTCTGTTTCTCAGATATCTCTAAGGTTTGTTTTGTGGCTGAAGCCCACAAATCTCAGAGGTCCTGAGGGAATCTCTTTACCCAGCCACATGCCCTCACGTCAGTTTCTGTACTCTGTGGCATTGCAGACTTCACGGTATTAATTTTCTGCTTCTCGAGGCTGACCTCTAGACTTCAAAACCTGTTTATTCTCTTTGGACTGAACATCCGAGGAGCTTAGGGGAGAGAACTTGTAGAAAGCAAGGTAGTGGTTAGCAGCACGCTTTATGTTAGGTGGGAATGTGGAATCGAAATCAGCTTCTGTAGTCAAATGCCATACAAAGGAGTGGATTAAGAACATGACACACATTTGGAGCTATTGCTTGGAAAACAGTCATTATTTGAAAAAATACAAATAAAAGTCCCCATAAAAGATGACTTGACTTATTAAGATTTGCTTAGAAATCTTTGTGATGGTGGCATCGGAGTAACACTTTAGGCCCATACAAACCTCAGGTTTAATTGAAGGTCTGTTGCTTATTAGCTATGAGGTCTCAGATAAGCTATTTAAACTCTCTGAGTGACATTTTCTCATCTGTAAAATTGGGATAAGTATACTTACATTGCATGGTTGTTTGAGGACTACAGACATCGAATAGCAAGTATTTAGAGTAAAACTATGCAAAGATCAAGTTATATCTATTACTATTACTTGTCGTCCTCACTGGAGATGCACAATTCTGTTTAAAGTATAAAGGGTGGTGGAGAGCCGAAGGTAAACACCTCTGAAGCGTGTTTAACCACCCAAGGCCAGAGAGGCAGTAATTTCGGGATTAATATTGTTTTCTTTCGGCTAAAGGATTCTCAGCCATGGGCCAGGGTGAGGATGTGCATTTGTGTATTTATGAGCTTCCAGGTGATAATAGTCTTTGTGCCTAAGCCTTAATTATCATAACCATCCACTCACATTAATAACACTTTCATCGTGGTATTGGCCCGTGCCAATTGGGTGTATATTTTTTCACCAAATAAGCCTTGCAGCTACTCCTCAAACCACCAATAGCAAACACCAATATCTCCAGCAATCAGCCTGTCACAGTTCTACGTATTTTGACTTTGCCATGAGTCACATTTATTGACCACAATCATGCTTAGGAAGTTCTAATGTTTTTCATAGAACAGAAATTGTTCAGTTCTCAACTCCAAGGTCTGCTTTGGCAAGAGACATTTTTCAGTGTCTTTATGAATCTTGTTATGCATTCATTCAGCCCATATTTACACTTCTGTGCTCAAGAATTCATGAGGATGTTTTGCATCCCTTCTGAGTGGCCTTCATTCCCCTCTCCAGCTCTGCAGGAAGGGAGATTAGTAGTGAGTCAATCTTCAGGTATCACCTAGCTGGTACCTCTACGCCACCCCTTTTTTAACAGCTGCCACGGTAGGCACAATATTGAAACGAGAGGGTAGGGAAGATTGACAGGAAAGACACTGCCTATAATCCCAATACTTACCATTTTAAATCCACTTTACAAATGATCTACTTGGGATGTAGTAAGGGAGGGACTTGGTAATAGAAGAATATAGATTTTTTTAACTCCTTAATGATACGTAGTAATTATAGGGCCACGAACTCATATGCCTTTAGGGTCACCAGTGATTATTAGCCAGAAGGCTGTCATGTGGACACTGCATAATGATTCAGCAAACCAGGCCTCTTTCATTCTCTGGCTCCCTCATCCTGTGGGCCTCACCATTTGTTGGCAAATGGGGTAAGAATGCAGTGAGTTGCATGTGGAAGATCATCATGAGCCATGCCTGAAAGGAACACATGCCATTTGGCTCACATGCCCTTGGCTAGAACTTGGCCACGTTGCCACACAAGGAACTCTGGGAAATGTAGTCAAGTCCATCCCGAGAAGAGAACATCATGTTGAACAGCCCATAGTCACTGCTAAGCCTGAAATATTTGCAGACATTTGTTCTTCTGTTTTCTCATCTGCTAGAAGTTCGCATGCGCCATTCCTTATGTTTTGTTGCATCTCTGCAGCCGGCCTGCTGGCTTCTTGGTTTTCTGTTAAACATTTTTACACCCTATTTTGAAGGCTTTGTTTTGTTTTAACATTTCTGTTTCTTCTATACACTAAACACATTCTCCATCTTGTTGCTTCGAAGGAAGATTTTGTTTCACTGAGTGCTGAGGGTGTTTAAGTTTGAATACCTTTGCTGTCAGTGAGCCTTGGCAGTGACTAACAGAGCCTGTTACTGTCCGTGATTTCCTTAGCTATGGCTCCTGGTGGAAATCACTGATTCCTGAGTAAATATCCAAAAATATGTTTGTTATTTTTAATTTTTGAATTTGAAGCTGTCACAGGGAGTAGGTGGGCAGGTTCTATTGGGAGTGATGTGTAATGTAAAAATAAAATGATTGAATGTTATGGAATTGTACAGTGATTTTGATTAGTGTAGGCAGTCAATACTAATCAATGTGCACAAAACAATACCAATGTTCTTGCTCTTTTAGCACATCATTGTATATGGTGCGACTGTTAATGGTTGATAAATGATAAGGGAAAAAGATATAAATATACCCACCCAAGCTGGTGCATGTCATGAGGGTTAGCAATTTGACGATCTATAAAAAGCATAGGCTTATTTAACTATTGGCAAAACTCCTGCTCAAAAAATCATGAAGATGGAAAATTTCAAGATGTAAATGTAAATAAGTGACAAAAAATATAAGTATCTATCTATAGCCATTAGAATGTGGTGACTAAGAACTCTATGAATGAGACCTCTAAGATTTGAATCCTAGACATACCAAATCCTATCTGAATCTCAGTAAGTTAATTCTTAAACTCCATTTCCTCTCCTGTAAAATGGAGATAATAGCAGAAATAGAACTCACGATGTCACAGGGATCAATAAGATGATGTTTGTGAAGAGCTTATGCAATCTGTGTCAAGTAAAAAGCACCAGATAGGCACACACAGAGAAAAAAGCATCTTCATACACAGAAAAAAACAATTTAAATCAATGAAAATTCTGTGGGCATACCAGTCACCTCAATATGATGTTAGTATGGAGACTCTGGTTCTTTAGGTTTGCCATGGAGGCTGAGATTTGCGTTTCTTACAAGTGTATAGATATTAATGTTGCTAGTGAATGAACCACACTTTTAATGTAAAGGAGCTGAGCTTCATAGTTATATTCTTATCTAAATCTTGAGTTATCTGTTTATCTGTGAATGTGATGATTTGATTCTTGGCAAATGATGACAAAGAGCTCTTCATGATGCAAAATATCTGAAAAGTTTCCATAATTGAGCAAGAGATGTTAAACTAGATGCCTGAGAAACAGAAAAAGTAATCTAACATTTTATTCATGTCATACATACTTTGTGTCGAGAATTATCATGGCCCAGGGATGTAGTTCGAAGGGCCAATGATATAGGGTTGATGTGCTTCAGTACTAATGAGACTTTTTGAAATTCTGATTTATTTGCTGTTTTTTAAATAGATCTTCTGGAACTATTGTCTGCCATGGGTTGTTCTGGCATTGTTATTTTTTCAATATGCTAAAGAAAAGATGGGCAAGTTTGTCTAGTCTTTTTTGGCTCATGTTTCTGGTAAAGCTTGTTGAACCACTTTTTCGAAGCAGTGTCTTGGGATTCCTGCTAGAGTACTTAATTTAAGTCACTACTGTTTTCATTAATATCATCTATCTTTTTCTATTTATTGGTCCACTTAGCAATGTATTATCTGCTTAAGTCATTGTTAATCCATTATTCAGATTATGAAACCATTCATGTCTGCTGATCACCTTGCTAACTATTCCTTTATTATTCCCTTCCTTTAAAGCAGACTTCTCTTTATTTTAATGGAATTCTATAGCTGAGTCAAGGTTTTGACTAATGTTGGCAATGGCCTGTGCTGGGCTTTGAAGATCCCATAGAGGGTTGAATTCCCTCTTTTCTCTTTGTTCTGCTGAATTTCCATAATGAATGGTACAGTGCCTATAAATCAAAGATGGGTAAGGAAACTCCCAGAAGGGAGGAACCCAGAGCCGCCCACCTGATCAAAATCTTGGCCCCCATATCTTGTCACAATGCACTGTGGTCACTGTGCATCCTCAACACACATATTTTCAGTCTTCACAACCAATAGCCCTATTTATTATTTTGCATAATTATCAGTGAAGTGGTCTACACATCTTGTAATAGCATTTGCATTTCCTTTTTTAGGGAAAAACTGTATACTTAAGGGTTCATTACAACCAGATTGTGCTATTAAACATACAACATATGGAGAAAAAGAAAAGGCATATGATAACTGTGGTTATTATTTTTCCATATATATGTAAACAAATATATGAAAATGTATGGAGTCATGATGCTTTGGGAATTAAAAGCATTGAAAGAGAGCCTAATTATACATTTTGACACCTCCTAGTGTTTTAAACAAAAGTACCAATTTATATTACCTATTTCTAAGCACTGGGAAGAAGGAGAGAACATTAAGATTAACTGACGGCTCAGCGGTTGAGCATCGACCTAGGATCCAGGAGATTGCGGTTCGATTCCCGGTCAGGGCACATGCCCGGGGTTGTGGGCTTGATCCCCAGTGTGGGGTGTGCAAGAGGCAGCTGATCAATGACTTTCTCTCATCATTGATGTTTCAATGGCTCTCTCGCTCTCCCTTCCTTTTCTGAAATCAATAAAGATATATTTAAAATATATATTAACTGACAATAAATAATTTTTTAAAAATTTTCTCTGGAAAAACGGGCAATGCTTTATATATATTAACTCAACCCATTTCAAATGTACAAAGTAGGGGAAACCCAGATTCTTGTGGTAAAAAAAGTAATAATAATTGACAATGAAAAACAAACAGGCATTCCTTTGAAGTGACCAAAAGTTAATGTTGGAACCAAACTGTCAACACAAACTGCAAACATGCTAAATTCCAACATTACAGAAAAAAAAATTGGGATTGAAAGTGAACGATTCACACCCCAAAGTTCTCTGACCACAGTAATTTATTTGGTGGCTCTGCCCATCTCCAAATAATTATTTTCTTTGAATTCTACCCATGTGATTCTTCTCACTTCTTAAACTGCCCCTCTAGAAGTTTCCTCTCCATGGGAACTTGGGAATTTTAAGACATGGAAATAAGAGCTATTTCAAGAAGAGGGGTGATCCACCAGTGGTTGCTCATAGAAACCTTGCGCTGCTAGGGCACCATCCTTATATTTTATTTATTAATATAAGTGATATAAAATATATGCTTCTTCCAAGACTGTCTCTAGCTGTGAATATAAATCTGACCTGGTGTTAATAAACATCTAGAATTTTTGTTGCACTAACTTTGTTATAGAAGACAGTGGAGTGCTTAGAGGTACTCACTATCTGATGGATAGTTCTTTGGAGGCAGAAGCTGTACCTTATTTTCTTTAACATCCGTGGTCATACAATGGCTCTCCTAGCATAGGAACTCAAAAGTGTGTGTTGAATTAATGTTGTCTCCCCACACTTTCTCCCTGTGATTTATAATCTAACAAATTAAAAATGGCTTATGGTTTTAAATCACCACTATTTCATGAGAAAGGGAGATTTAATACCCATCATCCCCAATAAAGTGCACAAATGGCCACTAATTCCTAAAATTCCTTAGCAGCTAATGTTAATGACAATTACAACCATTGTAATTAATATTTTGCATATTTAAGACTTCTACTCTGGATCATCAGTCATGCCATTTGGGGGCATATGGAGAAAGAGCAATTCTGTATAGTTTTGGTTAGTAAGGTAGCCATGAAAATATTTTTGCGACCGTCAAAGGAACTTTTTTTTATTCTTCTAATAAAAAGGAACCAAACAGAAGTCTCTCTTGAGGCCTGGATTAATGCAGCACCATTGAAGAGTCGATAGATAAGCTAAAGATTGGGGAGCCACCAGAGGCAGTTTGGGGAGATACAAGTACTCCAATGGCTCAGAAGGCTTATACTACCCACCAGCTCTTGTGATTAATCTGACCATACCATGGCATCGGTGGGAAGCTCCTCAAAATCTATTATGGTCAGTGATAGCCAAAGGTTATTTATTTTTAATAAGTTGATATTTTAGATAAAGAGCATGTTAAGGTTTTACTTAGCTTATATGTTCCTTGGGGGCAGAGTCTTTGTTGGTTTACGGTTCTATACCCAGAGCCCAGCACAGCACCTGGAGGAGCAGGAATTTAATAAATGTTTGGATGAATGAATGCATTACTCAATTGGATAATTTCTACGACTTCTATTTCTTAATTTTGATAAATTAAAAAAATAAAATTTGTTAAAAAATCATTTTCTACTAAATACTGCAGTTGGATTGATCTATAAGTAAGTGTGAACTCCCTTGAAAATGGTGAAATTACCTAGTACTCATTCTCACCATGAATTTCACCACTTTTAAGACCAAAAGAAGATACTGTCTCTAATGTGGATCCAGAAATTTGATATTTAAGGGAATTGCATGCCAAGTACCTTTGGTAATCAAGGTTATTCTTAACCTATATAGCTAATATGACTTATTGTTGCCCAAAGTTGTGGCAACAATTCTTTATAAATATGTTAGATCAGTCCAATGGAGTTAGGATGATAAAGCATTTTCCAGGGGTATAGAATTGAGGCAGGAAAGTCTCTCTCACCAAACATCAGCTTGATTATAGGCCCATAAGAAGAAAATATTTTGTTTCATTGGAGCAACAGACCTTAAGGAAAAAAAGAGTCTTTAGAAGATACTCAAACACTGAACATTAATCCTATTTGAAGCCTAATTTTTTTTGTGTGTGTGTGTATGGATTGAATGATAATTAGAACAGTTTTAGGTTAATGGTGTTTATTTTGAACACCGAATACAAAAGAGTTCATAGAGGCCACATTTACAATTACTCTGGATTTCTGCCCAATGCAAGAATCCATTATGGGAAGAAAAAGAATAGAAAAGGAAAAGAAATTTCTTATTTCAGCTGGCTAGAGGAAAAAGAAAGGAATAATATTTAAAGCCCAAGTATGAGTTGGAAGAATAGAAGTAATTGTAAAGAATAGTATTTAGGGAAATGAACATTCTGGTTCTCTAGGTAATACCAGCTTAAAATGCATAGGTAAGTAACGGAGATGCTAATAACCAGAATTAGGCATATCTAGTCTTTTTGAAACCAGTTCTGATCAGATTTATGGGAAACATTTAGCTATTTCGTCTGTGTCTGGTAGCTAAGTGGGTTAAGCCTCTTCCTTATTAATTTTACTGTCATTTTATGAACAGGAGCCCACAGAAGAATAAATAAATTTGACATCACCCCCGAGAAAAACACAACCCGTTAAATATCAGCACCTCACTGAACTAAATTCTAACTGAATTCTATCATTTTTCTTTGTAAAACATTACTATATTTAAAAAGTAAAATAGTTTACATATTTTAGCCTTAGCTAGATTTAATGGTTCTATTATTTTGCTCCAAAGAAACATTTTAATAATTTGGGATATTTTCCCTCCTGTCCCCACCCTTGGTCCCTCCCAGCCTAAACTGGCCAGTTTGCGGGGTGGTCCTGTGAGCACAAACATTCTGATAATGGCCCTGTGCCTCGCAAACAGAGCTGGTGGCAGTGTAAACAGTTGCTCTAAATCAGAAAGCATTCAGTTCTGTTTCACTTTCAGGTTTTATAACTTCCTCAGAACCCATTTCATTGTGAGAACCACTTGTTAGTCACCAGTTAAAAACAGTTTTGATCACTTTCATTTCAAATGTTTTATGTGCTTAAAGAAGAAAAAATTATTAATTAAGTATCACTCCTCTCTGGTACTGTGATAGGGATTCTCTATGAAACTTTCCAACTGTGCGGAGCAGATAAAATTTGTAATCTTTAAATACGACCAGCACCATTATCTGCAAGTACCAGCTCATATCTAATGTTTAATAGAATTCCCTTCAATGGCTCCTCATCTCCGTCAGAGTAAAAGCCAGTTTTTAGAATAATCTACAAGGCCTTAGAATATTTCTGGCCTGTAGTTAACCCTCTCCTCACCTCTCCTGCCCTCTTCCCTGACCCTGCTGCATTCACCCCGAGTTCCCTGCTGTACAGGGGGCCCCACAGGCATTCCCTGTGTCAGAGCCCATGCTCATGGCATTTCCTCTTCCTGGCCCAGTGTTCTCAGAAACATCCATTGGCCTCCCTCCCTCTTTCAAGTGTTTGTCCAAATATCACCTTCTCCATAAGGAATTCCCTGAATACCCTACTGAGAGGTCAATGATCCCTATTCCAGGACTTTCTGTCCTCGCCTTCACTTGACCTTTCTTTCCTTAGTGCTTGTAATATATTAAGTAATTTGCTTTTTAAACTGTGTATGGGGCAGGGATCTTGGTCTGTGATCTTCACTGCTCTATGCCCAGGGCAGAGAACAGTCCCTGATCCCTATTGGGCATTAAACATTTGTTTAGATATTTCTTTAATAAATAAATAAATATTTTATGTTTTATATTTTAACAGGTCTTGAACTTTTTCAGTGTATCGGTAGGAATGTGTATTTTGGGGTTATAGAATCTTACATGGGAATAGATGAAGAGGTAACTCTTTTGTACTCGAGTGGAGAGAAATGGCACATGATTAAGTATTTGATTATGGAAAACCAATACTATCTTTTAATCATTCTCTCTGTTAGTTGAATATTAATATAATTCAACATAGCGTCATTTGCTTCACTGGCATTAATTTCATTACTTTTTTATTAATAGCTATGTAAATCTGCCAAGAGAACATATTTAATTTTTTTCAAATTGGTTACTTTGTATAGAAATAGTTTTAATACTTAGCATTCTTATACAAATAGGAATTAGTCTATCATAATTATTAATTATTAGCCCTCAAAACATTCTTTGGCTTTGAAATTCAATCACCTAAGCCCTACTGACCTGGTTTAATGATTTACTAAGATCAGGGATTATCCTGCCAGCACTGAACAGGGCAAGTAAGAATGAGCTAGGTTTTACTGCCCTGTCTTGTACTCAATAAGTCAATTGTTGAAATTACCTGAACATATAAATTAATATTTAATATTTAAACAAATCTTTCCACTGCTTCCAAAAAATACTGGGTCATAATGTGCTGTCCCCCCCTCCCAGTGAAACTGGAAAGAGAACAGGTAGAAAACATCAGTGATAAATGGGTAACGTCAAGCGATCCGTATGTGATAGAATAGAGTTCTGAAAAGCAGAGCTCCCTACCTGGTATCAGGTTGACACTGACATAGGTGGGAAAATAGCCATTTTTCTTGGGTAAGAATCCATGGCTTGATGATATTTAACTCACAGAGGGTTTTGTAATCTATCCCAGTGGTTCTCAACATGTGATCCTTAGACTAACAACATTGGTGTTCCCTAAGAATTTGTTTCAAATGTAAAATTCTCAGGCCCCATCCCAGACCTCTGAGTTAGGAACCCTGACAATGGGGCCCAGCCTCTTACAGGCAGCGTTTTAACAAGTCTTTGAAGTGATTCTGATGCAGGCAGTTGGAGAAATGCTGATTGATTCTCTTCAGTGAAGACGTTTAGAACCTTTGTGATATACAATACACTTTGTGTTGGGGCGGGGGTCCAAAATACACATTCTCTGCCATAGCAGAAATTATGCTGAAGGGAAGTCTCCTGAAGTGATTCTGCTAGGGCACATTAATATCCTTAGGGGAGACCTGTGTCATTGACAGGGTCTTTCTCTGGATTTCTGTTCCTTTTTATAGTGTTTTCCCTGTCTTATTACAGATAGCCTCAGCATCCCCAATTTTTTTTTTTTGGGGGGGGGGATTTTCTGGAAAACCTGCTCTTTTTTTCTACAGGCAGTCTAGGGTAATATTCTTGGAAATTGGATATAATGAAGAATAACCTAATAAGAGTTGTTAGCACTCTTGGGGTTATGTGGTATAATAGGAAAAGCGTCAGAGCGGGAGTTAGGCCGAATTTAAACTACAGCTCTGTCTCTTCCATACGAACTCTACAACCTGGTTAGACTACAAAAACACTGAGTCTCAGCGTCTTCACAAGGTTGCTGCAGGAATGAAATAAATAACCTGCCTGAAGCTATGAGTAAGTTACAGGTGAAATATAAACAGAAGTGCTAGCCACTATTTATTTAAAAGCAACCGTAGGGCTAAAAAAAGTAAGATTAGTCCATACAAGACCCAAGCAGCAATCCTTCCATTGTGCTCAGCTCTGGGTTAAGCCTGTATGAAAGTTCTCTTTTCCATCTTTCAACGGCTGTCAACACGTGATTCGTTGTGACTGCGGTTGACATATTCTGTTGGATTGGGGGTGGTGGGAGGAAGGTAAAGACAAGGGATTTTAAAAATACATCACATAGGATCTTGGCGTTCGAGTACTTACACGCACTCAGTTTTGAGAGAATTCAAAGGAAATTTATAAACGTCATTAGGGGTTAGGAAGCAGTCCTTATACCAAACACAAGAAGCTGACAGGATTTTGCTCGGAAAAGAAAAGTCAGAGGAGGGGTTTAACACTCTACTACGTGGGATACGTATGAGATTACTAACCAGCTGAGATTCTTTGTCTCCAGTGAGTATAGGGCAAATGAGAATTGACTTTAGTTGCATCGGTAATAATCTCCAGATAGTGCAAACTGGGCTGAGCATCCTTATAGGGAGGGGACGCCCACTAGTGGTATCAGGGGACTGGGAATGGCTACTTGTCCCATATTCTGTAAACGCTTCCCATTATCTCACAGACTGATGCATAATTTCCATGATTAAAATGCTATTGCCTTGCCTAAGCAATGAAGTATTCTGTCCCCTACGAGGTGATAGAAAAATGAAAAGTTTGATACAGTGAGTTAGCTGAGTTGCCTTTAAAAAGTTTGATTGACATGGGGAGAGAGTAACAGGATACTGGGCTGCTGAAGGGGAAGGAGTTTTCATTACCTCAGAGAGGAAAGAGTTTGGCATGTGGAGTCTGGGGTCCCATCAACTTTTCGGTTTTATTGAGATTCGACCCTCAGTGGGAGCTATTAATGACTGACTGGTTATTGCTTCATCTGATGATGTCACCTTTCTGGATATCTTTAAAAGCTGGGCAAGTGATTTACAGTTATCTTACGTTATTTCCTGAACTTTCCAACAACCATTTAGTTGTGCTTACACATATCAAAAAGGTTTGGACAAGAGCTGCTCCAAGCTGTCCTATGATCAGGGCATCAGCAACACCTGAGAGCTTGTTATTACCATAAATTCACGGGCACCACCCAAACCTTCTAAGTCAGTGTTTTCTGGGGATGGAGTCCCAGGATTCTGCATTTTAACAGGCCCTCCAGGTGATTGTTTTATGCTATAGTTTGAGAGCCACTGATTTTGATTGCTCTTGCCTGGTTGAGAACATACATGAACTTCTTGAGTTTCTTTTTTGCCTCTTGGCAGCACATGCCCACATGCAAACAATGTCAAAGCAAGGTCAAATATTTCTTTGCAGGATCCTTTCATTTTTATATTTTTCAGCTAACCTCTTAATAGTATTTATTCATGTACATTTTGCCATGCACTAGATTGCTAAGATCATAATTAAGAAGCTCATTCAAATGCATTTAAAATGTTTAAATGGAAACAACTTGGAGATGTAATTGCCAAAACTGAATCTAAGAATTAATTTGTAGCTCAGACCAGCCAAATGGATTTTCCCGTTTTTCAGTTCACTGTTTGTACAAGGAAATTAAAAAGTATGGAATCACAGGCTGAGCAGTGAACCCTTGAAGCATATTGCAGTGTGCTCACTTATTCTCATTAGGCATATATTATATCATCCTGCTCCTTAGGACTTGTAGTTCCAACAGCCAGACTAGAGCAAGTGGGGGAAAATGGCTATATATATATATATATATATATATATATTATTCAACTGTTGTAAATTATTGCCAGAGCATATTAGCACACACATTGCTATGAAAATTAATAGAACAGGTTAAATATCCTGTATTTTTAAAAATTTTGCTTGTTAAAAAATGTCTTTGTTTTAGCATGCAGTGCCCAGCTGCGCTTAAACCACTCAACTAGGGAGAGAGGTATGACTGAGAATTGAAATGCATTTTTTGTGAATTTGATGATGGCCACTGCTGGTGAAATACGATTGTGTTGCCTCCTGCATTCTACCAGTGATAATAGGTTTTCACGAGGCATTTTACACTTGTTTGACAAGACCCCAAGTCCTGAGTACTTTGTGCCCCGCAGTATCCATCACTTAGACTCTGAAATCCCCAATGGAGATTTGACAGAGCAGTAGTTTATCAACCATGATTTGCCAAGTCAGCATTAATGTCTTTGTGTTCTGAAAAAATGAATGAAATAGAGTTGGTGATCTTCTAATCAAGGTGGGCAAGCGTGATTTTATATTTGCACATAAGTGATGCTTTGCCTAACAAAAGCACAGGATTAAGATAGTTCAGCATGGACCACTTTTATGGCTTTGAGTGTGAAGATAATGGTGGAGTATAAGTAAAATAGTGTGTCTCTTTCTCCCTGGCTAAATTTGCAAAAATGAAAATCAAGGCATTTCAGGACCAAGTCATTCCATTTAATTGCACTTTGTGCAAATGGTGACAACTACTTCTTGCTCCCCATCAGATAGGAGCAGGAAGAAGGACTTGATCTCAAGGTTCCTCAATTAGGTAACTCATACATTGTAACTTCCCCATCTTATGATGAGAATTTTCAAACCTACAGCAAAGCCAGAAACCTTTACAGTGAACTCGCTAGCTATCTAGAACCCGCAGTTAACCTGTTACTGTACTTGCTTTATTACACACCTGTTGTTCTTCTATCAGTTCATCAATCTGTCTCATTTTTTTCAATAAGACATCAATCTGGGACATCGGCACACTTTGCTTTTAAATACTCGGCATGCCTATTATTAGCTAGAGTTCAAATTTTTTGGTTGGTTTGTTTTTCTGTTGGGGTGAAAATTCTGTACAATGAAATATACAAATCTTAAGTATACCATTCAATGAGATTTGCTGGAAGTATCTACCTGTGTAACCTGTCTAAATAGACATCATTGCCATCACCCTAGAAATTAATGTATATATGTCTGAATTCATGTACACATACTGCTAGACCTCTAATACTTGTTTTTTAATTTAATAATGAAGCTCCCTACAATTTTGCATGGTAACTGTGGGGGCTGCCATGTTTATCTTCTCTGGGGTGTCTTTCTCTGTTATCATACTTAATGAAAACTACATAATATTCCATCTAAATGCCATCTTATATATCCTGGACTTAGTTCACCATTGTTTAACTTTTCTGATGCTTCATCAAAGTTAGTAGAAGAATGCAAAGGTACATGAAGTGAAAGTTCATCAGCTTCCTCCCCTCAAAACCACATCAAATAAAAGTAAATAGACTTACCCTGATTGATCGACTTTCTCCACGCTCATTGATCTTAAGGAAGGTTGACCAGAGGCAGGGAGGGAATTAGAATAAACCCTTTGTTTTGAATAGTCCAATGGTAAACCAAAAATAGCTACGCAGAGTTTATTCTTGTATCATTATTTATTAATTATTGTATTATTTTCCATACAAAGAACTGCACACCTACTTTTGCCCTATTCTGTATTTTAAACCAGTGCTGGTTCATTGGTGATGGCTGATGGTTGCCGATGGTGCTGTGTTGAGAAGGCTCCTTAGGCTATTATCTGTAGTTAGAGGGAAAGTACCACAATTGCTTAGTGATGTGTGTCACAGGTAGAAGCTGGGGCTGGGAAGCAACAATAGCTATGTCATCCCTTCTGCATCCTGGGTTTACGTGAGCTCCTGAACATTCCCATGTGGTCACCCGAAAACACTTCTAGATTGAACCAGACCATTGAAAGGGGCAGATGGGCAGTGCCACTCTAAAACATTTCTGCCTCAGTTCATATTTGTAGCTTATTGAAATCATCAGTGTTGCTTTGCAACAGTTGTACCCACGAAGGGGATATCTAAATGGGATTTAAAAATACAAGACAGGGAAAAAAGAGAAAAGAAGAGTCGGAGAGGGGGAGGGAGAGGGAGAGACAGAAACTGATGTATGCTATCATTTAAAGAATGAAAATGTGTTACTAATTGCCTTAAGGCTGATATACTCCAGGAATTACACTTCCTATGCAAAGTATAAAATTCCAAGTATAGAGGCTACTCAGCTTACATCCCCATAAACCCATCGTAAGTTGAAAATATCGTAAGTTGAAAATGCATGTAATACACCTAACCTACCGAACAGCAGAGCCTACTTTAAACGTGCTCAGAACACTAACATAGCCTAGACTTGGGCAAAATCATCTCACGCAAAGCCTATTTTATAATAAAGTGTCGAATATCTCATAGAATTTACTGTGTGTATTGCTTTCACACCACATAAAGTCGAAAAAAATCCTAAGTTGAACCATCCTAAGTCAGGGCCCATCTGTAGCAAAATATTTGAATCGCAGCCACCATGGGATAATATTGTCCAATTCAACTTAACTGCTTTTCTCTAAAAAGCAAATAGATACTGGGTCAGTCCCGATTATGCCTCGCATGTGGGGGCAGGCTGGCGGGCGAGGACTCAAGCTTCGCTTTCATCTTTTTTACTAGGCGGCTTTATTTATAACACTTCAGCAGATGTCGAGACGATTTGTTCTGTTGCTCACAGTCTCTGTGTGATCTCTCCCTCCACCGCAGTGTTCCCCAAGTGTGAGTTGCTTGGCTCGGGATCATTTTCAAAGACTCAATTTTCAAAGCAAATACACACACAAGTCAGTAGTATTTTCGAAAACAGAGGTTATCACATTTTTCCGAGGGGGATAGACGAGGGAAGGGGGGATGCTGAGAATAGAGTGTGAGTTTATTTCACATGGCAGGCCTCATAAAGATCGCATCCGTAAGGGCGCTGCCAAATTGAACAGCAGAGGGGGAGAAATGGGGGGGGCAGAGGAGAGAAAGCTAAAAGGAACAACTTGAGCAAAGGGTACAGTTGAAGGAGACATGCCTAGAGGGTAAGTTTTCTTACCAAGCCTCACTTCACTCTCCACCAGAAATACGCTGGGGGAGACACACACACACACACACACACACACACACACACACGCACGCACACCTCCTTGAAGGGAGAATTTTTTTTTTCATCAGGATTGCTGAGGAATGTTGCTGCTGATAAGGCTACAGAAAATATTTCTGGGAGTGCATTTTCAGAACTTGGGAACAGAGACAGTCTGTCTGAACCCAGCTCAACTTTTCTCTCTTATCACTTTTTAAAAGCATGTTATCTTGAAGAGCCAAATTAACATTTCATGATATGGCTTCTCGGCAGCTGATATTGGGCATCACAAGGCTAGACAGGAATGACTAAGCAGTTCTGTAGAATGACTCTCCCCAGAGCTGCTGGCTGGACACTTTGGGTGTCAGTCATAGACGGAGGCTATTGGGTCCTCTCTAGATTTATGCAGCTCTTTGTGAAGGGAACTGTTTGTTCCAGGAAGGGTCTGAATAGCTTAGGAAACGAGCCACAAAGTATATTCTTACCGGAAGCCAATTAATTATTCACACTGATGTGTTAAAAAGTATGGTTTATATTCTGGTTTGAATATTGCATGACATAGAATTTTCTCATTGCATTTGGAGATATGCTTAGTAATATCCCGGGCAGCAATTTTCACACTGTGGCGCTGTGCTGGGCAATCTACCAATTAAAATTTAGAAATAAAATAAATGCAATCCTCATTGCTAAAAGATGAGGCCCAGTATTTAAATTTTGACTTTTGATGCCTTTAGTATTCTTGACACTCTGAAGAGTTTCAAATGCCATATTATAATGCACTTTAATGTTTTAAAATAGGTGAGGTTTTCAGAACCATACAGTTTGGTAAGATGTGGTATTTAAATGTGTTTCTGTCGGTAACTATATGATAAGAAATTTTACAACATGGTTATAGCATCTATAGAAGAAAATAAAACTATCCAGGGCTTGTAAAAGATCAGTATTAGTGGATTTATTTCACTATGTATAGTATTATATTTAGAGAGCTATAACCTGGCCATTTTTCACGGAATACATTGTTTTGCTTGTTAGTTTTCTGTTTGTTTGCTAGATAAAAGCACTTTGAATCAAAGTTTCTCTCCTATATTTTGGGATATTATTTTTTTCACATATGATTGCTGACTTCTATTTCTTGTATCACAGTATAGCAATTTTTAACATTGCATCATGTCCAAAATTTGAATGTCATTATCCAGCATAGCTTCTGATATCAGGGAATATTAGAAAAATCTAAAGAAGTACAACTCTGGAACAAAATTTAAACAGCTAAAATTTAAGGTTCATTACACACACACATAATGAGGTAGATAAGCTGGTCTTCGTGCATTTCAAGGAATAGCACTTCCTCATTTCTTTTCTGTCTGTTTCTTGATAAACCCAAACAGAATTCCCTTTGGCACATTTATTTTAAATGTTTTATTTTCTTAGACTTTAATTGACTGTGGGTGGGTGTGCTTGTGTGTACATATAACTTTTATATCTTCTAGTGGTAAGAACAATTTCCAGTAAGCTTTTTTTATAAACGGAGTTTTAATACTTTTGATATGAATTTTTCTTATTTTTTTTTCTTTTATATATTTGATAAGATACTTAGTTGGCTACTTAGCTTCCGTTCCAAGTCCATATTTTTTTTGTCTCATGAGGTTCATCCAAGCTCAAAACAGGTTATAATTCCAGTCTTTAAAAAAGGGAGGAACAGCCCAGCCGGCATGGCTCAGTGGTTGAGCATCAACCTAGGATCCAGGAGATTGAGGTTTGTTTGATTCCCGGTCAGGGCACACGCCCGGGTTGCGGGCTCGACCCCCAGCAGGGGGCGGGCAGGAGGCAGCTGATCAATGACTCGCATCATTGTTTCTTTCTCTCTCTCTCTCCCTTCCTCTCTCTCTGAAATATATATATATATATATATATATATATATATATATATATATATATATATTTTTTTTTTTTTTTTTTTTTTTAAAGGAAAGAACATTAGTTGCAACCTTTCTTTAGTCATTACTTGACACAGGTTAAGTGCTGGCTGCCACCCTTCCTTGGCCGTGAAGATAGATAAGTAGATAAATGTGTAAAGAGGTATATACATATATTTAGAAAGAAATCATTTGCGAAACAATGGGCATAAACCACAGGCCTTGAGCTTTAAAAGGCAGCCTAACAACCAGGAAAAAATTCATGTTTCTTTAATGAGCTTTCTTTAAGAGCTTGTGTGCATTATTTCAGGACACAGCCAGGGCTTGCCTGCATCTTCACTCTGATAAGAAGTCCAGTGACCCCTCCTGGCGGTCTTCAAGGGGCACTCCCTGTCACCCTGTCACGGTTGCACCCACCTCACCCACCATCTGCATCACCACCACCCCCCTCACCTAGCTCTGCAGCCGGGCAACTAAGGGAGACCTAATGTGGATGTTCCGTCTGGTACGTGTCACCAACAGTCCTTCCGAAAGCCCTCAGGGAGCCCGGCTGTGAGCCGTGTGGCGAAGCTGGGCCGCCTGGGGCTGGAGGGAAGCGCTTCACCATGGCAGGCACTTCTGGCCCCAGCCAGGCAGACCTGAAAGGCTCCTGCCCTTAGCACTTGGTGCATATTCAGGAGGAGCCCCATCCCGCGCCTGGGCAGACAAGGTAGATTTTTCCTTTGAGCTCTTGCCTCACCTTGACTGTATCTCTATCACTTTAAAGAGCATATTCGAACCTAATTGTTTGTATGTCTCCCAATGAAAGTATGATCTCTCTGAGTCCCTCCATAGAAAGAACTATTTTATCCCATCTTTGCAAGTTCAGTGTGTCTGATGTGGCTCATACATACATTCAGTGTGGGACTGAATATCATGAACTGTTCTAATATTTTAAGTAAAGAAGAATTATGAGTAAGGAAAGAAAATAAATTAAATATAAGAACTTATGTTTGCTTACAACTGGATATACACCTTCTTTTTATCTTACACAGCCATCTTGGTACATAAAAACTCTAAAATGATAAGGTGTAACTTTAAACAGCTTAATTTTTCATGTTTATTGTTTATATTTTCTTCAGTTCCTATGTGCAACAAGATTTCGGGGTTTGGGACAAATGAATTCATTCTTTTATTTAAGGAGTGGGGCCCGGCTACCCTTAGTAGATGTGGCCGTGACCTCTCTTTCTCGGGGGTAAAATGCAAGGCTCTGTGAGATGTTCCCCTCCACAAAGTCTCTACCGTTGACTTGGTTTGCGTTGAGAGTAGTACCAGGGAACAATGAGGTTGTGCATTTTGAAAGTGCACCATATTGTGTGGATTTTCTTTTTTTGTGGCTTCTTTTTGAGTCAGATTTTTTTTCTTCCTTTTCAGGTCTTACTCACACCATTATGCAGAATCTTGTAAATTGTGTCAACTAAGGAAATAGTTACCTATAGTATAAGTGATTTTAAAAGCGAAAAACATAAAGGGGTTTTTCTAAGTCCCCAGAACAGCTAGCTTTCTGTTTAATCCAGTCCCTTCAGAACTCATCTTATGCCCCTGGTATTTGAAGCCATATGATCATCTGCAAATAATCAAAAGGACAGAATCTTCAAAGAATTGAGTCCACAGACAACACGTATTATGTTGTTTAGTTAGTTTAACAAAGTCGCCTAGGCGTCTGAACATTATTATCTACAGGATTTCTTTTTCCTTCAACATAAAGACATTTAGTTCAAATTTGTAGAGCAAAGCATGTCTGTTTCATATTTGACATGAAGTGTCTTAATTTAATCCCCATTTTACTTCATTAAATAGGCACTGAGCTAATTATTTTTTGAGAAATAATTGATAAATAAATGATAATTAGACACAAAAGCTTTAGAGGTATACTTTGTTGGCACACATGGGAAAACATTTCTTCTTTGTAAATGTAAAACTTTGTGTCATAAAAAGCACTGATTTGAAACAAAAAAATTGAGGTCATCAAACTTCGCGTTCTCATTTTCTAGGTCACTAGGGAGATACCAATACTTTTGCAGTCGTGACTTCCTAGAAAGAAGTTGTGAAAGATAATAAAACGATATGCCGCCTCTTTAATTGTGGTGACAACTCGTTTTGAAGGGATTCCTAGCCCCATGAACTGAGGTCAGTTATGTAGAATCTACATTGCAGAGCGTAGAATAGTAAGTACACATATTAGAATATTTCTAGATTGCAGTTGTTTTAATATTTTCTTGCCAGAGAAGACAACAGTCACATTATTATTTAATGGGACTTAAGAAAACTACATGACATAGAAAGGATAATTACTCTCAGTTTCATGAAGCATCCAGATGGATTTTATTTTCCCTCAGCTCCACCCTGACTGTAAGGGCCATCTTTCTGTCTGATGAGATGGATTCTCCAGCCTTCCCTTGTTTTTCTCTTTCTCTTCTCCCACCTTTTATTCTACAAGGTGTCCCCCTAAAATGTATACACACTTTAACAGCTGATAGCTCACTTTTGAAAATTAAATGTGTTTTCCTAAAACTGCCTTCATAATCATTCAGAGTGTGTGTGTACATTTTGGGGGGACACCCTATGTTTTGCAGGACCATATTTTCCAGCGATGAATTCTATTCCAGTGGTTCCATGTGCGTTAGCTTCATTTCCCCTTTTTCTTGAGGATGGAGAGATCATTTGCTTCTGCAGCGGTTCCCTGAAGTCCTTACTGCAAGGTGAAGGGCATAATGCTCTCTTGGTGATAGGAGCTCTTTTTGCCAGTTTAGAAGAGTACAGATGGAAGAGATACTTCTGTGTCCACAAACTGTGATGCTTTGAAAGGCTGCATATAGCCACACCCTCGTCTTTCTAGAAGAGTATAGTTTCCCATGTTTTAAATGTAACCTTTAGTTTGATATCTCAAGAATGTCTCTTGTTGATCAATGGAGACAGTCAAGTCAAACAGAACGTCACAGGATGTTTCTTGATGGAGACTTAGAGAGAGATTTGTATTTTAAAGGGGACTCAAAGAACTGAGAATTTGTAAAGGGGGAACCATCATTCAGGGTTTGCATGGGACAGCCTCGCAGCTCTGTTGTCTATCAACTCTGCACCAAAATTCCTAGAGGTAAAATTTTCGTTTTTAATCATATTGACTCTCTGCCTCCCTTAGAGTATGTGAATTTTGTCAAATATATATATATGTATATATATATATATATATATATATATATATATATATACACACACACACATATGCACACATATATATATATTTAAAGGGATGAGTCATTTTAGGAACTTGAACTTATCTATTAGAATGCCCCTTGGATATTCTTCTTGCCTACACACACAGCCAAGTGCATAATTGTAAAAGAGCATCTACATCTTGCTCTTGTCATCGCTTCTGTGCCCTCCCTGCCCATTGAGAAGTATTTAGATTGAAAATATTTAGGGTTCTTTCTCTTTGAAATGTTTTTTTAAAAAAAAAAAAATACACAAATTAACTTATGAGAAAATGTAGCCTAAAGCTTGATTTTATGACCCATACATTTTGAATATTTAAAATAAGGATAAGGGCTAATAAATAACAAAGCAGTGGATATTCTCAGGGGGGTAATTTTACTCATAGAGCAAGAGTTGATGGTTTGTGAGTTTTACATTTCATTAGGAAAATTTTACCATGGAAGCAGAGTGGAATATATACAAGTTCTATCCTAAACTGGCAAAATGGAGCCCTCAATGGAGTGTGTTTATACGTACTGATTAACTTGAATTCCTACCTCCTAAGGAAGCCCTATGCAGATAATTATATTTTCTGGCTTATTAGACCAAGAAAAAGACAGAAAATAACTTTTATTATGGAGCACTGTTGGTCTTTGCAGCCTCATTTTACAACTTTTAAAGAATTTCTTGTATGGGAGATGCCAGGAGATGCCTCCTTCTTTGATAATCCAGCCACTGGCTACCCCAATGGGTAGGAATGAGACACATTGCTTAAGATATTGATTCTCTAGTACATTCTTAGAGTGTAAGTTTTATTCTTCATGTCTTTTACAATACATATAATATAAATAATATTTGAGAAAAAGCAAACTAAAATATTTTAAATTTTTAGGTAAAATTTATGATTCAAATTGTTCGTCACCTCCCTGAAATCTTTAATCAATTGATCTTTTTTGCTGTATCTTTGAAATTGGTTATGTATATTCTCATGGGTCAGTTTTGACAATTTTCAAGTGCTAAATAATCTCTATATACAAATCACCAAGAGAGTTTTGAAGGTAATTGCCATTAGATAGTGCTTCACTGATCAGAAATTTAAAAGCTCCGGCTTCTCTGTCAAGTTCTGAATGTTCCATACCAGTACTCCAGGTTTGTACTTTTGTTTTGTCTAAACAGTTTGATCTTTGTGCCATTAAACTCCTACGCCTTTTGCTATGTTTTAAATATTTGGACTAATTTTAATACATGAATATTGATAGAAAGGAATGTTTTGTGTATTTTTATGTCACTATAACTCATTAAGCTAAAAATTTCTCTCATGTCTCAATCAAAAAAGAAGGAAAGATTTGCTTTATTTTATAATTAGGATCCATTTTAACTTGTTTGTTTTTTCCCAAGTGCAGTGTTTAGCAAGGTTTATACAGGGTGTGGCAAAAGTAGGTTTCCAAGTTGTGAGTATGCGAAACACAGTGCTTATTTTTGTATTATTATTTACTAATTACTGTATTAATTTTCGTACAGACAACCGTAAACCTACTTTGCCCCACCCTGTATATGTGTAGAGGTTTAGATACCAGAAAATATAATCTACCAGAGCGAGTTCTGTTATCTTGTGGTTTGAAAGGCAAGTTTAACCCGACAGAATTGCAGGCAGGGAGAGATATTACACAAACATGCCAATCATGTTTGACATCACAGTCTTGTATTGACACTTCCATTAAAACTTGGGAGAATAAAGCTTTAATCTTAAGGCGTAAGTTCCAGTAAATATTTTGCAGAACAAAAGTTTTCTCTTGTATTGATAAGGAGTATTTTGAAACACAAAAACACTCAGAAGAAAATGGAATAAATGGTTAGGGATTCTGTACCTCCTCCCAAAATACCTGCCCTTGAACTGAGGAATAACTTTCTCGTCTGATAGGCTGACCCAAAACATGACTTGAAAGTGACCTCTCTGTTTGCTCTCCTGTTAAGAAATAATAGCACGTGCCGTTGTTACTTCTCTGCTCATGATCGCTTGGTGGGCTTCTGGCCACACCAATCAAGCAATCCTTCATAAGAGCCAAGCATTTGTTTAGTGGGTTCTTCATTTCCACTCATCTAAGGTAGAGACATCAAGAAGTCCCACAGAAATACCCCAAAGGAAAAAAACAAGCAAGATGTCTTAATTCTTGACACTCGTGATTTATTGAGTCTTCTTTCCATTGCCGTGGAAGAAGTATACGCGCCAGATTAAATTTTTGTATTTGGTCTGGTTTCTCTGACAGAGACTCATAGTTCTGCCCTACAGTTAAATCTAATGGAAAGGACACTTATTGGAAGTAAATAGCATGTTTTTATCTATAGAAACTGTCTTTCTCTTCCACACAAAACAATATGGATTTTCTCCTAGGTGTTTCTTTGGATAGCTATCAAACTCTGGTCATGATAAATTTTTTTAAAAAAGATCTTATTTATGTGTGGCCCTTTATTATATGCCTTAAAATGCTGTACATTTTTATTTTAACTTTATCGTGCATATCTAAACATTCAGTCCAGTTTGTTAAGACTTTAAAAGTTATCATTTTTAGCTCTCTGATACCACTTGCCAACATTCATTGTCTGGGGCCTTCTTTGCAAATGAGATATAGCAATAAGCATTAAAAGCTTTAATGAGGTGAATCTGAATATGCTTGAGTGTCCTGACTTGCTGACACTAAAAATAAAACAACAGAACAGGGAAAAACACCGGGGTCATGTCAAGTTGTTCTTGTAACCTCTACAGTAAGAAAACGTATTTGGTGGCCTAATCAAGGAACTGACTTTTGTGTTCCTTTTCTGTCCTTTCTTAGATTTTATTCAATGTGGTCCAAAGCTTCCTTTTCAGGCCTCAAGTCAAGGGGACAACAACACAGAGAAGATGGTGTGTGATAGTATCATTCCTCTGATCCTCTCCACAGATCACCTAATAATATTACTAAATGCAATTAGCTCTGTTGCTTCTGCATAGTAGTACCTAGTACCCCAGTAACTCTAAAATGGCTCAATGTGAAGATGGGCCCTTTACAAAGCAGACAACATACTATAACATTGACAGTAACTGTGCTCTTTTTTTCTTTGGTGTTCAGGTTCAGTATTTATATTTGCTTTATAAACAGTGCATTGTGCTTATCTATTTTGGGGCCTGGAACAATGCTTTATAAGATTACTTGATTTAATGTTTTCAGATCACTTAGTTGATACCATGATTTACATGTATTTCCCAGAAGCATGTGCCGTAACATATACCATAATGGATAAGCCACTTCTGCATGATCATCTTGAGACTAAAGTCTCTGGTGAAATGCTTTCCTCTATGACAAGACAATACTGTGATATCTCCTAAAAGTACAAGGCCTTTATTTTCTTTCCCCCCAACTTTAGAATAAATTAAAGACATCTGCTCACCAGAAAACATTAATTAAGAATGCATGATTGTGATGGTTGATGGGGTATCAGGCAAACAGACTGATGCATAGATCTCAGGTTCATGAATATAATTTTCTCTGGATATTTCAAAGGATATTTTAAGGTGATTGAGTGCTTGAGGAATAGTGACATTTACATTTACGACTGCATGTACACATATACACACATGAATGCATCTATGGGGATGCTTAGTTATGTGCAACTCTATAGAAATAGGTGCAAATGTTAGCTGTTAGCTGCCTGACATAAGATGTTGAAACTACTAGAGGTGGTCTACACAGAAATGTCTAATCACATTTTTATTTCAAAAGCATTTAGGTCAAAAGAGAATTTTTAGACAATTTATTCACATCCCCCAAATGGTTGAATCCTTGGTCTGTCCTCTGGTTTAGATTGTATATAACTACCATTTATAATCCTATATCTAGTGAACAACTGAAGTCATGAGCAAATAGTTATCCAATAATGAGAGAGAGTGTGGGACAAGAGAAGCCCTCCAATTCATTTAACTGATCTATTGACTGTGAGCTTAGAAAATGACTTCATCTTTTTGGGTCTGTTTTCTTATTTATAAAATAGACCACCTTACTTCATAAGATTATTATGAGGATTAACTAATACTAACATATACATAAACCTAATTTAGTTCACTTGTTCACTTAGTTTTATAAATCTCCTTCTTGTTGGAGAAAAGGGGGAAATCGGTGAATTAGGTCAGCCAAGACATCCTGTGGAGAGGGGTGCAGGGATCGATGCGTTGTCATGGCCATTCTAATCACCTGTTTCTGATCACCAGTTTTCACTAAATTTTGATTACATGTATCATCTCTTTGTCCCACACATTCCAACCCAAATGTGAAACTATGTTTTAATTTCATTTCCAACTCCCATCCCTCAAAATTATTTATAGAGTCTTTGTCTTCATAACACACTTTTCTGCAATTTGAAGGAAACAACTTCATATCAGAAAAAAGCTAATCTCCTACCTCTGTTAATCCATGAGAAAAAAATAATCTGCTTTGAAAACATTTTATAGAGCTGACTTGGCTAACCTTATTTAAAATTTATTACCGTAGAACCAGTTAGAGAGAAGTATTCTGTTCTTGGTTAAGTTGGTTAACAAAGGCTAAAAATTAGTCTGTAAATTTGTATATATATGCAAGTGGTCACAGTGTTTTTCTGCTTGAGTTTTTTAATTTCTAATTAATGGAGGTGGTTTCTGAGTTTCTAGTCATGCAGGGTTTGCATAAGGATTGAGTTCAGTTATGCTTCACACTCGTCCTCTAGGCAAGTCACCGCCCTAGATGTTCTGGATGCACAGGAGGAAGCATCGAAACAAACAAACAAGAAAGAACAGCTGTTCTGACCCCGCCCCCCAATTAAAGAATCTAGCAAAGTAAAAAAGTGCATACAAGACTATAAAACAAAAACAAGGCAGATGACTGTGTTCTTGTGGACAGTTCTTGGGCCCAGAGGGCATATGATGAGGCCTTCCTCATGTGGTTATCCATCACCTTAATCTGCCTGCTATTTCGCATTGCTGTTTTAGGCTGGTGGGGGCCTCTCAGTGCCCGCTCTCACTCCCACTGCCTGGTCCTTTTTCTCATTAAAAAATGGTTGGTCATACAGACTTTATTTGATTCCCATAATAATTAAATGAAATAATGTGGGCAGTTGGCTGGACACATAGTGGGCATTCCATAAATGTTAAGCTCTCTTCTAACTTCCTAGAGCTCTGTGGCTGCTATACTACTCTTAATGTTTATTAAGGAGAGGGCATTTTACTCCATAGATAGAGCTTACTCTTAATTCTTATTTTGTCTTTGGATCTTATACTTTTCTTCTAGAGCTTTTATTCTGCTGGATTTCCTTTCTTGCCCGTAAAATTTTGAATGGACTCTCAGGCAGGCCTCAGGTAACAATTTCATGTGAAAAATTAACAATGAACTGATTAGCAGAGTAATTCCAGAAAGTTTAGAAAACTGCACCAAATTTTACTGGCAGAAAATGAATTTTCTTTTCATTGTTAGGGTTTTTCATGTAGGTAGCAGTAGAGAACTAACTCTGCTTGTAAATATTTCCAACTCTGCTTAATTTAGTTTCACAAACAAACCCAAACTTAATTTTATGCAAAAACATAAACTAGTTCCCATGACCAAAGTTTTACTAATTTCTAATTTGATTTTTATCTGTTTTCCATTTCTTTGTTGATTGAGCTGGTCATATTGAGCAACAAGATGGTGACAGGACAGATGGTTGGGTCCAGGGGTCACTGGCTGTTGTGTTCCCCCTAAACCAAGACCAGTCTCCAGGATTTGAAATTTTTTTTCCTTTTACCTGCTTTAAGTAAAGATTCTCATAGGCACTGACTTCTTAAAAATTCTCCTCGTCTTCTGTGAAATAACTCCCATAGGATCCTGATTTGCAACAATGATGGATGATGTCACTTGATTATGGAAACTTACAGGCATCTAGTTCAAGCAGCCGGGGCTTTTAGCCTAGCTCTGCTCCTAACTAGCTGTGTGGCTTCATGTGAATGAGGCTGTCAGTATTTTCATCTTTAAAATAGGGACTATAATAGTACCTGTTTCACAGGTAAAATAAATGCTCCTAGTACACAGGATGGAACATAGTAAGTGCTAGATAAATGGTATCTGCCATGATTATTGAGAGCTAATTAATGGTGATCATTTAAACTACTCAGCAATTACATTTTCATTGCTGAAAGTCCTGTAAGAAGCAATGTCACACACTGTGCAAGAGCTGGGAAGAAGGGATCTTTTGTTATATTAGCCACACTGCATCACAGGTGACTGCTGGCTCTTCCTTTCTGAACAGAAGCCAGAAGATGAAGGCAAGTTAGGTGTTTATAAAATCACTTTATTTATAATACTTGAGAGTTGATAATATTTGCTGTATTAGCTTGGGCTCCCCAAGAATCAGATGCTGAGATAAAGATTTGAGAACAAGGAGATTATTTGGGACATAAGGGAAACATCAGTAGTGAAGTGGGGGAGTGTGGCAAGGAAGGATACCTTATCAAGCCAACAGCCACTGTGAGTTACTGGAGCTCAGTCTCACTATGACAATTCTATGAGCCAAAGCAGGACACACACAGAGATACCACAATCCAAGGGGTGAGGGAGCTGGGATATTTATGCACCAACCCATGATGGTCTCTAGTTAAGGGTCACCCTGAGTGGTTTGTTAGTTGTCAGCACTTCTAGGGTGCTACAGAAGACAACAAAATACCCCTGGCCAGCCAAGGAAGTCCTTACCAAGATAAATGCAGGGCCTGTGTGCCCCGGGGCTGGGAGGGATAAGGGAACATAAATGGGCACCAAAAGCATATGTTTCAATTGCTTATACAGTAATGTTGGTTTGAGTTTGGAGAGTTTAAACATATAACCTTGAAGCTATAACAAACTCATGTTAAAATCTTATCTTGAAACCTTCATAGTTTTGGTAAAGAAAAGCTATAATGAGCCTATGGAATTTTAGACAACTTTCTCCAAACCATAGTCCATGCACACTTGCTGTTCAAGGAGCCCGCTGCATAATCCATCTTCATCAGCCTCACCACCACCGGTTGGTTGATCTCTTGGAAACTTTGGGGGAACAGGACCAGAGCTTCACCCAGGTTCCCTTTCTGTCCATTCTTTTATCCACTCATCTGAACTGCTTTGCATATCCATGTTATCTATGAACTGCCAGGGTGGAGTTTATTTTAACCTATAATTCTGATTCACAAAGGAAGAAACTTATTAAACAAAAACTTAGGTAAATACTCCACTGCCTGATCTGCTTTAGTGGTGCTTTCACTTGCAGATTCTACCAGCTTCTGTCCTTTTGTTATATTGCTGATCATTGTCATTCCTCTGGCAGGCTCCATGTGCACCTCCGTCTTAATAACTAAGGGAGAAAAGCAACACAGAAATCTTCATACCTGGTGCTTCATTTTATGTGGGCTCCCTGAAGGGACAGGCTTGTGGCTGTGCCTACACTCCTGTGAAATTAATGTTCCTTCTTCAGACTCCTGTTATTCTATTTACAGCCACAGGGCTTCAGTTTTATAAGTGTCCAGAAAGTTCTGAGTAATGCATAGAATTCTACGTACACAGGAAATGCAACCTTGGCAAAATGTAATAATCCCTGGTGAGAGAGGAAAACAGAGAATCAACAATCCGTTGCTTTTATTGAAATAATAAAACTGGAACAGTTTGTGTCTGAAAGTGCTGTAAACCAGGTTTTTTTCCCATGTAAATTCTATAGCCTGGATATAATGGACCTGCCATGAATTTGGTAAATGGAGAATATAGTATTTGGACAACACTTGACTTTTCCTCAACACTCTTTTTTTCTTTGTTTACTCATTTAAAAATGCCTATTTTTATGGATGATTGGTCAAGATGTGGGCTTGATTGAAATAGTATTTCATGTGAGCATGAAAAGAATTTGTGTATGTGGAGGAACACACTAAGGAAAAATGAGTGCAGCCATTTGCTGATACCATCTCTTAAATCTTCCCATTCACTTTTTTCAAAATATTAAAAATTTTAGAAGAACTCAAAGTGGACTTTGCCCGTCCCAACATTTAGTAAGAAGGAAGCATTTTACTCAAATGTAAAGCCCACTCTTAATTATTATTTTGACTTTTTGAATATAATTACACATTTTTGCATTAAAAAAAATTACAGAATTAACTTCATATTAAAGATTATAAAATGTCTATCTTCAAATGCTGCTGTATTTGGTTTAGGGATAATAAGGGTCATGGTGTTGGTCTTTCAAGAGATACTATATAATGAGTGAAATATTGTAATGCAATTACCTTGGCGTAGCAATAAATGCAAGGACCAATGGAACGACCCTTTTGTTTACAAAAAGAAATGTGATTCTTTGAATCTTCTTTGGTCCCTGGCTCTGTAGCTGGACTATCTGTATTCTTGTGGCTCTTCGAGAAAAGCTTAAGGATTCAGAATTGATTAAATCTCTCTCTCTCTCTCTCTCTGTCTTCCCCCATCACCACAGTATAGACAGTTCCCATTTTATTATATCATCCTATCAGCCTTCAGAATCCTCATTCCTCATGAAACAACAAAAAGAAAAATATCCCACTTTCAGCAAATCTGATTTAAAACTGGGAAATATATAAGGTAACACAAAGTAGACCCTGTAGAGGGACCTAGGTGGTTGCTTAAGGATTGACATTGGCGGTGGCATGGATATTTGCTATACACTGCTTTCTCTAAGACTGAACAAGGGGGCTGGACTTGTTGAGCACTTAGATGAAATAGGTAGACTTATATACCCTAGTACTTATATATATTAAGCTTTCTAAGGGACCTTCTAACACAGAAACTCAGACTAGGTTATTTTGGCCAAATCCTAAAAAAAGTACCACCACCAGACTGTGTGACCTCTGGATAGCCTTTCTTTCCTCTGAGTCCTTTGATCCCAGGGACACTTTGCTCTGACTTTTCAGCATCTGCCCTTAGGCCTATTACAGGTGGATTACAGTCAAACATCTAAATATGGAGGTTTTTGCTGTGATAATCTAGGGAGTCATTTCTTAGTGAAGACAGGAACAGTGGGGGCTTATTTCCCCTTCTATTTTATGTGTTGCTAAATCAACACCAAACTGTGTTGTTTGAAGCCCTTCCTATGAGGTGGGCATGGGAAAAGACATGATGAGGCTCTAGAATTTTCCTGGAATAAATGCTTCCCACATCACTTGCAGAGCCTATATGCCCAACATTTTCATTATGCAAATATTTGGTTGTCTAGCGATACAGCTATAAATAGCAAAGTATACCTGTTCTCAAGGACCTTAGAGTTTAGGAGGTTAGACAGGCATGATAATTGGTAATTATAGAATTTATGTACGGTAAGTGCTATAGTAAGTTACAAGTCGGCACAGAGGAGGGAATTATAACTCAATATTTTAGAATGTTTTTCCCGGAAGAGTGAAGACAAGGTATAATTAGCCAAGGGAATAGAGGGAGCTCTGTAAGGAGGAAATCTTTTGCAGGAAGGTTAGATGTTCAAAAGGGAAAGAAGGGGGGGGGGCGCAAATTGGGAAACTGAATGTAATCTGTTTTGAGGGTCCAGGGGGGATTGTGACTCGTGTGTGTGTGTATGTGTGTCCATGTGCACAAGCAGTGTTCTTGAGAAGGGTGAGGAACTTGTAGAGGTCAGGGCCAGACCTTGAAAGGCCTTATTAACCTAGCTAAGCCTTTGGAAATTATTTCTTTAGATGATGAAGAACAGGTAAAATATTTTAAGTAGGGAATGTCACCCTCCCAGCCCCCCCAAAAAAGCCCACTCACTGCAACTTGGGGAATGAATTACTCAGTAGCCGACCTGAAGGCTAAAGAAATGGACCAAGAGCCCTAGAGAGGTTAATGCTGACTTTCAGGTCGGTGCTGGCTGCCACTACTACATACAAGTGCTATTTTGAAACATTTTAAATGTATTAACTAACTCTCAAAACAACCCCTTTGGGTGTATAAATGTTTCTTATAGTTATCTCCATTTACACTGAAGTACACTAAGTCAAAAATGTGGTGGAATTACACTTCTGCAGCCATGCGACTGGGCATTTGTAGAAAGCACAACCTGAATTTAGGTAGTTTGCCCCCAGGGTCCACTCCCCTCTATACTGGGCTGTGCTGCCTTCCCCATGTAGACTGTGATGAAGAACTTGTAGCTATTTTGTTTGAGTAGGTTAATACATGTATATAGTATTTTAATTCAGTGGAGGGGTTGACACAAAGGCTGATGAAATTACGAAGAAGATTGTCTCTAGCAAACATTTTGAGGAAATCAGTTGCCATATACTTCTTTTTTCTTGGTTAATCCTCACTGGAGGATATTTTTTTCATTGATGTTTAGAGAGAGTGGAAGGGAGGAAGGGAAGGGGAGAGAGAGAAACATTGATGTGAGAGAGACACTTTGATTGGTTGCCTCCCTCACTTGCCCCAACCGGAGATCAAACCTGCAACCCAGGTATGTGCCTTGACATGAGATCAAACCTATGGCCCTTCAGTCCGCAGGCCGATGCTCTAACCACTTAGCACATATATTCTTAATGGATGCTATTTCTGAAGGGCATCTGAATATCACCTGGAAAGTATTATAGTAGAAACTTTCTGTCTTAGCACATGTAAGTACATGGGTGCTAATGGTTCCACAGTGACCAGAATATTAGTACAAGTGGTTGACTAAAAGTTCTGCCCTGCTAGTGAGTGACCTGCTACAGCAAAGTGCTCTATTGCACCATTCCGTTGCTAGCAAGTCAATCACTGTTAAAGTGGGTAAAAACTCACCTCACTGGGATAGATTTAGAAGACTGAGTCAACATTCCAGATTCCCAGGCTTATTGTGAAAGATCTATGTAACCTTTAAACATTAATTTAGTCATTGCTTCTGTTTTAATGTTAAAAATAAAATAAAATAAAATACATGTTTATGTTCCAGGAAGAGACTGACATATATAGAACTTTTCATTCAGTGTGATCCCAGTACATAAATACAGATGAATGTCGGCCCTTACCACATTTTCTTTTAAATGTCAGTCATTTTTTAAAAGGTAAAAATAAGCCCCCGAGAGCAGCAGAAGCTACTAATTTCTGCCAACTTGAGCAAATGACATATCCTCTCAAACTCACCATTTCCTCATTTGTAAAATGAGAATAATCATGCTTATTTTGCAGAACTGTTGGGAGAAAACGCATGTAAAGCGACTGGCACCTAGTGAGCGAGCGCTCAGTCAATTTTAGATCTGCGATTTATTTCTTCCTCCTTAACACCACTGTTATATTGTCATTACTTAAAAATGCTGACATTATTTTCCAAATTGCTGTGTTGATTACAAGCTTTCTGAATGAAATAATTACTAAAAAATGTTAAATCTTCATGAAGAATTTAGATTTTTTACAAGAAAAAAACACGCTACTATACTTATCTCTACTGAAGAATGAACAGAGTCTACCCATAAAGATGAAATTTTTTTCATGAAAGTGGCCAGCAAGGCACTTATTAACCTTGACCATTGCTTGGCAAGGTTAGGTCTTAATTCTAAACTTATAAACCTAACAAGACTCTTGTCACATGACCACTGATTTAATTAAAATGTGACCCCCCACTACCACTACCACCACCACACACACCCCACAGTTTTCCAAAGGGAAATGCTTCCTGGTGTCACATCCGTTGTGTTTGTGACTAAACTCTGGGTTTCAGCCAGGGGCTGGCTGTTTGATTCACAAAATGAAGATACAACTTTCACAGTTGTGTCCGGAGCGGATGGCAATCCCGTTGCAGTTGACCAACTGCAATGTAGAACATGGAAGGGGAGGGAGTTGAAAGATTTCCTAGCAGCTGTGATCCACAGAGTGTGTTATTTAAATCTGGTATGGCGTATAAAGCTTAAAAAGTCATTTCCAGCCCTGGCCTGGTAGCTCAGTTGGTTAGAGCATCGTCCCAATACACCAAGGTTGTGGGTTCGATCCCTGGTCAGGGCACATACAAGAATCAACCAATGAATGAGTGGATAAACAAGTGGAACAACAAATTGGTGTTTCTCCCTCCCCCACTCAAATCAATCAATATATTAAAAAAAATTAATTTCCATGCAGAAAAAAGGGATATGGGGTAAATCGCCCCACTTCTTTGACTCAGGTCGTGGTCCTTTGAGTGGCGTATTGTGCAAGTGAGGCTCACTTTGCCCTTCTACCATTTTGCTCTTGCAACATAAAGAAGTCACATGTTGTGTCACATGCTCTTTCTTTTCTTTGAAGCCAGAGTCAGAGAAGTCCTTCCAGAGCACAGAGAGTTTAAGCGCAGTGCTTAAGCGCAAAGAGTGAAAATGTGAAATTGGATGTGATGAGTGTTAAAAAATAAAGGGGGGGGAGGGAAATTTCATTAATATAAAGTTTCCCAGAGTCTTTCCAGTTTGGAAGGATTATAATAGTTGATTTGTTTTACCCCGTGCATTTTCTCCAAACATTCCCTGCGTTGAATCAACTCCACGCCCTTTGACTCATTTCCTTTTACACGTAACCCCGAGCAGCCTGAATTCACAGAGACACCGCCGCAGCATGGGCACATCACAGGGTGCGGTGAGGACACGCTGGGATCTGGAATGAGCGTTGCCCTTCAGATTTGAACCCCAGGGCGATGCTAACTCCGCACAGTGGAGCTGTTATTCCCATAAGGGACTGTGGTGATTTCAGGGCTGTTTACTGCCTGGAAACGAGAGTAAGGGGCGCTGGCGGGCCTTCCCTTGCTCTTCGAGAGGCAGCAGTGGACCAGCCAGGGCTCTGCCCCGCCTCCGTGGCTGTCACTCACACCCAGCTGCTTCTAGCCATGGTGAGCCATTGAAGCTCCAAGGACATGATGTCAGCGACTGAAGGCTTCCAGTCTGCTGTGACAGAATAATGGGTCCTGGTACAAAGGAAGCATATGCCGTTGATTGTGGGAACCCTGTCACTTGATGTCAGGAAGAGAAATCATGAACAGTTGTGAATCTACCGTATGCCTGAAATTGTCATAAAAATCCCCCTTGCAGATACATTCTAGTCCAGGACTGTATTTTCCTGCATGGATACTTATGGTTCCCCCACCTCTAATAAAATCTCTGAAAATATTGAAGTATTTATAACCCTGATTTGCTCTGTTCTGCAAAGGGTGCTGTGATATTGTCATGACATCAATCAAGAGTGACACGTAATGAAGACTTGCAGGTCTGAGCGGGCTCAATTGCTCTGCTTCACTGTTTATCTCCCAGGCAGCACTGGGGCGGGGGGTGAAGGAGGGGCTGTCTATAAAAGACACCTTAAACTCAGGACTTGGCAGCATTTATACAGTATGAAGACAGGCACCTCACTACACCACTCTCTCACAAGACTCTTCAGGCAGTGCAGCCAGTGACATGTTGAAACATCTACAGGTCTCCAGGGATGGCACCATGGATGTTCACAGACTCAGTCACCATCGTGCAAACACTCCCTATCTGACAGAGGGATGACTTAGAAAACCCACAATGGCTCATGTTTTTTCCCCAGATACTTTTATTTTCATTAGTGCTCTTCCCAATTACAGAAGATGGTGTTAGGAGAGCTGAGATCCTCAGTTATCTTATATCCATTCTCTTGGATTGGAAGAGAAAGAAATTGTAGACTTTTCCAAAGATGGTTTGCTATTTATGTTTGGACATAATCCTGAGTCCTCAGAGAAGTCCCTGTTGCATGGCAGACAAACTCTGAGCAGTGTGTGGCTTACCTTTAAAATTCAAATGAGGTGTAGTATATGAATTGTCTCCGCCTTTGTATGGGTTAAAAAAAAATCCAAGAGACGTAAAAAGACTTGAAAATTAATGTCTTCCATGAAGGTAACTTTTTCACATCTGGAAAATGTTTCTCTATGTTACTGTTTCTGTCCCCAAATAACCATAAAGTACAAAGTTTTATCACGTGTATTTTAAACAAGTTATGGCAATGCCTATTTAGTTTCTCTTTTAAAAAATTACTATTGCAAGAAGTGAAGTAAGTTGTGTGAGACAAGCCAGGATCCACTTTTGTGCCTAGGTAGATTTTGCTGATTGGGTTAATAAACATATCCATCCTCATGGTTAGAACATTTTGATAGAATATTCAGATTAATGCTGTATCCATAACTTTTTTTTTTATCAAAGTGCCATCTTTTCTGGACCTATTTAGTTTGGAAATACAGTTCAGTGTTAAAATGGTTCTGCATACGTATAGCAGTGAGTTCATTATCACTGTATCCACTGTAAAAACAAAAGAAAAAGATCTAATGTAAAAAAACCACTAAATCAGTCTTTCATACACACACAAAAAGCTGACTATTTTTTCTATTTTTCCTGTAAGAAAAAAGTATGCCTTGTTTTTTCTTGGTCTGTTCCTTCAATTCCACATAAAGCCAAAGTGGGCACAATTCATGTTTACAGAAATCAAAGACACTTTTATTTTTTGGTCCCCTGCCATTTCTCTCTGCCATGGGACAATTTCTTACTGTTTCTTGCCTAGCGAGGGTAGGAATGGAAAGACGGTCAAGTGCCAGTAAGCCCATTTGAGAAAAGACAGGTCAAGGTTTTTCATTTTAGAGAGCCTACAAAACACAGAACAGCTTATAGTTATGTGCTGCGATGCTTTCGGTCGACACTTTTATTGTGCTGTGTTTTATTGTTAAGTTCCATTGAACATCAAGTGATTGGCCTAGCCTATGGGATGGCCCTCAAGTGTGACAGTGTCAAATGTGCCTGGTGGCAGGCCTGACACGGGCTGATTGCTCCTTTCATTTACAGAGCATCATGCCTTTGCAATAAAGAGCAGAACAAAGCCCCTACTGATTGACAGCGATGTATGCTGCTTTGTTTTTAATTCTTTAACACTTGACACTCTTAGATGGTACTTTATACAAGGAGGACATCAATTTCCTTTAGAAGCCAGGAGGCAAGAGGATAGATTGAAAATGACCTTCAGTGCTGATTATCTCTACTTTTCATTTAAATATCAGATGGAAAGTTCTGAGGCCTGCTGATTATGTTATTAAATAGTCAGTGACCTAAGTCCCAAGAAATAATGTAGCCACCACCTTGGAAGCATGGCTATTTTTGGCTCTAAATGTAGGCAAGGATATTAAAAATTTCCTCAAATTGTTGAGTGCAGCAGGTGTTCTGTTGGAGAAAAATAAGATAATAAATAGTATAATCCCCACAAAGTTGGAATTAAATCTTGTGGGAAATGAATAATTTTCTTTGCTAACATATTAGAAGCTGTGCAAATTTAATTTCTTCTTTATTGTCATCATCTGGATTTGATGCTCCCACTGGGATGTCAAGAGAAGTTTCAGGGGATTGAGATGATTCTAGCAGCGGGCACTGTTCCCTAAATGGTGGGATGAATGGATGGAAGCCAGCCACTTCTTGTGGGAAACAGAGACTATGGGCTGGGTCCCTACACCGATGTCTCCTCAACCTATCAGGAATCATAATAAGAGATATAAGAGCCCTTGGAAGTGTTGAAGGATGTGGTGACATTGTGACATGCTACCCACATGCCCCTTCAGTGAAGAACTTGTTACCCCAACTACTGGGAGGGCTGTTGACAGACAGCCTTAAGACGTTAGCTCCCAAGAGGGATTATCTCAGCTGCAGAGAGCTATGTGGTCCAAGGCCATGCCTTTCTTGGGGTGGATCATATCCAAGGACTGACGGATGTGGTAATATTAATGCCTGGCCATCTTGGCCCAACTCAGAACACCTAAGGACCACTCTGGCTCTGCAGCGCTCACTGGGGTCTGCTGAGGTCACGCCAGCATCACAACTAATTTCTCCCATTGTCTAGTCCCGCTTCCATACATTCCCTGTCACGGGTGACAATCCCAAAGCCTCTTCTTAACGCACACACAATGTACTCTAAACTCCATCTCAGGGTCAGCTTCCCAGGGAACCCAACCTACCGTCAACAAGTAACCAGACACATTCAGAATCCTTTACTGGAGCATTTGCTGTTACCATTGCAAGTGACATTGTAGAACTGGAATCCCAATTTACGTCTGATAGGTCCTGTTAGCAATGCGAATGACCTTCCAGCTAACATTAAAAGAATAGAAATGTTATATGTGAATGTACTGAAGGAAGGTCTCATGCCTTTATATTTACGTCTAGGATCAAGTGCCAGCTCCTGATTGGATTGGAAAAAAGTCAAAAGAATATATTCTGTTTTGTGAGAAATATCTTGGGCTTAGTGCATATGGAAGGTTTTACAGTTTTTGAGTTAGGTGCATGACTCTATGAATTTTTCCCTTTTAAAAAACTTCTACCCTTTTAACCCTGGCCAGCATGGCTCAGTTGGTTGGAGAGTCATCCAGTACACCAAAAGGTGACAGGTTCCATCCCTGGTCAGGGTTCTATCCCCGGTAGGGGCACATGCAGGAGGCAACTGATTGATGTTTCTCTCTCTCTTTCTCCTTTCCTCTCTCTAAAAAAAATAATAAAATAAAAAACTACCCTTTTGATTTAAGATTTTAAAGAATTATTGCCTTCATTATCAGTACTCACTGATGCTGCCAATTCAATTATCTACAATGGAGGGCAGTGGTGGCCAAGATAAACTAAAACAATAAATTATCCAGAATCATTTATGTTTTCCCCCAAATATTTTTTTTTATGTTGAATACAAATGCCGTATATAGCACATATTTAAAAATATAACTTTTCTATAAAATGCCTGAGGATAATTGAAAAAAGACTATCTTTACATTTGATTCCTTCTCTAAGAAAGTTATAATCATATATAATCATAATGATGAAGCATCGTCTTGCATAAAAGTCATATTTCTCTTATTTTATGAGTCCCAAGTAATACTAAAAGGAAGTAGGGTGAGTTCAGAGAAGAGATAATTGAAGGACACTTGGGGGCAAAATAAGTTGCCATTTTTCAGATTGCATTCATAATTTCCTTAACCATTACAAATAAAATAGAGGGAGGTGATTTATGTGAGAAATTGCCATTACCCATTCAAACTTGGTTGTTACATGTATGAAAATTTTCGGTGAAGCAACCATTTAAGCCATTTCGATTTTTAACAGTTCACCTATCTGCTACTGGAAGTTTTTATATATGTGCCTTTTTAGACTTGTGAATTAAAAGGACTTGGGTTTACAAATTTACATATATGGACTGTTTTACATTGAAGTAAGATATTAATTAGGAAAGCTAAATTCTCTTTCTTCCCTGTGTCAGTAGTAAATAATACTATCCCTGTGATAATAAAAGCTAAATTCCATGGCATACATTCTTTGTTCAGGCACCATACTATTCTCTCTACATACATGTTCTCTTTGTTTCTCCAGAAGTCTTGGGAGGCAGCTCACATTAAACCTATGAGAAGCTAAAGCTCAGAAAGTTTAAATAGATCTCCAAAAGTCCCACAGCTAGAAAGGAGCAGACACAGTGTTCAGGGTCAGACGGCCTGACTCTGGGATCCATACTCCTTCCAAAATACTGAACGGGGTGGGTGACAGCTGTGTGTCATCAAAGGAACAGAATCAACTTCAACAAGTAGCATAGTATGCTAGCTCAGAGATGGAAACCATAAAATGCCTCGTTTCAGTGAGTTCTCTTCATCCAACTGAACTCTCAGACCCTGCATGTCACCACTTATATTTTTAGAACCTCAGATACTGAGTATAAGACTCTCCTCTTTGAGAGCTCTGAAGAAGTACCAGACTGCCCCTTGCATCTTTTTCATTACTTGGCACTGAATTAATGCTATGCCTTCTGAGAATATTCTCATTTCTCTTTTTTTTCAGTATGGACAATTGTTTATTCAACCATTTTAACATATGCCAGGGAACCTTAGTTCATTCATCAAAAAATATTTCAGCACCTACTACGTGTTAGGTGCTCTGCCAGGCATTGAGTATAGAGTAGTAAAGAAAACAGATATTGTGTTCACTTTCGCGATGTTTATTTTCTTCTGGGAAAAGAGTCAAGCGATATGAATTTCAGGGGCCAATTTATTTTAATTTGCTCTAATAAGTTCATCCATTTGTTGTTAACATTCTTAACCTTATTAAATTCTGAAATAAAGAGATTTACTTCTTTTAAAGAAAATATTTTTCTCATCTCATCCTTGAAAACAATGAAATGTTTTTTTTAAAAAATGCATGGGTCAACATCAAATGACATCTAAAAAGTGGGATTTGAGGCATGCATTTGCCTATTAACATGACCTAAAACTTTTTATTGTTATGAACAGCAGTGATTATTATATGTATTTCATATAAAGTTTTTAAAGTGTTCTAAAATATATAAATGATTATTTCCACTTATATTTTCAATTATTTTATGCCAAAATGTTGTGCTTCATTATGTTTAGCCCAATTTACAAAACTAAGATACACAAGACTTGGAAACCTTAAGCCATAAGGTTTTCCATAACTGTTCCCAAGTGTTGAGTCAGCCTTCTCAGCATATTAGCTCAGATAGCAGCCAGTTCTGCAAATTATTACCCCGTCCAAAGCTTAGTGTCATCATCCTTCCTATTATCTGCACTGGATTAAATTCATGACCCCTCTACCAATTGGACGTGTCATGTTGGCCCACTGTTGAGAGCATCCCTTCAACTATTCCTGGAAATGGTTCTCTCCGCACTCGTTGGCTCTCTGAGCTGTTCTGAATGTGTCTGGGAAGAGAGCCTCAATGTTTTGGGTCTGTGAATTTGGCCTGAGTGTGAATAACTGGTTGTGGTTCTGGCCTCAAAGGAACGTGGAACATGGCCCAAGAGATTGCCTGATGAATACAGTCATGGAATCTGGAACAGAAAGAGACCTTGAAGACCACCCCATCTAACCATTTTCAACAGGTGCAGAACTTTTAGAGCCAAGAGGGGTCAGATGACTAACCCAGGGTCTCAGAATGAGCTCGTGGCAAAAGCCAAGCTAGAATCCAGTTCTCTCCTCCAAGGGTCACCCTATTCCCATGACTCCATATGCAGGCTCTAATCTTTGGCCTGCCCTGGTCTTAACCTAATAAATAGATGGATGACTATAAACTTTGGACAGGTTTATAATGAGGATTAGCTGTTGTTCCTGTGATTGAACAAATATCTGGCTCAACTCTAATTAATAAAGAAAGGGAAAATAATAAAGCTAAGTAACTACATTATTTACCAAAGTAAATGTGAATACTATCGTAACTATTAAAAGGGTTTAAATTAATAAATCTTTGGGTGACTTTGGGTAAATAACAGAGTCATTGTGTTTTTGGGTAATCACTTTTTCCTCTCTGCATGCTTACATGTGATAGAAGAACATTTTCTCCCATATAAAGTTTACAGCTTAGAGAATTGGAAACTTCCCCTGTAATTCTTTTTATGGTTCATTATCTAAGAGAAAGGGCTGTTTTCTGTTTTTGCAAAAGGAGACTTAAAGTCATCCATAACTTTCTCTGTGAGGATGTGATTTTGGCAATAGTAACACTTGTGACCTTCCCGGTGACTGATTGCTCTTACAAACACCTATTAGAGTATATTGACTATTGAGCTTTCCTTAAATACTGTGATTCAAGCAAACCTCTTTGTGCCACAAATTACAAATTCCTTGTAAAATCAGACTTTAGAAAAGTTATCAATCACTTGGTTGTTTTTTTTTCTCTTTCTTTCTCTTTAGTTAATATTCACTTCCATGCCTTGGTAGAATCTTTCACCCTCTCCTGGTTCTGAGTGTCTGTCTTCTGACCCCTATAAGAATAATTAAAACCCTTAAGAGATATTAAAGTAAGTTGTTTCACAATAAAAAGGAATTGTAAGGTACAATGTGCTGTTCTCCTAAGCTACCTGGCATACTATTCCTACAGTCAAAGAGAAGATTCCGTGATGGAAGCTTATAGGCAGCCTAGTCCCTAGAGAAAATAAAATTATTTTTTCTGATTTTATGAATATGCCACATAGCTGGGTGGCCGCATCTTATGCTGGCTTCTCTATGTAAAAGTGACTGGTCAATTTCTTTACCATAAGAAAAGCAAGAATATCTTCACACTGTATCTTTTTAGTTTCTGACCTAGGAAAATCCTCTAGTCTCTGCCTCTCCACTTCACATTCTCTTGAGGCATGCTGGCCACACACATGGGTAAGAAAACACTTCGTATCATAATGCATGTTCATATGCGGTATCCTTGCTCCTTCCAAGAATGTACACTGTCTTGAGAGCAGGGAAACCAGCCAAACCCAAGTTGGAGATGACATGGGGCTGGACCAGTGGGCAACGGTAGAGATGTAAAGAAGCCATTGAATTCTGAATAATTTTGAAGGTAGAATTAACACTATTTAGTAACTGAATGCAAAAGATAAAAGAAAGAGGAGAGTCCAGGATGACTTCAAGTTTGTGGCTGAGCCACTGAAGAGTTACCATTTATAAGACAGAGAGGTCTGGGAAGAAGGAAGTTGGGGTTGGGGACAGTCATCCAAGTGCAAATGTTGAGTAGACAGTTGGGTATATGAGTCTGCAGATAAAAGGAAAGAATAGGATTGGACACGTAACTTATAGATGGAATTTAAACTCATGAGATTTGATAAAATAACCTGGTAGGAACTTCATGTAGGGTAGGGAGCACAAGAGTTAGAGGAGAGTGAAATACCAGCTCTCTTCTTCCTAGAAATACAAAGATCAGGTATAGATAGCAAGTCACTTTAAGGTTTTTTTGTTGGTGGTGTTTTTCCATTTCACAGGTAGGTAGGTTCGGTTGTAGAAAGTAGGTTTAGATATTTAGGCATGCACATGCCTGCATGCACACACGCATGCACTCAAATAATAGCTCCAAAGAAATGGGGGCGACGTTGAATGGGCTGTTCTTGAAACTTGGCCCACAATGAATATAACAGCCGTTACAGGCCTTGAGGCGAGTCTTTCTTCCCAGGCCTGTGTCTTATTATTTGGGTAGTGTTAGGTATCTTCTATGTTACAAAGCACAAAGGGATCTTGTGTTGTTTCTTCACATAGATAGTAGAGAACTGTTCTAAATTTGAGGGGAAAGAAAGAAGAGTAGCAACTTCTTGAGGATAAATCTATTCCTCTGAGTGCACCCCTCCCACCTCCACCCAATTAGTGGTTTTGTTTGAAACTTTGGTTTTAAGAATATTTTCCGGAAGATGATTTCCCTGCCTCTCTGAATTGTAGATAATGTCCTCCAGTCGAGCAAGGTTTATTTCTTTAATGAGCCAATGTGACATCCAGGGGCTGGATGAGGGGCACTCAGATATGCCTAACACTGTGCTGGGTATTTTGTAAATGCCTCACCTAATTTGTCCTGCAGCCCTGTGATATTGGTATGGTGAGCTTCATTTATGGCTGAGAAAAGCAAGATTCAGAGAGACCTAGCAACCCAAATCCTATGCCCTTCCCTCTGCATGCCCTACGGGGTCTTTTTACAGCTCTAACTTCCCCCATGTCTCCAAAATTTCTACCTACAGTAAAGCCTAAAGTTACAAGACTCCCTGCTGTGACTATCCAGGAGTCAGTGCTTAGTCTTTTCCAACCATGTGACTAAGCACACATTTCGGTACCCACTTGTGTGGACACTATCTTCCCCTGGAGAATTCGCCTGCATGTTAAATGGGCAGCTTCCTAAATCCTCACTGCCCATTGGGCGGCCTTTTCTATCATTAGTTTCATTTCACAGACTTGGTAACTGAGAATTAAAGAGACGGTCTGAGGATCAGAGGTGAAACTGCGGGCCAATTCTGTAGTAACAAGTCGTTTCTTTGGGGGTGAACCACCTGCTGGTGCGCTGTAATTGCTTGACAGAGGGATTGTTCAATTGAGTGCATCAAATGCCTTATCATATTTGCGCACATTTTTTCCATGTGTGCTCACTTGGCCTGCAGAAATCCCCAACCAGCCTGATTACCCTTTGATGCTTTGTCATCTTTTGTTCTGCCTTATCATTCCTAGGAAGCAAAAAAAGAAAAAAGAAAAAGGAAAGAAAAGCATCTTGAAATATAACATTTGAATTTCAATGACTCTAAGAAGAGAAGACATAAATGGCCCCTAAATTCAGCCAGTAGGTTGGCAAAGATGACAAAGCCGGGTCACACTAGTAT